>NC_135715.1:53644150-56044150 GCF_964656455.1 Halichoerus grypus | reverse complement strand
GGCTAGTGGATTCTATCCTGTTTGGGAGGGTGATCATTTTGAAAGCAGGTGAAGAATGAGGGGTTAAGCCCATAGGCTCTGGAACCCCAGCTCTGATGCCCAATAGCCATGTGACCTTGACCAAAGTGGTGATCCTCTATAAGCTGCTACTTCTTATGTACAAACTGGTACTCTTAATGGCATATATCAAAAAGGCTTCTGGAAAGGTGGGCCTGGCTGGCTCAGTCAGAAGAGCATGTGACTCTTAATCGCAGGGTCGTGAGTTCAAGTCCCATGTTGGGTGTAGAGATTACTAAAAATAAATGAATAAATAAAAACTGTAAAAAAAAGACAGCTTCTTGAGAGAATTAAATGCATCATGTCTTTAAAGCACTTAGCATAGTCTGGCAAATGTAATGATAGCTTAATACAAAGTGGATACTATTAGGAATTTGAGTAGCAGTAGATTGAAAGCTCCAGCAGGAAGTAAAGAAGCTCAGATTGTATCTAGAATCTCCCAAGGAGGAAAAAACTATCATCTCTCTTGGAGAGAAAGCTTGACGATCTTGCTCACTGGAGACTACTTCAAGTACTCATTACTAATGATCTGGGAAATGTGTTTCCAAGTAGCTGGGTAAGAGAAAACAATTAGGAAAAACAGTGAAATAATTTTCATTGATTAGTCTACATAAAGTACAGGATATAAAATGAAACACATTTGAAAGTTGCTAAGAGAATAAATCTTAAAGGTTCTCATTATAAGAAAAAAATTTTCGTAATTATGTATAGTGATGGATGTTAACTAGACTTGTGGTGATCATTTTGTAATATATACAAATGAGATCATGACATTGTACACCTGAAACTAATACAATGTTACATGTCAATTACACCTCAATGAAAAATAAAATAAAATAAAACCAAAGGCAGGGTAAAGAAGGTTAAAATATGTCTTGTTTACACTGGTTTGAGCTTCATTACATGGGGGACATAGGGGAAAACCAAGATTTTCTTTTTTCTCTGGTAACTCAACAGAAGAACGTGTTGGCCTTTGACGCAGATGTGTTTAGCTGATTAAAGAGTTTGCAAAATGTGGGGGAACCTTTTCCTCTTTGTTAGATTGGCAAGCAACATGGAAAGAAGATTTGTGCACTGGAAAATATTGTGGGGAACTTTTGTTGTGGGATACCTTTTGGAGGCTGAAATATTAAAATCTAATCACTACTAAGCATAATGTCTTCGGGATGCCAAAACATCTAGCACGTGTTGATTGATTAGACGGCAATGAAATATTTGGCCAATGAATCAAAGTTTTGTTCTACGTGATGCCAAACATCTGGATATTTGGAAGCAGCTGTTTGGCATCCTGTGGACCAAACAGAAGCATCATTATACTCCTGCACAATGGGGAAGGCCCTAGATTGCCTTCTGTCTGATCTGCTCCTGTTCCTAAGATCCAGTCTCAGGAACAATGTTGACCAAGGAGGGCCAGTACTAGTTTGGACCAAGGTCAAGTGGTAAAGTTGATGGAGACAGAAATTTCTCATTGGGATTCAGATCTAAGGAGTAGGCATGGGACAGGTTTATTAGGAGGATTGAACCTCCTCATTGCAATAGTTCGGGAGGCCATGGTACACTGGAACAAGACAGGAAGTAGTGTAGAAACCAGGGCCTGGGTGATTTCTCCTGATGGTCTAGACAAAGGCACTTTGAGAAGGAGTCTGCCTCAAGAGCTAATTGATTGACTGAGTTTTCATGTTTCACTGAGCCGATGGCATGGTATGATGGAAGGAGCCCAGGATCAAGAGTTAAAGGAACTGGACTCTGTTTCTGGCTCCACCATCAGGCTGCACATACGAACATGTGCAAACTCTCTGAAACTCAGCTTTCTATCAGGTAAAATAAAGATGATATTGACTGTCTCACAGGACTGTTGAAAAGTTCACTGACATGCTTTGTAAACGGTAAAGTGGTATAAAATGTAAATTATCATTAATAGATTTTTCATTCCCATCTTTTGATCTCATGCAAAATTTAAAATAGCTAAAATTATGGGGGAGGTGGCTATAGGTAAGGATATTTCAGAGAGTCCTGATGGGAATGGGTTGTTCTGAAAGGTGCTGGGAGACCTTAGAGGAGAAAAGCTTGGGGTTTGGGGGAAAACAGACCCGGGTTTGAACTCCTGCATCAGTGCAGTCTAGTTGTGTATCCTTGGGCAAGTTTCTTCTCTTGCTTTGGTTTCCTGATTTGTGAAGTGGGGCAAAGAGTAGTAGCTACCTTAGAGAACTGTGAGCGGTGAATGAGATAATGTGGCAAAGCCCCATCCCTGGCTCGAAGCACATACTAAGATGCTGTGGGTATTAGTTTAGAGAGCTTCCTATCACTGAAAGCAGACAAGCAAAAGCAGAACCCCAGGGCGCCTGGGTGGCTCAGTCGTTAAGCGTCTGCCTTCGGCTCAGGTCATGATCCCAGGGTCCTGGGATCAAGTCCCACATCGGGCTCCCTCCTCGAGGGGAAGCCTGCTTCTCCCTCTCCCACTCCCGCTGCTTGTGTTCCTGCTCTCGCTATCTCTGTCTCTGTCAAATAAATAAATAAAATCTTAAAAAAAAAAAAGTAGAACCCCAATCTCGTCAAGGTGTTGATGGTGTGTAAGGAGGTTGGGCGAAATGACTTCTAAACCTCCCTTCAAATTCAAACTTTCGATGAGTTTCTGACATAAAAATACAAAATTGTGGGAAAGAAACCAGAAATGAATTTGATCCTTGGAAAAGATCCTTTGGCTTACATGCAGAATGAGAAGCTACATATGAGTCAACATCAGAAACTGTTCTCCAAAGCTTTTTGCTGGCCCTGAATCCAGCCTCTCATCTAGTGAAGCCCAACACAAACAACTAGTGAGCTTGTTCACAACGTCCTGTGCTTTGAAGTGTCAGAGTTTCAACTTCTCCTGCTCTTGTTGGGTTGACCCCAGTACAAGATAAGGGAACAGAGGATCGTGTTGGCAAGTTAAAGAATGAAAACAGTAACAGCAACTTCTCAGTGTAACTGTGCCATTAGTCCTAACTCAGGTTGTAATTGCTGGCTGAACAGATAAGGTACTTCGGGGCAGAGCTATCTATGCTTCTCACTGTGCAAACAAAACACTATTCTTCTCGTTAAACTCATCTTTTAGGAGGGAGGAAGGACCGTCCAGCTTTGGACGCTGAGCCCTTGTTGGAAAATCTGTGTTGTAGAGAGAAAAATTCTCCTTAGCAAATGCAAATTCCTCTTTGTCAGGGGTAAAGTTAACTGTGAAAACCTCAATAAACACCAGCAACTTTTAAATATTTTTCTTCATGTATTCTTGACTTCGTTCCTTCTCTCATTCTAGTGCTAACTACTTGCTCAGCACATTGTCAAGCCTTCCGCATGTTCTGCCAGACATTCTCCACTGGCTGTCCCAGACCCAGTTGTCCACCCTGCCCTGGGACCCCAGGAAGCTCACCTTGAATGGACGGTGTCACTCAGGCTCCACTGACTTCCGGTTTGTATTTGAGTTTGGCCACAGGGGAGGCAACAGCAAGAGTTAGGGGGGCAGGAAGAGAGAGGGTTTAGGTTACTTATTCCTACCCCAGCCCCCATCTCACATTCCCTCCCTGAGTTTTAGGTACTGAAAATCCAGGACCTGGATTGAGCTGTTGGTACCCCTGACGTGCCTCACCATCCCTTGTGCTTTCTCTTGACCTTGCTCCTGGTTTTGTAAATAATCCATTAAACAGTGGCCCTTCAGAGTATGCCGTATGTTTTTTGCTGTGACTCTAATATATACATGCTTACTTCCAATGGGCCATAACCAGAAAGGACATAGTCGCTTTGAGGCCAAGCCGGTAGAGAGCCAGTGCGAATCCTCCCTTCATCAGGAAGCAAAGACCTCCAAGATGTCAGAGCTGCTGTTTGGAAATAGCCCAGGATCTTGAGCACCCTTGGAGGAAAGCCACCTGCCTCACCTCAGACTGTGACATGAGCAAGAGGTAAACTTTTGTGAGGTGAAGCCACTGAAATATTGGGGTTTATTTGTTACTGCAGCAGAACCTAGCATATCCTGACTAATCCTCTTATTTAATTTAACCCTTATCCCCCATCCTATTAAGTAGATATTAATGTTAATCCTCATTTTATAGAGAAGAAAACTGATGCAAAGTGCTTAAGTAACTTGCAACAATACCACGAGCAGCAGAACCAGATCTTTCGGACTCCAAAGCCTAGCTTCTACCAGAGCATGGCATAGTTTCCCCCTAAACCATACTCCTTTGTGTGGGATCAGGGGACTGTCTTCTTGCCATGTGTGGGAGGATGAACTTTCTGTCAGTGAGTCTTGCAAATGAAATGGTATAAGCCCAGGACAGGTCTGCTGGCCAGACAGATAGTATATCCAGCAGAGGTTGAGGGAACTTTCCTGAAGCTGATGAAAGATGGGTAGAGAGCCCCTCAATACCCTTGCTCACCTTCCCTACATGGAAAAGAGGGATTTAGGATTTTTTTTTTCTTGTTGAGGCTTATAACATTATTCCTGTGGAAGTATCACATTTTCCCGTTCTTCTCTAGAATGAAAATGATAGCTCTTTCTTTATTATGCCCATTTTTAGCAATTTATGTATTTTTTTCAGATTTTATTTATTTGAGAGAGAGAGAGTGAGAGAGAGAGTGCAACAGGAGGAGGAGAGGGAGAGAGACAAGCAGACTCCTTGCTGAGTGTGGAGCCCAATGTGGGGCTCGATCCTAGGACTTTGAGATCATGACCTGAGCTGAAATCAAGAATCAGTCACTTAACCGACTGAGCCACTTAGGCGCTCCAGCAACTTATTTTTAAAATATGATTCTTCCAGGCCCCCGAGTGGCTCAGTCGTTTAGGCGTCTGCCTTCAGCTCAGATCATGATCCAGGGTCCTGGGATCAAGCCCCGAGTTGGGCTCCCTGTTCCTTGGGGAGCCTTCCCCTCTCCCTCTGCCTGCTGCCCCACCCCCCCGCTTGTGTGCTCTCTCTCTCTCTCTTTCTGTCAAATGGATAAATAAAATCTTTAAAAATAAATAAATAAAATATGATTCTTCACTGACCTCTACCTCTGAAACCAACATTATATATTAATTAATTGAATTTCAATTTTTAAAAAATCACTAGCATGAAAATAAAAATAAAATAAAATGTGATTCTTAATGTACATAAAGCCACTGATTGTGCAAACTTAAAAATGGTTAAAATGGTGACAGATGGTAGCTACCCCAGTGGTGAGCACAGCATAACATATAGAGTTGTTGAATCACCATGTTCTACACCTGAAACTAATGTAATGTGTGTCGACCATACCTCAATAACAAATTTTTTAATACTAATGAAGTAAAGGATAAAATAGCACCCCAAAAAAATGGTTCCAATTGGAAGATTTATGTTATATAGGTTTGGCCACAATAGAAAAAAAAAAAACTGTCTTAAAAATATGATTCTTCATTTTCGATTGCTTAAAGTACAAGGCTGCATCTTTGCCATGGATTGTTTGCTTTTGAAATGCATGTCCAGCACATTTCCACAGTGTCATTATCAGCTGGAGGAAACAGGCTTTGTCGCCGGCAGGAAGAAATCATTGACTCTAGGTCAGAGCTGTCCCTTGCAGTCAACAGTGATGACTGTTTCTTCTGTTACCAAAGGAAATTCAGCAACACAGTGACTTCTGAAATTTTGTGCATAGGAAGGAAAAGCCAAAGGAGCACTTGGTGGCCCAAGCCGGAAATGTGACCTATTGAGCTTTTCTGAGGCAATGAGGTCAGAGAAATCCTTTACCCTCCTAAGCTGGATGTGCTAAGCCTCAGCAGTTTGCTTTCTGTGACTCTGTTGAGGACGAACTCAAAGGTAAAATTTCAATCCCAATGTCCTGTGTGCTTTCCTATAATCAGTTTTCCCGCTTTCCTTCACTGCGTTTTCGATGCATCTGGAGGAGGTCCGAGCTCGTGGAAACCACTTTCCTATTTGCATTTTCCTAGACGTGACAGTGTTCCTTGGAAAAGAAAGCAGGAATTTCCTCGGAAAAGCCAGCAGTGTTATTTAGAACTGTGATTGAGCCTGTACATTTTTGCCCAGAGTCTTTAAAGAATTAACTTGTTGGGTAAAGTGGGAGTCTGGGGTCAGATTCTCTGTGTAGTGGTTGGAGCCAAAATAGGCAGGGGTGCGTCCCACACCTATTGCTTGCTTTCTATTGGGCTGACCTCGCCCTGGTAGTCAGGGTGTACAGCAAACCCTTTCAAGAGTGGCCTTTCCCCCCTTCTCTGTCCTTAGGGATGGCATGTTTTAAAATAGCCACACATTTCTATAAAAAGGATGAGAATTCTCAATCCACTCTGAATCTCTCACTGCAGGGGCTGGTGAGCTGTTTATTTTCTACTAACCAATCTCGCTCTTTCCTGTCCTGCCCTGTTCCCCGGGAACCTGGCTCCCACTGGATTGGATCACGGGGCTCCCTTACCCTCCCTTTTCTAGTTGGATTTGGCCAACCCTACTCACCATTGAGGGGAGAACAAGTCAAGGTATTTCTCCCCTGCCTCCTTCTTCCCTGCTTTAGCACTGTGTCTCTGGCTCTGGCCAAGGTCTTCCCCTAAGGTGGCTTCTCAGCCTGAGGAGTGGCCGCCTTGATGGCCCCTGGTTCCTGCAGGTTCCCATCACGTCGAGCCGGGGTGGGGGGAGAGAGGGAGGGGGCAAAGGCTTCCTGCTGTGCTGTGTCTATCTGCCTGTAGCTGTTTGTTGGGTTTGTTGGGGCTCTGAAGCCTGCTCATACCCGTGCAAACATCCTGTCCTGAAAGACTCGCAATCACCAGCAAAGCATGCCTTCTGCGGCCTGCAGAGGACTTGTCTGAGGGCTTCTTAGTTCCAAGAGCCTTTGCCATTTGGGTTGAAAGTCTTATTGCCTTGCAGCTGAAACTGCATCACTTGGAGGCTGTCGAGCCCTGAGCCAGTTTTAATGTTTCAATATTGACAGTGCTATGGTTTGCGGTAATGAGCTTTTACTCCGAAAGAGATTATTTTTGGTAGCCCTCGCTGCCCAAAGTGTGGCCCACAAACCAGCAGCCTTGGCATCACCTGGGAACTTGTTAAAATGTTGAAACTTGGGGCGCCTGGCTGGCTCAGTCAGTTAAGCGTCTGCCTTCAGCTCAGGTCATGATCCCGGGGTCCTGGGATCGAGTCCCGCATCAGGCTCCCTGCTCAGTAGAGAGCCTGCTTCTCCCTCTGCCTGCCGCTCCCCCTGCTTGTGTGCTCTCTCTCTCTCTGTCAAACAAATAAATAAATAAATAAATAAAATTTAAAAAGAAATGTTGAAACTCAGGCTTTACCCCAGACCCCCTGAAACAGAATCTGCATTTTAACAAGATTTTAGACAATTGGGGGTTTTGAGAAGCACTCCTGTAACCCACAGATCATCAAGATCAGTGTATATTACTCCATGGGCAGAGCCTAGTTCAAAAGGATGGTTAAGGCAGGACGGAGGGTCAGCATTGTGAAATATTTACTGATGGTTCTTTATGTACCAGGCTGATGAGAGCAGAGGAAATTTGTATTATATCCCCTTTTAACACTCCTTCCTCTCAGATATCTCATGAGATCCTGTTCTATTTTGCTTCTTCAGCCTAGCTCTAAAGAAGCTGGTAAAGTCATTCATGCTACAGTAAATTAATGGGAAGATCCATTTTCTTTTTTTTTTTTTTTAAGATTTTTTATTTATTTATTTGAGAGAGAGAATGAGAGAGAGCAAGCACATGGGAGGGGGGAGGGTCAGAGGGAGAAGCAGACTCCCTGCCGAGCAGGGAGCCCGATGCGGGACTCGATCCAGGGACTCCAGGATCATGACCTGAGCCGAAGGCAGTCGCTTAACCAACTGAGCCACCCAGGCGCCCTGGGAAGATCCATTTTCATTCAGTCGAAACCAAACATTCTTGAAGTGCCTGCTAGGCACCAGAGAGCGCTCTACAGGAAGAAATGGTGAGCTAGCCAAGGAAGAAGAGAGGGTGGGGAGAGGAGGGGGGATATCCTTTGGGGAGAAATTCACCACAAGTTAGGAACTAGACACCCGGGCACCAGGGTTGGGGTGGGGGATGGGTTGGAAGGAGAGTGTGGAAATGGGATGGTTTCTGCATTTGTAGCCTGTGTGGTTGGGGCTGTGGGAGGTGCTAACACCAAGATGAAGAAGGGAAGACAGCAGAAGGAGCGAGTTGAGGGAGGAGGAGAATATCTTGTAGGCAGTTAGCTATATCAGTCTTTAGGAAATCAATTCAAAAAAAAGGAAGAGCTAACCAGTAAACATAATGATTGACAGGGAGATGCAGTGGAGGAGTAAGCCCTTTGTTTTTCTAAGTTCAAGGGCAGAATAAAGGAAAACACCCTTCTAACCACCTGCAAGCTCAAGAAGGGTCAGGTCAGCTGTGCTCGCTGTCTTTCCTCCTGGGAGCAGGGCTCGGGCACTCCATCCTGTCCCCACTACACTAGACCACGTGCTCCTGCCACACCACTTCGAGAGGCTCCTCACCCCCGGCCAGGATGAGGAGTGGGATGTGGTTGCCCAGGCCTCATTCCTTGCTGTTCCTGGATCCAGGATAGGAGCCTTTGGTTTTGGAGCTTTCACGCCAATCCCTACAGGAAATAGGAGAAAAGAAGTTGGAGCAAGGATAAAAAAGTGGTTTCTTGTGTAGTATTTTTACTGGGAGTAAATAGATTTTCTAAGCGATTCAGCTTGGTGCTTTTCCTGCACACCAAAAGTGCCCTCTTGGGAATTAAACGGGAAGGGAAACTTAGTGGCTGACTCTTTTGAGAGTAAAAACAAAGGGAATCTTTTTTATAAATTTTTTTTTTTTTAAGATTTTATTTATTTATCTGACAGAGAGACACAGCTAGAGAGGGAACACAAGAAGGAGGAGTGGGAGAGGGAGAAGCAGGCTTCCCGCCGAGCAGGGAGCCCTATGTGGGGCTCGATCCCAGGACCCTGGGATCATGACCTGAGCCGAAGGCAGACGCTTAACGACTGAGCCACCCAGGCGCCCCGGGAATCTTAATAATGAAAACGATGTTATGCATTTTCTTCCTGGATTAATAGATGGCTCTGTTTTTTTTTTTTTTTTCTTTTAACTTTGTTTTGTTTTTGTGTTTTGTTTTGTTTTGCTTCTTTATTCTTATTTGCCCTTCTCTGGGGACCAGATCTTGACTCTGCACAAAATCCTTTGTATTTATACTGCAGCCTGTGAGGTCTCCTCATTGCTCCTGAGAATGAAATCAGATACTCCAGCTGTAGGTATTGTGAACACGAGCCTACACAACTCAAATGAGTTCCAAATGCTGCCCTGTGCAAGATAAATAACAATCCCTTGCACTAAACTGGATATAGGATCTATGTAATATTTTATGCTGAGAAATACATTGTCACGAACCTGGCAAATACCTTGTAGTTTCTCAATTATTTTCTCAAATGATATCCATATTCATTTTTCTCCTCTTTGACAAAGAAAAAAACACTTGACCATCACTTCTGTAGTACTCAGCCTTAGTCTTCCTTAGAAGGTCTTGTGCAGCACAGAATAATCCCTACATTTTGTTTCAGTGAAACTCAGTAATAAAAGGACTAATCTGAAGAGTTCCATTCAAGTAGCCATCTTCTACCCTCAGTTACTAGAGTAACTCAGGCAAGAGTCATTTCTTCAGAATTTATCAGAATAGTTCTTGTAATGTGGTGATAGTTTCTTGGGAAGATTTCTGGGAAAATCCGTTGGCTTTTCCAAATTAGAAGCAAGCATTGCCTTTTACACTGGCTTGCTAGAAATAACTGGTGGACTTCCTCATAATAGAAAAAATCATCAGTGCAATTTCTTTACATGCATTCACTGAATAACATTCCTTGACACCCATGATGAAGACATATTTTGTTGGATTTGGAGAGATCCCTACCCTTGGGAAATGCACATTCTTGGCAGGAGACAGATACGTAGTGATGTTAACAATGTGGAAAGTGATGCAACAGAATTATGTTTAAAAGGTCATAGGGGCATGGAATAGAGAAAGTTCTAATTTTGTAGGGAGGAGAGGGGATGGGTGAATAGCTTCATAGTAGAGGTGACATTGAACAGGGTCTTGAAGAACAGGTAGGAGAAATGCAGGTAACATGGGCTCCCGGAGCATAGTGAGAAAGGCACAGGTTTAAGGTACATGTGTGTTTAGGATATGGGGTGTTTGTTGGGGAGGGGAGGAGGGCTAGGTCCAGACTGACTGGCTGATGAGCCAGGCCTGGAAGTTTACATGTTATCCTACAGGTGGTGATGAGCTGCTGAGAGGGTTTTAATTAGGTATCTTTGCTTTCTTTTTCTTCAAGAAAATATCCATATCCTCTGTTATTAAGAATTTAAATAAAATCCCCATGGGATCTTATTCCCTAAGGTTCACTTTCACCTTTTAATGGGTCCCTAGTAGTCAGTTCCAGTATTACTCTGGTTTCAAAGAGATCTCTGGACCAAGCTGGATAGAGGGCTCTTCCAACAATTCAGTGATACCTCAAGATCTGACAAAGACATTGAACAAGATTTTATTAAACCCTGGCATTACAAAAATAAACAGAGTAGGATTATACAATTTATAAAAGGTGACTTACTCTCAGGATGTGAAGGTCTGGTCCCATCCAGTTCCGGATCTGCCCTTATTCCTTGTGTATGTGAAGCTTCCACACGCCTGTATGTGGATGTGCTTACATGAGTAGGGTGGGGATGGGTGGGATACTCCCTGGACAACTACCATCCAGGAGTACATGCCTAGACCTCTAACCTCCTCAAAGCTTACCAGCCCTTCTCAACAACACTTCCCCCAAAACATTCATCTTTAATGCCCTAAGGCACTCAACGCATTTTTAACAGATCGACTTCTCTACTGTGCATCTAGAATGGAACTAGCTATGGACTTGGGAGAGCTGGGTAGGTAGGGCTTAATTCTCTGTACTCTTCTAGTTAAGAAAGACTGGACAAAGGCCCAGCTCCCTCACCTGCCCACTTTGGGCTCATCTTTCAGGTTCAAGTGTCCATGCTAATCAATTCTAGGAAGCTCCCAATTCCTGACGTCGGGAATGTGACCTCGCACTGACAGTCCCAGAAAGATTCTCTTGGATAATCTGGTGGTAGCAAGAAAAACGGATTGCGGAGAAGGGAGCCTAGAGGCAGGAAGAAAAGTGAAGAGGGTACTACAAAGGCTCAGGAGGTGGATGTGCTGTCTTTGTGTAGCCCCCAACAAAAGGACAGGCCCCATTAACAGTGTTTGTGCAACTCTGCTCCCAGCCAGAAGGGACTGTTTTAAGGGAGGACAGCTCACTCGATCAGATTCTCTCACCTGAGAATTTGAAGCTTGGAAAAGAGACACAAAAACTGAGGGTTTGTTTTTTTTTTTTTAATTTTAGGTAGTTAACATACAGTGCAATATTGGTTTCTGGCGTAGAATTCAGTGATTCATCACTTACATACAACACAGTGCTCATTAAAACAAGTGCCCTCTTTAATACCCATCACCCATCTAGCCTATCCCCCACCCACCTCCCTCCAGCAATCCTCAGTTTATTCTCTATCATTAAGAGTCTCTTATGGTTTGCTTCCCTCTCTCCTTGTTTTTCTTTTCCCCTTCCCCATATGTTCACCTGTTTTGTTTCTTAAATTCCACATATGAGTGAGACCATCTTTCTTTGACTTACTTCACTTAGCATAATACACTCTAGCTCCATTCCTTTCATTGCAAATATCAAGATTTCATTCTTTTTGATGGCTGAGTAAAATTCCATTATATATATATATATATATATATATATATATATATATATATATATATACCACATCTTCTTTATCCATTCATGTCGATGGACATTTGGGCTCTCTCCATAGTTTGGCTATTGCTGATAATGCTGCTATAAACATCGAGGTGCATGTATCCCTTGAAATCTGTATTTTTGTATCCTCTGGTTAAATACCTAGTAGTGCAATTGCTGGATCGTAGGGTAGTTCTATGTTTAACTTCTCGAGAAACCTCCATACTGTTCTCCAGAGTGGCTGCACCAGTTTGCATTCCCACCAACAGAGGGATGGGAATGCAAGAGGGCTCCCCTTTCTCCGTGTCCTCGCCAACACCTGTTGTTTCTTGCATTGCTAATTTTAGACATCCTAACAGGTGTGAGATGGTATCTCATCGTGATTTTGATTTGTATTTCCCTGATGATGAGTGATGTTGAGCATCTTCTCATGTGTCTATTAGCCATCTGGATGTCTTTTTTGGATAGTGTCTATTCATGTCTTCTGCTCATCTCTTAAGTGGGTTGTTTTTTAGGTATTGAGTTTGATCATTTTTTTGTAGATTTTGGATACTAACCCTTTATCAGATATGTTGTTTACAAATATCTTCTCCCATTCTGTAGGCTGCCTTTTAGTTTTGTTGATTATTTGTTTTACTGTACAGTTTTGTTTTTGTTTCCTTTGCCTGTGGTGACGTGTCTAGTAAAAAGTTGCTACAGCCAAGGTCAAAGAGGTTTATTTTGAGCTGATTGAATAAGGCAGGGCTTTAGAGAGATCGACTGTTAATGGTTTCTTTTTGGAGTGATGGATATATTCTAAAATTGATTGTGGCAATGGTTGCATATAACTGTGAATATATTAAAAACCATTGCACTGGTTTACGTGGGTGAATTTTATGAAATGTGACTTATATCTCAAAAAAACTTATTTTAAAATATGGAGAAGTAGATATCCAAATGCTTTTCTGAACGCCTCAGCAGGTTTGGCGTTCAGCAGGGACTCTGCTGGTATCCAAGGCTCAGGCTCACATGTTTAAGGACCTGGGATGTGGCAATAGCCATGATACTGCAGTCCTACAAGGCGCCACCAGGATTGCTTTAGCAGCATTTTTGCATCCAGCTGTGCTTGTCCTGATCCCAGGGCCCCAGATCGCCAGACAGTAGATTCACTTGGGCTCTGAACCTGAGCCCCAGGTGCTAAGAGAATTCCATGATTCAGCATCTGGTGATGTTTCCTTTGGCCTTTGACCTCAGCAGCTGGAGCCTAATACTTTTTGTGCAGAAGATAAATCAGTGCACTCTAGCTTTGCTATGATGATCGGGACAGGACAACATTGCCATCTGAGGCCAGTGCTATCTGCCATTAATCAGAATAATTCAGAATACCCAAGATAGAGCTCTGTAGGGCCTACACTGTCAAATTAATGAATGGGAGGAAGAAAAATCATGTTTCCAGACCTGGAGTAAGTAGTTTGAAAACTCAGTCATGCCATTCAGACCATGTAATTCCCCATTAATATTCTAAAGGAGGGATCTCCAAAATGGAATGTGCTCACCCCAAAGAGGACCAAGATAATCTACTGGGATGCAACAGCATCATATTAGAATTTCTATCTATTCTTTGCTTCATCCTTTTAAGTTTCTCTTTCTGGGTTTTGATATACATAATATTTTAGGAAAGTTGTGCATGCATATTACTTATAAATAAATTAATGTAAGTGAAGATGCTCAAAAATTATTGATAGTTTTATGCAACTTTGAAAAATTGTTCAGGGAATTCTGTTCTAAAGGATGTTTTGGTTTATTGCTAGATGGGGTAGGGGTGTGAAGACTGTCTTAAATGACACATTAATTTACATTTGAGACCTATCCCAAAAAAGAAAAACTAGAATACCTATTTGCAAAGATTTATTTTATTTTTTTTAAAGACTTTACCCATTTATTTGTCAGAGAGAGAGAGACGGAACACAAGCAGGGGGAGTGGGAGAGGGAGAAGCAGGCTCCCCACCGAGCAGGGAGCCTGATGTGGGACTCGATCCCAGGACCCTGGGATCATGACCTGAGCTGAAGGCAGACGCTTAACTGACTAAGCCACCGAGGGTTCCCTACAAAGACTTATTTTATAAATTCACCTTAACAGAACTCAAATCTTTAGCATTCATTCATCTCCCCACAATAGATGGGAGCAACCCCCACTCCCCGTGGCCAACCCTGCTTGAGTTCCTAAGCTCTTTACCTCTCTTCTTTACCAGTTGGGCAGTTAGGCCCCCATATATAGGCTCAGTCCTGCCCCAACCTGAAGGACCCACCCAGACTTTAAACTGGATTTAAAGTACTTGAGACCTACGTTCTTGGCCAAAGGATCAATTCACTTTCATTGCTAATCTAACTTTAGGCCACTTCCCCAGTTCTGAGAACTGGGCTTGTGTTTTGACCCTGAGACCAATTCCCAATCCACACCCTGTTTGTAGTAACTGAATCCTCTCTTGCTCCCTGTATCTAAGTCTGGATCCAAACAACCCACCTCCTACTCAGTCCTACAGGGATGGAGACCATCAAGGCCTCACTGATCTCCAAGCATATGATTAGGGCCTGGGTCTCTGCTGACAGAGTTTTCAATGGCTGGGGTTCTTGGAATGTTTACATGACAAAATGAGGCTATACATAATTATCTAAATTATTCTCATAACTGATGAGTAGTACCAGGTATCAACAACTACTAGGAATCTTCTTGATCAGCATTTAGATGTCCTCTTTGGTGAACAAAGCTCATCTTTCTAAGAACACAAAGCTGTTGCACAGCACCAATCCCCTTTAAAATTTAAAGAAAAATCCATGAGACTTCTAAGCGTATCCAATCTGAAAACCATAGATAGCTCCAAGCTGCTCAGCTCACCTTTGAGAACTAGGCACTACTTTATGATGGCGAGAAATTGAGCAGACTCCCGGAACTCTGGACACCTGCAGATTCTTCTTTCCCATGTCCAATCCTTCTCAGGTTGACCCTCAAAAACTGCCTCTATGCATTTAATCAGCTGTGATTTCTACTAACAATGTCTTTTTTTGTTTCTTAACTATTTTCACTTTTCATATGCTCTCTAAAGAAAAAAATTACTTTAGGAAATACACTCCAAAGTTATCATAAAGCATTCTGAAGAGGATTCAGATTTGTCTTACTTTTATGTCCTGGCTCTTTTTAAACTTATTCATAGCCCACAGCACACGATCACTCATCAGATTTCATGGATGACTAAGAGAACTGGATTTCATTCTACTTCAGGTGGATCTTGTGGATGGACACCCATTCCATCTCATCTAACCACACCGGTCAGAATGGCAGGCTTGATCATCTGTCACCTAACAACCAAACAACTCCTGGGCAGCGTATCCAAGAGTTACTATATCCTGTGGAGTTACTTCAGGTTTCCTCATATCTGAAATTCTTACAGTTATCCACCTCACAAGATGATTGTTGGAGTATAGAGTAAGTTAAAATTACTATACAACATCCTTACTTCCCGGGTGTCATGATGGCTAACACAACACCTGTCAAAATTCTTCAAAATTTTCAGAATATTTCTCTTTTTTTTAAGGTTTATTTATTTATTTGAGAGAGAGAGAACACGTACAAGCAGGGTGGGGAGGGGCAGAGGGAGAGGAAGAGACTCCCTGCTGAGTGTGGAGTCCAACAAGGGGCTCGATATCATGACCCTGAGGTCATGACCTGAGCCGAAACCAAGAGTCAGATGCTTAACTGACTGAGCCACCCAGGCGCCCCTAGGCTATTTCATATGAATGTCTATGCATAATGTTTCATCTGACTATATAAGGTACAAGTGCTTCCTGATGTTTAACTTAAATTCTTCTTCAGTGTCCCATCATCCTTGCTCTCCCTCGGGGTGCTCACCATCACCAAGACCATGGTTTTCAGTGCATGGAAACTGCCTGTGGCTTTCTCCAAAGCTTACCTGATATTCAGATATGAAAGAGGTCATTTAAAAGAAATAATGTTTGATATTTATTATTAGCACTTCATCTTTCAGAGTATAAACCTTATATTGACTTTAAATTTTTATTAATTGCCTTTGATGAGCAGTAAACTCACATGAAAGTTAATGGAAAGATTTGAAATTCTGAGAAGAGAAAGCAGAGCAAAGCCAACGTCAGGGGGAAAAAATACAGTCCCTGATACCTGGAGTGGAATTACCTGGAGGTTTGCACTCAAGCTGAATAACTTGAGAAGTTCTATGATCTCTCAAGTTTCATTTCTTCATCTGTAAGATGGATGTATGAGATAGGGCAAGGTTAATCTGCTCTAGCAGAGAGACCTGGGAATACAGCAGCCTTAAGAATAGAAAAGCTTATTTCTATCACACGTAATGATTCCTAGGTGAGTATTCCGGTTAGCCAGGTAGCTCTGCTCTGAGCAATCATTTAAGGATGCAGTATCATATTTAAATCCCACATGTAACCCCATGAGAGTATTGTTGAAATCCATTCTTCATTCTTCTGGGGCAGGTGACCACCCATTTATGCTGTGTTTTCTACTTTGCCACATGAATTGGCAAAGAATTTCTCAAACACAATCTTGGAAACATAAACTGTAAGGCAGGATTTAATGAATTTGATTACATAAAAAGATTACCATTTTTGTGGCCATGTTACAAGAAGTGCAGATCATATATATGGAGAGACTATGGGTAGAAGCTCTGATTGACCGGCCCAGCTGAGTTACCAGCCAAGAGTCTGGACCAGCTGTTAGCTGTCCCCTTCCACAGGGAGATAGTGAAGAAGCCATCATGAAGTGGCTCCTCCAGTCCCAGCAACGTAGCTGATGCCCCCAGGATGGATACTAACCACCCAGCTGAGCCCTTCCTAAATTCTTGACACATAAAATATTTTTAAAAAATCAAAATGGTTGTCCTAAGTTTTAGAACAGAGTTTAAGAAAAAAATCTGAGCTGAAAACATAGATCTGAGATTTACAAGCATATGAGTGGGGATAGAAAAGTCCTGGAAATAGAGAATGTCACTCCGGGATGGAGAGTCACAACACAGAGGATCCAGGACACCAGTCCTCGCGGGTGGTCCGAGGACGAGGAATCTGCAAGGGAGAGGAATCTGCCAGGGAGACCAGGAAGAAAGGGATAAGCAAGAAGAGATGGAAAACAATTTTACTTTATCAACTTATTTTGACTAGTTTAATGCATGGAGGATGACCTAAAACTCTAAATTATTCACGCGGATCGATATAGTTATTCAAGTGATTGCATGTAGAACCTGTGTGAGGCAGTTGTGGAAAACTTGGGAGTAGAGGCAGACCAGATTCAGACATAAAGTCAGTCTTTCTCGTGTCTTTGCAATGTGTTTTTTTTTAATTATTATTATTCTTTTTTCTTCTTTAAGATATACAGTAAAATGCAATAAAATTCCCCCTTGATTAGTAAACAGTCCTGCATGTTTTGACAAATGCACATTGGGGTGTCACCACCACCAAGACCAAATGTCCTTTAGAGCCAACTCGTCCCCACACCCTGATAACCAGTGATCTGTTTTGTATCCTGATAATTTTGTCTTTTCCAGAATGTCATATTAACAGAATAATATAGAAATGTACTCCATTTCTGTCTAGATTCTCTCACTTGGCATCATGCCTTCTTGAGCTTCATCCACATTGTTCTATATATCAGTAATTCATTCCTTTGTATTGCTGAGTAGTATTCTATTGCATGGATGTATCATATTTGTTTATTCATTCCCCCGTTGAGAGAAATTTGTATTTTTTTCCTATTTTGGGCAATTACACATAAACTTGCTATAATTGTTTACATACAGGTTTTTATGTGAATATAAATTTTCAATTCACTTGGGTAAATACTTAGGAGTGAGATTGGTAGGTCATGTGGTAAGTGTATGCTCACTGTACAAGAAATTGCCAGTTTCTTCCTGAAGTGGCTGTACCATTTTGGATTCCCGCTTGCAACCTGTGAGCAGTGCAGCCACTCCTCATCTGCATTTGACATTATCAGGTTATTGCATTTCTTTAAATTTCAGTCATCCTAGTAGGTATGTACCTCACTGAGGTTTCATTTGCAATTCCCTAACGACTAATGGTGTTAGTGATCACTATCTTTTTGTGTCCTTATTTGTCATCATTTATCATCTTTGGTCAATGGTCTATTCAAATCTGCTCTCCATTTTTTTTTTTTTTTATAAAAAAGGGTTGTTTTCCTACTACTCGGTTTTGAGAGTCCTTCATATATTCTGGAATAAGTCTTTTATCAGATATGTGATTTAGAAATATTCTCTCCCAGTCTGAATTGCCTTAAATTCTCTTAACAGAGTCTTTCAGAAAGTAGAAGTTCTTAATTTCAATAAAGTTCAATGTCATGATGAATGGATAAAGAAGATGTGGTATATATATACAATGGAATATTATGCAGCCATCAAAAGGAATGGAATCTTGCCATTTGCAACAATGTGGATGGAACTGGAGGGTATTATGCTGAGCGAAATAAGTCAATCAGAGAAAGACATGTATCATACGACCTCACTGATATGAGGAATTCTTAATTTCAGGAAACAAACTGAGGGGTGCTGGAGTGGTGGGGGGTGGGAGGGATGGGGTGGCTGGGTGATAGACATTGGGGAGGGTATGTGCTATGGTGAGTGCTGTGAATTGTGTAAGACTGTTAAATTACAGACCTGTATGTTAAAAAAAAAAAAAAGAAGAAGAAGAAGATAGCAGGAAAGGAAAAATGAAGGGGGGAAATTGGAGGGGGAGACGAACCATGAGAGACTACGGACTCTGAGAAATAAACTGAGGGTTCTAGAGGGGAGGGGGGTGGGGGGATGGGTTAGCCTGGTGATGGGTATTAAAGAGGGCACGTATTGAATGGAGCACTGGGTGTTATACTCAAACAATGAATCATGGATCACTACATCAAAAACTAATGATGTAATGTATGGTGATTAACATATCATAATAATAAAAAAAAAGTTCAATGTCATTTTTCTATGGATAGTGCCTTTTGTGTCATTTCTAAAGTATCCATTCCTAACCCGAAGATCACAAAGATTTTTCTCCTGTTTTCTTCTAGAGGTTTTAGAGTTTTAGATCTTACATGTATATATGGGAGTTTATTTTTGTATATGGAGAGAAACATGGATCCAGGTTTACTTTTTACATGTAGATATCCAATTATTCCAGCCCATTTATTGAAAACACTGTCCTTTCCCCAGTGAACTCAGTGAATTGCCTTTCCATCTTTGTCAAAAAATCAACTGACCATATATGCGTGAGTCTATTTTTGGACTCTTTTCTGTTCTATCATTCTATATGTCTACCCTTTCTACAAAATCACACTGTCTTGACTACTATAGCTTTATATTAAGTCTTGAAATCAGGTAGTAATTTTCTTTACGTTTTGATCACAACACTGTAAAGAAAGGTCAGAATAACAGTTATACTAACAAAATCAATGAACTCAAATTAGAGAAAAATGACTAACCTTTCATCACAACCTCTCAGATAGATAAAACATGTTTCTTCTAAGTCAGAATATGATGAGTGCATATCTACACCAAATTACTGGCCCTTTTACAATATATAATATCTACAAAATAATTTTAAAATACAAAACATGGCCATTTGTTTTATAGTACAAATTCTACACACAATGTCTAATATTCAAGCAACTCACTATTATCATCCCTTTAATTAGCAGGACTTAAACAAAATTCCACTTTTATTCTTGTGCTGACCTCTGCACTGACATAAATCCACTCATTTCAAAACAACAGAAACAAGAAGAGAAGATAAATAATCGATTATTCCAACTTTCACTTTCCTGTGGCAGCATTATTTGGCAGCATTATTGCTTCATAATTATTTTGAGACTGAAAAGAGAGATAATCTAAGAGCCTAAAGGCAACCTTTGGATAATTTTAATAACTTACACACCTTCAATTTTTGAAAGAAACCTGCAGCAAAAGAATGAAAGCAGATGACATTCCCAGCAGTGGCTGTTTTTTTTTTTTTATCAGACTTCTGCCTAACCTGCTCTCTGTGTGTAACAGGGGCTGGGGAGGGAGCCCAGCTGGGTTCAAGCCCTTGAAATATCAACCCAGTGAATCTCAAGTTGCTTTCTGTGACAGCGATGGGAACAGTACTCACCACATAGTTGTTAAAAAAGATTAAATGAAATTATGTATGGAGGTGTTGACCTAAAAAAAAAAAAAAAAAAGAGTCAGCCATGTCACAAGCAAAGCAAGCTTATCCTGGGATGTTTGAGAATTCTCAAGAAGAATGGATACTGATGAAAAGGTTAAAAATAACCTTTCAGAAATACAGCCTCATTTGCTGTATTTTCTTGCTAAAATTCCTTTGAAATCTCTTCTTCCATTCTTATTAATATACCTCTTTGAGACAGATATCTTGACTATGTGTTATTAAAACAGAAGTAGTTTAGATATATATTATCCCCTGCAAATAGTTTCTATCAGTGCAATGTAGGTAACAAGAAAGAGGCAAATATTGTTTGTCATAATAAAAACTTTAATTATTGATATACACAATATTCATTGAAAGCATGGATAGATGTGTTTAATATTGGGGAAACTATTTCACTCATAATTTTTTGTTTAGTTATAACTGCAAAAAGTTAGAAGTGTAATAGAGATTTTCTTTACTAATTGCCTAAGTCCACATTTTTAATAAACCTGTATAGTTTTTGTAATTATTTTCTTTTTTTGTTTTTGCTCCAGTTATATTTGCCGAAATGTAATTTTAAGTTTGCTGAGGCTAACACTAAAATAATGGAGCTTGTTTATTTTATGAATTTTTGAATTCATTGTTCAAGTAATTCATGTTTAATTACTTTACAAAAGTGCTGGTCCTAGATGGATTGGAAACCTAGAAAACGGGTTCTTTACCACAGATAGTTCCAGAAGCACTGCCAGGAGACCATGCTTCTCAAGCTTTCTGTGCATAGACATCACTGAGGATCTTGTTAATAAGCAGATTCTGGTTTGGTAAGTCTGGGATGGGGTCTGAGATACTGTATTTCTCATAAGCTTCCTGGTGATATGAAAGCTGCTGGTATAAGAACCACACTCTGAATAGCAAGGCTATGCAGGAGTGGGAGATTGATGATTCTAGGGGTTTTGAAACACTGAAAAGAATTAAGGGGAAAGAATCAGTCGAAGCAGCACAAAAGGCCCAGGAGAAGCAGAACTGTGAAGTCAGCCTTTAACTTTTGATAGAATTCTCTCACCAGGTACCCCTGAAGGTAAGAATGGTAGTCTAGAAGTAACTGTCATTGTTATGCAAGGAGCCTGTATTATAGAAATGACTGGTGTACTCACCAAGGGTTGCCTGGACCACAAGCTAGATGAGACCCCCAGAGGGAGAGGCTCTGTCTCATACTGGACATTCGGCTTCTGCCCACCCCGGGGATAGTAGGGGGCGGTTATAATATCCCATGGGTCTCAGGGACCCCACCTGCTCTAAGTTCTTCCACGGGAAGAAGATTTAATGTTCTGAGATGAGTCTGTAAATAGTGGTCATGCAGTCTAGGTCTTCCTGATGAGGCCACTTCCTCATACTTGTCCTAAGTAGGCCCACCCACAAAGGGGAGAAGTCCCTCCATGGAATGAAACCATAGCCCAGGTGTGATCCTCATCCAGGGACGATGGAGAGATTGGTGGGCCATATTCACCTCTGCCTCATTGCCCTGTGCATTTTTCTTGCTTCCTTTAAAGGCTATTTCTGAACCCATATGATTTGACATGGTAGAATTTGCCCTGACCTGCCTTATATGAGTAATGGCAGCCTGGAAAGGACCCTTGTGACATGAAAGTCATTATTTCAAAAAGTCTAACAGACACTACACTTACCTAAGATACATTTGTACAAGCAATTTCTTAATAAATTACCTTTCAGAGAAATGGTTTATTTTTTTTTAAAAAATTTTTATTTTTTTTAACATTTATTTATTTATTTTAAGTAATCTCGACACCTTACGTGGGGCTGGAACTCACAACTCTGAGATCAAAAGTCTTATGCTCCACTGACTAGGCCAGCTAGGCAACCCCTTCGGAGAAATAATTTAAATGTGATATTTGGGAGCAGAATAAAATGATAATATGGAAGGAGTTTTTGGAGAGGAAAAATTAAGAATCATCCAAGCTAGTCTTATCCACTTAAAATAATATTCATTGCAACATTAATTTGTGTTGTATGTTCCTTGGATTTTTACCCTCTCTTTTGATTTTGGAATGTGGCTGGGCCTTTGTGTTCTCTTGATTCAACATCCACAGCTGAAGTTTCTTGGAGATAACCCCACTACCACCTGCAGTTTCCCAGCATTCGCTCTTAAAAGCCTTGAGGAGATTATGCTCTATCTTCCCAGGAAGAGAGGACAAGAGAGAGAAGAGGAGTGAGTATCTTTAAGGAGGAAAGTGGTAGAAGCTGTGATAACACAGTGGGGAGAGGGTTTCTCCCAAGTCTGGGACAAGGAGAGGGGTGAAGTGTCGGTGACGTGAGCCTCTGGTCCTTGCAACACCTCTAGGAGGTGAGTAGGCCTTAGAAGGGAATGTCTGGATGGAACACCAAGGGTGGGTAGACAGTCTGCATGGGGCTTCTGATGCCCGACCAACGCCCTCTGCTAGCAGAGTGACCTACCTTCAAAGAACCTCAGCAGAGGACCGAGCACCAGGGCACCTTATGGGCCAAAGACAGAGGGCCCTTTCTCAGATGTTTGTGGGGGAGGGAGGAGCCTATCAATAAGATTAACACTCAATTTCCTGCCTCCCAGGTGGGATCAGGGTCAGAGTTAACCTGGCTTTAAAAGAATAAAAGGATGTAACAGTTATCTAGTGTATCCAAGTTTGTGGGGTAAAGTTCATAGCGGCTTCATCATCATGACATAGATAACCGAACCAAGCTTTGAGATGACAGATACAATGATTTCTCCAAGATCATGGACGTCATTCGTTTTTTTCTACAGCATACTGCCTTTCTTATTATATCTGATTAGAGTTTAGGTGGCTAGGAGAAAACAGATTCAGTCCTAAAAGCATTCAATAGTAGTAGTAGTAATAATAATAATAATAATAATAATAACAACTATCATGCCCGACACTTTACATTTGTCGTTCAATTTAATTCTCATAACACTCTACAATAACTATTATTAGCTCCATCTTATAGAAAATTGAACCTCAGAGGATTGCACTAGCTTACCCCAGACACTACACGTAGGAGAGGCTGACCCGGGGTTTCAAGCAGACAGTCAGCCCCCGGAGGGTGCACACCTACAGCACACTGTTCTTTACCCACAAATCCAGGCTTCAAGAAATGAGGGCAAAAGCCTTGCCATCTGTTTTCTATTCAACCAACCTGATTTATTTTAGGCTTTATGCATTGAGAGTGTGCTAATATGCAATCCTATGTTACTAGTCTCTTCCAATTAGGGAAAAATCAGAGCTCTGTATCAATGGTGTCCTTTAGTCTTAGTGTGAAATTCTTTTAGCCTAGCAGTGAACTGTGCCCAGACCCAAATGCTGCCTTTCGCTCTACACCTCCAGAAAGTTTTCCAGCGGAGCCGGGATTGAAGCACTTGCGAACCTCCAAGAGAGTCTCACAGTTGAGGCACTTTGAAAAATGAAACCATATTATTTTATTGTAGGTTTGGCAAATGCTCTCAAAGTCAGTCTATTCCTTATCTGGTTTCCAACAGCAATTGCTTTCAGCCAATGGTCACCTACGTGCCTCTAGTCTCCATGTGAGGAACGCATAAAGTTCTATTGGGACAAACTGGCTTTAACTTTCTCATCCTTCCAGAAATCTCATTCCTCACAACCACATCACTGAGCAATTTCACATGGCGCTAATTAAGACCACATTTCCCATGCTCGATTTTTTGCTCTCTGATAAACTACATGAGTGGAGCATTCAGGTTGTAAACACCCTGGACTCTGGTTTTGTTGCTGTTTCACGTGAAGGAGGTGTTACGGACTGAATGGGTGTCTCCACCCCTGCCCCACTAATCCATATGTTGAAACCTTAACCCCCAATGTGATGGCATTAGGGGGCGGGGCCTTTGGGAGGTGGTTGAGTCATGAGGGTAGAGCTCTCCTGAGATGAGTGCCTTTATAAAGGAGACCCCAGAGAGCTCCCTCGCACCTTCCTCCCAAGTGAGGACACAGTGAGCCGTCAGCCGTGGACAGCCTGGAAGCAGGCTCTCACCAGAGCCCAGCCATGCTGCCACTCTGATCTTAGACTTCCAGCCTCCAGAACGGGGAGAAATACATTTCTGCTCTTTAGAAGCCACCCGGCCTGTGGCCTTTGCTACAGCAGCCCGAACAGATTCAGAGAGGGCTGAAGGGAAGGCACGTGCCTTCGTTCTCTCGGTCTTCCCTATCTGTGACTCTTGATAATGGGGCATGGTCTTACTCGGGAGGGAAACAGATTCCTGCCTAACAAACAAGAAGAATCCAAGGGTATTCCATGGGCAGGAGCTCCAGCCTATCTGGTGAAAAGGATGAGCTGTCCCAGCAGAAGTGGCAGAGCCTACTGGACACCAAGGTCTGAACTCGCTGTCCTTGGATCCAGAAAGATAAAAAGGGGGCCAGTGTGCTCTCTGCCAGGGCTCTCCTTCTCCCCATCGCGAAGTTGCTGGGTCGGAAACAGCCACTTCAGAGGAACGTGGCCACAGACACACAGTGGAATGATACTCAGCCTTCGAAAAGAATGACTCTGACCCAGGCCAAGGCGGGTGAACCTTGAAGACATGGTGCTGAGTGAAATGAGCCAGACACCACGGACAAATCCTATCTGGCTCCACCTACTTGAGGTACCCAGAGTAGTGACTTCATAGGGACAGAAGGTAGAATGCTGGTTGCCAGGGACTAGGGGAGGAGGAGTGGGGACAGATTCACTTTGGGAAGGTGAGACAGCTGCGGGGATGGATGGAGGGTGGTGATGGCGATGCAGCAACGTAAATGCACGGAACGTCACTGGACCTCACACTTAAATACGGTTAAGGCGGTTTATGTTCTGTGTATTTTACTGCGCGCACACACACACATGCACACACACAAGAACTTGGCATCACAACCGAAATGATCGATTTTATGTCCCGGCCTTACAGATGGCTGGGAACAGCGGTGCCCAGTCAGAGATGAGGAAACGGAGCTCCGGCAGGTGAAGCGACTTATCAAGAAGCTCACGTCCCGTCAGCATGAAAATGGAAGCTCTTCCAGCCTCCCCAGCTCCCGGGCTTCCCACAGCAGCTGTAACAGCCCAGGGCCTCCGGGGAGACGCGCGTGCACGCGCACACACACACACACACACATACACACTGCACAGAGACGTGGGGCCCCACTCCCGGGCTCCCACAACCCTGAAGCCTTCCTTGGAGCACTGCCCCTGTGGTATTGTTCTTGTCTTGTGGGTTGTCTGTTCCCAGACTAAGCAACTTGAGAGCAACACCCGTATCTTGTTTTGTTTTGTTTTTTTGCAGAGACTTAATTTTTTAGAGCAGTTTGAGGTTCACAGCAAAACTGAGCAGGAATTACAAAGGTTTCCCCTGGACTTCCTGCCCCCACACGTGCACAGCCTTCCCTGCCATCAACATCGCCCAAATGATGAGCCGACACAGATAACATTGTATCTGCCAAGGCCCATAGTTTCCATTAGGGTTCACTGTTGGTGGCGTACGTTCTATATAAAAACACGTGTCCATCATTGCGGTCTCATACAGGATAGTTTCAGGGCGCTAAAAGTCCTCTGTCTATTCACCCCGCCCTCCTCCCTAGACCCTGACAACTGCTGATCTTTTTACTGTCTCCATAGTTTCGACTTTTCTCGAATGTTATATAGTTGGAATCACAGTATATGGCCTTTCCAGATTAGCTTCTTTCACTCAGTATTATGCATGTAGGTTTTCTCCAAGCCTCTTCAGAGCTTGATAGCTCATTTCTTTTTGTCCTTGAATAACAGTCCATTGTATGGGTGGACCACGGTTTATTTATCCATTCACCATGTGTTTTTTACTTTTCTATTTCAACACCTAGCAACCTGCCTAGCACATAATAGAATCTCAACAAATACCTGTTAAATGAATGAATAAACAAACAAAGCACCTATTAGCAGGCATAGTCTACTCAGCCCAGAAGACAAATATCAAGAAGAAGGTGGGCCGGAAGGTTCGTTATTGGACTCATCAATCCTTAAATACTAGGTCTGAATCCCATTGCAAGAAGCAATACTTGATGTATTATTTTATTTCGTGTTTTAAACCCAAATTTAGAATTTGAAAGATAAATCAACATTCACATTTATTCAAAGTACTATGAATATTTATATGTCTACTCTCATTAGAGAACAAGAATACACTTTAAACAATAAGAGCTAATTCCCTTCAACTGTGACCTCTTCCTTTGTACTTTGCCATGCCCTGGTTTTCTGATTCAGAAAACTGAAGTCTGGCGCCCTCTTGCGGCCTCTCATTTTTAAAAGAGAAACGCAATGAAAAGTTTGGGTTCCGAAGACATTTATATCCACTTAACAGCATCTAGTTTCTGTTTGGAGGAAGATGGCTTCCTTGCAGCTCATTACCTCCAATGCTGGCAGTGGTTCTCAGCAACTTCGGATCAGACCTTCCACCCACCAAAGAGGCAGTCAGGCTGGAGGCGGTTTTTCTGCTGGTAGCCAGCGCAGGTACTTTGAGATAAGCATAAATAGGATTAGAAATTAATTGCTTCCAGTCTTCCCTCTTTCACACACTCCCCATTCCCATGCCTTCTTGGCCAGCTAGCTGCTCATCTTGCAAGGCTCCTTAGTGTCATCTTCTTGATAAAACATTTTCTGGGTTAAAAAAAAAATTGTCCATTTCTTCTTGGGGCCCGTCTTCTATAAAGGCCGACCCCTGTTGTACTTAGCCGGGAATTTATCTGAATCCTTCCTAGTGGTTGTGCTCCTTGAGTGCAGCCTTTACATCTTGAGGAGAGCAGCTGCTTATCCCCATTCCCCCAGTGCTTAGCACAGATGGGCAATAAATGTTGATTTTAAGTTGAAAATCAAGGCGGAAGGTCATAATGGGAGCAAAGAACACATTCAAACGTGTCTCTTGGGGCCCCAACACGCTTCTCCCTTTTGCTCTCCCTAACCTGCTATTTGTTACAAGACTATAAAGGCCGTGTCACCTCCACGATGCCTGCAGACCCCGTAGATTTATAGGGGATGAAAAGATGCACATTCCATGGCCTCTCTATGTGCTTTGGAAAGCGTTGAGTCAAACCAAACTCTTGATCTAATTACAAGTTCGAGAGAGCTGAAAGCACTGCCTTATTCCTCTACTATGAGTACAAGGGGGGTAGGGCTCAAGGTACCCATAAAGACTGTGAGCTCAAAGGGTCTGCTTGCTCTAAGTCACACGACTGAGGAGTG
This sequence comes from Halichoerus grypus, assembly GCF_964656455.1. Classification (NCBI taxonomy): domain Eukaryota; kingdom Metazoa; phylum Chordata; class Mammalia; order Carnivora; family Phocidae; genus Halichoerus; species Halichoerus grypus. The sequence continues at coordinate 56,016,898 of NC_135715.1, read as the reverse complement.
ATGGAGCCGGGACGGGTACCTGGGCTCCAGACTCCCAATTCCATACTCCATCCATTCCACGGTGCAGTGCTTCCTCATGGCAGGGAGCTCGACTCCTGAACTGGACATTTTAGCATCACATACACATGACATTTCAGTAATTAAAATTGAATTATAAATAAATCATAAATGAATAGGTATGAATTATATGAATATAGCAAATTATATGAATGAATGAATATAAATGAATTGTAAATAAATAAAATTGAATTAAAAATAAAATATTATTTAGATATTACAAGCAATCCCCACTGACTCGGCATCCCACGCCCAGTCTCCAACTAAGATAAACTAAACAAAAACAAACCCACTGATGAAAACAAATGGACAAAACCATTAACAACACTCCCCCAGAACCAGCAGAGTATCAGGAATATTATGGGGGAATCCACAGTCACTGGGGCTGTGTCCCAATCCACGCTCTTCCATTTACCTGTTTATGGCCCTAGGCAATTGAAACCTCCTCGTCTATAAAATAGTTTAGACAGTTGTGTGTCTTGAGAGAATTCAATGAGTTCAGTGCACTCAGAGTCTGGCATATAGTCAATATTCAATTAATATTAGCTATTATTATTATTTGAAGAATTCTTTCAGTTATCCAGATTGAAATGTCTACACTGGTGGAATTCACAATATTTTCTTTTTTTTAAAGGTTTGTTTACTTTTAGAGAGAAAGAGAGAGAGAGTTTGGCGGGGGAGGGGCAGAGGGAGTGGGAGAGAGAGAATCCCAAACAGACTCCCCACTGAGCATGGAGTCCGATGTGGGGCTCGATCTCATGACCCTGAGATCATGACCTGAGCTGAAATCAAGAGTCAGACGCTTAACTGACTGAGCCACCCAGGCACCCCTATTTTCCTTTATATTAGCTAAAGTCTTTAATGGGTGATTGCTTTAAAATAGGGTTTTTCTCACCTACTGTTCTATATGTCGCAGTAGATCCATCTAGCCTCTCTCTGGGTCTGTCTCTTGGTTTCAAAGTTAAAATAACAGTTTCAATACTAGCACTTGGTGTAAGGGTAGGCCCTTCCGTACTCTTTAGCATGTCTCATTTCTGAGGCTCAGGGGCCCAAAGCAAGAAAGTCTTTAAATAAACTGACAAGACTCATGTCAATACAGAAAGAGGAAGCCCTGCTTGTTAGCTTCTCAGAGGCAACTGTTCTCTGAACACACTCACCCCAAAGGGAAGCTGGGTCTTTGATTGGGTTTGATTATTTTTATGTCCCTGCAAATGGCTCCCTCTCTCTGACCTCTCGTCTCCTTCAGTGACTTCATGATGCAAACACCCTTTGATGGAATAGAAGACTAATAGGGCCTCCTGGCCAACTGGCTCCTGTATCTAAAAAGAGCCAACAGGGGCACCTGGGTGGCTCAGTCGGTTAAGCGTCTGCCTTCGGCTCAGGTCACGAGTCTCACATCGGGCTCTTTGCTCTGCAGGGAGCCTGCTTCTCCCTCTGCCTGCCGCTCCCCACACCCCCTGTTCGTGCTCGTGCTCTCTCTCTCTCGATAAATAAATAAATAAAATCTTTAAAAAAAAAAAAAGAGCCAACAGTGATCATAGCTCCCTGAGCCCCTGCCCTCTACTTTTCACTGTGGCAGGCTGTAGTATTTCTCCTTTATCTTAACACACGCATTCTCCTAGTCAAGTGGGATTTGCCTGGCCCTTAGGCAATGGTTCCATCAGACCCTGTTTGTTTTCTTCCCAGGAAGTAAAAAGAATTCCTCTCTCCCAGAGCAAGTGACCACATCCTTATCTAGAAGAAGTCAACGGACAAATTTGTAGTGAGATCTTTGAATTAAGGGTCTTAAGGGCACCTACCCTTCTGACACCATTTGAAAGAGAAACTCCATCGAAAGCTTTCTGGAACAAGACAAAAAGTAAGTTTGGTTAACAACCACATTTGACTATTATTGCCATGACAGCCGTGAGTTTAGTAAACAGAGGACTCTCTAAACAGGCGTCTGTCAATACCGAACCATGTGATTCCTGTAAGGACGAACAACTGTGACTCATGGCGTGTAGACAGACCCTTGGGCTGCAGTTCCCTGACTTTGCATTTCAGCGTCCTGGTCAAACTACAGATCCACAGTCTGGTAGATTTCATCACTTAAATTCAAACCATGTGTCGGGACTTATTAAATAAGCACATGTCATAACATATTTGGGCAACTATTGGGCAAACTAAAACGTTGGCAACGCATCTCAGAAAAGTTCCTCAATTGTCTAGTAAGGCAAGGCAGCTTCTGAAAGCATGGCCACCTGCCATTTCTTGAAGCCCTTGGTGTGAGCAGCTGCGAGACTGCTGAGGATTGGAAAAGTGGCTCTTCTTTCACAAACAGGGTGAAGAGAGAGGCCTGGGGGTCAAGCCAGAGATGCGTGTCTGCACTGCATCGAGGGAGAACGAAGCCCGGCTGAGTCCACCCTCTGTCTGCCCCAGATTTGTGGAGAAATCTTTGGCTCCCCAGGTGTCACCTCCTTACTTCTCTGCAGCCTTGAGGGCCACGTTAGAGGGCTGTCAGGTTCTTTGGGGGCTGGTTCTTAGAATCTTTTGTCTTTCCGCAATTCCTTATTTTATAGGGGCAGTCATTTCCACATGATGAAAAATACCAAATACCCACCAAACACACCAACCTATACCCCTTTCTGGTGTCACGGCAGCCAGGAAATACAAACGTATTTAAGGGATATTTGGATTTGCAGGTTGATTAGACGTTGCCCTGCTCCTTTGTGATTATTGCGGCTGCTCAAAATGATGGTAGACAAATAGGTCTCTATGCTTAAAGTCAACGGGCCAGAACTCTCATCTCATTCATCAAGCTGAGCCATTCGCCTCTGATTGCCTGTGTGGAAAGGCAGGAAGAGACCTGGAAGCAATATCCTGAAACCCTGGGGAGAGGAGCATTGCAAAGAGGAGGAAATTGACAGATTTCCCAAATGCTGTCCACAGATCAGTAAATATAGGACTGAAATGCATGCATGAGGCTTTTAAAAACAGCTCTCTTGAGGTATAATTGACATACAGTAAGCCACACACATTTAAAGCGCATAGTTTCATACGTTTCCTATATGGACGTACCCACCATCACCGCAATGAAGCTGATGAACACATCCGTCACCCCAAAACCTTCCTTCTGGTCCTTTGTAGCCCCTCCTCTCCACTTTCCCTATCTCTCCTTCCCAGGCAACCACTGATCCATCAGTATGGATTAGTTTGCATTTTCTCAAATTTTATATAAATGAAATCATACAGCATGTACTCCTTTTTAAATCTGGCTTCTTTATTTTGGGAATGGGACTAATTATTTTGAGATTGAGACTCATCCATTTTGGAGCATATATAAATAGCTTTCCGTCCTCCCCTCCCTCCTTCTTTCTTTTTGCTGAGTAGTATTCCATTGTGGATATAGAAGGGATGTATCACAGTTTGTTTATCTATTGTCCTGTTGATGGACATTTGAGTCCTTGCCAATTCTCAGCTAATGCAAATAAAGCTGCTGTGACTATTCACGTTCATCGCCTTGTATGAATGCGTGCTTTCTTTTCTCTTGGGTAAATCCTTAGGCTGGCTTATATGATATGTGCATGTTTAACTTTTTAAGAAACCGCTGAACTGTATTTCAAATTTTACATTTTACATGTTACATACCCATGAGCAGTGTCTGAGAGTTCTAGGCCTTCTACATCCTTGCCAGTGCTCCCTATGACAGTCCTTTTTTTTTTTTTTGGAGAGAGTATGGGGTGGGGGGGAGGGGAGAGAATGAGAATCTTAAGCAGGCTCAAAGCCCAGCATGGAACCCACACGGGGCTCGATCTCACGACCCTGAGATCATAACCCGAGCCAAAATCAAGTGTTGGACACTTAACCAACCAAGCCACCCAAGTGCCCACAATAGCAGTCTTTTAAACTTTAGCCATTTTCTAAGTCTGAAGCCATGAAATCTGACAATCAGAAGGTTCTGATAATCTTCAGAAAGTATTTTCATTGCAGTTGTGGGTACACAAGCCAGACTGCAATGGGCGGAGAAGGCAGAAGGTAAGCAGCAGAGACTGAGTGTAGGCGGTTTTCAGAGACTTCAAGCTATCCGGGAAGGCTCCAAGTTTATGTACAAGTCATGGTCATATACTCAAAATACTCAACTTATATCTGAATTAAAACATTTTACAGTTTAGGGGCGCCTGGGCAGCTCAGTCAGTTAAGCGACTGACTCCTGATTTTGGCTCAGGTCATGATCTCAGGGTCCTGGGATGGAGCCCCGTGTTGGGCTCTGCCCTGGGCGTGGAGCCTAGGTAAGGTTCTCTTTCTCCCTCTCCCTTTGCCCCCCCCGACCCTCTCTAAAAAAAATTTTTTTTTAAAAGATTTTATTTATTTATTTGAGAGAGAGAATGAGAGACAGAGAGCACGAGAGGGAAGAGGGTCACAGGGAGAAGCAGACCTCCCACTGAGCAGGGAGCCCAATGCGGGACTCGATCCCGGGACTCCAGGATCACGACCTGAGCCGAAGGCAGTCACTTAACCAACTGAGCCACCCAGGCGCCCTAAAAAAAATTTTTTTTTACAGTTTATTATTTGCCCTGTTCACAGTGTGGGCAGTGAGATGGGGCCTTCTAAGGATAAGGATATAGGATAAAATATTTCTTTTTAATCTTACCAATTCATAAAGCCACGTTGCTGCTTGAAAACTAAGTGTTAAGGCTGGATAAAAATCATCTGGAATTCTTTAATCCTTTCATCAAACTTTAAATATGTCACATGTGTCTTTATCCTTTCCAACAGGGCACACCCAAACAGAGGACAAAGAGGGAGCCTGGAAAAGAGAGACAGACAGAGTGAGAAACAGATAGGGTGACATCTGTCCCAGTTTGCCGGGGGCTGTCCCAGTTTAGCACCACACGTCTGAGTCTGTGAGTGTGCATTGCACTCTAGTCTGAGCTAGAAGAGGAATCAGATCGATAAAGCTAGGTGCCTCAGATGGAGGATGGTAGATGTCACAGTCTCAAATTGGTTTACAGATTATTTCTCGTTTTCTCCCTAAAAATGTGAAGTGTAACTTCACAAATTAATGATGTATCACGTGTGGAAGAGTCATACAGCAACTACGGGTTCATAACTGGAAAATGTTTCGGAGCCACTCACTCAAGTGAATAGATCCAGTGAGAGCAGGGACAAGGTTAGGACAAGTTCAGGCTCCTCCCTTAGCCCACCTCTCTCTGTTCTGTGGCAACCAGCTTCTCCTACCCTTTGGGATTCCATGTGGGTTGAATTGTGCCCCCCTCCAAATCTGTTTAAGTCCTAACCCCAGTTACCGATGAGTATGACCTTATTTAGAGATAGGGTCTTTACTGATGTGATCAAGTTGAGTTCATACTAGACTAGGCTGGGCCTGGATGACCCAATGACTGGCGTCCTTAGAATAAGAGGGAACTCTGGACACAGAAACACACACAATGGAGACAGAGATTAGAGTGATGCACTTAAAAGCTAAGGAACGTCAAGGATTGCTGGCAACCCCCAGAATCGAGAAAGGCATGGAGTAGATTCTCCCCCAGAGCTTCCAAAAAGGAACCAACCCTGCTGACACCTGGACTTCAGATATCTAGCTTCCAGAACTTGAGAGAATAAATTCCTATTGTGCTAAGCCATCCAGATGGTTGTACTTTGTTACAGCAGCCCTGGAAAATGAATACAGATGTTTCCACGTATGTAACCCCAGTGATCCTGAACAGTTATTTCACAGAAGTTCATTGAGTAACTACAATGTTCCAGAGCCTGTGTGGGCATTATGGGAAAAGCAAAATAAACGCCGAGGCCTGGCCTCCTCCTTTGCCTAACTACCCATGTGTACTTTCCAAGTCTCCATGTAGCTGTTACCCCTTCTAGAAAGCCTTCCCCTCACTGTATCTCCCTAGGTGGGTTCCAATGGTTCTCAACCATCTCTGGGTATCTGAATCACCCAGGGAGCTTTTAAAACATACTAATACCCTGTGATCTGAGAGTCTGAATTCATGAGTTTGGGGTGGAGCAAGGGCATTTTGTAAGATTCTCACTTGCAGGGTTGAGATTCTCTCTCAAGGTGCTCCCCGCCCCCCCTCCCGGGGGAGTCTCACAGCACCCTGTGAGTACTTAGGCCAGAGCACCCTTAGTATTGTATTGAAATAATATGCTTCTTTTCATCTGGAAGAACATTTCTCAATTTTGGCTGCACAATCACATCACCAAAGGAGTTAAAAGTCCTTGTGTGCCTGACCAATCCCAGATCACTTGAAAGAGAAACTCTCCAGCTGTCTGCAATTTGCAGCCAAGTTTGAAAACTACTGTACGAGATCATAAACTCCATTGGAGCAGGAATCTAGCTTTACCGATTTTGGTAACTCCCTTGCTAATAGAGCCCTGGTGCTTTATGCCACTGCAAACACACCAGTAGATGTTTCTTAAGTAAGTTAACTCTACCAGAAAATGAGTTTATGACCTAGAAAGGAGCCTAAAACAAACACGTTACTACTTACAAAGTTGTACTACTCTACAAAGTAGAACAGGTACCAGAGAGTTGCATCTTTTGCTGGGGGGTGGGGGCTGATGGGTAAGGAGAAAAGTGAGGAAAGTCAGCAATTACTCTTGAAAAGCCTTTGGGAAGGTGCCTTTATAATCCAACGCTTTCCCAAGATCATAGAAATGATGGCTGTTTCTGCAGTTGAACCAAATGAAATAATGAGATTGCATTTAGGAATTGCGTGATTATAAGATCCAACTCTTTGAACACTAGAATCACACTCAATTTGAGAAGACACACACTCTAAGAAAGGCATACAGCGCTGCAGGCCCACTGAGGGGAGAACTGATTGATTAATTCCAGCTTTGCTTTCTCCAAAACTCAAAAGGAATTTCCTCACCATTTAAGTTGTATGCCCTCCCTTTTGGGCAAGAACATATATTTTAATTTACATTTTTAAAAATGTGTGTATGGTTCCATTCCCTTATACCAGCAAATAGCTTTGTGATAAAAAGCAAACAAACAAAAAACCACCTTATATAATTGTGAGATAAGGGAATGTGTTTTGAATGGGGATGGGACTAGAGCCACCCTTAAAGTTAAGTGAAATCAGGTTGAGAACAAGGGCATGACTCTCATAGTTGTTTCTTATTTGTGAATCAACTGTTTTCTCTTAGGCTTCTCCAGACATTAGGGTTCATGGCTACCAGTGGATTTGGACACATGCTTATAGCTCCACCTGTAAACTAAAGAGAATATAAAACCAAAGAGAACATAAAACTTCCTTTGAGCTCCAATTTGGGAAACCTCCAAGGAAGGACTCTGATTGGCCAAGCTCGGGTCACATGACTATGGTAAAGGCCAGATGGGGTACCATGACTGATGATCCCCTCCCCAGGTACACGATGGAGCAGAGAGAAACAGCTACTGAAAGAGAGGTGGTCCCGTGAGAGATCATGAAAGCCTGAATGACGCTGGTGCCAAGAAGTATGAAAACAAACTCAGCAATCAACATGGTGAGAGCTACTAGAGAAAGAGGAGCCTTGAAAAATGACTTCAAGTTTTGCTGACTGAAAATACTCTAGTGCCATTAGGAGAAATGGAGACTTCTAGGGGAGGAACTGGCCAGAGGGGAAAGCAGGAAGTCTGACCCCAGACTTGCAGTTTAAACTGACGTTCCAGAGGTCTATGGAGGACCAGTTGTGCACCTGATGACTGAACAGGAGGCTGGTGCTCAGGGGGAGAGGGAAGGTCTTGATCAGCAAATATGATGTGATCTGCATGGAGGAAGATTAGGGGAGTTGATGTCAATATTAAAAGTGAAAATATAGATAGAAAAAAGAAAGAAAGATGGAAACTTGAACTGAGCCCCTACATGTGAAGAGCCAGAAGAGGAGAGAGAAAAGTGCCATCAGAGAGCTAGAAGAGCCTAGAAGGAACAGCTGAGAGAGGAGGACTGTGTGATGCTCAAATACCTAAAGAAGGTGGGGCTGAGTTTTGAACCCCGACAGACGACAGGGTTGCCCAGGAGCGTGTGGTATGAGTACACGTTATGGACCTCAAAAGAGGAGGACAAGGAAACATTAATGGGGTCCACGTCTTCTTCTTCTTGGTTCTTAAGCTTCTTCCACGCTTCCCCCACCCCTCCCCAACTCCCCAGCCAATGTAGGGACAGGTAACCACAGGAGCTAGCAGATGTTAAGAAGATGGGTTGCAGGTCTTCTAGTTCCTAGGTGCCTGAGCTTCAATTACACTTTCTCTGACTCAGCGCCTTTGAAGATTTATTGATTTGAGAGAGAGAAAGAGAGCTCTGCAGGGAGTCTGCTTGAGACTCTGCCCGCCCCCTCCCCCCTGGGAGAGAGTCTCAAGCAGACTCCCTGCAGAGCTCAGAGCCCACCCAGGGCTTGATCATAGGGCCCTGAAATGATGACCTGAGCCAAAATCCAGAGTTGGAGGCTTAACCGACTGAGCCACCCAGGTGCCCCTGACTCAGTGCCTTTGATACTTATCAGTAACCTAGCTGAGATCATTGAACATAATCTGTTATAGTGTCGTTATATTTAGAACCAGTCTTCATAAAATAGTAGGCAGCTATCTATTAGAGGTAGAATTTCCTGTGACCTCCCTTGACTTGTAGCTGATGCCTGAATTCCACTATCAACGCTTCATCTTATTAGTTTAAGGTTTTGTTTCCTGTTAGGACACAGATCCCGCTGGGGGAATAAATGCATGTATCTGCTTTAAGTACGTGATTTTGTTATTTATTATGCTACTTCAAGATGCTTTACTGGATGGTCCATCTCCTCAACCCATCCATGCATTAGTCTCTGAGGGCACGAACTGTATTTGATTTACCTCTGAACCCCGAGTCCTCGGTGCAGCCAAAAGTGTGCTGGGACCAGCTCGCACCGTTGTGCTCATATCTTCCCAGTTCTGTGTTTGGTGGCATCCCAGGGGCAGCTCAATACCAGCCATGACAATATTTACACCACAGAAATTGGTAAGTGCTACAAATTGGGGCTCGCCCACCCTGAGGGTGGTTTGTTAAATACTTACCACCACACCATTCCCTGGCCACTTAGACTTAAACAGATCATTTTTCTGTTGAACCATTGAAGTTGTGGGCCTGCAATAGATTTTAACGTGGTTCTACTATAAAATAATAATAATGATGACCCCATAAATTTCCATAATACTCTACAGCTATCCTATAGTTTTCCCCCATTTGACCTCTCAACAAAGCTAGGAGGTGGGCCAGGAAGATTATTGAGCCATCTGTCTTAGCAATCTCATCGGGGAAGGGACAAGCTCGGTGAACCCTCACTGTAGTAGGAGGAACAGGAAGGAATTTCTCCCAGCCTCTCATAGAGCAGTCTCATAGAATCATTCTCTTTGCCCTTTTTCTCAACTGTTTTGACATCTAAGGACCAGAACTGGCTGCTGTGTTGGGCCAATGACCCTTCCAGAATGCATACTTGAACAGCTAAGGGCTAATTGTAAATACAGGCATACTTCATTTTATTGCACTTCACAGATACTGTGTTTTTTACAAACTGAAGGTTTGTGGCAAGCCAGGGTCAAGCAAATCTATAGATGTCATTTTTCCAACAGCTTTTGTTCACTTCATGTCTCTGTGTTATATTTTGGTAATTCTCACAATATTTCAAACTTTTTCGTCATACTTGTTATGGTGATCTGGGATTAGTGATGATGACTTGCTGAAAGCTCAGATGAGGGTTAGCATTTTTTTTAGCAACAAAGTATTTTTAATTCAGGTATATACATTGTTTTTTTTTAAACATAATGTTATTGCATACTTAATAGAATACAGTACTTTTATATACACTGGGAAACTAAAAAATTCATTTGCCTTGCTTTATTACAATGCTCACTTTATCATGATGGTCTGGAACTGAACCCTCCTATCTCCGGGGTATGCCTAAGGCAAGCCATGAGGTAGACGAGATATGAGTTCACTAACCTTATCCTGCTTGATTTCATGGCTTTTAATGATCAGTATTCTAGGAAACCCTATCTTGCCAGGAACCTCTACAAGTAGGCTACTGACAAATAAAATGTGTTCCAGACATCTGTGGAGGCCAAGGGACTTTTCTCTGCACTGTCCATCTCTGTGTATTATAACCCCAGGACAACTGGAATATGGCAGCCATCCTCAGCCAACAAGAGAGAATCCAGTAGTATTCTCCAGCTTTGATGGGCTGTGATGTGCTTCAAGTGGTATGTTATAGATCACAGTGAAAACTCCAAACCAGAGATCTGAGGCTTCCTTGGGGAAAAGACAGTTGGCTCAGGAAATGGAACTGTGTGTCTTGAATTAAGAATTTTCTGGCTCTGAGGCCTGGCTTTGACCTGACATGTTCTCTAGGATCGAGCTCCAGGTCAGCAGCCCCGCTTGGAGTCATGTTCTCTGTTGGGCTCTGCCAAGCTTGGGCCCCCAACTTTGATAATGGGTCAAGGACCTCAGCCCCTTCAGGACTGGGCTCTTCTTAATCTTTCCAGTTTTCCCAGGTAGCCAGTTATCCTGGCCCTGAGCCGTGTTCAACAGCTGGACCTTAATCACAGATCTCATCTCTGCTTCTTTTCTGTATTTCTGCACTTGACAACTTTTCCAGGCTGTTGGTAACATCTCATCTCATGGTCTTTCTACTTGTCCTTCCTCCAGAAGAGGCTTTCTCAACATTCTTGAGTACCAGCCCCTCCCTGACCATTCCCCATTATCCTGTCTTATTTTCTCGATAGTCCTGTGTAGAATTACCTTGTAGTTGTATAATTACTTCTTTATTATCTGCCCCCCTTGCTCCTTCACTATCTCTTAGCTCATAAGTTCTAGGAGGGCAGAGACTGTTTTGCTTACACTGAATTTCCAATTCCTAGGATAGAATCTGTCCCATAGTAGGCTCTCAATAAGTATTTGAATGACTGAATCCTTAGGTTAACCTACCTTTCACTTACCCAGTCATTTCTTACATTGCCTTCCTCTGGGACCCCAAGAGCTACTGCCGTCATAGTAGGTACGTGTAAATTCGAGTTCCCACCAGTCTCTCCCTCCCCAACTCTGTTGTGCCCATGGAAGGAGACTAAGCATCACATCTCCTGAGCTCTAAGTTTTCCTTCTGAAAACTTGCCAATGTTAGTAGATCAAAACCCTCTGTTTGAGTGCCTAGTTTTGATATATAGCCTTGTTTTTTTTATTTTAACTTTTATTTATTTAAGTAATCTCTACACCCAACATGGGACTCAAACTCTCGATCCTGAGATCAAGAATCGCATGCTCTTCCAACTGAGCCAGCCAGGTGCCCAGATACATAGCCTTGTTCTTACCACCAAGAACTCTGCCTTCTTGACCTTTGGTTTCCACCGTGACCTCTGGTCTCCCTGGCCTATACTATGCCTTCTCCTTCATCTTGCTTCCCCATCTTTTGCATAAATCTACCCATTGTTCTGAGCTCATTCATAGTCCACGCTAGGGTGGTTTGGCCCCCATGTAGCTAAGTTATAAAGGGCTGCATCAGCAGGTTCTATTTCTTACCCTTGCTCCCAGCTGCTGAGGGCTGAAGACGAGTGCGTGCGTGTGTGTGTGTGTGTGTGTGTGTGTTAACAAAAAGGAATCTTGCTGGGACCTTTGGAGGGGAGGTGGATCTTAGCAAATTACTTTCAGGAGTTAAGTACCCAAGGCCCTGAATGCTCAGGCACACCAAAACACCCCAGTTGCCTCTGTGTTTCTACCCCTTGTACAGCAAAATACTCTTTTCCCAATAAGAGAGAGGAAGAGAGAAAAGCTTGAGGTTATGTTCACATAACCATTTGGGGGCTTTCAAATACAGGAAAAAGGAGGAAATAAAATGCAAAGTTGATGACAACCTCTTGGTGCTCAGACCAGACCTCATGGCAGGACCTTTCTTTCCCCAAGAGAAGTCCATCCAGGTGGCCTGGTGCTGGAAAGACCGGGTGATGGCAAAAAGCCATTGAAAACTGTCTTGTGGACACTGTCACGTGACAGGGTCTCATGGCTTCTGGAGCTGGAGTGTCACATACAGAAGAAATTAGGGTAAAAGTACCCTTCACTGAGTAAGTACAGGGTGTGCAATTTTGGAACGAATTTTACTTGTGCAACCCAGCCACATACCACACAAGGGGCTGTGAGGTGGTTCTTTTTTGTCCTCTCCTTGACTGCCATCGTAGAGAGAAAGAAAAATCCTAGCACAAAGTTGAGGTGGGAAACAAAGGCAAAAGAAATGTAGCTTAAATGAAAATCTCCTTACAGCTTGCAGCCCACAGATACCTGAACATGCAGAGCGTGACCTTCCTCGAGGAACTCATGGCTGCCTTGGTGCCTTCATGTTTAAAAGGAACCTTATCTTGGCATCCGCTGGCCCCTCAAGGTCCTGAGAGTCTTGCTTCCAGATTCCTTGGAGACTTTCACTATCCCTAGCCCCCACTAATTAAAAGGTATAGTCAACTCCTCACAATCCCAGTATAGCCTTTCTGCCCACAGATCTTGTCCCGTGAGTAGGGAAGGGGTTAAGGTCTAGGCAGGAGAGATAGGAGGCCCCTGACTCCCCTGACTGGGCTCCAGAACTATTCCTGGCAGGTGGAGATGCTGAGACAGGGCAGAACAAGAGATAAGGGAACAAACCAAGACACAAGAATCTCAAGGCCACAAGTTTCCCAGCCAGTTCTCAAGAAAAGCCTGCCACTCAAAGCCCTCAGTGGCAACCTGTTTGGACCCCTCTCACTCTAGAGAGCTTTTTTCTTTCCTTTCTCTCTCACCTTCACTTAATAAACTTTCACTTCACTTCACCCTTTCATGTCCTGGAGATTCATTCTTTGACTCTGTGAGACAAGGCCCCTGCAATCCTGCAACTAAGTGAATAGATGTCCTTCCTCGGCCTCTCCTCACTCCGTCCTGTCCCTCCCCAAACAGAATTCCACTTCATTTCCAATTGTCCTCCTCAAAACCCAGTCCATATACATCCCTCTACCCCACCCCCCACTCCAGCATGTAGTGTGGCTTGGGACATGGTTTCTTCCAAGTGCTTTGGATCAGGATGCCGTCGGTGGTGGTTTATAGTCCATTATTCTTGCCCTCAACTGTTTCATTAGTAACATGGATCCTGATGACATGGGGGAAAGAAGCAGAAAAATATTCACCTTTAGCCCAGAAGGCTGACCTATAGCCTGCATAGTTTTGATAAGGATCAAATACATCCTGGTTGCTACATTCTTAAAGGGTCTCATGACTGCCTGTACGTCTCATCGATGGTTAATATCAAACTGAATGATAAGCACCAGAGAAATCTTGAAAAAGTCTTTTTACAAGTAGGAATTTGAAGACATTTATGATCTCATACTCCCTGCATGTCCCCTCCCCCTTGAGCACTAAGCATATAACCACCAGCTTCATACAGCCACAGTGTAGCTCTTTCTGCACACGGGTCCTGTCCCCGTGCTACTAGAATAAATTTATTAAGATGTACCATAAAACATCTCAAGAGTTCTTTCTCACGGGTCCTGTCCCCGTGCTACTAGAGTAAATTTATTAAGATGCACCATAAAACATCTCAAGAATTCTTTCTCGACCGTCATACTCAGTGATCTGGCAATGCTGAGACTAACAGTGAGCAGAAGATCTTTCATAAACCCATCCTCAGAGAGCCAGGCGGAACTCACAGCTGGGGTGGCAGGGAATGAGGGGGTGGCATAGGCCAGGGAGTGTGGCTGGCTCAGGGCAAACCTGTGCAATGCCAGAAAAACATTTTTGATGGAAGAAAGTCAGATGACATCTCACCTTTGGAAATAAAAGAAAGAGCTAGATATGTTTAATATTTATGGGAGAACATAGGGGAAGGGAAGGAAAAATAAAATAAGAGGAAAACAGAGAGGGAGGCAAACCATAAGAGACTCCTAACTATAGGCAACAAACTTAAGGTTGCGGCGGGAGGGGGGGAGGGTAGGAGGGGGATGGGGTAACTGGCTGATGGTCGTTAAGGAGGGCACGTGATATGATGAGCACTAGGTGTTATATGCCAATGATGAATCACTAAATTCTACCTCTGAAACTAATAAAAAAAATTTATGGAAGGAGTTTACATTTAAATTAGTTTGAATATCCCTTTCATACAGTTGTAAATACAGATCTCTTCTCAAATTAGAATTCATTTGTCTCCAGCCCGGCATGGCCAAGGGGAATAGCAACATATGGTAGGATTTGAGTTTATCGAGGGAAAAGTAATTCATTTATAAACAGAGTTTTTACTTCTTTAGGATCCTCTGGAAATACGTGAGTGAACAGCTAAATATAGGAATCAAGGTAATACAGCAAGTGTTTATCTTCATAGACAAACACATCAGTGACCACATGACCTCCGTCAGGCAAAGTGTAGAGGTGGTGAGAAAACAGAAGATTCGAAATTCTTATTTGCTGTCATTTCTTGTATATCTGCCACGTGAGGTACTTAAATCTCCAAGGAATTCTTTGATGTCTAGCAATATAAATAGAGCTTGTCCCACCCTTTATATTAAACAAGTGAATTGTTTCCCCAGGAAGATAATATATGCTAGGCAGTACCCAAGATGCCTTTCTTTCCCTTTCATAAAAGGGAGTCCAGCAGTGGGATGATAATTTTTTCATCTGAAGCAGTGAGCTTTGGTTAAATAAGTCATGGATCAGTGATGCGGTGCACTATTACACAGACACTCAAAATCAGTTTTTTTGAAAGATATTTCATGAATTGTAGAAATGCTGATGCTATAATATTATTTTTTAAATCTGGGTCATGCTGTATATATGAGGTGATTTTCTATTTTGTAATATATGTGTGTACATATACATATATAACATATACATACATATATATGCAAAAAGACAAAGGAAATACAGCAAAATATTAAAAGTGATTGTCTATAAGTTACAGGATTATGTATGATTTATAAATTTAGAGTATTTTTTCATTCCAACTATCCTACAATAAATATATTTTATTGAAAATCAGAAAAAAAGCCCTACATTTTGAACATTTTTAAGAATTGTAACTTCCAAAGCGTCCGATATGTTTCCCGGAACATTCGCAAATATGATTAAAATAAATATAGGTGAGTCGAAGAAGATAGATTTGATCATTTTGCAAACTGACTGTTTACTTCAGTTGCTTGGCAACATTCTACCCCAAGTCAGCAGCGCTGTCTGTAAATACCAGTAACTGATGACGGCCAGAAAAACAGCTCGAAGTCCTTTTCCTTTAGTGGGTCAATGGTGCCATCATTGCCAAGAGGGAACTGATGCTCCGGAGTAATCTGAAAGTGCTCGCTTGCTTACAACTCCATTCAACACCCTCTCTAACGTTGAAAGGCCATGGGCTGGGGTTGTGGGAGTTCTTCCTAGGAAGTCTAGAGGCCTCTGTTCTGGCCCTGGCTCTGACTCGCACACACAGGGTGGGTTTAGACAAGGAACCGCACAGACCTGATGACCCTAAGCTCAACTTCGGCTCAACCCGGACCCACACAAAGGAATGATGAGCACTGGAAATGGGGATTACATGGGGAAATACATGGCACTATGCAGGCAAATAGGAAGACTTTCTTTCTTATGATTTAAATATCTTTAAAAGATAATCAGTTTGGGGGCACCTGGGTGGCTCAGTCGGTTAAGCTGCCGACTCTTGACTTTGGCTCAGGTCATGATCTCAGGGTCCTGGCATCCAGCCGTGCATGGAGCCCTGGGTCCTGCTCCGTGCTCAGCGGGGAGGATTCTCTCTCTCCCTCTCCCTCTGCCCGCCCCCTTCTCTAAAATAAATAAATAAAAGATAGTCAATTGTTTAAAGCAAAGCTAGGACTGCACTAAATATTCATATTGTCTCTTTAATTTTCATAATCGCTCTATTTGAAGTAGATACTCTTATCATGTACACTTTACAGGCGAGCAGACTAAGGCTGAGGTCAAATAAACACATTCCCTAGACTCTTGCTTTATGTCACTGAGACAGTACACAGTTCCATTGCTAAAAGGAGGGGGCAAATGAATTGAGTAATTGCTATATTTAGTCGCTTGAACAAATGCCTCTTTGTTTAAAAAAAAGACACTTATTGGGACACATTACCATGTTACTCATAAATCTAAATATGAAAGTCGATAAAAAAAATCATGTCTGATTCACAGAAAGAGAAATGCCCTGAGATCCAATGGATTATGATAAGGACTAGATGGGTTTTATGAGAATTTACATGGCAAGCAACCCGCTTTTGATGGCAATAACTGGAGGGGAGGGAACAACACTATAAAGGAATCTTTGTGTTTCAAACAGATTGTGTCGTTTATAATTTCCATTTGGACTAGAAAAAAAAATGGATACAGGATAAATAGCTTCTGTCCCCCCCCCCCCCAACCAAGTAGAAGGCTATTCAAGGAAAAGAATACATTAAAAAGAATATTCATTTTAAATCTATCAATAAGTTTGATGGTACAAATCTCTATGACTGGACCTGAGCTTTTCAAGCAATGCACAGGTTCATGAAACAATGTATAGATTTCTGTCTGCTTCAATAGTATCAATGCAGACCAGGGAAAATCATGCGTGTGTGTGTGTGTGTGTGTGTGTGTGTGTGTGTGTGTGTGTGTGTGTGTTGTGTAGCCCTGGTGAAGCAACCAACTGACAGAAGTTTGTTTTAAAAAACTAACATTTATTAAGTTCTACAGTGTATCAGAAATGTACCACACATATTCTTAAATACGTACATATTATCTGCAATACAGTGGTTTCTAAGAAATAGAAATTTTGGTCATTCAGATGGCCAAATAGATTTCTCAGATGTATTTGGTCTTCATCCACAGTTCCTGAAAACACTTCGGAGGCATAAAGGTGAAATGGGTGTCTTATTATCAATGAAAGTGACTTTTGGACCCACCCAGGGGTGGGGGCTGGTTGCCAGGAAGACCAACCATGGGATTTAAAGGTTTGAAACTTTTAGACCCACCCCTGGACCTCAGAGTCAGAGATGGGAGAGGGATGGGAGGTTAAATCTGCCAATGGCCAATGACTTCGTCAATCATGATTATGTAATGAAGCCTCCATTAAAAACCCAAACTGGAGTTTTTTGGTCTTCTTCGGTGATTTTCTACACTTGGGAAACCAGAATGCTTCCTCGTGCTACCAAGCCAGCCCCCAGGCTCCATGAGGACCAAGTTCCTTTGTCCAGGACAGTCACCGTGTGCATCTGTTCATGGCTATTCATCTGTATCCTTATCATATCCTTTAACAAACTGAGAAACGTAAGTAAGTGTTTCCCTGAGGTCTGCGAGCCGCTCTAGCAAATTAATCCAACCTAAGGAAGAAGTCACTGGAACCTCCAGTCTGTAGGCAGCTGATCAGAAGCACAGGGAGCAGCCTGGGACTTTGAGATTGGCATTTAAAGTAGGGGTGGGGTTGTGGGCAGTCTTGTGGGACTGAGCCCTTAACCTGTGGAATGTGATGCTATCTTCAGGTGGATAGAGTCAGAATTGAGGAAATTCTTGGATGCCCTGCTGGTGTCCCAGAATTTCTTGGTGTTGTATGTGGGGAATTCTGCCCCCATGTTGAAATCGGGCTTAGGAACTCTAAAAGATTATCCCATTTAATCTTCATAAAAACCCATGTAATAGGGTGCCTGGGTGGCTCAGTTGGTTAAGCAACTGCCTTCGGCTCAGGTCATGATCCTGGAGTCCCGGGATCGAGTCCCGCATCAGGCTCCCTGCTCGGCAGGGAGTCTGCTTCTCCCTCTGACCCTCCCCCCTCTCATGCTCTCTGTCTCTCATTCTCTCTCTCTCAAATAAATAAATAAAATCTTTAAAAAAAAAACCCATGTAATAGGTGTTATTATCCTTTTTTACAGATAGGAAAAATAAGTTATAATGAAATTATCGGCATTAGTAATAAATAATGTTCTAAGCATTTATTATATAAGTTGTACTAAATATATTGCCTATTTTAATCTTCATAATCACTATATTGAAGTACTCTTATCATGCAGCACACTTTACAATTAAGCAAAGCGAGGCTTAGAGAGCTTAAATATCTTACCCAATGTCATATAAACACTCATCATTGATACTATCTATTGCTTTGTTTCCTTGGCAAAGTACAAACATTAGTCCCCATTAGTTCTAGCATATCTCTGAGAAATACATACCAATACCAAAGAGACACATTTCAGCAAGGTACTTTTTCATTTATGATCATCAGTAAAAGGCTGGCATAAAGAAGATCCCATGTCTTCACCCCTGCATCTCAGCCTATTAGGAGGGTGCCTCTTTTTCCTTACTTTCCATAATGTGATGGAAACTAATTTGGGACCCTTGGAAGTTAGATGCTGGGAGTGAGGAAGAGTCTGATTGAACATGGAGTGCTTGGGGGATGGTCCTTAAGGAATATGAGTGTAGGGCAAAACCAGAACCTAGCTCTGCTGCACAAAAGAGCACAAGGGGAAGAAATCAAAATGGATTACACGCTACAAAGAAGAAAAGTCGATGAATTAAATGTGTTACATAAATTGTAGCTTGGAAAAAAGCAGTTAAAGTAATATGTAAGCTAAGAATCCTGGTGTCACAAGGCTTCCAGAAATTATCTACCTGATCATTCTCTTTTCTGACAGAATAATCCAATGTATAATTGCACAAATGAAGGTCTTGCATTTTATTCAAAGACTTTCCTGGAACTACCAACCTTTAATGTCAGTAAGCTCATTCTTAAGTCTGACTTCGAATTGCTTGCTTAAAAAGGTTTGAAGGGTGCCTGGGTGGCTCAGGCCGTTAAGCGTCTGCCTTTGGCTCAGGCTCAGATCATGACCCTGGGGTCCGGGGGATCCAGCCCTGAGTTGGGCTCCCTGCTCAGTGGGGAGTCTGCTTCTCCCTCTCCCTCTGTCCACCCCACCCCCAACCCCACTCATGCACACTCTCTCTCTTACATTTCTCTCTCAAATAAATAAATAAATAATCTAAAAGAAAGGGTTGAGAAAGAGGAGATCATTGCTCCTGTGACTGGGAGGGTCACATGACCCAAAATAATGCCCACATCTTCATCAGGAGCTCACTGCACCGACAGCCAGTTTTCTTTCTGTGCTGCCATCTTTTTAGGGGGATTTTAAAAGCACCACTGAGACCTCTTTTTTGTTCTCTTTTACAAATCATTAGCTGGGAAAGGAACTGGTATTTTGCAATTGTAATGCATCTACGAAATGAATGTGAAATTTAAGGTTTTGTGTGTGAGTATTTAGATCCAGCTGAGTCATCATTCACAATACATTGTAAATCTCGAATAAATACAAATCATAGCTAATATAAAAGATATGGCTAGATTGTAGGTATTATTGAATATATTATTTCAAATACCAATTTTATCTTTTATAGTTAGCGCTTCCTGTGTCCTGATTAAGTAATCTTTACTCACCTCTAAATCACAAAGGTATTCTCCTATGTGTGTTTTAAAGAAGGGTTTTTACTGTTCCACCTTTCACATTAAGGTCTGTGATACCTCTCAAGTTAATTTTTGTGTATCTTGTGAAGTAAAGATCAAGGTTCAGTTACATCCCACATGGTACCAAATTGCCCAAGCACCAGTTACATGAAAGGATCATCTTTCTCCCACTGAGCTGCAGTGGCCCCTTTGTTGCCAATCAAGTGGCCATGTATCTGAGTCTGTTCAAACTCTCTCCTTTGTTCTATCAATCTATCAGTCAATGAAAGCCTTGAGCATTAACTAGTGAATTATCCTGTCTTTCTGAAGTTGGAAGGAAGAGAAGACCTAAGTTTAATGCGGTTTAATATAGTAAATCATAAAGCCATACACTGGATGCTTCCTGAGTACCAGACATTATGCTCAGTACTTTACATTTATCATGTCATTTATACTATACAATGGTGTATGGATATGCTATATTGATGAAACAAAGGCTTGACAAGTCCTGTGTTTCTCTCTGTAATATCAGTTGAAACGGACCTAATTTATTTTTCTGCAACCTTCCTTCACATCTCTCAATCATCCAAACCAAGGCACGATGATCCTTTTTGAAGAATCGGATGTTCTTGGCTTGATGTCGACCTCAAGAAATGGAGAAGTCAATCCTGCTTAAGACGTTAGGAAAAAGGAATTCCAAAGCCTATTTGTAAAGAAGCACACAAAGAGCAGGACGAAGCAGGGAGTTCTGAGCTGAAAGTGCAGAGTGTCTGACTAATGGTCCAGAACAAGCGAAGGGCTCAGAAAGAATGACTAAGGACGTTGTCATGATGTTCTCTGCCCGGGCTATTAGGTCACCCCAGGAAAACACAGAGCTATTTGAAGATGGAAAAGAGCTTTGTGTGTGCCCCCCAGCTGCTCCCTTGCCTTCTTCCAGACTCTGGAAAAGATCAATGGTGGATGCTCACAAGTGATCCTGTTTAGGCCTTTGCTACTCAAAGCGTGAGGGTTACTCAGCAGCCCTGGCGTCATCACCTAAGTGCTTGTTGTAACATCTGGGGCTCAGCCTGAGAACCGCTCGGTTAAAATTTGCATTTTTTCAAGACTCAAGGGAATTCCCATGCACATGCAATTTGGAGAACTTGATATTAATATCACCAAGGAAGGAAAATGCCAACATCACCAGGCTCCCAACCTGATCATGTCCCACAGTTCAGAATCCTGTAATAGCTCCCCAGCCCTCAGGCTAAGGCTCCAACACCTTAATGTGGCCTTAGACTCTCAGCTCCAGCCTCTTCCCCTCACTCTTCCCTCCTGTGTTCCACCCAAGCTCAATGATGGACATAAGAAAAGAGGTCCCATGGCCCAGAGGAGCCCAGCGAACGTGCATGTGGCTCGGTCAGTGCGTCAGCCCCGTACACAGCTGAATTCAAGAAGCAGAGCTCTCCCCAGGGGGGTTCTTGAGTCAGCAACTTTCAACTAATGGCATTTTTCAAGGGACCTTTGTGTTTACACTGGGCTTGACTGTCTGACAGAAGCTCCAACCCCAGAGAATGACAACAGGACTCTTGGGAGCCTTTCTTAGTTGGCCAACTGTTGTAATGCTTCATTGAAATGCTCTACTTGTCTTTCCTTCTTCAAATAGGCCTAGTGTTGCCTGTTGTACGTGATATGGATGTCAGCTGTGTTGACAAGAATGTCACACGCTCTCTCAGCAGCCAGCCTGGAGAGCTTCCTCACGCCGCAGAGGAGAAATGAAGCTTCCCCTTGTGAGGGAAGTCAACTGCTATCTGCTAAGACTGGCATTGATTTTTTTTTTTTTAAGATTTTATTTATTTGACAGAGAGAGACACAGTGAGAGAGGGAACACAAGCAGGGGGAGTGTGAGGAGGAGAAGCAGGCCTCCCTCCAAGCAGGGAGCCCGATGCGGGGCTCGATCCCAGGACCCTGGGTGTCATGACCTGAGCCAAAGGCAGACGCCCAACGACTGAGCCACTCAGGCGCCCCTGGCATTGATTTTTAAATTGAATCCACATTTTCCTCTGTAAGCAGAAGAGAGAACGGGATATTATTGTCACAAATTTCTCTCTTACTTCAAGTCCATATAATTTAACTACCAATTTCTTGATAGCAGAGGCATTCGTTCACAACTAGCTAGAGAGAGATGGTTTTCCTTAAAGTTCCAGGCTATCAAAAATACACCAATCATGGCTCACAGACTCTATATTTTGCCAAAATTTATTTATTCAGCAGATATTTTTAAGAGTCTCTATTATGTTCAAAGCACTTTGATGATTAGACAGAAAAAACGGAGATATTTCCAATGGAATCCAGGAAACCACTTGGCAAGGATACTACCTTGCCACTCCAAAAACTGCATTTCATCAGTGCAACCAAAATTACTCAGTCTCTTGGGGTCTGTAACTTAAAACAACACAAATTTATTATCATGTAGTTCTGGAGGTCAGAAGTCTGAACTGGGTCTCACAGAGTTAAAATCAAGGTGTCAGCAGGGCTGTGTTTCTTCTGGAGTTTCCACGGAAGAATCTATTTCCTTGTCTGTTCCAGCTTCTAGAGATTGCCTTCATTCTTTGGCTCCTGGCCTGTTTTCATCTTCAAAGCCAGCAATGGGCTGGATCTTTGTCCCATTGCATCACTCTGACTCTCCTGCCTCCCTCATTTACTTATAAGTACCCTCGTGATTACATTGGAACATGTGAATGGTCCAGGATAATCTCATCTCAAAGTCAGTTGATCAGCAACCTTAATGCTATCTGCAACCTACATTCCCCTTTGCCATGTAACAGGACATAATTACAGGTTCTGGGGATTAGGATACGGATGTCTTTGGGGGACGATTACTCTCCCTTTTACAACTCCCTGGAGTTGATTTAATTTAATTTGACCAAACTCACTGGAGATTACTATGTAAGGAGGAATGATAATTTATTACTATTTACTATGAAAAGTATAACTTTGGGGGAGTAGAGTAGGTGGGAATACCCATGGTGGCTGGTCAGCACCTTCCTTCCCTGGAGGCGAATTGATACAGAAAATCTACTTTTACATAGAAGCCAGCATGGAGAGCATGAACTTAGAGCATCAAGTCAAGCTGAATGGCCTAATGGCTGGTGAAATGAATCAAGGAGAGAGAGAGACGCTGTTGGTTGGATCCATCTCTGCTAACTTCTCTTCAGACTGGAGACCAGCCTCTGTTGGTATTCACTTTACTGGCACATTAAAAGATTGTAACTTAATGTGGCAAAATAATTTATTGAGGACTTTGCATTTTATTGTTTGTGATAATTTATTGAGAAATGCACTTGTTGCACTCTTCATGCTTTGCAGAAAAATCCGAATGAATGAGACCACTGTTCTCCCATCTCCCTGAAGAGGGTCAGAAGGCCTTTAAGTACCCCAGGGCGGAGTTAAGAGATTTTGTATTTAACTTAATTGTGATCGTGCGGTATGGCAAGCAGAAAAGCAGGAGTTGTCTGAGTGGGAAGTGGCTTCTTCAAAGAGAAGAATATATTTTTTTTTAATAGGAAGGGCAAAGAAGGTCTGTGAGAGAGGGACAGACTCTCTGAAGGGGCAAGCATTTGAATGTTGACTGACTGAATCCCTAAGAGCCTGGTGAAGGATCTTTATTCCCACACTTGGCATAGAGTGATGGAAATGTTCAAATTAATAGTTTTCAAAAATGAGAATCTCTGCAGTGACCTTGATGGAAGAGACCAGAAATCTTTCCTCAGATGTTACATAGGTACCTGAGCTCTTGAGAAACTCTAAGGAAAGGGTGAGGCTCTTCAGCACGTGGCAGATTTTTCTTGCTACTTTTTCAAGTAGGGATACTGAGTCAACTTAATATGATTTAGAAAAAAATTTAGAAAAATAAAGTAACTTTTTTTGGTACCTAAGTTGTAGAGAAAGATTCCTACCAGCCACACAGGAGTTAATCTAGGTGTTTTGGCCTTTCCTTATCAAACAGTCCATGTGGAAATGATGTAAGGAATTGTCTAAATTGGGCTAGAAGGCTACCAGAAAGGCTAAGAAATGTCAGGCAAGAAACACAGAAGTACCGGGTCAGCTCTGGGAAGCCAACATGAAAAATAGATGATGTGGTCAATGGCTTGAGGTATAAAGGTAGGAAAATGTGAAGAATGTTCCCAGAGCAATTGGTGGGCTATTGAGGGTCTTAGGGTAATTGAGGCACGAGTGAGAGATGAGACTGGAAATTGGGTTGGGATCACAGTAAAGAACATTTTAAATGTCGACTAAGAAACTGAATGTTGGACACTTCAAGTTTTCCCATACATGAGATAATCTTAGCCTAATATCTTTCTCTTCTGTGGGATGGCATTCAAATCATACCCCCTAAGCCACACGAGCAGTTAACAAATACATGGAGCACCAGAAACATGGAAGTATGGGACCAGGCCCTCAGGAAGGAGGTTGTGGGGGAGGAAATTCAGAATTAAGTAAGGTCCTCCTGGGTCCACAATCTAGAGTGCAAGACAGAATACAAACAACTTAATATTTTTAGCTCTAACGGCAGTTCGCTGTGTACCATTGCACTCATGCGAGAACCCAAATTTTTATGTATACTACATTTTTTGTGCAAATAGACCACAGGACAGGTGCACCTTCTGACTAAACTCACTGGAGATTAATATGTTAGGAGGAATGATCATTTATTACTATTTACTATGAAAAATATAACTTTGGGGGAGTAGAGTAGGTGGGAATACCCAGGGTGGCTGGTCAGCACCTTCCTTCCCTGGAGGCGAATTGATACAGAAAATCTACTTTTACATAGAAGCCAGCATGGAGAGCATGAACTTAGAGCATCAAGTCAAGCTGAATGGCCTAATGGCTGGTGAAATGAATCAAGGAGAGAGAGGTTCTACTCGCCCAGCTAAGGGCATCTTCAAAGAGGAAAAGTGGGAACTGTGTACTGAGGAGAGGAGGTGGGAGACTAGGGACAAGGTTTACTGATTATCTGTCAGACTGAGGTCACATGCCCTTCATCTTGTCATTTCCACTGGAACAGGCTTACCCTGGGGGTCAGAGTGTGCCTGAGGCAGCGAGGTTGTGTGTCCGGTACTCCTGGTTGACTGGAAGCAAACAACATTGTCACCAGAGTCCACAGCCCTTTTGCTTGTTACAAAAGGAACAATGGGCCTGAAAGGGAATTGCTTGCCCCCACAAGAGGAAACCAAGACTTCATTACACTGCGCCCCCCCAACCGCCCCCCCACCCCCGGAATGTGTCCTTCAACCAGTCAATCTGGAAGGAACTGATCAGTGCTAGTGAGGTTAGTCTGCATGAGAAGTAAGTCCCCGCCTTCCTCCCAGAGGAAAGTGATCTTGCTGGAAATAATCTTTCCTTTGTTTTTGACTTCCTTGTCCCACCCCTGTTCTGCCTTTAAAAACCTCAGAGCTCCCTTCTGTTAGCGGGAGGGGCTGCTGCCTGATCGATGAATCATTGAATCAAGTCAATTTGATCTTTAAATGTACTCAGTTAAATTTTATTTGTTTGTTTTTTTCATCTGTTTTAGCTTCCTTTCTCTCTGAAAGGTAAAGAGCCTCTTGCAGGACATGGCATTTCTGAATATGCCCCCAAGCTACCTTTCACCAGCAGAAGCAAGTAGTAAAATGGCAGGATTACTCTTCCTTCTGCAGGACGAGTGCAACAACCCCCAAGCTAGGCCCTGGCGCCCCTAAAGGAAAGCAAAATGAGGCAAGACAAAGTTCAAGAGAAGAGTTTCCAGGGGCAGAAGCCATCTCTAAGCATATTGCTCTCACTTGGGCTTTTACTCCAAAGAAGTATTACATCATGATAACAGATCTTAAATACATATATGTAATATAGATACTTATTTATAATATGTATTTATAATATAGCACATATTATATTTAACTTATATAATATATTACATATGTAACATTATAATACATATATTTTCAATATATATTTACATGCATGTATATACATATGCACATACATATATACTTCATTATGGTAAAATATACATAGCATAAAATTTATTATTTCAACTATTTGTAGGTATACAATTCGGTGCCATTAAGTACATTTACAATAATGTGCAACCATCACAACTATCCATCTCCAGAACTTTCTTCTCATCCCAAACAGACACTCTACCCATAAAACACAAATTCCCCATTTCTCCTCCTCTAGGCCCTAGTAACCTCTATTCTATTTTCGGTCTCAATGAATTTGCCTATTTAGGTTCCTCATGTAAGTGAGGAACATACAAATTTGTCGTCTTGTGGATAACGGATGTTTCCAGCAGACAGAAAGGAGGAAAAGAACGAGGAACAAGCCAAAGGCAGCTTCCCTGGGTTCTTTCACTCCCTGTCGCATGTGTTGACTTCTCTGCCATTGCAGGATCAGGATCATCCCTCCTTCCCTGAATGTCCGTCATGATGTCAACGGGCTCCTTTTCGTAGCTGATTATGCCGTTCATCTCATTTCCTTCCTGTTTTGCACAGAGACTGAGTTCTCCTTTGCTGACTTCATTTGCTGAGCTCAAAAACAGGGTCGGATCCCTGCTCATGGCACAAATCACTTCTTGTGAAGTCTGGCTGGGTTGGGGCAGGCAGCTGCCAGGCCCCTAGTGTCCTGTGAGGCTGTCTTGGCCACAGTGGAACCTGTGTGTGACCAGTGGGTGCTGCGCACGAGCCTGACCAGCTGAAGTGGTGAGTTCCTGATGCTCGCTGCCCTTGGGCCCTGGGGCATGGAGGGGACTGTGACCTGGAAGATGACCTTCCCTGTGAAAAAGAAAAGCAGCCTCTGCTTTTCCCCAAGTGGTTTTTGGCTGGTAATTATTAGTGACTTTCTCAGAATTGAACAATTGGTTAGGCAGTCTTAGAAAACCCATCCTCAGCATTTAGTACTTGGGAAATTCTACTTCCAGAATTCTAATCCCAGAGGGGACAGTAGGTTTCCAGTGAATATTTCTTATTTGAAAAAAATCTGTCCTTGAACTTTCTTTCTGAGTTGTAGAGATACTCTTCCAGAATGTGGGCCTCCTTTATCTGTGATTGGTGAATGTGTACGTTCAAGTTTATAGGATGTCCACATAACAGGGCATAGGCCAGCCTATTTACCTATTGGTAAAGATGATTTCAAAGTGACTTCAAAGGGAACCGACCAAATCTTACCATCTTGGTCTAAAACCTCCTAGTGCCTTTACAAGAACGCTTTTCTTATCTTGGACTTGTCCAGGCTACCACCTAGTACAGTTTGTTTTTGTATTTTGAGGGTTTTTTTGACTAGCAGACTGACTGATTTACTTTGCGTGATATTCTTTCTCTCTACTTCCTCTTGATTCTTCTCTTTTAAATACTCCTGGGAAAGGCTCTTGCTTTGCCCCTCAAGTTCATTATTTTTCTGTGTCTTGCTAGTAGCATGGTGGAAAATGGACATAAGGTTTGGTGTTAGAGACACTGGTCTTTAAAGCCTGACTGTACTTTACTAGCTCTGTGACCTTGGGCAAGTAACTTAACCTCTTTAAGACACAGATTTCTCCTTTGTGAAATGGAAGCAGATGATCTGTTATTCTCAGGAATGTTGATGGATAGCTCAAAATAATGTGGAAAAGTACCTGGTACATAGGAGAGCAGCACACATTTACAACCTTCCCCTCCCTCCCTCCCTTCCTTCCTTTCTGTTTAAGGTAAGCCCTTCCCAGTCTGCCTTCAGCCTATCTGAATTCCTGAGACAGAACCCCAAAAGTCCAGAGTCCTTTCAGGTCTAAGCGGCTCTAGGCTCCACACAGACTGTGTTCAACAAAAGTGGGGTGATTGACAGCTAGTATAACAACCGGCTTTGATCCTGGATCCCACTGTCTTCTGAGGGAGCAGCGACTACCTGGAGCCGCCCCTTAGCCACTCCACTCTAGGCTGTGCCAGGGAGAGGGTGTTCGGAGGGGGTGTTCCAGAGAGACATCCAGCACATAAAGGCCAACATACCTGTGACCTGGTTCCACAACCTGGAAGTGACACAAGACAAAGCCAAGGAACCACGGGGTGGGTGCGATGCGGTTGGTTTTACCCTGCACAAGGGATTCTTTTAAGTAATCCCAGACAGGCTCACCTGCCTGTTGTTACGGGGACAGCTAACTCTGAGATTCTTTCCCCACTCCGCTGCTGGAGTGCGTGGAAGCTCCCTAGGGGCGAAGGGACATCGTGCACTCTGCCCTAGTAAACGAAGTCAGGGCTTAGGTTTCTAGTTATGAAGACGTTCTGTTTTGGTTGGCAGCTTCTCCCCAGCACCCACCTAGATCTGGATGCCACCTGCAGCATAGCTGTGACTGAACTGCAAACCCTCGCTTCTAGAGTACCAGGTGACGATTACGTGGGACGGAATCCAGGGAAGTCCTCGGAGCCGGGCTCCGCGTGGAGCAGCCAGCTGAGGTCACGCTCCGGATAAGTTTTAGGTCCCCGCTGGGCGTGCAGATTTCTACGCAGACTAATCCCAATTACTCAGGAGGACCGTTCCCCATTTCAGGCAGTTGCATGGATGCAAATACCGCCGCTTGGGGCGTCTGGGGCCGGGAATTCGTTGTCCTCCAGGTCTGCGTTTTTCTCCGGGTTTCAACCCCTGACAGCGCGCTTGCGTCTGGGCCCCCAGCGAGGGCAGGGGGTGATTTCGGGAAGGAACCCGGGGAGAGCTGAGCACGGCTGCTCCCGGCTGTCCCAGCCCACGTCACCCAGGGCTCGGAGGTGGGGGCCTGGGGCACGGCCGCCTAGGGTGGAGGAGCGCGGGCGCCCAAGCTCGTGCCGGCTCGCGTCCTCCGCATCTCCCAGCAGGCAGCCGGCTCGGGGGCTGCGCTTCGCTTCCCCGGGGGCCTTCTCGGATTGCGGCGCTGGCCCGGGATCCCGACGGGGCGGGGGGGCGGGGGGGAGGTGGTGGTGGCGTGGCAGCGTCAGGGCGCCGCTTCCCCCTCCGCGCTCCCCCTTTCCGCCGCGGTGGCGCGCGCTGACCTGGCACCGCCGCCGTGAGCCGCGCGGATCCACGCGAGCCGGGAGCCGACGCGGTGCGCTCACCTGGCGAGCCGAGGTGAGGCGGCCCGGGCTGGGGGCGCGACGGGAGCCCGAGGTGGGGGCACGCCGGCAGGGGGAGGCTGTCGGAGTGGTGGGGGTGCGAGGGGTGCCCGAGGTAGGGGCTCGCCGGCGGGGCGAGGCTGCTGGAGAGGTGAGGCGGTGCGAGGGGCGCGGGGGAGGCTTGCGCGAGCCCGGGGCCGTGCCGGGGCTGGGCAGTGCCGAGGCCCCTGGGTGAACGTAGGAAGGGGCTCCTCTGCGGGGGTGGAGGATTTTTATGGGACTTGCAAAAGGGAGGGCCCCTGTGCTCCGCTTGGATGCGGAAGGCTCAGGAGCGGGACCTCCGGGCACTTTATCGCTTGGCGACTCTCAGGGAGCACAAAGCCTGCGCCCTGCGTGGACCCAGGCGCTGTGTTCCGGACGCGATGGCTTTTCTCGGTTCCCCAAAAGCGCGCCCACAGATGGCGAAGGCCCGCGGAGCATCTCCTCCCCAACACACCCGAACCTTGGATATCTGGTGGCAAAAGCCAAACTTTTTTGCTACTTCACCGAGCTAGGTTAGAGCGTGAGAGCGCGGCATATCGGGTGGTCGAGCGCCCGTTGTGAAGTCCACCTGCTGAGATTGCAGCGGGGAAAGCGGAATTGCTGCATTTCACCCCCACCCCCTCCAGCCTGCCTGTCGCCGCGCGGTGAGGTTTGCCACCCCCCCTCCTGCGACTACTGATGCTGTCAGCTTGGAGAATGTGGAAAACCTTCGGAAGAGGGGTTATTCAGCCCTAAATGGGAATTAAGACTAACAAGAAGGGGTATATTCCATAACTGTGCTTACGGTATGATTGCAGTGGAACTTGGAAGGATCTTTGAATTGAAGATGTGGTGGGAAAGCTCGAAGGGCTGAGGGTCGGCAAATTTGGGTTTCGTAGACTCTGTCCTAAGGCCGAATAGCAGTGAGGTTTTGGCAAGTCAAGAAACCTCGTTGAACCTCAGTATGCCTGTGTGAGAAGTGGGGGGATAATCCCTGGCCCACCTCCCACTGGATGGTTTGGAAGGAGGGAGGGTAGTGTTTTGAAAAGTATGAAGTGTGGTTTCTATAAATTAAGATTATCACCACACTGCTGCTCACACCTCCCTCCTGGCCACCAGCAGAACCTCCTTTGGAGCAGAGTTAAGGCAGCACCATCCAGGTAGTGTGGGCATTTTCCTGCTTCCCTGTCCAAAATGTCACGATGTGTCTGTTTCTCGGTGTGTTGCTGCAATTCCTCTTCCCAGCGCTACTACCTGACACGGCGCATCACAGTGTGCCATCAGGGGGTCAGGGGACAGGAACTTTGCCTTCCCCATCTTCTTTAGGGCCTGAGGGAGATGCTAAGAAAGTTGAGGAAAATTGGTAGTGGCCAGTGGCGGGGGGGGGGGGGGGGGACGGGGCAGGTTTCATTATTTGACATGCTCTTCATGAGACCATTTAACTCTGAAAACATTGTTGGCTTTCTGAAGTTGGAGTTCTTGTTTTCTGATTGGGGAAGACTCTCTCAGAGCCAAGGATAAATATGCAAGAATAAGCATTTTTCATTCGAATGATCTTTAGAGGAAGATAGTAAAGAGCTAAAGAAAGAGTACCATTGCTTGCTAACAGGTTTTCCCCACCTGTCTGAGGGCACACAAATAATAGCATTGCCAAATTTAAATAGTTTCCCTTGTTACTAAATTTAGATTCATATTTCTAATATGGAAAGGAAAGAGTCACAAGGTTGGTGGTGTTACTGTTAAAATTTAAGCAGTTCTTTTTAAATAAGCATGTCCAACTTTCCAGCCATTATAAACATGAGCAATCCTAATGCCTGTATGTTATATTGTATATATCTTTTCTAAAAAGATAAATAAGGTAAGCATGTCAATGTCACCAAACTCTCTGATTGGGTTTTTCATTTTAATTAAAAGGAGTTGAGAGGTGACTCATTTATGAAGTTGGGAAATAAAACTAGCTCTCCTTAGTTGTGCTGTTGTATACTGAACTGTAAGTTTTTATAAAATAACACTGATGGTGATGATAAAGCTAACTTTTATTGAATATTGTGTGCCAGACTGAGAATTCATTTAGTTCTCACAACAATCTGTAAAGAAACTGAAGCACAGAGAGGTTAAGTGCCTTACCCAAGGTCACACAGGTAGTAAGTGAGGAATTTCTCAGATTGACATAAAAATTATATTTGATTGCGACCCTGGTGTTTTTTTCTTAACTTCTGCACTGTGTTTTATCCCATACATACAGGCAGCATGATGGTGAGATTGGGGTTCTGGAGCAAGGTTCCATGTCCCAGTGCTGAGCTTGCTGTTGAGTTGCTGTGTGGTCTTCACTTTACTTCCTTTTCCTGGGCCTCAGTTTTCTCATCCACAAAATAGTCATAATAATACTATATTGAATGAATGTTTTATTTCTCACTGGAACATGAAGTGTGAACTGTGAAAGAGAAACACTTCCATTATGTAAAAGGAAGTTTCAGAGGCAAGTGTTTTTGTCATCTTCAATGTAGGCTGGAAAATGACAAAGGAGAAAAAGCCGAAATAATCTACACACTTAAATGTGATCTGCCCAACAATTGATGTTTGGAAATTACTTTAAGAAAATACTTTAGTTCTGTTCTTGGATCCTTAGTTTTACACTTATTAAAAGAGATAAATGTAAATTAGACCTCAAAGTTTAAGGGGGGGGCAGGTCAGGTTGAAAAGCACCCAGGACCAGCAGATGCTTTTGTCTTCTTGATTTCAGGAGCTGAAGACTGGAGGGCGGGGTGGCCTTAAACTCTTCCACATTCTTTTATTTCAGCAATCTGTAGTGGGTCAGAAAACAACTGTCCAGGAAATACATGTAACGTACTTCCCTATTCTCTCCTTCTTTATTTGGAGATTTTTCTTAGAAGCCAGCTCGAGGGATGGCTATTTTAAATATGGTAGGTCAGGAGAGTTGAACTTTTGTTTATGCACATTTTAAGGGTATTTTAAGCAATATGGCTGTCGTCGAATCATTTGAACTATCCTATGACATATATAAAATGTGTTTTTTGTTTGTTGGTTTTGGTCTCATTCTTAGTTTAAACTCTTGGTCCCTGTGGAGATTTGGGCCCAGGGAGGTAAGCATGAGCATGTCACTGACATTGTCGGCAGCCCCTTCGTGCTTGATCAGTTTTGATATTCTGGAGAGATGTTTGGATCTGTGAGATTTAAAGGTCTCTCCTTTATCCCTGTGCTGTCACAGGTAAGAATGTGAACTTGGGAGCAAGACTGCCTGGATGTGAAACACTCCAGTTACAAGCGGTGCCTCGGGTTCTAGTGTTGTTATATCTACCTCATAGATTGTTAGAAGGATCAAGTGCATGTGTGTGTAGAAAATCTAGAACAGTGTCAGACACATAGTAAATGCCATGTAAGTGTTAGTTATGAACTGATAACGATGGCTAAGATAATAGAAGAAGAGTGCTCTGGGAAAAAAAAAATAGGGCAGTAAACGAGGATAGCGTACACCTTAGGGATGCAGTTTTAAAAAGGGTGATGAGGAAAGTCTCATTCCAAAGGGAAATTTGAATAAAGAAGGGAGTGCAAGTAGAAGAGTATAGAGGGGTGTAGGGGTGCAGAAGGGTATAGAGGTGTAGGGATGGAGAGGTAGTAGAGAAGGTCAGAGAGGTAACTCAGGGATACATGGACAGATATAGCGGTGTCGAAATTTTTTCTTTTTTTTAATTTAAAAAATTTAAAAAATTAAAAAAATTTTTATTTCATTTTATTATTTTTTTAATTTAAATTCAGTTAATTAACATATAATGTATTATTTGTTCCAGAGGTAGAGTTCAGTGATTCATCAGTCTTATATAATACCCAGTGCTCATTAGATCCCATGCCCTCCTTAATGTCCGTCACCCAGTTACCTCATCCCCCCACCCCCATCCCCTCCAGCAACCCTCAGTTTGTTTCCTATGATTAAGAGTCTCTTATGGTTTGTCTCCCTCTTGTTTTATTTTTTCCTCTCTTCCCCTATGATCCTCTGTTTTGTTTCTTAAATTCCACATGTCAGTGAGATCATATGATAATTGTCTTTCTCTGATTGACTTATTTCGCTTAGCATAATACCCTCTAGTTCCATCCACATTGTTGCAAATGGCAAGATTTCATTTTTTTGATGGCTGAGTAATATTCCATTGTGTGTGTGTGTGTATGTGTATCACATCTTTATCCATTTATCTGTCGATGGAATTTTTCTTTTTTTTTAATTTGTTTTTTTAAACTTTTTTTTTTGAGAGAGAGAGAGGGGGCACACATGTATGCAAGGTAGGGGTTGGGGGACGGGCAGAGGGAGAGAGAGAATTTCAAACAGACTCCATGCCCAGTGTGGAGCCTGGCCTGGGGCTCGATCTCACGACCCTGGGCTCCATCTCACAACCCTGAGATCACGACCTCAGCCAAAATCAAAAGTTAGATGCTTAACTGACTGAGCACCCAGGCGCCCCTACTTTTGTTTTTATTTTTGTTTTTTGTTTTTTTACTTTACCTAGGGAGTTTGCTTATGGAAAATTTCAAACTTAAAAGTAGAGGGAATATCTCCCACTCTCCCTGCTTGTGTTCCCTCTCTCGCTGTCTCTCTCTCCATTAAAAAATAAATAAAAAATCTTAAAAAAAAAAAAAGTAGAGGAAATAGTACATGTACCCTCCTCCCATTTTCAACAATTATCAAATTATCAACATGACCAATTGGCTTTCATCCATATCCCCGGCTGGCACTTCCTACTGGATTATTTTAAAGCGGATGTCAGAAATTCCATCAATGATTTCTACATACATCTGTATATATTTCTCAAAGATAGGCTCTTAATCACACAGAAGCACAATACTTAACTGTGTTGACTTTGTTTCCCATCTATAAATTGGGACCAGCAGAACCTCCCTTACAGCCCTGGTTTGAAGATGAGGGTGGATGTCTGGACTGCCCTGTAGGGTCCGGCGACCGGTGCCCAGGTGCTGGTTGCCATCATGCTCATGATGTTGTCTATACCAGCCCTTGGTTTTTGTTTTTTTCTCTTTCCTTTTTCCAGATAATTCAGTTGTGGCAATTTCACTTCTACTTCCCCTCTCTTCTCCGTACCGACTTTAGGCACCTCTATTCTGTATTCCCTTTATCTACGCTCTATTTCCCCCTTAGCTTTCAGCACCTGTGTTTGCAGCCTGACTTACAGCCCGAGCTCTTCTGAACCCCCGACCCCGGAGCCCGTGCGATTCGAGCACTCTCTAGGCTTCCTATGCCTTTTTGAAGGGAGATGGGAACTTCTTCCCATTTCATTTTTTTGGACAGCGTTATTGAGATAGAGATAGAATTCACATAACATGCAATCCAGCCATTTAAAGCATACAGTTCAGTGGCACCTGGATGGCTAAGTTGGTGAAGACTCCAACTCTTGGTTTCAGCTCAGGTTGTGATCTCAGGGTCGTGGGATCGAGCCCCACCTCAGGCTCCATGCTCAGCTTGGGGTCTGCTTGGGATTCTCTGTCCCTCTGCCTCTGCCCCTTCCTCCTCCCGCTCAAATAAATAAATCTTTAAAAAAAATGCACTTTTAAAGTGTACAGTTCAGTGGTTTTAGTATATTCACAGATACGTGTCATCCTTTCCACAGTTGATTTTAGAACATTTAGATCCTCAAAAAGGTACCCTGTACCCTTTAGTTATCACTCTTTATGTTCTCATTCTCTCTCCTTCCCCCGAAACACCACTAATCTATGTTCTGTCTCTATGGATTTCCCTATTCTGGACGTTTCATAAAAAAACATCTATCAATATGAAATATCTTTTGTGACTGGTTGTTTCACTTAGTATAATGTTTTCAGGGCTCACCCACACTGCAGCATGTCTTAATACATCACTTCTAATTGTGGCCAAATAATACTGCATTCTCTGGTGGTCACACACTTTACTTACCCATCCATCAGTTGATGGACATTTGGGTGGTTTCCACTTTTTGGCTATTGTGAATAATGCTGCCATTCACATTTGTGCACATGTGCTTGTGTGAACATCTGCTTTCATTCTCTCAGGTATATACCCGGGAGTGGAATTGCCAGGTCAAATGATAACTGTATGTTGAACCATTTGAGGAACTGCCAGACTGTTTTCTGACATGGATCCCCATTTTATTTTACTCAAACATGGGAACCTCGCCATCATTCAAGGGTAGGTACCTACCCTTACTTAGCGTAAATGTTTGTATTAATATTTTTGTAAGTCTTATCCGGTTGTCTAATATTCATGGATAGGTAATTTTTTATTCATTATTGTTTTTATATAGAGAAGGTTTTACTTATTTGAGTGGTGGTATGTACCTTTAGGATACAAGATGATTTATTGGAAAGGAAGAACAGAGTGCTATTTTCATGAATTTTTAAGTTACACAATATATTAGAATAGCTGTGCACATATAATGTTTATAAATAAATAGTCCCATACTGGAGATGTATGTACAATGATTTTGTTTGTTTTTTTATAAATAGGTATAATAATAAAATTCCGGGCACGGTGTTCTAAAAACATGGAATCAAATATAGTGGTGTGGTTTTTAATCCTTTGTTTTGTGACAGATCTCATGGGAAAATTCTTAAAATTACTTTGCCAATGAAATTGCAATTATCCTAATATTTACGGCACACATAAATATCAGTGGAAGGAGCTTTGGATCAGGTGTCAGACTTGTTTTTTGTTCTACTTCCGGTAGTTATTCATGCTGAGGCTTTGGGCAAGTCCCGTAACGTTCTTTATTTCAGTTCCCAAATCAGCATACTAAAACCTGAAATATTTCATGTTATCATCGTGTAGGATGAGAGTGGTAAGTGTGACATACGCAGTGACCACAGGACGTTAGTCATCTGTGTATCTTGGGCAACCTTGCAATTTTCTTAGGCAAAATATCTATGTTCCTTGGTCTTTGCCTTTGTTGGGTCTTCCCCTTCTCACCACACCCATTTGTCATAATTGCTTTCTGTCCTTCCTCTGGGTTCTTTCGACAGCAGACCTTCAAAATTAGGTGTCATTTCAAAGGTCAAGTTGGTTGGAGAGGAGTCCGCGCGATGCACTGTTTCCTTCCTGGTGCTTCTCGTGCCAGAACACAGAGTTCAGCGTGTGTTGTGGTGAAATTGCAGCTGTATGAAAATGGCGGTTTACTCTGATTCCTGGAGGCTTTGTGGAAGCTGTGGAGTCACTTGATTGGGCATCTTAATGGTTTCTCTTTGACAAGTGATCGTGTGAGTCTGTCGCCATCCTTCGGGGATGTGAGCCTGTTTAAAGTCAAAGCTTGAAGGGAAGTATATACGGAAAGATGGGAAGAGGACTGGGGAACTGCGTTAACCCCAAATAGCTGACACGCTGTCTGTTCACTTGCATTTGTTTATTATTGAGCACGCTCAGGAAGCCACCCGAAAATCGGCATAAATGAATTTTATCTTTCACTTCAACTCTTATTTGTGATTTCTATTCTCTAACTTCCTTTATTCTAAGGAAGTGGTTGACAGAAATTTTAGGTCGTGATCTCCAGTTTCTTCTAAAGGGTGACATCTATTCTAGACTTTCTTTCTTGGGCAACAGAAATAACCAACAGAGCCATACTTAGGTACTGTTTGTTCGTTCATTCTTTCATTCATTTTATTCACACTTGAAGGATGTATTTGCTGAGCACCTATTATGTGCCCCTGTTCTACATTCTGGGAACAAAATCGTGTCCAGGTAGAATTTTTTTTAAGAAGTTACCCTCAGAGATTTTACATTCTAGAGGATATTAGTCTTTGAGATTAAATAAGATGGGGATTCGTGCTAAGGAGTAAGAAGAAAACTAGAGGTGGGTGAGGGAGAGGAATTCGTGGCCGAGGCAGTTGCCATGACTTATATGGGGGGACCATGGAGCCATTGCTGAGAAGGTAACATTTAAGATGAGTCTTTAATACTCCCAGTAATGTATTCCATCAGTAGTTCGTGCTGGGGCAGAGAAAATCTAAAACCCTAAATCTGACCTGCTTGTGCCTATTCATAAGATTGTTAGGGGTCTTAGCAGCTAAAAGCTGCTCTTCTGCCATCAAAGTGCTGGCCGGTTATGGTCTGAAAGACTTTTGTGAGGTCACTATAGAGGTCATGGTGGCTCATGCCCAACTGAGTTGTCCACAATACTCTGGCTCTGAGGTTGCCCTCGTGATGCAGTCCTTCTCGACAGAACCACTGACTTTGAGGGCCAGAGACCCATCCAGAATGACTTGGCGGGGGGCGGTCCAGGAGTCTCTCTTTTGTCTAGGACCGTTGCTCCTGCATATATGTTAACCAGTAATCTGGCCCGTGCTCACCCTCAATAGGAAAATCTCAATAGAAATGATGGTAAGCTTTGCAATTTGATTTCTCTTCCTTTAAAATGTTTTTGGAAATTGATTTTATCTTTGTATCTAAGCCTCTTTGATTCCCCATTTATGATAGTCGGGAGCATTTTGGGAAGACGCCAACCATCACTTAGGCCCATATTACCTCCTGCTTATCAGCACTGAAATGTATGAATGTGTAAGGTTAGTCACCATGTCCCCTCTACCAGAACATAAACTACTGGAGGAATCATGGAGCTTATTTTACTCCGGTGCTTCCAAAACAAAAGCCATGCCAGTCAAGTAGTAGATGCTCAGTAAATATTTGTTTAATCGAATAATTAACAAACTACAAGCAAGGTGACAATGAGCAATGCAATGATATGATGGTATCTCATGAATTATCTGTTGCCCCAAAGATCAAGCAATGGAGATGTTGACCTTGGGGACCAGGGCCTGGACTTTGTTTCGAATCATTACTCTCCCCTGACAGTCTCCCTCTCAGAGAAACTCATGCTCCTTAATGACTGTCCAACCCTCCTCATCATCCTCTCTCTGCCACTACTCAGCTGGGTCCTTAGACATGGCTTTGAATCTCTACGGGCCTATTCCAGCTCTAACATGTTCTCATTGTATAACCCAGAAAAGCCAACGCCTGCTGTTTATTTGTGTGAAACAAGAACATCTTTCTAGAAGGAAATGAAGCAAGCACCTGCTTCTGAAATTACTTTTGAGAAGAAAGTCTGTTTTGTTCAGTGCAGTTAAGTCAATTCCATATCTGGAAGGCTCATAAATAACATCATTCTTTTTGAACTAAAAAACACAGGGATCACTGCTACTTACCATTGGTTAGAGGCTGTGCATTTTTATGTGATTTCACATCTATACTTATCTCCCCCACACAAGAACAGCTATGACGTGTAGAGAATTGAGCGTAAAACATGACTCCTAGCTTCATTCTCTTAGAAATACTGACGTTATCAGGAACTACAGACTCAGAACTAAAATTGGAACTTGTAAGAGAAGAGATCTAGTGAGAGAAAATCAACAAAAAGCAACACAAAGATGTTCATTGCTGTATGTTTTATAATAGTGAAAAACTGAAAATAAATTTCTGTCAATAGGAGTCTGGCTAAGTAAATTTTGATACATTTATACTATAGAAAATGGTAAGATAGTGAAGAGCGATAAGCACCCTCAAGACCTTGTTGAGAGAAAAAGAAGGTTCATTATAGATTCTGTCCAGTATGAGCCCATGTGTATGGGTCCCATCTTCTGATCTGACATATGTATGTTAACTCATAGGAAGAGGTTAGAAGGGATAAAGTGGTTACCAGTGTCATTTCTGGGCATGAGGTGGGATTGGCGGGTTTGGGCCCATGTGTGTGCTTCACTCGCTCTAGGCTTCTGTGTTTTGGGCATTCCATAAAAACACAGTCGTGGTTCCCATTTGTAATGATGACACCCAAAATTATTGGAGAGGAAAAGATGGGCGACGAGAAATCGGGGTACCAGGTGGATGTGAGGTTTGGAGAAGGAAGACGAAGCACTTCAGATGAATTCTGGCAGTCGCCACCATAGCCCGTGATACTTGGTGGGCAGTGATTTGGAGCTTATGCAGTACTGTGCAGTATTATGTGTATCTTATCTATGTGTATGTGTCACTTCAAAAGGTTTGACCTAGAAAGAAAGGCCCCCAAATCAAGAAAACCCAAGGAATTGTGGTACAGTTTTCCCATGTACCTTCCTTTGGTCTATTTGTAAGTGTTGGGTGAGAAAAATGTCCTATCTTTAGGAAACATGGATTCACTTCTATCCCTGTATGCATAATTCTGCCAGAGTAACAGAACAGGTGTATCTATCACAGAAATCTTCTCTCTAGCTCATGACACTATTTCCATTTTGCTGGATTTGCTCATTCAGTCCATAAGTTTGTTGAGCCCCCATAGGCAGCTCTGCATCTGGCTGAGAACACACAAGGTCCCTGCTCTCATGGACTTATAGGGAGGGGGTGGAGGGGAATGACAGTGAAGAGGTAAAAATATATCAGGAAGTGAGGCGACTATAATGAAAATTAAGCAAGGTGATGTGATAGCGAGTAACTGGGGAAATACTTTAAGAGAGGTAGTTAGGAAAGACTTCTTTGAGGAAGTAATTTATAAACCAAAGCATGCAACAAGGCAGAAAGGAGCCAGACGTACAATCAGTTGGGGGAAGAGCGGTCCAGGTGGAGCACCATTAGGGTGGGCAAGAGCCTGTGGGACGTAAAAGTTTGCTGTGTGGTCGGGACTTATCGGGGGTGGACAGAGATAAGTGAGCGTGGTCTGCACTCTCATGTCATGCCTTAAGGACAAGGTAAGGATTTTGGATTTTATTCCAGATTCGATGGGATGGGGGTGGGTGGGTGATTAGAGGACTGACATCTGATGTAGGCTTATAAAAGATCTTTGCGTACCTCTTGATTATAAGTTGTCAAGAGTAGAAGCAGGGAGACCCACTGGGCAGATGGAAGGAGAAGATGGATGGGAGAAGATGGCAACTTAGATGAGGGCGGTAGCTATGGATATGAACTTGCTCATGGATTAAAGATGGAGAGCTACAGAAAGATAGGATCAGAGATCACTTCTAGATTTTGGGTTTCAGCAACTGGGAGGTATGTTTCCTGGGATGGGAAAACCAGGGAGGAGCAGATTTGAGGGAAATTAGGGTCTGTTTGGATGTGTTAGTTTGCGATGTCCCTTGGATGAAGGCCAGAAAGGCAGTAAGATATGCTAGTGTGTGGTCCCAGGGGAGGTCAGGAGCAGGGAGCCAGGTGGGGGCCATCTGTATACATAACACCAGTATTTAAAACACCGAAACTGACTCCAGAGTCTCAGCTCGCCACCTTGGACCTCTGTTCTCCACCATTTCTTGAAGCTAAGCTCACCTAAGCCGACTGCTTCCATCTCTAGGCCTTCCCCTTGCTGACCTCACTTTTGCTGTTGAAGGTTGCCTTGAGCCTCACAGGGTGAAGGACAGTGGGAGCAGTAGGACACATGCTGGGCCCGTGATTATGGTGACCAGAGTGCTTCTCTTTGGAGTAGCTCTCGACATTTTAATCATAACTTAGTTAGTAGAGCCAAACACTGAGCTTCAATGTGAGCAAACTGGGACAGACGCCTGGGTGGCTCAGTCGATTAGGCAGCCGACTCTTGATTTCGGCTCAGGTCATGATCTCAGGGTTGTGAGGTCAAGCCCTGTATCGGGCTCCACGCTGGGAATGGAGTCTGTTTAAGATTCTCTCTCTCCCTGTGTCCCCTCTCCTTCTCTCTTTCTCTCTAAAAAAAAAAAAAAAAGAAAAAGAAAAGAAAAGATAAACCCTAGATTCACAGTGTGTTCTTTAGATATTATAAGCTAATCACAAATTTCTATAGCTATTATAATTCAGTATTATAATCTAAATTACATGAAACAAAGTTTTTAGTGCTAGTGGTTGTCCTCAATTTCACATACCACTTGTCTACTTTGTTGAAATACAAACACAGACTAAATAGGAACAAGAAACTAAGAAACTACGAAAATGTGTCTTTACTTCCCAATGGTATTCCCATTTGGGGTTTGACATTTAATTTTATTGGAATAATGCTCCACTGCCTTACACTTTAATCTGTTTTATCAACAGTATGCATATATGACTTTATCCTTAAAAAAAGTTATCTTTATGCCTTGAAAACCCTTTCCTGTCCCAAAGTCATGCCTCCTGTGTCTGCTGCTAGTTGTATCGCTGATTGATTGATTGATTGATTGATCTGTTTGTTTAGTTATTTCTTGTAAATCCAAGTGGAATTTACTGTATTGTACAGGGTGAAGTACAAACTTATTTATTTTTTGTTTCTTCTCCTCAAAAGATTTTGGAGTTAAAAATATGACTGCGTTCTTATTTATCTTGAATGATTTTTGCTCATTGCAGATAAGCTGTCTGGCCCCCCGGCTGGCCTCCTGGTGAGTTCAAGGCCCTAATCCAGTAGCACAGCGGAACTCACACCACCCTGAGCCTGGGAAGATGGTGTCACAGTCTACAGGCCGGCAGGATTCTCCGGTGGACTCGTGGGAAAGGGACGGCAATGACCCTGGCGACATTGATGGTTCTGCCAGCCTCCTGGACACTGACCAGTCCCCTTGCCACTCAGACATCAGGTTCATGAGGCACAAAGCTTCCTGGATTAACCCCCAGTGCGAGCAGCAACAGCTGCAGGATTTGCCCCCCCGGGGGCCGACAAGGGGGGACAGTGGGAGCCACTTTGGAGGGAACACCGCTTCTCCCCTCGGCCCCTCACCATTGTCTCTTGGGGACTCCACGGTGGAGACATCACTGTCGAAGGATCCTGCAGACTCTGCCCAGGGCTCAGGTGACAAGAGCGGCGACCTCTCTTTTACCTCCACAGAAAAGCAGGCGGTGCTCCTAGGACACTCTCCTCAGATGTCTCTGTTCACAAGCTCCTTTCCTGGTCCTGAAGCTGCCCATGCTTTGCTGCAGCCTTCCCAGCTGACAGCTTCCGCCGATGAAGGTAACTCCCGTCGGCAATTTACCTCATTCCCGTCTGTTCCCGTGCTGGCCTTGGTCTACAGCCTGTCTTACTGTCTTCCTCATGAGAAAAAAGTCATGGCTTTCCACTTTGATCAGAGGCCGGGGCATTAGCTCATTTACTATTATTGTCCCCGGCCCAGCTACCCGGATGGTCACACCGGGTAAAATCAGGTATTTCCGTTCTTCGATAGCAAGGAGGTGCCATCTTTGCTCAGCTTAGCTGATAATCAATGCCATCTTTGAGCTGGTGTGTGCCTTCAGGAGCTTCCAGCTCATGAACTTGCCTGCAAGAGAGAGGATTGGGGGCGCTCTCAGTTCAGTGTGGTGGGAGAAAGTGTTTCCAGACAGAGTGGGCTCCATTTTACACAAGTACTTTCCTAGGAGATAAACTCACTTCACCTCTCCCTGAACGGCATGTGACTAGAAAACAGTAAGATTTAAAAATAGTAATCACAATTCCCCCAAAGACTATACAAAACCTTTCTTTTTTTTTTTTTATTAAAGCCAGGGCTCCCATTGCTATGAAGTAATACACATATTCTTAAAAACCTGGAATTCCTAAAATAAGATAATGCATGCAAAATGCCACTCAAGAGTCAGTAAGTTATCTGTTACTGTTACAATTTGTGACATTCTAATTTTTTAAAAAATATTCATTATGTTATATTCACTGCATTAATTTATATTTCTCTTAGAACCCTAGTTCAGATAATCAATGAAGTTTTTTTCTTTCAAAACAATTTGAAAGCTGCCTGCCTGCCTGTGTGTGTGTCTGTATGTAGGTATTTATTTATTTCTTACTAGCAACAACCAGTCCTCCCTCTTCCCTAAATTATGGGGTTTATTTGTTCTATTGGAAAAACTTTTGAAAAGTCGAAGATGATGACAATCTTTAACATATTATTCATAGCTTAAGAATAGCAGATTTTGGGGGCTCCTGGGTGGCTCAGTGGTTAAGTGTCTGCCTTTGGCTTAGGTCATGATCCCAGGGTCCTGGAATCGAGCCCCACATCGGGCTCCCAGGTCAGCTCCCTCTCCCTCTGCCTCTCCCCCTGCTTGTGCTCTCTCTCTCTCTAATGAATAAATAAAATCTTAAAAAAAAATAGTTCACCAGGGGCGGCTGGGTGGCTCAGTCGTTAAGCGTCTGCCTTCAGTTCAGGTCATGATCCCAGGGTCCTGGGATCGAGCCCCACATTGGGCTCCCTGCTCAGCGGGAAGCCTGCTTCTCCCTCTCCCACTCCCCCTGCTTGTGTTCCCTCTCTCAGTGTGTCTCTCTCTCTGTCAAATAAATAAGTAAAATCTTTAAAAAAAAAAAAAGAATAGCAGATTTTGGACGATCTTAAAATGGGCTAGTTTTGAAATAAGAACCAAATTTGAGCAAAATGACACACTCTACAGCAAGTGGTTCTGCAATTTAAAATTATCCTGTAGCTTTATCTTTCTCCCAGAAAGAAAACAGGTACCCCAGGCCCTTTCGTCCTAAGCCAATAACCCCCAGCAATTTCTCTAAGTTCCTCCTTTAAAAACTACTCCATCTTAAACTTGGTAGGAGGATGCGGCCCATGGGATTAAAAAAAGAAGTCCCCAGCGATCTGGTCTTTCTTTACTGTAGGACAGCATTGCAGAGAATAGGCATTTGCCACTAAGACAAGGGATTTTTCCTGTGACTGCTTCGTCCCAATGACAGCAGCATGGTATTCCTTTTCTAGATAATATGGTAGAGGAAGAGCCACCCACCCACTCCCCCAGCCTAGAAACATTTCCTGAGGCCCCAAGAAACAAATCCACAGATCCTTTTGCTTGCAGAGGACTTACTCATTTATAGAGCCCACTCACATTCCTGGTCTCCTTCAATCTCCTAATAGCTCCCTATCCCAGTGTGAAGGATGAGGACATTTCAATGCAGAGGCCCAGCCAGCTGGTGTAAAGAGAGCTAGAACTGGAATCCACAGTTTGACTCTTCTCTGTCCCTTTTCGTCTATACTCGGGGTCCAAAAACTATGACCTGTGGGCCAACTCCGGCTGGCCTCCTGATGTTACAAATACAGCGCTGTGCATGTTGCTCACAGCACCTCCCTCACCCCAGTGGCAGAACTGCGTAGTTGCAACAGATGGCCCTCAGATCCTACAGTATTTACTTCCCAGTCTTTTTCAGAAAATGTTTGCCCACCCCGATGGCTTCTGAAGCTCAGAGATTCAAGGTTCTTCATGGA
This sequence comes from Halichoerus grypus, assembly GCF_964656455.1. Taxonomy (NCBI): domain Eukaryota; kingdom Metazoa; phylum Chordata; class Mammalia; order Carnivora; family Phocidae; genus Halichoerus; species Halichoerus grypus. Next base: position 55,973,210 of record NC_135715.1, on the reverse strand, counting down.
ACAGTCACTTTCTTGAAGAAGAGGCAAGGGATTGGGCAATCCTGCTTGCATCGCTCTTCGTCACCCTGAGAGCTGTATGATCCTGAAACCATCTGTAGCATTTTGGTCTAATTTGAACAACTCAGCTCTTGGGGCTCTCACGGAAATGTTTTGCCTTAAATGCTGCAAGAAGAAATCACATGACCAGAGTCGTTTTGTTTTGATGGTGTTCGCTGCCAGTAATGGAGTGGCTTGGGGGGGGCAGCATGGATGAGTCAGCTGAATCTACCCTCTGCAGTTTCTTCTAGTTTTTGTCTGCAGGAAGACCATTTTAGAGAAGCAATGCTGGCCTTTTTCAGACAGGTTTAGTTCCGTAAACAAGAAGTTTTGGGGGGCGCCTGGGTGGCTCAGTCGGTTAAGCGTCTGCCTTCGGCTCAGGTCATGATCCTGGGGTCCTGGGATCGAGTCCCTCATCGGGCTCCTTGCTCAGCGGGGAGTCTGCTTCTCCCTCTGACCCTCCCCCCCCATGCTCTCTCTCTCTCTCTCTCATTCTTTCTCTCAAATAAAAAAAAAAAAATCTTTTTAAAAAATTAAAAAAAAAGAAGAAGAAGTTTTGGGTCGGTTGCAGTGCATGGGAGAAGAGATCCCATAATTCTTATGGCCCTGCTTCTAGACTGTTCTTTCTCATGCTTCTCCATCTCCTTTAGGTAGTTTCCATGATCCTCTTCTCCTTCTGCCCTCTTCACCTCATCGGTCTCCTCCATTCCATTGGCTCTCCCATCCCTTCTCTGAGGATTCCTCCCAAGTTGCTCCAATAGGTTTTTGTAGAAATGACCCCCATTAAGGCAATGTCTGCAAAGCCTAACACCAGAAGGATCGGTCTTCTTCTGGCATCCTAATTTATTCTAGAATTGTGCTAATTCAAAAACAAACAAACACCCTACAATATTTAAAAGCCACTTCCTAGCATTGTTTTGTTTTCTTAGGGAATCTTTGAACTTTTTTTCTCCGTTTTTAATAACTTGCTGCATTGGCAGGTGCTGTTCAAGTCAGTGGAAGAACCACTTTTTCGAATTCCTTCTCTCCAGAGGTATTTCTACTCCCAGTCGATGTCGAAAAGGTGAACACAGCTTCTTTTTTCTTTTTTTAAAACCACAGAGAATGTTGATTCCTTAGATGGTGCTCTTGTGATTTAAATCTGGAAACTTCACTTGATGAAGCCTGGCGGATAGGTGGTTGCATTTCAGCCTCTGGCAGGAGCACTGAGCTAAGAAGGGCTCCGAGTCCGTGCCTGTGCGCGGCTGGGAACTTTTCCATGACTGATGCCTGATGTCTACCCCTGGGCCACCACCAACCCGGGGTCTCATATCACGAGAAATTCAACTTGGGGTGTCTGTAGGTCACAGTGGAGTAAATTTTATGTGTCTGGGAGATATGGGCTATACTTCATATAATGACCTGTGATCACTCAGTTAAGTGAACATTTATATTTCTATGGATTAACTCCACTTAAATACAGCTTCTTGATTTTTCAATCCAGTACACCCTCAGTGAAAAACAGTGGATTATGCTTGTGAGTATTTTAACAGGTACTTTTTTTTTCCTGCAGGAAAACGCCCACTTCTATGTTGCAGATACGATTATAGCAGCAATGGAGAAAATTAAGTGCACCATCCTGAGTCAACAGCACACAGAGCACTGGGGTGTGGAAGAAGCCAGTGGGGCGCTCGGGAATGACCACGCTGACTCTGAAGTCACCTTTTATACCAATATAAAGCAGGAATCTGGGTCTTCCAATTCTTCTGACAGTGGCTATGAAGGCAAGTGGGGCAAATCAGAGAAACTTTATGCTGTGTTCTCCACTTACATCTCTTTTCCTGTCACATCCCAAAGTAGATCTTCAAATCCTTTGTCTAAAACTTTCTAAAACTTCCTGAATAACCTGCTGCACAGCTCAACCCATCTTGCAGGACCCCGGGTCCACTTTCCCAGGGAAGAGCGCATGAGGGGGCCTGCTTTGATTGGGTGTCCCCAACTGGTCAGCCAGCCATGGCCAGGGGAGCGAGGGAATGTGATTGGATCATCATCCCCCTGAGGCCACCAGTGGGGAGAAAAGAAATGATTCCTATTTCAGTATCCCATTTCTGTGCTTTATCTTTGAGTCTTTCTTTTTTGTGTGTGTCTGTTTTTTGGCGCCATTCCTAGTGAACAAGTCATCCCTGACTTCTGAGTAATAATGACACATCCCCTCCATCCGTTCCCTATCCACCTTTGACCTGGACCATCACACTAGCCTCTGGCCAGTCATTCTGTAAGAAGTGCCTTTAGGTCCTCAAGATACATGTGCTGCTTTAATTTTCTCTTTACTTGCAGCCTCTTCCCCTCATCGATCCCACACACATCTGTCTTCCTAGAACAACTTCTACTCCTCTAAAATGGCCTGCTGAGATTGCTCCATATTTGATCCTGGGATTTTTAGCCTTGTGGGATACAGCTTCCCAACAGGCATCTCCTGATCTATGTTGTACCGTGGGCTTTAGTTACACGAGCCTGGTAAACTTGCCCACAGACATTTCTCCCAAGCCTCTGCCTCCCACCCTTTGCTTTGGTTAGGCTCCCTGGAATGCTGGGTCCCCAGGAACTTCACATCAGTTCCTTGATTCTTCTCATTCTTTGCAAGCAGTCCCCCCTCCACCAGCACTGTGACATGCTCCCAGGTTGCATCACAGGGCCAGGGCACCATTCATGTGGAATGAAGCCTAAGTTGTGCTCCAGAATGCTCTATGGTTGTCTGCGTGCATGCTTCACTCCCTCCTGGAGTTGTGTAGCATGGGGGCTTGCCTTCTTAAGGCCCATGGCATGCAGTTGTGTCTTCTCATGGTTACGTGTGTCAGTGTCCCAGCTCCCTTACGAGGTTTTAAACCCTTTGATGGATAAGCATTTGTCTCATTTGAATTTGCCTTCAGCATAAGCCTTGCCAGAAATAGTATTTTAGAGATATTTGTTGAATGGCTGAGTGGAAGCTCATGTCTAGCGGAAATTTTTTTTAAAGATTTTATTTGAGAGAGAGTGAGCATGAGCAGGGGGAGCATGGCAGAAGGAGAAGCAGACTCCCCGCTGAGCAGGGAGCCTGGTGACATGCAGGACTCCATCGCAGGACCCCAGGATCATGACCTGAGCTGAAGGCAGACGCTTAACTGACTGAGCCACCCAGGTGCCCCTGAATATTTTTAATATGAATATAAATATGTTAAATGAAATTTTAAAATATTTCTACCACCCCAATAAAAATATGCATTTTTTAATCACATATCTCTCTTGTGACATTTCTCGTGGTGGATATTACTCCTTTGAGGTAGGTCAGCATACTTTCAGTTACAGGTTGGTCTTGAGAGCTTCTTTTAAAAACAAACAAACAGAATAGAAAGTATCAGCATTCAACTCACTTAGAGGGAGCCGTGCTTCCTGGAACTTTTTTTTTTTTTTGAATCAGTGAAATATATTTTTGTGTTTGTACTGAGCTGCAATGCGAATGTATGTTATTGTGGATCGTGGTCAAAAGAGGGCGGGGAAATACAGAGGTGGGTGAGGTTGCCCTATCATACCCAGGAGGAAACCAAAGCTGAGAAGTTGATTGTCCACAGTCACCCAGCTAGGATGGGGCAGTGTTGTTGGGGTTTTTTAAATTTTTTTTTTTAAGATTTATTTATTTATCTTAGAGAGAGAGAGAGAGCACTTGTGGATGAGCAGGAGGGGTAGAAGGAGAGGGAGAGAGAATCCCAAGCAGACCCCGCACTGAGCACGCAGAGCTGGACGCAGGGCTTGATCCCAGGACCTGAGATCATGACCTGAGCTGAAACCAAGGGTCGAGTCAGATGCTTAACTGACTGCACCACCCAGGCAGTGCGGTTTTAAATCCTGGCCAGTTCCCTGTGAAGCGATTTCATGTAACCTCTGCATGACCTTCAGGCTAGAATCTTCCCCTAAACAACTGTATCCATTTCTCTGTGTTTTTCTTTTATGTTTATCCAAGTGAGTGCAGTTTCATTGTGATTACATACTCATATTAATTAATAATATGATTACATTATATTAACAGTATTTCATATCCAGTTTGCCAAGTTGCTATAGTTTTCACATTTTTCCGTGATGGTATTTCTGGAGTTAATAACATGATTTGCAATATCAATTTACTATTATTTGGCATGTAGGTAGCTTTCAGTATTTTAATATTTTAAATGGACTGCAACTAGCTCCTTCTGATCAAAGCCTGCCTTTTTCACCTTTTTTTTTTTTTTCTTTTTAATGACATTCTTAGGATAATTCCCCAGGCCAGCGTTCGGGATAGAAAAACGAATATATTTGTAGTAGTTTCCTTAGGTTGCTGTAACAAAACACCACAAACTGGGTGGCTGAAAACAACAGAAAATGTATTTTCTCTCCGTTGTGGAGGCCAGAAGTCAACAATGAAGTTGTTGGAAGGGTTGGTTCTTTCTGGAGGCTCTGCGGGAGAACCTGTTCCACGGCTTCTGGTGGTTACCGCCGGTCCCTGGTGTTTCTTGGCTTGTAGACGCGTCACTCCTGTCTCTGCCTCTGTCTTCGCGTGGCCTTCTCTGGATGTCAGTGTCGGTGTCCAAATTTCCCTCTTTATAATATAACCAGTCATATTGGATTTAGGGCTCACTCCAAACCTGTATAACCTAAGCTTAACGATCATATCTAATTCCTCAAGACCCTAATTCCAAATAAGGTCACATTCACAGGTTCTGGGTGGATATGAATTTTGGGGGGACACCTTTAACCCAGTACAATGTTTATGTCACCTCTACTCTTTGACTCACTGTGAAGCTGATTTTCACCCTCTTTCATTTTTTTAAAACTTTGTATTATGGAAAATTTCAAACACACATAAAAGTAGGCAGCTTACTCTTATGAACCCCCTCATCATCATAGATCCTCATCCGTCTGTTTCATTTAATCACAGTGAATGGAAGAACAACCCAAAAATAGCTCCCTGCATTTTTTAATTCTTAAAGCTGGATTTTTAAACTCTTTGAATGTAAACTCTTGGCCCATTTTATTTCCCGGTTTCTAATTAGTTGGCTGTGACAGTTTTTCTTTTTCTTCTTGTTGGTGAAAGCCCCTTCATTTCTTTTTCTAGGTTGTGCAGTGCTACGGGGCAGCCCCGGGGCTGGGACACCCACTTATTGTGACGTGCTGAAAGAAGCCTGTAAATGTGACTTCGATGACTTTGTTATCATAGGTAAGATCTGGAAACTCACCAGCGATGACTCGTACTTCCCCTCCCTCACACACATATTGACATGCATCCCATGCGGTACCACATTATAATGGCTTTCAAAGAAACTTTTCCCAAGATCAGATTATGTCAGATTAAAAAAAAAAAAAATAAGATGTTCTTATTCCAAATGTCTTCATAATCAATCTCTCATCTCACTTATAGAATTGAATGCAAAAGCAGATACTCATTATAGTCTGAGATCTGTTTGGCCTCTCAATTAAATTTTGGTGGAATTTCAGGTGAGTGTATTTTGAAATCCCATCTTTGGTCATTAGCTGTAGTCTTGTAATAGAAACCCAAAGAACCTGAAGTATGGAGATGCTGAAGAACTAGTTCTTTCTGAGATGCAGGGATTTATTTTTGTGTTCTTGTAAAATTGAGTGTGAGTTAGTAAAACAGACTGAAATACTTTAATACCTTTTCTTTGATTTACTTGCAGAACTTGGTGAGTTTAGCAATATCACAGAAACCTGTGGATGTTCCTGCAGCTCCTCTAAGAGGTATCTCTCCTCCGTGTCCACCTGCCCCTAGACCCCTGGGCCATCACCTCCAACACAGTATGAACACCAGGCCTCTGACATTTCCGACCAAATTCAGCCAGTTCCAATGACAGGGATTACTACTTAGCAATGAAACAATCACCACTAAAATTTCTATAGAGCTTTCTATAGTTTATATATGTGTGTTTGTGTGTGTGTATATATATATATATATATATATATATAGTGTTTAAAGGCCTTTGTATACATTCTAATTTAATCAGGCTGGGTGGTTTTTAACCCCATTTTTATAAATGTGGAAACTGAGGCTCAGACTAAATGTGCCTCAGGACATAATGCTGTTAAATGAGCAGAGATAGGACTTGAACTCAGGTCTTCGGGCTCCAAATCCAGTGCGCTTTTTACCACATTTCCCAGTCTTGGTACCCTCCATAAATAAAAGGGGCTGTGTTGAGTAAGACAGTAAGGTGGGTGGTGCATGTTCCCTCATGTGACACCTCTTCTGAGTTTTTGGAGTGGGAAGGATGATTGAAAATATGAAGACTCATAACATACTCCTCACGAATGTAGTTTTCCACTTTTTGCATCTCTTACCTTTCAGTGTCATTTATGAGCCAGACTTCAGTTCTGCTGAGCTAATAGCCAAAGAGTTGTACCGAGTATTCCAGAAGCGCTGGATGTTGTCAGATGTTAATCATCAACTGGCAGATTCTCTAAATGCTGCTGGCTCGATAGTAAGTATCAAAATAAGTTGGCCTTGAATTGAAAGTTCCTAAACTCTCATCTTTCCTGCTGTTCACTTCAGACATTTATGCATTTCTTTGTATGGTCACTGGGTGTTGGGGGAGACATGAAATGAAGGATGAATCTGACATTTATTGAGTGTTGATTATGCGCCAGGGAATTCAGCATTTCACATTTTCATCATCAGTATCCTCTTAAGTAGATGCTGTCGTTATGTTTACTTTAAAATGTTAGTTCCAGCCTCTCGGCAGGGCTGGTCAGTGGAAGAGCAGGAGTCATGCCCATCCTGGTCCCTTGTAGACACACCGCCCTCTGACAGCCCACATCCCACTGCGGGGAGAGAACTTTGCGGCAAAGCTAACCTAGGGGTAGGAATAAAGCACTCTGCAAGTGCAGAGGAGGAGTGTTTAATTTTATCAGGGGACTTGGGAAGGCCAATTGGAGATCTCAGAACTTGAAAAGGGTAGCAGGTAGAAACACATGGAAGGGGAGCTTGGCAAAGGGCAGCAGGAGTAAAAGTGATGGGGGCGGGGCGGTGGTGGTGGTGGGTGGTATGTTTATTGAGCAGGGTGGCTTGGTGTGGTTGATAACGTGTGCTTCCTGGGAAATTAGGTTTGAAGGATGTGGTCACATTGTGGAGGACATAGAATGCTACTTTGAGGAGTTTGCATGTTAAATGCAAACAGGAAAGTTGAATGGGTCAGAGGGAAGCCACTGGACATTTTTAAGCAGGGGAATGATCTTAAAAAGAGCAGTTTCGGGGGAAGTCTGACAACAGCTGGGGGTTCTGGTGGGCAGCATCTGGCAGCCTATGGACTAAGAGCAGTAAGGCTTCTGCTGTGAATAAAAGCATTCCGGTCACAATGACCTACTTACAGTAATCTGAAGTCTGGAAACAAATGAACTCCCAAAAATACTAAGAAAAGTGATTTCAGCTCGATGGTGTTTCAAGCAAGTCTTCTGCAGATGGCTTTAGATACAGGGAGGGCTCCTTTCATTCAGTTGAAAGCAGTTTTAATTTTTCATGGCAAATTTTAATGCTGGAAACACATTTGAATGTTCTTTTTCTTTCAGTTCCTGAAATACGCTTGTTTAGGTTGCTCTGCAATCCTCTTCTGTGTTATGCAGGTAGTGAATGAAGAGCGGGTCCAGAAAGACTTTGAATCCAGTGTGGATGTCGTTCAGGAAATTACCCTTAAGTCGAAGATCAGAGGGGCTGAAGACTGGGAGCCCCCCAGATTTCAAATCATATTTAATGTTCATCCACCACTCAAGTAAGTCTGGGTTGCTGTGTGGGCCTCTAGTCCAGGTAACAAGGTGTGTTGGGTCCCACCTCTTTGTGGAAGTAGGTGAAGGGAAGAAAATTACACACCGAGGGATGAAGGAAAATTTGTTTTAGGAAAAGGAAAGTTGGGCATATTTTTCTGAGTTAGCTTCTTAGCTCCCTGTTTATCATGGGTTTGGGGGGGCTCTGTAAGTTTGACAAGTTGAGAATTTAACTATTTCCTTAATTATGTACATTACATAACAATTGAAAATTAAGTAGGTTTAAAGGGGATTTTTTTTAAGTGGCTAATATTGAACCTTAAAAATCATATACAATAATTTTAAAAGACCACTCTATTCACCAGTACAATCTGAAAGAAAAATCAGTGGATAATTTTTTTTAAAAGGGAAACTCTAATCCTGAGGAGGGCTCCTAATAGTTAAAAAATGCAACAGGATGCAAATAAAAATACCTTTGTTCTCTAAGAAGTAACAAAATCCTGAAAGACAAAACGACAAAAGAGGATGCAAAAGAAAAAAAGAAATAAACTCATTTTTATAAATGTATATGTATAAATAAAACATATAATAATTTAAGGTAGAAGTTTAATTTGTTTCTGAGAGTATATGACATTACAAGGGGACATTTTAACCAACTACAGTTTCTCCATTCCTCTTGGCTTATATTTAGTGTGTTCCCAAACTGCAGCATAAAGAAGGGACTGGCAAAGGTTCTTGTCTTTGCCCCATGGAAGTGCCCTATAGGTTCTGTCTTGTGTTTTTCTTTTGAGAGAATGACAAGAAGGTCTCTGCGGTGCTTGGGCAGAAGGGCTCCTTCTCCAGACGTGGGGTGGGGTCACTCTCCTTAGCCAAGGCTATCTTTTCTCGAGAATTTCCCTATACCCTCTCTAAGGGAGACAGGTAGGGGTCCACACATTTTTACGTTGGTCATTTTTGCTGACCCTAAGTTGTAATAAAATTTTGCAATTTCCTTCGTATTTCCAAATCACATATGAAGTTGTGGTGTCAACAATTCAACAGAAGACACTTCAGTAGACTATCGCTCACCAAATATGTTTGATACTTAGGTCTTACATGACCTCTTATTCATCCAAGTTTCTTTGGATCCATTTGTGAACTTCCCGGGCACATCACCTCTTGGTGCTTCATCTCCCTGAACTTTCTCCCATGCGTTGTGTGTTTCCAGTTCTCTCTGGTGGGGATCCTGTGCATGCACAGTGAGCAGTCTCTAAAGATCCCATGGTGGAATAGTTATTCATGATACTGACTTCGGTTTTGCTGATAGCAGGGGTTTTTAAAAGGCCCAGAGATCTCAAAATAAACAAACAAACAAACAAATAAATAAAAATAAATAATAAAATAAAAGATCCAGAAATCTCAACTAGAAAACTCTATTGAAGAATACTATTTTTTTCCCAAATGAAAAATGACAAAATTAAGGCCCCGAGCCAGGAAAAGCATCATGATGTCAGTTTCTTTTCCAGTCAGTGAAAAATACTCCATTGGCTACTTCTGAACTGTAACTGTGATCATTTTCTGTACTCAGGAGGGAACTCGTGGTAGCAGCCCAGAATTTTTTGTGTGCTGGTTGTGGAACTCCAATAGAACCTAGTAAGTATGAGCAGTGGATTACCTGTTGAGTATGCTGTGACGGGGGAAGAATAGCAAAGTTGGAGATTGCGCTGTTTTTGTGAACGATGCCTTTGATGAAGTTGTTACAAGATCTTCACAATACTGCCCTCTCTTTCATGAAGAGGCCATCGTGACCTATATATAAGGCTATGTGGCTGGCCTGTTACCTCTTGGACCATCTCCTAGTTCTCTCCCCATTGGGCACTCAGCTCCAGCCACATGGCCTCCCTTCTGGTCCTTGAAGGAGGCAGGCTCACTCCTGACTTAGGGATTTGCATTTCTGCTTTTCTCGCCCTAGAATGACATCCCTATGGCTGGTTCCCTTACTTCCTGCACATCTTCACTCAGAATTTACAAGGTTTTCCCTGGCTGCCCTATTGAAAACGTCCACCTTGCCACACTCCTGGCCACAAACATACACGTGTACACTTTACCCTTCCTTATTTTTCATTCTAGTACTTATCTTCCTAAAATACTCTTTTAAATTCTACTAATTTTTCTTATCATTGGTCTGTGTCCCTGTCTAGATTCAAAGTTCCATGAGGACAGACATGTTGTCTGTTTTATTCATTGCTCTATCCCCTGCTCTTTCAAGAGCACCTGGTGCACAGTTTCCTCAAAAGAGACTTGTTCCATGCTTGAATGGCTTATCCAGGAGCTAGCCAAACTCCTCTGAGAGGGTTTGAGGAGGTGGCCTAGAGGAATCATTCCTGGGCCAGCTGGGGACTGGAAAATCAGACTTCTTCCAGTCAGAAATGCAAATTGCCCACTGAAGACTCTGAATCACTTGTTCTGCTTATGAGGGCATCCACAGGTCTGACCTATAGAAGGCTGGGAAGAGGAGCTTTGCTGGAAAGGGTTCTCTTGGCCTTTGATAGGAAGTCTTGGAAGGAAAAAGACTTTGAGGACCTCCACCTCAGGAAAGAAAAACAGAAAACAGCAATCTGTCTGGGATTCCTTCTATCATATTGAATGACAGTGCCCGCCATTCATCATAGTTGTAACTGGTTTCAGTTACAGGACTCATCCTCCCAGCTAGTCCAGTAGGGACCATGTCTGTTTGGTTAACCACTGTATCCTGGTTCCTCAGTATCGAGTGCATGATTGAGTGCATGAGTCAGAAACTATGAACACGTGACTGTGATTCCACCAACTTTTAAATGATCTCCCTAAGTTCGTTCAACTACGGAGATGTATGCCTTCCCTGGTGGCATAAACATGATCCTTCCCTCATGGAGCTTGCTTACAGGAAGGCAGAGTCATCAGCCAAGTGAACAGCAAGGATGATACTTGCAATGAAAGAGAAAGTCAAGAGTGCTGTGGGATTTACTGCATGGGAACTGAATCTGGGCTTGGGGGGCTGGGAGGGAGAAGTTCTGTAGGGAAGTGATTATCCCCAGAAGCATGTGCGTGTGTGTTGCGGGGGTAGGGGTCACCCTGAGCAAAGGGCCTGCAGCGATTGCAGAGAAGTCCTGTGTGACCAGATAGTAATAAGGAGAGAAGAAAGCATGCTCACAGTTGCCCAGGGCACAGATGGTAGATGTGTTATCAGCCACGGAGGTAATTTTGGACTTTTCCTATGAACTTCCTATATAGTTCTTAGGATATATTTTGACTTTTTATTTTTTTAATTTTTAAAAAAAGATTTTATTTGAGAGAGAGCAAGCACAAGCAGGGTGAGGGGCAGAGGGAGAGGGAGAGGGAAAGGGAGAAGCAGACTCCCTGCCGAGCAGGGAGCCTGACTTGGGGCTCAATCTCAGAACCCTGAGATCATGACATGAGCTGAAGGCAGACGCTTAACCGACTGAGCCACCCAGGTGCCCCTTGACTTTTTATTTTAAGGTATTTTTGGACTTACAGAGGAGTTGCAAAAATGGTACAGAGATATTCTGTATTCCCTTCATCCAGCTTTCCCTCCTGTTAACATCTTATAATCATCAGAGTATAATTACTACAACCGAGAACTTTGCATTGGTACAATCCTATTCACTCAGCCACAGACTTATTCAGATTTCACGCATGACCTTGATCTGCTCCCGGGTCCAATCCAGAATTGCACATGGCACGTAGTTGTCAGGTCTCCTTTGTTTCCTCCAGTCTCACACATGTTGAACCATTTGAAAAGTAAGCAGACAACATGACAGTTTACCCTTTAATACTTCAGCGTGTTCTAAAAATAAGGATGATGAACAGTTAGCACACCAAAGGAAATTAATAACAATTCTCTAAATATTCTCTCATACTAGTCCATGTTCGTTTGTTTTTCTCATGATGTCGTTTATAGCTAATTTTTCCACCCAGGTTCTAACCAAGTTTCATACACTGCATTTAGTTATTATTTCTCTTTAGCCATCTTTATTCTATACCTGCACAATCCAACATGGTAGCCACTAGCTCATGTGGCTATTTAAGATTTAATTTAAATCAATTAAAGTTAAAAATCCAGTTCCTCAGGCACACTAGCTACATTTCAAGTGCTCAGTAGCCACATGGGGCTCGTAGCTACCACATTGGATGGTACGGGCTTAGAACATTTCCATCCTCCCAGAAAGTTCTGTTGGACAGCACTGTTCTAGAATTTGTCCTTCCTATTTTTTTTTTCTGTGACATTGACTTCTCCTCCAGTGAGAACAGTTGTGGTTTTAGAGCAGGGCTTCTCAATTTCAGTACTACTGACTTTGTTGTACGGCTGTCCTGTACATTCTAGGACATTCAGTAGCATCATCAGATGCCCCTGGTGGCTCCCCAATTACGACAACTGGAAATATCTCCAGATATTTCCAAATATTCTTAGGGGGAAAAAAAAATCACCCCTGGTCTAGAACAGCTGGTTTAGGATGCGTCGTTTGGCTCTGTTTTAATTAAAGGACTCAAGAAACCAAAAGAGAGAGACATAATTTATTCTGTATTGATAGTGTAGTATTTAGTAGATAGTCAATGAAATTTGATGAATGAGTGACTGGATATTGAAATGTTAAGATTGTAGATTTTAGGGAAAGATGAATTACATCAGGAAAATTTATTGGCCCCGTCTGTCCCCCTTTCTCTTCCCATCTTGCTAAGTTTGATCAGAAATGTAGAGTGCAAGGGCCAGAGCATACCTTCCTTTCTGCCCATTTTATAGAAAATGTATCAAGGCCCTGTCACAAGCAAAAAAATACTCATTATCTGCCAAATCAGAAATCTTAATCCAGGGTGGGAAATAGACACATACAACTGACTTCTCAAGATTTGAAATTTAAGAACTCAGACATTAAGCACTTAACAAGTTCTTAACAATAATTCATCAACCCTAGTTGTGTGTACTTATAGTTGAACCCGGTTATTTATGATTCCATATTTGCAGATTCATCTATTCGATAAAATTTATTGGTGACCACAAAATCATTACTCATGGTGTTTTCATAGTCATGCCCAAATATGCACAAAGCACCAAAAATTTGAGTTGCCTGAAATTTGAGTTGCCCGATGCACACGTTTCCAGCAGAAGGCAATGCTCTGCCTTGTTTTATTTCTCATACTGTAAATAAGGCCTTCTCATGGTTTATTGAATGCCTTTTTTTTTTTACAGTTTTGCATTTTTTGTTGGTGATTTAGCTGTTTAAAATATCACCCACGTGTAGTACTGAAGTGCTCCTAAGCACGAGAAGGTTATGATTTGCTTTATGGAAAATATACATGCATTAGATAAGCTTCATTCAGGCATGAGTTATAGATAGTTCTGTTGGCCCTGAATTCAATGATATAACTAAACATAACAAAATAATATATTGTTGGTAATGTATATATAAGATTATTGTTGGTATATTATTGGTAATATATATAAGGTTGTTAAAAATAAATTATAACAAAATATATTAAATACAGTGTCTTTAAGCAGAAAACACACATGAAACAAGGTTATATACTGACCGGTTGGTGAAAATGTTGTTACCACGGGCTCACAGAAGCCTAAACCTGTATTTCCCTCAGGAGCATACTTCAGTCTTCACGAATTTGGTGTTCATGACAACTTTATAGAACATAAACTATTGTAAATAATAAGAATCAATGGGTGCTACCGGGGTCTGAGGGATAATCTGGGCAAGCGCAAAGGCATTAGCTCCTCGCCCTTGCCCTCCGCCGACTGCAGCAGAGGATGAGGGGGCTGTGATGGCCACATGCTGGAGCTTCAGGCCAGACGTGGGTGGGAATCCCACTGGCCTGCTCCCTGTGTGTCTCTGGCATATGCAGCTTATTATTCCCTGTCTCTGCTCTCATCAGTGAAATAAGGGAAGTAATAGCCCCAGAGAATGACACAGCGTAGGTGAGACTTTTAACCAGAGCATGACACAAAGTAAGTGCTCAGTAAAGGATTGCTCCTGCAGTCACTCAGGCCCTGTTGATTGATTGATTGATTGATTGATTGGTTTTATTTTATTTTATTTTTTTGGTAAACATGTGCAGAAGCATATAGGACTAGCAATGTACTTAACTCATTGAAAGCTCACGTTATTCAAGTAACATCTCCTTTCATTAAGATATAAGTGGCCTTGTTTATTCTGGAAGCTGGTATGAGGAAACTAGATTTAGAATCTGCAGTGTCGCAGGTACTTTGGTAGCTGCTTTCCCACCCAGCAATTCATTTCATCTTTGCAGCATGTATCGTCTAATATTTGTATTATACCTTATGGTATTTTCATTACAAAGAAACCCGTGAGTCAAAGGGTGAATGATAAATATCATCCTCACTCATCTTAGACTCAGATGTTGAGGGAGGGACACAGGGGAGACTTAACTGAATTGCTGTCTTTTTCTTAAACTTGGTGGTGGGTACCCAGGGATTTGTTGCCTTTGTCCCTATGCCTTTTGCTTGTCAATATATTTTGTTAGATATATTTCTGAAAGCAATGCATGCTCATTTTAGCAAATTAAAAAATGCAAAAGAACGAAAATCCTTTCTCCCGTGCTTTAGAAGTATTCACTACCGGCTTTTTAGTGAGGATCTCTTGGACTGTGTATGTGAATTTTTAAAAGCAAAATCAAGATCGCAGTATACCTATCTGGAACTGGATGTCCACTGCCCACACTCATCCATGAAATTCATCGGTTCTCTGTCATTTCATTGTTGAGTACACCATACTTGTCTAGCCAGTTGCTTCTTAATGTATCTTTAGATTGCTGTCCCCCCCCCCCACTATAAATGTGCTGTATGAACACCTCTCTGTATCTCCATGTGTGCATGTTAGCATTTCTGTCTGGTGTCACAGAAGTAGGATTCCCACTACACACTGAAGAGTTAAAGTATATCATGGAAATGTCCTCCGAGAAAGTCCCCTCCTGTCAGCCCTGAGAGTGAGTGTCCGCCCCTCTGCACCTCGCCTGCTCTGGGTCCTCTACCTTTGTGAGAGTTTGATGCAAAACCAAGGAGTTCACTCTTTCAACACGCACGTCTTTGTTGTCGAGATAGTTTTTCACATCATTCCTGGTCATCGGCATTCCATGTTTCCACATCTCGCCTATTCCCATCCTTGGTGCATTTCTGTAATGTGTTTCCCATGGATTTATCCAGGAAGTCTTTGGGGTGCTGCTCCCTAAGAGCGTACCTGGCGTGCTTGACAATTTACCAAGCACTTTCGGTCCGTGTGATATCCCAGAATCTAGTTCTGAGCTGCTTTTTATGGCCTCAGGCTAGTTAGCCTGAGGAGATTCCCACCAGCGCTCAGGCTGCCTGCCAGCCAGAGGCAGAGGGTGGCGCCCACCCGATTGCTAGACTCTAAATTTCATGTTCTTTTGGCTACACCGCAGTTTACAATGCCCGTCTTCCAAATTCAGGAGTAGTGGTGGCGGGGGCGGGGTGGGGGGGGCGGTTTCTCTTTTTTCTGACACCTGTTTTTGGACAGCAACACTCGGGAGTGGCCATAATAGACGGCCTCCGGTCCCGGCCCGAGCCTTCGCAGCGGCCGCGGGGTCCAGCGCAAACCCAGCAGTCCGAGGCTTGAACCCCAGTGGGAATGGGAAGCGGGGGGCGGAGGGCGGTGGGCTGCCAGCCGAGGTGAGCTGTGCTCCCCCCCGACCCTCCCATGTGCTCTTGCAGAGTTTGTGAAGCGCCTGCGGTACTGCGCCTACCTGGGGAAGTATTTCTGTGATTGCTGCCACACGTACGAGGAGACCTGCATCCCTGCCCGGATCCTGACCACGTGGGACTTCAGGAAATACTACGTCAGCCATTTCTCCAGACGGCTGCTGGACGGCCTGTGGCACCAGCCCGTTTTCAATTTGCTGAGCGTTGGCCCCGGCCTGTACGCCAAGGCCAAGGAACTGGACAGAGCGAGGGTGAGCAGCTGCCTCCGCGGGGGAGGCGGGGCCGGCGGCGCCAAGGGCCCTGGCCGCCAATGCGCCTCGCACCTTCTGGGTCTCCGGGGGGACCCAGGCGGACCCTCCACGGGGCGGATTTACCGCCAGCCGCTGGAGCTTTAGCTTCACGGCCCCCCTGCCAAGACCCCGTACCAAATTTCCTATTTACGCATAGTTTTGCATTTATACCTAGCTTTTGAAATTTATTTATTAGTAGTTTTAAAATAAACTTGTTTACGTTTAAGGTGTACAGCATGGTAATTTGATATTCAAATACAAGTGAAATAATTACTGGTCAAGATAATTAACATATCCAGCTCCTCGCAGTTACGGTGTGTGTGTGTGTGTGTGTGTGTGTGTGTGTGTGTGTGTGTGGTGGGAGCACCTGAAATGTACTCTCTTAGCAAATTTCCAGTCCTCAATACAGTATTATTAACTATAGTCATCATACCGTATATTAGATCTCTAGACTTACTCATCCTACATAACTGCACCTTTGTTCCCTTTGACCAGCGTCTCCCCATTCGCCCCACCTCCCCATGCCTGGAGAGCTCTGTTCAACTCTTTGCTTCTGTGTATTTGACTTTTTTAGGATTCCACGTGTAAGGGAGACCAGGCAGCTTTTTTCTTTCTGTGTCTGTCTGATTTCGCTCAGCACAATGCCCTCCACTTTCATCCATGTTGCCACAAAGGGCAGGATCTCCATCTTTTATACATAGTTTTGTGTTTTCCTCAAAGAAGGCCCCCAGTGGTTGTGTAAGCTTCAGGCTCCACTCAAGTTGGGTCCCTCCTGGACTCAGTCATGAACCCCTGGACTCAGTCAGGAACCCCTGCTATATAGACTGTTTACTTCAAAGGCTTGTCTTACAGAGTTGTAGCATTTCAAAGTTAGAAATAACGTTTAAATTTGATTTATACATTTTCTGTGCCATTGATCACATTAACTTTTCCCCTGTTTGGTTTCTCACATTAGGAAACCCGGGAGCAGCTTTTTCATATCAAGAAGATGTTGAAGAGCTGCAGGTTTGCTGAAAGGTACTGGGGTTGGCTGGGCCAGGCCCAGCCTGAGGGGCAGGGGGGGGGGCTGGGAGCCTCCACACACCTGCCAGTCCCCTGGGTGCCACCTGGTCCCACCTCCTCCAGTCCACAGGGCCCCTTAGCACAGCAACTCCCTCGAGCCTCTCCTTGGTGATGCAGACCCTGTCGTTGAGGTTACTAAACGTCCTGGCTCACGAGTAGAGAACTTAACGCGTTAGAAGAATCGGCCAAAACAAGGATGAAATAACTCTAGCCAGTGGCCATTATTATTATTATTGTTGTTGTTATTTTAAATTGTGATAAAATACACATAACAAAATATACCATCTCAACCATTTGAAGTGCACAATTCAGTGACATTAAGTACGTTCAAATTCGTGTGCAACTGTCACCACCATCCATCCACAGAACTTCTTTATCTTGCAAAACTGGAATTCTATATCCATTTAGCAGTAACTCCCTCTTCCCCCGCAACCACCATTCTCCTTACTGTCTCTATGAACTGACTCCTCTAGGTACCTCATATAAGCGCAGTCATGTAGTGTCTGTCCTTTTGTGACTGGCTCATTGCACTCAACATAATGTCCTGGAGGTTCACCCATGTTGTGGCATGTGTCAGAATTTCCTTCCTTTTTTAGGACTGAAAAATATTCCATTGTATGTATCTACCACATTCTGTCTACCCATTCAGCCATCTTGGGTTGCTTTCACCTTTTAGCTGTTGTGAATAGTGCTGCTATGAGCACGAGTGTATCAATATATCAAAATCCCTGATAGAGAGGTGTGTCCAGCTGTCATGGCTATATAGTATTCTACAGTATGATGTGGTGTTAATGTCAGTATTGTTCTCTTACTGGTAGATTTTTAATATCTTTATATTAAAATAGATGTTAATATCTCTATAGATATTAAACCTAATAGATTTTAATATCTAATAGATACTTAGATAGATTTTTAATAGCATTTGTTATTTAAAAAACTAGGCTTTAGGTGAGTCTCTGTGCACATCCATAATATGTCCTTCGGGTAAACTTCTAGAGGTGGAATTTCGGGAAGCCATGGCCTAAAGGTACAGGCATGAATTCAATGACAGAGATAGAATTTTTTAAGTGAAAAAAGAGGTTACTCAAGGGGTTGAGATTATCTGTTACAATAGGATCATAGTTTTTAAAAAATTGTTTTGTTTTAAAGCTTCTTTCAGTTTCTGATCTTTATTTAATGATAATGTATTGCTTTTGAATTAAATTTCTTGGGGAGGAGCATGTCTCCTGTAGTTATCTGGCCTTAAGCTCTACCTCATGGTGGTGGTGTGACAGGTTAATTACTTCTCAGGCTGTCAGTTTTCTTGTCTGTAACATATAACATTCCCCACAATTACTGTCTACAAAAATTTCTTGAGTATCCATTCTGTGCTTCAGATAAACAATCCACAGGACTCATGTTACGTCCAGGGGGAAAGCACACACCCATCACTGCCGGACTGTGTGCTAGACACAGATGCACGGGGCCCTGAGGACACAGAAGAGGCAACATTTAGGTCCTAAGGGCTGGGCGGGGCCCCTCTGTGGGTCACAGAGCTTTTTGGAGAAAAAGGCTGAGCTTGAAGAGCTAGTCGGACTGAAGAAGAAGTGTTAGGGATCCCCCAGCAGAAGATGCAGTGTGAGCGAGCATCTCAGGCCAGATGGAGAATTCAGCCCAGTTTGGCATGACTGGAATGTCAAGTCCGGTGTAGGCAGTGGCTGGCGTGGGCATGCGTGCATGGTGATGCCACTAACTGATTCAGGGAATTCAGGAGGAGCTCAGTAGGGGTTGGAGACGGTTACAATCAGTATGTGAATGTCCTTGGGACACACAGGTGGCTACGATCAGCTCACAGTTGGATACTTGGGTCTTGTGCTCAGTGCTGGACTCCTGGATGGGGGAGTCACGCACCTGCCCACGAGCAGTGCTTCTCCTGGTGGCTGGACAATAGTCAGCATGCGGATGGACTTGAAATTGAGCTGGAATGAATAAGGTAGTCTTTTTTTTTAAATCTCAGTACATGTTTCCAAGACTTGAAAAATCAATGTGCAGTTGTCTTTTGCTCAGTATCTACATGGGCAGACTGCAAGAGATAGGCTTTTCTGCTGGTTCAGCTTTTTGAAATCCGCTTTTATGGAATTTTAAGTTCCTGGCTTCCAAACAGACTTGCAAAATGTCAGACGGTGAGTCAGGTCAACTTGCTCTTGGGGTTTTTTTTTTTTTTTAATTGAGTTCAAAAAAAATTAAGTGTGAGCACCAGAGAAAACCACTGGCCGCTCAGCCTTCTTGTGTCGTGGCCTCTGCGTGGGTGGCTGTCTGAATTGCTCTTTGTTTCCTCCCTGGCAGTGAGCTAAAGGAGTTTGAGCAGGTGCCGAGGCACTTGACTGATGAGCTCCACCTGTTCTCCCTGGAGGATCTGGTCAGGGTCAAGAAAAGGCTGCTGGTGCCCTTGCTCAAGGACATTCTAAAAGCTTCCCTCGCACATGTGGCCAGCTGTGAGGTAAGGTGCACCCGGGATCGGTGTGTCCCTGAGCTGTCCCTTACCCATCAGGACCTGGGATGGGTGTTCTGCACTTGACCTCATTTAACCCCCACCAACCGGGAGGGAAGTGCGGGGAACACTATTTCCAGATGAGAGAAATGAGGTTCAGAGCTATTCGGTGACCGCCAAGATCGTCGTGCTGGCAAGCAAGGGAAGCAAGCCTGGGCCAAGTGACTTCTTAGTGTTGGTGCCAAGCCCTGCTCGGGGCCTTGCCTGACTCCCATCTGCCCTGACGTGCCAAGGACAGCCGTGTGGACCTGGGATCCAGGGCTGTGAAATCTCTCCAGGCAAAGCAGATGCACACATACCGTTCGCATTCGTTTACCCTACTATAGCGTGATATAGCATCCCGTTCCTTCTAGAGGCTGGGGTTCCGGACACTTAAAAACAGATGTTTATAAAGTTCTGTAAAAGTGGTGACTTGGCTTCTCCATCAAAAGAAACGTTGCCAAGGAGGATTTTAACTTTTTGGGCCCTTCTCTTGCAGCTGTGTCAAGGGAAGGGCTTCATTTGTGAATTCTGCCAGAGTACAGCCGTCATCTTCCCCTTTCAGACTGAGACATGTAGAAGATGTGCAGGTATTTTAACAACTTCGTAACGTCAGCTTGATAATAGCTTAATAACTGAAGCACAAAATTAGCTTAATGGCAACTTAATCATTTAAGCACAACGTTGTTTAAAGTATAATGATGCTGGTGCGTGCTTGCATGTTGGGTAGGAGCTCGTGGAGTTTTGGGTGCATGGGGAGGAGTATTTGGGTGGGGTGCGGATGAAGGGCGACGTCTCCCCATATAGTGTTTAGAGGCAAGAGTGGTCCCCCTTTTGCCTGTGCCCCCGTTCTTTCCCACCAGGACAGGCCACAGCCACCGCCCCAGTTTTAGAATAGGACCATGGTCATGCCTAAGGCCGAGGTGCTGTCTCTGGCACCTGTCGCACTCCAAGGGCAGTTTGAGTCATTGTCACGGAAACCATGTACCCCGAAAGACCTAACGCATTTACTATGTGGCTCTTCACAGCAGAGATTTTCAGACCTTGTTTGACTGTATGTATTCATGCTTGAGGAAATCCCATGATCTCTAAACTGTTTCGTGGGAGAGATCTGACTGTGCATTCTGCCTTTACCCTTGATAAGAGCCATTCTTCCCCTTAGACCACACCAGCACTGTCTCCCCGAGCCCCTTAGGCAGGATCGCAGGAGAGGCTCCGGGGCACGGATGTGCATGCAGAAAGCTCGTGGGGCGTGTTCACAGGCTCCACACCTGTGGGGGGTGTGAAGTCAGTAGGACTTGGCAGGGGGAGAAGGTGAACCGTGGTGTGGTAGCAACAAAGGCTCAGCACATCCCACAGGGCACTCCGAAGCAGGACGGCCTTCTGCGTTGTCACATACTGGGGACAGGGGCCAGCCAGACCTTTAAACCCCATGTTGATCAGTCACCGGATGTAGGCCAGTGCCAGCAAAGGGAGATGACCTTGAGGGAGGGAGGGTGGGAGGCAGGTGTCTCCAGTTAGGGCCATTTCCAGTTAGGGCCGCCTCCTGAGAGTGGGGTGTGTGGGGGGGTGTACGGGAGCATCCGCTGCATCAGACTCTCTCAGCCTCGTGTTCATGACATACTGGGCACTTCAGAATCCCGCGGTTTCCACAACCTTCCTCATTTCCTGTCGTACGACTGGTTTCTGGGTTCAGACCACCTCTCTCCCCAGGGTGGGGATGAGCATCTGTACATATGTGAGAAGACGAGATAGGCCGCCCGCTGATGGCTGTCCTCCCACTCGTAGGGTGCAGAGCTTGCTTTCACAAGCAGTGCTTCCGGTCGTCCGAGTGCCCCCGGTGTGTGCGGATCACAGCGAGGAGAAGACTTTTGCAGAGTTTACCTTCTGCAGCAACATGATGCCCTGAGTGTCGTGGAAAAGACTGTTCAACATGCCTTATAACACCGATTCGTGTCTGTTATTGATCATATTGTTTCAGATGTTGAGTATTGTATGTTAAGAAAAAATGGCCAATATTGTTTTTTATTATATATATTTAATGTTTTAAAAAGAATGCACGTTTTTTTGTTATTAAGCATAGGTTTGTTACTGGTGGTTTTGTTTACAAATGTTCAGTGTTTTTGCTGCTACTGTACTTTTTTAAAGAGTTTTTTTTTTTTTGATACTCCTTAAATCGTATTTGAATGGTTGTATGTAGCTAATATTGGAGCCTATTTTTGTATGAATTGTAACTGACAAGACAAATTACTCCGTTCGTCTTTCTATAAAGCTTGTTTTTGTGAAACGGATTGGTACTTTCAATGAACAAAAATGCAACCATCGATCCGTTTACTCCCGGTTTTCTTCCGACTTAAATGCCATTTTGTAATTGTGTCCGTATTACGGATTTTCCTTATTCCAGGGTTGGTATAGAGAGTACACATGACTTCTGCAGGTGCATCGATTTCAAGAGGAGCTTGAGTTGCTTAGCGGTGCCTGGAGCTGCTGGTTGAAGCTGTTGACTCTCTGTAGCTCTCTTAGAGGTGCACAAATCCACCCTGCATTTGCCATCTCTCTTCCGCACACTAAGTCAAGGGAGGCACCGCTGAGTAGAACGTCATCCCTGCCCTTTAGGATTTCGTCTCATTGATATAAAACTGAACATAAGGTATTTACAGACTTAAATTGTGAGAAACTACTGTTAATGAACAATGTGATTTTAGTAATAACAATAAAATCATAGACATCGATTAAAAAGGTAAGGTAAATCACTAAACCGTTATGAATTTATTTTTCCTAAGATTTCTTTTATTTATATGCTTTCTTGAGACATGTGAGTCTGGTTTATTTTCTCCTACCTCCTATATAGTGTCTCCTACTTGAGAAGGGTCCTGGGCCCGGGTCCCTTCCCGGCACATCTTCAGTCTGGAGCTTGGGGGTCATATCCCCCGGGACTCACATGCCCTAACTAATCCTATTCCAAATGAACTTCTCAAACAGTAGGGGCAGGCAATAGAGTGGTACTCGTTCTCCCCTAACCCCATCCAGTTGTGTGTGTGTGTGTGTGTGTGTGTGTGTGTGCGTGTGTGTGTGTGTGTGTTATTCAGTGGGATAATATTGAGCACATGAAAGAAATGAGTGTCTCCTACCAATCTGGTATCTTCTCATCCTGTTACTTGTTTTCACACCCTGGATGCATCCAGAGCTGTGCTCCCATTCACTGTTTAAGCCAGGTCTCTCTCTCTCTCTTTTTTAAGATTTTATTTATTTATTTGAGAGTGAAAGAGAGACCACAAGCACGGGGAGCAGCAGAGGGAGAGGGAGAAGCAGGCTCTCTGCCGAGCAGGGAGCCCGATGCAGGGCTCGATCCCAGGACCCCGAGATCATGACCTGAGCCGAAGGCAGATGCTTCACCAACTGAGCCACCCAGGTGCCCCTAAGCCAGGTCTCTTTTAAATAGAAATTTAGGTACATGGGATAAGATAAATAAGATCAAATTTAAAGGAGTGTTTTATTCTTACCCGTAGCTTATAGTCCTTCTTAGGAATCAAGAGTCAGAGTGGTATGTTAATATTCCTTATAACATCTCTATGAATTTATGTCAACATCTTCATTTCACAAGTAAGACAACAGGCTGAGAGAAGAGAAATGACCTAAGTTCCCACAGGTCGTGCCCAGGAGAGCTGGCGTGGGCATCTGAGTCCGCCTGCCTCCAAAGCCCATGTTCCTCGCCCCTGCCCATGTGCTATCTTTTTGAGATAATACAAGCAAAACCAATCCTGGCTTGTAAGTGCTGGTCAGACCTTAGCTAGCGGCATTGGGCTGAGGGCTTTCTCACTCATTCTCTCGTGCTGCTTTGAAGAAGTTTCTGTGGCTTCTGCCGTGTGCAGGCTGCCGTGTTTGCGAGGCACTGGGACGTGCACGTGTGAGCCTCCTCGCTGGTGTTGAGGAGGGAAGAGAGCACCGCCGCCGGCAGGAGGTGAAGAAGGTGATGCTTTTGATTTTTTATTTTGAGGAAGAATGAGGCAATATAAACAGCCACTCCGTGGGTCTGGCTGAGACGTGGTCCCTCCGCACTGTGGTCGTGGACGCTTCTTCCCAGTGAGGCGCCCCTTAGAACCCAGAAGCGGCCCCAGCGTATGTGCAGCGCCCTGTGGGGAAGTGATTGGTTATGACATATATTGCTCTTTAACGGGACTCACTCACTCTCCTGGTTTTTCCGGGCAGCTCGTCCCTGGCTGTCAGAAGGAAGATGAGGACTTGGTCTTTCCCATCAGACTTGTACCCTCTGTGAGGTATCAAGCTGCAGTGCTGTGGTCCCAATGATCAGTTTTGCCTTTACACTGTTCACTTGGGACATTCCAGCAACATGTCCCTTGCAGTCACGATTCTCAGCTGCAGTAGGGAGTTATACCGGGGGACGTGGAGCGAGGACGGGTGAGGCCTCTCGGAGATGTGCTGGTGGGTTGACCTGGGAGAGAATTATTGGATGCATTCCCAGATCTGCCACTTCGTATTCGTGTGACTCTGGGCAAGCTACTTAAACGCTCCGTGCCTCTCTTTATAAAATGGGGGATAATAAATATATGCAGTTGAAATGAAGATTAGACATGAAAATGAAGCACCCAGCAGAGGGCCTAGTACAAGCAATTATTAAGTGGTAATACTTAGGTCTAGAAAAATTAAAAACTGAGTCGTACCACCTATTTTCTGTGTATCTCTGAGTAAGTTACTCTGTGTCTCTGTTTAATACGCGGATTAGAACAATACCTACTATTGTGAGTTGAATTGTATCCCTCTGCCAAAAAAAAAAAAAAAATGTTGAAGTTCTCACTCTAGGTACCTGTGAATGTGACCTTATTTGGAAATAGGTCTTTGACGATGTAATTACGATGAGGTCATGCTGGATTGGGGTGGATCCTGATCTAATGACTGGT
The DNA here is from genome assembly GCF_964656455.1 of Halichoerus grypus. Classification (NCBI taxonomy): domain Eukaryota; kingdom Metazoa; phylum Chordata; class Mammalia; order Carnivora; family Phocidae; genus Halichoerus; species Halichoerus grypus. The sequence goes on along the minus strand of NC_135715.1, from coordinate 55,948,922 downwards.
GTTCTTATAAGGAAAGGGAAATTCGGACAGAGACACAGACACAGAAATCACAGGGAGAATGCCATGTGAAGGAGACAGACCCTGGGGCCACGTGTCCAAAAGCCAAGGAACACGGGGTACGGCAGGCAAGCAGCAGATGCTAGAAGGGAGGCGTGGAGCAGATTCTCCCTGGCGGCCTCAAGAAGGAACCAACCCTGTGGACACCTTGGCTTTGGACTTCTAACTTCCAGAATGGTGAGAGAAAAAATGTCTGTTGTTTTAACCCCCTCGGTTTGCGGTCAACTGTTGCCACAGGCCTGGGAGACCAATGCACCAATATTCGGGGTTGTCAGGAGGGCTAAATTGTGAGTGAGTGGCACGGTTCCTGGCATCCTCCATGTTCTCGATCTCTTACCTTCAGGCATCAAGACACAGAGAGTGGACTCTGAACGGTAACAACGGCACGGAAACTATACCATCTCTCGATCTGTGGGTGTCTGTACGGGTAGAGAGCCCCACACACAGAGCAATGGCGACTGAGGCTACCGCCGCCTCTCCTACTCCCGCCCTCGAGCAGCGGAGAGAGCCGCCCCCCTCGGGGGGTGGGGGTAGCCATGAGCTTGGAAGGTGCTGCTTTGAATCATTGTGGGGGTGGCTGGGGAAGTGGCTATTACTTCACATTAAAAAGCAAATGAATCCATCTTGATGTTCAGATTTCACATAAATTGGAATATACCTTCAGACCAATCTCGAGGGGGGCGTTGATTGTGAGCATTAAAAAGGCCCCTCCTTTCCCTCATTGCCTACACAGGGTGCTCGCTGCTGGCCACACTCATGGGCGTCTGCGTGTAACGGGGACAGATTCTAGCAGCCCTGCCCCATCCCAGGTCCCTGTGGAGGACCTCAGAGGGGGAGAGAGACTGCCAAATAGAAGGTGTTGTGGTGTCCTATGGAATAACTTTGGTTGTGGACAAAGGAGGTCACTTTCGTAGACCTTTGCTCTAGGTGCTTAGAGTGTCAGCCTAAGGCTCCAACTTCAGATCAAGTCTGAGGCATCACTGGACGCCCATCAGGCAGAGAAGATCCATGTTGCTGTGGAGAAAGATCCATTACAAAGGCCATGAAGGAATAAGCAGAATATGGGTCAAAGTATGAACTGGAGCTGGAGGTTGAGGGCAGGCCAAAGTGTCCTCAGTGCCGCCACCCAGCCCTGGGCATGGGGAACAAGGCTCGGACTCACGGGACAAGGTGCCCACAGTCACCCCTAGGGAGGCGGGCAGGGGCAGGGTGGCAAGTAAAGTAAATAGAAGTCGGAGAGGCAGGTTTAGTTGAAACACTGAAGGAGTGGCAGGACCCACTTGGGACACCACCATGAGAGCTCATGGAAACTGATCCTTGAAGGCTCAGCCAGACTCCACAGTGAAGGCAAGGGAGGGAAGAGGCCCCAGGTGAGGAAGGGCAGCCCAGAGGCAGTGAGGCAGACCGCAGGCTTCTCTGGGCAAGGGCGCGTAGGCGAGCATAGGACTGAGGGATTTGGCCGGGGAGGAAGCCAGAAAGGTTAGCAGGACCCAGAACGTGGAGCCTAGTGAACATGGAGCCAGTGAGCATGATGGGCTTTGGACCCTACAGGAGGCAGGAAGCTTTGAAGGATTTGGGGAGGGAGAGGCTCACAACTCAACCTCTACACAGGAAGATAATGCTGGGTCCGGGTTGAGGATGGATGGGAGCTGGGAACTGTAGGCTGCCCAGCTGATGAGATGAGGCTCTGAGCCAGGGCTGCCATGGAAGAAATGAGAAGGGAAAGATGCTTGAAAAGGCGGGAAGAACTGGCGGGAGGGGAACGAGGCACTCGTTCTCAGGCATAAACTTCGGGGGAACCTGAAAACTCAAGATTCAAGAGAAATCATGTTTTGTGCAATATTTTTTAAAAATTAATGTCAAAAAACTCATGATGAACAAAATATCAACATTTCAAATAAAGAGAGGATCCTACGGGGCGCTGGCTCACCTCGGCCTCACGCGTCTGCCCCGAACCCCAGCCGGGGTAGGAATGGGGGGCACGCAGGAGACACTGTGGCCACGGGCAATATGTTGAAAACCGAGGCAGTTGGGCAGGAGGTAGGAGGGGAAAGGCCCGCACGAACTTTGCAGAGCCCATACCAGAAAGCAAATGCAGGCCCATACACCAGATAGTTAAATATGTAAAAATTACACAAGATTTCTTTTATCCTCCTACCGTGATGAATTGCTCTTCATCAGGACCCGGGGAAGGCAGGTTCGAATTCAGAACGTCCCACTCCTTGGTGCTGAGGCCCGGCCTCTTTCCCTTGCCCTCTCTGGCTCCATCCCACAGGTTGCTGCTCCCTGGTCTGGTGGGGACAACACAGTTCGCCTTCAAGACACTGGACCACGGGCAAGGTCCTGACTGTCCTCTGTAAGTGGTCTGGGGCCACAGGGCATGCAATTTGGGGGTGCCCCGAGCACCGTCTGAAAGGAGGGGCAGAGGCTTTGTTCCATCACCTGTGGGGAGGGACAGAGCCAGAGGAAGGCCACAGGGCAGGGCACACAGTGACCCCAGGCAGGGGGGGCTCGGGGAGGACAGCAGCAGCTGGGAGGCAGGAACACAGCAAGATAAGGGTGGTAGGGGCAGCCCTGGGACCGAGAAGCCTGGAGACTCAGGCAGAGGCCTGGAAAGTGCAGAGGAAAGTGCAGAATTGATCTAAGCTCTATGGCTAATTCCTTGGATTCTTAGTCCTCTTGACTAAGAGCTGCCCCTAAGTGTGGAAGCGGAAGAGGTGGTTTTTCTGTTTTACACTGAGGTTTCCCAATTATGTTTTCAGTCTACCTGCGGCGACGTCCCTCACAAAAGCACTATTTTAGTTTCTGGTGGAGTGAAAAGGGCCATTTCTCCTTTCACACCAGTTGGGGAAATGGTTTATTTAAAGATAGAGATCCTTCAGTGTTCGGTTTCAGGAAGCGTGCTTATAAAGGATGTTGACAGATGAGACACTGTCATTCTTGACTTCATCCCCTTTTGGAGATGAGCCCAGAAGGCTCGTGACTGAGGGTTTCTCTATGCCGTGTTTGGCTGATGTTAAAGCAGCCAAGACCTGGTGGCAGGCCTGAGGCCCCAGTTCCTCCCGGACATGTCTGCAAGGTTCTTTCAGCAAGAAGAGGAACCCGGGGTGCAGGGGGGCGCTGAGTGGAGGCATTAGATCACCAGACCTGGTGTCCAGAGTGTCCTTGCACACTAGCTTGCCACTCACAGACTTCTGCCACCACCCCAGGCAGGGGTAGAGAAGCTTCTAGTTGCTCATTTGAGGAGTGTCCCCTTCTGCCACCTCCCTACCCGTATTACATTGATCTCATCCTCAATCCCATTCACTTTAGCAAATTGCAACATTAAAGACAAAATAACGAAGCCATTCAGTAGGTCATTTATGGAGCAAATACCATTGCCAGACACATAGAGATGCCTTTGGCGAAGGGCTTGACTATAGGTCTGAAGTCTTTCCCCTGTACTCTGCTTCTTACGGAGTCCACAAGGGTCAAACAAGAATACGTTGCCTTACCACCGAAGGTGGAAGGCTCTGGAGGACAGCTTCTCTATCAGTTTCCAACAGGAAATGGCTTATTAATAAACAGACCAGGGTGTGGGTAACTGGAAGCATGAACGTGTGTGTCGGTGTGTGTGTGTGTGGGGGGGGGGGTTGACACAAGCCAAACTCGCCCACGTATAACGATTTCCTCGGTCTTCCCAGCTCAGTGAACTTTTGCTAACCGGTGATGTGCTCTCCCAGTCCTGTACTAACTTCAGAGCTGGGGGCAGGTGAGGACTGCAAACAGTAATTCTTTACGCTCGTGGCTCTGTTTGTGCCGACGGCATCCGAGGCTGTGCTGTCTGGTAAAAAGAAGGAAATTAATATTTATCACATATCTATTATGCAGCAGAGACTGAGGTTTTATGTTTTAAAATAAATGGCCAGAAAAATGTCCCTGGGGAAGTGACACTGATACTAAGTTTTAAGTAACACAGAGTTGACAGACTGCAAATTTGGGTCCAGAGCATCCTTTTGGCAGAAAGAATGGCAAATACAAAAGATCCCAGGTGCAAAGGAGCCTTCCATGTGCAAAAAACAGACAGAGGGTCATGGCTGCAGGAACCGAGGGAGCGATCAGAGAGCGGGCAGGAGCTAGATCGTGTAGGGCTGCCCAGGCCATGGTAAGAGTCCACATTTTTCTCTGTGCGCGACAGGAACCCACCGGGGGATTACATGAAGACGAGCATGTGCTCTGCCCTCCGTCGAAAGGGATCACCTGGAGAAGGACGTGTGTAGGCGAGGAAATGGTGGCAGGTGATCAGCTGGAGGTGGCTCGAAGTCCAGGGGAGAGAGAATGATGTCTGGAGTGTCAGTGGTGGCGGTGAGGGTTGAGGGAAGTCTGTTCTTCAAGCGTCAACAGACCTGGAAAAATACTTACGCTCTAAAGTGAGGTGAACCAAAATTATGTCTTTGGCCATGATCACAAGTGGGCACCAACTCAGCACATGCGGAGATGGGTTGAGATTGAAATCTCTCTCCTTTATTTCCACAGCTGTTAAATTGTTCAGGAAAGACGGGGGAAATCATCCATTTCTCCAGCAGGTGGCAGCATTGCTTTGCGTTCCACACACCACGCGCCTCAAACAAAGACGCATGCCCGGTCAGGCTGCCAAACTTCGGCGTGGCCAGCTCACCTTGGTGTCCGTCCGCACGGGAAGAGAAGCAGCTGATCAGTCTTTATCACTCTAGAATATCACCCTTTAGGAAGGTGGCTGATCAGATTCTGCTTTAACCATGTCATTTTCCCATAAGGCCTTTTTAAAAGGAAGAGTTGGTTTTTCCTGTCTTTCCAGTCGTTACCAATCACATGCCATGCCCTGGGAGGTTTCCTGACCAGTCCACAGTGTCTTTATCACCTTAATGGCAGGGCTCTCAGACCTGTGTTTTCAGGCATGTAGGGGGGCTGGGTAGCGCAGAGTTTGAGAGCCTCTGGATCCAGACCACCTGGATTTCAAAGCTGGCTCTGATACTTATTAGTTCTGTGACCTTGTGCAACTTACTGAACTCTTGTGTCTCCGTTTCCTCGTCTGTAAATGGGCACAATAACAGTGCCTGCCACGGGAGGTTGTAGAGATGAAACGAGTTATAAGTGTAAAGCCTGCTGGGCAGTGCCAGCCCCATGGCAAGCCCAGCAGGGGTGACAGCTAACATTGTCAACACCGTGTGTGTACTTGGTGGGTGAGAACAGCTTTGCAGAGCACAGAGTGCTCATCGCCCTGGCCTGGAAGCCAACTGGCCCCGGACTATCTCTTTAGTCTTCCAAAGTTAACATCGAGGTGGTTGAAACCCAAGGCTGCAGTGGACTGAGAAAGGCCTAAGGTGTGTCCCTGCTTCTAGAATGATCCATAGGCCAGCCCATGCAGAGGCAGGGTGGGTACTAAATTTGTACCTAGTCCAACTTCCCCTCCTGTGGGTCCTCCTGACCTTAGGATTTGGCCTCTGCTTGAACACTCTAGAAAGCACAGCATTTGCTCTCTAAGACTCCATCTGACCCTCTACCATTTACACCCCTGATCCTAATTCCACATCACATCAGCCTCAATAAGTGGAAATCTGCCCCCATTCCAAAGGTTCTTCAGGGAGAAGAGACACAAGAGGTCAACTTTGGCCCCCAACACTACCATTGTTGGGAAATCCTTAAGGAAAGGGGACTTCAGGGAAATTGATTAAGGAAAAGGGATCCTCTCTGAACTTAGCCTCCCAGTGCTTTTGGTTGGAAAACAGAAATTCATTACAGTATGATCTTGACCGCAGGGTCAGCCATGAGCTGGTCTTTCTTTCGATGAGTGTCTAAGTGCCCTGGGTCCATGAGCTGCATCAAAAAAGGAAAAAACAGGGCTAGAGAATTTGAATATCTGCGGAACAGTGACCAAGATAGGGCTTTGCTGAGCTGAGTGAGGCCTGCCTCCATATTCCACCCCCCAGCCCCCATTGTCAGGGTCACCCAAGAGGTGCTAGGATAGGGATGAAGCCCCTATGGAAACCTAGCTTTTACGTGCATCACTCAAGTTATATAACTGATGTGAGCAAGTAACCTCACCTCCCTGGGTCTTCATTTCCTCCGCTACAAGGTGAGCATAAGTGAACTAAAGTGGTGTTTCCAGAAGTGAGTTTCCTGCAACATGAGTCCTTTGAGTTCCTCCATGAAGAAAAGAATTCTATGGCCTAAACAGGGGATTCACCAGGTGCATTTTTGCCACTCATGTGACATTCGGCAATGTCTGGAGCCATTTTGGGTTGTCACGATGTGGGGGGAAGGGAGGTGTGCTACGGGCATCTAGTGGGCGGAGACCAGGGATGCTGCTAAACATCTTGCAATGCACAGGAAAGTTCCCACAGCAATGAACTACCTGGCCCAAAGTGTTCTGAGGTGGAGGAACTAATGAGAAAATAATGAGTTGGGGATATATGTGGAGTTCTATCAGTTTCTTTCTCATTATTCTATCTCATTCTTTCTTCCACATTAGCATAATGAAGGCAGGGAGATGTATCACCATAAATTTTCTTTAACCCAGTATTTGTCAAACCTGTTTGATCTTGGAACATTCTGTCTCCTCACCCCCACCAACATACACCCACAACATTACCACAGCCTATGAAACTGTCTCTAGATAGTGGGCCATTTGGGGAAATGCGGCTAGACGATCCCTAAAGTTGTTTTCCATTGTAAAAACCATTTAAAGACATTTTTGCCTGGGTGGCTCAGTAGTTTAAGCATCTGCCTTCGGCTGGAGTCATGTGTCAGGGTCCTGGGATGCAGCCCCGCATCGGGGTCCTTGCTCAGCCCTGAGTCTGCTTTTTCCTCTGCCCCCCACCCCCCGCCGTGATCTGTCTCACCTTTCGCTCTCTCGCTCTCTCTCTCTCAAATAAATGAATAAAATCTTAAAAAAAAAAAAAAAAGACATTTTCCTCTGATGAGGCAGCATAATGTTGGGTTCTGAATAAAGCTTGGAATCCCGCTGCTTGAGTTCTGGGAGCTGGGTGACTTCGGACAAGTGACTTCTAAAATGGCAGAAGTAGCACCACTCACTGCATGGGGGTGCTGGAAGGGCGGTGGGAGGTCATACTCGTGCAGTTTGCTGGTCAGCATCCACGCCCTCCATCCAATGTCAATCATTATTATTTAAGGGTTTTGTTGTTATTTTTATTTTGTAATTTCCTAAAGACTCCATTTCCTGGCTACGTTAGGTGTCAGGTCTTCCCACAAAAGGGCGCTGGCAACGCAGCCTTGACTGAAAATGTTTTCAAATCTTGGACGGCCAGGCAGCTTTGGGGTCTCCTCAGTCTGATCTCCCAAGAGCTGCGGAACCACAGACTGCAGGGCTGGAAGAGACCCTGCAGATGATATAATCCAATTATCAGATTTTGCAAATTTAAGCCACAGGAGGTTAAAGGTGGAGCCTGGTGAGTGTGACTTAGGAAACCAACGTAGTCCTGGGAAATACAACTTCAGGTATGTTCTCTGTGGGGTTGGATGGTAGGACAGAAACTCTGTTTTTCTGGAAGCAAGGAAGACATCAAATGGGTTAACAGCAATGCCAGGCTGAAGGGAAGGGAAGCCACTAGTGTGGCCTCGGGCGGAGAGGGGATCATGTGCCCTTGGACCACCTGAGGGAAATGCAGGGCTGCTGGTGCGTAACTCCTCCACCTTCTTCTTCTTCTTCTGCTTTTTTTTTTTTTTTGAAGCAGTTTGGGTCTCTATAGTTTTCTGCAACTAAGTTGCTTAATGAAGACAACAGAAAGTTTTCAAGGCCCTATCAGATTGGAGACCTCATGACAGAGGCAACATTGAAGGTGTGTGTTTAAGGAGTGGGAGCTCATTGTAAGCGAGCCTGCAGGGGTGTGTAAGTGTTGAGAGGGAACAGAGCAGGAGATGCTCCTCCTTCTCTCCCACCTCCTCCTCCTTCCCCTTCCCCTCCTCCTCTTCACCCTCTTTTCCCACCCCTCCCTCCCTCCTTTTCCTCTTTCTCTTTCTTCGCTTTCTCTTCCTTCTTAGCTCTAACAGTAAAACCCTTTTTATTTTGCAATAGTTTCAAGAATTACAGAAGTTGCAGAGATGGTATAAAGAATTCCCATTCTCCTTTGCCTAGCTTCCCCAAATGTTGGAATTCTACCAACACTTCTCAGAGACGCTTGTGAAGAACTGCCGAAATGATGCCCTTTTACCTCCAAGCATTGAAGTGGGTAGTTTCAAAAAAATAAAGACATTCTCCTACATAATCAGAGGTCAGTGATGAAAATCAGAAAATGAATATTGATATAATGGTGTTCTCTTCTCAAAAACCTATAAACCTTATTCAAAATTTGCCACTGGTATTCTACTCCAGAGTCATGAACTGCATTTATTTGTCACACCCCTTCATCTCCTTTAATGTGGGTCAGTTCCTCCATTGACCTTGACAGTCTACTTATTCTGTAGAATGTTCTTCCATCTGGGTTTGTTTTCTCTCAACCCCCACCGTGTTCTCTGTTTGCGGCGGGAATATCACAGAAGTGAGGGTGTGTCCTGCTCGGTCAGGGAGGCGCACATTCTCCTTTCTCAGCTGCAGGGAAAATGCAGCCTCGCACTTTCCAGCTGAGTGCCCAGCGCTCTGAGAAAAGCTGGGTTTCCTGGAAGAATTGGCCCTTGAAATAAGTTTTGAAGAATAAGAAAAAGCTTTGAGATAAAGACTGAGGGGAAGTAATTCTGGAGGGAGGAAACAGCTCACTTGCTTGGGGGTGAGAAAGTGTATTGCGTTGGGGAGCTGCTGGTCATCTCGTGTGGCCTCTGCAGAAGCCTGCACACAGCACCATCTCTCACCTCTGGGCTCTAACCTCTCCCTGCAGTCCAGGCCACCACCCCTGCCGCCACAGGGCCTCCCAGCCATCCGGCCGATGCCCAGGAGAGTCCCTGCCACCTCCAGAGGGAGCTTGGCCAATGCCACCGTTGCCGGGCTCGAGGGGCAGTGAGCTCCCTTGGCTGCTTCCTTCTGGGGCTCCCCCAACGTCCTACCACCCAAAGCTTTCCACTGGGCCTCTGCAAGGACCTAAGCCCATGAGGGCAGGGACGGTGTCAATCCCAGGACCTGGCAGATACGGCTGCTCAATAAATATTTTTTTGAAAGATTAAAAAAAAGAAGAAGAAGAGACCTGCACACAGCACGGTCTCTCACCTCTGGGCTCTGCTCACCTGTGCTCTCCTCTGCCTGCTACCACTTCCCCACCCCTTCCCTGGAAAATTCCCACTCAGCCTTCAGAACCCAGTATGTCCCTTCTCTGGCTGCCAGAGAGTGGTAAAGCACATAGGTTTGGAGTCCCGTGGGCCTGGGTTCAAATCCTGCCTCTATCATTTTAGCAAGTGAATAATCTTGGGCAAATATTTAACCTCTCTGAGACCCAGGTCCCTCCCTGGACAAACGAGAGGTTGTAGCCGTCACAGGCGTGGCTACTCCGGACAGGCTCCTCACTTCCAGGATTGACAGCTGGGCAAGTCCTTCTGGTGATTTCTGAAAGTTGCTGGGCCTTGGTTCTCATGCTTTTCCCTTCTTGTAAATTTCCACACCTGTGTGTGCTGCCATTTGGCCTTGTGTTAAATGCAGACATGCGGCTTACCTCCTTCACCATTTTCAATCAGGAATTCAACATACTCACCACTTTTGAGCTTAGTAAGGTCACTGCAGATATGAGGGGCTGTGGGGAGATGCCATGTGGCCCAAGGACCGGCCTTCTGCCCTCTTGGGGCCAGTGTGCCAGCCCCCTTGAACTCTGCCCGCTCCCAAAGCCCAGGCATGCTGCCACTTTGGCTTAGTCATCTAGCCAAACTTCCACCTTCCCACAGAAGATTAGGAGGAAAAGTTGGATCTCAAGGCAGCTGATTTGGAGATGGCAGGACAGGTGGCCCCATCGTGGCCGACATGGCTGCCAGGCAAGCAGCTTGTAAGATTTGTCCAGGCACTGAGTCCCGGCAGATGACCCACCCTGCCCTTTACTTTCTCAACCCTCTTGACTACCCACTCTTAAAATCCTGTGACACTGTCATCACTAGTAACAGTGTCACCTCCGAAATATTTTTTTAAAGATTTATCTATTTATTTGAGAGAGAGAGGGAGTGTGTGCATGTGTGGGGGGAGGAGGGGGCAGAAGGAGAGAGAATCCCAAGCAGACTCCAAACTGAGTGCAGAGCCCATTCCAGCACTCGATCTCACGACCCTGAAATCATGACCTGAGCCAAAACCAAGAGTTGAACGCCAAAATGACTGGGCCGTCCAGGCTGTTCTCACCTCTGAAATCTTAACTTCAAGACTCCTGTTGTCTGAGCACCATCTTTTGACTCCCAGACCACTTACTCCACTGTAATGCTTAATTTTATGTGTGACTAGATCAAGAGATGCCCAGCTATCTGGTTAAACATTATTTTGGAGGGTGTCTGTGAGGGTGTTTCCAGATAAGATTAGCATTTGAATTGGTTGACTCAGTATGTTATGGAACCTGGGCTGGATCGCCCGACGGAAGAACCAAGCGGCACCCGGAGATCTTGGAGGACAGGAGGTTTATTTAATGCCGGTGGGCTCAAAGGAGCATGGTCTCCAAAAGTCTGAGCCCCGAGCACAAAGGGGGCAATTTATATACTTCTAGTTCCGCACACTTGGGACTCCTGGCGCATGCGCAAAGCGGGGCAGGGAGAAGACCCCGGATTGGTGTGCGCGGGAAGCAGAGCAGGGAGAAGAACCCGGAAGAGCCCCGGGGCAAGGACTGGGACTCTCTCGCCGGCTCGGTCGGCCATCTTAGGATACAGATTTCCCTTATCACTCCCCCCCCTTTGATGCCCCTCCAAATACCTACTTTAGAGGGCACCATCTTCATCTTCTAAGGGACGATATAGTGAGTAAGGAGTAACTGGGGTCTGATTTTAGCAATTTGAGCAGTGATAAACCTAGTAAGGGCATTAAGAATACAGGGACCAAATGCCACTATGAGGAGAAGCAATAGGAGGGGGCTGACGAAGGAGGCGAAACAAGGGAACCGCTGTGAGAGGGAATCCCACCAAGTTGTCCACTGGAGTGTTACCCACTGGCGATGTACTCGTTCCTGTAATTGGGTTAGAATTTCTTGGACCACCCCCGACTCATTAGCATAGAAACAACATTCCTCCTGTAAGAAGAGGCAGAGGCCCCCTTGCGTGGCCGTGAGCAAGTCGAGCCTGCGCCTGTTTTGGAGGACCACCGAGGCCAGTGAATCGAGTTGGTGCTGCAGGACCAGGGCCGGCTGAGTGAGGGCTGAAAAATCCGCCGTGAGTTGTTGAGTTAGCCCCTGGTACTGAACCTGAGACAGCCTGACGCCAGTGGTGCCAAGGGCAACACCTGATGCGGCCAGCAGCCTCACGATAGGAGGGATGGCCGCGGGGGAGCGCCGAGGGTGGCTAGGAGGTCTCCATATGAGTGGGGCATCGCTCCCAGGAGGACTGAAATATCAGGTAAGAGACTGACAAGCGTGCATGATTGATCACACGGGGTGATGGAGATGTATACACCTTGATCACAAGCCAGAAAAATGTTGTTAGGTGCACAGACCCAACTGTGGCCCATGATGGGAGAGGAAGAGTTGCCATACAGTGGTACCGGAGCCAGAAAGGGATAATCTGAGGCCCCTGGTGCTGAGGTGGGAGGTGACATGGTAGATTGGTTGAGGATGACACCTGGTATTGGACGGGACCGGGCTTTATGCAGATCCAGCAGTCAGACGCTAGGGGTGGATTTGAGGGGTTAAGCACTTGGTAGGAGGCATTAATCATGCCTAATAGTTGTGCTATAGATGCTTGCTGCATGTGGATGGGGGACCCAGGGATGCACCAGGGTGAGTTATTTCCTGTCTGACTCTGGGGGTTGACTGTAAGGCTTGGAGTGGACATGGACTTAATCATAAATTTGGCTATGGGGTCGGTCCCCATAGGGTGATATTGGCCCAACAGGAGAATGATTCCTGTAGCCCATGATGTGGCATTGGGTTCTAAGCCTGAGAGGGTGAGCGGTATACAGTGATTGTTAGGGCAAGAGGATGGGGTGGCATTGTGTGACAAGGAAATCTGGATGTCACTGCACTGTTTAGGGCACCACCTGGTGGACCATCATTTCATTCCCGGCCAAGTCGCCACCCATGACTCACATCCCCAGGCTTGCGAGCAGAACTGAGGGCAGGTGTTTGGCCGTTGAGGCGTAGGGCCCCCACAGATGTAGATATCTACCAGCTGGTAACCTGAGTGAGGGCCATGGTAGGAACACTGTCTATGAGGTCCCCAGAAGGTATCAAGAAGCTGGCATCCATCAAAATGGAAGTTAACCTTTGGTGTGTGCCCATCCCAGGTGGAAGGAGTCAGTGGGGGCGCTGGTGCAGGATTGAGGGGGATAAGCTGGAAAGTCCATTTGCCAGTAATGGTGATACGAGAGTTTGCCCCCCTTCCCTGGCCAGGCAAGCTAGAGGCAGTGAGGAGGAACAGCACACCAGGTAACAGAAGACCGGGACTGACTGGGGCCAGAAAAACCGTGGTGAAATGTGCTCAGGAGTAGACAGCAGAGGGCCAGTACAAGTGGGGTCTATGACCTTAGTTAGAGGGAGCCATCATGGCTAACCCATCAGCAGATGAAACCTGGGGACAAGTAAGTGCAGTAATACACCGTAGGGTCACCCAATAAGCAGTGACAATAATAAGCCTCTGGAGGAAAGTCCAGTCAGGAGGGGCAACAGTGTAACGTCTGACTCCCAAGATGAGGGAAACCACACCGATGAGAGCCAGGGACCGCAGTGAGCAGGTATCCATCAGTTGGTGGGGTCTCGTCGAAGGTGAAGCTGGAGCAGGTTCATGAGGTCTGGCTGGACTCTCCACTGGTGTGGCACCTCATCCAAACGATTAGCTTTCTTCACTCTCGAGTGGTGGACCCACGGGGTGACACCTGAGACCTTGAGGGCAGTAGGGGTGGTTAGAATAACAGTGTGGGGCCCTGTCCGCTGCAGTTTGAGGGGGCCTTTCTTCCAATCTTTGACCCAAACTGAGTCCCCTGTCTGGAAGGAGTGTACATGAAACCCTAAGGAGATTGAGACCCTCTCAATGGTGTACTTTTGTAATTTATTTAAGGTGGCCCCCAGGGCCTGAAGCTGCTCCTTTATCCCTTTATCTCCAACCTGATGTAATTTTCCTGGAAGGCTCTCCAGGCACGGGGGAGGCTGTCCATATATTAATTCGAATGGGGAGAAACCTAATGTCTCAGGAATGCAGCGACCGCGCAGGAGAGCTAGGGGTAGCAGATCCGGCCATGGGAGGTTAGTCTCCAGGCAAAACTTTGCTAAGGTTCCCTTGAGGGTGTGATTCACTCACTCTACTTTCCCTGAACTTTGGGGCCGGTAAGCGGTGTGGAATCTCCAGGTGATGCTGAGAGATTTGGTCAAGACCTGTACAATGTCTGCCACAAATGCGGGTCCATTGTCACTATGGATTGTTAATGGCAGGCTGAACCGGGGCATGATCTCCTGCAAGAGGACTTTAGCTACTTCCTGGCTTTGCTCTGTCCTAGTCGGGAAGGCTTTGACCCACCCAGAGTATGTGCATACTATTACTAGGAGATATCTGAACCCCCTGCTCGGCTGCACATCTGTGAAGTCTACCTCTAGATCTTCAAAGGGGGTTGCTCCCATCCTCTGGACACCTGGCGGGGGCCGTGGTGCAGACCGAGCATTATTTGTAGCACATGTTATGCATCGTTCACTCGTTGCTCGGCATAGTGCTGGCAGCTGACTGATGTAGCGCTTCTTGAGAAGGGCTCTCATGCAGTTTTTCCCAGGTGAGTGAGTCGGTGGTATTCCTTGACTAGATGCCCTTCAGTTGCTGTTGGAACAAAGATGCGCCTGTGTGGCATCATCCACCATCCCTTTTCAGTCAGGCTGGCTCCCTCAGCCATGGCCCATTCTTTTTCCTTTTTAGTGTAACTGGGCGGAGGGACTTCTTCTGGGGCTGTTAGGGCCATGGTGAGGGAAGGGGCTCTGTCCATGTCCTCACTGGCTGCAGTCTTGGCTGCCTCATCTGCCAGATGACTTCCCCGTGCTATGGGGTCGTCTCCTTTTTGGTGTCCCTTACAGTGCAGGATTGCTACTTCCTTTGGAAGCCAGACAGCTTTGAGGAGTCTCAGCATCTCCTCTTTGTTCTTGATAGCTTTTCCTGCTGCAATTAGGAGGCCCCTTTCCTTGTAGATGGCTCCATGTATACGTACAGTAGTGAAGACGTACTGAGAGTCGGTATAGATGTTGACTCGCTTACCTTCACCGAGGGTGAGGGCTCGGACTAAGGCATATAATTCAGCCCGTTGAGCTGACCATCCAGCTGGTAATGTCTTAGCTTCTAGGACTTCAGTGGTTGTGGTTACTGCATAACCTGCTTTCTGGGCACCCTCCTGTAGGTAACTGCTGCCATCGCTGAACAGCATGAGCTCTGGATTCTTTATGGCTTGATTCCACAGATCTGGACGGCTCACGTAGACTTTATCAGTCACCTCAGAGCAGTCATGGTCTGGTTCCCCCTCTTCCATGGGGAGCAAGTTGGCTGGATTTAATGTCCTTACTGTTTCGAGGGTGACCTGTGGGTTTTCGCAGAGGAGCCCTTGGTATTGTGCTAGCCAAGAGCTGGAAAGGAAGCGGTGTCCCTGTGTGTTCACGAGGGACACAACTGCGTGAGGGACCTTGACGTTAAGTTCTTGCCCCAGGGTAAGTCTGTCTGCCTCCTTGATGAGTAGGATGGTGGCTGCCAGCGCCCTGAGGCATGGTGGCCATCCTGCTGCCACGGGGTCCAGCTTCTTTGACAGGTAAGCACCTGGCCGTTACCAGGGTCCAACAGTCTGGGTGAGTACTCCGAGTGCTATTTTTTCCTTTTCATGCACAAAGAGATTGAAGGGTTTTTCTACATCTGGTAGGCCCAGGGCTGGAGCCCGCCCCAGGGCGGTCTTTATCTCTGTGAAAGTGGCTTCTGCTTCCTCAGTCCAGGCAGGGGGCTCTCGATTTGGTCTCCCTAAGAGATCATAAAGTGGTCTTGCTATTGCCGAGAACCCAGGGATCCAGATGCGGCAGAATCCTGCAGCCCCCAGGAATTCTCATAGGCCCCTTTTTGTCTGGGGCTGTGTCAGGGAGATGATGACCCTTTTCCTCTCCAGCCCTAGTTCTCTTTTCCCTTGGGTGAGGAGGAACCCAAGATATCAGACCTGTTGTTGCCAGATTTGTGCCTTCTTCCATGACACTCAGTATCCCGAGTCTGACAGGAGCTGTAGGAGGGCCTTTGTGCCTTTTGTGCAGTCTTCTTGTGTGTCACTGGCGAGGAGGAGGTCATCCACATACTGGAGGAGGGTGCATCGTGTGGCGTCTCTTGGGAAGCTGGCGAGGTCCGCAGCCAGCGCTTCCCCAAAGAGAGTTGGTGAGTTTTTAAACCCCTGCAGGAGGCGTGTCCAAATCAGTTGCATCTGGCGCCCTGTATCAGGTTCAGTCCATTCAAAGGCAAACAGTGGCTCACTCTGGGGAGCTAAGCAGAGGCAGAAGAAGGCATCCTTCAAATCTAGGCACGTGAACCATCTGGCCGACCCTGGGATTTGGCCGAGGAGGGTGTATGGATTTGGGACCACTGGGTGCAGAGAGATGGTCACCTTGTTGATGGCCCACAGGTCTTGAACTGGTCTGTATCTCCCTCTTGGCTTCTTGACTGGCAGGGGTGGGGTATTCCAGGCCAACTGGCACTCAACTAGAATACCTGCTTCTTTGAGTTTGGTCAGATGTTCTTGGATGCTGATCTTAGCTTCTTGTGGAAGGGGGTATTGCCTTTGCCTCTGAGGTTGGGCTCCTGGGATCAGTTCAACAATGATAGGGGCCCGATTCCAGGCTAGTCCAAGTGTATTGTTTCATGTGAACCACTTCTTCATGATAAATTCCTTTTATATCCTATTGTCTCTGTTTCTCTGGAGAATGTTGACTAATACATCTCTATCCTCACTCCAGCAATTCTTCAACATTATTGAGTCCCTCACTATCTTGGCCCTAATACTTTCTCATCATCAATCACCCCACATATTTTAGTCCTCTGACCTCATCTTTCTCTACCTTGTCCCCAAGGGTTGTGCTTCAGCCACACTTGTTTCTCGTATCCTGGAAAACATCTAGCTTTTCCCACTTTAAAGCCTTTGTGCTTGTTGTTTCCTCTGTCTACAATATCTCCCTGCTTTTTGTTTTTAACTAAAAGCAATTTTTGATGGATACAATACATATCATGTTTAAAGAAAAACAACATACCTTATATTCATCATCAGTCATTTACTGTCAACTCTGTGAGATCCTCATTGATCCCAGGCCTTCTTCTCCTCACTCTGAGATAAACTCTAGCCTGAATTTTGTATGGAGCATGCTCTTGCTTTTCTTTATGGTTTGTTTGCTTGTTTCTCTAAACAATACAGTGTTTAGATTGCATGTTAACAAAATCATACTACTTCTGCCATTTGTTTTTTTTCACTCTGCTCTATGTTCCTGAGGTTCATCATGATGTTGAATGAGGCTGTAATGCATTCCTTTTCGCTGCTATATAGCATTTTATTGCATTAAAATATCAAGATGCAATTATCGATTTTATATCCTACCATTTGTGGACATTTGAGCCTATCCCACTTTTTGCTATTACAACAAAACTACAAACTTCCTCAGACATATCTCCTAATACACATGTAAAACTTTCTCTACAGTATATACTCAGGTGTGGACTAGTAGTTTCTAGGATATAAGTATGTCAACATTTTTTAGGTAACACAATGTTGTTTTCAAAGTGGTTGTACCAATTTGTACTGTCTTCAGCAATGAATAAGAATTCCTGTTGCTCTATATCCTTGCCAATATTTGGTATCACCTAACTTCTAAATTTTTGCCAATCTGACAGGTGTAAAGTGACATCTCATTATGCTTTTAATTTACCTTTTGCTGATTACTTGCCCTGATCTCTGCGGGCTGGTTCCCTCTTGTCGCTCAAATTTGAGCTTAAACAACCACCACCTCGAGCCATCTTTGTCACTCAGCTACATCTTATTTTAATTCTTACTATCTGATATTTTCTTTTCCCTCTTTTTAAAAAATATGTTTTTTGGTCCTTTTTACTTCTTTTGACCCAGGGCTTGTACATTGTAGCTGCTTAATAGATTTATTGAATATTTTTTAAGTGAATGAATGGGCTAATTTCAATTCTGTTCAGACCAATATTTGCTGGTTAATGGTGCTGGCTTTCTTTGCATTGGGTTCATGTCTCTCTTTCATATTGCTTTCAATCTCCTCTCATACCTTCTCCACTGTCTTTCTCTCCATTACTGTCTACTTTTCTCTTTGTTCTCCCTCTTGTTAAATTCTTTCTTCTTGGCCAGGTCTCTCTCTTGCTTCCACACTTGTTGTGGGTTTTCAACCTTCAGGAGACCTTACTCACATCTTTCAAAATACATAAGTCTGATCTGTACCCAGCTCCCTCCCACCTTATTTGGCATCCACTTGGGCAATGGTCAGTCAGAAGCAGTTTGGATCCTAGAAGACAAAGAAAATAAGAGTCACTTCAAGTCATCTGCAAAGAACCCAGAGAAGGAGCTCTGTGGGTCCATGTCTTTTGTTAGACGTGATTAACTCCAGAGGCAAAAGTTACATGCTGTCTGGAACTCATTTTGACTTTAGCCTTCTCTCATATATGTTGTCAAATTTCACAACATTGATATTGCAACAGCAGGAAATGAGGATTAATGTATCTGGAAGATAGAGCCATATATCACCCAACAAAGTTTTAAAGACAAGTGAGGTGAAAAAAATTACTCTGAGTAGTAGAGGTAATCTCAATTTTTTGTGTGTGATACTTTTCTGAAATATACGACCATGTTAGTTCTATATTTAAAATTCACTAGGACACAAATTCAGCTTTCATCATGTATTTCAAATGTGGTTCTAAAAAACAATTACTGAATGTTGCATAAGCATGGCAGATTAACAACATACTCCTTTCCCCTTCCCTCCCAGAATCCTATTAAAATGACTGTAAAGGAAGTAAGAAAATACATAAGTCCAAGAGGACAAAGTGAATTGGATAAGAAATAGCATGAGATGAAAGAGACTTCAACAAAATTTTGGGTGCTGGAGGATTTGTAACTAATGTTGGTGGCTACTGAGAGGGAACATGATGGGAAGTCAGGGGTTCCTTTTTAGACCCTCAGAAAGGCTCTGCACAGGTGTGAGGTGTCATGAGGCAAAGGGCTGAGAACAAGGAATTACCTGGAAATCTGTCGGGAACAGTTAGACACCCTCCCCTATCCTCGTGAAGTTAGGCAACTGCCTTCTCACTGGATTGAGAGACTGGAAGCTTGTTCTCATTGACTGGAGGCTTATTGTCTAAAGAAATTGGACTTAAGAAACTTGGGAGAATCGCAGTGAAGGGGGTGGGGAGAGATGGGATGCAAGCTGAAGACAAGGGCATTAAGTGAACATCTGTCCATGGAATAGTAGGCTCTCCACTCCCTCCCCACACTCTGCTTTCAGGAAGCTGGCAGCCAGGCTTACAGTCCTCCCCATCCCTGGGGAGAAGATCAGAGGATTCTGCACTGGAGCTTCCTAATGAACCTAGAGGAAAGATCCCAGGCACTGACACTGGAGGATCCTCCAATGAAAAAGCAGACTTGCCAATGATCTCACTGTGGTGAGGCCCCCAGATACCCACAGCGGGGTTTCATGCTCAACTATGAATGAATAGGCAATATTGCCAGACATTTGTAAGTAGCTTCCAAAATGAAAGAGATGAGAGAGAGAGAACACTGAGGAAACATATTATGCTGAAAATAGGAAAAAATAACTTTAAAAAATCAATATTCTATGGTGAAAGAGGAAGGATAAGGCTAAAAAGGGGTAGCACAAGGGGGATCTTAGTGGCAATGTATTTTATGTGATAAAATGACAGAGAATTATATACACACCTTGCACCAATGTCATTTCCTTGGTTTTGGTATTATATTACAGGTATGTAAGATGTAACCATTGGGGGAACTAGGCAAAGGGGAAAGGGGTGCTTGGGACCTCCGTGTATTATCTTTGCAACTTCCTGCCAATTCTAGAATTATTTCAAAACAAAAAGTTAAAAAACTCATATCCCCAATGAGTTAAGAGAAGATACTGCATCCAAAACAAGAATGAGATACTATAAAAGTAAGCAAAGGAAGAAACATTTCTTTGAGGTTAAAAATGGTACTTTTCCAAAAAATTAAAGAGCTGCAATATAATATTGAAGAAATCTCACATAAAATAAAAGTGAAGTTACAGCAGTGGAAAATATGGGAGAAACATAAGGGAAATAGATCTGTCTAGAATCTCCAATATGACTTTCATACAGGAGAATAGACAGAACAGGAGGAGGAAGTAGTGAAATGAGATAAAGCAACGTAATGAGATAAGCTCTCAGAACTGAAGGACTGGGCTCCAGGTGACAGAGTTCACAGACTGCCCAGCACAACAACTGAAGAAAGACTCATACCAACGCTCGTCATTATGTAGTTCCACAACGCAAGAGATAAAGATTCTAAAAGCTTCTGGAGAGAGAGAGAGAGAAAAAAAAAAGGCAACAGCAACAATCTGCAAAGGCTCATGAGTCAGACCAGCATCAGACACTGAACAGCCACACCAGAGGTAGTAGACAAGGCAAGGAGCCATGTTGAGGGATGGTGCTCTTCTACCCTGAATTCTATAAACTACACACATTGAAGTTAGAACAAAGGCATTCTCAAAGCCCTCAAAAGAACTGTCTTCCTTTTATACTTTCCTAGGAAACTACCAGAGTCTGTGGTCCAGCAAAACAAAGGAATAAACCAAGAAAGAGGAGGATGTTGGTCCAGAAAAGAGAAGATCGAACACAGGAGAAAGGCAAACAGAAAGTCCTGACATGGCAGTGGACAAAAATGGCGGGATAAGACATGTGCCCCAAGCATGAGCAGGAGACAGGCCAACTTGGAGCAGGAGAACAGGGCTCCAGGGAAAAACACTAAAATTAGCTGATAGGTTTGAGTGCCTGGAAAATGTTATTGATGAGCCCATGACGATAATAAGGGGCATTTGGAACACTTAGACATGCATTTAGTGGACCTGTTCTGCAGCATAGTGGTTTCACCTGTACCATTACTCAGTCTTGGAATTTTAGAGCTGGAAGGTGTCTTGGACATCATACAGTCCAAATCTTTCATTTAACAGTTGAGGATCCCAAGAACCTGCAAGTTTTAGCACATTGCCTGGTTCTGCAGTGGTTGCAATGCCATATGAAGTAGAGGCAAATTGTCCCGACTCTTTGTCATGGCTAGTATTCCTTGAAATGCCTGAATGAAGATGAATTTTCTCTGAGGTTCCTGCTGAGGAATCTTTAGGCTCCATGTGGTGTAGGGATTCAGTAGAGGGGCCAGGCTGCCTCCTGGGGAGGAACATAGCATGGAGGATGAGCATGGGCTTTCAGAACAGATCTGGGTCATGTTCCAGCTCTATCTCTTACTAGCGGAATACCTTTGGAAAAAGTACAAAGTACTTAAATTCTCAAAGTTTCTTGGTAAACATTCTACCTTGAAGGTTGCTATGAGGATTAGAGACATATGACTGAGCTCTCTGGTGTTCTCTCTTGTGGTAGGCAGAATAATGCCCCTGCCCCAAAGATGTCGCCATTCAAATTCCTGGAACCGGTGACTACGTGATGTTACCTGGCAATGGGGCAATTAAGGTTTCAGAGGGAATTAAGGTTGCTAATCAGCTGATCTTGAGGAGATTATCCTGCATTATCTGGGTGGCCCCAGTGTAATCACAAGGGTCCTTAGAAAAAGGACATAGAAGAGGAAGAATCAGAGAGACGGCAGTGTGAGGATTACTGAGACTGCCACTGCTGGCTTTGAAGACGGAGGATGGGGCCATGAGCCAAGGAATGTAGGCAGCCTCTAGAAGCTGGAAAAGGCAAGAAAATGGACTTATCCCTAGAGCCTCCAGAAGGAACATATCTTTGCTGACACCTTGACATCAACCCAGTAAAACCCATTTTAGACTTCAGAACCCCAGAACACTAAGATAAGACAAGTGTGTTGTTTTAAGCTACTGATCTGTGATAATGTTACAGCTGCTATAGGAAATGAATAGACCTTTCATCTGAACGTTGTTCCTGCTCCCCCTGAGTGGTCTCTACATCATCATTTTTAGGAAGATGCAGCTTTTTGGAGGACACGCCTCATAGTGGTATTCTTTGGCAGAATGTTCTCAACACAAGCCAACCAAAATAGAAAGGCTGCTTCTTTGGAGGGTGTAGCTTCTCTCTTGCTGCTTCTCAATTCCTTTTAGCTAGTTGGGGTAGAGCTGAACCAAAAGCAATGATTTGCATTTGGGACCCATCACACTCGGGAATGCAAATGCCCTCAAAGATAGCTGGCAATCTGATATTTTTTTCTCGCGCCTGATCATACATTCTAGTTAGAGCTGCATTCTTTCCAGAAAGTGCTGCCCTCTTGCAATGCGTCAGATGTTATTTGCCAGGAAAGGGTTGAGAGAGAGGCAACAGTGAGCTTCCGTGGTGACTGGTGGTGGTGGCAGACGGTTTGTGGTCTCTGCCCCTTGCAACACCCATCATCCTGTTTGACACAACCCTTTGATGTGGCGTGAAAGCCACTGCAGCAGGAGTGAGCGCCTCCGTTTGACCCACTTCCCCTACACCCAAGTACAGCTATTGGGATTTGCAGGTTTGATGAGCACGTGTTCATTAAGTTCCATACAATTCTCAGCATGCGGAGACACCATGACATGACCATTGCCAGTGAGGAGTTGATATGAGGAGAAAAAGCGGAGTGAGGCTCCACCTCTTTCCGTAGGTCCCTCCGGGCCCACAGGCTTCCGGTCACGTGGGTCAGCGCGCTCAGCTTCTCCAGCGCTGCTGGTGCTGATGCGGGCGCTGACGTGGGCTCTCGAGAAGGGGGGCAGAGCGAACTTCCTCCCGGTTCCTCAGAGTGAGCAAGCTGTTCCTACTCCTGGAACGAGCTGTGGAAACGTGGGTTGCTTTTAGCTTCTCCTTTTTCTAAATTGTTCCTTTCCTTTAAAAAATAAAATGGCTAAGGCTGGTTAAGGCTGGCTCCTGGTAGAAGAGGGAAGCATTTCATCATTTTTGTTGCGGATTTCTGTCATGTTGGCTCTCCACAGAATTCAGAAGGATTACAAAATTAAACTATTAGAAAATAGGGAATTTCAAATAAAGACCATTGAAATAACCACAATAGGGTACCGTTTTCCTCTATCGACTGATTAACTACTTCAAAAGACAATCCTCACTGTGTCGGTGAGTGTGTGGTGTGTAAATAGGTGGGAGGTACAGATTTTCCAGAAAGCAAATTGGCTTCCTGTATCTGGAGCCCTAAACATGTTTATGTTTATAAGCCTGAAATGATACTGTTCAGAATCCATCACTTTAAAACTCAGGTTTTCAGCTTCCTCACCTGTAAAATCAAGCTATTAATAGAAACTATGGAGTGATGTGAGAATCAAAATAATGGAGAACTGGCACACAATGTGTACATGACAATCATTAGGCATCATAAGTGATGAAAAATAAGACTGTTTCCAGATAAAAATTACTGCAACATCACGGCATAGTAATTTCAGGCATTGATCGAGCCGTGTGCTTGAGCAAAGTTAAAGCTTTGGTTCACCCACTTCCCATTCAGCTCTTGAAATAGATCACTTAAGATGTCTCAAAGTTATGTAAATTAGAGATCTTGATTTAATTCAGACATACTGTCATAAAAAAGGGTAAGGACTTCTTTGACATAAGAAAACTGCACATATTATTTTTATGGGATACTTCTGCACCAACTTAGTGTTCTCTTGAGGGAACATTCTGGTGAGCTCCCTGTTCCTGGAATTACGCATTTAGCATGGGCTTACCAACCTTTCTCAGCAGACACTGCTACAGAGCTAGGATATGGGTCTATTTGAAGGTTTTCAAAGAGCTTTGAAGACGGAACTTTCTGGGCCCCTAAGGAAAGGGAATCCAGATTGGCTGGGAATTGTGGGCTGTGGTTTAGATACGGAAATCACGTTCTCTTATGAAGGAAAAGGAGAATACAGCTGTTTGGGAAGGCAGTAAAGATGGTGTGCCCCAGGAACTCACAGAGAATAGAGAAGAGAGAGCTCTAGTGGTTATGGGATGGAGACCCAGGGACTTGGGCCCTGAGCAAGAGAGAGTGGTCAGAATGGGGAGGAGAGACTGTCAGGGGGGTGAGAGGAAGGTCTGGAGGTGTAGACTGGTAGGCCTGTGCTAGGGCCCTCGCATGCACCCAGAAGCCACCTTGAATGGTGTCTTCATCCCTGACCACCCAGCCTTCGCCTGTATGGAGACCACTATCCCCTCCATCTCCGAGCTGCATGCAGGAGAAAGCTGGCTGCCCCTGCCCCTGTTCCTTGCCAGCTGCCGGACTAACAGGGGCGACCCCTAGCGTGACACAGGCTTGCTTCTGTCCCTGTGCGGACACCTCCCCACAACTTCCCAGGATACCTGGAAACCCAAAAGGAGCATCAGGGGAGCTCTCTGTCCTGTGCTTGGGCAGGTGTCCTGCCAGACTGAGCAAGATCTAGACCCTCAGGCTGAGATAGTGCTTAATGGCATCCCTGTTACCTTTATAAAATAATATTATTTTCCTACTTCTTTTAAGCTTGTTTGTCTTTACACAGGAAATACTATACACTCAGTGTCCACTGAGAACTACTAACAGCTGTAATTCTACTTGCTCAGTCAAAGGCCGGGGGGGTGGTTGGTCAGGCAAGGAGCTAGATCTAATAGTCATGATAACAAACACCCTCTATTATCCTAATGGAATGAGTGCAGTTGGAATCCAAATACAGGGACATTTGAGGGCTCCTTGAGCTTCACCAAAAGGAATACAGTAGATCATTTTGGCATATTGCCAAATAGAAGGGGAAATGAAATTGGAAAGTTCCAGTTAAGGCGATTCTTTCTATGATGTATGATGTTACAAAGAAATGCCCTTGTTTTAAGGACTGTCTATTATGCTTTCTGGGCCAAGAGAATCCTCGGTTAAGGTCAATTGGAAATCTGGTGTCCGAGCAGATATTTCCCAATTAGATAATGACTTCTTGTAAACTGTCTCTGTATCTGTCCTAGGCTTTATGGAGACTATTGATCTGGTTGTTGAGCCAAATTTTGCATTACTATAAATGACTTGGGTAATCCTTACTTTTTAGTGCCTCACTTTTCAAATTAAAAGTGTATGACAGAAGCAAGAGTGACTCAGGGATCAAAAAATGCAATTAATGTGCATCTTTTTTTAGTACAAAAATGTATACAACCCCTAAGCTATGTGAAACTGAGCTAGAGAAAAGTAAAGGAAGAACATCAAGCTATTATTTCTACAGTTCTAAGTAAGCCCATTGTTCTCACCAAACTTTAAAAAATTATGATAAGTGCCTGGCTGAGTTCCTGAGGAATATGCCCATTTGCCCCATAAAAAATCAACTTAAGAGAAATCTAGTCATAATCCTATTTTGCACATATCCATGGCTTCTGCAGAATTTCTAAACATCAGCTTTCTGTATTTGAAACATACTGAAAATGTTAACTGGTTCAGATTTTCCCAGTGATGGAACATATGCAGCAAGTTGCTGTGGAAATGTTGAGGAAGGTCAGACATTTCAAACTTGTGACACTTTGAGGACGCTGACCCCTCTTCTTCTCATGCTCCAGGTGTCAGGAAACATCCATTCCAATTTTCAGGAGCAGCTAGGATAGAAATTCCCTCCAAAGGGACAGGTAGTTCCAGTGCCCTGGACGCGAGCATTGCCTGTGGCCACGAGGGGCTGAGGGGCCAGATGGTGAAGCTGGTGTGGCTGCTTTTCTGAGCAAGGAGACCCGGTGAAGGGTGGAGGCAGCTGGGGGCAGCATGGAGTAACTTGCAGGAGAAAGTTTCTTTCCCGGGCGCTTTATAACCTCTTCCAAGGACTGGTTCTTTCCTGCCTCTGCATGAAATCTCTGGTAGATGCTGGAAGTCCTTCCTGCCCTTTTGGGTCAGAAGAGCTTTGCAGCAGCAAAGCATCCAGTCCAGTGTGACAATCACACAGGAAGCTCTTAAGCAAGTGAGAATAGCATTGGCTCAGGCCTGAAACCCACAGTGGGGGAAGGGTCCGGTCAACTGGGCAGGTCACCCCCTGGCTGCCCTCCTCCAGCATGCTCCCCCACCACTTAGTGGCAATTTCTAACCCTTTCCAAAAGGGATCGGGGGAAGAGGACACACTCTTTGTCACTGGCACTGTTGTGATCAGGCATTGTGCCTTCTGGCCTTGGTGGATGCTCAAAGCTGACTCTGGGGCAGTTTTGTGGCTTTCTTGGAGAGTCCCCCACTCAGTAGGGATCTGCCACTGCAGCTGGAACTAGCTGTCACAAATCTGGTTTTGATTTGTTTTTAAAGATTTTGTTTATTTATTTGACAGAGAGAGAGAGAGCACAAGCAGCAGGGAGGGGCAGAGGGAGCGGGAAAAGGAGAGAAGCAGACTCCCCGCTCATCAGGGAGCCTGGTTATGATCCCAGGACCCCGAGATCACCACCTGAGCCCAAGGCAGATGCTCAACCACTGAGCCACGCAGGCGCCCCAAAACTAGTTTTGTCCACCTTCTTTCCTAGCTCTTTGATTTGGAATGTTCTGTATGATACCTCAATTTGGAAACTTATCATTTTATTTTGAGCATTTAAAAATGGAAACAGCAAGAGTCCCATATTAGCATCCTATTACAGTTACTAACCGGCACCAAACAACAGCTTAGCAACCTAAGAAGAGGTGATATCAAACACATGTATAAGGTGCTAACATGTCAACAAAGAGAAGCTGTCTGGCAAATTATTTTAACAAGGATTCAGAGGCAGAAAAGGGTGAGAACATAAAGGTTTTGCTTAGTAAAGTCTGCAGTGAGCAGGGACTATGATGAGGTGGGGCTAGGCATTTTTATTCTAGTAGATGTTGGGCACTCAGTAACAGAGCAGACCTTACATGCTTACATGCTGTTCCTAGGTTTTCTTGGTTTGCTGGTTTAGAAGACTTCCCTCCCCCCTTTTCAGAGGTATACAGAGTACAAAAAGGAAAATAATTTGACCAGAAGTAGTAGATTTCTTCCTTGCCCATACGGCATATAGACCAGTGTCTGACGAGGTTGAGCGTCTAATTCTTGGTTTTGGTCGTGATCTTGGGGTCCTGAGATGAAGCCCACATCGGGCTCCTCACTCCATCAGGAGTCTGCTTAAGACTCTCCCTCCTTCTCCCTCTGCCCCCCCCAAAATAAAGAAATATATCTTTAAAAAAAAAAAGTAGCTAAGAGCAACTTGAAAGGAAAAAGAAATGAGCTAAAAACACATTACTCTAGTAGAGGGAGTATATGACTCTTTCCTGAAGCAGTTGATTGGAGTGTATTACAAGTTGTATTTATTAAGATTAAGTTTGGCTGGAGATAACAGAAAAGCCCAAAATATTGGTGGTTGGTGGCTAAAACAAGATAGAAATTGGGTTCTTTTCATGTACAAGGTGGGCATACAGGTCTGATATTGTGGCTTATGATGTCATGAAGGACCTAGGCTCCTACTTTCTATTTTCAAGGTCACCTCATGGCCCAAAATGGCTACTGGAGCTCCAGCTATCCTGTCTGCATTCTAGGCTGGAGGAAAGGGGAGAGATCAAAGGGCAAAAAGGGTCTTCTCTCAAATCAACCTGTTCCCTTTAACCAGCCTTCCTGGTATCCTACCATTGCTTTCACTGACACTGCATTGCCCTAAGTTAGTGACTGGATCTAGCTTCAAGGGAGCCTGGGAAACATAGTATTTTTATACTGGGAGGCAGCTGTGTCTAGTTAAAAAAGCAGGATTCTATTCCAAAAGAGGAAAAGGAAAAAGGAAATGTGGCGGGTAATCCATCTTCCACGACACACAGGTAATAACTAAAAACACGATGGCTTTAAAAATCCCTTCTTTCCTTTGGTATATGAAAGTGCTTGGCAAATTATAAAATATTTAGACAATGTAATCTGCTTTACAATGAATACTATGTAAGAGTCTGAAGTAATGCCAAGACATTTCACTATTTGATGAGAGATTAAGTCAGCAAATTAGGAGTATTCAAATCCTAGTGTCTTTTTCTCCTGATAAATAACTTAAAGACTGTGAGCAAATATCTGAATTGTTTTTTTTTTTTAAAAGATTTTATTCATTTATTTGACAGAGAGAGAGACAGCGAGAGAGGGAACACAAGCAGGGGGAGTGGGAGAGGGAGAAGCAGGCTTCCCGCAGAGCAGGGAGCCCGATGTGAGGCTCGATCCCAGGACCCTGGGATCATGACCTGAGCCGAAGGCAGACGCGTAACGACTGAGCCACCCAGGCGCCCCTATCTGAATTGTTTTTTAAATAAGAATATATAGTCTGGCATCTCATCTGAGTCTGACAATAGATCAGAATATTTAAAATTGTGAAGTCATTTATGCAAGATATTATGAGAGTCACTTTCTGTTTTGTGGAGAATTTTTTGAATTGAATAAATATATAGAAAGCCCCTGCCATGTGCCAGGCACTGTGCCAGAAAATACCTTAAAAACCGCAAAAGGGAAAATAACATACCCTATTTTTTAAAAAGAAAAAAAGGGACAATTTATTAGAATGCAAATTCCATGAGGACAGGAACTTTTGTCTGTTTCATTCACTGCTACCGTTGGAGTGTCTAGGACAGTATCTGGCATACAATAAGAACTCAAAAAATATTTGTGAACTGAATGAATGAATAAATAAATCAACAAATAAATGAATAAATTCATCTGAGAAAATATTGACCTGCCACTTAGGCTAAAACAAACAAAAAACAAAAACAAAAACTATCTTGGAAAAAAACCCCACAAATCAACTCAAAAGTATGTATATGTCTGTTTTTATAAAAGAGGTATATTTCTGAGGAGCAGAATATTAAATTATATTTAGAGCTGACGATTTATTTATTTATTTTTAAAGATTTTATTTATTTGAGAGAGAGGGGGAGAGCACAAGTGGAGGCATGGGGCGGCATGGGGCGGGGTGGGGGGGAGGCAGAGGGAGAAGCAGGCTTCCCGCTGAGCAGGGAGCCCAACTCTGAGCTCCATCCCCAGGACCCTGAGATCATGACCTGAGCCGAAGGCAGACGCTTAACCAACTGAGCCACCCAGGAGCCCCTAGAGCTGATGATTTAAAGGTGTCATATAAAGATTTATTTTACAAAACAAAGAATCCTTTTACAAAGAGAATAATCACCCTTGTTTTGTTAGACAGAAGTGACATTTGCCTAAGGTAGCCTCAATTCCACTTTAGTGTCCAGAAGAGAACAGAATATGAATTAAAACCAATATGCAGTTTTGAAATATCATATCGGTTCTATAAAACGGGTTTTTCTTTTTGTTTTTTGGGGTTTTTTTGTATGACACAGTTATAGGCTTGGTGAACTGAGTGAAGTTAAGATTTTTTTCAAACTTCTTCTTCCCATGAAACAGAAATCAAGGGAATCATTCCAGGGGCTCCCCTTCTCCTTCATTCCCAACATCCTTTCTGCCAATTTTACATTCTAAATATTTCTGGAAAATTTTTCCTCCCTACTAGTACTGTCATGCCTGGTGGGAAACCCCAGCACCTTCTCTGAATTTTCCGGTCTATTTAAAATACACATTTGATCATGTTATTCTTCTGTTAAAATCTTCAGTGACTCCTTAGCAGCTAATGACACTTCTTAGCACGTCGTGTGAGAGCCTCATGACCCACCCTGTTTATTTCTCTAGCCTTAAGCCTCGTCTCCCAAAATTCTCTGCTGTAAACCCTGTTCACTTGGCTTGACAGATATCCCCTTAGGAAATCTTCCTTGAATCTCTATAACTGACTCTGTGATACTTCACTGTGCTCCCACCATGCTGGGTACACCTCTATCAAAGAACATTCCACTGGATACCTTATCCAAAGAGCCTATATTTCATGGCTCCTGGCATCTAGTAGGTGCTCAATAAATCACTGGTGAATAGAACTCAATTGGAAAAAAAAAAAAAAGATCTCCAGGGAACACTAGTTTGAAAGTTTTATTCAAATAATGCTAATGTGATTATTATTTTTCTTTCTTCCACTACAAAACAAAACATCTTCAGGTCTCCCCAGAGGTATGCAGCAGAAGGGCCCTTTGGCCTCCCACACATATGTCCTCCAACTACCATTTTCTGATCAAACATATAGCATTTCTTATTGGTGAAAAACAGGAATTCCTGATGTGTTAGAAAAGAGTGGCTAGATCGTCAAATGGGTTGGCATTCTTGATTTGTGCAGTTATGGATTTCTGAGATTAATTGTCTTTGGAACAGTTGCATTGTTTGCTAGCCAAAGGAATGCTATTTAAAGATTAGAAGTGCTTAACTAAGCACAACTTGGGGAAAATAGAAAAAAAGAATCAATTTTTGCCATTAATCTCTACATCCTCCCCCTCCCTTAAATGCAATGCAAACAACAAATAAAAAAAAAATTCAGAGATCTTCAATTGACATTCAATCCATTGGAAATGTCCTTCTGCTAATAATTTAAAAATAGAAGAAATTGGAGAAATCTGTGTTTAAGATCTATATAAAAAGACAAACCATAACACCCTTGAAGGCAGCCATCATGGTATAGGAGAAGGGAGAATTGGGTTGAGTCTGGGAAAATACACATTCTGATATTAAAGATATGAGATACCCTTTTCAGAGCACCTGCTCTGGGCCAAGGCCTGCACTAGGTACCTCGTTAGTCAGTCCTGTAATGCACCGAGGAGCCTCAGCCACGTCACTCCATCTCTGCTTTCCTTGACCTTATTGGAAGTAAGGACCCTGAGTCTGGGAGTTTGGTAGGGATGGAGCATTACCAAAGAGTGGTTGGCCTATAAAGGGCCCAGTCACCACTTTGAAACAGGACACTCCTTCGGCTTCCTGAGCAATCAACTCTGGGGCCTCAGGCCCTTGGCCCCAGAGCCTGCAGGAGGTGTAGGCCCCAAGTGGTACCCCCGGAAGGCTCACTGCAGCTGCACCAGCCTGGGCTGGAGAATGCTCTGGGCTGCCTTGGTTGAGGACCGGTGCTCCCCCATTTCCACCTCTGGTATCTCTGGCAGACAGTGACACTGTGGAATCCTTCAAATTGTCACGGTGTGTTGTTGGAAGGGCAGTTTATGAGAGACAGACTTGCTAAGCTTAACAATATAAGACAAAAACATAAGGGAATAGATTGATTTTGACCAACATCTGCCCGTTTTCCCTAAACCCCAGCCCCCGGTAACCACTATTCTACTCCCTACTTCTGCGACTTCGACTTTTTTAGACCCTGCATATATGAGAGATCAGACAGTATTTTTCATTCGGTGTCTGGCTTATTTCACTTAGCATAACATCCTCCAGGCTCATCCATGATTTTACAACCTAAAATTTAAAAACTTCATGTCAAAAAACTCCCCACTTTGAATAAAAATTAAAGGCCGGTAGTAAATGGAAAAAAAAACTTTCACCATACATGACAGAAGGTTAATATTCTCAACATATATAAAGCATTACAAACCAACAAGATGAACATATCAATAGAAACGTCAGAAAAAGATGTAAAGAAAAAAATCACAAAAGATGATAGACTCATGACTATTTAGCGTGGAACTCAAATCAACTTTATTAGTAATAAAAGAAAGTAGATTAATCGTATATGTTTTCTGTCTATCTAATTGGCAATGAATATAGTTAATTAGTTAACTAAAATCAATGACGTTGTGGGTTCAGGGAAAAGGGCATCTCACACACTGCTGGGGAAAAGCTAAACTGATATGAGGGTAACAATTTCATCCTAAGAATAAAAAGCTTAAACCTCTGCACAAAGTCTGTCTAGCAATCTTAGTGTCAGAAATTTTTATTAAAATCAAACCAAAAACAAATCTAGATTTTGGCAAAGATTTAGCTTTAGTTTTTATTATATTTGTTAAATCCTGTTGTTGTTTACAATAGATAAACACTGAAGATAGTTTATTGAACAAGAGAAGTTTAGATAATCAAGTTAAGGCACTCCCATGACGACTTAACAATATTGGATATAAATAACCTCAAAAAATGTTTTCAATATATGATCGAGGGGAGAAAGAAAGAAAATGTCACCATTACATGATCCCATTAAAAATGAAAATATTTTTATGTTTGTTAGAATAATGCATAATTAAACTGCAATTCAAACAAACTGAAGTGGAAACAGTCACAGAGTAGAAAGTACAAGACCTTATTCCCAGCCCCCAGATTCCGATTCCCAGAGATTACCACAAACCCATTGTTTATCATCCATACTGCTTCTCCAGCCCTCTTCTGTGTATGCATGGATACATGCTCACACACGCACTTGCTGTTTTAGGATGACTTAGGATTATCTTGAGTATTTACAGGCAAACTACTTCAGTGATCCCTGGTCCTCCTTCATGTGTCAATTGAATTAAGCACTCTCTACATCAGGAATGAAAACAGGGAAAAACAGAGGCCCAGAGAAAACAATGAAAGGAGGGAGGGAAGGGGAGTGGAAGAAGAAATGGAAGGCAAGGCAAGTGAAGGAAAGCAGAGGGACCAGGACCTGCTTACTGAGGTGTTTTGGACAAGGATAATGAACACCTAGAGAGAGAAACATTCACCTGTCTCTGTTCTCCTGCCTCTGGTGCTCATGGAGTTCTGGATGTCCAGTGGCTTACACTGATCAATTTTTGAATGTTAAGCTCATCCTGGGATAACATTCCTGGATTATTTTTATAGGATGAGATCTCAAGGATGACAGTTTATGGCTGAGACTAAATGAGAAGACAATAAAGTGCATTACACCAAAACCCACATCTTTTCTTTCTCCGACATCTTGGTGTGAGTCGTCTGACCTCTGGAGACCAGAGAATCTGAATGTTAGTGAGCGGCAGAATCATCTGGAGAGAGTGATTGTGAAGATTCCTGGATACCATCCCCAGAGATTCTGATCTAGTACGTTTGGGGTGGATCTGAGATTCTGCATTTCCAAGAAGCTTACAAATGAAGTTAATATTGCTGCTATAGAAAATGACGCAAAACATTTCTTTTAAAAACATATTAGAGTAAGAAAGTTTCTTCTATATACAGGTCTGTGTTTCTATGTGCTTAGAATTTCCCTGGAGGCAAACACAAGAAGCTGGTAGCAATGTTTGCCTCTGAGAAGAACTGGCATCTGGAGGAAATTAATATGAAATAGACTTACTTTTCACTCTGACCGAAATCTTATTTGAACTGGGTATGATATGTTAGTATTACCTAATCAAAACTGAATACAGTAAATATATATTCCCCCCAACGCCCACTTAAATATAAATGCACATGCCTTTTGATCCAGCAACTTCACCTTTAAGGATTTATCCCACAAATATATTTAAACATGTGCAAATGACAAGGTTATTCATTGCAACATTTTTTTTTCATAGCCAGAGGTTATGAAAAGCTGAAAGTTCATTTGTACTGAACTGGTAAAATAAAGTATATATGTTTCTTGATGGAATAATATGCAATCATAAAAAATATTATAGGGTAATAATGGACTGATGTGGAACTACCTCTGTGACACCATATTAAATGGAAAGGTCTAGAAAGGAGTATATCTATTTGTTAATATTGTATAAATAGTAGGAAAGAAATATATTTACTTATTAGCTTACAGATATATAAAATATCCTGGAAGAATACAAAAGACTTGATATCACTGATTGCCTTTGAGATGGGAAATAGATGGCAGAGCATTGGGGTTAAAGAATTTTTAAGGTCTACTCTTCTGTACCTTTTGAATTTTGAATTATGTGATTATATTATCTAATAAATATTTTGCTAAAAATACTTGGAAATATTTTTCCACATCAGGGAAAACAGAACTATCTAATTTTTTAAATGGCTGAATGATATTACTTGTTGGATTTACCATATTTAACCAACTCTCTACTGATGGAAACGTAGAATGTTTCCAATTTTTCACTATTATAAATATCCTTGGGTATATTTTTGTACACAAATGCAAGTATTCTTCAGCAATAAATTCTTATAATAATTATGATGTAAATATATATATATTTAATTTTGTTACAACTATTTAAAGATTTAGTTCATCTTTTTGCTATTTTTTTTAAGATTTTATTTATATATCAGAGAAAGAACGAGAGAGAGAGCGTGCTTGCGCACGAGGTGGGGTGAGAAGCAGAGGCAGAGGGAGAAGCAGGCTCCCCCGCTGAGCAAGGAGCGCAATGCGGGACTCCATCCCAAGACCCTGGGATCATGACCTGAGCCAAAGGCAGACATGTAACCGAATGTCAAGATGGTTATCTCTGGTTTTCACTGAGTGGCATTACAAGGGGAACTTTGTTTTCTTCTTAGGTTTAGTTCTATTTTCAAATGTTTGTGTAATAAGTATGTCTTAAATTACTTAGATTCAAGGTTTACACTAACCATGAGGAAATAATGAAATTGGGCTCTAAATGTATTTTGTATTTGTTCAAATGTCTAGGTATATTCATTTTTCTGCAGCATCTCTAAGATATTGTAATTTCCTTTGAAACCCGTTCTTTCTTCCCTTTCTCAATTTATTTTATTCCCTATCTCAATATGACATCACCTTGTTACTCAAAGCAAAAATCAACATTTTTTAAATTAAAAAACAAATGTACCTCTTCCTCCAAGAATCATTTCAGGGACAAAGGTGAGTATTAATAGGCTATATGCCACTTGGATTTAATTTTATTTTTTATCTTGTTTTATAGTATGGATATATTACATTTTAATACATGTATTTGTTATTATGCTATAAATATCCCCTTCTGGATTACATGTGTGATATGGTAGTTACTTCTGTATAAATAATTTCATTCTTTTGCTGGTGAATATGGTGTATACCTCTCAAGCAATGTTTTCTTATTTCTGCTTAAAATCAAACTGAGTCTCAAAGAGAAGAATACAAGTATTCTAATTTATTGAAATCAGTAGTCAGAAAAAATATTTGCCTGGTTTATTTTATCTTTGATTTAAATATTACTAAATGAAACACACACACACCTGACATAATGTGTATTTTCTGATATTCTCTAAAGATAAGATACCTGTATAAATTTCAATCATTTGTTTTTATCAAGTTTTGTCATTTGCAATGACATTTTGGATTTAAGTGCACATAAAAAATATGCCAAATATGAAACAATTCTATGCCACTCTAAAATTTCATTGTTTGTATATCAAAATGCTTTTACCTTTCTCTTACCAAACACAAATTCTTAAAGCCTCAAGTCCTACTGTATTTGTATGTTGCTTTGCAATGTAATTTTGTAAGTTTTACTTTATTTTCTTGCCAGGCTCTCACTGAAGGCTCGTTGAATGCTGGCACCGGTCTATGGAATCAGGCTTTGTAAGATGAAGGTCAGGATAACTGAGAGATTGTACCAGTTTTCTAAGAGCCTGGGTAATGAATTCAAACAACTAAATATAGGACTGGAATGAATCTTTTATTCCCTAAAACAATCCACAATTGAGACGATTGGCACTGGATGGATTTCCATAGAAATTCGCAAAGAGAACTTGACTTTGAACCCATCTGAGCCCATCTGAGACACAAAGCCCACTGATGACTTTGAAATGCTATCACATCACTTGGAATGGATGCACCAAAATGCAAGTTTTAAGATAAATCCTTTTTTGCAAAATTTTCCATCATTTCTCATTTTACAGCAGACATGCTCTGAAAGAAAGTTTCTAGATTTTTGCTGAAATCCAAAGACCTTTACTAATCCTTCTGAAGTAATCATTCTGCAACAATTCCCTAACAGTCACAAACTTTCGTAAGGAGCTGGGATTACAAAGAGGAGTCACAGAAGAAAGAAGCTGTACTCTCGAAGAAATGAATTACTATAGACATAAACTCTAATGGCTTTTAAAGTGGGATTCCAAAATCATTGCGTGACTTATCAAGTCAGAATTTAGAGTTACTCTTCTACTAGGAATACTCTCTGAAATAAAACTGCTTTCCTTTACTTTTCTATAGCAGGAAGAAGAACAGACAAGAAACAAAACAGGAAGGTGTGTTGCTCCAAAAATGTCACAGGACTGGATGACTCGAAAACCTTCACCAAACTTGGGACCTTGACACCATTCACATCTAGATGCGCTGCAATGGAAGACACATCAGGTCAATATTTAGGAAATCTCTACCGAAGAAAAGACATTGTGCTTGATGCTATGTGAGACTCACAGTAGTATAAAATACGGCCTTTGTCATTATTGATCTTACCATCTAATTGAGCTAAAACATACACAAGTAAAAATTAAATGCTAAAAAATAAAGTAGAGGGGCGCCTGGGTGGCTCAGTCGTTAAGCGTCTGCCTTCGGCTCGGGTCACGGTCCCAGGGTCCTGGGATCGAGCCCCGCATCGGGCTCCCTGCTCAGCGGGAAGCCTGCTTCTCTCTCTCCCACTCCCCCTGATTGTGTTCCCTCTCTCGCTGTGTCTCTGTCAAATAAATAAATAAAATCTTTAAAAAATAAATAAATAAAAAAATAAAGTAGATAAATGTATATACAGCAATTCTAGTTTTCAAAAACAAAAAAGTATAAATGCATAGCAAGAAACACTCTAAGGATAGATTCCAAGTAGAAAATAGTAATTATTCTTGGTCAATGTGATCACAAGAAATTTTATATACCTTTATAATCTTTTTCTGTATTTTCCAAATTTTCTATA
This sequence comes from Halichoerus grypus, assembly GCF_964656455.1. NCBI lineage: Eukaryota > Metazoa > Chordata > Mammalia > Carnivora > Phocidae > Halichoerus > Halichoerus grypus. The sequence goes on along the minus strand of NC_135715.1, from coordinate 55,913,014 downwards.
ATAAATATGCATTATTTTTATAATTCAAAATAAATATATTATTTTTAAAAATAAAGGGACTATATTGTAGCCTCGTAGAGGATTAGTGTCTGTATATATTTTTAAATGCTCCCAAATCAGTTAAAAAAAAAAAAAAAGACATCAACCCCTTAGTCCATTGACATTAGCACATGAACAGACTATTCACAGAAGAAGAAACTTGAATGTCTAGAAAACATTGAGAAGTGGAGCTTCTCAATCTTATTAGTAATCAGAGAAGCCAGATACCATTTCATAATCATCAGATGGGCAAAATGGAAAAGTCTGACAGTAAGAAGTTTGGTGAGGATGAGAACCACCAGGGAAACTCATATTTTCTTGGTGGTGTAGAAATTGGTATAATTTACCAGTTTTAGATTTAAAAAATAAAAATGTAATGTAAAAAATGTATACATGTTAAATTCTATGTATAAAATCTCAAAAGAGAGATTTAGCAAAATGTCTTGGACACCTTTTTATTGCAATACATTTGTTTCGCTTCATATTAATAGCATCATAATATTCCACAATATGGATACACCATAATATATTTTACCACTTTTTAATTGATGCACATTGAGGCTGCAGTTATCATCCCTATACCTAACTTTGTGTTCACTTGTAACTATTTCCATGAGACAGATTCTGAAGATTTACATTTCTATTTGAAGGGGTAAATAGGATACTGTCCAATTGCCTTCCACAAAGCTTTCACCAATTTATAGCACTACTACTGGTATATGATAATCCAGTTTTGGGGTATCCAATGACAGCATTTAATGTCAATCTTTTTAATCTTAATAAAACAGGTAAACAAAAAATCTGTTGCTATTTGATATCACAGTTCCTTGATTATTAGTAAGATTTAACACACTTCATGTTTATCAGCTATCTCTGTGTCCTCATCCGTGAATTGCATATTCCTAACATTTATACACTTTTTATTGGTTATATCTTTTCTTTGATTTGAAGGAGACGTACATATATGTGTCAACAGCTATACCCATTGCAATATCTTCTTAATGGCTTGTCTCTTAATTTCATTGAGAGTGCCGTATTACATGGAATGATTCTACTTTTGTCAAATTTATGAAACTTGGCTCTACTGTTTATATATATATGTTTTAAAGATTTTATTTATTTATTTGAGAGAGAGAGAAAGAAAGAGAGATAGAATGAGCAGGGAGAGGGGCAGAGGGAGAGGGAGAAGCAGGCTCCCCGCTGAGCAGGGATCCCGATTCAGGGCTTGAACCCAGGTCCCTGGAATCATGACCTGAGCTGAAGGCAGACGCTTAACCGACTGAGCCACCCAGGAGCCCCTACTGTTTATATTTTTTGTTTTGCTTAAAGTATCTTTCCCTGTCATGAAGTCATACAGATTAGTCTTCTATACTTGCTTGTAAGGGCTTTAAAGTTTTGCTTTTCATATTTAAATCATTAATCCAACTGGAAATGATTTTATATGTGATAGTGACAAACAGCAGGAATCTAATTGTACATTTTTCCCCTATAGGTGACCAAAGATCTCAGTGTCATTTATTGAAAAGTCTCTCCTTTCCCTACTGACCCACAGTGCTATTTTGTCGGATACCAAGTTTTCACATATGCATGAGAATGTAACTAGACTATGAGTTCTCTTCCACTGGTTAATTTTTCTTTCCTTGCATGTAATACCACCTGTATTACTTTCTCTAACTTGATAATAAGTCTTTATATCTGGTCAGCAAGTCCTTTAATGTTAGGCTTCTTTCTCAGGCTTATCTTGGCCATTTTGGAGTCTCTGCTTTTCCATACATTTTATAACCAGCTTACCAAGTTTTTCAGAAGACTCTGTTGAGGTTTTGACCAGAACTACATTGAATATACAGCTCTTCTTGGGGAGAACTGATATATTTTGGCATTGAATCTTATTATACCTGAATATGTATCTTTCTCATTTAATTCAAACTTCTTTACCTTTTTGTCAAGCTTTAAGTTTTCTCTCCATAAATACAGAGTATATTTCTTTCTGCTATTATAAAAAGTATCATTTAAATATCACATCTCTCTTTTTTTTAGAGAGAGAGAGAGTGTGTGCACATATACGAGCATGTGGGGGAGAGGCAGAGGGAGAGGAAGAGAGAGAATCTTTTTTTTTTTAAAGATATTTTTTATTTATTTATTTGACGGAGAGACAGAGAGCACAGGTAGGCAGAGAGGCAGGCAGAGGGAAAGGGAGAAGCAGGCTCTCTGCTGAGCAGGGAGCCCGATGCTGGGCTCGATCCCAGGACTCTGGGATCATGACCTGAGCCAAAGGCAGTTGCTTAACCGACTGAGCCACCCAGACGCCCCAAGAGAGAGAATCTTAAGCAGACTCCCTGCTGAGCACGGAGCCCAATGTGGGGCTGGGTCTCACAACCCTGAGATCATGACCTGAGCCGAAACCAGGAGTCAGACGCTTAACTGACTGAGCCACGCAGGCGCCCCATATCTCTAATTTTTTGATGTCTGGTTTTAGTTAGACCTTCTTTTTAACACCACACCGTAGGCATTGTTGTTACTACTATTTCATAGATCATAGAGATCATGTTTGTTTATCCACATATTTCTAATATATTTTCCTTCCATTCCTTCTTACATCCCAGGACCTGCTCCTGGAGTCCTGATGCACCACCTTTACAAGTTCCTTTAGTGAAAATCTAGGGTGAGTGAATTATCTGCTTTCTTTTTTCTGAAACGACATTCTTTCTCCCTTGTTCTTGCAGGTTAGTTGTGCTGGGCAAAATCACATGTCTTCAGTTACCGTCCCACCGTTGCTGGCAGCAGACTTGTTATTCTTTGTAAGTGGCTTTTTTGTCCCTAGATGATTTTAAGTCTTTGTCCTTGTCTGTGGTGTCCTTCAGTTTTACCACAAGGTGGTAAATAACTTAGCTTGTGTAGAGCTTTCAGCATCTGAATTCGCATCTTTCATTACTTCTGAGAATTTACAGAATTCTCAGGGATTATACGTCTATGTTAGAGTATGTATCTGTTTACCTCCTGTCTGCACAGACGCAAGACTGTCTTCAGTTCCCTCTGCATGTGTGTATAGTTGTCTGTTTAATCCATGCACCAAGTTAATTTCAACTGTTAACACTTACTTTCTTGAATTGAATTTCATTTAAAATTTCTTGTTCATATTTGCCGGGTCATATTTGATAGTCTTTTATTTCTTAACCACTTTTAAAATTAAAATTATATTTTATTACTTTAAATACGTAAAGTAGGTATTTCATGTTCTGTAAAATTCTAATATCTTAGATCCTTGGAGATGTGTACCTGTTGATTGGTTTTGCTGACTTTTACTCTTGGTGGCTTATTTCCTCATGTATTTGGAAATTTCTTTAAATTGTGAGATAATATTCATTTGAACTTAATTTCCTGGAATCTCCAAAGTCTAAATTGAGGATGTTTCTTTTGAAAACATTTGTTTAACTGGAAAAAAGGCACTGCTTGAGGACACTTAGCCCATTCTTGGGTACAGGTTTGAGGACTGGCACGTTTAGCTTTCCCTACTTTGTGTGAATTCAAATCTTTTTGTCCCATATCTGTTTACCACTCACTAGTTAGGTTTTACTTCTTTATAAAACTTTTTGGCCTTCGAGATTTTTCTTAGTTTTTCATGTACATTCAAATCTCATGCGCACTCACATCTCAATGCATTAAAATTGAAAACTTCGGGTCCTGGTCACTTCTTTGTTGGTAGATTATTAATCACCTTTTTCAATTTCTTTGATGATTACTAGTCTGTTTAGGCTTCCTGCCTTTTACGGAGTCAATATTGGTAATTTATATACTCCTGGGAAATTTACTTAGGCATACAACAAATATTTGTCAAATTAGTAATATAAGCACTGATGAGTGTAAAAATAGTTTTATACCATCTGAAGGAAATATGAGATAAGCTGAGTGGACTCCTAATGCATGGGGCTTAAAAACTCTGGTCCTGTGATTAGGCAATGATTCTCATGCTGGCCATTAATCCCTGAGGAGGAGAAATTGCTCTAAATAAGGCTGTTCTCTTCCTGGTCTCTAGGAAGTTAGAATATAAAGCATTTCCCTGCATAGTGTGCCTGGGACTAAAGAACCCATTTTTGGAAGAAACCACTTCTATGTCCTTAGTAATTCATAGAAAAGATGAATATCACAATGCTATAGATGTTGCCAGGTACACCTCAGCAATTTGTAACTCACACTGGTATTAAGTAGTAACTTGAGAATATTGGTAAATGGGCTGAATTTAGATGATATTATTATGTTTGAAGAGCCAGAAGGAGAAATTTAAAGAATTCTATGTATGTTCGAGGCTGTGGTGTGGGTGTGTTAAAAGTAAAACTGTCACCTGCCCTCTAATGAATAACATTTTAAATGCTTAAAAGTGTATTTTCATTAAAAGGGCTTTGGAATTTGCTCACCATTTTAGTAGCTTTTGAATTTCCACTGGGATCACATCATAATATTCATGTAGATTATTTTTTAAAAAGAAAAAAGAAATAATCTGAGTAAGAGACGGTGGGCTATTCAAAGAATTCTCTTTCCAAAAAGCAGGATGCGTGAAAGTATTCTCAAACAGGATTTTTTTCAGGTTAAGCTTCAAAATTGCAGATGGAAAAGTCGTCAGTTCATTCCCATCAACATTCAGTTTTTCAAGTGATCTGCAAATAAAGGAAACCAAATTTAAAAGGTATTTATGCAATTTATAATACTGAAGTAAAATTTTTTCCCAGTGTTTCTGCAAATTGGCATCAAACGTAGTAGCAATAAAATACAAGTGTTTAAGTATTTCCTTAGAATCAGAGAATTATAAAGCAAATGAAACAATTTGTTATTACACAGATGAGTACATTTGTGTGACTAGTAGAGTTACAGCATGTACTCTGGGTCTTTGCAACATGTCATTAGGAAAAAAGAAAAAATATAGTATAGTATAATGATACAAAGAAAGAATCTATTTTCATAGACAAACTGAACACCAGTACATATTTTTTTCCTTCAAGCCTAATCAAAACAGTGAAATTAACACTATCAAAATGTATCATGTGCTATGTTGCAACTTTGATTTTTCATCACCTGAAATCCCTTGGTTTTTACTGTGTCAGTTGCTTCTGATAATAGTGATTCCTTTGTTCAAAGAGAACCAACATTACTGATTTTCTCATTTTATACTACTTGTCTCGATGGTATTTGTTTGTTTGTTTGTTTGTTTTACAGTCACTCATCTCCTTTCTACTTAGTGCTGAGGACAGGCAGAAAAGTATCTGTTTATGAGGGACACATAAATACAAATCAAAGGCTAGTCCAACTTGTCAAAGGTGCTAGGAGTGAAGTGGATGACATGAGGACTGTAGGTCATAAGTTGCTGGGAACTCTAGATTCTCATGTGCAGTGTAGTTTCTTCCTCACACAATTTAAATTCTTTGGTTCTGACTCCTGACAATATTAAAACATGGTCAAGGAGGGATTTGAAACAATGAGGCCAGGAAGATGGCACCCCAGCTGTCTTCATCCCTCAGCCACAGTCTGACTACTGCACGTGTCACAGTTTGGAAAAGGTGAGCAAGATCCCAGGCTTTACTTTGGTCCCAAAGGAGAGAGATGGCATTGTCACTTTGCTCCCTCAACACCAAACACAAGCCTAAGGGCCAGCAGCAGAGAGCCCAATGGAAAACCAGAATAAGTGTCATGGACTCTAGGGAAGTGCCAGTGAGGGTCCTCAAATGCCCTGGGGGAGGCTGCCCCCGCCAGAGTTGCTTTAGCTTAGAGGTTTCAGCAGTCTGGGCTCATCTTTCCTCTCGATGAGTTCTGCGGAGTTTGATAGGCTAAACAATGTTTAAAGCTGGAAGAGCTCCACATTGCGACAGCCTTAGCAGCTGAGCATCCTAGGGCGCAGAGAAACTTCCTCCTGTCACAGCACTGACACTCTCTGAATGGTGCTCGAAGACCGCCTTTGGTCCTGAGCAGAAGACAGAGCAGCCAGAAGAGAAAAACTGACAAACACACAGAACAGTGCTCCTGGGGCAATTACACTCTGTGGAGGCAGAGAAGTTGGGGTGGGGAGCAGGAGAAACACTTAATAAAATTCACTTAATAACACACACACACACAGACTTTCTTGAACCCAAATACATGATTTGTAAAACTAAAGAATTAAGTGGATGAGCTGAAGAAGAACATGGTCTTCATACAGATTAGAGGCAAAGACAAAGTAGAAGAAATAACTCAAACAGAGCAAAAACATAAAGAAAAAGCACAAGAAAAAACTATATAGATGCCATGGAAGACAGGTCCAAGAGCCCTAACATATAAATAATAGGTGTTTCCGGAAGAGAAAATGAAACAGATGGAGAAGTGGTGATGGTTAAACATATTTCCTTGACTAAAAACAAAAAAGTTTAAGCTGGTGATTAAAAGAGTTCCTTGAATTCCCTGAAAGACAGATATGATTTTGTGACTTACAAGAAATATATATTTTGTCTTCGTCCACAGTTCCCGGATCACAGCTCCCAAAACCCTTGAAATTTCCTGAGCAGTAAGAGCAAGGGGAACATCTTTTGTTATATTTTGTCTCTTGTTCTCACTTCTTGAATTCACTTCAGAGCCATAAAGGTGAAATGGGTGTCTTATTTTTCATTAACAAGCTCCTTTCCACCACAACTGGGTTTCTGTTAATGAGGTGACTTGGGGAAAGCACCTAAAGATGGGGCTGGTTTTTAGGGAACCGTTCCAACCATAAACGGCCATGACTTCCAGGGAGGGCAGAGGGTCCGGAGGTTAAATCAATTGCCAATGGCCACTGGTTTAATTAATCATGCCTATGTAATGAAACCTCCACAAAAAAAAAAAAAAAAGAGAGAGAGAGAGAGACGGGTCAGAGACTTTCCAGGTTGGTGAATCAGAACACTTCAATATGCCAGTGGGCCAGGTCCTAAACTTCATGAGGACAGAAGCTCCTTTATTTGGGATTTTGCCTGATGTATCTCTTCATCTGGCTGTTGATTTGTATCCTCTAATATATATCCTTTATAATAAACAGGTAACCCAGAGAGTCAACAGATTTCCTGACTTCTGTGAGCCAGTCTAGCAAATTAATGGAACCCGAAGAGGGAGTCATGGGAACCTCCAACCTGTAGCTGGTTGGTAAGAAGCACAGGTCTCCACCTGTAGCTGAAGGGGGGGTGGGGGGGGATGGGCTGCCTTATGGAACTGAGCCCTCAACCAGTAAAATCTGATGCCATCTCCAGGTGGATAGTGTCAGAATTGAGTTGAATTGTAGGACACCCAGCACATGTCCTAGAATTGCTTATTGGTGTGGGGAACATCAGTTTCCCCTAGCCATGGTAGAATTAGGTACAGAACAGTTTTGACAGGTTAAAAAAAAAAAAGACACACTCTTAAGCATAATCTGATAAAATTCCTGAAGACCCAGGATTATGAGAAAATCATAGTCTTTCCAGATAAAAGTAAGAACCACTTAAAAGGAAGAAGAAATCAAACCAGCATCGGGCACTGGAATACAACACTGGAATCTGGGGGAGGCTGGCTTGCTGAGGACCTCTATGGAAGGGGCTGCAGTGCACGACCACCCACCTACTGGAGCCACCAATTATCTGTTAGGATTAAAGATTCAGAGGAAAAAATGGCCCACAAACTCCAACTGAGGAAAGTAAATAAGAGAAAACTCTAGACAATGAATCAAAGGAGGCATCTCCAGGTTCCGGATGAGACGAAAGAAGGGCAGTAAGCTATGGGTCTTGAAATACATAGAGTCAAATATAAATGGAGAATGATTGCAAATGCTCATGAGACCTCAGCACTAAATAAATATTCTTTAAATAAAAAGAGATGTAATGAAGAGAAAAATACTAATGAGAATATGAAACTTAAGTTTCTAAACCATCTCAGCAACACCTAGAATCAAATAAGGGGTAAGTGAATTTGGAGGAAAAGCAGGAAGATAAAAGAATTCTCAAGGTCTCAACTGTTGGTGGAAGGCAGCAGAGGGGGATGGATCACCATAGAGAGGGAAGTAGCTTTTATCTTGATTTTATAAAATATTAAAGAAAAATGTGTTTGTGTGTTTTGGGGGAAAAAAAGATAGCCATTAATAGCCTTGGAAAGTACAGTAGAGTTCCAAAATTAATGTGGGAGGAAAAAAAGAGAACAAATAGCATCCTGAAAAAAATCATACACACACACACACACACACACACACACACAAAGAAGGCAAATAGGAAAAGCAAAATGTAAATAAACAATAAATACACAGTAAAATGGAAGGAAAAAATTGAATATATCAGCTATCAGCCATAACAAATGTGAGCAGGTTGAATTCTCCTATTAAAATATAAAGATTGTCGCACGGGTAATTAAATAATTGGTACAAATATTAGAAAAGCAGAGAGAAAAATACCTTGCTTTACTGAAGATAAGACTATGCTCCTAGAAAACCAAAGAAAATCTAGTAAAAGTGAACCAGAATGAAGATAATTTTGGTTATATAGCTTGATTTTAAATTCACGTAAGGAAGGACATAGCTTTTCTCTATTCTGTACTGGCAATAGCTAGAAATAAAAATTAGAGAAAATGTTACATTCGTGGTAGCAACACAATTATAGAATACTTAGAGAAGGTTAGTAATAAAGATAAAGGACTTATGTGAAATGAGTCATAAATTTTAAAAAAGATTTTATTTGTTTATTTTAGAGAGAGAGAGCATGGGGAGGGAGAGAAGAAGGGAGAGGGAGAGGGAAAGAATCTCAAGCAGGCTCTGTGCAGAGCCTGATGCGGGTCTGGAGGTGGGGCTCGATCTCACAACCCTGAAATCATGACCTGAGCCGAAACCAAGAGTTGGCCCCTCAGCCAATGGAGCCACCCAGGTACCCCAATTCATAAATTCTTATGAAGGACATAAAACAAGAGCTGAACAAATGAAAACAATATGCTATGTTTTAGGATGAAAAGATTTATTAACATCAGAAATGTAAATTCTTCAAAATTTATATATAAACTCAGGACAATTCCAATCAAAACCTCAGTTTTGTGTTTATGGTTTTTTTGGGGTGGAGGGGCTTCGAATTATATTAAATGATCTTAAAGCTCATGATCTAAAGAGAATAGTTAAAAGACTATTATTGAAAAATAATCTCCCTACTAATTATTAAAAATTATTCTAAAGTCATAATCAAAATAGTATGGTACTGACCTAGGAGGACAGAGATGAACTTCAGAGACTTTTTAAAAATCAATGTGAGAGGGCGCCTGGGTGGCTCAGTTGGTTAAGCGACTGCCTTCGGCTCAGGTCATGATCCTGGAGTCCCTGGATCGAGTCCCGCATCGGGCTCCCTGCTCGGCAGGGAGTCTGCTTCTCCCTCTGACCCTCCCCCCTCTCATGTGCTGTCTCTCTCATTCTCTCTCTCTCAAATAAATAAATAAAATCTTTAAAAAAATAAAAAAAATAAAAAAAAATAATAAAAATCAATGTGAGAAAGAAGCAGAGCTTGGTATTAGGCTTACACTGTATATATGTATTTCCTTACCCCAAATAAATAAAACTGATAAGAACTAGAGGTGTACACACAGAAAAACGGACAAAATGATGTGTGTCATTCTATTAAGGAGCCATTGGTACAGCTTTTAAATAATTACCAAAAATATTACGTCTTAAAAATACCAATCATTCAAATTATGTTTTTGTAAATGTGATGTTTTCATATATTATGTTTTGTGGCTATTAAATATATGAAAGAACTCAATTTTCTCCAACACAGTCATCACCAAATATAGCCTTACAGGGCATACGACTTTGTGTACTTACGACTTCCAAAATACCTGAGTTTCTGGATTTCATTTGGAATGGAAACAATACTATTGTAAGAAATATCAAGTTCCTCAAGATGGGACAAAAAAAATAACCTTAGATAGAAAGAGAAAATGAAATTAAAAATGATTACATGTTTGTCATTACGAGGTATGAATAAAGAATTAAATACTTGAGCAAATAGAAGTATAGAGAAACTACATTTTTCTACAATCTTGAAATTTATGGACTTCTTTTCATTATAGGTAGTTTAATGACAACCAAAGTTCCTAAAAGGATTCATTTATCCTTTAAGACTGCTTTGAAATGTTTGGAGTGGATAAAGCCCCACACAGAAAAAGTCACCTGAGAAATTTCTAACACATTTAGAGATAATCTTTTCTTGGTTGCTGTTTTAGTTTCCTGGGGCTGACCTAACAAATGACCACAAAGCCAGGTGGCTCAGAGCAACGGACACATTCTCTCACAGTTCTGGAGGCCGGAAGTCCGAAGTCAAGGTGTCAGTGGAGTGGGTTCTTTCTGGAGGCTGTGAGGGCCCTCCAGTTAGGCTTTGGGATGGAAAAAGACAAGAAACAGAAAAGAAAGGGGAAAACAAAACAAAACAAAACAAGGATAGGAGAGAGACACATTCTGGTGATGTCATTACCCCTTAAATGAACAAAACATCCCACATATTTCATGAACAAATGCTATCTCAAAGCTTTGGGAAAAAGAAGAAACCTTTTGGATTTTTGAAATGATCTATTGTCTTTATTTTACAAGAAAACTAAATAGGCAAATCACAGACCTTTTCATGGTTACAAAACTTCATTTAATCTGAGAGAGTGGATTATACATTTCCATAGTATAATCAAGGGCATAACTAACTGTAGAGGGCCTACGTGTAAGGGGCATAGCTAGGATGAGAACCCAGTTCTTTGTGCCTAAGGAATCCGGGCTTTCCTATCTGCATTTGCTTTATACTCTATGCCCCAACCAGGTCAAAGCAAAAATAGTAGCAACAAAAATTTAGGCCTCGGTGAATCTGTGCTGTCTGTCTCCCCTTGATATGCACACATAACCTATGTTATTTAATAAAAAAATATACTGCTTTAGGGGTGCCTGGGTGGCTCAGATGGTTGAGCATCTGCCTTCAGCTCAGATCATGATCCTGGGGTCCTGGGATCGAGCCCCGCATCGGGGTCCCTGCTCGACGGGGAGCCTGCTTCTCCCTCTCCCTCTGCCGCTCCCCCTGTCTGTGCTCTCTCTCTCTCTGTCAAGTAAATAAATAAAATCTTTAAATATATATATATATATATATATATATATATATACTGCTTTATTTTAGAAACACTAATATTTTTGAGAAATAGCTCCTTAAAACTTTTTGAATATAACCAATAGTTAACCAATAGTTCAAACTAATTTGCTTAATCTCTAAATAGTGAACAATGTTGACCCTGTAGTTATGAACAAGTTGTAGTTGCTTTAGGAATTTTTACATTTTGTTTAAATGACAGTTACGGTTATTAAAGTTTATAATTACAATTTTATAGATTATTAAATATAAATTTTATTTAGATGCACATATACGTATATGCACATATACATATATATAAGTGTCTCTATATGCACATATATATGTAGTTGTGTGTGCATATATGTGTATATATACATGCAGGGTTATGTGTGTGTATATATATACACAAATATATATATATATACACACACACAGAAATAATTATAGACATGTGTGTACACACAGATTAGTATACATACATATATTACTTAACTCTGTTCCCAGGGAGTGTCTAGAAGCAATGTCATCCCAATAGCATTGGAACATCTAGTACCCAGATCTCAGTTTTAAATACCATCTTCCAATAAAAAGGAAGCAGGGTTTGCTTAGAGAAATAGCTGCTTCTAGTATCAAGGCAGGGAAAATACAATTTACATTACTGTTGAAAAATATAGATGATTTAAACAGAAATAAAATACACACAATGCAATATTCTTACTTTTAGTGTTGATTTCTTATATATATTATATGTGATGTGAAATGCATATATACATATATTTATTTATACAGACATGGTATAACTTTTACATGCTTTTTTGTTCTTTTAAATGATTGAATAGTTCTACAGTTTATGAATGTAGAATTTGTTGGATTGATAAATATAAACAATGCTGGGTGAACAACTTTATAAATGAATTTTGATGCGTTTCCTTAATTACTATGAGAATCTTCTTTACAAAATGTTGTTCAACTATTTAAGAATCCCTGTCCCTTTGCCCTTAACCCACATTCAATTTGTTAATACCTGAAAGATGTATCTTGTTTTGCATTTGGCTAAGGTTTTGGTTTGGGAATTAAATAATTACCAGTCCATATGTCTGGAAAAATTCCATCCCTTTTATACCCAAATATCAACATTCCTATTAAAGGATGTTATGTATCATACTGGCTAATTTCTTGATTTATAGATTAGGACATTGAGAGCAAGAAGGTTAAGTGACTCTCCAGATAAAACAGATCATTATCAATTTTGAAGTTAAAAGTCTAGATTTCCTAATTCCATATGCAGTGTCCTTTCCATATGCACAAAGGCTGTCAAGAGATCAGTGCAAGTTTCTCACTTGAGCCTCCTTCTATGATTTGTGTTCATTTAATCTATACTCAAATAATGAATCTCTAGACGAGCATTCACTAGCCCCGCATTAGTTGCCATCTATGTAGCTGCTAGGATTACTTTTAACACAGTGATAAGAAGCAAATCAGCTAATTGGAAGAGAATGGGAATCATTCAATGGCTAAAAAAGTTGCTAGCCATTTTCAAAAGGGAAATTGATCTCTTTCTAAATTATAAGCTCTTTATTTTCTGTTCTCATAATCTCAGGCTATCGACCTTACCCAGGTGGAAGAGTAGTAATCAAATTAAAGGCAATGCTGAAAACTCTAAGGAGCTTAAGTTGTTGAATTTCAGAAGAGATTTCTTTGATAGGATTATTTCTCAGTAATAGTATTTGTAAATTTTTAAGACAAAGTATCTGAGGAACAGAAAAGAGAAACAAACATGAGTAGAAGGATAAAGTATCACAGATCTCTATTTGGTACATTTTATAAACCCTTTGAACTAATGTAGTAGAATCAGCAAAGGAACATTGGCTATATCATCTATCTCTTTTTTTACTCTTTTCCAGGGTATCATAAATGTCTATTTTTTATTATAATTATTATTAATAAGAAATTAGTGTGATATTCACAATGATAAAAATGGACTCACTTCTGTGGGAAAGTAACTGATATCATTAAAGGATAAGTTAAGATATATCAACTGGGAAGCCAAAATCGTTAAGTCTGGACATTTCATGATAAAAAAGCCCTAAAAGAAAGTGACAAGAGATAAGAGGTTAATTAACAATGCACAAAATATTTTATACAAAAGTAAAAAAACAAAATGAGCACATAACTGAGTGACAGTGCTTGACACAATACACTAGCAAACCTATATTCACCTTCCATTCATTTGTTAATCTGCCATAATAATAATTCCTTAAATATGGAAAGGATAGAAACAAAATAGAAACACTGCTAAGTATTCATGTATATAATAAGTTTAGTGTTAGATGTGTGACAGGAATTATTTTGATTAACCACAAGCAAACATTTATGGAGTGTCCATTGCATGCTGAAATGTAAGTAAATATATTTTATATTTAATTATCTCTTTTATCTTATTTTTTTCATGTTTCTACTTCTATTTCTGTTATCTTTATATTAATCTAATGTCTATCTAAAACTTCTTGCTTAAATATGCCAATTCTGATTGAGGAGAACTATGCCCTGATATGAACTAAATGTTTGCACTGCCCGCAAACCGTTATGTTAAAGCCCCACACCCCAATGTGATGGCATCTAGAGGTGAGGCCTTTGTGAGGTGATTAGGGTTAGATGAAGTCTTAAGGGTGGATTAGTGCCCTTATAAGAAGAGGAGGGGACCAGAGCTCTTTCTTTCCACCAGGTGAGGATACAAGAAGAAAGTAGGTGTGAGCAAGAGACCTCTAACCAGGAAACAAATCAGCTGATGCCCACCTCAGTGTTGGACTCCCGGGCTGCCAGAACTGTGAGAAATTAATGGTATTTTGTCATAGCAGTCAGAACTGATTAAGACCTGTCTGGTGCCCCCAGTATCTTTAATATTCCAGGAAAATTGAAACATTTGTTTCTTAAGGGTCATGGGATCAGTAGTGGTCAAGTGAATGGACCAAGGCCCTCCACTGTTGGAGGATCAGACAGACCTCAGCTTGTGGAGAAGGGGGACATAGTTGCAGGTGCATTAGGCTATGCCGCCTACCATATAAGAATGAAAGGCTCATGGCTAAAGAACCTTGAAGTTGATAGTACTGGTTTCAAGACTGACCTTTTATTAAAGTATTACTATTTCTAAATGTGTAAATAGACAAAAGTAGGTATTCTTTTTTCCTATCATAAACACTTCTCTGCAGAACTAGTGCTGCACTTACATAGCAGAAATGTGTCTATTCTTTCCACTTAGTGCACTCAGACAGCTAGCGCCTTTACATTTCCTTCTGCCTGGAAAGTGCTTTCCTCATCTCGTCCCATGAATATATAGTCTCACCTCATCAGTGGCCTGCATAGAGTCAGCTGTCTGCTCATACATCATCTGACCAGAGAGGCCTTTCCTAACCAACGTATGACAAATAGCAACCTCTCAAACCAGCGCTCCAGTGATGATTGCCTGTCCCTGTCACTTGCTTTATTTTTCTTCATAGTTCTTATAATCACAGGACAGACTATGTACAAATATATGTATGGTCTCACCCCACTAAGGTATAATAAGCTCCATGAAATAGGTATTCTCTTCCGTTTTGCACACTGATATATAGTAAGATACATAGTTTACCATTGGCACATGGTGGGTTCTTAAATATTGGCTGAATGAGTGAATATCCAGAACCTTGATGTTGCCTCATGTAATCCCAGGGACCTTCACTAGGAGGCTGGCCCACCACAGGTACCCTGGATCTCTCTTTTACCATCCCATCATAAAACCTGTTTGCTGTGGTTATCATGTAAAGGCTGTGTAGAACTAAGCACTAAGAGGAGTGTGGTCCAAGATGGCGGAGGAGTAGGAGACCTGGATCTCGTCTGGTCCCAGGAATTCAGCTGGATAGCTATCAAACCACTCTGAACACCTACGAACTCAACAGGAGATCGAAGAAAAGAAGAGCAGCAACTCTCTGAACAGAAAAGCGACCACTTTCTGGAAGGTAGGACATGTGGAGAAGTGAATCCGAGGCGATATTCGGGAGGATACACGGCAGGGGAGGGGGCCTCCGTCGGCCACTTCTGGCAAGTGATAGAGCCGCGGAGCACAAAATTGGAACTTTTAGAAGTCGGCTCCGCTGAGGGACGTCGCTCCAGTGGCTGAGCGGGGGGTGGAACCCTCGTGGGACAGTGTGGTCTCGGGACCCTCGGGGTCACAGAAAGACCGGGGGTGCCTGAGTGCGGCAGAGCTCCCAGGTATCGGAGCAGGGAAGCTGGCTGCAGAGACGGAGCCGAGGAGCAGACTCTCAGCTCGGGGTTGGCATAAACCGTGATCCGCGGCACAGTCGGGCCACTGCTCCTCCAGCAGGGACCCAACAAGCGGCAGATCCGGGGAGACTCCCCTTCCTCCCCCGGGAGGAGCGGCGCAGGAGCTCACCGCAGGGATCTGCTGGGTTTGGAGACTCTGCATGGGGTCGGGTGCCAGAGATAGAAACGCGCGGTCACAGGCCGGGTGAGCACGGAGTGCAGCCGGAGACCGGGAAGACGGGAGTGACTGACTGCTTTTCTCTGGGGGCGCACTGAGGAGCGGGGCCCCGAGTTCTCAGCTCCTCTGGGGCGGAGACTGGGAGGCCGCCATTTTCACTCTCGGCCTCCAAAGCTGTACGGAAAGCTTGCAGGGAACAAAAGCTCCGGAGAGCAAACCCGAGCAGATTACTTAGCCCGGACCGGCAAGGGCGGGGCAATTTTGCCTCCAGCAAAGACATTTGGGAACCACGGCAACAGGCCCCTCCCCCAGAAGATCAGCGAGAACAGCCAGCCAAGACCAAGTTTACCGATCAATGAGAACGGCAGAACTCCAGCGCTAGGGGAATACTGCACATAGAATCATGGCTTTTTTTCCCCATGATTCTTTTTTTTTTAATTATTTTTTTTAAAAGACTTTTATTTATTTGAGAGAAGGGGTTGGGGAGGGAGAGAGAGAGGGAGAAGCAGACTCTCCACTGAGCAGGGAGCCCGATGTGGGGCTGAATCCCAGGACCCTGAGATCAGGACCTGAGCCAAAGGCAGACAGACACTTCACAGATTGAGCCACCTAGGCGCCCCAGCTTTCTTGTTTCTTTATTCTTTCAACTTTAATTTTTAAAATTTTCTTTATTTTTTTCTTTTTCTTTTTGAATTTTTCTTCTTTCCTTTTTCAACCAACTGCTTATCTTATCAATTCCTTTTTCAAAATCTTTTTTAATTTTCATTTTTAGTCATATTCTATCCCTTCATTGTATTTAATGTTATTTTGTGTGTGTATATATATATGTACATATATATATATTATAAGTTTTTCTTTCTTTAAAATTTTGGGATGCAGTTTTTTCTAACAGACCAAAATACACCCCAAATCTAGTGTATGGCTCTGCTCTATTCACCAGCCTGATCATATTTTTTTTTCTTTTCCCCCTGGTTTAGGGTCTCTTCTGATTATTTAGTGTATATTTCTCTGGGGTCGTTGTTACCATTTTAGCATTTTGTTCTCGTTCATCTGTTCTTCTCTGGACAAAATGACAAAATGGAAAAACTCACCTCAAAAAAAAAGAATAAGAGGCAGTATCAACTTCCAGTGACCTAGTCAATATGGAGATTAGTAAGATGTCTGAACTAGAGTTCAGAATAATGATTATAAAGATACTAGCTAGGCTTGAAAAACCATAGAAGATACTAGAGAATCCCTTTCTGGAGAAATAAAATCTAACCAAGTCAAAATCGAAAAGACTATTAATGAGGTGCAATCAAAAATGGAGGCTCTAGGGGCGCCTGGGTGGCTCAGATGGTTAAGCATCTGCCTTCGGCTCAGGTCATGATCTCCCAGTCCTGGGATGGAGCCCCACATCAGGCTCCCTGCTCAGTGGAAGCCTGCTTCTCCCTCTCCTTCTGCCTGCTCCTTCCCCTGCTTGTACACTCCCTCTCCCACTGTGTCTCTCTGTGTTAAATGAATAAAATCTTAAAAATAAATAAATAAATAAATAAAATAAAATAAATAAATAAAATCTAAAAAAAAAAGGAGGCTCTAACTACTAGGATAAATGAGGCAAAAGAGAGAATTAGTGCTAGAGAAGACCAAATGATAGAGAATAAAGAAGCTGAAAAAGAGATAAACAACTACTGGATCATGAGGGGAAAATTCGAGAGATAAGTGATACCATAAAGCAAAACAATATTAGAATAATTGGGATCCCGGAAGAAGAAGAGAGAGAGGGGCAGAAGATATATTTGAGCAAATCCTAGCAGAGAACTTCCCTAATTTGGGGAAGGAAACAGGCATCAAAATCCAGAAGGCACAGAGAGCCCCCCTCAAAATCAATAAAAATAGGTCAACACCCCGACATCTACTAGTAAAACTCACAAATCTCAGAGACAGAGAAAATCCTGAAAGCAGCTAAGGACAAGAGGTCTGTAACCTACAATGGTAGAAACATTAGATTGGCAGCAGACCTATCCACAGAGACCTGGCAGGCCAGAAAGGACTGGCATGATATATTCAGGTACTAAATGAAAAAAATATGCAGCCAAGAATACTTTATCCAGCTAGGCTCTCATTGAAAACAGATAAAAAGCTTCCAGGACAAACAGAAACTAAAAGAATTTGCAATCACCAAACCAGCCCTACAAGAAATATTGAAAGGGGTCCTCTAAGCAAAGAGAGAGCCCAAAAGTAACAGAACAGAAAGGAACAGAGACAATATACAGTAACAGTCACCTTACAGGCAATACAGTGGCACTAAATTCATATCTTTCAATAGTTACCCTGAATGTAAATGGGCTAAATGCCCCAATCAAAAGACACAGGGTATCAGATTGGATAAAAAAGCAGGACGCATCTACATGCTGTCTGCAAGAGACTCATTTTAGACCCAAAGACACCTCCAGACTTAAAGTGAGGGGGTGGAAAATCATTTACCATGTGAATGGACATCAAAAGAAAGCTGGGGTGGCAATCCTTATATCAGACAAATTAGATTTTAAACCAAAGACTATAATAAGAGATCAGGAAGGACACTGTATCATACTTAAAGGGTCTATCCAACAAGAAGATCTAACAATTTTAAATATTTATGCCCCTAACATGGGAGCAGCCAATTATAAGTCAATTAATAACAAAATCAAACACGTCAACAATAATACAGTAACAGTAGGGGACTTTAACACCCCCCTCACTGAAATTGACAGATCATTTAAGCAAAAGATCAACAAGGAAATAAGGGCTTTAAATGATACACTGGACCAGATGGACTTCACAGATATATTCAGAACATTCCATCCCAAAACTACAGAATACACATCCTTCTCTAGTGCACATGGAACATTCTCCAGGATAGATCACATCCTGGGTCACAAATCAGGTCTCAACCACAATATTGGGATCATTCCCTGCATATTTTCAGACCACAGTGCTTTGAAACTCAAACTCAATCACAAGAGGAAAGTTGGAAAGAACTCAAATACATGGAGGCTAAAGAGCATCCTACTAAAGAATGAATGGGTCAACCAGGAAATTAAAGAAGAATTAAAAAAAAAATTCATGGAAACAAATGAAAATGAAAACACAACTGTTCAAAATCTTTGGGATGCAGCAAAGGCAGGTCCTAAAAGGGAAGTATAGAGCAATAGAAGCCTTTCTCAAGAAACAAGGTCTCAAATACACAACCTAACCCTACACCTAAAGGAACTGGAGAAAGAATAGCAAATAAAGCCGAAACCCAGCAGAAGAAGAGAAATAATAAAGATCAAAGCAGAAATCAATGAAATAGAAACCAAAAAAAAAACCCAGAACAGATCAATGAAACTAGGAGCTGGTTCTTTGAAAGAATTAATAAGATTGATAAGCCCCTGGCCAGACTTATCAAAAAGAAAAGAGAAAGGACCCAAATAAATAAAATGATGAATGAAAGAGGAGAGATCACAACCAACACCGAATAAATACAAACAATTATAAGAACATATTATGAGCAACTATATGCCAACAAATTAGACAATGTGGAAGAAATTGATGCATTCCTAGAGACATATAAACTACCAAAACTGAACCAGGAAGAAACAGAAAACCTGAACAGACCCATAACCAGCAAGGAAATTGAAGCAATAATCAAAAGTCTCCCAACAAACCAGAGCCCAGGCCAGATGGCTTCCCGGGGAATTCTACCAGACATTTAAAGAAGAATTAATACCTATTCTTCTGAAACTGTTCCAAAAAATAGAAATGGAAGGAAAACTTCCAAGCTCATTTTATGAGGCCAGCATTACCTTGATCCCAAAACCAGACAAAGACCCCACCAAAAAGGAGAATTACAGACCAATATCCCTGATGAAAAATTCTCACCAAAATACTAGCCAATAGGATCCAACAGTACATTAAAGGGATTATTCACCACGACCAAGTGGGATTTATTCCTGGGCTGCAAGTTCAGTTCAACATCCACAAATCAACCAATGTGATACACTACATTAATAAAAGAAAGGATAAGAATCATATGATCCTCTCAGTAGATGCAGAAAAAGCATTTGACAAAATACAGTATCCTTTCTTGATTAAAACTCTTCCCAGAGGAGGGATAGAGGGTACATACCTAGATATCATAAAAGCCATCTATGAAAAACCCACAGCGAATATCATTCTTAATGGGGAAAAACTGAGAGCTTTTCCCTTAAGGTCAGGAACACGGCAGGGATGTCCACTATCACCACTGCTATTCAACATAGTATTAGAAGTCCTAGCCACAGCAATCAGACAACAAAAAGAAATAAAAGGCATCCGAATCGGCAAAGAAGAAGTCAAACCCTCACTCTTTGCAGATGATATGATACTTTATGTAGAAAACCCAAAAGACTCCACCCCAAAACTGCTAGAACTCATACAGGAATTCACTAAAGTGGCAGGATATAAAATCAGTGCAAAGAAATCAGTGGCATTCCTATACACCAACAACAAGACAGAAGAAAGAGAAATTAAGGAGTCGATCCCATTTACAACGGCACCCAAAACCGTAAGATACCGAGGAATAAATCTGAGCAAAGAGGCAAAGAATCTGTACTCAGAAAACTATAGAATACTCATGAAAGAAATTGAGGAAGACATAAAGAAATGGAAAAAGGTTCCATGCCCATGGATTGGAAGAACAAATATTGTTAAAATGTCTATGCTACCTAGAGCAATCTACACATTTAATGCAATCCCTATCAACATACCATCAACTTTTTTCACAGAAACGGAACAAATAATCCTAAAATTTATATGGAACCAGAAAAGACCCCGAATAGCCAGAAGAATGTTGAAAAAGAAAAGCAAAGCTGGTGGCATCACAATTCCGGACTTCAAGCTTTATTACAAAGCTGTAATCATCAAGACAGTATGGTATTGGCACAGAAATAGACATATAGATCAATGGAATAGAATAGAGAACTTAGAAATTGACCCTCAACTCCATGGTCAACTAATTTTTGACAAAGCAGGAAAGAATATCCAATGGAAAAAAGACAGTCTCTTCAACAAACAGTGTTGGGAAAATTGGACAGTCACATGCAGAAGAATGAAACTGGACCATTTCCTTACACCATACACAAAAATAGACTCAAAATGGATGAAAGACCTAAATGTGAGACAGGAATCCATCAAAATCCTTGAGGAGAACACAGGCAGCAACCTCTTCGACCTCAGCTTCAGCAACTTCTTCCTAGACACATCGCCAAAGGGAGGGAAGCAAGGGCAAAAATGAACTATTGGGACTTCATCAAGATAGAAAGCTTTTGCACAGCAAAGGACATAGTCAACAAAACCAAAAGACAACCAACAGAATGGGAGATGATATTTGCAAATGACATATCAGATAAAGGGCTAGGATCCAAAATCTATAAAAAACTTATCAAACTCAACACCCAAGGAACAAATAATCCAATCAAGAAATGGGCAAAAGACATGAACAGACATTTCTGCAAAGAAGAGGTCCAAATGGCCAACAGACACATGAAAAAATGCTCCACATCACTCAGCATCAGGGAAATACAAATCAAAACCACAATGAGATATCACCTCACAATAGTCAGAATGGCTAAAATTAACAAGTCAGGGAACGACAGATGTTGGCGAGGATGCGGAGAAAGGGGAACCCTCCTACACTGTTGGTGGGAATGCAAGCTGGTGCAGCCACTCTGGAAAACAGTATGGAGGTTCCTCAAAAAGTTGAAAATAGAGCTACCATATGGCCCAACAATTGCACTACCAGGTATTTACCCCAAAGATACAAACGTAGTGATCTGAAGGGGCACCTGCACCCCAATGTTTATAGCAGCAATGTCCACAATAGCCAAACTATGGAAAGAGCCCAGATGTCCATCAACAGATGAATGGATAAAGAAGATGTGGTGTATATATATACAATGGAATATTATGCAGCCATCAAAAAAAAAAATGAAATCTTGCCATTTGCAATGACATGGATGGAACTAGAGGGTATTATGCTAAGCAAAATAAGTCAATCAGAGAAACAATTATCAGATGATCTCACTGATATGTGGAATTTGAGAAATAAGGCAGAGGATCATAGGGGAACAGATGAAAAAATGAAACAAGACAAAACCAGAGAGGGAGACAAACCATAAGAGACTCTTAATCTCAGAAAACAAACTGAGGGTTGCTGGAGTGGAGCGGGGTGGGAGGGATGGGGTGGCTGAGTGATAGACATTGGGGAAGGTATGTGCTATGGTGAGCACTGTGAATTGTGTAAGACTGATGAATCATAGACCCGTACCCCTGAAACAAATAATACATTATATGTTAATAATAAAAAATAAAATTAAATTAAATTTAAAAAGAAAAGGAAAAAAAAGAACTAATTGCTAAGAATATGGAGTCCTTCCCAATCTCTTTTATTTTTTTTAAAGATTTTATTTATTCATTCAAGACACAGAGATAGAGAGAGAGAGCACGAGCAGGGGGAGAGGCAGAGGGAGAAGCAGGCTCCCTGCTGAACCAGGAGCCAGACGTGGGGCCTGATCCCAGGACCCTGGGATCATGACCCGAGCCGAAGGCAGACGCTTAACCATCTGAGCCACCCAGGCGCCCCCTTCCCAATCTCTTGAACTGCTCTAGCACCCTTAAGTACTTATATCTTGGGTCTGTATTAGATTAATTGGTATACTTGTTTTGTGTAAGTTTTTGTTCATATAAAGTCTGCTTCTTTTAATAAGGCCCTGAACTAGATCAGGAATTATGACATTTAATTCTTTTATATCACCCCCCACAAAGCTCAGGATTCTACTCTGGAGTCAAATATTTTTTAAAATAATATTAATGGCTGTGGAAATAAAGTTTTTCTTCACTAGCTCCACCCAACTCTTTATAAGCTACATTCTTTCTCCATTTAAAGCAAGAATTAGCAAACTACACTCTGCCACCTGTTTTTCTAAATAAAGTTTTAATGGAACATAGCCATGCTCATAACTTTTAAGTATTATATATAGCTGCTTTTGCACTACAGAACAGAGTTGAGTAGTGACAGAGACCATGCAATCCTCAAAGACTAAGGTTTTACTATCCAGCCCTCTACAGAAAAACTCACCAACCTCTGATTTAAAGTAATTCATTCCTGGTGCATCGGGATGGCTCAATTGGTTAAGCATCCTACTCTTGATCTCAGCTCAGGTCTTGATCTCAGCATTGTGAGTTCAAGTCCCATGTAATGAACGAACGAACGAACGAATGAATGAATGAATAAAGTAATTCACTTCAAAGGGCACCTGGCTGGCTCAGTCAATAGAGTATGTGACTCTTGGTCTCGGAGTTGTAAGTTTGAGACCCACGTTGTGTGTAGAGATTACTTAAAAATAAAATCTTTAAAAAAAAAATAAAGTATTTCACTTCAAAACCAGATAATCTGATTATTCCCTTCTCCTAATGGTTAACAACTGTATTTCAAACCAACCTTCTCACTAAAACCAAAAAGGTAAACAAACACAGCACAATAAATGCTTGGTGAATTACCAAGGTAGCTAGGACTTACTAAGCCAAACTTCTAGAAAGAAGAGACTCTCAGGGTAGTAGACAGAACACTAATTTTCTCCCTAAGTCATTTGCCTAATCAAAAGCTATGGACAAGAAGTTGAGAAGAATGATAGCCAGTCTAATAGGGCTACAGAGATAAAAACTGGAATCCATGGCTTACCAAGGACAAGAGGCCTCAGACTTGGTATGAAAGGGCTGAAAGGCCACAGCCCTAGGAGAAAAAGTTAACCGGAAAGCTCTATAAAGATTGAAGCTTGGGTTAAAAAAAAGCACTTTTGAGGCTTCTGGTCCAAGATGGTGACGTAGAAAGATCCTGAACTCACCTTCTCCATTCACTCACCCCATCTACACCTATTTATAGAGCAATTCCTCCTGAAGAAAAACTGAGGGCTGACTGAATGGCTTCTGCACAACAGAAGATAGAGAGACCATGCAGAGAACATCAAAAGAGATGGAAACACGGTAAGGCAGGGAACCCCACCCCCCACGCTGCCTCTGGAACTGCAGTGGGGAGGGATAGTACTGAGGGACCAGGAGCAGATTAATCTCCCCTGAGGCACAGAGAAAAAGCCATGGTTTAAAAGAGCAACTAGAATATAAAAGACACAGACCTAGAACTCTGCCAAATGGTGGGAGAACTGCTGGAACTCTTTCTGCGTCAGAGGGGCTGGTGAACACCACGTTTAATATTTCCTCTCCACCTTGATAGAGCAGACAGGAGCAGGGTCTGGGCACCATAGTGAGTCTGCTTGTCTCAGGGAGCCCTGAGCCCCTAGCCCACACCAGCCCTAACCACCCCACTAAGGTAGCCCCAAGATGGTACACACCGGGACACTCCTAGTCAGTGCTCACTACAGCTCCAACCATCAAGGCAAGGTGACACAGGTGCAAAACACCCCAGAACACTCCAGGCCTGCACCACTTTAGCTCCAGATGGCTTGTCAGGGCACCCCTAGTGAAGAGTGCTCTGGGACTTCCTGGCTCATGCCTGCTATGGCCCCAGCGCCCCACCAGGGTATTCCCTGTGCAAAACATCCCAAGGAACCCCCAGCCTGCCCCCTTCCTCAGCTCCAGCCACCCCACTAGCACCCCCTGCACAGAGCACCCCAGTACACCCTGGTCTGTGCCTCATCTCAATTCCAGCCACCCTACCAGAGTGACCCTGTGCTGAGCATGATAGGACCACTTGGCTTGCACCCACTTCAGTTTCAGCTGTCCTGTCAGAGGACCCTCTGCACAAAGAATCCTAGGACCACCTCAGCCCATGCCCACTTCAGCTCCAGCCATCCCACCAGGGTAGCCCCATCTCAGAGCGCTCTGGGATCCCCAGCCCACACCAGCCATAGCACATGACAGGAAACGTCGAAAGGACACAGAAACCAACTTGAATGAGCTTTTACTAATGAAATCTGGGACAACTTCAGAATAAAAATAAATAACGGTATAACAGATTATACTCACCACATGAAACAATGATGTAAATTAATAAATAATTGAACATTTGATGAGAAATAAGATTATTTGCATAGTTTTTACATATTAAGTACAAAGGAGAAAAGAGTAACAGTGGAGAAGCTCTGAGGATACCACTTTAAACAAGTAATCTAAGTAAACCCTGTTAGTAATGGGATAAATTGAAATCATGCACCATGTGATATGATAGAATTAAAAAAAGCTTTTGAGATATTAATGCCAAAGGTGAATGACCTATATCTAATCATTGGAAAATCTAAGACAAACCCACAATAATGCACATTTTTCAAAATAACTTGCCTGTGATTTTTAAGCTTCAAAGTCATGAAAGTCAAAGAAAGCTGGAAACACACCAGCTTGAAAGAAACTGAAACAACTGTATTCAACATGTGACCCTGGATTAGATCCCTCTGTAATAAAGAACATTATGGCGTAAATCTAGCAACCATGCTAAATTTACTTAATTAGTAGGATTTTTTTGAGATTCCTTAAGATTTTCTACATAAGCAATCATGTTGTATGCCAATGAAGATAGTTTTACTTCTTCCTTTTCAGTATACCTTATCTAATGTAAGTGACTAGAATCATCATTACAATGTAGAATAAAAGTGAAGTAAAAAATTTTCTTGCCTTGCCCCTAATCTTAGGGAGAAAGTATTCAATCCTTAACTGATTATGTATGATGCTGGTTGCAGAGTTTTCATAGATACCCTTTATTTAATTATGAAAGGTTTCCTTTAACCCTAGTTTACTTAGAGGTATATTTGTTTTCTTTCATCTTTTTAAAAAAGATTTTATTTATTTGAGAGAGAGAGAGAAAAAGCACAAGCTGGGGTGAGGGGCAAAGGGAGAAGGAGAAGCAGGCTCCTCGCTGAGCTGGGAGCCCTGACAGGAAGCTCCATCCCAGGACCCCAGGATCATGACCTGAGTCGAAGGCAGATGCTTAAGGGACTGAGCCACCCGGGCGCCGCTTTCTTTCATCTTAAATGGGTGTTGAATGTTGTCAAGTTTTTTAATTTATTGAGATGATATTGTTGAGAATAACACTGGTTTCCAAATATTAAAACAACTTTTAATTTCTTGTGAAAGCCTCATTTAGTCATGATACATTATCCTTCATTTTTAATTTTTGATATTGCTGAATTTGATTTGCTAATATTTTGTTGAGAATTTTTGCACTTAATTTATGAAAAATTCTGGTCTATAATTTTCCTTTCTTATAATATCCTTGTCTGGCTTTTGTGTGGGAGTTTAATAGGCATCATAAAATGAGTTCATGTAAACTGGTGTTATTTTCCTTAAATGTTTGATAGACTCACCAGGAAATTCCTATGTGCCTAGAACTTTCTTCGTGTGAAGGGGCTCTTAATTAAAAATTTAACTAGATTTTGTTACAGGCACAAAACTGTATTGGTGTTCTATTTCTTGTTGTGCCTGTTTCAGCAAGTTGTGTTTTCCAAGGAATTTTTCCATTTCATCACAGCCGTGGCACTTACTGGGAAAAGGTTATTCTGAGTGTTTTGTTATCTTTTATTTTAATGTCTGTGAGACATGTGGTGATTTCCCCTTTTTTTATTTTGAATTTGGTATTTAGAGTTTTCTTCCTTTTTTCCTTCACCAATCATATTATGGATTTAGAAATTTTATTAATCCTTTTAAAGAACTAAGTCTTGGTCAAATTCCTCTTCTACATCAATTAAGATGATTATGTTTTCTACCTTTATGCATTAATGTATATTGATTGATTTTCTTATGTTGAATCATCCTTTTATTTCAAGAATAAATGTCACTTTGTTATTATATATAATCCTTCTAATTTTTTTGGTTCAGTTTGCTAGTATTTTGCTAAGGATTTTTATCTATTTTCATAAGGGGTGTTGGTCTGTGGTTTTCTTTGGTGTCTTTTGTTCCTTTGGCATCTAGGTTATATTGACAGCATAGAATGTGTTAGAGATTGTGATGTTCTAATTCAAAAGAATCTGTATTTGGTCACTCAGATGACCAAAATATATCTCTCATATATATTTGGTCTTCACTCGAAGTTCCTGGCTCACAGTTCCCCAAATTCTTGAAATTTCTGGAGACATAAGAGCAACTGGATCATCTTTTGTTATATTTGATCCCTTGTCCTCAGTTCCTGAAATCACTTCAGAG
This sequence comes from Halichoerus grypus, assembly GCF_964656455.1. Taxonomy (NCBI): domain Eukaryota; kingdom Metazoa; phylum Chordata; class Mammalia; order Carnivora; family Phocidae; genus Halichoerus; species Halichoerus grypus. The sequence goes on along the minus strand of NC_135715.1, from coordinate 55,886,215 downwards.
CCATAAAGGTGAAATGCATAACAAGTCCCTTTCCACTACAACTGTGTTTATGTTAATGAGGTGACTTTTGGAAAGCACTGAAGGACGGAAGCTGGTTTCCAGGAAACCAACTATGTGATTAGAGTGTTGGCACTTTCTGCCTCACCAATTCCCCCCTCCTCCAGGGAGGGGAGAGGGGTTGGATATTGAGTTCAATCACCAAAGTCCAAGGGCTTAACCAATTATGCCTATGTAATAAAGCCTTCATAAAAACCAAGAGGACAGGGTTTGGAAAGTGTCCAGGTTGGTAAATACATGGAGATTTGGGGAGAGTTGTGCCTGAAGAGGGCATGGAAGCTCCATATCCTTTTTCCATACCTTGTCCTATGTATCTCTATATCTGACTGTTGACTCATATCCTTTAATTCCTTTAATATCTTTTGTAATAAACCAGTTATCTAGTAATTAAATGGGATTCCTGAGTTCTCAGAGCTACTCTAGCCAGTTAATTGAACCCAGGGAGAGGGTCATGGGAACCTCTAATTTATAAGCAGTGGTCAGAAGTGCAAGTAACAACCTGGGCTTGTGATTGGCATTCTGAGCTGGAAGGCATTCTTGAGGGACTGAGCATTTTACCTATGGAATCTGGTGTTAGCTCTAGGTAGTGGCAGAATTGAGTTGAATTGTAGGACACCCAACTGGTGTCTGAGAATTGCTTGGTGGTGTGGGGAAATTACTCCCCCCACCATGGTGGAACTGGGTTCAGAATACTATTAGAGGTATTTTCTTATCATGCTAGATAATGAAAAAACACTATAATGAAAAACATCCAATTGCTTTGGATCTTAACATTTTAAGAAACTAGAATGAAGGCAAACTAGGACATAGGTTTAGAGATAAATCTTAGTGTTTTCCTGGAAAATCTCTATTGCAACAGGAAAGATCCCTTCAATAACATGGAAACTAACCTAAATTAAGAAACCTAAAGCAAAAATAATTGATAATACAAAAAGAAGTTGCCATTAAAAAGATCTAGCATACCTTAAGACTAAGTGCATTTCTTCCATATATTTGACAGTTTACTATGGCGAGGTTGGTCATGGCTATTATTGTTTCATATTGTGTTGCATTAATAGTCTTAAGACCTCCACCACGAATGAGACATGCCTGTGATTCCTCTGGTTTTCTAGATTTAATGATACCTAAGTAAACAAAAGAAAACATGAGACTCAACTGTGTTAGCACTTAGAATGCAAGTTAAAAAGTATTTATGTTATGATAACAGTGAATCATAATAAATAGGTTAGCTGTGTAAATCCTCTGGAAGAGATTCCTCATAACCTTCACCCACCCAATCTCAGCTGGTTGCTAAACAGGGTGTTGTGTGTGTTTTTTCAAATATTAGTACAATTGTCTTTCAAAAAGAAAACCACATGCTTATAGATTTCTATCTAGATAAGTTAAATTCCATCAATCTCAGTCTTTTTGTGTTATATGTAAAAATATTTTTAAAAATTTTTTTAATTTACATAAGCAACTTCTTGCTTCATAAAACTAATAAAGGACCATATAATCATAAGGCAGATAGAGATCACCTCCCAAGGAGCAACCTTGCTTTTTCTCCTAATACCATCTTGATGCATATTTCAAGTGCCTTATGTAATTCAGCTTCCTTCCCTCAGTTTGAAGACCCCACACAAGAAGAGAAAAAAATCCAAACAACTCAGAAGTTAACCAGAGATCATCTAAATTTACTTTATCATGACCCTTGTGGGTTTCACCTTCCATCAAAAATGTCCTATCCAAGTATACACCTAAGTGCAGCAGGAAAATATATTGAAATTTTGTAACATAAATTTTATATTCACAGCCATTTTTGCTGCATTATTTGCAGCATCATATTTTACAATCTCAGTAATTCTTATGCCATTGCTTCAACAAAAGGATATAATGCATCCTAGACCAGAGAAAACAATGTTCAGTTTCTAGTTTCTAAAATAGGCCGTGTGTGCCCATTTCAGATCAATAGATGTAAAAGTTAACTGCAGCAGAAAGATGTGTGATATGATAGAGAGAGTCCTTGTCTTCGGACAGTGGAGCAAGAAGGAAAGGAGAGTGAGTTAAGACCTAAGTCTGTGGCCCGCTCCCAGCTCACCTATCTTCATGGACTAAGCCCAAGCAGTTGGTTTTTGAGTGGAAATGAAGGAGATGGAGGTGGAGAGGTAAGTACAAATTCCCTGATGGATCTCTGAAGGATCTGAAGACCCTTAAACTCACCTGGAATTTTTCAAAGAGGGAACCACCAGAGTGGGACAAACTGAATAAATCAGAAGTAGCAGCATGACTTGTTTCAGCTTATGATGTGGAAGAGACTGAGAAGTTAATTTATGTCACAGATAATGGTACAGAACTACTGGGAAGGATAGTGGGCTCAGAGAGTCCAATGGTTGCTATAGTTAACAATACTGTCCTATATATTTGAAATCTTAAAAATTCTCATAACAAGAAAAATGTGGAGTGATAGATATTAATTTATTGTGGTAATCATTTCACAATAAGTAAACTAGAAAAAAGAGAAAGTTCTATAGTTGGAGTGTTCTATGTTTAATCATTAATTGAATCATTAATTTGTTATATAATCTTTTCTATTCTAGAATTTTATTTAACTCTTGTTTTTAAAAACAAAAATTCTAGTTCTCTAGTAAGATTCTCCAATTTATTCTTTATTTTCTTAAACATAGTAGTCACAATTATTTTAAAACCCTCATTTGAAAACTTCAGTATCTGATTCTATGGCTCTGTTTCTTTCTACTGATTTTCAGACATTTTATCCTGTTTTTAGGATGCCTTGTGATTTTTTAAATTTAATGCTGGACATTGTGGATGAGAATTTTAAAGGATCAGGATAACGCTATGTCTCTCCAGCAAGTGTTAAATTTTCTTTGATTGGGCAAAGAGTATCACTTTGATTCATTAAAGATTGGTTTTGACTTTGTTAGGTATAATCTATTTTAGTTTTGTGCCTTTTTCTAAAACATCATCCTTATTTCTAATGCATGGGTCCTCGGGATCTTCAACTAAAAGCCCAGTGTATTTACAAGGCCCCTACATTTTGGCAGAACTTTAATTCCAATAACTGTCTTCCATGCCACTATGAAAATATATGTTCATTCTTTAGCATCTCAGCTGATATTTTCTGCTGTGTTTCTTAGCAGAAAATATCAGCTGATATACACCAGTTTTATCCTGCATATGCACAGATTAGAAATCAGCAGATATGTGTGCAGATATTTGGACTCACTTTTCTTCTCTCTGAGATTTTGCATCTCAAGCCCCAGCTATATTGACAGCTCTGAAGACTGATGGCTATCTCCTCAACTCAGTACTACCCCTTCCTACTTGTGCTCTATTCTTTAACACCACAAATGACCTTAGGCAAAAGCCAAGGTAAATGTAGAGCTGACTTACGAGCTTCCCTTATTTCAAAGATTGTAGCCGCTCATGTCAGGCCTGTAATGGTTACTCTCCAATACCTTCAGTAGCTATTTTATATATTTTGGGCAGCTTTAATAGTTGATTTTGATGGGAGGGTTTGTCCAATACAAGCTACTCAATTGTAGACAGACCAAAAGTCTTCAAGTTATTTAAAAATCTGTATCTGATAATTCTAACACCTGGATCTCCTGTGGGCATGTTTTTACTGCTTACTTTTTTGATAGTTCTCATTCATTTTGTCTCTTTCTTCGTGTGCCTCACAATTATGAATTGTTTACTACTCACTGTGTGAAATTTTTTGTAGAAATAATGTGAGTCTAGGATGATGTAATTTTCTTTAAAGATAATCTTTCATTTGTTTCTGCTTGGTAGCTAAAGTCAAAGCACTTAGAATAGTGCCTGGCGCTTGGAAAGTAGTTACTTTTTATTATTTCATGTTTATCTGCCCCACCCAGATTAAGGATACTTGAGCTTTTATGTTCCCAACATCAGTACAAAGTTTGGTTTATAGTCAATATTTAAAAAAAATAGTTACTGACTAAATGGCCTAAAGAGCTGAAAATGAGGTGAGACATGCATGTGAATCGCACACACATACACCAACACACAAAATCATGAATGCTTTTATAGAGAGATAGACTTATATACAGTTTTTTAAAGAATGATATAGCATTTACCTTCAGGCAGGTTTGGCATGCTGTGCCTTGGAGTACTTTCTACATTTTCAGATTCTGTTATATGAGTTTCTAGAAAAAAGAAAAAAAGTGAACCAACTTTTGGATTCTTGTGAAAATTCATGTTAAGGGTGTTATGATTTCATTATAATTATTCATCTTTTAATGAATTTGTATTATTCATGGAAATGTGTCCATGAAGGCATCCATCAGCATTGGCATTCTGCTTCTAAAGTTCATCTAGATTACCTTCTGAATGATTGTTCATTCTCACTGCTCTTTTATATTGACTTTTCTGATCCTTTGAACTCCCTCATCAGGTTCCCACTACCACCATTTGGGTAGAGCACCCAGTTTCACCTTGGAAGATCTTCAAGGTCAGTACCTCTGTTATTGCATTCTGGCTCATATATTGAATGTATAGGCAAAAAGTGATCCCATCATCCAAAGCTGCAAACCCAAGGGATAACTACCCTTTGCATGCCTTCTCTCCCCTTTGATCTACTTGATCCCATTATTACAAACCATGTTCAGAATGGATTTACCTAACAAAGACTGTCTTCGAGGTTTTCTTGGCAAAATTGGTGTTGGTATGGACAAGAGGCCTGGAAAATGAGTAATACTTAGTACCATGGCAGTATTTTGTTTTAAATGTTTAGCCCATGGTCTTTCTGCTTTAGCACGCCTAAATCCTGGAACAGGGCTTGGCACTGTTGCATGTGGCCCTATCAGAGATTGCCTAAAAGTATAGGTAGATAAAGGTAGATACTCAGAGTGAACTTCCTTGGGTTTGGGAGGAATAGCTGGGGAAGTGGTATTTGGAAGCCTGGAGAACTCTGAGGAGAGAAACAGAATGTCTTTGAACATGTCACCAAAATAAAAATTTATTATTTTTGATGCTTTTTCTTTTGATTTTCTTGATCTTTTCATTTGTCTTGTTTCTTTCCCAAAAACCCGACTTGAGGCTGAATGACAGGTTGGAAAAAATATGGAACCAGTAGCAGTCTCTGGAATGTGCCAATAGACATTCTTAAAAGTTTTTCTGGGTATTGAAATAGTAGTCACTCTTTCTTGTATATAATGATCAAGAAAAAGATTTTGGATTTTGACAAGTGTTTGTGGTTGATTTCTTGAAACAACATCAGGAAAACTAGTTTTCTTTCTTTCAATTGAAGTGGTTTCATCTTGAATGAACTTTACATGTTTTGGCTCAGTTTTACCAGTCTTGGCTAAACCAGAAAAAAAAAAAAAGCACAATTAGTTTATATTTATCAAGGTATCAGGGACAAAACTATTAATGTGTTAGCATTCATAGCTTTTCTTTATTTACTCACCCCTCTTTCACCTTCTAAAAATTTCTGTATATGCTTGCTCAGCTCTCAGGACTTTTGTTTAGCTGACTGGGGTAAAGTTTGATCAATTGGAGAAAGGGAAAGACTAAATTGTATTTGGTTTAGAAAGGGTAGGAAGCAACTCTTGGAAGAACAGAATTGATAGAAGAGTAGGACATAAAGGGGAGTTTTTTTTGAGCAGTTACTACTAAAACTGGAAATATGGATGGGCAAAATGATTTTGATGAAGTTTTGTTATTTATCACTTACCATTACCTCTTCTTCATTTGAAACTTCTTCGAGCAAAGACATTTCTTTTCAATGCCAAATGGCAGACCAATGTCTGAACACAATAACATCCTGATATTGGCTACAAGGTACTCTTCAGTTATGTTATAATGGTAAATGTTCTTTTCTCTCAGGTCCAGAAAATGCACTAGGCCTGCATTCTTCAATACCTCACTACACCAAATATACTTTCTCTTTCCTATGTGACTGAATGTTAAATGACTTTTCTTCCATTGTCTCAGTTGAGTACAATAAATGATGAGGACCTCTACCTTCTAAGGAAGAGATAACAGACTCATTAAGGCAAGGCTCGCAAAGAGATGGCCAAAACAAATCCAACTCTCACCCATCTGTTATCTATATATAAGAGATGGCTAGAGACTGACCTGAGTTCAGAGAGAGGAATTGTTCTGAATAGAGCTATTGGGATGGTATGTGTTTTCCCTACCTTCCCCTCCCCGTGGTGGGTGGAAGAGGATGATTTTCCTCCCACCTCAAACCATAAGGGGAATTCTCAGAGAACCATTTATAGAGAAGAGGAGTGTATGCCACAAGGAGAATATAACATCTCACCACTCCCCTCCTCACATCCCCCACTAATACAGAGTAGCAAAAAAGTATTAGCCCATCCAGTGCTGTGTTCCAGTTGGAGCAAGGCAAGAGGATCCTTGAAACTACTTGATCTGTATCTCCTGACATTTCAGGGGGTAGAGACTGATGCCTGATTCTTACCTTCATTCCTTAACTCTTCCCCACCCCTAGCCCCACCTATGGAGGAGCAGAAACTATAAGTTGTGGAAAAGAAGTAAAGAACAAGGTGGAAGGACTTATCATGCCCCTGTTTCCTTTGACTTGTCTAAAAATTAGCAGACCTAGTCTGAGCTGGGAGAAAGAGCAAGGTTTGATTTCATGCTAGTTAAAAGTAATGATTTAGATTGAAATATTCGTTTAATATCTGAAAATGAAACAAGGCTCATAGCTGAAAGTGATGAGAAAAGCCTGGTAAGAGAGATGTGTGCCATGTGAGTTTGAAGGGCCCTAGGAGGAGAATGTTTGCTTCCTCTTTATATGGAACTAATAAAAAGTAACTCATTCAATAAAATGGTTACACCACTATCTTCACCTTTTTTTTCTCTCTCCCATATTAAAACAAACATAGTAACACAAGCAAAATCCTCAACAAACTCCAGAACTCCTTCCAACCACCACCATCTCACCAAATTTATCCTTCCCTTCAATGGCAAACTGAAGTAATTTACACTCAGTTTGATGCCTTTTCTTCTCTTCTCTGTTCTGTTTGTTGTTTCACTTTATTTAATCTAACTTTCAATTAAATTAATGGACTTTGTTTTTAGAACAGTTTTAGATACAAAAAAACAAAACAAAACAAAACAAAACTTGAGCAAGAAGACATACATTCCCCTCTGCTGCACACAGTTTTATCTATTAGTAACATCTTGCATTAGTGTAGGACATTTATTACAACTGATGAACCAATGTTGACATACAATTAGAGTCCATAGTTTACATTAGGGTTCATTCTCTGTGTTGTACAGTTCCATAGATTTTGACAAATGTGCAATGTCATGCATCCACTATTAAAATATCATAAAAAATTTCACCACCTTAAAATTCCCCTGTGCTTCACCTATTCAACACTTCTCCTCTCCCTGAACAAACTTCTGGCAACCACTGATTTTTTTTTATTGTGCTATTGTTTTGCCTTTTGGATACTTCTGAAAATTCATGTTGAGGGTGGTATGATTTCATTGTAGTTATTCATCTTTTAATGAATTTGTATCATTCATGGAAATGTGCCCGTGAAGGCATCCATCAGCATTGGCATTCTGCTTCTAGAGTTCATCTAGATTACCTTCTGAATGATTGACTAGGATACCTATTCTTCTCCTTTTCTAGTTTCCTAAGGTAAAAACTTAGAGTATTTGTTCTAGATTAATCTTTTCCTAATATATGCATTCAAGGCTATACATACCCTCTAAGCCCTACTTTTGCTGTATACCACACATTTTGATAGGTTGTATTTTTATTTTCATTTAGTTCAAAACATTTTAAAATATCTCTGTGACTACTTTGACCCATGTCCTATCTAAGTGTGTTGTTTAATCTCCAGATATTTTGGGATTCCCACATATCCTTCTGTGATTGATTTTTAGTTTAACTCCATTGTGTTCCGAGAGCAAACACTGTATAATATCTGTTCTTTTAAAAGTGTGTTTTGTGGCCCAGAATGTGGTCTAGCTTGATGAGAGTCTTATAGGAGTTTGGGAAGAATGTTCTCTGCTGTTGTTAGGTGAGGACAATTGGATCCTGTTGATGGTACTATTTGGTTCCTTACTAATTTTCCACCTGTGGATCTATTAATTACTGATAAGCGGTGTGGAACTCTTAAACTATAATAATGGAGTTATCTATTTCTCCTAACAATTCTAGCAGTTTTTGCCTCAGATATTTTGATTCCCTCTTTGGGGTACATGTCAAAGATTATTATGTCTTCTTAAAGAATTGACCCCTTTATAATTAAGTATCGCCCCATTTAGCCCTAATAATTTTTCTTGTTCTGAATCTGCTCTGTCTGAAATTAATATAGCTACTTCAGCTTTTTTTTGTTTAGTGTTAGTATGCTCCTTTCTCTGCACCTTTACTTTTAACCTGTGTTTTTATATTTAAAGTAAGTTTCTTGTAGACAACATAGAGTTGGGTCTTGTTTTTTTATCTGCTGTAACAGTTTATCTTTTAATTGGTATACTTAGACCATTCACTTTTAATGAATTATGGGTGTTATTGGCTTAATATCTGCCACATTTATAAAGTTTTCCATTCATTGCTATTGTTTTGCTGCTTCGTCTTCTTCTTTTTTAAATCTTCCCTTCCTTTTCTTCTTTTTCTGGTTTCAATTGAGCATTTTATGATTCAGTTTCTCTCCTTCAGTTTCTCAGTTTCTCTCTTAGCATATCAATTATACTTCTTTTAAAAAAATTTTAAGTGGTTTCCCTGAAGTTTGCGATATACATTTATAATTCATCTAAGTCTACTTTCTTTTATTTTGAATTGGTATATACTTTATTGATTGGTATTAATACTTTAAATTCCAGCTATCTTGATAATCAAAAAAAACAAGACAGCTTACGTTTGATGTGCTGCATTTAGAAAGGATATTTAATTTACAATAAAAATTTCTTTCATTGTCCTTTCAAAGTCTCCTCCCATTTACTTTTCAAACCATTATGACCTAGAACTTTCCACCTCTACTACCAAAGCTGTTATCACAAAGTTATTGATATCTGGTTGCTAAACCTAATGGAGACACATTATTACTAACTTTATTTGACCTCTTTTTAGCATTTGATACTTTAATCCACTCTCTTCATGAAATTCACTCTCTCCTTGGCTCTCATGAGAACACCATCATTTCTCCATTAATGCCACCTGGCCATTCATCTTTCTCTAGACAAATCTTTCTCAATTTACCATTTAGTATTCCCAAAGGTTCTATCATTATCCCTCCTCTCACTTTTAACTAATTTTCCACATACAATAATTCTAAGTCTGGGTCTGGAAACCCTAAGCACCTCAAACTTATCATGTCTATACCAAACTCATCAGCAGTTTCTGTTCTCCTTTATCTCATAGAGATACATCTGTTATCTTGTCACACATATGTGCGTGCGCACACACACACACACACACATACACATACTGGAATCCTGGATTTCTCTTGTATTAGCTTCCTCTAGCTGTTGTAACAAATTACCACATACTTGGTGGCTTAAAGCAACAGAAATTTATTCTCTCACACTTCTGGAGGCCAGAAGCCAAAATTACATCACTGAGCCAAAAATCAAGGTGTCAGCTGGGCCATGTTCTCTCTGGACTCTCTTGTAGAGAATCCATTCCTTGCCTCTTCCAGCTTCTGGTGGCTGCCAGCACTCCATGGCTTGTGGCCACATCACTCTTATCTTCAAGGCCAGCATCTTCAAATCTCTCTTTGCTCCATCTTCATATCATCTTCTCCTCTGTGTGTGTAATCTCCCTCTGCCTCTCTCTTATAAAGATACATGTGATTGTATTTTGGGCCCACCTGGATAATCCAAAATAATCTTTCATCACAAGATCCTTAACTTGATTCTATCTGTAACCCCATATAACATTTTTTTTTTTGCCATATAAGGTAACATTCACAGGTTCTAGAGATTAGGATGTTGATATCTTTTTATGGGGTTATTTTTCAGTCTACCATACTTCCAATTCCTCAGTCCTCACATTTAACATATCCAATTAATCACCTCCAGGCTATACTCAAATTATATATGTCAGCTCCAAAGCTTCTAATTCCCTACTTCTTTTCCTTCCCCACTCCACTCCCCTTTCCTTTTCTACCATGAGAATCAATGAAGAAGTGAGCTATTGTTCTGATGGATTCATGTCCCATCTTCATTTGGTTTATAGTGGAGAAAAGGATTGAAAATCAGTGACCTAATTAAGTTCTGCTGTTTCAGAATAGAAAGATAAGACCCACCGACTGACTGACTTCCTAAAGCCATGCATCATATCAGTGTTGGAGCTAAGACCAGCATTCAGATCCCTGGACTCCCACTCTAGGGACTTTTGCACTTTCCAGGTTGCTGCAAGTCAGTAAACAATTGCAGGCCAAGCAAGAAGTATTACAAGGAGTGTAACATCTCAAAACTACGCAATGATCTTATAGTTTATGAAGTGCCTTCACACAGGCTCTTGCATTTCAAACTTTTTCTATTGCAGTTAAGTGATATTTAAAAAAAAAACCCAGATTTTCCCTTCTAATTTTCACTGCCATCATCCTAGTTGACATTGATCTAACTTCACCCTTGATTTTCTGACACAGCCTGATAACATTTCCATCACATTATCTGAATCTGATCAGCGATAACTCAGATTCCTTAGTTTGGTGAGTAAAAATCTATGTGAATTGGATCCACTTCACCTAAGCTTGCTGAGTAATGACTCATTAATTTCCAATGGAAACCTTCAGATACTCTAATTATTACTGATGAACACAAAGCCCATACTGCTTATGTATGATTTCATTTCTTAGGTTGATCACACTGCGTGGAATACCTTCTCTTACGAAAAAACGGAGATCATTTTCTTCTTTCCAAAGTCTACCTTAAACCTTATTCAATCCATCTTTCTTTATTAATATAGCCCACACTTACTGTTCTCATTAATTCCATAAACGTTTGACACATACCATGTACCAGATGTACACAGTGCTGAGGGTACAATCACACAGCACACACCTTACTAACAGCCAATAGTTCACAATTTAGTATAGAAACTAGGCAGGTAAACAGTCACACCAGAGGGGGCGCCTGGGTGGCTCAGTGGGTTAAGCGTCTGCCTTTGGCTCAGGTCATGATCCCAGAGTCCTGGGATGGAGTCCCACATGGGGCTCCCAGCCTGCTTTTCCCTCTCCCTCTGCCCCTCCCCCTGCTTGTGTGTGCTCTCTCTCAAATAAAATCTAAAAAAACCAAAAAAACAAAACAAAACAAAACAAAAACAGTTACACCAGAGAATGATAAGTGCTTGGTAGGGGTAAACGTGGTATACTAACGGAGCATAAAGGAAGGTACTCTGACTGGGTGGAGGGCGAAGAGGTGCTTAGGGAAATCCTCTCAGTGAAGATGCTATCATCTTTTCAATTCTATACTTCCCTAGTTTTTGATACGTTTCCCCGTGATTTCTTTTCTTTTTTTTTTCTAATATATTAAATTTCTACTTTTCCAAAAGACTCTCCTCCGTCATCAGAAATGACACAGGTCTCCTCTATAAAACATATTTCATTCCACTTTTACCAATTCCTCAAGTCCTAGTTCAAGCCCCATTCCAGCCCCAGTGCTCTCTCATATCTATGAACTACCATCTGTACCACTAATTGGACATAAATTCTATGCTGCCTTATATTGTTATTTAAGGTTCTGATTTTATGTGTAACTCATCTTTAGAACTTGATTAAAGGTCTTAAAATGTCCTGAAAGGCAAGCACCAGCTCATTCAGGTTATTAATTCCCTATAGTATCTAGAGTCGTAGGCAAATTATAGGTATTTATTTCAGGGTTTTATTTCAGTGTTTGAATATTCATTTTTATAAACTGTACTTGAGTCATTTTAAGTATTAATGAATTCATTCAACAAATATTTTGAACACCTACTAAATGCAAAGTACTTTACCAAGAGCCTTTGGAAACATGGGATTGATAACAGTCAAGGTCATAGAACTTCTGAGGCGCCAAAAAGCAGGAGAGCCCCCCCACCTCCCTGACAAAAAAAGAATTAATCAGTCCTGTACTCGCGGATAAACTTCAACTAAAAGATGAATGAAAAAACTACAACAAAAGAACTGGTAGTGAGCAGTAAATCCACATAACTGTGTCAGCATTATTGTTATAGAACAGATTGTAAATGTAGAAATATAGAACACAAAAGAAATGTAGAACGGATATAACAAAAGTTGAAAGGGAAAGTAGGATAGGAAATTGGAGGTTGTATGGCATGTTGATTTATATATCTTTAATAGCCATGAATCAAAGGTAATAATTTAACATTGTAAATCAAGTTACAGACTACACATATTTTCATAGTATAAATGTTGACACTAAAATAAGGAAATACATTATAAAATAATGAATATATCAACTAAAATTACAATGAAAACAATCAACTCAACCACTTGATTTTAGATTTTTCCCCTGAAAAGGGGAAAGAAGTGGAAATATGCTAATTTTATCATTGCTACAAGTGAGGAGTCAATAGATACCACATACGGAAATAGAGGATTAAGGGTATTATATAAAGTGATAGTTATTCAAGAGGCTCATCTTCACTTCATAGCACTTATCACAGGATAATTTTACATTTACTTATATGATTATTTTATCCAACCAGAGGGTAACCAGTGAAGAGGATGGACAAGGTCTCTTTTGCTCACTATTGCACCCCCAATTCCTAGCACTGTGCTCAGAAGTATGGTTGATTCTTGTTATTCCTGACAGTTCTGTTCTATAAAAATCTCAGTGAACACTGGATTATCCAACACTGAGTCGTTGCTTCTAGGAAAAATACAGGGTTAGGTTCCTCTAGGCCTCTGGTCTCAACATTATCAGCAACCAATTAATACACAATCTTGTATTATACGTGTTTCTATTTAGAGACACTTTAATATATATTGTTGATTCATTAATATTGAACAAACAGCCAACAACACTGCAACTCATACTTGAAGGAAGCTTAGCCAATACATATGTTTTTCTCTGTGAGGCACATCACAGCCTTTTCGTTCTTAGGAACACAAGGCAGCACTGGAACACTATGCCTGGGGGCTATTTTAGACAGCAAAATCACCAACAAAAAGCACAAAAAATTTAAAAACATGGCACTGAGAAAAGACTGAAAACAAACTGAGCAAGGGGCCGTTGTTTATAGTATGAGAGCTGAAACAAGAAGGCAGAGCATATCCCTTGCTGGACGTCAGCTGGGAATGTGTGTTTTCACTGCCCTGCTCATACTCATCCACTAATGACCAAGAGTCACCGTATATGCCACTCTCCTGCATACAGTGTCACCTATTACAACAGGAGAAAGAGTTCTCTCTGTGGCTCTGAAGTGTTCTTCATGATATATCATTGAGTTAAAAAGACAAAGTACAGCACAGGGTACTGCCTTGGGGGTTAGAAATAATTTTAGCAGTTAGGTAAATTTGCACCTATAGAATCCACAAACAATGAGGATCAACTGTAATTGTAGAATTGAATTGGATGTTATCATCTCACAACAAACATTTGTAAGTTACTGATTATTAGTGAGTGTCTTTTTCACTATTGTGATTCTGAACTGTGCAGGCTGAGAAATTTCTATGAAAAATAAATAAACTTAATAACATATCTGATTAACACACATACCTGTATGGACTTTCTTCTTACTTAAAGGCAGCTTAGGGAATTTTGGAGGTAAAGGTCTTCGAAGTAGTTGTGGGTGGTTTTCCATTTTAATTAACAATAAGCACGTTTTTCATAGCTATTGGTTAAATGAGAATTGAAAACGTTTTGAATATGTTTGAATTGTTGCTGAAAAATCATTCGTTAGAATCTAGATTACATCTTAGTGAAAATCATTCTGTGCTAATATTGTACTTATTGTACTGAGTCCAAGCAGAATTCCTATAAAAGAGAGGATAAGAAAGAAAATTCTTTAAAACTTCTAGAAAGAATCTAGATAAAATCTAGGTTTATAATTAACACAGAATTTGAAAATACATATACTATTACCAATCAGGATCATTCTAAAATTTCCCATGTTAGCAAAAATGTTCAGTCTGCCAATGTTAGATCATCTAGTAAATACTGATTTTCCAGAACAGTAGAAATAACACTCATTTTTTTTTTCTCTACCTTCAAAATGTTATCACCTTATATATTTGGAAAAAGATTTGGTCAAAAAGATAAGGAAATCCCTCCGTGATAGCCTCTTAAGACCCACCATATCTAAGTATTCACAAGTAAGTTGTTTTCTTTCTGTAACAGTGACTTGTTATAAATTGCAACCACTACTAGTTGGGTTATACTATTTAATCAAAAAATAAGATTGTCTTCAATCTAATTAGATTTTCCAGGATCTCTGTTCCAATTAGTACTATTTAGAAATGATGCCAGAAGATGGACCCCCTAAACATGCGCTTAGTTCTCAGGGCAACATCAAAGTTGACAGTCCAGAAGGGGATGCTTTGGAGCTGCATAAATGGGCCGTTTTATCCCCCAAAGATAACTTTGCAGACAAGCGCTCAAGGTATGATCCCTGTTAGTACGTCCACTTGATGCTGGTAATTTTCCTTCCATATTATCAGAGAAGATCAGTTGGACTCCTATACTACCCTCAAAGGCAATCAGCTGCTTCTCAAAATAACTGGCTTTTCCCCTTAGCCTCGGAATTTAGGCAGCGAGGTAATGGTCAAGGGAGGTGGTGGCTCTAGAAGCACCTAGGTTACCCTGGTCCCCTGGCAAGGCGCGGCCAGAGGCCACGGAGACTGGCCCTGGCAACCGGAAGCCGATAATGCCGCCCAGCCCCCTGGCCTCGCAGGCGCTGGAGGGGAGGGCGGGGCCGGGCGGGGCGCGTGCCCGAGGAACCCCGCGGAGCCGGCCCCGCCCCACGGCTCGGCGCGCGCGGAGCCCACCGGCCTTTCTCCGCCGCGGTGTCCTGCTGCCGGGAGGCTGCGCGCGGTGGGGGCTGGAGGAGAAGTCCGCTCCATGTGCTGCTGCTGTACGGAACCCCGTGGTGACAATCGTTATTACTATTTTCATTCTTAATGACAATGACCACTATTATTTATTTACTCTTCTTGATTACACGACGTATCTGAGGGTCTGGGCTGGCAGTCTTTAATGCTGCACTTGGGCGCAGCCAGGTCCCGTTGCTGATTTTGTAGTACCCCCGAAAAGCGAACATGCTGTTTTCTTTCTCTTCCTTTAATGCAAACTGTTTTGTCTTTCTGTTCCTTTCAAGTTCCTGGATGAAGAGAAACTGAGTAGGAATAGGGACATGAAGAGTCCAAGCTGGCTTTAAAAGAAACCCATTTCTCACTGTTAACAGTGACTTGTTTTGATTATTGTAGTATGGCTGGTCTCCTCTGTCATGGTGTTGAACCTGTACGTACAGTGGTCAGTACATCGTCTGTGTTTGCATGTATGTGCATGTTTTCTCTGAAGATTTGAGGGGGAAAGAGTGCGAGAGAGAACTCATCAGTAGGTGTGTAAATCCCAACTCAGAAAGTAAAGCAGATGGAGCTTCCTCCCAGTCTCATTTTTTTTCCCTTAAGTACAAGTGTAGGAACTTTAGTAACAGGTGTTGGAAGATGAAAGACTTCTGTATAGACCTGCCTAGCTTTGGGGATCTTTTAAGATTTACTCCCTAACCAAGTCTTCCTTTTTTCTCCTTAGGAGCAAGCATATATTTTATTTTATTTTTTAAAGGTTTTATTTATTTGACAGAAAGAGACACAGCGAGAGAAGGAACACAAGCGGGGAGTGGGAGAGGGAGAAGCAGGCTTCCCCCGGGGAGCAGGGAGCCCGATGCGGGGCTGGATCCCATGACCTGAGCCGAAGGCAGACGCTTAAGGACTGAGCTACCCAGGCGCCCCCAAGCATATATTTTAAAACAGTCAATGAAAAAAGTAGAAAAGTAAAAGAAGTAATTCATCAGACTCTGAGAAATATGCAGCTTGTTTTTCTTTAGAGTATTATTAGCACGTGGCTTCTTTTTCCTTGTAGGATTCCTGGGTCCCAATGAGACTGTGGCAGCTGCCATGGATTTATTCCTCTTTTGCCTATGTCTACTCCACAGATTGATTAGCCTCTCAGAAAGACAAGAAAGTTGACAACAATAGGCAGATCTGATTGCTAGGTTTTGTCTCAAATAATATTTGTTGTGCATATTTTGTAAGTGTGAAAAATGTTTGTTTTTAGGCATAAAAATGTGTATTTCACATACTTAATCTGTGTTCCAGTATTTAAATTGAGTCAGGTTCCTATGTTCTTAAAAGTTGTTGGAACCATGAGAACTACTGAGATACAGTTTTACTGACCAGTGCTTGGCTTTAAAATTTGTGCTTAGTGTCGCATGGTCACAATCCAGGCAATGTGCTTATCAGTAATTTTTTAAAAAATGCTTTGTCACATGTGGAATCAGGCACCAGGCTTCATTCCCTGCAGATTTCTTCTAGCAAGTACCAGGCAGAACCTCGAGCTGTTTAATATGGAAATGATGTACAAATGCAGGCTGGATTTAGAAAGCACAAATCACATTCAATTTGGATTATTTTACTATTTTATATTACTTATTTAAAATTTTTTTTTACTATTTTTGAAAATGTTACTACCTCATTTTTTTTTCCTTTTAAAAAAAAAAGCGTGTCTCCTTAAGGACTGTAGCTCCATCTCCGATTTTAAGGGTCTATTTTACCTGTTGTACAGTATGGTCAGCCTATTAATTTGTCCCATTAGCTTTGCAGTTTGGCAGAACCATGTGATGAAGCTTGTGAAATTGAACCACAACACTTTGGCTCTTTTAGCAGATTGTATTAAGGAAGGCAGAGTAATGGTGAGCCAAGGTTATATACGTCCTGTGTTTTTGTGCTTTTTAAAAAAACTTGCTAAAATGAGATAAAAGCTTACTCAAAAGCAACCTTAGGCACCCAAAGGTAATGCTATTGATTTTCCTAATGCCTGGGGAATACTTGGGGAGTCTCAGATTTGCCTCTTGGTGAAAGGGCACAGCTCTGAAGGAAAGGTGTAGAAATTGTTGCTAGAAATCTTTACTATTTTCCATATACCTCTCTCCTCTTTCCTTTTTAAACATAATAGGTTTACTGAACAGTTTCGTCAGTGTAGATTTAATCTAACATTTTACTGTATAGAGATAACTGCAGTAATTTGTATTTTTATGGTCATATTAGTCTTTTAGAAGTTCTTTTTAAAAATGAAGAGTTATTTTTGAGTGCACATTGGTTAAACTGTTGAGTCCCCACAGTAACCCAGGGCACCACAATGCTTTTGAGAAAGAAGTATTTTCTTGGTCTGAATTTATCTATTCAATTATGTATACGGTACTGGGAAATGTCTTCACTCTTCACCAGCCACAGTGGCTTAAATTTATACATTTCATGTTTTCATTATGCTACATAGAGAACAGGTTTATATTTTCTTAAATGGTAATAAAGATATTTTGAAGCTGCTTTTCTTTTTACCTCTCTCATATCTGAAAATTTCATTTCTATTCTTAATTATTTTAATTATTTCTGGCCAGTTATTTAGTTATTTCTTTTTGTTTTTCAGGATGATAGTTATTTCCTTTCCTTTGAAGTAGAGATTGATCCTGAGATTCCTTTAAAGAAAAAAAATCATTACTAAGGAAATGATTTAAAAATTGTTAATAAGAAAATATCATGCAACCTGCATCATAGAATTAAAAAAAAATCTTAAAAAAAATATCCTAAACATAATGAAAGGACAGTGTCTAAACTGTCATGAAGCATATTCATGAATTCACTCATTCATTCCAGAATGATTTATTGGAAACCTACTATGCATAAGATACTTTGTAGGTGCTAAACTTCAAGCTTTATTAAAATAACTTATAATGATTTTTTTGAGAATTTATAATTTTAGACATTGAAATGAAATTTTAAATCATTTTCAGAGGCTTTACTTATCTATAACTACTTGAGGTTTTTAAAATTTTTTAACTTTTATTATGTTGTTTGGGTAGGATAACATTATTTATTTACACTACCCCAAGTACTTGGAAACAGTTGTGTATTTCCTTTGCTTCAGTGATGGTTTTAGACTGTCAGTCTGCACCCAGCAGATATTAGATATCTATGTATATTGTGTGACTTGTGTCCTTCACCAAAAAAAAGGTAAAAAATATTTGTTTCCTTAATGTTAGGTTGACTAAGCAACCTTGCCTTTGGTGCTGTGAATGATGAAATGTCAATGTTGATTACTTACTCTGTGGAAGGCACTGTTCTTAGCTTTGGGCTGCAGAGGACCTGTGTGTGGGACAGCTTGTACCTGAAAGTGTCCAAGTCAGTGATGTAAGTAAGGAGACCTTGTTTCGTCCTCCATGTGAGTTGAGTCTGCGAACTGCTGTCAGCATTGATTGCGTTGGACCAAATCCATAGTGAATCTCAACCAGTGACCCAAGGATGAAAGCCGCCTTGTTGTCAACATCCTCAGGGCCAGCTAGCTGGTGAGCCTAACAGAGGTGGAAAAGGCAAAGGGGCTGCAATGTGACCCTCCTTCGAATGGCTAGAGGGAAAGGTGTTCCAAAAGCACAGAATCCTTCCCAGGTGTTTTCTCATGTGCACGTTCATCTACTGAGTCCTTGGAACCAGCAGGGATTTAGTCCTAAATTTATAAGGAATGTGTCCCATCCCCATAAGGTGTATGAGCTGCATGCCCTCTGTTTAGTCCTCAAAAAAAGACATTTTTAGAATCAGAGGTGAGCGGAAATGCTTTGTGATGACACTCTTCATTCTAAGACACATAGCAATTTATGACCTTAAACAGTGTGATGACACTCTTCATTCTAAGACACATAGCGATTTATGACCTTAATCAGTAAACACAATGGCTTTGCTCTTCAAACCTATCATTCTGCTTTATGCTCACAACCCTGACTACGCATATGCATATTTTATTCTTAAGTGTAAGGAGGCTAAAATGGAATGTGGGGACCAGGGTAGGGAAGAGCACAGATTGCCTGGACATGTGATGGGTGCAGCATATTCTCTGTGTTGATGAGGAACTTGCATTTCTTAGACCACAGCTGGACGAGTAGAACGTGGGCCTGCCGTCTCAGCATCGCAGTGAATCTAGCATGCTCTTGACAGCCCTTCAGGATTTACAACAGTCTCAATCCCCCACCCTTATGTTCTGATGTCAGAGACTTTATCAGGGTTGAAATGAAGGAGTTCCTGGACATTACCTCTCTCCTCCCCCTGTCCCAGGAGTGACCTGCTTTGGTGGCATGGAGAAAGTGGCTTCATTTCCTCTACCAGTTATGCTAGGTGAAGTAATATCCTCCCAGGGAAGGAGATGTGGTGTCCAGCTCCAGTCAGGAGCCATGGGGAAGACAGATTGTGGTTCTTTACTCTTCCCCCCACTGCAATTCCAAGCAGAACACCTACACTTTTATCTGTTTGATATATTAATGTGGCTCTGCTGCCTGGTTAGTACTTGGATGGAAGACTTGCTTTAAAGAAAAAGTTCTGTAACTACAAGAGATTTGCATGCATACCACCAAACAAGATGAGACTTAGTCTATGGTCATGCTTCTCATTGGATGGTACCTTGCTCTGAGCCATGGGAATTTTGCATGCCATTGCTGGTGGGGGTCCCTTCCTTGCGCTCAGGAACCCCACACACCCGTTCACTTACCAACCTACCCAGAATCAGACCATAAGGAGATACCTCTAGTTGTCACTCCTTTCAGCAGGAGCTAAAGAAACCAGAATGTTCCCTCCTTCCTTGCCCCTTTTCCCAAGCCCAGACTCATGGCATTAAAAGGGATTGCTTCCAGTGGATTTGTCCAACTTGGTGTATCACTTTACCCAAGTGATCCTACTTGGGAGGAGAAAAAAGCATCTCATCCTGCACACTCACTCTGGTTATTCTCAGTACATAGCTGTGAGACACTTGGTGTCCCCAGTGAAGGTAAAAGGGAGATGGCACTAATGGGGTCAGTGAGGAGCTAAAGTGATTGACCACAGTGATTGAAAGTGGATCCATTAATATAACAGTTCTGGCTTGCCACCATTTTCTTAGTAGAGATTATTTAGTTAGGAACCAGAAGGGCCGGTTTTGCTAATCTCCTGTAAAATGAGCTGTGATGAATTAGAGCATTGTGCTTTTTAGACCCACACTTGACGACTAGACTTGGCCCAGAGTGTTTCTTAATACGTATATCTCACTTATTGACCCTTATTTTAAGGAGAAAAAGTCATTTTGAAAATGAAGCGTTTTCCATAAGGTGTAGAAGTTGAGAGCTTCAAATGCTGCAAGGATGTCCTACAGTAGTGGAGGTGTGGATTTTAAGAGCCCAGAATTTTCCATGAGTTATTGACATGAGCTGGCTGGAGGATAGAGGAATCACATAAGGGAAGGGCTCTGGCTCAGATGGAAGGAAGGACTTTACCTCCTGCTTGACCTCCAGACCTCTCCCAAATGACCTCTGTCCTTTTGAAACATCCTCACAAAGACAAACAGGCACCATTCTAGTAAGAACAAGTAAGGGAACCAAAGCACACGCATATGGGCAAAATGGTAGCCCTCAGATGGCCAAGCACCATGTGGCTGGCTCAGCCCTCCACCATCGCTGAGTCCCCGGCCTGCAACCCTGCAAAGGTAATGCCTGGCCCTGCCAAGTAAGTCCACCTGGTACAGTGGGACGAGGAGGCACCCAACCCCAAAAGGGGAGGCATGTGTCTCCCCAGCAAGACACCTCTGACGCTCCACCAGCAGCGCCGACCGCAGGGTGGTGGCTGGGAATGGTAAGTGAGGGATGACCTGGAGTGCTCCAGGGGTGCCAGGAGGTCCAGATGCAGCGCGCTTAGGCCCCAAGGCTGGAGGAGCCAGGCGGTGGTTCGCTCCCCGCCATGGGGAGAGCCACTGGGGACACAAAGCCAAGAGGCCAGGAGAGTCCACTGTGTCAGAGGACCCAGGCCCAGCAAAGCTGCTGCTGAGGGGCAGAGGGCAGGAGGGACAGGGGGGATGGGGGCGGGAGTCCCCGGGGCAGGGAGGAGAAGGACGGTCCCATTCCCCGGGAATGTCTGTCTGTCGGCAGCCTGGGCTGAGGCCCCCCAGGAGAGCTGACAGGCACCGTATCGGGATGACAGGCACCTGTCTGAAGTACAAGCGACAGACTTTGGATGGGGTCAGGGTGCAGCACAGGAAGTTGGTACCAGAGAGGTCACATAGCCCTAATGAGAGAGAGATCAAGATCCTGTCTCCTGACACCTTATATGCCCTTTATAGCAGTTTTATAGTTTGTTTTTAAACAATGGGTGTGTTTCCTGAGTGTGTGATCATGAAGTCTCTATAAGAAGTATCATTACTGAGTCACTTCAGGACAGCTCTAGCCTGAATCTTCCATTGGAGTTGTTGGGATTGTCTGTGTTTTCAATCTAGGAAGTTTCTCAGACTGAACTGGGACTCAGAGGACTCTGTCCCCTCAGGTGGCTAACTTCTGTGAAGCTCAGTTTCCTCACCTTTAAGGCTCTTTCCATACTCCTGCTCTATGATTCTGTTACTAATTTCTATTCAGGAGCAATTATTGATCAATAATCATAAATGTAGCCAAATACTGAATATCTTGACATTTCCCACATAGACCAGTCTTGGAGTCAGAATGTCTTTAAGTCTGTTTGATTTTCAAGTACTCGACTGGGTTGATTTTATTTGCTATTAAATAATTATTATCTGTTAAGCTTGGTGGATGTTAACACTGAGTTTGGTATTTCCTCAATTTAATGAACAAAAACGTGTGTGCTTTATGAATTTTGATCAGCTCCTCCTTCAACTTTCATATTTTTAATTGAGTGTTTCAATATCAAGGTAATTAATGCTTATTGGGAAAAAATAATAGAAAAGTGTAGAAAGTAAATGTCTTCTCCCCAAACCATTATATTTATTATATAATATAACTAATATACAATTAATATATAATATATAATCAATATATATAATTTCATATATATTAATAATTTAAAATATATAATTATATATAATTTTTAATTAGAGATTACAGTGTCTATATTATTTGGTGGCTCAGTTTTTTTCATTTATTTTATTTTATCTTAGACATCCTATGGGACCATATTTATAGACCCATTTTACTCTTTCCAATCCAGCCTTTGATTGTACAGGCTCAGAACCCTGCTTTTTCAATCTGCCCAGGTATTGTTAAGAGATACTGAACTAGAGGTCATGAAACTAGTACGTGTTTATTGTAGGAAAATCAATTATACAAATAAATAAAAAAAGAAAAATTTCCTCTAAACCTTTTCATATAGGGATAACTATTGTTAACATTTTGATATAATATATAAAACTAAAAGCATTTTATATACATACACATATATATGTACACACATATATATTTTAATTTAAAAATATTGTTTCATTGCTATTTTATAACCTTACTGTTTCTTTCAAAAATGTAAGAATTTTTTTCCATGTGGCATGAGCATTTTATTTTATTTTATTTTAGGTTTTTTAAAAAGATTTTATTTATTTATTTGAGATGAGAGATCACAAGCTGGGGGGTGGAGAGGGCAGAGGGAGAAGGAGAGCGATAAGCAGATTCCCCCGCTGAGTACAGAGCCAGACATGGGGACCCCAGGACGCTGAGATCATGACCTGAGCCAGAGTCAGATACTCGCCCAACTGAGCCACCCAGGCACCCCTGACATAAGCATTTTAAAGCTTTTTGATAAAATAATCCCCTATTTGTCTTCTAGAAATCCTGATTTAAGTTCCCACCAGCTGTGTGTGTGTATTTCCCTTCATGGGAGCTAACTCATCCTGGGAATTAATCATTTTTTAATCTTATTCTGATAGGTAGAAAATAAATTATTTTAATTTGTGTTTGATCATTAATGAGCTTAAACATCTTATTCCTCTCTTTATAATTTATTGTAAATGATTTATCCTAGTCTCTTGCCTATTTTTACATTGTAGTGTTTATTATTCCCTCCTAATGATTTTTAAGGTATCTTTGTGTATTATGGATACCTAAGATACCCAGTTTGCCTACCTTGGCTATTTAAGATGAGAGGTAAAGTGGTTAGGTATTTGGGCCCTAAAGCCAAACAGACATGATTTGAGTGCTGGCCTCACCATTTACTAGATGAATGACTTTGGTCAAGTTACTCAACCCTTTAAGCTTTAATATCTACATCTGTAAAATTGGGACAGTAATGGCACCTATCCCATAAAGAGCTGTGAAAATTCAATGAGAATGTCCTTGAAGTGCTTTAACATGGTGCCTGGAGTATTAAAAATGCTCAGTAAATGTCAAGTTTTTATTTTTCTCAATGACAATTCAGAACCTAATAGTAGAAATCAAATGTCACACCATGACCATTATTATTGTAATTGTATGTAACAGTGACTTTGTTGCTAAATTATACTAAAATGGAACTTGTGCTCTTAAAAAATACATACATATATAGGTATTTATCTATACGTATATCGTATGAACAGCCATAAAGTTATAAAATACATACATATGTATTTATACATGTATATATGTGTATGTATATATATGTACATTATATGAACAGTCATAAAGTTATTTTATACTTGAGCATGTGTAGTTTGTTTAATTGGTTAGAAATCGATGCTAGGAATTACATTTTTTATGTGGCTGCCAGTGCTGAGGTGGACAGCCTCCTACCCATCCCAAATACATAGAAATGTCAGATAAAATATGTAGCTGAGGGGCGCCTGGGTGGCTCAGTCCGTTAAGTGTCTGTCTTCGACTCAGGATCCCAAAGTCCTGGGATCAAGTCCCGCATCGGGCTCTCTGCTCGGCAGGGAACCTGCTTCTCCTTCTCCCCCGACTTGTGCTCTCTCTCTCTCTCAAATAAATAAATAAAATCTTAAAAAAAAAAATGTAACGGAGATAAACAGAAAGGGAAATAAATCCTCGTGTTGGAAAGAAAAAGAACTCAATGGCAGTGAAGTCTGGTCAGAATGAAGCCATGGCAATCCACAGAGATGTCCCATTTGGACGTGGGCTTTTAGGGGGCCAGGCATGGGGATTATACCACCTACATGGGAAGTGGGGAAGAACTCTCTGGTCTGCAGCGGGCAGAGAACTGAAATAAAATACCCTGCATAGTGTTGAGAGCCTCAAAACTGAGATCCTGTCTCTGAAAATAGAAAATCCGCACCCTGGCCGGGAAAGTAGGGGGGCAAGGGAGCTCTCTGGGACCTCTTTTAAAAGCACCAATCTCTTTCATGGGGGCTCCACCGTCATGACCTAATCACCTCCCAAGGGCCCCATCTCCCAGTATCATCACTCTGGGGATTAGGTTTGTACATACAAAATCTGAGGGCACATACACATTCAGGCTGTGGCAGCAGGTGTTCTAGTTTGACTAGAGAAGAAGCTGGTTAGGGAAGGCTACCAATGTACGTCCAGATCTCAGGATTCAGAAGCAGTAGAGAGCCCCTGAAAGATTTGGAGCTGGGCATCTCCCGGATCTGCATTAAGAGATGAATCTGGAATTGACGCCAAGTCACTCCCTTAATTTCCAAGGGCTAGTGAGAAAAGAACCAGCTCCAAATAAATCATGAGTTTGTGCAACATGAAGGCCAAATGATGCCACTGTGGGCTGCAGTAGTTCAAAAGCAAGAGAAGTGAAGAATTGATCTCCTGGAGAACACACTAGGTAGCATTGGCAGTGAACAGAATAACCTGCGCCCGCGGGAATCGACGCCCCGCTCACAGGGCAGCGGGTAATTTAATTCCAGAAAATCACCGCTCTTCTCATTCAAAGACGTACCTCAATTTTGTCGTTTTTGTTTTGAATTTAATTTTTAAGCTAATTTTTTTATTTATAGGTAGGATCTAAGTGCATTAGCAGTTTATACCAAGTTTTATGCTTGCTTATTGTAATGGAAATAGTTAAAGACAACTCTGGAAGTCTGGGATCATTTTCCCAGATATTTATTCATGTTAGAGAAATTCTGGTCTAATTGAGTCCCCTCATTTCACAGTTACAGTTAAAATGTAAAATGAAGCACAGAAAGGTGATTAATAATAACTAACTATAATAAAAATCATTTTGTTAAGTATGAATACTAGCACTTTTGGTGCGGATGCTGTGTATTGGTCATTATGCTAAGCGCTCCCCATGCATCTTCTCATGTATGTCTTGGAACTATGTAGGATGTGCGTGCTGTTTACTTATTTTGATGAAGAAACAGACTTACAGGAATTAAGAAGCTCATCCAAACTCACAAAGATCATAAACCCAGGAACCAGGTTTGGAATCCAAGCCTTGGTAACTCCAGAGCATGTGCTCCTAACTTCTTTGCTCCAGTGGCTTGATCTGGCCACACAAGTTGAAACTCGGGCAAATTTAAATACCTGATCCCCTGATTTGTGTTGCGTATTTTCTACCTCAGCTCAGGCCTCCATATCTTTGAAAGTAGATAGCTGAAACCACAGAGTAGTTCAAGATCCCACTGTAAGAAAAATGTTTCATAAGGGACATCTACTATATCAGAAGTTCAGAATATTTAGTCATATTTTTAATTTCACGTGAGAAAACCTTTGACTTTTCGTGGAGTCGCTAGAATGTTTTAGTTAGATATCTGATACATCTTTTATTTTCCCTGTAACCTGTAACAACACCAGGTGTTCAGGTTTTGGACCAGATATTGGTCCCCTAAGTATTTGTTGGTACTTGTACACTTGTATATAAGTCTAGAGGGACAAAAATTGATTTAAGAAGTATTTCCCAGAAGTATGTGCAAGTAATTCCACAAAAGCTAGGTATAAATTAATCAGTGCCACAAAACTTTAGAATCAGGGCTATTATTCTCCTTTGGAAGTCATCAAACATCCTCTTCTATAATTGCTTGTCTTGATCTACACTGAAAATCTATCGAAGCAGTTAACCTTTCTCTTTAATGATACAGGCAGCTGTTTTAGGTTATACCTTAGCTAAGGTACTCACTTGATAGACCACAATATTAATATTAAATCAGTTCTCCACCTACTCAATACCTGCACCAGTGGAGATGAATAGGGTGGGAGAAAAAAAACATGCAGAATGCTTGTATTTTGAATTCACGTTCACCTTATTATTTATTACAAAGGGGAAAAACACTAGCTTTATGGTAGAGGACCATGGCAGACATCAGGTTCTCCATGATACGATGCACTAAAAGGACACATCACTTATGTGGCATTACTGCCAAAAATGCATACCTGATTTAATTGTGAGGAGACAGACAAGCCCAAACTGAGGGACATTCTATGACTAGCTTTTTCTAAAGGGTCCAGGTGTTGAAAGACAGACTGGGGAAATATCCTGGGTTATAGGGGACTAATGAGACATCACAACTAAATGGACTCTGGGATCATGGATTGGGTCCTACTCCAGAAAAAGAACATTAATAAGACAGTGTGCTAAATTTGAAAAAGGTCTGTAGTTTAGTTAGTAGTGGTGTATCAATGCTAATTTCCTGATATTGCCAGTTGTACTGTGGTTATATAAGATGTTAACGTTTAAGGAAGTTGGGCGAAGGGCATATGGGAATTCTTTGAACTATTTTTGCACCTTTTTTGTAATTCTGAAATGATTTCAAAATGAAACGTTAAAAAATTAAAAGAAAAAGATTTTTCTAAAGTGTAATCACTAGCCATTAATGTTGCTCAGGCATCATACCAAATGCCCCTCAAGCAGCCTCTCTTCCAAACCCCTAGCCAGCTATTTCATACACTCTCCTTTCTTTACAGCCCTTCCATAGCTTCTTCCCCAAACTCATTCATTTTGGAAATAGAGGCAGTCAGAAGAACTTGCACAGGCCCACCTTCCAGCACCTGTGACCATCTACTCTGCTTTCTCTCCTGTCTTTGTGGATGAGCTGTCTCTGTTCCTTGACCAGGACAAGCCCCCTCACTTGTTTACTAGAGCTCATTCTTTCTTACCTATTTAAGACATTTGCTCCAGCAAATCTTCCCTCTGTCTCTTGCATGATTTTTTTTTTTCTCTCTCTCTCTCTGATGGGTAATTCCCAGAATCATAGAAATTTACTGTTATTTCTCCCATCTTAAAAAAGACACTTGAGGGATGCCTGGGTGGCTCAGTCATTAGGCGTCTGCCTTTGGCTCGGGTTATGATCCCAGGGTCCTGGGATCGAGCCCCGCATCTGGCTCCCTGCTCAGCGGGAAGCCTGCTTCTCCTTCTCCTTCTCCCACTCCCCCTGCTTGTGTTCCCTCTCTCGCTGTGTCTCTGTCTGTCAAATAAATAAATAAAATCTTAAAAAAATAAAAAAAGACACTTGAGGGGCACCTGGGTGGCTCAGTCGGTTAAGTGTCTGACTCTTGGTTTCAGCTCAGGTCATGAGCTCAGGGTCCTGAGATAGGCCCCACATCATGTGTCTGCTTGTCCCTCTCTCTCTGTGCTCTCTCTCTCTCTCATAAATAAATAAAATCTTAAAAAAAAAAAAAAGACACTTGAGCCCACTTCCCCCTTGGATCAGCTTCCACAAAATTTCTTTTCTTCCCTTTAAACAAATCTTTTGAAATTTATTTATAGTTTCTGTTTCCATTGTCTTCCCTCCCATTCTTTTGGGAAAAGAGTCCAATGGGACTTTGGCCCCACGTCTCTACCAAACTGTCCTTATGTGATTACTGATGGCCTCCATGTTTCAGTGGGCAGTTCTCTAGCCTTATCTTCTGTGACCAGCAGCAGCTTTTCAGATTGGTCCCTCTTCCCAACTTGAGATCTATCTCTACAAGGCCTCTAAGTCACCACAGCACCTGGTCTATTTCCTATCTCTCCGAGAGTTCCTTCTTAGTACACTCTGCTGGTCCCTCTTCATTTTCCTAACCTTTTACATTAGAGTGCCTCAAAGCTCAGAGCTTGGACCTCTTCTCTTCCTTATCTGTATTCATTCTCTAGGTGATCTCATCCAATTGTACAGCTTTAAATACCATTGATGACTTCAAATTTAACCCTACAGAGTCGGCCTCCAGATACTATAGGCCACTGCCTACTCAAATCTCCTAATTGGGTCCCTAATAGGCACAACCAGTCTAAAACTGAGCTCGTGCTATTCTCCACCCTCAAGCCTGCTCTCATCTAGTCTTTCCACATCGGTTAATGCAGACTTCATCCTCCCAGTGGCTCAGCTAAAGGCCTTGAATTCATCCTTGACTCTTCACTTTCTTATATGCTGCAAAGAATCTCTCAGTAAATTCTTTCAGCTCTACTGTCAAAATATACACATCATCGGGTGACTTCTTGCCGTCTCCACTGCTATGACCTTAGTCCAAGCCACCCCTGTCTCTCACAGATTCTTGCAACAGCCTCCCACTGATCTTATTGCACCCAGCTTTCTCTCCTTTGCTTCAATCAGGAGACTTCCTTCCCTGCAATGACTTCTTACACCACTTATGATAAAAGCCAACACCCTGTGCGATCAGGCCCCTCTGACCGCATCTGCCGCTCCTCTACCTCTCCATCTTTGCCTCATCACACTGGCCGTGCAAACAGCAGGTGCACCTTTCCCTCAGGACTTTTGCACTTGTTCCTCCTGTCTGGAATTTTCTTACCCCAGAATCCGCAGGGCTTACTCCACTTCCACTCCTCACCGTCAGCACCCATTTCTCTCCTGTTCCAACTCAAATGTCGCTTTCTCAGTAAGACCTTGCCTGGTAACCTTCTTTAGAATTTCAATTCCCTATCACCCTTCTCTGCCTAAAGGGCACACACATACCACACACACACACACTCACACACATACTTCTATTCCCCTTCCCTGATTTCATTTTTTCTTCCTAAGATTTATCACTATTTAGTGTATTGTATACTTTGTTATCTTGTATACTGTCTGCATCTCCCAGTGAGGGTGTAAACTCTAACAGGTCAGGAACTTTGGTCTCATTCATGCACGACTGTATCTCCGGTGCCTCTGATAGTACCTGGCACATAGTAAGTGCTCAATAAATATTTTTGAAAAAAATGAATGAATGGATGCATGAATCTGCACCGGACCCTCAAATTTTGGTGCAACGGGCTTTGAACGATTGGAATGTTCCATGCCTTGTGACAACCTTCAGCAGTAATTTGCCATGGTATTCCTCAGATTCCCTGCCTTCTTTGGATTAACGCTAGGCATCCAGTATTTACCACACCAAAGATTTTCCCCTCATCTCCAGCTAATGATGATGCCAACAATGATGATAACGTAGGTCAAGCTCATTTCAATACCTTGCATGATTTGTTACCAACCTTTCAGTATCATTTTTACCGTCAAACCACTCATCCTATATGTACAGTAATAGGCATTATTTTCTCACCATTATTAAGTCTTTCAGTTGTCTCTCTTTTCACTTCCATTATAATGGTATGCCTCCTCTGTCAGGTGATCTCAACATTCTTGAGTCCTTTGCATCGGTTACACATGAGAAGGTCAATCATGTTTATGACTCTGCCATGGCTTCCTTGTTTCTGTACAAACACAGCAAAACTGCCATAGCCCAGAGGCTGTAAGTTAGGGACATGACATTTAACTTTTTTTTAATTCATGGACAATATTTTAAAAATCAGATGATTTCACATAAAAACCCAGATTTCTGGTTTCTCTTAAGCAATCAGATTGGCATTCCTTCTGCTGCTACCTGTGGACAAGGCTTCTATTTTTCCAGCAGATGTCAGTTTCTGCCACTTATACCCAGCCCACGTCACTCCGGTTAAGTACCTGCCTGGCCCCCGGAGGTGTTTGGGATTGACTCAAACCACAGGCAGGAAAATGACTTAGAGATGAAAACAACCCTGTGTGCCCATTAATGCCACCTTCTAGGGTAGCCTGAGTTGGCACACTTACTCTGAAGCCTTGTTTTCCTGAACACTTACAAAATGAAAGTTTATAAATTCAGTAGCTTCAGTGAATCTACAACCAACAGCAATTTTGGAGAATTCATGCTTCATTCATTCTGTGACTTTTTTTTTTTAATTATTATTCTTAATTTAAAAATATATTTTTTGCTTATCTTTCATTTACCTTTCATTTCTCTTGATTTAAACAGGAAAGGACAATGGGAAAGGAGATGGGATGACAAAGGATCCTTCTCCTACCCATGTTCTCATTCCTCTGACTGGAGTTTGTCAAAGACTAGGAGGCCTTTAAAGGCTGAAACCCTCATGGTGTAGATGGCTGACACAACCCACTGGAGAGGTAGCAGGAACCACTCAACTACTCAGGTTAAAATGTGTGACCACTTGGGCATATTTTGTTGCATTTTCTGGCTACTATCTAATTTATTTAAAAGAAGACCTCCATTTGCTTGTTAGCAAGCACTCAGCCTTCTTCTGTAAAAAGTTCGTAGCCGAAGGACAACGAGAAAAACGAGTCAATTAAATGTCACTGAGGTTCAATCCTGTTTACTTTGGATTGGAAGCAAAAAGGCAGGATGCAAATTGTCAGGAGTTAGGCTATGAACTCTGTCGGGACAGAGAATGTGTCTGTTTTATCCACCGCTATTGTCTCAATGTCTTGTAAAAAGTAGGATGAATGAGAAAAATAGCGCATGAATTTGGACGTTGTGATTGTTGCAGGCAGAAACAAGTTTTGAGATTTTTCTGGGCACTTCCAGGGTCTCGCCGATGGAAGCAGATCTTACACATTATTGTAAATGGAAATGGATTATTAATATTCTTGTTTGGTCCAAGAGACTTCATTTTGAGCCATTTCCTTCCCCTGAATAGGACTTTTCTCAAAATGGACAGAATTTAAATTGCACATGCCTTCTCCTTTATTGATACTTAACCTTTACTGGGACAGAAAAACAAGAATAAAATATGGTCCTTTGTTATCTAATACAATCTAAAATAATCTGAAATCTAATCTCATATTATCTAAGTATATTCCTTTACATGCCAAAAAATTAATCAAATTGGCCTTTCTTCTTTCCCCCCCTCTTGATGTTGGAGGTCAGTTCTTGAACTCCTGCTCCTTTGCTTCTAAGTGCTTCCTGCTGGAGAGTTGACCCTGTCTCATAGTTTTAATTCTCTCCATGCTGATGAGGCTCAGATCTGTGTCTTTTGCCTTGACTTAGCCCCACACTCCAGTTACGTAGATTGCATTTCGCACAGGTGAGCAATCCTGAGCATTTGCAGTGTGCCTTAATGCCATTGGATCCAGTGGATTTCCTCCACATCTTCCTAAAATGTCACACTTTGACCCAGGACATCCCTCTTCCCTGAATTCCTTAGCTGCTTGACTTCAGAGTCATCCTTGACTCATTTTTCTCATTTGTCCTCTACACACAGCCTCAGAAAGAGTCTTGTGTGTGTCTCTTGCTTCGGCTGCCCGTTGCCACCAGCCTCCTCCCTCCCTGGTCACCATGGCCTCCTAACCCTTCTCCTTCTTTCCAGGCACACCCCAGCCCATTCCATCTGTCTGCCACCAGACTGATCTAATATAGCCTATTTCACTCTCTTATTCTCTAGCACATATGTTTCCTGGGATTCTGTGTACCTTTGTTTTGCATCTTATACACAATACATTCTTCATTAAACACAGTAAATACTTGCCTTGTAAAGGAGTGACTGAAATAAGGAAACGGTGTCATATGAATTCGCTGAAGCTACGCTGTGTTTTGGCCGACTATGCAGAGAATTAGCAGCTGATTCATATTTCTATTTAAGGAATGGAGAACTTGACCAGAAATATGTTCATATTGCAGCTGCAGATACACAGTAAAAACAACAACTTTTCCTCTGGGCCTCAGTTTCCTTACCTTAAAATGGAAGAAATGCCGCTTACATCGTGGGGTTGCTGAAAGCATTTACATGTGATGTGTGAAGGCCCCCAGCACTGGGCACTGGCGGATGCAAAAGAAATTACAGTTGAATTGTAATAAAAAAAAAAAGATTGTTTGAATGAATGAACCTGACTTGACATATGACATATTTAGGTATTTTCTTTTTTTTTTTTTTTTTAAGATTTTATTTATTTACTCATGAGAGACAGAGGCAAAGGGAGAAGCAGGCTCCCCGCGGAGCAGGGAGCCCGATGTAGGGCTCGATCCCAGGACGCTGGGATCATGACCTGAGCCAAAGGCAGACGCTTAACCGACTGAGCCACCCAGGCGTCCCTGTTTAGGTATTTTCTATACATCACAACTTGCAAACTCGGATTCAACTGAAATTTGGCCCTGGCTAGGACCACTGTGTTAGCCGTGTTAGCATACCTTCTCTCATTTATTCTTCAAGGTAGTCCTGTGGCGGGGCGCCTGGGTGGCTCAGTTGGTTAAGCGACTGCCTTCGGCTCAGGTCATGATCCTGGAGTCCCTGGATCGAGTCCCGCATCGGGCTCCCTGCTCGGCAGGGAGTCTGCTTCTCCCTCTGACCCTCCTCCCTCTCATGCTCTGTCTCTCGTTCTCTCTCTCTCAAATAAATAAATAAAATCTTTAAAAAAAAAAAAAAGGTAGTCCTGTGACGTAGGTGGTGTTGTCTCCATTGACACACAAGTTCAGCGGAGTAAGGGGAAGCGCCTGGCACAGGTCTGTTACTTGCGTGGGGATCAGGATTTGTCTCTAAGATTTCGAATTTCAGGTCTTTTGCTTTTCCTGTGCACCGCGCTCCTCAAATATTTTTCTTATTAGCTTTTTCATTTTTATTTATTTTTAGCTTTGCGTTGTTAAAAGGCTCATGACTTTCCATTCCAGTACTTGATTCACACATTTTCTTTTATTATTTTCTACATGCTTATTTTAAAATCTTTGTCCTTGTATTTGTGTTCTTGGTGGCTGGAAACACCTCAAACACTGTCTCAGCAGCCACAGCATATCTGTTTACAAAAGTTGAGGAAATATTATCTTTCCAGCGTGGGAAGCCAAAGGTAAGTGGCATACATTGCTTTCAGCCTGCATCTGTTTTAATGACTCTGTTAGTGCAAATGGGATGTAAAATGCCGGGGAATAGTTACGGCGTTGTTATAAACTAAAGTTATGCAAATTCCCTACTTTTGAAATGATCATAGCCTGCATTGTTGGCTAGATTCAACTTTTTAAATTTTTTGATACTTAAAAATATTGCAGGGATAACATTTTTACGTACTTGACGTTTTATGAAAATCAAAATCGCGGCTAGGAACAGCCCGCTTCCTCTTATACTCTACCTGGCAGTAAGAGCTATAATTAGCTTTTGCTGTGCTGTGATCAGAAAAAGGTAGTAAAATCAGCGTTAAACAGATGTAAAATCAGTCTTTATATGGCAGCAGCATATATAAATTCTCTGGAAGACCCCTCATGCTTAGTGAATTTTAGATATATATTTAAAATTTCTAATTACTTTTGTTCTTTGGTTTAACTTTTAAATCCCACATTGTATACGGAATCAGTTTGCCTCCTCAACTAATCAAATATTTATTGGATTTGTACTATGAGCAATGGATTGTATGAAGTGCTAGGAGAGGATGCAGTTCCTGTACTCCAAAAGCTGACATTTCAGTTGGGTGAGGCATGGAACATTCCCTCACGGTTTGTATACGCTGGTCCCTCTGTCTGAAATGTCCTTCATCACTCTCTTTCCCCTGCTTGGCCTGGCCAGCTTCTACACACTTTTGGAGACCCAGCTACGCATCTTCTAAGATGCCTTCCTGCCTGTAGCCCCACCCCACGTCACTGGCACCCTGGGCATCTCTCACAGTGTTTAGCGCACAGCATTATAATTGTTAGGATGTTTAGTAACCTTCCAGATTGTGAAATCCTTGAGCATATGAGAGGAGTCTTTTGGTTTTGTTTTCTAAGGGCCTGGCACATAGTATAGTCCTCATAAGAGCTTGATGAATGAATAAAGATGCTACCAACACATACAGACATAGAGATTAATGGACGAAGAAAGGTAGCATGCAACAAATGTCGAGAATGGCTTGTAGACCTACTACAGGTATTAGGAGGAGAATAAAAAATAAATTGGTGGTCAAGGAAGGATTCTTGAGCAGGGCCTGCTTTGTGGACATGTGACCCATGCCACACAGGGCCCTTCTGCTCAGAAGGGCTCCACATTTGGCTTAATGTTCTGTTGTCAGCATCTAAAAATTCTTAATCATTTTTGAACATAGAGCCCCACATTTTCATTTTGCACTGGGACCTACAAGTTATGAAGCTGGTCTGGCTCTTGGTTCTCAGAGATGATTCAGATTTATAGAAATGGGGAGTGGGCGAGCAGGCAGGGAGAAAGAGCACAGGAATCTGATGGGCATATGAGAAATGTGCCAGGCAAGTTCCACAGTTAACAGACCAGCTCGAGAGCACCAGGGGGTTTATGCTGGTAGTATGAGGCTTGAAAGACGGGTCGAGGCAGCATTTGGACATTAAGCTAGAAGTGATGGGTAATCTCAGATGACTAAAGAGCAGGTGAATGAGGGGAGGAAAGTGTAGCTTGATGAAGAGGAGTATATGGTGGGGATGTGCAGGATGTATTAAGGAGCAGTGAGGGGGCACCTGGGTGTCTCAGTCGGTTAGGCATCCAATGCTTGGTTTCAGCTCAGGTCATGATCTCAGGGTCATGAGATTGGGCCCCGTGTCAGGCTCTACGCTCAGCATGGGGTCTGCTTAAGATTCTCTCCCTCTGCCTCTGCCCCTCCCCCCACTCTCACGTGCTCTCTCTCTCTGTCTCTCTAAAAAAAAAAAAAAAAAGGAGCAGTGAAGTAGGAAGTAGTGAATCGGGAAGCTGACCCAAAGTGCAGGGGTGTGGTGGTAAGGTCTTAAATAAGGTAGAAGAGGCACAGAAAGCACAAAATTGGGAACGACTATCAGGGAAAAATAGACGCAACTTTGGCCACATGTAAGAAGGAGGAAAAAGTAGGAGTCAAAAAGGACTCCGGACTGTCCTGGGTCAGTGATGCACTCCTGGCTGAACTAAGGAAGTAAGGGATAGGGTGTCCAGTAGTTTATTTGTCAGAGGAAAAATGAGTTCAGTTTTAGATAATTGAATGCTAGTGGGATTTCAATATAGAATGACTTATTTTACAATTATGTATAAATAATTGTTCATGGAGAAGAGAGTTCGAAAATGGAAAGGATGGTTAACAGCATCAAAGTCAAATGTTGCCTACAGGCAAGACATAAACACTAAATAAAGTCTGTTAGGCCACAGTTTTAGAACAGGGATGAGATGAGCAGCCCAGTAAAGACAGTGTGGGAGTTAAGAAGTGGGGTCATCCTTAACTGCTTTTTCTCCTCTCTATTCAGCCTCTTTCTTCCTCTGTATTCAGTCAGCTCATTCTTGTCCTTTCTGCTTACCAGGTTACCAAGCCTCATCCCTGGAATCTGCCCACCTCTCTCTGTCCCACCACTGCTTATCCTCACCCTTCACAGGAGCTGAAGGCGGGCCTCTGGAGTGTGGTCTGACCTTTATCTTCTCCACCCCTGCTCCTTCTCCTTGGAGGTGGGGAGGTTTTCCTAAAATATGGGTCTGATTATCTGATTATGTCACTTTCTGTTAGGACACTGCTAAGCATTGTGTCCTCCCCAAAAGATCCGGAAGTCCTAAACCCCAGTGCTTATGAATGTGACCTTTTTTAGATATTGGGTATTTGTAGATTATGACATTAAGATGAGGTCAGAAGGGTGGGCCCTAATCCAATATGACTGTCTCCTTATAAAAAGGGGAAATTCGGCATCACAAAGATCTGGGTGATGCTTTTACAAGAAAGGATTGCCAACAAACCCCCAGAAAGTAGGAGAGACATGGGACAGATGTCTCTCACAGCTCTAAGAAGGAACCAACCCTACTGGCACCTTGATTTCAGACTCTCTCTCACAGACTCTCAGTGTTTAGCGCACGGCATTATAATTGTTAGGATGTTTAGTAACCTTCCAGATTGTGAAAGTCTTTAGACTTTTAGCAAATGAAGAAAAAGATACAAAAGGGAAATATAAACATTGTGCTCTACGTAACTCAGCTATGAATATTTATGCAGTCATTGTCAAGATGGAATGATTTCACTAAAGACTTTAGTCTCCAGAACCATGAGACGATAAATATCTATTATTGTAAACCACCCAGTGTGTGGTTTGTACTCTGTTCCAGCTGCCCTAGGAAACTAGTAGAGGCTTTAAAATAACTCCCCATTCCTTTCAGGGTAAAGACCAGACTTCCTAACACAGCTTAAAAGACGCACCATGATCTGGTCTTTGCTGGCTTCTCCAGCCTTTTCTCTTTTTTTGCACCCCGCCCCGATCCCTACCCCCTTGCACTCTTCACACAGCACACGTACTCAGCCCCTCTCAGGTTCTAGATGGAGCTTGCTTTCTCGCTCCTGTGGTCTTTAGCACAGGGCATTCCACAAGGGAATTTCTGCCTTTTCCTTCCATCTCCTCCTTCCAGTCAGCTGAGTCCTCTTCATTTTATTAAACAAACATTTTGAAATGGCATATAGAATGTTTAGAAGCTAGTAAAACAGGCACAGCCATTGGACTTAGGGGCTTCCCAGTCTAGTAGGAGAGCCCAGTATCAAATGACGTAATAGTCGATAAGAGATGTGAGCCCAATGTTGGAGGCCATAAAATAGATGGATTGTGGAAAGTGCTTAAGCGCACGCAACAGAGCTGGACCCTACACCTGTAATGAGAGCCTCCAACAAGAAGCAATTCAAATCACACCAGGGACTCCGCAAAGCTCCAAACCCTGAAGCATCACATACCTTTGAAGGTCACTGTGCGAGATGGAGCTGGAAAACAGGAGGATTGGTAGACAGTTCATACAAGGAGATGATATCAGACACTGGAACAATTCCTTCAGAACTTTGAGAGAGAATGATTTCCAGTGTGGACTTCCAAGAATGAGACTAGACCATACATGTTTTCAGCTATAAAATGTCTCAAGAAATTTATGTCCCATGTAATCTTTCTCAGGAATCCACTAGAGAATTACTTTTTAAAACAAGGAAGTAGATCAAGAAGATGGAAGGTGTGTGGTACAGAAACAGGAGATTGGACCCAGAGGGATATAAGGGAATTCCCAGGATGATGACAGAGGGAAGCTTCTGGACGGCAGCTGGGCAGCAGGACCAGACAAGAGGACAAAGGACCCTAGGAAGCACGTCTCCAAGAAGGAAAAAAAGAGAAACAGATTCATCTCCTGATTTTTTAAATCATATTTGAGCTCTGTTGGAGAGGTTGGTGAAGAATTAGTAATACGCCCATAGAAACCTAGCAAATGAAGAAAAAGATACAAAAGGGAAATATAAACATTGTGCTCTACGTAACTCAGCTATGAATATTTATGCAGTCATTGTCAAGATGGAATGATTTCACTAAAGAGGTGTTATAACCTGTTTTAGAGGATGGTGGGAGAGCTTGTGTGTACACACTGGGGGAGTGAGGGGTCAAATCTTCAACTCCCTAGTAAGACACACACACACACACACGCACACAAAATCTGAATCTGAACAATCCAGACACAGCATAAGCATAGCATCTTCGAAGTCTGGAGTAGCAGAAGAAATAGCTCAAACTGTTGAAAATAATTGTTTCTGGGGAACGGGAATTGGAGGTAAAGAAGATGTATGTCAGGAGACTGGTGTTTCCTCATAAGCCCCAATGTGATATTTGACTTCTAAAACCATATATGGTTGACCCTTGAGCAACATGGGTTTGAACTGCGCGGGTCTACTCGTACATGGGTTTTTAAAAATAAATATAGTACAGGACTGTAAGTGCATTTTCTCTGCCTTATGATTTTCTTAATAACATTTTATTTTCTCTAGTTTATTGCATTGTAAGAATTCAGTATACAATACATATGACATACAAAATATGTGTTCATTAGCTGTTTCTGTTATCAGTAAGGCTTAACAGCCAGTCAACAGTAAGCTATTAATAGTTAAGTTTTGGGGGAATCCAAAGTTACACATGGATTTTCAACTGTGTGTGGGGTCAGCCCTCCTAACCCCATGGTGTTCAAATATTGCTTTGATTAAAATATTAAAGAAAACATATGTCCACACAAAAACATGTACACAAACATTCATAGCAACATTATTCATATATCTGAAAAGTGGAAACAACTGTCAATTGTCTATCAACTAATGAGTGGATAAATAAAATGTGGTATATCCATATGCCGATATTATTCTTCTATAGAAAGGAATGAAGTACTGATACATGTTATAACATAGATGAGCCTTGACAATATTCTGCTAAGTAAAAGAAAATAGTCACTAGAGACCACATATCATACGATTTCACTTATATGAAATGTCTGGAACGGGCAAATCTAGAGACTAAATAAATAAATAAGTGGGTGAGGGGTTGAGAGGTGAGGATAAATGGGGAGTAACTGCTGATGGGTACATGTAGCATTTCTTTCTGGGATAATGAAATGTTCTAGAATTATGTAGTGTGATAGTTGCCCAACTCTGTTAGAATACTAAAACCCACTGAATTTCAGTTTTAAAAGGTGAATTTTATGGTCAGTCATATCTCAACAAAGCCATTATTTATTTAAAAATTGAAGAGGGAATGAATTACCAGGGAACAGAGTTGGAAGACAAAATTTTTATGTTATAACTTAGTGCATCTTTTAAATTTTAAGCCATGTGAATATATTATTAATCATGAAAGTAAATTTTTAAAAATTTAAATGAAGAATATTTAAAATATGATAAAAGAGAATTATCACAACCAACACTTTTTTTTTTTTTTTTTTGCCAAATCTGAACATTTTGCTATGGATATAGTTGAATTCACCTATCTACCCTCCTTGATCCCACTCCCTCCCTAACTTGCCAGAGGGAACTATGTTCTTAAATTGGCAATTATAATCCCTTAGACATATTTTTATTATAAACACACACACACACATCTACACACACGTCTATAAACCACACTATGATAGTTGTTTAAAATGCATACAAATATTTGTATTATTCTGCAATGTTTGTTTTTCCCCCAAGTTTATATTTCTAAGATTTATTCTTGCTTAGGCCAAGTAGTTCACTTGTTATAACTGCTAGATACTATACTGAACCACAATTTATATATTCACTCTGGTGCTTCTTTTGTATTTTTGCTATCAAGCAAAGGGACAGTAAGCTTTCACTCATTCATCCCATTCCCTATCTGAGCCTCGGCATTGCTCCAAGAGCCAGGAAGAAAACCGATAAGCATCTGCCCAGGGGCACCTGGGTGGCTCAGTCTGTTAAGCGACTGCCTTCGGCTCAGGTCATGATCCTGGAGTCCTGGGATTGAGTCCCATATCGGGCTCCCTGCTTGGCGGGGAGTCGGCTTCTCCCTCTGACCCTCCCCCCTCTCATGCTCTCTCTCTCTCTCTCTCTCTCTCTCAAATAAATAAAATAAAATCTTTAAATAAATAAATAAATAAATAAATAAACAAACAAACATCTGCCCAAAGTTGAGCTTATGTTTTGGAGAAGACAATAAACTTTATGTTAAAATATTGCATGCTAGATGGTGTTAACTCTGTAGAAAACAGAGCAGAGTAAGGATGATGGGCAATGCCAGGAGCCGCAGAGTTGTAAATAGTTGATGGGGGGGCGGGGAGGGGGCAGTACTAGTCACGTGTTCTGGAACAGGCTTGCATAGGAAACCACTGCTGAATCTCACCTTTTTCACAACAACAAACCTAGGTTTATGGGTCAGCCAGGATGGCTCTGCTTCAGAATGTAAGCTAGATTTGCCCCGGGCTGTGGGTTGGGTTCGGGTTGGCCTCAAGCATCTCCTCATTCCACTTAAACAAGGGTGTGTTTTCTTCATAGTAAATGTCAGACGTGCAGGAGACCATGTCAGATCATGTAAGCATATTCAAGACCCCTGTTTGTGTCTCGTCTGATAACATTCTAATTAATGCTCTGTTCCCAGCAAGTTACATGAAGTAAGCCTGGGTGGGTTTACCCTACTTACTCTACCTTCTCTAGTAGGAGGTCCTGAAAAGTCTCACAGCAAAGATGTTAGGGTAGAATTCCATAGCAAAGAGGTACTGAAGAATTGGAAACTATACTAAAAAAAGAAAAAAAGAAGGAAACACAAAAATAATGTAATTGAAAGGGCCATTGTGAGGAATAAATGAAATAATGTAGGGGCAGAGTCTAGTCCAGAGACTGGTGTAAATATTAAAAGACTAGTTAATACTTAATATATCATTTATTATGTGCCAGGCACTCTACTGTGTTCACTACATCTAACAATTTAATCTAACCCTCACAACAATTGTATAAAATAGATGTTGTTCTTATCCCCATTTTCTAGATAAGGAAACTGAGGCCAGCGAAATGAAGTGATTGCCCGAGGTTACATGACAAGTACAGCTGTAGAGCTGGGGTTTGACGCCAGACAAGTAGCCCACCATCTTTCCTCTTAACCATGCCACTCTGCTCTCTGTGTGCCTCCCTGACCCCAAGTCTAGATTTAGTGCTGTGTGTTCCCACAGGCACTTTGCTTTTCATCTCATGGTTCTGAGTACTTCTTGCTTTTTCACGTGTCTGTGTCCTTGACTACAGGGGACATTCTAGAAGGGCGGGGATTGTGCCCATCTTATTTACTTTCATTCTCTACCCATCAGAGATGTGGGGGAGGGAAGAGGTGACAACGGAGTGAAGCAGAGGTGTTCCTCCCTTTGTACCCATTCCACAATGCATGAAGGGGTAGTGAAGGGAGTATAAGAGATTAAAGATGCCAGAAAAATATGCAGTCATTGACGGAGCAAGGTATTTAAGTAAACAGAAGATACAAGATTAGGATTAAAATGAGGAACTATTGACTTTGAGAAGACACAAGAACACCTCTTCCTTTACAGATGGAAAGAGGAGGGAAAGATAGATCTTGTGAGAGCAGAGGAGGCTAGATGAGGACTCTCGGGCCAGATGACTTGGATCATTTCAGTAAATAAGGGGCGGGAAAGGATGCAGGAGGGTGGAGTGGGAGACTGAGGCAAGAGAGAGTTTGGAACAAATGTCTAACTTTTGGGGTCTGTGATCTCTTTAATATTACGATAAGTAATATGATGAACCCAGGAAGAAGAACATACACACAAAATTAGGCATATAACTTTAGAAGTCAAGAGACACCTGGTTGGTAATGCTTGCTCTCAGGAACTAATGACATTGAATAAAAGTATTTCTGAGCAGTAATTTGAAGGCAAGCAGATTGAACTCTAAGTCTGTATTTCTATGACTCGCTTCAGCAGCATCCAGTGCTGATGAGGAATTAGGTGTGGAATTAGGGACTGAGGCCATGGGCTTCTGAGCAGCCCAGAGGTGGGGGGAGTAGGGGAGGGCAGCAGGGGTAGAGGGAAAGCAAAGGACAGGCCAGTGAAGAAATGGCAGAGGTGGCAGTAGATGCTGATGGAGAGTGAGGGAGGTCCTCTTTGGGTGTCTGCCATCAAAGGTGCATGGTCTGTAGAGAACAGAAAAATAATAGTAAAACCAAAGTCAGTTTTCTGCTTATTATCATGATGTACAAGCTGTTCAAAACACTGACAGTGATAAAATCTGGCCCTCTGAAAAAGCCTTGATCTGAGACCTAAATAATTGCCGGTATCTGGGTAGGCATATGCCGCTGGGAGGCAGATAAAGTGATTCAGATAGAGGGAGTAGTCCAGGATGTGGGTGAGGTGCCGGTGGGTGGCCGAGTGGAGCCGAAGCTGAGTTGGTGCTCGAGTAGAAGCCTCCTTCAGCTGGGTGGTAAAGTGGCACAATTCAGTGGCTTTCATCTTCCAGAAACTAGATGTTGTCTGGAATCCTGAATCCTTCCTCTGATGGCTCGTCATCACCACACGTGTTTCACCTTCTTCCCGTGTCAGCTCTGCTCCCATCTGCACCTGCCACAGCGTTCCGCGGCCCTTTGCACCCCTTTTCCTAACAGGTGGCATTCATTTACATACATGGTCTTCTTCTCTACTAGACTATGTGCTCCTTGAGAGCAGTGATTGTACCATATTCATCTCTGAAGCACCAGTGCCTACAAACAGGCACTTGAATGCTTGTTGAACCAATGCACAACTATATTGTGCTCTTCTTCACAAATTCCTCAGTTCTCCGATGACCAGGCACCAGTAGAATCAGGATGCAGCTGCTCTCCTCCCAGGTAAATGCAATGAGTCTCTGTTCCCCTTTATGATGTGTTACTCCTGGGTCTTCATTCCGTTCATCATTCCAACCTGAGATGTAGAACCAGATTAGGGAGCTCCACGTTTCACATGTTTTCATCCTCAAACCATCAGGACATTATCTGGAGAGTCTGACTGCAGGGCCCAGAATGGTGATTGTTTCCACCAGAGTAGAAACCACTAGCATTTGGCTGCTTTGTAGTGGGACCAGTATGGTCACAAAGATGCACGGGTGTTTCTTTGGTGTCCCGAAAGAATTTATTTATTTATTTATTTATTTTTTTAAAGATTTTATTTATTTATTTGACAGAGAGCGAGAGCAGGAACACAAGCAGGGGGAGCGGGAGAGGGAGAAGCAGGCTCCCCGCTGAGCAGGGAGCCCGATGTGGGATTCGATCCCAGGACCCTGGGATCATGACCTGAGCCGAAGGCAGACGCTTAACGACTGAGCCACCCAGGCACCCTGGTGTCCCGAAAGAATTTAGGTGCTTCTTGAAACCCCTCTGCATTCTATTAGTTGGGAGTAATTATGCAACGGAGAAAACAGGGTCTGATTCACCCTCTCAGTCTTCCTTGGGAGTCACAAGAGGGCTGATAGTTCTCTGGAGGTGAACTACTTTCAGATTGGACCGAATCTCCAACATCTCTTCCATTACTCTGTCTACCCTCTTCTTCAAGATGGCCTCTGTGTGGTTCTGACCAAGAAGTTGCCACACCAGGGGCTAATGAAGTAGATAAATCAGAAATATCTTGGCTTAACATTTGAGGTCAGAAGCAGGAACTTTCTAGAGAAGAAATCAAAGAAGCAAAAGAAGTATAAGGGCAGCTCCCCAACCAGAGTACCCGCTGGTTGCGTCCCAGGCCCCCAGCAACTACAGAAGCATATAGAATGATCAAGCACTGTCATCAGATTGAAGCGCAGCCATAATCCTCATTCCTCAACAGCTGACCGTGGGAACCGCACACAGTTTGGGGACAATCTGGAGATGATGCTTCATGTTTAGTTAACATGACTCCGGGCACTAACACGACCTTCACAGCCTCCATGAGGCCATGGATACTTGAGCACTTAACTTTTGAAAA
The DNA here is from genome assembly GCF_964656455.1 of Halichoerus grypus. Lineage (NCBI taxonomy): Eukaryota > Metazoa > Chordata > Mammalia > Carnivora > Phocidae > Halichoerus > Halichoerus grypus. Next base: position 55,842,938 of record NC_135715.1, on the reverse strand, counting down.
CGGGAATTTGCCCTCAAGACCCGCATCCAGGGTTTAGACATAGGATAGAGCTTTTTATTTTTTTTTAATTCTCTTGCTCACTTTGTAAAATGTGCATTCAAAAAATAAATCTGGTCTGTAGGAAGGAATCTAGCTACCCATTGAACTCTAGCAGCTGCCTGTGTGATCCACCGGTGCTCTTTATAGGAAGCGTCTAAATAATTGAAATCTTTAATTGGGTTAAAGAGATCCCTAGCACATAGATGTTCTATAAATAAAAGAATGCGTAAATAATATAGCGGCCTTTCTTTTGTAGGTCCTTCCCCTTAAAGAGACCATTTTGTTTTGTTTGCTCGAATAAGATCATTGTTCAGGGACACTTAAGCAAGGTTAGGTTTTGGCTGGGGCAGGGCTTTCCCAAGGAAATCCCTTTTAGTTTGCTTCAGGTGTACCTGCCGCCTTTCCCCCCTGGCTACTCCACTAATCGTTTGTCTTTGCTCTAAGTAGCCAGGCACCTGGGCTTTGCATTTGCAGCCAGGGGTCAGAGCAACTAGTAAAGGTAGCCGGCTGACCTTGCCTTGTTATCTGAAATCGGACAGGTTTAAGCAGCCCAGAGCCTAAGAGACAGCTAGAGAAGAAAGAAAGGGAAGGAGAGAGAGAAATACTTTATAAAGAGGAAGTGGTAAGAAACTTCTGAATTTCAGTGTGACCTGTTCTGTCAGGTGATTCCTGTGGGGGAGGAGACATGAAAGAAAAAAAAAAGTTAGGTAAAATGTCCTTATAAAGACAAAATCTATTTCTTTCCTGGCTGATGATTTGTCATTCTAGTCACTTCCTGCCTTGTGACTGCACACCCGGGTTTGACAAAGTTGTTCTGCAGATCAGAAAGAAGGGGGTTTCTGGTCACACACCAGTGCCACTAAGGACAGTTCTTCTACAAGGTAAACTTTCTTCATGTCTTTTTGTCGTTTCTAAGCGCTTATGATGTTTTGCTCGTTGGGCGGCTCTGTTTCTGTGGATTGTGGGTTCTGCCTTCAGGGGCCTGAGACCCGAGCACCTGTCACCCGAGCCCTGTGTGAGCCATGCCACGGGTTAACTGCCCCACCAAGCTGCAGCCACCTCGTGTGGCTGCCCAGAGTGGGACCCCTCAGTTCTCTGGGGGGGGGGGGGAGGCTGCTTCTCTAGTTACCCACAGCTATCACCCCCCAAAACAATGATTCTTCTTTTTCCCCCCTTTCAAACCAAACCATGTTTTGATTTATTTCTCTTGCTCCATTTCAGGGAGGCTATTTACTGTGATTTTATCTACCTTAAAATGTTTTCAGGAAAGTGCGTATTGATCACTTAGATTGTGCTGCTCGTTGGCCTAGTGGGAGTAGTTTAATTTTAGCTCCTGTGGTTCTGTTTTTCTAAAAAGTTTCTTTACAGTACTTGAGTGGTTATATTAATATCTTGAGTCATACGTTACTGAGTGTGTTACTGGGTATTTGCGTGATTTTGGCGCCAACGGTTTTTAATGGGTGTGTTTAATAACCACAAGGCATCCGAGGTGCCTCTTCTTTATTCTGTAGAAATAAAAGTAATTTGCCTTGCTTAACTGTACTGTTTTTGCAGAATTGTCTCAACTGTTGGTTAGGCTTATGACCAAATGACTGTTAAGGTCTGGATGAAAGGCTTCTGTCTACAACAGAAATTCTGATAGAGTTGATATGGGCTATTTACTCCAGAAGCTCTGTTGAAACATAGACTTTGGATCTTGTAGCATCAACCTTCATTTAATTATCCTTATCCAACGGTATTAAGAACCATCGACAGATGATAAACAGAAAAAGCCATTTGGGGTGGAAATGGATTAATTTATCAGGATGCTTATCAAAACCCAATTTTTCTTATTCAACAGAGCAAATTGTGTTCTAAAGTTATTTCCTCAGGACAACTTAAAAAAAAAAACTCAGTTGACAAGGGTGGTTTATTCGCCATGTCTTAATTTTAAATTTACATAAATTGATCATAAACTGGTTTCTATTAAATAAAAATTTTCAAAGAACATCTGCACAGGCAAATTTGAATGGAATTAGTCGTTTGCCTATAAATGCGAATTTCTGAAAGTTGCAAAATGTGGCCGTCCATATTGTTTTACACATCTTTCCTGAATGGTTTCAAACTAGCAAGAATGTGGAATTGGGGGAGGAGGACCTGAATCCCAGAAGAGAACAAATTTAAAAAATGCCCTGTCTTATTTCCAGTAAAAATGTTAATGAGAACAAAATAAATTAGAATGTGAAGGTATGTCAGTATTTTCCTTACTTCGGGAGGAAATAAAATGGAATGTGAAAAAGTTAATTCAAAATAAGAAAAAAACTCTCTTGATTTAAATCAAGTTTAGACTGTTCAAGTGTTATAAAATATCCATTTCTCTTCATTCCAGCTCACCCCCAGTAACATCAGGGAAAAATCTTCTGGGTCTTGTCCTTTGAACAAGCACTGCTATGGTGGGACTTTTCATTAGCTATCTCAGGGATGCTTTTCTTTGTCACATTTTAAATTTTGTCTCCTTTAGTTTATAAAGGGGAGTATGCCTCGAAACAATCGGTAACTTAGCAAACAATTTCAGTATTTTAATCTCATTTATAATTCTTTTTCCAATCCCTTTGAAGAAGGGGAGGAGGCGGACAAGTCTCATTCAAATATTACCTACTTAAAGAAGACAAGTGATAATAATATTATTATAATATTTATATGTACTTAATATATGCAGCCAGTCTTTATGCATTATCTCATGTAATTCTCTTAACCGCCCTTAGACCTGAGGCGTGGACTCACCATGGAAGGAACTGGCCAAAGGTCACTGGGCATTTGGAGGGTCGAGGAATGGTAGATAGCCAGGATGTTCAGCTCCATGTTGCTTCTCTATAAGCAGCTGTTTATTTTATTTTATTTATTTTTTTTTTTAATTATTTTTTTTTTTTTAAAGATTTTATTTATTTATTTGACAGAGAGAGACACAGCGAGAGAGGGAACACAAGCAGGGGGAGTGGGAGAGAGAGAAGCAGGCTTCCCGCAGAGCAGGGAGCCCGATGTGGGGCTCGATCCCAGGACCGTGGGATCATGACCTGAGCCGAAGGCAGACGCTTAACGACTGAGCCACCCAGGCGTCCCAAGCAGCTGTTTATTTTAGATCCCCTCTTCCACACCAGCATCTTTTTCCTAGATGTAGATCATTAGAGGCTTTTATTTCTGAAGCTGACTGAAGAGATCTTGGCGCTCATAATTTTAAGGGAGGGAGGGGGAGAAAGAAAGAGAGAGAGAGAGGGAAAGAAAGAGAGAAAAAAATTCACAGTAAACCCAGAAGCATTTTTATTTTTATAAGTAAGCTATATCATTGTGGGTTTCATATAATAATAAAGAAGTATTCTCTTTTAATTAATGTATAATTTTACTAAAGAATTGTGTGCCTTCACCAGCTTGCCTCAACCACTTCCCCAACCTTATTTCTTGTCACTTCCTTCTTCTCTGGCTCTCCCCCATCCTCTCTTGGCCACGTTTTGGGTGCACAAGACCACAAGCCACCAGAAAGTTCCATGCTCTTTCACTTCTTTTTGCTCCAACTGTTGCTCTGATTGCTTTCTTTTATTTGTAAAACTTACGGTCAGTTTTCAAGGCTCACATCAAGAAACGTGTCCTTTTTGAGGTCTTCCTTACTAGACTCTTCCCCCATCTTCCTTGCCCCCACTAACGGTTTCTTCTGTGCGTGCCTGCTTAGTGCTTTGATCTTAGAGTAACTATAGCAGTAATCATACTGTTTTAGCGCCAAGTCCTTTTTGCTGACAGCCTGAGCCCCTTCTCTAGCTCTCCTAGCACATGGGAGGTGCTAATGACATTGACTGAATTGAAAAGTTGTCACTAGTATTTTCTCTCAGCTCCTGAGATATGCACAGAAGTCTTTTCTTTGACTTCACTTATTAACTTAATATTTACTGAGTTCCCGCAGTGACTGCCATGAAAGAAGCTACAGTAATCATACAATATTTTGCATTCGACCATGCTTCCTCTTTGCCAAAACACTATTCTTCATTTTAGCCTCAAAGCACTAAATGGACCTTGAGTTCAAGGTATTTAAGAAATTGTCCAATGACTACAGCAAACAGACAAAATTATAATCTCATTATTTTAATCTAAAAACATTCTTTGGGCTAAAACTTAACTACCCTTACCGAAATTATTGCACCAATAATGGGCTTCTTTGATGACAGAAAACACGGGAACAGATATCATTAACTTTTGCTTAATTACTTTGGATTATTCTAGAAAGTTCTCAAGTCAACTTCTCCTTGTTACTTACAAAATAAAGGCCCTTAATGTATACAGGAGAAAGGGCAAACAAATTTTTATATCAGCTTAGATGAAATAAAATTAAGAAACTTGCTCATGAGATTATATTAATGAAGAGTCACAATTTAGAAAGTAAGATTGTGAAGGCTCTGGATTTTATGACTAATAGAAGATTTTATAGCAGAATGACATTATTTATATTAGTCTAATTGTCTCTTTAGGGTTTTTTGTCAGCTAGTTTCCCAACCCCCAGAAATCATCAACTGAAATAAGGCTATGCCATCTGCATATTGAACCCTGCGGGCATAAAAATTAGAATTAGAGCCCCATCAAAATATAAAACTAACCATTGTCAACAGATTCCAAGAGTTTCAAGTTTCCCTATTTTGCCAGATGGCAATGTGCTGAAATCAAGAGTGTTCTTGTTTCGGGCCACCTGGGTGGCTCAGTGGGTTAAGCGTCCAACTCTTGATTTCGGCTGAGGTTGTGATCTCCGGGTCGTGGGATCGAGCCCCACCGGGCTCCCCACTCAGTGGAAAGTCTGCTTGGGATTCTCTCTCTCCCTCTCCCCCTCCGCACTCACTCTTTCTCTAAAATAAACAACTAAATGTTAAAAAACAAAAAACAAAAACAAAACTTTGAAACTTTAAGTTTAAAAAAAAAGTATGTTTCACACTGTTCCCATTTGGAAGTTCTGAGGAGTTGCCACCAGATTAGATGTCCACATTCTAGGGGCGTCTCCCCCCAGCTGCGACAAACACGGGGCTACCCAGGTGCATCTCCTGTGGCTTTCCTCGGTTCCCTCCTCAGTCAACTTCCTTAAACTGTCAGACTGTCCCCATTGTTTTGGTTTGCCAGTTTCCGTGATTACATCAGTCTTCCCCATAATTTCATCATCTCTCCATCTTATAAGACACAGCAAGCAGCAGAGGGGGGAATGGAAGAATTTCAATTTCTCACCCTAATAATAATAGCTAACACTTAACGTACTACTCACTTTGGATTGAGTATTTTCCTAAGTGTTTTTAATCATATTTTTTTTTTTTAAGATTTTATTTATTTATTTGAGAGAGAGAGAATGAGAGAGCACATGGGAGGGGGGAGGGTCAGAGGGAGAAGCAGACTCCCTGCCGAGCAGGGAGCCCGATGTGGGACTCGATCCAGGGACTCCAGGATCATGACCTGAGCCGAAGGCAGTCGCTTAACCAACTGAGCCACCCAGGCGCCCTGTTTTTAACCATATTGATGCATGTAGTCATCGCTACAATCTTGTGAAGCGGTTACGGGTGTTATCTTCATATTTGAAGACAAGTTAATGCATTCAAATATTTTATTACTTTAATTTTCCACAGCTGAATCAATTTTGTATAACTGCTGGATTCCAGGAGAAATAATATTCTCCTGGAATAAACAGGCAGCAGACCGTGGTGCTTATTTGTACCTCAGCTCTTGAGTTGAGCTCAAATAATCATAATTTATCCCAAATAAGTGCATCTATATTTTAATTGCTTTTATCAAACAGACTACTTCTTCATCGATCATCCTCATCAGTATTTACCCAGCACCTCTATGCACTTGACGGAGTATTTAGTTTCTACCAAGTTATAGATCTCTGCATTGGTCACAAAATATGACTTCTATCCTCAAAAGCTTGGAAAAGTTCTCAGTCTTAGAAGGTTGGAATACTTTCAGTCAAGTGGTATTCACATTTTCTGATTTCTGTGACTGACTGACATAAATAAATAATTTAGTATTTACACCAAAGCACATATACCCATAATTATACAGTAATGGCCAAATACAGGTGTCCTACAAACTTAAAAGAATGAGAGTGTTTTAATTGTGAGTTGACAAATAGAGGGGGAAAAAGTGACCCACTTTTAAAGTTAAAATAAGTTTTGGTCGACTTCAGAGCCACACCTGTGCATCAGCCCCATTTATAAGTTAGAAGGAGGCTTGTTTCTCAAATATGGTCATCAGTTTTTGTCTGGGGGAAAGACAAGCTAAAATGTTAAATTGAGCATCTAGTAAAGCCACGGTCCTGTGGTTGCAGCCTTGATTCTTGTTTTAGTCCAGCACCAGTTGTATGACGGATGGAGGTTCTCTGTCTCTGTCTCTCTGTCATATTCTCTCTCTCTCTCTCTCACACACACACTCTCTCTCTCTCTCTTCCTGAGTGGCTGAGCTAAAGTGGAGAAGAGATTATGTTCTCCACAGGCAGAAAAGCCAAGACACCAAATTCTGTAGGCCAATTAATTATGCATGTGAATTGCAATCTCCTGGATAATTTGTTTTCCTTTCTTCTCTGGTTGTACTTTGAAGAGGGAAGTGAATTAATGGAATAATTACTTTGCATTTAAACAAGAGCCTGCATTTTGATCCCTCAGTTGGGCAGTCAGCACCCAGATTTATGCAAGCGTGTATCCGAATATACGAAGTTAAGAGGCACACAGATGTATTTGTATAAAATTTACATCTTCCTTTTGTCATTTTTCAGGTAAAATTTAGAATTCAGATTGCATCTTTGTTAACCTCTGGTGTAACATTTTAGAACATGGGTCCTCTACACCTCCTTGACATCATCAGCTCAGGTTATTTTCACCAGGAGAGTCCCTAAGGAGAAATCTGGGTAATATGTGCAAAGTGAAAGTATGAACACAATGAGTGACATCTATGCTGTTAGGCATTACTGAGCCCCCCTTCTTCATCTTAAAAATGTGAAACGAACTTTCCCTGGGGTTTCCAGTGCTTTATAAACATTAAAAAAATTCTCCCTTTGGAAAGATAGAACACTATGGTCACCTTTGAGACATTTTTCAGATTTTTCCCTTCCCTGTTGTCTTTCAAATTAAGACTTTTTTCATCAAAATATCCTTGATTCTTTGTTTCTTTCCAACGACCGCAGAGAAAGGCAATTGCAATACTTCATCTGTCTGGTGATCATATAGAATGTATATAATATATACTGTATTTAACATTGCATATAATGTTAGTTTTTTAAACTTTGTGAGTCGGACTGTCCTTTCTGTGCGTGAAACGTGGTATTGGTATACAGAGGGAGAGCAAATTTGGATGCATTTTCTAGCCTTGTACTAAGTGTGGAGCCTGAGCAAGTCTCAGTTTCTTCATCTGTAAAATGGGGGAAAGTACTATCTGTTTCCTCGGTCTGTTCGTGGGCTCATTTTCCTCTTCCACTTCTCCTTTCCATCAGCCATTGTGCACACTTCACTCTACTACGCGCATCACTGTGGACTGATGGGCCCTTGCTATTTACTATTTAGTAGGCGTCATGCTAAACCCTTGACATATATTTATTCTTAACATTTTCACACAAAAGCTGGATAAGGTTGATGTGGTCCTATTCTTAGATGACCAAACTGAGGTTTGGGGAAGGTGACACCCAAGGTCCCAGAGCCAGGAAGTGCCAGAACCAAGATTTACACCCTGCCTCTTTCACATTTTATAGTCACAGGTTCTTAAAGGTGTTTTAAAATTTTGACAAAAGAAATGTTATCACAAATCCCATTGTCAACTGGTATTGGTAAATATTTGCCAACGAAACCGTGGCTTCCAACAGAGCAAAGATAAGTATAGCCCATCAAATTAATACAAATTTCCTGCCCCCATGTATCTGTTAGTCCTCATTTTGTTTTTTGTGAGAATGAGCTTGTCGTTAGAGATTCTAGAACAACTACCCCAAGGAGCCTATAGGAAAGGAGGTAGGTCCTATTATTAAGAATAAATAGAAGTCTCTGTTGTCATTGCTAATATACAAATGCGGGCTGCACATTGTCTCGGTATTTTTCCAGCTCCAGCGGTAATAGAGAAAATGCCTGGAGAATGAGGGAGCAGATAGAAGTAGAGTTGGGGCTGACAGAATCAGTCCCCGGGTACTGGTGCACCCCTGAGACTGAGGCATTGGCCTATGGTCCTTCTCACACATACCCATAGGTCTCATTGCTTTTTGTGACTCATGGTGGATGTGGTCAGGCTTTTAAGATTGCTGTGCATTTTCCTCCTCCGTCCACACTTCCTCAACTGTTAGTAGGTACTTTCCACCGTCAGTATTTCAGGCGAGGCTAAGCCCAGAGCCCCTTGACCACTGAGATCAGCCAGTACCAATGCCGTCCGCTTCTCATCTGTGGCATCCATCACTTCTGTAATACCTTTTGAAACTGCCTTCAAGGACTCTGGATGAGAAATGTGGTAAAAGCCCAAACAAGCCAAGCTCAGGACATTTGAAGATAGAACATAGATGGGAAATCTAGATTTATACACACACACACACACACACACACACAACATACATACAGTGAAGTGTGGATTTTAGGTGGTGACTCTACATAATATTTGATACAATTTATAGTGGAAATTGAGTTTGTTCCCCAGGATAATTTTGTGAAAGTTCTTTTTTTTTTTTTTTTTTAATTTTCCCCTTCATTTAACTCCTTCCATCCTTCCTTCCTTCACCAAACACTGTTATATACAGTTTAAACCCTTTGTCTCATTGAATTCTAACCCAACCCTATGGAGTGAGCACTGTAAATTGCATTGCTAATATCCTTTTTTTTAACATATGAGCATATGAAGAAACTGAGGCTCAGAAAACTTAAGGAACGCAGAAATACATAGCAAGAAGCAGTTGCGTAGAAACAACATTTTTTCACCATACCATGTTGCTTTTTAGTTTACTGTAGGTATACAATTATACATATAATTTCCCAAAGGAAGATAAGATCATTAGCATTTGGATGAGGTTTGTGGGCTGCCTGACATGCCTCTTTGCTGGCTTGGACTGGGAAAAAGGCAGCTCCTGTGGCAGCAATAGGAGAAGTTGTAGATTAGGGAGCCTACGCCATCTTGAAAGGTGTGGGAGAAGAACCCCCTCCCATGTTTCCTCTCCATCTACATACCTAAGATATAAAGCACATTTCATGGACTTTGCATCTCATGGGTTTGTTTGTTTGTTTGTTTTTAATCTGTTAGTTAGTTTAAATGTTAATGGACTTCTGTTTTTCCCGTATCTTGACTCGACCAAACTAGCATTCTCCAGGCTCTACTTCTCTTTTCAGACCAATCACTGACTCACTGTGAGACTTTGGGGAGCAACTTCACTTTTCTGGGTCCCCATTTCCCATTTTGTAACACGTCCAGTTCCCTCCTCACTCTGCACGGCTGTATTTTCTAGATGGGAGATGGTGATATGAGGAGGAAGCGGTGTCCGTACAAACAAACCAAAATGACTTCTAGGTGTTTTTGTTGCTTGAGGAGGTTGGAGAGTGTATTACCTAGAGGGGATGCCGTAAGCATTGTGACTGAAGATAGCAAGGAGAGCCTAGACCACCAAGGATTTTCTTCTGGAAACAAGAGCTAGTGAGGAAGGCAACTATGCTGGCTCTCGCCCAAATTCTTCTAGGAGCTGCCTCCTGGGCCAGTCATGCCAAACCCACAACAGCTTCCTTGGTGATCTTCTCCTGCTTGTCTCCTCACTTTGCAGGGCTCTTTTCTCTTATACAGTAGCCCCCCCTTATCCGTGGTTCGCGTTCCACAGTTTCAATTACAGTCAACTGCGGTCCTGAGAGCAGAATATCCTCCTCCTGACATTTTCAGAAGGTCAATGGTCAACAGTAGCCTACAGCTGCCTTACATCGTTCCCCTCACTTCATCTCATCACGTAGGCATTTTATCATCACTCATCTTCACAAGAAGAGTGAGTACAGTACAATAAGGTATTTTGAGAGAGAGACCACATTCACATAAATTTTATTGCAGAATATTGTTAGAATTGTTCTAATAGTTACTATTGCTAGTCTCTTACTGTGCCTAATTTATAAATTAAACTTTATCATAGTTGTGTATATATAAAGGAAAACATAGTATTTATAGGGTTTGGTACTATCTGTGGTCTCAGGCATCCACTGGGGGTCTTGGAACGTATACCCCATGGATAAGGGAGGCACCAATGTGTGGAGAAATGGAGGGCCCTTTTCCATTTTTTCTTTTTAGAAAACTCCAGCTGGTTCTTTAAGATGTAGCTCAATGAAGGATAGCATCACCTTCTTTGGGTAGCTTTCCCTTCCTTATGGGGCAGAGTTAAGTGCTTTCCTGTCTGTGCTCCCACAGCACCATGATAATAACCCCTTTCGAGTGTGAAGGTCAGGGTGGCCTCTGGGTTGCATAGGCATATTCCTTCACGGGACTGGGTGTCCTGTAAGAGCAAGGATTCATCTATTCATCTTTGCATCTCCAGCACCTAGAAGAAGGCCAGTGCTTTATGAAATGTGATTGGATGACAGGTGTGGAGTTCCTAGCGAAGAGGATCCCTTGTGCACCAAAGGCAGGAGGCATGGGCAGGAACGGGCAAGACCCCCTGGTGGTGTTCTCGCTCTTAACTCTTCGCTCAAGATGGTGAGGAATTGAAGAGAAGAAACATTTAGAACTTCTCAAAAGAGCCCAGGAAGAGCCCCAGTCATAGGTAAAATCTTGCAAAGGGTGTGTGTCCCTCGTTAACATGAGGTCAGAGCTGAGTAACTCCAAAGGAGAGCAGAGAACTTTAAGATACAGAAACCCAGTGGTCACTGGCACAAGGAAAGGTTGCCTCCAGTAAGACCTACATTGTGTTGGCCTGCAGCGTGGAGGTAGTGTAGGGTGCTCTCCCCTACCCCCAGGCTCTGGTGTAAGCATAAGGCTTCCCTAGTTCATAGCAAGGTAACCCTGGACCTGTTATTAAAATCTCAGTTCCCTCATCTATAAAGAGGAAATCATAATAATGCTCCATAGGATTGTGGCTAAAGTTAAATGTGATAATGCATATAAAACACTTAGCATTGAATAACCATTCAGTAAACATTAGCTGGCCTTCCCATTTGTCCTCTAGCTATTGTTTTCTCTGACTCCAACATAGATGGAGAGAACATTCTATGGAGAGAATAAGGATTAATCGTCCTGCATGAATAAGAAAAAAGACTGATCTTTAAGCAGCTCCTCATCTGTGGAAATCCAGGTCAAATGTCACTTCTTGTGGGGGCCATGCTTGGCTCTCCAGGGGAGAGCTCTTTTCCCCCTTCCTGGGGATCTAAATTTCCCTCTGTATTCTAGTGACTAGAATCCCCTCTCCCCTGTACTAAACACACCGGGGCCACATCTAATCTTTGTTTTGCCAGCATCTGACCCAGGACCTGCACAGAGTAGGTATTTGGCAGATAATTATTGAAAGAAGAAATGTACAGATATATGCATTTGTTTCGTAGCAGATGTTTAGAATTACCAGAGGATGAATTTCATAGTCCAGATAGTGCTATGCAAGTTATGTCCAGGGGAACTCTAGCACCCACTCCTCACTACTTCCTAGGTGCTCCTGGTTCTGGGAGCATCCCGGCTGGTTTCACTCTCCTTTTGGTCACTGATGTGTCTCCACAGTTCCTTTCCTCTCACCTCAGCAGGACTCTGCTCAAAGTCAGACACTGTACTTAGAGACCCACTGCCAAGCATCACAGGCAGCCAGCAGGGTTTATAGAAACAGCTCGAAGAGGCCTAGTGCCAGGCTCTGCTGCCGCGGGCAGAAACCCACGGCTGGCGGCTGGCGGCTGGCGGAGCGGGACCAGGGAGCATTCCATGGCCAAGTCGAAGACTGCCTAGGGACATTAGCCTCTCTTCAGTCCCCAAATCAACTCAGCAAAGTCATTCTTCCAGCAAAATGGTTTCACGAAATTCAAAGCACTCGCTTGCTTGCTGTAGGCATTTGTCCCTTTCCACCGGACAGATATTTTTAGCATGTGCACAAGAATATTATCAGTAAACTCCTCAAAGGAGGTGAGAGTAGACTTCTCAAGGCCCTGTATGCCATCAGTTAATGGGTTTGTTCGTTCACCTGATTACCTGCCATGTGGCAGCTCCATGAGATGACGTCTGGTCCAGACTTCCAGCTTGTGATCTCATAATCTGCTGGAAGAGATGGGTGTGGACGCAGAAGCCACGTGCCCAGGTCAGGACCAGAGCTCAGAGGTGGAAGAGCTCACTGATCCCCACCCAACAGCCAGAACAGAATGTCTGAAGCCATGCAGATTGTTTTTAAAAGTCTGAAGGTGTCATTTTAGTATTTGTGATTTTGGCATTTTATCTTTTGAACACTGTGCCTCAGGGTGAGTTGTTTTAATGTGGTTTGCTATTTTGGTTGCGAGGGAAAATCAGAGGGCCTCAATGCAAAGTCAAGAAAAAACACCCAGAAGAATTTGTTTGCCTAGCCTTGGTCATTATAGCCTAGAAGGTGTCAATAGTACCTGTGTATAGGATTCGGCACCTGTTGTTTGTAGCCGAGGACCTAGGACCTTTGTAGCCTGACAATGCCTTCTCAATACCTAGATTAAGTTCTTCTTCATGTACAGGAAACACAGGAAATTATATTTATTAAATATTTGAAATCATGGGAGGAATTACTCTTACTGTATATTGAGCAGGTCTTCCTTAAAGGACAGCATTACCTCTTAAGTTTGAAAACTTACAAGGAGGAAAAATAAGGAGGCCTGGACTCCAGTCCCAGCGAGCCTGGTGACAGCATCCTTTAACTGGGGTGTCATTTCACTCCTCTGCGGCAGGAAGAGAGTGGCCAGATAATCTCTATGGTCCCTTCACCTCTACATTCTATGACTCTGTTCTTCTTAGGTCATCATTTAAGGAAGTTGGCAGAATATAGCAAAGAAAACTGTTAAAGGTTTGAAGATAAGCCCCCCAAAAACAGGTTAAAAGAATTTTTTTTTAAAAGGCTTGGTGGTGATCACTAAGGCATGTGACAGAATTTTTATGAATTGAGCAGCTTCTGTAATTCCCTCTGAGAATAGCCCAAGAGAGAGAAAGCTTTAATCGTATCAGAGAAGATTTAGGTTACGGGTAGGGATATGAGCCCCCAGAGAGGTTGTAGGGTTTCCTTATTTGGATATTTTTAAGAAAATAGTAGATGGCTCTCTTTCTGGGACAGTTAGCATACAGTTTTGCCTAGAAACTGGGAGTGAACTGGATCAGCAGGTCTTAAGCTGTTCACAGTGACATCTCAGAAAGCAGGTCCCCACGTGCTGCTTTGGTAACTTCCCTGCTCTGTGCTGAGCAGCCAAGGAGTGGGCATCCGCCTTGGTCAGTGAGCAGAATGCGCGAGGACAGAGATTTACCTGCTGCTGAGGTAAGAGCAGGAGCCAGGAGGGGCTGGGAGATGCTGGGTCCTTTTCAGAGGCGGCGCCTCCCAGAGAAGGCCCATCAGGGTGTCTGCCACAGCTCCTGGTGACCCCTCCCCCTATTTCTGGGCCCATTTGAAATACACCTTCTCTGGGCTCTAACTTGTGCACTTACCAGCTAGTGAATAGATTTTTTGAACTTTTTATTTTTTTAAAAGATTTTATTTATTTATTTGACAGAGAGATAGAGAGGGGGAGCGGCAGAGAGAGAGGGAGAAACAGGCTCCCACTGAGCAGGGACCCTGACGTGGGGCTCGATCCCAGCACCCCTGGACCATGACCCCAGCCTAAGGCAGCTGCTTAACCAACTGAGCCACCCAGGCGCCCCAGACTTTGGGAACTTTTAACATGGAAGGGATTTCATCTCATAATTTATAGATGAAACAAAAGGCCCAAGGAGGCAAATCGGAGCCCGATATTCCACAGACAGGTAGTACCCTAGGTCTCCCAGGCCCCCATACTGGGCACTTTGTCCCACTCCCTGCTGGTTATTTCGGTTATGGTTTCCTTGGAGGTGTACAAGAGTATAAATTATCTGGATACCTTTTTGCATGGCTGATTCAGATGTTTGTTATTTTTATTTTTTGTTAAGTTTCTATGTTAATTTCTTACTCTTAGCTAGTCTTTTTTTTTTTCCCCTCACAGCCCCGTTTCACTTATTCATTTTCCATCTTCAAAACTTTTTGTTTATTAACCATCTTGCAATAAGTGAGCTATAATTTCTGCATCACATTTGAAACCTGACATTTAACTGTGGGCTTCCTGAAGCCCGAGGCTTTGTGACCCCCATGCTCATAGTCCAGCTACCAGAGCAGTGCTTTGCACATATACTCATAGAGGATGAGAAAGAATGAATGATTAAACAAACAGTGAATGAACGGATGGTGTCTGATATTGAGATAATTGAATAGTAGATAATCTGCTAGTCCGTAATAATATTCAGCTTTTTGAAACGATCCAAGGATACCCTGAAGTTTCAGTAGGGAAGCATCTGGATCTTAAAGTTCTTGTGGTAGAATGTAGAATGAAGGGTAGCTGCAGATTTTCAAGACGTTAACACCAGGAGCATCATTGTCTATACCCTAGGAAAGGAGAGAGATGACAAGGCATCGAGGGCCTCCACAACCCCAAGCCTGGAGTATCCCCTCGGCTTGCAAGAGGTTTGCTCTGTGTCACATCCGTAATGGCTCTGAGCAACTCGGTAGAAAACAGGTGGCATCGGGGTGTGCTGGGGGAGGGGAGGCAGGGAGATGGGCACTTCGTGGTTGGTGACTGAGCCGAGCTCTATGTGCTATGCTTTATACAGCTTCCAAAGCCCCTCAACCGTGATCAGACCACAGAGGCTCCCAGAACAACATGTTCACTAGGTTTAGAGTAATCTCACCTGCTGGCTTCCCGTGAGGGTTTACAGGGCCCGAGATAGCTAGAGAAGAGAGCCACTGAGTCCGTGCCCCCACCTCACTCCTTCTGTACCTTTATCCCCAAGGCCACAGAGATACGAGTTCTGTGCTCTGGAGCAGCCCTTGGGCAAATCAGTGTATCTGCAGGGAGAAAAAAGACGATCCAAAGGAGATTTTGACTTGACAAAAGAACTCGTAAGAGCTCCTTTAAATGGGCATCTGTATTTGAGGCTATTTATCATTATTTGGCTTCTTAAAAACAAAGTCATTTTTAGAAAACATTTTCAGAATCATCCTTTATGTAAAACTTTGGAATATCTGTTCCACAGAGGAATGGTATCCCAAGAAGATACAGTAAATTACTGGTGGTGGTTAGATCCCCTGCAGTGGGCTACTTTGTAACATGAAGGGGACTGAATTACCTGAAGCAAAGCTTCTTCCTTGTCTCATAGAAGTTTATCATGATGGCTTCTTAAAAACCTAGGGGTATTTTGCTTCGGACTCCTATGTATTTTATGTTCCTCTACTTCAGGCAGCGTAGTCTAGCACTAAAGATTGCAGTATTAATGATGTTCTCGATTACATGTTGTTTTGGATTATTAACTGAATGTTTGGAAGTTGTATAGTTTTCTCCTGCCTACGTATTGAAATTATTGAGGTAGAGCTAGGAATCTGGGTCCTGAGTTTCCAGTTTTACTTTACCCAGTGTGTCAAGTTGCAGGAAAAGTAGGACACATTCAAAAGAGTCCCTAGGCAATGTGATGCCAGGTTACAGATGCCTCCCTGATCCTGGCAGTTATATAACTGGGCATCAATATAGCAAACCAAAATACTGACCAGCCCACCGCTACCCCCTCTCAGAAAGGAATCTAGCCCGTGAGCATCTCACTCTGGGCCGATCACCTTTTCCCGTCCTTTTCTGCAGCCTTTCATTATCAGTCAGGAAACTCCTCAGAGAAAATTCAGCTTACATTTTTGCATTTATTTTTAGAGAATGTATTTCCTTCTGTAAATTCCACAGCACTGTTCTATAGTAACCTCCTACCTATACCCTTGTTTCTGTATTCCAGCTTTAGGGAAGTTGAGTCAGGTTCCTTTAATCTAAATAGTCATTATCAGAAATTCTCTTTCACTACTGATCTGGAAAATACCAGCCTCCTCTACGCTGAGACTCAAAACTCACTGACCTAAAGAAATGAGCAGGTTTCCGGAGGGGGAGACGAACCATGAGAGACTATGGACTCTGAGAAGCAAACTGAGGGTTTCAGGGGTGGGGGGATGGGTTAGCCCTTTGATGGGTATTAAAGAGGGCACATATTGAATGGAGCACTGGGTGTTATACGCAAACAATGAATCATGGAACACTACATCAAAAACTAATGATGTATGGTGATTAACATAACATAATAAAAAAAAGAAATGAGCAGGTTTTGTGGCTTTTGCAATTTGGGGGGTTATTTTGTTTTCTTAGGACTTTAGAAATAATCTTATGAAAGTGAACAGCCAGTACTTTCTTTGGCCAAATGTCTTAGGATTTTACAGCTATTGATTTAATAAATCTAAGTGCTTGCAGGAAAACTAGCAGCCAAATGTGACTTAGATGAATGGTTTGAGTCTGTCTTCTTAGATTTATGATTTGGGCAGTGATTCAGAAACAGGGTTCCAGAATTCACCACTGACTTGCAAGAGACCTTAAAATGGTTTCTAGGAGGGCATTAATAAGGGATAAAGAATATACAATGGAGTATTATTCAGCCATAAAAAAGGAGGAAATCCTACCATTTGCGACAACATGAATGGACCTTGAAGGCATTATGCTAAGTGAGATAAGTCAGACAGAAAGACAAATACTGTCTGATCTTGCTTATATGTGGAATCTAAAAAAAAATAAAAATAAAAACAAAACAACTAGAGCTAAACTTACGAAAGAAGAAATCTGACTTGTGGTTACTAAAAGTAGGTGGTGGGGGAGGGAAGATTGGAGGAAGGCGGTCAAAAGGTACAAACTTCCAATTATAAGATAAACAGGTCCTAGGGATGCCATGCACATGGCTGGCACCGCTGTGTGGTATATAGGAGAACTGCTGAGAGCAAATCCTAAGAGTTGTCACCACAAGAAGAAAAAAGAGTCCCTTTATTCTTCTTTCTTCTCTTTTTATTGTATCTGTAGGAGAAGATGGATGTTAGCCGAACCTCTTCTGATCATACGTAAATCAAACTATCATGCTGTACACCTTAAACTTACACAGTGATCCATGTCAATGATTTCTCAGTAAAACTGGGAAAAACAAAAGGGGACCGCAGTTAACGCAGGAGCGGTAGAGTGGAACCAGGAACGAACATGCCTTCCTCAGCCACTTCTTTAGGCTCCAAACGGCTCAGCACATCCCATTACTGCAGCAAGCTCTCTAGAGACTGCCACCAACGTGGTGCCAGTAATTTGCAAACTGAAACCCTAACTTACTATCCTTATGAATCTGACTACCATTACTATAACCCGTACCTTCGAATGGGCATGAAGTGGGTATGTTTTTTCCAGAAAAACACATTAATAGACTGTGTAAAGTACCTAATAGTTGATTCTAACCCCAGCAATACCCTTCTTAGAAACTCTGATCTGCATGTTTTTAATTCCCTCCTCTTCCCGCTTCTCTGTTTTGTGAACATGCTGCCATTTGCGTGTTCGGTTCAATTAGTTAAAGGGTCTCTTCTCAGTTATGGACCTTAATGGCCCTGTTAAGGGTACCTCCACCCTCTTCCTGCTCTGCTCACCAGCAACTACATTTAAAACTCCAGCCTTGCTTCGAGAACATGTACATAGACAAAGCGTTTCATCTCATGAAAACTTTAGTTTTCTTATCTATAAAATGAAGGAGTTGTAATCAATTATTTCTTTAAGTTCCTTCTGCCTCTAAAAGTTGGCTTGTGTTTCCAGGACTTACTGCTCATTCTCATAGTAAATGAGACCCTCTCCAGATATTCATGCTTGCACCCCAAAACAACACAGTAGCACAGTAACTTGGGCTGTTGACTATTCCTTCTCCAATTCACCTTTTTAAAGTTTGTATATATGTGTGAATCTATTTAAAGATGCAAGGAGGGCAGAGGGAGGGAAAGAAGGTCAATCAGACTCCCCACTAAGCGTGGAGGCCCACTGCATGGGGCTCAATGCAGGGCTCCATCTCACACGACCCCTGAGGTCATGACCTGAGGTGAAACCAAGAGTTGGATGCTTAACTAACTGAGCCACTCAGGCGCCCCATCCAATTCACCCTTTCAAATAAATTTTCCTTTAGCTTTTAACCACTGAAGGATTTTGGATTTTTAAAATGTGACGACTGTCAGACTATATGGCTTCTCCAAGTTGATCTTCCCCATTTATAAATCTCTTAGAAAAATACAGTTCTCCAGATGCTCATGTTTATCATCTTGACCTACTTGCCATGGTTTAAAAATCACATGGTTTTAAAATAATGCTTTTTTACCCCCCTTTCTAGGTCTTTAATTTGAATGGGCCATGCAATTTCTATGCTAAAACATTTCTC
Source organism: Halichoerus grypus (assembly GCF_964656455.1). NCBI lineage: Eukaryota > Metazoa > Chordata > Mammalia > Carnivora > Phocidae > Halichoerus > Halichoerus grypus. The sequence goes on along the minus strand of NC_135715.1, from coordinate 55,824,458 downwards.
TACTTTTTCATTGTACCATGATCTTTAGATTTTCTTTCTCACCTAATATTATAACTCTTTTGTTTCTTCTTTGGTCCCACTCTTGACCCTTAAAATGTCATCTCCTTTTTTACCTTTACTTGTGTTTTTCACCGGTCTCTTACCATGCTCTACAACCTAAAACTCTACGTCAAAGGATAGGGCTAAGTTTAGGCTCAGAAGGCTCAGAGATCCCATTCATTCTCCTTACCTTTAACATTGCTTCATGCTTTCAGGGTAACTAGGTCAATGTAGATGTCCCTTGCCTGAAATGAGGGGCAGTACCTGGCTTATAGTAGACATTCAGAAAATATTTGTAATGAATGAATTTCTCTCATAATCCCATGAACATCCATGAATGAAGAAGTGTTAAGTGGCTTTAGACCAGATTTTATCAAAGATCTTGCTAAAGTAGGATGGAGGAGAGCCTTCCCTTCATGTCTATAGGGAATATTTGTAAAGGCATAAGGGAGAGCCTGGCCAAATTAGTCACAAGGATCTAGTAAAGGGTACAAAGTTAATGTACTAATTTCTTAACCCAGAAGACTTGCTTTCCTAACACGTGAAAGCATGATCTTCCTAAGCTAGAACACCTAGGTAGGCTCTCTGTTATAGTTTTTTAAATCTCCCATGGAGTATACATATTAGACGACTAATGAATAATTGCTAAGTGAGCGAATGAGTGGACAAAATGAATATCTAACACAAGTGTAAAGGCATTGAACCTGAATAGATAGCGTGAGTGAAGAGAAAAGATTTGAGAATTGGAATCCTGGCTGCTCTTCTCCTTGGCTGTGTGATCTGAGATATGTGTCCTAACTTCTCTGAGCTTCTGTTTCCTGTTCTACAAAATGGGAATACATATATTTATGCCATCAGATTTCATTGAGAGACATTATAATAAACACAAAGCTTGTGTTTACTGCATCCCACAAGTGTCCTCTCCTTGAGGCCTGGGTGAAGGGATTGCCATCAGACCTCGGTTCTGTAGCCCTAAAAAAATTGGTTTCTTTGGCTTATATAGATAGAGTGAATTATGTAACTGATGACATTTTCCTTTTTGCATTAGCTTCTAGAGAACTTGGAGCTAGATTTTCAGCCTCCTTCTAGCAAAATGTGCAGTCTTAACTCTGGATTTGGAGGCGTAAAGCTCCTCCCTGCCATTATCTTATTTTGCCCATGTTTATTTCTCCTTAACAATTGCATGATTTGGGGGCACCTGAATGGGTCAGTCAGTTAAGCATCTGCCTTCGGCTCAGGTCATGATCCCAGCATCGAGCCCGGCATCGGGAGCTCCCTGCTCAGTGGGGAACCTGCTTCTCCCTCTACCCCTCCCCCCTGCTCGTGCTTTCTCTCTTTCCCTGTCTCTCTCACTCTCTCAAATAAATAAAATCTTTTTTAAAAAGTTATATTAAAAAAACAAAAAAACAATTGTATGATTTTATTCGTTTAATTCTTAGGTTTGGATGTAATTTTGTAACCTGGCTCAAATTGTTTTGGGGACAAGGCTTGGTGGGGGTTGGGGAGGAAGGAAGGATGGATGGAAGGAAAGGATGAAAAAAAGAAAAAAGGGAGGAAGGAGACAGAGAAAGGCAGACAAAAAAAGGAAAGGGAGTGAAGATGGCAAGAAAGTCAGCTAGCCATTGCCTGTCCTGAGGGTCACTGTGCTGTGTAACTCATGTTTGCTTGTATGGTTAAGTTCTACACAGTTTTACCTTCCTTCAGAGAACCAGTGAAACTTTTTAGATACATAAGGTAAATAATAAAGTTTTTATGGATAATAAAACATATTGGTAGAGGAATTGAAATAGCAACAATATCTAATTCTGTGACTTTCAAATCATGCTCCCTTGAGTTCCTCCAGGTACATAAGGTGACAGGAAGTGGGCTAGTGGCGGCAGGGGGACATTTGGGATTTTTCAACCAAAGCCTCTCAGAGTTGTTCTTTTTATTTGTTCGCTTTTATGTTCTACATAAAGCTTCTGGTAACAAAGGATTTGGAGGGAAACAAAAGTTTGAAGCCACTGCTCTACGTACATGACAAAATAGTCAGTTGGTGGATAATAGATGTGGCTTTGCAGAGTTGAGCATAAGGCATTTTTGGCCTATGGGTGGAAGTGTTAAAACTGTTGTTTTTCTGTGGTTGTTGGTTGCCACTGAGAACAAGCACAGACTAGAGAATGCTGTGAATGTACAGAAAAGGAAATTCATTTAAAACGATATCCTGCAACAAATATAAGATATTTTTAAAAAATCAATAACTTCACTAAAATGCTCAAATTATAATTCCATGTAAAAATACCCCATCATCCACACTCCCACCCCACTCACTCATTCCTTCCCCACCAGGAAATCCAGCAAGCTTTAGTGGAACTCCAATTTGAAATATTCTGGTGTGAAATTAGCTAGGGGCATGGAGAATATGTTTTCTGTTTCATTGTCTTTCTACCCACTAGAGGGCAGCAATAAAGCTCAGGGAAAGGAGAATGAATAACTCCAGCACTAGCCTTAGGTTTCTCAGCAAGACGAGCCTTTCTGAAAAAAGAACACTTCAAAAGTCCCTCAGATTCCCATATATGAATTATTAGAGGGTAAGGTTCCCTTCCTCCTTCTCTAAATATTTAGAGAACTTTGAAAACTCCCTTTGAAGTTATAAAAGTTATCTGTTGGCTTGGCCAACAGATGTGATGTGACATGACATCATCTCTAAAAAAGACATTTATGTAAAAGTTAAGTGTTATGGTTGTATATTACCATGTAACACACCACTCCAAGACTTGGTGATTTAAAGCAACAATCATTTTATCGTGTCTCTTGATTCTGTTGACTGGGCACAGCTGGGTGATTTTTCTGCTCCGTGCGATTTGACTGGGACTGTGGACATCCAGGGTCTCAAATCAGCGGGAACATCTCCAGTGGCCCTACTGCAGTGCATGGCAGTCGATGCCGACTGTCAGCTGGGAGCCCAGCAGGGACTGTTAACCAAAGTGCCCAGTCATCGGCTTCTTCATGTGGCTTGGACGTCTCACAGCATGGCACTTGGTTTCCAAGAGGGAACATCCTAAGAACGGGCATTCCAAAAGGAAGGCGCCAGAAGATTCCAGTCCCAGACATGGCTTCTACTGCCTTCTCAGTAGTCAAAGCAGATGCAGGATCAGCCCAGATTCAAGGGGGAGAGAAATCAGCCCCACCTCCTGATGTGAGGAGTGGTCTGTACACACAGGGAGAGGAGAAAGTGGTGAGAGCCAATTGGAGGCCACCACATGGAGGGTTAAGCATAAGGCGATTTCTTACATATTGGAAAGATAGTTATAAATCATGAGGGATGCAGAGGGATATTTCTTCATTTAATAAATGGAGACTGCTGCCTAATGTGGTACTTTAAGAATTAAGATGCACAGAAGTCATTCCTTCTGTTCTTTTCCTTCTGCAGATCTGTTGCCTAAAGCAATAAAAATGGCGAGAGGATCAGTGTCCGATGAAGAAATGATGGAGCTCAGAGAAGCTTTTGCCAAAGTTGGTGAGTAGACCAGGCAGCTCAAGTCACATAATTCTCCTCTTTACTGAGTAGCTTCAGGACAGATTCGATGAAATGGTACTATAAGCAAAATGGTACAAGTGAAAGGAATACAGTGGTATTGGCCAGAGGAGCTGGGGGAACTTAATTTTGAAAGGTTCACTTTAGGAAAATTACTTCTTTCTCTATCAAAACATGGAATGAACACTTTCACACCTGCAGCTTTTCTCCTATTTTTATCTTGTCTGTTTTCTTTGGTTTCCTTTGTTTTTCTACAATTCCGTAGTTTTTCTTTATATCTCTAAGCTTGTGATTTATTTTCCCATCTGTTCCTATAAATCTCTTCAGCTCCTGCTTCCAGAACCTCTGTTGTGACATGATGACTCGTGGATGTTGGAAGTGACACTAATGTCCATCTCTCATAGAAACAGGCCCCTCGTGAGACTCTGGCTCTTGCATGGGGTCGGGCTACAGCCCCTAAGTGATTGCCTCTCCAGCACACTCACCTTCCCTCACCTCTTCATCCTGTTACCCGAATTGCCCTGAGACTTCAGGTGGCTGCTTGCTTTGCAGATACCGACGGCAATGGGTACATCAGCTGCAACGAGTTGAATGACTTGTTCAAGGCTGCTTGCTTGCCTCTGCCTGGGTACAGAGTGAGAGAAATCACAGAAAACCTGATGGCTACAGGCGATCTAGACCAGGATGGGAGGATCAGCTTTGATGAGTTTATCAAGGTGAGTATGATGCAGAATACAAGGAGATGCATTTGAAACCTGGGGCTTTAATTTGAAAAATATCCAGAAATACATTCCCACCCTCCTTGATTCACCATTACATATTCTTCCCTTTGTGGTTTTCTTGATCACAGATTGGGTTTCTAAAGGTACATTACATTCTGACAGGTTTTTCATGGCCTAAAAAGCACAGAGGTTGCCAAGACCTTTAGAAAGGCAATCAACAAGAAGGAAGGGATCTGTGCAATTGGTGGTACTTCGGAGCAGTCTAGTGTCGGCACCCAGCACTCCTATTCAGGTAGGATGTCCCAGTGGGTGCGCGGTGGAAGTGGGGTGGGGGCCGGCATGAGGGGAGACTGGCAGGGTAGTGGGAAAGGGGGCCATATGGAAAGGATCTGTGCCTTCCTGGCATTACAGAGTCTAAACCTGGTATTCAAACCTAAGGGGTACAAACAAGCCAACACAAGTTTATTGACTACTGCCCGTTGTCCTGTGGTTGGTGGGTCAGTTCCAAGGACATAAGGTAGGAGGAGCAATCCTAATCCTAGGTAGAGTCCAATACCAAATAATCTAAATAGCATTTAAAAAATACACCAAGGCTGCCAGAACTCCTTTGTTAAATCTTATGGATAAAATGAACTACTCAGGCTTCTGTCTCCTCTAAACTTCGTAATAATTCTCAATGCCTGCTGATTGGTCAAAAAAAAAAAAAAATTGTGTTTTCACTGATTTGGAAGGAAGTTGTATATTTCTTCTGAAGGCTGGCATCCAACAGCCTTAACGGAAACTAAAAGTTCAAACAGGACGGTAATCCAACAAATCCCAAGCTGAGGTCTTCAAAACATTAACTGATCTTAAAGGTAAATTCATGATTAAGTACAGTCTGTGATTGTGGAGACACTGTTTAACCTTTTACTTTTTTTTTTTTTTAAAGATTTTATTTTTTATTTATTTGACAGAGAGAGACATAGCGAGAGCAGGAACACAAGCAGGGGGAGTGGGAGAGGGAGAAGCAGGCTTCCCGCTGAGCAGGGAGCCCGATGCGGGGCTCGATCCCAGGACCCTGGGATCATGACTTGAGCCGAAGGCAGATGCTTAACGACTGAGCCACCCAGGTGCCCTAACCTTTTACTTTTAAAGTAAAGACAGAAATTATATAAATATGTATGATGAATCTTCAAGACAGTGATGTGCTGCTGCGGTGCTTCTCAAACTTTTGTGACTCAGGATTCTTCTGAGGGACCCTATTGTTTTCAGTGACACACAATTTGGGAAACACGGTGCTGGGCTGTAAGGCATAACTTGAGGTTTTATTAAAACTTCCAAAATCAACTTCTGGCAGCTTTACTGATAGGAAAGAAAGATTATATCAAAAAGATTTTATTTCATAGCAATTTCATTATGATTGTATAAAGAAGCTCAAAGTTATTACAGGGATTATCTGTGATCATCTCACATTTAAATTGGCTGGGCTTGGGGCGCCCGGGTGGCTCAGTTGTTAAGCGTCTGCCTTCGGCTCAGGTCATGATCCCAGGGTCCTGGAATCGAGTCCCGCATCGGGCTTCCTGCTCGGTGGGGAGTCTGCTTCTCCCTTTCCCTCTGCCTCTGCTTGTGTGCTCTCTCTCTCCTTCTCTGTCAAATAAATAAATAAAATCTTTAAAAATAAAAAATAAATTGGCTGGGCTAAAGACAGCCTGAGTTTTATCCTATAAGCATGAGATCACATTCATATTTAAATTGTATCTAAATATAAATAAAATGTATCTTTATTATTTATATATATAGTCATATATGATAGTTACATATTATATATATAGTCATATATGATAGTTACATATTATATATATAATTTCTAAATCTGCCTGCCATATATTTTATGACTTGGAGTGAACAGAGATTCTGTGCCTATTCCCGAAGTCATCTGAGGGTTTTTTTTTTTAATGTCAAAAAATGTGAGATGATAGGATAAGGGACCAGATAATATCTCAATGTCACCCCTGGGCATGACAGTCTGAGATCCATGTGTATAATTTTGTTTATGTCAGATTTTCACTTTGCAAGTAAGTCATTTTTATCATTTACTTGCAGAGGAAGAGAAGTATGCCTTTGTCAACTGGATAAACAAAGCCCTGGAGAATGACCCGGACTGTCGACATGTTATTCCAATGAATCCAAACACAAATGATCTCTTCAGTGCTGTTGGGGATGGCATTGTCCTTTGGTAAATAACACTTCCTTCTTGGTTTCCAGAGGTTTTCCTGGGATTTTCGGGAATACCAACAATTCATCCTAGGCCAACTGACTTTGTGCTCAGCTGGACCCAAACTGCTTTCTGGACTTTTACTTGGCAGGTCCTTGGAAAGCAAACTAATTTCAAAAGCAACTTCTAATGAGAAATGTAAAACTATTATTGCTTGGTTGGAGGAGAGGGATGTGCAGCATAGAGACAAATAAATACAGATAAAGATGCAATAATACAAGGCCCAAAGCAATTCTTTTTGGAATATATGCCACTTGGCTTCATCTGAACATGACCTACCGTGAAAATAGATAGATTGATGATAGCAGCATGATAATTGAAGAAACCCAATGCAAGTCCTTCAGCAAAGGGCCTTTTGAGTGGTACATACAAACATGCACTTCAGATGCTGAGGACACCTGGAAAAAGAGGAAGATTTTTGGTCTGCAGAAGACCTCAACACACAATAGTCATGATGGTGTCTTTGAAATGCTTCTGTAGCTCTTGCTTTTAGCAGCTTCTGAGACCACTGTCAGACATGGTGTTAGTGAAGAGGCTTGAAATGCTCACTCTCAGGTGGGCACAGGAGTTGGAGGGAAGGATGGGTAGATAAGACGTAGAACCCCTTCTTCCCTGCTCTGAGCAGAACAATTCTGCTTTTGGTATTTTATTTATTAGAGTTCACCTTGAGATTTCATTTTAAAAACTGTCAACTAAAAAAAAAAAAAAGACATAAAAAATGTAGCCTCGGGATCAAGTTCCTTAGGTTGGCATCCAACGCACTGCATCATCTTCCCTCAGTCTCCTTCTAGTTTTACCTCCCAGGAGCCCCATGACTCAGGTACCCAGCCCAGGCTACTGAGTGAATGGCTGCGTGAATAACTGAATGCATCAGCAACCACACTTATTCTTCCCCACACACATCCTGCTCATAACTGCAACTGTGGCTTTGCCTTCTCCTTCTTTTTAAGAATACTCTTCCACATCCTCTCCTCCTATAGAAATCATTTACCCTAACAGTTTCTGGTCTATTCCAGTTCCCCAGGGTCTCTCCCTGCACTGGATTCTCAAAGCACATATTTGTAGTACTTTGGGAGCCATTATAATGCTCTTCTTTTGGACCGTTAGGTAACTTTTCATATCCATATATTTTGTGTCTATAATTGCACCATAAGCTTTTCAAGAGCAAGGTTACCTTCTGCTTTCTAAAGTCACCCCTCCCTCCTACCAGCTCCCACAGCTTCTAGTTCACCAACAGTTTCAGATTTTTCAAATAATGACTTAAGAGTTTGTTTTGCCTGAATTGCAATAAAGTGCCTTTCATTTAAATATATGTTAAACACACACACACACACACACACACACACATACACACACATGACAAAGTTATAGAAATACATCTTTAAAGAACACCACAGAAAAGGTAGTTGCTTAAAAATTGTTAGGAAAAAATGTTAATGCCGATTTCTCATTAAAAAACAAATAGCCACAGTCAAGTTTACTATTCTTTGAATTTGTTGTTGTTCCTTTGGATTTGCTTTTTCAACTTCCTTTCTTTAAATAAGATGGAGGTGATCTAAGGAGATTTATTTTCTATGCCCCATTGGAGGTTAAACCAGTGCTAAATGAATAAAAGCAGTTTTTTACAAATAATAATTGCTTACCTTAGATATCTGATCAATGTATTAGAGACACTTAAGTGGGTGAAATTTCTCAAGTACTGATACAACAGTGACTATAGCAGGATATAAAACATTTTATCATCCACTTAGTTAAAAGTATAGCGTTCTACCAGGTGTCAGAAATTTAGACATTATATAAGCTCAGAAGTGTACAGGTGGTCACTTACATAGTGTATATATAGTCATTTATGTACAATTTTCACAGCTGAGAAAGTAAAGTACTTATGGAGGATTTGCCTTGGCTCTCTACCCAGAATTTCCTAATATGCTGAGGATACCAGGATGATTTTGCAGCTTCTTAGGTGCATGAATAAAGTGGGATCTTTATTTCCTGCCTCAGTATATTAGTATGATTTCAGGAACCTTGACCTTTCCCATAGAGTTTTAATCTAATCAAAATTGCATAACTGATTTTATATCTAAACACTGGATCACACAGATTATATTGCTGTCGTCTTTGCTGATGGTATTGCTAGAATTTAAATTCCATGTCACTGGACTCTGTTATTCAGAAGCCAGCTTTCTTTAATGTAATTGTTTCTTTTTTCAGTAAAATGATCAACCTATCAGTGCCAGACACAATTGATGAAAGGACAATCAACAAAAAGAAACTCACCCCCTTCACCATTCAGGTATGTCTTCTCTCTGTTGCCAAACTGTAAGATTGTGCTTGGAATGAATGAGCCCTGGAAATGCAGAGCCAGCCTTTTCCAGGTACTCGGGCGCTATTCCCAAACCCAGCTCTGCAGCCGGTGGTTCGTCACGACTCGTGGGGACAGAGGGAGACAGTTTTGTTTTTTCTTTAATAATATAACAGGGAACCTGGGAGGGGGAATGTTGGTGGGGTGTTAGTAGTTGGGGGGCATTCTTTGTTTGGGCCCCTTAGGAATAAAATTCACATGGGCTAAAGTTTTTAACTCCACTTTCCCTAGCAATTTATCTTTGAGCTGATGCCAAATCCACAGCATGTTAACTGAAAAGATAAGCCTTTCTAAGAAGTGAGGGGGCAACAAAGGGGAAGTCCTCCGGCAGCCTAACAGTGGTATTGGCTACAGCCACCAAATATAACTTGGTCTTATGCCTTCAATTTGTTGATTAACGGGAACAGTAACCAATAGTAAGTTAGCCGTATTTCTGTGTTACGTTCCAGTGTTTCAACACTATTGCAATTCTCTTGCTCAGAAAGCATGTCTTACTCCTTAAGTCATGAACAGTATGTTATGCTGTTTGATTGTAAGCAGTGCTGTGTATTTTTAAAACGGAAGCAGTAACCAATGTGAGAACAGTGATTAAACCTATATGAATGCACTTAATGGTAAATTTAATCTTGATGTTGAATTTTAATATCAGCCATGAATAGAAACGATATTTTTTGTTCATCATTTGAGCTCTACACTCGGGTAAAAACCCAGCTGTCTGATAGTCCTCTTTCCAATTCACTGGTGGCCTGTCTTTTGTTTTTAATGTGTCATAAACACAACTTCTATACGTCGCTGCCTCTAGTATCTTCTCCTTTGTGGACCCAAGAACAGTATATAGATTCTAGACTGAAAATGGCATTGTTTCTGTTCCAACTGTGTATGAGTTGTATACACATTATATACATTGTTATTAGTGATAAGAACATGTATGTATGTGCGTGTGTGCATGTGTGTGTAGGTGTGTATATACTTAAGGCCCCTAGATATTCTGGATACTCAATAAATTATCTCAGTAAAAACCACTCTATCTTTTCTAGGAATTTGATTTGTGTATTTTTCATTCTCTTAATACCCAGTCTGAAAGTCAAAAAGCTATTTTGTTACTCTTTTTTATGACCTTGATTTATATCAACAATTGTGCTGTTAACGATCACCAATGGCAAGACAATGACTACCCTCAAAGGTACCCCTTTATGTCTGGCCAGTGGGGATGTTGAGTGTGTCGGCTCCATCACAGGGCAAAGTGGAAAACTGTAAGACTCGTTAGTTTGATCCGGGCCAGGATGGACTATCGACTCAAGGTGCCAGTTTGAGTGAACAGGAATAAGCCCAGTATCTGGGTGACCAGATGTTTTTCTTTCAGTTGTTACTCACTGCTTTCTCTCAGTGTTAAAATTTAGTGAAGACCATGCCTCTAGACCTGTGAACTTTCCAGAAGCAAAGCATTGTTGTCATCCAGGAATCATTGTTTGACATCTGCAAAGTTAAAAACAATGTTTGTACACTTTTTCTACCTCAGGAGAATTTGAACCTGGCTCTGAATTCTGCCTCAGCCATTGGATGCCATGTGGTTAACATTGGGGCTGAGGACTTAAAGGAGGGGAAGCCTTACCTGGTCCTGGGACTTTTGTGGCAAGTCATCAAGATTGGATTGTTTGCTGACATCGAACTCAGTAGAAATGAAGGTATGAGCAAAGCCACAAGTTGTTATTAGTGGCCTGGCTTTTTATTAATGCATGTGTTGGGGGCTGTAGGGGGAAGATGTCAGAATAGTCAAGCTCAGAATCCTCAATTTTTGAAAACTATAGTTACATCGAATCCATTGCATTAATGGTTTCTATCCACACTGACCAGACTTTTTTAAATGACAGAACAAAACCTTTTTAAGACCACAGACTAATCATAACGCTTACTTAGAACCTAGAGCTCAGTCCTGGCTGTCTGGGATCCAACCTCAAGGGCTTTTCTGGGTTCACTTTGCTTCTAGATACTTTGTAACAAATAGACTCCTTTTTAACTTGTATTTGATGAAGCGGTTCACATTCATATACCAAAGTGATAGCACCAGATTAGGAGAAAGTTGATCTATTTCTTACCAAGACTATGGAAGATTACATGTAGGGTTTCAAAGTTCGCAACTAAATATTGTAGCTGTCAATCTTACTCCGTCTGCTCTCCCCATTCTATCTGCATTTAAACAATTACAGCCCTGTTGTTTAGATAAAAGAAGTAGATCGTGATAAGAATCATAAAAAAACAGGGTTACCTTTTAGCTTTCCAGGACAGAGCCCTATGAAATCTGTAGCCAAATTCTAATCTTTAGTTATACATACTTTTTAATTTATATCTCCAAATCACAATAACCAGCAAAAAACCCTGGGTTGCCATTTTTAAACCGAATATATATTAAACATAATATAGAGGAGAAAAAGCAAATAGGAAACTTAGAACCCATGAGAAAGAATACTGATTTACAAATTATGACTGCAACTAAATTTAAACCTTCTAGCTGAGCAAAACATATTTATTCAGCTGGGAAAAATAGAGGAAAGAGTTGATTACAGTTTTTGAGATGCTGTAATTATGCAAGTAAGCATTTGAAATATAAAACACCTCTGGGAGTAGACAAGAAGACAATTGTCATTATTACAAAATTGATCTCTTGAAAGCAGAACTGTTGTCGTATCGTAAAATGTGGTCTGACAGACCCGGCGGAGCCTTCTGAGCCTGATAGTCTTGGTTATTTCTGTGGCTCTTCCATGGCCATGGTCTTCTTAGGCATAGCACTGAGATTCACTGGTGACATGTCTTCCCCACCTGAAAAATGAGGATAATAGATAAGCTCTCAAAACCTTGCCTTCCTTTTTAGGGAATGATAATAAAGTGTTTGGTCCATGGGAGAGGCTGTAGGTCCCCTTACCCCAGAGAAACAACATTGCTCGGTCAGCTTTCCAGCAGAGCTCAACGGAAGTTCTAACTAATCCCTTCAGATATCCCCTGTATTTATTTTTCTTCGGCTTTTGTCCTTCTTCAGCTCTGATTGCTCTTTTGAGAGAAGGGGAGAGTCTGGAGGACTTGATGAAACTCTCCCCTGAGGAGCTCCTGCTGAGGTGGGCTAACTACCACCTGGAGAACGCAGGCTGTAACAGGCTCAGCAACTTCAGTACTGACATCAAGGTAGGAGGAGTGTGCTCTGAACAGGACGACCTGCAGCAGAGAGCGGGAACTGGGGCATTTGTGGAGAAAAGACAGACTCGGCTCCAGCACTTCAGAGGCGCTAGAGTTCGTTGGCGGGGGTGGGGGTGCGGCTGGTGCCGTGGGAGCTGCTCGCTCCTCTCAAGGGCCCCCCTCTAGATCTGTCCAAAGTCCTAGCGAGGCCGCAACATCAAAGGGAGATGGGCCTCCCCTGGAGTGACAGCGTCAGCAAGTAGAGGGAGGAAGGGCAGGAGGTCAGACTGCTTTTCAAGGAAGAGTGTGTGTAGGACTGGTGATGTCCTTCTGATTTTATCAAAAATCAGGGAGCATCTGTTGGGAGCATCGGATGGGAATCCTTTAAAAAAATTCAATGAGGATTCCTCTTCTGAGGACACTAAGAACACCAAACACGGCGTCTGCTGCATCCCAGACACTGTCCTACCTGCTCTCTATGCGTATTGGCTCATTTAATCCTCACGATTAACCTTTGCGGTAAAGGTTATTACTTTCTCATTTTACAGATAAGGAAACTGAGGTAGAAGGGGAATTTAAGTAATTTGTTCAGGTTCACGTAGCTGGGGAACGGGGTCGGAATTCAAACCCAGCAGTCAGCCTCCAAGGTCCCCGTCCTTGAGCACCATACATACTGCCTGTCTAAAACAACCGGTGAATTTCTCGAAAGGTATTCATTTGTAGAAACCAGAGTGGTTTTTAAAAGATAATGATTCTGGAAACCGTCTGCAATGAGAATGCCCCCCAGGGCAGGTAGAAGGGCAGGCAGCCCTACAGCAGAGATCCAAAGGGGGAAAGGCTGAGGGAAGCGTGCCCTGTGGTTTTCCAGTTGGTGAAAAGTTCCGTGTCAGGGTGAAAGACAGCTGTTGGCACTAAGGACAGATGGGCCAAGACAGAAGGAGCTTAAGGAGCGGTGTGAGATGCTGGGATGCAGCACGAGAAAACCTTTTCAGTCTCCACTTTCTCAAAAGTTAAAAAGAAATCTTCTCCAAAGAGAATGAGTCAGAGGAAGGGTCACAAGATTCACCAAGAGTCACCCAGGCTTATATTCCTTTGAGTGACAGCTTCCCCCTGCCATGGACACAATGGCTGCCAGGCATGGTGCTGGTTAGACGGAAGCTTCTAGATGGAAAGTCCCCCATTCCTTAGCACCTAAGTTAATAATGCCAAATGCATTTTTCTAACTACACCACTTTCACTGGTTATTGATGGCCTGGCACCACCAACCAAGTGGGGATTTAACAGGAGCTGGAGAGCAGCGTTATCTTCCTTGGTGCTCACCAGTTAAGCTCTACACCTGTTTCAGCCAAAATTTTCAAGCTTTTCAGCCAAAATTAGGCTGCTTCGTCTGAGCCATAAATTTATCTGATTTCTCATCACTAAAAAGCTGTGTTCTTTAGAATAATAACCATAGGAGCTGGCAAGCTGAGCATAGACAAGGGTGGTGCCTGTCAGCAGGGGGCAGACAGCCGCATCCTGCCCAAGGTCAGCGCCGTGACGTATGTCTGAGCAGCTGGCAGCTTTGGGAGGTGCCCTTAAATCACACAAAGTCTGCAAACGTGGAGAACACCCACCCTGGAGCGAGTGAGAAGGGTTTATTAGGGTCAGATAAAATGAGAGGAGACTTAGCAAAGCTAAGCAGATGTAATACGCGGTAGGCAGATTTGATTTGTGCCCGACACCTGCACGGAACTTTCACTGACTTCAAAATAGCTACGTTAAAAAGTAAGAGAAGGGGAGGGTGGAAGGGAGAGATGAAAAGAGGTTTCCCCAGGTGCAGCGTCAGTGGCAGGCTTTCTCTGGTTCTAACGTCTCTAATGTCACAAGTGGGGAGCCTACCTCTGCTGTCCCCAGGCCCCATGCAGGTTTAAAAACAAAAAGAGAACTGCTGATTTTTCAGTCTTTAAGAGAAATTAAGATGCTTTTAAATTATTTAAATAAATTACCTGATTATCTGTGTGCTTTTATTGAATGAGCATAAATTATCATTTTAAGACTAGGATTCTGTGAATTCTTTTCGTCAATAAGCATATTTGTAAATCTAGGAAAACATGAGAATTCAATATCTGTATCCAAGCTGCTATCACTAAATTTAACCATTTTTTTCCAACTTCTTGATAAACATTAAGTGTGCTTGTCATCTTAATATCTCCTTTTACGTAAAGATTGCTTGTTAATGCTTCAACCTTCTGTCTTTGAAGTCCTTATTTTTCTTTTGCTGACTGTCCATTTAAGTGTATTTTTAAACTGTGCTTTAAACTTCTGCTTCCTTTTTCTGTCACTTTTTTTTTTTTTTAATTAAACCTTAGCTGACTGACTTCTGCAGCAATATAAAGGTATATATATTTTCCTGTATACAATTTAATACCTACAAATGAATTATTTTCCTCCCCTAAGAACAACAAAATAGCATTTGCTTCTTTGGGTTGCCTTTTGTATATATCCTATGTTTGTTATACTCCTTTAAAAGAGAAGGTCCGATAACGATATGTAAACAGAGAGATAGAAAATTCAAATTAGTGAATGCTTCCAGCTTTGTTAATTAAGTTGCATTCTTGAATGACAGTCAAATAAGAAATATAATATGTTTGCTTTTGGGAAATTATTGTCGTGCTAAGTATGTGATTAGCTGTGCTGTTTTGAAATTGTAATTTCTTAATTTCTCACAGGACTCAAAAGCTTATTACCACCTGCTTGAGCAGGTGGCTCCGAAAGGAGATGAAGAAGGTATTCCTGCTGTTGTTATTGACATGTCAGGACTAAGGGTAAGGCCATGTCCCAAGTTGTGTTTAGAGAACGTGATGCTGCCTTTGTGTTGGCAGTTCCCTGGCCCCGCGTGACCTTGACTCTGGGGTTCCATGAGTGCATGTGTCTGCTTAAAGCCCTGTTAAAACTATTAACAACCGTTAATGGCTTCGGATGATAATTGTGGGAAATTGCATCTGAAAATAGACAGTAAGGAAGGAAAGAAACTAATACCACTCAAATGCCACACACCATGCTCAGCACGTCTGTGTGTCTCATCATTTAAGAGACTCAAGGACCAAGAGGTATTAATTATGTTTATTTTTAGGTGCCTGAGTATTATTTCTGGAAATCGGTGGGATATTTATGCAAATAAATAAATTCTCACTTTATCAATGAAAAAACTAAGTCTCAGAGGGATTAATTAATATGACAGATTACTGGAAGTTATTTGATCCAAGGCTGGGGTCCTTTTCCTCTGGTAGTAATAAGGAGGCAACACCCCCACCTGCTGGTACTAGGTGCCAGGTACCACGTTAGGCACATTGCATACATGGCCTCTGACCCTCGCAAGTATCACTAAGCTAAGTGTTAATAACTATTTGCTAGTTGAGAAAGCTGAAGGTCAGAGAGGCCACAGAGCCAGGACCTGACATAGAAAGAATTTAAACCCAGGACGGCTCCAACATTCACCCAGCCACACTACGACCTCACTACATCACTGGGGAGGTAATCGGAGAAAAGGACTGGGTGGAATTGTGTGAGTTCTTAGAAGTGTCTGGTTGGAGAGTTCTTAAAAACAGCACAGCATGGATCTGAATGTTAAAACTGGTTTTGCCACCACTTTAATACTCACCTCGAGAGGTTGCCTCATTCATTCTTGGGCCTCATTTGATATCATTAGAATTAAATCCAATGAATTAATATTAAAGTCAACTCATTCCCGAATGACAAGTTCATGAAATGTGTAATGTGCAGTGTCATCTAGTAAAGCATTATGTTAATAAACAATTTAAAATTCTGTTTTCTGAAAATTGGTGGTTTCATAAACTCTTTAAGAGTTTTAAGAGTGGTGGACCACATTTCAACAAAACTTTATGTTCTCATAAGAGTCTACTTACAAATGACTGGAGATCGTCTAGAACTATTTGAATAGACTTTTAACATATCAAGCCCTCAATCTGAAGTCTGCAAAAGCCAAATTGCTGCTGTAGATTCATGAATGACAATATGTAGCTCGACTAACTGATCACATTTATTGTGTTTGAGTCGCACGCACACCAGCTCCATGTGGGAAAGGTGGCTATATGAATCAGAAGTTCTTACTGACAGGTGTAAATGTCTTCGATGAACTGACAATAGAGTATTATTTATGACAATAAACACACACTTTTGGTAGATGAAATCTCACAGAGTCTGTATAAGGAAATAATAAAAAGGAAGCTTCATCATTGAAAATAATTAAGATCAACTTAAATGATAAGCTTATAGAATCTACCGAATCTCTTGGAGAACAGGACAACCAAGCGTTCATCTGCCATGGTTCTGTATAGAGACGAGAGACTCAATTTCTCAATTTCTGAGATACCTCTTACTTGCTGATTTCGGTTCAGGCAAATACAAGTAATCGTGTGCTGTGATTAAGTGTCGATCTGAGGTTAAACACCGAGGGTGTCAGTAAGATGCCCATTTCTTGTTCATGTTACCCCTGCCTCCTTTCTGCGTGGACAGCCTTGACCCAACCTTGACGTGCCCTTCTTCCTTACAGGAGAAGGATGACATTCAGAGGGCGGAATGCATGTTGCAGCAGGCAGAGAGGCTGGGGTGCCGGCAGTTTGTCACGGCCACCGATGTTGTCCGAGGGAACCCCAAGTTGAACTTGGCTTTCATTGCCAACCTCTTTAACAGATACCCTGCCCTGCACAAACCAGAGAACCAGGACATCGACTGGGGGGCTCTCGAAGGTAACTGGAAACCTGTTGCTTAGAGGTTTGGAAAAGCATTCACCACTCTAATTCAAGGGCAGTTCGAAATTACCTGCTAAGCAGATATAAACCCCTTACGTGCTGGGGAAGATTTGCAAACAGGTCATCAATTCTCTGGTATATAACAAAGAGAATAAATAGATTAATCAAGTCAATTACAGCCAAGCAGGAATAATCAAATACCATTATATCACATCCATTATACATAAGCTTCATCCATTATCAGAATTAAATGTTTTAGGGAAGACAATGCATTTAATTATCAGGTGAAATAAATCCCGAGTTCCAAAAACCTAATTTATGTACTTAATGGACTGAGTGTTAATTCCTCGCACAAGAGATTGCAGCCGCTCATCATCTAAAAATACTTTAACTTAATGCTGAGAGGTGCTTAGTGAGGTGTTTGTTTCTGTTTTGTTTCTTGGATTTGGATTTGGGAGGTGCGGTGGGGCAGAGTAAAGTTTTGAGGCAGAATCCCTGACAGTTGTATTTTGGGGGTTAGCGCCCTAAGATTGGATGAAAAGCGTGTAGCTATCGTCAGGTTCTTTTCTTCCATCATGAATTAGTCTCAATGTTGAGACAAAAAAAAAAAAAGACAAAATTAATACTAAATGAATATCGCCAAAGAAAAGAAATCCAGATTTAAAGTATTGATTGATTTTTTTTTTTTTTCCTGCAATGCTTTACCCGAGCTGGGAGTGCAAAATTCAATCCGTATTGCAACAGTGCTGCATTTGTATCATTTGATAAATTGTGGTCAGGGGTCCAGGCATTTTGTTGACTACCAAGTATATAAATCAAGCCCTCTAATCACCCACTTCCAGCTGCCTCTGGAACATCCCCATTTGGTTCCTTTGCTATCACTTGAAATTCAGCATATACAAAACAGAAATGATCATTTCTCCTCCCTGTGGCGCACTTCTGCCCTCCCCACCTCCCACCCATCTCCTGTAGAAACTCTCCATTTTCATTAATCATACCACTTTTTTTTTCTTCAGTCTCCAAAACCCTGGGTCCCACTTTGATATTTTCCTCTTCTTCACCCCTAAATCTACTGAATTAGTAAATACTAACAATTCTTCCTGCAGAAGGGCTTTTAGATTGTTATTTTTCCTTACTGCTTTCTGGACTCTTACTAAATCACACATCAACCATTTCAATAGGTCTTAGGGGCCTGTTCCTCCATTTATCAAGCATTTGAATGTGCCCATGTGCGGGTGGACACACCATCCCCTCTGCGTATTTAATTTAAATGCATATTGCCCTTCAGTAATTTTGCACCCTGCTGCCAGGCACATCACACTTCCGTCTTCATTATATCTCTGCCTTGCTCAAGAACTTATTGTCGTAATAACAAAAAGAACCTATGATGACTGGCATTGTCTAATATATCAACCCAAATCTGGTGGTTGGCGTTCAGAGAGCCCCAATTCTGGTTGCAGCCACCAAGCAGCCTTCTCTCCACGAATCACACAGATTCTGAAAAATGACTTCCTGATGGTTTTAATACAGACCTCGTCTGTCACTCCCTTCATGCTCCTATGTATGCTGTCTTCTCTTCCCACTACTTCCTGATGCCTCAAATCCTCTCCTCTTTCCTCCTTCCGGTCCGGGTTTTACTAGCCCTGTAAGGTGAAGCTCAAACTCCACTCCATTCCAAACTGCTCTCTCTCCTATTTCAACTCAAGGAGCAAATATGTTCACCTCATGTGTTAGCCCTGGGGCTTGCATGATCTCACTTTGTTGCCTAAAAGTCTTGTTTCTCCTGAAAGAATGTAAGCTTTTGGGGGCCGACTGTGAACTGCTTCTCCACACAGGAACTTGTGCCCTACTAACAGATGCTATAGAAACACTCGCTGAGTTGGACTAGAAAAGAAAAAACGAACACAGAATAACAGTCCTCATCCAAATCCATTAAGGTTTATTGAATGAGGTTTTTTCATTCTAGATTCAATTTTTATTATAGCCTCTTTAGTTAAACTTTGATCATAAAAAAGGCATATTTTCTAGGGGCCCGAAAGATAACAGGTCTTCATTAATTTAGGTGAGACGAGGGAAGAGCGGACATTTAGGAACTGGATGAATTCCTTGGGCGTTAACCCTCGAGTCAATCACTTGTACAGGTAAGAGAATGTGGGGACTCATCTTTTTTTTTTTTTTTTTTAAGATTTTATTTATTTATTTGACAGAGAGAGACAGCAAGAGAGGGAACACAAGCAGGGGGAGTGGGAGAGGGAGAAGCAGGCTTCCCGCCGAGCAGGGAGCTGGATGCGGGACTCAATCCCAGGACCCTGGGATCATGACCTGAGCTGAAGGCAGACGCTTAACGACTGAGCCACCCAGGTGCCCCGGGACTCATCTTTAATGGGAGACACCTAGACCTTGGAAGATCCCCGCGATTTCAAATATCTCTGTGGTGTGCAGTTCTCTTCACAAATGTGTGCACCTTGATGAGAAAGGGGCTAGTGCCAAATTGAGCTGCAGGTGTTGGCTCTTTAGCTGAGAAACTCACTTCAGTACAAAATCATAACCCAGCAAAAGGACAGATTTACTACACGTTGTAAGCCTGTGATCTGCTCCTAAGCAGGCAAAACAAAAAAATATTAAGTTTATGGTGACGTGTCTCCTGTGCCATTTGTTGGAGCCATATTTCTTTTCCTGGAGGCAGCATGCTCCAGCTCCAGGGGCACAGGTAGCCACAGCTGGGAGAGACCTCGAGTAAGTTTCTTCAATTTCTCTAAGTCAGAGTTTCTTCACCTCTAAAGATGAAGCTACGAATACCAATTTCTGTCGGGTTGTTGCAAACGTTCCTTGTGCTGATATATAAGGAAGTGCCTGCCCACCGTAGGCCCTTAATAAATGGTGGTTATCTGAGAATTCTTTTGTGTTTGTTTTTGTCCAGTGACTTATCAGATGCCCTGGTCATCTTCCAGCTCTATGAAAAGATTAAAGTCCCTGTTGATTGGAACAGAGTAAACAAACCACCATACCCCAAACTGGGGGGCAACATGAAGAAGGTAAACAATGACTCTTCAGATGTTCCAACAGGCAGGTGAAGTCATCAGCCTGCAAGGGCACCCTGTGAATACTTTATTAGGAGGCCAAACTTAGATAAGTAATGTTTATCCAGGGATTAAATTATAGCACAGCAATCAGAAGCCTGAATGGTTTCATTAAAGTGAGTCCATTATTTCAGTTGATTACTTATTTATAATTCCATGTTGGATGTCTTTAAACATTATGTTGTAAAAATTCTAATTAAGATAATTAGTGCAAGCAGAGCCACAGGGTTGCTTTTCCACCAGCAGGATCCTTATTCTAATTTCCTAAAGAATTAGAGCTTTGTACTGACAGTTTGACTTGTACAAATAGTTTGTCTAATGTCAACACAGTGGGAACATACTGTTTTGTAAAAGCAGCAATGGGCTTGGCACACATATCTCTCACCATTCCTTGTCTTTTTGGCTCTTAATGATCCAAGCGTAGCCACGGGAATACCTCCCTGTCCCACATGTCAGCCCATTATGTGCATGTAGGATGGAGAATCCAGATTTTCCATGACAATCTCCATGCATTCAGCTGTTTCAGGAATACCATGAACAGGTAACTGAGCATGGCCCTCTATTTCTGGAGTGTGATATAGCCATGACAGTGTTCATAATAATGAATTCATTTTGGTTTTGCACTTAGACTACACTATGAATATGTTTTGGTGGAAGTGAGGGGTTCTATTAAAAAAAAAAAAAAGATGGGAAATTCTTGGACTAGTTTAGAACCCTAGCATTGCAGAACCAGGCAAGACTTGAGAGATCATTGAGAGATCATTCAGCCTGACAACATTTATTTCATTTTGTGTCTTTATTTTTAGTATCTTGTATTTCTCATCATAGAGATGATGACATTAGAATGTTTTCCTTCTTGCTCATTAACAGCTTGAAAATTGTAACTATGCAGTGGAGTTGGGGAAGAATCAAGCTAAGTTCTCCCTGGTTGGCATCGGGGGACAAGATCTCAATGAAGGAAACCGCACTCTAACATTAGCCTTGATTTGGCAGTTAATGAGAAGGTAACGTAACTCAGGGAAATGACTTTTTATTGAGTATATTATTGACCAGGAAACATACTAGCAAATGTTCAGGAATGTGGTTTGAACCAGCAAAATGATATTTTAAGCTAAACTTAAAACCAAAGGAGTGTTTTGTTATTTTCCTGTTCTGTTTTGTTTTGTTTTGTTTCTTTTCAGGTCGTTTAAGTTTTCTTTCAGGTAGTTTGAAGCTTTTTTATTAGATTCCTAAACATTTTAGATGGTTTTGTCCTCTTAATGAATCACCCCATTTTCATTATGGTGTGACCCTCTTTATTCCTGGTAATATTTTCTTTGAAATCTACTTTTTCTAATGTTAATATAGCCACTCCAGCTTTCTCGTGACTAATTTTAGCATACATGTCTTTTTCCAAACTTTTATTTTTAGATTTGTGTAAATAGTCAATTATCTTTTAAAGAGGCTTTCCAAATATGAGGGAAATGTGCTATATGTACTATACTTACCCATTTGCCATTTCCAGTGCTTTTCCATGGTGTAGATCCAGATTTCCATCTGATATCATTTGCCTTCTCTCTGAAATATTTCTAACAGTGTAGATCTGCTGGGGAGGAAGCATTCTAGCTTCTAGATGTCTAAAAAGTCTTTATTTCATTTTTCATTTTTGAAAGATATTTTCTCTGTGGAATTCTAGATTGATAGTTTTTTTTCTTACAGTTCTTTAAAGATAGTGTTCTTTGCCTTCTGGCTTGCATTGTTTCCGATGATAAATCTGTTGTCATTCTTTTTTTTTTTTTTAAAGATTTTATTTATCTATTTGAGAGAGAGAATGAGAGAGAGAGAGCACATGATGTGGGGAGGGTCAGAGAGAGAAGCAGACTCCCTGCTGAGCAGGGAGCCCGATGCGGGACTCGATCCTGGGACTCCAGGATCATGACCTGAGCCAAAGGCAGTCGCTTAACCAACTGAGCCACCCAGGCGCCCTCTGTTGTCATTCTTATCTTGATTCCTTGGTATATAATGTCTTTTTTTTTCTAGCTTTCAGATTTTCTCTTTACCACTGTTTTTAAGCAAGTGGATTATAATGGGCTTTGGTCTTTCGCATGCTTGAGGTTTGTTGAATTTCTTGAATCTGAGGGTTTGTAATGTTCATCAAATATGGAAAACTTTTGGTCTTTATTTCCTCAAATATATTTCCTGTACAACTCACCCCAATTTGTTCTGGGGGTACTCCGGGTACATACCTATTTGGTCATTTGAAGTTGTCCCAAAGTTCATTGATACTCTATTCATTTTTCCCCTCTGTTTGATTTTTCCTCTCTCTGTTTCATTTGGGATAATTTCTATTGCTTGGTATTCAAATTCACTAATCTCTTCTTCTGTAATGTCTAATCTTGTATCAGTCCCATCCGGTGTATATATTTTTTTTTATCTCAGACGTTACAGTTTTCATGTATAAAAATTTTGGGTCTTTTCAGTGTCTCCCATGTCTCTTTCTTCCACCTTCTTGAACATATAGAACATAATTATAGTAGCTGTTATTTCTGGGTCTGATTCTATTAATTGATTTTTATCCTCATCTTGGGTCATATTTTACTGCTTCTTTGCATGCCTACTAATTTTTTATTGTATGTGAGGCATTGTGAATTTCACCTTGCTGTGTGCTGGTATTTCTGTATTCCTTTAAATATTCTTGAATTTTGTCCTGGGATGCAGTTAAGTTACTCAAACATAGTCTGATCCTTTTGAGGCTTATTAAAAGTTTAAATAGTCTTGAGCTAATTTTGTCTCTCAGTACTGATATAATCTCCTCTGAGTATTGAACTTGATGCTCCAGGTATTGTGAGGTGTTTCTACTCTGACTGGTGGGAACCAAATTATTTCCAGTGCTGTGTTTGTTCTGCGAATCATTCTGCTCATTCGTTTCTGACAGTTCTTGTCCCAGTCTCTGGTAGTTTGCTCACACACATGCATTGAGTAATACTCAGCTAAAGACTTATGGCAAACCCTCTGAAGATGTCTGGAGCTTTCTTTCTAGATGACTCTTTCCTCTCCAGGCAGCTCTCTCCTCTCTGGTATTCTGCCCCACAAATTTCAGGCACCTTGGTTTCCTTGAGTTCTCAATCCTGTCCTCTCAACTCAGGGGGACTGCTATGCTCTGCTCGGGTTCTCTCTCTCTCTCTGCACTACAGTCTTAGGGCTCACCAGGTTTGCTTTCCTTCTTTCAGGGACCACTGTTTTGTGCTTACTTTGTCCAGTAAGGCAGAAGGGTAAGGCCGGTCCCCGTTACCACACCATGGCCAGAAGCAGAATTTCCTGCTAGTTCGTCACAAGACTATTTTAGATACCTTTTAGAGTTGAATTAATGTGAGAGCCTTTGACAAGGTAGAATGTAATATATAAATAGAAAATACAAGAAAAGTAAACGATTTTTGGTGCAAAAGCATGAGCTTGGGAAGAATTTAAGATAGCAAATCTTTAAGTGTAAAATAGTTTGCTTTTAAATGTTTCACTCTTTCCCCCTATCCTGGTGGCCTTGACCAGGCAGAAATCTTACATCCCTTTATTAGAGCCTATGTCACTGTGACTTAATTCATTTTCTACCTGGAAGGAAGTTCCAGAAACCACATGTCACATTACATGATGTCTCACAAGTGAATGGCAAAGACAAGGTGTGTAGTGTCTCTAGGCACTTCAGCTTTATTCCCAAGCCACTGTCTCTAGATCATGATACTCATAATGGCCCTCTAAGTATGTCAGTGTTTCCAGGTGATGTGGTATAATCAGAAGTGATCATGATGGAGTTTGCTACCTGATTCACACTTGCTTTACCAAGTATAGCGCTCTACTACTCATCTCTAAAC
Organism: Halichoerus grypus; assembly: GCF_964656455.1. Lineage (NCBI taxonomy): Eukaryota > Metazoa > Chordata > Mammalia > Carnivora > Phocidae > Halichoerus > Halichoerus grypus. The sequence continues at coordinate 55,800,720 of NC_135715.1, read as the reverse complement.
TGGGGTCTCCTTGAAGTTTAAAGGCAGATGTCATAAGGCTTTTCTGGGACAGAAAACTCCAGAGCTAAAGGAACTTGAGCCCCATCTTCTATCTTGCTGCATACATCTAGGATGTCACTGAAAGCCCCTAAGGGCTGCCACACCAGTGTATTTTCAGAAACGTGTGACCTAGTCTCTATTGTCTTTCATGTGTGTTTTTAATTCTTAATAGACTGACTTGGGCTACTGATTGCTTTAAAAAACAAAACAGATCTTTCTAGTTGCAATGGTTAAGTTGACTTTTGGGTTTGGATATGAGATAATCTTTGATATTTTCTCTTTTAATGATAAAAAAAAAAAAAAACCCTCAGGCCAACTCTAGCCATTTTGAATTTCATAATACCTGAAAATCACCTTGTAATATCATCTTTGTTCTGTAATCTTATAGAAACGCGGCCCGATGTTGTACTTGATAGCTGGTTTATATACGATAAGGTCTAGACTGCAGCCTGCTGTCCCTACCTGGCTAATCATTCACATTTCTCATGAGTGTTTACTCAAGAATGGTGCATATAAGAAAGTGGACAGAGAAATACATTACTGTTGAAGGCGATGGAATGACTGATAATTATGTAAATGCCACCAGAGGGGATCCTTTTCCTCTCTGTGCCACACATTAACAGATCTATTAAATTTAGAGCTAGTTCTAGCTGGAATTTATTTCATTGGATTGCACAGATGTGCTAATTTGGCCATTTATCTGGACAATAAATGATGTGTCATTTTTTCCCCCTAAGAACAAATGAGAGATGTGTGCTTAAACCTGCGTCTCCCCTTCAGGAGCCTAGAAATCGTTCTCAGGTCAGAAAGCTGGCAAACAGTGTATGTATAAATTTGGAGACAGAAGCTAGAAGGAAGGAAGCTGCCAGCAGACGGCGGTTTCAGACTCCAGCAAATGAACAAAGAGGCAGGCAAATGAGAAATTCACCCCAGATCAAACAGGCTGTGGACCATGAATTTGGGTTAGGTCCTTGCAAAACAAAACACCATGGTTGGTCCCTCTGGGTCAAATGTTAAATAAATCAAACAAGCATTGGAAGGCAGGAAGGCAAGCAAGTAATAATCGCAGCCCCTTCGGCGCTGCGCACGCACACCTCATCCATCCTCTTCTGTTGAATCGGGCACTGGCTGAAGCTAAGGCTCGCGACACCCTTTCACTGTGACCGATGGTTTCTCAGCACAGGGCAGTGTGCAAGCACCAGTGATACTGGGGATCCTGTCTGGAGGTTCCAGTTAATAAAAGCACTGTTGCCCCAAAACATGTTTGATGGTATGGAGTGATTATCTCACAAGGAAAATCCTAGGTAGACCTGGGCCACATTGATTTTTGTTTTACATTTTGAATCTATAGCTAGTGCTTTTAGTGGACTGTCCAGAGTGGAGACTCCAACCTAATTCTGTCCTTTCTTCCCTTTGTTTTTACCGTTGTACTTACAGGTGGGTATACAATTCCATTTAAACCACCACACCTCCCTTGAGGTGGGCGAAGGGCAATTTTGTACTCACCAGAACCCTGTGCCACCATGAGGGACTGTACTCAGACCCCTGAATGCAGCCAGCTGCCTCCATGCTTTTCTGTATGCCTCTCAGTTTCCCTGGTCCTCGGTGGCTTTTTGTGTTTGCACAGATAGATTTTTGTATTGAGGTGAGCCTGTGTATACCGGTTTCTTCCCTAGCTTCTGTCCACTTGAGAGTGTTGTCAGGGAGGAAGAATTTACTCTGCCTTTCAGGGTCCTTCTAGCCAGCATAGGAGTCAAACTGACATGAGACAGATTAATAGGAGAAAAGCAAATTTAATTTTGTATGAACAGGAAACCACACAGACGTGGAAATTCCAAAGATGGTCAGGCGAAATGAAGTTGTACATCATTCTGGACTAAGGAGAAGGGGTAGGGGTCTGGGACTTCAAAGGAAAGGAATGTAATTCACAGGAAGATGAAGAGGGTAAATGTTTGGTAAACGGATGTTTGGTGGGGCCACTCAGAAACATGGGACATAGAGAACTTTGATCAAACAGGCCTTGCTAGGTTCCCCCCCATCTACCATACGTCGTTCATAGTATAATGCAATTATCTATGTTGATAGCTCTCTTCCTGGAGTAGGTCCTCTATCTAAATTCTTTTCGGCAGGTCTGGAGGGAGGTAAAGAGCTTTTCCTGAATCTGCTGGGTTTTGATTGCTTTTAAGTCAAAATAATCTTTATGCCCTTGGCCCCTACACTGTCAACAAAGCAGTATGGACATCCTGACAAAGGGAAGTGAGAATTCACCCCTGAGACGAGTGGAGCCTCTAGCAGATCAGACTCCATTTGTCCCATGAGGCAGTACATAGACATGACGGATGAAGTGTGCACTCACCTGCCTTTTCTTACCACGTTCACCAGGCGGAAATGCTTCACTGTTAACGGTAAAAGCTCATAACTCAATACCCATGCTTCCTATCAGGAAACAAGAAGCCAGTGATGCCATAAAACATCATCTCAAGAACTGATCAAAACTGGGGCCTTTTTCCAGGATAGGATTATTTTGAAAATCTACCTGAGCCTTATCCCATTCATACCCATTAATTCCTTAGGCTTTGGTCCCATCTCTGGGCCCAAACTAAGTATTTCTCACCTTGACTTTCTCCTTGCTTTCCCTGGGAGAAAGTTATACTAGTTATTGCACCTACCACTCTACTCTTTGATTTACTAGAGCTTGAAGCATCTTTTTTTTTTTTTTTTTAAGATTTTATTTATTTGATAGAGACACAGTGAGAGAGGGAACACAAGCAGGGGGAGTGGGAGAGGGAGAAGCAGGCTTCCCGCTGAGCAGGGAGCCCAATGAGGGACTCGATCCCAAGACCCTGAGATCACGATCCGAGCTGAAGGCAGATGCCCGACTACTGAGTCACCCAGGCCCCCCTTGAAGCATCTTTTTAATCTTTTCCCCAAAAAACCCAATTCTCATAACAGTATGCATCTAAGGTGATTCTTAGGCTCAGACTAAAGATTAACTTTGGTCTGTGTATTCCTAATATTTCTACTTTTATGGTATAAGAAGGGAACTCTTTTCTATTTTTCCTTTATTATGTTGGCCCCTTGGGTTTTTCTAACATTGACTTGTCCCTCCATTTTTGTGGTTCCTTTAAGAAAAGTGTCACGGGTTTGAATCTTTGCTTTGCTTTCCCTCTCTTCTGCTTTCCCTTCCTACTCAGAGCAATGACAGTGCTTAGAAGGAGGCATTTGCTCTGCATCTCATGATAATAACCACAAAGCTACATTTTAAGTTATGTCTAAAAGGAAATAATGTTGTTTTTATTTTATTTTTTCCTTGCAAATGTAATGGTGTCCAGGCTATCTTCTGAGGCATACCTAGAAAGAAAAGAACATTTGTACCCTGGCTACTTTCTGTGTTATCGAATTCCTTAGCGACTTTTTCCCAGAAATCATTCTTGATTTTGTTCAGGTACACGTTGAATATTCTTGAAGAAATTGGAGGCGGGCAGAAGGTCAATGATGACATTATTGTCAACTGGGTGAATGAAACATTGAAGGAAGCAGCAAAAAGTTCATCCATCTCTAGTTTCAAGGTAAAAAGTCTTAGTCTACTGCTCACGGCCACCTGAGCTCTATGCTTATCTTTATTGTTTTCACTCTGTTTTAAAGTGACCTTGAGTGTGAGGTGTCTGAGGCTCCCCCTCCAATTTTGATTTTGCTTGAATGACCCATTACTGTTTTGGTGTTCATGGGCCATTTCATTGACAAATTTCTTGTCACTTTCTCCTGTAATAACTAATTTTAAAAACCCATCATTTTAAACCCATTATTTTAGGCATTTTTCTTCCAAAGTAACATAAAATACGATAATATTTTTTAAATGCACACAGCTTCATGATTCAGATTATGATCTTAATGATGGTGGAATATAAAATGCTAAAAGATCTCCCATGTGGTGTTTTTGGGGGAAAAGCAGTTGTGTACTTGTATCCAAATCCCATTTTTATTAAAAACTGCATTATACTTTATTAAATTTCTTAACTCATGTTTCATACATTAGCTGGATCCTTCCTCTAGGGACTTGCGCACTTGATTCATGTCATAATGTCTGTGCCATCTTAACTATGGTTTTTTTGTGTTTTTTTCTTTTGTTTTGTTTTAAAGGTCAGGAATTAGGGGGAGGGATCCCTTCAGAGTTTGTATTAACATGATTGGTGAGGCAGTTTGTCATGATTCAGTCTTCTGCTTCAAAGTCAAGAAAAAAAAAATTAAAATTTCACCCACCAAAAAGAGCAGACAGTATTTCTGAGTTGTGCTCTACCAGGAGCGTCCACTCCCTGTGAGCTCATCACAGATAATGGCCGCCTTTGTCTCTCCTCTAGCTTACCCTTCAGTCTGAAGAGCTGAGCAGAGGTAGGAGCAGAGAGGCTGGTGAGAGGCGTGAGCAAGTTCTTCCAAAAAAAAAAGATTTGGAAGGGCAGACTTTGTCTGGACTCTGCTGTTGCAGCAAGGAAGCAGCTGTAGAAAATATATAAATGAATGGCTGTGTTCCAATAAAACTTTATTTATAAAAGCAGACAACAGGCCAAATCTGGGAACACTCTCAATAGGGACTGTGCCCTGAGCACCAGGGGCTCCTTGTTTGTAATGCCTCGTGTCAGCTCACCAACATCGTGAAGGCAGCTTTACTGGCTACCTCATTTTATAGGTAAGGAAACGAGCTCAAGTGATTGAGGTTACAGCTAGTAATTGCAGGAGATGATCCATCAGTGAGCAGAAAGCGCCTTTACCTGCGAGGGCAGGTTACAGAGCAGCGTGTAGCCAGGGTCACTGAAGCCTTATCTGCAGCGCTCGGGTTGGTAGCCTGGGGGTGCAATCTCTCCGTACAACAGCGGCCGCTGCCGCCCATTAGGGCACCCTGTGGCTTCTGGGCTGTTCTCGTGGGGACTCACTCTTGAGAATGTTTGACAGCTCTTTTACTCCTTGTGTCGCTCTGGGCTAATTTTCTCCTGTCTTCTCATAAAGTCATTATAGAATTGATTAAGTAAAAAAAAATAAATAAATAAAACACAAAAGGAAAATGTCCAATTAGCCCCACATTCCTTTTAAGTGAAACCCTTAAAAAAAAAAAATGAACACAGTTCACTCTTGATTAACCATTTTGGAACTAGTCCTGGTCCCCCTCGCCCCCCAATCTATGCTAGCGAGCTCTGCCTGTCAGCGCTTTGACAAGACTGTGGGCAGAAAGCAGGGGAGGAGGCCAAACTCACATCCCTCCATTTTGCTTCCCTCGTGGCTCTTCAAAAGGTTCTGTGGAGATAGAAGCTCAGGCTAATGTTGGAAATTAGATTACGATTACATAGTGATTTTAATTTTGTAATAGTCCTCACATTACCGAGGAGTAAATAAAAATGGACCCATTATATTTTTTAAAATATCATTCCTCTCCTCCAGAGGACCGATGCTAGAGACCTAGCATCTCGCAGGGGTCCTGTAGCTTGTTCTTGCTAAGAATGCATTCTGATTTGAACCCTCAAGGTGTGCAGTGTTTGGATTTGACTGTGCTCAGAGGGTCACGCGCAGTCGCCTCTCCATGCGTGCGCTCACAGGTGCCCAGGAGAGGGGACAGCAAACGGGAGCACTCGCAGCTCTAGGTGTGAACATGAAAATGTTTTCAATGCCAAAGAAAGAGCTCACGCTCTTAAGTCGGACTACCTAGGTTCAAATGCCAGCCCGACCACTTACCAGTAAGTCACCGAACCTCAGAAACTCCCTTTACACACTGTCCATTAAGAGGAGATTCCTAGACCTGAGGCTGGTGGTGACACATGAAGTAACCTTCGAGAAGTTCTGGGCAAACCGTGAGGCACTGACCGGTACTAGTTAGTGTCATTGCATATTAATCACACTGCCGTAACCGCCTCCTTGGACCTACAGATGCTATTCTTTCCCTGAGGTCTCCAAGAAAGGAGCATGTGCTTCATGAAGCTCCTGCCCAGCTGGGTCCTCATCACGATCCCTGCCAGTCAGCTCCGGGATGTCCTACAAACTTCCTTCCATTCACTCCGTGAGAACCACTCCCTGCCTGTTGGCAGACAATGGGTTTCCTCCACCTACAGAGCCCCTAGGAACTTGGTGACACCCCTGCCTACAGAAACTACAGCTGAGTTGAAACCCCATGTGGAACGCTGTGGCATTTCCCAGACCAGGCTATATATCTTTCATATTTAAGAGGGGAGAACCGCCTACTTCCTTTGAGCTGAACAGAAGTAACTGGGGGACATATTGATGAAACTAACTCTTTCTCTCTGTGCAGGACCCAAAGATTAGCACAAGTCTGCCTGTTCTGGATCTCATTGATGCCATTCAACCAGGTTCCATCAACTATGACCTTCTGAAGACAGAAAACCTGAATGATGACGAGAAACTCAACAATGCAAAGTACGTAAATAAACCTGAGGCCAGGGAGAGGAGGACCCAACTGGCAACTGGATAGCTGTAAAGTCTGTTGCTTGTGCCTTTGTGCAAATAGTTTATTGCACTATTTGCTTTTTCTTCTCCTTACTTAATGTGTCCCATCATCATTACTTTAGATATTGTACAATACCAGTTTAAGACTCCTAGTGTTAGAATGGGAGCAAGATAGAGAACAAGAATATTCTTCCAGTTGATAAGCAAGCCTATAGTTTCATAAAACCCATTTCCTAATTGTAATCTATCAGAGACTTCCTAAATAAAGTCCATGCCAGGCCCAAATATAAACACCCCATTTGTGATTACCCATGGATATGACTGGGCAGGACTTGGGTTCAAGACCAGTCTGTATGAGCTTGGGAGCAGCTGCTTGAGGGCAGCCTTACCATGTAGAGTGACGGTCAGCGTACTAGTCTGTGAGCCAAATTTGGATGGTTGTCTGCTTTTATAAAGTTTTACTGGAATAGCCATGCCTGTTCATTTATATATTTTCTCTAGCTGCTTCCCTGCTAGAAGGGCAGCATTGAGTAGTTGTGACAAAGCCCACAAAGCCTAAAATATTTACTACCTGTTTTTTTTATGGAAAGTTTGCTGACCGATATGCCGGAGTGATGCCTTTCTCGGAGCAGGTTGTATTATTTGCTAGAGTTGTCCTAACCAAGTACCACAAACAGGGCAGCTTCAAACAACAGAAATGTATTCTCTCATAGTTGTGGAGGCTGTAAGCACAAGACTGAGACGCTGGCAGGGTTGGTTCCTTCCGAGGTTGTGAGGGAGAATCTGTCCCTTGCCTCTCTCCTAGGTTCTGGTGACGGCCAGAGTCCTTGGCTTATAGATGCATCACTCCAGTCTCTGCCTCCATCTTCACATGACCTCCCCTATGTGTCTGTGACTTTACATGGCTGTCTTCCTTCTGTGTGTGTGTCTGGGTCTCTTCTCTTCTTTTATGGGCACCAGTCATATTGGATTAGGGCCTCACCCTACTCCAGCATGGCCTCATCTTAACTATGAAACAACTTTCTTTCCAAAGAAGGTCATAATCAGAGTTACTAGGGGATAGGGCTTCCCTATATCTTTTTTGGGGGGAGATGCAATTCAATCCATCAGAAAGTTCTAGAATTAACAAGTTGAATAGTGCCCAGCAGCCCTGTATATATATAAACTCAACAGTATTCTTCTTTCTGTTCCCAATTTGGGAAAGTCGGGGGCCTGTGTTCCTTGTATGCTGGAATTATAAATGGTAACTACAACAGATGGATGGGATAGATGGGGGATACAGGGTGCTCTGGAAGAGACAGGAAGGGAAACAAAGCTCTACAAAGCAAGTAACATCTAAGGTGAGATGAGTTGAAGGGACAAGTAAGGAGGAGGGTAGAGGTAGACAGGTGAAGGAGGCAGAAAGAATACTCCAGGTAGAGGGAAGAATACGTAATGAAGACCCAGAAATTTAAAACAAAACAAAACAGAACAAAAATGGGCCTAGTTGTTCAAGGGGAATGTGATTAGGTTTAAAGAACTTAAAGTTCCTTAAATTAGTTTCCAGAGCCCAAGGTCTTACAGTTGCTAAATGGTTCAGCTGAGGTTCAAAGTCTGACATCAGAGCGAAGCCTCCCAAGCACTAGTCTCTATGGGCATGATGCAAAATTCCTTAGAAAAATGGGTGAAAGGGATTATACAAGATGCTAAAAATGGTTATGTTTTGGTGGCAAGATTTGCATGATTTTTTGAAGCTCTTTTTTCTAATTTTTCAGCAACTTCCCTCTTATATTTTATAATAGAAAAGTACATTTTTAGTTCATTAATAATTAACATAGAAGAAGTGAGTGAGAAATGGGCAAGGAGAAAGAATGGGGACTATGCCTGCCTGATGCTTTTCATTTACTATGATCGACAGAGGAAGAATGAAGTTAGTTTACAGAGCAGAGGGAGTAATGGGGCTGTGGGTAGAATGGAGGATCTCTCGAGTAGTCATTGTAAGAGGTTACTAGATAATAAATGAGGTGAATAAAAGAATTGCCAGGTAGTAGTGTGGGCTCATTTGAAAATAGATTACAACTCATAAAAATTATCTTCATATAATTAAAAAGCGAGCAAAATGTTCCAATGGAGCCATAATAATCTTATGTGAAAAATGTGTAGCATAAAACTCTGGCTATACTAGTATTATAGTAACATAAATAAATACATGCCTATGTGGGCAAGGACTGGAATGGAACAAAGAATAAAGCTGATGTGTGAGGTCGAAGTATGACAGCTGCATCTCCCCTCTTTTCTTCCTTGTAAAAATGTTCCTGTGGTGGAAATGGAGTCTGCCAACTTTTCCCCGCGCACATTCTGATTCAGTTCTATGACTTTTTCTGCTGTTCTACAGCCCAAGAGAACACTCATGGTGAAGGCATCAAAAGTGGCAAGAGCTAAGGGGGTCTCTACAGACAAATAATAAATTTGATAATTATCATGAGTCTAGACAGCAAGTCTGATAGAGTCAGGAGCTTTGTTGGGCCAAGATTTGCCCACAAAAGTGGGAGGATGCCATGACTGACTCCAGCTATTCCAAGAATGAGTTCTGCAGAGTATCTAGGATAGGGTATGTGGTATGTGGTACATGGTATGAGGTATGTGGAACGGCAATAACTATGATCCTGAGGGATCCCCTTCACACTTTGTTGCTCAGGCTCTCCTCATTCTTCCTCTTTTCTCCCTTTCAGGTATGCCATTTCTATGGCCCGAAAAATTGGTGCCAGAGTGTACGCCCTTCCAGAAGACCTGGTCGAAGTGAACCCCAAAATGGTCATGACAGTGTTTGCTTGCCTCATGGGGAAAGGAATGAAGAGGGTGTAAATCCCAGTGGGGAGGTGACACGCACATTCCTGATTGCTCAGCGTGGGATGCCTACAGGAAGCATGGGGATGATTGAAGCCATTCCAAAGTTTTCAACTTGGTGACATTATACAGGATTCCAAAAAGTATGTGTTTATTAAGCCAGTTAGCCTCTCCTGTATTTAACAAAAATGCTTCATTCTTTGCAAACAAACAAAACCCTCTTACAAATCTTTCTTATTGTTGAATTTATTGCTTCTTGAAAATCTAGAGGAAAAAGAAAAAAAAACTTATCTTCCAGGCACCCTTCCTGCTTTTGCCATTAGTCAAATATAGAAGCTGCAGTGTTATTAATTTTAACAATATTTCAAACCGGTTTAATTTGGCTGCCTTTTTTGTTCAAGGTGAGAGCCAGGAGGGGGGAATCATCCAACCAGTCCTAAAGCCTGTTTCTGGAGGCCAGCATTTGATCTGTTACAAGCCTCTCCTTCTGTCCCCCTTCTCCTACAGTCTGTCTCCCGTGGCTTTGCTTTACACTCGGTCAGAACTATGCCTTCTCTGTGGCCCACCTCTGCTGCCCATCCTCATGCCTGAGTATCTGACAGATCAGTCAGGCTGTTGGGGTCCCAAGAGTCAGTGGTGACTTGCAGAAGTAAGACATCCTCAGAGCCTCTCCTCAGAACTTGTGTCCCAAATGTCGTAAGTTTTGGTTTTATCAGCCAATAGGAAGCTTCTGTTTTTTAACTCTACGATTTGGGCTCAGACCAGGTCTAACATCTTGAATACTGTGCCTTCAGAGAGATTCTTTTTTAACTAGGCAGGTTACATCCAAGGAGGGTGTAATTGAGTATCATACCACTAGGGGGCAGTGTGGAGCCACAACAAAGCCTCTATCCTTCCAGGTCCTGCCTCTCCACGCGTTTAGCCCTGCATGTTAGATCTCCTTGTGGTATGGCTATCTATCTGGTGACTGGAAGCAATTCGGCTCGGCTTTCATTTGCTCTTAGATCTTAGTACATCTGATTGCTGCAAGGCCATATTATCAGTGTTTACTTTTTTGGTAGTGTAGAAGCTTTTTGCCACCCCCAAGCTCAAGGGGGCCACATGTGCCAATGAACAGCGCCCCCCACACCCCTGACACGCCCCCACACAGAGTCATATACATATGACATTTAAAGAATTCTGAAACAAAACCAGAGGAGCAGTGTGAATTTGAGCAGCTGTAATAGATGATACGATTTCCATGAAAACCTACCTAAGGCTAAGAAGCAACAGAGCCTTGTGAACCAACACTAGACTCCCTCCGTCACGGTAACAGGGCTCGTCAACGAGGTGTCCTCTTCAGGGACGGCATTAATGGAACTTAGCCATTTTTCAAAGCAATTGAGATGCCTCGCCCTGGATCTGTTCCTCCACAGCACATTCGAGAAGCCAGTCTGTGGCCTCTCCTAGCCCATAATTTGTATTTCTTCTGTATCTGAATACAAAGTGGTTGGCTTCATCTTAGACTGAACTTAATGTAGCCTCAGATGATTCTCCCCCACCTGCCTCCAGGAAGACTGTTACTGCCTTAACGGAAAATGAAGATAAAGTAATGCTCAAGATCTCTCCAAATAAAATGTTCCCTTTATGAGATGTCTCTGGATGTTTGCTTTTGAAAGTTCCGTTAGAATGTAGTATAACTTACTAATTACTTCATTCAGCCAACACGCATTGAGTGCCTAATATGTGGTAGGCATTGTGCAAGGTTTTAGAAATATGCCTCTAAATAAGACAGGCATTGTGCTCAGCTGATCAGGTTCAATAAACCGTCAGGTGTGATAAGTGATAGATAAGGGCAGGGTGAGCTTATAACAGTCTAAGGAGAAATATTTTAGCTAAAAACGGAAGAGTAAGCTGGTATTAGACACATTGACCCCAGTCATGAACAAAAACCAGATGTGGGGATTGGTGCAAGATGGCTTCTAGAGAGATTGGGGAAGGAATCTTTTTGGCTGGCAGTAACTGATGTCTGCTCTCTAGTCCTCACTTGGGCCGGCAGGCACCATGGGGGAGGAGCATGGGAAGAACGCTGAGGAATTTCGCACCTGCCAGTATCCTTTCAGGTGGGCTGCTGTGATGGAGAAGCGTCCATTTGGTTACATCCTGACCAGCAGAGGATCCACACACCCACACGGCTGCTAGGAAGCTGGGTTTTTGTGCTTACACCATGAGTTGCTTACACCATGAGTCCCAGCTTCACCAGCAGCTTCTTTCTGGAAGTGGCTCTTTCCTAGCCTGAACATTCCTGCAGCTTCCACACTTAGGAGGTAGCTGCCTTCTCTACGGATCAAGAGGCTACAAATCTTCAGTGTTCCTTTTTTGTACAAGACTGCCTTGATACATCACCTAACAGAAAGACTGACCAGGTACAGGTGAGCAGAAACAGGTACTCTCAAGGAAAGAAAACTAAGGCTCTTGGAGAAGAGAAGGCTAATGGAAAATTTTTCTGAATTTAAAAGTTTGTTAACATTTTAAATAGTCAATCCAAGTATGGCATAGGAAATTCAAATTGTACCAAAGGGGCTACAGTGGATAGGCCACCTTCCCACCTCTGTGTCTGGAGATACGCTTTGAAGCCACCTCCTATCACCTCACTGGAGCCAACTCTGTGAGCCTATTGTTGAATCATTGTGAGCTTGCAATTGGCCACAATGGAGGTATTTACATCACAGCTGTGATCAAACTCTACACATAGGGTTTTTTTTCCTTATCCCCAGAGAGTTGGTTTATCAACCTACCACTCCCCCTTCCCCATCCCCCAGTTGTCCTCCTGATCAGCAGCCACTGTTACTAATTCTTTCTGTACCCTAGAAATATTTTATGCACATAATGCATACATACACAGACTTTTTTTATTACAAATGCTAGCATTCCATACCCATCATTCTGCATCTCACTTTTTTCACTTAACACCATATCTTGGTGACTGTTCCATGTTGGTATGTAGACAGGCCTCCATCCTTTCAGTGGGGTATAGTATTTTATTATATAGTATCCCAAACTGCATTTAACCAGGGGCTTATAACTAGATATTTTAGGCTGTTTGCCTCAGCAATAAGGCCACTTACAATACTATCTCCACTTCTTACACACAAAATGTTCATTTTAACTTGACAGATATTTATCAAGTTTCTGCTCTATCAAAGGTATTAACATCAGAGAGTAAAACATAGATCAAGTTCCTTCAGATTATTTGACAAAACAGACCCTCGAGCTGATCCCAACTTCTCCATTTTATGCCTTTAGAGGCCTACTGATCCAGCAAGGAGATCACGGGCGCACACATGCACACACAAAACAAATTCATAAAGTATGGGAGCTCAGGGGAAAATTCATTCTGAATGAAGGGTTACCAAAGTTGGCAGAAGAAATGAAGTCCAACAAACGCGAAGGCAGGAACCATGCTTTACACACAATGCCAAGTGCTTTTCTAGATTTTTAATAACGTTTTAAATATTATTAAACATAATAAATGTTTTTAAAATGGATTCGTTTTAAACATAAATAAGTGTTTCCTGACCAGGAGAGATGCCAAACAGAGAGAGGTGGGGAAATGTGGTGAAACGGACTTACCTACCGAGATTTTAGAACGGAAGGGATTCCTGTGTGTCTGGAAATTATGACATTTGAGTCTGTCTGATGCAATGTGGTGGACTAGATGAGCTTTTAAAGTCTCAGCCAACTGAGTGATTTTATCCACCTACACAGACACAATCTAGTCTGTCTCTGGAAGCAGAACTGTGGTCTTGATTGTAGAAACTACATAGACTCAGCCTGTTGTACACAGCCCGACTCGGAGAGATGCTTGATACGGGATAGACATTTCCCTCGATGGCTCCCGTTCCAACCTTCTTTACAGTTACTGTGCCCGTTGTCACATAGCAGCTGCTGAGATATTATGGACTTTTGTTCTCTGTCTACCCCAGTGACCCAATACACTTGGATTAAATGCTGGCAGCATTCTCTGTGAACTTGATGTCTTGCCCAGCACGTCCCTGCAAGCCTCATGATCCGGAAACCAGAGCTGATGCTCAGGACAAGTTAGCATTGACTGATCCTCTTGTGAAATCTAGTTACTTCGACAGTTTCCTAATAAAATTCCAGTAATAAAAGCAGCTGCCAAAGACTACACTTTACTCAGTGTCCTGTCTCCCTATTTCTGAAAGACAGAGTTTACCATCTGAGTTTGTACATGAGTGACCTCCCAAAAAAATCAAAAGGAAAGAAAATTGTGTAAATGTTTTCTTATGTCTAAAGTCTGCATATATTTAATATCCACCTTTGTCAAACACAAAAACAGATAATCTAGTCAATACCCACTATCTCAACCTTAACAACTTGGGCTTGATAAAACGGCAATAATTTTTGTTATCTGGTATGTCAAAATTGGGGATTTCCATTTAAATAGGTATTTTGGTTAAGAGAGCTATCATATCATTTTTGGAAAAGGAGCTTTTAGAGGATTAGAATACATACAAATATTTAATTTTAAAGCTATGTGTAATGCTCAAAGATAAACTCAAAATGGATGAAAGACCTAAATGTGAAACAGGAATCCATCAAAACCCTAGAGGAGAACACAGGCAGCAACCTCTTTGACCTCAGCTGCAGCAACTTCTTGCTAGACATGTCTCCAAAGGCAAGGGAAGCAAGGGCAAAAATGAACTATTGGGACTTCATCAAAATAAAAAGCTTTTGCACAACAAAGGAAACAGTCAACAAAACCAAAAGGCAACCGACAGAACGAGAGAAGATATTTGCAAATGTCTTATCAGATAAAGGGCTAGTATCCGAGATCTATAAAGAACGTATCAAACTCAACACCCAAAAAACAAATAATCCGGTCAAGAAATAGGCAGAAGACATGTACAGACATTTCTCCGAAGAAGATATCCAAATGGCTAACAGACACATGAAAAAATGCTCCACATCACTCGGCATCAGGGAAATCCAAATCAAAACCTCAATGAGATACCACCTCACACCAGTCAGAATGGCTAAAATTAACAAGTTGGGAAACGACAGATGTTGGCGGGGATGTGGAGAAAGGGGAACCCTCCTACACTGTTGATGGGAATGCAAGCTGGTGCAGCCACTCTGGAAAACAGCATGGAGGTTCCTCAAGAAGTTAAAAATAGAGCTACCCTATGACCCAGCAATTGCACTACTAGGTATTTACCCCAAAGATACAAATGTAGTGATCTGAAGGGGCACCTGCACCCCAATGTTTACAGCAGCAATGTCCACAATAGCCAAACTATGGGAAGAGCCAAGGTGTCCATCTACAGATGAATGGATAAAGAAGATGTGGTATATATATATATATATATATATACACACACATACACACACACAATGGAATATTATGCAGCCATCAGAACGGATGAATACTTATCATTACATCAATGGGATGTAAGGGCAAAATAAGTCAATCAGAGAAAGACAATTATATGGTTTTGCTCATATGTAGAATATAAGAAACAATGCAGAGGATCATAAGGGAAAGGAGGGAAAACTGAATGGGAAGTCATCAGAGAGGGAGACAAACCATGAGAGACTCTTAATGCTAGGAAACAAAATGAGGGTTGCTGGAGGGGAGGGGGCTGGGGGGCTGGGGGAATTGGGTGATGGGCATTAAGGAGGGCTTGTGATGTGATGAGCACTGGGTGTTATGTGCAACTGTTGAATTACTGAACTCTACATCTGAAACTAAAGATGTACTATATGTTGGCTAATTGAATTTAAATAAAAAATAATAAAGCTATGTGTAATGTAATGTAAAAGTTGATAATTTGGTAGGCATTCCTGGACTTGGCTATCCCAAGGGCCCAATGATGAGTCCCAAATGTTCCAACTTCCTTGCTCTAAGGGTAGCGTTCCGGCCAGGGGCACCTGGACACTGCTTAGCCCTTGCCACAAACACTATTAAATCAGAATCTGTATTTTAATAAGATTCCCAGTTAATTCATGTGCACATTAAAGCTTGAGAAACACTGTCCTAAAAGAATAGAAGCCTTCTTAAAAGACCTACAGTTGATAGGTAGTTAATTGAACCAGCTTCAAATTAAATTATACTTTCCCAATTACAGCAGACTCGAGAGATTAAAATAACTTTCCACTAACATTTTTCCATTATCAATCATTTTTTGAGGTAGCCAGAGTGGCTTTGCCCTTTATTGGGGTGTATTCCCCACCACATAGACTTGCCCTTTGCTGTCCCTCTCTCCATTGACCCCTCTTTTCCCTGTGGCACCCACTCCCAGGCACAGACCCAAGCTTTATCTCCTGGTCCTCCTGGGTTACCTTTAATGTGCCTCTGGGCGCAGCCTTCTCTCACTGAATGCCTACGGCTGCCATTTTAATGCATCTGACCCAGTGCCATATCACTGGTCTTCCCTCCTGTTCCTTCACTATCTACATCAAGCCTACTGGCTTTTCTCCCACTGTCTCTGAAGCAATCTCTCTGTGGTTTCCAGTAACAGCAAGTAACGTACGAAACCAAACTGTCCCAAGGGGAGGGATCACGGCCCTCCAGAGCCTACTCTTTTCTCCCCCAAAACTTTGAAATGCACTTTGAAATGACTTTCTGGGGATATAGCTTCATCATTGTTATCTTTGCCAATTTTCTAGTGGCAAAGAGAGAGGAAAGTACCTTCCAAGTGAGCAACTACAATGTGCAAAGGTCCAGTGGGAGGAGGAGCCTGTTATCCTTGAGGAACTGAAAGACTAGTATGGCTGATGGAGAGTGAGACCCACCATACCACAAGAAACCAATGGTCTAGCAAAAGTTTAGTATGAGCCTCAGATATTTGGGGCACTTAAGAAACCCCTGGGGAGCTTGTTAAAACACAGATCTCCCAGATCCCACCACAAGATTCAGTGCCTATAGAGGTGGTGGGCCTGGGAATCTGCATTTTCCACAAATACCCTAGGAAAGTCCATGACTCACAGACCACACTTGGAGAAGCACTGGTCCAGAGCAGCTGTTCTCAACCCTGGCTGCACATTGAAATTATCTTGGGGGCTTTTAAGAAATGCTGATGCTTATGCCCCTCCCTCCAAGATTCTGATATAATTGACGTGATGGTGCAGCCTGGGCAGCCAGATACTTAAAAGATCTCCAAATGACTCCAATATGGGGTCAAGTTTGAGAAACACAGGTCTATAGCCTGGCGTACTCTTCAAAGGGCAGGGCTGGGTGAAGCATGTTAGAAAGTGGGGAGACCAATACAAGGGATGATGACTTATTTTTTTAAGATTTTATTTATTTGAGAGAGAGAGAGAGATCTCAGGGGGAGGGGGAGAGGGAGAAGCATGCTCCCCACTGAGCAGGGAGCCCAATGCGGTGCTCTATCCCAGGAGATCCCAGGACCCTGAGATCATGACCTGAGCTGAAGGCAGACGCTTAACCAACTGAGCCACCCAGGTGCCCCAAGGGATGATTTAGAAAGGGGGGAATGAAGGGATGGAAACTTCCAAGACAAACCTTGCTCTGTTCACAATTTAACCATCCAGCCAACATGCATTTGCCTGTCTGGGTGCCAAGTAAGCCCCTCGGTGGCCCAGGTCGCAGGCTCTTGCTAGCCAAAGCAAGAGAATAGGAACCTGAGATAGAGTTCTCTGCCTTCATACCTCAAATCCCCCTCTTCAATGACTTTGGAGATGGCATCATCCTTTCTCCCCTTTAGAAAGGTTTGGCCAGATATGCCAAACCTTTGTGCAAATTATAAAACTGCTTCACTCTTCATGAATAAACATGAGAGACAATGTATGGAGAGAAAAAACATTTATCAATTAAGTGTCTTCAAAACCTCCCAAGATTATGCGGCGTTAATGGCTGAATGATTTTGAAAGGAAAACTTGTAAATTGAAGTGCACCTGAACTCATAATAAAAAGCCATTAAATTAATTGACTCTCTTAGCGCTTACCTAACAATAAGCCTGAGCTGTATATCCAAGTGAGGCCAGCCGAGATCTCTGTGGCATTTACCCTGATCCTCAGGCTGCTCCAGATGAGAGAAAAGCAAAGCAGACCAGTCCTCACAGGGGAAATTATCTTCTTACACAGTCTTAACAAAGGCTGAGGTTAGGGCTCTTGAAGAAGCACTTGCCATTATTATTTTTGCCAGCTAATGTTCCGAAATGGCTGGAGAACAAATGTATAAATTAGATGGGTCCCAGGGGACATGATTCAAATAAATTGATCCCCCAGAACTAGATTGCCTTCTGGTGAGGTAACTCATCACCTAACTCTCTGGGAGCATCCAAGGAAGAGGAAGAGCTGTACCCAAGGTCACGATGAGCTAGATAAAGCTCCGGGCAGAGAACATGTTGGCCCCCACCAACTCCCTTCCTGGTTTATCTTTTTAATATATGTGGGACATTTTGAGCACCTGTTTCTGCCAGTTACTTTCACATGTTATCCTACTGAATCCTTACAACAGCCCTTTGATGTAGGTTATTATTAATCTCATTTTTCAGAAGAGGAAACTGCACCTCTGAGAGGCCTTATAAGAGATTTGCCGGGTGCCTGGGTGGTTCAGATGGTTAAGCATCTGCCTTCGGCTCAGGTCATGATCCCAGGGTCCTGGGATCGAGTCCCGCATCGGGCTCCCTGCTCCTTGGGAGCCTGTTTCTCCCTCTGCCTCTCTCTCTCTCTCTCTGTGTCTCTCATGAATAAATAAAAATTAAAAAAAGAGAGAGATTTGCCTGTGAGCAAAGGGTGGAGTCCATCTGTCCAAACTTTGTGTTTTTTTCATTCTTCACAAGAGGTGCCAAGATCAGAAATCTCAAATAGAGATGCAGAACAAGGAAAAAGAACTTGTCTCCATTTTTTTTCTTTTTTCTTTCCTCCCTCCCTCATTCCCTCCCTCCCTCCCTCCTCCCTTCTCTCCTTCCTTCCTCCCTCCCTCCCTCCCTCCCTTCCTTCCTTCCTTCTTTCCTTCCTTCCTTCCTTTCATCTTTTTCCTTACAAAATAAATCCAACTCTTAAGTGTCAAGTTTGAGGCATTTTGGCCATAAACAATCGTGTAATTACCACAACAATCAAAATACAGAATCTTTCCACCACTCCAAAAAAATTCTCCTGTACCTCTCTGCAAGTTGATCCCTTCCTCTCCAGCCCCAGCCCCTAACAACAACTACCCTATTTTCTGTCTCTATAGTTTTCCCTTTTATAGTGTGTCATATACACAGGATCATACGCTATCAATCTTGTACTATCTGCCAGTTTTACTTGACATGAGGCTTTTGAGATTTATCCATCTTGTTGCATGATCAGTAGGCTCTTCCTTTATACTGCTGAGGAGCATTTCTTTGTATGGATGTACCACAATTTGTTTATTCATTCCCCAGGTGATGGACTTTGGATTGTTTCAAGTTTTCTTTTTCTTTCTTTCTTTCTTCTTTCTTTCTTTCTTTCTTTCTTTCTTTCTTTCTTTCTTTCTTTCTTCTTCTTCCTTTCTTTCTTTCTGTTTCTTTCTTTTCTTTCTTCTTTCTTTCTTTCAATTATGAATAAAACAATTATGAAACACTCAACGTTTTGAATACACAGCTGCTATGAACATTCAGGTCTTGGCATAGACATTGTTTTCCTTTCACTTGGGTAAATACCCAGGAATTGAATTTCGGGGACATATATAATAAGTATGTTTAACTTTATAAGAAATTACCAAACTTTTTCAAAATGGCTATACCATTTTGCATTCCCACAAGCAATGTATGAGAGTTCAAGGTGTTCCACATCCTATTACTTTCTATTGTTCGCCTTTTTTCATTTAGCGAACTCGAGAGAATATATAGCCTGTGATCCAGTGGGGCACTCCAGAGGTGAGGAGTGACATATCATTGTGGTTTTAATTTGCATTTCCTCAATAATTAATGATGTTGAGTGTATGATTACTGGCCATTTGTATATTTGGGAAAGTGTATAATCTGCTCATTAAAAAAATTGTTTTTGTCTTATTCTTGATTTATAAGTGTTCTTTATATATGTTTGATACAAGTCCCTTACCCAGTATGTTTTGAAAATATTTTCTTTCAGTTCATAGCTTGTCCTTTCATTTTGTTAAAAGTGTCTTTTGAAAAACAAGTGCTTTTAACTTTGATGAAGTCCAGTTTTTCAAATTTTTCTTTTGTGATTTGTGTTTTTTTATGCTCTATCTAAAAAAATCTTTGCCTGACCCAAGTTCTTTGGGTTCAGCCATAAGAAGCCCCCATAGGAAAACAAAGAAAAGGAGGAAAGGGAGGTCAGAATTATTTTTCTTTCTATAAAAATTATTTTTCTCCTTCCCTGCAAGATTAGGAAAAACTGGTTGAGTCTCTCAATGAGAAGTCACAGTTCCTGTCTGTCAGCCCTCTGCATATGGCTCTATTTCCAGGTTCTTATCTTTTCAGTGCCTTGCTACTACTCGTCTTGGTGTACTCAGTGATCTTTTGTAATTTCCCTATATCCCGCCCACGTCAGTGTAAACAATACTTTTATTAAACTCTCCACAAATCAACCAAATTGAGTGTACCATCTTGCAATATTCACCAGGAAGTCTTCTTAAGTTCCACAAAACATTCTGACTCACAAAACCTTCACCAGCCTCCTTCAGCACCATTCACTCAGAGATGTATAAGATAGAAACCAAAGCCTGACACAAGATGATATCAGCAATTCCTGTTGCATTTGAGTAGGTCTTGGAGCAGTCCCTGAAACGCTCTACACAGCTTCCCAGGCTCCCCAAATGACATTTCAGATGTGAAGGAATGAGATTTATAGCTGGCAGGTGTAAGAATCACCCTGACTTAGAAGCCCCATGCCCCCAGTAGCCAAACTTTTGTAACAATTTCACAGGCCTAGATTCCTGGGTCCCTGTAGAGACATGCCCAGATACAAAAGTCATCCCATTCACAGAAGCCTAAGGCTATGATGTCCCAATCAGCTCATTTATGGTGTCTCCTAGCTCAGATACAATTTACCCAGCAGGGGTTATTTCTACCATAAACAATATTACCTTAAACTTAGTTGACATGTTACCTTCCTCAAGTTCTTAGGGGAACAGAGTGAAAAAGATAAGTGAAAGTCACATTTTCATGCAGAAACATCTGTTCCCCACTGGATCACAGGCTATATATTCTCTGTATCTCCTTTTGTGTAAACTACCGTAGAAAAATGGTAGTATGCTAACATCTTCCCTATGTTTTTATGCACCTGTGCTTGTATTTCTATCACATTTTGCTTTTATATTTTAATGGTATTTTTCAACTCATAAAGTTTAATGACTGTTGTATAGTAATTATACCTGTTATCGATCCCAATTGATCTTTGTCCTCTTTAATGCTTTTGTGTTGATTAAACTTGCTTTGTCTGATTTCAACACTACCACCTTTAAAAAATTAATAAACTATTTTTTAGAGCAGTTTTAGGTTTACAGAAAGTTCATCAGAAAATACAGCGTTCCCACATATCCCTCCCTCACCACACAGTTGCCCTTATTAATGCCATCTTAGTGGAGTTCGATTTGTTACAATTAATGAATCGATATTGATACAGTATTATTAACTAAAATCTACAGTTTACATTAGGGTTCACTCTTTGTGTTGTACATTCTATGGATTTTAACAAACATGATGACATGTGTCCATCATTATAGTAACATACAGAAGAGTTTCACTGCCCTAAAAACCCTCTGTGTTTCCCTTATGTATCCTCCTTTCCTCCCCTCAGCCCGGTGCAACCACTGATCTTACTGTCTCCAGCTTTGCCTTTTCCAGAATGTCATATAGTACGTAGCCTTTTCAGATTGGCTTCTTCCACTTAGCAACATGCTTTTAAATTTCCTCCATGTCTTTCTGTGGCTTGATAGCTCATTACTTTTTATTGCTCCACACTAGCTTTTGTTTCTGTTTTGTTGATGTCTCGTTCTACATACCTCCTATTTTTAGCTTTTATAAATCGTTTTACTTTAGGTGTAAACATTATAAAAAGTGCAGAGTGGCTACCTGCTACTGGGGGAGAGGCAGGAGATCTGAGAGCTCTCTCCTATGCTGCTGAAGGCTGAGGGCAGAGAGGAGAGTTGAGGGCAAATCCTGAGGCAATCAGACCCCAATCCCTGCTAAAAAGAAGGAATTGCTCCTGTTTTTAAGTAATTTCAGACTGTGGTAAATAAAATCTAATGAAAATAATAGCAAAGCCCAAACCCAGAACTGTAAGACACAAATGTTTGCTGTTTAAGCCATTCAGTCTATGGTATTCTGGCAGCAACACCCTGAACTGACTAGGACAATATATGATTCCATGTAGTTCTAAAACAAGCAAAATTAATCTTTGGTGATAAAATCAGAACAGAGGCTGCTAGAATAGAGGGGAAAGTGATTGGGAGGGATATGAAAGAACTTTCTGGAATGATGGAAATTTTCTATACTTGATAGAGGTGTGGGTTACTCAAGTATATGTATTTTTCAAGACTAATCTCCTCAAACACTTAAATCTGTGCATTTCAATGTATGTACCTCAATTTTAAAAAGATAGTGCCCACTGCTGCCTAGGCCTGGTTTATAAGTATCTGCTGGTTTGTAGGAGACAGAGGAGTAACTAAGCCAGGAGTGACTAAGCCAGTACCTAAGTTAAGTCATCCTGACTGGTGACTAGATCTTTGAAAACCATGATATTATCATGGTGTAGAAACTCCAAAAACCAGTTTAAGACAGTGTTCTGGACTGGAAACCCAGGGGCTGCTCGGACGCATGTGCAGAATGGAGAAGAGTAACCATAGAAGGAGAAAAGCAGGAAAGGAAAACAAAGGACTTCAAAATGAGCCTGCAAACTAAGGTTCCAAATCACAGAAGAAATCAAATGCTAAGAGAGGCAGTCAACAAAATCAATACTCAGAGTATGAATTCATCTCAAATACAATTAATCCTTTAGAGCAAGTCTAACACAGACATTAAAATAGGTATTCTAAGGATTCTCAGCAAGAGCTCTGAAGGAACATATCTATTAAAAAGTAAACAACAAAATGCTTTAAAATTATATTTATAAAAGCAGAATGGGGGCACCTGGATGGCTCAGTCGGTTAAGTAGCTGACTTCGGCTCAGGTCATGATCTCAGGGTCCTGGGATTGAGTTCCACCACAGGCTCTGCACTCAGCGGGGAGTCTTCCTCTCCTTCTCCCTCTCCCTCTGCTTCTCCCCCCACTTATGATCTATCTCTCTCTCTCTCTAAGAAATAAATAAAATCTTTAAAAAAATAAAAGCAAAATGGATAAATGTGAAGAAAAGCAATTGTAAAAGTTGAAAAAGATTCATAAAGTTATTGAAATTTTAAAAAAACACAGGTCAGTTGACTATGTAGTCTAAACTAGACACAAGGAATGAATTTGTGAATTTGAAGGTGGTACTGAGAAACCCTCGCCCAGGATTCAGCATACGGAGACACAGACCATGATTTTTAAAAACATGAAAAGACAGTTACAAGACATGGAGGGTAGATCAAGGAACTGCAAAGGGAGCCCCTAAAAAGCACTAGCAGATAGTAGCTGGAGAAATAATAAAATGGTTGTCCCAAGTTGAAGAAATATCTAAAATCCTCAGATCAAAATGACATTCCGTGTACCAAGCTAGATAACAAAAAATAATTTCACATCTAGACAAGAGTAATGGATCTGAAGAGTATTAAAGATAAAGATAATCCCTAATCCCTTAAAAGTCATCATTAGAAAGAACAGCTTTGTGTGTGAAGGGATTTTTTGCAGGGATTATTTTGCAGGGAAACAAGACCTGACAGCAGATTCCTACCTTACCGCAGTAGATGCCAAAGGACGATGGAAAAACTGTCGCACTAGAATGTGACATTTGCCTAAACTGGTCTTTGAAAGCGAGGGCAGGATGAAGTTCTCGTCAGACAGAGCACAATAGAATCTACCACCAATAGATCTTCACTAAAGCAACTTTTCAAAGATTGCTTCAGCAAGAAGTGTAAACCCGGAGTGGAGACATAGGATACAACTCAATAGGGAGGACAAAAATTGATAAAATTTGTCAGTAAACGTCCACCATTGACTGTATTTTACTTTCATTTTTATTTTTTTAAAGATTTCATTTATTTAATTGACAGAGAGAGAGAGAGCGAGAGAGGGAACACAAGCAGGGGGAGTGGGAGAGGGAGAAGCAGGCTTCCCGCTGAGCAGGGAGCCCGATGCAAAGGCTCAATCCCAGGACCCTGGGATCATGACCTGAGCCGAAGGCAGACGCTTAATGACTGAACCACCCAGATGCCCCACTGACTGTATTTTAAAGTTACTTTTTGTGTTTTAAAAAAACAAGGTGAAAGTCCTTGGGTTAGGTTTTACTCTCTCCCTTTCAGTGTAGTTATGTCACTCATTACAAACACAATTCAGTTCATGTGTTTTTGCTTGTATTCATTTTATTTACTTGTTTGTTTTGAGTAAGTGAAAAAATGACGTAGTTCTAAAATTCTGTAGTATTTTCGAATTCTGAAGTATTCAAAGATGTTTACTCAAAAAAGCGTCCCTCCTCCCATCTCTTCTACCCTGTTCTTATTCCTGCATCTTTTCCAATCAGCTTTCTACCCACCTGCTGTAGGTAACCACAGTCTAATGGATGTCTGGTCTATTCTTCCTATACATCTTTCTCTAAAAGTGATCAGATATACATGTATATTCTTTTTCTCCTTTCTTCTTATACAAGAGGTAGTTCCAGTGAAGTCACCTTAATCCATTAAATATGTTTCAATAGTTTTGAATCTCAGAGAGAGAAGTTTGAAATCTCAATCCTTTCCTTCTCAGAAGTCCATTGTGGGAAGGTTGTTTTGTTTTTCAAATTTGCCTGCCCTGACCTCAAGAACATTCTAATGCATTGACCAGTGGGAATTTGAGGATAATACCTGGGCTTCAACCACTTACAGAGGTAAGATGTAGCCTCATGCCAGACAAAATATTATAAGTAAGATGCTACTTTCAGAATGACATGTGATGAGCTTTGATTGAGATAACGGCCTTATGGTGACCTTTCCTAAATAAACATGATTCAAAGCAACCTGATTTTTTATTGCTCAGAGAACTCTCTAGGATATAACATTCCTATTCTCTTACAGGTGGGCCCATCACTCCATATTACCAAGGAAAACTTTATTTAAATGGAGAATCTATAATCCTCTATACAAGCTCTCCTTCTCAGCCTTGTAAGAGCCACAAAGTTGAGAAACTCACCTTCTATGTCTTCATCTAAGTTGAAAATGTTGAAAAAGACAGAGACAAGGGAAGACCTCTTTAGTGCTCCACTGGAGACCTCCCTCAGCATGGGTTACGAGCCATTAGTCAATACTCTAGGGCTATTTTTCTTCAAAAAAAAAAAAAAAAAAACAGACACATTTCTGCAACTTCACTATACTTTTAGTCTTGGCCTCATCTTCCCTGAGCAGTTAAATATTTCCTAGATAGTAGAAAGTAAGAATGACTCTCATCATACTTTATCTTTTAAAGGTGGAAATAGAAGCTAAGTCAATTGATCACAGAAATGAGAGGGAACATGCCATTATATTTTAACCAGTGTGTAAAGAAGGCTCTTATGTAACCAGCCATCCGGGTCCTTCTCTTTGTTTTTCAGCAAATTGCTGTTGGGATGAAGCTTTATAGCTTTGGAGTCCTCGTAGCCATCTTCCTCTTTTGTGAGCAGCATGTCTTCGCTTTTCAGAGGTAACCCAATAGAATCTTAAATGGTGGGGGGCCGTTTTCCTCACTTGTTTGCCCTACGTGGAATCTAGTCAGTGCACTAACGTGGGGGGCAAAATGTTAGAAGTTTGAAGGTCAGCTCTTTCAGAAACTTTCCATGTTGCCCTGACAAACAGTACATTTTAGTGTAATAAGGATCTCACTAGATCTAGGGTCTTTTTTTGTCTTTTCTGGCTCTACTTTTATTACTGAGAGAAACCTGGATGATATGTATATTCAGTGGCTAGGGAGATTAAGAAAATAGAAGCTTTTATAAAAATAATTATTTACACTCTAACACATCACATGACTTACTTTTTTTTGTCTTCACCCACAAAATATATTAACTAGGTAATTTGTATTAACCATGAATAATGTAACTATGGGTAACTATGAATATTTTCCTCTTGTACATGGAACACAGGAAGGAGAGGAAGGTAAAGGTATGAAACAGGAGGTTTAGGTTGGGCATGGGTATTCACAAGGGATATGAGAGGAAGAATAGATGTGTTAAAAAGAACGCATATATGAACGTGTCTAATTCTTATTTTGCTTAGTTGAGTGATTCCCTGGAGATTTTCTACTATAAACCACCTAGAAGAGTACAAATGAACTTGTGTTCTAACACATATAATATATGGCAAATAGTCCCAGGCTACGTGTAAATTGTAATGTATTAAGTAGTGAACTCGTAGACTTTTAAAATTGATATTATTTCCTTTGGAATTATCTTTTTTTTTCCCCTGTGTTTTGCTTCTGTAATTCTTCTCTTCTCCCATTATCTCCAAGACAAATGCCTCTCCCCATTTAGTAAATAGTAAAGAGAGAAAAAACAAACCAGGGACAGGAAAATTCTGTCAAAAATACTTACCTTGGGGCACCTGGGTGGCTCAGTCTGTTAAGAGTCTGCCTTCGGCTCAGGTCATGATCTTGGGGTCCTGGGAACGGAGCCCTGTGTGGAGGTTCCTGCTCAGCGGGGAGCCTGCTTCTTCGTCTCCCTCTGCTCCTGCCTCCCCTCCCCTCTTTGTGCTCTCTCTCTCAAATAAATAAATAAAATCTGTAAAAAAAAATACTATTCTGAGTCAGAAAGAACCATGGGACAGCATTTAAGAAAACAGAGCTTGACTTGAGAGCCTGACGCTGTGTTTATACATCATCACTGATTCTTTTTTGTTCAATATGATTGTCAAGTGTCATGCAACAAAGTCCATCACCAAATAATGATTGTTATTGATTCGACATGGCAGTCAAATTGCTGGAATAATTGGTGACTTATATCTCTATGCATTATCAATAAATAAGATGACTATAATTTCTAAGGTCCTTGCCAGTTCTAATATCCCATAACTTGGTGATTGGCTTTAATTAAAGGTAGGGGAGAGGGAAAGAGGAAAACTGGTATGAGCATGTCCAAGTGGGTACTGTAGACAGCGGCAGTTATCATCCACCGGGAGGGGAAAAGGAAGGGACACATGGTTATATAGTACCTGTGTGGTCTCATGCACTGGGCCCGGCGCTTAGAAATGTTATCTCATTAAATGCCTGCAATCCTACACCCTAGGAATCTTGATGGCGACACCTTACAGAGAAGGAAACTGAGCCCTAGGAAGGATAAATCATTTGCCCCAAATCAAACAATAAGTGTAGAGTTTGGATTCGAACCCATGTTCGCCTCATTTCAACTCATTTCACTGAATAGCATTGCCACTAAAAATCTAGAAATTAGGAAGAAAGCTAATCTGATGGAGGTCAGATTTAGAAACAGTGAGCCTGCAGAGAAGACAGGTGGTCCAGAATGCAGCCTGGGAGAGGGATGGGCTGGAAGTTCAGCGTCAGGGTCCTCACCTGCAGTGGGTCTTTGGTGGCGTGGGGCCTGCCCCTTGGCAGCCGGCGGCTGCAGAGCGTGACAGCTCACGCACGTGCCGCCACCTGGATCATATCATGAACTGAACCCCTAGATAAGACAATCATTAGTAAGGTACTTCCAAAGCTTTACCATGTCGCTTCAAAATGAGAAAGCATATAACAGTTTAGTGGAACTAAATATTACACAAATAAAGGACTTATGCAAAAAAATAGCAAAGAAATGAATGAGGATATTCCTTCAGGCACGGCTTTTCTTACTATTTCTTGCTTCAGCATGTACTTTGGAGTCTGATCGATATCTATGCTTGAAGAGAGGAATAAGAATATGACTATATTTTAACCAATCACATGGTATTGAAAATATTGTCCGTGTGTATTGAGGAAGGGCGAGCTGCAGCTTTGTGGGCAGATACATATCTGATTCCTCTCTCCCATCCGTCCACCAGAAAGAACATTCCAAACTCTTCTTTCTGTGAGTAAAAATATATATATATATATTTTTACCAACTGTTTCTGAGCTCTGCTTTTCCAGGAAGAGCCTATTACTGAAGCTAAAACGGAAATCTAATTTCATTCAGGGCGAGAGACTTTGATGAATTATTTCTGGGGGCAAGAATACAACCCCTTCTAAAAAGAGCTTACAGTCTGGCTTTTCCCTAAAGCTGTTCTCTGTTATTGTTTTCTTGTCGTGATCATTTTCCTAATAACACTTTGTATTCAGGCAATCTCTTACTGGCTGATTTGTAGGTGCATTTTGATACATCTCATCAGCGAAATGCCCCAGAACGAGAACGAGAAAAGTTTTAAAGGCATTAATACCATATGCCAAAGAGAAAAGCAGCCAAACAAACAAAAACCAAAGCATGTCTCCGAGGTCACGTGCTGTTAAAGGCCAAACACCGTGAAGGGCAAAAATAAAATCCTAGCAAGAACCTTGTAAACAGAGACATTAAATGTATTGTGCTCTGATGACCTAGGAGCAGCCTGTCAGCGGAGGCGATTTATTTGAAACAGGGAAGTGGGGGGGAAGTACAAAAGGAAGAAGGAAAAAGAATTGGGAGAGTGGAGAATGGTTGAGGAGAGAGGGCTTCTGAATTATTAATAGACCACAGGACTTGTTCCTTCTGTCAACTTTATACACGATCTGCCACCTGGAGACCAGTTTATTCTCTTTCCCTTAGCTCCCCCTGATATATTATTTTCATCTTAAAGAACAGGGGACTGGCGGCCTTAAAACACTGTAATGCATAAAACAAAATTGCAGCCTCGAGCGCTGTTCCATTGTTCAGAGGCATCTCACCAGCTTTTCAAGTTCAAAAATAATCTTTCAGAACTACGGCAAATGTGAACCTTCTTCTGTAAACCATAGCAGGGGACAGAGCTTGATGAGAATAATCATATTCTTAGAGGGGAAGCAACAGAGGAAAGTCTGTCAAGTATTAAAATCTTGGGATCTGGAGATAGCCCCAGAGCTGCGACTTACTAGTTATGCAGCCTTGGACAATTTACTTGTCCTCTTGGAAATTCAGTTTATTTTTTGTGTAACATGACCTGTTATTTCACTGTGCTTACACTTTTCACTCGATATTTGGTGCAAGACTATTTTTTTTTTAAATCTTCAATTGGCTATCGGTTAAATCCTCTAACTGTATCACTTCAGAGATGCAATCAAAACATTTCTTTATTTTCTCATCTCCCTTTGCCCTATTATGTTCCATGTGGTAGAGTAATCTTTCTCTGCCCCTACATGGAAAGTGTGCAAATACTGACTTTTTAGTCCACTCTTAAGTAACTGATAATTTTGGGGTCGTGTTAACATGCAAACAATCTCGATGTCGAAACTAGAATATTGGGTCCATTCAAGGTATTATTCAAATGTCAGTTTCTATAGGAAAACAACTCCTCATGCCCTCTCCATACACACCCCTGACTCTTTTTCTCATTTGCCCTTTTCTTGGGTTTTAACTTCTTAGAAATTTTTCAGATTCCTTTGCTGAGGAATTCTCCAGACCAGGGATAGATGCTTCTCTCACTAGGTGGCCATTGTGACTCCATGTTTCACCCCTAGGAATCTTGCCTTCACCCCCACGTTCTTGCCCCTGTAGGCGGCGTTATCCGACAGCATCTGAGTTATAACTACTTGCCCATGAAGTATTTCTTCTTTTGATTTTAATCACTGTCCAACCAACTGGAGACCAGCCACATGCATGTTTAGCTGGCTTGGGAGCAAGCCAGGCACCAGTCCCTGTGTCCCTAAACTTGAGGAAACATGTTCAGACTTCCCCATTACCCCTTGAAAGTGCCCCCTTACTAGCTGGAGATGAGGGAAGTAACACCTCCAAACTTCATCCTCTTTGGGAGAAAGGGTACTGACGAGACTGCAACAATGTGCTGCAAAGAAATGTTGTCACAAATCTTCTCCCTTTCTCCACTCTGACCAGTCTTCAGAGCCTCTTTCTGATGAAGTAAGGGGGCGCTGAGTCAGGAAACTGATTTTCAGAAACTATGTAAGCTCTACATAAGGTGACCTGACTGACCCTCATCCCATTTCCTGATTCTATTGTGTTGGCACTTGGGCCAAACAGGTGGAGACAGGAAGAGTCTGGCTCACCACAGTTGGAACGTGGACACATTAATATATTGTATGGTGCAGTTGTACCCTCATCATTTTAGTCCTCCACACTTCCCGATTTATTTTTCTATATTTCCTTAAATTTTTTTCTCCTTAAGAAAGAGGCCCATTGGGATAACACATTTTTTACCTTTACTTTTTCTTTTTTTCTCTTTTCTGTTGACTAACTTTGGTCAAATACATTAGAAAAATGCCCTTATCTTCTAGTCAACACAGCACTTCCCTTACGTGGGATTGAAATGTAGCCTGTTGGAATAATGGAGAGCACATTGCTGGGTAAAAGGCATCCCATTTCATTGTTAGCTTAAGCTAACAGAGTTAGCTTAAGAGTGAACAGAGTTCACTCTCAAATTATGATTTACTTATATGAGTCCCCACTTCTTTATACTTCACATTAAAAGAGAGCTTTGAGTTTTTCACTCTTTGGCTCAAATACCCCAAATGGGGCCCAATGACCTTATAAATAAGGGCCACAATCCTGACCCCAGCTTTTAAGACTCTCAGTGGTCAGATCCCATCCTGCCCATTCATCCTGCTTTTATTTCCTGGTACATCCCAACAGAAGCCCTATATTCCTGCCCACCCGGATCACTTGCCATTCCTTGAGCTCTGCTTTCGCTTTTCCACTTATGTATCAGTACTTATGCCATTTCTTCTCCAATTCATCTGCCAAACTTCTACCTATCTCAGTCTAATATCCCTATATTTACCATATCTTGCCCATCTCAGAAGTCCAGCTCAAAGTGTCTCCATTCTCTGATGACCTCAGCCCCCAATAACTTCTGACTTTGTATTCTTATAACAGAGAATACAAACTCATAGAGCACTTCACATGTTTTATCCCACATAGTAGACCCCTGTATCTGTTGTGGGTTAGTTTCCCCAGGAAGCAGGCTCTGAGATAGAGATTTGTATGTAGGACGTTTCCTGGAAAGCGATCTTGGGACCAGCATTTGTGCAGGAATGAAGGAAAGACAACTGGATGAGGAGAAACTGAAAAATGACGCAGTCACATGAAGCCCTGGGATCCCTAAAGCTGAGTTGTCCGTGCAAAGTTGTCCCACACTGGGGCAAGGGCATATATATATATATATATATATATATATATATATATAGTATATAACCCATACTTATTAGTCATTGGAGGTGGACTATACCTGGGAAGGGGCATGACCTTGGCAACATGTCCTTCTTCAGTCAAGGAAAAGTCCTAGAAAGGGACTCGAGTGACTGCAGCCAACACCTGCAGAAGCTGGGGAAACAAGAGTTCATTTCTGCATGGGGACCTGCGCAGCACAACATGGCGTCTCCTATAGTCCAGCCCTTGTGCCACTCAGATCAATCTGCTTCCAAAATAAGCTTTGGGAGCAGCTCCTCTGGATTCTGGTTGCTCTCCTTTGCTGGAGGAAACACACAAGAGGAACATTAGTGGGATTAACTGCAGCCCACCACAGCTATACCTAGTCTTGAGACAATAACCAATACTCATCTTTTTTCTTTTCTACAATCCATTCTGCTTCCCTTTCACAGTGCTTACCGTGGTCTAGATGACTTACCTGGTGAGATGACCCAGCCCCTCGACCTTCAAGGGTCAGAGCCTCCAATCACCATGTCCTTTTGGGCCATGACTGTTGCATTTGTCCATATACATCAAAATTGGACGAGGGAGTATTACAGAATGCCTAAGTTTATCATCTACGTACCAAATGTATTCTTCCCTGCCAGCGTAACTGTGTGTGAATGCAGCCCTCAATATCCTCCTGATGATCAAGGTCACTTACCCCTTCCAGCATAACTCCTCTCCTTCCTGATAATCTTTTGGGACAAGGAGACTGAAATGACTGGGTAGCTGCAACAGCAGTCAGTTTAATAAGACTCTTGCCATGACCCCTGTGGGAGTTTTTCCTCTTCTGGGAACCAGAACTTTTAAATTTATAGAGCCATATTTGTAGATTGCAAGTACAAATTCCCCTAATTCACCTGGAATGGTGGTGAATAAAGCCACTTCAGCTTGGTTCCGGGAACCATGTATTCTAACTTGTAGAGACACCACACCATATAATGATTATTGATTTAAAACTGCATTCTGGAAGATGTTGCCCCTTTCCAAGCTAGCACCTCAGATAATCCATTCTAATTGCTGTATGTGGCTAGCTGCTTCTGGGTGGTGTGGTACGTGATATGTCCAGTGGATCCCATGGAGGTGCCCATTCTGCACCTCCCTTGTTGTAAAGTGGATCCCTTAATTGGATACAGAGTTAGGTGGGATCCTGTGTGGATCAAACATTATATAAGTCCTGCTATGGTAACATTAGTTGAGACCCTGCAGGTAAAAGAGGCAAATCCAGACCCAGAGTGGAAGGGGACCAAAGTAGGCAACTTCTCCCCAAGCGGTTGCTTGGTTTCTTCGTGGAATGGTGCTGATTAAAGGGCTTGGTTTTGGTTTCTATTGCTGTCAAGTTGGACATTTGGCAGCAACAGTTGCTCTATCAATCTTGGTGAGTAAGAACCCATCCTGTTGGGCCACGCAAAACTTCCCATCTTCGCCATCATGGCTATTCTGTTCACGTGCCCTTTGTGCCAGCATTGGGGTGACTGTTGACAGAGGCTGGCTGACATCAACTGCCTAATCATTTTGTTTACATAGTTAGTTAGTGCTTGTTGTTTGGTGGGTGCTCTCTGTTAGGGGTTACAATGTGATACAAAGATCTCCACACTTTCTTCCCACTTCCCTAGTCCTCCAAGAAGCAGACACCAAGTTAGAATTAGACATACAAGAGATGTATTGAGAAAAATGCTTGAAAGGAAGAAATGAGGAGGGGACAAGAAGAGGCTCTTGGGAGAGACATAAAACTGCAATGCTGATTTAATCCCTGTGGAGGAAAAAAGGAAGGAAGGAAGGTGGAACACAGAAGGTCTTAGATTGTAGTGCAGTTCTAAGAAAGTTTTTGCAAAGTTGATAAGATGGTTCTTGAGCTAATGTCATCCATCCGAAGAGCCCCTCCCCCCCATCTTTCAGTAATGAGCCTGCTTTGGTATCCCCACCTTGCTCAGTTATTAGCTGTCCACAATGGACCCATCTGGTTTTTGTGAAAGCCAGACTAATGAATTTAAAGTGGATTTGTAGAAACCACCACCCTTGCATCTTTAGGTCTTTAAGGGTGGCACTAATATCTGCCATTTCCCCCAGAATGCTTCTTTGGTTTGTTTGGGATTTTTTTCCTTCTCCTGGCTGAGGGTGAGGGCTTCATCTTTTGGCTTTTCCCACTATGACAGCTCTTACTTTACAGGCAAGGAACTGATGTGGGGGTTCTACCAATTACCAAGTATGTCCATCTCAGTTTTACATTTGGGGACCAGGGAAATGATCATTGGTGGGTCCATAGACCCAGTGCCTCCACCAAGAGCTGGACCTAGACTAGCACTCCAGATCTCCAGGTGTCAGTGTCAGCTTGGACCCTGCATCCAAAAGACCTCAGAATGATCGAGTATTCCCCTTTCTCCAGTGTGCAGAGTTCCTGAGTACATTTTCATAGGTTGCTTTGGGAAGGGACAGAGGAAGTAATGATCGTATACCCTTTCTATACTGTTGCAGGGTCTTTCCTTGGGGGACTCACCTCCCCACTTCAGGAAAGAAATTCTGGGTCTAAGAACCTACATCTGGAAACTGGGCAATGGATTGTGACTCTTGATTGGGATAGCTGTCCTTAGCTTCTCTCATATTCATCCTTGATTTATTTCGATTGTAAAGATTGAACAATGCTTTTGTTGGCTGCCATTTAGCCTGCCCCTGAGAACTCTATGTTCTTTTAACTAACTCTATAGCTTTCTGTGGATCATGTTCTTCTGGGCCCAACTTGTCAAGGATGGTTAAACACTGCCACCTGGCTTCTATTGTATAACGATTTCGTCACCCCCATTGCTATGGGAGAGCTCAGTTCTGTAATGTCATCTCTTACTTTCAGCCCTCAGAATCTACTCCCACCTCTCCTCCTACCCTCGTAACTGGTAGCTAGGGTTAAGTCATGACATAATCTGGCAGCACAAGTGCTGAGTATGTTAATAAAGGAGAGGGACTATATCTCCAAAGAGGTACACTCACCCAAGATACAGGATTTGACATTCTAGTTAGATCCTTGGGAGGTGGTGCTAATTGCTGCTAGGATTTTTTTTTTTTGGAAGCTTGGAGAAAACAGTGGCCTACATTTAGTGAACTAGAAATGCCAGAGCTATTATGGCAGATGGTGAAAGAAAAAATAAAAAAAATTCTTAGAACAGGACATGCTAGAATGAAAATACTATAAAAGACTAGAAAACCCACTATACTCCCCTGATGGGCTCAGAGAACATTTAAAAACAACAAGGAATGTTCTAGCAAAAAGGTCATCAGCAGTATAAGAAGCTTGGCAGTGGTTTTTTCACAGTTAGAGTAACATTTTAATAGTTTTTCCCCCGATTAAATAAAATAAGAGCTTTTTTTGGTTAATTAGTAATACGGAAAGGCATAAAATTGGGGCGAAAAAAGACAGAGATTTCATCACCCTGAGAAAACATCATTAACATTTTGGTGATCATTCTTTCCTGTGTTTGTCTATACATTTATATACACCCTTGTGTAATTTTATATTCGTCAAATATCGGATCTTCTATTGGAACTATAGAGTCCTTTCTTTTAAAAAACAATCTTATTACCTCCCCCCACTTCTCTCACCTACCCAGTCTTTCAACGGCCATCCCCCACCATCCAAATCAACGTTAACTATGTGCTGCTTATTCATTCATCACTTTTCTCCTGCTTTTAACACATGTAATTTTCCTTTTTCTTTCTAATATATTTTTTTCACAAAAATGGGATATTTTATAGACTTCTCCATATCTTGTTTCTTTCTCTTAGAATGTCATGTAAGTCTCCTGCAAGTTAACTGTTATAAATCTAACTCATTCTTTATAATGACTACAAAACATTCCAGAATGTGCAGACATCACCATCATTCAACAATTCTGTTACTGAGAGGCATTCATGTGGTTTCCAGGTTACTATGAATGATCCTGCAGTACCTACCCTTTAATATATTTCTTTAAGCACTGGTTGAATAATGTACACTAACACTGTACCAGGGATTGACATAAAATTTCCTAGTCTCTTTTTTCTGTGAGCTGGTCTTTCCTTCTTCTGAAAATCAAGTCTCCATAGACTTATTTCCAGAATCTAAATCTTTTAATTAGGATTTCTAAAATAAAACCACCCTCCATTCTGCTGTCAAAGTTATTCATATAAATCACAAGTGATGTCCTTTTCTTAACTCCTAATTGCCTACAAGATAAAGACCAGATTTCTCAATGTGCATTCAAAACCTTCTCTAGAGGAGGATGAAAATAAGTTTTCCAGTTAATTTCTGTCTAGCTACTATCCTATCCTACACTTGGCAACAAGGAACAGCTTGCTATTTCCCCAACAGTGCCTTTTTGTCTCCTGCCACAGGGTCTTTCCACACTCTAACTTACCCAATCATCTCTTCCATAATGCCTTTGCTAATAATGACAAGCATATGTTGTCATAACCTCTTTTGCACTTCCAGAGCTCTTGTTACATTTTTTTAATAAAAATTTTATTTGGAATAATTTTAGATTTACAGAAAAGTTGCAAGATATTACAGAGAGTTCCTGAATACTCTTCACTCAGTTTCCCTTACAGGATCTTACATTACCATGTTATATTTGTCAAAACTAAATATCCAACATTGTTAACACTATTACTATTATCTAAACTCCAGACTTTGTTTGGATTTCATCAGTTTTTCTACTAATGTTCTTTTTCTGTTTCAGGATCTAATCTAGGATACAATGTTGTATCTAGTCATCATGTTGCTGATATTCAATTTTTAAGTGCATATATATACATATATATATAGAGAGAGAGAGAGAGAGAGTCCAGTTTTTTATTTATTTCTGGCAGGAGAGTAAACCTAGTCCTTGTTTCTCCATCTTGACTAAGAGCAAAATCTAAGATTAGTTTTGTTTTGTTTTGTTTTGTTTTTGTTTTTGTTTTTGTTTTTGTTTTTGAGAGAGGGAGAGAGAGAATCTCAAGCAGGCTCCATGACCAGTGCAGACCCCGATGTGGGGATGGAGCCCACAACCCTGAGATCATGACCTGAGATGAAATCAAGAGTCAGACACTCAACCAACTGAGCCACCCAGGCACCCCAAAGTCTAAGACTAGTTTTATTTTTTTTTATTTTTTTTATAAGATTTTATTTATTTATTAGAGAGAGAGAGAGACAGC
The DNA here is from genome assembly GCF_964656455.1 of Halichoerus grypus. NCBI lineage: Eukaryota > Metazoa > Chordata > Mammalia > Carnivora > Phocidae > Halichoerus > Halichoerus grypus. Next base: position 55,764,871 of record NC_135715.1, on the reverse strand, counting down.
ATGAGCAGAGGAGAGGGGCAGTAGGAGAAGGAGAAGCAGACTCCCCGCTGAGCAGGGAGCCCAATGTGGGGCTCGGTCCCAAGACCCTAAGATCATGACCTGAGCCCAAGGCAGACACTTAACTAACTGAGCCACCCAGGCGCCTGCTAAGATTAGTTTTAAATAAAGAAAGAGAAAAACATTTTCTTTGTGATCAAAAAAAATACTTAACCCACATTTCAAGGATAATATTTGTCTAAAAATAAAAGAAAAACTTCTTTAAGTTAAAAAATGGGCCCCCTCTGGCAAATGCCACCAATATAGCTTAATGTTAATGTAAATAAAATCGTTACTTCGAGGCATACTAGAAATTTGAGAATGCCATTGTTGTTAACAGATTCCACATATATCTGCAATTCCTCACCTCACTGCCTCCATTCTCTATTTATCCAAATCTCCCTTACCTGCAAAATGGATAGAAAGCTGCAAGAATGAGAATATTTTTTAAGAAATTCTTTCCTTTCTGATTAGGTGGTATGTAAAAATAAAGTCAATCCACGTTGATTCACACTAATCTATTGCCTTGGCTTTGCAAGAATTGCTGAGCATCCCTTATGGCCCCAGCAAGCATTATAAGGTAGAAAGAAATATTACAAAGCAAAGGTGAGAAAACAAATTAAACCAGGTGTCTACTTAAAAAAGAATCTATTGATGTAATTCATCACATTAAGAGATGAAACTATAAAACACTCTGCTCATCTCATAAAAACAGGATAAAATCCACATCCATTCCTTATAAAAACTCATAGCAGAGAGTAGAAGGGAACTTCTTTACCCTGATAAAAGGCACCTATAAAACCCTGCCACAAGCATTCTAATGGTGAAACATTATAAAATTTTTCTTAAAAATTACGCATCATGCATTTTATTTCCACTTCCGTTCAACACTGTACTGCAGGTCCTGGTCAATACAGTCAGGCAAGAAAAAAAAATTCTACAAGCTTTGAAATGAAAGAAGCAAAATTTAGTATGTACAATTGTAATGATTTCTTGCAAAGAAAAAAACCCAAAATATCTACATTAAAATGGTTGAAACTACCAAGGGATCTGGATAGAAAATTAATATCTAAAAATTTATTTCATTTCTATGCCTCAACAAGAAAGAATGAAGAGATGGAATACTAAAAATCACTATTTATGAAAGAAAAAAATTTGCTAGAATAAATATAATAAAAATATGCAATATATATATATATTTTTTAAACTGGAGAATGGTTTATTCAAGTGTTCAAGCAGGTGAGTAAAAGAAAACAAACCATACTCAATGCAGAAACCGTTTCTGGAGGGCCGTGACCTGCCCACGTTCTCCGTGACTAGCTGTTTGGTGAACGGTCAGGACGAACACGAACAATACACATTAGGCTGGAGAGAGCTGCCCGTTTTCCTAAGAGAAGACAAATCTCATTTTTCACTAACTTCATGTAGAAACTCCCCATTACCAACAAGCCTTTAGGTCACCAACTTTGTTTTGGCCCTATTAAAATTCTTGAGAGTATCCCGAATTGGTATTTTTTTCTAATACTGCCCAAATAAACCTAGCCTTTAGTAAACCTAGAGATCACAGGCATCGATGCCCATATGTAATATTTTTATGGATAAAATTATAAAATATTTTTGACGGTTATTAAAGAATGCCTAAACTGGTAGGCAAATCTATTGTATTAATGATAAGGAGACTCAGAATCAGGAGAATGTCAATTCTCCCAAATTATTGATTTATAATAATACTAATCAAAATCCAAACTTTTTTCATGGAACACAACAAGCTGATTTTTTAAAAAATTCAAATCCAATTAATTAACATATAATGTATTATTTGTTTCAGAGGTACAGGTCTGTGATTCATCAGTCTTACATAACACCCAACGCTCACCACAACACATAGCCTCCCCAGTGTCCATCACCCATCCTCCCATCCCCATTCTCCCATCCCCCTCCCCTCCAGCAACCCTCAGTTTGTTTCCTAAGATTAAGAGTCTCTTATGGTTTGTCTCCCTCTCTGGTTTTGTCTTGTTTCATTTTTCCTCTCTGATTTTTAAAATTTATTTGGAAAAGCAAAATGTCAAACCAAGAAAATCTCTAAAAAGAACTAGACAAGGGAGAGGGGAAACAGGAGCTTGTCCTGTAGGTTGTTAAGATTTAATATGAAGCTACAATCACATGGATGAATGGTATCAGCCCAAAGATAGACAAGTAAATCCATGGAACTTAAAAGAGATCCAAGAAATAGACCACACCATATCAGTAAGGGTAATCCTTGATTATGCTATATAACTAATGCACCCTGAAATAGCTTTACTTGCCACAACACAGGTTTCTTTGTCACGCATATCAATTAATGAAGCCATCCGGCTCTCCCTGGGCCTCTCCTCCAACTTGAAGATCTGGGCTGCTTCCCTATTACAACTCCTTGGGGTTCTTTGCTTCTAGCCCCAGGGTAAGAGACCACATAGCACATAAAGACTCCCACCTGCTCTTAACTGTGGCACACCCCTCCCTCCCACATTTCCGTTGTTGAGAACTCAAGCACATGGTCTCAATACAACCACATGGAAGGCTGGGAAATGCAGATTTTTTGTGTATCCCCAGAAACAAAAAATGATGTGATGAACAAGCATTGTCTCTGCCGAAGAGTATGAAAACTTATACATGACAGAATTGGCATAGCTGATCCCTGGGGAAAGTATTAATGATTAACAAATGACGCTAAGAAGAAAAAAAGGAACTCAAGTCCTTCTTTACACGGCACACAAACAAATAATTTTCAAATACATTTAAAAACTTAAATAAGAAAGACAAAAGACAAAACTAAAAGACAACCTAGGGAATGGGAGAAGATATTTGTAAATGACATACCTGATAAAAGGTTACTATCAGAAATATATAAAGAACTTATACAACTCAACATCAAAAAAATAGAAACCCAAAGAAACCCCCAAATAATCCAATTAAAAATGGGCATAAAGACATGAACAGACATTTCTCCAAAGAATACAGGTGGCCAACAGACACATGAAAAAATGCTCAACATCACTCATCATCAGAGAAATACAAATCAAAACCACAGTGAGATACCACCTCACACCTGTCAGAGTGGTTAAAACAAAAAACACAAAAAACAACAAGTGTTGGTGAGGATATGGTAAAAAAGAACCCTCATGTGCTATTGGTGAGAATGCAAACTGGTGCAGCCACTGTGGAAAAAGTTTGAGAAATAATTTGGTACTATTCTTTGAAATTAAAATATGTGTACCCCCAAGAAATAGCAATTCCACTTGTAGACAAATTCCAACACATGGGGACTATGGCTACATTTTTCAACACAGATGATAAACTTGAAGATACAATGTTGAGTGAGAAAAATAAGATATAGGAGGATATATATAGTACACCATTTTTATAGAGTTAAATCAAGCAAATCTAAGGGTATCTTAAGAATCTACACATTAAAGAATCCAAACATGTATTTAAGAATCCATACTATTGAGGAAAAGTAAGGGAAGGAGCAAAATGAAAATTTAAGGTAGTGGATACCTTTGGGGTGTGGCGGGGAGACAGAGTGGGGACAAGGACATAAGGAGCTTCAAGGACAACCAATAACGGATTTCTTAAGTGGCATAATGGGTTCCCAGGCATTCATCTTATTATGTAATCAGTGAATGTTAATATAAATATTCCCTTATGCATCAAATATTTAATTTTTAAAATTCAAACCACCCAGGTATGCACACGCACACAAAGGAGAAGAAAGAAGCAAGTACTCCCATTCAACAGAGTTATTGATTTGGCAGGTGCTCAGGAGCAGAAAGAACGAGAAAGTACATGTTCTCTTTTTAACACTTAGTCTGTAGCAAGATCCTCTTTTACCATTTAAAGTTTGTTTCCTTTTCACAATTACCTAGAAGCCCCTCCCAGTATAATTTATCTCATTTTCACTTTTTTATTTAACATCAAAATTCTGTGTTATTTTTTCCCAGTGGCCAGGTTTTATCTGCTCTTCCTAGAACCTCCAGGCAAGTTCAGATTCTGCAGAATCTTACTACAACATACGAGGTAAATTCTCCTTCATTTATCTTTACAGGCGACCCTTGAATAACACTGATTTGAACTGTGGGGATCCACTTACACACAGATTGTTTGTTTGTTTGTTTTTTCTGAGAAATACAGTATAGTACTGTAAATGTATTTTCCTTATGATTTTCTTAATAACATTTTCTTTTCCCTAGCTTAATTATAAGAATACAGTATATAATACATACAGCACATGAAATACATGTTCATCAACTGTTTATGTTATCAGTAAGGATCCAGTTAACAGTGGGCTGTTAGTAGTTAAGTTTTGGGGAAATCAAAAGTTATATGCAGATTTTCAACTGCATGGGAGTCGGCACCCCTAACCCCCACATTCTTCAAGGATCAACTGTATGTTAGCCTCACTAGGTGTGACTTTTGTGTACGATGTTCTCTCATATGCTGTCTGAATTACATATAGTTGGTATAACCCCCCCTTTTTTTTGAAATAGAGAGCGAGCAGGGGGGAGGGGCAGAAAAAGAGAGAGAGAGAGAATCTTAAGCAGGCTCCATGCCCAGCCAGGAGCGTGACACAAGGCTCGATCTCACGACCCTGAGATCATGACCTGAGCCAAAGTCAAGAGTCAGACCTTAACCAACTGAGCCACGCAGGCGCCCTTAAACCCCTCTTCTTATAGCCATCTCACCCTTCCCATCATCACATGATTTTGCTGGTTGCTAAAATCAAAACTTCTTCATTTGTGCTATTGGCTTTTCAGCCAATTTCATAATAATTGTACTTTGGGAATTAAAGTGTGTACTTACAAAGATGTTGTGATAACAGAAGTCCAATAGAACTTTGTTTATAAAACAATGGTTTGTAAAAGGAATAAGTATCAAACCACAAGGGAACATTTATTAAAATCTTCATGCCTGGGACCCATCTCCCCAGAATGCTTAATGTGTAGAAAGCTGACAAGAGTTACAAAATGTCATGGTAGAAAATTGATGTCTCCCTATTTGTCAGTTAAGGTTCTCCAAGAAGCAGACATCAAAACCAGATTAAAGATGCCAGGGATGGGGGTGCCTGGGTGGCTCAGTCGTTAAGCGTCTGCCTTCAGCTCAAGTCATGATCCCAGGGTCCTGGAATCGAGCTCTGCACCGGGCTCCCTGCCCAGCAGGAAGCCTGCTTCTCCCTCTCATACTCCCTCTGCTTGTGTTCCTATTCTCACCATCTCTCTCTCTCTCTCTTTCTCTCTCTCTCTCTCTCTCAGATAAATAAATAAAAAAATAAAATCTTAAAAAAAAACAAAGATGCCAGGGATGGATTGGGGGGGAATGCTTGTGATGGATGAAGAGGAGGAAGCTAGAGATGGTAGGGGGCACTTTCAGACCATGACGCAGCTCTGACGCTTGTGCAGAAATGGAGGTTCTCTAGGGTAGTTCTGTTGAAGGTTTGGCTGGACCAGTGGTGCATCCTTAGGCCAAAGCTACCTGGAAGAGGAAACCCAGATCTTGCAGAAATGGGCCTACAGGAATATGCCCTCGGTGCTCAGTCAGTGGCTGGCTGCAGCCCTAGGGCAGCTTGGCCTCAGTCTCCAGTGGACCAAGAGGTACAGGGACTGGGAAGGGCTTTCAACTGTGCTCCTCTCAACAGAACTGAGCGGTGCGTTTTCATGGCCACCACACCACGGCCAGAGGACATACCACCAGAGGAAGCATCAGAGTTCTTGTTCTGCCACTTCCTACATGTATGATTTTAGACAAGTTGGCTATGAGCATTAATTTCTTCATTATTTCCAATGAAATAATAACAATGGAAATAATAACACCTGCTAGCCCATAGCAAAGTATAATTATAACGGTCAAAGGAAATGGGTATGAAAGTGCTTGGAAAAAGCCCAGTAAAACAGAAAAAAGTGTAAGTATTATTGAAAGGCATTGCCCAAAGTCCATAATTAGATTAAAGAAAAGGAATACTGAAGGATAATAATATCAAGGACATGGAATTCTTTTAAAGAAAATCAACACTTAATTAACTTTCTAGACAGAAGTGCATTTCTCCTTTACACATCTGACATACAGAGCCAGCTTTATAGTTGGGTCAAAAATATATTCATTCACTCATTTATTCTTGTCTCACCAAATATTTATTGAGTGCTCTATATGTCCCAGGCCCTCTTTAGCAACTGGGGTTACAGAGAAGAATAAAACAAGCCCCCTGCAAGATAAATGTTTACACTGCCACGTGTGTGAATAGTGACTGGTTACCAGCAGCCAGGAAATGTGTTTTTCATTTCTCCTAGGGACACATTCTTATGGCTTTAGCTACAGATGAGAATGATGTGAACAACCATTTTTGTTTTCATTTTTTGCCCCTTGAAAATGCAGATTGTTCTCTGGCAGCCAGTAACAGCTGAATTTATTAAGAAGCAGAAAGAAGTCCATTTTTTTGTGAATGAGTCTGATGTAAACAATGTGAAAGCCCATTTACATGACAGCACAATTCAATTCAGGTAGGCATCATTCAATATTTATTGAGTAGCCATTATAAGCACCTATGATGTATTTTGCTAGCGGATGGTATAATTGCTTCCTGGAAAAATAAACACTTATGTTGAACATGGCAACATGGAAATCTCTAAAGTGGACTGGTGATGAGGCCCCAGTGGCTAGCTCTGTGACCTTGGACAAGTGGTTTAATCTCTCAAGACCTAGGTCCCTTATCTGAAAATGCCTCAGACTCAGCGATCTGAGGAGCCTCTTAGAGTTCCTCCTTATTCCTTCCTTCTTGTAGTTCTTCTACTCTGTGCCTAGACCTGGGGAGCAAAATTGTCATTCACCTTAGTAGGTTTTGTGGTATCTCTTGAAAAAGCAGCGCTAAAGGGGATTTGGCTTCCTTCCTTGCTTCACAAGGTCAGTGAACATTCTTGAATGTCTGGCCCTAAACGAAACACTGTATCAGAGGCAATTTCTGTTCAGACTCCATGTCCCTTCCTCTTGGATTCTCCTGTCCAATGTCTCCTTCCTGCATCCACTGCCCAAGAGTAGGTCTTCCACCTGCCACCCTAGGACTTCCTGGAGGCCATGCTCTCTTCTGTGTATCAATGGGCAGCCTTTGGATAATGTGCTATAATAATTATTTTTTTTAATATTTTATTTATTTATTTAATTGACAGAGAAGGACAGCGAGAGAGGGAACACAAGCGGGGGGAGTGGGAGAGGGAGAAGCAGGCCTACCTAGGAGCAGGGAGCCTGATGTGGGGCTTGATCCCAGGACCCTGGGATCATGACCTGAGCCGAAGGCAGTCGCTTAACCAACTGAGCCACCCAGGCGCACCCACTATAATAATTATTAATAATATGTTATAGGTGTTTACTGCCTTCCAGGGACTGTGCTGAGCCTTTATATACATTGCTTCATTTAACTCTTATTTAACTCTGTGAGAGAGATACTATCCTCATTATGCAGATGGAAATATGTTTCATATTCACAAAGGAATTTTGCAAGATCATACCACATAGAACATAGCAGAGCTAAGAGTTGAACTCAGACTCTTCTGATGTCAAAGCCTTGGCTTTTATCTGTTGGCCTTAAAGAAAAAGGAAAATGATATTAAAATGATAGCTAACTTTCAAACTGTTCATCCCGAGTGAAGGAACAGCTTAATTCAGTTACAATGTTTGCCTAGTTAACAAGGGGGTACTTGTGAAGAGAATTAAACAAGATGACTTTCCAGTACCTTCCCTTTCCCTGTGCCTCTATTTCTCTAGAGATCTGATCATCTTTGGCTATGCAGAACATCTGGTATAGGTCAACGGTTGTCACAATGAAAAACAAAAAGAAAAGGCTTTCTGCTTCTCCTTGGTCCTTAACTAAAACCAGAATAATACAATGTTACTCTGGATTTAAGAAAGTTGTCCATTAATCTATACATTAAAGACACTGATGAATCACAATCAAGGAATGTTGGTAATGGTGGGGAAAGGGTGAGTTTTTGGAGGCCCTGAAAACATACCATGTAGGAGCCACTTTCTCTCCGGCACCTATGTGGGGTCTCCCAAGAAGGTTTGTGAATTTCAGCTTACTACAATGTTCTGGGTTATTGTTTGCACCTTGATGAACATTTGCTTGTTCGATTTCTCCATGATTTTTCCCCATGCTCACCTGTTGTTGTGCCTGCAATGGGCCATGGGAAAATAAGAGTCCTGTTTGGAAATCAGCTCTCCCTCTGTTTTGTCCCCAGAATCTTGGTGGAAGAAGTGAAAGATCTTATCCAACAGCAAACTCTCAATGACACGGTCACCCCCCGGACTTCCTCCTCATACTATGAACGGTATCACCCACTAAATGAAGTAAGCCATTACATTTCTCTCCAAAATTACTATTTTCATTTAATTAGCATTGCCATTTCAACCATGAGCTATTATTAAAGAAACATAATTAGTGGAAGAGGATAAAAAAAATCATGATTAGGTTGATTATATGGTGGTAACTTACCCTCTTATAGATATCTGCCCTGAGAAGATTGCATTATATTTAGTAAACTGCTTCTAAGCAGGCTGTTTGTCCACAGCTGAGAGTATCTCTACCTGTTAGCAGTAATACTGCATGCTAAGGAATAACAAGAAATAAAAAATAGGGCCCTTTTTATTGAAACTGCTACAAAAAAATTAACAATCCAATTAATCATGTCTCTTTGGACCATTACCCTGATTGTACTCTTACTGAATAATGGCAACACTATCTCACTGAATTAAAGGAATTTATACACTTATATTTAGCGCACTGTAAACAAGTGCATTTTATTCCCCTTAGGGGGAATCTATTTAAACTAATAATAATAATAATACCACCACCTGTATTTTATTCTTTCACCACCTGTACTTTAATCAAAAATTGATATTTTTTTTTCTATCAGTTCTTACAGGTTCCAATTTTTCTAGAGGGAACCTGAGAAAGATGCTGGGGCTCAGTTGATTGGTGTGAGCTTTCATGTAATACTCTAAGAACCATATCCCCATATTTGTTAGTTGAAAGGGTAAACTCTTTGGAGGACTTTCTTTTTATATAGTATGCTCCAAGTAATAAAAATCCCTCGATACCTTTTCTCCTTTCATAGGAGTATGCTGCTCTATTGCTTAATATAAGTATTTTTATCATCTTTGGCTAGGTGCCCAGAAACTATTAAGGACCATATCCATGTTTTTAAGACATCTAAGACTTAAGAAATAAGAATCAATTTTCTATTTAATCTTCAAAAACATCTGTTCCTTTCCAGTTAAACCAGAACTCAGTCTCCTTCTAGAATCAATGTGCTTGGCTGATTGATGGGGAAGCTTAAAATTGCACCCCCCTCCTTTATCTCTCTTCCCTTGTCTCTATTCTGCCGAGACCTCTTCCCTCCAACATTCAAACCCTGCTTTGAAGTGGCCACTAGCCTAAAGTCAGGGCCAGGAGGTTTTGTTTTGTCCTCCCACTGTAATCTTGACAGAATCACCAGTACCACTAGACTTCCAGCCAGGAGAATGGTCCTGAATCACACTTCTCGGAGAAAATGTTTTCCCTCCAGATTGTCCTCCGCTTTGCCTCCTCTCATTTTACACATCTTGTTGTGAGTACACAGGTCTCTAGTGGGAAACAATGGCACTGCTATTTATCCTGTGCAAAGATAGTGCCCAGGACTTCCTTAGGTTACTCTTGAAAAGTGAATATTAAAAAAAAAAAAAAGTCCCATAGAAAAGTGAACTCAGGAATGAATGGTAAAGAAGATTTCACACACGGAGGCAGGGATTCGATGTGATGAGCCTTTAAAAATAACTTTCAGGAGATCTACTCTAAAGATTAACTTTTCCTACTTTGTCGTAAGTTTCTTAGTACTCTTCTACCCTTTCTCTAAACCTTGATACTTTTGAAAACTTTAATTTTACTGATTTTCCTAAACAGCAGAAGAAACACCTAGCCCCAGCTTGCTTTGGTTCCTTATTCTTTCTTTGTACAAAGGTTTTAAAGGGATTGCCTTGCCCTGAAGAAATTGTCTGCTTCCTTTGGCTAGGGAAATGCTTTGAACTTTCTCTGTGACTGACTGCTGGTTTCTCTTTTGATAGATCTACTCTTGGATGGAAGCCATAACTAAGTACTATCCTGAAATGGTTGAAAAAATCCACATTGGATCCTCATACGAGAAGTACCCACTTTATGTTTTAAAGGTGTGTTGTGGGGAGAGTCATTGATCTCTCAACTTTGGAGAATGTATTAATTCTCCACTGCTGCTTATTATAACTTGGATTTTTTTTTGAGCTATGGAAATATTTGTATTACAAGTGTTCCTCAATTTTAATATCCAGCTATTTGGGGATTGGTTATTACCCTTACATTCTTTCCTTTACTAATGCAGTGTTGGTGCAACAGTGAAAAACCTATTTTTAGAATTTACTCTGTCTATGGGACATAGATAAGCTATTTAACCTTCCTAAGCTTTGGTGACTACCTTCATAAAAGGAGCGGAGCCATCTGGATTATTTTTCAAGTACTTTATTTACTCTCACCACCACCACCTCTGAAATGTTACCTGGCAGGGAGGAGAATGAAGAGGAATCTTTTGTTAGACAAACACTGATACTGCTGTAATTTTTGGAACCAAAGAAAGAGCTGAACAATCAAACCCAGGGTAAGATAGGAACCAGGGCAAAGTTGGGGGCCTTGGCAATAGGGTTGATATGATAGCTTCTGTTCCAATCCCTGTCCGTTTGGTTATTTATTTTTAGTTGAATAAATTGGCCTTAGTAAAGGTCTGTGAATATGGCCAAAGAAAGAATTTTTGGGAGCCATGAAACCATACTAATTCCTGCTGTTAATTTCTAATTCTGCATTTTTTTTTTAGCAGTTCCCCCTGCCCCCCCACCCAAATAATTAGAAAGAAGTTCTAGGAAAAAAGTAAGCATCAGAAAAATACCTTTGACTTAATAACATTTAATTTATGTATAGTTTCCCAACATTATCTATCTAAATTGTGAGAGGTGAGCCTCTTTAGTCAGCCAAAGATAAGATTTTGAGTCGGGGTTCCTGGGTTTTCATTTGTTTTGACAAGAACCTGCAGTGCAAACTCAAGGTAGATGAAACATCAGGTCTTCTTGACAGCTGAGTTGGTCCATCAAATTGGATCCATGCATTTGTGCTCTACCTACCCATGCCGTTTGCTTTTGGCCATAATGTATGTGCTCTTCAGAACTTGTGTTTCTGGGACCCAGATTTACACATTAGAAGATCATGTTTCCTGCGTGCCTTAGTTCCAGTCTTACTTGACCAAGAACATGCACACGATGGGAGTCTCTGGGGTTCCTTCATCTTCCCAGTGTCAGGACCGGTACCAAGAGAGTTTGCTTGGCACTGTTAGACAGAAAATTGAGTCAGGCAACTAGTCCAGACAACTCAAGATTTTCTTTTAAGTTGAGTAAATTAAATCAGCCACATAGTTCTCCTCTGTGTACTATTTTACTCTTTGAAGCCAATGCCCTTTGATTTTCTCCCTTGCTTTCTTATTGGATTATCACTAGCTCCAGGTTAGTTAAGAACAAACTTCCCTGAGTGCTGGTGAATGGCAATAAAAATTTAACTCTCTCCTTTTCTTGTTTTGGAATATCAACTCCACATATTTGTTTAATTTTATAATACTCTTCTCCCTCCCTTCCATACCCTAATTGTGTTGAAACTAATTTTTGAAAGCAAATGAACCATGATTCATTTTGTGTGGAGGTGTTTTTGAGAACACTTCTGAAGGCACCAAAGTCTATCACTGAGGACAGATTAGGAGCTCTTATTCCAGAATTGGCAGCTTGCACTAGCTCCCCATACAATGAATCAAAACAAGGCCTCTGTCCCCACACCTGGTGGTAAAAAGTTTGTGTGAACTTAAATGTGTGCTTTTTTCTGTGGGCAATGAGGAAATAGTCTATACGTAAAAAGTATGCACCCTGGGGAAAACGGTGAGGGAGTCCAAGTTTATCTTCAGCACCACTGGCTTCCCTTCCCCAAACCTTTCTCTGTTCCAGTCTCCTACAGAAAGCTGCCCACGCCACGCATACCTATTTACCTCACGGAAGTGTCGAGATACAGCTGAAGTACTAGTGCTCTGGTCTTTATTTCTACACTTCCACGTGCAACTCTGGTATGCCTAAGCAATTGTGGAAGAACAAAGAGGGCTCTAAATCAAAGGTCCTGAGCGCAAATGTCAATCCTGATTCTCACCAGCTGTGTGACTTTAACTAGTATCTTTTAATCTCACCAGCTTTTAATGTCCCTTGAAAACCCTCAAAGGAATGCAGAGAATAATGCGTGTTTCACAGATTTGTTGCAAGAATTAAATATAAGCACTACATAAATGGAAGGATTATCCTGAAGCTTCTTGTTATTGTTGTGGGTTTTCTTTGGACAGGTTTCTAGGAAAGAACAAACAGCCAAAAATGCCATATGGATCGACTGTGGCATTCATGCCAGAGAATGGATCTCTCCTGCTTTCTGCTTGTGGTTCATAGACCGTGTAAGTATTTACATTCTCTTAAGCCGGAGTTTCTCAGTGCGTGGCCTAAGACAACATGCGCAGAATCAACTGGACTGTTTATTAAATGCATTTTCCCAGGTCACATCCTAGAATTCTTGACTTAAACTCTCTGGTGGTGAGGTCTGGTAATCTACAATTTTCACAAGCTACCCGGGTGATTTTGTGCATATTAAGTTTGAGAACCATAACTTCAAGCATTTAAATCACCCTAAAGATTGTCCACCTTTTCCTTCCTACATTTCTGGCTAAGGCTAAACACTGGAAAATAATCAAGAAATATTTTACAGTTGTATTGTGTTTACTAAGGGCCATGGTCTGCCCATGGAAATTGAACATGAAGTACATTACAGAGCAGATCATATTTTCTCATATGTTATAATGGGGGATTTTTGTTCCTGAAGAAGGCCTTGGCAGCAAAAAATCCATATATCCATATATAAGACAAAGAGTCTGGCATAAAAATCAAAATTATAATGACTATAAACCTCTATCATAAATGAAAGCATAAAAATTATGCTTCAGTTCCTATAAAATGGGCATAAATGTTCTCTCTATTGATTTATACAAAGAGCCTTTACCACTGGAAGAGTAACTTAAAATATGTGTCCTTCTGTTGATGGTTCTTGTCCCTCTATTCACAGGTATACAACTATACAAAATAGATTTGTTTTTAAAAATTAAAAGATAGTCACTTAGATTGATCTGATCACATAGATTAACAAATGAAGTACATCAAAGGTAAAAACATTGTTGCCTTTGCTGGGTCTTGTCAAATACAACATTTCTACCTACCTTCTCCTGCCTTGCCATGTGCTCTTCCCCCCGATGGGAGCTGCAGCACCCCTGAGCCTTCTGCAAAGTTCCCAGCCCACGATCGGTACTACCTTGACCAAATGAGGATAGTTCTCAACTGACTAGATCCTTAACACAGCCCAGCCATTTAAGGATCCTTCCTGAAGTTGGGTAGTTTTATTCATTTTAGGTAATGAATGGAGTACCAGTTAGTGGAGAAAGAAAGGTGCAAAGCAAGCAAGAAAGAACACTTCTTTTTCATTCCAACACTGAACCTGGAAAGGGCCAGAAAGAAACTCTAATTCATATTGACTCTAATTCCTATTGGTGAAGTTGTCCTTACTTGCTATCCTTCTCAAACTGACACGTCTTCTCTCCTATTACACATGTTCACCTCTACCCTGCCCCCTTGCTGAATCTTTGCAAGTTTCAATTACTTATTCCACAAATATTTATAAATTGCCTATGAGTTTCCAGACTCTGGAGATACTAAGGGAAACAAGATACAGATCAAAAACCTTACTGTCAAATATTTTGCCCCAACAACGTGAATCTGATTTTTGTAACCCAAAGCAACACAGTCAGTAAACTCTTTTTAATGCACATTTCAGGAGCTCTAGCCTTGCCTGCCCACAACTAATTTAGATCATCTTTCATAATGATTCAAACAACTGTAGAAGGAAAAATAAAAGATTTAGCTTTAAAAATTTTGTGTGGGTAGATTTTACATTTAAAAAGTAAAGAACCCAAAGATGAATTGAAGTCTTAGCTTTTAAGTCTCTGTAAAGAAAACCTACACCAACCCTGTGATTCCTCCTTTCCTCTTGTACAACAACCACACACACAACACTTCTGACACCAGATACATGGGCACTTTCCCCACCCCACGCAATTCTGTGACACCTGTTGTGTGTCCTACAATTTAACTCAATTCTGACACTATCTACATGGAGATTGAGTCAGATCCCACTGGGTGAGGGCTCGGTCCCACAAGACTGCCCCCCTCACGCTTCAGATGCCGGTTGAAAGTCCAGGCTGTTATCTGTGCTTCTGACTAAGCAGCTACAAATCAAAGGTTACCAGGACCTCCTCCTTAGGTTTGATTAATTTGCTAGAGCAGCTCACAGAACTCAGAGAAACGGTTCACTTACTATTTACCAGTTTATTATGAAAAGGATATGATAAATGATATAGTTGAACATTCAAGTGGAAGAGATGCCTAAGGCAAGGTATGTGGGAAGAGGCGTGGAGCTCCCCCACCCTCTTCAGATGAGCCACTCTCCCAGCACCTCCACATGTTCACTAACCCAGAAGCTCCCTGAACCCCATACCTTTGGGATTTTTAAAGCGCCTTCATCATGTAGGCATGATGGATCATTAACTCAATTTCTAACCCCTCTCCCCTTCCTGGAGGATAGGGTTGGGGCTAAGAGTTCCAAGTTCCTGGCTTGGTCTTTCTGTTGAGCAGTGTTCTTCCAGGAGCCCACCAAGGGTCACCTGAGAGAACAAAAGACACATCAATCACCCAGGAAATTCCAAGGGATTTAAAAGTCCTGTGTCAGGAACCTAGGTCAAAGACCAAATACTAGACCAAAAGATGGTCCTTATTGCTCTTATCATTTAGGAAATTACAAGGTCTGTGCCAGGAACCAGAGGGGCTGTGGGGTAGAGACCAACATATATACATATTTCTATCTCACAGTTCTCACTCTCTTCTCCAACTCAGTATGGTGCAGTCTCAGCTTAAGGAAACGCATTGCTCTACACTTTGGGGACCCTGAGGCCAGTCATTTCTTTCTATGCCTCTCATTCATCCGGTAGAGGCCAAATTTAGATCCCTTCTACTAGCGCAAAGGCAGGGGCTGAGCCTGGCTTGTGCATGACTGCATCACTAGGACCAAACTCAGCACACGGTATGGCACATCACTGGAGCCCAAGGAACATGTATTGGGCATCACATCTAGCTCAGTACTTTGTCTGCCAACTGGCTTTTCTCAGTGCCAACCTCCCTCTGAACCTCTGACCCGGAGAACTCTCATGTAGCTGCACACAAAGTTGGTACCCTGCAACCTCAGGGCCTCCACAGAATTCCTTCTGCTGCCCCTCACCTTAGCTGACACGTGACTTGTGAAGAACACTGCTTCATGGAAGCTCCATCAAGGAGAGGGGCTGCTCTTCCATATCTCCATATGCTGAGGGACCAGAGTAGTGGATCAATGTTCTCCTGTCCTAATACAGGTATCCCCTACTTTCCAAAAGTTGGCATGATGCCACTTCACTTTTATGAAAGACCTACATTCGTATGGGAATGGTTTTCTTCATTAAAGCAAAAAAAAAAAAAAAAATGTCCTTCAGATTTCTTTCAGTTAGCCAAAACAGGTACTAATGTAAAAGTGTTTGGCAAGTGGGGATACTTTTCACTTTATGCCATTTTGGCTTATGGAAATGTTTCATAGGCACGCTCTGCTTTCGGATAGCGCGGGAAACCTGTACTGCTGTTGCCCGTTTCTCCAAATTCCTGATCTGATCTGGTTGAACCACCCTTGTCTTTTCCTTTTACAGTCATCTAATGATCTCCAGATAATTCCCTGGAACCTGGCTCGCGGTTCTTTATTCCTCTCCAATTCTTGCCCTTATTCTGAGTGAATTCAATTTCCATATGTGAGGTCCATCTAAAGAATCATCTCAGCAACTTGAACTCTACATCACCAAACCTAACCTCAACTCTATTTTAGTATATTTCCCCCATGGCCATCCTCTGGATCTCAAAAATAATTCTCTCCCTGACCTTTAGATCCAGAATATGGCCAAGGAGAGTAACCAGGAACGATGGGAGGAGCCACTCCAATCTGACCACTTAATTTCCTCTCTTTCTACTTCTGTCATTCCTCACACCTGTTCATCACCCATTCACCCATATCCTGAATGTCTTGTCCCCATGATGTGCTCTTCAGGAGTTCTAACCCCAAACACCCCACAGAATTAACTGTCCTCCTTCTAAGCCACCTTGTATATCCTGATTTTATTTTCATACTTGTAACATTGAATTGTTCTTCTTTACTTTCCAACTTGACACTTTTATCAGTTTGTTAGGGACAAAGACCATCTCTAAAGTCAGTTTTTGTTGTTGTTACCCATAACTCAGTATATTATTTGGTTCATAGACCCAGCATTCAACATCCTCTCGTTATATTTAAAATTTAAATTAATGCTCAAATTAGGCTCAAATACAACTCTGGGGTCCAGAGAGTACCTACCATTGTGCTAAATGCTTTATTGCCATTGTAGAACAACTGGGACTTACAGCTCTTTGCTGTATTTCTAGTGGTAGCGGGAGTAATGGTTTATTTTAAAATCTTCTGTTCATAGCATCTTATATGCCTTTTTGTACTAATTTATTCTGTCAAATGGCTACTGGTTAATTTGTTGGTAGGTATTGTTGTTATTGTTTAGGGCCAAAGACAAAGCTTTGGTGTACCCCAGGAAAAGATTGGTGAGTAATCATCTGCCACAGGCCGAGCTGCTAGGAATCAGACAAACTATTATTTCCCACCCCCTAATCTCTCACTCTTGTGCAGTCCTCCCTCTATTCTCATCTTTCTTCTCTTGTTTTTATTACTAGGACAGTGATTTCAACTATGTTACTTGTTGGTAAATCATTCCTTCAACAAATATTTATTTCTTGTCATTTGTGTGTCAGGCATAATTTCTTCAGCTACCTACCTGATCCAGAGTGATATAAAACCATGACTGTAAACATATTTACAAACTACCACGAAAACTCAGTGGGTAACACATGCTTGGAGAGCCCCGTGATACACAAATCACAAATTAATGGGTAAAGAATTATTAGATTCATAAGCATGTTCAAGTTTGGTTGAAAATGTTATTTAAAAAAATCATGTCTTTAAAACACAGGTGATATACCAAGTCAGAATTATAAGGCTTATAGAATTTTAGAAGTTGTATTTCTTCAATGATATGATTATGTATCTAGATTGTATGCTTTTGAAATACAAATTACTGGATAAATATCAAATCTGAAAATGTCTTAATGAGTAATAACGTTATTCACAAAGTTAATTGAGAACATTTCTTACATTTCTCTGTATCTATGTATCTCTGCCCTTAATCAGCACAATGCCTGGAAAAGAATACAGGTTTGCCCAATTACCAAGTACCCAATCTTACCCTTAGCCCATCAGGAAAATACCCAAAGTCCTGAGGATGCTATAAAATTACCTAGCTGATCCATTCAGGTCACCCTCCCATTTGGGTCCATGTCTCCTCTTATAGATAGGCATTGAGAAGTCCCCTTAACGCACAATTTCCCCTGTCTTTCCTTTTTCTAAGCCTCACCACTGAGGTCCTGGTTTCATCCTGTTATTTCTCTTCAGATCACCAATTCCCACTTATTCTGGGCCCTCATCTTCTTTAAATGCACCCAAACAAGCCCACCACTAGTCCAGATGGTGTCCTTGTGAAGGATTAAGAAAGATATCTTTTGCTGAAATAACTAGATATCCACATGCAAAAGAATGAACTTGGACCCCTACCTCATACCATGTATAAATATTAACTCAAAATGAGTCAGAGGCCTAAATTTAAAAGCTAAAATTATAAAGTTCTCAGAAGAAAATTTAGAAGTAGTAAATCTTTGTGACTTTAGGTAATTATTTGTTAGATATGACATCAAAAGCACAAGCAACAAAAGAAAAAAGAGATAAATAGAGCTTTACCAAAATTAACAGTCTTAGTGCTTTTCAAAGGGTGTCATCAGGAAAGTGAAAAGACAACCCACAGAGTGGGGGGAAATTTATATGATAAGGGATTTTCATCCAAAATATATAAAGAACTTCTACAAATAAACAATAAAATGACAATCCAATTTTGAATTGGGCAAAATATCTGAAAAGGCAAGTCTCCAGAGAAGATATACAAATGACCAACAAGCACATCAAGAGATGTTCAGTATCATCAGTCATTAGGGAAATATTTGCAAATCAAAATCACAATGAGATACCACTTCAGACCTACTAGGGTGGCTAAAATTTAAAAAGGTAATAACAAGTGTTGGTAAAGATGTGAAAAAATTGGAACCCTCATCCATTGCTGTTGGGATTGTAAAATAATTCAGCCATGATTTTACAGTTTGGCAATTCCTTGAAAGGTTAAGCATAGAATTACCATATGATTCAGCAATTCCACTACTAGGTATACACCCAAGAAAAGTAGACACATTTGTTTACAAATGTTCATGGCATCATTATTCATAATAGTCAAAAAATATGCCCATCAATTTATGAGTAGACAGAATAATGTGATATATCCTTATAATTGAATATCATTCAGCAATGAAAAGGAATGAAGTACTGACTCATGCTACAAAATGGATGAATCTTGCAAACATTATGCTAAGTGATAGAAGCCAAATATAAAAGGCCATATATTTTATGATTCCATTTAAATGAAATATCTAGAATGGGTAAATCCACAGAGACAGAAAGTTGATTAGTGATTGTCAGGGGTGAGTGTGGAGATAGGTAGAAGGGGAATAACTCCTAATGGGTAAGGATTTTTTGGTGGGGGGGGAGGGCTGATGAAGATGTTTTGAAGTCAGATAGTGGTGATGGTTGCACAACTCTGTGAATATACTTAAAAAAAAATCACTGAGTTATACATTTCAAAATGGTGAATTTCTTTTTATGTTAATTGTATCTTAATAAAGCTGTTAAAGAAAAGAGGGGCACCTGGGTGACTGAGTCAGTTAAGTGTCTGACTCTTGATATCAGCTCAGGTCTTGATCTCAAGGTTGTGAGTTCAAGCCCCACATTGGGCTCCACAAAAAATTCTTGTTGGGCTCTGACAGATGATCCACATTAGCTCTGGAATTTCTTATTCAAAAAGCAGGACTCCAAACAGAAGGGATGAGTGAGGGTTGGAATGTATGTTTCATAGATTTGTTGAAAGAATTAAAATTAAAAATTTAGTTCCCTGGGTAATAAGGACAATGTAGAAACTACCTAGTCATATCTGGGCATAAGACAAGGTTAGTTTAAACTCTGATCGATATGTGCTATTGAAAAAGGAGTGGAATTGTATCTAGGTTTTGTTTCTTTAAATCTCTGACGTGAGCTGTATTGCTTTAGTAAGAATTTTTTTTGTTTCTTGAAGAAAATTTTAGAAAATATATGGTTCTATTTTCTGCCTTCATTAAATAAGAAGACCATTTGTCTCATGTCCAAGGCATTTGCCACCATTTGACAGGATAGTGCCCTCAGTTCAGACTTTTCAAGGAATTAATACTCTTCCTGAAAGTTAAATACACTAATCTAAACATTCCAAATGACTTCTTAAAAAAATAAAACACGTAAGAGAAACAGACTAAGTTTAGAAGGACTTAAAAGATATTATTAAACATACTTGGTTTAATTTGTAGGTAACTCAATCATATGGGAAAGAAACACCATACACCAATCTTCTGAGGCACGTGGATTTCTATGTGATGCCAGTAGTTAATGTGGATGGTTATGACTTCACATGGAAAAAGGTAGGTGAAGGCAAAGAAAATAAAGCATACCCTATTTGGGGTACAGGATGCACAGGCTGAATTATTCAAAGAATCGTGGATCTTGGCACAATGGTTTTGTTTAAATATACATATAATTATTTTTTAATTTTATTTTATTATATTATGTATACATATAATTAAATTCTTATTATGGAAAAGCTCAAACATATGAATGGAAATCCTTGCACAGTAAACTCCTTTGTGCCCATCACACAACTTCATCAGTAATTAGTTCGTGGCCAGGGGCACCCGGGTGGTGTGGTTGGTTAAGGGGTCAGCTCTTGGTTTTGGCTCAGGTTCTGATCTCAGGGTCATGAGATCGAGCCAAGTATCAGGCTCTGCACTCAGCATGGAGTCTGCTTAAGACTCTCCCTCTGCTCCTCCTCCTGTGTTGCGCGCTCTCTTTCTCTAAAATAAATAAATAAATAAATAAATAAATAAATAAATAAGTCTTAAAAAAAATAAAATAATCAACTCATGGCCAATGTTTTCTCACGTATATCTCCAAACCAATTCTATCTTATTATATTATTTTGAAGCAAATCTCAGACACCATATCATTTCATCAATAAGTATTTCAGGATGCATCTCTGAAAGAGATCTTAAAAAAAAAAAAATGGTACTACTGTACCTAAGAATTAACGATACTTAATATCATAAAATGTCCATTCGATATTTACATTTGTAATTGCTTCATAACTTAAAAAAATTTTTTTTCTTTGATCCAGGATCCAGTTAAAGCCAATATATTGTGATTGGTTTAGATATCTTTTAATTCTATTTTAATCCATAGATTCTCCTGCCATCCCTCTCATTCTCTCTCTCGCAGTTTTTTCTTTGCAATTTATTCATTGAAGAAAAGGTTTCCCATTGTCTGGATTTGCTAATTGCATTGCCATGTTGAAATTTTACATTCCTCTGTCCTCTGCTTTCTAAAACTTGAAATTTGGATTGTAGAGGATAAATCAGATTCAGGTTTGACTGTTTTTGGCAGGACTACTTCATTGTGATTCCGTATTCTGCATAATGTCTGATTGTATCTCCTTTTGTGATTTTAGCTGCCATCAATACACAATGCCTGGATCCATCCATTCTTACTAGGAATCCTTTGCATAGCATTTTGATTTATAATTTCATAAATTGCAAGATTTAGAAAAGCATCCTAACTGCACTTGCATTCTGGTAGAATTGCATTCTAACTGATATGTGAATTTAAGCCTTAGGACCCTTTAATTTAGTGATGAGCATCTAAATATGAGTAAGTTTCCTGGTCAATCTAATCTATACTGGAAACCATTATCAATGGTTATTTCTAACCCATCAACATCATGATTCAGGAAAATTACTCAAGCAATGTAAGTGATGTCCTTCCTAATGTAATGAGGAGCACATAAAACATAATTGAGCATATATAAGTTCAGAAAAGCCTCCTTGAGCAGCACATGTAAACACCGAGGAGAATAATCAGAGTGATTGGAAACATACAGGATTAAACAGAAGTTGTTTTATGGAGGAGGTAATTTTTGCAAAAGAAATGGGAATGGTGAAGAAGATTGGCTGAAAAACTCATCCCAAGTGAAAGGAATACTGTGAATATAAATTTGTAGGGAGGAGTGGGCAAATCCTGAGCTAAATAAATGAGAAATCCCTAGCATAGTTCCTAACATAAATTTGGGTTCAGTAAATGATCATATTGGGGCACCTGGTTGGTTCAGTCGGTTAAGCCTTGGACTCTTGATTTCGGCTCAAGTCATGATCTCAGCTCAGGTCATGATCTCAGGGTCCTGAGATCAAGCGCCATATCCAGCTCCATGCTCAGTGGGGAATCTGCTTGAGATTCTCTCTCTCCCCCCAATTCTCAAATAAATAAATAAATAAATAAACAAACAATCACATTCACAGATTGATATTACAATAAATTTATTCTTTCACTGAATCATGGTAGAATTCAGCCACCCTTTAGATATTTGCTACTCCCCCACTGTCCTTTGTATCTTAACACTGCCAATTAGTCCCTGCAGTTTGAGAACCTAATTTCTCCAGGGTAATTCTTGCTACCAAACCACAGGCCAGGGGTTGGAAGCAGACTGGGAAGCTTTCCAGAGAGTTGGTGAGAGCAGGGAGAAAGGTACCACATCATCCCAACCCCAGGATTTAAACGATGTCTGTGCAACTGTTTACATGGTCAAATTTCTCAGTTTGCCCCAAGAATCCAATGGGGGAATTTGCTTTATGTTTACAAATGAGGATTGAATCAGTACGATCAAAGGAACCATCAGGCTACAGGTGTCTTCACAGCTCCACCTCTTGAAGCTTTTAAATGAGAGAGTTGAATTCAGTCCAAAGGGAGCACTGAAACTCATGACTCATAGTTTTAGTTTTAGTTGAAACACAAAGTTATTTTACTTTTCTCAGAAGGAATTAAAATTAGACCAAATAAGATTAAAGAAAACCAATAAGCAGCCTACCAAAACCAAATGAAATTTGTGATATAGGTCAAAACTGATCAAATATTACCATTTCATTTGGTTCAGACTGAAATAGTTTTGAGGGAATGTAATTGAGACCTGGATGGAGACAAGGGCTGTGAGAAAGGAATGCTGTGAAGATCGTGACAGGTGGGGGTGCCTGGGTAGCTCAGTCATTAAGTGTCTGCCTTCCGCTCAGGTCATGATCCCACAGGACCCTGGGATCCAACCCAGTATCGGGCTCAGCAGGAAGCCTGCTTCTCCCTCTCCCACTCCCCCTGCTTGTGTTCCCTCTCTCACTGTCTCTCTCTGTCACATAAATAAAATCTTTAAAAGAAAAAAAATCATGACAGGTTTTCAGGAGAGACACACAACCCTGACCACTTAGGCTTTAGAAGTCGTGTCTCTGCTTGAACTAGGAACATGGCCATCCTGGTTATCAGTATTTTGTTTATTTAGAATCGAATGTGGAGAAAGAACCGGTCCTTTCATGAAAATAATCGTTGCATCGGAACAGACCTGAACAGGAACTTTGCTTCCAAACACTGGTGTGGTAGGTTATTCGCTTCATTTCTAGCAATGTTTATTCATTTAAAAAGGGATATTCATGGGGCGCCTGGGTGGCTCAGTTGGTTAAGCCACTGCCTTCGGCTCAGGTCATGATCCTGGAGTCCCGGGATCGAGTCCCGCATCGGGCTCCCTGCTCGGCGGGGAGTCTGCTTCTCCCTCTGACCCTCCCCCTTCTCATGCTCTCTATCTCATTCTCTCTCTCAAATAAATAAATAAAATCTTTAAAAAAAAAATAAATAAATAAAAATAAAAAGGGATATTCATAAAGAAAGGCTCATAATTCAAAGTAATTAGAGGGGAGGCCTATCTGAATCAGGATATAATTTAATAAATGTTTTAGTTAAATGTGATGCTGTGCATGTGCACAGCTCACCTTAACCTCTCTGCCCCGCCATTTCATCTTTAAAAAAAAAAAAAGGAAATTGGACCAGTTCCTTAAGGTCCTTCTAGTTTCAGAATTCTAAAATTCTACTTTTCTAGAATAGTAGGGAAGTGACTGTTAAAGGTCCTACTTCAATGAACAAATAACATTCATCATTAGGATTTCAAAGTAGGATTGGGGGTGGGTACCTCTCCTTAACTGCATAAGAAAATATTCACTTCGAACAGCATTCAAAAACATTTTCTTTGGGTTTCACTATTTACTTAACACGATTTTTTCTTTTATGAATGTCATGAACTTATGTCTAGCATAGTGGGAGCTTATCATTAATTGTTTTGAATGAGTTAAAGTACTCAGCGGACATTGATTTAGGCATTCAAGAATATTGTCTACTTTCAGGGAGGTAGGTGGTGGTTTGCCTTTCCCCCACTGTATTTCATAGTTGCTACATTTAAGAACGAGCTACAAAACAAAACTAAACCTAATAATGATCTTGAATCATCTTCATTTTTGGAAGTGGGTACACATGGCTTTGTGGGGACTACAAGATATTGAAAGTGATTGAAGCCGAAAACCCCGCTTCTAACCACTCCTTTTGCCTTACACAATGCTATGTACGTGATTGTACCTATTCCCTTTTAAAAAAAAGAAGGGAAGTTTTGTGATTTTGAACATTTCATCATTATCTCAGAATCCACATGAAAACTTCACAACAGAGTACTTACCTTATTTCCTTAATTCCTTCCTTCTCTAGGTTAGAAACTCCGTGAGGGAAGGGACCATTATCCATTATCTAGTGCAATGCCTGGGACATGCAGAGTTCCCAGAAGTTAATTAAATGCATAAAGGAATGAATGAGTTGTTCTAAGAGAGCTGCAGATGTAATAAGCAAGCAGAGGAAAGGGCAGTTAATCCTGCCTCGGGCTCACTCCTTTTGTGATTAAGGGAATTACTTAGTGGTTTCTCCATGAGAGCCATTCTTAAGATTGTCCAATAAAAGTGTCCACTGCAGCCCAAAGACTGCCACAGCAGTGATAACTGGGCAGGGAGTCAGAGAAGAAGCAACAAATATGAAATATGTCTGAATAGAGCTGATGGTTACTAAGTGCTGAGCTGTTTATGTATGTCTCCCCCTAGGTTTCATTATCTATGTATCCTGGATGGAGAATTCCAGACTTAGAAGGTCAATCCCATGCTTAAGAGCACAGACCTAGGAAGTGGCAGAGCCGGGATATAAAGCCAGGCTGACTGACTCCAAAGTTATTGCAATTCTTCTTGGAGAATCACCCCTCTATTATAAGTTCCCATCTGGAATTTCTTATTTTATCTTCATGCTCTTTTGGTGCTCTGTTTTACTTAATATTTTTTTTATGGTGAAGTCAGTACTACCCAATTTGAATCATCAAGATGGCAAATATATTCTGTTTTTGCCCTCAAGACATATGGTAGGCCCTCTGAGGCATGGCACTATATTATTACCTGTCACAAGAGTTAAAAACAGAAACAGAAGCAGCAAGCATATAGACAAAAGAGAGTGCCAAATAAAACAAAAAGTAATTGCAAGAATTCTTTTTTTTGTCCAGTGCCCCAGTATCTCTTTTGTACTATGTAAGCAAGCCAGTGAGAAAGAATTAAATCTTATCTCCTCCTTGTTCCTGTACCTAGAACATGCCTTTATGATACTTTTTTAAGAATCTAAAAGAGCACCTTACTTATTAACAAGAATTGACATATCAAGGCTGTTTATTTCATGTTCATTTCCCCTTCCTCTATATTAAAATTGTGTGCGTGTGCATATGTGTCTGTGTGTGTGTGTGTGTTAGAGACGAGAATGGGGGTGAGGTTGCCTTGGACCGCTCAGGCGGCCATAACAAAATACCACAGGCTGAGTGGCTTCAACAAGGGAAATTTATTTCTTGCAGAGCTGAAGGCTGGAAGTCCAAGATGAAGGTGTCAGCTGGGTGGGTTTTTCCGGAGGCCTCTCTCCTTGGCTTGCAGATGGTCACCTTTTCACTGTGTTCTCACATGGCCTTTTTTCTGTGTGCACATCCCTGGTGTCTCTCTCTCTCTCTCTCTTCTTAAAAGGACACCAGCCATATTAGATCGGGATCCCACCTTTATGACTTCCTTAAACCTTAATGACCTCCTTAAAGGCCCTATCTCCAAACCTAGTACATTGTGCGTTAGAGCTTAAACATATGAATTGGGGGGGGGAGCGCAGAATTCAGTCTATAACAGGGAACATTTTGTGAGGACGTCTGGTCTCAAACTTCCTGAGAGAGATCCACTTATTTTCTAAACTGTTAAGTTAAACTACGAAGTGTTTATAACCAGTGTACAGTAGAAAATCCTTTATTTCTTTTCCTATGAGACCATAGTGTCTTTTCATCATTTTTATGGTGCTAAAATATATATAACATAAAATTTGTCATTTTAACCATTTTTAAGTGTACAGTTCAGTACATTCAGGCATTAAGTACATTCACAGTCTGGAAAACCATCACTAATATCCATTTCCAAAACTTCTCATCATCCCAAACAGAAACTCTGTGACCATTAAGCAACGTCTTCTCATTCCCCCCTCTCCTGCAGCCCCTGGTAGTTTCTACTCTACTTTCTGCCTTTATGAATTTTCTTGTACTAGGCCTATAGATCAGAGAATGCTTGAGCTTGAAGGGACCTGGTAGACCAAGTGTCTCTTGGTACAAAAAGAGTGCCTTCAGCGGAGAGAGATGAAGTAGCTTGTCCAGATGAA
The DNA here is from genome assembly GCF_964656455.1 of Halichoerus grypus. Classification (NCBI taxonomy): domain Eukaryota; kingdom Metazoa; phylum Chordata; class Mammalia; order Carnivora; family Phocidae; genus Halichoerus; species Halichoerus grypus. The sequence continues at coordinate 55,738,722 of NC_135715.1, read as the reverse complement.
CATGGCTGTTTCATGGCAAAGCAGATCTCAGACTCGAGTTTCCTGACTCTCCACGAGTCTTCCTACCAAAATACTTGAACTCTCCAGAATGGCAGTCACAGAACAAGAATTCTGCGGCTGTGCTGTCTATTACAGTAGTAACAAGTGGTGGCTGAGCCCCTGCAATGTGGCTTGTCTGAATTGAGATGTGCAGTGAGGGTAAAATACACACCAGATTTCAAAGACTTGGCCTAAGAAAAGTAACATAAAACAGGTCATGAATAATTTTTATATTGATTACATTTGAAATGGTAGTACTTTGTACATATTGGGTTAAATAAAGTGTATTATTAATATAGGTTCACCTGTTTCTTTTTTTTTTTTTTTAATGATTGACTGAAAAATAAATCCTGTGACTTGCTTCATGTATCTATGGAAGAGCTCTGGTCTGAGGATTCACGTTAGGGCACCACCTCCTCCTTCATTTCTTTCATGTCCTCCCCTGTCTCTACTCCTAACATATAATCTCTGTTCTCTAGAACTATATATCAGGGGGAAAAGGGCAGGAGAAATCAAAGGGGACAGAACTATGAAAATGGGTCATCTGATCACATTATTGGTTAAAAATTAATACAAATGAAGTACTTAGAAAAGCCTTGGATGTTTAGCACAACATTTTCTTGTAGGGAAAAGAATGTTTCACAAACATTAAGGTTGTTTCTATTGTAAATAAAAGGAAGAAAGCAGAGCAAGCTTAAGTAAGGCAGGCAAGCCTGGAAGGTTAATGGAGTAGCCCATGGGACCTGAGGACAAGGATGCAGCTGAGCCTCAGAAACAGCCTGGAACTGGGCCTCAGCACTGCAGTGGGCTCCGTGAGTCCTTTCTCTCCCCATTCATCACTGTGAAGCACACTGGATTCTTTTTTATTCCAATCCGGATGATGATGATGATGATGGCGATGACGACGACGACTACAAAGGGGAGAAACAGTAGTCACTGAACACTTAGACAAGGCACCATGCGAAGCACTTCATATGCATTAGCTCATTGAATCCTCATTAAATATATAATTTTCCCATTTAGCAGATAAAAAAATCAAGGTATAGATAGGTTTACAACATTTTATGTAAGGCCATATCTATTAAATGGCAGCGCCAAGATTAGAATCAAGTGATTGGACGACTAAAAATATGTCTATGCCGCTTAGCCTCTTATTATAAAGGGCCATTACTACTGAGAATGTTCACTTTGCATCTCCTGAAATAGCAGTATTTCCTTCATAGGGTTGCATGAGGATTAAGTGAGATATTGCGTGTAAATCTTAGAGTTCGTGTCTGCAGGTGATGTTACTGGTATTGTCTTCTTTGTTCTGGAGAGCAGCTAGACTGACACCAGAATCTTCATCTCAATTTCAAGTTATCAGTGGAGGGATTCAGATTGACAGAACACAAGTTAAGGATCCAGTTCAGGATTAATCAACTGTTTCCAGGAGGGAATAAGAGATGGCTCCCTGGGGCTCCACCCCGGTGCATTAAGGAAGAAAACTACCATCTGAAGTGATGTATACTATAATCTCTGAAAAGTATGAATAAATATTATGCTGGCACCCAATATCACCATTTTATTTTGTTTAAGGACTTATTTATTTAGCAAGTTAGAAGTAGCACTGAAGGCAGACTTCCATATTCTGAATTCCCAAATGAGACTTTTTTTTTATGGGCTATATTGATTAGTAACTTTTAAACTACAAATACCAGAAAAACCAAACTCACAAAGGATTAAAGAAAATGGGCTTTCTAAAAAAATGTGTTTTTTCTTCTCTCATATAGCCACAAGTTTGGAGGCAGGGCTGGCTGACGTCTCTGAGATTTCCTTTCACAAAGGGTACAAGATGGCTGCCCCCAGACAGCAACTGTTGTGTTTGCTATGAGGGCATAAAAATACTTACTTCAGGGGAGCCTGGGTGGCTCAGTTGGTTAAGCGACTGCCTTCGGCTCAGGTCATTATCCTGGAGTCCCAGGATCGAGTCCCGCATCCGGCTCCCTGCTCAGCGGGGGGTCTCCTTCTCCCTCTGACCCTCCCCCCATCTCACGTACTCTCTCTTCTCGTTCTCGCTCTCTCAAATAAATAAATAAATAAATCTTTAAAAAAATATTTACTTCAAAAGAAATATAAATATGTTCTTTACAGAGTTCTATCTAATGCATTTCTCTAAAAATGTTGCACCATAGATACCCAGAAAAGGCAGTCAGGGAAATCACAAATCACAATAGCATATGCATCCCTTCTAATCCCACTCTATCAATTTCACTTCAGGGGAAGGTGCATCAAGTTTCTCATGCTCAGAAACCTACTGTGGCCTTTACCCCGAATCAGAACCAGAAGTGAAGGCAATGGCTAATTTCTTGAGAAAAAACATCGACCACATTAAGGCTTACATCAGTATGCATTCATACTCCCAGCAGATACTGTTTCCATATTCCTATAATCGAAGCAAAAGCAAAGACCATGAGGAACTGGTAAGTGCTACTTAATTATTTTTTTCATTGGCATTTCAGAAATAAAATAATACCTAGCTCAAGAATAAAAAACTGTGGGAAAAAATTTCTCCTTTGGAGGACAGAGGGAAAGATGGTTTATATTTTGGTCTCACTCTGCTGAGAGTCATCCTGAGTCAGGGTTCACTGAGGGAATGTAAAGAACAGGTCCTACCCTGTGGACGCGAACTTTAGTCCAGCAGATGGGTCCCTAAGAAAATGTCAGACATATTGCTTGAAGGTCAGGTTTGAACCATTCCACATGGAGCTGAACTACATATAAAACCATAAAAGCAAGGACAAGAGTCTCTGGAATTGTGGGTCTGCTTTGTGGTAACTAGCTTTCTACAACAGCCTGACATAGGTCAAGTCCTGGTACAACACTCATCAATCGAATACCAACATCGGGAATTGTGTACACACTCACCTCCCTAACCCCCAGAGGTTTGGTCCTATTAAAAGCACCTCCAATGTCAACATTTTGGAATGTAGTAGAAGATACAGGAAGTTTGAAGAGGACTCATATAACCTGCTAACCCCTCACTACTTTTTGGTCCCAGTTGTTCTGCGTTTGGGTTGATGACGAAGAATGTAAGAGTTCTTCATGCATTATAGCTAGGATGGGCCACATTCTTACCCCAGATGCTTTCCAGACAATGGAAGGGTTATGGTGACAGTCTGACTCTTGGCCAAGGTCTGATCTTTATGTAGTGGTTTGTTTCTTACTAACTCCTCTTGTTCTGGTTCTCTTTTTTTCCTTTCTCTCTCCTTTTATTTTAATTTTTATTTGTTTGTTTTTGTTATTGAAGTATAGTTGGCATACAATGTTACATTAGTTTCAGGTGTACAACATAGTGATTCCACAGTTCTATACATTATGCTCATCACAGTAAGTGTAGTTACCATCTGTCACCATATAACGTAATTACAATATTATGACTATATTCCCTATGCTGTACTTTTTATTCCATGACTTATTTATTTTATAACTGGAAGTTTGCACCTCTTAATTCCCTTCACATATTTCATCCATCCTCCCAATGCCTCCCCCCCTCCTCTGGCAGCCACCAGTTTCTTCTCTGTATTTATGATTCTGTTTCTGTATTTTTGTTTGTTTGTGCATTTGCTTTGTTTTTCAGATTCCACATATAAGTGAAATCACACGGTATTTGTCTTTCTCTAACTTATTTCACTTAGCTTAATACCCTCTAGGCCCATCCATGTTGTTGAAAATGACAAGATTTCTATTCTCATTCTATTATATGGCTGAATAATATTTCATTGCATATATGTACACCCCACATCTTCTTTATCCATTCGTCTATCAACAGATACTTAAGTTGTTTCCATAACTTGGCTATTGTAAATAATGCTGCAATAAACAGAGGAGTCATATATCTTTTCAAATGAGTGTTTTCATTTGCTTTGGGTAAACACCCAGTGGTGGAATTACTGGATCACATGATATTTTTATTTTTAATTTTTTTGAGGAACCCCCCCATACTGTTTTCCATAGCAGTCACACCAATTTACATTCCTACCAGACAGTGCACAAGAGTTTCATTTTGACCACATCCATACCAACACTTGTTATTTCTTGTATTTTTGATAATAGCCTTTCTGACAGGTGTAAGGAGATATCTCATTATGGTTTTGATTTGCATTTCCCTGATGTTTGGTGATATTGAGCATCTTTTCATGTATCTGTTCGCTGCCTATATGCCTTCTTTAGCAAAATGTCTATTCAGGTTCCCTGCCTATTTTTTAGTTAGATTATTTGTGGATTTGCGTTTTGTTTGGATTTTGTTTTTGTTGTTTTGGTGTTGATGTGTATGTCCTGGTTCTCTTACAAGAATAAACTATAGCCACATTAGGGGCTAGCAGTTGCTGATGACAAATATAAGGTTATTTGCATTTTCTGAAAATAGCTCATTTAGAACATAAACACATCTGATACTTGCAATTCTTTCTTCTTCTCAAGAGAAAACTTTTAAGGAAAGCTCCTTTATTGGTATTATCCTTGAAGAAATGAGAGGCTATTTATCCTGATTTGGAAATAAAATTGGTCTGATTTCCCTTATTTTTGGATTACTGTTATCACCAGCAGTTGTTGAGTTATTTTGTGTAAAATATTGTGTTTGGTGGACATTAAAAGAAGCATTAGGTGGGACCCTGCCCTTTAAGAGAACATGATATGGTTAGGGAGCTCAGTCATCAGCAAATGTTACAAACAGCTGTATCCTAAGTGCAGCAACTACTAAATAAGTGGCACAGATGGTAGACCTCAATTCTGACTAGGATAGCAGGGGGTGGCCTCATTAACTGATTCAGAAGGAAATGCTAGAAAAGCCAGGGGATAAAGTCCTTGTTCTTGAGGGATTTATCATCTATTAAGTGGTGACATATTGTAAAGAAAAATAATAATAATAAAGCACTATTGACATCAAAGAACAGATCCATTTCCAGCCAGAAATTGAAATGTAGGAATTCTAGAGACAGACAGGGAAGGGAGGACATTGAAAGCTGAGGAAATGTGTTCCCCACAGGAAGTATGTTCAGGTGTGGGGGTGTGAAAGTGGCGGGTGACATCATCAGAAAGTAGATGTGGTCAGTTTGTTTGTATGTCAGAATGAATTTGTATTTCATTCTGTAGACAATGGAGTTCCATTAAAAATTTTTTTAACAAAGGAATGCCGCAATGTAATATGCGCTGATATTCCTCTAAGTTATTTAAGAGAGTGTCAATGAGTACTAGCATCAACCTCATAAAAGATCTGGATAAGCTAGAACCAAATGTAGTAGAATGAGGGATTTATTTATTAGCCTATCCCATACTGGCACATGATCCTTTTTACCTGATGAGTCTGTAGGAGTTATTAGACATTTTACACATGAAGACAATAGTCTGTGAGAAGGAAATGATCTACGCATTAGGTATATGTAGTATTTTGAGAAGTCACATTTAAAGTTTGGTGATAATTTTGGGGTGCCTGGGTGGCTCAGTCGGTTAAGTGTCCAACTCTTGATCTGGGCTCAGGTCATGATCTCAGGGTTGTCATATTGAGCCCATTGTCAGGCTCTGCGCTCAGCGCTGAGTCTGCTCCAGGATTCTCCCTCTCCCTCTGCTCCTTCCACCCGCCAATAAATAATTTAATTTAATTTAATTCTCTAAAAAAATAAAGTTTGGTGATAATTTTGTGTAGGAATAGGGTAACCCCAGGCTGTTTGCCTTTGAAATACAGTTGTACTTCATTTTACATGATAAGTGAATTCCTGAAGACCAAAAAGCATGTGAGAATTATTTTTCCTTCAAGTTAAATAAAATTTTCAATGCATTGGAGGAGTCTATGTTTAAAGCCACCCAATTGTGATTTCCGTAAAGCAAAAAAATATTTGTTAAAGTTTATTTATTCTTACTGTGTAGATTTTTCATACGCACAGTTTTCTTCTAGCTCTATTGAGCTATAATTGATGTATAACATTGTATAAGTTTAAGGTGTACAATGTGATGAATTGATACACATTGTGAAATGATTACCACAATAAAGTTAGTTAACACAGCCATCACCTTACATAATTGCAACTTTTTCTTTTGTGGTGAAAACATTTAAAATCTACTCTCTCAGCAACTTTCATGTATATAAAATAGTGTCCTTAACTATAGCCACTATGCTGTGTGTTAGATCCCCAGAACTTATTCATCTTATAACTGGAAATTTATATCCCATGACCAACATCTCTGCATTGCATTCACACCCAAGCCCCTGGCAACCACCATTCTACTTTCTATTTCTTCCTATACACAGTTTGATTCAATTAACATATGATTGTTTTATTAAGAAACTTCTACCTGTCCAGCTTCAAAGCTGCACATTAACTGAAATTCCATATTCTATTGATTTCAGTCCCTAGTGGCCAGTGAAGCAGCCCGTGCTATTGAGAATATTAATGAAAATATCAGATATACTCACGGCAGTGGTTCAGAAACTTTATGTAAGTATTTCTTCTTAAGATCTGGAGAATTGTGAGGTACTAAAGAAATCTGTGTGTTTGGTTTTTCTGTGTGGGTTTAATTTTTCTAAATGGAATCTTTAAACAAGGTCACATGTAAAATAGTTGGATTACAGCAATTAGAAATGGAAGCGTAATAGCTATGAGAGCACCAAACAAGGTTATATTAATAAATGAATACCCTCAAAAGAAGCCAAAATGATATTTAAGAAATCATGTTCATTGCTGTAGAGCAGAGATTATAGAATTGGCATCACACTGGTTGAGTGAAGCAGGAAAGGTCATACAGGGCCAAAAGAATGTATAAGATGTCCAGGGTTCCCATGAAAAGTTGTGCAGGTTGAACACTATACAAATCTAGGGAACATTTTTACATTAAATGCTTTATAATAACAGGCTGTGCCCACTAAAGCACACTATATAGTTAAGTGTCTTTTGTTTGTATAACACTGATAACAGCTTGTATGTGGCAAACTCTTAAGAAATATTTTCAAATTTAATTTCTGCTGGCAGATATTTATCGAGGGACTCTTTTTAGGATGACAGACAATGATTTTTTTTCTTTTGAAGTTGGAGGAGGAGATGGAAAAAGAGGAACAGAAAATAAACATGTAACCAGGTGTCAGCAAACTATGACCCATAGGCCAAATTCAGCCCACTGCTTGTTTTTGTATAGCCTGTGAGATAAGAATAGTTTTTCCATTTTTAAAAGATTTTTTTATTTGTTTATTTGAGAGAGAGAGAGCAAGTGGGGGGAGGGGCAGAGGGAGAGAGAGAATCCCAAGTAGACACCGTGCCTAGCGTGGAGCCCGATGAGGGGCTGGATCTCACAACCTTTAGATCATGACTAAGCAGAAATCAAAAGTCTGACGCTTAACTGACTGAGGCACCCAGACACCCCAGTTTTTCCATTTTTTAAAAGGTTTAAAAAAAAGATTTTGTGACATGTTAAAATTATATGAAATTCAAATTTCAGTATTCAAAAATAAAGTTTTATTTGAACACAGCCACACCCATTTATTTATGTATTGTTTATGATAGCTTTCACGATAGTAGAGTCAAGTAGTTGTGACATACTTTGTGGCCCACAAAGCCTAAAATACTTACTACCTAGTCCTTTGGAGAAAAAGTTTGCAAATCTCTGATGTAAACAATGAAATAGTCAAATATAGTATAATCCCATTGAGAAGTGAAGAAAATAAAAGAGGCTTAAGGGTTTGAGAATGACTGCAGGAGAGAGAGGCTACTTAGCTAAAGTGGCCTAGGAGGGTCTCTCTCTGTAGGTGACACTTCTGGGAGACCTACCTGATAAGTGTCTGCCAAACAGTGATATACGAGGAAAACCAGGGAGAGAAAATGGGTTGTGAGAAGGCCCTGAGACAATATTCAAAGCCCCAAAATTTTCTTTAACAGGTATGATCTACAGGAATATAAAAACACACTCATCTTAATAATCACATTCATATTATTTTCAATAAATTGCTTGAGCACCAGATGCCCTATAAGTAGAAAGTCCAGAATCTTCCTCTTCCACCTCAACAACCCCCAAATGTCTCAGAACAAAGTGGAGCCAGATTGGTCCACATGGTATCTCTGTCTCTTGGTATCACTGGCCCACTGCTGCCTTTGCTGACCCAGGTCCTTGCTCTGTCAGAGAGGGACCCTACAGCTTCCTTTCACAATTCAGAGCTTTCTTGATTCTCCTCCTCTTCTCTACCATTGCTCCCCAAAGCATAACCACAGGTGTCTCAGGGCTAGAGAGCTTACAAAGCAACTTTCTGGTGTGATGAAATCAGTCCATCTCTACACATTCATTCATTCAGTCAGTATACATCTATGAGAATGTGTTCATAAGCATGAGAAAATGGCTGGAAGAAGAAATGCCAAATATTGATAGTGGTTGTCAGAAGTATTTGCTGAATAACTCATTAATCCACTGCTGATGAATATTTTTAGTATTATAAACAATGCTTTGGTAAACACCTTTGTAGTTCATTTAAGTATAGGCATTAGAAAGAGGCAAAAATGATCACTTCACATATTATATGATTGTCTACCTGGAAAACAGTAGAAATCAACCAAAAATATTAGTAACAATCAAAAGTTGAAGGTGGCTGAATATGAACTAAATATACAGAAATCTAAAGCTCTCTTATATACCAAAAAATAATCAGGTAGAAAATAAAATGAAAAAAAGATCCTACTGCCCCTCTATATGTACATACATACACATTGCACACATATATACATACAGATACATATATGTGGATTCATTGTTAAATGTATGTGTGTGGGTACACATACAAATCAATATATTTATATGAAAAACCTAGAAAATTTTACTGGTATACATAGAAGAAGATAAATAAAAGGAGAAACCTACCATGTTTTTGAGTAGGAAAGCAAAATAAAAATGTGTCAGTCGTGCTAAATTAATCTGTATATTTAATGCAATCCCAATGAACAGTTAAATGACTTTGAATTTCTTTTGAAAGAATGGATTTGGTAGAAGAGCTTGTAAAATTCTGAAAAATGAGACTAATAAGAGAGAATTTGCTCCAACCAGGTGTTAAGGTACATTATAAACATATAGTAATTAAGATTGTGGAGCTGAGCCAGGAAAAGACAGATCAACAGGAGGGAATAGTGAGAACAGAAAGACACTTAAATATATAAGGGCATCTTATTTCTCATAAAGGAGGCATTTCTAAGAATGTTAGCTATTCAATTAATAGGATTGGAAAACCTGACAACTTACTCAGAAAAAGAAATTAATTGATTTACTAACATATATTTCTCTAAAATAAATCCTAGATAGATAAAATATTTTAATATAAACACTCTGCCATAAACCAAGTTGAAAGCTAAATAACCAAATAAGAAAAAAATGCAAATATTACACAAGGCAAATTCAAATTTACACTAATGTTGCTGTTATAAACAATCTATAAAATCAATTGAGTAGAAAAATGAGCAAAGACAACTGATAAAAAATATAAAGATGGACAATAAATATACCAAATAAAATGTTCAGCTCAGTGGTAATCAAATAAACAAAATAAGATGATTCAATATTATTTTTCACCCATAAAACTGCCAGAAATGCATAATTCCTGTGCATTGTATGGGAGGGGGAAGTGGGCAAATTCATACTCTGCTAGTATGAAGATGTAAATTGGTTCAATTATTTTGAAGGTTATTTGGGAACATGTAGCATAATTGTAAAAAGTGGATAATCCTAGGCTAGTGAATCTACTTCTAGGGAAGAATATTCTAGAGAAACAAGCAATTAGTAAAAACAAGAAAGGACATTGTCAAGTTGCTTATATTAATTAGAAATTAGAAAAACAATTCTAAATGTCTCCAAGTAAATATTGAACTTAATTATATCCAGCTTTACAATGTAGTGCTATGAGATCATGAAAAATGATAACGTCGTTTTGAAGTTATTGATACATAAAGCTGGTCAGATAGATTATGTTTAGAAATATTACAAAACTGCATGTATATGATGATCTTATTTCTGTAGGAAAAATTTAAGGATGTTAAAGCATGCACTGAGGGAAAAAATAACACTAAAATGTTACTGGTGATTATTACTCTTTGGCAGAGATATGGGTAATTTTTATTTTCTTCCTTAACCTGTTTTTCTTCAATCTCCATTTTCTACCAGCAACTTAGATTACTTAATAATCAGAAAAAAGCAGAGCTATTTTTAGGGAAAAAAATCCATTTTGTTAGTTAACTTGAAACATCTGTATTTCAAAAAGTAATTTCTTTTTTCTTCTTGTAGACCTAGCTCCTGGAGGTTCAGATGACTGGATCTATGACTTGGGCGTAAAATATTCGTTTACAATTGAACTTCGAGATAAAGGCAGATACGGATTCTTGTTGCCAGAGCGTTACATCAAGCCCACTTGTACAGAAGCTTTCGCCGCTATCTCTAAAATAGTTGGGCATGTCATCAAGAATGTTTAATGCCGTTAATTTTTTCACTCTTCTCCCATATTTTAGTTTATGGTTCCAACAGGACCAAATCATTGTACCCGTTCTTCTAAAATTTTATCAGTAGTTTTGAGAGAAGGTTTTCCTATTCCTTGCTTTTGTCAACGAACAAAATAAATGTTACCTTAAAATTAAGGCAGAGAAAGGCTCACATTTCTTTTTCCTTTTTAAAAAAATTTGTAAGAGGCTAGATACGGATTTTGATTCAGGGTGTTTGACTACCCACCTCAAGCAATTTTAATAACTAGTTTCTTGCAGATCATTGGACCACAAAAGGAAAGGTGGTTAGAAGTACGTTAAAGATTTCTGCTCCAAATTTTCAGTGAACTGCTTGCGCCTTTAAAAACACAGCCGTGTATGCTTTGTTCCACAGTAATAAGCGATGGCCCAGAAAGCGGAGGAGTGTCAAAAACAGGACAAATATCACCTGTCACTGCTCAGTAAACATTTTTGAGCAAATGAATGAACGGCTGTAGTTATTTTCAACAACAGATATGGCATTTACAACAGCTGTTTATTCTAAGAAATTATGTAATAAAAGAAGTAAACTCTTTCTCTCTCTTTTTTTTAAGATTTTATTTATTTGACAAGAGAGAGGGAACACGAGCAGGGGGAGTGGGAGAGGGAGAAGCAGGCTTCCCGCGGAGCAAGGAGCCCGATGCGGGGCTCGATCCCAGGACGCTGGGATCATAACCTGAGCCGAAGGCAGACACTTAAGGACTGAGCCACCCAGGCGCCCCGTAAACTCTTTCTCTTAAATTCACTTTTTATTGGAAATTTTAGCTCTCCCTGGCTCAGAGATTCCACTCCAAAGGTCCCTTCAACAAAGCACCGATTTGAGGATTTCCACGGCACTCCTACGAGCCGACGTTACGCCCAGGGGCGTGTCTCCGGAGGGGCGGTGCCTGCGCGCTGACGACTAATCTGGCGGCCGGAAGCTGCTTCGGTCCACTGGGGATCAGAGCAAACACTTGACTTCCGGCGGAATTTTGAGTCGGTCTTCCTATCGGCCTGTTAGTGTTTTCGTTGCCTTTCTTGCTCTCCAGGCTCTCTTCCTTCATTTTCGTCCTACATCTCAGTCTCACTTGACCCTGGCGAAGCGGCGGGCGGGTTCTGCTTCTCAGCTGCCCCCGGGTCCTCTCGCTAGCGAAGGGCCGGTTCCCGGGAGCCGCGCGCGCACCTCCTTCTCGTCGTAGTCTTCCCGGGGCCAGGCGCGGGGACAGAGAGTCGCCTCCCCCGCTCCTCGGAGCGGTGGCGGCGGTAGCGCCTCCTGACTGAGCTTGCGACAGGAGCTCGGGGAGGAGGTAAGCTTGAATTCTGTGCATTGGTGTGGGTATCGGGGGAAAGGCTTTGGACGGACCCGGGATGGGAAGGCCCCGGGTTGTCCTCCATCCCTTTTTGGGTCACGCCAGGATTTTGAGCTCTCCTTGAGCATCCCACCCTTAACTCTGCAATAGCTCCCTGGGCTCAGGCTTCGTTTCTAGCTCTTGTTCTGATTCCGGCGAGTTTGTTTAAAAGGACTGGTGGATTCAGACAAAAGACTGTGCTGGGTCCCTACCAAAAAGGCTTGGGAACCCTGGCGCAGTATTCTCATTTGTATGCGCTGGACGGGGGCAGGAATATGATCTTAGATTTAGAGGCTCCCTCCACGCGTTCCAGACCTGTAGGAAAAATTACCTTGCTGTTGGTTGTATTTGGTTTTGCTTATTTCCCGGCAGTGATAATTTAACCACTTGGGTCCTGGAAGTTCCCTGGGTAGTTACTTTTGGCAACTATCTCTCAGAAACTGAGGAAGGTTGAGTGAAAGGAGAGGGTCTGCTGTTTGGCATTATCTCTTTCTGAACAGGTTAAAATAATTTATGTGGCTGCAAATTATTCAGAGTTGATATTACTTGAACGATATTGGTAGGATCTTGTTTGTAGAGCGTAGTGTCTTAAGCTATTCGGTTATATTGTGAAGTTTTCAGATAATTTGAACTACTCTGAAAATTATAGGCGTATACTATCCCTTCAGATTTTGGGGGTTTTTTGAAGAAATAATTTTAAAAGTTTGGAAAATATCTTCACAGCTCAACTTTTCAAAGTCCATGATACTGTTGCAGTTAATCTAAATGTTTATGGAGTACAATCCATGCATGTGTATATGGTGCCAGTTAGCGGAGTCTAGTTTGTAATATTTGAAATTACTGGCTTTAGTACCTAAGTGACAATATTTTTAAGAGTTTTGTGGACATAATCTGTAGATTTTCAAATACTTTCCAATTTCTTAATGAAATAGATTATAAAATGACAATTTAAACAAGAGACTACTAAGAATGTTGATGCAGGTATGTAGCAATTTGTGTCTGTAAAAACAGTTGCACCATGAAACTTACTAGACTTTTACTGTGTGGATCTGGTAGGATCCAGTTTTATCAAATGCATGCCTCTTACTGGCTTCCTAATTCTTGCTGATTCAAAATGAATATTGATTGCATATTTAAGATATGCAAATCCAATTTTCATATCGGTAAATTAATACTAAAATTCATCAAGCGGATGCTATTTTCACTTCTGTACAAGTTATTAGAATTTTAATAACTTGTCGGTGTTAATTGGTATTACAGTATGCATTGGCAGTTAAATATAGAAAGCAAAATTGTTTAATTGACATTTATTTGAGGAATTGGTTTTTAGTGGATGTTAGTCTTCCCCACCTCCCCCAACCCCATTCTCCATTTCATGTAGAGTTGGAGCTATTTTAGTAGATACTTAGTAACAGTTGAAAGTTAACTGGTGTTGCTATTTAAAGTGTCTTTATTTTTTGGTAGTGTGCATTTTGCAGTTCTGTTTATTTCACTTTATAGTAGTTGCTAGCATTGGCTATTTTCTGTGCATAGTCTTTTTAACAAATTATTTTTTCTACACAGTGCTACAGTATTGCCTTGCTCATAGTGGTATAGTCAATTTAGTTCTGTTAATTGTTTGGAATTAACTCTGGAATTGTTTTAGTCTATCTGTAAGCAACCTGCAAGATTGTTTTAGAAAGTTATTTTTTTAAAAAATTCTCCCAGACTATGCATCAAATAAACTTTTTTCTTTCAAATATATGAAATATAAATAGGAAGAGACCTTATTTTTAATATAAACCTTTTAATTTTAGAACTTAAGTGGATAAGAATTTATTCTACCAGTTAGTACATTTATGTATTTTTAATTGTTTACTTGACAGTTTCCTAATATTATGCTGCAACTTATCCAGATTAAAATGATAAATGCTTTCATTTGTCCTAGGGGAAGATGAGGCCTCAAAAAGATGTAATTATGGTTTTAAATGAGGATACTAGAATTGATATATGTTTTATTGACAAGATTTTAGTAATTAGGCTTCAAGAACCATTGATCATTTGTATGTTTCCCCTGTCTTAGCCATATTTATAGGGTGGAGCTTTGAGTACATTATGATATTTGTGAGTTTTGGGGGGAGAAGGGGGACTGTTCCCATTTATTAAGACCCTCTTTTGTTGTATTTTAATAGATTCAAACTCTGTATCCCCTGTTTTTCAATTGAAAATATATCATAAAAACCTTGATATTTATTTACTCTGCAAATGGAGGCGAGAAATAGGAAAATAATTCCAAAGACTTTCACCGGTGTCACATGGGCTTTGATAATGTTGGTGTTTGGGAAAGACATGAAGATGTGGGTAAAAGTGTAATGACAACTTGAAATCAAAGATTAATTTGAAAACAAAACTGGAGGGAAAAGATTTAAAGTCTCTGAAATAGGGAAGACTTTAATATTTACATTTTTATTTTATGGTTTCTAACTCTTCTCACATACTTTGAAGCATTTGCTTATTGAAGCCTGTTCAAATATTAATTGAAAAAGGTTTTTATCCCCTCTCAGTCAAATCTATATTTTATTAGATTGTAGTATTTATTTGCCTTTGAGGACCCAAATTTTTAGATAGAAAATTCTAATTAAGTCATTTTAATTGGTGACATACTTTTAAATTAATAAATTAATGTATATGAGTAAATGCCTTTTTGGTGTATTGTAGATTATATGTATATATTTAGGCAAATAGCATTTAAAATATTATATTTTGTGTTCTTTATAAGCATATTTTATCTATGTCAGTCATGAATATTTCAGTAATATTTCGAAAACTTATTGCTAACTACTGATAGAAGTTCCTAGATAGATGATCAGAAGAATTCCTCTTCCTTTCAATTAGAAAACTTCAAATACTACTTTTTCCCTTTTGCCTCAGATTTTTTTTCCTGTCTGTGACCTCCCTCTAACATAGACCTGGTACTCAAACTCAAAGTTAGGAGGAAGCCTGACACTGTTGGATGCTGAGAATATGACTTTTACTTTGCTGTTTTTCCCCTAAGTTGGAAGACTCGACAGTAGCTAAAAGTAAAGTTCCAGTGATAATAACTGTGTAGGTGAATCTTGAGTAGTTCTTCATGTCCCATGTACAAGCAACTTTGTCTCTGTGGGAGGGTGCTTTAGTGGCAGGGATACATACAAGGAGGGGTATAAGATTCCATCATAAGTCCTCACTAGTTTGTCTTCGACATAGTAGTCCAAACCTTTTGAAATCTTCAAAGTTTATGTTAGTGATCTAGGATTGGAGAGAAGCCATGGTTTTCAGTGGTAGGTCAGGGGAGTAGTGGACTTCTGATCCAAGCAACGGATTATAGAGCAGAAATCGAAACAGTTAATACCTGGAGCCCTCAGAAAAACAAGAAAGGAGATGCTAGATGACCAGTGTTTCAGGTATAATAATAAATAGCTGTTCCCCTAATTATGGAAAGCACTACCATTAATTTTTTTGGAGGAGGGTGTGTTAGGAGTGGCAGCATGCTGCGGCTATATAGGAGTTTGAGGAGCAGAAATATTTCCGTTGATAGCGGAGGGAAATACGTAAGGTTAGGGTTAGTCTTCTTGAGGCAGCATGGGGGGGATGGTGTACCTGTTTTCCAAGTTCTAAATACTAATAAGAGCTAATAAGGAACTTTTAGAACTCATTCAATTTTAAGTTTATTAATATTTTAAATACTGAATTAGTGAAGATTACAGTGTACATCTCTATATTAATATAGTAACATGAGACTTTGAACATTTGTTTTTGTTGTAAACTTTCCCTATTTTTTGTGACATACTCACTTTTTATTGACTCCTGCTCAGACATAAATTGTAAAAAAGTGGTTTTCTCAGTTAAACAAAGCTCTACATTTTCTAGATCTTTTCTCAGTTCCATTTATCTTGGCCTTCCATTCTATAAAGAACTTTTCAGTAAATCAAATGGACATATGAAATTTTACCAGATTTTACTTTGTAAATTCATTATTTGGGCTGAGAATGAAATAAAAATTATCTTATAATACTAACTGTTGTATGTGGGGTTGGCTGTATAGTTCCTTATTTGGAGAACAGTTGATACATATGTGGTTTTATGTTGCAACAAACTCTTACTCATTAATGTGCCGCTCTACACTAATCTTTAAAAATTTGTAAAGTTACTTTCCAACTTCTTTGAATCACTAAAAATTAATTACTAAAATGGTTGTATTTTATATTAAAGAATAATAACACATTTTTTTTTTTTCCAATTTAAAACTACCATATGGTATCATTTCCTATTTTCCTCTTGGTTCATTATCTTTGTTCATTTGTCAAATGTTGTCCTTACTCTTAGGATTCTTTTAAAAATACAACCTGAATAGGAGTATCTAACTAAACCAAATATTGTTTACAATATTTTTAAGCTTTTGATTTGGTACTATTGAGACTTAATTTCCTTTCAAGTGATATGTCTTTACTTTGAAACCACATTAAAGAGCTTCTTGAATTTGTGAATTTTATGGAGACCAGTTCCATACCAAATGGAACTTTCACTTCTTTAGCTATCATTCATTCTAGTAACTTTTGACTATTGATAAGATTTCAACTAATTGGATTATATGAAATGTGATATGGTTTAGTTCCCCCCCCCTTAGGCAGTTCCTACCCAGTTCCCACAGTGATGTGCTAATTTTTTCTAGATCTAGAATTTAATGTTTTTTCTAACATATATCATAATACTGTTATCTGATGTTTTCATTTCCAGTTGAATCACCTGATTATATACTTAGATTTGTTTTGTTATGGTTTTAGTGTTAAATGTTTTATTTACTTTTGTAAAATATTTTTACAATTTGTCTTTCTTGTTTCTAATAATGGTAAGGTAGCCTGTTCATCACTTTTAGCATCTTTGACTTTTATGTCAATGTAGTATAAATTATAGAAACATCTTGACTTCTAGTTCTCTTGCCTGTCCTATTTTGAAAGAAAGTCATTTTATCAACATTGAATTTTCTTTATATTATTGAAAATAAATGTCCTTGATTAGACTGTTCTTTTTCAAGCTCTGTTAAAGTGGAGAAAATATTTAAATAGTTTGCGTTTTTCTCCCAAGCTGATTTTTAGAATATACCTAATGTCACAAACTGTATAAAGCATAATTTCCACTATCAGTAAAATTCTCACCTGATTTTATTTTCCCATTCTCTTTGACATGGCTTTCTTTTCCAGTTAACTACCTTATGGAGAATGATAGCACAGCTTTTCCTTAAAAGATAGGTAACTAAATTTTTAAATTTTTATAAGGAACTTAGAAACTAAACATTTTATAGTTGTTTTCTGAGGTTGAACGTACTATGAAAATTGTGCGAGTAGAATTTTATTCCTTCACTCTGCAGAAGAGTAAAAATTCTAGCCAACAGATTTCAACATTGTTGTAAGTTCATTTATGTGCTGTGCCTTAGAAGATACCTTCTATTTACCTGTGACCTCTCCTATGCCTTTTTTCTTCTGAGAAAAATTCCCCATAATTTTACAGTGTTATCTACAGCTTTATCTACGTGTAAGTTATGGGCTCAGTTAATTTACAACTGAAGAATTTTACAGTTTTGCCTCTCTCTTTTTTGGTTAAAGTAGTACAAAATGTCAAAAATTAGAAGGAAGGTCACAGTGGAAAATACCAAGACCATATCTGATAGCACATCCCGAAGACCCAGTGTATTTGAGAGGCTTGGACCCAGCACTGGCAGTACAGCAGAGGTGAGTTGTCACTAGCTCAGTCACAGGGGTTATCTTATAATCCTGTTCTTGAATACTGATTTGTATCATAAAGGTGAACAGGTTGTTGTATTATAGGAATGTTCAGTAAATTTTTAAAACTGAGTTTCATGAAAGAGTGAAAAGAGTAATAATTTTTATGGGTTTTTTTCCTGATGTTTTTATTGTTTGGGGAATGAATAATTTATCTCAGGGTAGCTGGAATTTTGGTAGCATTTATTTTAATTTTGTCCCACTAGCATCTTTTTTCCAGAAATAAATATGAAATTTACATAGTAATATCTGTCTCTTAGACACAGTGCCGTAACTGGCTGAAGACTGGCAACTGCCTCTATGGAAACACATGTAGATTCGTACATGGCCCTTCACCCCGTGGTAAAGGTTATAGCAGCAATTATAGAAGGTAAATTAAGAACTTTGAATTGTTCATATACTATTAGGAGATGGCTTTTGTAATTTATCTAGTGTAAAAATCTGAAATGCAAGCATATATTTGATTAGATTTTTCTCTTTTGGTGGTGGTCTTATCAATAGTCAAAGATCAACAAGATCTTTTTAGTTGTTAATTTCAAGATTAATAAAATGTACGCTTTAAAGTTATTTGCGCAGTATTTACTGTTTTTGCCAGTAGATTTTTTTAATAATATATGTATGACTTCCCCTAACCCCAGTTATGTACTAAAATGGTTTATGATAGCAGAATTTCATGGATTTACTTTCACTAAGGAAAGACTTTTTAACTCTTAAAAAATTAAAATTTAACAAGGATATAATTTCAGCTTTTTAAGATGTTCTAAATTCAAATATTAATGACATAAGAGTCTACTGCAAGCTCTGTACATTAAATGCATTTGCCAAATCCCTTATCACAATGTATTAATGTAAATGAAAGCATGTACTTATATGTAGATAATGGTACTACTACCTATTTAGGAATCTTTTTGCCTTTAATAAAGGCAAAGCTAAATGAAACTTTCCTAATAAAGACCTTTAATTTTTCTTTCAGTTCAGTTCATGATGATTATGTTATGATATTTAAATATGTAACATATGTAAAGGTTGTCACAAAAACAGTTTAAACTTGATTGGTAAACAAATAGTTAACCAGGTCCTAAAATTGGGTGTGCTGATTGCTTTGGTTACAGCAATAGTATAGAAACTGAACATTAGCATTTGTAGATTTTTTTTAAATGGGTGATTTTGTGTGTGTGTGTGTATAGATTTTGAAGCTTAATAGAATTTAAAATTCAGACCCTTAACTGACTTCCTGTTCACTTAGACGTACATTTTAGTTTACTTGTGGTGCTGAATACTCTGTTTTATTTGTATTTAGATTGTCACCTGTGCCTTCTGTTAATGTAGGAAAACCAGTTCTTAAACATATGTTTAATTATCTGTATAAATTTATACCTAGGTAAAGTGTTTCAATAATTTTAATGTTTTGTTCATATTATTACCACACTTTTAATAACGTTTTAATTCATCTGTGAAATTTATTGTTAACTGACACAAAATTTTTATATAAGAGGTAATTTTGAGGAAAGTGGGCAGAGAAATTTGTCTAAAATGGGAAGAAATAGTGTCATTACTAGACTTAGAATAAAGGCTTTTTTTTGTTGTTATTTTGTGCATGTTTTTCCATTTGATAACCCCCTTTGGATTTGTCTTTTTTTCCTTTTTTGATAGGGAAGAAAATACAGCTCATAGTGTGATTGAAAGATGGAAAGAAAAGCAGTGTATTTCAGAAATGCTTAGTCACAAAATATTTAAGTCATTTATTGAGCATTCATTTATGTAGAGCACTCTGTTAGGTGCTGCTTAGGGTAGAAATAAGTTCTTAATAAATTGTCTTATTATATAAAGGAGACCAGGGCACATAAGATGTACATTTACATCATAATTATAATTTAAAGCATTTAAGTACTGGTTTTTAATAAGTTCCACTTTCAAGGTTAGATTTAACTATTAAAACATTTAATATAGTCCTATAAAATGTACATACAGATATTAATGAGATCCTTTAAAGTGAATTAACTGAAATTATTTCTTCATTAATCATGTGACTTGTATTGATAAAGAATTGATTTGATTGGTAACTATTACTTGAAATAGATGTAAATGTTTATGTGATTTGTTTATATCGTTAAAAAAAATATTGTGTACAGTATTTTTGGTGGCCAGTGAGGAACTACCACTCCTTAACTTCTTTGCCCTTTTTAAAAGGTCCTCTAGGAATATTCTTTAAAGGCAGTGTGTTTTCCATGTCTGCTTTGTTTTCTCGCTTAATATGGTGTAAAAATAATTGGATAGCCATTTGTCACATTTTCAGTATGAATTACGAATGCTTATGAGTGTTGAATATAAATATGTATGATTTTCCTTAATTAAAAAGAAATCCACTGCCTAAATCTTGCTTTAAATCCTTTAACTATTTTCTATTCTGAAATCATTTCAAATTTTAAGAAAAGATACAAGAATAACACAAAACTCCTCTGTGTCTCATGATTCTTAAGATGAGTAATTCTGTTGTTGATGTTGCATCCAGCCACATATATGTATGCATGATAATACTGTTACCTCTTGATTAATTTTACAACATTGTGGTTTAAAACTTTATCTTCCTGCTTTTTACTTTCAAATATAACTAATACCTTTATGTGATTTTTAGAAAAACAAATTAAGCTGTTAATTATAAATTCCTTTTTCTTGGCTCACATACAGTTTCTTATTCATGTCACCAGTACCTGCCACCCCATGGAATTTTATTGTATACATTTCTGATTGTCATGGGGAGAAAACTTGTAAGTGATGCTCATATTTTTTATATATTAATATTTAAGCTGAAGCAGATTGTTTTTCTGAACATTAGGAGCCATGGACAGAAAAATTTTATTGAGATTTGTGAGGTATTTCTGTAAATACATTCTTATAAATGTTATATAAATATAGATTTTTGTTGTTTTGTTTTGTTTTTTGTTTTGTTTTTGTTTTTTGGTTCAAAGGTCACCAGAAAGACCTACAGGGGATCTTAGAGAAAGAATGAAGAACAAGCGCCAAGATGTGGACACTGAGTCCCAGAAACGAAATACAGAGGAGTCATCCTCACCTGTTAGGGTAGGAATGAATTTCCCAAAACAAAGTTAAATTTCAGTAGTGATTTATTATCTTGTGTGCTAAATCTATGGTAGATGTGTAATACCACATTATAATGTTTTATATGGATAATGTAATTTAAAGAAAAAAGTCCTCTGGGAAAACTCATTAATTGTCTGAATCAGTTCTTGATGGTAGTTAAGATGAAGGGAATTGGTTAGCAGAGTTCAAGCTGAACATAGGATTTCTGTATCTTGGTGGGCATCATTACTATCTAAGAGTATTTCTTTTTTTTTTTTTCTAAAAGTATTCTTAAATTTTCAGAATTCAGCCAGCCATCATATCCTGCTTATTTCCAAGAACGATTGAAGTGGGTTACAGTAGAACACTTAGAAATTAAAACAATGAAAGCAAGGCATGTGGTGACAGAAACTGAACTAGAGAACTTAGTGAAGGAAAGCTCATGTGACTACAAAATTTAATGGTGAATTTCCTGGCAATGAAGCCAAAAGAGAAATATGTTTTATGATGTAGCTTATTGAATAAAAGAAAACATCAGTGTTTCAGATATGGAAATCTTGTCCTGAGCTAATTTTTTTAAAGAAATTTATGTATACGTGTTTGTAACAGATTTATTGGGATATAATCCACGTACCATACAATTCGTCCATTTAAAGCGTACACTTTGGTGGTTTTTTGTATATTCCCAGAGTCATGCAACCATCACCACAATCAATTTTAGAGCATTCTCATTATCATAAAAAAAAGAAAGAAAAAAACCCCGCATACCTTTTAATGGTAATACCTGTATCATCCAACTGACCAACAGCCCTAGGCAACCACTGTGCCACTTACTGTAACTGTAGATTTGACTGTTCTGGATGTTTCATTTAAGTGGAGTCATGTAAAAGGTGGCTTTGATTTTGACTTGTGTCTTTCACCTACTACAGTGTTTTCAAGGTTCATGAAAGATTATAGGATGTATCGATATTTTATTCCTTGTTTTTGCCAAATAATAGTCCATTGTATTAATATATCATGTTTTGTTTATCCATTCATTAATTGATGAACATCTGGGTTGTTTCCACCTTTTGGCTTTTATGTATAAACATCCATAAACAGTTTTTTGAGTGACATATATTTTCATTTCTCTTGGGTTTATATCTAAAAGTAGAATTGCTGAGTCATATACTAACCCAAGTTTATTTTTTGAGAAACTGCTATGTTGTTTTCCAAAGCAACTATACCATTTTACATTCTTGCCAGCAGTGTGTGAGATTTCAGTTCTCTACATCTTTGTCAGCATTTGCTATTATTGAACTCTTTGATTAGAGCCATCTTAATGGGTGTGAAGTGGTAATCTCATTATAGTTTTTGCATTTCCCTGATGGTTAATGATATTGAACATCAGTGATATTGAACAATAAGATGTGCTTATTGGCCATCTGCTTATCTTCTCTAGAGACATGTCTTTTCAGATCTTTCCTAATTTTTAATTTGGGTTGTCTTTTTATTGTTGATTTGTAACAACTCTCTATATATTTCAGATACAAATTCCTTACTTACGATTTGCAAAAATTTTCTTCCATTCTGTGGGTTATCATTTTATGTTCTTGATGATGTCCTTTAAAGCACAAATGTTTTTATTTTGATGAAATCCGATTTATCTGTTTTTGTTGTGGTTTGTGTTTTAGGTGTCTTATCTAAGAAACCATTGCCTAATTCAGGGTCACAAAGATACATGCCTTGTTTTCTTCAAAGAATCTTTGAGCTTTAGCTTTAGCTTTGATCCATTTTGAGTTAATTTTTATTTATGGTCCAGCCTTATTCTTTTTCATTTCATGTGGATATCTTAGTTGTCTCATATTATAATCTTTTTATTAAAATTATCGAATTGTTTAAAGAGAAACCTTTCTGATAATTTAAGCTACATAGAAGCTAGTTTATGACTGTTTTTGATCCTTGATAAAAAAGCTGCAGTACAGTTTTACATTATAGTTTGTAGAGACTTAAATTCAGGAACCTAAAGTAATACACTTTTAAGTATGTATTTTTCTAATGTCTGATGATACATAATACTGCTTTAGAAGTCTAAGTAATTCTCAGCTAGAGGTATGTACATATCAGAATTCTTTTGGAGGAGAGATAGTCTTTTGCGAAATACATGCTGATAGTCTACCCCTGATCTACTGAATTAGAATTTCTGGGTAGGGGCTGAGCATGTGTATTGTATTTTGAAATAACCGATTACTCAGAATAAGGAATGAACTCCATGATTTGCTGGTAATGTTTAACAACCACTCAGGGAAAAAAAGCCATGCTTTGTAGGATTTGCCAATTTCTTTGGCATAAATGCTCTCATCCTAGTCAGCTTCAAGCTAGCAAAGTGGTATTGCTGAATACAGAGTTGGAAGAGATACTCATTTTCACACCATTATATAGTATTTTTCACACATACACACATATATGTACACACACTCACATAAAATAAATGCAATTAACCTCAAGAGTAAAATGTACTGAAATATTTAGGAAGTGAGTTTTGAGTAACAGTTACCTTTGTTTTTATTATTTGTGTAATTGTTAGCTTATAGCATTTAATTTTTAATCATAGCTGTGTTTAACAATGGCATGCACAATTCCTAAAAATTGAACAGTTGGCTCTTGTGAGTCAGTGTGAACTGGCTCTATCTAGCATACCACTAAATGGACTGTAGTTTAAAAGGCAAACATCCAGAATTCATATTCTGAAGACATTATTTTAGGAATTGTTTTTTAACTCTGCAGTCAGTTTCCTTATCTAAATGGAGGCCATAGCTCTATCAGTGTGTTGCTGTGAAGAAAATATATGTAAAACAAGTAACGTGAGTGGCTAATCCATGATGACTGTTTAATAAATGGTATGTATGGTATTAGAATAGCTCTTGGCCTTTCCTCTCAATATAAATTGGTGTTAGGCTCTTAGTAGGAGATGAATATCAGCAGTAGAGATTTAGGTTGTTAACAGATATCTAAATCTAAGTGTGTTGCTGATCATAAAGGTTTATATGTTCAGCATATGAATTTAGTAGACAGCAGAGCTGGCATTTCATCAAGAAATTTGAAGCCTGTTTCTCACTTTGCCTAGATGAGAAAGCCCTCAAAGGTGCTGAGTGTCCTGCATACCTAAGGGTAATAGTGAGAAGAGTGATCAGGTTTTAGGAAATTCCCTGTCCAAACTTAAGAGAAAACTGTTAATAAGCTAGGATACCAGGGTATTAATTATTTTGAGTGATCTATCTGGTCTAGGATAACAAATGCTGATCATTTCTGTGATACATTCCTACTGCAACACAGACATCTATTGATCTTTATGTAATGAATTTCTGTGGGAAAGTCAGATTTAGTTTAGGTAGGGGCAGCTACAGGTTAGATAACATAGCGTAGCTAAGTTAAGATACAAACTAACTGTAATTCTACCCCTTCTCTGCCACTGAATTCAGCTCCAGTGTGTTTGAGTTTTGAGGTTGATAACCCGTGATCTTGTGGGGAGACAAATTCATAAATAGATAAATTGTAATTCTGTAGAGTATGATAGCATGACAGAGAGAGATGAGCAAAACACACAGTGAAAGGAATAAATAACTGCCTGGGGAACCAGAGAACATTTTACAGAGGGAAATGACATTTGCACTGAGTGTTGCAAGGGTAGGTGGGGTGAAAGACGGGGTAGTGAAAGTTTAGAAAGAGGAGAAAACCAACACAGCAACAGTAAGGAGTTTTAAAAGACTAGTGTGTTTGAGAAACTGTGACTCTCTGTGCCTAACGTATAGAAATTACAGCATGTGAATTTGAGGTGAGGGCTGAAGAGGTAGATTAGGTAGATCACATTGTGAATAGTCTTAATGTATCAGTCAGGGTTTGGCAAGAGAAAAGAGATTTGTATGCCAGGAATCTATTCTTGTTCACAGATTCACCTCCAGACCCTGGAATTAGTAAAGTTCACTTATTGAATAAATGAAAAGTGATTCTGATGTGTAGCCAGTGTTGAGAACCCCTGGTGGCCTAGGGTCTGTGCTCCAGTGAGGCTGTTAAACAATTGAAATGTGGCTAGTCTGAATTGAGATGTACTGTAAGTGTAAAATACATACTGAATTTCAAAGACTTAATATGTAAAATAAAAGCCAAATAGCTCATTAATAATTTTTATGTTATGTGTTGGAAATGATAATATTTTGGATATACTGGGTTAGGTAAAATATGTTACCAGAATTTTAATTTTCCCTGTTTTTTTCCTTTTAATATAGAAACAGTAACATCCCAAATTACATATGTGTTATATTTGTGTTGTAAAGGGCTGGTCTGGACAATCCAAACCAAATTTAACACAGTGGAATTAAATTTAACTCCGAGTCTTGAGGTAGAGTCAGTAGGATTTGATGACCAAAAGAATGAGTGGAGGGGACATGTTAAGCCTAACTAAGCTTTCCATGACATTAAGATGGGGAAGAGAACGAGTTGGATTGTGGCCCCTTTTGTATACTAGGCTCATATCATAGACAACTAATTTTTGGCACTATTTTTAGTAATTGTATGCACATTAATATTTTATTAGTCCCTGTTGACATTCAATTGCTTTATCTTATGTTTAACAGTTCCAGAATAACAGTTAACAATAATATCATTAATAATAAGATCACGGAGAACAGTTTAAGATTTCTTTGTAGTTCTTAGGGTATATCTCATTAGGGAGATATCTGTGAAATCTATTAGGGATATAAAATCAAATTTGTTACAATAGTTGGGTTGTTTTATTTAATTTTGATTTTTGTTTTAGGGTTTCTTTCCTTTTTTTTTTTCATGGGGCTTGAACTCATGACCCTGAGATAAAGACCTGAGCTGAAATCAAGACTCAGATGTTTAACTGACTGAGCCACCCAGGCACCCCTTCACTTTGTTTTTTAATCATAAAACATTTACATCACTGCAAAGTTAAATCTCCAAAACAGGTTACTTTCTGAAAAGTCTACCTTTTATCTCTTGATTGCTCTACCCTGTTCTCTATAGGTAACTACTCTTACTAATTTTTGGACATCTCGGTAGCTTCCAAGTTTTGGCAATTATGAATAAAGCTGCTATAAACGTCCTTGTGCAGGTTTTGTGTAGACACAAGTTTTCAATTGATTTGGGTAGATACAAAGGAATGCCACTGTAGGATTGTATGGTATGAGTATATTTAGTTCCTAAGTTTTAGTTTATCTAGTTGAGGAAGTTACCCTCTATTTCTAGTTTGCTAAGAGTTTTTATCACTAATGGGTGTTGGATTTTGTCAGATGCTTTTACTGGATATCCATGTCCATGGATATGATCATATGATTTTTCTTCACTAGTCTGTTGCTGTGATGGATTACATTAATTGACTTTCAAATGTTGAACCAACTTTTGCATACTTGGTATAAATCCCATTTGGTTGTGTTGTGCAATTCTTTTATATATTGATGGACTTGATTTGCTAATATTTTCAGGATTTTTACATCTATGTTCTTGAGACATCTATGTCATTACAAGAAAATTGTAATGTCTTTGTCTTGTTTTTGTATTAGGTATTTAGGTATTTATGCTGGCTTCATAGAATGAGTCAGGATGTATTCTCTCTCCTTCTATTTTCTGAAAAAGACCAGAGAATTGCTGTAATTTCTAACTTAAGTGTTTGATAGAATTCACATTTGAATCCATCTGGGCCTGGTGCTTTCTGTTTTGGAAGGTTATTAATTATTGATTGGATTTCTTTACTACATACAGGCTTGTTTAGATTGTCTATGAGTTTTGGCAGATTGTCTTTTTTGAGGAATTAGACTATTTCATCTAGGTTATCAAATTTATGGTCATAGCATTGTTCATTGTATTCCTTTATTATCCTTTTAACGTCCTTGGATTTGTAGTAAAGTCTCCTTTTTTGTTTCTGATATTACTAACTTATGTCTTCTCTCTCTTTTTTTCTTAGTTAGCCTGATTAGAGGCTTACCCATTTTATTGATCTTTTCAAAGACTGGCTTTAGGTTTTCAATTTCATTGATTTCTGCTCTAATTTTTATTATTTCTTTTCTTCCGCTTACTTCAGATTTAACTTGCTCTTTTCCCAGTTTTTTCAAGTGGGAGCTTAGATTATGGATTTTAGATCTTTAGAAATGTTATAAATTATTCTTCAAACACTGCTTTCACTGCATTCTATAAATTTTGATAGGTTGTATTTCATTTTTATTTTTTTTAAGATTTTATTTATTTAGAGCAAGTGCGTGTGCTTGCATGAGTGGGGGGAGGGGCAGAGGGAGAGAGAATCAAGCAGACTGTGCTGAGCACGGAGCCCCACATGGGGCTTGATCCCATGACCCTGAGATAATGTCCTGAGCCAAAAATGAAGAGTCAAATTGCTCAACCAACTGAGCCACCCAGGCACACCTCATTTTTATTTAGTTTGAAATATTTTTAAATTGTTCTTGAGATTTTTTCTTTTCTTTCTTTTTTTAAGATTTTTTATTTATTTATTTGACAGAGACACAGCGAGAGAGGGAACACAAGCAGCAGGGGGAGTGGGAGAGGGAGAAGCAGGCTTCCCGCCAAGCAGGGAGCCCGATGTGGGGCTCGATCCTAGGACCCTGGGATCATGACCTAAGCTGAAGACAGACGCTTAATGACTGAGCCATCCAGGTGCCCCAAGACTTTTTCTTTGACCTGTGTATTAATTAGAAGTGTGTTGCTTGAGCTCCACATATTTAGGGATTTTTCAGCTATCTTTTTGTTAACCGATTTCTAGTTTAAATACATTGTAGTCTGAAAGCAGACATTGTATGATTTCTGTTCTTTTAGAAGTGTGTTTTATGGTTGAGAATATGGTCTATTTTGGTGAATGTCCCATGTGAGCTTGAGAAAAGTGTGTATTCTGCTGTTGTTGGATGAAGTAGTCTACAGATGTCAGTTGTTTCCAGTAGATTGATGGTGCTTTTTTTTTTTTTTTTTAAAGATTTTATATATTTATTTGTCAGAGAGAGAGATTGAGCGCACAAGCAGGGGGAGCAGCAGGCAGAGGGAGGAGAAGCAGGCTCCCCGCTGAGCAAGGAGCTCGATGCAGGGCTCGATCCCAGGATCCTGGGATCATGACCTGAGCCAAAGGCAGATACATAACCGACTGAGGCACCCATGCGTCCCAGATGGTGCTTTTGAGTTCAACTATGTTCTTACTGTTTTTCTGCCTGCTGGATGTATCCATTTTTGACAGAGGGGTGTTAAAATTTCCAGCTGTAATTGTGGATCATTTCTTCTCCTTACAGTTGTATTATCAGTTTTTACCATACATATTTTGACACTCTGTTGTTAGGCACATATATATTAAGGATTGTTATGTCTTCTTGGAGAACTGACCCCTTTATCATTATGGTATGCCTCTTTTTGTCATTGGTAACTTCACTTGCTTTGAAGTCTGCTCTGTCTGAAATTAATGTAGCTTATTCCCACTCTATTTTGATTAATACTAGCATAGTATATTTTTCTCCATCTCTTTCCTTTTACTCTGTATGTGTCTTCATATTTAAGGTTGTTTCTTGTAGACAACATGTATTTGGGTCTTAGTTTTTGGTCCACTCTGACAGTCCATTTTTGTTTTTTGGGTTTTTTTTTTTGGTAAGACTTTATTTATTTGAGAGAGCGTGCAAGAGAGAACACAAGCTGGGGGCAAGGGCAGAGGAAGAAGGAGAAGCAGACTCCCCACTGAGCAGGGAGCCTGAGTGGGGCTTGATCCCAGGACCCCCGGAATCATGACTTGAGCTGAAGGCAGCCGCTTAACTGACTGAGCCACCCAGGCGCCCCTGATAGTTTCTGTTTTAATCGATGTAGTCCATTGATGTTTAAAGAAAGTATTGATATAGTTGAATTAATGTCTATTATATTTGTTATAGTTTGTTACCATAGTTCTTTGTTCCTATTGTTTTGTCTTCTACTCTTTTTGTGCCTGTTATGGTTTGAATCACACATTTTATATTATTCCAGTTTCTCTCCTTTTTTAGCATATTGGTTTACTTATTTTTACTTTTTTTAGTGATTTCACTAGAGTTTACAGTGTAAGTTTACAATTCAGGTCTCCTTTCTCATAACACTGTAGTATTTCACAGATAGTCCAAGTACTGTATAATAACAAAATATTACTAATTCTTTGCTCTGGACTATCATAAGTGATGTTGGGATTTTCTGCTCTTTAACGGTTTGGTAGAATTCCCATGTGAAACCAACTGAATCTGGTACTGTTTTATGAAAAGTCCTTTAACTATTTTTTTAATGTGGAAATTAGTGGACTTTTGACTTTGTTGAAGTCTTTGACTTCAACAAAGTCAAAAGTCATTGTATTTTTCTAAAAAATTATTTCCTCTGGGTTTTTAAACTGCATAGAGTTGTGTGAAGAAATCTCATGTTTTTCTTTATTTTTCTTTGTTCTAAAGCCTGTTTTTACTTTGTTATATCTGATTTTAGATACTTATGCTTTTTTCCCTTTTCTTAATTAGGTAAGCCAGTATTCTTTTTTTGTTGTTGGTTTTTATTTTTTTGTTGTTCTTTTTTTTCCCCAAAGAGTTAGCTTTTGGATTTATATTAGTTCTTTCTCTTTTCTAATACATTTGTTTTTTCTTTTATTCTATTTCTTTTATTCTTTGGTTTACTGTATTCCTTTTCTTTGTTGAATTGGTTGAGCATTTGTTTTCATTTGATTTATATTAGTATTTAACGCTTTAAACTTTGATAAATGGTTTAGCTGAATTTATGGATTTTATATGTCATGTTTTCATGATCATTATTTTCAAGAAATTCTCCTCTTTAGGTTTGGATTTCACCCATGATCCAATAATCTTTTAATTGCATGTTTTAAATTTTTCAGGTTGAAGAACTTTTTGTTATGTGTGTGTTATTTTGAATAAAAAAATAAGTTCTGTGTTATTACTCTTTATATTTCTATTTTTTTAACTTTAATGAGATTTTCTTTGTGACTTAAGGTATGGTCAGTTTATCTGAATTTTCCATGTGTGCTTGAAAAGAAGGAGTATTTTCTACTTTTTTAGTTTTCAGATTCTAGAGTATATCTAAAACCTCTGTTGTTTTGATCTTCTGTATTTTTAATATCTTTGTCTACTTTCTCTTGGTTTGAGAAGATCTTGTTGAAGTATCTTAGTGGTATGTTTCTGTCTAGTTTTCTCTATACTTTCTGTACTTCACTGCTGTATTGAGTGCACGGATACAGAGATAATAACTGTTCTCTTTTCATTATAATTTTTTTTAACGCAGTGTTTAGAGATGACCTGAGTTTGGTTATCTGTTGAATGTTCTTTAAAGTATACAGTCTTATTTATTTGTGGCTCTGCTTATTATGAAACAAGATAATATAATTTTTGTGATCACTTCATAAAACAAAATCTCCATTAACCCTATTAGGGGAGTTTTCTTCAGTAGTTGTAAACAAATTATACTAGTTTCCCCAGTATAGATCTACATTTCTTTATTCTCTGTGTTTCTGTAATATTGAAAGGATCTGAAATTGTACATGTATGAGTAATTTAAAATTTTAAAATGTCTGATTATATCTATTCTAATAGCTATAGACTGAGCTGAGTTTTTGGGCTAGTGTTCAGGCCAAAAATCAGTGAACCATTGTTCATTTTTTAAAGATTTGACCCTTCATCAGAAGTGTCCAGTTGAAAAGTTTTGAAAACATTAAGGTGAGAACCATAATCTCAATAGCAGTTTTTTCCAGTTAATAGCTTTGATATGATATATGGTAGTAAATTACAGACAAGAAAAATTTGAATTAACATTAATTCTAGAGCTTCTGACGGAAAATTAAGAATTCACTAATGATGTTAGTGTTTGTGAAACTATATTTTTAGAGTAATAGGATTTGGAATCACTGTTCTTTTTTTTTTAAGATTTTATTTATTTATTTTAGAGATAGAGAGCAGCGGGGAGGAGCAGTGGGAGAGGGATGAGCAGACTCCGTGTTGAGCACGGAGCCCCATGCAGGGCTCCATACCATGACCCCAAGATCATGACCTGAGCCGAAATTGAGAGTTGGACGATTAACCAACTGAACCACCCAGACGTCCCTGGAATCATTATTCTTTAAAAATAAAAGATATGAAAAAAAAAAAAAGTCTTTGCATAAAACAATTAGTGTTTAAAAACTCGATATTCTTTAATATAACAGAATTATTACTATAATCGATAATAGGTTTAGGCTAGTAATGGACAAATTTACACAGTTGTTTTAAAGTGAATATTAGTACAAGGGGAGAACTTCATGGTATACAAATAATTGAGTTATTCTTTGACTAAATATTCTGTGATAACTTTTATCTATTAGTCTCAAAGGAAGTTTCTCCAAGTAACCTTCGGAAGATGTAAGGAAATGTAAGGAGATTATATGGGATAAATGGAAAACTTCGTCGAAGTAGATTTTTTTCCCCTTCCCATCTTCTTTGTCTCATCTAATACATAATAATATTGTTCCCTGTCATTAACAAAGAACAAACTTGTGTTAGGGATAAACAGACTTTATTTTAGGAACCAAATGTCAGTTCCACTACCATGGCCTAGGGTGGCTTGATCTGACCAATGGTTGTGGATAAGTCCAAGGGGGAAATAGTTGGCTATACTTCAAACAACGGGCAAAGTTTGATGTGATTGCTAAAGAATTGTTAATCTTGTTAAGAATTGTTAGTCTTGGGGTGCCTGGGTGGCTCATTCGGTTAAGCATCTGCTTTCAGCTCAGGTCATGATCTCAGGGTCCCTGTGCAGCAGGGAGCCTGCTTCTCTCTCTCTCTTTCTGCCCCTATCCCCTGCTTGTGTGGGCACATGCTCTCTCTCTCTCAAAATCTTTAAAAAAAAAAAAAAAAAAAAGAATTGTTAGTATTAACTTTCCCTTTCAGCACTATTATGGTCTATATACTTTGAGGGCCCTCCCATTACAGTAATACTAGATCCTGGATAAGTGACAACAAACACATTTTAAATGCATTGCTGCTTTCTCAAAAATGCAAAAAAGCAGCAAAAACAAAGAAACACGAACAGGGAATTGAAACCAGGGATTAAGTAGCAAACCTGAAAGCTAGTGGTGACCTTGAAGCTTTTACTAGTAGTATTAGAGCTGGTCAGAGAGTAAGCCTTTGGTCCATCTGTGGAGAGAGAGTTGTTGAATTGAAAGATGGGAGCTGAAGAAATTACCCAGAATGCAACACATAAAGACAGAGTTATAGGAAATGTTGAAGAGGTTCAAAAATGTGAGGAAAATACTTAGAAAATTTAATGTACCTCTAGTTGGAACTCCAGGAAAAAATAGACCGTAGGAGAGTCAATATTGAAAGAAATAGTGCTGTGAATTTTCCGTAATTGATGAGACAAAGCTACAGATACAGAAAGCACAATACATACCAAATAGAATATTATTATGCAATTGCAAAATACCAAAGTTAGAGAAAATATTAGAAATTCCCCAAGAAAAAAAGGCAAGTCATCCTGCAAAGGAGCAACAGAATGACATCAATAGCAATGGAAGCCAAAAGACAGTGGGATAATATTTCCAAAGTGCTAATAAGATAAATCTGTCAACCCATAGCTGTATACCCAGTGAAATTATTTTTCAAGAATGAGGATATAATACAGACATTTTCAAATAAAATTGAGAGTGTTGAGTACTAGGAGACCTTCACTAAATAAAGAATATCTAAAAAGATACGTATCAGGGAGATAGCAAATGACCTTAGAAGGAGGGTCTGAAATGTGAATAGTAAAAGTGAACAGAGAAAATGTTTACTAGGTTAGACAGTCTGTTTTGTTAATGGCCTTTGAAGTTGTCAAAAGTGTGGCCTTATACTTTGAAGAGGTGAGGCATAGTACCAAAAGTGTAAGTGTAAATTGCTTTGAACTCCCCAGAATCCATTCCATCACTTTTTCATTTTGTAGCTGCATTGTGTTTTGGGGGAATTGACCCCAGTTCACTGCTAGGGCCTGATTAGTTTAATTCAGTCAGAAATGATCCCATTCTCCTTGATAATTCAGTTGATTCAGGAACCAGGCCTAAGTCATCTTGCCTGTGACCATTACCTGGGTGTTAGTTATTGACTTAGATGTAGTCATGTGACTGAAATTGGCCTACTCAAACTAAAGGAAAGAATTCTTATTTCATGATTGAGGGAGAGGCACACTGGGAGAACCTAGATTGCTTCTTATTATGGTAAAAGAAATGTGCCTTAATGTGAAGTCAACAGTAGGAAGAGCAGAGCTGTGAGAAAGGAAAAAGAGCAGTAAGTTTGATCCCTAATGATTTCAGTGTGTTACTAAATCACCCAGCCCTGAAATTTGCTCTATTTTATGTGAGATTGTAGTTTAAATTTACAGTTTATAAGCTTATAGTATCTTATTTAAGCTCCACCCAAAACTTATACTGCAAAACAAGTTAGACTTCATTAATGCAAGTATAATTTCAGTTCTACACCAGGAGAAGTAAAAGCCATATGCTGTATACTGCTCTGACAAGACTAGATTAATTTTAGTTACCACGTTTTATTGAAGTACATTGGCAAATTAGTTGTCCAGGGAAGATGACAGAGTGAGGAAGAGTGTGAAAATCCTGAAATGTTAATGTATGATCAATGTGAACTATATCTTTGGCCTAGTATAAGAAGATGCTGAAGAGATTTAGTAACGCCGATGTTCACATATTTAAAGGGCTATTGTGTGAAAGAAGTATTAGATTTATTTTTACATGATCTAGGCATCAGAATTGATTGTAATCAGGAAGAATTCTGGAGAGGTGTAAGAGTTTTGATCAGTGTAAGAAAGAATGTTTTAGTACTTAGAGCTGTCTGAAAATGGGGACAAAGGGATGCAACAGTGAAGAGCTATCATCAGAGATGTAGGGAAGAAATTTTTTTTCTGAAATTCTCCTAACAGGACTTTCATAACTATATAGTATTAGAAAAATTTTCTACATAGGGCAGGAGGAGGTTGAATTATATTATTTACAAAGACCCCTAGCATTTTATTATTCTAGTTGCTAATCCAGTTATTGTAATACTGGTTTTCAGCTCTTAACCTCAATACTTATTTTTAAATCAAATTCTTGGTAATGCCTCCTTACTATCTAAAAACAAAATTCATAATGAATATTATCTGTTCATATATATAATGTTTAAGGAATAAATGTGAATGTAATATAAAATGAAAATAAAGTAAAAGTCCACAATCATTTATTCCATTTCTGAAATCCAAGACATTTTTAAAACCAAACATTTTTCCTAAGTCAGGCATAGATTTATTTGAAAGCAAAACCTAATTTTAATTGACATGAAGCTAATTATAGTCTTTATACAATTGGCGAATTCATGTTTTGCTGCAAAAATATTCGTGTGTTTGATCACAGGTTGCTGCTCCAGACCCTACTGGTGGTGTTACTTAATATACTTTGAAGTCCAAAAAAATTCTGAATTCTTAAAATATCTCATCCCAACGGCACTGGCTGAAATATTTTAGTTCATTAACAAGTATTTCAACATGTACATGTTCTGGGATGGCTAATTTAGAATGCATAATGAAGTAATCAAACAGCTGCACATCTGATTAATATGTTTGCATTTAAAAGAAATAAGATGACGAGCTGCTCTGTTCTAGAGGTGAGAGAGCAGGCCATGCTGTGCTACATGGGACAGGGAATACCAGACCCTGTTTATTTGAATATGGTAAATGAAAGGGAGAAATAACTGACAAAGGAATAACATGCCTAACCAAATTATGCCTAAACATTGTTGACTTGAAAAAAATGGGGAAATGTGACATTTTTAAAAATGATCTGAGCCTTCGTAATAATTGTTATCAGAACAGTTCCTATATTTTGATAGTGACAAAATATTAGGAAAAAAATGTATCTTCTAACTTGAATGAGATTCCATTATTATTGAAGCCTGCATTCAGTCTCTAGTACTTAATAACAGAAGTCATATGTGATCTCTTGAGGACAGTATCAGAGTCCTATTAAAGGACAATAGCCTTTAAAAAAAAAAAAGAGGGATGCCTGGGTGGCTCAGTCCGTTAAGCGTCTGCCTTTGGCTTAGGTCATGATCCCAGCATCCTGGGATTGAGTCCCGCAATGGGCTCCTTGCTCAGCAGGGACCTGCTTCTCCCTCGGCCTGCAGCTTCCCCTGCTTGTGCTTTCTCTCTCCCTCTTTCTCTCTCTGACAAATAAATTAAATCTTTTAAAAAAAAAAAAAAGACAATAGCTCAAAAATTACATAATTTCATTGTATAGGGTGAATGTTTTGAAATATTTACGTAACTTATTAAGGAAATTTATTAAGATGATTACATTTTTGGTTCTAAATCTTATAAATACTCTGTTACACACTTGCAGGTTCTTTTGTTTATTTTGCAGTATCAGCACTGTGGCTCTGAAACTCTTTTCAACTAAATTATATTTGAATATTACATGATAATTTAAGTAGGAAACTGTATCTTTCAATAATTTGGAGATAACTTTCTATAAATTTTTGATATAACTTGTACTAGTTTATATTTATAGTGAGTTTAATCCGCAGAACATTCAAAAGTTGCGTGGAGGGCACCTAGGTGGCTTAGTCAGTTAAGTGTCCAACTCTTGATCTCAGCTCAGGTTTTGATCTCAGGATCCTGAGTTCAAGCCCCACACTGCATGGGATATAAAATAGTTAGTTCATCATTGATACTCTTTAGAATATAGTTTAAGAATAAAAATAGATCATGTTCCTTTTTTTCCTTTTGTCTTATGTATAAATAGGATCGATCCTTCCTCCCTCCTTCCCTCCTTTCCTTCCTTCCTTCCCCTCTTTCTTTCTTTTGACCTCTTACCATTTTCCATGGCTGGTTGTACTCTTGTAGAATCTTTTATAATGACTTTGGTCCACCTTTACTGTCTTAAAGCAATTATATATGTCATTTAGCAAGTGATACAGCATGACTTTATACTTAAATATGTAAAATTAGGGGCAATTATAATATATACTAGAGTTTTTTAAAAAGAAGACTTCAAAGAGAAATTAATTTTGTGTCTTAAGCAGCCCCATATATGTTTGGTAAAGAACTTTCAGCAATTAACGTCTTTGTGTGTTAGTTTCTTTCATAGGCAGGATTTAAACTTAATAAAAGTGAGACACTGTGGTAGGAGGGTAACAGTTCCATAACACTGGTTACTTTATTTTCTTACCACTTAGTAAAATGTTGTTTGGAGTTTTTATGTAATAGGATATTTAATTAAATGTTATCAGCTAAATTACTATCATCCTGTTTTGTCTGTAGGATACTGTTAAACTTGGAATAAAATGTAGAATTTTCTGTTTTTTAGCTACAGTATAAGGACTAATTTTCATTTTAGCTACCATTTTGGTTTCATCAAAATAGGGAAAAATCTTTTTTAAAAAGCATTTATAAAATTATCAAATGAGTTTGGATTTATCTTTAGGTATATAGGGAAATGCTGTTATATTAGTATATGACAAATTTTAGATTAGTAATTATTTTTGATAATCTACTATGAACAGTGTAGCTGTTTTTTAGTCCTTTTTTAATGTAGTCACTTATCAGTCCTTTTATTTTATCCATCTTAAACAGTTTTTTCCCCTAGAAACTTAGAAATAGAAACTTGGTATGTTGTAGACTATCCAGTGCTGATTAAATATTTGCATTGTATATTTTAAAATCTCAGTTATTCCTTTTACTATGTTGCTGTTCTTTAATAAAATAGTATTCTCATTGCAGTGCTAACGCTAGAACTTGTCACTTTTTTTGCTTAGTGGTTAAGTGATTATCTGCAAAACAGATTCAAAAAAAAATGAAGCTAGAAATATTCTGTATTATAGTAACTATCTCATAATTTTTTTTAAATATAGTAATATGTATGTATGTATATACTTTCTAGAAAGAATCTTCAAGAGGGAGACATAGGGAAAAGGAAGACATAAAAATCACTAAGGAGAGAACTCCAGAAAGTGAAGAAGAAAATGTAGAATGGGAAACTAATAGAGATGGTGAGTTTCAAAAAATCTTTGTTTATATCGTCAATTTATTGATTATTTACTTTGTAGATTTTTTGGGCTTCAAAACACTTTGCAACTGTGATCTCCTTGTTGTTTCAGAATCATCTTATTGCCTTGTTTCTACCTTACTGAGTTAGAATACAGAAAATGGCTTGTGGTAGCGGAACAAAGGCAGAGAAAGCTGTTCACACTGCATTTTTCAACTTCCCCATCCTTTTTCCCCCTAGAACTATATTGGGCAGCATCGGAGTCCTTTGAAATTGTATTACTTTTCTAAGTTTTTTTAGTTCCTCAATACCAAGGTTAAAAAAAATTATGTCTAAATTTTGTTTTTCACATAAAATATTAAAATGAGATTTTTAAATCTTAAGGATCTGGGAAAATTATTTCCAAGAAATTTTGTAGACTTTCATCTTTCAGAAGAAATCCAGTTCGAATAATTGATATCAGAGATTTGTTGATGAAAAATAGCAAAATCATCTTTGCATCATTGTCTTAACAAATTAGCATTTGTTTTCCACACCATGAATATTCTCTCTTCTTCTTCATTTCTGTGACCTTCTGAAGGTGAGCACTGTAGCCTCACACTATCAAATATAGAGAAAGAGAACTCACATTTGTTGAATGCTTTGGGTGTGCTGGGCATTTTAATATAATTTATGTAATTACCTTATTAATTCAGTAGCTTTGTTATTGTACTTACAGATGACAAAACTAAAGAGTATGAGAATTTAAGCAACTTCCTTAACAGTAAACTGATAACTTAGACCAGGAGTTAAAAAACAATAGCTTGTGGGCCAGCCACCTGTTTTTGCAAATAAAGTTTTGTTGGAACACAGCCATGCCCATTTGGTTACATATTTTCTGTAGCTGCTTTTTAGCTACAGTGGATGAATAGACATCTGTGAGAGCCAAGAGCCTGTAAGCCTAAAATATTTACTCTTATATTTAAAACAGTCTCTGAGGACTTGTATTCTGATGTGTGAAAAGTGTGCTAAATGCCTCTCCAGTAATTCGAACATCAGTATTTTTTAAGGAAATCCATTCCATCTTTGGACAGTGTTGTCTACTTAAAACTTACTGCTAAAAATAGATAGGAAACTTCCCTATGATTACTTTATTGGGATTTCATAAGCCAATTTAATACCTTCTACAAAATAGAAGCAGCTAAAATGTCCCATTGTAGTTAATTAAGTAGTTAATATACTGAAATAAAATATTACAGACCTTTACTGTTAAAGGTTGGATAGTGAACTTTTCCTAAGTATGAAAGGATTAACTCAACACACTCAGCATTCTTTTGATTTTAGTTATTTGTGGATAAAAAAACACTCTGAAATGTACTAGATACTTCTTATCTTTAAAAACAAAAATTTCTCTGTTCCCATTTAAACGGTTTAGAAAAGCTTAAGACAGTTCTCTCCTTGTTTTCATAAGAGCTATTTCAAACCCTCTCCTTAAATCTCCCAGTGAACCCATCATAGTTCCTGTCTGCTGTTTACTGCACATAGACCATGCAACTCACCGTCCACTAACTCCCTCAACTTCCTCTATCATACTTCCAAATTAGTCTCCTTTTCCCACCTGAACTTTACTATTTCCCTTTTGCTCTATGTAAGAAGCCTCCCTTCTGCTGTATAAGGTTGTATTTCCCTATATTCTGGATCCGATTTCCTCCCCCCCTCTGAAGTCTTGTTCATTTAGCATACATTCTCTTTTATGTATCTTTAACATCCATCTGGATACTTTTTCTCTTCTCTCCATGTGACTTTCAGCCATTACCCTGCTTATCCCCACTTTACAACTAAATTCTTGAAGTAGTTCTGTACCTTATTGTCTTTACTTTTTCACCTCAATAGTTAACTCCGTTTTCTGACCCATGTCTTCACTAAAACTGCTCTTCAAAATTACTAATAACCTCCTCTTTGCTAAATGAACGGAGACCTACTTGTCTCTCTTCTGTAATCTCTCTGTAGCATTTGAGAGCCTCTGTCTTCTGGAAGCACTTTCCCCTTGGATTTCATCTATCTATCCCTCTTCAGGTTTCTGTCTTCCTTTGAAGCCCTTCAGTCTTCTACAGAGGTTCCTTATATTTTATCTCTCTCTTAAATGTTGCTTCCCAAGGCTTTGCTCTAGACTGTCATCTTTAAAAAAAACTAAAGTGATTTTACTACAGGAGCCTTTTATGTACAAAATTCCTTTAAAAGGTGAGTAGATGCCTTTTATATATAGTTTCACATATAAAATATACACATGGCTATTTATTACAGTTTCTCTTGATTAGAACTCAAAGGTTTTGATCATTTATCTCTATATATTAAAGATATGCTTGAAGGAATATTGACGCATGGATTTAGCCATCTCAATCCCCAGATACTGAGACTGTGAACTAGTTTAATAGGCTTTCCTTCTACATTTTCAATCTAAAGTGAGTAGCAATTTTAGCCAGACTCAGAAGAAATTGTTCTATACCAATATTTCTCAAACTTTTTGGTCTTAGGACACTTTTCACTTTTTTAAAGGATCCCAGACAGCTTTTTTTTTTTTTTTTTTAAGATTTATTTATTTGAGAAAGGGAGAAGAGAAAGAGGGCACAAGTAGGGGGAAAGGGGGAGAGGGAGAGAGAGTCTTGAGCAGACTCTGTGCTGAGTGTGGAACCTGATGCAGGGCTCAGTCTCAGCCATCCTGAGGTCAGGACCTGAGCCAAGACCAAGAGTCGGATGTGTAATCGACTGTGCCACCCCCCCCCAAACAACTTTTGACCTGGTGGATTATCTGTTTCAATTCTTACCGTATTAGAAATTGAATCTGAGAAATTTTTTAAATATTTATTTATGAATTTATTTAACAATGACAATAATAAACCCAGCTTATACGTTTACAAAAAATAGACATGTTTTGCAAATTAAAAATAAAAATTACGAGGAGGAGCAGTGTTTTACATGTTTTTGTAAATCTTTGTAACATCTGGCTTAATAGAAGACATAAGGATTTTCGTATCTGCTTCTGCATTCAGTCTATTAATGGTATTACATATCATGTGACTTCTAGAAAACTCCACTATATAGTCAGGAAAGTATAATAAACCGGTCAAATAGTATAGTATTATAGAAATATTTTTGATCTTCTAAAACTCCCAGAATTGTCTTAGGGTTCCCAGAAGTTCTCAGACCACTCTTTGAGAACCACTTGTTTCTAGA
The DNA here is from genome assembly GCF_964656455.1 of Halichoerus grypus. Lineage (NCBI taxonomy): Eukaryota > Metazoa > Chordata > Mammalia > Carnivora > Phocidae > Halichoerus > Halichoerus grypus. The sequence continues at coordinate 55,698,713 of NC_135715.1, read as the reverse complement.
AGTGGCTTCTGCTTTCAGTTGTTTTCCCTTTGCCTAGCCACCTTTTCTCAATTTTAATTTTTCCTTCCAGATGAAATCATACTTTTAGGGCATCATTACCATCTATGTATTAATGACTCCAATATCTAGAGCTCTCAGTTGAGGCATCTATCAACTGGATATCTCTATCTGATTTCCTTATATAGAGTACCACTTTCCAACAAGGCCCCCCAAACCTGAGAATCATTATTTGATACTCCGTCCCCTCAACCTAGACATTTATAGAGTTCTGATGTTTCTACCTACTGAATATCTTTCAGAACTATCTACTTTTCTACATGACTACTAATATTTTGGTTACTAAGATATTTGTGTATTGCCTTCAAATATATTTTACCAAAATAACCTAACCTCATGCCTTGAGGTTAATCTTGTCTCCTAATTCATTCCCCTCTTGAAAGTCAGAATAATCTTAAAAGAATTTTTTTTACTAAAGTATAGTATACATTCAGAAGAGTGCATGATTCATGTGTGCAACTCGTTGAATTTTCACAAACAGAACAGACTTGTATAACCAGCACCCAAATCAATAAATAGAAAGTTAATAGTATCCCGTAAGCCCCCTTGTGCTCCCTTTCCAGTCACCACCTCTCAACCCCCACTTCCCAAAGGTATCTACTGCCCTGATTTCTACCACCATTGATTAGTTTTGTCTGTTTTTGAGCTATGTATAAATGGAATCTATAGCACTACTCTTTTTATGTTTAGCTTCTTTTACTTACAATATATTTTTGAGGTTGCACCATATTATTTACTGCATGTACTTGTAGTTCATTATTATTGCTATATAGTATTTCATTGTATGAATATACCATAATTTATCCATTCTTCTGTTGATAACCATTTGAGTAATTTCTAGTTTTGAGCTATTATGAATAAAGTGCTATTACTATTCTTAATCATGTCTTTTGCTAAACATGTACCCATTTCTCTCCTGTTTATGCCTGGGAGTAGGATTGCTGGGCCACAGAATTTGCATATGTTCATCTTTAGTAGATAATTTAAAAATGGTTGTTGTTTTTTATATAGTATTTTTTTGTTTTTTTTTCATCTTAGCCATTCTGGAGGTGTGTGCTGGTATCTTACTGTGGTTTCAGTGTGCATTTCCCTAATGACCAATAAAGTTGAGAACTTTTTCTCCCCCTGTATAATCTGCTTCGTAAACTGTGTGTTCCAGACTTGCCTGTTCTGTTGTATTACCTGTTTTTAATTGTTGAGAATTCCTTTTATATTTTGGATATAAGATCTTTATCAGATATATGTATTCCAAATCTCTTCTTCCACTCTGTGAGTTACAGAATGCTCTTATGAAAGAATAAATTGCTTCACTTCATTCCTCTGTTTAAAATTCGGATTTCCCGGGGCGCCTGGGGTGCTCAGTTGGTGGAGTGTCTGACTCTTGGTTTTGGCACAGGTCGTGATCTCAGGGTCACTGGTTGGAGCCGCGCGTTGGGCTCTGCACTCGGCAGGAGTCCGCTTGAGATTCTCTCTCCCTCTCCCTCCTTCTGTGCTCCTCCCCCTGCTAGTGCATGTGCACGCACACTCTCTCTCTAGCTCTCAAATAAATAAATAAAATCTTTTAAAAAAATTTGGATTTCCCATTTCCTTCAGGATCAAGTACAAATTCTTATTTTACAGAACTTTTCATTACCTGGTTGCTTCCTTTATTTCCAACTCTTCACCCCCAGGTCTGTGTTTTTTATTTGGTTACTTAAACTTCCTCTTATTTATTTATCATAGGGACTAGTGCAGTAACATAAAAAGCAAAAGTATCATTACAGGAGAAGAGAAAATATATGAACATATTTTGGTAATCTTAGCGGTGGATACATTCTCCTGAAGTAAGGCATAAAACCCAGAAGCCTTATTTGAGTTACAAAGATTTAAATTTTCTATATAACTAAACTGTAATTTAATAATTAAAAGATCAGCATAAGAAAGTATTTGACATGTGTAACGTGTAAGCATATAGCAAAAACACTATGTAAACATATAATGAACTTCCACAAATACAAGAAAAAGATATAGTCCAGTTGAAAAATGGGCAAAAAACAAAAATTAGGTAATTCATAGAGGAAATAGACGTGGTCAGTAAATGCTCAGGCTCACTACAGAAGAAAGCCAATGAAAATAAAAAGGTAGCATTTTTCACCCATAAGATGGGTGAAAATGAAAAATACTAATATTATGAAGTGGGAGTTTCCATTGGCAAAGTTATTTTGGAGTGCAGTTTGGCAATATTAAAATAAAATTATGCTTTTCTTTGATCCAGCAAATCTAGTTTGAGAAATCTGTCCTAAAGAAATAATTTGCACTTGTGAATCAGGGAAGCTGTCAGAATGTTCACTGAAGTATTGTTTATAGAGCAAAATATTGAAAACAAACTGAGTGTGTGTCAGAGAGAAACTGATTAAATAAATTACAATATGTTCATATCATGAAATGCGTTACAGATGTTAAAATGAAAATGGTTGATCTCTACGCATGACATGGAAAGATTTTTTTTTTAAGATTGTATTTATTTTAGAGAGTGAGGGCAAATGGTAGGAGGGGCAGAGGGAGAGAGATAATCTCAAGCATCTCTGCACTGAGCGTGGAGCCCGACGCAGGCTCCATGGCGCCCCTGGAAAGATATTTCTATAGGGCAGTGTGTGTAGTTTTAGTCCCATTATTTTAAAGAGTATAAATATAAAGGTTTATTTTTATGCATGCAACACTAAACTAGTAACAGTGTTACCACTGGAGTAAGGATGGCAGTGGGAGGAGTGTAAGGGAATTTCATATTTTCATATTTTACCCTGTGTACTTAAGAATTAAGACATTTATTTATTTATTTATAAAGATTTTATTTATTCATTTGAGAGAGAGAGCACAAGCAGGGGGAGAGGCAGAGGGAGAAGGAGAAGCAGACTCCCCGCTGGGCTGGGAGCCCGACATGGGGCTCTGGGGCTCTATCCCAGGACCCGGAGACCATGACCTGAGCCGAAGGCAGACGCTTAACCATCTGAGCCACCCAGAATTAAGACTTTTAATAGTGAGAATGTATAGGTTAAAGACAAAAGGAAATACTTAAATATATATAGTCTTTAATCCACATACCTACACATTTTATGTATCTATGATTATTTGCATAAAATGGATTACTGGAAGTAAAATTGTTATATTAAAAGGTATGAATATTCTTAAGGCTTTTACCCATGTTGCCAAATTACTTTCCAAGATAGATGTAGTAGTTTACATTGTTACCTTCAGAAAATGAACATACCTTTTATCTGTACCTTTGCTAATACTTAGTACTATAACTAGAAAAAAATGACTCTTTCATACATGAAAAAGCTATATTTATCTATCATTTGCATTTTTTTCTTTTTGTGAATTGCCTGTTTGTGTCCTTGCTCATTCTCCTTTGAATCAGTATGAACTCTTATTATATATTAAGAACATTGGGGCATCTGGGTGGCTCAGTCAGTTAAGCATCTGCCTTTGGCTCAGATCACGGGCTCCCTGCTCCACGGGGGGGGGTCTGCCTCTCCCTCTCCCACAGCCTGCTGCTCTCCCTGCTTGTGCTCTCTCTCTGTCAAATAAATAAATGAAATCTTAAAAAAAAAAAAAAGAATGTCAACCTTACGTATTGTATTTTTCTATTATATATGTTCTTAAAATCTCTGCCTTATAAAATATGACATTCTAATTATATTTAATATTTTTCTAATGACTTAGACTAGTCATCTATATGAATCAGTTTTTATTAGGCAATTATGATAATCAAGCTATAAAATATGAGAGACATTTTCTAAATTTATTAAAGGGTTTCAGACTTATTTTTGTTTTGAGTTTCATTTTATGTTTTGTGCCTTCTCATTTTTCATTTTTTGTAGGAGACTATCAGTTGCATCATGCCTATTTTGTAGCTCATCTCTTATAGGCCAGGAAAACATCTTCCTTTTGTTTATAATAGATAGCCATAAAATAAGAATAAGTAGTATCTGAGTGAAGACTTGAGAGCTTTTCCTCTAAGCAAAATATATTAGTTATAGTACATTGATTTTAACTGTTCAGGCTTAGCCCCTTGTGGGGTAGTTGGGGACTGAAGGACTGAAAGCCAGCTTCTCATTTTTTACATGTGTTCTATATTGGTGCTATTTCCAGATAGCAGTTTTTAGAGGGACGCAGGACATTATTGATAATACCTTTAAAAATGCTATAAATTACTCTTTGCAGTTAATTATTCTTCGCTTTGTTTTATACATACTTAGTATTTAGTTATGGAATTTTTATCTGTTAATATTTTAAGAATGCCATCAAACTGAATCTTTGAACCCTATTACTCACTGATACAAAGTGTCAGAATGCACAGTAATACTGAAGATAGCCATTATTTATTTACTTAAATTTAGTATCTCCTGGGGCATCTGGGTGGCTCAGTTGGTTAAGTGTCTGCCTTTGGCTCAGGTCATGATCTTAGGGTCCTGGGATAGAGCCCAGCGTCAGGCTCCCTGCTCAGCAGGGAGTCTGCTTCCCCCTTTCCTTCTGCCCCTCCCTCCTGCTTGTGCGCTCTCTCTCTCAAGTAAATAAATAAAATCTTAAAAAAAATTCAGTATCTCTAATCATTTTATCTAGTAAAAGCTTTATGTCCTTAAATATTTAGTGATTGCTTTCTGATTGAAAAATGTGGTTTAGTCTATTTTATATATTTACTGAAAAATTGTCATCATCTTCTATTAGATGGGTAATCAATTTAGTTACACAGTTAAAGGCTATATAGCTACCCTCTCAGTTCCCAAGCATATAAATGGATAGTTGGCATTATAATGTATTTGGTCTGTGCATGACAATGATGTTCATTTTCTTTTTTTTTAAAGACTTCATTTATTTATTTTGAGAGAGAGAGAGATCATGAGCAGAGGGGAAGGGTAGAGAGAGAAGCAGGTTCCCTACTGAGCATGGAGCCTGATGTGGGGCTCGATCCCAGGACCCTGAGATCATGACCTGAGCCGAAGGCAGACGCTTAACCAGCTGAGCCACCCAAGCGCCCTGATGTTCATTTTCTTGTGCTTTAAGCAATCAAGTAGAACAACCTATCTTCGTTGTTTTTTAGTTCTTCATTTTATTTCTTTACCCCAGGTTAAGGAATGGTGATCTTAAGTGCTAAAACTATCGTTTGAGAAGACACTTCAGTTCCTAAGCAGTCAAGCCCAACATTGTCATGTGTTAGGATAGGAGTCACTGAAATTCCTTCCTCTGGGCTTTTTGGCATTATAGCAGATGAGGGTGAGGGGCTGGGTGGCAGTGCCAGCAGCCACTGAAAGCTTTCGCATATTGTGATGAAATCGCTCTGCACACCATTCTTTCTTTTTTTTCCTTTAACCAGCCATCATATTTTTTTCACTGGAAAAGGTGAGTGGAAATAAAGGCATGGTATCAGATCTGTTGTGGAGATAGGCAGTTCTAATCTAAGGAACCAGTACAAATCGCTTATAATGGAAATGTTACAGCTCCCTCAGACATTAGCTCATGTACACATTAGTATTAAAATTATCAGACTTTAGTTTTAGATACAAATCAGTTGTGTCACTAGTAAAAAAAGAATATGGAAGCAATGTAGGACACCTAATGCAACCTTCATTTAATACTAATGAATCCTTAAAGTCAAGGAGATAATGAAATCACATCATATTCAGGATGAAATATTGAAGGCTTTGGTATCTTTAATATTTACAATTTACATGTTAGTTTTTAATTGTATCTTTTAAAAATTCCGTCTCCTAACCAAAATCCCAACGCCAGGCAACCCAAAACCACTTTCAGAAAACCCAAGAATCTTAAAAATGTTTGGCGTTTCATAAAGAAATCAACCATGTTGATTTTAATCCTTTATAGAAACAGTACATATTTTATCTTTGAGAAGTATGTTATTCTAATGAAAGAATCTACCATTTTAATTTGTATAAAAAATTAGTGGAAAAAAATTTCTCTAATTTTTGGTATAGATAATAGTTTCTGACAAGTAATGTAATTTTTATTTTAAAGATTCTGACAATGGAGATATTAATTATGATTACGTTCATGAATTGTCATTGGAAATGAAGCGTCAGAAGATACAGAGGGAATTAATGAAGCTGGAACAAGAAAACATGGACAAGAGAGAAGAAATTATTATTAAAAAAGAGGTATGCTGTTTATTGAAATTACGTTAATAATTAGCATCAAATAAATGGCTATTGATCAGAGAATTCATTAGCTCTATCTTAAATAGTATTAGGATATTGATACACTGATCAAATTATTGTATATCAACTACATATATGTCAATCATTTAATCTTCACATTATTATATAATAAATATGAAATATTTTTGCTTCTGAACAGGTAAAAAACTGAGGTTGTATTGCGTAGAGTCGCCAGCTAATGTTAAATGGGATTTGAATCTATGTATGTCTGTTTTTTAGGCCTAAGCTATTTCTAGAATACTTGTTTATTTTCTAAAGAGTAGAAATGCAACTTATTTGAATATAATTTGTGATTTTTCTGAGATTTTGAAGTTTTATAATTTTAGTTTGCTTTATTGATATTAGTGTTAAGTTAGGGCAATTAATTATCATATTGGTTAAAAGCATGTGTTTAGGAGTCAGATTAATCATGGTGTCTGTAATAGCATTTAATATTTCATCTGAAGTTTGGTATGTTTTAGAAACACCTACTTTGTTGTCTGATTATAACAGCCATGATTGAAGGAGTTTCTGAATTGACTAACTGAATTCTTTTAAAAGGTTTCACCAGAAGTGATTAGATCAAAATTATCTCCATCACCTTCTCTAAGAAAATCAAGCAAATCTCCAAAGCGAAAATCAAGCCCTAAGTCGTCATCTTCAGCAAGCAAGAAAGACAGGAAGACAGCTGCAGTATCCTCACCCTTATTGGACCAGCAGAGGTCAGTAGGGTGGTAAATAATGCCAGAATGAAATAGCTTTTTCTGAAATGATACTCAAAAGAATTAGTAGATTACAGAAGGGTACTTAATAATACTTTCAGTATTTAATGTAAATTTTTTTCTTCTAAAAAAAGGTACAAAAAGTTTAAATTTAAAAGAAAATTATACAGAACAATAAAACAGATGTCTGTGTCCCACCTACATATGCTTCAGAGCTTTTTATTTTTTAAGAATAAAACATAATACATATATATCCTGTCTTTCCCTCTTGAATTTGTTATTTTTGATACTTGTGCATGTGTGTTTATACTTTCATATGTATTATTTTTATCTGTTTAATCTTAATACTTATATTAAAGCTTTGCTTCTGCAACTTTCTTTTTCACTTAACGTTTTTTATATTTATATTGGTGTATATAGCCTTTTTTTCATTTGAGTACTTATACTATATTTACTTTTCTGTTATTGAACATTGACGTTGTTTTCAGTTTTTCACTATTATAAGTTATACACAGTGAATGTTCTTCCTTGTGCACGTCGTTCTGAGATTAGATTCTTTATAGCCTATATATAGCAGTATGAAGATACTGGAATTATTCCAGTAACCAGTTGAGGAAATAAAAATAGGAATAGGAAAATATGATTACATTGAGGGACTAATAATAAGACAGAAGACACTTTCCCACTTAATGTCACTCTATACTATTTAAATTTTATTTTAATTAAAGCACATATACTAATTTTCTTTAAGAAAAAAACCTAAACCTCTTCCCAACATATGACCAGTTAGCAAACTGTCTGTCTGAACCCACAAGGAAACTTATATCTGTCTTCTTCCTTTTAGTTTCTAGAGGCTTTAACCCTACAGACTCCAGGTACCTTCTGCCTAGATTATTATATCCTACTAACTGTATTTATTTTATCCAGTGCCACTCCCCTACACACATAAACATTTTATTCAGCAGCCCCAACCTATTCATTTTACAGATGTTGTAAGAGAAATCTTGAAAGAACAATTCCAATTAATTTACTATGCCATTGAAAAACTCAATGGATTTCCATTCTGTTGAATAAAATTCAGATTCTATTTTTTTAAAGATTTTATTTATTTATGAGCGAGAGCACGTGCGTGCGCATGTGCATGAATGCATGAGTGGGGAGAGGAGCAGAGGGAGAGAGACAAGCAGACTCCCCACTGAGCAGAGAGCCTGATGCAGGGCTCAATCCATGCAGGGCTCAATCCCAGGACCCTGAAATCATGACCTGAGCTGAAGTGAGAGACTTAACTGACAGAGCCACCAGGTGCCCTAAAATTTAGATTCCTTAAAATGACATTTATACTTTGATCTTTTCAGTCTTGATAATATTTTTGTCCAGTTTTCTTCCTACCCTCTTCCACCTTCAGTTCTTCAGTGTCCAGCTCAAATTCTTTCCATTAAGTTTTTCCATTTCTCTTTATTGAGCATAATTTCTATTCCTTTTGTATATCTATCAGATATTATTTATACCTCCCTCTTAATATTACTGTTTGCATTATATTTTATCTGTGGCATACATATATTAGAACCTCTGTTAAACTTAAGCTCCTTGAAGATTGGGATCTTGGTGGTTCATTGTTTTTTCTCCCCACTGCACCTACTTTGCATAGAGCTTTGCATTGTATTAAGACACTCTGTAAAGCTGACTTGGTCCTCTCCTTTGCTCCTGGAATTGAATAAATGTTGCAAAGAAATATGGAAGAAGTGAATTATAGAGTGATGGCAGTCCACTTCATTTGTTCTTGTTCTTTTATCCTCTTGGCTAACCAATTAAATAACTGTTCCTCAGTTCCTTCCATCCATTTCTGAAAAACAAAACAAAACAAAACAAAAACAAAAACCAGCATACCAGAAATACCCTTCTTTTTTTCCCTTATCCTTTCTGTTTATAAAATCTTTGAAATTTAATCTCTTTGTAGAAAGTTTTGTTAACTGTTTGGATGAAGGGTTAGTTTCATCTTCTTCTTTTTCATATAGTCTTCTCTTACTGCTTTATTAGTAACTCATTTATCCTCTTATTATTTAGCAGGAATAATTGCTCACCTTGATTTAATTAGTATATTTCTTGTATTCTAGGAGTATAGCATTTCTTTAGCCATGCAGTTTACATTGTGTAGTGTGTGTCAAATCATCAACTTCTGGTTTCATTGCTGAATCATACTGTAAGCTGTTTGAAGGCATATTAAGCAAAAAGTAAGGATTAGAATTTCAGTTAAAATTCAGTAAAGTGTAGTAGCAATGACAGTAAGTCATCTGAGGTGACAATCAGGTAAATAGACTCCTTGGTCTTACGTTGTTATCATATTGAGTAGGCAGTGTAATTACAGACAAATTGAAACTCATACTTCTCCCTGAAAGCTGGCTGTTTTCTTTGATGTTCATTGTGAGATATATCGTGATAGCAAGCTTAAGGCTAATATGTGAGATACAGTGTGGCTTAGATACATCAGCAAATGTATTATCTGTTCTGTCCATCTACATTGTTTTAGTTTTTATTAAGTAAATTTTTCTTTATAGCTCTTTGTACAGAGATGTACAAAGTAGGTCAAAAGCTGTTCAAAAGAAGTAGTTTTAAGGAGAGAGAAGGAAAGGATCTAAAAATGGTAGAAGTAGATAATTGAGCTCTATGTCACAAATAGGAAGTAGGCTCTGCCAATAAAGAATAATCAGGTGACTTAAAAAAATGTTGAAAGATCTTGTTGACTTCAGAATGTGCAAAACCAATTTTGACCCATGTAGTTGGAAGGCACTTGAAACCTCATATTGTAACGTAAGTGTGATTTCCAACTACCAATATTTTTGAAGGTAATGTGAAGAAATTCTGTACTTCAGTGAGTATATTGGTGTAATCCTGGTTGTTGTAATAGCTCAATCCCAAAATGTGAGTTTAACGCTACAGAAGTTTATTTTTCACTGAAGTAAAATCAAAATGGGTGTTCTGATTAATACATTGCTCTCCTATCATAGAGATTCAGTAACCTAGGCTCCTTATGACATGGCTCCACTTGGGTTTTGGGGACACCAAAAAATGGAATGTGCAAAGAAAAAAATTAATTGGAGTATTGCTCTTACTTGGCTGTACAGTTTACAATTGCCTGGAGTATGAGAGTCTTTTATTAGTTAGGCCTGGAAGTGGTTTATATCACTTCTACTCACATTTTTTGGCCAGAACTTGGTCACTTGGCCATACCTGATTTCAAAAAAGTCTAGACAGTATGGTTCAACAGTGTGCCAAAGACAACATTTAGTAAATAGCTAGTCCCTGTCACAGGAAGTAATGTAAAAATACAGTTTGTATCAAGAATTCCTCTATTATTTTATCTTTAAAATAATTTTTTAATAGATAGTAACTATTGTTTTTGTCTTTTAAGTGGAAAACATTTAGAAATGCAGGCATTTATCACTTATCTGTTAGATACATTAGAAGTTTGAGTTATCTCATAAATACGTAATGAGATATGTAGCTCATAAGGTTCAAAGCAGAAGACAAAAGTGAAAAATAGATTTGATCATACTTTAGTAATTTCTGACTTGCTACGTAGCTAACCCTACCTATGATAATAAGAAATAGGGATAAGGATTTTCTGAATGCCCACTGAGTCCATTGATTTTATACTTTTATCTTTTTAAAATTTTATCAGCAATTTTGAGGAAGATGCTGTCCATTACCTTTTCATAGCTAAGGAATCATAGGATTAGAGACCTCAAGGTTACAGGAAGTAAGTTCTAGGATATAAACTTAGGTCATCATTTATAAAAACTAATAGAGATAGTGAAATGAGTAGCTGGTGAACCGGATACATGAAAAGAGAGGGCTGCTTCAAAATTCAGCACCAGACTAAACAGTGTTGGAGAAAACAAGAACAAGTTCAATAACAATTTAAGAACAAACAAAAATAATAAGAAATTCATAATTTTAGTACAATTTGAGAGAATAATTGCATTGACATCATGAGACCAGTTGACACGAAAATTAAAGCAATCTGTGAACAAAGATATTTTGGGAGAAAAACAGTTTTTAAGAAACTGAAAATAGCAGAATAATGAGATTGCCAAATTTGGAACAAGTAGAATGAGAGCTGCTTAAAAGAATTAGTGAATTTGAAGACATATTTGGGATATGAGAAAGCAAAAGGAGAGATGGAAATAATGGAAAACTAAGACATGGAGGAGAGATCCAGGAGATGCAGTAACTATAATAAAGCTAACCATAGAGACTTGGGCCATTTGGAGAATTGATGAAATAAAAATTTTTTAAAAATTGAACTGAAAGAGTTAAGGTTTTAGATTGAAATGGTTTACTGAGTTCTGGAGAAGGTTAAAAAAGAAAACCTAGATATATTTGCTGCATTTTTTAATTTCTAAAGAAGAATGTCTCATAATCATCCCAGCTGAAAAACTGGGTAACATGCATGGGGAAAAAGAAATGGACTCTCTTTGTAGTCTTCATCTGCAACACTAAATGTTATAAAATATTATAACAATATTTGTAGAGCTCTGAGGGAAAAGGATATTAACACCAAAATGCTGTATTCAGTCAAATGACTGCAGATACAAGGTAAAGACAATTTTGGATATATAAGAGGTCAAAGTTATACCATTTGGATAAAGTTATTTAAAGTGCCAAATTAAAGAGGGTACTCTACACCCAGTAATCACTTCTAGGTAGATTAAATGTGAAAGGTAAAATTCCCGAATTTTAAGGGACTATTTTTAGTCACTGTAATCTTAGTGTTGAGAAAGATTTCTTAAACAAGATTTAAAGATTGGGATGCCTGGGTGGCTCAGTCATTAAGCTACCTTCAGCTCAGGTCCAGATCCCAGGGTTTTGGGATCGAGTCCCACATCGGGCTTCCTGCTCAGCGAGAAGCCTGCTTCTCCCTCTCCCACTCCCCCTGCTTGTGTTCCCTCTTTGCTATCTCTTTCTGTCAAATAAATAAAATCTTAAAAAAAAGAAAAGACAAATGTTTAAATAAATGTTTACTAACAGTGTTTAGGATTTCATTTATAGATGATGTAATTTTGCATTCTTTATCATAAAAATGGAGGCCACCTAAAAGATTTACCAATCTGAAGCTGTTTAAAGAAGTTATGGAGCATATCTATTCGATGAAATTTGATACAGTCTATAAAAATAATTATCTACATCTGTTTTTTGTCATAGAAAAGATAACCCATGCTATGTTTAGTACAAAAACTTTTACAAAACATTATAATAGTATTGGGGGAGGGAGAAGAGACATAGAAAAACTGTGGGCAAATATCCAAGGTGTTAACAAGGGTTATCCTTGGGTAGTGGAATCATACATCTACTTTTCTATATAAGCTTAAAAAAAATTCAGTTCATGCAGTTTTCTTGTTATTTCTATTTCTGAAAGAATCTCTTCTTACTCCACCTCTATCTTTCTCAGAAGCCTATCCTTTAAAATTATATGTGGCAAGTTAAATTAATTATTTGCTCATTTCTGTGTATTTTTTCCTGGGTGTTGATACCATTTTTTAAGTGTGCTTTGTTAAAATGAAAAAAAAAATACCCATTTGACCTTCCAAAAGTATTTGGACCTCTAGTGATAGTTTTGTATTACCTTCAGGAATTCAAAAGGCAACCAGAGTAAAAAGAAAGGACCTCGAACTCCTAGTCCACCCCCTCCTATACAGGAAGATATTGTTCTGGGGAAAAAATACAAAGAAAAGTATAAAGTAAAAGATAGATTAGAAGAAAAACCAAGAGATGGAAAAGACAGAGGACGAGATTTTGAAAGACAAAGGGAAAAAAGAGACAAGCCAAGGTAAGTAGGATTATATATTTTTAACAATCTTAACTTTTGTAGTATCTAAAATACTCACTTTTCAGAAGCTGTCTCAGGCATTATTGTAGTAGATTTTTTAGTGTTTTAAAACTCTGTGTATTTAATAATTCCCAAGTTGAGTTAGGGATAATTCAGTAAACATTACCTTAACATCATAAAATAATGAAATTTTTTATCTTAATCGTTTTTAAGTGTACAGTTTAGTAATGTTAAGTATATTCACATTGTCATGAAACAGATCTCCAGAACTTTTTCATTTTGCACATCTGAAATTCATCTGAATATCCATTAAACAACTCCCTTTTCCCTCCTCCCCTAGCACCCCAGCCTCTAGTAACCACCATTCTACTTTGTTTCTATGAATTTGACTACTTTAGTAGTCATATAAATGGAACCATTTTGTTTTTTTTGTGACTGATTTATTTCACTTGGCATAATGTCTTCAGGATTCATCCATGTTGTAGCATGTGACAGGATTGCCTTGCTTTTTAAAGCTGAATGATACTCCACTGTATATCCATTCCCCTGTTGGACATATGGGTTACTTCCACCTCTTGGCTCTTGTGAATAGTGCTGTGGTAAGCATAGATGTGTTAATATCTCTTCAAGACCCTTCTTTTGATACTTTTGGATATATACTGAGAAGTGGAATTGCTGGATCATATGATAGTTCTGTTTTTAATTTTTGAGGAAATTTCATACTGTCTTCCATACCAGTTGCCTCATTTTACAATCCCACCAACAGTGTACAAGAGTTTCAATTTATCCACATCCTCACCAACACTTGTTATTTTCTGTTTTTTTTGGACAGTAGTCATGCTAATAGGTGTCAGGTGATATCTCATTGTGATTTTTGATTTGGTGTTTCACTGATGATTGGTGATGTTGATCATCTTTTCATATGTTTGTTGGCCATTTGTATATCATCTTTGGAATAATGTCTATTCTCTACCCAATTTTTAATTGAGTTATTTGATTTTTGCTCTTGAGTTTTGGGAATCTATTATATATTCTGGATATTAACCCCAAATTAGATATATGATTTGTATTTTCTCCCTTTTCATAGGTTGCCTTTTCATTCACTCTGTTGATCATGTCCTTGATGCACAAAAGGTTTTAAGTTTGTTGTGATACCATTTGTCTATCTTTGTTATTGTTGCCTGTACTTTTGGTGTCATTTCCAAAATATCATTGCCATCTGCAGTGTTATATTTTCCCTGTGCTTTTTTGTGTAGGAGTTCTATAGTTTTAGATTTTACACTTAGATTTTTAATCCCTTTGGAGTTAATTTTTGTACATGGTGTAAGATAAGGGTCCAACTTCATTTTTTTGCATGTAGATAACCATTTTTCCCAGCACTCTTTTTAGAAAAGACTGTCTTTTCCCCATTGAGTGGTCTTGGCACCCTTGTTGAAGATCATATGGCCATATGTGCAAGGATTTATTTCTGGACCCTCTATAGTACTCCACTGGTCTGTTTGTCTTTATGCCAGTACCACACTGTTTTGATTACTTAGCTTTCTTATACGTTTTAAAATGAGGAAGTGTGAGTTCTCTCACTTTGTTCTTCTATATGAAAATTATTTTGGCTTATTTACATGTCCCTTGGAATTTTGTATCAATTTTTGGATGAATTTTTGTATTCCTACAAAAAAATGCCATGGGATTTGTAGGTCCATCTCAGTAGTATGGACATCTTAACAGTATTAAGTCTTCTAATCATGAGCATGGAACGTCTTTCCATTTATATGTGTTTTCTTTAATTTCTTCCAGTGATATTTTGTAGTTCTCAGTGTACAAGTTTTTGAACTCCTTGGTTAAGTTTATTCCTAAGTGTTATATTCTTTTTTTATGTCACTGTAACCGGAATTGTTTTTATAATATCTTTTTCAGATTGTTCATTGTTAGCCCATAGAAACAACTAATTTTTGTGTGTTGACTTTTGTGTCCTGCAATTTGGCTGAATTTATTCTAACAGCATGCATGTATGTGTGTGTGTGTGTTGGGGGGGGTGTGCATGTGCGCTCACATGCATGCATGTAACCTGTAGGGTTTTCTATATGTAAGATCCTGCCATCTTTGAATGGAGATAATTTTACTTCTTCCTTTGCAATTTGAATGTCTTTCATTTCTTTTTCTTGCCTATTTGCTCTGGCTAGAGCTTCAATACCATGTTGAATAGAAGAGATGAAAGCAGGCATCCTTACTTTGTTCCTATCTTAGAAGTTTTTAGTCTTTCACAATTGAGTATGATGTTTGCTTTGGACTTTTCATAAGTTGCTTTGTTATGTTGAGATAGTATCTTTCTATTCTTAGTTTGTTTGAGTGTTTTTACCATGAAAAAGTGTTAAATTTTGTCAAATGTTTTTTCTGCATTTATTGAGATGATCATGTGACTTTCTTAATTCTTGAACCATTCTTGCATTTTAGGAATTAATCCTACTTTGTCATGGTGTGTAGTCCTTTTAATGTGTCATTCAATTTGATTTGCTTGTACTTTGTTGAGAATTTTTACATCAGTATTCATCAGGAATATTTGTCTAGTTTTCTTGCAGTGTTTTTGTCTGGCTTTGCTATCAGGGCCTCATAGAACAAGCTTGGAAGTATTCCCTCCTCTTTAGTATTTTTGGAAGAATTCCAGAGGATTCGTGTTAATTCCTTCAAATGTTTGATAGAATTCTCCAGTGAAACCATGTGGTCCTAGGGTTTTCTCTTTTGGGAAATTTTAGATTACTGATTTAATCTCCTTACTCATTATTGGTCTGTACCTATTAATTGTTTCTTTAATGAGTCAGTCTAGGTAGGTTGTAGGCCTAGGAATTTATCCATTATTTCTAGGTTATTCAGTTTGTTGATACACAGTGTTTCGTAGTATTCTCTTACAATCCTTTTTATCTCTGGCATCAGTTGTATTGACCCATTTACCTGATTTTAGTTATTTGAATCTTCTTTTTTTCGTCATCTAGCTAAGGATTTGTCAATTTTGTTGTCTTTTCAAAAATCCAACTTAGTTTGGCTGATTATTTCTGTTGGTTTTCTGTTCTCTGTTTTGATCTCTGCTCTAATCTTTATTATTTCCTTCTACTAGCTTTGGATTTCGTTTGTTCTTTTTGCAGTTTTTTGAGGTGTCAAATTAGGTTGTTGATTTGAGATCTTATTTTTAATGTACACATTTATAGCTATAAAATTATTTTTAGCACTGCTTTCACTGCATCTCGTAAGTTTTGGTATGTTGCGTTTTCATTTTCATTTGTTTCGAGGTATTTTCTAATTTCCCTGTGGCGTCTTCTTTGACTCATTAAGAGTGTGTTGTTTAATTTCCATATATTTGAGGATTAAATGACATAATGCTTAAAAAATAAGCAAAGTACTCAATAAATATATTATTTATTTTTCTACTTTAATAATAAATTGCAGTATAATAATATTTAAAAATGCCTTTCTGTTTACAGGTTCTCACTTGTGCAAATTGAGTTCTGTTTTTCTCCATTGTGATCAGAAAAGATACTTTGTATTTCAGTCTTCTTGAATTTGTTAAGACTTGCTTCATGGCCTGAAATGTGGTCTGTCTTGGAGGATGTTCCATGTGAGAAGGATGCATATTCTACAATGGTTGGGTGGAGTGTTCTTTATATAAAGTCTGTTAGGTCCATTTGATCTGTAGTGTTGTTCAAATCCTCTGTTTCCTTATTGTTTTTCTGTCAGTTAATCAATATTAACTTTTTGGTATAAATGGAATTATATAAAAGAGCCAGCTAGTGAAAGAGTTGAAACCCTTCTGAAAATCTGTTCATTTTAAAATTAACATTGTTTCAAAATTTAAAGTTAAGTAACTGCATTAACTAATTTAGTTTCTTTGTATTTTAATAAATTCTCATAGCCAGTTTTTCCTCTATTCTAACAGTAGTACTTCTTGAAGATCTGTTTTCAAAACTGACAAATTATAAATTCTTGATTTTTAAAATTCATTTATTTAGTGCTACTTAAGAGCAAAAATTTTTTAAAAAAATTAACCTGAAGATAATATTTTTGTGGTTCACAAGATTTATGAAATGCATACAGATTTAATAGGGATGCTTTTCCCCTATCCATTTTTAAAAATTGGTTTTCAAATTTATCCTTTCATGAAATTAATATTTCCTCAAGAAAAAATGTAACTCTTTAGAGGGCTCTCAAAGAAAATGCACAAGCCTTGAAGTTAATACAAATAGGAACTTGTATCTTGGCTCTGCCAATTACATGATGTGAGACCCTGAATAAGTTGTTTTCTCTGAGCTTCTATTTCTTCAACTGTAAAATATGCATGATACCTCCTCATAAGGTAGAGGTGAGGATTAAATGAGATAATGTTTTAAAAAATAAGCAGAGTATTTAATAAATATACTCTGTCTTCCTACTTTAATGATAAATTACAGTGTAGTGATATTTAAAAATGTCTTTCCATTTGCAGGTTTTCACTTAAACTACACAGGTAATAGGATGTAGCCATAAAGATATTCTTTTTTTTTTTTTTCTAACTGATACCTCTGCAGTATCAGATTTAGAATCAGCTGTTAGTAATAAGGACTCAATGTGGGGGGCTTACGTACATAAAGCAATAGTTCCCAAACTTTGCTGCACCTTTGGATCTGCCTGAGAGTCTTTGAAAAATTTTAAAACCTGATTTCAATCCCCAGATATTCTTATTTAATTAGTATGAGGAGCAGCCTTGGTGTCCAGATTTTTAAAAGCTCATTGGATGATTCTAATGTTCATCAAAGTTTAGGAACCATAAATTGGGATTTATTCTCTCATATAAAGAAACTCAGAGGGAGGCAGTCCAGGACCTATACACTATTCGTTCCACAGTCATTGGTGATCCAGGTACTGTCTGTCTGCCTTGTACATGGGTTTTTTTTTTTTTTTTTTTTTTAAGGATTTTATATTTTTATTTGAGAGAGGAAGGTGGGGAGGGGGAGAGAGCACTTGCACAAACAGGGGGAGCAGCAGAGGGAGAGGGAGCAGACTCCCCACTGAGCAGAGAGCCAAACAGGATCCCAGGATCCTGGGATCATGACCTGAGCCAAAGGCAGACACTTAACCGACTGAGCCACCCAGGCACCCCCATGCTTCCTTTTTCAGGATTATCCCATGGTTTAAGATGACTGCTGATGGCTTAAGACATTCCATCCATATTCCAGGCAGCAGAAAAATTGTGAAGGGAAGAAAGCCTTAATTTTCCTGGAAGTAGGCCAGAATTTAGTCACATGGCTACATCTAGCTCTGAGGGTATCTTAAGAAATGTAATCCTTTAAAAGAAAGAAAGAGAGAAGAAGGAAGGGAGAGAGGGAGGGAGGGAGAAAGGGGAGGGAAAGGAAAGGAATGTAATCCTTTAGCTGAGCATGTAACTGACCCAAATAAAATTGGGCTTACTAAAGAGCAAGGAGAGAATGTATGTGGGATAGCTCATTGCAGTCTGGATGCCATTTCTGTTCATGTTATTAAGTAACAACATGTTATTAGAATGAAAGCAATGTTACCTGCCACTTTATCTGGAAAGCCTTGTGAACTGGTATTTGTAATATTATTCAGGATAAATTACCCACCCAGTAAGCAGTTAAAATAGCTTAATAATTAAAAGTTCAACAAAACCAGTCTTTGTCCAAAAATAGATTCTGATGATAAGCTTTGTCCTTTCTTTGTCTTGATAAGAGATCATCTTGTCTTAGATGAATCAGTTTTTTTCTCTCCCCCTCTGGTGACTTGACTTAGAAGAACCAGAATGATTCTGTGAACCATTTCTAGGACCTAGGAACATTGTGCCTTATTAGAGCAATAACGGAATGGTTAAGTGGAGCACCCACAATTCTTGAACATATTTTCCTAAAATATATTCTGTATTTTATTCAATCTAATAGGTATGTTTTTGAAAATGACATGTATATCAGATATAAATTATGTTAAATTGTTCTTACTAATTTACATTTTAAGGAATCTTTATTCTTTAACGGTTCTTGGTATTTTCATTTTGTTATTTTGACCCAGAAATCTCTGAAAGGTAGGTGATTCTTAACATATGTCCCTGGATACTTCACCATTGAAATAGTTACATGTTTTGTATTATGAGGAATTGAGTATTATATAGGTTGATTTTTCATTTTCCAGTGTTTCTTCCTAGCTGTCTCTACCAGGAACAACAAGGTATGGCTAGGACTTACCTGTTACTTAGTATATAGAAAAATCTGAACTCGGTTTATTTTGTTTATCTAAGAAAGTAAAGCAGCAGAACTAGGAGTACTGAAGAACTGCATGGGTACCTGACTTGCTGTGGAGTTCTGAAGCCATATTTGACACAGTTGAAAAAGGGGCATTTTGATTTAGGAGGAGTTAATTTAATTTTGAGGGGGGTTTTTAGAGGTGGATCTCTTATTTTAATATATCCCCATTACTTTGAAGGAGAACTTATTAATTCTAAAACCAAATACTGTATTAAGAATCGTCATCATGCTTTCAGATTGGTGGGGTATATAATTAAATGTTAGTATCTAGATTCTTTTTGGAGAAAATTGCCCTTTAAAATTAATTTAGATATTATAATGGGCTTATTCAGAATAATTTAGTTATTAGGATATGTTGTGCTAAGGTAAAATATGCTAATTCATTTATTCAGTTATTGGGTGTAGGGTAGGCATCGTTCTAAAAGCTGGTGATAAGGCAGTGAACAAAAATGTTCTCAGAAGCTTCGTTACTATAGGTAGAAGTAATATAGTAATCACGTGTATGGAAAATAATATTTCTCAGAATATGGATTTTCTTTTTTTTTCCCCCCAAGTAAAATTTACAAGACCTGTTGGATGTAGGGGATTGCTTATGTTTCTTAAGGATGGTTCCCTATTTAGTTATACAAGAGTATGCATATGTGTAGGACAGATGATGCAACAAAACCATATGATCCTATGGCTTAAGTCCCTCTCCCTGTCTTCTGTGTCTCAATTTCATAATTTTCTAGATCAGGGGCTCCTTACCTGAGATCCGTTGGTAGATTTCAGGGGATCTGCAAATTTCTTGATTTGTGGGTAAAATTTTGCCTGTGTGTGTTTTGGTGAGAGGGAAAGTACCCTCCCTCCCAGAAAAAGTCATGATTTTCCCCCTCTATCTGCCACTCATCCAGCATTGAGAATTTGAGTACCTCCCACCCCCCACCTTCATTGGCCACATCAACTTTGTTAAGTATATGCTCTGTTTCCAGAATATTTGTTAATTTAATAGCACTGAGTTCTGTCATATTTTGAAGTGAATCAGTGTCTTCCCATTTGGCTGGGTAGACTTTACTGAGCTATGATTTATTTATGCAACATTGATCAAAACCTGAATACTACTTGTTTATCCAAGGAAAAAAAAAGCCTTATGGATTTTATTACTCTACTTTTAGTTTTCTAAAAAACAATTTCCCATTACATTTTTGTAAACTTTTCATGACTTGTTCTGTACAGAAAATAGTAAAATCTTGATTACTGATTACCTGGAACTCAACTAAATCATTTTTATTCTATAATTTGTTTTAGAAGAGGTATAATTCACAGGAAAATTAATTCAAATTAGGTATTTAGTCAGAAAATCACTTGTGAAGGGAATATTTTGTGTCAGTATTCCTAACCTGTTACATCTAGATAATCCTGAAGTGGATATTTGCAGTGGTATTTCAGTGGACCTGTAATATCTTCTTCATTAGTGAAAATCCATATTCTATATGCTTTGTTGAATTAGGAAAGTGAACCAAATTACTAGTGTACTTTAAGAACAGAGGCTTAAACAAACACAAACTTTTTGGATAGTAGTTAACCAAAGGAGTTAGCTAGCAATTGTGTGTAGCTCATTCTGCTGGACATTTGGTTAAATATGGTTTTATTGATGGATGGTAATATGTTTTAATCAAAATGCTAGGATGCAGAATTTTGTGGTTAAATGAGAAGATAATATTGAGAGCATAGCTAATCACTTTTTAAACAAAAACACTTCATTATAATTACCTGAATATAGAAATCTACTTACTTCTTAATAGTACAAATGCCTGCATGATGAGTCTTACCCAGCTTTGAGAGACAGATTGTGATCATTCAAAATTTGTTGGCTTTGACTTCAATTTAGGAGAATAAGCAAATCATCATCAAAGTGACAGTCTTATATCCTTTCAGTGATTGCACACATTTATCAAAATAATTAAATCAGAATGTTTCAGACCTTTGGCAAGGAATATTATTTATTGGATTTATTCAGTATTTCCATTCATGTACAAGTACCATGGTCTGGATTGGCAAATCTCACCCTATGGCCAGGAGCCACAGGGCAAGGAAGAATCCATTTGTGCACCAAGCATTTTCTATAGACTGAATTATGGTTTCTTGAGTAAATGTGTACTATTGTTGCTGGACTGTATGTAGAGGATGGAAAAATGTTACATTAACATTATTATGGAACATTTCACACACATAAAAATACAATAGTATAATGATCCTTTTATATCCATCTTGTTTCATGCATACCCCTATACACCTCCCCTCCTCCAGTTATTTTGAAGCAAATCCCAGACATCTTACTATTTCACCCATATATATTTTAGAATATATCTCCAGGTGAGAAATACACTTAAAAATACGTATCACCATACCAGTATCACACCTAAAAGGAAAAAAAGAGAATAGTATAACTTTAAAATAATAAATTTTAAAAGTATTGATGATTTTAATATCTTATAACATTTTCATAATTAATGGGTATTAACACAAATAATATCAAATAATATAATGAAGGAAATGCACACTTTTTAATATTAAAATGGGACCTTTGTGTTCAGGCTGGAAATTGCTTATCTAAGGCATTAATGTTTTTTTCTGCATTTAATCAAGCCCTGTGTATAGGCCTAACAAGTGTTTTCATGTGAATGCTGATTTAGGCTACCATCCCCCATCCCCCTCCCCTACAGCAACCCTCAGTTTGTTTCCTATGATTAAGAGTCTCTTATGGTTTGTCTCCCTCTCTAGTTTCATCTTGTTTTATTTTTTCCTCTCTTCCCCTATGATCTTCTGTTTTGTTTCTTAAATTCCACATATCAGTGAGATCATATGATAATTGTCTTTCTCTGATTGACTTATTTCACTTAGCATACTATCCTGTAGTTCCATCCATGTCGTTGCAAATGGCAAGACTTCACTTTTTTGATGGCTGAGTAATAGTCCATTGTGTGTGTGTGTATATACACACACACACACACACCACATCTTCTTTATCCATTCATCTGTCGATGGACATCTACACTCTTTCCATAGTTTGGCCATTGTGGACATTGCTGCTATAAACACTGGGGTGCAGGCGCCCCTTCAGATCACTGTTTGTATCTTTGGGGTAAATACCTAGTAGTGCAATTGCTGGGCCATAGGATAGCTCTATTTTCAACTTTTTGAGGAACCTCCATACTGTTTTCCAGAGTGGCTGCACCAGCTTGCATTCCCACCAACAGTGTAGGAGGGTTCCCCTTTCTCCGCATCCTTGCCAACATCTATCTTTTCCCGACTTGTTAATTTTAGCCATTCCGACTGGTGTGAGGTGGTATCTCATTGTGGTTTTAATTTGTATTTCCCTGATGCTCAGTGATGTGGAGCACTTTTTCGTGTGTCTTTTGGCCATTTCTATGTCTTCTTTGGAGAAATGTCTGTTCATTTCTTCTACCCATTTCTTGATTGGATTATTTGTTCTTTGGATGTTGAGTTTGATTAAGTTCTTTATAGATTTTGGATACTAGCCCTTTATCTAATATGTCATTTGCAAATATCTTCTCCCATTCCTTTGGTTGTCTTTTGGTTTTGTTGACTGTTTGCTTTGCTGTGCAAAAGCTTTTTATCTTGATGAAGTACCAGTAGTTAATTTTTTGCCTTTGTTTTCCCTTGCCTTTGGAGACATGTCTAGAAAGAAGTTGCTGTGGCCAAGGTCAAAGAGGTTGCTGCCTGTGTTCTCCTTTAGGATTTTGATGGATTCCTGTCTCACATTTGAGGTCTTTCATCCATTTTGAGTCTATTTTTGTGTATGATGTAAATAAATGGTCCAGTTTCATTCTTCTGCATGTGGCTGTCCAGTTTTCCCAACACCATTTGTTGAAGAGACTGTCTTTTCTCCATTGGATATTCTTTCCTGCTTTGTCGAAGATTGGTTGACCATAGGGTTGAGGGTCCATTTCTGGGCTCTCTATTCTGTTCCATTGATCTGTGTGTCTGTTTTTGTGCCAGTACCATACTGTCTTGATGATGACAGCTTTGTAATAGAACTTGAAGTCCAGAATTGTGATGCCACCAGCTTTGCTTTTCTTTTTCAATATTCCTCTGGCTATTCGGGGTCTTTTCTGGTTCCATACAAATTTTAGAATTATTTGTTCCTGCTCTGTGAAAAAAGTTGATGGTATTTTGATAGGGATTGCTTTGAATGTGTGGATTGCTCTAGGTAGCATTGACATCTTCACAATATTTGTTCTTCCAATCCATGAGCATGGAACGTTTTTCCATTTCTTTATGTCTTCCTCAATTTCTTTCATGAGTATTTTATAGTTTTCTGAGTACAGATTCTTTGCCTCTTTGCTTAGATTTATTCCTAGGTATCTTATGGTTTGGGGTGCAATTGTAAATGGGATCGACGCCTTCATTTCTCTTTCTTCTGTCTTGTTGTTGGTGTATAGGAATGCCACTGATTTGTGTGCATTGATTTTATATCCTGCCACTTTACTGAATTCCTGTATGAGTTCTAGCAGTTTTGGGGTGGAGTCTTTTGGGTTTTCCTCATAAAGTATCATATGATCTGTAGAGTGAGAGTTTGACTTTTTCTTTGCTGATTCAGATGCCTTTTATTTCTTTTTGTTGTCTGATTGCTGAGGCTAGGACTTCTAGTACTGTGTTGAATAGCAGTGGTGATAGTGGGCATCCCTGCCGTGTTCCTGACCTTAGGGGAAAAGCTCTCCATTTTTCCCCATTGAGAATGATATTGGCCGTGGGCTTTTCATAGATGGCTTTTATGATACTGAGGTATGTTCCCTCTATCCCTACATTGTGAAGAGTTTTAATCGAGAAAGGATGCTGTACTTTGTCAAATGCTTTTTCTGCATCTATTGAGAGGATCATATGGTTCTTGTTCTTTCTTTTATTAATGTATTTTATCACATTGATTGATTTGCAGATGTTGTACCAACCTTGCAGCCCAGGAATAAACCCCACTTGGTCATGGCGAATAATCCTTTTAATGTACTGTTGGATCCTATTGGCTAGTATTTTGGTGAGAATTATTGCATCCATGTTCATCAGGGATATTGGTCTGTAATTCTCCTTTTTGATGGGGTCTTTGTCTGGTTTTGGGATCAAGGTAATGCTGGCCTCATAAATGAGTTTGGAAGTTTTCCTTCCATTTCTATTTTTTGGAACAGTTTCAGAAGAATAAGTATTAATTCTTCTTTAAATGTTTGGTAGAATTCCCCTGGGAAGCCATCTGGCCCTGGGCTCTTGTTTGTTGGGAGATTTTTGATTACTGCTTCAGTTTCCTTAGTGGTTATAGGTCTGTTCAGGTTTTCTATTTCTTCCTGATTCAGTTTTGGTGGTTTATACATCTCTAGGAATGCATGCATTTCTTCCAGGTTATCTACTTCACTGGCATAGAGTTGCTCATAATATGTTCTTATAATTGTTTGTATTTCTTTGGTGTTGGTTGTGACCTCTCCTCTTTCATTCATGATTTTATTTATTTGGGTCATTTCTCTTTTTGATAAGTCTGGCTAGGGGTTTATCAACCTTATCAATTCTTTCAAAGAACCAGCTCCTAGTTTCATTGATCTGTTCTACTGTTCTTTTGGCTTGTATTTCATTGATTTCTGCTCTTATCTTTATTATTTCTCATCTTCTGCTGGGTTTAGGCTATATTTGCTGTTTTCTCCAGCTCCTTTAGGTGTAGGGTTAGGTTGTGTATTTGAGACCTTGTTTCTTGAGAAAGGCTTGTATTGCTATATACTTTCCTCTTAGGACCGCCTTTGCTGCATCCCAAAGATTTTGAACAGTTGTGTTTTCATTTTCATTTGTTTCCATGAATTTTTTAAATTCTCCTTTAATTTCCTGGTTGACCCATTCATTCTTTAGTAGGATGCTCTTTAGCCTCCATGTATTTGAGTTCTTTCCAACTTTCCTCTTGTGTTTGAGTTCTAGTTTCAAAGCATTGTGGTCCAAAAATATGCAGGGAATGATCCCAATCTTTTGGTACTGGTTGAGACCTGATTTGTGACCTAGGATATGATCTATTCTGGAGAATGTTCCATGGGCACTAGAGAAAAATGTTATTCTGTTGCTTTGGGATGGAATGTTCTGAATATATCTGTGAAGTCCATTTGGTCCAGTGTGTCATTTAAAGTCTTTATTTCCTTGTTGATCTTTTGCTTAGATGATCTGTCCATTTCAGTGAGGGGGGAGTGTAAAAGTCCCTTACTAATATTGTATTGTTCTCAATGTGTTTCTTTGATTTTGTTATTAAGTGGCTTATATAATTGGCTGCTCCCATGTTAGGGGGAAAGATATTTACAATTGTTAGATCTTTCTTGTTGGATAGACCCTTTAAGTAGGATATAGTGTCCTCATCGCTTATTATAGTCTTTGGTTTAAAATCTAATTTGTCTGATATAAGGATTGCCACCCCAGCTTTCTTTTGATGTCCATTAGCATGGTAAATGGTTTTCCACCCCCTCACTTTCAATCTGGAGGTGTCTTTGGGTCTAAAATGAGTCTCTTGCAGGCTGCATATCAATGGGTCTTGTTTTTTTTTATCCAGTCTGATACCCCATGTCTTTTGATTGGGGCACTTAGCCCATTTACATTCAGGGTAACTATTGAAAGATATGAATTTAGTGCCATTCTATTGCCTGTAAGGTGACTGTTACTGTATATTGTCTCTATTCCTTTCTGGCCTATGTTACTTTTAGGCTCTCTCTTTGCTTAGGGGACCTCTTTCAATATTTCTTATAGGGCTGGTTTCGTGTTTGCAAATTCTTTTAGTTTTTGTTTGTCCTGGAAGCTTTTTATCTCTCCTTTCATTTCAGTGACAGCCTAGCTGGATATAGTATTCTTGGCTGCATATTTTTCTCATTTAGTGCTCTGAATATATCATGCCAGTCCTTTCTGGCCTGCCAGGTCTCTGTGGATAGGTCTGCTGCCAGTATAATGTTTCTTCCATTGTAGGTTACAGACCTCTTGTCCCGAGCTGCTTTCAGGATTTTCTCTTTGTCTCTGACACCTGTAAGTTTTACTATTAGATGTCGGGGTGTTGACCTATTTTTATTGATTTTTGAGAGGGCTTCTCTGTGCCTCCTGGATTTTGATGCCTGTTTCCTTCCCCAAATTAGGGAAGTTCTCTGCTATAATTTGCTCCAATATACCTTCTGCCCCTCTCTCTCTTTCTTCTTCCTCTGGGTTCCCAATTATTCTAATATTGTTTCCTCTTATGGTATCACCTATCTCTCGAATTCTGCCCTCGTGATCCAGTAGTTGTTTATCTCTCTTTTTCTTAGCTTCTTTATTCTCCCTCATTTGGTCTTCTCTATGACTAATTCTCTCTTCTCCCTCATTTATCCTAGCAGTTAGAGCCTCCATTTTGGATTGCACCTCATTAATAGCCTTTTTGATTTAGACTTGGTTAGATTTTAGTTCTTTTATTTCTCCAGAAAGGGATTCTCTAGTATCTTCCATGCCTTTTTCAAGCCCAGCTAGAATCTTTATAATTGTCATTCTGAACTCTAGTTCTGACATCTTACTAATATCCGTATTGATTAGGTCCCTGGCAGTCGGTACTGCCTCTCGTTCTTTTTTTTGAGGTGAGTTTTTCCATCTTGTCATTTTGTCCAGAGGAGAATAGATGAATGAGAGAACAAAATGCTAAAAGGGTAACAGTGACCCCAGAAAAATATACACTAAACAAATCAGAAGACATCTTCCAGAAAGTGGTCTCTTTTCTGTTCAGAGTTGCTGCTATTCTTTTCTTCAATCCCCTGTTGAGTTTGTAGGTGTTCAGAATGGTTTGATACCTATCTAGCTGAATTCCTGGAACCAGACAAAATTTAGGTCTCCTACTCCTCTGCCATCTTGCTCCTCCTCCTTCTGCATGATGATTTTAAAGGGTGAGTTATAAATGTTAGTTACATTATGAAGGCATATTTTCGTATTTGAGAAATAGAAACCATTTACTGAAAGAAAAATTGGTATTAGTAATTTTAAGAAAGTCTAGGGTAAGCATACTGGTTTGTAGGTGAAATTAATGTATCTTGAATGAGAGAAGTTTTTCTTTTTAAACTTTTTAACATTTCACATGTTTTCCCCAAATGAAATATGCCCTGAATATTCTCATCCCACATTTTGTCCTCTAATTATAGCAGCATTTAAAAACTTTTGATTAGAATCAGGTCAGGCTAAAGATTGGCTTTCCCTGTGCTATAAATCACAGTGCTCTTGCTGACAGTACACAGATTTCTTCTTTAAGGTATTGAGCTTCTCTTCATGCAATAATAAACTCTTTTCTTTATTTGAGTGTCAATTGTCACCTTTTTTTTCTCCTCAGACAAGAAACCAGCCAATTCTGAAGCCTAAGAATAATCTAAAATTACTGCTATTCTAACTAGAAATGTATTTTAATATACCTCTGCAATAGTCTAAAAGCCAAAGTACTAATAATTTTGGTCCGATTTCAAGACAATTTTATTTTCTACCTTTCCTATGTGTAGAGTGAACATAGGCCCAGGTCCAGTTATGCTGACATCCATAATTTGATGCATCTTGTTTTGGTAACAGATCCCCTCTTTTCACTATTCTTTAGTCATCAGACTTTTAAAAGAATAATAACAGGAAAATAAAGATGCCAACTTGGGCTGCTATTACACAATATCATAGACTGGAGTGTCTTAAACAACATTCATTTCTCACAGCTATAGAGGCTGGAAAGTCCAAGGTCAAGGTTCCAGCAGATTTGGTTCCTGGTTCATAAACAGTTGTCTCCTCACTGTGTCCTCACATGGAGGGAGACAGTGAGCTCTGGTTTCTTCCTTTTCTTGTAAGGATACTAATCTCATGGGAGCCCCACCACAGGACCTCATCGAAGCCAATTACTCCCAAACGCCTCCACCTTCAAATACTGTGACGTTGGGGGGTTGTATAAATTTGGGGGGACACATTCAGTCCATAACAGATGCTTTTAAATTAAACCAAGTTTTCTTAGTTTCTTTTTTTTTCTTGAAGGATGGGTAAGAAGAAAAATACTGAAACCATAACTTGACAGTGCATTGGTCCTCTGACCTTCATTTGATAGGTTGATTATCCTAAGCTTGAACTGAAGTTTTTTACTACATGCTATCAACACCAAATTTGAATAGAGTTGTGATTGGGCTGTATTGTGTTTTTTAAAGATAGTATTATGAACTATTTTATTTTTTAAGTTCTGTGAACCAATCACCAAAGGGTATTGCAGACTTTCTTGAAACAATTTTTAGTATGCAAAATAAATGAAACTAACCAAAATGTCAGTTCAGTGGAGAGTCACATTTTTTATTTTATCACTTTAGAGATTTCCAAATTGACCAGAACTTGATGAAATTGCAGCTGGAATGTACCAAACAATAATCATTTCTAATTCTCAATCTTGCAGTATTTTTCTGTTCAGTAAGATGCATTTGAATGACCATTGATCATAGCTGGTTTTCCAAATTTGGGTAAGACCGTATGAGCATTTCTACTCATACCTGTAAGTAAATACATTTCTGTTAAGAATCAGTTAAATTATAGTGGCTTATGGCTTATTTTTTTATGAGAAGGAAATAATTTTTATGGAAAGTATGAAGGTTTAGTGGAATTACTGATAACTAGAATGTTTAGGTGAATGTGATGTTCTAATTAGCTGATTTTTTTTAGGTGTTTTTGTTTATTTGCTAAAATCCTTGTTCTGCAAAATTCTTTTCAATATATTGGAATCATTTCCGTGAATCAGTAACATATATTTTATGTATTTGGTGCTTTTATTGATAAAAGATCT
This sequence comes from Halichoerus grypus, assembly GCF_964656455.1. NCBI lineage: Eukaryota > Metazoa > Chordata > Mammalia > Carnivora > Phocidae > Halichoerus > Halichoerus grypus. The sequence continues at coordinate 55,669,827 of NC_135715.1, read as the reverse complement.
ACTGAGGCATCATTTATAAACAACATAGTTCAGACCAGCAGTTCTCAACAAGGGGTGATTTTTGCCTTCCTGGGGACATTAGGCAATGTCTGGAGTAATTTTTTATTGTTATGAACGAGGGTGAGAAGGAGCATGGTACTGGCTTCTGGTAGGTAGAAGCCGGGGATGCTGCTAAATATCCGATGATGTACAGGACAGCCCCCCCACCACAATTACTGAATACAAACTGTCAGGCCTGCCAAGATTGAGAAACCCTGGTTTAGGATTAATAATAATTTTGCCACCATTGCAGATATTAAAAAATATTTATCATAGGCACTGAAGGTAATTCTAACATACTTTGACTAGGCCTCCAGAATGTTTTTGAACAAACATCTAGGCTTCAGAATGAGGAATATGATACTAACCCAGGTATGTGGTATCTGGAATGTTATTTTTTAAACCTTAGTCCTATTTCTTTTCAGTTATTGCAAAAGTGTGTGTGTATTCCACACACATATTTTGCATATTCAGTGTAAACCAGGGCCCAGGATTTAACAAATTGTAGGTGCTTTGTGGGGTTGTAAGTTGTTTCTCTGGCAGCAGTGAAAGAAGGTGATTTGAAGGGAGTAGAAGAAGCCTTCCTTAAACCAAGACTCATGAAGTTAATCTGTGCTGGCCGAGAGTGAAGGCCAATTATTTAAGATAAAGACAGTCTAGATGGTATGTCCCTTCCTTAACCGTAGCATTCTTTCCCCATCCTAAATCTCAACCCAGGCAGTGCAGACTTCAGGTTTGGCTTAGCTGATGATGACTTCCCTTTCCCCACAGCCTTGAATTACAGGCATTCTCACAGCCACTTTCTATCTAGATCTTACAGTATGTTTTCTCTTTAGCCTCGTGTGGTTTCCTGCCTCTTAAGTACCTATTCGCACTGTCAGAAATTATCTCTGATAAGATTGAATTCCATACTTAAGTGAGGGTAATATTCTCTCTATTTGTGCTCAGGGAGAGTGCTCCTTGGACCCAAAGCTTGGAAGCAAGGCAGTGCATATCTCATCTAGAACTGTGACCTCAGGCTCACTTAAAATCAATCAGATCTTTAAAAATTAACTTCTTACCATACAGCATTGTGAATTGATATTTATCCTGGAATTATGATTCACACTTTCAGCTTTAACTTTAGCATTCAGTTTTTTTTACTGTTGCTTTTCTTTGCAGGTCTACTTCCCCAGTAGGACAGCATCATTCTCCTATATCTTCTAGACATCATTCATCTTCCTCACAATCAGGATCATCTATTCAAAGACATTCTCCTTCTCCTCGTCGAAAAAGAACTCCTTCACCGTCTTATCAGAGGACAATAACTCCACCTTTACGACGCTCTGCTTCTCCTTATCCTTCACATTCTCTGTCTTCTCCTCAGAGAAAGCAAAGTCCCCCAAGACACCGCTCTCCAATGCGAGAAAAAGGGAGGCATGACCATGAACGAACTTCACAATCTCATGATCGGCGTCATGAAAGAAGGGAAGGTATGCACTGTACTTTATCTTGATTTTTTTAGAATTCTTTAAATATTTTCTTTATTAAAGAACTGGACATTCAGATTTATTGTTATAATAAGGGAAAGAAGAAAACTGTGTTGTATTAAGTCTTCTGGAACAGAGAAGAGTTCTTGAGGGCAATAAGAGGTGCTTTTATAATGACACAGGAACATAAACTATTAAATGTACATAAGTGGGCATTTTTATGTATACTGAGGTAGTGCTTTCTTTAGTTAAGATGTTTCACTTGAGTACTCTGAAGTTCTAGAAATTTTTGGCTATCTGACTCTTGAAGCATCCCTCTAATTGCTTAGTTGATTCTTTAAAAAAAAAAAAGAAAGAAATGAAGGAAAGAAAAGCAGCAAACCAGGGGACAAAGTTTGAAAGCATCAGACATGTTTTGATAAAGAGGTAAGGGCTGGGAGAACATTCAGAAGGTCGGTGTAAACCAAGTGATCAGTTTTCTAGGTGTAACTCAAGAAAGAAGTAAGCAATGCAGTTTTCCTTTCAAGATCCCTGATAATTAAGTTAACTTTGGATTTGCTACTCCTTGTTCAAGCTGAGATGCTATTATTATCTGGCAATGTAGTCTAATAGCTCTCATCTCTTTCTGTACTCCTTATCCAAGCTTCTTGTCCTTATATATTTAAGTTTTTTCCCTAGCTTCTGAGTTGGTATTTAAACATAATGAGTACTCAGGAAATACTTGCTTACTTACAACATTTCTCTTTAATGTGCATTTTAAAATAAACCTCTCTGAGAGTATAGTAGAGCAGTCTCCTGTGAAACGTGTTGAATTTAGTTGTTCTCTTCCTATCAACAGTGTAATAATTAATCAAGTTCTTTTATTCAAGAAAATGATGAATGCCCAGATAGGGTCCAGAGAGAGCATCTGTTGTATAGAAATATTTCTTGTGTACATCATTTTGGAACCAGAACAGCGCAGCAGTATTTATGGAACATTGGTAAGATAGGAAAATTCTCTTAGCACCTTTCTATTAATTTTAAAAAAATATTTAACTAGAGTTGACCGGGAATATAGTGTACATTTAATGACTACTTATTGAATGAAAACTCTTTAGTGTGTTTGATGTCTGTTTTGAAATAATAATGAGGGGAAATAGTATGCGGTTGAGTCTTTTAAGAATTTTTTTGTGTGTGCTGAGTGGCCTATCTTACAGGAAGAATCCATTTAATAATAAACCATATGTGTTTAGTTTCTTTGTAAAGATGTTTCTTTAACCTTCCATATAAGAGATGTAGCAGGTGTTTGTTCCTCTATTTAGATGTCATCTTCTGAAATAAGAATAATTTTAGTGGAAGAATGGGGAGGTAGGTAAAGAACAAAATATAGTAACTAGATTTGAAAAGACAGATGGAATCATGAAAAGGATCTGGTACTGAGTGAACATATTTTTAGGCACAGTTGGCATTGGAGGAGGACTAGAAGTCACAGATGTGCACAGAAAAGGATGGAAACCTATCAAATCCTTGCCTACTGCTTCTGTTCTTAAAGGGCATTTGTGGATATAAGCATATGGACAATGTAATTGACAGGAGAGATGCGTTATTAATGTGAAAATCTAGGGGGTCTTGTGGATACTAGGTGTTTGGGTGCTTGAGAAAGTCTGTAGACCTAGCCACCTGGGACAAAGAGAAAAGAAGGTAAATTTACAATAGGCCTATGGCTGCTATAATTGCCAAAATAGCCTCAGATATTGAGGCAGTTCCAGGGGGTCAGAGCAACACATAAAGGAATCTGATTTAAAAACAAGGCAGTGTTTGTTTTCCGAGGTTCTCTTGTTAGTCCTTTGACTTCAATGCTGTAATCAATTTATGCCTGTTCTAGGCATATCTAAAGAATAATTTCTATTCTTTGCAAATTCCATTAGGTACACAGTTATCTAAGCCATTTAGGCTCTTGGCCCCTTATTTCTTCATTTAGACAGTGACAAGGTTGAATTAAATAATCAGTGAGTTTCATTCAGCTTTTTAATTTTTTTTTTTTTTTTTTTTAAAGATTTTATTTATTTATTTGAGAGAGAGAATGAGAGAGAGCACATGAGAGCGGGGAGGGTCAGAGGGAGAAGCAGACTCCCTGCCGAGCAGGGAGCCCGATGTGGGACTCGATCCAGGGACTCCAGGATCATGACCTGAGCCGAAGGCAGTCGCTTAACCAACTGAGCCACTCAGGCGCCCTCATTCAGCTTTTTAAAAACTGAAGTTCTTATTTTTCTATGAAGTGTGAGAAAATGCTTTAAGGAGAGAAAACTTCAGAGACAGGAGTGATTCCAGTAAACAGTTCAAGAAAAGAGAGGGTGAATAACAATATCTCTTTGCCAGCCAGCTTACTAACTATAGGCCACTCGTAAGTGCTTTAAGTACATTTGAGGTGGTCATGGGTGGTCTAGTTTGGCCTAATACTTGGTAGAGATGGCTAAAGTCATTGTGTACCTCTGGATCTACAAGTAGTTTCTAAAAAATAAGCCATCAGTGATATGAGATCAATTTATTTGTTTCAGTTGTTTAAGATAAGTATGGGTAAGTTGGGGCATGGGAAGATCCTAATCACAGTTTATCTAATCAAGAACATAGTTATCCAAGTGTTAATAAAATTACCTTTGGAATTGTAGCTTATGTATGGTTTTAATTTTCTTATTTGCCCATGTTTTCTTTTTTTATTTTCTGCAAAGAACGTGAATTACCATTTTTAAAAAAATTTTTAAGCTCTATATTTACATGTATTGTCTAGTTCTTCAAAATTTTGTGAAAGGAGTTCTAGTTGATTTCTAAACTTGCATTACAGAGACCAGAAGCAAAAGGGATAGAGAAAAGGACACAAGAGAAGAACGAGAGTATGAACAAGATCAGAGCTCTTCTAGAGACCACAGAGATGACCGAGAACCTCGAGATGGTCGGGATCGAAGAGATACCAGAGATACTAGAGACCGACGGGAACTAAGGGACTCCAGAGACATTCGGGACTCCAGGGAGATGAGAGATTATAGCAGAGATAACAAAGAGAGCCGTGATCCCAGAGATTCTCGATCTGCTCGTGATACCCATGACTACAGGGACCGTGAAAGTCGAGATTCTCATCGAAAGGAGGATACCTATCAAGAAGAATCCCGAAGTTATGGCAGAAACCATTTGAGAGAAGAAAGTTCTCGTACTGAAATAAGGAATGATGCCAGAAATGAGTCTCGAAGTGAAATTAGGAATGACCGGATGGGCAGAAGTAGGGGGAGAGGTCCAGAATTACCTGAAAAGGGTAAGGTTTTTGACTTGTCAGTGAACTGTATCTTGTATGCTTATATAGAAATTATTAAATCTTTTAAGGTTTCTTTTCTAAATATATTCTTTTTTACATTCATTATCATTTTATCAAAGTAATTTTCAATTAATTGAATTTTGGCCTTCCCTATAAATTCCAAATAGGAATTGTTAAATTCCTAGGATTTAGGAATTTGCTAAAGTAACAAAGATAAATGGGTCCTGATTAAGATCCCCTGGTAAATTATATCCAGTCATGCCTACCCTCTTGATTAGTGTGGAACACTAAGAAAATTCCTGTCAGGCAAAAAAGTGGAGTCAAAGGAAATAATTTCTACTGAACAGGTACATATATGATAGAATGATTATTAAAGTAGAATTAAAATGGTGGGCTTTCAAAATTGGTGGTATCAGAAATGACTGTGTATTCCTTAGTATACTTGTGCTTGCTTCAAACCACTTCAGATGATTGCACATCAGAATCTTGAACCATTTTTCTTCTTCCCCTAAAAAGCATTTACCAACACCCAGTAACTACCTACCTAAATGTCTTTGTCTCCAAACTGCTTGGACTGAATTAGTTTTGACCTCTGTTCCTCTCTCCTCTTTTCTCCCCTCCCCTAAAATACTGCTGCAGATTTCTGAACATACATTATTTCTATTGGTCTTTTGGTATGTCTTTGTCAATATTATAGCTTCATATTAAGCTGAAGGCCCCTTACCTTCTCTTTCACAGTTGTCTTGGCTTTTCTTGGCCCTTTGCTTTTTCATATACATTTCTTAAATGAGTTTTTTTTTTTTTTAATTTCATGAAAAACTTGGATTTTTATTTCAAATGCATTCAATTTATGGATTTATAACTTTTTCTGTTAAGGTCTTATACATATTTTATTCCTGGGTATGCAACATTTTTGGTGCTCGTCAGTGGTACTTAAAAAATTTTTTTCTCCCTTTTTAATAATGCATTTACATGGTTCAAAATTTCAAAAGTACAAAAGAATATATTGTGAAAAGCCTTGACTCTGTCCCTGACCTCATTCATTTTTTTGCCAATTTTTTCTGTATCCTTCCCAGAAATATTCTACACAAGCAGATTTGTATGTCTACTGATATCCCCATCTGGTTTTACAAACGTAATTTTTTTTTAAACTGTATATTACTCTACACCTTGCTGCTTTCACTGAAAAAAGACCTTAGAGATCATTACATATCAGTCAACTTGATAAACAGCTGTCCTCTTCTTAATGGTGCACATTATCCGTTGTAGGAATTACTAAAAAGTTTTAAGTTTTTACTAAATTCCAGTTAACATACAGTGTAATCTTAGTTTCAGTTGTACAATATAGTGATTCAGCATGTCCATACAATACCCATTGCTCATCACAAGTGCCCTCTTTAATCCCCAACATCTACTTAACCCATTCCCCATCCACCTTCCCTCTGGTGACCTTCAGTTTGTTTTCTGTAGGTAAGAGTCTGTTTCTTGCTTTGCCTTTTCTCTCTCTCTCTCTCTCTTTCTTTTTTTAACTTTACTCGTTTGTTTTGTTTCTTAAATTCCACATAAGAGTGGAAATCTACATTGTCTTTCTCTGACTGACTTATTTTGCTTAGCATAATACTCTTAGCTCTATCCATGTCGTTGCAAATGGCAAGATTTCATTCTTTTTTATGGCTAATATTCCATTGTGTATATATATACCACATTTTCTTTACCCATTCATCAGTCATTGGAAACTTGGGCTATTGACATAATTTGGCTATTGTAGATAGTGCTGCTACAAATATCAGGATGCATGTATCCCTTCAAATTAGTATTTTTGTATTCTTTGGGTAAATACCTAGTAGTGCAATTACTGGATTGTAGGGTAGTTCTATTTTTAATTTTTTGAGGAACCTCCGTACTGTTCTCTGGAGTGGCTACACCAGTTTGCATTCCCACCACAACAGTGCAAGAGGGTACCCCTTTCTCCACATCCTCACCAACACCTATTGTTTCTTGTGATTGTAGCCATTCTGACAGGTGTGAAGTGATAACTCATTGTAGTTTTGATTTTGTATTTCCCTGATGATGAGTGATGTTGAGCATCTTTTCATGTGTCTGTTGGCCATCTGTATGTCTTCTTTGGAGAAATGTCTGTTCATGTCTTCTGCCCATTTTATAGTTGGATTATTTGTTTTGCAGTCCCTATCAAAATACCAACACCTTTTTGCACAGAGCTAGAACAAACAGTTTAAAGTTAATACCGTAGTTCTTCCTTATCTGCAGGGGATGTGTTCCAGGATGTTGGGTGGATGCCTAAAGCCTCAGATAATACTGAACTCTCTATATACTGGGTCTTTTCCTGTACATACACAACTATGATAAAGTTTAATTTATAAATTATAGTAAGAAATTAACAGTAACTAATAATAAAATAAAACAATGATAACAATATACCACAATGAAAATTATGTGAATGTGGTCTTTCTCAAAATATCTTATTGTGCTGTACTCATCCTTCTTATGATGAAGTGAGATGATAAAATGCCTACGTAATGAGATGAAGCAAAGTGCATGATGTAGGCATTGCGACGTAACATTAGGCTACCGTTGACCTTCTGATGATATGTCAGAAGGACGATCATCTGCTTCTGAACCCCAGTTGACCGTGGGTAACTGAAATCACAGAAAGTGAAGCCACGGATGGGGAGACTACTATAAATCGTATATTGGTAGATGTGTAGGTATTCCAGTCTTTGTTTTTGAACAGTGCTTCTGTGAATAACTGTGTGTCACTAAATAATATCTTTTTAAAGTATTTTATTTTCTACCACTTATTGTTGGTGTATGGAAATGATAATTGATATTTGTATATTAATCTTACATTGTTGTGTTTCTCTGTTTTTGTAGGAGATCTAATTAGATTATCTCAAACATTTATGTCTGGGAACAGATTTGGCTCTTCTTTTCTGATTATTATTTATTTACTATCGATAACCTGCTGATCATCTTTCAATATAGTGTTGAATATAAGTAGTATAATGGGCTTCTTTGCTCCGTTTCAGATTTTAAAGTGTTACTGTTGGCATTTTACCATTAAGCATGTTGTTTGTAGATTTTTAGCAGATGTTTTTTATTGTTACAGATGTCCCCTAATTTCCCCAACTTAGCTAACTTCTATCATGACCATTTTTTCTGTATCTTGAGAAGGTCATAGTTGGTCTCTTTAACCTTTTACTTATATATTTCTTTAAAATTTAGAACTATCCTGGCATTTCAAAGATAAATGGAATTTCTTCATTTTTTTGAAGTTCTAGATTAGGTTAAAATTTGATGTTGAATTAAACATCTGTGTTTTCAATTGAGATTACATATAATTAGTGGAATGATGGTAAATATTTAACAACAAACCCTTCAGAAAAAGTCCTGACTTTTAGCTTTTGCCAATTTCCATGGTATAAATACTCTTGCCGTAGCAGATTTTGAGCTACTGACATGGAAGAGATGTACACAATTGGCTCTTTCAAGCCAGTGTGAACCGGTTCTAGCATGCCACTGCATAGTTCATTTTTTGTGTTTTTCTTGTTTGGTTTGGGGATCAAAGTTATACTAGACATAGGAAATGTGTTAGGTAGTGTTGCTTCTTTTTTTCTCTGGAACAATTTATATATGATTAGTTATCTGTTCTTTGACAATTTAACAGCATTTGTCTGTTAAACATTGTTTCCTATTTTTCTGATGGTTATGGTTTTTACTACCAATTGAGTTTCTCTTAAGAGTTCTAGATTTAGATTATTGTAATAGTTGTAGTTTGGTTTTTTTCTTAAAGCAGTGTAATAAGTTATATTTTTCCAGGAAATTTGTTTTCAAATTTTTGATACAAAGATGTCCCAAAATTTGTTTTTTTAAATCTCTTTTATATCTGTAATTATATTCCCTTATTTTTCTTGCTCAGTCTTGCCAGAGATTTGTCTGTTTTGAGTCTTTTCAAACAACTAATCTTTGGTTTATATTCTTTTGTATCTCTTTTGTTCTATTAATTCTACTCTTAGGTTTTACTTTGTTGTGAAATGTGTGGTAATTGTATTAGTAACCATTCTAAACACTTCGTAAGTTTTAATATGATTTCTTCCTTGACTCATGAATTAGGTAGAAATAGGATTTTAAATTTCCAATCATAACTTTTTAAAATAAATCCCCTTCCTTAATTTTAATTGTTGTCAGAGAAGATTTTAAAGTCGACTCTTTGGCATTTTGTATTTGTTAAGACTTAGCTGTGGCTCAGAAATTTATATAATGTTCTGTGTGTGCTTTTAATTGTTGGATGCAAAGTGTGTCTCAGATCAAGCTTGTTAACTATGGTTTCAAATCTATAATTATTTTTAGTCTGCTTTTTCTAACATTGCAGAGAAATGAGTTAAATCTTCCACTGTCATTGTGAATTTGTCGATTTCATGTAATTTGATCAATTTTCGCTTTGACTGTTTTAAGACTTTGCTGTTAGGTGTACATAAGGCACATTATTTCTTTTATCATTGCAGAATGACCCTCTTTATCCCTAATAGTGCTTTTTGTCTTGAAGGCTATTTTACTAACATTTCTTTTGGTTAATATTTGATAAGTATCTTTTTTCATCCTTTTAGCCTTGCTGTATCTTTTTGTTTTAAATGTGACTCTAAACAGCATAGGTTAGACATATGTTAGACATATGTTGAATCTTCTTATTGTATCTTCTTTGATTCTTAACTTTCGGATTTTTCATCTCTCTATCTTTTGTTTCCTGGGTCATATCCTCAGACATACCTTTTTTTTTTTTTTAACTAATTATCTCTTAGCAGCATCTAAGCTGTTACTTAACTTATTCATTCCTAGATGTTATATGTAGCTCATTTCTAGTTTCTAAAAAATGTTTTAAATTTCTTCCTTGTGGTCTTTAATTATACTGATATTTTGACTATTAAAATACATTGCAACAGTATTTAGAATTGTACTCTAATTCTTTGAAGGCTCAAAGCCTATTATGTGTAATGTGTGTGTATGTGAGTGTGTGTGTGTAGCTCTGCATTTTTTTAAACCACTTTATTGAGATATGATTGACATACCAAAAGCTGCACATACAGCTTCTGTACATTTAATGTATTTAACATGATGAGCTTGGAGATAAGTATATGCTCATGAATCCATCACTACTATCTGTGCCATTAACATATCCATCGCCTGCAAAAGTTTCCTCTTGCTCTCTCTTTACTATTTTATATGTGTGTGATGAGAACGCTTAACATAACATCTACCCTCTTAGCAAAATTTTTGACTTTCCAATTCAGTATTAACTGTAGGCACTGTGCTGTACTGTAGAGCTCTAAGTCTTTTTCATCTTATACAGCGAAAACTTTGTACCCTTTGACTAATACCTCTGTTTCCTTCTACCTCCAGCCCTTGGCAGTTAACCATTCTACTCTCTATTTCTAAGAGTTTGGCTATTTTAGATTCCACATATAAGTGGTATCATGTACTGTTTGTCTTTCTGTGTATGACTTATCTCACTCAGCATAATGTCCTCCAGTTTCATCTATGTTGTCTCAAATGGCAGGATTTCCTTTTTTTTTTTTAAGGGTGAATAATATTCCATTATATGTATATACCACATTTTCTTTATCCATTTGTCTCTCAGAGGGTATTTAGGTTGCTTCCGTGTCATGGCTATTGTAAATAATGCTGCAGTGAACGTGAGGTATCTCTTCCAGAGCCTGATTTCAATTCCTTTGGATATATACCCAGAAGTGGGATTACTGGATCATACATGGGTCTATTTTTTCATTTTTTTGAGGAACCTCTGTACTGTTTTCCTATAGTGGCTGTGTAGCTTTGCATTACCATTACCACATTCAAGATATTCAGTTGTGTATCACAGGACTCCCTGTATTACCCCTTTATAGCCACACTCAAATCCCCTCTTTTGTCCCTAACCCCTGGCAACCACTAATATGTCCTCCATCTTATAATTGTTATTTCACAAATGTTACATAATGGAATCATGCTATATATATCCTTTTGAGATTCGCTTTTTCACTCAGCATAATTTCCTTGAGGTTCATGCAAGTTGTTACATGTATTAATAGTTTGTTCCTTGTAGTATTCCATGGTCTGGGGATACCACAGTTTAACCATTCACCATTGAAAGACATTTGGGTACTTCCCAGGTTTTGGCTTTTATACTATGAACATTCATTTCCCACATTTTTAAATGAAGATTTTCAGGCACCACTTAATGTCAACAAAATACTTTGGTTCTGTATTGGAATGTTTTTGCTATAAATTGTAATCAAAGCAGTAATATGTATCAACTTTTTTATTTTCATATTTCTGTGAATTAAATATGAACAGATAGTTTTTATTTTTTGTTTTGTTGGGTTTTGGATTAACCAAAATGAACCTTCTTGCTTTATGATTCCATTAAGACTTCTTTTATCGATAGAAAAAACTGGGACTTGGCTTACCTAAGCCCATCGTTAGACAACTTGGGTGTTTTGATTCAACATTTAATATTCTTTTCAGTAATGATTACCATACTTTGAAACACTAACACACCTTCTTTACCTGTATGTTTTTTGGGAAGAAAGATTGTGACTGATGAAACTTGTTTAATAAAGTGTATGTGTTTAAACATTTGTGTGAATATCCTTTGTTTAGGAAGTCGAGGCACAAGAGGTTCTCAAATTGATAGTCACAGTAGTAGTAGCAACTATCATGACAGCTGGGAAACTCGAAGTAGCTATCCTGAAAGAGACAGATATCCTGAAAGAGACAACAGAGACCAAGCAAGGGATTCTTCCTTTGAGAGAAGACATGGAGAGAGAGACCGTCGTGACAACAGAGAGAGAGGTTTGTCAAATCGCATATTATTCAATAATGACCAACAGTGATTGGGAGAATTGTCTTTTAAAAACCATTATCAATTTACTTTTTAATACATCTTTTAAGACTTTTGCTTGTTGACACATTTGAAACTATTATATTTACTCATGTAATCTTCCTTGTTTACTTAGTATAAGAGAGAGTATGTAAATAGCTGGCTACCAGAGTACCTGTTTGGCAACAGAGTAGGTCCTGAGGTGTAATAAGTACTTGCATACCACAAGAACCTAGGTGCCCTACTTTATGTCTCTCACTTTAACCAGATAGCTTACAACCCTTTAAAGAATGTAGATATGCCCATTCTAGGCATTTCTGCTTCCGGAGATACTTTCTCACCTGAGTATCCTGGACACTCAGTCACTAGCTGTGATAATAAACAGAGTCTTGTAAGGGCTGTCAGAAGAACAAAGGAAAAAAATTGATGATGGTAGGGTTGGGGGTGGTTTGAGGGAATATTTTATGCATGTTCCTTCTTGAGAATTTGCAATACTTGCTTTAGCTAATTTTATATTCCTGTATATCTTAAGCTAAACATTTTTGGTTACTGTATTAGATTCTACTCTATTAGATCTACCCTCTTAAATCAGTTTTGAAGCAAGATTACTCAAAGTCATTTAAGAAGGGTTTATAAGTACTTTCTCTAACAAGCTTTTATTGTCTATATGTATTAGGGCCTTTAAACTCTTTAAGATTTTATGAAGGTCTTACTAACTTTGGCTGGTTACTAAAGTAAGGTTTGCTATAATGCTGAGATTAATATACTACAAAACTTGATTGAGTAGGAAATTGAATAATGATGTTTTATAGTGGGCTGAATCACAAAGGTAATAGTGTATATTGATACGGACAGTAATGAAAGAAGGAAGTCACTAAGAAACCATGTACTTTGGGAGTATAGATGAGATCAGACTTGGTTGAGTTGAGTTTGTTAGAGTAAGCCTAATGCATTTGGGTTAAAAGATATGTGTGATTTCCTTAGTTACAGATGAGGCTGGAGTTTATATGTTGTGTGTTGATATCTGAAATTATATCTTCCCTAACGCTGATTCACCTCTCTTTAATCTAACACTATGTCCTTGTAATGCTATGCTTTTTTAATATCTCTTCTTTCTCTCTTTTTTTTTTTTTCCTAGTTGGATATCCTAGCTCAGGTTTTTTCATCTTATTCCTGAAATTCACTAGTAACATTTGGTTTCAATCTTATATTTAGTTCTCAACCATACATGTGTTAAGTTTCCGGGAACTTTGATAGTTGCTTTTTATATATTCCCAGACTTACTATTGTAAAAGGTATTAAGTCTGGGAATATATATAAAATATCCTTTAAAATCCTTTTATCTTTATAATATCCCTGTGAATGTAGGTATGACAAGAGAATTCACATTTCATAACTTAGGAGATTTGGGCTAGGAGAAGGATAGTTGATTTTTCCACTATTACAGAGAAGTAAGTTCCAGAGCTGGAATTCAGACTCAGATCTTCTGATTGCAAGTTCTGTCCTCTTTCTCTTTTACTTTACTATAACTACTTCAATAAGTATCAGTTGTATGATTGAAATAGAACTATATATTTGAGGTTGCTGATATATTCCACAGTGTTTATTGAGTCCTCATGCACTTTGCTAGGTTCTTGAAGTACCATAGTTCTTGTGCTTATAGAACTTAATGGGAGGGAAGATACCTCCCCTTACACCCAGAAAGAGAAATGACTATTGAGTGCAGTCAAGGACACAAAGAATGTTCCCAGATAGAAATAAAGGATAAGAGAGGGACCTAATTAGATAGACTGTATGTAAAATTTGAGGAGATGACATTTATGCAGAAGCATAAATGCAAGAGAAGAAGCTAACATTACAAAGATTGAGGGTAAAAACATTCCATACAGAGGGAAGAATATGTGCCAGTTCCCTGAGATAGGAAATACCTTAATATGTCCTAGAGTTTGGAAGAAAACCAATGTGATCAGAGTACGATAAGCAGTAGGAAGATTGATAGAGGTTGAGGGTAGAGATGTGCCCAGGCACCTTGTTCTGTGCTCAGGAATTTCAGTCTTCCCTTTAGTTCTTCACAGGCTGATTAGGTACACAGAGACAGTTGGGAGTTTGATGAATGCTAGCTACTACTGTATGAAGTTCTGTGAGATGACAGAGGAGCAGATAGTTCTGAGATCAGGAAAGCTTCCCTAAAGAGTTTGCTAGGAGGAACAGTGGAAGAAACACTTTGGTAGGGAGAGGGTATAGCATGTGCAGACACGCAGGACTAAAAGAAACAAATGCTGTACAGTAGTAATGAATTAAGGTGTTGGGAGTAGAGGTATCCCATAATTGGTAGGGAAGGAAAGAAACTGGGAAAAACGACTGATGAGGGACTATAGGCCAGGTTCTAAATAGCCTAATAAACCAGGCTAAAAATTTTGATTCAGTTGCCTTTTCACTGCCTGCAAGGCAACTGCTTTTAAGCAGTTAGAAAAAATAGAGTTTTCATGAAAAAAGTTATGTTAAGTCTGGGGAAGGACTGAAGACAAGGATAACAACCAGTTAGACTGTTGATGACATAGACATCTAAGAAGAGGTGATCAGATCACAGGAATGGAGAGAGGAAATGGAATAAAGAAATATTTTGAGAGTGAAATTGATGGATAACTCAGAGATTTCCAGCTTTCATGAATGGGTATGTCATTCATTAAGATAAGGAAATAATATGAAGAGAAGAGCATCTTTGAAGAACATATTTTGGGGAGAAGATTAAAAAAAATAGTTTAGACACATTAAAGTGATGTTCTTATATCCTCTTCATTTTCTTTGAAGTAAGAGACATTGTCTTTTTCATTGGGGAAAATAGAATTTTTATCTGTCAAAAAAAGAGTAAAATAGTTTATTCCCTGACATTGCTATAATCAGAAATTTCAAGTATGAATTACTACAAGTTGCAGTATTGAATTTCATGTTGTTTTGTAATCATTGTGACATTAGTTTGACCCCTAAACCAGGAACTCAAGACAGTCTAAGACCATAAATGTGTAGCATTTGGGGAATCAAAAGTGGACGATAGAACCATTTTAAATTTAAGTTGGCTTCAGCAAAAGTATAAAAGGGTTTAAGAGAATTGACTTCTAGTCCTGATGTCCTAATAAATCTGCCATCTCTGTGACTTTGGCCAGTCAACTTCTGGACCTTAATTTCTGTGTTTTTAAGAAGAAAAGGGCTGGACAAGGTTTTGTTTTAGCTTTAAAATTCTATGAACTTTTGTATTGATATGTAACCTCTAAAGAGTAATTATGCTTAAGTCCTGCCTTTTTCATCTGTGATAAGATAGGAAATTCAAATTACTATATTGATTGAACCCTTCCCTGGAAATATCCTAAAGTTATTCTGCTTAATAAGTTGATGTTAGATATTCCACTTGAAAACCTATTGACCATATTGTAGTATGACCTTTATGACTAACCCATAAACCTTATTACATAATACGAAAATAGAAACATCACACAGTAGCCTAGATCTTACCACAGTGAACTACTTTCAAAAATGGCTAGCTCTGTGGAAAAGTTGATGCCATTTTCTAATACATTTTTTGGTCCCAGACTAATTTCCTGCTCAGCTGGGCATTTGGGCAGCATGTATTCATTTTCTCTGTGTTTATATGATTCATGTATTTAAAAAAATATATTTATACAAAATGTGATGAGATGATAAGTTAACATTTTTAAGAAAACAGCTCTTCATCTGAGTGATGAGTTATATGATTAAATAAAACTTTTAATTTATTATAAATATATATATCACTAATATGAAACACTTTACATTTGATTACTTCAAGATTGCTAAGCATCAGTACCCTTAATATTCTAGTTTATGATAAATTGATATTGCAGCAACAATTATTGACAGATGTTTTGTTCTATATTTTCCTCACATAATAGCTGCACTTTGATGTGTATATATTTTGGCCTGAAATTAGAGGTGTGACTTACGAGGGAAATTTTTTTTTTCCTTCAGCTCCTATGTTCTACACCTCCTGCTGCCCCTATCCTTTGCCACCAGTGTTCTCAGGTCCTGCTGGGGGGACAGAGAAGATCAGAGGTGAAGGGTAGAGATGGCAGAAAGTGGGGTTGGAGCAGTGGGCTGGAGGTAGGGTAGGGAGCATGCAGAGAAAGATCAAAGGTGGATCAGTGGGAGGTGGGAAGGGGGTTGATGGGGAGCAGAAAACATGTTAGTTAGAGGGCAAATAAAACTTACCTTTAAAAAAATTTGTAAACATCTAGGGGTGATTATTTGGATGATTAACTTAAAACGTAAATATAGTACCTGATTTATATTTGCTGCCAGTGTGACCCTATACACAGATAAAATTTAAGATTTGCCATACTGTCTTACCAATAGGTTATCTGTCAAATTAATCACTGACAAAACTTGATTTTCATTGTAGATCAAAGACCAAGCTCACCAATTCGACATCAGGGAAGGAATGACGAGCTTGAGCGTGATGAAAGAAGAGAGGAACGAAGAGTAGACAGAGTGGAGGATAGAAGAGATGAAAGGGCTAGAGAAAGAGAGAGGGAGCGAGAGCGAGACAGAGAGCGTGAGAGGGAGAGGGAGCGTGAGCGGGATCGGGAAAGAGAGAAGGAAAGAGAGCTGGAAAGAGAGCGTGCTAGGGAGCGGGAGAGAGAAAGAGAAAGAGAAAAGGAGAGGGACCGTGAAAGAGAGCGAGATCGTGACCATGATCGAGAGAGGGAGAGAGAGAGGGAGCGAGATAGGGAAAAAGAACGGGAGCGAGAGAGAGAAGAGAGGGAGCGAGAGAGAGAGCGAGAGCGGGAGAGGGAACGAGAGCGAGAGCGGGAACGAGAGAGAGCGAGAGAAAGGGATAAAGAACGAGAGCGTCAGAGGGATTGGGAAGACAAAGACAAAGGACGAGATGACCGCCGAGAAAAGCGGGAAGATACCAGAGAAGACCGGAATCCCAGAGATGGACACGATGAGAGAAAGTCAAAGTAAGAATGAGAATGAATCAGTTCTTTAAAGTTATATTTCAGTAAAGAGTTCAGAAAGTTTCATTTAATGCTTTTTAGTGTGCCCCTGATGCTCTGATAATTCTTTTTGCTCTACATTTTCCTGTATTTTAATTTTATTATATATATTTGGTGTTTAAAGTCTTTTGAATTGTCTGGGGGGGGGGAAACCACTTTCTCATTCTATTTCTGTAACTATGGATATAATTAATCATTCTTGTTTACTGTGCCATTTTTGATGACATACTGGCTTATTCAACTACTATAAACTTGTTAAGGAATCCAACTAAAGGTGATAGAACCAATAAACTTACATCTCATCATATCCACCTTATAACTAGTTAATGGAGTTGACCAGTCACCAGGAGATACTGCCTGTGCTATTCCTGATAATCCTTCATAAGTTTTGTGTACTTATTAGTCTGGAGTCATTACCCCCAGCACCAGAAGCATTCACGTGTCTTAAAACTTGAGGGAAGCCCTGCAACCACTGCATGGCTAGAAGATGATGAGAGATAGGAGTTGTCCTCTCTTGAGCTCTGGAGTTATAGTAGGTTACTGGGCTCAAAAGATGTGTTATTATTTCAAATATCTGAGGACAGTTTCTCTTTTTCTTTTTTTCCCTTGTCTTTTTTTTTTTTTAACCAAAAAGGATTTATTTGCTCAGGTATCTGGGAAGTCCATGGTTGGTGTTCATTTGTTCTGATGTGACTGTATTCAGACTTCCAAACAAAGTATCGGGAATGCTGTCTATCTCTACACTGTTTTCTTCTGTGTGAGTTCCAATCTCAAAAAGGTTTCTCCAGATGATGGCTAAGATGGCCCGAGCGTATGCCTATCATCTTCACAGCCCTCTCTGTATGTTGGGGCTCTCATTAGTTGAGGAGTAGACAAGAGAGCTAAGTCAGTCACTGTAGCTATGAGAATTTTGGACTCATTGGTCAGTTTTGAGGTTTTATGGACATAAAGCTAACTTCATTGGAGTTAACTGCCTTTTTTATAAAGTTTGCTAAAACAAACTGCGGAAATAATTTATATATTCAATTCCATTGCTTCTGCCTCCAGTTCATTTGAATCATAGTGAATACAGCTCCCTTCTTTAGGTTTTTTTCATCACTGCTGTTGTAGATTATGGTTACGGACAAAGAACATAACACAGAAGTGGAGGCTTCTTCTGTTAGGTCTTGGCTTCCCTTCATCTGCAGCTAGGATTTTCTATAGTTCACTGACTGGCTTCCCTTTCCAAGCACATTAAAAAAAGAAATCTTACATTAACATAAAATTCAGATACTACGCTTAACACATGTAGGCACACAGTACATATTATTTCTCTTCCCTGACCTCCTTAAGCTAAGATTGAAATCTTTGTTATTTATCATTATCCAGTCCTATACTTTATTTTTCCATGATTTTGATCTCTGCTTACAGTGGCAAAAATTTCTGGTTCTTTGTAGCTGGACAATCTAAACATTGTAAGGACCCCAGAAACTTAGGAGTCAAACAGCTCTATAACAATAACTAGCTATCTGAAATTAATATCTTGATATGTTTATCAGTTATATTGTCATCTCAGTAGTTGAATTTATCCAGAACGTTTTTTAACCCCTATTATGTAGAAGGTTTTATTTGCTGAATTGCCATACTCTTTATTTTACTCTTAATTTTGTTTCTGTAGCTATTTCCTTGAAGTTAAAGTTCTTTTTTGTGTATTTTAATTAATCACTTTATTCTGGTATATCAGTTATCTCTTGCTTTGTATCAAACCACACAAAAAATTAGTAGTTTAAAACAACCATTAATCTGCTCATAATTCTGTAGATCAGCACTTTTGGCTGGGCTCAGCAGAGCGATTCTGCTGATCTTACTTGGGATCACTCATGTTTCCAGTCAGTCTGATAGCTCAGCTGGGTTTGGATAACCCAGAATGGCCCCACTTTTACATCTGGCATTTGGTACTGGCTGTTGGTTGGGGCATCTCTTTTCTCCTCCACATGACCTTTCATCCTCCAATAGTCTAAACTCTGCATATAATGATGGAAACATACCCAGAGGGCAAAAGCAGAAGTTGCGTTGCCTCTTGAGTCCTGACTTTCCAAACTTACACTGTGTTCTTTCACCACATCCTCTTGTCATAGTGAGTCAGTAGGCCAGCCCAGATTCAAAGAATGGAGAGATAGACGGCCTAATGATGAGGAGCTCTGGATAGGGAATTGTATGAGCTTGGACCTGTAAGTTGTCATTCTAATCTCCTTTTTTCCACCTGGTTACTCATCTGTGTAAATGAGCTGTCAAGGAGATAGGTGTGCTGCAGTGTTTTTGCCACTTTTGACCATAGTGTTTATAAACAATGTTAATTTAAAAAAAAAGTGGCCAAAATTTAATGAGAAAATAGGAAAACACTAGGATAATTTAAGTACCAGAGATAGAAATGACTAGTCACTTAATGTTTAACTTAAAGAACAAGAAATATAGTGAACATATGAATTATTTTATTAATTTGCCACCAAGCAAGTGATTTAGTTCTAAGAAGAGGTAAGGAACCAATTTTTCCAGTATACCCACAACATGACTGGCACTGGGCTTATGATATAACTAATTTAAATTCATGTCTTTTTAACTCCAAAGCAAATACTAAATTTTCTCATTTGACTTCCCAACATAAAGTATTTCTTTATCATAAAAATGTAAAATTAATGAGTTAAGTTTTAGTAAAGGGTACATTAATATATTAATGCCTCTGTTGTATGTTACCATCTTGTAGTAATTAAATCTGGTGATTTAATGAAGCAAGACCTATTGCCATGTATTTTTAAGTCCACAATTGTGTGTCTTAACAAAGTGAAGAATTTTATTAAAGATACTGAATACCTTTTGTATGATATAGCTCTGACAATATTGCTCTCTTACAATTTTATATTCTAGTCATAGTAAAGAAATAATACTAAAAACTAGTAAAGAAATTGCTTTTTCATCCCCTGGAAGTTTATAAGTTATATTTGTCCAACTTAGGAAACGCTATAGAAATGAAGGGAGTCCTAGCCCTCGTCAGTCACCTAAGCGCCGGCGAGAACATTCTCCTGACAGTGATGCGTACAACAGCGGAGATGATAAAAGTAAGCAGAATATTTTCTGTTTCTATGTCCACGTCCCTTTATAGCCATGAGACCATTCTTTGGCATTAGTAGAAAATGATGAAGTAAGATTTAAAATTTTTCTTACTCTGCTGCCTCTGAATATCTCATGTGACTAAAGTATATGCTAGAAATACAGTTACTTTATCGTACTGGCACTGTCATTTCCTACTCTTTGTAATAAAGCCATGTCTTGAGTAAAATTATTGCCATTTTTAAAGTTTTAAAATGAAAAGTGAGAGGTTAGGTTATTATTTTTTCTGTGTAACATGCAATGTTGTTTACCTGGTGAAAGTGTGATTACTTTCATCTTTTTGTATAGATGAAAAACATAGACTCTTGAGCCAGGTTGTACGACCTCAAGAGTCTCGTTCTCTCAGTCCGTCACACCTTACAGAAGACAGGCAGGGTAGATGGAAAGAGGAAGATCGTAAACTAGAAAGAAAAGAGAGTTCAAGGCGGTATGAAGAGCAAGAGCTCAAAGAGAAAGTTTCTTCTGTAGATAAGCAGAGAGAACAGACAGAAATCATGGAAAGCTCAAGAACTCGTGCACAAGACATGATAGGACACCACCCGTCTGACGATCGAGACACATCTGATCGAGCTCATGATGAGAACAAGAAAAAAGCAAAAATTCAAAAGAAACCTATGAAGAAAAAGAAAGAGGATGATGTTGGGATAGAGAGGGGTAACACAGAGACAGCATCTGAAGATGGTCAAGTATTTTCACCAAAAAAAGGACAGAAGAAGAAAAGTATTGAAAAAAAACGTAAAAAATCCAAAGGCGATTCTGATATTTCTGATGAAGAAGCAGCCCTGCAGAGTAAGAAGAAACGAGGCCCACGGACTCCCCCAATAACAACCAAAGAGGAGCTGGTTGAAATTTCCAACGGTAAGGATGGCAGTCTAGAGGATTCTCAGAAAAAAGAAGATACGGCGTTCAGTGACTGGTCTGATGAGGACGTGCCTGAGCGGGCGGAGGGGGCAGAACCGGAGCACGCCGCCACGGCTGCTACTCCTGCAAGGACTCCTTCTCCGTCTTCTCTTCCTCCTCCTCCTCCTCCTGCGGCCACTGCTGCCAGTACCACTGGCCCGGCTCCTCTCGCCACGTCCGCTGCCGCCAGCTTCACATCGACTGCCGCCATTGCCTCCTCTGCCACCCCCACCGGTACCGCCAACGAAGACTTGCACAGAAAGTGCCATAGAGCACGAGCGGAAAAAGTAGAGGCACCTCACGTTACTATAGAAGACGCACCGCATCGCAAGCCAGTGGATCAAAAGAGGAGTAGCAGCCTTGGGAGCAATCGGAGTAATCGTAGTCATACGTCGGGTCGTCTCCGTTCCCCATCCAATGATTCTGCCCATCGAAGTGGAGATGACCAGAGTGGTCGAAAGAGAGTACTGCATAGTGGCTCAAGAGATAGAGAGAAAACAAAAAGTCTGGAAATCACAGGAGAGAGAAAATCTAGGATTGATCAGTTAAAGCGTGGAGAACCCAGTCGAAGTACTTCTTCAGGTAATAAAATTGAATTATAATCTAACCAAGTGTTTCCTGTCTTAGCATATTTTATACAGTTTTATATTTTATACAAATTATAAAGTAAATGCTGTGTTGTTATGATATACACTGCCTTAAAGTTTAAGGAGCTTAAAAGCTTAACCATGCCACCAAAATGTTACCATTAATACCAACCTTATAATGGAGAGACTTTGAGTGACATCCATCAGTTTAATATCAGGATGTTAGTAAGTATATCTTGGTGGAAGGGCGTATGTATTCAAGTCCCTTATTGATGCCTAAAATTTTTAACCTTCCTGCTCTTCTTCCTGCAGCCAGTGCTTGTTCTTTTGACCACAGAAAATAAGGTAGGGCATAGGAAGAGATCAGATAATGAAGTGATCAGTTCTGTTAACGCTTACCATTTTATATATGTATTTCTTGGAAGATATTTTGTGGTTATAGTGGAAATAAACATGTTTCCGTGTCTTTTACCTATTTTTTTTTTTTTTAAGATTTTTTGTTTATTTATTTGACAGAGAGAGAGAGAGACACAGCGAGAGAGGGAACACAAGCAGGGGGAGTGGGAAAGGGAGAAGAAGCAGGCTTCCTGCTGAGCGGGAAGCCCGACGCGGGGCTCGATCCCAGGACCCGGGGATCATGACCTGAGCTGAAGGCAGACGCTTAACGACTGAGCCACCCAGGCGCCCCATCTTTTACCTATTTTAATTAGCACTTTAATGGAGAGAGATCAATTTTTCCTTAAAATGAGTTCCTTGAATAATTGGGAATATAGAAATATCAAATTGTAAGTTTTAAAGGACCCTAAGATGAAACATTTTCTTTCTTTTTCTTTCTTCCCACTGAAGTATAGTTGACACACAATGTTACATTAATTTGAGGTGTTGTATAGCACAGTGATTTGACTTATGCCGTGCTCGCCACAAGCATAGCAACAGTGAAGCATTTTTTATCTTCTCATGTGTTAACTCTTTGTTTTAGATCGCCAGGACTCAAGGAGCCATAGTTCGAGAAGAAGTTCTCCTGAATCGGATCGACAGGTCCATTCAAGATCCGGGTCGTTCGATAGCAGAGATAGGCTTCAAGAACGTGATCGATATGAGCATGATAGAGAGCGGGACAGAGAGAGGAGAGATACAAGACAGAGAGAATGGGACCGAGATGCCGATAAAGATTGGCCACGGAACAGGGACCGAGATAGATTGCGGGAACGAGAGAGAGAACGAGACAAAAGGAGAGATTTGGACAGGGAAAGAGAGAGACTAATTCCTGATTCTATGGAAAGGGACAGGGACAGAGACAGAGACAGAACTTTTGAGAGTTCTTCTCAAATAGAGTCTGTTAAACGCAGTGAAGCAAAACTGGAAAGTGAACATGAAAGAGACCTAGAAGGCACTTCCCGAGACTCTCTTGCTTCGGATAAAGAAAAAATGGATAAAGATCTAGGATCTGTGCAGGGATTTGAAGATCTAAACAAAGCTGAGAGAACTGAGAGTGTGGAAGGTGAGTGCCACACATTTTTGTCTGTTACCCTGCTCCATTCCTTTTCAGATTATATAGGAAACACAATATTATCTTATGAAGGTGTTGTGATATGCATAAGGAAAAGCCCTATGATATTTCAAAAACGTGTTACCCTGATTGGTACTATCAAGGTAGACTTGGTTCAAATTAGCCTAAATGAAATAAAAGAAACGTAAATGCAGTGTCTGTAGATGTTAAAAAAGAATTATCGCCTCCTTTTCTTCAATATTAAAAAAAAAAATCATATAAATGGAAATTATTTCTTGGTTCAGAGACGGACTAAATAACTTATTAGGGATCCTGTTGTCCAGAGCACTTGAGAACAAGTACATGAAACAGTACACATTCCCTGAAGCTGCATTTCCCCTCTGGCCCACTCACAGCCAGCCTCAGCTGTGGGGACCATCATTCTCCACTGCCCCACTCTTTGTTCACCTCCAGTCTGCACTACAGACTGACTCACGCCTCTGAATTCTCTGAAGGCACTATGCTCCAGCCATCTTTGTACCCTCTCTTCCCATTGCCTGGTAGATGTTTGCCCTTTTATCTTCTCTTACCTCAGACGTCAGCTCCCAGTCTGTGCGTCATTTCCTCTGTGAAGCCTTCTCTGCTAAGGGGGCTGTTTCAGGTTGCCATTGCACCTTATCTGTATCACTTTTATAGCATCCCCACACTGTATTACAATTATTTTTCCATGGTTTTCTCCCCACTATACTGTACTCCTTTGTTAGGGACCACAGCTTTTCATTTCTTTATCATCAAGACTATGGCAAGGACACAGTAACTGGTTGATGGATGAAAATATGTTTGCCTGTGCACACATACCCCACATCTTATTCTTTGGTGAATTATAAGCTAGCTTAACAGTAGTAATGGCTCCCCTGGGAAGTCTCCTGGAAATTCTGCCTCCTTGGGATTGGTCTAGTTCTGGTACCAATGCTTATATCATTGTTCTGATATTACCTATCCATTTCAAGCCCTCAAGAAACGTCTGGGATACTTGTATGTAAGTGGCAATATTTTATGGTTCTTTTTATTTGCCATATTGTAACATTGGGCCCAGAGTAAAATTCACCTTCTTTTGGAACTATAAACATCTTTACCATTTCTTGGTTGTCTGATTAGATATATTCCAGTATACCATCTGTTATATATTTTTTTCTTCTTGACAAAAACATTTCTTTCTCAGTGTTCTTCACGTTACATTTTCATCTCAATTTTGAGTATAAATAGCCTCACATCATGAGCCATGGTACTAATGGAGGTACAGCCTTGGGGTATAATTGAATATAATTGAATTAATCATTATAATAGCTCTCTTGTGATTGGAGTCAGTGCCCTTTATCCCTAAAATATATCATTCACTGGTTGTGATCACAGATAACATAGCATAGAAATTTATAGGTGAATTACCTAATGTAAGATGAAAAATTTTATTCACTTAAAGTAGGAAAATGGGTTGGATAAACTTGAAAAAATAAAAATCCTATTATCTGCATTTATGTTTAGACATATATTTGTAGAATGAAGTCATTAAAGTTGGTTACCTTAGGAGCGAATTGGTGGAGGCCTAAGGACATTATTATAGAATTTAATAGAATAGAAAATTATAGGATGACTAGAAACATCTCATAGATTATTATATTTTATTTGCTGCAAATTTATACCTGTAAAGCATAGGGTTGCATTTTGATAACTAGTGCTGTAAACTCGGTAAAGTGTGTGGATAACTGCTGATTAGAAATCTTAAACATACTCTGTAGTTTTAGGATAATTTTAAGTTCACAGCTAACTCACCAGGTGACAAAGCTTAGCCTACGTGGTTGAGAAAAATTGGTAAGATAAATAAAATGTATGCTAGTGGTACCAACAAAATATTTTTAAATTATATTACAACATTCTTTTAAAATTGTGTTGGGATAGGAAAGATGAATTGGGAGGTAGGGAGAGGATGAATGGCACTTTTACATTTTTACCTCCCTGCTGTAAACATCTTTGTATCATGAGCTAAATGTTATGAACTAAGATTTAAGTTTCAAATAAATGTTATTAATAAGCTTGCAAGTCTTTTAAGTTAATGAGTTTATTGAAGTTAGTAAATTTGGATTTACTTGAAGTTTTATTATAAAAGATTAATGCACACAAGCAACATTAATAAGTTAGTGGTACCTTTTGTTATATTTTAATTGTAATCTTATAACTTGTTTCGATATTGCTGTTCATACTGTGTTCTTGCCATTAAAATTAAATTTAATTCAGTTTTATTTTTTTCTTTTTGAATCGTCAAGTATTTTGAATAATTAAGAAATATAGTTTTCTAAGGAAAAAAATACTTTTCAGGTATTTTTAGTGTTTCCTCTTTGGTTTCACTTAGATGTCCCTTAGATGTGCTCTTTGACATGAAATTAATCTTTCCAAAGCAGGAGATGACGAATCCAAGCTAGATGATGCACATTCATTAGGATCTGGTGCTGGAGAAGGCTATGAGCCGATCAGTGATGATGAACTAGATGAAATTCTAGCAGGTGATGCTGAAAAGAGGGAAGACCAACAGGATGAGGAGAAGATGCCAGGTAATCATTTACAGGGGTGGTTGAACATAAAAATTACCTGATTTATGGTATTAAGGTATTTTTTGTTCACTTTCATGCTGTGCGAATTAATGAAAGGCAATTAGAATTTTTCCCTTTATGTTTAAGACTGAAAGGCCAATAAAATGAAAATTATAGTCTATATGTTCTGCTCATTTTTAAGTAGACAGTGCCCATAAATTGGAAGAGTCCCATTTAAAGTAGCCAAATTCTAAGATTTCCATTCTGCAGGTTAAGATTCATATTCTGTGACCTGGAATCTAACCAAATACTGATTGCCTAGCAGTGTTCTAGATGGTAGATATGTGGTACAGAGCTTCAAAATTGTGCCACAAGCCAACTTTTGAAACAATCATTCAAAAATTTACAATCGTTGAAATTATATTTAAACAGTATCTATTTACTTCTATCAATTTTCTGAACTCAGGAATTATTTTCCCTTATAGTACACTTTATGCGTTGCCAGAGCTTATTCTAGTGACTGCACCATGAAGCAACACCCATTGATGTTCCTGTTGAATCATCCCAGTTAGTCTGATTGTTATAACTTTTTTTTTTTTTTAAATCATTGTGAGGGTCTTTGCTTTGTCTGGGTATGTAAAATATTAAACTTTTATTTTGACTTAATTTTTTATATATATCACAATTTTGTCTACTAATGTAGAAGGTATGTATGATTATCTTTTTTATGATATGCCATTAGGTACTTCTAAATAGAATATTACTTTGTTAATTTTTTCAATTGTTCCTTGTCAGTGGATGGATTATTTGTTCTCCGTATTAATAGCCACTGCCTGAGTTATTTATAGGAATGCGTTTGGGTTTTTGTTTGCTTGCCTGTTTTCTTTTGGTGAGGTTTTTTATTGTAAAGGTCCTTAGATTCTAAGTATTAGTCTTTATAGGAAAGCTTTCATTTTAAGAATAGGACATTTTTGGTTCAAAGGACTTGTTATTTAATGCTGTCTGTGTTTTGCAATTTCTGTTTCTCTAAAGATAACAAGAATGCTATTTCTTGGTGTAAAAAAAAAAAAAATCCTGTTCTTAACTTTTTACAGATCCATTAGATGTGATAGATGTGGATTGGTCTGGTCTTATGCCAAAGCATCCAAAAGAACCACGAGAGCCTGGGGCTGCACTGTTAAAATTCACACCTGGAGCTGTTATGCTCAGAGTTGGGATTTCTAAAAAGTTGGCAGGTTCTGAACTCTTTACCAAAGTCAAAGAAACATGTCAGAGACTTTTAGAAAAACCCAAAGGTAATTGCATTCTACTTTGTGCAGTGTCTCCTATAGCTTAATTAAGTGCCTTTGCAAAGGGTGCTGTTCTGTTCTCATGCAGCACTTACCATATAAGAACTGGGTTTTTGTTTTTGTTTTGAGGACTCACTTAGGTTCTTTATTTAAATCTTCTTTGAAATTTTAGAAAGGAATTTTGACCATGAAAATTAAAACCCACAGAAAAGTTTCAAAAATAGCACAAATGAGCTTTCTTACCGTAATTACTTTTTAACAGGTAAGTTCAAATGTCAGAGCCCTCAGTGGTGTTCCCAAAACTAAACAAAGCAGAGCCTGGAAGAGTGAACTAGATATTTTTCATATCTAAGTAAACTGGGTGTCTTGGCAACCCTTTCCCCTGGAAAATGCAGAGTTCTAACCAAATGCAAATGTGTAGGTTGAGCCTTTAACGAAGGGATAAAAACTTAGAACTTGGTGTCTAGACCAGATGGTCTGGATTCCTCAACAGGCCCACCACTTGTTAGCTATTATTTAATCTCTGTGTGTTAGTGTCACCATTTGTAAGCTGGGAATAATTAAACCATCAACTTCATAAGATCGTTAGGAGGAGCAAATGAGGTATTGTAAGTAAAATACTTAGAACAATTCCTGACATTTAGTGACACTCAATAAATATTGACTGCTACTATTTCGTTTGAAAATATTTTATCACATTGATTTGAGACCTTATGGCAACAACTTTTCACTATTCTACAGTTTTTTTCTATTTTATCTGGTTCCTACCTTATTAATACTTTATTAATGGGAGGGGGATGACTGTAGTAAAAAGGAAAGGAGATAAAACATTAAAGCGACATTTAATTTTATATCATGTTTGTGAGAGTAAAAAAAGTTTAGGTAAAAAAAGCTTTTTACTAATACAAAATTGAAAAAAATTGTTTCAGGGTTTGTTTTTTTTTTTTTTTGACTGTTAGCATAAGCAATAAAACTTTGTTTG
The DNA here is from genome assembly GCF_964656455.1 of Halichoerus grypus. Classification (NCBI taxonomy): domain Eukaryota; kingdom Metazoa; phylum Chordata; class Mammalia; order Carnivora; family Phocidae; genus Halichoerus; species Halichoerus grypus. Next base: position 55,642,132 of record NC_135715.1, on the reverse strand, counting down.
ACATGTCCCAATGAACATAGAATGTATGTACATGAAACAAATTATAACTGTGAATGTATATTAACTTGACAAATGACCAAATTCTTGGATTCCTGCCCCACTCTTTTTACCGTAGTTGGTTGGCTCTGTGACCTTAAGCAAATAACTCCTGTGGGTATAAAATGATGGAACGAAACCCCTAAGGTCTTACCCACCTCTGAAGCTATTTGCTCCTATGACTTTGCTAACTATAGAAATGCAGTTTGGCCCTAACTTAATGACATATATTGTAAAAGGGGGTTAATTGTTGCTTACCAATCAGATCTCTCCTACTTTTTGCTGTGATAGCTTTATTAGAGAACGAGAGAACTGATACGTGATGCTCAATATAAGTTTCCTAAGGAATGGGACTTCGTCTACTGTTGTATCCATTGTCTAATGATCTTAGACATTCTTACTAATTATGCTAGTGCCTAGAAGAGTACCCGACACACAGTAGGTACTCAATAGGTATTTGTAAAATAATTGGTACTGATTTTTTCCTTCCCATTTGGTCTGTTTCAGTGCCCCAGTACTGAAGAAAGTATATCCCTATGCCATATGTAATTTTTAAAAAAATTCTAAGATTGAAAACCGAAAATTTTACGTGTATACTGAAATTTAAATTGCTTCTGTCTAGGTTTTCTGTGTCTAGTGTGATAGATTTAAAAACAAATACAGGGGTGCCTGGCTGGCCCATTTGGTAGAGCCTATAGCTCTTGTTCTCAGGGTCATGAGTTCGAGCCCCATGTTGGGTGAAGACTTACTTTTAAAAAGAAAAGGTACAACTAAAACAGTCTTGAATAATTAGGTGGTAGTCATTTCAAAACCACGAAGAAACTGGACGTTTAACCATGTTATACTTTCTAGGGACATGTGCAAGTGTGTGTTTTGTCTTCTGTTTTGAAAGCAACTTCGTTATTGTGTATAAAAATGCAACTGATTTCTGGATATTAATTTTGTATCCTGCAACTTTACTGAAATCATTTGTTACCTCTAGGAAAACTGCCTTTGCTGTATCCCCAAGGTATTGGACTATTGTGTTTTTATTTTCATTATCTCCATGTATTTTTTGTTTTCCTCTTTCATTTCTTTGTTGACCCATTGGTTGTTTTTAGTAGCATGTTGTTTAACCTCCACATGTTTTTTTCCCCTTATAATTTCTAGTTTTATACTGTTGTGGTCTGAAAAGATGCAGGATATGATTTCAATCCTCTTAAATTTACTGAGACTTGTTTTGTGGCCTATTATGTATATTGCCTATCATTTTCACCATTGTTATGGTAACTTTGATAAAGTATAGACTGTGGAATATTGAAGCAGCCAGTAACACTTTCCTATTTTAGGAAAACTTAATGCCTGTTTGTTTTTATTAAAAGATGCAGACAGTCTTTTTGAACATGAATTGGGGGCTCTCAACATGGCTGCATTACTACGAAAAGAAGAGCGAGCAAGTCTTCTTAGTAATCTTGGACCATGTTGTAAAGCGTTATGCTTCAGACGGGATTCAGCAATCCGGAAGCAGCTTGTTAAAAATGAGAAGGTACTGTTGTTTCCTTGAAAAAAAATGCAAAGTGTATGCATTGTATGAATGTATGTATGAATTATATGAATGGCATTTTTTTTTTCATTTGATTGCTTTAAGGTGAGATTAAGGTCTCATCTGCTTTTATGAGTTCGGTTTCCTAGTCTTTTACACATGTAAAAGGAAGAATTCTATTTATAATAGTTTTCATTTTATTTTAATAGTATTGATGAACATTTGTGAATAGCAATTTGTTATTCAAAATTAGATGCATAAAGAATTTAAAATTTTCTTTCTGTGAAATATTTTGTGAAAAGTTTCTCAAGATAAATTTCTAGTACGTTTCATTATCTAAACAAGATCAGGGAAAAGATTTTCGAGACACAAGAGTGATAAGGATATTTATAAGAAGAAATAGTGTTTATGAGAATGTACCAGGTCAGAAGAAAGGGAAATAAATACAAGTGATTATATTTAAGCTTTTACTTGAGAAGAATAAAGGGAATTGAAACATAAGAGAAATAGAAATTTAGATTTGGGAGAGATCTGATCATGAGAAATTGAAAATGTCTTAACTTTTAAAACCAACTCTCTTAGGCTTTTTAAAGATTAGAGAAATATTCATTAGCTTTTTACCTGGGGACATTAAGAAAACATTGCTAGCAGAAAGTGTACTTCATTAAAGAAAAAGTCATGAAAAAGCAAGGGATGAACTCAACTCCAAAGATTAAAGTGGAAACAGATACAAGGCATAGGAGGTTTTTAAAGTCTTCCTTGATTAAAGGCCATTCTCAGAACTACTTTTGACAGAGTTGCTACTGTCATTCTTCTTCGCACTCCCATTTCATGTACTTCGTATACTACTTAGTTCCCTGCATTCTGTTGCTTAGGTGCCCATTGCTCCTTGCAGCTTTTCTCAGCTGGAAAATTTCCAGAATTAAACCCCAGGTAGCCCTAATAAGCATGTAGGTAATGAATCACTTCTCTTTTATGTATCTAGAGTGGTACTGCTTCCATCCTCAGTATCGAATTTGAAAAATAATCCATCATATCATTTTCTGTTGGCTCAAGTAGGGGACGTCAGTTGAGAGAGGCTACACATTTCGAAGTCTCACCAGAATCCTGCCCCCTTTTTTATAAAAAATATTTTGTAACACTCCCTGGTTCCTCTTCTGATATGCCATATGCTTCTCAAAAATTGTGACAACCAAAAATACCCTTGTAAAATTCTCCTTGAGCACTGTTGTCAGAACCTTGTAATCCTTCAGTACAGGGCACAGCCCATTAACTAACACATGACACGTTATAAAAAGTTAGAGTGGCACAGTATAAATGTCTTAAATGATCCATCTAAAGAAAGCATTGTAAGCTTTCTGATCACTCAGGGTTAAAAATATTTGCACAAAAGCTGAAGAGAGAACTGAAGAAAAATGAATTTCAGATGCTAGAGAATCTCATGAAAAATGCTAGGAAAAATAAACAAAAACCTTTAAAATGTATAACTATAAAAGAAAAGTACAGACTAGGACCATTCATTGAGGAAAGTTGTATGACGGTAAACTCATATTGGTTGGCATTGTCTTTAAATATAATATGTATTTTAAAAATCATTCTTTACTATATATCAGAAGAGATAGGTAAAGGATGTGAAGAGAACACCTAGCTGCTTTAAATGAGTTTAACTCTCATTTGGTATTATAGTTTTGAAAGAATGTATAGAACCTGTAGCAAGCAAAAGGAAAGAAAGAATACCAAAAATAAATTAATAGGAAAACAGAAGTAGTAAAACCCAAAATTTGGTTCTGAAGAGATGAAAAATATTGATAATCCCCTACAAGTCTCACAGATAGTAAAAGGATAATATTGTAAAGAACTCTATGCACGTAAGTTTGACAATTTAGAAGAAATGGATCAATTGCTCTAAAAGCCACAAGCACCAAAACTTCCTCAAGAAGTAATAGATAATCTGAATAGTCCTGTGTCTGTTTCATTTGGTTTTGTTTTTATTGTTGGAAAAGAATTCTGCACTCTCAGATGATTTCACTGGCCAAAATCTATCAAACATTTAAGTTAGAAAAAACACCAGTTCTACCTAATTTCTTCCAGAAAATTGAAGAGACAGGAATACTTCCCACCTCATTGTATGAGGCCAGCAGTACTTGGCTATCAAAACTAGATAAAGACATCACAAGAAAACTATAGATCAATATCTCTCATGAACATAGTCATAAAAAAATCCTCAAAACTTGGAAATCAAATCCAGCAATATATAAAAAAGACTACACCACGACCAAGAACCATTTATCCTCTGAATGAAAGGCTGTTTTAATATTCTAAAATCATTCAATGTAATCTACACAGTAACAGACCAAAAAGAAAAAAATACCTCATCATATCAATTGATGCAGAAAAAACATTTGATAAAATTCAGCATTCCTTTACAATAAGAATTCTTAGCAAGCTAGAATTAGAGTCTTTTACTTTTTGAAGGGCATCTACAAAAACCTACAGCTAACATACTTAATGGTAAAAGTTTGAAAGATTTCCCGGAGAGATCAGGAACAAGGCAAGGATGCCTATTCTCACTACCCCTACTCTGCATTTACTGGAAGTTCTTGACAGTTCAATAAGAAAAGGAAATAAAAGGCATACAGATTGGAAAGGAAGAAGTAAAACTGTATTTATTCACAGACAACGTGATTGCCTACATAAAAGTTTCAAGGAATTTATCAGAAATGCTTAGAATTTATTTTATAAGTTTAACAAGGCCACAGGCTACAAAGCAGGCAAAAAGCAATTGTATTTCCTTATACTGATAGTGTATAGAAGTACCTGGGAATATGAAATGAAGGGGAAAAAATTTTTTTTTACCATGGCTCCCCCCAAAAAAGTACTTAGGTATAAATCTAACAAAACATGTACAGGCTCTGTGTGCCAAAAACTATAAAACACTGATTAAAAAAAAAAAATCAAAGATAACCTAAATAATGGAGAGATACATCGTGTTCATGGATTGAAAGACTCGATATAGTTAAGATTAGGATTCTCCCCAAATGGATCTACAGATTTAACACAATGCGGCAAAATCCCAGCAGGTCTTTTTGTTTGTTTTGTAGATACAAACTGATTCTAAAGTCTATGTGGTAAGTCAAAGCAACAAGAATACACAAAATAATTTTTTAAAAAGATGAAGGAAGTTGAAGGACTCACAGTACCCAATTCCAAGACTTACTATAAAGCCACAATACTCAAGATAATGTGGTACTGGCGCCAGGGATGAGACACTTAGATCGATGGAACAGAGTCCAGAAATAAACCCACACAAATATGACTAGTCAGCTGGCGTGGGGGGGGGGGGGATTTAAAAATGGGGTGTGTTTAAAGTTTTTATTTTGAGATACTTGATCTTCATCAAAATTTTAAACTTCTGTGAAAGAGACGGAGAATGAAAAGACATATACTGGAAGAAAATATTTGGAATCACTTTTTGGAAAAAGGACTTAGGTACTTAGAATATATAAAGAACTCTCAAAAATTAACAGAAAATAGGCAATCCAGTGTTTTTTAAATGGGCAAGACTTGAATGGACAATTCACCAAAGAGGATAAATGGATATATATGGATAAGCACAAGAAAAGATGTAAGAGGATAAATGGATATATATGGATAAGCACAAGAAAAGATGTTTGACAATATTAACCACTAGAGAATGCAGATTAAAACTTAGATACCATTGTGAATCTATTTTAATAGCTAAAAACCAAACAACAAAAAACCCCATGGTGAGGATGCAGAGCTTGAAACTGCCAGTGTTGCTGGTGAGAATGCAGCACGCTGCAGCCACTTTGGAAAACGGTTTGGTGGTTTCTTGTAAAGTTAGATATATACTCACTGTATGACCCAGTAATCCCATTGCTAGGTATTTACCTTAGAAGAATGAAAACTTATGTTCATATAAAAACCTGTCCACAAAAGCTTAGCTCAGGTCTTTTCATAATTTCCAACTGAAAACCACCCCAGTGTTCTATACATAGCTAACTGGTAAACTGGGGCACATCCATATAACGGATTACTAATTTTAATAAAAAATAACCAAACTGTCAGTACTGTTAACGACATGGATTAATCTCAGGAGTATGTGTCAGAAATCATACAGTATATAATTCCATTTATTTGATGTTCTGGAAAAGGCAAAACGATTAGAGAGACCCTGTCATTGGTTGTCAGGGGTTAGAGTTGGGCAGAGGGTGTGAACACAAAAAGGGACAGCAAAGGGAGTTTTCTGAATGATGAAACTTTATTCTGATTGTGGTCATGGTTACGTGAATCAATACATAAGTCTAAACTCACAGAACTACACGTAAAAAGTCAATTTACTGTATCACAACATACATATTTTTTAGTGTAGATGTGATCAAAGAACCACTGTTCTTTAAGGATCCTAGAAAGAAGAGAAATGGCAGAAGGCTTGATAGTCAAAACTCACCTTATTTCATTTATGAACATAGTTGGAGAACATTTAACAAAATTTTAGGACAGCAGTTTCCAAAAATGCTAATGTAGCTTTAAGTTACAATAATAGAGATACACATTTTAGCAGAAGGGAGGTAGTAGTTTCTCCTTACACTGCAGTGATCAGCTGTCTTCTAGAGAATTTGTTCACTTCTAGAGCCCACATTTTATGGGATAGTAACAGACCAGAAAGGAGTGTGGAGTGTTCGGTGCTTTTCTTCAGAGGACTGAAAGGTTGTCATGGAAGAGTAAGATTGAATTAGTGTGCAGCTCTAAAGAAGAGATTTTATTTCAACATGTTCAAGAATGTGCAGTGATTGTTGTTTGCTTTGTCGTTGGAAATAAAAGCTAGTTGATTACCTGTCAGGGATGGCTGAAGATTCCTACTTTAAGCAAGAGGTCCCCTTTTAAAGATTGCTTTCTTTTCTACGATTACTTGAATCTGAAAACATTTAATTTTGCTTTTAAATATCCATCCCAAATTAATTTTTCTTGCAGCTTTGATATTTTTGTTAGAGGTTAACCTGCCTGTCTTTCCTACTGTTAACTAATAACATACATCTTTTAAAATTTGTTTTTGTTTTCTTCAAATTAGGGCACTGTAAAACAAGCTTACACGAATGCTCCAGTGGTAGACAATGACTTGCTGCGATTGAGTCTTCGGCTATTTAAAAAGAAGACTACTTGTCATGCCCCAGGACACGAGAAGGCTGACGATAATAAACTCCCACAGCCCAGCGTCCAGCAGGAACTGTGTGTGTCTTAGGACTGAATTCCAGTGACATTTCTGGGACTGTGTTCCTTCAGGATTGCATATTCTTTTTCAGAGTTCTTTGGTTTGACAAACATTCAGGACAAAGGCAGAAAAGATTTATCAGCCGTGGTAAAAGGGTGAAGAACAACTTGGATCTAAAGTTTAATGACACTAGTTTTGGCTTAATTAAGATTTTACATAAATTTTTACACAGTACTTGATACTCCTGCGAAATAATGTGAAAACATCTAGATTTAGCAGTTTATTCTGTACCTTTTGTTAAAACTGAAGATTTTGGAAAACGGTTGCCACTGCTCTTGCAGCCTCTGAATATTTTTTATGAAATGGAGCTACTGACTTATGTTTTGGATCATCCCTACAGAAACTGATTTTATTCAGAATCAGTGTGTTCACAGAATGAATGCACACACTGCAATTTTGTGCTGTACAGAACTCTTGAAAGCGGATGCTTGGTCCCACATGCTGTGTTTGTGGGCAGACCTCCAGCAGGGGAGAGCCAAAGTACTTTTTTTCCTCTCTAAAGTTCTAAAAAAAATTACTAATGGGTTTTTTTTTTTTTAAATATATGTGCATTGTTACAATGTATATTGGACGTGTTTGGATTCTCAATGGTTTTGTTTGTTATCAAAGACTGTCTACTGTTTTTATTTTTAATAAATGTACCTTTCCTTTCCTTGTTCTAGATTCAGTTTGCTCTTCATTGATCTTATTCCTGATGTTCTGAAACATTTGTCATCAATGCTGTTTCATACTTCACATATATTACTGCTCAATAATGCAACAGGAGTTGAGGAATATACTTCAAATACAGCTCAGTAATACTTGAAGCGAACCAGGAGTTAGCAAACCTTTGTCATCTGACCTTTAAAATCCATTACCATCATATTTTTCAGAGCTATAACCTTTGATTACATTGAACTGTCTAGCCTATAATATGTAGAATGACTTAATTTTTTAAAATTACAATATTTGTTTTATTCTGTGTATATATATGTAACTCATGAAGTGGACTCTTAGAAGGATTTGAAAAGGAATCCAAGCTGCAGAATTTGTGGGCAGACAGTGGTAATAATAAAGGAAACCAATCAAAATTAAAATTTTTTTCATTGGCTCTCACAGGTTTTTTGTTAAAACTGTAATCCTGCATTACCTGGGTCAGTAGTTTTTGTATCCTCTAAAGGTAACAGTGGTACTGATGTAAAATTTCTGTTCAAGAAACATTCACTGTCTACTTAATTTATATCAGATAATTGACCCAGCAAAGGAAGTGGTCTTATTTTCAAATGACTTTGGAAGTGTGTATGAGAAAATGGCAAGCGGGGGAGTGGGGGGGAATGTAACCAGATTTTCCTGGTATCTGTTTCCTTTTCCAATTGGTAGATATTTTAAATAAAGAAGAAAAAAAATTCTTTAATGACCCTGGAGAATAAATATCCTTTAAAAAACGACTTCCTAAGTATAGTAGATAATATTTGCTGTAGCGCAAGCATCTAAAGTCCTAGAACTTCTAATCCTATTTCCCAGAATTGTGGAACAAAAATAATGGTTTTCCTGTTTTGTCCACTGACTTTAGGAATGTTTCACAAGTTATTCATTTACAGAATGAAAACTATGTACTTAAATTTGCCCTGTAATCAAATTTGTTGCCTTTTCAGGTTTGAATGTCTTTGTTACGTTATAGAAGAAAATTTCAGAGCTATTCCTCTGAACATTGAGTCATAGTATTCAGAGCTTGACATTCCCAGTGGGAACGTACTGTTCGGTCTCAATTTTTTTTTTTTAATCCAAACATTCTATGTATTGCTAATCATACCCTTAAAGTTCTTTAAAGCAAATCTTACTGAGTTTCCATAAAAGTTCTTGGACCATAATTAAAGTCTCAATGAAACCAATATTCCTGAAAACATGTGCTAGTCTATAAATTATTTGATAGGACAGTTGAAGGTGTGTTGCCTCATAACTGATGGCTCAGGTTTGTCCATTTCCCATAACTGCAAAACTGGACCCCAGCTGCTTGGTAATAAAGAGTTGGCAAGAGTAGGTCTGCAGTCCAAAATAAATGAGCGTTAACATAGACCACTGAGTCACTTGGATTTGTTTGGCAGCTATCCTCACCATTTTGTAGAGGGTTGTATTAACTGACAATAGATAACTTTTTCACAAAAATTTTGTAACTATACCCTACTCATAACTTAACATGCTGAAAAATCTAACATGTCACTTCTCTTCATTCTGTTCTGTAAATGCATGTTATCTTCCTCATCCTACCCCATGACTACATTAGGATTTTATGACTTATCTTTATTAACTTGAAATTTTGTGCCATTGGCAGAATATCCCACATTATGTGTTACTGTCCAGTGGGTAAAGATTAGGGTATATGTTATCCGTGTGGTGAGTGATGCTTTTGAGTCCTGGAAAGAAGAGCCAGCAGCTGAACCTCCACTTGTTATTTTAAAGAGTGTGTGGTTTCCACCTCAAGGTATTAATAAAAGGCAGATCCTGAACTCAACCTCCTCCCACAGACACACCGGATCTACAGCTGCATACAGAACAATTTTCTCTGGGCGAGGGGGAACCCTAAAAACAAAAATAGCTAAGTGACTCCTACACTGTGGGCAAAAAAGAAAAAATCCACAACGAAGCAAGTAGGAGAGGCTGAAATAAACCCCATCCTCAGTGTGGAGACCCACAATCAGGAGGGAACTCACAACCCTGAGCCTTTCCCTGAGGAGTGAAGAATTTGAACCCCATAGCCTGTGCCTGACTTTTAAGAGCTGCACCTGAGAGACAAGCCCCCAAAATGTCTAGCTTTGAAAGGCCATGGGGCTTTCATCCCCAAGACCCCCATAGGGGTCAGATGGACTCCCCCATCCCAGGGCCCATTGTAGAGGCAGTTGTCCGAAAAGTGTCCAGACCTTATGCAAAAGAGCCTTACTTGATTATCATCTCAAAGCACTGGCCTCATTTAAAACACATCTAGGGGCCTACTGAAAGACCTTCCCAAAATGGAGTCCATTAGGTGCAATCTTTGTGTCATTCCTCTGCCTTTTCCTGGCTCACTGGTATCTCCTAGAAGGAATTTGTACTCTCACCTGGCACCCCAACTTTTGTGGCTACTGCTCAGAGGACACCTCTTACTCGCTTAGCTCTGGTAGCCAGTGGGGCTTATTGTGGGTCCTACAGGATTGTTACAGATCCTATAACCTGAGTTATTAACTGGCTACCTCCCCCAGGGCATAGCAGTGAGGCAGCACCTAGTCTTTCTGTGAAAGTGGCCTATTAGCTTATCTTCATAGCTGTGGCCTAAGGGACAGGCTTCTAACTAAACGCATTTAAGGGCCAACTGTAATCCTTTGCAGGGTTTGGGGGAACGCTGTGTTAATAAGGCTCTTCCACCGCCACACTCCAGACTAATGGTATCTCCCAGAAAGGAGCTTGTACATATGTCTGGTGCCCTGGTTTTTGTAGTGTGACCCAGGGAAGCCCCTTGATTCCCTGGCTCAGATGGCTGGTGGGACTTGGATTCCTGGGCCCACTGCCATCCAGTCAGTACAGAGGGAGTAGATAAAAATCCTCATGTCCCAGTCTTCTCCAGAAAGAAGTATATTTACATATTTTAAGAGCTGCTGCCTGAGGGTCTGGTTCCCAATCAGCCTAAATCTAAGTGCTGCTAAGATCCTCCCATTTGGGACACTGACACGGTCAGCTACTGGGAACCACTGAAAACAAAGTAGACTGCTTGGAAAGTCACAAAGGTTTGAGAGACAACTGAGCTAGAGCAGGGTTGAACAGTAGGTTTCATCAGCACAAGACCAGTCCTTCAAGATTGGGAGAGGTAACTTTTACAGAGAGTCAAGGAAAATGAAGCAACAGAAGAATATGTTCCCAATGAAAGAACAAGTAAACCCTCAGGAAGAGAACTTAAGGAAATGGAGGTAAGTGATTCCCTCTGATAGAGTTCAAAATAATGGCCATACAGATACTGAGCTCAGGAGAAGAATGGACAAAAAATTAAAAATTTCAACAAGGAGATAGAAAATGTAAGAAAGTAGCAAACAGAAGTCACAGAGCTGAAGAATACAATAACTGAACTAAAAAATACAATAAAGGGGTTCAACAGCAGTCTAGATGGAGAAGAAAGGATCAGTCAAAGGGCAGTAAAACTCACCCAAGAGCAGCAAAAAGAAAAAAGAATGAAAAAGAGTTAAGATAGCTTTAGGGACTTATGGAATGACATCAACCAAACCAAGAATCATAGAGGTCCCAGAGAAGAGAGAAAGGGGCAGAAAACTTTTTTGACAAAATAATGGCTGAAAATTTCCCTAACCTGGGGAAGGAAACAGACATCCAGATTCAGAAATCCCAGAGAGTTCCAAAAAGGAATCCAAAGAGAGCCACACTGAGACACATTATAATTAAAGTGCCAAACATTAAAAGACAAGGAAAGATTCTTAGAAGAAGAAAAACATGTATAAGAAATCCACATAAGTCAGCAGATTTTTCAGCAGGAATTTTGCAGGCCAGAAGGGATTGGCACAATATATTCAAAGTAATGAAAGGAAAAAAAAAAAAAAAAGCAACTACTAACCAAGAATACCCAAGGGGGGGTTCTGGCCCAAGATGGTGCCATAAGAAGACCCTGAACTCACCTATTTATTACACTTATTTATAGAACAACTACTCTTGAAGACCAGAGGGCCAACTGAACAGCTTCTGCACAGCAAAAGAGAGAATGGCAAACGAGGACAGCAAGAGGGATAGGGATGTGGTAATGAAGGGAACCCCTACCCCCAATGCTGCAAACTGCAGTGGGGAGGGAAAGTACTGAGGGATGGAGAACAGATTCCTCTGTCCTTGGGCAAGAAAAAAGCCATGGTCAGGCACCTGGGTGGCTCAGATGGTTAAGCGCCTGCCTTTGGCTCAGGTCATGCTATCCAGGTCCTGGGATTGAGCCCCGCATGGAGATCCCAGCTCAGCGGAGAGTCGGCTTCTCCCTCTCTCTGCCTCTGCTTTTCCCCCTGCTTGTTCTCTCTCTCTTTCTCTCAAATAAATAAATCTTAGAAAAGGAAGAGAAAAGAAAAGAAAAAAGCCATGGTTTAAAAGAGCAATTAGCATATAAAAGAGCCAGCCCTAGAACCCCACCAAATAGGGAGCTGCTAGAAATCTCTCTGAGTGGGAGTCACTGACAGACACAATCTATGCTCTCCCTTCACCTTGAAAGCACAGACCAGTGTACGGTCCAGGCACCCTAAACAGCCTGCCTCCTCAGGGAGCCCCAGGCCCTTAGCTCACACCAGCCTCAGCCATCCCAAGGCAGCCACAGGGTGGTGCACACTGGGACACCCCTGGTTAGTGCTCACTATAGCTCCAGTCTTTGTGCCAAGGTGACACAGGTGCAAAGCATCCTGAAATACTCCAGGCCCACACCACTTCACTTTCAGATAGCTCACTAGGGCACCTCCAGTGCAGAGTGCTCCAGAACCTCCCAACTGACCTCTGTTTTAGAACCAGCTGCCCTACCAGGGTGCCCCCTGCACAGAGTGCCCTGGGAACCCCTCAATCATGCCTGCATCAGTTCCAGCCACCCTGCAAGAGCACCCCCTACATGGAGTGCCCTGGAACACTCCCATCTGCACCAGCCTCTGCTCCAGTCAAATGGCCAGGGCACTCCCTGACTGAGTACCCCAGGATACTTCAGTTTGCGCCAAATTCAGCTTCAGCTGTGCTGCCAGGTTACCCTCACTATGGAGAGTCCCAGGACATACTGGCTTGCAAACATTTCAGCTTCGGCTGTCCTGCCAGGGCACATTTTGTATGGAGAGCCCAGGGACCACAGAGGCTTGCACCCACTTTAGCTTTAGCTGTCCTGACAGGGCACCCACTGCATGAAGAGCCCTGGGACCCCCAATCCACAACACCCACAGCTCTATCCAGCACAAGTCACCAAGCACAGTCTACATAGGGGATCCCCATACACAAAACCATTCCTTCAAGTTTAGGAGAAGTAGCTGTTCTACCTAATCCATAGAAAAACACAGAAAGTCAAGCAAAATGGGGAGATGGAAGAATATGCTCCAAAAGAATGAACAAGAATGAAAGGAAACAAAGATAATTAACATGCCTAATAAAGAATTTAAAGTAATGATCATAAAGATGCTCATCAAAGCTAGAGAGAGGAGTAGAAAAAACTCAGTGAGACCTTTGATAAAAAGATAGAAAATATAAAAAGCAACCAATCAGGATTGAAGAATACAATAACTGAAATGAAAAATACACTAGAGGGAATCAACAGATTAGCAGATGCAGAAGAATATATCAGTGATCTGAAAGACAGGGTAATGGAAACACTACAGTGGAACAGCAAAAAGAAAAAAGAATTTTACAAGTGAGGATAGGCTAAGGCATCTCTTGGACAACATCAAGCAAACATTCACATTATAGGAGTCCCAGAAGAATAAGAGAGAGAAAGGGGCAGAAAATGTATTTAAAGAAATAATAGCTAAAAACTTTCCTAACCTAGGGAAGGAAATAGATATTCAGATTCAAGATGTACAGAGTTCCAAACAAGAAAAACTCAAGGAGGTCCATACCACAACACATAATTAAAATGTCAAAAGTTAGAGCATTTTAAAAGCAGCAAGAGAGAAACAAAAAGTTATGTATAAGGGAAACCCTATAAGGCTATTAGCTGATTTTTCAGCAGAAACTTAGCAGGGAGTGGCATGATATATTCAAAGTGATGAAAGGAAAAAACCTACAGCAAAAATATATGGCAAGGTTAGCATTCAGATTTGAGGGAGAGAGAAGAATTTTCCATACAAACAAAAGATAAAGGAGTTAATCACCACTATACCAGGCTTACAAGAAATGTTAAAGGGACTTAGGTGGAAAAGAAATGACCATAATTAGACATAAAAAAATTATGAATAAATGGATGTAAAATAGGACAGCATACACATAAAATGTGGAGAATAAAAAAAAAAGGTTTTTTTAGAATGTGTTTGAACTTAAATGACCATCAAATTAATATAGGCTCCTGTATACTTAGGATGTTATACATGAACCTCATGGTAACCACAAACCCAAAACCTGTAATAGATACACAAAAATATTAAAGAGAAAGAAAACCACACCTAACAATGCCAAGAACCATCAATCACAAAGAGCAAGAGAAGAAAAACAGAAATGGAGAAAAACTACAAAACAACCAGAAAACAAATAACAAAATGGCAATAAGTACATAACCATCAATTATTTCTTTAAATGTAAATGGCCTAAGTGCTCCAATTAAAAGATATAGGATGGAGGTGCCTGGGTGGCTCAGTCAGTTAAGCATCCAACTCTTGATCTCAGCTCAGGTCTTGATCTCAGGGTTGTGAGTTCAAGCCCCATATTGGGCTCCATGCTGGGTGTGGAGCTACTTTAACCAAAAACAAACAAACACCAAACCAAACCAAACCACAACAAAAAAGCATGTAGGGTGGAGGAATAGACTAAAAAACAAACAAACAAACAAACAAAAAACCGTTTATATGTTGCCTACAAGAGACTCACCTCAGACCTAAAGACACATACAGACTGAGAGTGAAAGGAAGGAAAAGCATTTACCGTGCAAATGGACATGGGGGGCGGGGGGGGAAACCAAGGTAGCAATACTTACATCAGAAAAAAAATACCTTAAAAGAAAGACTGTGGTAGGAGACAAAGAATGGCATTACACAATGATAAAGGGGTCAATCCAACAAGAAGATATAACAATTGTAAATATCTATGCACCTAAAAACAGAAAGCAAATATTAACAGAGATAAAGAGGGAACTTGATAATAAAATAATAGTAAAGGACTTGAACACCCCACTTATATCAATGAATAGATCATCCAGGCAGATTATCAATAAGGAAACAGTATTTTTGAATGAAACATTAGACCAGGTAGACATAACAGATATATAAAGAACATTCCATCCAAAAACAACAGAATATATATTCTTTTCAATTGCACATGGAACATTTTCCAGAATAGATCACATGTAAAACATGCCTCAATAATTTTAAGAAGATTAAGATACCATGCACAATGGTATGAAACTAGAAATCAATCACAGGGAAAAAAACTGAAAAAACACAAACATGGAGTCTAAACAACATGATAACTAAACCACCAATGGATCAATGGCACAATCAAAGAAATTAAAAAGTACATGAAGACTAATGAAAATGAAAACATAATGGTCCACAATCTTTGGGATGCAATGAAAGCAGTTCTAAAAGAAAAATATATCGCAAAACAAGCCTACCTTAAAAAACAAGAAAAAGCTCAAATAAACAATCTAGCCCTACACCTAAAGGAACTAGAAAAAGAAAACAAAGCCTAAGGTGAGAGAAGGAAGGATAACAAAGATAAGAATAGATATAAATAACAGATATTTTAAAAAATAGAAAAAAATCAATCTAACCAAGAACTGGTTCTTTGAAAAGATAAACAAAATTGACAACCCTTAGCCAGACTCATTAAGAAAAAAGTGAAAGGATCCAAATAAATAAAATCAGAAATGAGAGGAGAAAGAACTGACACCACAGAAATACAAAGCATTATAAGAGAATATTGTGAAAAATTACAGGCCAACAAATTGGACAACCTAGAAGAAATGGATAAATTCCTAGAAATATACAATCTTTCAAAATGGAATCAGAAAGAAAAAATCTGAACAGATTAATTACTAGTAAAAAAACAGAATTGGTAATCAAAAACTACCAAAACATAAAAGTCCAGAACCAGATGGATTCACAGCTAAAGTCTACCAAGCATTTAAAGAATTACTATATTCCCCAAACTATTTCAAAATATAAAAGTGGAGGGAACACTTCCAAATATATTGTATGACACCAGGTTACCATAATACCAAAACCAAAGGCACCACAAAACAAGAAAACTACAGGCCAGCATCCCTGATGAACATAGATGCCAAATTCTCAACAAACAATAGCAAACCACATTCAACAATATGTTAAAAGGATCATTCCCCATGGTCAAGTGGGATTTATTCTAAGGATGCAAGTATGGTTCAATAATTGCAGATCAATAAGCATGAAACACCACATTAAAAAAAAAAAAGAGGGATTGAAATTATATGATCCTCTCAATAGATACAGAAATTTGATAAAATTTAACATCTGTTCATGATAAAAAGTCTCAACAAAGTAGGTTTAGAGAGAACATACCTCAACATTAGAAGGGCCATATATGACAAACCCACACTTAACATCATACTCAATGGTAAAAAATTGACAGCTTTTCCCCTAAGGAAGAAGACAAGGATATTCACTCTTGCCACTTTTATTCAACATAGTATTAGAAGTCCTAGCTACAGCAATCAGACAAGAAAAAGAAATAAACAGTGTCCAAATTGGTAGAAAGAAGTAAAACTGTCACTGTTTGCAGATGACTTGACACTATACATAAAAAAACCATAAAGTCTCCACCAAAAATCTATAGGAAGTAACACATGAATTCAGTAAAGATGCAATATACAAAATTAATACCCAGAAATCAGTTGTGCTTCTCTACATTAATAACAAAGTAGCAGAAAGAGAAATTAAGAAAACAATTCCAGGGGCGCCTGGGTAGCTCAGTCGTTAAGCGTCTGCCTTCAGCTCAGGTCATGATCCCAGGGTCCTGGGATCGAGCCCCGCATCGGGCTTCCTGCTCAGCAGGAAGCCTGCTTCTCCTTCTCCCACTCATCCTGCTTGTGTTCCCTCTCTTGCTGTGTATCTCTCTGTCAGATAAATAAATAAAATCTTAAATAAAAAAAAAAAGAAAGAAAGAAAGAAAGAAAAAGAAGAAAGAAAGAAAGAAAGAAAGAAAGAAAGAAAGAAAGAAAGAAAGAAAGAAAGAAAGAAAAAGAAAGAAAGAAAGAAAAAGAAAACAGTTCCATTTACAATTGCACCAAAACAACCTAGGAATATATTTGACCAAAAAAGTGAAAGACCTGTACCCTGAAAACTATAAAATATTGAATGAATGAAACATCAGACCAGGTGGACATAACATATATATAAAGAACATTCCATCCAATAACATATTTTTGGACCACAATGCTTTGAAACTAGAACTCAATCACAAGAGGAAAGTCAGAAAGAACTCAAATACATGGAGGCTAAAGAGCATCCTACTAAAGAATGAATGGGTCAACCAGGAAATTAAAGAAGAATTTAAAAAATTCATGGAAACCAATGAAAATGAAAACACAACTGTTCAAAATCTTTGGGATGCAGCAAAGGCAGGGGTAACAGGAAAGTGTATAGCAATAAAAGCCTTTCTCAAGAAACAAGAAAGGTCTCAAATACACAACCTAACCCTACACCTAAAGGAGCTGGAGAAAGAACAGCAAATAAAGCCTAAATCCAGCTGGAGAAGAGAAATAATAAAGATCAGAGCAGAAATCAATGAAATACAAGCCAAAAGAACAGTAGAACAGATCAACGAAACTAGGAGCTGGTTCTTTGAAAGAATTAACAAGATTGATAAACCCCTGTGCCAGACTTATCAAAAAGAAAAGAGAAATGACCCAAATAAATAAAATCATGAATGAAAGAGGAGAGATCACAACCAACACCAAAGAAATACAAACAATTATAAGAACATATTATGAGCAACTCTATGCCAGCAAATTAGATAATCTGGAAGAAATGGATGCATTCCTAGAGATGTATAAACCACCAAAACTGACCAGGAAGAAATAGAAAACCTGAACAGACCTATAACCACTAAGGAAATTGAAGCAGTAATCAAAAATCTCCCAACAAACAAGAGCCCAGGGCCAGATGGCTTCCCAGAATTCTACCAAACATTTAAAGAAGAATTAATACCTATTCTTCTGAAACTGTTCCAAAAAATAGAAATGGAAGGAAAACTTCCAAACTCGTTTTATAAGGGCACCATTACCTTGATCCCAAAACCAGACAAAGACCCCATCAAAAAGGAGAATTACTGACCAATATCCCTGATGAACATGTATGCAAAAATTCTCACTGGGGCGCCTGGGTGGCTCAGTCAGTTAAGCGGCTGCCTTCGGCTTAGGTCATGATCCCAGGGTCCTGGTATTGAGCCCCACGTCGGGCTCCCTGCTCGGCGGGGAGCCTGTTTCTCCTTCTCCCTCTGTCTGCCTCTCTGCCTACTTGTGCTCTCTCTCTCTCTGTCAAATAAATAAAATCTTTAAAAAAAAAAAATTCTCACCAAAATACTAGCCAATAGGATCCAACAGTACATTAAAAGGATTATTCACCACGACCACGTGGGATCTATTCCTGGGCTGCAAGGTTGGTTCAACATCCGCAAATCAATCAGTGTGATACAATACATTAATAAAAGAAAGAACAAGAACCACATGATCCTCTCAATAGATGCAGAAAAAGCATTTGACAAGTACAGCATCCTTTCTTGATCAAAACTCTTCAGAGTATAGGGATAGAGGGTACATACCTCAATATCATAAAAGCCATCTATGAAAAACCCACAGCAAATATCATTCTCAATGGGGAAAAACCAAGAGTTTTCCCCCTAAGGTCAGGAACACAGCAGGGATGCCCACTATCACCACTGCTATTCAACATAGTACTAGAAGTCCTAGCCACAGCAATCAGACAACAAAAAGAAATAAAAGGCATCCGAATCACAAAGAAAAAGTCAAACTCTCACTCTTTGCAGATGATATGATACTTTATGTGGAAAACCCAAAAGACTCCACCCCAAAACTGCTAGAACTCATACAGGAATTCAGTAAAGTGGCAGGATATAAAATCAATGCACACAAATCAGTGGCATTCCTATACACCAACAACAAGACAGAAGAAAGAGAAATGAAGGCGTCGATCCCATTTACAATTGCACCCCAAACCATAAGATACCTAGGAATAAATCTAAGCAAAGAGGCAAAGAATCTGTACTCAGAAAACTATAAAATACTCATGAAAGAAATTGAGGAAGACACAAAGAAATGGAAAAATGTGCCATGCTCATGGATTGGAAGAACAAATATTGTGAAGATGTCAATGCTACCTAGAGCAATCTACACATTTAATGCAATCCCTATTAAAATATCATCAACTTTTTTCACAGAGCAGGAACAAATAATTCTAAAATTTGTATGGAACCAGAAAAGACCCCAAATAGCCAGAGGAATGTTGAGAAAGAAAAGCAAAGCTGGTCGCATCACAATTTCAGACCTCAAGCTGTATTGCAAAGCTGTAATCATCCAGACAGTATGGTACTGGCACAAAAACAGACATATAGATCAATGGAACAGAATAGAGAGCCCAGAAATGGACCCTCAACTCTATGGTCAACCAATCTTCGACAAAGCAGGAAAGAATGTCCAATGGAAAAAAGAGTCTCTTCAACAAATGGTGTTGGGAAAATTGGACAGCCACATGTAGAAGAATGAAACTGGACCATTTCCTTACACCACACACAAAAATAGACTCAAAATGGTTGAAAGACCTAAATGTGAGACAGGAGTCCATCAATATCCTAAAGGAGAACACAGGCAGCAACCTCTTCAACCTCAGCTGCAGCAACTTCTTCCTAGAAACATCGCCAAAGGCAAGGGAAGCAAGGGTAAAAATGAACTATTGGGACTTCATCAAGATAAAAAGCTTTTGCACAGCAAAAGAAACAGTCAACAAAACCAAAAGACAACCGACAGAATGGGAGAAGATATTTGCAAATGACATATCAGATAAAGGGCTAGTATCCAAAATCTATAAAGAACTTATCAAACTCAACATCCAAAGAACAAATAATCTAATCAAGAAATGGGCGGAAGACATGAACAGGCATTTTTCCAAAGAAGACATCCAAATGGCCAACAGACACGTGAAAAAGTGCTCAATATCGCTTGGCATCAGGGAAATCCAAATCAAAACCTCAATGAGATACCACCTCACACCAGTCAGAATGGCCAAAATTAACAAGTCGGGAAATGACAGATGTTGGCGAGGATGCGGAGAAAGGGGAACCCTCCTACACCTTTGGTGGG
This sequence comes from Halichoerus grypus, assembly GCF_964656455.1. Taxonomy (NCBI): domain Eukaryota; kingdom Metazoa; phylum Chordata; class Mammalia; order Carnivora; family Phocidae; genus Halichoerus; species Halichoerus grypus. The sequence continues at coordinate 55,622,263 of NC_135715.1, read as the reverse complement.
AGTGCAAGCTGGTGCAGCCACTCTGGAAAACAGTATGGAGGTTCCTCAAAAAGTTGAAAATAGAGCTACCATACGACCCAGCAACTGCACTACTGGGTATTTACCCCGAAGATACAAATGCAGGGATCCGAAGGGGTACATGCATCCCGATGTTTATAACAGCAATGTCCACAATAGCCAAATTGCGAAAGAGCCAAGATGCCCATTGACAGATGAATGGATAAAGAAGATGTGGTATATATATACAATGGAATATTATGCAGCCATCAAAAGGAATGAGATCTTGCCATTTGCAATGACGTGGATGGAACTGGAGGGTATTATGCTGAGTGAAATAAGTCAATCAGAGAAAGACATGTATCATATGATCTCACTGATATGAGGAATTTTTGATCTCAGGGAAAAAAAATATTGATGAAAAAATTGTAAATGACACAAATAAATGGAAAGACATACATGCTCATGGATTGGAATAATATTGTTAAAATGTCCATACTATGCAAAGCAATCTGTAGATTCAAAGCAATCCCTATCAAAATACCAACAACATTTTTCACTGAACTAGAATGAATAATCCTAAAATGTGTATGGAATCATAAAAGACCCTAAATAGCTAAAGCAATCTTGGGAGATAAGAACAAAGCTGGGGATACCACAATCCCAGATTTCAATATGTATTACAAAGCTGTAGTAATCAAAATAGTATGGTCCTTACACCTGACACTAATATAACACTGTATGTTAACTATTCCAGAATTAAAATTAAAAACTTAAAAAAAAAAAAAAACACAGTATGGTCCTGGAACAAAAATAGACACATGATCAAAAGAACAGAATAAGCTGCCCAGAAATAAACCCACAATTATATGGTCAATTAGTCTATGACAAAAGAGGCAAGAAAATACACTGGGGAAAAGGCAGCCTCTTCAGGAAATGGTGCTGGGAAAACTGGACAGCCACATGCAAAAGAATGAGACTGGACCACTTTTTTACACCATCCACAAAAATAAACTTAAAATGAACTAAAGACCTACATGTGAGACCTGAAACCATAAAACTCCTAGAAGAGAACACAGGCAGTAATTTCTCTGACATCAGCCACAGTAACACTTTTCTAGATATGTCTCCTCAGGCAAGGGAAACAAAAGCAAAAATAAACTATTGGGACTACATAAAAATAAAAGGCTTTTGCAGGGCGCCTGGGTGGCTCAGATGGTTAAGCGTCTGCCTTCGGCTCAGGTCATGATCCCAGGGTCCTGGGATCGAGTCCCGCATCAGGCTCCCTGCTCCTTGGGAGCCTGCTTCTTCCTCTGCCTCTCTCTCTCTCTGTCTCTCATGAATAAATAAATAAAATCTTTAAAAAAATAAATAAATAAATAAACAAATAAAAGGCTTTTGCAGAGTGAAGGAAACCATCAACAAAACAAAAAGTCAACCTACTGAATGGGAGAAGATATTTGCAAATGATATATCCAATGAGGGATTGGAATACAAAATATATAAAGTCTTACACAACTCAACACCAAAAAAAGAAAATTTAATTAAAAAATGGACAGAGGATCTGCATAGATATTTTTCCAAAGAAGACATACAGATGGCCAACAGAAATTTGAAATGATGTTCAACATCACTAATCATCAAGGAAATGCAAACCAAAGCCACAATGAGATAGCACCTCACACCTGTCAGAATGGCTAAAATAAATAAGACAAGAAATAACAAGTGTTGGTGAGGATGTGGAGAAAAAGGAATCTTCATGCACAGTTGGTGGGGATGCAAACTGGGGCAGCCACTGTAGAAAACAGTATGGAGGTTCCTCAAAAAATTAAAAATAGAAACACCAACTCAAAAAGATATATGCACCCCTATGTTTACTACAGCATTATTTATGATAGCCAACATATGGACGCAACCTAAGTGTCCATTGGTAGGTGAATGGATAAGGAAGATGTGGTATGTATGTATATATATATACACATACACACACACACACACACACACAAAATGGAATATTTCTCAGTCAAAAAAAGAATGAGATCATGCTATTTGCAACACCATGGATGGACCTAGAGCGTATTATGCTAAGTGAAATAAGTCAGACTGAGAAAGACAAATACCAAATAATGTCACTCATAAGTAGAATTTAAATAAAAAAAGAAAGAAGCAAACAAAAAGCAAAATCAGACCTGTAAATATAGAGAACAAACTGATGGCTGCCAGAGGATAGAGGGATGGGCAAAATGGATGAAGGGAAGTAGGAGATACAGGCTTCCACAAGAATGAATAAATCACAGGAATAAAAGGCACAGCATAGGAAATATAGTGAGTGATATACCATTGTATGGTGACAGATGGTAGCTACACTCGTGGTGAGCATAGTAGAATGTACAGAGAAGTGGAATAACTGTGTTGTACACCTGAAACTAAAGTAACATTTTGTGTCAACTGTACTAAAAAAAAAATTTTTTTTTAAGAGTACTCTACCAGCAAAATTTCTTTTTTAGAATTGAAGAGGAGGTAAGAGTTTTCCAGATAAGCAAAAGCTAAAGTTGTTCCTCGCCCCTGGACTGCCCTAACAAGAAATATTAAAGGCACTTCTTTAAGCTGATATGAAAGGGTAGTGATTAGTGACAGGAAACCTTTGAAAGTAAAATCCCATTGGTAAAAGTAAAACTACAGTAAAATTCAGAACAACCCAACGTTGTAAAGGTGATGTGTTAATCACTTATAAAGCTAGTATGAAGATTAAAAGACAAAACTATATAATATATACTACACAGTGTATATAACTATAATAATTAATAGATATACAAAATAAAAAGATGTAAATTGTGACATCAAAACAAAATGTTGGGCGGTGGGGGGAGTTAAAATTTAGAGCTTTAGAAAGAGTTCAACTTAAGTTGTTATCGACTTAAATAGGCTATTATAAATATAAGTCATTTTATGTAAGCCTCATAGTAACCACAAAGCAACAACTTAACATAAAAGCTAAAGAAATCTAAGTACACCACTACAAAAATATCATCGAATCACAAAGAGAGCAAGAAGAAAGGAAGAAAGGAATTACAAAACAGCCAGAAATCAATTAACATAATGGCAATAAATCCATACCTATAAATTACTAAGTGTAATTGGACTAAATTCTCTGGTCAAAAGACAGAGTGGCTGTATGGATAAAAAATAAACAAGACTCAATTATATGCTGCCTATAAGAAACTTACTTCAGATATATGGACACATAGACTGGCAGTAAAGGAATGAAAAAAGATATTCCATGCAAATGAAAACCTAAAGAAAGCTGGGTAGCTATACTTCTCAGACAAAATAGACTTGAAGACAAAGACTGTAATAAGACACAAAAGTTCGTTATATAATAATAAAGAGTTCAACCCAACAAGATATAACATATATAAATATTTATGCAATGACAGAGAAGCACCTAAATATAGAGAGCAAATAGTAACAGACCTAAAGGGGAGAAATAGGCAGCAATACAATAGTAGAGGACTTTAATACCCCACTTTCATCAATGGGTGGATCATCCAGACAGAAAATCAATGAGAAATTACTGCCCTTGAATGACATGTTAGACTAGATGGACTTAACAGATATATACAGGGCATTCCATTCATAAGGAACAGAATACACATTTTTCTCAAGCACACATGGAACATTCACCAGGATAAATCATGTTAGGCCACAAAACAAGTGTTAATAAGTTTAAAATTAAAATCTTATCAAGCATATTTTCTGACCACAATGGTATGAAACTAAGAATCAATTACAAGAGAAAACTGGATAATTCAAAGTATGTGGAGATTAAATAACATGTTACTGAAAAACCAATGGCTCAAAAAAGAAATCAAAAGAGAAATTTAAAAATACCTTGAGATGAATGAAATGGAAATGCAACATACCCAAACTATGGGATGCAGCAAAACAGTTCTAAGAAGGATGCTCATAGTGATAAAACCCTACAATAACAAATAAGAAAGATCTCAGAGAAAAACCTAACTTTACACATCAAGGAACTAGAAAAAGAACAAACAAACCCCAAAGTGAGGAAAAGAAAGGAAATAACAAAGATCAGAGCAGAAATCAATGAAATAGAGACCAAAAAGACAATAGAAAAGATCAATAAAACTAAGCTGGTTTTTTTCAAGAAAAAAAATCAACAAGCTTTTAGCTCAACTCACAAGAAAAAAAAGATTCAAATAAAATCAGAAATGAAAGAGGATATGTCACAACTGATACTACAGAAATACAAAGGATTATGACACTATCTGAATAACTATTCTCCAACTAATTGGAAAACCTAGAGGAAATTGGTAAGTTCCTAGAAATATATAACTTACCAAAACTGAGTCATGAAGAAATAGAAAATCTCAACACACTGATTACTTAATAAGGAGATTGAATAAGTAATCAAAAAAACTTCCAACAAACCAAAGTCCAGGACCAGATGGCTTCACTGGTGAATTCTACCAACATTTAAAGGAAAATTCATACAAATCCTTCTCAAACTCTTCCTAAAAAATGAGTAGGGAACACTTAAAACTCATCTCATGAGACCATCATTACCCTGATACCAAAACCAGAAAAAGACACCACAAGAAAAGAAAATTACAGGCCAATACCCCTGAGGAACACAGATGCAAAAATCCTTAACCAAATATTAGCAAACCAAATTCAGCAATACATTAAAAGGATCATATGCCATGATCAAATGGGATTTATTCCAGAGATGCAAGGATGATTCAACAGCTACAAATCAATGCACCACATTAACATGCACCACATTAACAAAATGAAGGTTAAAATTCCTGTGTTAATCTCAATAGATGCAGAAAAAGCATTTGCCGAATTTAACATCCATTCATGATAAAAACTCTCAACAAAATGGATATAGAAGGAACCTACCTCAACATAATAAAAGCCGTATATGACAAGCCCACATCTATCATCATACTCAGTGGCAAAAAGTTAAATACTTTTCCTCTAAGATCAGAACTTGTCAAGGATGCCCACTCTTTGCCACTTTTATTTAACACAGTTTTGGGAGTCTTAGCAAGAGCAATTAGACAAGAAAAAGAAATAAAATTAATTAATTAATTGTCTAAATTAATTAGACAAGAAAAAGAAAAGTCATTCAACTTGAAAAGAAAGTAAAGCTATTTTTACTTCTTGCAGAGAATATTATATATAGACAACCCTAAACTCCATCAAAAAACTGTTAGAACTAATCAATGAATTCAGTAAAATTGTGAGATACAAAATCAATATATAAAAATCTGTTGAGTTTCTATACACTAATAATGAACTATCAGAAAGAGAAATTAACACTTCCATTTATAACTGCTGCATCAAAAAGAACTACTTAGGAATAAACTTAACCAAGGAGGTGAAAGATCTGCACACTGAAAAGTATAGATGTTGATGACAGACACTCAATAAGAAATAATTAAATGGAAAGGTACCCCATATGGATTGACAGAATTATTATTATTAAAATGTCCATACTACACAAAGCAATCTATAGATTCAAGGCAATCCTTATCAAAATTCCAATGTTACTTTTCATAGAAATAGAGTCTAGGTCATAAAAGGCATGGTAGCCTTTTATTTGTTCTCTTAGATCACTTGCTATGGATAAGCCAGCTGTCACACACAAGAACATTTTGAAACACTCTGGGAAGTCCATGTGGTGAGAAACCAAGGCTTTCTGTCAGTAGTCATGTGAATACGCCATCTTGGAGGTGGATCCTCCAGGCCCAGTCAAGCCTTCAAGCCTTCTAATTCTTTAGCTTAGGGTTGTTTTTTTTTAAATGATTTCTTCTTTCATCAGAAGAGATAAAGGATATAGATTTAAATCTCTGTCACTCCTGCACTTGTTTATTATCTTCAAAATAAGCTGGATCTAAAGAAAGCTGATATTTAAAGATTACTAGAACATAATTTGGGTATTTTTCAATCTGCATCACCTAATTATTCCAGATAAACTCTAATGGGCAGAATTCTTCTGTAGGTGCTGCTCTAATAAAAGTTTGGATCAAATAACAAAAGTCTATTCAAATTAAAGGAGATAAGTATGTAAAATTGCTGTGTAGACTGTGAAGTACTATATAAATGCAAGATAACTGCAGCTATCATTTTTATCTCACCAGTTCTTTATAGAGTAGTATTATGGGTTGAATTGTGTCTCCCCCCTGCCCACTGCCCCAAATTCACATGTTGAAATCCCAATCCCCAGTACCTCAGGATATAATGCATTTGGAGATGAGATCTTTAAAGAGATGATACCATTAGAGTGGGACCCTAATCCAGTATGACTGGTGTCCTTATAAGAAGAGGAAGAGACACCAGGGGTGCACTCGCACCAAGTAATAACCATGTGGAGGCAGCAAGGGGGATGATCATCTGCCCATCAATGAGAGAGACCTCAAAGAAAGTCAACTCTACTGGTACCTTGGTTTTTGACTTTCACCCTCCAGAACTGTGAGGAAATAAATTTGTTTTTAAGCTACTCAGTGTGTGGTATCTTGTTATGGCAGCCCTAGCAAATGAATCCTGGTGACTTTTAGTGTTGTCATTTCTTCAATCTGTACATTTTCACAGCTACAGTTCAAGCGCATGTTCACATTATTTTTAAAATAAAGAATTAGGTTTCTAAATTAAGCATTGCATTCAATAACCTTTAAATGTACCACACAATGTATCTACAATTAATCAAGCCCAACAGTAGTTCATTCTTGCATAACCAAGAAATTAGGGCAAAACACTATGACATATATAGGACACATTCTTAGCACTTGCAGGTAGGGAATAGGGAATTATATCTTATTTCTGATCTCTAATGTGATAAAAAGCATCAGGAAAATTATATGAAAATGATTAAGAAGAATGATTCTGATTTCAAAGCATATTAAGTTTAGAAACTAACAAAAACATCAAAATGACACCAAAACACCCATTTATACTAAATTCTAGATCTCATCATTTCTTGATTTGGACCATTCAACATTCTGCAGGCTTCTGCTTGTTATTCAGACACTCTCTCCCAGCCCTATCTTCCTAATCCATTCTCCACATTGACACCAGAATAATCTCTCTAAATTATCCTAAAATACAGGCATGATTGACCTGGTTTCTAGTTGGGGTCCTGCCACTGTCAAGTAAATAAACTTAAGCAAATCACTTAATCTCTCTAAGTGTCATTTTCTTAATCTATAAAGTAAGGGAGTTGAGTTGTAGGTTGTTTTAAATTTCCAGGACTCTCTGTCACTCCTGCACTTAACAAAAAACTTCGGTGAATGCTTTGGTTTTCTATGGAGGACAGTCCAAACAGAGAGCTTGGTCTGTGAACACCCTTCACAATCTCACCCCAACCTAGCTTTGGACATCTCCTTCCCATCATAATTTATCTTTTTTCTTATACCCAATAGATCTCCGTGGCTCTGTGGGCTTATTCATCTTCTGTGAGACTCAGCATCTTGGATGTTGTGTCTTATCTACCTTTGTGTGTCTAGTGTGGGACACTGACAGTGTTCTAAACACACTACCCCAAAACAGGGCACCTTGATGTATTGGACATTTTAAACTGAAGGAATTTGAGAAACAGCAGATGCAGGAAGATCTCACTGATCTCTTCCCTTATCCCTTTCCCTTGAAATACATCATAAGACTCTTGGGTGAGAGGCGTCCCTCCCTATCTTCAAGATGGAGGGATGCTGAGAAGAATCTAAAGAAATAGGTCTTGCAAAGATTCCCCCACTTTATTACATTTAGCTCCCATCCTTTTTGTCCTATCTTATTTTCCCACAACTTCCCATCTTCATCAAACCTAGCAAAAAACACTCAAGTTTAATGATTTCTTCAGGTCTTTATGTTCTTATGAAGACTCCCATGTCACATAAAATTTATATTAAAGTAATGTGAATGCTTTTCTCCTATTAATCTGTCATTTGAATTTCCATTCAGTCAGGGATCCTAAGAGGGTTGAGGAAAATTTTTCCTCCCCTACAGCACAGTGCCAGACGCATAAGTAATTTCATAACATTGGATGTTGTTTCTTCTGCTTTGAATACCACTTGCCTGCTCCTAACTCCAATTCCCCCTTTATTATATATTAAATCTATATTTATCCTTCAGATACAGTTCAATTGCTACTTCTTTGATGAAACTTTTCTCATTAAATGTTCTCTCCTCTCTGAACTTTGTTTTTTGTCTCTCACAGCATGCCTCTACTGTACACTGTATTATTATGGTCTCAATTATGTCACTTCTATAGTTGCATTCTAGTTGGCTGGATATGTATGCGTCCAGCTGGTTTCCCAGACTATAAACAACTTGAATTCAGAGACCATCTTTAAATGAACTTCTTAGTACCCATCTCATTCTAGCACTGTGAACACTTTTCCCTTGAACATGGTGCTAAATTAATTAAACAAGGAAGCCATTAGACCAAGATGATTCCAATGCCTTAGGAGCCTTCCTAAGCAAACCAAAACCGAAGCTTGAAATGCCTCAAGGTTCAGAAATCAAAACCTAAGGACAACTAATCCCTAACTGCCAACTAGGCTTTCCCAAATAAGGCAAACACTTCAGCTATAGCTGCCCAAATCCTTTTCTTGCTTTGCTTCCACCTCTTCTCTATAAAAGTCTTGACCCTGGTGGAGTGCTTTTTAATTACTTCCAGTGCTTTTTAACTATTATTGTCCAATTCCAATCTTTTTGCTCAAATAAACTCTTAAGATTTTTAAACATGCTTCAGTTTATCTTTTAACAAAAGTGAACACTCAAATGTTGGCTGAATCCAGTTGTAGAATAAGTGAAATTTGTCTGCTTGTTCATAAAATTTATGGATATTTTTTCCTTTGCATTTATTCCTTTAAGTAAGGACAGTTTTGTGATAGAATCGTTAGAATTGGTCAGGTTGCAGTTCAGTTCGCTTAAAACTTTCATCCATGTAATATAGCTTTTTTTTCATATTAACATGTAAATATAGGTAATAAAGTTTTCTTAGACCTCATTAATTTTTACTCTCAATTCCCAGGCCTCAGTTCTCTGCACTATTTTTCCATGTCAATTAAGTGTCATCTGTAGTGACGGGGGAAAAATGGACAAATAACCAAAAAATTATTTTAAAAGGGAAGCTATAATACGGTTTTTACACTTGTGGCAGCAATCCCGTCTCTATTGTTACCTCCATTCTTGCCCTTGGGCCCCCCCATGGATAAATGCCAGTTCTTTCCATCTGCACTGCTGTCTCATGCATAATATTTATGAATTCATTACAAATGTTCCAAATCATCAAGGGCAACTGAAGACAGTGCTAAGCTTTGTTAAAACTGTTACTGTGGTTAACCAGTGGCCTAGAACATCCACACCACCATGGATTTAGCTTTAGGAAGTTACTGAGCAAACCTGTTAACCACTGTTGAGCAGCGTTACAGAGATTATTGCTTAATTAATCTTTGCATTGTGCTAATAAGGATGTTAAATAGGTTCATCCTTGAATTCGGTTGTTCATAGAGAATATAAATTCCCTAAAGGGCAAATGTGGACAGACTTCTTATCAAAGTTAGCCATCCAACCAAGAAGCTCTTTTAATCATTTTGAGGCTAAAGGGGCTAGTAGGTAATTTCCTAATAAGTTGATGACATTTTTTTTTTTTTAAGATTTTTATTTATTTATTTAAGAGAGAGAAAGAGAGAGAGCACAAGTAGGCAGAGTGGCAGACAGAGGGAGAGGGAGAAGCAGGCTCTCCGCCGAGCAAGGAGCACGATGTGGGGCTCGATCCCAGGATCCTGAGATCATGATCTGAGCCGAAGGCAGCCGCTCAACCGACTGAGCTACCCAGGCGCCCCCAAGTTGATGACATTTCTAGTGGCTATATGTGAGATATTATTACCGTCTCTCCTGAAGATCTTTGCCTCTCTCTTTGGAAATAATCTCATATTACAATCCTTAAATAGATATTGGCTTTTATTTTCAATCAGATTCCACAGGGTATAGCATAAATTAAACTCTTAGCACTTATCTTTAACAAGCAGACTTTGGCGAAGATGGGAAATAGCTCTGCCAATAGTATCACTGTTCAATCAAGAATCCATTAGGTTAAAAAAAATTCTATCCAAAACTTCACATGATTAAACCAGAGAAAGTTCATGTTGGACAGGGTTGTTTTGGTTTGTTTGTTTGTTTTGTTTTGTTTTTTTAACTGGGGGAGTCCAGTTTACTTCCTACTGGCTTATCATGTGGGGTTTTTATGTGGGCAGGAGAGACCATGTCCCCAGACCTCAGTGGGTCATGGCTTATACTGGCACTCCATGGACACTAGTAACTAGATAATCCCTGGTGTGTCCCAGGATCTTGGTGCTGGCTTCCTCTCTCTGTGAAATGTGAAATAGACCAAATATTCACAGAAACATGAAAGGACTCCGCTTGGGTGTGTGTGGGGGGGTATGTGCAGGGAAGGAGGCTTTATAAGCACAGGTAAGGTAGAGATAATCTATCTTTGAAGGGGCTAATTGCTGGCCATTAACACGATTCTCTTGTTTCTACCACCCATATTCCAAAAACCATCTGTGTGGAAATTTCTTTCCTCTTTAGCTCTCTGTGTGGGAAGAGAAAATTCCTCTATTTATGATACATAGGACGGGTAGGAGGGATTTCCTTGATCTTGAATGTTTTGTATACATAAATTGAAAGTTACTTCAATTATGAAAATGTTTTTTCCTGCTGTTGGTGCATAATGTTGAGTAAGCCTTTTTGGTATTTTAACTGTGAAAACAGCTTAAATATGGAGAACTGAAATGAACCTGCTGAGCATAAGTAATAACTGATTTTAATGACTTTCACAATGAGTTCATAAAATACATTAAAACATAAGTTTAAATAATGAGCCTTCTAAAATCTAAGTACATAACATATTTACTTTAAGCTGTAATTAGCTTAAGTTGGTTTAATACTTATTCAGTTGGAAACAGTTTTTAAGCATGAAAAACTGTGAATGAAAAACATCTAAGTTGAATCAAAAAGACTTTAACCTAATCTTATCCACAAGTAGGCTGAAATTATATTTTTATTTGAACGAAAATCCCAAATGCCAGGGACCTAATGGATAACATTGAAATGTAGCTCATTATTATTTCATAACTCAGATTTTATTGTCCTATACATGATGCAGTTGTCTTAGATGCACACCCTAATGCTTAGCATTATGATGTATTAAAATAGACCAGAGAAGTGAAAGTTAACTATTGGTGTCCATTGTTATTCTTTCTAGTGTTTCTATAATTATAGTCATTTTATACAATTCTCCATATTTGGTTTACAATGTTGAGCTTTACCTGAGCCACACCTTTTATGTTCCAGAAATGGCTTACTGCAAAGAATCATCCTTCCCCACAAACTTGGGTAAGACTTGAGTAAACCTCTTGTTTATCTATGATGTAGCCAGACACAGACTCTCCAAATTCCCATTCCTTGTCTCCTAAGTGATTAGCTGAACAGTTTGTCCCCACTACCAATCGGTACTAAATAAATATCCACTAATTTACCTTGACTAAACTTCAGTCAGGCTCCTCTCCTCCCCCAACCCCTGGACCTTGACCCATCCTTCAGGTTAAAGAACAAGGAGTCATTCCTCCTTATATCCCCTCCTGAGAATCAGCCTACTGCAGGGAACATCATTCCCTGCTCAACTCTCCAATCCCATACCTGTTAATCTCATTGCCTATCTTGTCCTTTCTAGCTTGTTTGCTCCTCCCTATGAAAGAAAAACCCTTTTGCCCAACCTCTGAGATGCTTGCAAATCTAATGATTGGACCATTCTCTCTACTACCATGGTCTCTCTGCTCTAATTGCAATAGTCCATCCCTTTGCAAGTTTACAAAACCCTTTCTCCTGTATTATCACATTTTTATCCCCCTTGGGGACTGCTGTAACCAGTGGGGGAGGCATTTCAGATATGAGGAAAGAGATGCTCAGAAAGTCTTGTCCAAGGCCAGTGGTGAAGCTAGGCATTTCCTCTTCTCAGGCACACAGCAATCCTACATTTTCCAACCCTCTTGACATGCAGAAGTGATTCATGTCACTTTCAGGCCTACCACCCACTAACTCCCATGAGAACCTCCATACTCTCTTTGTTCAGTAGCTGTCTAGACCCAACAGAGAATCCAGCAGGAGACACTGAGACCCTACAGAACTGTGGCTTCACAAGCTGAAAGGGCCCAAGTCCCCCAAGTCATTGCTCAGGGGAAGGCCACTTGACCAGTGTGGTAAACTGCTGAGATTTGGGTCATTATAGCAGTGTACCTATGTTGGCTAATTGAGAAGTTCAGTATATGGGTGAACAGAAACTACTCTTCCTGGTTAAAGCTGAAAAGATTTTATCAAAGAATGTGAAAAGGCCAGAGAACAAGTTTGAAGTCTATACAACCAGAAGTAGGGCACCAATCACACTGCAGGATCACTCCTGTCTGCGTTTCTGGACATGGATCCTACAGCTTGTCCTGGATGTGGAGGGCCTAGGATGCTCCCACCAGGAGCCCTGGTACTGCTGCCTCCCTCAGCAGAATGGAGACTGTGTGATAGCTGCTTCTCCCTTCTCTGCTGAATGAGTTTCTGGTAGAAGCTCTGAGCCTAGTCACATATTTGGCCCCAGCCACAACAGGAGTCTGAGAATATGAGTTTCTTCTACTTTGGGGGAAACACAGACTCACTGGGCAGAGAATTCCCAAACATAGGAAGGATATTCAAAGATGCTGAGATGAAAGAATGCAAATACCCAAGATAGTCAAAATTCACTTTCGCTCATCAAATAGGGCATTGTTGTCAACGAACACTAATTATCCTCACCACCAGAGGCATGGGCAGAGGAACGAACATTGGAGGGATGACTGCTATGGGCCAGACAACTTCCCAAGTTACAGGTTCCTCATAAACCTGTAAGAAAGCTGTCAGCATCTCAGTTTTCTCATGAAGAAAGGAAGGTATAAAACAATTACCTGATTGCCCAAGGTCAAACAGCTCTATCAGTCTTCAAAGCACATTTTTAACCACTACGCCATCAAATCTTCATGTAGGTCATATGCTTCCATCAAAGCAAGACCAGTGTCGTAAAGAGAAATCCAAATTTTTAAAAGGATTCATTTTTGTGAAATTGTCATTCAGACTCTGAAGTTAGTCCATCTTTCCTGTCTTGCCCCCAAAACCTCTCTTTCCCCCTCATTCACCCTCTACAGTTCTCCTCTTTACTCCAAATTTCCAGCTGCCTCTCTCTTTTCCAGGTTTGCATAATTTTACCCTCAACTGCTTATCAGATAATCCTCAATAAGGTATTAGCTGATAATTTATTGATCCTGTGAGAGTCATAAAGTCATTGACCCAAATATTTACTTAGTGCCCAATTAAGTACCAAGCAGTATTCCAGATGCTGAGAATAAAATGTTGACAAAGACAAGCTCCCTATCCATATAAAGCTTATAATCCAGCATTGTCAACAGATGAACAAATGAAACATCCATCATAAAATATATTTTTTTTATTTTATTTATTTATTTGACAGAGAGATAGAGAGAGAGTACAAGTAGGCAGAGAGGCAGGCAGAGGGAGATGGAGAAGCAGGCTCTCCACTGAGCAGGGAGCCTGATGCGGGGCTCGATCCCAGGACCCTGGGATCATGCATGACCCGAGCCGAAGGCAGCCGCTTAACCGACTGAGCCACCCAGGCGCCCCAATCATGAAATATATTTTTACAAAATAAGTACTACGATGAAAATTAAAGCCAGGTGGAGAGCAGGGGTGCCATCTTAGATAAAGTGGTAACCTCTCTGAAGATTAGAGACTTGAATACGGTGAGGTTAGGTTATTTTGCAAAAATATTTCATGGATAGTAATGTGTACTTCCAAGAAGAAGCACATACTGTCTAGATGTCTTTTTGTGATGTTAGTAGCCATTAACAATTATTGTCCACATCCACTGTTTTATTACATGATGTGAAATGGTAATAGTCTGATTCTATCATTCTTTCTCCATTTATAAACTAGAAGCTTTCCTAAAGAGGAAATTTTCCTCATCAATTCTTTGGTCACCATGAGGTGCAATTCATGCAGAAAAGGCAAGATAAGTACTTATTTTTTCCCTCTATTTCCCTCTACTTACCAGTCACCCTCAAGGGTAATGGAGTTTTTATTTTTAATTTAGCACTCATGGATTTACACAAATTTGATCTGCTTCAATCCACTGCAGGTATTATTCTTATTGATACCCCAGTTATACCATCTCTGGCCAATGGAAATCTTTTCAAATCGGCTCCTAAACTTTTTTGACACAACTCTTTTTTTAAGCTTATTTTCTAGTGTAAGAAGATATTTCAGAATTATTTTGTACATTTGTTGCCAAGACCTGGAATCAGCCATTTCTCCAAAGATCTTTGTTTCTTTTAGTGGTGAATGATATTTATAGATCAAGATCTTGTCTCTGGGCTCTTTCAATGGACAGATCTAGGAAATACATGTATTTCTTTGAAAAGGTTATAATACGTATGAGTTCATACTGATACAAGTCAATCCAGAACTATAAGTTTTTCACTAAATTTCTTCTATCTTACATCAGTATCTTCTTTATTTCACATTAAAAATTCTGCTTCCTTCCACTCTTGCCACTTTTATTCAACATAGTACTGGAAGTCCTAGCCAGAGCACTTAGGCAAGAAAAAGAAATAAAAGGTAGCCAAATTGGAAAAGAGGGGTGCCTGATGGCCCAGTCAGTTAAGCATCTAACTCTTGATTTTGGCTCAGGGTTGTCATACTGAGCCCCATGTTTGGCTCCATGCTGGGCGTGGAGCCTGCTAAAGATCCTCTCTCTTCCTCTCCCTCTGCCCACCTCCCCACTTAAAAAATTGGAAAAGAAAACTGTCTCCCTTTGCAGATGACATAATAATATACATAGAAAACCCTAAACCTATCAAAAAACTGTTAGGACTAATTAAAAAATTCAGTAAAATTGCAAGGTACAAAATCAATATACAAAAATCTGTTGCATTTCTATACATTAATAATGAACTATCAGAAAGAAATTTTTAAAAATCTCATTTACAATTACATCAAAAAGAATAAAATGCCTAGAAATAAATTTAACCAAGGAAGTGAAAGACTGAAAACTATAAAACATCCATGAAAAAACTGAAGACACAAACAAATGGAAAGATATTCCATGCTCACGGATTGTAAGAAATAATATTGTTGGACTGTCCATACTACCCAAAGCAATCTACAGATTCAATGCAATCTCTATCAAAATGCCAATGGCACTGTTCACAGAAATAGAATTAAAAAACCCTAAAATGTGTATGGAACCACAAAAGACTCAAAATAGCCAAAGCAATCTTGAGAAAGAAGAATATAGTAATCAAACTATATTGCAAAGCTATAGCAATCAAAGCAGTATGGTACTGATGTCCTGTCCAACATGGACATCCAACTCCTCTCATCCACTGACACACCAAATCTCTACCTATCTACAGAATAATTCCTCCTGAAGAAGAACTGAAGACTGTATGAACAGCTCTGCACAACAAAAGATAGACCACATTGAGAATGGCAAGAGATGGAAACAAGGTAATGAAGAGAACCCCCACCTCCAACTCTGAACTGCAGCAGGGAGGGCTAGTACTGAGAGTCTGTAAACAGATTCACCTGCCCTGGGACACAGGGGGAAAAAAGCTATGGTTTAAAAGAGCAACTAGAATATATAAGATCCAGCCTTAGATTTTCACCAAATGGGATGTGGAAGCTGCTGGAACTCTCTGTAGGTTGGAGGGGTTGGCAAGTGCCACAGTTAACATCCACCCTCCACTAAGATAGTGCATGCAAGTTGGAGAGGGTTCCAGGTTCCCTAGCTGGCCTGCTGCCTCAGTGAGCCCCAGGGCTGTAGCTCACACCAGCCCCATATGCCCTGAAAGACAGGGGAAAAGCTGCAGCTTAAAAGAGCAACTAGAATATAAAGTCCTAGAACTCCACCAGTGAGGGAACTCTTTCTAGGTATGAGGGGCTGGTGAGCACCATGGTTTACATTCACCCTCTACCTTGATAATGTGGATGGGAGCAAGGTCCAGGCACCACAGCCGGCCTGCCTGTCTCCTCAGTGAGCCCTGGGCCCTTAGCTCACACCAACTCTAGCCATCCCATCAAGGCAGCCCCAATGCAGCACACACGAGGACACACCAGGTCAGTGCTCACTACAGCTCCAGCTGTTGCACCAAGGTGACACAGGTACAAAGCACCCTGGAACTCTCCAGACCTGTACCACTTCATCTCCAGATGGCTTACTAAGGCATCCCGGGTGCAAAGCACTCTGAGACCCTTTGGCTCATATCTGCTTCAGATCCAGCTATCCTGCCAAGTTGTCCCCTTCATGGAACAGCTGATCCACACCGGCCTTGGCTCTAATCACCCCACCTGGGCACCCCCTGTTCTAAGCACCCCAGGACACATCAGTTTGCATTCACTTCTGCTTCAGTTCTCCTCCCAACGTACACTCTGTGCAGAGAGCCCCAGGACTAATGTAACTCATGTTCACTTTAGCTACAGCTTTCTTGCCAGGGGGCCTTCTGCGCAGAATGCCCCAGGACCCATCGGCCTGTGCCCCACCTCACATTCAGCAATCCCACTGAAGTTCCCCCTGCACAGAGCACCCCAGCAAACTGGACTGCACCTCACCTTGTTTCCAGCCATCTTGCCACATTGCCCTCTACATGAAGAGCCCCAGGACACTAACTTGCCCTCATGTTAGTTTGAACTGTCCTGCCAGGGAATCCCCTGTGAAGAGAGCTCCAGGACTGCCCTGACCCATGCCCACTTCAGCTCTAGCCATCCCAGCAGGGAAGCCCCAGCCCATGCCAGACACAGCTCCAACCAGCCATCCAAAGTCACCAGTCACACATAGTCTACTGAGGTAACAACCATATACAAGACCACTCCTTCAAGTTTAGGAGAAGTAGCTGTTCCACCTAATTCATAGAAATAAACACAAAGTCAAGCAAAATGGGGAGACAGAAAAATATGCTCCAAATGAAAGAACAAGACAAAATCCCAGAAAAAGAACTAAATGAAATGTATACTCTTGCCTCCTTTTTTGAAGATTAATTGACCATATAATTGGTTTATTTCTGGGCTCTCTATTGTGTTCCATTGATCTACATGTGTATTTTTGTGCCCGGACCATACTGAGGTTTTTTTTTCATAAGTTTTTTTATTACTTTAAAATTTTCAATTTTACTTATTTCTGCTCTAATCTTTATTATTTCTTCTGCTAACCTTGGGCTTTGTTCTTCTTTTTATAGTTCTTTTATATGTAAAGTTAGATTGTTTATTTGGGGTGTTTCTTATTTCTTGAGGTAAGCCTGTATTGCTATAAATTTTCTTCTTAGAACTGCTTTAGCTGCATCTCAAGGACTTTGGACAATTGTGTTTTTGTTTTCATTTGTCTCCATATGTTTTTTGTTTCCTCGTTGATTTTTTTGTTGACCCATAAAAAGAAATCATACAACTCGATAGCAAAAAAACAAGCAATGAGATTTAAAAAAATGGGCAGAGAATCTGAACAGCCAACAGACACATGAAAAGGTGCTCAACGTTAATCGTCAGGAAATGCAAACCAAACCACAATGAGGTATCACCTGACACCTGTTAAGATGACTATTATCAAATAGGAAAGAAATAACAATTGTTGGCAAGACTGTGGAGAAAAGGGACCCCTTGTGCACTGTTGGTGGCGATGTACCTGGTTCAGCCACTCTGGAAAACAGTATGGGGTTTCCTCAAAAAATTAAAAACAACTACCATATGATCTAGAGATTCCATTCTAGGTATTTATCCAAAGGAGACAACATAACTATCTCAAATGGATATCGGTACCCCCATGTTCATTGCAGCATTATTTACAATAGCCAAGACATGGAAATGACCCAAGTGTCCATCCAAGAATGAATGGATAAAGAAAATGTAGTATATATACACAATGGAATATGATTCAATGAAATATGAATCATAAAAAGGAAGGAAATCCTATCATTTGCAACAATGGGTGGATCATAAAAATGAAGGAAATCCTATCATTTGCAACAATAGGTACATCCACTTATTATACTAAGTGGAATAAGTCAGAGAAAAACAAATACTATATGATCTTACTTATATGTGGAATCTTAAAAAAAAACAAACCCTAAACTCATGGATACTGAGGACAAATCGGTGGTTGCCAGAGGCATGTGGTGGTGGGGCGGGGCGGGGCAGGAAATAGGTGAAAGTGGTTAAAAGATGCACACTTCCAGGTAGAAAATAAGTCCTGAGGATAGAATCTCCAGCATGTTGACTATAGTTAATAATACCTTATATATTTGCAAGTTGTAAGTCTTCAAAGTGCTCTTCACAAGAAAAAAAAATTGTAACTACGTGTAATGAAAGATGCCAACTAAATATATCATAGCAATCATTCACAATATATACAAATAGCGAATCATTATGTTGTACACTTGAAACTAATACAGTATTGTAAGTCAATTATCTCTCAAAAATATTCTGCTTCTCAACAACATCAGCATAACTACTTACTTACTTTTCCCCACGATATCTCACATAACAACCCAGAACAAGGATGCCTACACTACTACCGACAGTAGGACTAAAATTGGTTTGCAATTTTTTTTCAGTTTTCAGCCTTTTAATGTCAACCTAACTGAATCTGTTTTAGATATTATTTTTGAGTACATCATAATTTTAAAATATTGCTTTGCTTGTCAGTCTGAAAACCTTTTTATTTTTATGGGTGAGTTAAACCTGTTTTACTGATATAGTTGATATATTTCATCTCCTATTCTTTTATTATGTGGCTTCCTATCTTACTTATTCTCTCAAATATACCTTTTGTGTTCAGCTAAAATTTAGCTTTATATTAACATTATTTAATATCCTCAGTCCCGCTTTTTGGGATACTATCTTCTTTACTTTGAGCAATCCTAACAGTAGCAAAAAAACCTCTTCTTGCTCCTCCCTTCCCTATCCTCCAGTGTTTAAGTTACTATTATTCTCTCATAGTTAATATTACGAATCTGCCAATAAGCTTCTCTACCTTCCCTACACTCTCCATATTTTGATGGTTGAGCTCTGTATGCATTGTTTCTACACTATCTCCCATATTTGCATCAGTTCTATAGGTACATCCATAAAGTTTACCTCCAGTCCCTGTGCCTCTGTCTCACCCCTCATTTGGCTGATGCTTGTCCTCAAACATATAACCTCAGGAAGGGTTCATGGGAAGAATATTCCCTAATTTCTAGTATGTTCATAACAATTCATCCATGGGCATTATACCTGAAGGTCAGTTTGTCTGGATATACGGTCCTTGGCTTACATTTTCTTCCCTTGGGTATCTTAAATTTACTACCCCTTACCTGCTGGCATAATACATTGTAGTTCAAAAGTCTGATTCTAGTGTTATGTTCTTTCCTTTAAAAATGACTTGATTGCCAGTCTCTGGTCAGTGTATAATTTTGAAAATAACACTTTGCCTTGGTAGCCTGACAGACTGAGGTTAAATCCTTATTCCTCTGTGTGATAGCTGTATGGTCTGAGCAATGTTATTTAACCTTTTCATGTGGGGATAAAAGTGGCGTGTGAGATAATTCTGAGGACTGGACTAAGTAATGTCTATAAACAACTCCAGTCCTTCTAGTGAAGCCGCTGTAACAACAGGTGTATTTTCAATAGTACTCCTTTCTGTACAGAGGGAAAAATTGAAGGCAGATGTTTTCGGAGGCACAGGCACGGAGTAGTCAACAACAGTGACTCATACTTCAGTAACTTTGTAAAATGATTTTGTGACAAAAGCATCTTTAGAGAGCATCTAGTTTAGGGGCGCCTGGGTGGCTGAGTTGGTTAAACGTCCAACTCTTGATTTTGGCTCAGGTCATGATCTCAGGCTTGTGAGATGAGCCCTGCATCAGGCTCTGCACTGGGCGAGGAGCCTGCTTAGGATTCTCTCTCTCCTTCTCCCTGTGCACCCTCCGCTCCCTCTCTTAGAAGAAGAAGAAGAAGAAAGAAGAAGAAAGAAGAGGAAGAAAGAAGAAGAAAGAAGAAAGAAGAAGAAAGAAGAAGAAGAAAGAAGAAGAAAGAAGAAAGAAGAAGAAGGAGGAAGAAAAGAAGAAGAAGAAAAGAAAGCATCTAGTATTAATATTGAAGAAAATTGGCAAATCTCCATTTTTTTAGTTCCTGTTATTCACTAGGATTTGTTTTTTTGTTTTGCTTTGGTTTTTGCATTGCTGCTTTCAACTTTTGCCCTTCTCCCACTCAGGAGAGACATCACATTCAGTCCCTTGAGTTCTTTAAATAATGCTTATCAAATGATCAACATTTAGCCAGCTTTATCAGTTCTTTGGACAGACCCATTAACTAATGAAAACACCCTGTTAGCATGAAGAGTGACCCACCATCCAAAAGAAATTTGTTTGCTAGATTCTATCTCTCTCCCATCATTTCTTAGCAGCTATCTAAATTTCCAATCAACAAGGCACACCGCTGGATGCTCCTTAAGGATGCATTTCTATTATTTAGGACAAGAATAATCTCCAAATGTGTTTCTGGCACTGCACAGGCAAGACGACAAGCATGTGGGAAGCGAGAGCAGTCATTGACGGCTTGACAGAGCTTCAGACTTGCTGCGTGAAATAGTCTGAGGAACGTTCTGGCCTCTTTGAGGCCAAAGCTGGAAAAGCGGAAAGGAAAAACGCTCGATTGCAGATGGATGTGGCAGCCCTTTTGTCCACTTCATTTTCCCTCTCTCCAAATGACCTTTATTGAAAGTTCTCACTGGAGCTGATCTTTCGAAGCAGGAGGACATGGACCTGGCTCGTGCTCTGCAGGTATACTGTGGCCAATCAGCTTTTCCGTACACCTATTCCTGTGCTCGTGCGAGAATAAACTCATGTGCCTGCCCCACCCGTATGTGAGCCCAACATATGTGGAGACAGACCTGGTTTTGATAAATGAAGCCTTAGCATCTCCTTTCATTATCCAAGGAGCATCACTGGCTTCACTGCTCCTTCAGACACCCATTGCCCTTTTATATGCACATCTAAAAGTTAAAGAAATGTTCTGTGTGTTTGTCAGATGGAGTTTCTGACATTAAG
The DNA here is from genome assembly GCF_964656455.1 of Halichoerus grypus. Lineage (NCBI taxonomy): Eukaryota > Metazoa > Chordata > Mammalia > Carnivora > Phocidae > Halichoerus > Halichoerus grypus. The sequence continues at coordinate 55,601,069 of NC_135715.1, read as the reverse complement.
TGGCCCCAACAAGGATCTCTTTGTGGTGAGTGGGATGAATGGGGCAGACACAACACCCTTCGGACTCACACTGTCCCCAGGATTAGACTCCTGGCTCCTTCACCTCCAGGAAGGCCCAGCTATGTGATTTTATTTTATTTTTTAAAGATTATTTATTTGAGACAGAGAAATAATACAAGTGAAAGCCGAGGGGGAGGTGCAGAGGGAGAGAGAGAGAATTTCCAGCCAACTCCCTGCTGAGCATGGAGCAGATGCAGGGCTTGATCCCAAGTCCCTGAGATCGTGACCTGAGCCAGAATCAAGAGACAGTCCCTTAACTGATTGAGCCCCCCAGGTGCCCCCCAGATATGTGATTTTAGAATTTTCCCTCATCACCAGCTTTTGCTGAATTTTTTATGGAATTCTTTATTATTGATTCTCATGCAGGGACAGCCTGATATTTGAGACATTCCTAAGCACTGTCTGCATAAAGGAAATGAAAAGCCTGCTCCTGATAGCACGGTTGTGGATCGAGGGGTCTGGGCTGCAGACCTGGGACAGCCAGGGTCCTACAACATTACCAGGACCGGCCCTTCTCCCACCACCATCTCCAGAACCAGGAGAGCTGGTCGTGCGTTTCCAGTTTCACTGTGATTGTATACATACGTGAGTCACATCTGTGAAAACCCCGCATGCTTGAGAGAAGAAAATGGGCTGGACAGGGGCTTTTGTGGAGAACTGGGAAGAGAAAAACTGTAGAGACTGGATAGGAGGTGAGAAGAATAAGAATTTTAAAAATCAAAAGTGAGGAAGATAGAGAGGAGGAGACGCTAATGGGGGATGAGCCAGGAAGGGGGAGAGAACGTGTGCTTTGGAAAGCAATGTGCAGTGACCGATTTGAGTCAGCAAAGCTATTGTCATTTCATTTAGGGTACAAAATAAGCCCAAATTGTCATTTAATGCATTCAATGCAACAGTAACTTTGGGTAAGGGACTCTGGAATCTTGACTTCCCATCTATGCTGGTGTCAGGAGGGGCTCTAACCCGAGACTCTGCCAAAGTTACTCAAGTCTCACCTGGACACCTGCTGAGGTAGGACTTTACAAGTAAACTGGTCTCTTTTTTACATCTGGAGGTGGAGACAGCAAATTATCTTATGTGAAAAATTTCCATAGTGGCTTCCTTAATAAGCTTTAAGAGTACAATAGAAGCTTCTGGGTTTTTAATGTTTTTGTTGTTTATGGTGTAGTAGAGACTGCCCTTCTTTGGCACGCACACTTCTGGGGTGGGGTTGACTATGAAGTTGCATAGAAAAACTAAGGGTCTCCTGAGAGTCCAGGGACAGCCCCCAACCTCCTCTTTCTGGTACTTGAAGTTAGGAAACCCTGCCCACATAAACCACAGTTGTTCTGACCATGCTCTGCCCTGACACAAGGGGACACCACTGTCATTGAGCAACCATTGTGGACTACTAGTGAAAATAGACCCAAGACCCCCAAAAGGGATTATTCCTATTTCCACCCACACACAACTACCTCTGACCTCCCCCCTCCCCCTGCCCCGCATATTTCATTTCAGCAAGAGGAACCTTTTCAACTGTCTAAACTTAATCTCCTCACCTGGGACTTAAAACCTATTCCTCCTGCCTTCTCAGGAGACTTCTACTGCTCATTTACCCCTTGTTTCCTTCCCCCAAACCTCCGATGCCTCCCATACTTTCCCTCACTCGCCCTCTCTGCCCATGCATGGGTCCTAGTCCATTTGGGCGGCTATAACAAGTCACCACAGACTGGATGGTTTAAGCAATAGAAATTTCTCAACTCACAGTTCTGGAAGCTGAGGAGTGCAAGATCAAGACCGCGGCAGATCAGGTGTCTGAGGAAGGCCTCTTCCTGGTTTGTCGGCAGCTGCCTTCTCCTTGGTGGTCAGCAGAGAGGGGGCACGAGCTCTTGCGAACCTCCTTATCAGGGCACTCACTCTTCCCATTCCCCAGGGCTCCACCACGTCCCAAAGGCCCATCCCAACACCATCACTCTGGGGGTTAGGTTTCAACATATGATTTTTGGGGAGGGTCACCCTCAGTTATAACAGCTTGCCTCCCATTTTATTGAGAAAATGCAGCAACAGATGAAAATTTCCATGAGCTCCTCTCTGGCCTCTGCGAAGAGCATCTGTGTCCACCCAGACTTCCGTGGTGGTTTCCCTGCCTCTTGCCCTCCCAGTAACCACCCCCGCCACCACCACTGCTGCTAGAATCATTCTTTTCACACACAATTCTGATGTCACTTTCTGCCTAAAACTCTCCAATGGTTCTCCACAGCTCACAGGGAAAACTCAGTATTTGACTTAACATCCTAGACTCTCATGCTTTAGTCCCTGCCATCCTTAATATCCAAAGGATGACTTTCCCTCTGGCCCTTTCTGTGCTCTCCCCTAAATGCCTCACACACCCTCCTTCATAGTTCTGTGGTTTCCCACGTGCCACCCCTCCACCGGTCATCACGTCCCTGTTACTCCATCTAAATAATGTGTATTCTTCAAAGTGCACCACATCCAAGAAGTCTTCTGAGGTCACTCTAACTCTGCCTAATTTTTTAGATGCCAATTCTCTGTGCTATTGCAGCATCTGTGAGGTTTCTGACATGTTTTGCTTAAATGTGTGAGGATGAGCAATGAAGTGTGGGGGGCCCATGAGTTAGGTAAAGATAGACGTTTTTGATCAGTTGGAAGAGGGGTCTTGGCAGCGTGTAAGCAGCTAACACAGCTGCCGCACATCCCCTGGGTGAGTCCAGATGTGAAGAGGGTAAGAAGGGTGAGTCTAGGAAGCTTGAGAGGGACCCTTGGTGGGGGGGGGGGCGGGGCGCGGTGGTGTTCAAGGGCAAGCTGGGCCAGGCCACAGGGATCTTTGTGCCAGACTAGAAGCAGGAGATTATCCGGGTGGGTTTGCCAGGCGAGGCGGCAGGCAGCTCTGGGCATAGAACTTGGGAGGTTCAGGCACAGCTGAATCCAGGAGCTTGAGTAAGGCCATCAGGGTCTTCTTTTCCTCTCCCTCCCTCACTCTCCAGCACCCCACCGCCATCCTGCTATCTGAGGTCTTGCCTTCCCTCCACTTGTCTTGTTCTGCATGCAGCTCTCTCCAGCTGCAAGAGATAAGTCTTCAGAAGCCCCAGGCTCACATAACTTAGCGATCCCAATAGAAAACAAACACCTCTCCCCTGAAGTCCACAAGGAGGAAAAAACTGTCCGACTTAAGCAATCTTCCTGACACACTTGGGTCTTACCTGATTCTATTTAGGACTCATTCATTCAAAAACCCATTTCTTGAACATCTACACTCTGGCAGGCACAGGATACAGCAATAAGAAGAGACAGCAAAGGGAAGAAGTTGAGTGACTTCAGGATGGGTTAGGGAAGGAGCAATTCACTGTTCATATTCTGGTGGCATTCAGAGGCTGGCAAGGGGGGGAAAAAGCCAGAAACAAAACTTTTTTTTTAAATGGACAAATCAGAACTACAATGAGATATCCTGTCAGAATAGCTAAAATTAACAACATAAGAAACAGCAGGTATTGGTGAGAATGTGGAGAAAGGGGAACCCTCTTGTACTCTTGGTGGGAATGCAAGCTGGTGTAGCCACTCTGGAAATAGTATGGAGGTTCCTCAAACAGTTACAAATAGAACTACCTCATGATCCAGCAATGCCACTACTAGGTATATACTCAGAGGATACAAAAATATTGATGCGAGCGGATACATGCACCCTGATGTTTATAGCAGCATTGTCTACAATAGCCAAACTATGGAAACAGCCCAAGTGTCCATCAACTGATGGATGGATAAAGACGATGTGATATGTATATAGATATATATATATATATATCATGTATATACATGATATCATGCATCATGTGTATATACACACACATAAAATGGAATATTATTCAGCCATAAAAAAAGAATGAAATCTTACCATTTGCAATAATGTGGTTGGAACTAGAGGGTATTATGCTAAGTGAAGTAAGTCAGAGAAAGACAAATAAATACCATATGATTTCACTCATGTGGATTTTAAGAAACAAAACAAATAAGCAAAGGGGGAGAAAAGAGAAAGAGAGCCGAACCAAGAAACAGACTCTTAACTATAAACTGCTGGTTACCAGAGGGGAGAGGTGGGGGGATAGTTGAACTAGGTGATGGGGATTAAGGAATGAGCTTGTGATGAGCACCACGTGATGTGTGGAAGTGTTGAATCACTATATTTACACCTGAAACTAATATCACACTGTATGTTAACTGGAATTTAAATAAAAACTTAAAAAAATGGACATTTCCCCAAATAGTAAAGAAATGGGGAAAAAAAAACAAAACAAAACCTAAGAACCCAGAGCACAATAAATATGAACACTGTCTGGTGCCAGTGAGCATGGTCCCCCGAGCAGATGTTCCAAAGGCAGACCCACTATGCAGTGCCACCAAGGGGGGTGACTGGGGCAGGTCGCTGGGCTTTATTTCCATGAGGACCTGAGGGCCCTTCTGTGGGAGACTTTTATTCAGATGTAGTTTAAGATTCAAAAGTAGATGCAAAAAACCCAGAGCATCCCTGTGGACCGTTCACCCAGGCTTTTCCTCAAGGATAACATCTTACCCAGCCATAGCACATTTCCAAAACTAGGAAGCAGACTCTAGCCCAACACTGCTAATTCAAGTGGGGGTGTTATTCAGCTTTCACCATTTTTAATACGCACCTGTGTGCACTTGCATGCCACGGTACTAGGAAATGTTAACACACTGATAGATTTGTGTAACTGCCACTCCAATCAGGACATGGAGCTACGATAAGATACTTTTGAATGTGAAGATCTTGAAGGTCAATCCTGAAACCGATCCCAGCAAACAGAGAGGGAGGACACTGGGCCCCTGGGTCTCCGCCGCACCTACCCTCCAGCCAGCAAGGATCATTGAGGAGACCTAATACGGTGTGGGGGTGGGGGGAGAAGGAGGGGGTCATTTCCAACAAATGCTGGGAGGCACCAGCCTCGCTGTAAAACAGGAGGACAAACACTGAAAGCGAGGTCACAAGTCCTCCGGCTCAGCAGTGGGGGAGAGGGGCTTCATCAACACCGAAGGCAGGTAAGGGGACCCCAGGCCCCACACCTGGAGGCTGTAATGGCCACCAGGAGATACTGGAAGTCCCCACCAGCCCCTCCCGGCTGGGCTCCTGGGCCCAGGAGGAACACTTGGGGCCATTAGCAATGCAGATTCAGAGTCTACTTTTTCCTCCAACATCCCCCAGCCAAATTATAGGGAGTGGGCCAAGTTACAAGAGTCAAAGGACAATGTGGATGTTGGGACATTCTCTGGAGCTTTGCTGGAGACCCTGTCGGCTGCTAAGGGCTTTTTCCCTCCTTTCTTAGAGCAGGGAAGTTAAAAACCCTAGAGGTCTTTCTTTTGTGAAGGAAACCTTGTATATCCTCCAAAGTACTGACAAAGTATGATCATTTTTCTTCACAAAAATTGGCTGAAATCTCCAGCCCATACTAGGGCATTGCAGCAAACAGTTTAAAGAAAGCCCAGGAGGCCTTAGGTGAGAAGTGACATCATGGTGGAAGGGGGAGCTCATGGTCAGGGCTCTAGCAGGGGCTGGGCAGTCAAGGCAACGTCTACTCCCAGGGTCCATCCCAAGGTGTGGCCACGTCTGTCCCTAAACAGGGTAGAGCAGGCAGACACAGCAGAGGGGGCCCAGAGAGGTCACACATGGAGTCTCCTCTCATTGTTGGCAATAATGGGACACTCTTTGTTCAGATTTTCCTCCCCTACTCTCGGAGGAAGTGTTGGGACTGCATGAAAGTAGCCAAGAGCCAAGTTGTGGTACTTAGGGACTTAACATTTAGACACGCTAGGCACCCTGTCTGGTCTCAGGCCCAGCTATTCTCGAGGGCCTCTGGTCTAAGTAGGAAGCCACCTTGATTACTCCCCCAGAGGTCTGGGCACAAACATCCTCCATATCCCAGAGGACAGTGCCTTAGATGGTTGAACCGTCAGCTCCCTGAAGTCACTACCAGCCACTATGAACGCCATCACCTCCATCACCCAAGGCTCTGAGGAGGAGACAAGTGGTGAAGGGATGGTGTTGGTCATGTCCTTACTGCATGTCAGGCACTGTGTGAGGTGCTAGGTCCATTACACCATGAAATTCTAATAAAGCTGCAATGGGGCTCTCACCCCCATTTTCTACCCAAGCAAATGGAGAAGGTGGGTGCCTGAGGTCCTCTAGCTAGAGAGCAAGGGAAAAAGAATGGGAGCCTGGGTTGGCTTGATTCCAGGGTCTGCATGTAGTCTACTGCTGGGTGAAAGCTCCTGGTAAGCCACTTTAAGTCCTCAGATGGGGCACAGAGAGTGAGTGGGGCTTGTTAGTGCATGCACTAGCCAAGGGCACACAGACTGAGCATTCAGATCTTCCACTCAGGCCTCCATCCCAGTCAGAGAAGCTTCTTTCCAGCCTCACCCTGTGCCCCACGGTGCTCCCCACCCCCTCTTCTCCTGGTTTTCCTCTCCTCCTCTAAGTGCCCAAATTTCCAGCAACCTTCAGATTTGATATATGGAACATCTCCAAACGACATTCCCATTGACATTGAGCATGCTGTGGTGTGGAGCTCAGCAATAAAAGGGGAGAAATTAACAGACATTTAAATTCTAAAATTAATGACGAGAGGTCAGAGTCTTGAGAACATCTGTTTCCGGCATTTTCAAGGGGGCCTTCAATTTGCAGGCAGCACTGAGCCATGTGGTTATCAGCAATTAACTGTGACTCCACACAGCTTCGTGACCAAGAGCTGGGAGCTGGACGCTGGGATTCAGCGGCTGCACGCATGGGCTCTGTGGCTTGCTCCAAGCAGTGTGTCTACCATGGCTCAGGGTCCTGGCCCTGTGTGTAGGTTTCCATGCTCTTGTCTGGAAAACCCGAGTCTGTATTTCTCCAAGTCTAAGAGTTCTGGAAACTGAGGCTTCAAGAAAGAAGTCCTTGGGCCAAAGAAGGGAACTTAACGCTTTCTGGCGTCGCACTCTCCAGTATGACAGCTCCTAGCCACGTGGAGCTGTGAAGCATCTGAAACGTGGCCAGTCTGAACAGAGATAGGCTTTAAGTGTAAAATGTATACTGAATTTCAAAGACTGTATGGGAGAAAATGTAACACTTTAGATTAGGTTGTTGAAATAATAGTATCTTGGCTATATCGCGTTAAATAAAATGTATCATTGAAGTCAATTTCAATTGTTCCATTTTACTTTTTTTCCCAACGTAACTGCTACAGAATTTAAAGTTACATATGTGGCTCACATATTTCTGTAAGCCACTATTGCTCTAGAGTTTCTGTAGCTTTGTGTTTTGGAGCGAGGGGGGCTCTTATCACTCCTAAGAGGGGCTTTTGGAAATTTTAGAGGGCTCTTCGGTGTCACACTGCTCACAGGAGATGCTTCTGACACCGTGTGTTGGGTATGAGGCATGTGGAGAGTCCCACAATGACCAAGAGCAGTTAGATGCAACACGACGGTTATCCCATGACCCGCATCACTGAATGTCCCAACAGACAAGATATAGGTGAAAAATTGGTTATCTTGATCTGAGCCTCAACTAAACCCCATTTTACATATAAACATGAGGTTTGGGTTTTTTTTTTTTTTTTTGCACAAACTGGAGTTTCCAAGGACACAGCTGCTGTGTAAATCAAGGAAAGATTGCACTTTGTTTCACTGGAACATTACCAAATGTTGTTCATCACTTTAGAAATTCACAGCACTGTTGGCAATGTTGCTCATGGTATTTGAGTTGCCAACATAACACCACCACCGCCACCAGGCACCGTCATCACCCCAACCCCCGGAGAGGTGTAAATTTCTGCCTACTTCCCTATATCTTTGAGTGTAGTTGTATCTTTGAGCATATATGAAAATGCATGGCATTGTATTTAAATTACTTTCCCTTTGGGGCGCCTGGGTGGCTCAGTTAAGCATCTGCCTTCGGCTCAGGTCATGATCCTGGGGTCCTGGGATCGAGTCCCACATCAGTCTGCCTGCTCAGCAGGGAGCCTGCTTCTCCCTCTGCCTCTGCCCCTCCCCCTGCTTGTGCGCTCTCTCGCTGTCAAATAAAATCTTTAAAAAATAAATAATTTCCCTTTGTTCCTTCTATATTACAATTATGACTTTATATTGGTTTTAAAAAAATGTGTGTAGGTAAATTATACTACCAAAAAGGGGGTCTTACAAATTCCCCCCCAAAAAAGGCACGTTGCAGCTGATAGAATTAGAAACCATCACTTGAACATGTTCATGCCCTCTTTTGACTGAGGCAGGTTGAGTCTTTGCCCCTTAAACACCTTCTCATTCTTTAGCTTTCAGATGCAGTGGCCCTTCCTCAAAATAGTCAAAATGTCACCTGCTGTATGCTCCCTTGCCCTCTATTTCCCGTCGCTCCATCCTTCATCCCATGGATGGTACTGTCCGTGAAATTATCATCGCCCCCCTCCCCCGGACTGCAAGAGTAGAGGAGATGTGTACATTTGGTTTGTCACTGTACACGCAGTGCCCAGCATATGGCCGAGCACTCTAGTACATGCTGAATGCTTAGTGAGTAAATGAATTAATGGAGAGGAGGCTGAGCGGGGATCTAGAGAGGTATAGGGTGACTAGGACTGCGGGCCAGCAGCTGGGTAGGTATGGTTGGCAATTCCATGGGAGCCCAATGCTTTGATGTTGGTGAAATAGCCCTGAATCTGTAGAATAAAGCACTTTGCAGTCAGGTGGATTTGGCTTCCAGTCCCAGTTCTGCTACTCACTACCTTGGTCATTTTAGGAAAGTTCATTGACCTCTCTGAGGGAGTAATAAGGCTACTTTCCTCATCCGTTAGGGGACTGGAGAACTGCTTGGAAAGCACTTACCACAGTGTCTGGCAAATAATAGCAGGTCCCTAAGTGCTACCTGCTGTTCTTGTTATTCCAACTCTTCCACAGAGGCTGGATGTGGCTCTCACAGAAGCCCGCTTGCCCAACTCCCAGAGGGAAATCCTACAATTCAGTAGAAAAGCTAAAAATAACTGGGTTTAAAAATGGGCAAAGAATTTGAATAGATATTTCTCCAAAGACAACATACAAATGACCAACAGGTAGGTGGAAAGGTGCTCAATATCACTAAACATTGAGCAAGTCCCATTCAGCCAAAATCACAACAGGATGTGACGTCACACGAGGGGGAGGGCTGTTATCTAGAAAGACCACAAGTGGAGGATATGGAGAAGAGGGGCACTCGTGCACTGCTGGTGGGAATGTAAATTGGTGCAGCCACTGTGGAAAACAGCACGGAGGTTCCTCAGAGATTTAAAAACAAAACCAAAAAACTACCATATGACTCAGCAATCATGCTCCTGGGTATATATCCAAAGGAAGTGAAATCAGGATCTTGAGGAGATATCTGCACTCCCAGGTTTATTGCAGCATTATTCACAATAGCCAAGATTTGGAAGCAACCTACACATTCACTGATGGATGAATGGATAAAGAAAATGTGGTGTATACATACGACGGAATATTATTCAGCCTTAAAAAAAGAAGGAAATCTGGCATTTACAACAACATGGATGAACCTGGAAGGACATTATGCTAAGCGAAGTAAGTCACACACAAAAAGGACAGATATTACATGATGCCTCTTATATGAGGAATCTAAAATAGTCAAACTTAATAGAAGCAGAAAGTAGAATGGTATTTTCCAAGGGCTGGGGAGGAGGGATAAATGGGAAGGCATTAGTCAAAGGATACAAAGTTTCAGTATGTACCAGATCAATAAGACACATAAATCAGAGATATCTACTATACCCCATAGTGCCTAGAGTTAAGAATACTGTATTGTATACTCAACACTTTGGTAAGATGGTAGATCTTAGGTTAAGTACTCTTATTACATACAAATAGGGTGGAAGGAAATTTTGGAGGCAATCAATATATTTATGGTATAGATTATGGTGATGGTTTCATAGGTATCCCCTAATCATCAGGTTAAACACATTAAATAGGTCAGCTTTTTGTAGGTCAACCATACCTCAATAAAATGGTTTTTAAAAAAAATTTAAAAAATAAAGACCAGATGACCAAAAAAAAAAAAAAATTAACCTCATCTAGAAACATCCCCACAGAAAAACCCACAATGTTTGACCAAATATCTGGGCACCTAGGGCCCAGTCAAGTTGACATATAAAATTAACCATAGCAGTTTATATAAATGCGTCCCTACTAACCTGTGAGCTCCCGTGAGAACTAGTACTAGTGTTTTTATCTCAGAATCGGAGGGTAGAGCACAGCCAATATCATTTACTGACCACATGAACAGAGGTTCTGGCCCCAATCAGAGAACTCACATCTCTAGATAAGAAAATGCTACCTCCCCACCGACACCCTGTTTTACAATTCTTCCTTCATCCCAAGTCATTAGTTCGTAGGTCCAACGGGAAGCCTCGAACCATTCGTGCTGAAATGTAAGCCCGTTAAGTCTGGTATGATGCCCAGCGGAGGAGAGAGAACAGTTCATCATGCCTCCCCAGTACTAGAATCAGCATCACCTCAAGCAAAGGAGGACAAGAGATCTTCATGGCTCTTCCCCCTTGCAGCCTGCCCTTGTGCATCCAAGACCACCACCCCTTCCACATGGAGGAGAGTCCTCTCATGGACGCAGGCATACCAAGGAGAAGGGGACTAAGATTTCTTAAAAAATAATTAAATTAGACACCATATATATAGTATGTGGTCCTTAATCAACACAACAGCCGTAAGTATTGTTCTTTACATTTGACAGTTTCCAAAAAGGGACTTGGATTTCGGTTAAGTAACTTGAGCCTCTATATTGGTGGCAATGGGACTCACACCCGGGTCTGCCCGGTGCCAAGGCTACTGGTCTCACGACTCCATGCTGCCTCCTTTAGAGGCAGTTGGCCTGTCATGGTCACCTACCAGGGAAAGAAGCAGGAATGCATGGCAACGCCTGGGGATGCCCTCCAGCAGTCTGCAATGTGCGGGCCAGTACAGGAGGCTCCCCTTTCCCCAGCAGAGGGCCTGAGCCAAGCTCCCGCAAGGTCTCCAGATGTGGGCAGCAGACTTCCCCAACCATGGCTATAACCAGCTGGTGCCAAAGCACAGATCATTTGATGCCCAAACATGGACTGTTTTTTTGCCCTGAGCTTCAAGTCCACTGTCCTACCTATTCCACAGAAAAGGTGAACATTCTCCCTGGGAGGAGGTTCTTCCGCGGGCCAGCAGGCCCTGCTCACCTGTGCCTGAGCGTTCCTGTCCACAAGGCTGCACAGCGGCTGGCCCTCCTGTCGAAGGTTCCATTCTGTACCAGTGAGGTCTGCTGGGGTTCACCCGAGCCTGCCATGTGGCCTCTCATCATCCCTTACTTTGAGATGGCGTTTTACAGTCCACTTTCCCATAGATTTCTTACTTCATCTGCTAAATCAAAGGTTGGCAAACTATTGCCAGGGGGCCAAGTCCTGCTCACTGCCTATTTTTCCTACTGGAACATACCCAACCCCATCCTTTCACGGTGTGTCTATGGTTGCTTTCCCTAAAAGGCCCAGCCAAGTCGTGGCTGCAGAGACCATTATGGTCCACAAAACTTAGAATATTTGCTACCTGTCTCTTTACAAAAAAAGCTTGCCAGCCTGCTCTAGACAACCCCAGGAGGTAAATGCAATTACTATCATTTCCTAGTTGTAGGTTAAAAAAAAAAAAAATAGATAAAACCAAATTGCTTAGAAAGCCTATATGGTTTCTTAAGGACACAGAACCAGTTGGCAAAGTCAAACCGAAAGCCAAATTCGTATTTAAGAGATGGGAATACAGGAAAGGTTTTTACCAGGCAGTGCTTCTCTGAGAACGCCTTCTGGGCCCAGTGGCCTTGTCTTGGTGAAAAGAAAAGGAGAGGCAAGTTTCAGTTCTTTAAAACATGGTAGATAGTCAATACCTTCTTAGCCCACGGATCAAGAGAACCAGGCTTGAGCATGAGGCTGCAGGGTCTGAAATGCCAGCCAAAAGGGCCTGGAATATTCAAAGTTGGTATTTTATTTACTTTTAGTTTCCTAGTTCAAAAAGCAAACAAAACCCACACAACCCCTAGTTGTACGAGAAATAAATGCCAGAAAGGTGTGTGGGGGGAAGGCAGGCACGAGTTCTTCTGGTGTGGCCAGGGAAGCAAAGTTTCCGGGGGTGGCTTTTCTCACGCAGGATTCTCTCCCCTCAGCACATGCAGAATCTGAATGGCAGCCATGCTCAGAGTCCTCATTTCCCCACGCTGTCTAGAACAGAAATGGGCTATCCCTGTGTTGATTCATGTTTATAATGTAGAGACTTGGAGCCTTTTGTTTCTGATAAGAACTTCTTTCCTAATGATATTTTTAACAGCCACACACCATCTCCTTATAGCTCCATCCAGGACAGTCTGCCCATCCCCAGTCATCCTGGTGAGTTTAGAATGGTCTGGGAATGGATGGTGAAGAGCCCACAGGGGACTTTGTTCTCAGTCTTGGACACCAGGAGTCTGTGGGGCTTCAAGCAGGCAGGCCCAGCTTGTGTAGACAGAGGGGCCCTTGCCGGGGAGCCAGCCCTAGTCCTGCAGCAAACATATGAAGCAGGAGTCCTGCAGCAAACACAGAAGCCTTGGAAGAAAAAAAAAAAGGGAAGGCAAAGCCTGGGCTACCGAGCAAAGCTAACCAGGAAGGGAGAAGGGAGGAGGCTGCCCACAGGAGTCAACCTTCCTGGGCCAGGTGAGTGGTTGCATCTGTAAAAGGCCCCTCCCAGATGGGGCAGTGTGCAGCCTGTGCAACCATACATAGCAGCCCTGAGAAGCACCAACTTAGCTCAAAGGTCCAGAAATAGATTTTGGAAATATAAGATTGAATCAAGCTTAACATATGTAAATGTATGTCTTTGTGTATAAGAAAGAGAAGCAGAATAAAAATAAAATAAGCACCTCCGGGCTCTTTGTGCTGAGCCACAATATTAATGATCATGGCCTTGCCTGGGAGACAGCCATCTAATGGGGGTTTTAAGGAGTCATTTTGCATGAGCAGGTCAAAGGCAAAGAGCGGCAGAGAGGACGATTGGAGAGGCAGGTTTCTCCCTGGGGCTGGTGGTTCCTCTCCTCTCAACCAGAACCCGGAGACAGGCCTGTGTTTTCCCAGCCAGCCCCATTCTTTAGCTCCATGTCAATATTTTCCATCAATTTCTTTCTAATACCCTTAAAAACCAGCTGTTATTCGCTGTAGCCCATTTCTTGCAGAATTTAAGGAAATTATACATGGGGCTGGCTGGGAGATAGGAGGGCAATGGTTCTCAAACTTGCATGTGCCCAGAATGCCCCGGAGGGCTGGGGAACTCACTGATGATTGCACCCCAACCCCAGTTTCAGATTCAGTAACTTTGTGTGTGGGGCCAAAAGAATTTGCATTTCTAACACATTCCCAGGCCTTGCCGATGCTGCCGGTCTAGGGACCACATTCAGAATGATGGATGATAAACCAGGAAGCTTAACAGCATGGGCTTTGGAGGCAGACTGCCTGGGAGTGGGTCCTGGCCCCATCCCTTACCACCTCTACCTCTGTGACCACGAGCAAAGGACTAACTCTCTGCACCTATTTCAGCAGCTATGAAATGGTGCTCTGCCAGGAATTCAACTAGTTAATCCTACACACAGAGCCCAGCCCACAGACTGCAGTAAGCCGCCATTGCCTACTGAGTCTCATCGGAAAAGAGAAGGGTAAGGAGGCGGCAGCACAAGTCAGGGGAGGGGGGCAGCCAGGCGGGGCCAGGGACGCCCCAGCCCCGTCTCGGAAGGGCAGGCACAGCCTGTCACAAAATGCCCACTGAGGGTCGTGTTGCTGCCTTCCCACCCCCAAGGGAACAGGAAGTAAAGGGGGGGGCGACAGCTAACATGACTCCTTATCCACAAGGCACTGCCCCATCCGCTGTCTCCTTTGGTCTTCTCCACACCCGGTGAGTTAGGCCTTATCACCTGCAGGAACCCACGGCTCAGAAAGGTCAAGGGACTCCCACCCCACACGGCCAGGAAGCCAAGGCGCCCACTGCCTCCAAAAATGCACGTCCATCAGGCACCTTATTAGGACAACTGGCCCACACCTCAGCTAGATTCTCTTCCCCTTTCTTCGTCTAGAGTCAAGAGCCAAGGTCCATGTCTGTGGGCTCTTTCTGGGAAAGTGGCCCTGGCAGGAGGGTGGCTGAGGGTGACCCTCTCCTGTAAAGAGGTCTGGGGACATCCCAAGCCAGCAGCTTCTCCAGCATCCTGAAAAAGGCTAAGGGGACCGCACAGGGTGGGCTCCTGTCTGTGCACTTGGCCTGGAGTGGCAGGGCTCTGCTCACCGAGCACTCATGGAACAGGGTAGCCAGGCTAGCCCGAAAGCACTCGGGCACACCCACGGGCCTCTGTGCAGAAGCTTCATGTTGGTGTCAGGAGAGATGGGGGTGGAGGTAATAGCTGTGAGGCAGGGAGGCTGGAGAGACGGTCTCGGGTTCACACTGTATTATCCCCTGGCCACCACACGTTATGGAAGCCTGCCTCTAGTAAGGGGTGCGTGCATGTGAGGGGCAAGGTCGCATAATCCAGAACCTTCTCACGCCAGGCCACCCTGTTCCATCAACAACTCTTCCTGCTCTTCCTGCTTCACCACTCACCTTTCTTCCTGTTTTGCCAGTGCTTGGACTGATGACTACCTGCCATTTGCCCTCCCTCCCATGAACTGGTCCAAGACCCACTGCGCAGTGGGCTGGAGGTCTGACAGGCTGGGCCCCTTACTCTCAGGTGCACACTCCTACCCTCAACTTTGTTTGGTCGCGCCCAGAGTGGGTAAGACCATCGGAACACTGGGAATGCCCCGTGGGGGCATCCCGCCTGTATGTCCTGACCAGCTGCCTTTCTGTTCAGGTAAAGTGTTTTCTTGTTCCAGTTTTCCTTCCAATCTGATTCAAACCAAGTATCATTAGAGGGACTTGCAATGCCCACAGCCCAAAGGCTGTCATCGTGAATCGCTTTCTGCCCCAGTCAACCTGAAGTGTGATTCCAAGGAACGTTGTAAATTGCAGCTGGGTGACAGCTAAATACAACACAAACATGTCACAAACCTCATAAACTCCGTGAGAGTGACAGAAACAAGACTGAGAAATTAATATGTCATACACACATCTCTGGCTGGTCTGTTTTTCTGATTTAACCACATTTATGCTTTTATCAGCAATAGATAATCTCCAGCCATTACATGGTCCTTCTGGGATTGTAAATGTCTTTGAAATGAACATTTACCATGCAGAACTCCCCTTACGTATCAGAAGAGCTTGAAGGTGATTCATGATGGGATTTGAAAGGTGCTAAAAGGCACTCCCTGTCCCAAACCTTCCTCCTTGCCTGCAATTCCCACAATTAAAGGCACTTATTTGATAACTCAATCAGAGAAAGACAATTATCACATGATCTCATATGTTGAATTTAAGAAACAAAACAGAGGATCACAGGGGAAGAGAGGGAAAAATAAAACAAGACGAAACCAGAGAGGGAGACAAACCATAAGAGACTCTTTAATCATAGGAAACAAACTGAGGGTTGCTGGAGGGGAGGGGGATGGAGGGATGGGGTAACTGGGTGATGGACACTGCGGAGGGCATGGGATGTAATGAGCACTGGGTGTCATAGAAGACTGATGAATCACAGACCTGTACCTCTGAAACCAGTAACACATGTTAATTGAATTTAAATTTAAAAATGTTAAAAAATAAAGGCACTTACGTGGGATAGGACATTGAATTCAAAAGCCATCTCCTAAAATTCAAGGACATCACCCAAAACAGGTAGCAAGCTGCCCGATTAGCACACAGCCCTCCCCGCATCTCCCCTTCCCATTCTTCCTTCTTAAATATTGAGTGACCGCCATGGATTACCTCAGACATTCTTAAATGAGGGGCCCAGCCATGGGCTTCAGTGGTTCCATGACATGGGTAGTCTGTCAGTTTAGTGCATGTGTTATGTGCACATAGATCTCTAGAGAGGGGCCTCTAACTCTCATTGTATTTCAAGGAGTTCTAGGACTCACCAAAGGGTGAGTCTCCTTCAATTTACTGTATTAATGTGATCAATTTAGAAGGTGGGCCCAGGTCCTTCAAAAAAGAGAGACAATGACCAGGTGATCTGGGAGGAGGGGGCTCTACACTCTGTTGCCAGCAAGGACAAACCAGTGGGAGCGCCACACAGCAGACCCTGGAGAAAGGGGCCAAGGTCACATCTGAACTTCTTTGATTATGTCTAAGATGACCACTTCTTGCCCCTCCTCCTCGCCCTCCCTCCAACAACTATATATACTCTGCAGAACAATATATAATTTATTAAACACCTACAACACAATAGATACCATGCTTAGTACTACATACGTTATCTTATTTAATCCACACAAACTTTTGAGATCCATTCTATTGTTGCTTCATTTTACAGATGGTAAAACCGAGGCTTGAGTGATTGGGTAACTTGACAAGGTCATCCAGCAAACAAGCAAACTGCAAAACCAGGCTCAGGCCGCCTTACTCCAGAATCTGTACTTCTAACCATGTTGTCAGTGGTTCTTAAACTTAAGTGGGCATCAAAATCACCTGGAGGGCTTGTGAGAACTCCGATTTCTGGACTCCACCCCCCTAGAATTTGATTAAGCAGGTCTGGAGTGAGGCCCAAGAATTGGCATTCCTACCGTCTCCCCCCCACTGCCCTTGACATACAGTGAAGCTAATGAGCACCTTCCTTGCACAGGCTCTTTGCACAGACTCCTCCCAAGGTCCCCGGAGGGATCCTAAAAATGTATTCATAAGATCATATAATTTTGAAAAATTTACTTGTATGTTACTTTTTTAAGGCAGATCCTTAAAACTGTATTTGCTTTGATCCCCCCAAAGCCTGGATTTGCCCCAGACCCTGGGGTCTTCCTTCAGTTACATTTCTCCTATTTTTATCCCAGACTTGGATCAAGTTACAGTCCACACCAGGAGCCATTATTACCCCCACCCTAAGGGGCTTGGGTTTCATGATGTTCCTCAGTCTTTCAGGATATATCCAAGGACATCTGTGGGTTTTAGATAAAGACAGGTCTAAAGTAGCTCCATGCATTAAAGTGACTGCGTCGGCCATCAGAACACCCTGGCAGAAGTCTGAGTTGGGATCTTAAGGGAGGTCACGCACACCCCTGTGGGAGGGGAAGAAAGACAGGGAGGCCCCTTCTGATGCCTGGGCCAGCAGCAGTGAGAGCGCCCCTCTCTTTAGTACAGGATAAGGCTGGAGGGAATGAGTGTCCCTCACATCTGTCACTTCAAATCTTCTACCTGGAGAGAACTCAACACCACCCTGAATGCCTGGGAGCATAGTGTTTGGGAAACAGGAAACAGACAAAGAAATAGAAGCTTGACCAGACCTTTCTATGGGGACTAAAAGAGCCCACAGGAGCTGGGGTTACCCCCTCTCCATTCCTACCCACTCAGCAGGAGGCCAGAGCTGTCCAACATAGAAACACAGCTGAAGGCACAGATATAAGGTTTCATTTTCTAGTAGCCACATTTAAAGGGCCAGAGACAGGTAAAAGTTTAATATATTTAATCTAATATATTCAACATTTTATCACAACACATAATCAATATAAAAACTATTAACGAGATCTTTTATGTTCTTCCCCCACCCATAGTAAGTCCTAGAAACCTGGTGTGTCTTTACATTTACTGTGCATCTCAGTTCAGATGTTAAATTTTCAATGGGCAAAGTGAAATGGGGTCCTAACTACAACTTTGTGTTTAATGGAAAAGTATATTCTACTGCTTCCATTTTTAAATTTATATGAAATTAAAACTTCAGTTGATCTAGCTATATTTCAAGGGCTCTGTAGCCACATGTGGCTAGTGTTAGAAGCGCAGCTCAAGGATAAAACAAACTGATTTCCAGGGCCTCCTGGAATGAGAATTTCTATGTTGCTAAAACAGTGGTAGTAATAGTAGCTGTCTGCAGACATCCCAGGGAAGAGGAGGAGGGATTTTAGAATTTGGAGAAAAGCAAAGGGAAAAAAATCAAAATGGTGACGATTCCTTTAAGAATCACATATCTCTCCTTACACCACACACAAAAATAGACTCAAAATGGTTGAAAGACCTCAATGTGAGACAGGAGTCCATCAAAATCCTAAAGGAGAACACAGGCAGCAACCTCTTCGACCTCAGCCGCAGCAACTTCTTCCTAGAAACATCGCCAAAGGCAAGGGAAGCAAGGGCAAAAATGAACTATTGGGACTTCATCAAGATAAAAAGCTTTTGCACAGCAAAGCAAACAGTCAACAAAACCAAAAGACAACTGACAGAATGGGAGAAGATATTTGCAAATGACATATCAGATAAAGGGCTAGTATCCAAAATCTATAAAGAACTCATCAAACTCAACACCAAAAGAACAAAGAATCCAATCAAGAAATGGGCAGAAGACATGAACAGACATTTTTCCAAAGAAGACATCCAAATGGCCAACAGACACATGAAAAAGTGTTCAATATCGCTCGGCATCAGGGAAATCCAAATCAAAACCTCAATGAGATACCACCTCACACCAGTCAGAATGGCTAAAATTTACAAGTCAGGAAAGGACAGATGTTGGCGGGGATGCGGAGAAAGGGGAACCCTCCTACACTGTTGGTGGGAATGCAAGCTGGTGCAGCCACTCTGGAAAACAGTATGGAGGTTCCTCAAAAAGTTGAAAATAGAGCTACCATATGATCCAGCAATTGTACTACTGGGTATTTACCCCAAAGATACAAAAGTAGGGACCCGAAAGGGTACGTGCACCCCGATGTTTATAGCAGCAATGTCCACAATAGCCAAACTGTGGAAAGAGCCAAGATGTCCATCAACAGATGAATGGATAAAGAAGATGTGGTATATATATACAATGGAATATTATGCAGCCATCAAAAGGAATGAGATCTTGCCATTTGCAACGACATGGATGGAACTGGAGGGTATTATGCTGAGTGAAATAAGTCAAACAGAGAAAGACATGTATCATATGACCTCACTGATATGAGGAATTCTTAATCTCAGGAAACAAACTGAGGGTTGCTGGAGTGGGGGGTGGGGTGGGAGGGATGGGGTGACTGGGTGATGGACACTGGGGAGGGTATGTGCTCTGGTAAGCGCTGTGAATTGTGCAAGACTGTTGAATCTCAGATCTGTACCTCTGAAACAAATAATGCAATATATGTTAAGAAAGAAAAAAAGAAGAAGAATGTAGCAGGAGGGGAAGAATGAAGGGGGGGAAATCGGAGGGGGAGAAGAACCATGAGAGATGATGGACTCTGAAAAACAAACTGAGGGTTCTGGGGGGGATGGGAGGATGGGTTAGCCTGGTGATGGGTATTGAGGAGGGCACATTCTGCATGGAGCACTGGGTGTTATGCACAAACAATGAATCATGGAACACTATATCTAAAACTAATGATGTAATGTATGGGGATTAACATAACAATAAAAAAAATTAAAAAAAAAAGAATCACATATCTCTACAATAACTCCTTTTATTAGTAATTACCATGTTACCATGTTGTATGATTGGTGGTTTAGAATGGGACTCCTCTACTAAACCGTAAGCTCCATGAGGGCAGGAAATGGGTCTCGTATTCACTGTTACAGCTCTTGAGCCTAGCACAGTGCCTGTTGTCCTGGCTCTCAGTATATTGAAAAAGTGAATAAATCACACTAAATCTTTGACATGTGGGGTATATAAGATTCTGCCTGTGCTTAAACAAATCGGCCCCCAAAGAGTTATCATCATAGCAAGACTAGCAAAGTTAGCACATAGCCTATAGTTTAGTTAAAAACAGAACTACCAAGTTGGGCTGTGTATCTCCATTTTGCAGGTGCAGTAATTTGAGTTATTGGTAGTAATGGTGACTTTGTAAGTCCTAAATCTCCGCAGAACCTGATGGGTTTCCATTACCCATAAAACCCGGAGGCCATACTCCTTCCCACTCGGGCCTTGTTTTCTGGGTCTTTCTTCTTTCATTTCCTCCAGTTACAGGGAAATCATGGCCAAGCAGGTCAGATTTTTAGTGAGCACTGGGGAAGGGCCACTTATCAGTGGTAGGTTTAGTTTGCAATTTGGGGGGCAAAGGACAAAAACTGAACCTGACTTCCTTAAACATGAAGAGGGGGCACCTGGGTGGCCCAGATGGTTAAATGTCTGCCTTCAGCTCAGGTCATGATCCCAGGGTCCTGGGATCAAGCCCCACATCAGGCTCCTGGCTCAGCAGGGAGCCTGCTTCTCCCTCTCCCTCTGCCCCTCCCCCTCCTCATGCTCTCGCTCTCTCTCTCTCTCTCTGTATCTCTATGTCTTAAATGAATAAATAAAATCTTTAAAAAAAAAAAAACATGAAGGGGGATTCACTTCAAAAGGCATCCCAGGGAACCCTGGACAAGAATAGAACTAGGGTCGCACACAGCCAGAACCCGGTCGGCCACCTTGCCTCCTCTTTCTGTCCATCCAGACTGGCTTCCTCTCCATTCTGAGCCATGTGTCAGTAAACACCCTGCGCCACCATAACCAAGCTTTAGGGCTGCAGTTTTCAACCACCAGAGCTCCCTCCCAAAGGTTGGCACAACTCTCTCAGGTCCAAAGATTCCAGAATCCTGCAATGGGGCCTCTTCAGTCTGGCTTGCCCAGGGGCCCTGCCCTGGATAAATCAGTGTGGCCGGGCTTGGAAAAGGATATGCTAATACAAAGGATGTTGAGGAGACTCTTCTCTTGCCCTCAATTTGCTAAGTCCAGCTCTAGTAAAAAAAAAAAAAAAAAAAAAAAAAAAAAGATATTTGTACTCCCACTTGGTCCCCTCCAAGAGACTGCCAAACTGGTCAACCATCACACCAGGTGGGCCCTTACCGGCCCATTTAACATGACTGGAGAGAAAGAGGAGCAGTCATCTGAGTTTTAGACCTTGTGTGGAGTGAGAGGATTCAGGGGATAGGAGAGGGGTGCTTCCTTACCCTCAAGCAAAGGGAGAAGAGGGGAAGCACTCTGGAGTAGTATGCTGGCAAGGAGGGGAGCCAGGCAGGCAGGGCAAGTGGGTTCGGAGGGCTATGTGGTCAGTTAGGAAGACCGCACACTTGGAGAGAGGACAAGGTGGGCTATGAAAATGCCTGGGAGACTGGACATTTCAAAGGGGGCTGGAATGAACTTTAAGATCTAAAGTGACCTGAAAGTTATAAGACCCTGCCTCGTTGCTCTGAAGGCATTTTCGAAGCAGTTGGGGTGCAGTGGGCAGCCCATAGCCCAACTGGGCCAGGGCTTTACATATGCAGATGGTTGAGCTGAGTCATAACCTTGACATTGCAGCACCATGGCATCCATGATGAAGGGGTCCTGGCAGACCCGCCAGACACACCCACACCCGGAGAGGGTGTGTTTCAGCCCCAGGTCCCAGACTTGGGTTCATGGGCACTCAGCCCAAGTTCTAGTGCCCTGCTTCCCTGGAGTCCTAGTGCCACAGGGGAATGTGTGCTCCCTGAGACACATCTTCCCAGTGCCCAGCATGATGCCTGACTCCTGCGTCATCTGAGGGCAGTGGTCCTCCAACTTCAGCTCCAATATTGGAACCTCCTGCAGGAGGACTTGTTCTCACACACACCGTCAGGCGCCATGTCTGGTGTTTCAGATCAGTAGGTCTGGGTGGAGCCTGAGATTTTACATTCTAACACATTTCCAGGGGACCACACTTTGAGAACCATCGTGTTCGGTGCTGACTCTGGCCCCCGGAGAGCCACGCCAGCCACCAGAAGTGGTGAGAGGTGCTGACAGAGGCACTGGGTGGGGGAACAGTTCTTTGGGCCTCAGGCTGGTACACCACCTGGTAGGTAGGCAACTGGGCACGAACTTCCTCTCCTTCCCCCCACCCCCTGCCCGAGTCCAGGGCTCCAGCCCTTTTCTACTCTGATGGGGACTGCGAGGTCTGTCTGTCTGTAACACCTAGGATGGAATCAAGAGGTTAGCCAAGAGGCATCTGCTGAGACCTGGTGGGATTCCTTTCTGCCTCCACATCCTCCCAGTCAGTTGGCCTCCAAGTAACTATTGGAGCAGTGTCTTTTCGGCCTCCCATAGGCTGGTTTTTAATGTGGTCAAATATACAGAACACAAAATTTACCATTTCGACCACTTTTAAGTATACGAGTTAGTGGCCTTAAGCACATCCACACTGTTGTGCAACCATCACCACTACCTAATTCCAGGACTTTTTCCACCATCCCAAACAAATTCTGTACCCAATAACACCCCACCACCCCGCCTCCAGCACTGGGAACCTCTATTCTATTTTCTAGCTCTATGAATTGGCCTATTCTAGGTGCCACATACAAGTGGAATCATACTATATTTGTCCTTTTGGGTCCGGTTTATTTCACTTAGCATGTTCTCAAGGTTCATCCATGTTGTAGCGTGTATCAGAATTTCCTTCCTTTTTAAGGCTAATATTCTATTGGATGTATAGACCACATTTTGTTTATCCATTCATCTGTTGATGGGCATTGGGATTGTTTCCACCTTTCGGCTATTGTGAGTAACACTGCTATGAACACTGTTGTGCAAGTACTGGAGTCCCTGCTTTCAATTCTTTCGAGTATATACCCAGAAGTGAGATTACTGGAGTATACGACAATTCTAGGTTAAATTTTTTGAGAAACTGCCATACTGTTTTCCAGAGACTTTGAATTTAATCTTCCACCTCAGAAGTGTTCACCAGAAACAGGAATGCTGAAAACCTCACCAGTATCCTCCAAAAGGGATTTGAGATCAGCCTCTGCCAAGAGGCTTATGGCTCTGAACTTCTGCTATAAGAGGCTTAACGACCCTCCACACTTACATATGCAGAACTCTAACACTGGCAGGAACCTCAGAGGGACTGTGACCCCACCCCTCACTCTATGAGATGAGCAGGTTGTAATCAAGAGAATGAGGCTGCTACATAGCTTTTCAGGGCTCGGTCCAAATGTCACCTCCTCAAAGACCCCAGCCACTCCCTCCCCTTTATCACTCTCTAGCCTTGGCTTTATTTTCTGCACATTACAGTCCAAAAGTATCTTACTCATTTGTCTCTTTGATTACTCTGTGTCCTCCAAACAGATGTAAGGGCAGGTGCAGGTATCCCTGCTTTTTGAAAGTTTACACTACACCATGCTTTTACAAAAGACCTATATTAGTACCTGTTTCCACTAACCGATACCCAAAGAGGATTTTCACTTTTAGGAGAAAAGGCACAAAGTAAAAACAGTGTTCAGCATTTGTTTTGCAACAAGCAATTAGAGAGGCAGCACACCCCCTGAGCAGCAAGAGCGGCACCACCGAGCTCCTTCTCCAGGAACTCACTCAACGTCTCAACATCTCAGCATGCCATAGCTTTGAATGGTGTTTGTGAGTATATGTGCTTTATCACAATTTATTGCGTACATTCGTTGGCAAGATGTGTCCCAAGGTTTCAGAAAAGCCTAAGAGAGGTTATTGTTTGGGTCTGGGAATACTCAAAATTTTTTCCATATAAATTAATAATTGCTTTTTTATGCCATTGGTTTACAAAAGGTTTCATAGGAACACTATGCTTTTGAATAGTGGGGGAATCCTGTACCTTTTCTGTCTTAATCATGGCAAACCCACAGCATCTGCGGTTGTGCCTGGCATGTTGTAGGCACTCAGGTATCTCCACTGAATGAATGAAATATAAATATCTTATTAAAATGTATATATAACTCTGATATTTGCAAGAGAAATATTCTGAGATATTAACAATTCTCTCAAGTATACACTCTCTCAAAAGAACCAGTTCAAAAAAAAAAAAAAAAAAGACAAAACCACACAGATGCTCCCTAAGTGACTGACTCCAGCTCATCAGTTCTTACAAGGAGTCTAAAGCTCAAATGTTAATTCCACAGATGCGAGGTCTCTACTCTTTCCACAGGTCTGAGATGGATAGGAAAGGACTAATATTCCATTAGAGACTCAAGGTCTTTGATTGTGATCACATTGATAATTTTCTTTCCATTAAGATGTTGAAGCATTGTGGCTGTTCTAAGGAGGACAGTAACGCTTTTCTACCTAATGGTCTCTCCTGGCATAAAAATGCTCTAGGTAATAAGACAAAGGGGTGGGGGGAGGAGCTTGGCCTCCCATCCCATCTTTATAATGCAATTGATGTTGCTGTCCCTGGTTCTGAAGTTTTCATAGGAACACCCCATGGATCTCAGAATCTCCAGGAATGCTAGACATTTTTTTTAGATCTACTGACTGAAAACTGAACAGAGCAAGGTGAGACCCTGTCCTGAGCCTGAATCAGAGCTAATTAGAGTGGGCAGGGAGGCGAGACCATGAGCCATACAACACAGACCTCTAGTTTCAAAACAAAATTTCTGATTGTGGTTTGGTGCTTCCCTCCCCTTCTCTGTAGTCCCCATAGCCTATACATGACACACACTGCCTGGCCTTTCCCTGAGCTGCTTGTCTTCCACCAGCCTCAGCTGTCTGCCTTTCCTGTGGTGGCAGTAGTGAGATTGAATGGGAAGAGGAAGGGGCAAGGGACCCAGCACAGAGGAGGTCAGTTGGCAGGACCAGGGTATAGACTTATAGGGATACTACCTAGTGCCACTAGGTCCCACCCTCATACCTCCTTTCTCAGTCGGGTCTGTCCTCTCAACTCCTCTTCACCAAGCTGTATTCTCCCCTCCTCCTCCCCCTAATGAATCTCTCTACCTGACTGATGTCATTATCCTTCCTCTGTGATTCACTGACTTCTATTTGTCAGGGCTCTAAGAACTCATATGTCCATCTTAGATGGACCTAACTTCTTTGAGAACAGCCTCTGCCTCTTCTGCTTCCTAATAAGTCCTTCCTGTATTTAATAAGGACAATGGGTGAAGACTAGGAGATAGGGGCCTATGAGGAGCAGCACCAGAGGAGCTTAAGGGGGAAGAGAAGCAACCAGAGAAGTCAGGTGATCAGAGCAATGGAGAATTAAGGATGTTGATGGAGAGAGGAAGATGAGGCAGACCATATAACTACGCAGAGACAGGGAGAAAGAGAAGGAGAAGACACCAAAAGGGAACTTTTGAATTCAAGAATTAAGAGATCACCGGGGTGCCTGGGTGGCTCAGTTGGTTAAGCGGCTGCCTTTGGCTCAGGTCATGATCCTGGAGTCCCGGGATTGAGTCCCGCATCGGGCTCCCTGCTCAGCAGGAAGTCTGCTTCTCCCTCTGACCCTCCCCCTTCTCATGCTCTATCTCATTCTCTCTCTCAAATAAATAAATAAAATCTTAAAAAAAAAAAAAGAATTAAGATCACCAGAGAAGTTGGAGAAAAGCAACTTTGGCAACTTTGCAAGGAAAGCTAGATTAAAAAACATGAAGAAGTAAATGAAGGTCAGTACTCAATGTTGGTAAGATGCCCTTTCAAGCACTTTTCAAATATAAATTGGTGTGATGTAGTGAGAGCTTTAAAAGTTATTCTAGGCATGGCATATAGACAAATTTTAGTTCTAGGCATGGCATATAGACAAGATGTAAGCATAAGAACTTTATCACAACACTACTTATAATCATAAAGTAAAAGAATAATTAGTCATTACCATCATTACATTTACAAAGTATAATCACTTAGGATTACAATATCATGCTTAACCAAACTTCAGAATATAAAGTGCTATGTTCAGTAGGAGTTAAATTTTGTAAAATAAAAAATTGGGTTAGATCTATCCATCTATCCATCCATCCACCTACTATTTTTGTATCTAGCCACACAGATAAAAAGACTAAAAAGGAAATCTCCTAGAACATTAGTCAGTGGATATATCAGCATTGTGGGCTTATGGGCAATTTTCATTTTCTTTTTTAATATTTTATGTATTTTCCAAATTTCTGTAGTAAGTATGAGTCATGCTTATAATCAGGGAAACAGAAAAAGTTGCTTTTAAAATAGAATGAGCCTGTGGTGAGGAAGTAGAACCGAGGATTAAAGATGGTCTTTTAAGAAGTTCAGAAGAAGCAAGAGGGTTTTGGTTCAAGATAGTAACATAGGAAGCTTCTGAACTCACCTCCTCCCAAGGACACACTGAATCTATAGCTACATATGGGACAATTTCCTCTGAAAGAATTCTAGAAACTAGCTGAGAGACTCCTACACATCAGGCAAATGAGGAAAATCCCACAATGAAATGAATAGAAGAGGTTGAGAATCTCACCGTAAAGCCTGTACCCAACATGGTAACCTGCAACTAGGAAGGAACTGACAACTCCCAGCTTCTTCCTGAGGAGTAAAGAGTTTGGGCACCATATCTGGTGCCCAAACTCTTAAGACTTCCACCTGAGAGATGGGCTCCCAAAACATCTAGCTTTGAAAGCCAATGGAGCTTATCCAGAAGACCCACTAGGCTACAGGGAACTAAGAGACAGCTCTTAAAGGGGTCGCATGGGCTCCCACACATTCACCATGGCTAACCCCTCAGGGCCTAGTAGAAAGGCAGGAGACTGAAACAAATCCAGTCTTTCCATGAAAGAGACCTATTTGCTTATCTTAAAAGCTTTGGACTGAGAATACGGCTACTAACTTAACATATCTAGGGGATGACTGCAACACTTTCCAGAGACCAGGGATGCTAGAAGGCACTATCTTTGGGTTCTCCCTCTGCCTTGCTCTAGGTTATTGGTATCTTCAAGAAAGGAGTTTATGGGCTTCGCCTTTCTTTTTCCGCCATCTGGGAGTCTGTGGAGGCCTGCTGGGAACAGGACTCCTATAACGCCAAATAATGTCTGGAAGGCTGTGGTCCAAGGCCATTTTTGCTGGCTATAAGCGGGGTCTCTGGAACCAGAGGGAGCACACAGTTCTTCTTAAAATCGAAAGTGTTTATGCTCGAGATGAAACAGAATTCTATCTAGGCAAGAGATGTGCTTATGTATACAAAGCAAAGAACAACACAGTGACTCCTGGTGGCAAACCAAACAAAACCAGGGTAATCTGGGGAAAAGTAACTTGTGCTCATGGAAACAGTGGCATGGTTCGTGCCAAATTCTGAAGCAACCTTCGTGCTAAAGGCATTGGCCACAGAATCCATGTGATGCTGTACCCCTCAAAGATTTAAATTTAATGAAAAGTAAATAAAGGTGTAGATTTGTTCTCTTGTTAAAAAAAAAAAAGACAAGAAAAGAAAGGAGTTTATGCACATGTCTGGCATTCCGGGTTTTGCTGCTACCACCCAGGGGACCCTCTGATTGCCTGGCTCTGGTGGTTAATGAGGCTTATGTTCATAGGTCCCACAGGGTTAGAACAGAGAAACAGTACTTAACCAGTGATTCACAAAGGCAGCAAACAAAAATACCCAGCCCCCAGTCTTCCCTTGAAAAGGGTATACTTGCATACTTTACAAGCTGCTGCCTGAGGATCTAGCTTATAGTCAGCCTGCATCTAAGTGCTGACTGAGATTCTCGCCTTTAGGACACTACCAGATCTTGGCATACCCTCAGCTACTGGGATCTGCTAAGAACAAAGAAGGCTGCTTAGTTAATCACAAAGTTATTACTTAATCACAACAAAAAGGTAGGGCATGGATGAATGATTAGATTCATCTACACAAAGCCATTTCATCAAGACTGGGAGAGATGGCTGTTTTATGTATGCATAGAAACCAACACAAAGTCAAGGAAAAGGAAAAAAGAAAACAGGAATATATTCCTAACAAAAGAGTAAGATAAAACCTAAGAAAAAAAATTTTTAAAGACTTTTTTCTTTTAGAAGTGGGGGGGGCCAGAGGGAGAGAATGCTGAAGCAGACTCCCTGCTGAGTGTGGAGCCTGACATGGGGCTCGATCCCAGGACCCTGAGACCATGACCCAAGCCAAAAATCAAGAGTTGGCCACTTAACCAACTGAGCCACCCAGGCACCCCCCCTCAGAAAAAGTTTAATGAAATGGAGATAAAGCGATTTGCCTGAAAAAGAGTTCAGAATAATTGACATAAAGATGCCCCATAAGGTAGTAAAACAATGCATAAGAAAAGTGAGAATTTCAACAAAGAATATAAAAAAAGTACCATACTGAAATCAGAGCTGAAGAATACAATAAAAAAAATTCTATAAAAGATTCAACAGCAGACTAAAGTGGAAGAGAGGACCAGCAAATGGAAAAACAAGGCAATGGAATTCATCCAATCAGAGGAACAAAAAGAAAAAAAGAAAAATTGGGGTTCTGGTCCATGACAGTGAAGTAGAAAGACTCTGAACCTCACCTCTTCCATAGTATACATCAAATTACACCTATTAAGATGATACAGAAACTACAAAAACAATAAAACAGATGAAACCAGGAACTGGTTCTTTGAAAAGATCAACAAAATTGATAAACCTTTAGCCACACTTATGGAAAAAAAAAAAAAGACTCAAAATCACAAATTAAAGAGGACAAATAATCAACAACGTAGAAATACAAAGAATTATGATATTATGAAAAACTATATGCCAAGGAATTAGACAATCTAGGATTAATTTCCTAGAAATATATAACCTGATTGAATCAGTAATCAAAAAATTCCCAAAAAACAAAAGTCCAGAACCAGACAGTTTCTCAGGCGAATTCTACCAAATATTTAAAGAAGAGTTAATACCTATTATTTTCAAACAATTCCAAAAAAAAAAAAAAAAAAAACCCACAAGAGGAAGGAATACTTCCAAATTCATTCTATGAGGACAGTATCCCTCTAATACCAAAACCAAATAAAGATGCCACCAAAAAAAAAAGAACTACAGGCCAATATCTCTGATGAATATGGATGCAAAAATACTCAACAAAATGCTAGCAAACCAAATCCAGCAATACATTAAAAAAATATCATTCACCACGACCAAGTGGGATTTATTCTTGGGATGCAAAGGTGGTTCAGTGTCCATCAATCAATGTGATACATCAGTAAGAGAAAAGGTAAAAACCATTTGATCGTTTCAATAGACACAGAAAAAGCATTTGACAACGTACAACATCCATTCATGATAAAAGCTCCCAGAAAGGAAGTTTAAAGGGAACGTACCTCAACATAATAAAGGCTATATATGAAAGATCCACCACAGCAAACATCATCAATAGGGAAAAACAGAGCTTTTCCCCTAAGGGCAGGAACAAGACAAGGATATCTACTCTCACTTTTATTCAACAGAGCACTAGAAGTCCTAGCCACAGCAATCAGACAACAAAAAGAAATACGGGCATCCAAATTGGTAAAGTAGTAGTAAAACTTTCACTATTTGCAGATGACATGATACTATATATAAAAAATCCTGAAGACTCCACCAAAAAACTACTAGAATTGGTAAATGAATTCAATAAAGTCACAGGATTTAAAAAAAAAAAATCAATGGGCAGAAATCTCTTGCATTTCTATACAATGAAACAGAAGTTAAGAAAACAATTCCATTAACAAATGCACCAAAAAAAAAAAAAAAAAAAAAAAGATACCCAGGAGTAAACCTAACCAAAGCGGTGAAAGACCTGTACTCTGAAGACAAACACTGATGAAAGAAATTGAAGAGGACACAGATGAAAAGACATTCCATGCTCACAAATAGGAAGAACAAATATTGTTAAAATGTCTATACTACCCAAAGTGATCTACACTTTTAACGCAATCCCTCTCAAAATACCAACAGCATTTTCCACAAAACTGTAATAAAAAATCCTAAAGTTTGTATGGAACCACAAAAGACCCCAAACAAAGTAATCTTGAAAAAGAAAAGTAAAGCAGGAGGAATCACAATTGCAGACTCCAAGTCCTATTACAAAGCTGTAGTAATCAAAACAGTATGGTACTGGCACAAAAATAGACACACAGATCAATGGAACAGAAAAGAAAACCCAGAAATAAATGATATGGTCAATTAATCTTCAACAAAGCACAAAAGAATATCCAATGGGAAAAGTACAGTCTCCTCAACAAATGGTGTTGGGTAAACTGATCAGCTACATGCAAAAGAATGAAACTGGACCACTTTCATACACTGTATACAAAAATAAATTCAAAATGGATTAAAGACCTAAATGGGAGACCTAAAACCATAAAAATCCTAGAAGAGAGCACAGGCAGTAATTTCTCTTACATCAACTGTAGTAACATTTTTCTAGATATATCTCCTGAGGCAAGGGAAATAAAAGCAAAAGTAAACTATTGGGACTACATCAAAATAAAAAGCTTCTGTGCAGTGAAGGAAACAATCAACAAAACTAAAAGGCAACCTACCAAATGGGAGAAGGTATTGACAAATGACATATTCAATAAAGGGTTAGTTTCCAAAGTATATAAAGAACTTAAACAACTCAACACCAAAAAGACAAAAAAACAAAAACAAAAACAAAACCCTCCCAAATAATCCAGCTTTAAAAATGGGCAAAAGACATGAATAGATATTTCTCTAAAGACATACAGATCACTAATAGACACATGAAAAGATGCTCAACATCACTCATCAGGGAAATGTAAATTAAAACCACAATGAGATATCAGCTCTCACCTGTCAGAATGGCTAAAATAAACAACACAAGAAACAAGTGTTGGTGAGGTTGTGGAGAAATAGGAACCTTGTGCATTATTCGTAGGAATGCAAACTGGTGCGGTCACTGTGGAAAAAAAGTAGAGTTTCCTCAAAAAGTTAAAAATAAAACTACCCTACAATCCAGTAATTGCACTACCGGGTACATAATTCCAAGATCCAAAAATGCTAATTCAAAATAATACACACACCCCTATGTTTATAACATTATTTACAATAGCCAAAATATGGAAACCTCCAAAGTGTCCATCAATAGATGAATGGATAAAGAAGATGTGGTACACACACATGCACACACGAATATTATTCAGCCATAAAAAGGAAAGAAATCTTGCCATTTGCAATGACATGGATGGAGCTAGAGAATATCATGCTAAGTGAAATAAGTCAGAGAAAGACAAATACCACATGATTTCACTCATATGTGGAATTTAAGAAACAAAAAGAACAAAGGGGAAAAAAAAAAAAAAAAGACAAACCAAGAAACAGACTCTTAACTATAGAGAACAAACTGATGGTTACCAGAGGGAGGTGGGTGGCAGGATGAGTAAAATAGATGATGGGGATTAAGGAGTGCACTTGTTATGATGAAACACTGGGTGATGCGTGGATGTGTTGAATCACTATATTGTACACCTGAAACTAATATAACCTGAAGAACAGGGGTGATGGAACAGCTACTAAACAACCCAAGATAGAGAGAACAGCAAGAGACAGACATGGTAACAAAGGGAAGCCCCATCCCTGACTCTGTGAATGGCAGTGGGGAGGAAAAGTAATGAGGGACTGGGAACAGATTCCTCTGTACTTTTGCACAGAAAAAAAGCCAGGTTTAAAAGAGTGACTAGCATATAAAAGAGACAATGCTAGAACTCTGCCAAGTGGTGGAGGAGCCATGAGAAAGTGCTCCAGTTCAAAGTGACCAGAGAATGCCATGCTTTATGTTCCCATCCACCTTAAAAGACTAAACTGGAGCAGAGCCTGGACACTGTAACAAGGGTGTCTGGTTGCCAGTGTGAGCTTGTGACCCAGGATTCATAAAGCAGACCAGTCCGAGTCATGCTGGAACACAGAGAAAAAGCCAGGATTTAAACAGGCTGAGGAGCTGTGGAAATGCTCTCTCCCCCTCTACCCTAAAAGCCTAGGCTAGAGCAAGGTCCTGCTCAGAGAGCTTGTGACATCAGTGAGCCCAGAATCCTTAAGTCCATACCAGCCTCTCTGGTGCTGGGGCACAGAAAATAAGCCATGGGTTTTTTAGGTTTGTTTGTTTGTTTTTTTAATTAAAATTTTTTATTTTATTGCAATTTTTTAATTTTTCTAATTTGTCTTTTCTTATTTTGCTTTAATTTTTGCTCTTGGGTTTTGATTTTTTTAATTTAATTTTATTATTTTCATTATAATTATCAATTTTTTTTCCTGTAAAAAAGCCATGGTTGAAGAGAGTAACTAACATATATAGCCACAGCTTCAGCCAACCAGCAAAAGTCACCAAGCACACACAGTCTACACAAAGGACACTATAAAGACCACTCCTTCAAGTGTAGAAGTAGCCATTCTACCTAATCCATAGAATAAGCACAGAAAGTCAAGCAAAATGGGGAGACAGAGGAATATGCTCCAAAACAAGAAAAAACTCAAAAAAAAAAAAAAACCCTAAACTAAATGAAATAGAGATAATTAATATGCCTGATAAATAATTTAAGTAATGATTGTAAAGATAGTTACTGGACTGAAGAGTGGAAGATCTCAGTGAAACCTTCCATAAGGAGATGGAAAATATTAAGAACGAATCAGAATTGAAGAATGCAGTAACTGAAATAAAACAACACTAGAGGGAATAAACAGTAGATTAGAGGATGCAGAAAAATGTATCAATGATTTGGAAGACAGGGAAATGGAAAGCACACAAGCTGAACAGCAAAAAGAGGAAAAAAACAAAAAACAACCCGAGGATACATTAAGAGATCTCTTAAACAACATCAAGTGAACAAACATTCTCTCATTTTAGGGGTTCTAAGAAGAGAGAGAATGGTGTAGAAAACGTATTTGAAGAAATAATAACTGAAAACTTCCCCAACCTAGGGAAGGAATAGACATCCAGGCCCAAGAATCACAGAGTTCCAAACAATAGGAATGCAAGGAGATCCAAGCATGACACATAATAATTAAAATGTCAAAGGTTAAAGATTAAGAGAATCCTAAAGGCAGCGAGAGAGAAACAAAAAGTTACCTACAAAGGATGACCTATAGGCCATCAGCTTATTTTCAACAGAAACTTTGCAGGCCAGGAGAGAGTGGCAGGATATATTCAAAGTGCTGAAAGGAAAAAACCTACAATCAAGAATACTCTACCCAGCAAAGTAGACTTGAAGGTAATATTAAGAGTTTCCAAACAAAAGATAAAGCAGTTTATCATTATTAAACCAGCCTTACAATAAATGTTGAAGGTACTTACGTAGAAAAGAAATGGCCATAATTTGGCATATGAAAATTATGAATAAAAAGATGTAAAATATGACAACATATACATAAACAAGAAGGGAATAAAAAAGAGAAGAGGGAAGATTTTTTTTTTTTTTTAGAGTAGGTTTGTACTGTAAGGGTGGTGGGAAGGTGGGCAAAATGGGTGGACAGGAGAGGGTGATATAGACTTCCAGTTATGGAATGATTAAGTCATGGGAATGAAAGGCACAGCATAAGGAATACAGTCAATGATATTGTAATAGCAATGTAACAGGAGAGATGGTAGCTACATTTGTGTTGAGCAAAGCATAATGTATAATCTTGTCAAATCAGTAAGTTTTACACCTGAAACTAATGTAACATTGTGTGTCAATTATACTAAAAGAAAGGTGGTGATAGCTTAAGAGACTTATGGGACAACATAAAGAGATAAATGGTCCCAGAAGGAGAAGAGCACTTATTTGAAAAAATAATGGTTGAAAACTTCCTTCACCTGGAGAGGAAAATGGACCTCCAGATCCAGGAATCCCAGAGGGTTCCAAACAAGATAAATCCAATAGACTCTTACCAAGACACATTATAATTAAATTGTCAAAGACAAGGAGAGAATCTTAAAAACAGCAAGAGAAAAACTATTTGTTGGATATAAAGAAACTGCCATAAGACTATCAGATTTTTTCAACAGAAAATTTGCAGGCCAGAAATGAGTGGCATGATGTATTCCAAGTTCTGAAAGTTCAAGAATAGTCTACCCAGCAAAACTATCCTTCAGAATTGGAGACAAAAAGTTTTCCAAAGAGGCAAAAGCTAAAGGAGCTAATACTGGACCAGCCTTACACAAAATGTTAAACGGAAGGGGACTTCTTTAAGCTCAAATGAAAGGATGCTAATTAGTAACAGGAAAACATATAAAAGTAAATATCACTGATTTTAAGTAAATATATACTTAAATTCAGAATAGCCTAATGTAATGATGGTGGACAAGTCACTTATAAATTTAGTATGAAGGTTAAGACAAAAATAGTAAAAATAACTACAATAATTTGTTAATGGATACCCATGATAAAAAGATGTAAATTGTGACATCAAAGACAAAATTGGGGGGGGGGGGGGGAGAATAAAAATGTTGAACTTTAGAATGCATTCAAACTTAAGTTATTATCAATTTTAAATAGACTGTTATTCCTCTAAGATGTTTTATATAAGCCTCATGGTAACAACAAAAATCTATAGCAGAGACATGAAAGAGAAAGAAATCTAAGCATGTCACTACAGAAAAAATCAAATCACAAAGAGAATAGAAGAAAACAAAGGAATTACAAACAAGGCAGAAAACAATTAACAAAATGGCAAAAGCCCTTACCTATCAATAATTACTTTAAATATAAATAGACAAAATTCTCCAAAAGACATTAAGTGGCTGAATGGATAAAAAACAGGATCCAACTATATGCCATCTACAAGAGATGCACCTCAGCTTTAAACTACATGCTGTCTACAAGAGACACACAAAATGAAGAGATGGAAAGAGATATTTCAAGCAAATGGAAACCAAAAGAAAGCTGAGACAGCCATACTTCTGATAAAATAGACATTAAGACAAAGAAAGTCCTTAGGTAATGATAAAGTGGTTAAGCCAACAAGAGGATATAACATTTGTAAATATTTATGCAACTATCATAGAAGCACCTAAATAATAAACTTAAAGGAAGAAATGGACAGCAATATAATAGTAGGGGACTTTAATATCCCACTTTCATCAATGGATAGATCATCCAGATAGAAAAAAAAAAAAAAATCAGTGAGCAAACACTAGTCTTAAACAACACCTTAGATTGACTTAATAGACATTTACAGAACTTTCTGATCAAAGGGAGAACACACAGTCTTCTCAAATACATATGGAACATTCATCAGGACAGAGGATATATTAGGCCACAAAACAAGTCAATAAATTTAAGACTGGAATCACATCAAACATCTTTTCCAGACAATGGTATGAGACTAGTACTCAATTATAAGAAAACTGGAATATTTGCAAATATATGGAGATTAAACAACATGTTACTAATCAATCAATGGGTCAAAGAAAAGAAGAAAAAATATCTTGAGACAAATGAAAATAGAAATACAACATACCAAAACCTATGGGATGCAGCAAAAGCAGTTCTAAAAGGGAAGTTCACAGTGATAAAAGCCTACATTAAGAAACAAGAAGGGGAGTGCCTGGGTGGCTCAGTCAATTAAGCATCAAGTCTTTTAGCTCAGGTCATGATCTCAGGGTCCTGGGATCAAGCCCCGCATCAGGCTCCCTGCTCAGCAGGGAGTCTGCTGGTCTCCCTTTCCCTTTGCCCCTTCTCCTGCTTGCACTTTGTCTCAAATAAATAAATCTTAAAAAAAAAAAAAAAAGGGAAACAGGAACAATGTCAAATAAAAAAAACCTAACTTTATACCTCCAGGAACTAGAAAAAGAACAAAATTAGCCCAAACTTAGGAGAAGCAAATAAAGATGAGAGTGGAAATAAATGATATAGAGAGTAAAAAGGCAATAGAAAAGATCAATGAGACTAAGAGCTGTTTTAAAAGATAAAATAGTCAAACCTTTAGCTCAACTCAATAAGAACAGAAGATGGAGGACTCAAAATTAGAAAGAGGAGATGTTACAACTGATACCACAGAAATATGTGTCATAAGAGACTACTATGAACAGTTACGCCAACAAATTAGATAATCTAGAAGAAATGGATAAATTCCTAGAAACATGTAACCTACCAGGACTGAATCATGAAGAACAGAAAATCTGAACAGACCAATCACTAGTAAGGAGATTGAAACAGAAAAAAACCTCCCAACACACACAAGTCCAGGACCAGATGGCTTCACTGGTGAATTCTACCTAACATTTAAAGAATTAATACAAACTCTTCAAATTCTCCCAAAAAATAGAGAATGGAACACTTCCAAACTCATTTATGAGGCCAGCATTAACCTGATACCAAAACCAGACAAGGACACTAACAAAACAAACAAAAATAAATACCCCGCAAGTCCCCCCCTCCCCCAAACCAAAACCATTACAGGTCAATATCCACGATGAACATAGATGCAAAAATTCTCAACAAAGTATTAGCAAACTGAATATATTAAAAATACCATATACTATGATTAATTGGGATTTATTCCAAGGTGTAAGGATGGTTCAACATCTGTCAATTAATGTGATACATTAACAAAGTGAAGGATAAAAATCATCTTGACAGATGCAGAAAAAGCATTTGGCAAATTTAACATGATAAAACTTGCAAGAAACCGTATAGAGGGAAAGTACTTCAACATAGTAAAGCCATATATAAGCCCAGAGACAACATCATACTCAATGGTAAAAAACTGAAAGCTTTTCCACTACAATCAGGAGTAAGATAAGGATGCCCATTTGTGCCATGTTTATTCAACATAGTATTGGAAGTCCTAGCCAGAGCAATTAGGTAAGAAAAAATTTAAAGGCATCCAAATTTAAACAGAAGAAGTGAAATTGTCTCTATTCGTAGATGACATGATATTACAAATAGAAAACCTTAAAGATGCCACCAAAAAACTGTTAGAACAAAAAGTTGCAGGATACAAAATCAATATATAAAAAATATGTTGTACTTCTTTACACTGATAAAGAATTCTCAGAGATATTAAGAAAATAATTCATAATTGCATCAAAAAAGAATGAAATACATAATAAATTTAACCAAGCAGGTGAAAACCTGTACACTGAAAACTTTAAGACACTGATGAAAAAATTGAAGATGACACACAGAAATAAAAAGATTCTAAAATAAAGATTCTGTGCTCATGAATTGGAAGAATATTGTTATGTCCCTATTCTCCAAAACTATCTACAGACCCAATGCAATCCTTATCAAAATTCCAATGGCATTTTTTCACTTACAGTCAACAATCTTAAAGTTTGTATGGAACCACAAATGACTCAGAATAGCCAAAGTAATCTTGAGGAAAAAAGAACAAAGCTGGAGGCATCGTACTTCCTGATTTCAGAGTATATTACAATGCTATAGTACTCAAAACAGTATGGTATTGGCATAAAAACAGATACATCCATCAGTGGAACAGAATAGAGAACACAGAAATAAACCCATATTTATGGTCAATTAATTTATTACAGAAGAGCCAAGATTATACAATGAGGATAGTTTTTTTTTTCCCCCAATAAGTGGTGTTGGGAAAACTAAAGAGCCACATACAAAAAAAAAAAAAAAAAATTGGACCACAAAAATCAACTCAAAATGGATTACAGACAAATGTAAATCCTGAAATATAAAACTTCTACAATGAAACATGGGGATAAGCTCCTTGACATCAGTCTTGGCAGTAATTTTTCAGATTTCACACCAAAAGTAAAGGCAACAAAAGCAACAACGAATGAGTAGAGCTATATCAAATGAACAAGTTTCTGTATAGCAAAGGAAACCATGAACAAAATGAAAAGACAACCTACCAATGGAAGAAACTATTTGCAAATCCTATATCCGATACAGGGTTAATTTCAAAATATATAAGGAATTCCTAGAACTGAGTAGCAAAACAAAACAAAAAAAACTTGATTTTAAGATGGGAGAGGAACTGAATAGACATTTCTCCAAAGATATCTAAATGGCAAACAGGTACATGAGAATATGCTCAACATCTCTCGTCATCAAGGAAATGCAAATCAAAACCACAATGAGATATCACCTCACACCTGTTAGAAAGACTATTATCAAAACAAGTGTTGGTAAGAATGTGGAGAAAAGGGAACCCTTGTACACTTTTGGTGGGAATGTAAATTGGTGTAGCCAATATGGAAAGCAGTATGGAAGTTCCTCAAAAAATTTATAAAATAGGACTACCATATTACTCAGGATTTCCACTTCTGGGTACTTATCTGAAGGAAGTAAAATCACTACTTCAAAAAGCTATCTACACTCTCATGTTCATATCAGCATTATTTACAATAGCCAAGACATGGAAACAACCTAAGTGTCCATTGGTGGTTGAATGGATAAAGAAAACGTGGTATATTAATAGAATGAAATATTATTGGCCATAAAAGGAAAGGAAATCCTGCCTTGTGCGACAACATAGATGGCCCTTGAAGGCTAAGTGAAATTAGTCAAAGACAAATAGTGTATATTACTTATATGTGGAATCTTAAAACAACCGGACTCCTACATACAGAGGACAGATTGGTGGTTGCCAGAGGCAGAGGGTGGGGTGGTTGAAACAGGTGAAGGTGGTCAAAAGGTACAAAGTTTCAGTTAAAAGATAAGTCCTGGAGGTAAAATGTACAGCATGGTGACTACTGACTATGTTTTTTTCAATTAAAAAAAAATTCAGTTGAAAGGATGGGGAGAAAGAATATGGTAATTCAAGGGGTAGCAAGGTTTGGGAAGGATTGGTTAAATTTCTTTTAAGGCAAGGTACAATAGACCATCCTTTTAGGCAAAGAAGAATAAAACAGGGATGGTGAAACCAAGACTCAAGGGCAAGAGTAAGTAATGAGAATGACCATGGCCACAGGTACAGATCAGTAGCTGGAGAAGAGATGATCTTAGAAGGATGAGGGACCCTTCACTCCTGAAATGTTCCAAAGAGGAGGGAGAGGAGAGGAGCCCAGAGTGGCCTCAGAAAGGACTGTTTTTTTTTTTTAAAGATTTTATTTATTTGAGAAAGAGAGAGAGAGAGAGAGAGAGAAAAAACACGAGCGGGGGAGGGGCAGAGGGAGAAGCAGCCTCCCCGCTGAGCAGGGAGCCCGATGCGGGGCTCCATCCCAGAACTCTAGGATCATGACCTGCACCAAACGCAACCACTTAACCCACTGAGCCACCCAGGTGCCCCAGGATTGTGTTCTCTGGTACAGAGCATGGGGCCCATGACTGGTGTTGGGCTTGGCTTTAGGAGAGCAAGAATTACCTCACTTTGTTCTTGGGTCACACCTGGGACCAGGGTCCTTCTTACCTTCTTATTAAAATATATTCTAGGCACCCACAGCTCTGTGTTCTTACTTTTCTCCCTTCCACAAAATCTTGCATAAGCAACCAACATACGGATGTAGTATGTTACTTCCTATAGGCATATTGCATGTGGCAGGTGGCTCCTAGGGGAACGCAGAGGAATGGTGTTTCCTCCTGGAAGGTGCTACAAACTCGGCTGGTCTAAGCTGAGGCCATCGCCACCTGCCCGAGCCAGCTCTCCTCACAAATTGCATTCTCTGTTAAAAGGCATTGATGACTAGACATGGGGCTGAAAACCAGAGCCATCTTTGACACCTTCCTCCTTAAGGGTCCTCTCAACTCTTCCTTGTGGTGTTTTGTGTACCAATCTCAGTGATATTCTCACTTCCACTATTGGCCTCAGGTCCTGATCACCTCTCAGAGGGATGACAAATTTACCTACCAGCTGGTCTGTCTGCCGCCAGCCTATTCCCACTGCCCCCTCTGCTACAGTGCCTTGCTCTCCTCGGCTTAGAGGCCTTGGCCAATGCCACTCTCTCCCAGTGAAATGCCCTTACTGTATTCTCTTGGCCAACTCTTAGTCATCCTCCAGATTCAGCTCTGACCCTCCCAGTTGGGTCCAGCTTCTTCCTGGCCCCAAGCTGACTGTTGTTACCATTGACTTCTCTATGTAACGTTCAAAACTGTGTGAGGACAGGAAGGCAGTCCTACTTGTTATCCCCGCATCTAACCTGGTATCTGGCACTTAGTAAGCACCTGTAGGTGTCTGTTGAAGATTAAGCTGAAGAAATGCATGCTGCTCACAGCTTCATCTACTCAAATGACCAGGCCATGGGAAATAACATGGCGCTAGGTCTGCTCCAGGCATTGTACCAAATACAGTATCCTCAGTGCTTTGGATATACAGTTTCAGTAAGTCTCAAATCAACACAGGGAGGCAGAGGTTATTTCTCTACTGCAGATGAGGAAGCAGGCTTAGAGAGGGAAGGAGTTTATTCAAAGGCACCCAGTTTGCACCACTGGTTCCAAAGTCCCAATAATCATGGTCTATGTATCATTACATTCCATCTCCCTCCCCAATTAGACACCCTCATAATTGCAAAGCTTGAAGAACTAGAAAGCAACCCCTTTGCATTGCTTAGGGCTTCTAACAAATAACTTATGTCATTCATGCATCTTTAAGTATCTATTTCTTAACTTTACATCAAGCGGAGAGGTCCCCACAGGCAGGAACTAGGTCTTATTCATCTTTATACAACCTATGGTTCTTGGCAAGTTGTAGGTATTTTGTAAGTATTTACTGACTTGACTATCAATCAAATTATTTGTTGATTTATTAAGTCAAACTATGATGGTGAATTTTCTGGAGTCAGGGCAGGAAGTATTTTTGAGCAGATGGCCCATTCCAGCACCCATCAAGTTATATTAGATGGGTCATTTTCTAAGCATGGGGCCAGCCCTGGGGATGTAGCTAAAACAAATCTAAATTCACGATGAAATCATTAAAAATTCCAGGGCAAGAAATCTTTCAGAAGCACTAATGACATCAACATTTAAGACTACATTAATTCTGTATGGTTTAAATATTATTAAAATGAAGTGCAAACAAACATAATTGTGACGAGGCCGTTCTTCTGAAAACGAATCCATTAAGAGACTCAATCACCATAGCTTAGCTATTCTTTAATACTACTTGACACCTTCTGTGTTGCATCATTTTTCTCAGCTGCGTTTTCCAACATTCCATTTACGGAACACTTGCTCAAACACAGGGGACTTGGGGAACGCAACACAAATGAAAGGTGTGGTCCCTGTGCTGTAGGTCTTGGCTGTGCCAAGGTGGTCTGAGAACCAGCATATGGAGAGTTTAGCCCAACTACTCCAGGATTTAACTGCCTCAGCATCCATTTGGTGTGGCCAATCAGTCTGCCGGTATCGGGAACCAACATTAGCTCCTCAGGCAAGCTCATGCCCAGGATAACAGCCCAGGTAGATTTAAGTGCCTGATAGGACTTCTCCAACAGCTCTTGTGATAAACATTCTCCCCTGCCTCCTAGGGTCTTCCTCTTGGCCACCCTGAAGACAAAACTCCCAAGAAGCTTACCAAAATTCCACTCTTTCATTTGAATGGACTCCTCTCACCTTACCCCAGGAAGCGCAAAGCACTCCACCCACCAACCTTAAAGGCATGTACCCAAGCTCCTGCGACTCCCTCTGCCTGCACCCTGCCTTGACCTTCCCAGGTGTCCCCTCAAAGCATGCTGTGTACCTCCAGGACCTGTAATAAACTTATGTCAATTTCCTCTGTGGTCTTTTGTTGAACTTCTGTTCACCATCCCACACCCCGTGCTCTACTAAACAAATATTAACTTGCCAAGGACACAACACAGCAAGAACAGCAACACCTGGGAGCTTATAGGATCCCATAATGCACCCCAGACCTCTGAAATCAGAATCCCCGAGTTAACAAGACCCCTAGGTGATTGGAAGGGTCACAATGTTTGAGAAGCACAGTGGAAATCTCTAGGATTCAGTTGGTCATGTAGGACTATCAAAGGATATAATTTCTTAATGTAAAACCTTCTCAATAAGGTCTACCCTATATATATCATTTTGTTGGACACCTTAAACTTAAGGACACATAGTTGATATAACATCGTATAAAGCTAGAGGGAAATAGGCCTAATCTGACTCTATTTACTTCTACAACGAGAATCCCCTAACCTACCACACTCATAATCTCCTTACCCTGATCTATTTTTTCCTCCAGGAAATTTATCACCTTCTAATGGGTTAAATTATACATCGATCGTGTATATAGTTCACTCCATCTCCTGCTAGAATTGAAATCCATAAGGGAAGGGAACACTGTGTCTGCTTTGCTCACTGATCTGCCCCAAGCATTAGATTTGAGCTCTGCAAGGGCAGGGATATTTCTGATGTTCTTCTAGCCCCCATCCCAGCCAGAGGCTAAGTATAGAACTAATGTTTCTTAATAACTGGAGGGAGAAATGGCTGGTGCTTCCAGGGCCCAAAGACCCTTCCCTAGTGCAGGACCTCCAGCCTGTCTTTTTGTTCTAAGTCAGTGAAGAGTAACCTAGAGTCTACATAGGTCATGTATAGTAGAACCAGGTCATCCAAACTGGAATGCCTTGGAGATTAAGGACAGGGTGGGAGGGAGACTTAATTCTGCAGATACAACAGGTGTGCATGAGGACGGTCTCAAGGAGCTACGACCTTGCTTATGGGGTCCACTTTGTTATCATCTACAATCCAGTTCCACAAAGAGAGATCGGAAAATTGTCTCCATAGGAGTTCTCAAATACACTCAAATATTAATAATTTCTGGCAAAATAGTGTCACATTTCCCACTGACATTCCCCTGTGAGATAAAGTAGGTCAGCTAGATTGTAAACTTGTATTTGTGTGTCGATGGAATGCAATAATGCTGGTTTTTATTTGAAAGAGGGAAAATGTAAACACATGTATTTTTCCAAAATTGGCTTTTATGCAGATAGCATTGTGTATCCCAAAGCTGAGAGAAGACAGCAAGCGCAAAAATGCAAAGGGGTTTGTGGTGGAAGGTAGGACCCCACAGATTTCCCTTTTGCTTCTTGCCCAAACACAGCTTGGGCCTCGGTCTCAAAACAAAAATCAAAACAATTCCCCCCGACATTCCTTTCCTCGCAAGTCCCAAATATATGAGCATAACTTTTCTTTTGAGGGAAGCACATTTGATTTTTGTCATGAATATTTAACTGCTGTGAAAGAGATA
Organism: Halichoerus grypus; assembly: GCF_964656455.1. Classification (NCBI taxonomy): domain Eukaryota; kingdom Metazoa; phylum Chordata; class Mammalia; order Carnivora; family Phocidae; genus Halichoerus; species Halichoerus grypus. The sequence continues at coordinate 55,558,177 of NC_135715.1, read as the reverse complement.
CCTGTATTATGTTCCCTTCAGTAAAACAAAGGCTGACAAAGAATCCTGTCACTGGAACACACTATCTGCATTAATAAAGGTATTACATAATGCTTTGTGTGTTAATGTACATGGTCCTGGCTCTAAATGGATTTCTAAGCTCTTGAGGGAGGGGATCCGGTCATAGATTTTTGCCTCAGTGTGGAATCATTTGGTTGCAAAAAAAAAAAAAAAAAAAAATCCTACTGAAATGAGATCAAGTTAAAAAGTGTTTTACTGGAAGGTTATAGGAACACTTCACAGAATCAAGTATAGGAATTCTAGCCATGCCTAAGTGCAATGGGAAATGTACAAGACATGGAGCCATCTTGCCATCTCTCAGGGCCAGTAGTCCCCTTCAGCACTGTGTTTCTGTCTCCTTCCACCGCACTGGCTTGCTATCCATGCCTGTGCCCCCAACACCCTAACCAATTCTTTCTTAGAGATGATGTTTTTCCAGGGGGAACACCATTGGCAGTTTGGGTGGGGCAATTCTTCATTGAGCCAATTGTCCTGTGCATAGCTAGAGTTTTAGCATCCCCTGCCCAATGGATGCTAGTAATGTCTCCTTACAAATTCATTCTAACAACCAAAAATACCTCCATGTATTTCCAAATACCCCCAACTCTGTGATAATAGAGATGCACTTCCAACACAGTGTGTTAGCTCACGTTCCCAGGAGAGAAGTTGATCATTCTGAGCCATTAAAATGGACCCCAGTCCACTCAGCCATGACTACAAGTGTGAATTTCAATCAATCACAACCACAGGATTCACCCAAGGCTGCCAAGACCTGCCTCTTCCATGGGAGCTAAGGGCAGGGATAGTCCCAGAGAGGGGACTATGACTAAGGGACTAATAGTTTAAATTGACTAAAGCACAGGACCAGTGGAAGGAATTCTCAGGGATAATTTCATTTGCTCAGTAGGCCCCACCAGTGTTCAGTATCTTGCCATACTTTTGGAATTGAGGCCTACTGGTCATCTAATTTCCCTTCCCTTCTCCTTTGAATGCCAACTTTACTCCAACTTTCTATTTTCTCTATTTCCACTAGCTCTCATCTTGTAGTTGCCTAGTCTCCTCCCACCGTTTAGGTCCATAAACATGGGATCTTAGTGGTCCTGGTTCCTCTTGCATACCAGATAACATAACATTAATTTACTCAGACTTGAATGAACTATTCTGTTGTCCTAAGAACATAGGATGATGACCTAATTTAGCCCCCAAATTAACATACCTTTTGCTGAGGTGTTTGCCTTACACAGCTATTCACCATTTGAAGAGGCCATCACAGTGCTCAAAAGGTAATCAAAGAAGCTACTTAAGAATAACATGCTTTCGGGCGCCTGGGTGGCTCAGTTGGTTAAGCGACTGCCTTCGGCTCAGGTCATGATCCTGGAGTCCCGGGATCGAGTCCCGCATCGGGCTCCCTGCTCGGCAGGGAGTCTGCTTCACCCTCTGACCCTCCTCCCTCTCATGCTCTCTGTCTCTTATTCTCTCTCTCTCAAATAAATAAAATCTTTAAAAAAAAAAAAAAGAATAACATGCTTTTTTAAAAAACTAATGCCCATGCTGAACCCAGAATGGTAATGAGCTCAGGCAGGAACCCAACTGAGACCTCCTCGGCCAACCCACCCAGCTGGGATATTTGCATTCTATACAAACCATTTTATGATGCTATAAATTTCCCAATTTTACAGTTACAGGTCTTAATCATCACAAATACCATTTCTGCACGTATCTTTGGTAGATGGAATTAAAATTTCCACATGATCTGAAAAAGCTAAATTGTTAATAGCTTCTCGGGCTTTGTGACTTGTTCTGACCTCTTTGAGGATTTCATCATTGTTTATGCATATAAAAAATCACAATTTAGGCTCACGAGCCTAATATAAGTCTCCAGGCATTTTTTCAGTCCATTTTTACTGCTTTTGATATTCTTCGAGATAGAGGACTGGGGTTTGAAGGGCAGGGAGTGTATTGGTTGAGACTTATAAATCCCTTTCGTACACCGAGTTATAAGCAATCAGTACAAAATAATGGAGACATCAGTTTTTAACCCAGCATATATTATGAACACTATCACCTATTGTCATACTTTAAAGCATTTGTTTGTAACATGCAATCACAGCAGGTAACCCATTATTTTTGGTTGTTTCGTTCAGTATTTGGCTCTTAAGCAAATCTGCTTTTCCACTTAGAATCTTTTTCCTAGGGACTGCTTTAACCACATTCATTTGGGATTTCGAAACTGCTCTATCTATATTTGCCTACTTTTTAAGGTCGCAAAGCTTTTTGGAGCAGACTCAAATTTAAGTCTAGATAAGCATTTGATTTAAAAATTATCTTTGAGCTGTTTAATAACTATTTGTGAGCATTATAGGCTATTCTACGGGAATTCTGAGTTTTTCATTCACTTATGTTTTATCAGTTCTGTAGGTTTGGGGAACATAGAGAATGTATTTATAAGACAATAAATTTAACAAGCTGTTTTTGATTTAACCCTGAAATGAAAGCTTGTGCTTCCTGGAAAACATCTTTTGCATGAAGTAAAGGCGTGGATTCTTTCTATCGTTATTATCTGCCAGAGTTGATCAACAAATACTTGGTAAATACTAAGACTGGCTCAGGATCCAGGTCTTCATCCACCATGTGATCTTGAGGAGGAGGGGCTTGAAAAGCAATCAGTATATTAACTAAGGCTTATAAACCCCTTTTCACACCAGGTGGGCATGCTTGATGGAACAATGGGGCAATAGGAAGAGCACGACCTAAATTTCCATTGGAATAAATGGAACCTGAAGAATTTGGACACATTTGTAAAGGGTCTGAAGAGTCCTGCCTGTGTGCCTGACAAAGCCATCTTTTCCTTTTAATATTGGGCCTTCAGAGATGCTGAGTCGGTCTTTTAAGTTAATGGAAGAAAACTAGCTCATCTTGCCAGCCACAGCCTCCCAACCATGCCCCTCGTTTATCCTTCTCAAACGTAAATGTAATTTTATTATATCCCCTTTGAAATGCCTCACGGTTTCCCTATGGCTTGCAGGGAAAACCTACAAAGGAGTTGGCAAGACCTCTAGAGCTAGCATCATTTGGCCTCTGGCCACATGTCAAAGCGCTTCCATCGGTCCACTCCATTCCAGCCACATGGAGCTGCACGGAGCTCCTGCAATGAACCATTTTTCTTTTCAGGTGTATATATCTATCCAAAAGCACTCTCCCACCCCATCCAGGCTTTACCTGTCCCCGTGGCCTCCTAGCAGACTCCTTTTCCACCCTTTGAGACCCAGTTCAAGCATTACCTCGGTCAGGTTTTCCCAGACCACCAATGCCCTTCCAACAAATTCCAAGTTCCCGCCTTGCTGACACAGCTCCGTGTTCAGACCTCTATTCCAGCACTTACCATATAATGTTGCAACTATTTTTCTCCAACAGGCTAGTAGTTCTCTCCTTGATTACATAAACATCAACTGGGAAGATTTTTTTTTTTTTCCCCACCACAATACCTATCGTTAGGCAGCATCCTTGAAGATTCTAATTTAGTAGGTAGGATAAGGCCCACGAATTTTTTTTAAGTGTTCCAGGTGATTCTGATGTGCACCCCTGTTTGAGAACCACCATACTGAACTGAACTGTGAGTTCTGAGCAGGCCAGGTCTGGGGACTGGGTCTTATTCATATAGATTTAATTTATTTGAGAGAGCAAGAGCATGCGTGCCAGCAGGGGAGGAGCAGAAGGAGAGAATCTCAAGCACACTCCCCACTGAGCATGGAGCCCCATGCAGGGCTCTATCCCAGGACCCGGAGATCATGACCTGAACTGAAACCAAGAGTCAGACACTCAACCGACTGAACCACCCAGGCACCCCATGTCTTGTTCATTTTTGACCTATGGCAGAATAGCACTTAGCTTTCCAGTCACTGTGCAATGAAAAAGAGAAAAAAAGGGGGGTGGAGGGGTGAAGCAGGGGGTGTTCTAGGCTTATTGGAAGAATGGTACACTCTGGGGGAAAATACTGCAAGTTAATACAGGATTTTTGTGAAAAGAAATTTCCAGGTTTAGCTGTAAGGGCCGGATCTACTTCTCAAGAAGTTAGGAGCCAGAAGATAGATCCACTGAGAAAGGCATACCGGTGTCTGGTGTGTGGGCACAGCCAAACCATGGAAGCTATTCCTGGTCTTCTAAGCACCAATCTAAACCATCCACAGAACACACATCAACCAGCCTCTGGAACTTGGCCTGCAGTCCCTCACTTCTCTCCTAGTCTGGCATCTAGCAGACCTTCCACCTCTATGACACAAATTATTTCCAAGCCTTGCCAGGTGTTCCTATACTCAAGCCAATTTCTTTGACAATCAGGTTGCCCTCATACCATTCTGCAGAACGCAAGGATCAGCCTCTGGGCTCCACTGGCCAGCCCTGCCCCAGCCCCCCAGCCCCCCAGCCTGGCTGATTTGCTCTGCTGTCAGAGATCTGCACTTGGATGGCATTTTGTAGAAGAGGATTGGACAGGCAAGAGGGGACTCTGGAGTGGAATCAGAAAGAAAGCTTTCCACCTCTTGAGATTTCCAGCTGCAAGGAATACTGCCATTATTGTTTACCAGGATTGGGGCTGGGCACCATGCAAAATCAGCTCCCCCCCCCCCCGGGGGGAGGGCTGCCAGACTGGGGCAAAAGCAGAGCTTTCTCAACTTCTGGACAACTATCTCAACCTCCTGGTTTTCACGATCATTGGGAAACAGACCCCAGGATTTTAGCAGCCAAGAGGCCCAGCATAATGAATCTGGTCAGAGCTGATTGGAATTGCTAATGACTGCGGGTTTTTGTTTTTAAATATATGCCCTGGTTAGGGAAGGAAAAAAATTGTGCGGGGTGCAGCATTTCAAGCACAAAACGTGATATGAGGAAGAGTTATGATCGTAGCAAGCACAGCGCGACTCCACTTTGGGGCTCTGCCAGAGTTCCCATAAAACCCTTTTTCTTGAGTCTACACCATGCGCTCTTAGGTGATCAATTTAAGAGGCTTTTATGAGATGCCAGAGCATGTTACTTAAAGCATTCCCATTTATTTTGCTTTACTTTATGTTTTTATTACATAGAATTTGAATTAAATCCATTTTGCAACATTTCACCATGGAGGGAGGTGGGGTCCTTCAGGAGGAGAAAAGAAATTTGTTGTGGAGGGGAGAGCTCCCTCGGACCTCAGTGGAGTAAACAGAGGAAGGGTGCCTCCGGATGGAAGGCACACCCTCCTCCCACCTTGGTGAGATTTGGGGAGTTCCTTATGGGGCACCAGGGCTTCCCTCCCTCCTACAATCTGTGGTAATTTTTCTAAAGTTCTGCCCACAATTGTTCTGTTCAAAAACATCCAAAGACATCACATCGTTGTCAGAATAAAGCACAGATTCCACATTGAAGACAGATCTTAAATGACAAACATCACAATCCGCCTCCACAATTTGACTTAGGATTTTTCCTTTTCTTGCCTCTTGCTCTCCTGCTAACCAGGAGCTATTTCCTGTTGATGCCTCCTAGTCACCAGCCTTCAAATCCTACCCGATGGTCAAGGCCCAGACAAAACGTCAGCTCAGCCTCAACATTTCATTTAATCCTTCTGGAAGGAAGTAGCTTGTTCCTGCTCTGAATGCCTATGGCATTTTATTCGTACTTCTGTAAGACAATGATCACTTTTTATCATGGTTCCTACAGTGCTGCATTTTTCAAAATTGTATGTTTGGAGCAAGAGTTGCCTGAACGTTTCATCTTTGAATCATGCTCAGCACCTAGTACAAGGACTTGAACATCAGAGGGACCCAATAAATACTTGTTGAATAGTTATGTGTATGCTGACCCCAAAAAGCCATTTTAGAATTAGGATACATTTGCCACTTACCTATAAGTGGGCCATAAGTGCTTGTTTTAGAGGATGTTCCCAAAGTCACAGCTACTCACATACCACCCCAAGAGCAGGCCTGGCAATCATAGCGTTGAGTCCAGTATTCCACCGGCCAGCCCAGAGCCACGGCCAGACTAGCTTGTTTCAATGTCAGAGGGCTGCCCTCAGAGGGCATCTTATAGGAGAATACTGATTAGTGGGATTGGGATCATCTGGTTGCAATAAAGAGCATCTGGCTCAGCCAGCACTATTGAAATAGGGTTCATCTTGAGGATCCACATGGACCTGTAATCAGGCTAACCTTTTGAAGATGCACCTGGAGTCTGGATCTGGGGACCTTCACTTTGGCCCTCCACTTCAGTCAGACCTGGCCACACATCTCACATCTGCTTCTTTCTGCAGGACCACCAGCAGCCCCTCCATCCAGGCAAGATCCCCCCCCCATGTCCACGTCCACTGCATGACCATTCAGCGGTAGCTCTTAAAACCAGTGGCTAGGGACACCTGGGTGGCTCAATCGGTTAAGTGTCTGCCTTCGGCTAGGGTCATGATACCAGGGTCCTGGAATCAAGCCCCACATCAGTCTCCTTGCTCAGCAGGGAGCCTGCTTCTTCCTCTCTCTCTGCTTGTGCACTCTCTCTCTCTGTGTGTGTCAAATAAATAAAATAAAATCTTAAAAAAAAAAACACAGTGGGTAAATGTGCTATCTCTATTTTTCTTTAGTTTGAATTTCTGAACAAAGGAATTTGATTGGTTCAGCCATCTTTGGAAGCCAGATGACTACAGTCCTTGGGTCAGATGTCTCCCTTGAGGGCCAGTAAGCAGAGGCCAGGGTGCAGGGACATGCGTGCACCTGCGGGTGTGTGCACTGGACAGAGTTGGGCAGCGACCCCTACACATGTGGAGTATCGCTGCCGGCTCTGCACAAGGACCCTACAGCTAGGGGACGGGGGCGGGCTCTGCTCCCCATGGGAGCAGCAAGAGAAACACAGTAATCAGAAGCTGGGTGGCTGGATCACCCAGGTGTCCGCGCTCTGACGCACTGCACAAGAGCTGAGGGGGGAAAATAAAATAACTGCAGGTGACCCCAGATTTATTGGAAACTCAACACTAAAAACACACAAGGGAGAAAGTAGGGGGGAAACAAAGTACTTTAAACCCCCTAATTAGCAGCTGAAGTCCGAGGACAGTCTTCAGAACTGAGTGGTACACTCAACTCCATATTAGAACCTTAGAGTTCACTTGGTCCTGGGTATTTTCAACTCATAGTCTGTCCCGGGTCCTCATTTTTAAGACATTTGAGATTTGTTGAGATTTGGCTTTGGATATTTCAAAAGAAAAAAAAAACCATCATAAGCCATTGCCTGATTAATGCCTAAGACACAGCAGTTTCTGATGTTCCTTGCAAGTTTTGCTTCTAGAAGTGGCTAATGCTGGTTCCGTTCTTAACAAGCTCCCCGTGCTCACGTCTCTCGAGACTTTATAATCACAGATGGAGAGCCGTGATTAGCTGCTCAATCTGGTGACCACAGGCACGAGTTATTTCTTTTGGCAGATTCAAGCAATCGCCCTCCTGTATCTCTGAGAAAAAAAGTCTGCCAAGATCTGATTGCAGAGCACTAACGATCCTGGGGCGGGGAGCTACAGCCCCTCCCCCGTGCTCCAGGAGCTTCTTGCACTTTCTCCCTTCAGGAATGCTCTGGCTGAGAGGACGAATCCAATCATGATCATAAGAGCCCACGTCTACTGAATGCTTAATATGTCCCAGGCACCCTTGTAAGCACATCTCATAATTACTTCATTGAATCCTCACGACAGCCCTTCGAGGAGGGCACCGTGTGTATCTCTAATTTACAGATAGGCTTTCTTTTCAGAGGGGGCTTCTGAAGCAGAGAGCAGGTAAGTGGCCTGTCCAAAGTCCCAGCCCTGGCAGAGCAACTCCAAGTCTCTTGGAGCTCCTCCACTTAACATCTGTGATCCTCCCAGTCCGGCTGTGAATGGAGCCGGAGGAGGGGGTGCGGGGGAAGGGGGGCCGGAGGGCACAGAAAGGTAAAGGCAGGGCTCGCACCGCACACAGCCGACTTGACGAAACCGACAAGATTTGTGACGTGAAGCAAGTTACTTAACCTCTCTGTGCCTCACTTTCCTTGTGTGCAAAAGGAGAAGAATAACAGTACCTGCTTAGTAAGGTGATTGGGAGGATTAACTCACACCTGGAACAGACATTGCCATTCATGGAACCTCCAGGTATCACCATGATGGTTCCCCACCCCAGTGCCATCTGTGGCCATCCCAGAAGGGCCGTGCTTCCGGGGGCAGCTACCATAGTAGGAAGCGATTACGTGGCTGAGTTCCAAAGAGATGCACAAGAAGGGAGGCTTTCTAAGGATGGGACTTCTGGATCTACAACAAGGTGATGGGACAGATTGTGGCACAGAATATTAGTTTAATTTGCACAACTTCTGAGATGATAGATGCTCTTGTCCTCCTGTAACAAGTGGGAAAAGTGAGACACAGTGAGATCTCCTGAAAAAGAATTAAACTTCGTCAAATTCACATTGTTTTTGTTCTTCCAGTAGAAGGATCCTTAGGGGGTTTGCCTCGGGCATTTCAAACTGAGGTGAATTCCATTTCATACATAACTCCCTCAAAGATAGGAGACCCTCAGCCAATCGAATTTGGGGGCTTCACCTGTGGTCCATGACTGTGGCTGTCCTTCACACTTTTCCCGTCTTGAGGGAGGAAAAGCAGAGGCCTCCTAGCCCAGAATCTTCGAAAAATTCATTGTTCGACGTGGAGAGCACCTCCTCTGTGCCAGGCAGTGTGCTAGGCACAGGGAGAGAAAACAGACACCCCTATGGCTCTAGTAAAGAAAGAAATTCTACTCCTGTTTCTATCTTCTAAGTTCAGAACCAATGGAGAGACATATTCATGAGTGAAACAGATGGAGATGAAAATATCAGCTATATTATTGGTAAAAGCCAGATTGAGGACGCGGTTTAGATCTGCAGCCTTCTATTATTTTCCACACCTGTCCAACCCACTGCTGCAGCCTCCCCCAAGGGGCGGAGCATGCCCCGGGAGCTCGCTGGCCAGGCCCAGAGCAGGTGGGCATCCCCGCTCCTCCCCAGGGGCCAGATGCGATAGAGAAAAGAAGGGGAGAGCCCAGCAGACCAGGCACTTTATGAAGCACCCCAGGTTCCACATGCTGGTTACTCCTCTGCAAAGAACGAATGGATGAGGATGGGAACAGGTCAGGAACATTGTACTGGCTAAAGCCCCTCCACCTGGAAGCATGGGACAAGGACTTAGAGATGTCCCCTAACGCATTCCCTCCCCCCATGGAGAGGACAGCCCTGCGATAGGGAGACCGGGAAGGAATTCTAAAACAGTAAGAGAATTGCTTGACAGAGCAGGTGGTCTCTGGGCTCAGGCCAGCATGAGCAGGGCCCTTACCAGCTGGACAAGTTGCAGAAGGACAAGGATGTGCCAGGCCTCAGAGCCTAATATAAAGAGGGTAAGTGCAAGGCCAGGGGGACATGCAGGAAGCCACCAAAGTGGACTTTGTCCCTCTGGCCCTCTGAGGACCAGCTTCCTCCACCTCTATCTCGTTTGCAATCAAGAAATAAAGAAGTGAGCCCAGGAGCCTGGAGGCAGATGCTCCACGGGGCAAAGCCTGGTGCCTGTCACATGTGGGTGCTCAGCAAATATTTGTTCTTTGGACTCACATCATATCCCTCTGGACGCCTGGAATAGGCCACTTTGCCTTTATGCCTCTTGCTTGAACTGCAGAGACCCCACTCCGAGTCACCTTCTCACTTCCCTGAGCCTCTGCGATGATCCTTCCAGAAGTGATGTTTGCACAAGCCTGATGCTCTCGGAAGCACCGTTCTCTGTAAATACAGTTTTATTATTAGAAGATGATGAATTTTTAAAATGCCAATTCTGGCCTTTTCACCGTGACAGAGTGTAACTCAAGTCTGCATACACTTTGCTCCTTCTTCATCAGAAACTTCCCAGGTCTCAGCTCCATGCTGAGGACATGACTTTGTGCAGCGGTCAAGGCTATGATGCCCAGGGGAACTGGGGACATCCTGTGAGTGATGAAGCCCACCCGGCCACCCAACTCCTGGGAATGCCCGGCAATATATGTTCAGTGTGGCTTCTTAAGGAAAAGCAGAAAACTCTATATTTTATGTAACATTTCTTGAATGTTAAATAGTGACCTCAGGGCGCCTGGGTGGCTCAGTTGGTTAAGCAACTGCCTTCGGCTCAGGTCATGATCCTGGAGTCCCGGGATCGAGTCCCACATCGGGCTCCCTGCTCAGCAGGGAGTCTGCTTCTCCCTCTGACCCTCCTCCCTCTCATGCTCTCTGTCTCTCATTCTCTCTCTCGCAAATAAAAAAAAAAAAAAAAAAAAAAAATTAAATAGTGACCTCAAACTCACCAATTAAAAAAAGAACACTGTGAGGCCCTAACAGGACACATCTGAGGGCCAGGTTTGTTCTCCTCCCACCCCGCCCCCAACTCCCCACACCTCCCATCCCCCCACCAGCTGGCTTCTGATCTATGGTAACTTTGCCCTAATGAGCGGTTCAGTGGTTGGACCCAACGGCTGAAAGGTCTCGAGGAAGAGAGCCTTGGTCACCCAGGAGGGCAAGTTCTGTGCTGTGCATATTTTAAATGACTAGCTCTTAGTATTTTCAGCTTCCCGCTAATGTTTCCTTTAATGTTTTCAGTCGGAGAGCTTGTCTTCATTCAGGTTTAGGCTCTGTAGCACTGATTCGTAGCCGGACAGGAAGGCTGTGGGTAAGGCCCACATGCAGAGCCTACGCAGGCCCCAGGTCTTGGGTCAAACCCTGACTCCATCACCTCTTGACTGTGTGTTATAGGCAAATCTCTTCATCTTTCTGGGCCTCATCGGCAAAAGAGGGATGGTTACAATCCCTCTTTGAAAGGACAGCTATGAGGAATACTTAGAGGGAAAGCACCGAGCACCCTCTTGGGCAGAGTGAAATCCCAGCTGGAGGATCCCCTTCTCCTCAATGCCTCGTGTCCCTAACAGGTCACCCCAAGGCATGTGGAAAGCCAGGTGGAGAACTTCTGGAGAGAGAAAAATAAGAGACCAGAATCAGCCCGCATTTTGGGCACATCCCTAATTCTCAGCAGGTTGCTGATCTAACCCGGAAATAATGTGCCACATGTCTAACCGGCCTCTTTTACTGAAGGGACCAAATAAGCTTACGAAGACAAAGTTTGAGGCATGGCGTCCTCATAACCATCGGGCCCTGTGTGGGTATAAAGTGATGCCTTCTCTTGGATTAAGATCATTTCCTTTCTGCCTCCTGGGCTTGCACCAGAGAGTTCAATGGGACCCTCTCCCATGGCATACATTGTTCTACCTCATTTTGCAGTTGTCTGCAGGCATTAGAATGTAAGCTGGCTGGACAGCGGGCAGTCTTCATCTCATTCATCCTTGTACCTCCTTCCTCCTCAGTCCACCTTCCCGGTGGCTGCCAAGTAGTTGTGCCAAAAAAAAAAAAAAAGCCCTCAAAAACAAAACAAAAAATATCTATTAATTAAGGATTGGGCCATGGAGCATTAACACCATAGTACCTAAATTCTCTGCCAGTCCCACTCTAGTTCTTGTCCATTGATAGTTTCCTTGTCCTCCACCTTAAAGCTCTTGTTGATATAAATTATTGCCTCTATTGTAAGAATATTGCCTGTCTCCCTCATTACATTATAGGTTCTTTGGATGCCCATAAAACTTTTTTTAAAGATTTTATTTATTTATTTGAGAGAGAGAGAGAATGGCAGGGAGGGGCAAAGGGAGAGGGAGAGAGAGAATCTCAAGCAGATCCCCTCTGAGTGCGGAGCTCAATGCAGGACTCCATCCCAGGACCCTGAGATCATGACCTGAGTCAAAACAAAGAGTCAGCCACTTAACCAACTGAGCCACCCAGGCGTCCCATGGGTGCTCATAAAACTGTAAACATGAAACTTTGGAAATAATGGACTGTGAGGAGTAGGAACTGGTTCTTTTTTAAAAACTTCTTTACTGAGGAAAAATTCACATAATACAAAATTAACCACTTTAAAGTATACAATTCGGTGCATTTAGTACATTCGCATTGTTATGCAACCACCACCTGCATCTAGTTCCAAAGCATTTTCATCAACCACAAGTAAATCCTGTACCCATTAGGCGGTCACTCCCTATAGCCCTCCCCCAGCCCCTGGCAACCACCGACCTGGGTTCCGTCTTCATAGATTTATCTGGATATTTCATATAAATGGAATCATATTATATATGGCCCTTTGCGTCTGGTTTCTCTCATTTAGCATAAATATTTTTAAGGTTCGACCACGTTGTAGTATGTATCACTACTTCATTCCTTTCTATAGCTGAGTAATATTCTATTGTATATGCCACCTTTTATTTACCCACTCCCTGTTGAAGGACGTTTTAGTGGTTTCCACCTTTTGGTATGATGAATAGTGTTGCTTTAAACATTGGTGAGGAACTGGGTCTTTTCCACCATTGTACTCTGTGCAGGAGGCTTGCAATAAATACTTGTGGCTGAATGTTCAAAAGCTGGTTATGAAAAAAAATACGCCAATGTAATAGATTTACATTTCCCTATAAGATTAAAGAGTCCTGTTACCTCATCTCCAACTCCAGAGAAAAACAGCTCACAGCGTTCAGCGCTTGGCAGATGTTATGGGTACTGACAGTGATGACAATCATGGCAAGAATAATGAAGAAGAATGATGCAGTACTGGGTTTCACAGAATCATAGATGATGGCAAGATTGGGTCACTTCTTTTACTTATTTTCTTTTTTAAAAAAAGATTTATTTGGGGGGGCAGAGGAAAAGAATCCCAAACAGACGCCATGCTGAGCGGGGAGCCTGAGCGGGGCTCCATCTCACGACCCTGAGATCATGACCTGAGCTGAAACCAAGAGTCAGCTGCTTAATCGACTGCGCCATCCAGGCGCCCCAAGACTGGGTCATTTAAAGATAGGCTGCCTGTGTTGTAGATGTTCCTCAGCTCCTGCAGAAATCCAGAAAAAGTAAACAAAAGGTCTAAGATAGGAAAAGACCTTCGCGTTTGCCCCACACCTGCAACAAGAGCCCAGAGAGCAGAGCTGGGATGTGAGCCCAGAGGAGTCAGGCTTCTGGAAGTGACGGGTGACGGGCATTGGGCGAGCTGGGGGGCGACAACAAGCTGACCCCAAGTCAAAGAGAAGAAGCTGTGGACAGAACCCCGACGGGCCCTGCGACAAGAGCAGCACAGCTTCGGACCGGAGAACAGTCACCGTGGGGAGAAAAGCCTGGCATGCGTTGGCCTTTTCAGTGGCACCTGAACAAATTGTCAGTAACTATTCTCAAGGTGTTTGTGTGAATATAAAGTGTGTCCTGGTTTATGGCATGTTTCGAAGGGCAATGAATTGCACAGTTTTGTTGTTCGAGTGCCACTTTCCAGTTGTTGTATGGAGAGCTTGAAATAACCAATGATCCCATGTTCATGCATTCACTCATCAAACATTTATGGGGCAACAACGGTGTGTGAGGCACTGTGCTCGGTAGTACAGGATGACTAAGAGGAGCTCCAAGCCAATGGATAGGTTTGTTCTCAAAGATTGAATTGGAACTTACCAGATGGACGTGAGTTGGGAAGAGGGAGGCACAGGACTGAAAGTCAAACTTGGAAGCGATGGAAAGATATGACATAGGCACAAGGTTTTTCAAAGTTCAGATAATACAATTAGTAATTTTAAAACATCTGAGATGATCTATGACTGGACAATATTTGAAGAAAATTAGTTGGAGTAAAATATCTTTTTTTTACTTGTAATTAATTATACAGTAGTTATCTGCCAACGTTCAAAAAATAATTGAAGTGATTTACAGTAAGAATTCTTTGTTCTCAGTGTAAGAGAAGGCTCCATGATCTGATGTTATAGCAGAGGCTGCCTGCAGCCCACCCGTGGCCCCCACCATTCCCGCACTTAGCCATTTCCTACTGCCACGTCTACGGTTCTGCTGGAGGGCTTTCAACCCATGAAAGAAGACAGGGATAAATCCCCCAACTTCCCCAGGTGGAACAACTCTGAGATGCATTTGACACTGTCTCCTGGAGCCCCTCGTGACGACAGCCCCAAATGCCCACAACAGCATCTTGCTCATCAATGCACTCCGTATTGGCTTCCTTTCCTTCTCGTTCTCACTTCTCCACTGACTCACCAGTGCTTCCTGAGGGCCCCTCAAAAATAAACTATTTGCATTCAAATCTTTGTCCCAGGGTCTGTTTCAGGAGGAACTCCACTGTTGTGGATTGAACTGTGTCTCCCAAAAAGATAGCTTGAAGTTCTGATCTCTGCCCACCGCCATCTTATTTGGAAATAGGATCTTTGCAAATGAAACCAAATTAGGATGAAGTCCCCCTGGATGGGGGTAGGCCCTAATGACTGGCATCCTTATAAGAAGAGGAGAAGAGACACAGACACACACAGGGAGAAGGCAATGTGAAGATGGAGACAGAGCCGGGAGTGATGCATCCGTGTGCCCAGGAACACCAAGGATTGCAAGCAGCTATTCGAAGCTATGAGAAACACATGCAAAGGATTCTCTCTGAGAACTTCCCGAAGGAACCAATTCAGCCAATACCCAGAGTTTGGACTTCTGGCCTCAAGAACTATGAGAAAATCAATTCCTATCCCTTTAATATAGCCAGTTTGTGGTCTTTTGTTATAGCTTCCCTAGGAAACTAATACACCGATCTATGATAAAAAATGAATGCTTCATTCTTCTGGATTTTCTGAGTCTGGGGCTCTTTGGTTATATGCTTCATAGTCCCTTACTGTAGGAGTCCCCCTTGTTCCTGCTCGGGGGGGGGGGGCAGACTGTGATTATCAAGAGAGATCAGGCAGATAGGAATGGGAGAAAGGAGTGAATGGACTCTTCTGGAGTCCTTCTGGGTGATTATAGCCAATGGAAATAACAATGTGATCATATTTTACAGACAGAAAGGACTGGAAGTGGCTGATGCTTCTATAGTATTTGTAGATCTCTTCTATGCACTCACATAACTAATCTTGCACAGCTTTTAAATGCTAAGGTATGTTGTTTGCCATCTTTAGATGGATCATGGCACTAATTAAATACTGGCAGAGGAGTCTGTATAACTTTAAACTTGCTTATGATAAATTATATATTCCAAATCTTTTGGCTGTGTGTATTTCTATTCCATTTCAAGGAGGAAGGAAGGAAGAAGGAGAGAAAGAAAGGAAGAAAGACAGTCATTGAGCTTTCTTGAAAATTATGTTATCTTTTATCAAAACCCAATTCCAGTTTTCAAACCTTCAAATAATTTGATCTCCTTTTATCCCCCTTTATTGGGCTGGCTACCTCTTCCCTAACTTGCATGTCAGCGCTTTTCTATAAGAAATACATCTACTTTTAAGTGTTTGACCTTGAGCCTGGAAGACAGAGGAAGGACGGAGGAAAAAAAGCACAGCCTGACAGAGACATTGCAGGGGGAGGCCGGCGTGGGGAGGGAGAGAAGTAGGGAGGGGAGCGCGTCCTATGTTTCGGTAGCATTGACTTTTCCTCACAGACTCTCCTCCCCTAAGCCAGAGTCATCAGCTAGGGACCCAAAGCAAAACGCTGCGTGGGCCTGTGGCTGAAAGTGGCCACACCAATTTGGAAGTCTCTTTTAAAGATCTGATCCTGTCGTCCTGCAGACAAGGGTTGCCATGGTAACGCTCCAGGGGCATTTTCAACTAGACAGAGACATTCCAACAGGCAGAGACCGGTGGTTAAGAAAATCCATCTTGACATATAGTTGGCATTTTAATTTGAGGCAGAGTCAGAAACTCTGCCTGCAGCTTGGAGTGACCCTTGGAGCAGGAGAATGCAGGTGATCAAAGTAATCTGTAATGCCGATAATCAGACTCCCAAAGCGGGGAGAGCACTGTCTCGGAGCCCTTTTTGGGAGGTCTCTCCCTAAGAAAGAAGCCCAGCTGTCTACAGAATCTGTAAGTGCTGTGAAGAGCAGAGGTCAATGATGCTGATTCCTCCTGGACGGGGAGACCAGCACTGTCTGTCTTTTACTCTCTGACTCACTCACCCTCCCCATCTCCCTCCTAGAATCTTCCTGCCTTTGCAGCTTCTTTCTCTCTTAGGCGATATGCCGTATTGGATTTCGAATTCATTTGACCATGGAGTTCAGTCCTAGCCGTGTGACCTTGTTCCTTAACCTCTTAGGGCCACAATTTCCTCACCTGGGAAATGGAGCTAGTACGGTGGAGGACACTTGTAAACAGTAATGAGAGGACATCTGTAAATGGCTGAGCACAAAAGGCACCCAGAGCTACACAACAAACGTTGGGTCCTTGTCCTCTTACAACTTTTCTTTTCGCTTGTAGTCTTTATGTAAAGAAGAGTGACTATAAATTAGAGAATAAATCTGTCCCTCTCGTTCTGTGGGCACTCGGCTAAGGTAAACGAGTTTGCTGGTAATGATTGTTCAGTTGGAGGACAGACTCTCGCAGGATAAAGGCACGACATCCCGATACAGTTGGACAGGGACAAGCAGAACTATCACTGAACAAAATCTTGCTCTGACCACTTCCAGTGAGTCGGCACCACGGGGGGTGGGGGTAGGAGGAAGCACAAGTGTCCCCAGTTGCACAACAATGTGAATGTCCTGGATGCCACCGCACTGTTCACCTAAAAATGCTTAAGATGGCGAATTTCACATTATGCGTATTCTACCACAATTTTAAAAAGATGTGTCACAAGTGATTTCCTGAGGGTTTTATTCCAGATTTTTCTTAGAGTCATACAATTAACTCATTAAGCTAAGAAAAACAATCCATTTAGGTTTTTTCGTTAATGACAACAGCGGCATCCTTAATACGGGTGAGCTCACAAAGAAAAAAAGCACCGTAAACTCTGAAGAGCCAGTGAGAGAATGAAAAGTTGTTGAATCCCCCAAATCACAAACCTCTGTTCCCATCCCTTCGAGCTAGGATCTTAGGCACACACAATCCCGGTTCGTCTTCAGGCTACCTTTAACATGTGGGTTTTGGTTTTCTTTCTGAACGTGTCCATATTTCACCCCCGAAGGTACATTAATCTGCATGAAATTGCAAAGTTATTAGACAACTGCATCTCTCATGTCAGGGCTGGAAAACATTGGAGGGCTTCTGGTTTCTCTTGCTCCCCAGGCACCCACTCCAGGGAACACAGGCTCTCTCCCAAACAAGGAGGCTTCTCACCCGCCGGAGGGGCTCCAGGGAGGCACTAGGAAAATTTCTGTTGTAAAGGTGGCTCGAAGGCTGGTTGTATTAAATTACCATTTAAAATGGCAGGTGCAGTAAATTATTTAATGAATCTTCCGCTGCAGCATTTGGGCCTTTGTTTTCTTCAAATTAAAAATGAAGAGAAAAAAAAAAAAAGGCAATTTCAGCGAGACTCTGCTCAACGTCCTTCAAGCCTGTGGAGTTTCATTACCACCTCTATCCCCAGAAAAAAGCATGTCAATCACAGATCCAGGAGCAGAAAGCAGGAAGAGCTTTCCAGAGAAGCTCTGGCCCAAGGCATGGGGACAGACTCTGGCAGACTCAAATGGAAGGATTTCAGAAGAATGTCAATGGTGTGGCAGTGAGTTGGCTTCCGGGATGAGACTTTCTCTGTTTTCTGAGCAGTTACACTTTCTCCTTTCTGCACACAACCCTTTGTAGGAGGACGCAGCATAGCGAGCTGGTCACAAGCTCTGCCAAGCTCTGCCTCTTTGTAGCTGTGTGATTTGGGGCAAATTACTCACCTTCTCTGAGTTTACTTTCCTCTGCTATAAAATGGGAAAAATAATATGCACCTCCTAGGGTTATTGTGAAAGATAGAGGAGGAGAAAGTCATTTAACACTTGGCAGAGTGTCGCATATTTATAAGTGACGGGCACTGTTATCACTGTTAGGAATGGACAGTAGCCCTTTGCTCTTTCAATACACCTTGGCGAGCAGGTCTGACCAGAATCAAAACTGTGAAGAAAGTGAAATTAACCTTTGGTCTCCTTCCAGCTCTCCCCTCCATACCCCCAAGCTCCAAAAATTCATTTGGTGGCAAAATCTGACCTGAAGTCAAGGGAGCCTAGCAACAGATTTCATGTTAGTGTGAAACTCATACATTCTGCTGTTGAAACTTTTTGTGTTGGATGATGGGGGGCCTGGGCTATGGTGCCCAGGTATTCGGCCCCTCACTAGTCTAGAAGTTGTTGTGAAGGTATTTTAAAGATGAAATTAATGCCTGTAGTCAGCTGCCTTTTATTTTTATTTACTTGAATTTTTCATTTTAAGTAATGAAACATGTGGGGCTCGAACTCACAACCAAAGATCCAGAGTCACATGCTCTGCCGACTGAGCCAGCCAGGTATCCCTCAGCTGACTTTAAATAAAGGAGATTACTCTCAATAATATGGGTGGGCTGCCATAACAAATACCTCAGACCAGGTCCCTAAACAACAGAAATTTATTTCTCGAAGTTCTGGAGGCTGGAAACCCAAAATCAAGGTGCCAATAGCTTTGATTTCTCCTGAAGCCCCTCTCCTTGATTCATAGATGGCCCTGGCTCCTATGGCCATGTGAGGCCACGTGCATTCCCCCCTTCCCCCGGTGTTACTTCCTTTTCCTATAAGGACACCAGTCGGTTGGATTAGGGCCCCAACGTTGTGATCTCATTTAACCTTAATTATGTCTTTAGAGACCCTATTTCCAAATACAGTTAGGACTTAAACATATGCATTTGGGGAGGACACAATTCAGTCCATATCAGCCCCACCCAATCCACTAAAAGGCCTTAAGAGAAAATATTGAGAATTCTTGAAGAAGATGGAATTTTTGCCTCAAGACTATAACATAGAAATCCTGCCTGGGTTTGTTTCCTTCCTTCCTTCCTTCCTTCCTTCCTTCCTTCCTTCCTTCTTCCTTCCTTCCTCCTTTCCTTCTTCCTTCCTTCCTCCTTTCCTTCTTCCTTTCCTTCTTCCTTTCTTTCTTTTCTTTTTCTTCTTTCTTTTTTTTTTTTAAAGATTTTATTTATTTGACAGAGAGAGACACAGCAAGAGAGGGAACACAAGCACGGGGAGTGGGAGAGGGAGAAGCAGGTTTCCCGTGGAGCAGGGAGCCCGATGCGGGGCTCGATCCCAGGATCCTGGGACCATGACCTGAGCCGAAGGCAGACGCTTAACCGACTGAGCCACCCACTGCCTGGGTTTCTAACCTCCTGCTCTGCACTGCAAATTTTGGACTTACCAGCCCCCACAATCACATTAACCAATTCCTTAAATCAAATCTCTATCTATCTATCTATCTATCTATCTCCTCCGTATGTGGTTTAGAACATATGATATATAACGGGGGCAGGGGCATGCACACCAGCCTTCTGGCCCCCATCAGGCTCTCCAGGCCGTGCTGTCCAGCAGGTGAAGGCCCAGCCCCTGAGGACTCGGGGTGGAGTGCCCTGGGACTAGAGAGAATGTGGGGGAATGTTGGGTCTCCAGAGTAGCTCACTGAATATAAGTCCTTAATCAGTAGGGATGGGTCCTTTGAAGGTGAGCTCCATTTGAGTCCATGGAAACTCTATCATGTTACTTCCCTAGATAACACATTTTCTCAGTCTTCAGTGATCAGTCCTTCCTGCCACCTTTTCTTGTCCATTGGACTTACAAATGATCTCCACTGTAACTCTGAGCTACTAATTAAGTCCGTTAAACACAGCGAGTTTTCTGCCTCCAGCAGTGCTATAGAAATTGAGGCTTTTGCTGGAAAGTGACTCATCTGTCTGAATATATTAATTATTGCATGAAATGTTAAAGCTTTGAGAACATTCTAAAAACATCCTAAGAATACCTTGATAATGAAACATCTCCCCCGTGATGGGCCTCTTCATGGCCAGGAGAATGTCTCCTACCAAAAGAAAGCCTCCATCTGTGTTGGGCACATGAGAACACGCCCTCAAGGCCAGAACGCGGAGTGGGCTCCCATATGCGCCTCTGTGAGGACCGACTGGGTGATGCCGCAGCAGCAATCTCCCCCAGCTCCCGGAGGTGCCCAGTAAATTCTGGTGAATGAACGAATGGTCGTCCTTTCTCTCCCCTCCCCTCCACGCTGGATTTTGTTTTGAATGAAGGGGAATACTTCGTTGGCTACAAGTAGCCCCCTTACGTCTGTGAGAAAAGTGTGGGGAGCTGTATAGGATAGAGTCGAAAAGAACTCCCGCTGGGATGGCCACTCAGGCACTGACTTTGCCAGCCAAACAGCCAGCCCTGCTCTACTCTGGCAATCTGTGGCCAAGGTGGGACAGGATTTCTTCCGTGCCAACATCTCTCTCTGGCCAGCAGTTCAAGTGGCTGAAATTTCCCCATGAGGAGGAGTTTGGGGGGAGGAGCTAAAACTCACCTCTCCCTGTGTGAGAGCAGACACATGAAAACTTTCAGAGGGGAAAGGTTGATCCGGTCCTCGCAGGGAGAGGGCACAATGTAAAGAGCAAGAGACAGTGAGAGACACGAGGAGCTGGTGAATGGGAGGAGAGGTCTCAGCACAGAGCAGGGGAGCCAGGCTGTGCAGGTCCAAGCGTCTGGAGGGGGGCTGTGCACCGGTAGCTGGGTGAGAGGCAAAGGGCACTCTCCAGAAGACTTGAGGTCCCGGGATGAATGGTGCCTCTCTCCCAGGCATGACAGGGCAGCCCTAGGCCAAGCCCATGTGCCAATGAGCAGAGAAGCACAGCCTGGGGAGGGAGGGGCCTTGGGAAGAGCACCTAAGGTGGGAAAAGTAGCCAGGCTTTGGAGACCGACAGGCCTAGGTTCAAATTCCAGCTCCAGCATAGCCCTTGCTATATGACTCTGGGTGTGTTCTCTACTTTCTTTGAACCTCAGTCCTTCTATTAAGTGGGATTGACCGCATCTCATAAGGCGGATGTGAAGATTTAGGAGAAAGAGGGACGCATGGGTGGCTCAGTAGGTTAAGCGTCTGCTTTTGACTCAGGTCACGGTCTTGGGGTCCAGGGATCGAGCCCCACCTCGGGCTCCCTGCTCAGCGGGGAGTCTTACTTCTCCCTCCGCCCCTCACCCTGCTTGTGCTCTCTTGCTTTCTCTCTCTCTCTCTCTGTCAAATAAATAAATAAAATCTTTAAAAAAAAAAAGATTTAGGAGAAAGTACCTCTGAAGTGGTAAAGTGCTGTGCGGTGTGTGTGTGGCAGGTTAACAAATGCTCAATAATGTGAGCGTCCTTTTATCCTTTCACCTGCTCCGATTTCCTCCAGGCCCACCACCCCACCACACACACAGAGCAATGAGAAAATTCTTACTGTTACAAAATCCAGCATGGAGGGGAGGGGAGAGAAAGGACTGTTCTTACCTTAGGGTCTTTAGACTTGTTTTCCAACTTTGTGGGTCACAATCCACAGTCAGAAACACATCTGAACAGAACCACATGTGGGCTGGTGGGGGAGGGGAGGATGGGTGCAAACACTGACCCACCCCATCATGTAGAACATGCAGGAATCACAAACCCAACATCCCTCTCCTGTGTGTCAAGAAGATGAGGGAGAAGTTTCATAGCGGTGCCGTTTGTAAACACCCGATCTGGAACCATCCCCACATCCACTGGCCTGGGGTGGTGATTATCATACAATTCAGGATGGTGGCTGCCTCTGGGGGGTGGGGGGGATGAGGTGAGGAGGGTCAGACAGCAGGTTTCTAAGGTCTCAGCTCTGGCCTAGTTCCCAACCCATCATGGTGGAAATTCAGAGTTTTGCCTAATTAGTGTTTAAAATAGAAATCGTATATATGCTGCTAGGAGTTTAACAGTATTTACAATTAAAATAAAGGTTAAAAACTAAACAGAAATACACTTATACCCCACACCAGTACACACATTTATCTATATCTATATCTATAATTATATCTATATCTATATGTGTGTGTTTATACTAAAATGAAAATTTTACAAAGAAACCAACCTTTATTACACGAGCTGTACCCCTGTATGTCTATTCTATTCTACTTGGTTCAATTCTACTTTTTAATGCAGTTGTAACCTGCTGAACTGATTTCAGAACCCCCCAGTGGATCACGACCCACAATTTAAGAACCCTGCCTCGGACCAATGATAAATACCAACATTCCCCCTTGCCTAGATGAGAAAGGCTATTTGGAAATATTTGGCAAAGCCCAATGTGGCGGAGACAGATCTTGTTCTTGGAAGGGATTGACTGCTTTTGATCAGCCATTTGCATGTCAACGGCAGAGCTTTTCCGCCTGTCCCCTAAGTGATTGCTGGTTATGGCGGTGGAATGGGGCACGCTTGTCATCTGATCCAAACAGCCGAGGAAGAAGAAGGCTGAATGCAACAGTTTGGGGGCTGCCTGTCTGGGGTGCAATAACAGTGTTTCCAGGAGACAAACCGAAGTGTATCATCAGGAACTATACAATGGAAGCTACTTATTGATGCAGCAGGGAATGAGAATTGCAGCAGACGCATCTAAAGGACTGGAATGCTGAGATGAAAATGGAGCGTAACAGGGCATCCCATCGCAGAGCATTTTGTCCTGTTGCGTGCGGTTGGCGAATTATGTGGAGGGAGCAGCTGCTTGTGGATGAGAGAGCTGCTTGCTGGCCAGATAACAGAGCAGCTGTAGGAACAATCAATAGACAACCAGCGAACACTCCTTTAGTGTCCAAATTACTCAGTATGTTCCTCTCCAGTGCTTCAGTGTTAGCGTTGCTTTTAAGATTGAGTATGACCCTGGGCAGAGCCAACTCCCACAACTCAGATTCATGTGAATCATGCATTTGCTCTAAGAGACCAAGCACCTGCTTGGATGGTCTCACAGTTTTCAGGACCCCTGAAAGAGATCCGCCCTCTGGCTTTCCTGTAGACTCCTAAGTTCAGTAAATGGTGACTCTCCCACAGGCTCTAGAACCCAGACTAGAGTGGGAGCCAATGGGATGCTGTCTCCGAGGCTCCCCGCCCATCTAGCAAAACCTCATATGGGCTATTTCAGATGCCTTCTGCCATGGGCTAGTCCCACGCCCTTCTCCAGGGAGTGACCAGAGAGTTGGGTAGGTTCTGGCTGCATGTAAGTACTCTGGGACATTCTGTTCAAGCCTTGAAAAGGTAAGTGGATGGAGCATCCAGGTGTTACTATGGGAGAAATCAGAGTTAACTGCTGCCCTGTCACAACCCTAAACCACAAGAAGGCAGAGCAATGCTTCTGATAAATACCTGGCTGGTAGATAGCATCAGAACTTTTGACGTGAGCTGCCAGGAGACAAGGAAATCATTTGGGCTCCAGATGATGATCTCTGTAGTGATGTCAGCGTGGCTGGAGTCCCGCCTAATCACAGGGGTGGTTTGCGGTAAGACAAGGGCAGGAATGAGAGAAAATGAGAAAGAAGAAATGACAGAACTCTCACGTTCCTCTCTTTTCTTGACCATCACTGAAACTTTATAGCCAGAACAATAAAACTTAGGTTCCCAGATCCTTTTCATCCCAGCACTTCTCTTCCTAAGTAGGAGGGAGAAATGTTCTGCAACATTATTGGCACTCTATGAACCTTGTATCTTCTTATATGCAGAGAAGACCATCCCTGGGTGCAGTTGGTCCATAGGTACTCAGAGCCTTCCTTCTGCATCAGGGTATATGGCAATGCAGGAAATCAGGAACCTCCTGTCATCTGAAAGAATCCATGAGGGATGTCTGCTGAGATGACTTGAAATGTGTCTCCTTCATCCCCAGAAAACTATTAATGCTCCTTTGTTTGTGTTGTGGATAGAAGACTGCAATGTTGCAGTTGTGTGTGTGTGTGTGTGTGTGTGTGTGTCTACATCTGCTTGTGTACACATGTGTTTATTCACAAATTGGAGACAGAGAGAACAGGTCTCAGAAGACAGGAGTCTTCTGAGAAAGACCAGAAAGAAATGGAAATGCAGTCTGTTAGCAAATGTTGACATAATCAGGAGCCAGGTACCACCCTGGAGGTCTTAGTGCATGGGGCCCTCTCCCTAACAGCAGGGGCTCTTGGCTCTTCGCCCAGCCTCTCGATCAGTAATGCCTGCTTCTAACCTACGTTATATAAAAGACTTAAATATACATTTTAGGTAGCCCCTAAATGGAAAATCAAGGTTTGAGAAGCTTTATGAAACAAAGACAATGATTCACAGTAAGTACACATTTCTTGATGATCCCAGAAATTAAGCTGCTGCAGGTTTTTCCTATCCTACTTGCAAATGCATCCAGAGGGTAATAAGCCATAAGCACACCCAATAACTCTAATAATTGAATAATAAGTAAGCGCCGAGTCAGCACGGACCGTGTGAGGGAGCAATGCCAACAGGCTAGAGCCGCACCTCCCCGAGTGGCACCAAGGCAGGCTGCTCCAGAGCAAAGAGGAAACATCAGGACAACCCTCTATAGGTTTCCTGACCTTGGCACTTGTCCAGGACACGCAGCCGCACACAAACTCCTGAAGGCACACCTAGCACACGCCCCTGACCTCCTTGCCGCTCTAAACGAGCCTGCTGAGCACGGGGTTGGTTTAGCAGGGGCTGAAGCCGGCCGCACGCCGCTGCAGGCCAATTGCCTAGACTACTTAGACCATCACAAAATTGGATGGAGTCTGACTCAGCATCGATCAGCTTCTTCCCTGGGTAAAAAAAAAAAAAAAAAAAAAAAAAAATGTGTGTGTGTGTCGCAGGGGGGTGGAATTAGGTTATTGAGTTAGAAGAATGAACATAATGGAAGGAAATGAGGAGCTACACAAAGTGTATGAATTCATTGCCATATATAACTCACTCCCGCAAAAATGTTTTTTTCCTTTATGATTCCTGGCAGATTTGGCCCAACGATTTGGGGCATGTCTAAGGCTCGATTTAAAGCTGAGGTAAGGGAGAGTGGAGCTCCTTCACTAAAGAGAGATCTACAGGCAGCCCATGAGTTGGGAAGGCATGGCTGGTACGTGTGTGTGAGGGAATGCGTCGCTCACACGTCTCAGGGGAGCTCAAGGAGGGGGCGCTACCTAATTACAGGGCCAGCTTCCCTCTCCCAGGACCTTCCATCAGGGAGACCATGGCCCCTTTAATAGAAACACCTGGAGCTTGCCCATGGCCACGCTCCTTTGGAGCCTATGAGAAGGAAAGAGGCACGGGGCCAGCAAATTGTTGTACGTTCTATTAATGTTATTAGCATGTGCTTTAAAGCAGTGACAAAGCACCAGGCGATCATTAGAAATGGAAGATATAGTCTCTGTTTCAGTCCACAATGTAAAACTAAACCAGGAACACAATTCTTTGGACAGGCATATATTGATCTAACACGTCCGTGTATTCATTTTACACACTTACCATAGTACTCTGTACACAGGGCCTTTGGTAAAGGTTGTGGGTGATGATTGGAGGAGGAGAAGGGGGAGGGGGAGGAGATGAAGATGATGATGCCTTGGAATGGCTTGGTGCAATCTTCTGCAAAAGGGAGGGATTACATTATCTATGCTATGTCATGTCATCTATGAAAAAACACCTTACTGGTCAGTCCCCAAATTCTATGAGTATTGTACCTCTCGGTGTTGTGCATGTAATCATTGAGTAACAAATACCTATGGGCTGATTTTATGAATCCATTTAATAGGTTGTAGGTGGAAAGACTGAGCCTGTTCCATCATCAGACAGCTTGTTAACAGTGGAGGGGGGCATGATGGGCAGAGAGAAACAAACTAGGCAGAGCCCCAGATGGAGAACAGGTCCTTGGATAATGAGTCCATTGGATTCATTGCTAAATTCACTTTTTCTACTGGGAGAGGAAGAGTAAGAAAGCTTCAAAGCAGTGACGTCAGGGATATCAGAGCCACTCCTTCTGTGAGAAGGGAGAATCACACACCATTAAACCATCAGGAGATTGAAAATCAATTTTTTTTTTCAAGAGCTCCAACTTCTTGTTCTCTCTGCCAGTGGAGATGAGCAAATTTTGAGTGCCTATGGTTTATTCATCCATTCATTCATTTGTTCATTCAATGAATTTTTTTTTTTACTGAATTTTTTTTTTTTACTGAATCTGCTAGGTACTGTATATCATCAATGCCAAGCCAACCGAGAAACTGTCAGGGCCTTCGGGGAGCTTGCAACTTAGTAGAGTCTAAGAAGTATTTGTATGTTACTACAGCGCAAGGCAGGATAAAGGGAATGTCTTGAGAGAGACGCAGTGAAGGCTAGTAGGTGCTCTGAGGTGGTAGAGATATGGCAAGAGAAGAACCTACCATCTCCATTGTTGCAGGAGAGTGGAGACAGGAAAGAGGCTCGTCAGAAAGCAGAAGCCAGCCTGACACTGCAGATACATGGGCAGTACGTTGGCCTTCCTCCCTACAGCCCCCTTGTCCCCTCATCTGGACTCACTCTTTGCTCCCTCTTGAAGAAACAGAGTGACTTTGGGCCTTCTGCTTTGTGTTTCAGGATCTACAAGCCTGAGACTACTTCAAGTCATCTTAATATTTGTGCCGTCAGGAGACAAAATCTCTAAATATAGGCCAACAGCCCAAAAGAAGGACAGGATAACACGATTCCATGCTAACATTCCTGCATTGTCCAACCTGCAAAGTGTTTTCTAGGTTACCTACAGGGGAAAATATCCCAGTGTTATCAAGAAATAGCAGCATTTCAAGCCCTGCCATTGCATACACTAAAAATATCAGATCTCATGATCTGCCAAAAAAAGGAAAAATATCAACCCTCCTTACAGAAATACACACCCACCTGTCAAGGTTTCTCAGTGTTACCTTTGTTTATATTCCTGACTTCAGGTTTTTGCATTAACCTCAGAACCTTCTTGATGGATTCATGTCCACAAACCTCAAAGAATTATAGTCTTTATGATAATATGGGTACCAGGGCCTCTTTATGGGTACCAGGTACATGGATCCTTTACCTTGTAATGGTTCATGATCTAGACTCTTTGGAAAGAGCTGTCCGGTGTTAGTGTCTGCTAAGAGTTCCTTTTTTACAGAAGAAAGAAAATCAATCTGAGGGGTTACCATAACACTGATGTCAAAATGCCAGTGGAAGTTGAGAAATAACAGAAATAATGCCAAGAACAATTTTCCTTCCCAGATGTCCTGATGGTTCTCAAGAATACACGGAACTCCCCTTCTAATCAAGAGTGGGCAGGCCACAAAGAAGTAAATAATATCTGAGGAAGGCAGTTTTCCCCTGATTTTTTAAGGTATACAAGTAATCATATGTTCAGTGTAGAAAAATAGAAAACACAGATAAATAAAAAGAAATAAAAACAGTCAACCAAAATTCTACTGCCCAGTGAAAATCACTGTAAATATTTTGGTGTATATTCATCGCTATAGATTGAATGTTTGTGTCCCCCTGCCCCCCACCCAAATTCATATGTTGAAATCCTAACCTCCAGTGTGATTAGGAGGTACAGCCTTTGGGAATTGATAAGGCCATGAGGCTGGAACCCTTATGAATGGAATTAGTGCCCTTATAAAAGAGACCCCAGAGAACCCTCTCCTCCCTTCCTCCATGTGAGGACAGAGGGAAAAGATTACCATCTATGAATCAGAGGGTGGATCCTTACTAGATAGTGAATGTGCTCATGCCTTGATCTTGGATTTCCCAGCCTTCAGAACTAGGAGAAATACATATCTGTTGTTTATAAGTCACTTTGTCTATGGTATTCTATTATAGCGGCCCAAACATACTAAGACACCCACCAAAACTTTTTCATATGTTTATGTGTGTTTATTTTTTAATGGAATTAATACTATATTTAATATTTAGTGACCTACTTGTCTCTTAATATGTTATGAGTATCTTTAGATAGTTATGTGCACACACACATGCACATCATCATTTTATTATCTTTAATGGTTCAATAATTCTATTCTCAAGATGAACTGTAATTCAGTCCTGTATACCATTGGACATTTAGGTTACTTGCAGCTTTTTGCTATCAAAAGACCATAATGAGTATCTTTGTACGCACATTTTGCATACTGGTCTGTCACTTCCTTAGCATAAACTTCTTAGAGCAGAATTGCTCAGTACACATACCCTTTTGACACGTATTTCTATGTATTTCTAAACTGTCTTCCAGGATATTGTACTGATTTACACTTCTAGCAACAGTGTCTAAGAGAGCCTCTTTCCCTAGACCCATGAAAGGCACCTTTGAAAATCCTGTGTGTCATCTTTGTCCTTGGACTCCCACCCAGGACACACTCCTTTCCTGACAACAGCTGACAGAAAGGGCTCTGTACCACGCGTGTGCACCAGACAAAGAAAGACGGGCAGGCAGCCATAAGCTGGAGGAATAACAGAGAGGCGCTGCAAGACATAGTGAAATCTGGCTCTAGAGAAAGAAAGAAAAGAGCGAGGTGTCAGGCTCAGAGTTATGAGGCTCGGTTCTCTCATTCCTTCCTTTCTGTTTTAAAAGCAGCAATGCTTTCTGTTAGACAGTGCGGCTCTTCTGGAAAAGTTAGATTACCCAGCAAGGTTGTAGTGTCCGACCCTCTTTCCAGATTGGAGTGCAGTTGATACCTGTGTGCTTTTACATAGATCAGCCTAGCAAATCCTCCCCACGACTGCATGATTTGGGGCAGGTATAATCATCCACTTCGCTGCGGGTTAGGACACTTGCCTAGATGGCAGGGTAGAGTGTTGAGCCCCTGGTCCCCAGGCTAGGGCTCCCTTTGAATATGCTCCTCTTTCACTTAATATGTAAGACATTGGAATAAATACATATTAGCCCCAGGATCTGTAGTAAAAAATTGCCTTTTCTACAGAATTCTTGCTATAAACTTTTGTCATGCTTTGAGCCTCTCCTAAGGAAGGGGACAGCACAAATAAAGAAACAGTGAGATCTGGCCCCAGCTAGTCTGCGTTTATGCCATGACATTAACCGCATTAATGGGACTGTATTTATTCTGTGAGTGACTCTCTGGGGTCACAGTTACTGATTTGTGAGGAGATACCAAAGTTTGGACAGTGCCCTAAGGGCCCTGGGATGGCTAATTTTTCTGTCAACTTGGCTAGACCATGATACTCAGATATTTTGGTCAAACGTTATTCTAGATATTTCTGTGAAAGTGTTTTTTTTTTTTCAATGAGTTAACATTTAATATCAGCAGAGCCTGAGTGAAGCAAATTGCTCTCCATAAGGGAGGCAGGCATCATCCAATCATTTGAAAGACTTAATAGGAAAAAACTGACCTCCCCTGAAGATGAGGAAATTCTGCCTTCAGACTGCCTTTGGACTTGAACTGCAGCATCAAATCTTCCCTGCACCTGCTGCTCGTCTGCCCTGCAGATTCTGAACTTGCCAGCCTCCACAACTATGTGAGCCAATTCCTTAAAATAAATTCACTCCAATTCTCTATCATAGATACAGTTATAGACCCCATTGGTTCTCTTTCTTTGGAGAATCCTAATATAGGCCCATCATCAACTTGGGACCGAGGTTTCTGGTCAGGGTTCTTACCTTATCTAGTGTCAATTCCAAATCCAAGAAGCAAGCATAGGTGAAATCCATGCCTTCCCACTTTTCTAAGACAAGGTGACATGACAATTGTAACCATAGTAATGTCCCAGGTGCTATGCCAAATTCACAACCCAGCACTAGGAGGTTGGCCTAGGAGCCCGCATTGACAGAAGAGGAAGCTAAGGCCCAGGGAGCCTGATGCTAACCTTGTAAATGTGACTCCTACTAAAGAGTCTGAGCAGCTCCAGGTGGCAGGCCTGGGTCCTGATCCACGTTCGCCTGACCTGCCTGACTTCCAAGTTCAGGCTTTTGACCTATCTAAGCCATGCCGCCTTGTTATAGAAATGGTTTGACATTTGAAAAAAGACTCAGTCCCCACTGGGCATGAGCAGGGCTTTAAATTCTCTTTACTTCTGAGCATGTGAAAACCACCCAAAGACTATTTCAGGTTCTGAACACACAAAATGCGGTTCAGGCAGGCTAGAGAGCCTTTCCCTGAGCCGGTAGGTCAGAGCGCTCAGTTTCTCCACCTGGAGAATGACTGAGATGCCCAACGTCTCCCACCAATTGTTTCCGAACCTCTGTCTTCATGTCCAGTGCTGATCCCTCTCGAAGGCTCATTACACGCAGAGCTGGGCTCCTGACTGCGCTCTTCCCCGGGCTCCCAGCACCCCTTTGGGGGCCGCCTTCTGGCCAGGTAGCCTGTTGGCTGCACAACCCGTTGGCTGAAAATATCTCTAGCACATTCCCCAGACCTGCTGTTCTCTCTCTCTCTGCTCACTGCCACACTCTCCTTCCTTCATCCTCTTCCTTTGCAGCTAAAAAGAACCGGAGGCAAGAGCCAAAGGGAGGAGAAGAGGAGGAGGAAGCCCAATGCTATTCCTTTCTTCTCTTCTTCCCTCTCAAGTCCAGACACAGTAAAAACATAATAAGCATCTTTCAGCCTCCTGAATAGATGCCGCAGTAACTGTCACAAGAAAACGTCAATGTGTTTTCACACTCAAGAGGATAGAGCTGTAAGAAAGCCCTGTCTACTGCTGTTTGGAGTCATGGAAGGGAAAATGACAATATGACAACAGACACTGGACTCCTGTTTGGGTCTAGGCAGATTATAATATGAAAAACACCATTTGCCTTTCACTGATGACACTTCACGTGTTATGGAAGTATGTTCACCCGGAAAATATTCAGTATTTTATAGCATTCTTTCCTATTTTCCTAGGAAAGATTTACGGCACCATTCGGCTTCATTTCTATGGTTTTCCCCCTCCCCCACCCTCCACCACGACAGAAGCAGCTGCTGTTGCCTTGGCAACATTACAGAATAAACTTGTTGCTTTTGGACCATCTGTACCCAACCTGAGCTGGGTTGAAGCTGTTTGTTTCCTTTTCCTGTTTGTCATCCGCCAAAAGTCGGGCTTCCTATTTAGATGCTGATGTTCCTGAACAGTTGTATGAGGGCTAACTGAACTTCTCAGATGTTCTAGGAGAACTATCTCAAAGTTAGAAGGGCTGATTCATTCCTTTGGATTCGGGTCTTTTCCATAGGGCCCTTAGTAAAATATACACCTGCAACTAGGGAGACAGGACCCACCAACACATTTCAACCCAATGGGATTAGTGCACATTCTTGTAGAAAACAGAATCTCAGTGGACAGAATCACAGGACCACCATGTGAAATAATAAGCACTTCATAATGATATGCACTTTTTCTTGACTATAGACATACTTGTAGTAATTTATCTATTTGTCCTCTTCCAAAAAAGAGATAATGTAGTGATTGTAAAATAAATATTTGGATTGTAAAAAACAGATTGGGCAAATATAGAACAATATTGAAATATTAGCAACAATCTTGCTGCCCACAGATACTGTTACTATTTTTTACATTTCTTTTCTTTTGTACTGCATGTTTCTTTTAAAAATACAATGGATTTATTTTATAAATACAATTTTATATCCTGATTTTCCTAATTCAATATACATTGGGTATTTTTGCATGTTATAAAAATTAATTGAAACTTGATTTCTCTCTTTCTCCTCTCTCTCTCTCTGTCTCTGCAGTGTATTTGTTATTTTTCCTACAACCTGGATTTTGCTAGTCAGATCCCCATGTTGTCATTTATCCTGTTCCTCTGTCCCCTATATTTCCTAATAATTGGTAGCTAAATCTAGAAGTTCAATCAGACGCACATTTGTTACTTCGGCCAGAGTGCTCTCTAGGCAATGCTGTAGACCTCCCAGGTGGCACACAGGACCTGGCTGTCTCTCTGTGATGTCAGCGGGGATACTAGCTGCCCAGATCCATTCTGTCATTAGGAATTTCCAAAAAGTATGTTCTCATTTCACCATTATTTCTTCATTTGTGAACTGGAGTACTTCTACAAAGAGAAACTTCTCCTCATTGGCTATCTAATTATACTAAGGTATCATTCATAGAAGAAAGGCAGGATAAATGCCTAATTTATTCCTTTTATTCACTGATAATCAAAATAATGAATTAAATGCCAACTACGAGCCAAAGAGAACTAATTAGTTTTTCTAGTATCATTATGAATGCATGGATTTAAACATATTTGATGTGTTTTAATCCATTACAGTTATTATTCGTAATCATGCTTCAATTGTCCCATCTTCAGCTAGTAGGGGGCCTCTTCGCACTGTTTTCTGAATCCTTAAGAAAATCCTAGCATTTTTTTCTAGTATTTTTTTTCATTGCATCCTTACTTTCTGGTGTGATGAGATGTTCCAGGCTCATCTTAAACATTTTCTGCTCCAGATCTGGAACAAGACATTTCTTCAAAGAGATCTAGTTTGTTTTTAAGTGGGAAAATTTATATGGAAGCTGCTATCTGGGTTTTAAGGTACTCATTTTTCAAAGTCTTTTCTGTGGACAGAATTAGGAAACTTTGCTTTTGCTCTCCTTTTCCTCCTCCTCTTTCTCCTTCTCCTCTGCCTGCTCCTTAACATAAAATATGCCATTGCAATTATTACCATTTGAATTCAAGACTACAGTATTTTTTTAACCTCATCAATCTTAAACCCGTGGCTCCTGTCTCTTACCCCAATGACACCAACGTAATTACCCATTTGCTTCATCAACAATACACACACATCAGATACCCCTGAAACTTATGGTGCAAAGCCACAATACACACTAATGATGTCACAGTGTGTTTGAAGGAGCAAATCAGAAGCAACTTGGCTGCATGGTTCTGGGTCAGAGCCTCTCATGAGATTGCAGACAAAATGTTAGCCAGGGCTGCCATCATGGGAAGGCATGACTGGGGCTGGGAGATCTGTTTCCAAGGGGGCCTATTTAAATGGCTGCCAGAAGACTGGACGTTGGCAGAAGACTTTGGTTGCTCTCAGAGGGCTATTGGAGGGTCCTCACGGCATGATTTCTGGCTTCCCCCAAAGTGAGTATTCAAGATGACGATGCCTTTGATGATCTAGCCTCAAAAATCACACATTGTCTTGTCTATCACATTCTGTTATTATAAGTGAATCACTATGTCTGCTCATATTCAAGGAGAGGACAATTAATCTCCATCCATTGAAAGGGTAATGTCCCTTGCAGGCATATTTCTTTCTACTCTCTGGCTTACTGATTTACACTGCAAATGTAAAATACACTTACCTTTCCAAAGACTCCCCGAAAATCATTCTTATATAGCATCAGCTTGAAATCCAGGATCTTGTTACCTAAATGAGGTCTCGGTGTGGAGGAGATGCCTCAGGATTCCTAGAGTACATCTCCTTGAGTATGGTTTCTCAAAGCCTGAAGACCTATGATCTCAAAAGAAAAGTTATTTGCCACCTCATCATACATACACACACTTAACATACAATACATACATTGGTAGTACAAGTATAGGATAACTACTATGGACCCCCCACACACACACAACACACGCACACACTTTCAAAATAGAGGAAAACAGGAGACACATAGGAGCCTCTGACTCACAGCAAAATCCATCAGGGCAAATGTTAGAAGTTCCTTGACTAGGACTCAAGGCCTGAAAATGAGTCTCCTTAACTCTCAGGCCCAGCCTCTATGCTCTTCATTCCACCCTCTAGGTCACCCTCTCTTTGTTGAGAAAGGCAGCCCAGGTCTTTTGCAGAAGAGTTTGTTCAGCTTGCTTCCTGCCTGCAGAAGCTTCAGGGTCCAAAGACCTCTTATCATTTTATACTGATTCTGCCCCCTTTCAATCCAAGCTTATGGCATTTCTGCCAATTTACTTCTCTTAAAAACTCCAGGGATCTCCTACAATTCTCGTCTTGGCCCACTCAGACAAGACCACACTCACAAACTCTTCAAAAATAAGCCCTTCTTGACCTTGGACTTCTATTAACAGTCCTTTCAAGGCCCTTTAGGATTTCATTAATACTTTCAGCTTCTGTCCAATGCCCAATTCCAAAGTCACTCCTAAATTTTAGGGTTTTGTTATGGAGGCACCCTACTCCTAGCACAAATTCTGTAGTTATCTGTTGCTGCATGACAAATTATCTTAAAACTTAGTGGCTTAAAGCAACATGAAACATGGATTATGCCACAGTTTCTGTAGGTCAGGAATCTGAGAGCAACTCAGCTGGGTAGTTCTGGTGGGCGCTTTCCCAAAGATTGCAGTAAGGAATGTGTCCAGGGCTGCAGTCAGCTGAAGGCATGGTCCAGGCTGAGGGATCTGCTTCCATGGGGTCTCATTTTCATGGTTGGCAAATTGGGACTGGCTCCTGGTAGGAGACATTAGTACCTTTCTGTATGGGTTTCTCCAGGGGGCTCATGGAATGTCTTCATGGCATGAAGGCTGGCCCCAGAGCTAGGGATCCACGAGAACAATGGAGAAACCACAATTCCTTTGAGGATCTAGCTTCAGAAGTCCCACATCATCATTTCCACATTTTTCATTAGAAGCAAATCACTAAGTCTGTCTCACATTCATGGGAAGGGGGGTCCAGCTCCACTTTTTGAAGGTGGTATTGTAGTTTTAAGCCACTACAAACACTATCGTTAACAATATGATTACTAAAAGTAGTTAAACTTTTAACTTACTTTTGTTCTTAGGGTATATTTTACTAAAGATTTACAGTCATATTATCATGTACCAAAGTCACCTAAAATTGTCCTATCTGTGTGCATCTACCACCAACTTGAAAAACTATTGATTTGTTTTAGTTTGCTTTCATTTTTGTTTCATAATTATATAGAGTAATTTCAAGGTTTCAAAGTCAAACTACAGAACAAGGTATATTCAGAGAAGTCTAGCTTCATTTCTGCCTTCTCCTCCCTCTTCCCTTCTCTCCCCTATCAGTGACCTTGTTTTTGGTTTATTTATTCTTCCACTTTTAAAGCATAAATAAAAATACATATCCCCCATTCTAAGATAAACACTTGCATGTTATGCACAAGATTCTTCACATTTTTTTATCTACTAATTCCACCTGATTTCACTCCATAACAGTATTTGGAGATAACTGTCATTTCTTTTTAAGGCTAATGGCTACCATTATATAGAGGTATATAGTTTATGCAATCAGTCCCCTTCAGAGGGATAATGTGGAGGTGTCTAGTCTTTTACTATTATAAATAGTGCTGCGTTGAATAGCTTTATGCATCTGTCTTTCTAAATTTTTTTCCAGAAACATATTTTTATAGCTATAATTTATTCCATGTTTTGAATAGCTGTATCTTAAATTATTTAAGTGCACTTCTATTGTGGACACATAGGTTTTCTCTATTTATTCCACCAGTATAAGTGATACAGCAATGAATATCCTTGTAGTTAAGTCTTTGTTGACATTTCTGCGCATAGCATAAGAACAGATTCCTACAAATTTAGTTAGTAGGTCAAAGTTTATGAATCTTTTCAGGCATTGATACATATTGTCCAATTGTTTTCAAGGAAAGGGCACAATAAGTTTACCCTGTCAGAGGCAGTAAATCCCAGTATCTGGCACTGGAGAAGTCGAGGTTTCAAGTCCTACCTTTACCATTTACTAGTTGAATAATGCTGCACAAGTTCATTTTCCTGAGTCATGGCTTCCTTGTCTAGAAATAAGAAAAATAATGCTTATCTCAGGGGATTGCTGTGAAGAGCAAAATAAGACATCAGACTATGGAGACATTTGCGTACATAAGCTGAGTGTTTAGCATAGTGCCCGGCATGCTCCAAGCATGTATGTGTTTGTTACTATTAGTCTTACCACCAGTAGATGAGAATGTCAAGTCTCACAGAAGATTCATCAATGCTGGACAGCATTGTTTAAAAATAAAAAGTGCCAATTTGATAAGCAAAAAGGTGCTATTTTGTTTTAATTGACCTTTCTTAGAATTCTAGTTCTATTAAACATTTTCATTTATTAATATTTTCATTTCTGTGGCGCCTGGTTTGGCTCAGTCAGTTAAGCTTCCAACTCTTGGTTTTGGCTCAGGTCATGATCTCAGGGTTGTGGGGTCGAGCCCTGTGTCGGGCTAGACACACAGTGTGGAGTCTGCTTGAGATTTTCTCCCTTTCTCTCTCCCTCCCCATCTGCTCTTTTCCCCCTTTGCACGCTCTTTCTCTCTCTAAAATAAATACTCTTTAAAAAGTGTTTTTATTTCTTCTCCTGTGTAATCTGTTTATATCCTTCATCTATTTTTTTCTATATAATTTTAGTTCTTTAAAATGTGTGTACAAGAGTTCCTTATCAGGAATACAAATCTTTTGTTGTCATAATTGCTGCAAATATATCCCCCAACATGTTAGGTGTTTGTTTTTTTTCATTTCAGTTGTTAGACATTATGTGACAGAATTTAACATTTTATGTAATCAAGTATTTCTCTTTTTACTTCAACAGACTTTTAAAATCTTAATGAAGTACTCTGCTATTTCAAAATGCAATTATGTGCTCATCCACATGTTACTTTTATATGATTTCGGGCATGTATCTTACATATAAGAAAGGTGTCTTGATGGTAAGTTCACAGCCTAAAGAATTTTCACAAAATAGATGTATTCATGGTATTAGTTTGCTAGGACTACCATAACAAAGTACCCTAAACTGGGTAGCTTAAACAACAGAAATCTATTGTGTTCCAGTTCTGGAAACAAGACATCGGAGATCAGAATGTCAGCAGGATTGGTTCCTTCTGGAGGCTGTGAGGGACAATCTGTTCCACAATTTTGCCCTAGCTTCTCATGGTTTGCTGGTCATACTTTGTGTTCCTTCACTTATAGATATTTTGCCTCAATCTCTGCCTTCATGTTCACATGGGATTCTCCCTGTGTGTATGTCTCTGTATCCAAATTCTCCCTTTTTATAAGAATGCTAGTTGTATTGGATTAGAGCTTGCGCTAATGACGTCATTTTAACTTGATTACCTCTGGAATGACCCTATTTCCAACTAAGGTCACATTCTGAGGTCCTGGCAGTTAGAGCTTCACCATATCTGTTTTTACAGAAACAATTTCAAACCACAACATTCACAAAATTAGAACACAGACCAAGAAACAGAATATACTTAGCTTTCTAAAACCTATCTTGTGTCCACTTCAGCCATAACCCCTTGCCAAGATTACCACTGCCCCGATCTCCCAGACCATAGATTACCTTGTCTATGTTCTTGAACGTCATATAAATAGAATCACACAACATGTATTCTTTCATACCTGGCTTCTAGACTTCAGAATTACATCTGTGAGATCCACCCATGTTATTGCATTGTTGCATGTAGCAAATAATTCACTTTTTCATTTTTATGTAGTATTTAGCAAAAAGAGGACAAAATAAGGCAATTTACCCATTTTATTGTTGATACTTAGGTTGTGTCCAGTTTGTAACCACTATGGATATAGCTGCAACGTTGCAGTGAAAATCGTAGTGCAAATCTTCTGGTGAGCACATGCTCACAATGCTGTTGGGCACATGGAGTGGACTTTCTGGGCGTAGACAAGGTATGGATAAGTTTAGCTTTAGCAGTTATTCCCAAACAGTTTTCCAAAGTGGTTTGCAGTAGTGCATGAAATTTTTGGTTGTTCCACATCTTTACCAACACTTTGGGTTGACTTGAACAAATATATTTTTGATGAAAAGAAGAAGAAGAAGAAGAAGAAGATGATGATGATGATGATGATGATGATGATTAGAGCTTCTCATTAAAGTTATTACAAAAACCAGGTCCTGCGCTGGTCACTTTACCTACATTATCTCACTTAATCTTTAAGCTACTTTTCAAGAGCATTATTAGCTTCATTTTACAGACAACAAAACTAAGCATCAGTGAAATAAAATAATTTCTAACAGTAACAGTAAGTAGCAATATAGGGTTTGAAGTATAATTTGTCTGATTACCAACCTCAGGGACTTGCTAGTCCAGATAAAATGTAAATTGTTGCTACAGAGGTGAAGGGGAAGCCCTGGGCATCATGGGTAGCATGAGCACATTGGTGTGACGATTGCAGAGGGGTACCTTAGTGGTAAACAGTGACAAAGCTCTAAATCTCTATTTGAAAGCTGACTTATGCCACCCTATTTTGGAGACATGAAGCATGAGCATCTGCTGTTAGGGTTAATTCCAAACATTTCTCAATGGGTGATTATTTTGAGGACTGATTCTGAAGACAGATGATGTGTTTAATATTCTAAAACACAGTGACATACACCAGTGTTTGGGTAGAGAGTTAGAGCAAGGGCTCAAGTCTGGGACCAAAGAAGAGCATCCACAAGAGCAGGTCTGTGGCACTGTCCTCACTGCTGATGTCAACATGCACTCCTCAGCCCCTCAGCCCTTACTCCCAGACCCGGTCTCCAGGTCATATCAGGAATACCTACCCTTGAGAACATAGGAGGAGCCAAGTCCACTGTTTTCATGCCTGTGTGGCCCTCGAGGGTAGGGTGAATATCCATGAGGAAAAATATTTCACGGAGCAGGAAGAAAAAACATGCTGCCAAATAATCACCCTTCCACCAGAGATGTGCAATAGACTCAAGTATTGAGAGGCTGCTTTGAATCAGACGCTGTGCCGGGTACTTCCTGATACATCATCTTAGTCTTCACAATGACCTTGAGAGACAAATTTCTATTATCCCCATGTGACAAGTGTGGGAACCAAGCCTCAGTGAGGTTAAGAAACCTGTCTGAGATGATACAATGGGAGAAACAAACAAGATAATGGTTCCATTCTAACAGAGGATGTAGAAAGGGGTAGTCTGGGCTTTTCTGAATTGTAAATTGTGTCTTGAAGGAGTCTATGAAAGTATATGCTTACTTTTATTTTATTTTTTTTTAAAGTGAGGCAATGAAAGAACACTGAATCCTTTCCTGCTGGACTGCTGAAAGCTTGTTCTGGAAAATGAAAACTTCAGAAAGCAAATTCGGGTATTGTGGTCCAGCAGCCCTTATTTATGAACCATGTAATGAGAGGTTCTAGGGACTTACCTCCTGTAATGTTGTATCAGATTGTATGAGTTTCTAATCAGTTCAAATGTTGTTACCTTCTAGTTTTGTGTCAGTGCAATTATTTTTAAAAGTACAAAGTTTCCATTAATTAAAATGGAAGCACCCAATTAGGTGTTTGGCTTACTTGTTTCTTAAAACATTGGTTTGGTTTTAAATTCAAGTTAAAACTAACACCTGCCTTTGTCCTGGTTTTGGTAAATCTATGCATTTTCCCCTATATTTTAATCTGTTGTTGTTTTAATTTCCTGACCAGGTCATAGATGTGGGTGTCCTAGGTGTGTGCATGCTTTTGCATACATTACAACCCAAGCACTGTAGCCAGAGGAGAGTGAGAGCCTCTCAGGATGGAACAATGGGCTCATATTCTAGGTGCAATCCACACACAAGGCTGATACCTCCTCACCCAGGTGCTGGGTGACTTCTCAACAGAAAAACAACTAAAGACCAGGGGAAACACAACACACTCAACTCTCCTGTATTAGGGGCAAAGACTGACTAAGCCATCAGAACTAGTTCCCAAGATACCCTGGGGCACTTTGTGTACTGTTCAGGAGCCTTTCTTCCAGAACCAGTGAGTGGGCTTAGTGCCCCCGCCAGCCCCGTTCTGGAGAGGGAGTGCAATCAGGAGACTGGAATGCCCTCTGCCTGCTCCAGCACAGAAATGTGCTGCTGGCATTCATGGAGACAAGTAAATGATGTGGTATGTGTGCTCCTAATCCCTGTTTTAATGTCTCCAACAATCTAGTGGTTAATTAGCAATTTGCTGCCCACCAATATGCAAATGAATGACAAGCAAAGGCCCTCCACATCTGTAATTATTTTGCTGATTTACAAGCCACTTTCCTCTCTGTGTAGGTTTTTCTGTGTGTGTGCATTCATGCATCAGGGATTTCATTATTTTTAAAAGCATACTCTGTGCATTTCTATGCTTTAATATTCTCAGGCTTCAGTAATTATGGTATATATATCTATATATATATAGATAGATAGATACACACACACACACACACACACACACGCACACGCACACACACACTCAGCACCACCACCTCCAAATGCTTTTATTTCTTAGGGATCCTTTCCTTTGATAAAGATTGGAAAGTAAGATTTATCAAGGGGCTGAAATCCAAATTGCAGAGAGCACAAGATTGAAAGATGCACGTTTCTATGCTGCCAAATCCTTATCTGGAATCGGAGTCTTGTAATATTTGATTTTCTCCCAACCAGCTCTGGTGAGTCTAGCCCCGATCTGCGTGATCCATCTGCCTACTTTGGAGCAGGGTGTTTTACTATTTGGCGGTTTAAATGCTTTACGTTTTTGCCAGTGCATTAAGAAAGGCTCTCATGTTAAATTAAGTCAATTAATAAATGGAGACACATTAAGCAATCAATTTTGTCAGCCTATCTCCCCAGCATTATGTATGGTTGGCTGTAATCACAAGATAAATGCAATGTGCTGATCTATGGTAATGTTCAATAATACATTCTCCGCCAGGCTCAATTCATCAGGGAGTTTCGGTAGGGGAGGCATTTGTTATTGGCTGTCTCTGCACCTCAAGGATAACATTTCTGTCCTTTTGATTGGCCGCCTCACTGCTGCAAGATTCTAACCGTCTTATTTTGATGATGAATATGAAGGCACGCTAAGCCGGGCTGGAGCGGAGTGTCTCAGAGGCTGCGCTCCTTCCAGAGCCCAAGGACTTAACAGCTTCTTCCGCTGCCTCCCTGTGCCAACAACCCCCCAAAAGTTGTGATGCTTTTCTTTACCCAGTGCTTTGGGGCTGTGTTAGATCTCATTCACCTCCGCTTTCAGCACTACAAGGCTAAACGGGTTTTCTCCGCTGCTGGGCAACTTGTCTGCGTTGTAAACCCCACGCACAACCTAAAGGTGAGTTGCTGTCTATCATTTTATATTCGCGCGGCTCGGGTTCCAGTCCTTCCCCCCCACACACACCCCCACCCCGGGGTCAGGGACTCCCGCGTGCTCCTGGAGCTCCGGGCAAATGCTAGGACGCGCCGGGTACCCGGAGGGGTTGCCGCGGCTCCTTCTCGCTTTCTAAGTGTCTCGTGCTCTCGGCGACAGCGTGTTGTTTTCCCGGACTGGCAGGAACGACTGGAGTGATGGTCTAGCCTCCCGCCCCCCTCCCCAAGCTGTCAGCCTACGAGGGGGGTCGGTCGGGGTCAGAAGCAAGGGTGGTGGAGGGAGTAGGGGGGCGTCCTCTTCTCGCTCCCAAATATTCGTGTGCAAGTGTTCGGGAGACAGGATTTGAAAAGTTACCCAAATTGCAGACCGTCCCGTGTGTTTGGAAAGGCAGGCAAGCACATGGATTTTGGAAGCCCCTTCTGGCCACCGCTGAAGTAGCTATGGGGGACGGGGGAGGGGGGGCAGGAACCCCCAAGAACGGAACCCGGGAGTGGGTGAGGGGGCTCTTTCTGCGAAGTGTTTATCGTTGTGAGTGTGTGTGTGTGAGCAGACAGAGAGAGAGAGAGGGATGGGAAGACCAGGAGGAGTTCGCTTGCTGGGAGCTGGCTGCGCCCCTCGCACGGGGGACGGGAGGGGGCAGGATTCGCGGCGGTTGTGTAATAATGACACGGGCTGGGAGCTGCTGCTGTCTGCATCGGCGCAGGCCGCCTGGCTGCCGCTGCCTCTGCGTTTGTGCCTTCAGGTCAATGCCCTTCCCCCGAACAGCCCAAATCCGGGATCTGGGAGGGCCGCTTCACCTCCCAGCCCAGACCGCTGGGGAGGCGAATGAGGAGCCGTTGGCTAGGGCTGCTGGGGAAGAGAGGAAGACGGTGCCGGGGCTGGCGGTGGCGCGGGTGAGCTCCCCAAACAGGAAACTCGGAGCCACCTTGGCTCTGTTTGAAAATAAAGGATGGACGCGCAGGGAGTTGCTTTCCTGCCCTCCTCGCTGTGCGCAGGGCTGAGTGACCGGGAGCAGCGCGTGTCCGCAGCAGGAGCGCCCGAACCGTCTCTGTGAGCCTGGGTCTGTCATTCCGACCCCCCGCTGCTCTTGGGTACGAAAAGTGTTGCTTGTTGCTCATCACTTTATAAACTCCCATAAAGCGTCAGGCTCTCCTCAGCCAGGGCCCCGCGGGTCAGCACTGATGGGTGCCTTTCCCCTCCCCCAACCCCGATTCCTGGAGGTCCCTAGGAGGGACCGCTGCCCGGAGGCCCTATGGGTGGCCAGTCCTGGGTGGAGGGGTGATGGACCGCCCTGGGACTGCTACAGTGCACAGACCTAGGAACAGGCTCTCTGAGGTACCCCATCTGTGACTAGCACCCTCTCGGCTCAACTGCTGGTGCTCTCTCCTTCCTATGCTCTCTCTCTCTCTCTCTTTCTCTTGCTCTCCTTCCCCGCATTCCACTGTCTCTTTTTGCCTTCATGCCTTAGTTTTATAAATGAGAATTCGCTGCCAGTCACCCTTGGCAAAGCAAGTGTATGGCGTACATACTAAAATATGATTCTGAATTCCATTTTATGGCCACTTTTGAGACCGCATTCGAACTCCCATTATTTTGTCACTTTACATTAGTTACTTCCCTGTGGCAAGAAATTTTGTTTACTCCTGTTTTGCATTTTAATACCTTTAAAATTGTTTATGAGACTTAGCATTTCCAAAGTTTGAATTTGTATGGCTCATTGACTGCAGCTGATGATGGAGGAGAGGGGTGCTAAGATCTTGGGGTGGGGTAGGGTGGGGTGAAATGCATCTGTGAATATTTTGCAGTGATGTCTGCCTGGATATTGGTAAGTTGTCCCGCTGCCCGAAACCTAGGAGTTCAGAGTCAGGGTTGGAGGCTCAGGGTCAGCTCTGACCAGCTGTGGGCCCTTGAAAGTTTCAATCTCTCTGAGCCTTCCCTTCCTCCCCTTTAAAATGGACATAGGAATGCCCATGGCTCTGTGAGGCTAACAAGAGTTACTAGAGGTGGATGTGCTTTATAGCACTCTCCTCCAAAAAAAAAAAAAAATCATGTTGGGACTCCTGGGTGGCTCAGTTGGTTAAGCGTCTGCCTTCGGCTCAGGTCATGATCCCGGGGTCCTGGAATCGAGCCCCGCATCGGGCTCCTTCCTCAGCGGAAAGCCTGCTTCTCCCTCTGCCTCTCCCCCTGCTTGTGCTCTCTCTCTCCCTCAAATAAATAAATAAAATCTTTTTAAAAATCATGTTATTGTACATAACTTGTGGGGCTCCATAAGGAACTTTAAAAGTTGTCACTTCAAGCCTTTAACCCACTTAGAAACCATATAAGCAGCAACATCAAAATAGGTGACATATGCTTTGGGAGGCTATTTTCCGTGGCTCACTTTTTTAAATACATATTCATTTGGCTTTTCATTTCCCATAAAAAA
Source organism: Halichoerus grypus (assembly GCF_964656455.1). Classification (NCBI taxonomy): domain Eukaryota; kingdom Metazoa; phylum Chordata; class Mammalia; order Carnivora; family Phocidae; genus Halichoerus; species Halichoerus grypus. The sequence goes on along the minus strand of NC_135715.1, from coordinate 55,514,925 downwards.
ACCACTTCGAGATTTTGCTCAGACAAGCGTCAGCAAGGTAAACAAAGCAAGGTGAGGACTGCTAATGCTGCCGGGGGTCTGGCAGGGTGCACAGGATTCAGAGGCTGTGCCAGGCAGAGAGACCTCTGCAACCCAGAGCACCTTTATGGTGGTCTCGATAAGCACCTTGTGTGCTTCCAGGGTCCAGGTGGCTCGTCAGCTAAGTTTTACCTGCTTTACAAACCTGGGGGCTGACAGCCATTTGCAGAGCTTTTAAAGGAACAATTCTATAGGCATGTGGCTGGCCCCAGCACTTAACGTTAAAAAGTGAATAAAACCTCAAAGGAAAAGTGCTTCTTCTAAGCATTAATTTCCATAGACAGACCACAGAAATATGCCTTGGATATAATAAGTGGCAATCTACATGGGGGGGGGGGGATTCTTTTTTTGAAGAAAAAAACATTGTGGCAATGTTAACCCAGAATAGCTATTGATCTGTGGTGCTTCCCTGCACTTTGTATGACAGGCTGGTACATGAAATGGTGACCAAGGACAGAGACGGCAACCTTGCTTTCAATTTTCTAGGTTGTGTGCAGCTACAAAGAGGGCTGGGAAGCCTGTGTTTTTCTTTGTAGAAGCATATTTGCACTTTGTCCTTTCCCGGGCTTTCCTGAGAATGCTAACAGTATTCGAGGACCGGAGGCAAGTGCTGAGTTATAATCAAAATTCACTTACTGAGCAGAGAAAATCGTGTATTTACCATGCTTCTATAGGTCACCTTCATTCTCAATCTTATTATGGCGATTACTCAGTAACCTGGGATTCCTTCACGCAAGCTGATGCCTTTCTTTCTAAATGGAAAGCGGAAGCCTTTCTGGGAATGCAGACACCCTGGTGAAGCCATTACACCCCTTAAGCCCCCCTGGATTGAAAGGGGCATTTAGAGCAGCTAGACTGGAACACGAGGGATCGGAACCCCGGGGATCTCTGCTTTAAGCACGGGGCAGGCAGAGGGAGAATGCATGGCAGAGCCCTCTCCATGGAGGACAAATGACACTGTGTTTCCCTGTGTCTGTCTTTCTGTCTCTGCCTGTACGGATGGCTCCTTAGACAGATTGGGATTCCAGATGATGCCCCCCATTTCTCCTTCCCACTTCATGAAAGGTGACCACCAAGAAGCCAGAGTTCTTGGCTTGCTGCTCTCTGCTTCATTCACAGAAGCTACAGAAATGTGGCTAGCAGGCTTCAGGCCAGCACTGGCGAGGGCTCCAGCTCCTGGTCCTGATTCAGCAGTCCTTTCTCCCGCATGTTTTTTGCTTATTTCAAGTCCTTTCTTTCCTGGCTCCTCTCCCATCGGCACTAACCCCTTCTAGAATGCCCTGTCCTGGGCAGCTCTCCCTTCTCCCACCCCATCTCTAGGATGTCCTTCAAGGGGTGGGACGGCCAGTCCCCACACCCAGGCCTTTCCAGGGAAGGGCCTGTAGCAGTAGCCAGAGCCCCTCGAGGGTCAGTTCTTAGCGCTTCCCAAGCAGACAGTACCTGTGCTGAGGCTGGCTGGATGACTTCCTCCTCTTGACCACAGCCCTTGATAAACAGGTTTCTGAAAGGCTAGCAAAAAGCGTTCTGGCAAACTTCTGAAGGCCCTTGCTAGTACCAAAGTCATTGCTAAGACCCCCAGTGCCCTCCCCAGCATCTAGAACAGAGGGTATAATTTCCCCCACTTGTCCTGGAAGGCTACTCATGCCTCCATCCAGCTAGTCCTAGACCTCTTCTTTTTTTTTTTTTAAGGCATATTTGAGACAGAGAGTACACTGCAAGTGTGGGGGGGGAGCGGAGGGGAGGAGGAGCAGAGGGGGAGGGAGAGGGAGGGGGTAAGAATCTCAAGCAGACTTTCCACTGGGTGCAGAGACCGTCACGGGGCTCGATCCCACCACCCTGAGATCATGACCTGAGCCAAAACCAAGAGCCTGATGCCCAACCGACTGAGCCACCCAGGTCCCCCCCCCCACACACACCTCTTCTTTATTGTACCTATTAACCTTGGGCTTGCAGACAGAAACACACGCACACACATACACAGATATACACACACCGGCACGCATGCACGCACAAGATGGGAGGGGCCTGTGGGACAACAATGGCTTTAATTTCAGTGCCTGACTGACCCTAAATCTAAAATCTGGGCATTTTAGTACCACTACTTGAAACATCCACATGCCTTTCATTCTAAGACCAACCTGACCAGTGTGGATGAATGTGTGTTGAGTGACGGGTGAAGGGGAGGGGGCTGCATGGAGGAGGAGGGGGACCACCAAAGGAGAGAACCGAGGAGGAGAGATGTGTGGCAAAGCCAAACCCCGCCTCTGCTGTTTGTGGGATAATCTTTGGAAATCCCCTTCTCACCCTGGGGCTTTCACTGACTGCTTGACACAGCGCAGCAGGGAGCTGAAGGAGAGCTAAAGACCCAACATTGTTTTTAGAGATTTAGAGGTGGCCTTTGGAGTGTTCAGCCTGAATACCTGTTTTAAAGCAGTTCAAGGCTTCTGACAAGATTGTTTAATAGCTAGAGTGTGGGTTACTCAGCTCTTGTTGACATAACCCACCTCCGAGGATCCCATTGCCCATCCTCTGGAAATGTCACCGTCTTCCTTCTGCTGCCCTGTCTTGAGTCTCTTCGCAGTTCATTAGCCCCTTGGAGGGGCTGGGAAAGGATAAGGGAGGGGCTGAAACCGGTGGCGGTGGGCGCTTCCTGGGCTTTCTTCTGAAAGCTTCCCCGTGCAGCCTCTTCCAGCCCTGGGGTTCCTGTGAATATTGTAGGACGCTCCACTCCACGGGCACGGAGGTGCAGCTTTCCTGGTTAATGATGATTGCAAATGAGGCTCCTGAGTCACATAACTAACAGCCCCGGGCCCCGAGAAGTCATTTGGCTAGCTGGGAGCTAGTGATGGAGTTGCAGGAAGGCCGAAGCTGGCGCTGAGGGGAGGGGAGCCGTTTACCCCTGTACCCCATTTCTCCAGCAGCGCCAAAGCAAATTCTGTGCAATTCCCTTAACCACGGTCCCTCAAGGTGCAGAAACTGGCAGAAATGAGAAAACGGGTTCTGGAAGCGTTCCTTGAAATCCACAGAGAGGTCAGAGCTATTTGGATGACTTCCCCGGGATAAGGCAGAGTATTTTTCTAGCAATTAACAATAGGGAAAAATAAAATAAAATAACTGTCTGTGAAGGGATTTTACCCTTCACAAAGTCATCCTGACTCCAATAGCTCTGTTCCTCACAGGTGGAAGTTGACCTGTTAAGACGCTACATGTCACCTGGAAGGGGTCAATCTGGAGGACAGAGACCTGTCCTCCCGCAGGGTCCTGAGGCTCGGGGACTGACAGGGAGGGTGTCAGAGCTGGGAGGTCACACCTTCTTATTGTATAGTCCAGGAGACTGAGGCCAGAGAGAGGGAGCGATGTACATTTTTTTCCTAGGGCTGCTGTAACATTGCCTCCTTCTCGTCTCTGTGTGTCCTCTCCTCTGTGTGGCTGTCCTACAAGGTGACATGGGACTGCATTTAAGGCCTACCTGGTCAATCCAGGATAAGCTTCTCTTCTCAAGATCCTTAATTTAATCCTACCTTTGGTCACATCACATTCACTCTTTTGCCATATAAGGTAATACTCACAGGTGCCAGGCATCGGGATGTGAACACATCATCTTGTGGGCCACCCTTCAACCCACTACAGGACTTTTGCAAAGTCAACCCATTGAGTGACAGAAATGGAACCATGAGTTAGGTCTCCTAATGCCAGACCTATATCCCCGACACTGTCCCAGGCTGCCCTTCAAATTAGCCCAAATGAAATATCCCTTGCTTAGGTGCATGCTGTCAGAGCAGAAAATTGCAGGGACCCCTTCCTGTGCCCCAGCAGTATGACCCCATGGGTTGTACCACATACCTTACCATCCCCCCCTTCACCAAACCCACATTTCCTTAGCAAATTGAAGTCTCTGCATCATCCTGCCTCCCCCAATCCCTGACCCCCCCTGCCATAAATCTCCTTTCCATTTTTTTGAATTCTTTAAAAAATAATATAATTAACATGAATGCACACACACTGTGTTTTTTAAATCGAAGGATAAAGAGATACATAGTCAAAAGCATAGACCTTTAAATCCACCAGATCAATATGGGGAGAAGAAGTGGGCGTAGGGGAAAAACACAGGCGTTGGGGCAGCCAGGCCCGCATTCAGATCCAGACTGGTGCCACTTGTGGGTGTGTGACTTTGAACAAACGATTTAGCCTCCCAGAGGCTCCATTTGCTCGTCTTTAAAGGAGAGAAAATAATGCCCACCTGCTATGGCAGCGTGAGGCTGAAATGAGCTCACATGAGAAAAGTGTCTGCTGTAGAGAGAGTCAGTAAACAGCAGTTGTTATTCTCAACGTGGTCATTATGAGGAAAGCAGCTCCTCAGAAGCATTGGCAACTCCCTGCAGCCCGACCTGGCTGTCTTTCCCTGCCCTCCCTCCCTCTCTGCAAGCCTCCCGCTTGCTATTTCTTGATATTCGTGAATTGCCCTTGGCCTTGAAGAGAATTTTGAATAGAACAATTTCTTGCCTTATGTAAAAGTAAGATCTGTCCTTAGTGTGTAGCTTCAGCTAGAGCCCTGAAGTAGAGCACTGAGTGGGTTCCGAACCCATTCATCCCACGGAGGAGGGGCTGGGTCTCAGGAGGACACAGGTGCCTGTGGGGACAGGGGCTGAAGAGCTGGGTCCCCTGTCATTCACAGAGCCAGAAGCCGTGCAGAGAAGTCCCCATCTCCACCCATCCTGAAACTTGCCCCTCATGACTTATGCATGACTTCATTAGTGGCAGCTGAGTAAGCACATGGGTAAGTGGCTCTGTGAGGGGCATCTTATCCGGAGGGTTGTGGATCTGAGCTGAGTGACACCACTGAGAGATTCAGCAGGGTGGGGAGATGGAGGTGGGCAGAAACTGCATGCTCCCTGGGAGACGGGACGTTCTCTTTGCCCTTCAGTTCATTCTGCCTTGAGAAGCAGCTTCCCTCTGAGCAGGGCAAGGATGAAGGGGGATGGTGTTCCATCAAGGCTGCAGCCTCTGCCATCGAGGGGGGGCAAGAGAGATGCTCTGCCCTTTCTGAGCCAACGAAGAACTCCTGGATCCCACTGTCATCAGAGAGTTTTATAAAACTACTGAGCTATGCCCCAGACCCAGGTCCCCTGCACTCCAGCCTGAGTTTCTCCCCACACACGCACACTCACACACACAACCAATGGTGATTCTGAGGGTGCCAACCTCTTTGGACCCTGCGTGGCCTCTGAATAGTGGTGCAAGCTGGCAGGATGCAAAGCCCAGTAGACGGGGAAAACTGATCCCCAGCATGGTGGAAGAAAGAATAAGACGGAACTGAACAAGACCCTTCTCCCCGTCCAATCTGTGACTGGTCACTCCGGGCCCAGGAGAGAGGTAAAGGGAGAAAGCAGTGTCGGGAAAGAAGAGAGTACCATTCTAGCTGAGGCTTTAATGTACAGGTTTTGGAGTCAGATGGATCTGGGTTTGAGTCCAATGCAGCTGCTTTCCTTGAGTGATCTCTCTGACCTCCGAGCCTGAATTTCCTCACCTGTAAAATGACTGCTTTGAGGATGAAGTAATGTGACTGGCGTCAGGTGCTTAGCACAGCCCCTAGCACATAATAAACACTCCATAAATGGGACCTATCATTACTATGAAACTGGGTCCCATAGTGATGTCACCTGGTGCACAAGAGTTGACCGAGCTTCTTTTGCCCAACTCGCATGGGTGGCCAAACTTCTCCTACTCCAACTAGACGGAGGGAAGGGTCAGCAGTAAGATGACCTGTGTTGAGTGACTAAGATTTCGAAGCACTGTCTGTTCAAGGTAAGAGAGGTAGAGCGACGCTCGAGTTCCAGGTCCTGGTATGAAAAACAAGGACCAAAGGGATGAAGTGACTTGCCCAAGGTCACAGCTGATGAGGGGCATGGTCTATTGCTCTGTGACAGCTTGGGGGTGAGGATGCCGGTTAAGGACCCTGCCTCTCTAATATGACTCCACGGCAATGCTGGACATCTTCCCAGAGGGTCCTTGTCCTCAGGAATGTGCCAGACTGTAAGCCAGCCAGGCAGGGGTGGGGCATTAAAAGGTAAAAATATTCCTCGGGTCTCTCGTGCTGGCACAAATACACAGCAAGGACAGGGATGAGGCTCCAAATGAAGTCACCAAAGCCACGAAGCCATAACCCCAGACTTTCAAATAGCAGATGGATCAAGTTCTACAAAAAAGCTACATTTTCATCTTACCCATGGACCCTAGATGAAAACACCCTCAGAAAACAGATCTGAAACCAGCCTAATGTTTTTAGCCATAGAACAAGGTCCTTATGGATCATTGAGAATTGTGGTCTAACTGGAAATGTCAGTTTTACTTGCAAGATGCTGTATCTCTTAATAATCTCTCTGTCCTTTAATGTATTTTTAATCAGGAATTTGTGATTAGGAGGGAGCTGTGTGCTGCAGGGCTGTCTCCAGCCGAGGCACTGGGAACTCCAGCCAGGAGAGAATGGCCTGTGGAAGGGGCAAGGCTGGGCCCCCCACGACAAGACTGGAGAATGTCCTCTATGGAGGAGAAAGTCCATTGTAGACCACATTTGGAGAGGGAAGATGGGGTTTGCTTGGCATCAGGAAGGCCACACAGAGTGAACCATATACAGATCAATAACAGATTTTGTAAGACTGGCCAGCAAATCTAAACATCTGCCCCGCTTTGCAGCCAGATATCAAGGCCCCCCAGATCTAACCCCTACAACCTCATCAAAGATGTCCCAGGAAGCCCAATGCAAGTAACCACCCAGAACGTCGGGTTTCCTTTCTATAAATCAGGGGTATATTGTGACTTATACTAAGCTAAGCCAGCTATGCATCCTGAAACCTTTAGACAATCATTTTCTGCTGTCTCAGGTATACAAACAATTACAACAACAAAGTAAGAGCCCCAAAACGGCTACCATTCACTGAAGGGAGGCTACGTCCAGGACCTGTGTTAAGTGCTGTGCATTTAATTCTCACTAGGAAGTGCTGTGTTATTACCATTCTCCATGATACAGAACACCAAAGTGGAAAAGGTGGAAGAGCTTGTTCATGGTGGCGGAGCCTTCTTAAATTAAAATCCTGTGCTTTTAAGTACTTCTTGCTAAGTCAAATCCGTTAGTGTTCTCTTTCCACAACAAACAATGGAGCCCACTTGCTTGGCCATGGGACCAGGATTGAGTACATTATATTTCATTTAAAAACACTGAGGTGGGATCCTGTCCTACTCACCCCTGTGTATATACATCAGATCCACCCGTAGCTCCTCCAGCTCTTGGTGGACATTCCTGGGAGGCATTCTCCAGGCTCTTCTATGCTGCCTGGTGGAACCAAGCCCCTGTGGCCTATAGCAGTGAATCGACTCCCTTCCTCCTGCTTCCTGGAATCACTTTCCAAACAAACTACTGTATCCAAGTCCTTATCTCAGGCTCTATTTTTGGAGAACCCAAGTTAAGACTATGTATGTGTGTGTGCTTTTTATTATTATTATTAGCTAATGTTTACTGAGCACTTACAAACTGCCAACTGCTGTGCTAAGTGGTTTACCTGAATTGCCTTTTTTTAACATCCTCAGGACAATGCCATCAGCCTATGCCCAATTTGCACAGGAGGAAGCTAAGGCACAGAGAGATTAAGTAACTTGCCCAAGCAGTAGGGTTTAGCTAGTGCTTTTAACCTCTGTCTTAAGCTGTCTCTCCCTCTTGATAACACAATTGCTTGTCCTGAAATTTCCACAAAGAGCATAGCCCTCCAAATTCAGGCTCAATAAAAATTATGATTTGCATAAAATACTTCAGAGAAAACTTTGCAACAACTTTATCTACACGCCCAACTCTAAATTATCCTGCATAAAAGAAATTTGTCCTCCATGGCCATTTTTTTTTAAATGGGTGCACAGCAAAGGAAACCAGCAACAAAATGAAAAGGCAACCTCATGAAGGGGATAAAATATTTGCAAATCATATATCTGATGAGGGATTAATATCCAAAATGTATAAAGAATTCAACTCAGTGGCAAAAATAACAAAAAACCCAATTAAAAAATGGGCAGAGAATCTAAGTAGACATTTTTCCAAAGAAGACATAGAGACGGCAAACAGGCTCACGAATAAATGTTCAACATCACTCATTATCAGGGAAATGCAAACCAAAACCACAGTGAGATATCACCTCACACCTGTTAGAACAGCTATTATCAAAAAGACAAGTAATAACAAGTGTTGGCGAGGATATGGAGACAAAGGAAGCTTTGTGCACTATTAGTGGGAATGTAAGTTGGTACAGCCACTATGGAAAACATGTGGAAGTTTCTCAAAAAATTAAAAGTAGATCTGCTACCTGATCCAGCTATTACACTCCTAGGTATTTATCCAAAGAAAATGAAAACACTAGTTCAAAAAGATAAATGGACCTCTATGTTCATTGTAGCATTATTTACAACAGCCAAGATAAGGAAACAACCTAAGTATCCATCAATGGACAAATGGATAAAGAAAATATGATATCGGGGCACCTGGGTGGCTCAGTCATTAAGTGTCTGCCTTCGGCTTAGGTCATGATCCCAGGGTCCTGGGATCGAGCCCCGTATTGGGCTCCCTGCTCCACGGGAAGCCTGCTTCTCGGTCTCCCACTTCCCCTGCTTGTGTTCCTGTTCTCTCTATCTCTCTCTCTGTCAAATAAATAAAAGTTAAAAAAAATCTTTAAAAAAAAAGAAAGAAAATGTGATATCTATATCTCTATATATCTATATCTATCTATATATCTATACATATCTATAGATATCTAAATCTACAGATAGACATCACACAATGAACTACTATTCAGTCATAATGAAGAAGGAAATCTTGTCATTTGCGAAAACATGGTTGGACCCTGAGGGCATTATGCTAAATGAAATAAGTCAGACAGAGAAAGACAGATACTATAGGATCTTACTTAGATGTGGAATCTAAAAAAACAAAAACAAACAAAACAAAACAAAACTCATAGATACAAAGAATAGACTGGTGGTTACCAGAAGGGAAGGAGTTTGGGGGTGGGTGACAAGGGTAAAGGGGGACAATTGTATGGTGACAGATGCAACTACACTCATTGTGGCAATCACTCTGCAGTGTATGCAAGAATCGAATTACTATGTCGCACACCTGAAACTAATATAATGTTATATACAGGTTTACCTCCATATAAGTAAAGAGATAAATGGTTACATGTTTTACCAGGCAGACAGATGTCTGAAACTAGCACTGACCCCCAAATCTGGGGCATGCACATTATCTTGTCCATACCTCACTTGCTTCTCAATGACAATGGGAGCTAGTTGACCACATCACAAATGCAAATTGCTCTCTAAACATGGGGATAGCATTCAACAGGCCACTTTTTCTCTGAGGAAAAAAAAGAAAGGAAATTTTTTTATACAAAAGTGAAAATGTCCTTTAAGAGAACGTGCCTCTTACGATGTCACACCGGTTCTCTAAGAAGATCCACAGGCCTTTGAAATGTCCTGTCTCACTGGCAGCCATATTTATTACTTTTTTTTTTCCTAAAACCAAAGAGAAATGAAATTTTAATGACCATTTGCTATCTAAACTCAGCCTCCACCTTGATTTCTGGTAAACCTTTCCCCTAATTCCTTGCAAACATTTTCTCTTTCCCAAACTGCTGTGAGACAAACTGAGGGAGGGAGGCATCAGTCTGAGAGGCGAGCTTATCAGAGAAAAACGGAACGGTGTTTGATGTTGGTGAGCTTTGCTTCCAGGGTGCAAGCCGGAGAGATGCGGAGGAAGGTTGATAATGACTTTGGAGAGCAGGGGAACCCACTCAGCCGGGCGCCGCCAAGGGGAAACTACCAGAGTAAACGCCAGTGCCCTCCTCCAGCAGCCTGACACCCCGGGAGAGCCCCGGGGGCTGCGCGGGGCTCGCAGGGGACCCGGACGGGGAAGGAATGACAGGACGTCGTGAGGAAAGTGTCCCCGCCATGGCACCCCACGCCCCTCAGGGGGATGGGATGGAGGACAGCGGGGCAGGTGCCTGGCACCTTAGGCGCCCCTGCCGCCCGCCACGCCCAGCCCAGCCTCCCCGTAAGCAGGAGGGCTGATGAGCACAATGACAACCAGCCTCCCTGAAGCCAAAGTGATGCATCTGTTTACAGTAATTAAATAAATGCCAGTTGGACCCTTCTCGGCGTGCTTACTGAAGCAAGTGCCAGATACACGGGGCTCTCCAAGAATCCGAGAGAAATTAGAGGCGGGAAGGCGAGCTCCCAGGCACTTCCGCCCACTTCTTCAAAATACTTGGCTGAGGAGCTTTTCTCAGAACCAAGAGGCTGAGCTTTTTCTCTGCAGTCTGGCTCGGTGCCCAGTGGGTCTTGAGCAAGTCATTTAACCTTGGCTTCTCCATCTGTCAGGTGAGAAGGTGACACTTGCTCTGTGCCTCTCTGCAAGGTGACCTTGGTGTGCCGAGATGGGTCTCTGTCTTTGACCCTATCTCCAGGCTGCCTCTTTTGCGAAAAGGTTTGAGGCAATTTACACCAAATGGTGCAGTGGCAAGGGAAGTAAAATGGTGAGTGCAAGTGGGCTCACTCTAGGAGCCTAACCCGTTTATAGTGAGTGACAACAATTTGGTAGTAAGTGAAATTCCATGGACCTCTCAATATGCTAAAAAGATCATGGCCTTTGGACTCAGACACGGCTTCAGATTGAGCTCCAATGTTCCTGTGTGACCCTTGGCAAGTGCTATCACCACCCTGAGCTTCATTTTCCTTGTCTATAAGAAGGCATGCGGTGTGAAGCGAATGGAGGACTAAATGTAGCAAATATGTGGAAAAGCACCTAGACCAGCACCAAGCACATGGTAGTGTCCTCATAAACACTGGCTTCTTTTTCCTGCCTGCCTTCTCTCCTTCCTTCCTCTCTTCCTTCCTTTCCTCCCTTTCTTTCTGCCTTTCTCCTTCCTTGTTTTTCTCTTTTCATTTGTCTTTCCTTGTTAAATAAGAACGTCTCCAGGAAACGCTTCTGCCGTAATTTAATTAGTGGGTTAAAAGGGCCTCTGTGGGCATGACAAAGACTTTGGGATTATGAAAGGAAGAAATCCTTGTCATGCAGGGAAGGGAAAATTTTAAAGATGGGGGATGACGCAATTAATTTATCCAAAGTCACCAGGTGAGTCTTCAAATGTTCTGCATCTGATTTTTGTTCTCTGGATGAGGAATTGGTAAGACGGGTCCGCTCCTACACCTCAGCTCTCTCAAAGGGATGTAGAGCAGAAGGAGCGCTGGGGCGATGTGCATTCCACGTGAAGCCGGGAAGACCAGGGACGGACCGGGCTGCTGTTAATGGAGGGCCAGGGCACAACTCCCGGACACACGGGATGGCCGGGGGGGTCCAGGGGGCGCTAGAAGCTTCCATTCCCCCTGCCTGGTGGAGGTGCTGGGACAGCGGATGCCTGGACAATTTCCACTAACCAATTAGAAAATAGAGGTGACAAATGCAATTCTTTCTGATCTCTGAGGTCACATGGGCATGTCCAGGCTTGCAGGCTGAGGTGTGTGCAAAGAGACAGCCAGCAAGAATTCCCAGCAGCTGGTTCGCATCAGGGGTGTGGGGCGGCAGGAAGGAGCTCAGGCTACCTGCTCTGTGAAGCCCTTCCTGCCAGCCTCTTTCCCCGGGGAGAACCAAAGCTGCCTCATCTACCTCACAGATCCCACACTGATTTTATGCGCAGTCCTCCGACTCGTTCACTCTATGCGGTCGTCTGCATATCTGTGTCCCTATCAGACCGTGAGCCCCCCAAAGGCTCCATGTCCTCAGCCTGAGCATAAATGAATGGCACATAATAGGTGCTTAGCAAATGTAGGTCTGATTAATAAATAGAAGGCTCAGGATCATAAGAACAAGGAAAGGAAGCCGGAGAACAGAGAGGGTTATCAAGACGGAGACTCAAAAGACAGAGCCTGTGTCCTGAAGCCTGCTGTAAGCTATGAACTCAGTATGAAGAGAGCAGTCAGGTGATAGGGCCAGAGCTAGACCAACAGTGAGACTCGGTCCCAACCCCCACCAGATCCTTCCCGCCTGAAGACAGGGTTGGGTTTCTGAGCCCGCACTGGATCTGGGCTCCTGGTTGAGGTCAATGATACAGGAAAATGTAGTGCAATGCCAAGTGATGGACTCCGGAGCCGCACTGCCTGGTTCAACTACTGCCCCCGCAGCTATCGGCCCCGTGACTTTGGACTCGTAACTTAGCTTATCTTATGCCTCAGTTTTCCCACCTGTAACATGGGAATGATAATAGTGCCTGCATCCTAGGGTGGCTATAAAGACCAAATGAGTTAATATGGTAAAGAGCTTGGCACAGATCGAATGCTACGCAGGTGTTAGCTCCTAGTACTGCCGGGGGTGGTGGTGGAGTCATTACCAGATGCAAGGGGGGCACCCACCGCGTCCGCAGGGCCTGACAGCGATGCAGTCCATGGAGAGAGGAAGCTAGTGGGTTCTGGCTTCCAGCCACCGTATTAGAGCTGCTCCAACTGTAACCGGTTAGGAGTTGACCATCTGAAGATTTGTTCTCTACAGGCTGTTGGAAAATGTTTTAGGTTCCACTTTTGGGGAGCTGGGGGCAGTCATGACCACAGCGGTGGCACGGCTTGACTTTGAAAAGAACACGAGTTTGAGATTTGTTTGCTGGTATATTCAAGTGAATCAGGGGGCTTTGCGGTTTAGGGGATGGGGGATCAAGCTTTCTGTCCTTATATGCTATCTTGTGGGCTCTCAGACTTAAAGGGGGCAAGAGAACATTAAAAACCCTTTCAGTTGTTAAGGAAAGTTCCTGTTTATTTGTTTTTAAACACATATTTATAAGGCACTTACTATGTGTCAGGCACACTATTCTAATTATAAATATTAATTCGATCCTCAAAATAACCCTGTGAAATAGAACTCTCCTTATCACTACTCTACAGGTGAGGAATGAGGCCTAGAGAGGGTAAGCAATGTGCTCACACAGCCCCACAGCAGTGAGAGGTGGAGTCTGGTCCCAGAGCTGCTCCCGTGTCTCCTGCCGAGCCACTTCTCCGGACGGGCTAAGTTTGGGGAAATGCACAAAAGGGAAGCTGGCCTTGCCCAGCCCGGGGTGAGCTGAGCTGCCTGCTGGGCCAGAGTCTCCCACTCAGAGCAGCCTTGTCTTCCCTGCTGGAAGGAAAGAGAAATCCCACAGATCCCATCAGATTCGCAGATTCCTGCTGACTCTGGGAGCCCAGCTTTGGAAGGAAGGTTTTGTGCCCCACAGAACTGAGCCAAGAACCCAAGGAGACAGCCCCCACAAGGACGAAAGACACTGTCCAGCAGCCACAGGCCCTGAGCTCCCAGCGAGCACTGCCCTGTAACCTGAGACCCCTCTGCTGCCTCTTCCCCTGGGAAATCTGCCTTCTTAGTCCCCGTGGGAGAACAGGTAGGGCTTGGGGCCTGGGGGACTTCCTCCCTCTCCTCCAAGCAAAGGGAAGGAGCCCCAGGGAGCCGCGTGGATGTCAGTAAACAGGGCTGCCTGATTGTGGGCCTTCACAATTGCACAGCCTTTTCTTTCCCCTGATAGAGATAAATGTTGATAACTCAATGATGATGAAAACACGGTAAAGTGCCAAGCACAGCATGTTTAGTTACAAAAGCCAGGAATAATTGCTTCAGCCTTGCTGCTAAGGAAACCAGTTGTTGAGTCCAGGATAATTCTAGTAAGAAATTGGCATTCGGGGATTAATTGTTTAGAATGTAATGATTGCTACAACCCAAACTAATGAGAACAGAAGGCAGTTTCCAATTTGAATTTCGGGAATGAAATAGGCTTTGCCAGGCTGGCTGGTGCAGAAAAAATAAAGAGAATGGAAGGGCTTTTTTTTTTTTTTTTTTTTTTGACCTCAGTTCTGATTGGGCGAAAAATAAGAAAGCATTTTGCAAGAACAGCTTCTGAGAAGACTAGCCAAAAGTCTGTGCAGACGCCTCAGGAAAACTCTTGATTGATTATTAAAAGCCTGGCTGAGCTCTTCCTAAGGGCCCCGAGCAGGTGTGGGGGCAGCAAGGCAGGGGTGAGTCACGACTGTGCTAGGGGAAGGTGAGCGGGCACTGGGCATGGAGTCAGAGCCGTCCCTGACACTTCTGCTCTGCCCTTCAGCGGGTCACCTGTCCTCTCTGAATCGGTCCCCCTGCAAACAGTCCTCAGCCTGCCAATCTCAGTGGCTTATGGTGAGGCTCAAATGAGAAACAACAAAGTGCTCTGAGATCTTTATACCACAATGTGGGTGGAGAGCAGTATTTGGATAAATGACCCCCTTTCTCATCGTTTTATGTGTTTGCCTAGCCCTGCCTTGTTCTAAAAAGGACTTGAGGCAACCTGCCTTTTTTTTTTTTTTTTTCTAATTTCTTGCAGAGCTGTGAGTACCACATAGGATAACTGTCAAAGCAAGCAGTGGTTCAGTACCAGAAAAGACCAGAAAAGACCAAAAAAAGACCAGAAAAGACCCAGGATGGTTGGCAGGGTCCACTGGACAGGAGCCTAAGGGCTCCTGAGGGAGTAGAACCCTTGCCAGGTCTTCAGAAGGGGCTACAGATAACAGATGAGAGAGAAGAGAAGATGGAGTAGCCCACTCATTCATGTGTCTATTTATTGGGCTCCGGCTATGAAGATATATTTATTTACTGGGGGGCTGTTATGGGAAGCAGCACTATAATGAAGAGATTAAAAGGACCCTCACAAGACCTACTTAATGGGTACCTCATGGGACAGGCCCCAATTCTTCCCCAGTTTCCCAGTTATCCGGTTTCCTCCCATCTCCATCCCTGCCTTCTAGCGGACGTTGGTAATAGAGATGCTGAACGGTATTCCCCTGAATTCTTTCAACTGGAACGCACCTTCATCCAAGTCCCACCACAGGTGAGGACTCCCCAGATGGCCTGCCAGACTTGAGGTCAGAGAAGGTTCTGAGGGATGACTTAGATGTGATGCTCTTAGGATAAAGGCATTGGAAAGTCACAAGTGTTGGTCAAGGATGTGAGGAACTGGAAACCTCATATGCAATCGGTCAGAGTATGAAACGGTGCAGCTCCTTTAAAAAACAGGAGATGCCTGGATGAAGCTTCCTCAAAACATTTAACATAGAATTACCATGTAACCCCATAATTCCACTTTGGAATATATAATACCACAAAGAATTGGAAACGAGCTCAAACGGGTATCTGTACACCAACATTCAGAGCAGCGTTCTTCGAGATAGCCAAAAGGTAGAAACCACCCAAGAATCTGTCAGCAGATGAATGGAGAAGCGAAATACGGTCTATACATACAATGGAATATTACTCAGCTATAAAAAGGAATAGAATTTTGACATACATGCTACAGCATGGGTGAACCTTGAAAATATGATGCTAAGTGAAATAAGCCAGGCACAAAAGGACAAATATTGTATGATTCCACTTAACACGAAATAACTCAAATAGGCAAGTTTATAGAGAAAAAAGGTAGATTCAAAACTACCAGGGGCTGAGGGGAAGGGGCAATGGGGAATTATTCTTGCTTAATGGTCACAATTTCTGTTTGGAGTGATGAAAAAGTTCTGGAAATAGTGGTAGTGGTCGCACAACATTATGAATGTAATTAATGCCACAGAATTGTACACTTAAAAAGACTAAAAAATGGCCAATTGTGGGTTTTTATATATTTTATCGTATAAAAAATATATACTCACTAAAAAAAAAAAAAAAAAGGCAAAGTTCCCTGTTCAGGCCAAGTTCCCAAACAGGGTTGGGCATGGTAGGGCCCTTGCTTGCCCGGGTGGTTTCCCTTCAAGCCTCTCTCCCTGCCCCTCCAGCCACTTGGGGCTGGTTCAGCCTTAGGCTCGCCTTGCTCCCTGCCACCCCTGGGCCTTTGGGACGCTCCCCCCCTCAGCCAGAGCAAGCCTTTTCAGACCACCCAGGGCGGGCCTGTTCCTTGGTTACGTACTCTCAGAGACCCATGCTCCTTCTTCAAAGTAAGACGCCAGCGGTGGAATATTTGAATGACGTCTGGTGCTCCCATGAGACATCAATGCGGTGGTAACAGGGCCAGTGTCTGTGGAATCTCTCTACTGTAGTGCTCCTGCCCATAGTAGGCCCTCAGTAAATAAATACATTCTGGATAAAGAAACACATAAACAAATGAGCTACTCCACCCTTTTTCCCTATCTCTCCTCCATCATCTCTATCCCGTTATTCATTATCCATAGCACTTACATCTGCTGAAATAACGTGAAGAATTTATTCCTTTACGTATCTACGGTGTCCTTGCCTCCTCATCAGAATGCAAACCCCTTGCGAACAGGGACTTTTTCTGCCTTGCCCCCCAGCAGCACCCTGGTATACAACAATGCCTGGCATGTTGCAGGGCTTAGTAGACATCTATTGAATCAATGAATAACATCTTCATTAATTCCCACCTGGATTATCTTCTACTCAATTTCATTGTCTCCATATGGGTGCTAGAGTCACATGTCTACAAATGTCAGTGTGTCCTTGTCCCACTTCTGCTCTAAGTCTCCAGTGCTCCCCCAGGACCTGGAGGTAAGGTCCATGCTCCCGGGAGAGCATACAGTGGCCTCTTCCCACACTACTCATGTCACCCCTGAAACCCTCCCACGCTCTCTGCGTAGACCATTCTTAACTTGGCTGTTCTCTCTCCACGCTTCTGTGTCTGGTTAGTACTTTCTCACTCTTCAAGACTGCTCAGATGCCATCTCCTTCCAGAAGTCCTCCCCTGAACGTGTGTGTTTCTATCATGACACAAAACTGTTAACTGTTGAGCTCTCCCACTAGACTTGAGGTCCTGGAGAGCTGGGAGCAAGTTCCATCCATCTCCGTGCGTGGCTCATTGCCTGGCATATGGCAAGCATTCCCTGAAGAGGGCTTTAACCAAACTGAACTCTTCAGAGTGACTTTGAAAATGAAGAGGATTGTCTCCTGATTGAGACAAGTGATCTCCATTCTGTGGAACCACCCTTGGACCAAACAAGAGGGCATCCTAAACCCCGTGCTCTGTGGTTCTCACCTGGCCCTCCTCAGGCTGTGTCCCACCATGTGGGGGAGGAATCTGCAGCCCCAAGTGAATGTTTTTACTTGGACCTCACACCTTCCCTTCCAGGCCTCTCTCTGGGTATCCAGAGCTTGTTTTCGGCAGATCTGTTCTCCCAAGCGCACACCATACCACCGGCAAGCATGCCCATAGGGCCTGGAAGGTAGTCAAGGCTTCCTTTTTGTGGAGACTGCGGCAGAATCTGATGTACAGGCTGGGGGGCCACATACATACATCAGGTATGGGACAGAGCCAGAGATGGGAAGAAAAGGGAGGCGGGCTGCCCGTGGTTGACTCTCTCTCCACCCCCATGTTCCGGAACTCTGAGGAGTCCAAGCCCTCTAAATTTATGGCTGGCTTTCTGAAGTGTTGTGAAGATGTTTATTCATTAAGATAGGAAGAAAGCATGTGTTTTATTTGACAGTCTCTTGGCTTGGTATATAACTCTGAAACGTCTAGACAAATGGTCTGTGAGCCTCTATCTGATCCTTGTCCTCAGTCTTGCTAATGTTGAGGGTGGGCCTCCACCTGAGCCAGAAGGAAGGACATCCTCACCATGAAGAGAGGGGGATCATGAGATACGGTTCTCATGTCCTAAACAAAAAGCCTCTAAAAACACAAGGAAATTGCTACACTAAATAGGTCTTTTTCAATAAGCTAGATTTAGTGGCATGCTCCAGTTTCCCTTAGAAAATTCCCTTATTTTCGTTCCCGTATTACGTTCAGGGGAGGACTTCTGGAAGGAGATGGCATCTGAGCAGTCTTGAAGAGTGAGAAAGTACTAACCAGACACAGAAGCGTGGAGAGAGAACAGCCAAGTTAAGAATGGTCTACGCAGAGAGCGTGGGAGGGTTTCAGGGGTGACATGAGTAGTGTGGGAAGAGGCCACTGTATGCTCTCCCGGGAGCATGGACCTTACCTCCAGGTCCTGGAGGTAAGGTTGCATTGGAATGCCTGATGGTGAAGGGAAAACCTTGACCTTAAAGACCTTTATATATGTGTGTGCATACATATATACACACATGTGCATGTGCATGTATGTGTGCACACACGTATGTATGACTCATTAGCAGACCTGAGAGAAAGAAGCACCTCTTGGTCTTCTCCGAGGAAAAAATGCAGAAAGGGACAGAAACAAGATTGTTTTGCCTCAAACTACTTGAGGGAGATAGGTGTCAGGAGAGGGGTTACCTCAAGGTGGGTGCGGGGCAGGGGGACTGCCTGAGAAGGGGGCACAAGAGACATTCCCAGGATGCTGGCAGTGTCCTATACCTTGATCTGAGTGGGTGACTGGGTCATGCACACTGAAAATCCACCAAGCTGCACGCCTGAGATTAATGCACTTTACACACAAGCAGTTTTTGGAGTCAGTCACCTTGGGCTTGCCAGCTCAGTGCCCTTGAGCGAGTTACTTATCCTCTTAAACCTCAATTTACTTAATCTGTAGTGGGTAAGATCAACCTGTCTGCCTCCTCGCAGCTCTGCAGGAAAGGTGGAAGGAGTCCGTGCTCGGTCGGCGGTGGTTCTTTATCGTGCCAGCCGTATAATCTACTACCAAATTAGCTATGGGAGCTGTTGCTTATTAAAACGCTTGAAACTTCGAGATGTATGGATTTTTCAAGGTAGTTTTTCTTAGAGAAACAACAACAAAACGAGTTAGCTCTATCCAAAACTCTCCTCCCTTCTAACTATTCTGTCAATACCACTCATTCTCACGGACTGATTTCTTTTCAACCACACTTGGTCTAGGCGTCAACGTTTCTGCATGGTAAGCAGGTTTCCCCTTCACCATCAGGCATGACGATGTGACAGAATTCAATCCTGAGGGAAACTAGAGCGCTCTGCTGCTGCTGAGACTGGCTTGTTGAAAAAGACCTTTATTGCTCTCACGGGGGACTTCACCTTGGCCCCGAAAGAGGCTTGGTCCTGGCTGCATCTGATTCCTATGGTAATGGCCTGGCTCTTATTTCATTCCACACTGGAAGCTCAGCATGGGTGGAAAGGAGAGTTTGACTGTTCTTATATTAGGTAAGTTGGGATGGCCATTTTCAAGTCTCCAAAATACTGAATATACCTTCCTTACTATACCGCATTTAAATTATGCTGTTCTCTAAATCAACCTCGAAAGAGACAGAGCTCTAGGAGCTTCAAGAGTAGTATTCATACATTCATCAGACCTCTCCTAGCACCTACCAAGGACAAGAGACCATCCCAAGCACCGTGGGAGGAAATAAAGAGGCTCTTGGCCCTCAAAGCGCTTAACTGGCCCTCCTCTAGATGAGGCATTGGGACCGTGAACTTCAGCCATGCAGCCGGACATGCGGCCAACCTCATCTCATTATGAGTCAGGCAGAAATATACACTCGAGAGAAGGAAGCTGAACAGGGTGCTCTGGCTGGCCGGGCACCGTGGAGCTGCTTTGCTCATGATGTCTCATTCAGTCCTCCCGACAACGCTGCAAAGCAGTTTTCATTATTCTCATTTTGCAGATGAGGAAACGGAGGCTCAGAGAAGCCAGGGCCCAACGTCACAAAGTTCCTAAGTGGAGGACTGGCTACCTAATTTGTGGGGTTCAGTGCAACGTGAAAATATGGGGCGTTGGTTAAAAAATTAAGAATTTCGCAGTAGTGACAGGGTGCATTAAATCAAGCCTGGAGCCCTTCTGAGCTCGGGGCTCAGTGCAACTGCACACTTAGGATGCCCGTGAAGCCTACCAGGAGTGGAGGAGATGCAAAGACTTATGGGAGCACAGAGGAAGGAGGGAGGGACTAATCTTCATGGGAAAGATTGGTACAATGAAAAGCCTTCTTGATAGACATGGCAGTGAACTGGGCGCAGAATGTTACTTTGGTTTCATATAGACGGACACGAGGCTAACCTGGTGACCCTTTTAACCAGAGCCCGATGCAGCCAGGAGCTCAGGTATCCCCTGAAGCCTTTGGGACTGAAGAGTCTGTCCCGGGAGCAAGCTGCCTGTACTGAAGGTGGGAAGGAATCCAGTTCTTCGCTTCATTCTCTTCAGTCTGGAACTTTCTCAATCCCTCTATGAACTCTGTGGCCTCTGGACCAGCTCCAGGCCTGGACTGGCCCTGTCTGCATAATTCCCCATCGGTTAGGAATAAGATCCATTGTAAATAACAGAAGGATCCAGCACCAGTGGCTTGAACAAACAGAGGTTTATTCATCTCACAGAACAAAGACTCAGACCAGAGAGGTTCTAGCATTAGTTCAGGTGCTCAAAATATCAACACTGGCCTCCCTGTGATTTCCTTGCTCTTTCCCTGGGGGTGTCAACATTATAGTTACAGGATGCTCACTGTGGCTTTAGCCATCTTGACTGCTCTCAAAAATAATAGAAGGGGAAAGGATGAACTGTGGCCAAAAGGGAGAGCAAAAGCTTCCTCACAGCGCCCACCTCCAAATGATGCCCCTTCAGTTTCACGGACCAGGACAGGGTCACACAGTCAACCAGAACTGCCAAGAAGGGCTGGGAAAACCGAGAACAGTGACTAGCTCAGGCCTGCCATTAATAAACTGAAGCACTATTAGCCATGGGGGGGGGGGTGTGTGTGGAGAGGGGAAGAACTGGGATGGAAAAGGCACTGTTGGTTACTCTGTAGACTGACCTTGTGCCCGGAATTCATCCCAGTGCACTTGTATGTCTCCCAGAAACAGTCCTAGGGGATCCTGAGGTCACGGCTGGCCTGGGGGTGCCTATGACCCCAGGAACGTGGGAAGATGGCAGCCCATGGCCTGCAGCCCCGTGTCGCTTCCTCTCTTCCCTTTGGGGCATTTACAGCTCACATAGAGGGCGAAGGTCTTTCTGAGCATGCCTCCCTCTCCCATGGGATTGCAGACTTCTCTAGCGGGCAAATCCATGTTCAGTTTGAAGACATGTACTTAAGGCTGCCAACTGCATTAGGAGTTGTGATGGTGCCACAGTCCATTGACGTATAGTAAAGGTGACAACACAGACCTGAGGGCAGTGAGAGGAGAAAGCACAGAGTGCCTGTAATAACAGAGCTTGGAAAGTTGAGGAGGCCTTGCAGAGAAGACGACTGATCCATCCATCCATCCATCTCTTCATTCATTCAGTCAAATATTTATTTAGCACCTACTATATGCCAAGCACCGTCCTAGGCACTGGGGATGCATTCGTGAATGAGATAAACAGGTCCCCGATCTCATGGGCTTGATCTCAATCTAGTCCAGGGAGGAAGGAAAAAAACCCAAATAAATATACCAGGTAATGTTAAATGCTTTACAGAGAGTTAAAACAAGCTTCTATGGACTGGGTCATCTAGGAAAGCCTTCTCTTAAAAAAAGTGACATGCGACCTAGAATCTGAAGGAAAAGGACATTCCGAGGAGGAGCCCTGCAGGGTTCAAGGGAAAACACCTTCTGGGCAGAGGCTAAGGCGAAACCAAGAAACGAAGGCACAGGGCTGGGGTACTGAGGGCCAGAGGGAAGAAGGCAGGGGCCCCTGCGTGCCGAGGCTCCTGGGCTCCATCTATGTGTGCGCGAGCCTGGGAAGAAAGCCGAGTCTTAGAGGATGAATCCAGGGAGCCAGGAGGGAGCAGGAGGAAAGGCCATCCTGCGGCCAAAGCAAGATAATGACAAAGGCCCAGAGGCTGTGCATGGCTGCAGCAGGTGTGACATGGGGGAAGGAGAAGGTCCCTGCCCTCGACCCTTGGGACCTCCCCAGTGGGGCAGTGAGTGGCAGTGTGTTAGGCGCTAGGACCACCTTGGGGAAAGATGGATGGGAGACCCGTTAGAGGTGTCACAATCTCCAGAAACGACCAGGGCCCGCACTGCGGAGGGGGCTGGAGGGGAACACAGAGGTGACCGGGGAGGTAAGTAGAAGTAGAAGGGTGCCCGGGCTTCCCTCTCTGGCCGCTCTGCAGGGCCCACCCGGGGCCTTACCATGGCAGGTCCGTACTCATGCTTGCGGAATGAACGAACAGATGAGGCAGCCGGGAAGCGGGGGAGAGCGGATGCAGCCCAGAAAGTGCGGCCTCCCGTGTCCCCTCGCCCTCACCAAGACGGTTCATGAAAGCCGTGGGCCCTCTGGCTCCGGCTTGGGCCACATGGGTTTCCCTTGCGGTGTGCCGTGGTGAGCAGCGTGGTGGGAAGGAAGCTCTGGCGTGCAGGCTGCAGTCCCTGTCCCTGCCTTTCCTCTAGCATCTTCCCTCCCGTTTATTAGCGCGATGCTCCCGGAGTCGAGATGATGATTTAAAAGCTCTAATTCTGTTACATTCTGAAGCCTGTCTGCCATCAAGCCTGATTGTAATGAGATTTGGGAAGGAGCTGGGCTCTTAGCTGGGGTCAATTCATCTCGAGGAGAAAATGCTACCATCAAAACGCCCAGGAATTATTAGCACTTAGAGGACAGCTGAAGAGGCCTATTAACCTGAGATGCCGGGGGAGTCCTGAAGTGTGAGGTGCAATTATATTTCTTCTTTATTTCCCCCGGCTTCATATTTAAGGGGGAAGAAAAGATGGGTGAGTAAGAGCTCATGAAAATCAATAAATATTTATTAGGCCCCCCTAATGGCGTCACAGCACCTTACCTCCGCACAACGCACCGGCGTTCGCGAGCGAGAACACGTCAGCGCCCACGGTAGCTCTCTGACTCGCGTCTCAGCCCAGCCCTGAGACAGTACAGGACGGCCTGTTTTTCTATGCCTGTTTCTTTTTCTTTCTTTCTTTCTTTGTTATTTATTTGACAGAGAGAGAGGGAGAGAGAGCCCAAGTAGGCAGAGCGGGGCTCCATCCCAGGACCCTGGGATCATGACCTGAGCCAAAGGCAGACGCTTAACCGACTGAGCCACCCAGGCGCCCCCCCCACCCCATGTTTGTTTCTTAATGAAGGAGGAATTCAAGGCACAGAAAGAATACATTCCCGTCTCTAGTCAGTGGTAGAGCAGGACTTAAGTCTGGATCTTCCAATCCCAGTGCGCTGTTTCCACAAGCACACCACAGAACTTTCTTTAGGTGCCAGGTTCTATGTGGCGAGGTCGGGCGGTGCTGAGAACGTCAGCACGCGGTCTCTTTTGTAACAGTGGGTCTCAACTCTGCCCGCATGTGAGGCTCATCTGGGAAGCTTTGAAAAAAGGCAAAAATGCTGAACCTGGGTCCCTCTCCCAGAGATTCTGCTTGGATTAGATGAGGGCAGGCCCAGACCCTTCGAGCTTCCAGAGTATGGGAGAGTGTTGGGTGCCAGTCTCAGCCTCTCAAAAACCAATGTTGTGATCCTGCAGGTCTTTGTGGGTTTACCATGACTGCAAGAAGCCTACAGCAATAACCATCAGGAAACTGAAAAACTAAAGGTTTATCGCTTACAGGGCCTGGAAATTATACAGCACACAGGCCACGCAGCAGGTCCTGTGTAGAGAGAGGGAGGGAGGGAAGGAGGGGAAGGAAGGTGAGGGAGAGAGAGACACCCCCACCCCCACCCCACCAGCTCAAGGGCCTGGGTTCTGCTTTTATGGAGGTTGAGGGTGGGGCCTAGGATTTCAGGACTCACTCTTTATTGGTGATTCTAAAACATAAAAGCAGGAATTTAAAGCAAGGGAAGAGAAAAAAAAACAAGTGGCCCAAATGGGCAGTCATCGAAATCCACCAAGATTTCTAAAACAAAGAGGCCTCAGAGGGGGAGAGAGCCTGGCTCTTTATTGGGTTGTATGGCGGGTTGTGTGGTGGGCAGTATGCGTATCTGAGATACAGGCATCTTTGAAGTGGATGCTTAGGCCCTCAGAGCTTAAGTCGGCTGCTTGCATTACAAAATATAAAAACAAAACAAAATAAAACAAAAACTGTCCAGATTTACACTACAGAGAGAGAAGGAAGAATATGGTAAGATACTGGTGGGGTGGGGGGGGGGGGTACTCTATTTTTATTCATAGCAACAGCTTATTGACAAAATGACAAGATGACATATTTAAGGGGGAAGAAAAGATGGGTGAGTAAGAGCCCGTGGGTGAGTAAGGGGCCCTGCTTGGTGCCAGGCCTTATCACACTCAATCCTACTCACAACCCTTTGAGCCAGGGGACGTTATTGACACTTCTAGGGAACTTAATATGGCATAGTGAGACAAACAAAGGGTTTGGAACGAAGAGGAATTGACTCCAAAACCAAGTTCGGCCAGTGGCTATTTGTGTGATTTTTGAACAAGCCACTTAAGCCTCTTTAAGTCAAATCTGCCTACTTGGTAAAACAGGACGTGGAACTTTGCCCTAAGTTAGGTTGTGTAAAGATCAAATGGAAGAAAGTATATCTTTGAACTTTGCAGGGTCTACTCTGTAGACCCATAAAACATCATCCCAGTGACACAACAGGGAAGAAGACTGAAGCTCAGAGCCAGTAAGCTATTTGCCCAAGGTCACAGGCGGGCGCTCAGGCCTTTCTTAGGACGGACACCGTCCTTTTGCTATGATTCAGCACCACTCACTACACTGTAGGGTCTGTAGTAGGATGAGGCCACCAGATGGACGCTTTGACAGTAGGTGCCTGCCCAGAAGGCATTCACGTCTTTTGGCCTCCGCCTAACAAGGAAGGTAGGACAATTTCTGGGTGGAGAGAAGCCGGAAAGGCTTTCCATTGTCTTTGGATAGCGAAAGTTTCGAGACCAAAATGTTTTCGGGGCTTGGGAAATCACAGAATAGACCAAGCTCTCTAGAGTCGAGAGTTTACATTCCGATAATTGAAGAATTTTAAAGCTGGAAGGCATATCAAGCATAGCTTTCACAGAAAAAAAAGAGAGAGAATTGGAAAAATTCCAGAGGTAGAAGGAGATTTAAGGTTTCTAAAGTAGTGCCTATAAAAAGCCTTGCCAGGAAAACTAGGGCCGACTCGCCTCGCCGGCAGCAGCCCTGATCATCAACTGAGGCAGTGGACAGGTGCTTTAAACAAGTCGGAAGCAGCGGTTCTCAGCGCAGGCTGCGTATTAGAATCACCAGGGTAACTTTCGCAAGACTCCAGGAGCGAGCGGGGCCTCACCCAACACCAACAAAGTCAGTACTCTGCGGGGAGGGCTGGGCAGTAAAAAACTCCTCAGACAATTCATTTGAGCAGCTGGAGCTGAGAAACAGCCATTCTGGAGCATCATGCAAATATGACTTGTAGCTCCGTTATTATGCGAGTGGATCCAGGACTATTAGGGAATAAGGTGCCCACCTTCTGCTGAGGGTCAAATAAGGACTACAGCTTTAATCAATAGCAGAAGGGACCAGCTAAGCCTAAGGAGCTGACAATCCAGAAGGTGATTAAGAGAATCCCTAGGGCTTGCCTTTCTCCAGGGTGACTCAAGTGTAGACTGCCATGAAGAGCCCATGAACTCTGGTCTTCATCTGTTCTTTAATACAGGAAATAAATAGAACTGCACATAGGTAATATTTAAGGCTGGGGCTGGAGACCATGGGGGTGGGAGGTGGAGTGTGAGAACACAGCAGCTTTAAAAAAACAGCTCCTCCTTTAAAACCTCTTCTTCTAGAATGAGGATGAATTTCTATCTTCCAGGCCTGCCGGACACCTGGCTCTCACTCAATAAATATTTGTCATCTGTACTGAGGATTCTGACTCTTTTAAAAGTATGATTTTTCTGATTGCATTAAAAAATCCGTGTTCATTTTCAAAATTTGGAAATGAAAAACCTAAAAACTTTAAATCACCCATAATCTCACGGTCCAGAGGCAGTCATTATTAATATTAATGCTATTTTTGCCTTTTGTCCTAGTTTTCATATGGATATTTGGTAATGAAAACTGAAGCCCACTTTCTGATGGCACTGAACCCTCTTGAGTAATAATCCAGAGCTGAAGCTTAGGGCAAAAAAGATTCCAATTCAAATGCAGTTTATTTGACTATAAGGTAATTCCTTTTAATGCAGTGTGTTTTCACATGATCCAATATGCTGCCTACTATACTTTTAAAAAATCATGAATTATTGGGGAAATGTATTCACCTCTAAGAAAGTTATCTTGGAGCTGAAGAACAAGTCCCCAAATCACATCCCTGAAAGACTGCAATTTGCCTGCTCATTGCCCCCAAATCATGAGAGTGGGCTAGTATACAGGTCTGAGCTTAGACCCCAGTGTCTTCAGAGAGGGCCCTGGTGCTCTTTGGACTGGTAGCTCTGGGAGCTGGACTTCTCTGAGACGCCTTGGGCCCCACTCCTCACTTACAGTGGGGAACACGTACCCCAAGAGCCAAGGCCTGTAGTCTGAGCCAGGAACATGCAGGTATGATGCATTCCCTGTAACTGCCGCTGAAGGCCCCATAAATCACTCCTGGCTGGTCCCCAGGCCCTCAACCCCGCTTCCTGGAGGGTGGTGCCAAAAGACAAGCACGGAAAATCAATTCCATGCGGGAGAAAGAAGCTCCGGGTATTTCATGGTGAACGAGAGCTCTGGTTCTCTCTTCCCACCCAACTTGCAGAACAGAACTCCCCCCCCATCCCCCCCTCGCTACTTTTTCTGCCCACCTTCATGGATTAACAAACCAATAAGGGAGAACGGGTATTTGCTCAGGGCCATCACTGGGTGATGAGATGATTAAGAGGGCCACAGAGTCATTTAAATAACACTTGCTCATAATTTGCATCTATGCTATGGTTAATGAGGATGACAGTTAAATTTGCACTTTGAAGTCTAATGATTCTTACAATACCAACATTTTTTGAAGGCCTACTATATGTACTAGGTCCTGGGGCAGTATGGTTTGGGGCCTAGAGGAGCTGACAGTTTAGATGGAGAGACAGGAAACCAAATCAATGTAACCCACCGGGTTTGGGCTAACCTGCATTTGTTTGCTAGGGCCGCCATAATAAAGTCCAACAAAGTAGGTGGCATGAACAGCAGAAATCTGTTGTCTCACAGGTTCTGGAGGCTAGACGTCCCAGATCAAAATGGTCACAGGGTTGGTTTCTCCTAAGGGCTGTGAGGGAGAATCTGTCCCATGCCTCTCTCCTAGTTTCTGGGGGCCTGAGGACTTCCTTGGCTTGTCGATGGACTTCTCCCTCCCTGTGTCTTCACATCATCTTTCCTCTGTAATAGGTCTGTCTCTGTGTCCAAAATTCCCCTTTTTATAAGGACACCAGTCATATTGGATTAGGGCCCACCTTCACGACCTCATATAGCTTGATCATCTGCCAGGACTCTGTTTCCAAATAAGGTCACATTCACAGGTACTGGGGCTTAGGACTTCAACATCTTGTTCAGGGACACAATTCAACCCATAATTGCACCCGTCTATATTTACAAAGAAGAGAGGCGACCACAGAGGTGGGACAGTAGATCTGCTGGGAGAGTCCCGGGAGGAGAGGAGGAAGGCCCAGAGGGAGGGGTCAGCCACCTAGAAAACCAGACCCTCCGCCCCCACAAACAGAGCCTCTTGACTGCCCTTCGGCTTTGGGTGTGTACTGGTGGATGATCCATCCTTAGGAGGAGGCCCTGCAGGGCACAGGTGCTGTGGACTCTTTGCCCCGTGCGTGGGCACAGCCAAGCAGGTCAGAGGGGCAAGTTCAAAGGCTCTGCTGAGTGAACCAAAGGCCTATTTTACCCTTGAACACAAAACAGCTAATTGTGTGGCCACCTAAGAAACAGCTTTCTTCTGAATACCAACTTCTGGGAAATTCTCTTTTCTAATTTTCCTCAGTCCTCTCCTCTAAAGTCTGACTTCCTCTTTGCTATATTTTTTTTTTTTAATTCGGAATTATTGATTTCTCGTAGAGGCCCTTGGTGATCTGATTCTTCCTCAACAACCACCACTCCTCACACACACCCGCATCCCAGCCATGCCCAATGCTGGGCGGCCCCCAGATGTACCCACTTCCTCCTGCCTCTGTGAATTGGTGCCCACCGTCCTTCCTTTCTTCCTGACATGCTCTTCCCATCTAGTATCTGTTAGAAACCAAGTTCAACAGCAAATAATAACAACAACAAAACAACGGCTCATGTGGGATTTACCATGTTGCTACGTGAAAGCAGGCTGGAGGCAGGCGGGCAGGCCCACGATAGATGGTGACCACACAGGACATTAGGGCCCCGGGCTCTTTGCCTTTCTACACTGGCCTCTCCTGCTTCCTTTCTCAGTGTTGCAAACGGTCAATAGCTGGCCCTGGACATCTGAGCCATCACATCCACACAGCCATGAGAAGGAGGAAGGACAAGGGTGAAGGGCACATGCACTGAGGCCGCTTTCCCTTAAAGAGCTTTCCAGAGAGTCCAACCAATAGCCTCCACTTACATTTCTATGGCTACCCTCATCTATATGGCAGGCAGGAAAAAGGTACCACCTGGCCAAGCACATGATGGCCCCCAACAAAATTCAGGCCCACTTCTGGAGGAAGACGGGGAGGTTGGATGCTGAGTGGTCGCTGGCAGTTTCTGTTCTGCTAGTGCCTGTCTTCAGGTTTGACTCAAGGGGCACCTCCTCCAAGAAGCCCTCCATGCCTTGCACAGGCTCAGTTATGTGCCCTTCTCTGTGACCTCTCAGTGCCCTCTTCCTGACTCTGGTTTAGCAGTTAGTTAGTACCTTGTAAAGTTAGGGTTTCTTGTCCATCTCTCATCAGCAAATGAGCACCTAGGGGACAAAGACTGCTTTATTCATCTCTGTGTCCCTAGCCCTCCAGCACCTGGCAGAGGCTAAGAGTAAAATTCCTTTGCATGAATTACTATTTTATTGTGGTAACAGACCCCAGAGATGTCCACATCCTAATCCCCGGATCCTGGGAATGCTGCCTGATATGGCAAAGTCTTTGCCCATGTGATTGAGCTAAGGATCTTAAGACGGAGAGATTGTCCTGCATTACCGGGTAGGCCCTAGATGCAATGGCGTGTATCTTTATAAGACAGAGGCAGGGAGAGATCTGGCACAGGCGCACAGAGGAGAAGGCGTGTGAAGGCCAAGCAGGGAGAGAGTTGAACATGCTGGCTTTGAAGCCTGGAGTGATACAGCCCCAACCCGAGAGACGCCGGTGGCCCTCAGGAGCTGGGAGAGGCGAGGAAGGATTCTGCCCCAGAGCCTCCGGACAGACACAGCCCTGCTGACAACAGAATTTCAGCCTAGTGCTACTAATCTCAGATTTCTGACCTCCAGAACAGTGAGAGAATATCAAGTTTATGGTGGTTTAAATCTGTTACAGCAGTCCTAGGAAAATACTACTCATTTACCACTTAAAACATCATCATTTAATGCAACTACATATATAAACACAACCAATACCTCCATGTGTGTGTATGTGTCATAGTTTGGGCTCTCCAGAAGCAAACCCTGAGAAAGGACATGAACACAGGTGGCTTCTCTGGGAGGTAAACTGAGGAAACTCCAGCAGGGGAGTGAGACCATCAGACAAATGGAAGGCAGCCACACGAGGTGCACGCGTCAGCTTGCTACCACCTTGGCACGTGGGGCGCGGTTGCCCTGGGGACCCATTGGGAGACATTAGGACACACCTCAGAGTTCTCCCCTTAAGAAGGAGGAATCTGGGTATTTTCCCCCAATTTCTAGTCATCATGTGGCAATGGCTGCCCCTGGGGCCGAGTCGCAGACACTTGCAGTGTAAGGCATCGCATGTTTGGGAAGGGGGGTGGCCGGGGATGCGGGCCACGCGCCTGCAGACCTGCCGGGGGTGGGTAACAAACAGGCGGTCTTCCCCACACACGTACGGGCGGCGGCCACGGGGCACAGTGCACGACCGCAGGGGTTCGGGGCTCTGGCCAACCTCACATCAGAGTCGCATCTGTAAAATGGAAATAGCGATGCTGCCTGACTCGTGAGATAGTTGGAAGGAGTAAAAAACACATATAAAGATAAAACTATGTATAAAATATGAATATACATGGTATTTATTAAGGTGCTTACAGTGATCCAGACACTGTCGTTAAGTGTTTTATGTGAATGACTCATTTAATCCTCAGTAACACTAAAAGGCTGGTGGTCTTATTATTCCTATTTGCCCATGAGGAAATTCAGGCACCAGCAAGGAAGTGGCAGAGAGACGATTTGGTTGTCTAGTGCAAATTCCTAATCATGATGTACGACTGCCTTCTTTCAGTGAAATAGTATTACCTGATTCAAGGTAGTAACTGCCTGGTTGGTAATAGGCTCTGAGAATAGTATTACCATTGCTGTTGTTGCTGTCATTATTGTTCACGGCTGCAACCCATAGGCGCGTGTGGTTACCACGGACATTCTCCGAGGGCTCTCCTCCCGCCATGTTGGATTGGCTGTCCCAGGGCAGGTGAGCAGCAGTTAAACACTGAGCAAAGCGAAGAGAGCCCCCTGCTGAAGTCATGTGATGTCAGAGAGCGGTCCCATGGGCCTTCATCGCCTTGGAGGCCAGGCAGGCGAAGGTGAGCGGTGTCGTTGCGGCTCTGCCTCGAGCAAACGTGCGTACAGGATGTGGCCCCGGAGTACTGCTGTCGTGAGGGCTGCGTTGACAGAGGCACGCTATCCCTCCCGGGTTTTATAACTCAAGGTTCTAATGTATAATGAGACTTCTAAAGAGAGATGCATATGCAGACTTTTCTGGTCCACGGGTCAGTGGAAAGAAGTGGCTAGAGACACGTCTGTTCTCCAGCTGGGGTATTAACAGGTTGCACTGGCCCAACCTCACTGCGCTGTGCTTACTCCAGTCTAGCCATCAGGATCCTGAAGTGAAGAGGCCCACAGAAGCCGGGCCACCAGTCTGCCGGACGGCAGGGCACGAGGCCCTGCAGGCTTGTGAGAGGAGGGGGGGGCCCCGGGAGTGGCACAGAACAGAAGTACACATCAGATGGAGCTCCAGCTTTGGCTCCTTCTGCTCTCAACCCAGGTCTAGCACCGTGGGGAAGCAGAAGGGCCCAGCCTGGCTGCCTCAGCTTCGTGAGAACCTGGGCAATGAGCTGAGCTGCTCTGTGCCTCAGTTTTCTCATCTCTAGAGTGGGATGGATAATTCCTAACACATGGCTTTGCTGTGAGCCAATGCATGTGACGTGCATAATGTGACTCCTGGTTTTTGGAAAATGTTATACAAATAGTATCTGTTGTCATTTTTATTAGAAGCATCCCCCATATTGCCACATCACCATAACAATCTCTGTGAGTTGTATGACAAATGAAGAAAAGACACCTAGGAAGTTAATCAACTTGTCTAAGCTCTGGAGTCTCACTACAGATGGGGCAAGAATGGAATTCAGGGGTGTTTTTTCTACCGAGCCCTTTGCGATCATAGTGTGAATACCTGTAATCAGTGGGAAAAGCCAGAAAGGTTAGTCTTTCCTGGCAGATAAGATGTAATGCCTTCAAATGAATCAGGCAACCTTAAAGGTGCCAGGGCTTAACCAGTGTCTTAGTCAGAGTTCTCTGGAGAACAGAACCAATGGTATCTATTTATGAAAAGAGAGAGAGAGATTTATTATAAGCAATTGGCTCATGCGACTGTGGAAGCTGTCAAGTCCAAAGTCTGCAAGGCAGGTGGAAGGTTGAGACCCAGGAAAGAGTTGATGTTGTAGCTGGAATCTAAAGACTGCAGGCAGAATTCCCTCCTCCTCGTGGGAGGTCAGTCTGTTCTCATTTAAGGCCTTCAATTGCCTGGATGAGGCCCCCGCACATTATCAGGAGTAATCTACTCTACTCGAAGTCTACTGATTTAAATGTTAATCTTACCCAGGGGCGCCTGGGTGGCTCAGTCAGTTAAGCATCTGACTCTTGATTTCGACTCAGGTCATGATCTCAGGGCCGTGAGATTGAGCCCCTTGTCTGGCTCCACAATCAGTATGGAGCTTGCTTAAGAGTGTCTCTCTCTCTCTCTCTCTGCCCCTCTCCCCAAAATAAAAATAAGCAAATAAATGTTAATCTTATCCCCCCCCCAAAAAAATACTTTCCCAGCAATATCTGGACTGGTGTTTCACCAAATATCTGAGTACTTGGACTAGCCAAGTTGACACCTAAAATCATCACATCCAAAAAGATGAAATACATCAGTATGACAGCTCCCCAGCAAGCACCCAGTGATAGATTTTTATTTCTGCTGGATCTTTATGAACAAATAAACTTAGAACTTCCTCCAGCAGTCTAGAACAATCTGAGCAGCCTGGTGCTGTGGGGCGAGCCGAGATCTGGGTAGGTGAGAGAGAAGGAAGCCTACAGACTGCAGCACTACCTTTGTATGCGCTGTTCCCCATGCCAGCAATTATGCTCTCCTGTTTCTTCCTGCTTGCCCACTTCTTGCTCCTTCTCTTCCCAGAGGTCACTTCCTCTGGGAAGCCTTCCCTGATGCCCTAAGATGATGTTGGTTTTCCTGTTAAATATCCTCTGGCACCCAGCACTTCCCCCACGCCATGGCACCTCCCCCAGGTATGTAATTGCTTAACAACTTGTCAGTTTCTCCCCCTGAATTCTTTTTTTAGAGAGAGTGAGTGAGCAAGCGCGCACACATGCATTTGCAGAGAGGGGAGGGGGGGAGGGAGAGAGAATCTTAAGAATCTTAAGCAAGCTCCACAGAGAGCCCAACACCGGGCTCGATCTCACAACCCTGCACAGAGCCCAACACCGGGCTCGATCTCACAACCCTGAGATCATGACCTAAGCTGAAATCAAGAGTCAGATGCTTAACCCACTGAGCCACCCAGGCGCCCCTACTCCCTGACACTGAATTCTCAGTGTCTTGGGGACTATGCTCCAAAAAACTTCTTGCATGGATGGACAGGTGTTATGGACTGCGTGGTTGTACCCAACCCCTGAAACTTACACATTGAAACCTAACCTCCAGTGCAGTGATATCAGGAGATGAAACCTTTGGGGGGTAATGACATTTCGATGACGCTGTGAGGGTGGAACCCCCACGATGGGATTTGTGTCCTCCCAAGAATGGAGGATCTGGCCCCCCTCTGCCATGTGAGGGTGCAACAAGAAGATGGCCATCTGCAGACCAGACACCAGTCCTGCTGCTCCTTGATCCTGGACTCCCCAGCCTGTGGGAAGGGACCCTGGACTCTCCCAGAACTGAGAGAAACAAATTGTTGTTTAAGCCATGCAGTTCATGGCATTCTGTTACAGCTACCTGAACTAACCAAGAGAGATAAGCAACTGAGAGACGGAATGACTTTGTCAGGCTAGGTAGAAGGGCTTGTTGTTACGAAGGGGGCCGAAGGGGTCTCGGACGCAAGACCGCAGGAACAGTGTTCTCCATGTCTTCGTCTATTCGGACTCTTATGACAAAGTACCACAGACAGGGCATCATATAAACAACAGGAATTTATTACTCCCAGTTCTGGAGGCTGGAAGCCCAAACCAGGGTGCCAAGGTGATCAGATGTGTCCTTATCTGGCAGAAGGGGCAAAGGAGCTCTTCAGAACTTCTTGAGTAAGGCAGTAATCCCACACATGACGGTTCCATCCTCACGACTTAAACACCTCCCGCGGGCCCCACCTCCTAATACCATCACGCTGGGCATTGGGATTTCAACATATGAATTTGGAGGGAACAAAAACATGCAGACCATATCATTCGGGTTCCCTGGTAGCAGGTCTGGGGCTTTTTTTGTCTTGCTCCCTAAACCATGGGAACCCACGCTCGACCTCTCCCCTTCTCAGCTGCATGAGAGCACCAGCACGTAGCGCTGAGGCCAGGTCCTGGGGCAGCCTCACAGGCTCCGTCTGGGTCCAGCCCATCTGCTTCTGAGTGTGGATGGGCCCACACAAGGGCCAGGTGCTCTCTCACTTCCCAGCAGCCCCCGCGGGAGCCTAGAAGGCCTGAGGGGGCCTCTGTTCACCAGCTTCCTCCTGCTCCTGAGAACAGACGGTAGCCTCCCATTTCCAGCCCAGGAGAGGCTCAGCACCTTTATTTGCTACCTGCACTTGAGCGTGTGAAGACACCCAAAACTTGCTCTAACTGTGTTAACGCCCTGTGTGTGTGTCATCGGCAAAGGCTTTCGTACCACTTGAGCACCAGAAAATCCTAGGGCATTCCTGCTTTCTGGTCCTGGGGCCTCAGGCCTTGTTCTTAGCACTCAGCTGCCTCATCAGGTTGCTCTTTGGTGCAGGGGTGTGTGTGTGTGTGTGTGTGTGTGTGTGTGTGTGTGTGTGTGTGTGTGTACACCCCCATGTGTGTCACAAAGAAGCATGACATTAAGGAAGGTCTACCCTGGGCTCCTAGTGATTCTCTGTCATGATAACAATCATTATAATCATTGTAATGTTAACCACCCGCCGCTCCAGAACGCCTGCAGGAGTAATGGGATGTGTTAACAAAGTGCCACGAGTCCCTGGGGAAAGCTCTTTAGCAGGCACGGGCTTGAAGCTCTCTCAGGTGGGGAAGAAAATATAAACTAGGAACGGAGTCACATCCTGGCCACTGCCCTGCCATGTCTTAGCTGTGGGGCCTTAGGCCAGTCTTAGATCCTCTCTGACTCTGTTTCCTCATCCGTAAAATGGGCACACAGGGCTTATCTGTCCTTTCTCTGGGGATTGAGGAGGACAAAAAAGAGATCATGTGAGTGAATAGCCTATGAAAACTAGCCGGCTTGGGACGTACTCCCAAGCTCGGCCCTGCATTATCAACTCTAGGGCCAGGTTTCTGCATCAACCAGCTTGGGGATGGACTGGCAACTCTTTCTCAGAAATCCCTGTGTTTGTTCAAACGTGACGCACTTTCTCCTCCACCTCCGCAGGTGCTGGGAGGTGTCCTTTGGATGAGTGGCTTTGGGCTAAGAGGAGCACATGGGGAGAGTCTAGCTCTGTTCTCTGAATGTCCTCAGCGTCCCTGCCCGGGTGATGTGTCCCTGCCCAGTCGAGAGCTAAGGACTCTGAAAATCCAGAGGGTACCTTTCCACAGGGTTCCGGTGTGGAGCCGCGCTCAGGCCCTGAAGCCTCTCCCAGCAGGACCAGGCTAAACGTGCTCTGGCTTCCCAGAGGCAGAATCGCCTTCCCTTTGGAAGGCTTTCTCCAGAAGGGCTTCTGAGCCCTAGGTCAGTAGAGGTTGATGTACATGAGGAGCAGAAGTGAAACCCAGAAGCAGCCAGCTCCCAGAGAGGACAGGCTTGGGAACCCTTGGGAAGAGAAACTGGAGTAGGCGACAACAAAAGCAGTCCTCACTTGTCCCACACCATAGCCTCACAGCCCTGAGATCCTCAAGTGGTCTCCTGACACACAAAGAAAACGTCAGCCATGAGGCTTCACTTAGGGGACATTAAAAGGACTTTTCCAGAATATCTATTTTTCCTATCAACAAAGCCTAATTGCAGTTTTCAAAATCTAGTTAGGCTGAAGACATTCATTTCCCTTGAGAAACGTCCATTGCCCCCACCATGGCCAGAGTACCAACTGCTACCATCCTTCATCCCCTCCCACTAGTCGTGCTTCCCTGAGTTCAGAGAATCATTATCATGACCACCACTGGCACTGAGTAGCCCCTGCTCTTTACCAGGCAATGTGCTGAGGTATACGAATCTCTCTTTTAAGTCTTGAAATTACCCTATGACAGAATTTCTATTATTGGCCTAATTTTACAGATGAAGCTCAGAGAGGTTAAGTAACTTCCCCAGGTGGCACAGCATATGAGCAGCGGCACTGGAACTCAAACCCAGGTCCCCAAAACTCATGCTGTTAAACTTCTTCCCTACTTTATTTCTCTGGGGCATAACAGAATAGTTCCCTAACCATATTCTCATGGAAGCCAACCAGAAGGCTATGGGCATGCAAGCTATGTATTCTCTTTCTTTCTGACCCTGTGCCTGATTCCTGGAAAGTCTGTCCCAGGCCCTTTCAGGTACCGAATGTGCAGACCCTTATTTTAACTAAAAGTTCCACGGAGACAAAGAACCAGAGGGCCCTGAGGAAATTTGTTGCCTCTTGTCTCCAGAGCTGCCTGCAACTGAGTCAGTAGACTATGCACAACCAAATTTTAGCAGCAGAATTTGTTCAAAGGAATCATTCTTGTAGAGTATCAATTCTAGACTCCCAACAGTGGCAGAGTATAGCAACATGGTATTTCTCTAAGGGTTTGCCTCTGACTTCAAGCTTAGAAGTGTTGAAATCAGCCAGCTTCAGGCACATGCCCAGGCTAAAGTTCCAGCCCTCCTTGGCCCGTGTCCTAGCATTTTTCTATTTCCAGAGGGTGATTTGCTCTGATTCCAGCACACATCAATACCCCACGTCTAAGCCACTAAACACCAGCTGCTGGTAGCAGCCTTTGAAAAATGCCTCCCAGATTTTAAGTATCCAGAGTGGTTTGCAACAGCACTACATCAGCTGGATAACACACGCAAGAGTCAAGATGCATGTGAGCTCCTGGTGCCAGCCATTCCTCACCCCGCACTGTGTGAAAGCTGACTCCGGCGCGAAGGAGTTCATCCATCCACTCAACCGCCTAGCCGTTACGGAGCAACCCTGATGCACACGAGACAGGGCTGGGCCTGCTTGCCCCTCACCTTCACTGGGAGGCGCAGGTGGGGCGGAGCGGGTGGAGGACCCTGGCCTCTCCTAAGGGAGGACGTAGAGCTCAGTTTCCTGGGAAGGTCCAGAACATAACACGGGCCACTGTGAGCCAAGCTGAACGCTTGTCCGCTACCCTTGCTGAGTTCTGCCTTCAGCTTTGCCCCAGGACCCTGCACTGGCTTAGGAGCTTTGGGTGCTCTGGGTCAGGACGAGCTCAAGGAGGGAACCAGGGACAGCTCTGAGCTTGGGGCTGCCGATAGAATGGAAGTGTTTCTGGTTTTGTCTTTGCTGTGTTTCCCCTCCTTCCCTCTCTCTCCCTGCCCCCCAACACATTATTTTAAAAATAACATTTTTCTAATTACAAAACCAGTACATATAGGGGTGCCTGGGTGGCTCAGTCGGTTGAGTGTTGGACTCTTGGTTTCAGCTCAGGTCATGGTCTCATGGGTCCTGAGATAGCGCCCCGCATGGGCATCCATGCTCAGTAGGGAGTCTGCTTGGGATTCTTTCCCTCTGCACCTCCCACTCAAGCTCCTGTGTGAGCACACTCCCTCTCTCTCTCAAATCAATCAATCAATCAATCAATCAATCTTTTTTTTTAAAAAAAAAAGTACATATAGAAAGCCACCAAGAAAAACATTGCCTGTATTCCCACCCAGAGATAGCCACAGTTAACATTCTGGAATCTGGGGGACCTGGGTGGCTCAGTCGTTAAGCATCTGCCTTCGGCTCAGGTCATGATCCCGGGGTCCTGGGATGGAGCCCCACATCAGGTTCCCTGCTCAGCAGGGAGACTGCTTCTCCCTCTCTCTGCCCTTCCCCACACTCGTGCTCTTTCTCTCTCAAATAAATAAATAAAATCTTAAAAAAAAAATTCTGGTATTTGTACTTCTAGTACATTTTTTATGCGATATATTTGATTGTATTTTTCTATAAGAAAAGAATTATATAGTGATATGCCTATACAGTCCTACCTGGTTTTTTAAAAATAACATATTGTAAACACTTTACAAGGTCAGTATGAAGGTAGGACCTTCTTGGGTAAGCACTTTGGGCTCTCTTTAGCCCTGTATTCCCTGATTCGATCTCTGCCAGGCAGAAGGAACATGGGCCAAATCACTGACACTCTACTGGGAGTCTCCTTGCAGTCCGGAAGCCGCTGATCCTGCCCATGGTCAGGAGTCATGCCCAGCGACTTGTACATGGGGCAAAGCTCTCCATCTTCAGTGGGCATACACCATTTATCTGGGGTGTTTGTCACAATGTCCAGAGATACTCATTTCCCAGATCTACAGGCACAAAAAACATGTCTAGTACTTGCAATGATTCCTAAACCACAGTCTATAAATTTCCAGTGTAGCCTTAAGTGTGAAATGAATATTATGGAGTCCATTTAAAGGTCTTGGTTCTGTGGAGCCCCCAACACGCCCATTCCCCTACCTTAACTCCCAGCAGCTCAGCCAATTACCTTAAGGCAACAACCACTGAAAGGTCAAAAGTCCGGAAGGGCAGCCTCAGGATTTATGTCCACTTCAGGACTCATTGACCCTCATCGACTTTTTTATGAGTCAGGACCAGGAAGGGACCATCAATATTGTTACAACTGGGTTGGAAGCCCACTCATTTCCTGCTGAAGGCAGAAAGAGAGGGCACTCTGGCTTCAGATGAGAAATGGGTATAAATTTTAAACATTGATAATTTGATGTGTGCATTAACTGTAACTGAATTTAATACATATTTTAGGTTCCCATTCCATCAAGAGTGGAAAGTTAATCTTAGCCAACTTGAAGATTCCCCACTTTTGTCCAGAGTTGTGTCCAAGTTTGGAGGGGCCAATGAAGTGAAATTCTGGTAGATGTTTGACAATCAGCTCCGGGGGCGGGGGCGGGGGGGACAGGGTATGCATACATACACATACATAGGTTCATTTTAAATTTTACTGACATAAAGGATGTGTGACACAATTTTAAAATAATAATAAAGGCTATACTTTCAGGGACCATTTCTATAGTTTGTTAAAATAATAAAATATGCAGTATTTTTCATTTTGAATTCCACACAGCCACACAGAATGCCTTCACTGTTTTGCTGAATTCTTATACCCCTAGGCAACCTATGGTTGTAATTCAGCCATTATTTAACAAAATCAGATTACAACAAGAAGCCACCACATCACTGATGAATGTGTGTGATTTCCATATGAATGTTGGTTGATATTTTCTTTTATGTTAACAAGATACAAGTGAAAAAACAAAGGTAAATGTCAGAATATCACTCACTCATCAATGATGTGAACGACATCTTGGCTGAACTGGATAATAATTTTAAGAATACTAAAAGAATATTCCACCAATACTGTGTGCTATCTAACACAAAGTAACAGCTACACACACGACACCTTTTTTTTTTTAAGATTTTATTTATTTATTGGAGAGAGAGAGAGTACAAGCACGGGGGTGGCGGGGCAGGAAGAAGGAGAAGCAGGCACCCTGCTGAGCAGGTAGCCCAAGGTGGGGCCCAATCCCAGGACCCAAGACCTGAGCCGAAAGCAGATGCTTAACCCACTGAGCTACCCAAGTGTTCCCACACAACACTTTTAAGTTTAATTTGCCTTATTAGCATTTTCTCCATTGCTTTCTTCAGTCTGCTCTAGACAAAAAACCAGGAAATTAAGCCCTGATTCCCAGCATTTGTCAATTTCCTTGGTGTAAATGCTCTCCCCATAGCTAATTTCAAGCTACCAACATGACATTGTTCGTGAAGTTGGGAGGAGATGTTTACCATTATTTAGTATTTCCACCATACAGATGAAGATACAAATACAGATTTATAGATATGTAAATAACCTCAAGAATACATCTAATAGTAAAAAAATTAGGAAGTGATGAGTTTGGGGTATTACCTTTGTTCTTAATATAATTTATCTAATTGTCAGTTTACGTAATTTTAACAACAGCTGTATTTAACAATCAGCTCACAAAATTCCCGAAACTTTCATAATTAGCTCTTGTGAGCTGATACACACAGGACCTGTGCACTGTCGAATGGTTGGATCTGATGGCATTCTTTCTAGCTATTGTCATCTATCCATAATGACACCTACTAAGAATTCTCGCTGCCATCTGGCCTCTGGTCATCGGTCTAAGCAGGTCACTGCTATGTCCTGATTTCTCTATACACACTGTCTTCTCCAGGTCCATAAGCTCTCTCTCAGTTCACTTCTATGGATAAATGGAGATGCAGATTTTAAAACTCATTGGGACAGTTGGAGAATCTTCTAATGATATACAATGCTTTCTGCTCCACTAAATGTACTAAATAGACTCATATCTATTTAAGTTTATTTTTGGACTCTCTGTGCTGTTCCATTGGTCTGCTTGCTTTTTCATGTGGCAGAATCATACTGTTTTAAATACTGTAACTCATTCTGTGTTTTACAAGTTGGTCAGCTAGTCTCTTTCACTGCTACTCACTTCTCAGTAATATCCTAACTATACTTGCATGCTTTTTTATATAAACTTTTTAAATCAACTTGTTTGGTTGTGTATTGGCATATTTGTGATCATCTTGTTAAATTTATGGAATGTCAACATATTTATAATATTGAACCATCCTATTCATGAATAGATTATACTTTTTACTTATTCAATTCTTTGTTCTTCAGTAGCATTTTAAACTTTTTTTTTCTTATAGCTTGTGAATGTTTTCAGTAAAATTTATTCTTAGGTAGTTTTTAATGTGTATAACTAGTTTGTGTTTGAATATAATTATTAACCTATATTTATTAAACCTGGGCTTTACTGAGTTCTTTGATATTTATAATAATTTTCCAGTTATGCCTCTCCTTTCCAAATCTTTATACCTCTTATTTCTTTCTCCTATCAAATTGCATTGGCTACTTCCTGTGGAATCTTAAATAATAACAGTACAATGAACATTCTTGATTTGTCCCGGATTTCAGTGATGCTTCCAGAGTTTACCCATTATAAATAATGCCTGCCTACTTGTTCAGAAAGTTTCTATCTCATTCTATTGTTTATAAGTCTTATTGAAATATAATTCATATACCTTCTAAAGTGTATAATTCAGTTGGTTTTCATATTTTCACAGAGTTGCACAACCATTTTACCACTCGCTAATTTTAGAAAATTCTCATCACCCCCAAAAGAAACCCATACCCATTCGAAAGCACTCCCATTCCCTCCTCCCCCCAGCCCCTGGCAGCCACAAATCTGCTTGATAGGATTTGCCTATTCTGGATATTTCATATAAATGGAATCATACAATTTGTGTCTTTTCTGAAGGAAATCTTTCACTTAGGATAGTGTTTTCAAGGTTTATCTATGTTGTAACATGTATTAATATTTCATTCCTTTTGTTGCCAAACAATAGTCCTTGAATGGATATATACATTTTGTTTATTCATTTGTCAGTTGATGGGCATTTGCTTTTTTCCAGGCTTTGGCTATTCTGAATAATACTGTTATAAACATTTTTGTAAAAGTTTTTGGGTGAACATCAGTTTTCACTTCTCTTGGGTATGTACTTGGAGTGGATTATATGGTAACTCTATGTTTGACTTTCTAGGAACTGCTGGAATGTTATCTAGAGCAATTGCACCATTTTATATCTCTACCAGCAGCGTATGAGGGCTCCAATTTCTCCAGACCCTCACCAACACTTATCTTTTTTTTTATTTTAGCCATCCTAGGGGGTACAGTTTCTTACTGGGGCTTTGAATTGCATTTCCCTAAGAGCTAGTGACACAGAGCATCTTTTTTAGGAGCTATTGACCATTTATATATCTTCTTTTGAGAAATGTATTCTCAAATCCTTTGCCCATTTTTTTTTAAGTTTTTATTTAAATTCTGCTTAGTAAACATACAGAGTAATATTAGTTTCAGGTATACAATATAGTGATTCAACACTTCTCCTTTACCCATTTTTAAATTGGGTTCTTTGTCTTTTTGCTGATGAGTTGTACGAGTTCTTTATATATTCTGGATACAAGTCCCTCACCAGATATATGATTTGGGTATCTTCTCTCACTTTTCACACTATCAAATGTTTTTCAACATCAAGGAAGATCTTTTTGATCTATTTAAATGGTGAATCATATTAATAGCTTTCTAAATATTGAAACATCCTTATATTCCTGATATGAGCCCTTTCTAGCCAAGGCTTATAATTCTTTCCATATGCTGTTGCTGTACTCCATTTTGTTCAGAATTTTACAACGATATTCATAAGTGAGATTTGTCTACAGCTTTCTTTTTGTATTATCTTCATTAAATTTTATTATTTTATTTAAGTAGATCATTTATTTGGTAAGGAACCCCTCTGAAACCATCTGGCCTGGGGGTTACTTCTTGGAAGAGCTAATGGGAGAGGAGTGACAACTGTCACTTGCTTCTTAGCAACTGATATGTTTAGATTTTCTATCTTTTCCTGAGAGTACTTTTGTTAATTCATCTTTTTTAGAGAAAGTATACATATATTCATATAGGCTGTAGCAAAATATTGTTTTATAATTTCTACAGATTTCCTCTCTGTCTGCGCCGATTCTCATCTCATATTTTACCAGTGTCCTTTAATAATGGCTCAAGTGTTTCTTTGGGATGGCCACGTGCTGAATACAGAACTGGAAGTACCTGGTGCTTTCATGAGTTTCACCAAGGCCTCTGGTCTCTGTTTTAGAATATTGCATTATCCCTCAGCATCCCCCCTGCCTATTTCAAGACATGAACTGTGGCTCCTAGTAACAGCAAATGTGGCTTCCCTGGCTAGTGTGGGAATACCTTTGTTGAGAATTATCGTAATTCTCCAGATCCAGAAGGTTTCCCACTGTTCTTTTTGCCCGGGGACCACACTCCAAGGTCCAAAAGAAGGATTAACTCCTTCCCTGCCTCACCCCACCTAGCCCTATAACCTCACCATCATCAGGGCCCAGTGGCTAGAAAAAACTAGACTCCTGTCACCCTGCCACTTTATTGAATTTTCTTACTCTTTGTACTAATTTTCTGGTGGATTCTCCTGCGTAATATCCCAGTCCCTAGACAAAGCATTTTCCCCTCTTGCTACCTGTACCTTCCAGAGTCAGCATGGACAGGCACAATCTCCTCCAGAACTCAGCCTCGCTGCCCCTTAATGTTTTCATCTGCTGGCCGAGGCCAATGCCTGGAACAAAGGGAACACCAGGCAGCAAGTGTTATCGACTGGGCAGCTGGCTGACCTCACCTATATTCAGGATTACCTGAAACACTAGATATGAAAACCCTTTTTTTAAATGCTAGTGATGGTTCAAGGTAATAGTTCTTGACTGGAAAGATGGCGGAAGAATGAATAATGTAACATGTTATTAAATATCTGTGGAGCCCCTGCTGTGCGAAAGGCTCTACACACACACACGTGACAATGATGACAATTTGTCATAATTTTTAGTCACTCGTATTAGAAGGCATTCAACAGAGCCTTTGTACCGTGGTCATAGATCCAGGATACGGAACGGATCAAAAGTGTTGTGAAACCCTCCGCCACCCCTCCTGCCCGCCACCCCCCAGTCTTGTTTTCAAAGCTCTCAGTAATCAGGGTGTCCTGTTCCTGCCCAGCCTTAGTTCTCGGTCCTCTGCTGAGGCCTCACCAGTCAGTGAAGACCAGCTCCTGTCCGTGCTTGAGCCATTCTCCTTCCTCCAGGAGTGCTCTCCCCTCATCCTTCCACCACCCAGTCCTCGTCTATTGTTTCTGGCCCATTTCTGGGGTCTCCCCCTGCACAAGCCTTTTCCTACAACTCAAGCCATCTGAGACTGAGGAGAGCACAGCCTGCTTCACTCCATGAACGTTTACACTGCGGAAACATATGGCTTCACACATGGCAGGTGCTGGTGAGCAGCCTGCCGGCCAGAACAGCAATGTCAACGGCCATGTCCCCTCACTACGTCAGACAGCATCCAGTATATTCTAATTGCTCTACAGGCATATGCTAATTGTTAGAGACCCCGGGAGAAAATGGGGTCTCTACAATCGAAAGTGGACACAGGCAGAATCTGCCCTTTTCACGGGATAGAGGGATAGTCATGGGAGAGGGGCCCCCTCCCCCTGCCTGCCATGAACATGGTGCCAGGAGAGGTCACCCACAAAGACGACATTCTATCTCATTACCAATTCAGTCTCCGGGGAAACCCTCGCCAGGGCCCTTAATTTCTTGTGTTAAAACAACAAATGAGGTGACCCCAGCACAATCTCTAATAGGTAGCATGGGTCAACAATTATTCATTTGTACTAGTGCTTTTCGCATGACGGGCTGAGATGAAAATTTGTCCTCTTCCTGGCAAGAGCTATAAATTAGTTTTATGCTACTGTTAAACCCAGAGGCAAAAAGGGGAAGGGATTGGAAGTGGGGGAGGGGCAGCAAATAAGGCCTGACCACTTCCAGCGACAAAGCTACTTCTTGGACTGTGTAGACAAGGGGGAGGGGACAGCCGAAGACGATGAAACTGGGCCAGTAAAAAACACTGATGCAGAGTCTCTG
This sequence comes from Halichoerus grypus, assembly GCF_964656455.1. Taxonomy (NCBI): domain Eukaryota; kingdom Metazoa; phylum Chordata; class Mammalia; order Carnivora; family Phocidae; genus Halichoerus; species Halichoerus grypus. The sequence goes on along the minus strand of NC_135715.1, from coordinate 55,470,807 downwards.
ACACAAGACAATGAAGTCTTCAAGGATCTGAACTAAATCTTATTTTTCTTTTTATCCCAATATCTGGCAGGTTTGCTGAATGAACGAACTAGTAAATGATGGGATGCATGTAGCCACTGTGTCTCTTAGCCAGATCTGAATGAAACCAGTTATTCCACATCCCTACCAGTTTGTGAGTCCTCCAGGGCCAAATGGAGCCAATGAAAATGCTGGTGTTAATCAACCTTTTTGAACATGTATTGTTCCATAAGATATTAAGTGGAAAAAAACAACTTATAAGAATTTGCATATAGTGTTTAGGTATTTCTGTTTAAAAGGCCTTGAAAAAAGTACACACCAAAATGTTAAATAGTGGCATTTGTCAGGACGGTGGCATTCTTTTTTTTTTTTTGAAGATTTTATTTATTTGCCAGAGAGAGTGAGAGAGGGAACCCAAGCAGGGGGAGTGGGAGAGGGAGAAGCAGGCTTCCCGCAGGGCAGGGAGCCTGATGTGGGGCTCGATCCCAGGACCCTGGGACCATGACCTGAGCTGAAGGCAGACGCTTAACGACTGAGCCACCCAGGTGCCCCCAGGACGGTGGCATTCTGAGTTTTCTATTCTTTTCTTCATACTATGCAGAATTTTCTAAAATTTGTGTGATGAGCATACATTCCTTTCTAATCAGAAAAAAAGTTTTGTGTTTTTTTATTCTTTTTTAAATCTATCATCCTCCCTTAGTTATCTGCTAGAAAAAGAGAACAGTGGTGTAGATCATCTAGAAGATGGGAAAAATCACCCATGCTTGACTTTGGAATCTGTTACATACATTTTTTTCCCCAGAAGATTTATCTTCCTAATTATGCTTTGCTCTTTACTTAATATTAGGATTAGTTCTAAGTCCCTGAGCTCCCTTGCCAACTAATGAGCTGAACTACATGGCAGAAAAAGTCAGCTTGGAATGAAATGAAATATGAGCTGCAGATAATCCACAGGCACCTAAGGGAGCTTTGGCTGCACACATAGAGATGGGTAGGAGGCTCTGCGGGGCTCAGTTCCCATGCTCGAAAGCCAGACTCCTGAGGATCAAAACCCAGTTCCCCTACTATGAACCCCAAGGTCTTAGGAAAGCCCCTTATCCTTTTTGTGCTCTGGTTTCTTGTTTCTTCATTTGCAAACTGCTAGTGGTGATGGTCCCCACCTCCTGGAGCCCAGAGGAGGATTAAATGAAACGATGCGTGTAATGTGTTTAACACAGGCCCTCAGCAGGTGTCAGCCAGGACAACTGTGTGTTGGGGGCACACCCTGCCATGATTTGCATCCATATAATACCTCCTTCCAAACGGATTTCACTGTTTATAACACATTTTAACATATTCCTCATATCCTCGAAGAGGGGAGGCAGGTTTGTCATTCTCATTTACAGTTATAAAAACGAAGGCCTGGGCGCCTGGGTGGCTCAGTTGGTTAAGCGACTGCCTTCGGCTCAGGTCATGATCCTGGAGTCCTGGGATCGAGTCCCGCATCGGGCTCCCTGCTCAGCAGGGAGTCTGCTTCTCCCTCTGGCCCTCCCCCTCCCATGTGCTCTCTCTCTCTCTCTCTCTCTCAAATAAATAAATAAAATCTTTAAAAAAAAAAAAAAAACGAAGGCCTGGAAAAGTGAAAAGAGTGCTCTTGGTTTTATAAGGAGTGGAAGGACTGAGACCACATCTTAGTTCTCCATGAGCTGGCTTTGCCATGAGCCCCTGCCCTGCCACCATCACACATAATCTCTGCCTCCGCTCCCTTTCTTAGCCAACACAAGATGTAGGTTTCATCCTGAGGCCTATTCTTCAAGACTTGGGAAGATGAGCCAGGCAATTACTGTTAAGTGCTTGGCCAAGATCAAATGCTATGCAAATGCCTAAGTCTGGTAATGGGGAGAAATTGAAGAGACTTCGGTTCTTTTTGGCTCCTGGTCATGAGGCTGGTACGTTAGCAGGGCTAGGACTGAGGACTTGTCATTTCTGTGTTTTATGGAGGAAGGCTTTTTAGTGCCATTAGCAATTTGTCTTCCTTCAGAAATATTCTCCAATATTGGATTCATGGAAGAATTTTTTGGCAGCGGTGGAATGGGGGAAAGCATGGGGAGGAAGATAAAGTCCTTCCAAACCCCCCTTCCTTTACCGGTAATTCACACAGAAATGAATCACTTTCCAGACCCTTAAAGTGCATCCTAGCTCCTTCGTCACCTGCCGTCCAAGGCTTCCTTCTTTTCCCTCTTACTTTCCCTCTCCTCCCACTGGGTTCAGCATTAAGAGAAGAGAAAGTGAAAAAGGACAAGGCAACTTGCACTCAACTCTCTGCACGAAACTGGGCAGGATGCCGCCCTGACCGTTCTCCTACACACCCCTTCCTGACCGCTGACCGCCTCTGCCATACTCACCAGAAAACCCCGCTTTGTGACAATTGGGACCATGTTTGCTTCATTCACCAATTTATTCCCAGCATCTAGTAACTGCTCCACATATATTTGTTAAATGAATGAATGAGTGGGTGAATGAATCAATGAATTCACTATGTAACAGCAGAACAGTGTGGAAATCATTGGATGCTGCTGAAGAGAGTGATGTTTGTTTATGTATTACTACTTAAAACGAAGAGGAGGGGGTGCCTGAGTGGCTCAGTTGGTTGAGCATCTAATTCTTGGTTTTTGGCTCAGGTCATGATCTTGGGGTCCTGGGATCGAGCCCCACACTGGGCTCTGTGCTTGGCAAGGAGTCTGCCCCCCATGCCCACTTGCGTACCCAGGCTCTCTCTCTCCCCCTGAAATAAATAAATAAATCTTTAAAAAAAAAAAAATGAGGAGGAGGAAGCTGCTTCTAACTTCTGAACATGAAAACCCAATTAAACTAAATAGTAGGAAATTGCAGACAGTCATAAAAATGAAGAATTTATTAATTAAAGCTAGGCTCTCTGAAAGAATGCATTTAAATACTTTGAAAAGAAAGAAGATAAACCATCCTGCCATCCTGTGCTTAAAAAATTCCCTCAGAGTTATGCTTCCTTCTCGCCCCTCCTGTGAAGTCAGTCTGCGTTCCAAGCTCCCTCTGGCCATGGGGGCTCTGAGAACTGACAAATTACCGGGTGTCTTGTGGAATCAGGCAGCCCTTACTCTCTATGTTACAAAGGTACTTTGGAACCTGCAAGGACTGGAGGATGTTAAAGAATCAGAAAGTGAAGAGGAATGTCTTAGATCACTGAGAATCCTCTATCTGATTCCAAAAGGGCTGCCCGGCAGGCTAGAAGTGGGCGGGGACGAGCCGGTCTAGCTCCTCCTCCAAGTGCAGTCAGTGGCCCAGCAGCTCTGATCCGCAAGCCGGCTGGTGAGGAATGCAGAGCCTCAGCCCCAGCCCAGACCCGCTGACTCAGAGTCTGCACTTGCCCCAGATGCCCAGGGGACTCGTGTGCACACTGCAGTGATTGAGGCGCACCGGGCTAGCCCACTGTCTGCCGTCTGCCGAGCAGTAAGAGGAGTTTTGCTGCTTGTCATACTACAAGGGACATTATGGGATTTATACAAGTGCAAGGCACAAAATCAGGTGCTTTGGATCATTCAGAGTTTTGCCTGTGCCTTTCCTTCTAAACATTCCCCAGAGCATGGGAAAAAGCAGACAGATAGGAGGCAAGCCCAGCCCCTGGGGTGATCCTAGAAGTAAGCCAAGCTGCCGGCCTTGTACGCGCTGCAGCAATCCTAGCCTGCAGATGGGGGAGTCAATCTCCTTCCCCTTGGGCCGGGTGGAGAGCCTGGGACACCGGGAGAAAGTGAAGACCCTCCCCTGGGGAATGGGGAGATGTGAACCAAACGGGCCCAACCTTGAAAGGTAGCCATGGTGAATTCTGGAAAGAAATGCACTTATGGGAACAATTGCAATTGCCTTGAAGTACATTGGGCTAATTATCTTAGCGGACACTAATAAATGTGTTCCTTAGAGACACACGGTGACTGTAATAACTTAAAGATGAATATTGGATGAATGAGTTATTAGGGACTGGCCGGACTGCTAACCTCCCAAGCCCAGGGGGCAGCTCTTCACCCTTCTGCCTTCCTAGGCCTTCCCCCGAAGCCTAAGATTTTTTATTAAATATGTACCCAGCTACTGGGAAAGCTTTAGAGTCAATAAAACACCTGCCCCCACCCCGCTTATGGGGATTTACTTGGAGCCGTCAGCCACTTTCCATGGCAGTACTGGTCCTCGACTGGGGTGAGGAGGGCCACACTGCAGAGAGGGAGGGAGCCTTTATTCAGCCAGGCACTCACCCCAAAGTTAGGGTTAGCCTCCTCTCACCCGTTGACACGCTCTGGTACTAGTTTCATCCTCAGCCGTTAATCTCATCTCAGAGAGGAGCCTGCCGCCCGTAGAACCAATGGGCTAGGCTTCACCACTCCAGCCACGACCCGGAATACCCTCCCTCCACTGCCCTTCTTCTGGTTCCAGACCCTGCCTCACCCTGGGAGTGTCAGCCCACAGGACTCTTATGTACCCAGGGCCTGTCCCTGCTGTGACTCTCCTCCCCAACCTCCAATCTCCTAGGTATTAACATCACAGGCAACCAGATCAATCCATGGATCAAATGAGCACATGGAAAAATGAGAGAAAAGCCTTTCTAGGGTTCTTCCTTAAGCTTTGTACAATGTGCCCATTTAATAGTGACCTAGAGACAATGGCCAAATACACACTCCCCCTCTGTCCTTTGTTTGTTCACGTAGAGCATGCAGTATACATATAGCATAAAAATAGCCCAATGGACTTATACGTGTGTGTGTGTCCCTATAACCACCACCTAGATCCAGAGTTAAAATATGTTCAGCTCCCCGAAAGGTCCCTCACGTCCATTCCCAGTCAATATGCCCCCACACAAAGATAACCACTGTTCAAGCCTCTGTCACCATAGATCAGTTTCGCATGTTTTTGAACTTCATAGAAATAGAATTATTACGTATGTACTCGTCTGTGTCTAGCTTTTCTTTATGCAACATATTTTTGAAATTTTTCCCCGTTGCTGTGTGTAGCCGGAGTTCATTCTCTTGTTACAGCTGTGTAGCACTGCATGGTGTGAATTTACCACAATGTATCCATTTAAAGGACATTTAGATGGTTTTTAGATTTGGGGCTATTAGGAATCGATCCTTCTATAAATATTCATGTGTATGTTTTTTCATCACATAATGCTCATTTCTGTGAGGTGTTGAATATAACCATAAACGGCCTGAGATTTTATTCTACTTGTAGACTCTCAAAGTAGCCTGCCCCAGTTTCATAGATGCTGGCGGAAGACATGAGACTCTTGGGTCAGAGATGAAGGGAAGTTTCTTAGCCACAGCAGTAGCAACCGCTAAGGTATTTGCATTTTGGCACCAGTTCCTTGAAACCCAATTTGCACAGGGTACTGCAGAGCGGGCGGAGGACGTCTGCACATACAGTAAGTTGCATTACAAAAGCTTAGGGAACCCAAATCTCTCCTAATGTACAGTAAGCATGCTTGCCCTTAACTCCAAAGGAAGATACGGTGTCTATGTCCCAAGGCTATAAACAAACTTGTCCTTTGCTCCAGAGAAACACTCTCTCTCTATTCAAGGCTGTTCACTACGAAAGCATCCTTGAAAACATGGTCTGGAATAAAGGACATTCAGTGCCATGCTTGCAAGATGTGCAAAACTGCAAGAGATCAATGAAGAATTGCTTCCCAACAACTATATGCCCACGAGTGGAATTACTGAGTCAAAGGGGCTGGTGTCTATTTAGCATCAATAGATACCTGCCAAAAAAAAAACCCAAAGTGATTGTATCAATTTGTACTCCCATTAGCCATGTATGAGAGTTTCAATTGCTCCGTATCCTTGCCAACTCTTGGTATTGTTGATCTCTTTCATTTAAGCCATCCTCTCATATGGCCATACCTCTGTTTTGTTTTTTAGTTTTTTGTTTTTTTAGGGACTCTTCCACAAAGCAGGGCTGCTTACATGTTATTTATAATGATGGTTTGAATCATCATGAATACCACTGCCACGGGCAGTGTAGATCAGAGGCTCTGGGGAAGCAGAAAGATGCACAGGGCAAACTTCTCTCAGGAAACATGCTTTAAAAGTATAGAAAGGACGAGGTAGTTCCTAAGCAGGGCAAACTGGTCTTAAGGGAAGCAATCCTCTTCAGGCCCACCACCATGTCTGAGGGGCCTCAAAGAGGAAAGGGGGAGGGGATGTGCAGGTGGGGAAGGTGGGAGGACCAATGATCAGACCTGCTCAGAAGATTGCCTAAACTTTCTAGCAGCACTGCACTGGCCAAAATGCTGGTAAATGATGCTGACAATGAAGATGATGATGAAGGTGACAGTAATCACTTACTGAGTACCAACTATGTTCCAAGCACTAAGCTGGGTTCTTTACCTATATTAAACTACTCTGTACATTGCAACCAGCCTCCACTGGCCAGTGATGAGATGGAAATGGTCAGTAAAAGCCTTCTGCTAGCGAAAACATCGGTCTTGGGTGAGAATTGTCAGGGAGCTTTAAGGGAGATTTGGAAGGGCTTTGGTGTTTTTACGATTTCATCTAATTCTGATATGAGCCTAGAAATTATGCAGGGTGAATTGCCTTAGCCTACATCTCAATCAACTGGCTGGTCGACAATAAAGATAGTAGTAGTGAACACGACAATCATGGTAATAATACCTTCTTACTCTGGGCTAGGTACTACACCACATGCTTTGTATCTCATTCAGTCCTTGCTTCAACTCTATGACATCATATAATTCCCATCTTATAAAGAAACTGAAGCTTAGAGAGGTTAATTAATGAATCCACAGTCTCACGGTTTTTAGTAGCAAAGCCAGGATTCATTTCCAAGTTTGTCTGACTTCAAATATGTTTTCCTTCTACTCTAGCACCATCTTTCCATCTACTTCTCATCAAATGACACACTTCCTATTTTAAAGACAAGCTTATAGGAAGACCTAATTTGCTAAAGATGATTACGTGGGAATTTAGCCTGCTGTTGGAAGATGGTCTTTGTGTGAAATGACCCGGTCCTCTGCTCTGGACTTGGGCCTTTCTGGTATTAGCATATAGATGTGAGTTGATAACCATCCTGGATGGACTACCGGCCAGCCACACCCATGCCTGTGTGTAGACATGGTGTTTCCTGACAGTGAAGCCATTCCCAGTCCTAATCATCCAAGGAAGAGGCAAGTCCTCAGGTAGGAAAACAGGATCCTAATGGGGGGGTCCGAGGCCGGCAGAGAACCCCTGCTTCTCTCACAGCCTGGCCATTATGGGCCTAGAAGACTTTGAAGAGTACAATGTGCGGGCAGGAATTCATCAATGGTGGAAAATTTGGAGACTGGGAGCCAGGAGGGACAGAATGGAAAGTCCTAGAAGACAGGCCTAATATTATATACAGTAAGCGAGTCCTGACCCTAAGCACGGGTCCACTTTGAAAGTCTAGTCAGAGTGAGCTCAAGAACACTTCTGCTACATTTGACTCTGAATCTGCAAATAAAGAGTTCAAAGATACACCTGGGATCAGGGACACACATGAATGAACACCTCTCTGCATTGCCTCCCCAGGTCCCTACAGATACTGGAAATTCCACGGTATCAGCAGTCACAGGCTGGGTACCAAAGGCTACTCCGGGGGTAAGGGTGAAGGTGAAGGTAGAGAGCTCTGGCAGAGAGGACTGAATTTGCGGAGTTCCTGTCATGATGTCTTAAACAAACACCAGGGATGGCATATGGCCTTGGAGCAGCCTGGCCGTCAAAATGTCTCAGCTCACCCAGGACACACCTCTGCCCCCTCCCAGCTTCTGAAGTTTGCATTTGCATATGTAGTCATTTTTAGCCACCCACGCGCTCGTGCCGGGTGATGGCGCGGACTCCCACCACCCCCTGAGCAGCCCTATCGCCCACAGCCTGCGCTTGTCCAGACTGGTTGGAGCAGTGCTCCCAGCATGCTACGCACACGCCCCTCACGTCACTCCCTCAGCCCTAGAGTCATCCCATGGAGATGCTCACGGTAATGGGGCTCCAATTCATTTATTTTTCAGCTTTAAACTGCTCACACGAGCACCAGGTTTCACTTGCCAATTGCAGATATAAACATCTGACTACACAAAAAGTTGCTTTTAAGAAAAAGTCTTTCATCTACAAGACCCATAACGCTCATTAGCAGGCTCAAAATCTCGCAGATGAAAGGCAGAGCCCAAGAATCAATGAAGAGCGGAGCAGCACTCCTCTGACTCCCTGGTTTGACTGCAGGCCCGCCCCTCACATTTGCAGGGCTCAAGGCAAAAGTGCAAATGGAGGTCCACATACTTACAAGTCCTGATACTTACAAATAAAAATCAAGGTAAGAGACTCTTCAAATATGTTCTACCCTCCCACTCTAATAATTATGCCCTCATAGTGATCTTCATGGCCACAGCCCCCAGCCAATGACCTGTCTCACTCTCTTCCTAATGAGGCTTAATCCTGCACTGTGATAGGTCTCAGGCAAAGGCAAGTGAAGCCCCACTAGCCACACATCCAAGATCTGTGCATATCCCCCGCAAAATAGTCACCCATCGGCCACATCTCATGTCTAATGGTCCACCTTCTGGATGTTGGATCCCAGGAATAGCTTAGCTGCAGGAAGCTGACTTAGAGCCACTGGGTAGAGAGTTCCAGGATCCCAGTTATCTGGAGCGTGGGCTACAAGGTCCAGTTCAGGGGCTCTGGGTAGACACAACCCATTCGTTCCTCGTCTCATGAGGAGAGGTAGAGCTGGAAGAGGGCCAATAAGCTTTGGTTGGACGGAAGTTACTTCCTGGTGACTACAAGCAGAAAATAACTAATAAGGAAGTATGGGTGCATTCAGCCTTTTGTTAGGCCAGCGGTCCTGCTGAGGTATAGGGAGGGAAAGTGGGTCTAGATCAGTCTAGGAGGTGGGCAGATTTCCTGGGTTGATCCAGCAGGCTGTCTTTCCCAAAACTTATAAAAAGCTATCTGCAATTGATTAAAGGAAGGCCTGAGGCTTAGAGTAATCTCCATAAAGAGTAAAAGCAAATAATCATACCTCTCTGACATGAAAAGTATGTTCTTCAAAGCTTTCATTTTACTTCCTGTGCTGGCAGCTGAGCACACCTCATTGCCTTCCTCCCGGTCAGAGCCCAGTACATACTCTATGTCCCATCGCTGTCGGGTTCTGGGCGAGGGGCTGCCAGGAGACCTTCCTGATAAGCCCATAGCTGGGGACTCACACGGACACACACACCCACACACATCCCGCATATTTCTATAGGAGCGGAGGACAGAGCCTCCAACTGAAAACAAAGAGCTTTCCTACGGATATGGTCCAGAACAGGGTTCCATTTATAAATCACGCATGCATGCATTCACTCAAGCAACAAAAATTTATTGAGAGTCTACCAGATGCCACACATAGCAAAGTGCTGGATTTGCCCGTCGCTGAACTAGGCACGGGGGAAACCAAACAGAGCCCCTTGCTCTCAATAACTTCCAACCGAGTTGAGGAGAGAAGGCCTTGAGCTAGTGATTTTCAGTGTGAGCTGCAATAAGTAGGGGATTCTGTGGACAGGTCTTCACTGCTGCTTGAATTCACTGGGCAGAGAGAATGGGGGCATCCGTCTTACAGAGGCTGATCGGTCTCAAACAGACAGCACCAGTTGGGACTGTGGCTGACCCACCTACAGGATATAAAGGACAAGAACCAGCACGAGCCTCATATGGAAAGCTGTCGCTGAGACACCGATGAGCATGACAAATATGTAGCAAGCATCTGTTGCATGCCAGGCACTGTGTTAGCAGTGAGGTCATGTGAACGGTAAGTCCCCACCCTGAAGGCTCTCAAAAGGCATGGAACCTATTCAGACATAAATCACCCAACCCTGGGCAGCCAAGGGCCTGGATCTAGGTACTAAAGAAGGTCCCTGAGAGCTCAAGGACTGAGTCATGTTTCTTGGGTTCAAAATATCACCCACATAGTCCTTCCCAGCCCCTCCCAGAATGAGACTGTACTGTATTTATACGATGACCAGGTTGGCCTAGAGGCTTTGGAAGCCATAGCACTGGTATCTGTAGACACCTGTATGGACCCCTCTCATTGCTCTTTGCCCTTGGACCTTGGTTTTAAACAGTTTTGTCCACCAAAATTTTCACGTTCCTCTTTTCTAACTGGTGAATGGCATACATACCCCAAGACCCAAGGCTTTTGTGCGCTTGATAACTGGTATCTCCTCGCTCGATTTAAAGATAATGTTGGTCATCAGTCAAGAAATTCTGTATGCAGCGGTATAACAGAGGCAAGTAATCAGCATCTCCTCAAGGTGGTCCTCGACTCAGCGGCCAGATACAGGAATATTTAGGGAATAAGCTTCCAGGCCCATCCCTAAAGTGAAGAATCTCTCTGAAGCATTTAAGCCAATCAGCATGGCTTGAAAACCACAAATTTCATCAGGGCGAGTCCATTTCTAGCATTTATTATTCTGATTAACTCACTACTAATTTCGTCAATGAAAACCTCTGCGAAATGTTAATTAGCATCTGGTGTGGATCAGAAATATGGATACTAATTGAGGCAGTTGGAGTCGTTACCTCTGGAGTGTGGCCTTCCTGATAAAATGTTGGATGATCCCCTCAAAGTGTGAATTCCTCATTAGGGAACTGACAGCCCCTAGAGTGTAGGTTAAAAAGGTATACATTCATATCACATTCCCTCCTCTAAAAGTATTTTAGAGAAAATTCTAGACATTATCATGCTGTCCACAGGAAGATCCCATCCATCTGTGGACCAAGTATAACTAAGTCTGGAGCATGAGACACATTTGCTACAGAAGATGTCCTATCCCAGGTGACAAAAGCGTTGTTTTCTATCTCAGCTGAACTTATTTTTTTAACTGTTTGGAAGGCATTCCAGAGTCCTCCCGGGTTTTGTGTGCACGTGTACAGTCATTCTAGGTTTTGAGGAAAAGAGGTGAAGAGCCAGGGCATCCCAGGAAAATGGAATAGGCGACACTCAGCCTTCAGCCTTGACCGTCCTTCCCGGAAACAGTGAAAAATTTTAAGCACTACAGAGTGGGACCTAGGAGTAGTTATAATTACTCCCTCTTCTTAGCAGACCTGATTCCTGACTTGGTTCAGGCCTTGATCTGATCCCCAAACTCTGATACCTGCCCTGAAGTGTTACCCCCTCCCCCATCTGCTCTTCCTGTTCGTGAAATGCGTCTCTAGGGATAGCATCACTGCCCTTGCCCTTCAGGCACTGGAAACCCCGGTTAAGTCATTCTCACAAATGAGGGCACGAGCAAACTCAGAGCAAACTCCGAACAAATGCCTGTCATTTGAAACTGGGTACAAACCTTCCTCCTGCTGAAATGCAATAGCAGGGCTTGCTGATCACAGAGAGCAGATGCTGGAGAAAGGGTCATGCGATTTTCCAGAGGAAGGTTTCCTCTTTGGAGGCCAGGATTTGGAGGCATAGCCATTACCAACCATGGAAGTGTGGCTGATAAAATTAAAGAAGGCGGTTTTTTAAATTCAATTACACCCTCAGTGGAAATGGTCTCACTAATGCTTGGGGAAAGAATTATACCCAGTCCATAAAGCCCAACACTTCTAAACCCAATTTTGCACATTATTCTAAAGGTTAATTCAAGATCTCTCTTCCAAATGGGAAGTTAAATACAGCCAATGGGAGGAAGGCATCCGCTGTCTGACTGAGGAGTTTATCAGTCTGTAAGAGTTCATTAGTTTTAATTAGTGTAATCACCAATGTTGCATTAACAGTTTAGTGAAGCAAAGTAATTACTCACACATCCACTGTATTAGATGGGAAGATTAGAATTCATTTTCCAAAACGATTAGCATTTTGCCAATTAAAAGAATCCTTTTCTCCCTGCCAGAAGCCCTGTGACCTCACTCACCCAAAGATCGTTTCAATGAAACATATTTTACATCAGAAAATGGAGCAGGACGAGGTGAAGAATTAAGGCGGTGTTTATTCTTAGAGCCTTCTTGGGGCACAGTAAGGGCACGGGCTCACTGAGTTTATAATATCGTGCTTTATTTGCATAGTCATTCACTTCGGTCCCTTTGGATGACGCCCCCCGGCTTTGTCTCTCTGCAGCAATTAAAAAATGAAAATAGGCTCGTGGAAGATGAGGCCAAAAGGAAGTAACAGAGAGTCCACGTGGAATGGCCACTGCTAAGGTCCTCTGGTTGGACAAGCGTGGGGACTGGCCACTGGCCCCCTCCTGGGCCCACAGGAGCACTCTAAGGCATGGAGCTGTGTCTCTTGGGCCCCCTAATGCCTTCCCCTGAGCACTGGTGCCATCTCGGTGCCTCGGACAGCCCTCCAGCACTATGGCCACCTCTGCTCCATCTCTACCGGCCTCCATCTACCCGGCCACACGGGACTTGTCCTCTCTGCTATTTGCCCCATCATCAAACCTTTGACCTCTTTTGTTAGAGCATCCACTCTTCACACCTTGCCCAGTGTAAATGTCGCTTCACCCTGACTAGAAGAGCTACCTCCCCTACTTTGCCCTAGCGCCCCCCCACATCCTGAAGTTTTGCATTCTATATTATACAAACTCATAGTGAGCTACAGAGGCAGGAACTCGGGTCTTACTCTGTGGGGGATTCTCAGCCCCTTGCATGTATTAGGGGCTGCATCATACGTTTTTATCAAATGGCTAAATGAATTGTAGGCATGCATCTGTCTCCCCCTTCTATCAGCCTAGTCAAATTTCAGCCCAGGAGGCCCAGCCCAGCCAGATCAGCAAATATCCCAGAGGAGGGAACTGAGACATTTGCGTACAGGTGGGCATTCCCTCTGCACCTGCGCCTCTCACCCAGCACCATTTTCAAAGGGAGCAGGTCCTTGTTGAGTGCAACTCTGGGCTCCCTTCTGGCAGGTCTCTGATTGGGTTTGGCCAATGGCTGGCAGGAGTTTGGAGGGAGGGAAGAAAGGAAGGTGAAGGTATTTCTTCCCCAGCCCGTCCTACTCTGATTTCACGTGTCTAATATTAGCTGAACAGAGCAGGTTGCGGGAAACGGAAAATGGATCTGGAGAAGGGCTTGCGGAGAATAATGAGCTCAGAGACCCATTTCTGAGATGGGAATTTCCAGATGGTCTGTTGTCATGGGTCGGTGTTGTGACAGGAGACCCCAGGACAAGTGTGACGTTGGGGTCTCTAAGCCCTGATGTTGGCCTGTGCTCAGCCCAGGGTGCTCCGCAAGCGCAAAGATCAGTGGACCAGGACAGACAGAGGCAGGCACGGACTGAGGCAGAAGGCCACCAGAGTAATCCCCCAAAACCACATCTAAATGGAAATGCCATCTTGATGTAATACTTGATGTCGTTATTAAAGCTGTCTTACAGGCATTATTTCATTTGATCCCCAAGCAACCCTTGAAGAGAAATATTTTGATAGGGAAACTGACCTAATCAGGCCTGCTGGACAAGTAAACAGTGAAAAAGACCAAAGTCTGCTGACTGCCAGTCTGTGATCTATGTCACCTTTGACTGATCTGGGCTCTATTCCCAACTGCTCCCCTTACAAGCCCCGTGACTTTGGGCAAGTGACTCAACCTCTCTGTGTTTCTTCATCTGTAAGACAAATGTAGTATGTTTCTCTAGTGATTTTTGTAAAGACAAAGTGAGAGAGAGGAGCTTCTCAGAGGCTGGGAGAGGGAACAGTGCTTGGGGCTTTCCATGAGAGGCCGAGACCAGGCCGCCTTGAGCTTAGCTGCCAGGCCTGAGGCTGCTAGAACCATAAGCTTTGGACCTGGGGGGGGGGGGGAGGGCTGGCCCCTGGCTGACAGAGTGTGTCAGCCCTGGACTTTTGTACAACCCCAAGGGGTGGGAGGAACTCCCCCTCGCCCACTGACCAAATGGTACATGCCACCAGCAGGCAGGTAGGAACTAAGCCAGATTTAATGTCCTTTTTTTTTTAAAGGGGAATTGATCTTTTCTGTGAAAAATTAAATGAAATAATTACGTAAAAAAACACCAACTTATTTGTTGCCTAATTCTTAGTAGAGGCTATATACTAGTTAGTTCCCTTCCTACATTTAACACTAAAGGGTAAGTCAGGCTCATCACTAGCAGGATTCTGGAACACAGACTAGTCCTTCATGAGCCTGGTAGGCGTGCAGGATTGGTGACAGCAGGCTGCCCGTTAGCTTCCGTCCAGGAACAGGGCGAGAACTACTGAAAGGGCCCCGGGAGCTCCCAGTCCAGGTCTGCTGCATTCCCGAGGCAGAGCACGGAAACCGGCAGCTGGAGCTGACTACTCCGGGAGCAGAGTTAGTTTGACCCCCACCTGCCTCCAGGTCACCTCGGCCACACGGTGACCATCCCAGCACACCATGTGGGTGTGTATCTGCAGTGGATGGGGGTGCCCCGGATGCCCTAAAGAGAGGAAAGCTAGCCTGGCCCCCACCATTAGCCCTCCTCGGAGCCCAGGCAGCTAGAAACTCTGGCAGCCGCCGTGACCAGAGTTGGCAAGGCAGACCTTTGCCCTCACCCTCTGCACACTGGGGCGGGAAGGAAATGAGGGGAGGAGGCAAGGGCCCAAAGGCACCTGTCGTCCTTCTGAAAGGGCTTGGAGAGCTAGGGCAGAAGGGACCCGGTGCTGGAGGCAGGGATAACCGAAGGGAGGGAAGGGAGAGCAGAGCCTCTGTGTGCAGAGTCAGGAGGCATGCAAACAGACCCCAGTCTTTCGCTTACAAGCCTTGTGACCTTGGGACCATTACCACGGGAGCCCGTTTCTTCAGCTGAAATATATGAATCATAGTCCTCATGTCACACGGAGGACCCTTGCGAAAATCACAGTTAATGATATGCACGCTAATGTCTGTGCCCCCCACAGCCAGAAACGCAGTTTATTTTGCTCACAGCTGGACCCCTAGCACCCTCTGGTCTGGCCATAGAAAGTATTCAATAAATGTCTACTGATACCTGATCAGAAGGGGCCGTCACAGCTCCTGGTGGTTTTGAGAGTATTTGTGGACACACCGCCACGAGGAGCAGAAGGTCGGGAGAGTCTGAGGGTGGAGGGCGCCTCGACTTGAGCCCCTGGGAAGCTGCCTGGCAGCAGTGAGCCTGGAACAGGACAGAAATGTGGCTGGTGAGGTGGAGCCCCAGGAATCAGAGTGAGGCCCCCCTGTCTGGGAACGGTGGCCCAACTGCACCTAATCAGCTCTGCACCCCACCTTAGGACCCAGGAGAAGGGCACCCAAGATGGCACAGCTGCTGGCCCCACGGGAAGGACAGACGGGCACTTACTGAAACTTTGTTCTAAAAATAATAGCAGTGATAAGAAAGGGAGTCAGAAATTCCATTGACCTCCAATGCCTGCACAAAAATATTAACAGTATCAAAAAAGAAAAAAAAATTTTTTTTTTGTCCTTTATGACTAGTGACCATCATAATGCATGTTGAGGGGGAAATTGCCTATTTGTTTCAATATCTTATTAAAGAATCAGCAAGACATAAATATTGTATTTTCTTGGACTGAATTTTCAGAATCTCAACCACCCAAGGCATCTACCTCAATTTTTGGGTTGTTTTATTTTGTTTTGTTTTAATGTAATATTAGATTTGGAAAATCTCTTTTTTCAGGGAAGAATCTTTTGCAGGAGCTTCTATTTTTAATTGGAAAAATTTAGATTCTATACCAAAATGAAATATCATGGAGAAGACTTAACAGTCTCAGCATCTAAATCTGGTAAAACACTCAAAACAATTAATTGTGCCTCATAAAAGTATTTGTCAAATCAGATAATCACAAGTGTTGGCAAGGATGTAGAGAAATTGGAATCCTTTTACATGGCTGATGAGAATTATAAAATGGTGCTGCCACTTTGGAAAACAGTCTGGCAGTCCTCTCATTTTTTAAGAAATAAAGCTTTCTCTGGGTGCCTGGGTGGCTCAGTCGGTTAAGTGTCAGACTCTTGATCTCGACTCAGGTCATGATCTCGGGGTTGTGAGATTGAGCCCCGGGTCGGGTTCCACATTCAGCACGGAGTCTGCTTGAGATTCTCTCTCTCCCTCTCCCTCTGACCCTCCCCCTCCCCTCAAGAAAGAAAGAAAGAGAGGAAGGAAGGAAGGCAGGGAGGGAGGGAGGAAAGAAGGAAGGAAGGGAAGGAGGAAAGAAAGAAAGAGAGAAAGCAAGCAAGCAAGCTTTCTCTACCTGCACTGGGGAGTCTGCTTTTACCACTTGGCATACCTGGGGAGTCTCAGCGAGGCTGAGAGACTGGCCTCAGCCACTAACCCTCTGCTCTTTCTCCCACAGTATGTGTCCAGCTGCCGAGCCGTCACCCAGAGCACACCAGAGCAAGGCAACTTCCCCCCTCACCACCTCACCCACCACCACCGCCATCACCGCCCCCACCCGCACCTTCGCCACCACGCTCGCCCGCACCACCTCCACCACCAGGAGGCGGGGCTGCACGCCGCCCAGGTGACACCCTGCATGTGCCCCCTGTTCTCCTGCCAGTGGGAAGGCCACCTGGAGGTGGTGGTGCCCCACCTGCGGCAGATGCACAGGGTCGACATCCTTCAGGGAGCGGAGATCGTCTTCCTGGCCACGGACATGCACCTCCCCGCACCAGCCGACTGGATCATCATGCACTCCTGCCTGGGCCACCACTTTCTGCTGGTGCTTAGGAAACAGGAGAGGCATGAAGGGCACCCCCAGTTCTTTGCCACCATGATGCTGATCGGGACCCCCACCCAGGCCGACTGCTTCACCTATCGCCTGGAGCTCAACAGAAACCATCGGCGTCTCAAATGGGAGGCCACGCCCCGGTCTGTTCTCGAGTGCGTGGACTCAGTGATCACTGACGGGGACTGCCTCATCCTCAACACCTCGCTGGCCCAGCTCTTCTCCGACAACGGCAGCCTGGCCATCGGGATCGCCATCACTGCCGCGGAGGTCTGCTCCTCAGAAGCCGAGATGTGAAGCCAGAGGCCACCGGACGTTGGGGCGCAGCCACCCCGCACCCAGACGCTCTGCCTGTGTCCCTGGGAATCTCCGAATGCCAGGACCCCAGGCTTCTTTTTATTCTTCTCCCTCCTTCCCTCCTTCCTTCCTTTCTTTTTTTGTCTCAGGTACTTTGTGGTATTTAGCATTTGTCTACCATGGGCATTATAGTAGGTAAACAGCCTGTGATTCAAGACCTTGGTGTGATGCTTGTCCTGATTTGTCAGTAGAGCTTGATAGAGCATTTGTAATCCGATTCAGTCCGAATGGTGATGTCCTGCACCCCCACTGCCCTTTTCCACTGCTTCCCACATGAGCAAAAGGCACCGAGACCATGAAGCAGACTGCTGGGGTTGAAAGGAGATTTAGTGTCCAAATCATTTCTTCCTTCTCTCTTCAGTCTATTTCAGACCAAGCGAACTCTGAAATGTGTGAGGGCAGCAGGTTGGGGAAGGGGACCTGGCCAGCTCAGAGTCATGTTTCAGACCAACCAGACACAACTCTGACACCTTCCCGGGAACTTTAGGGTCAGAGCTAAGCTGCCTGGACATGAGGAGATGGCCAGGGCATGAGGCTGGAGGTGACATCACATCATGAGGCTGCCAGGGTGACCTCTGTTGGCAGGCTGCTGTGGGCTTGCCATCAGCCTGGCCTGTCCTTTCCTGTTCTGGAGTCAAAGTCCTCATGTTTATGGTGCTCTCTTGAAAACCTCTTCGCCCTCTGTCGAGCAAGTAGGAGAAAAGAACAGGCAAGATGCAGGGGAAGAGAAGCCGTTGAGAAAAAAGATAAAATTAATCTCCCACCTCTGGGAGGGCGTTCTCTCTTCAGAGAGTTTTATTATCAGATTGTAAAATCCATCAATCCTTCCACTGGGGCCGAACTCTTTTATATCATGCGAAGAACCCACTTTACTCTTGATAGTCTGTAAACCAGAACCACAACTCAGCATCAAACACAAGGAATTGGGAGGGTGTGCCCAGGACCTCTGACCTCTGGAGGTCAGAGGTGGCTCATCCACCTGGGGGGGGGGGGGGGCGTCCTCTTTCTTTTTCTTACCGTCTAAGAGCTCCAAGGGCCCCATTCAGCACACAAACATTGTCACTGGTCAACTATTATCAGCTCCCTGTTGCAGTGTGAATGAAAAGACGACAAAAATCCATCTTGCCTCTACATAGACTGCTTTCTCATATTTGCTTGTCAGAACAATTCAACACCTACTTGTAGAAGTCTCTCTTGTGTATTTGAAGAAAGTAAGCATGTTTAATCGACTTTGTCTCTTCTGTTCAAAGGTGAACACCTTTCAGCCTTCCCAGTAGACCCTCTTCTCCCTCCTGTTTGATGTTTCTGTTCTCTCTTTGCCTACTCTCTGGTCGCTGAGAAGCATGGCACCCAAACCCCACACAATGCTTGTTAGAACTGAGCAAGCCTTCCGCCACCCAGACGTTGCTCTCTGCCCCGTTCCCTCACCTCGGCCACCTCGGCTGCATCTGGGCAGGCCTCCAAGTGAGTACTTAGTTTCAGGCAACTTGCCCTGGCTGGCCATCAGCAGTCTTTTCCCCACCAAAAATAAGTGATCCCGAAACACAATACCCTCCCCCCCCAAATTAGGTACTCCTCCAGCCACCTGTGCTGCCAACCCACACCCCAAACACCAGAAGGGTGGGGCCAGTCAGAAGATTTCATAATGCAGCCCCCTCTAGTCACACAGCCATCGCTGAGACCGCGGGGCCAACCTTTTGTTAGGTTGGCGCCCTGAGGGGGCCAATAAACATCACATCACCGACTGAGGCAAACATCAGGTCACAGTCCCAAGGAAAGGGTTGTAACCTGCTCGCTCTGTCAGAACATCCTCCCAGGGCACCAGCTCTGCCCTCAAACCACACAGACAGCCTGGGAACAAGCTGAGGCTGGTTGGCCAGCCCTGGGAGAGACTGGCTCACTTGGTTCCTTCCTTTATCCCCAGGCCCTTCCCCAAAACCTCAGATCTCCTTGCCTGTAAGTTTGATACTTCGAGAAGCCGCAGTCCCTCCCCTGGTTTCTGATACTCAGCTACTCGGAAACATTTCTCTAGCATCACAGGTGCCCCAGAGAAACCAACAGACAAAACCTCAACAAGCATATAATTACAGTCCACAGGGGCCTTAGGATTCCTGCCAACATCACCTCTGCCTTCTTGTTGTGCTGTTACCTGAGCCAAAAGGGGAATAACTTCTGGTTATTATTGCACACAAGACTGTATTATGAATGGGTAGCCCCAGATAGGAACTTGTATTTTCAGTACTTAAGAATGTTTAGAATAAAGGGTAGAAATGTTTTATTTTCATCCATCAACGGTGCTCCCAAGAAGGCCTTTCTCCCCATAGCCACTTGTGAGGAGTTGAAGAAAAAAGAGCAAACCAAAAACAATGAGTGGAGAAGAGAAAACAGCACCAAAAGAGCCTGTGGTGGTGAGCTCGGGCATCACAAAACGCTCCCGCATTCCAGTCTCAGGTTAATCCTTAACGGCATCTTCAATATACTAGAAATAATAGAGATTCTGAGACATGAAATGACCTTCCCAAGGTCACACATCAAGTGGTTAGGGCCGTGATTAGAACCCGGCCAACTGACTACAATTTGGTGTTCTTGAAAAAGGAAGACTGACCCCAGATATTCAGCAGTGTTCCCACCTCATCAGTGGACTATGGTCCCAGGGGTCAACCAGGTCTTTGTTCTGGGATACCTGAGGGTTTAGGGAGAGAGAGAGAGATAGGAGGGGATTTGCTTTTAAAGGCAGCTCAGCTTAAAGAACTGGTCAACCTGGAAGCAGGGGGTGGAGTAGGGGGCGTGGGAACCGGCTGTGGAGTCTTCCGTGTCCTTGAACGCATCACCCACCCACTCCAGGATCCTCATTCTTAGATTTCCCAGAGTCTGGAGTCTGTCCCGTGAAGAGCCCTGGGATCCCAGGACCTCATTCACACCCAGGTGCTGACTTAATGACTCAGTTTCTAAGGGGTATCTGCATTTTAGAAGTAGGCCTAGGGAGAGAGCCCCACCTACAGCAAGAAATGAGTTGCTGGTACTTAAACTCCAGGCATCTGTGAGAATGATTTTTTTTCAGGAGGTGTGGACATTCCTCCCCTGGAGGCTGTGCCTACATAAATAGTAGATGCTGAAATGGAGGTCAGCCCATACAAAGAAGATTATCTTTAACAGTCTTTGCATGAACCTGCATCTGAAATAGATCCCATCACTACCCATGGCTACTTCTGACACTTTAGAAATGGGCCAGGTTAATAATAGTAACAGGACTCGTGGCTACCATTTATTGAAGGTTTACTGTGTGACACAGTAAGTTGAATACTTTGAATATATTATTCTCATTTCATCCCCATAACAACCTTATGAAACAGGTACTATTATTGTACCGGTGAGAAGTTAAGCTGAGAGAGTTTGGACCTTGTTTAAGGTCACACAGCCAGCAAATAGTAGAGCTGGGTCTGGAACCCACATGTCTAACTCCGAAGTCCAGGCCAATATCAACTCGCGCTATTTCTATGAATTCGTGGACCCAAGGCTCAGAAAGTCTGAATGGCATAGAGGCCTTTTAGGACTAACCATGCCCTTTCGTTTCTCCTTTTTCCCACTCTTCTCCCAGCCCAAGACAGGCTGGTGGGCCAGAGTTGGTTTGTATACCAGTTGTTAAATGTTTTAGGAATTCTGCAAGCGAAGCACAGCCATGACTAAAAATTAAATTATATAAATGTACAATTAGTTATAATAAAAACAAAGGTAACAACTATTCAAAACTCCTCACTTCCTAATTATCTCACTACTCTTTTATTTTCTGCGCTCTTGAGATTATTTACATCTACCATAATTGTCTGGCGAACATATCACACAGTGATGCGCTCCCAACTCCATACTGAGTGACGTTACAGCAATAGTTTAAAATTGGCTGTGGAGGTAGTGTTTACACGACTGGAAATTGGCAAATGTGATAAGCCAGGGCTTTTCCCCCTTGGAGAACTAGCTGTTAAACATTTACCGAAACATCTCTTTTGCACAGAGTCTGGAGGAGAGAGGACTTTGGAAGGAGAAGTAAAACTCTGTTGGCCACACTGACAGGGACACAGATCACGGCCAAGCTAGAACAGCGAATTATGGGGAAAACATGATCTGTTCTGTAGAAAGGAGTCTGGGGCTTCTAAGCAGCTTCAGGGGCATTCCCTGCCCTTCTCCAGACCCTGCTCAATTGCTGTTAGCGCAGGAAGTTCTATCTGACGACTTTCATGGAAAAGTCATAGCTCCATGAAACCAGCTTATTGGCCATCCCAATCCAAAAAGTAAAATCAAGCTCTACAGGACTGGATGATCCTGTTACTTGCTCTTATAGGTCATCTTTCTTATCTCTACATGTAGACCAAAACCTCATCTAAAGAAATATTTTACTTTGGAAAGAAGAAAAGAAAAAGAAATACTTTACTTTGAAATTAATGATTGGAAATATCCCACATCTGAGAAGGGCACAGTGAGCAGTGGTTTCTAGCATCACATAAAATGTGTTACCACCAAAGTAGGACCCTTACATAGCACAAAGCTGAGGGACAGAAAAGGCAATGAGTCAAGGGACGTCACGTAAAGAACAGAGCCCAGCACCTTACTTTCCTACTCCAGCTACTTCACTGCAACCCAACAAAGGATCCTGTTCACAATCCATAGCCTACTCTACCTACTCTCACCAATACTCTTTCTAAATGAAGGGCATGGTTCCTGCTAGGGTAAAAGTCACAGGAAACTCCAGGCTGTGTTTGGAAGCAGGCAGAACCTCAAGGTCAACAGCGAATCGGTTACTCTGATCCCAGTGGTTTCGATGTGGGGGAGGGAAGAACTGATGCTTGCTGATGCTTCCACTTAGATCCAATTTCTGGCAGAAGGTGAAGGGACTGGACGTCACAAAACTGTGCTTTGATTAAAAGTTCAACTACAAATAGCATCGAAAGTAGAGTCTCCCAGTAGATTGTTAGATTTTCTGATTATTCGTTCTGAAAATTTCCTTCAAGAACTAGGAGTTCTCCATTGTGTTAACCTGGAGAATGGCCAGCCAAAAAAACCTCACCGAAAAGAGATCCAAGAGGCCTGTTGTAGATAAGCATTGATTCTTTTCTCCCAAATCAGGCTATCACATGCGTTACCTACATGAGTTAGAGTTTGTCTTTTCCAGTATTGTATGAAAATATTTTACCTTGAGTACTGTAAACACTCTCCTCTCTTTTTTTTTTTTTAACCTTTTTTTAGGGTATTGACATAAGAAAGAGAAAAGAAACCCAGAATCATTTTACTCACTCTGAATTATTGATGTATATATACTTTTCTAGGCTTTCTTATGATGTTTAAGTCACCAAGAAGCAAACTTAGAATGCTCATTTACCTCTATCCTGTCTCCCATGAAGAGTGTCATTAAAGTGCATTTGATATTGTTTTCCTGAATCCTTTGGAGTTATTTTTTGTTGTTGGTGGTGGGGTTTTTTTGTTTGTTTGTTTTGTTTTGTTTTTCTCCCCACAGGCTACTGTGCAACATGCGGGAACAGAAATGAAATACTACAAGGGAAAGCAATTACCAAATATTCACCAGCTGCCATTTTTGACTCATGTTTCATTATCTTCCTCTCCTTTTCACTGTTGCCTCTATTTTAAAGTCATAATTGGATGTAAGGAAGAGAGTGCTACTAGAGGTGAATAAAAGCCCTGGCAACTTATTTGCCCGCTAGGTGCAGCCCCGAGGGGACCAAAGCTGCCCTCACTGGATTGCAAAGAAAGAGACAGGCGTTCGCTCCCCTTCCCTTCCTCCCTGTGCCCCTTATCTCGGCTCTCCCCTCCTTTAGCCTGACAACAATGTCCCTGAAATTTACTTCTGGGCCTATCAGATCAGTTGTCAAGGGAGCCTTCACGGTTTAATTCTTTAATTTCAGGCCACTGTTAGTTACTCGCAAGATCGGGATTGAGCAAGCGTACTAATCCTATTGCCTGTCAATTCACGTTAACCTCTATCTTCTTCCCTACCTCCTTATTCCCAGAACCTGTTTCATGCTCTCACAAAGGCTTACAGACACGGCCTTGAATTGATCTGAGGGATCACACACTGACCACATGGCCAGCATGAATATTTATGAGCCAGGTGACTTCTCAGGCCATGGCCTCTCTCAGGACAATTCTGCGTCCCATGCTGTTCCAGATAGTTGCCCCTTCCCTCCAAAACCTTCAAAGCTGTGCAGGAAGGTTGCTCGGTGCTAGAGCGAGACTCCACTGAAAAAGGGAGAAGCTGACCCGCCTGAGACAACAGGGGAGGGAAGCCCGGCCCTAGCCCCATTCCGGGATCTGGGGTTTTTGTTCCCAGACCTTAGCGTGCTTAAGAAATACCAGGAGAACTTAATTTCTGGGCCCCAGAACCAGAGATTTCCGACTCAGGAGGTCCAGAGTGAGACCCAGGATTCTGATTTTTAACACTCTCTTCTCTGGGATTCTGCTAAGGGTCTGGCTGACCATTCAATTCTCAAATCCAGAGCTGAGCTCACTGGTGAGAAAACCACAGAAAACCAAGGAGCCGGTAAAGACACCTGAAGAAAAGAGCTGGTCCTTCCATAAGAGCAAGGAAAGCAGGAGAAGAGGTGACGGGTAAGCGGCCAACATTTCATACCGATGGAGAAGCAGTAACCACTTAAGGAGACCAGAAAGGACAGAAGAAGGGAATTCGGTAGGAGTTCCCTATAACCAAGTAGGAGAGGGAACTATTCGTCCATCATTCAGGGACAGACGCAGAGGGCGGCGGCGACAGAGGCGCGGGAGAAGTGTCTATGCAGGCAGGATGCCAGAGTTCATCAGCCATGACCCGCGGCCGGGCCCGGCTGAGGGAGGCCAGCGCAGGATGATCCCCAGGACCGAGTGTCCCCCAGTGACAAGCCCCGCAGCCTGGCGCCCAGGAAAGGACTGTGTAAATCTTCCCAGGAGCACAGAAGGGGCTCATCTGTAAATCCCTGCCAGGTTGGAATGATAATTCATATTTAAATCTCTGTTCCCAGCTCTGACAGAGAGTTACCTGGCAAATCCCCAGGGAGGCATGTATTTATCCTGCAAATCTCCCCAGGATGCCTGAGCAGGGTCACCATTTCAGGGCCCTCCGTGGGGAATGTGAATTATCAGGACACTTTGTGAGGCAGCTCAGAGCTAAGCTCCACGTAAGACTTGCCTAGGGGCTGAGAGGAAAGGAAGTCACTGAACTGCTTTCTTCTTAGCCTGGGGGAAGACAAGATGTCCTCTGCACACCCTCTGCAAGGGGCCAACGGGAAAAGCATCTCTTAAGGATCCGAGTTCGGGGCGTGGATTACCACCCATCTGGGAGGCAACTACCTCTCCCATTCTCTCCTCCTCCTGGGCTTCAGTTCCACTTTCTTTAATACAAAGGAGATAGACATTTTTTTTATTTTTTAGATTGGACCTGACAATTCTGGGAATTACAGATTTTAAAGAATAAAACAGGGGCGCCTAGGTGGCTCAGTTGGTTAAGCGTCTGCCTTCGGCTCAAGTCATGATCCTGGGGTCCTGGGATAGAGTCCCACATCGAGCTCCCTGCTCAGTAGGGAGCCTGCTTCTCCCTCTGCCTGCCACTCCCCCTGCTCATGATCTCTCTCTCTGACAAATCAACAAATAAAATCTTTAAAAAAATAAAGCAATCAAACAGGAAATCAAGCACCCTAAAAGCATCAAAATGCTTCCAGATCATTCAAAAGGCAAGCCCAGCTGCTTT
Organism: Halichoerus grypus; assembly: GCF_964656455.1. Lineage (NCBI taxonomy): Eukaryota > Metazoa > Chordata > Mammalia > Carnivora > Phocidae > Halichoerus > Halichoerus grypus. The sequence goes on along the minus strand of NC_135715.1, from coordinate 55,446,025 downwards.
TGGCAAACAGTGACAGAGGGTCCTAGGCTATTGGGGCAAACTCAAGGAAACTCTCCTCAAAGGCTCATGCTTTCCCTAAACATCCAGCTCTGCTTCTTCACCAACCCAGGAAAAGTTACTCTATAGACAAGGAGAATCAGAAAAACCCTTATCACGGGGCAGGTTTAGAGTAGGGGTCACGCTCTGAGGAAGAGGCTCAGTTGCAGAATGGGCTCTAGTGGGGAGACCGCAGAGACTAGGGCTGTGTAATAAAGTACGGGACGCCCAGTTAAATTTGAACTTCAGATAAACAACAGCAACAAAAAAATTTAGTATATCTTTTGCAATACTCGCAATACACAATAAACATACTTATACTAAAAAAGTATTCATTGTTTATCTGAAATTCGAATTTAACTGGGTGTCCTGTATCTTATTTGCTAAATCTGGCCAACCTAAGAGGGAAAGAGCCCATAAAGTACATTCATTTTATTGTGAGTACAGGTTCCTATCCAGAGCAGGCACTCAAGGAGGGAGGGTCCCCCCCCCTTGTAACTTTGCCCCTAATTTGGGCAGCCAAGGATGTGGCCAATTCGCTCTGGCCACAGGGCTGGCGGGGCTGTTTTCCTTAGGCCCTGCCACCGCATCCACCGTGGGCTTGTTTCCTAGGTGGACATTGGGGGACGGGGGGGGTGAAACTGGACTCTGCTTCTTACCAAGACCAGATGGCTTCAGATCCCCGAGTCTCAGACATACCTGGGCAGAGGGAAGCCATGGCAATTTGAAATAGTTCCAAGTCTTTGTGCCCCGCTAAGAAGAGCGTTTCAGGACGCGATGTATAGGTGCCTTTAGTTTGCACAACAAAATGCTGTTGAATGCCTACCGTACGTTGGGCTTGTTGGAGGATACAAAGGGAAGAGAAGATGTGGGCCTTGCCCTTGAGGAGCTTCTCGGTGTACTTGAAGCGACAAAACGGATGCACTTACACCTACATCAAGCAGCGGCCCAGCGGTCCTGCAGCTCGTGGGGAGCGGCACAGGAACAGCGGCGGGGCTGGCTTGCGTGGGTGCGTAGATTTGGCCAGAAGGCGCCAGTGAGCCCAAATGGGCTAGACAGTTTATAATTTCCAGCTGTCAGAACATTTTGGTCCAGGTTCCCTGAGCCCCAATTCTAACAGGATGATGCAATGAGGGCCAGGTGTTGCCTTGCACACGAAGTGGGAGCGCATTCTAGGACAGAAACCCTGAGATTAGGAGACTCTACTCTTATACGGGGTTGCCAGCAAACCTGCCCATTCTCCCTTCTGGAGAGAGAGATGATTTTTATTAGCCTGGAATGTAATATCTCTCTGAGAAGGAAATACGTCCTTCTTTACTATCCAGGGATGTAAATAAATTGGCTCTAGAAGGAGTTGCTATCTCCATGCTTCTATTGATATTCCTGAAAAGAGTTCTGGAGCAAATTGGCTCTTCATGCCTCAATTTGTAAAAACATGAGATATTCGTGAACAATTGCCTGCCAACAGCAACACAGAGCCTTATATAATGAAGAGTCAATACAATGATTAAGACTTTACTGATGTGGTTTGAGGAGGAGCTTGATGGCAGCTAATATAATTAAAAATGCTTCAGGGAGTGGCACCTGGGTGGCTCAGTTGGTTAAGCATCCAACTCTTGGTTTTGGCCCAGGTCATGATCTCAAGCCCTGCATCAGGCTCCACACTCAGCACAGAGTCTGCTTGAGATTCTCTCCTTCTCCCTCTGCCCCTCCCCCAACTCATGTGTGCTTTCTCTCTCTCTTTCTCTCTCACTTGCTCTCTCTCTCAAATAAATAAATAAGGGCGCCTGGGTGGCTCAGTTGGTTAAGCGACTGCCTTCGGCTCAGGTCATGATCCTGGAGTCCCTGGATCGAGTCCCGCATCGGGCTCCCTGCTCGGCAGGGAGTCTGCTTCTCCCTCTGACCCTCCCCCCTCTCATGCTCTCTCTCTCATTCTCTCTCTCTCAAATAATAAAATCTTTAAAAAAAATAAAAAATAAAAAATAAATAAATAAATAAATAAATAAAACCTTAAAGAAAAATGCTTCATGGATAAAGAGGAACTTGAAATTGTCCCTGAAGAATTTATAAATAATATCCAAGACTACCAGCCCATTTTATCCACTAGAAAAAGGGTTGGCAAACTCTTTATATAAAGAGCCAGACAATAAATATTCCAGGTTTTGCAGACCATATACCCTACACATTACAACTATTCAGTTCTGTCATTGTGATGTGAAAGCAGCCACAGACAATACCTAAATAAACGAGTGTGGCCGTGTTCCAATAAAACTTTATTTACAAAAACATGCAGCAGAATGATTTTGTCCCATGGGTTATAGTTTGTCAACTTCTACACTAGAACACACAATTAACATTCAAACAGATGCAGTGGATGATCAGTTGTTGGAAATGGTGGAAGGGGAAGAGAGTTGGATAAAGTACTGAATAAGGACAAGAGTAATAGAGGAAGTACCCGGACTAGGTAACTCCTGGAGTTCTTTATCACTCTGGAATTCCATAATTATTTAGGGATTTGGTAGAATAACTATATAGTTTGTAGCAGCCTTGCTTATATGATAGCTACTGGGTTCCCTGAAATAAGTGATGAAAGGGACTTTGAATCTGATGGTCAGTGGCCTGTCCCTAACACTAGGATTAAGCTTAATCCTAACAATGAAGGGGAGTACACTGATGGATAATTCTGCAAGTAACTTCCCTGAGGCAGAAATCAATCAAAATACAAAGGTTTTGTCTTGGGAAATCCAGTTCATTATAAGAGATAAAGAGTTTGGAATATGGTAGTATGTAGTACTACTCAAATACCTTCTTTCTCAGTTTTTAAAGATGTACCAGGGTTCATTTTAATCACGTATGGTAAAATGAGACATGGAGACAACTGCCTTTGAAAGAAAAATGTATTGCTTACAATTCCCAAGAGAAGGGGGCACACCATGCCATGCAGGGCCATGCAAGGTAGCCCCAGGGTTGATCAGGAGATAGGAGGGATGGAAAAGCATGGGCAAAAGATTTGAATGTGGGTTTTTTACAGGAAGGAATGGGTGTTACAAAGTAAACATCGAGCAGGTTTAGGATTGGATAGTCTCAATCGTCTCAGTGGGCTCTAGGCTACAAAGGTGGTCTCTTGAATTTATCTGGTACTTGGCACTGGAGTGATTTAGGCCAGGGCGGGGGGGGGGGGGGGGATAGTGTCAGACTTGAAAAACCTGATAAAAGAAATAGGGTTGGGGTGTGGATTCAGGATTGGTTGGTTTGCATGTTGAAGGCATGCTCATAGGCAAGTTGTTTGCTATCTCTAGGAATTAGCTGACTTTGGGAGGGGCAGTCACCTCCCCAGGTGCTCAAGACCTCAAGGTATCAAAGCATCCTAAACTGCAAAAAATAAAAACATGATTAATATCGCCAGCCCCTGGAAAACTTTTTTTCTAAAGGTCTGTACAGAAGAAAGTACATCCTAAAAGAGTTGTAATCTCTTGGAGAAGGTCATGTGGGCTGAAAGAGTTGTAATCTTTGTAGAAAATTCTCCCTTCACACTTGGGTGGTTCATGTACAGATTGTGGAGTGAGACCCAAACTAAGGCAGTAGGAGCAGCAGGGCTTAGTGATAGCCAACAGGCTTTCAAGAAGACAGCAATCCATAAGGCAAAGTTGTTCAGCCTATGTGAATGGTGTCCTTTGTACAATCTCAACAGCTGTACACAGCAGCCTTGAGTGTGAACCACCCAGGACACACAGGGAAGGGGAGGATATATCAGCCAAGTTGTAGACAGTAGAATCTAGTTTAGCTAGTTTAAGTGGGAAGTATATTAGGAAATTCACAGAAAGTTCAGAGTCACACACAGGGAAACAGAGCCAGAGAAAACTCTCGGCTACAGTACGGAATTCTTCTAGCAGAAATACCACTGTTGTTACCTTTTGCTGCTTGACATTTTGGTGCTAGGGACCAAACACTAGGCTCAGAAACTCTGTCACAGCTGCCCCAGAAGAGGGAAGAGGAGCAGAACAAGCCACTCCAAAATATGCCTGTAGGAGTTCAGGACATGCCCCCCCCAAAATATCACTTTGGTATACTGATATTTTGAGCTGTAGGTGCTTAAAACACAGCAAATGCAGGGAGAGGCTTTCTCTGAACTCCCCTTATCTGCCTAAAGACAGGTCCTCCAAAAGGAACTCAGTTGTCATAAATGCCCTCCCCCAGAGTTTCACCAATGGGGGAAGACTGACTCTTATCATGGAGAGGAGACTTCAAGTCAACACCATACTCAGACAAACTTTGTCACAAACTATCATAACTCCCTACTACTTTTTTTTTTTTTAAGATTTATTTGTTATTTTAGAGAGAGAGAGAGGGAGGGAGAGAGTGTGGGTAGGGGAAGGTCAGAGGGAGAGAGAGAGAGTCTTAAGCAGATCCTGATCTGAGTGCAGAGCTCGAGGCGAGGATCAATCTGATGACCCTGACATCAAGACCTGAGCCAAAACCAAGAGCTGGACTCTTAACTGACTGCACCACCCAGGCGCCCCTACTCCCTACTACTTTTCTAAAGGCCCATTCATCATTATGAAAAATCATTCCCTTTTCCTAAGAGGCCTAAATCCCTCCTTTCCTTTCCCTATTAAGATGGTATTTAACCCTGAATTCTTTTTTTTTTTTTTTTTAAGATTTTGTTATTTATTTGTCAGAGAGCACACAAGCAGGGGAAGTGGCAGGCAGAGGGAGAAGAAGCAGACTCCCTGCTGAGCAAGAAGCCTAATGCAGGGCTCCATCCCAGGACTCTGGGATCATGACCTGAGCCAAAGACAGATGCTTAACCAACTGAGCCACCCAGGTGTCCCTTAAACCCTGAATTCTAAAGCCACCTGTTCGGCTTACTTGTATCTCCTGAGTATCTCCCATGTATACATGAGGTATACATATTAATAAACTGCTTTTCTCTTGTTCATCTTTTATTCCAAGAGTCTCAGCTAAGAACTCAGAAGGGTAGAGGGAAAATGATTCCTCCTCCCCTGCAAGAGCCAGATGTCCCTTCCTCCAAGCCTGCCTAAAGATCAAATCCCTAAATTACATGAAGAGCCCTAAATGCCAGGAAAACTACAAGGTACAGGTCCTAGCTTTCAGACTCAGCTTTGGTCAAGAAGGCAATCTGAAAGGGGACAGGCGTCTGCACTAAACACATCAACCGAAGCTGTCATGGTAAAGAATGACAGAGTTTCAGGAACAAAACTGGTGATAAGCAGCAGCAGCTACCACTGGAATTGTCATCTGAGTTCTAGACTGTTCCCATGCTGGTGGGGCCCGGGGAACAAGGGCTTAATAATCTGCCCTGAGAAGCACCAAAACCCTTTAAGTAGACTGCATTGTGCCAATAGACCTACTCCTGAAACAAGGAATGAATTCACATTCTAAGTGCCACATATAATATTTATTACTGAAAGAATCCCATTGTGAATCCTTTTGCAAAGTGAGTAACTGGGCTTCTACATTTCTTTCACGTGAAGTGAGATTTAATATATTGAGCTTTCTTAAATCAAGGTATACCATCCCCTTGGAGCCTTTAAAAGAACAGAACGTCACAAATCTCATGAAAGGAGGCCATAAAAAGTCACAGTTTTGACATAACAGGCCTGACATAACTGCAGATGGAAACTGGCAACTGTCAATGCCATTGTCAGCTCCCTGCCTTCCAAAGTAAGAGCTGGAACTCATCAGCTTGGACATGGAAGGAAAGCTCTACGCGACTCTAATACCTGGCCGTGTCCGCTCAGTAGCTAAACTCCTCGCAGTACCAACTCACATGTAGATCTCAGGCCCGACCTGTGTGCTGTAAATACCAACGTGCTGGATGGGAGACATAGGTACTTAATGCTCTCATAAAAAGCAGCATGCAGACGGTAATTAATGCCTCACCCTGTCCCCAACACGCAAAGCAGAATTTCTACAGTGGCAGCAACTCTGATTTCTGATTTCCTTTTAAAAATTTTTGCCCAGAGAGCTGGAGGCCAAAAGCAGCACATTATGAAAGATTCCTCTGTCAGCTCCCTCAAACCTCAGCTCATAATGGAGATTGGTTCTCGTTAACAGATTCAGGTATTCCTTCCCCAGTGTCTTGTCAAATAGCAGCACAGTGAAAGCAAGAAGAGAGGAGTCCACACTCACACACAACTCACAAGTCCAATGGTGGGGAGGGGGCTGGTTTATTACCCTGTCTGGAGCAGAATCAAATCATTTATGGACCATTTAGATGCAAATATATCATTCATTTAGCAAACACGCTGCATATGCAGACAATTTAGCCAAACAATGGATCTAAAAGGACATCCCCACTAATCTTGGAATATCAACCGTGCCTTTTCAAAGGGGATTTGGATTTTCTCTGAATTGATCAAACTTGACAAGTAATTTCTACCTAATGTTCAGGCTAGCCTCTTCTCTCTTCACCATCTGTAGGTGAGAAATCCTATTTTCTGCTAGTGACGTGGTAATGCAAAAGGCTACAGATGCAGGTTAAAGAAGAGGAGGAGATTTTTTTGCCCACGACTATGTCGCCACAGAAAATAAAACCATTCTGAAGGATCTATTTTGTTTGGTTGCTTTGAAATTACAGCTTCCATTCGAAACATGCCCCATCCCCCAACCCATTTAAGCTTCCTGAGCTGTTGCAGGAGAGGAAGCTGGGAAGAAATCTAAGCCATCTTTGTACAAAGAGAGTGTTCTCCGCACCTGCTCTCGGAGAAGAATGTCTCCATCCCTGCCCGGGAATTGTAAGAGAGTAACTCTCTGAATCAATGAAAACCATATTAGGGGAAAAGACACCAAATTTGAAAACTCACCCCATCTTGGAGTTTACTATCAAAATGTCAGCTTGATTCAGTTGTACAAAACAATTGGGTGAATGGGAGAAAGGCAAGGTAATAAGCCCAAGAGGTCAGAGATGTAAAATGGAATTAGATGAATTTTTCCCCCGTCATGGGCTTGGAGGGAGGGACTGAGGGGCTGTGCCGCGGGGGAAATGAGCTCTGAACCTGAGCCTGTAAGTATTCTAATCTCAGGGCTCAGGCTGCACATGGATTTCTATGCTGGTACTCTGTGATGGACCTTTTTTTTTAAACAAACAAACAAACAAACACATATTTTTCTTTGTCCATATCCAAATGGAGAGATGATATCTACAATCCACCCACCGCCTCTTGGAGAAGCCTTAGCCCAAGAGAGGCCTCCTCGGCTACCAGGGGATCCTTTGGCCTGGTCCCTGGAAAACAATAATTAAATTGCCCCTGAATCCTTTAACTAGGTTACCTCCATTTAACTGCACGGCCAACCAACGCCTAGATTCCACTAAAAATGATAAAGCGGCAATGCTGTGCACCAGAAACACTGGGCTAGATGCCTTTTAAATGTCTTAAGAAAAAAAAAGCCCTTGATTTTTTTTTTTTTTATTAATTCAACAAGTCTAGTAAAATTAGGGCATAATTCTCTAAGTTCTAAGTAGAACTCAAGTCACATGAATTGCCACTCACTCTCCTCTCTCCCTAGCTCCGCTCCCCCAGCCACCTCTCTGCGTGTGCGCCTGCGCGTGAATGCACACATTCTGTTCGCGTACTCGTTTCCCACTCCCCACTCCTTCCAAGCATCCAGACTCTTAAAATCTGCCGCTCCTACTTCATTAACTTCCAGTATGTTCCTTTCTGCGTTCCAGCGTCATCCCTCACAACTACTTTTCTTGGCTCTTTCAAGTTACAAGCTACCACTTTCCTGCCAGATACAGTCGCCTCTTTCCAGACTTCGTTTTACCCAAACTCTCTGTCACATTTGACGCCGTGGATGCTCATGGATTTCCAGGAAATTCCTAAATGCCACAATGAAGCTCCTCTAGGCACCTCATATTTGGTTCACGCAGGTCAACATGGACCTGCATCCTCTACCAGCCAGGGGGCATCCCCAACAAACTTGGCGTCCTTGTGTTCCCTGCCTTAGGAAAGGCTGCACTCTCAGTCACCTGGGGCATCTTCCCTTTTCCTCCGCAGGCTTCTCCAGTCCACCTTGGCATCCTCTGGATCTTTCTCCTACCCCACTGGTTCTTCAAGTCTTGTCCCACGTTTCAGAAAATTCCATCACAAATGGCAGTATCACTCAAGGTATGCAAATTGCCACAAAGATGCTCCACACGATGTCATGTTGTATTTGCAAGGTGGCGCCTTCACAGTGATCTTAGTATGGGTGAAAAGATCTGACTGGTTCCTGTTGAAATGCATGTTATTTGATAGTAAATAACTTTCTTGCTGTTTCTCCTTTATATTACGCTTAGTGCCTGATACTTTCTGAAGTTACGAGAGTCGGTTGGTTATATTATTTATGAACTTCATTTCAGATGGGGTTGATAAATACTGCTCGCTTACAGCTTGTATTTAATGTTTCTTTCCCAGGCCCACCACTTCTTTCCAAGTTCTTCCCCAGATCCTAAAATTAATTACTATCCATCCCCTACCCCGTTCCCCATGTGGCGTCTCCAGTCTGCCCTTTACACTGCCGGAAAGATGACCTTGACACAGCACACATCAGACCACGTCGCTCTCCTCCTTCACTGTCTGTCCCGGCTCCCCACTGTTCTGAGAGGCAGTTCTAACTCTCCAGTGTGGCGTGTACAGTCATCACAATGGGTCCCTGCTGCCTTTCAAGCTGTGTCTTCCATGTGTCCCACCACACACGCTATGCATCAGTACCTAGGATGAGCTTACTTCTCTAGACCTTTGCTTATGCAGCTCCCTCCCCTGGAACTCCCCTTCTCCCCTATCAAGCATCCAAGCTTCAGTAGATAGTCACTCCTCAGTGACGCTTCCCTGCCCCCAGATCCCCTACTCTTCCTGAATGCTTTACATAAGCCCCATTCGAGGGCCCAGTTCGTCCCTCCTTGTACCATAGTTGAGTTGTTTGCATACCTCTCCCCTAACGGGTGTGTCCTACGAGCCCGGACTGTCCCATCTATCTCTGGGTCCCCCTCCATGCCTAGCACTTCGACAATGCCTGCCCAAGAAATGCTTCCTGAGCTGACTGAAATAGCCAATCCTGCTACACTCAAAATATTTCTGGAGAAAGACCAGTTGGGTGAGCCTGAGGGAAGGGAAGTCTTGAGAGCCCTATTAATGGAGCTAAATTCAGGGCTTAGAGCTCTGCCAGGAAAGGCCTCAGACATTTCCATCCTGTTATTTTAACAGAAATTAAAAGCACACGTCAATAAAACAAGGGAGAATAAATGTGGCACTCCTTTCAGAGGCCATACTGTCATGCCAATTCGGCTTCCAGAGCTCGGCTTCATGGCAACGCCACCACCACCCCTATTTCTGCCCTGGAGGTCCCTCCCAGGGGTACTGTCAGAGTCCGGGTGACTCTACTGCCAATGTTCTTCTGGCTACAAGTGGGGTCCACAGAAGCCATTGAGCAGTGGGCTTCAGGCCAGGGGTGCTCAGGGGGAAAAAGCTCCCCGCGGTCAGCTCTCACCAGTAACGACGCACGCTGCCATTCACCTGTGTGCGTCCACAGTCACCTGACCCCCACCTGAATCCTTCCCAGTGCACGTCCCCAGTCTGCCCTCCCTTCTGTCTCCCAGCTCTGCCTACCTGGCCCACTCTGATCCTGCTCCCTCCATCAGCCTCATCCACCTGCCTTCCCTCACTCTGTTCTCCTGCAGCTTTCAGGCCCTGGGACGCGTGTGACATCCTCTCTCTTCAGGGTCCTCACGCTGTTGCCTCTGCCTGGAATGCTCTCCCTCCTGCCCACCCGCCCACATTTATATGAATAACTCTCACTCCTCGTGCCTCAGGGGGTCGTGCTTGACACCTCTATTTTAACGTAAGGCTCACACAGCTTTTTTTTTTTTTTTTTTTAGATTTATTTCTTTTAGAGAGCACATGGGGGAGAGGGGCAGAGGGAGAGGGAGATTCTCAAACATACTCCCCACCCAGCACAGGGCTCCACCCTATGACCCCGAGATCATGATCTGAGCCAAAACCAAGAGTCTGACACTTGACTGACCGAGCCACCCAAGTGCTCCAGGCTCACATGGTTTTAAAACCCTCTGCCACACAACACTCATTACACTTGCACTACCTTGTCTTGTGTTTCTTTCCAGATCTGTGTTTGTTCACCACAGTATCCCCAGGGCCCAACACAGGGTCTGGCATGCAAGAGGAAAAGCCATGTAACTATTTGCTGAATTGAAATGAGTTGCCTGCCTGGGTGGGTCTGCATATTTCATGTGAGTACCTACCACATGCCTGACATTGTTCCCAAAGTGTTGAGAAACAGCCCTGAACAAGGCGGAAGAATCTCTGTTGTCAAGGGCCTTCTATTACAATGGAAGGAAATAGATTTTAAGACATAAACAGATGAAAAAGGAATATGATTACTTCCACTGGTGATGTTTTTGAAAAAGTTATAATCCTCCCTTTCTTCATTAACCTCTTTAGGTTGTCAAAGTTACATAAGATCCAATTCCGTTGATGCCCTTGATCACCTAATATGGGGGATCACAAAATGACAGCGATTGTAGCTGGGATGAAGGAAGACTGATGGCCTTTGGGTGGACAGCCCAGGTGTTTGTTCCCGCCCCCCCCCGCCCACGCCACACTCCTCTCCTGTCACCCCTTCATCTGTGCATATCATAGCTCCGTCCAGCTACTCTTCCTTTCCAGTCATTCACAGATGTCTCTGTCCCCAGGTGTGAACAGCAAGGCAAGGACCACCACTTCTTCAACCCTTGCACATGGCCCAGCATCTAGCACAAGCTCAGTTGACATTTGCTACTTTTGATAAAGCTGAATTTGAAGGCTCGTGTGGCAAAATGTAAGTCCAGAGGAATACAGAAAGCAAAGAGCAACGTGACTTTAGCAAACGCTGAGAAGAGAATTCCACATGATTCACCTCCTGGCTTTTGTGACACTGGGTCCCTGTCAGCAGATTTGAGGATTGGTGGGTGCGATGTTGGTACAATTCTGTTGTCACTCAACTATCCTAGCTCTTTGGTTCGCTGTGCTCCCTCTCCATGCCTAACCCCAGATCCACCACCTGGGTTGACAGAAACCTCCTCTGGGGCCCATCAGGGACACGCTGCCTACTCACACAGGTTCAGGAATCCTGCAGTCACCTCAGAAGCTGGTAAGTGTGGCTCCACACAAGCTGTCACCATTCCTATATAAGTCAGAGCCAAGCCTGATGGACTGGGGATGTCCAGAATGTGAAGCAAAGCAGGAGCATCTTGAGAGCCTAGATTAGAAGGCAAGTGGCTTTTCAAGAATGTGACATCAAGTTGTCCTATTTCTCTGCCCCATGGGGGAAGAGGGGCATCAGAGAGAAAGGAGAGGGAGAAAGAGTACACTGTTACCACTCAAGGGAATACGGGTGTAAGAGGAGAGATAGAAGACACGGTGAAGTGGGGAAGGAGAGACAGATTTGAGAATTAGACCAGATCCACGCTTCTCACACATTAGGGTACCTGAGAATCACCTGGGCAATCTTGTAAACACCCAGGCTCTGATTCCAAAGGGCGGGGGAGAGTCTCAGATTCGGCAATTCTGACAAGCTCCCCAGGGACACCCATGTTGCTGGCCTCAGGTCACACACTATGTAATGAAGAATGAGATGATTTCTAAGACCCCTCAATGCTGGGATTGAGCCTATGATTCTCTGAAGGGTTGGACCTCGGGTGACCACACTGACTCAGAGGCTGGGAAGAATTGTCAGTGCTCATATGGCCATATGCCCAGAAAAACTGGGAGCTCCTGGCTCCATATAAGAAGGAGAGAACAGTGGGGCACCTGGGTGGCTCAGTCGGTTAGGTGACTGCTTTCGGCTCAGGTCATGATCCCAGGGTCCTGGGATCGAGCCCCGCATCGGGCTCCTTGCTCAGTGAGGAATCTGCTTCTCCCTCTGCCTGCCGCTCCCCCTGCTTGTGCTCTCTCTCTCTCTCTCTGTCAAATAAATAAATAAAATATTAAAAAAAAAAAAAAAGAGGAGAGAACAGCTGCTGGAGGAAGACCATTGCCTCTGCCACACGAACACCGAGGCATCACTTAGCGCGTGCTGAGCACTGGGCTTTCTACTTTCTGCGTACAAAGTACTAGGTAGCAGAGCACTCGCTATAAAATGGGCACTCCTGCTAGTCCCACGTTACAGCTGAAGAAACCCTGGCTTCCTTAAGGAGGCTTAAGTAACGTGCCCAGTCACCCAGTTTGAAAATGGCCAAATTAGATTTTGAATGCAGTAGGGCTGAACCCAGAGCCACGGTCTGTGACTACTTTGCCACGGCCTGGTGGCGTGAGTCTAAGTAAGGACTCTACCTCCTCTTGGCTGTGTTCTCCTGAGCATCCAATAAGTGCCTGATAACAGGGTCTATTATTATGACCATTAAATTGTTAAGACCACGAGGCAGGAAACCCATGGGATTTAGAAAGCAGGAGGAGGAAGGGAGGATCTGGGATGCTCCGAACCTCCTGGCCAGATGCAAAGCCCTGCACCGAGACACATTGCCCCTCAGCCCCGTTCTCTTGCCCGGAATTCCTCCTCCTCCAGCACCAGACACCCAGTGAAAGCAACACGTGGGCAAAGGTTCACCTCAACCTCAGAGCCCCCATTTCCCTCACAAGCATCAGCAAGGACTGGGACGCATTTACTGTTGCAGGAAGGGGCCACAGAGACACGGCTGAGGCCGAGTGCTCAGCGGCTGGTCAGCCCAGGCAGGACCACAGGGCCCAGGCCCTGCAAGGTGGGTAGCAGTGGGTTAGAGAAGACCTCTCGAGCTGGCACTGGGCCAGGAATAGGGTGAGGACAGTGAGGCGTTCCCTTCAGCTGCCAAATTTAAGAAGGTGCCCCAAAATCAATAATGAAGATAAATATTTTAATGCAATATGTTTAAAAACTTGATGCCAAAAAAATCCATGATGGAAAAAAAATCAGAATTATAAATAAAGACCAGATCTGACCCTGCACTTTGCAGAACCCTGAGTGTGAGCTTCTCACCGGATCCAGCCTTGATTAGCTGGACATGGATAAGAGACCTAGTCCCACATATTTCGCATAGGGACAAAATGAGGAGAGGGGATTCCCACCCTTCAGGAACTTGCCCATTTGCCCCGGTGAAACAAGAAAGCAGTTGTTAATAATACAGTTGCTTGCTGGGCCGAGGGAAGTTGGAGCAATAGTTATGGAGAACAAAATGTCAATGTTGGTCAAACCCTTCAAATAGGCAGGCACTTTAAATCAGCAATTCCACCAATCAGGAATTTATCTTGAGGCAATAATAACAGATGTGCACAAAGACATTCATCATTGCACAGTTTGCACGAGAAATTTTAGAAACCACTTAAACGGCCAAAAATAAAGAATTGGTTTTAAAACAGTAACAAGACCCCTGTATAATAAAATACTTTTCTGCCATTTAAAATGATGCTGTTAGAAAAATTGTTAATGACATGAGAACAAGCTCCTGGCATGCTGTCAAGTGACGAAAGTAACTGAATATGTATGTATGAAAATCATTGATAAAGAGCTAAAAATGATTACCTTTTGGGGCAGTGGGATTATATGCTAGTTTACATTATATTCTTTATTACCACCATTTTCTAAAATGAATTGCTCTCAGAATTAGATCTTAGTGTAGTATATTTTTTTAAGAAGCAAGGGCCTGTTTACAGACCAGTAGAGCCTCGAGAGGAAGGAGATGGGCATAGAATGCTGTCCTCAGAGCTGGAAAAGCCACCCCAGGGTGGTGGCCCACGAGAGGGGAGGAGAGCATTCCAGGAAAGGCCACGGGCACAGGCTGGAGCAGGAGAAATGCCCGGCGAAGTATGGCGTCCTCAACCGCACCCCTGGCCGAGGGACAGGGGTGCACAAAGCCGGGAGTGGAGGGAACGTTCATTGCACTCGGAACAGGAAAGAGCTGACCACACGGCTGCCAATTCCCAAAAGCCCTGATAATCCTAGAGCCTGCGCACAAAGGACCCAGTGACCTGCTCCGTCAGAGATGGAAGGAGCCGCGGGCAGCACTCAGAGGCCATGAAGAAAGTTCCAACAGCTCCTCTGATTCAAGCTGCAAATCCCCAACTCTCCACCTAATCCCTTGGTGAAAAAGCAAGATTAGCACAAGTCACAGCCCTGATAACTTCTTCTATCCCTTTAAGTTGCACGGAAAATTTCAGGCATCTCCCTGGAGACCCCAAGCTGGGCTATTGCCATTGCTCTCCCACTAATTGGAAAACTATAATAAGAAAGTAAACATTGCCGATTCTGTAATAACCTGAATAATAGATCAGCCTGCCTTGTGTTCCCTGATTACTCTATCCGTTTATGAACTACACTTGCCTGGCTTGAAAGGATGAATGATGGAGGCTATTGTGAGCCCTTGATGTCACTGCATTTTTCATTATATTAAAACAATAACATCTGTACTGGGAGAGATCATTTGGTCCAGAACCTTCGGACTCCTGCAGGCTGGGAAGGAGGCTTTGCAAATTTGAATGACTCCCTTTGGGCACATAAAGACATGCAGCTTTCTTTGCCCACAACTGAGTCATTAAACCACAGCAGGAGGAGAATCAGCATGAACACAGGCGCCTTGGTGAGGCGGTGAGGCGGTGGCTTCTTCCTCCCTTTTTGTTCCAAACCATTTCATCTCTGGCGTCTGCATTGTCTTAGGACTATGGTTGTGTGAGGCAGAGGAGGCAAGGGCGAGTCTGTGGGGCGGGGAGGGGTTGGAGCACCTCCAAGCAGGAGTGGAAGATGCCCCTCCCCCGCCCCCGCCCTGGTCGTGAAGTCCAGAGAGCTGGCCACAGCCAGCCTGCTGTACCCGGAGGAGACCTAGCTGTCCCCAGCCTGCCACCGAGAAAACTGCATTCCCAGCCCTGGGGGGCCCTTATCGGTCAAATGACAACACAGGGGTCCAAAGACTCCTAATGCAGAATCCACTGATTTCCTAACTGATAGTGTCCCAGAATTGCTACTTTTTAAAAAAATATTTTATTTATTTATTTATTTGAGAGAGAGAGAGAGAGAGAGAGAGCATGAGCAGGGGGGAGGGGCAGAAGGAGAGGGAGAGGCAGACTCCCCGCCGAGCAGGGAGCCCAACGCAGGGCTAGATCCTGGGACTGTGGGATCATGACCTGAGCTGAAGGCAGATGCTTAACCGACTGAGTCACCTAGGCTTCCCCCACTGCCCAGAATTGCTACTTTTATTGCTGAGTTCTGTAGAGGTAGTTCTAGAGAGTTGTGGGAATGGGACAGGGCTGTGCAGAACACTGTGTCAGGGTGTTTACTCTAGTTCAGTCATTCTACAAGGCTTTTTTCTTGCATTAGGTACACAAAGGTATTAAAACATTCCAGGGCTATTAAAATAGTGGACAATATTAATGGAAATATAATAGAGCAATACACTTTTAAGAGTATCCCATTTGACACACTCAGGAAAGGCATTAATGAAATTTTAATGAGAAGTCAGATTGCAGTAATTTTAAAAGTAATGATTATCTTCATTCCAAAACCCATTTTGAGTAACCGTCTCCACAGTGACACACGTAGTTAGAGAGGTATATATTACTAAAAGAACCAGGCCACAAATAGGCCACAATGGTTATTTTTGCGTAAGAGTGGCAGAGGGTGTTAACTGTGAAGCTAAGGCTTTACACAAAGGAATATGTTTTTTAATGTTCCCTTAGTCTGAGATAAAATTACAGGTGCACTTATACACATAACAAAAGAGGAAGCCTCTGACAAATGTCAAGCCAATTTCCATGGCATGGGACACTGCAGATAACACCGTTTCGCTTTACCTGGAGTAAGCACTGGACAATAAGCCATACTTGAACCCCAGAGAATGCTCAGGCCCAGGAATGAAGTAGGGGGCCCCTGGCAAAGTGTGCATTAGCCTACAGGCAAGAAGAGAGGAAATGCTGAGGATGGAGCATAGTGGGAGGAGGAAAACAGGAGGATGCCGCTGGACAGGTATATGGCGGCCCTCGGCACTGGCCTTCATTGGGCCTAATCCCAAGGCCGTCCCATTTTGTAAAACACTGCGTGTTGGGGCTGCACAAAATTTTTAGAAAGATGTTTTTCCAAATGCAAGACAATTCTCCTCTATACCATCATTATCGCTAAAGCTTAGGATAGCAGTATTTCTCAAGTTTTAACAGGCATATGAATCACCTGTGGATCTTGTTAAAAGGCAGATTCTGATTTGATTGGTCTGGGTTGTGGCCTGAGATTCCCACAAAACTAACAAGTTCATAGGTGACATGAATGTTCCTGGTCCCATTCACCATACTTTGAGAAACAACACTACAAGGTTACATGAGCTAGGCTCTGTGATAGGTGTTTTCTGCATAGTGGTTTGCTTGTTACAACAAACCACTTAGGTACGTACCATTATTTTGCTCCCCTTTTGTAGATGGAGAAATGTAGGCACAGAGAGGTTATGTAACTAGCCTAAGGTCACACAGCCAATAAGGAATAGAGCCAGAGTCTGGATGTCTTTGACAGCTGACTTTTGAAAATCAGGTTTGATTCTTAGAACTAGAATTCCCTGTATACCCCTGACCCACTATGAAGCCGTACATGCAGGTTTCAGATCTCTACTTGCATACATATTTCTTAACACATTTATTTGACAACATTTATGGAACAACTATTTTGGGCCAGAGCCAGTGCGAAGCTCTAAGCTTGTAGAGAGCCTGCCTAAAGGAGCCAGGGGAGGCAGCTGGGGCACTGGGACACTCTAACACAGCTCTAACACAGAGTGGCCCACCCTGGGATCACAAGATGCACTGGCCATACTCACGGTTCCAACATGGCCACAGCCAGGCTACGGTTTTCTTTTTTCTACGGTAGAAGGGAAGGGAAGACAAGGGAAACTAAGATTTTTTTTTCAGATCCCTAATACATGATAAGCCTTGTACATCTACTACCTCACTGATCCTTTACATCAACCTGAAGCACACGTGCTCTTTTCCCCACTTGAGAGATGTACCAGACCCTGTGCCCTGTCGCCGAGCTAGCCAAGTAGGAGTTGACATTCGAACTGACCTATAAGTGACTCCAAAACTGGTATTTTCCCCATATGCCGCTGGTCCGGTTACGTATTGCTGCAAAACTACCACAAAACTTAGTGGCATAAAACAATACCCATTTGATTATGCTCAAGGCTTCTATAGGTCAGAAATGTGGAAAGGGCAGAGTTGCTCCACAAGGCCTGAAGGATCCCCTCTCAAAGAGGCTTCTTTACTCACGGGTCTGGTGTCTGGGTCGGGAGGACTTAAGGTTCAGTTTGGTCAGTTGGGGCTGTCACTCGGACTACCTCCCTGGGGCCTCTCCAGCATGGTGGTCTCGGGATCATCAGACTCTGTACATGGTGGCTCGGGGCTCCGAGAGAATGTTTCCACAAACAAGGCAGAAGCTGCATGACACGTAATGACCTAACCTTGGAAGTCACATACATAGCATCGCTTCCCCTTTCTCTATTGGTACAAAGTAATCACAGAACCCACCCAGACCGAAGGAGAGACATAGACCCCAGCCTCTCCAGGCGGGATGTGTGAAAGAACTCGTGACCACATTTTAAAACCAACACAACCACTCTTACCCAGAGGGACCACCCGCATGTGCAGTCCCAGCCTTTGGGAAGCACAGAGGAAGCTTTCGATGACCCAACCCATCAGGACCTCAACCAGTACAACACAGGTGTACTTGGCCCACACCCAGAAGGGTGAGTTCCTGAGTGGCTAGAAGGTATCAGAAGGATGAGCTCACCTTCAATCCCCCTCTGTGGGAGTGCCCCAAGGACCGTATTCATAGGGAATCATGGGACTGACATGACCTCAGATCCTCCCCCATTAACACTCAGCGCTGCTGTTGAATGCTAATGCAGAGGATATTGCTGACGCGCAGAAACAGCTTTTGACCTATCCACATCTTTCTTGGATCCGCCTCCTCACTGCAGGCAGCAGTGGCTCCTAGATTAGGTGTAACGGGATAAAAGCTTCCACTTCAGGCTCGCATAAGCCAGTATCCCCACAAAAGCCTTGGTTTCTGAGGGACACTTACAGTGGGGACCTTTGGCTACCAACAGGGAGATTCTGCCAACCTCTATTTAGATGAGGGTCTTCTTCCACCCTCCTCAGAAACCTATGTCACAAACCCCATAGTTTTGAAAGCCTGACAAGGAGCCAGAGGAAGCCATTTGCCATTCAATATGGCTGACGGGTGAGAGCAGAGATAATAACTGATGCAGAGTTGATTAGACAGGAAGCCATTTAATCAATCTGAGCAGGTGCCACAGACCACTCATACAGAGTTCAATCAGAAACAATTGACATGTGAGAAATGCCTCCTTTACTGGTTCTCAAAAAATGTGGTGGTCTTCCCTTCACTCAGTGTGGATTTATGTTGCTTTTGCCTTAACAACTTTGATTGTAATATTGAGGGCTTCCAACAAAATGGAGTCCTTCCTTCCTTCCTTCTTTCTTCCCTCCCTCCCTCCCTCTTATCTTCCCTTACTTCCCTCCCTTCTTCCTTCCTTAACAGTTTACTAGATAGTCTAGGCACTAGGAAAACATCGGTGAAGCAAACAGACCGAAGCTTCTGCCTAGGTTCCATTCTGGTTGGGAAAATCTATGACCAATAAGCATAATCAACAAGTAATGTATACCTCGTGTGAAAGTGTGGTAAATGTTATGGGAAAATTAGGGCTGGGCAAGAAGATTATGTGTGGTGGTGGGATGGTGAAGCTTTAAATTCAGTGGTGAGGGGATAATCACTGTGAAGATGGCACTTGAGCAAAGATGTGGATGAAACCGGGGGGGGGTTCTCCGTGGGGCACACTCAGAACGGCCACCTCCCGGGGAGGGGTGGGGGTGCCTGGCATGATGTCACTGAAGCAGACTGAGTAAGATGGAGTCACAAATGAGGTCACAGAGATATGGAAGGGCCCAGTTATGGATTTGGGCTTTTATTCTAGAAGAAATGGGATGAGAAAGAATTGTAGGGGTTTCAGCTGCAGAGTCACACAATATAACTTAACTTTTCAGAGGCTTACCCTAGCTGCTGTACTGAGAGTAAACTAGAGGCTGAGGATGGAACCAAGGAGACCATTACAGGAGGAGACCATTGCAGGAGACAGATGAGGGAGGGGGCAGTGCAGGTGCTGAGATGCGGTCAGATTCTGGATGTGTTTTGAAGATAGAGTGAGCGGAATTTACTGTGGATGGATATGGGAGGCAAGAGGAAGAGTGGCATGAAAGGTGACTCCAGAGTTTTGGACCTGAACATCTGGAAGCATGGGGTTGTCATTGCACAAGATGGTGAAGAATGGGAATAGGGCAGAATGGAGAGAGGATGAGGGGTTCTGTTTTGGGTGCATGAAGTGAGAGATGTCCACTAGACAGCCAAGAGGAGATGTCAAGTAGGCAGTTAGTGGGTGTTAGCGTTAACTTTTGGAGGAACCACCTGAGAAGCAGCCATTTCTGGAATGATGCCTGGATGTTCTCAGGTGACTGCCAACAGGAGCAGATTTTCCTAAAGATATGAAGGCACTGGTCAAAAAAGATAGCAAGTCTAAGGTCACTCAGTCCATCAGCATGCATTTTCTGGGCCCCTGCCACGTGGCAGCACTGTTCCAGGCACGAGGGAAGGAGCAGGAACCTCAGACACAGATGTTTCCTTCAAGGTATCTCTCAACTTTGAACTGACACTCGAGCTGTACCAATCAATGAACTTTTAGAAATCCACAGGGCACAGATGATGTGCTGGGCACAGGAGGAAACACAAAGTGCCAAGACGCAGCCAAGAGAGTCATCTATAGTCAAAGGAGTCAGACATAAGCTGTGGAAACTTAAGGAGAAATCTTAAGAAAGTCAATAATGTAAAATAAAAGTAGGAAAATCTCCAGCAAATGGCCTCCTACTCAGCATGCTTACTGGGGATTTGAGTATAAAATTGGAGGAAGCGGGTAACTGCTTGGGTTTCAAGAAGCTCTCTGCCCATGGTCAGGCTCTAGAACACTCCATCTCCAGTTTTTATAATCCTTAAAAGGTGTGAGGCTCCTCCGAGCTGATAATGGAGTTCAGGAATCATTTCGTATATGGACATTCAGTCAGTGGTTTCCAAACACGGGTGTTTGGAGAACTTGTCAAAATGAAGAGTCCTGGACCGCATCTCTAGGGATTTTGATTCAGTGAGTTATTTTCAGTCGGCTGGTTCTAGGTTCTAGTAACCCATCACTGCAGCCACACGGGGAATGAGCAGGAAAACCGGCAGGCCAACAGAACGTAAGGGGCCTTTGTTTTGGCAAAAGTCTGTGATTCTTGGTGATTGACTGATTTATTCAGAACTCACGGGTTTCTGTTTCAACCACAAATCATTGTCATACCTCTCACTCTAATGAAACAGAAAACAAGAAATATGGTTTAAATCTATTTTCTGGAAAATGCAACAGAGTATGTTCACCCAGCACTGTTGCATTCTTCTCTTTGATATCGAAGGAACAAAAGTAACCCCTTCGATTGGACTCTCTCCCTTCTTGCTTTGATGTATTTGGATGTTGTAATTTTAACAGTCAGGCTACTTATAGTCAATAACATGACAATATCAGCCTCCACCCTACCCCCAGCTATTTTGACATATCTCTCCTTGAAAGGTATTTTTACTGTGTAAAAAAACCTCTACTTATTGATCCCCTCAATGTGAAACACACACTGAAATATTTAACTATGGTTCTTGGAAGGGGAAGGGGTGACAAGTTCATGTACACATGTGTCTTCTGGGCTTCGTGTATGGGACCTAAGAAGAACCCCATGGGTTCATTGCCATAATAATCCTACTACAGTTCCTAACATGTCAAAATGAGAGACAAGGTCATGGCAGCCTAGTGCTTTCCTTATTTTACGTCTGTTTAAAGAGACAAACTCCTGAAGCAGTTGTTGGCACTGAGTTTTGATAGTTTACAAAGGATGAAGAAACAGATCTGCCCAAGATCACAGGCTAATACGTGGTGCTGCTAAAATCTGAACGTAGGTCGGTAGGACTTCAGAATCAATTCCCTTTCCTCTTTTTCCCCGTGGAAAACACACCAAGATCAACCACGTTTGCAGTTCAGCTTTTTCCCCATAATCAGTCAAACTGAGACATAGTGACAGGTCTCGAACCTCCTCTGCTCTAGGTCAATCCAGAGTCAAATTTGATGGCGAGTCCCTACAGGGTGAAAAGCTGCATTGTACACACACCAAAAACTGTACAGAATTAAATGATTCTATTGCATGAGGGGTAGGGAAGGAGTCTCCCGGAGCCTCCTCTTGTGAACACAAAATCAGTGGGTGGCACATAAAATGTTTACAAATACATTCTTATTCTTTACCCTTTGTAATCACAGTTTCATTCAACCTTTGAAATCACGATGAATAAAAGCTGCCCTGAAGCCCTGCCTCGTGCCAACTGAACAGCATCACTATTACAATCTTGGGAACTGGCAGGTGGATGGGGGATGAGAGGTGGGGAGATGCAGGAATAAATGGATGGAGCAGTCACTGAAATCAGGAAAACAACCAGCTCAATTGAGTGCTCTCTAATCTAATGCATTTAAGTCAGACTCGATGAAGCTTGGCACTGATCCCCGTTCACTGTGCTACCAAGATCTCTGCAGATTCTGATTAGTACATTGGCAGCTTTCCAAAATCCTCTTTCTCATAGTTGTGCAGACTGAGCCATGTGGAGGTCATTAATGCTGTTTGCCAACTACGGCTTGTTCTCCCCTCTTTGGACACATGTAAGGATTGCACTTCCAGATCTCCTGTGCTTGGAAGAGGCCATGAGACCAGTTTGGGCCCATGAATTATGTGTTTCTTCCAGGCAGAACCTTTAATTGCAGGTGTAAGAACTTCCAGGGCATTCTTTCCTATGGCATAGCCACTGCCAACTTTAAGATGGTGGCTGCTCTGTCATCCTGGGTCCTTGAAGGATTTTTATGAGCAGAGACCATGCTTGGTAACCTGGGATAGGCACGTAACATGTGAGTATCTCTCTACACACCCATGACCTATGGGCATGTATCATGTGTGAAAAAGCATTTGTTATAAAATGTTATACTATACAATATATTATGTTTGTTATGAAACACATGCTAGCCTATCCTGACTGATTCAGCAACCAAGCTTTTGAACGAGGGACAATCAAGGAAATGGAGCTTTGAAATTGTAGGAAGCCTTTGCAGGAGTTATGAGAAATTACAGAGCGCTAAGATTTTTGGCACTCCGTGAGACCTCTGTTTCTGGAGAGCTGTAATACGAAGATCCAAAAGCCCTGTTGAAGCCTATTGAGTTTAACGACCCTCTCATGATTCTAGAGGGCGTGACTTCCAGTACCCGATATGCGCCACCACTCCCTATAGAAGTGCCCAATAAGGGCGCCCGGGGGGCTCAGTCGGTTAAGCATCTGTCTTCGGCTCAGGTCATGCTCTCGGGGTCCTGGGCTCCAGCCTTGCGCCGGGCTCCCTGCTCAGCGGGGAGTCTGCTTGTCTCCCTCTCCCTCTCGGCCACTCCCCCTGCTCACTCTCACTTGCTTGCTCACTCTCAAATAAATAAATAAATAAATAATCTGTCTTTAGAAGTACTCAGTAGACATCAGTATAGTCTGAAAAGTAAGTAACTACCTGGGGCAAAGATAGTGCTCTCCTCTCAACCGTGCTCCCCACCTTAAGATGGTCCTGGGATTACAAGCACGCAGTTGGGCTAGACCACATGGGTTCCGGTCCCAGCTCCACCATTTACTAGCTGCATGACCTATGGGGGCAAATTGCTTAATCTCAGTTGCTTTCATCTGCGAAGAGGATATAACATACTATGTCTCCTAGGGGTGTTGTAAGGAATTAACAAATCAGTATAAGTAACATGGACCAATGCCTGGCACATAGCAAATATCAGCTATTCGTATCATCAATATATTGTATTATCATTAACCCATTTTTCCAGCTATCAGTGAATATCTTTTTTTTTTTAAAGATTTTATTTATTTATTTATTTGAGAGAGAGAGAGAGAGAGAGAAACAGCATGAGAGGGGATAGGGTCAGAGGGAGAAGCAGGCTCCCCGCCGAGCCGGGAGCCTGATGCGGGACTCGATCCCAGGACTCCGGGATCATGACCTGAGCCGAAGGCAGTCGCTTAACCAACTGAGCCACCCAGGCGCCCCCAGTGAATATCTTTTTTATTAGATAAGTAAATCTGAGTAAGCACATAAAAGATTTTCTAACTATAAAAAAAATATATTTTAAATGAAAATACAGATTTTAGATACTTTTTTTTTTTTTCCAGCCCCCAAAGAATTTGCTAGCATTTCTGCTGTAATCATTCAGATGACAATGCTTTGGCAGAACCTCACTATAAAGCACTGTGTCCCCAGCAGCTGCACGCATGCATCTGTCCGGGTGTTTGATGATTCACAAAGCCAATATTAGTTACTGGCTATTGGCCATAAATGGCTATCATCATTCTTGGCCCTAGACACCATCATTTTAAGAGTTCTCCTTGCCGCATAGCATTCAAGGTCCCCAATTCTATAGGACATATTGAGACATTCAGACATTTTGAAATGGAGACAATTTTTAACCTCTGATTGGACTCAGCGCTCCATTCTATCAAATGACCATGGGTTTAAGCATAAGGAAGCTCAAGGCACACCAAATGGTGCATCGACATTTTTCAGGTGATATACTCAGTCCCACTTGACTTTCTAAGTATCTGTCACCAAAGCATCTAACACACTTTGGAGGAACTCCTGGAGCTCAGTGTGCTCACAAACACCACAGGCTTCAAAAATATCAACCTTCCCTTGCTAGCCCTCCAATTGCTCTCCAAGGTGCTAGGGACTCATCATATGGCACTCAAAATGTGGAGCTCTGGCAGCCTGAGCCGTGCCGGAAAGTTCTGGTAGCTAATCATCCCTGCATCCTCCAACCCACGCAACTCCTCCAGTTGTATTCTCTCACCCAAATGCGAGTCTGCTCTATGGGTTAGAGTGAAAAAGGAAAAAAGTACATTAACCCTAATTTCATCCCTGGAAAATTTAGGACAATTCTGCTTACCTACATATTTTTAAGTCACATTGATTGAGGTATAATTTTTCCAAGTAACATTTATGCTTTTTGGAGGCGCCTGGGCAGCTCAGTCGGTTAAGCATCTGCCTTCGGCTCAGGTCATGATCCCAGGGTCCTGGGATCAAGCCCCACATCGGGCTCCCTGCTCTGCGGGAAGCCTGCTTCTCCCTCTGCCCTTCACCCTACTCATGCTCACTCTCTCTTGCTCTCTCTCTCAAATAAATAAATAAAATCTTTTTTAAAAATTTATGCTTTTTGGGTGTACACAGCTCTGTTGTTTTTAATCCAAAAATTCAGAAACTTCTTCTCCAAGAATGGCGATGCCAGGGGATCCACTTAGAACCACAAATACAGCTCAGGTCTCTAACTTCTGCACTTATATTTTTGCCCTTCAAACAGCCAGACAAGTGATAAAAATCACTTTTGAACGCTTACAAGTAAAGGGCATATAAGTTTCAGTTTTCTATTAGGCCTGAGAGACTGAAATGGCATCTTTGAACTCAGTAGAGCCATTTATATATGTATTAATAATGCCTTTTTATTTTCTGTATTTCTGTTGCTCTGACATCTGGGGCCTTGCTGACCCCGGAGGGACTGTCCCTCCCATGGCTAACCAATTCACAGAGGCAGTAAATGACCCCTCTGCAGGTGTGCCTTTTATTTGCTAACCAACCAATCCCAAGCCCACACCCCCACCACCTCCTCTCTCAGACTGTCGCATACTGAGTCACTATCTCCCTGTCCCAATCCACCCCAGGGCCACATACCAGATGACTACGGATGGCCCCTGTAGCTCAGAACTCGCTGAAATTATTTAAACTAGCCAGTCCTAAGCTTGCTTACCCTGCCTTGCCTTGCATGTCCTGCAGGAACCATGATAAAGACGCTTGCCCACATCTTCCCTGCATGCCCTCTGTCTCCTGATCGACTGTGGTGCTTTCCCGGGTGGCCCCCCCTACATGGCACAGCGTTCCACCCTCCTCTTAAGAACCGTGAGTCGTAAGCTATCTTTTCAATTGCGGCCATCTCCTGATCTACTGGCCTCACCATACCCAAATAATAATAAAGTGTACATTTTAAAACAATATAAATCCACACGTTACGGACGTTTTACAAAGTACATTTCCTGTTGACCACCTGAAGGTCCTTCCCGGGGGGCGTGGTGATGACTGCTCGGTGCCCCAGCACGGTTGGCATGCGGGCCAGCTCCGCTCTTGGTCGCTGTGCCATTAACAAGATAAACAGTGCATGAGATGGTTCTGTCAAAGGTAACGTAAAATTCATTCGTTCAGATATTTACTGAACATCTACTATAAACCAGGTAGTACTAGAGATTCAGGAAAAAATCCATTGTGGTCCAGACCTCCAAGAGCTTCCAGTATAAAAAATAAGTAACTAAATATCACCTTCTATTTTATAGAGTGTAATGGGCAGTGCTCCTGCTCCTGGCCTCCGAGCTGTGTTGTCCTGGGAGGTGGGGGGAGCTCAGGGACGCCAGCAACAAGGCAGTCAGAAAGGAAGCTAAACGTATTGGCAAATGTAAAGAATGAACAAAAACCTCTTCTGCTCCATGAATGCCTTTCCTCTGCTCCCTGGACCTCAGCCTCTGGCCTTCCCAGTCATCTGAACTCATTAGTATTTTACCTCATACTTCCAAGAATTTTCTATTTCTAAAAAATAATATGGCGCAACTTCTGGGTCATATACTGTGTTATTTGGGCATATGTGCCTCCCATTTCTTGGTCAAGCAAGGAATGGAGTCAAGTCAAAACAGTCGGCTGGCCCCGAAGGCTTCCCTAGCAGAGGAGACACCAGCCAGCATGGTGTCCTAGTAAGGGGCAGTAGGAGGGCTTGCTGGTCATGACTGCTTTTTATCAAATATTCCCACCTCTCCACATTAAGGCACAAAGAAGGATCGCCCTTGCTGCTTCCCTGAGGTTGGATGGAGCCACTTGACCAATTTTATCCAGTGAGTTGTAAGCGGAAGAGATGTGTGTTAGTCACTTCTAGACCAAGCATGTAATTGTTGAAAGGGAACCCGAGACCTTGCTATTCAGGGTGGTAGCCAATCATGACAGGTGCTTCCTGAGCACTTGAAATGGGGCTGGTCCAAACTGAGATGTGCTGGGAGTGTGAAACACTCACACTGGATGACAAAGAGCTGGTATCCAAAAAGGAAAGTATATGTAAAAATGCACTAATATATCTTATATGAATTATGTGTTGAAATTATAATGTTGGGTTCAATAAAATTCATTATTAAAATTAACTTCACCTTAATCACCTTCCTTTTACCTTTTTAATGTGGCTACTAGAAAATTTGAGTTTACATATGGAGCTTGTATTAGATTTCTACTGGACAGTGCTGCCCTAGAGCTTTTTTTCCCCTCTGCTAGACAACTGGGAATGTGCCAGATAAGGCTACTTCTGACAGCCAAGGGCCTGCGGTAAGAATGACAATGATGTGGAGAGAGCCCTCCAGCTCCCTTCAAAGGCCATGCAGCATAAGCAAGAAAAACCCTTTTATTAGTGTAAGCAACTGATTACCACAGCATGACCTAGTCTATTCTAACAGGTACAAAGGAGGATGAAGACACCAGGAGCCAGTGTGGGTGAAGGTGAGGCAGGACATATAGTAGGAAGGGAACAGAGAGGAATGAATGTTCCCGCATCATGACCTTGCCTATAACAATTTCTTCATGTGCATGCGTGTGTGCGCGTGAGCGAGTGCACGTGCACGCGCACACACACACACCTGTTTATTTCTGTGGAAGAGAAGAAGCCAGGATGTGAAGTGTTCTTTTTGCCTTTTTGACACTTCAAATCACAGGAACACTTCAAATCTCATAAGGAACACGGCTTGCAGAACTAGCTGATGCTGGAGCTGTTAGCTTGGCCACATAGTTCCCACGCATGCTGATAGGTTTTCGCCTCACTCCTGCCCACAGAACCACTTCTGATATTTTACTTCTAGGGCTGACAGTTACCATAATGCCTCATTCAATCTGTATCCTTAATTGGTTCAAGACTCATGGTGATAGCACGGAAAAAAAAATAATAATCCTGGGATGAACAGCTTAATGGAATTCTGCAAAAAGGGCACAATGTAAGATTGGACTTAGCCATTTGGTCTTCAACAAGCATTTAGGAAAGGAGATCATGAAGTCCCCTTGTAAAGGAAGTGTGAGTGGAATCTCTGAAGACAAGTTCACCAAGAATCAGAAATCCAGACTCCTCTACCATTCACCTATCTGCTAGCTCCCTCATTCCCTTCTTCCATTATGGGTATTTTGGCAATAACAGAACATTTAATTAACAGTAGTTTAAAATAGGGATTTATCTTTCTCATATAACAAGAAGTTCAGGAGTAGTTAGTCCAGAGATAGTCTAGCAATTCAACAAAGTCATTAAGAACCCAGGCCCCAGCCAACTTTCCTTCCACCTTCCTAAGCAGTTTAAAGTGTTGTTGCCTCATGGTTCTAAGACGGCTGCTTAGCTCCAGCATCATGTCCACCTTCAAGACAGTAAGAAGAAAAGGGGAGGAGCTAGCCTCAGTCCCATCCCTGTGGTACAAAAGGTGGGGCTGATGCCCAGGCCTCACACTTGGGAGAAGGGGTATATTTTAGAGACAGGTACAGGGGAGATGTACTTTCTTCTCCTGAATCTATGGACCTTGACTCAGGGCTTCATGGGCTGGAAAGAAGGGACCCCTTTGTGAAATTTTTCTGCTCAGAGGTTCTTTCTGCAATATGTACAAAGCACCATATATGCTGGTGGCCTTGGGCTTGGTAGCCTTGGTTGAAGAGCCTCTGCTTCACACTCTTCCAGAGATGCCCCCAGCCACATGTAATGGTAATTTTTACAGGAAAAGTGACCAATAGTTTAGAAAACAGCACCTTAGGATTACAGTGTATAACCCATGATGGGTCACTCCCTGGACTGTCCCTAACCTCCTGCTAATCCCACCCCTTGCCTCTTTCCCACACCATCACCACCACCAAGCAGCACCACCCAAAAATACAACAGGTTCTTACCACATGGAAGCTGATTGGCAATTCATCCCCACCAAAATCTTAGCAAATAATACCCAAGCGTTATGCCCCTAGGAGCACCTGATACTAATAGGCTACTGTAGAAGTATCAAAAGCTCTTCCTAGAGCTGGGGAGCCATCGGTCGTTACTGGCCTGACCTGAGAGAAGAGAACAGCTCTCTGGAGGCAGCCTGCCTCCGCTCCCTGCAATCCCACTGGCAGTTCCGGTTCCGGTTCCGGTTCCCTCCAGAGGCTGGGTGGGATTTTCCACCACTCCGGACTCTACGAGACCAGCTGCACCCATTCAGCAAAGACAACTCTCGCAAGTGGCGTTTCTGGCTGGGTAAATTGCCCTGCAGCAAAAAGAGCTGGTGCTAATTTAGTGTTCGCTTCTCATCAGCTGAAATGTTTTTATTTTGGGAGGGAATTGGTGAGCCATAATTATTATTGATCTCTGTGACAGCAATCAGAGAAAGCTTTCGTGTGCCCTCAAAAGAGCAGGACCAGAAATAGATGCAGTGTCTTTCTTGGCCAATCAGAGTTTCTTCTTGCTCAAAATTGATTTTATAGCTGACTTGCCATTGAAAAAAAAAAATCGAAGTTCTACATAGTGAATTTGTATGTCCTAATCCCTCCCCGCTCTGCCCCTATCAGTTTTTACGGGGCATTTGCTGGGACTCTAGCCACATAGTCTTAGAGAATGTCTTACCTGACTTTCAACAGATGGATGTTAATGGGATATTTATTTACAGAGTAAAATTAAATTGGAGCTGCATCTGAATGCACAATTTACATAATCAGCTTTGTTCTGAACTGATGAGCTGTTTTCAATAGCACTTGGGACCTTGCGGTCACAGCTGCCTCAACTCTGTAGCCCCTGAGAATAGAGATTAAACAATGTCCTGAAGCTAGAAGTCTTGAGGAGGGTCTATTATCCCATCCCAGAGACCTCATAATTTCTCTAGACACTGGCATGGGATCAAAGATCTATGTTCACTTCTTGCCATCATCCGGGATCAAAAGAAAGATGTTCAATTTGCATTTGGAAACCATTACAGTCGTGGGTAATCTCCACACTAACCCTCACTTCTAAAAAGTTTATGGCATTTCTAGTTTTATAATACCTCACACTCCAAACAACACATGTAATTACCAACTTGCCACACCATGTGCTTGGGGAGCCTGGAGGAAATCTTTCTGATGATGAATTTCATTGTAATACCTGTGCACATAGAGCTGGGCTCCATGGAGAGCAGATCATAGGCGAGACAGGTTCAGAGCCTGGAGGGGTTCAGGGAGTGGATGTTTAGGTGGAGAGCCAGATTGGCAAAACTGGATCCTTAGATAAAGAACTGTCATCTCCTTATCCCTACACCAGCCCAGAGGGCAGTGCATTGACCATATACTTCCTGTGTTTCCAACCCATCTGATCTTGACAAACTCTCTATGAAAAGCATTGCTTCTGAGAGAAGTCGTAACAATGAACACTTCCTAAAAACTCACTCTTTAAGTTTGCTTTAACTCTCTTGACAGCCTTAAGAGATGGCAATATTATTCTCCTTTCCTTTTACAGATGAGAAAACTGAATCCTAAAGAAGTTAAATAATTAGCCCCCAAACCCCCCAGTGAATTAATTGAATAATCAGAATGGGAACCCAGGCTGTCTGGCTCCAGAACACAACTTACCCGCTCTGCTCTGTGCAGTCTCATGGAGTAAACGGCATGGACAATTCTCTTAGTAGACCTCAGGTTCCCACTTATCAGTAAGAAGAGGCTTAAATGAGACTTCCGCTCCTTGGGACTGTGTTTGCTAACGTCGGTTCTTACATTGGGCAAACACATAAAATCCTGAAAGGGAAGGTTGGTTTAAATTATTTATTTGTTCCTTCATTCATGTATTCATTACAAAATGGCTCATAAGGCATAGTTGAAATATAATAGAGAGGTCAAATCCATACCCCCGGGGAGCAAGCAGTACTGTACACCACTGGAATCTCTACAAATGTGGGATTTTGTGATGTCAACTGTTTGTCTAAAGAAAGTCCAATTCTGACAGAAAGGTTTGTATACATGAAACCTATTCCTAAAATTCACTGAGATCGTTAGAGATGACCAAAGGTAGTAGGAGAAACATTCACCTGGGAGTTAGGAGTCCATCCTTAGCCACTTGTTAGGCATCAGACTCTCAACTCATGGACCTATGTTTCATGATGGGATAAATGACTATTGACATCCTGTCCATGTTTAAAAACCCAATTCAATTCCATTGCAGGCATCCCACTTGCTCTGGGATGCTCCAGGAACCAAGAGATGAGGGCAGAAAGGTGGCCAGTGTCCCTGGTCAGGTGGTCAGTCCAGGCAGGGGAGCACAACATAAATATGATGCAAAATTAGGGGGCACCTGGGTGGCTCAGTTGGTTGAGCATCTGACTCTTAATCTCAGCTCAGGTCTTGATATCAGGGTTGTGAATTCAAGCCCTGCGTTAGGCTCCACTCTGGGCATGGAGCCTACTTTAAAAAAAAATATGATGCAAAATTAGGAATGGTCAAACTCTGCCTTTGCCTCCCAATGGGAGTGCTCTTTCATGGGTTCAGTCTGCTGGGGTACAAGGTCTTCAACTGAACACAATCCAGTCCTTTACCCCATGATATCCCATGTACCAGACCATCCTTGCCTCTTATTGCTCAACTAATATTGGCCTTCTCTGTCCCCTTCCCCCAGGATCCTGCTCTCTACCCTGTACTAATGGGCACTAAATGTTCAAATGACCTTTCTTGGAGATATTTTACTTTTTAATTGGGGCCTGCTAGAGGTATAATGATTAAATTTCAGTTGTGCTTCTAAACGGTGGCAATTTTGGGCCAATACAGCAAGTTGGGAGAGAGACGACCACTGTAGTATGTTGAATGATGGCCTCCCAAAAGATATATCCATCTCTAACCCCCAGATATTGTGACGGTGACCTTATTTGGAAAAAGATGACCTTATTTGGATAAATAAGGTGACCTTATTTTGGTGACCTTCTATATCTTTGTAGATATAATTAAGTTAGGATCTCAGAATGAGATCATCCTGGATTACCCAAATGAGCCATAAATCCAATGATATGTGCCCTTATAAGAAACAGAAGACACAGGGCACCTGGGTGGCTCAGTTGGTTAAGCGTCTGACTCTTGATCTCAGCTCAGGTCTTGATCTCAGGGTCATGAGTTCAAGCCCTGTGTTGGGCTCCATGCTGGGTGTGGAGCCTAGTTAAAAAAAAAAAAAAAGAAGGGAGGGAGGGAGGGAGGGAGGGAGGGAGGGAGGAAGGAAAGAAAGAAAGAAAGAAAGAAAGAAAGAAAGAAAGAAAGAAAGAAAGAAAGAAAGAAAGAAAGAAAGAAAGAAAGAAAAGAAAGAAAGAGAAAAAAGAAGGGAGGGAGGGAGGGAGGGAGGGAGGGAGGAAGGAAGGAAGGAAGGAAGGAAGGAAGGAAGGAAGGAAGGAAAGAAAGAAAGAAAGAAAGAAAGAAAGAAAGAAAGAAAGAAAGAAAGAAGACACAAAGACAGAGGATGCAAAGATGGAGGCAGAGAATGGAGTGGTGTAGCCACAAGCCAAGAAATGGCTGGAGCCACCAGAAGCTGAAAGAAGCAAGGAGGGATTCTTCCCTTGAGCCTTCAGAGTTTAGAAGCTGACTCTCTGTCAGGTTGTAGCCCCACATTCTGTGTGGCATGCATCCCCACCAGCCCTACATGCCTACATTGGAAAGAAGATGGGGAATAAATGCCTACATTCATCAGACCCCAAACTGGGATGGTGGATCATGAACAAAACTCAGAGGAATAGAATCTATAATGCCAGGACATGCCGAAGAGAGAACATCTTAATTTCCTAAAATGCTACAGGAAGGTTTAACCTAACAAAGGAGAGTAATAGAATAAGGAAATAATGGAATTAAAATGAGAAAAGAAATACTTAGACAAATGCATGACTGCAAGAACCAAAATTAGTCTGCAAAATGATTTCTATAGGTAGATGATGGAACACTTGTCCCTCAGAACAGTTAAAGCTAAATCAGTCTGCAGGATACAAACAGAGAAGTGAAATGCATCACCAGGGCCATATTCAAATAATTCAGAAAGAAAAAGAAAACTACTCTTTGAGGTAAAACAGTGGTCTCATCTGACATTCTGCACTTGATCATTGTGCAAATCAAATCTACCTGGCAATTGCTTGTCTACTTCTTTGTACAAACTCAAGGTTTTTGAATGCATTCAACTTTCCTAGGAGTACCTAGTCAAGGTTAGGAAAACATCCTCCACCGGCAGGACAACCAAATTATCATAAAGATGATTTCAGCAGACTCCAAGGTCTCCAAAAGTCTCTCTCTAGGTGCTCCAGGTGGTGCTCTAGGTGCAAACTGTGGGTGGGCCCCATGGCTCTGGTATAGCCCCATCTTTAGCCCACAGCTTCATCTCCCTGTTTCCCTCACCCCACACAACAGGGAAGATCATTCTGAGGGCAACAATGTGGTTACTTGAATGAACCCATCACTGTGGAGCCATCTAACCAAACTACTATGGCCACAGTGGGCCGCCTACAGGAGGAGGAAGGATAAGGTGTCCTCCACCCTCCCAGGACTCAGGCCCAGCTGCCCTCACAGATAAGGCCTACCCAGGGAACACACTTCGCCTCCCTCACAAATCAGAGAGGCTTTGTACAAGCTCCCCATCAGAAGTGATCCCCATCGGCAAATAAGGGTCCTCCTCTAGAGTGCTTGTTCCGATCCCATGTTAGCATGCTAAGAGACACGCCCAAAAAGACACTGACATGTGGGGAATTTTTACTGTAAATTTTCTCTCTATTGTATGTGAAAGGTTATCAGGAGCATGTCATTTAATGTTGTCTTTGTCTCTAAGGTAAATAAGTTATTTCCATTTAAAATGCAAAAGCTTGGGGCACCTGGGTGGCTCAGTCGGTTAAGCATCTGCTTTTGGCTCAGGTCATGATCCCAGGGTCCTGGAATCGAGCCCCACATCGGGCTCCCTGCTCAGCGGGGAGCCTGCTTCTCCCTCTGCCTGCCCCTCCCCCTGCTTATGTTCTTTCTCACTCTGCTCTGCTTTCTCAAATAAATAAATAAAATCTTTAAAAATACATACATACATACATACATAAAATGAAGACCAGAGAAAAATCCCCTCATGCTTCTTGCAGGGGGAGGGGAAACAGTAGCCATTTTAAAAGACCTCAGAACATTCTATTCTTCTTAACAAGGCCACTCTCAAGAGAAATGATTTCATCAGAGCTTAACCTGCTGGGTTTTTATCAGGGCCCATCCCACCTTGGTGAAGGGAAATACTCAACTCCAACCCCCTCTGGCCATCCTCCCCCACCTAAGTGAGGGAAATCTAAGGGGCACCCATGAAGGTCACATCCACAGGCTCACCAAAAGACTGAGACTAGAGGGGGGGCGGAGCAAGATGGCTGAGGAGTAGGAGACCTGTATTTCATCTGGTCTCAGGAATTCAGCTGGATAGGGATCAAACCATTCTGAACACCTACAAACTCAACAGGAGATCGAAGAAAAGAAGAGCAACAACTCTCTGAACAGAAAAGCGACCACTTTCTGGAAGGTAGGACGTGCGGAGAAGTGAATCCGAGGCATTATTCGGGAGGATAGACGGCGGGGGAGGGGCCTCCGTCGGCCACTTCTGGCAAGTGATAGAGCCACGGAGCACAAAATCGGAACTTTTAGAAGTCTGCTCCGCTGAGGGACGTCACTCTGGTGGCGAAGTGGGGGGTGGAACCCTCGCGGGACAGTGTGGTCTCAGGACCCTCAGGGTCACAGAAACACCGGAGGTGCCTGAGTGCGGCAGAGCTCCCAGGTATCAGAGCAGGGAAGCCGGCTGCAGAGACGGAGCCCAGGCGCGGGCTCTCAGCCCGGGGTTGCCATAAACCGTGATCTGCGGCGCAGTCGGGCCACTGCTCCTCCAGCAGGGACCCAACAAGCGGCAGATCCGGGGAGACTCACCTTCTTCCCCCAGGAGGAGAGGTGCGGGAGTGCACTGCGGGGATGTGCTGGGTTTGGAGACTCCACACGGGGTCGGGTGCCAGATAGAAAGGCACGGTCACAGGCCGGGTGAGCGCGGAGTGTGGCCAGAGACCGGGGAGACGGGAGTGACTGACTGCTTTTCTCTGGGGGCTCGCTGAGGAGCGGGACCCCGAGTTCTCGGCTCCGCCGGGGCGGAGACTGGGAGGCCACCATTTTCACTCTCCGCCTCCAAAGCTGTACGGAAAGCTTGCAGGGAACAAAAGCTCCGGAGAGCAAACCCGAGCGGATTACTTAGCCCGGACAGGCAAGGGCGGGGCAATTTTGCCTCCCGCAAAGACATTTGGGAACCACGGCAACAGGCCCCTCCCCCAGAAGATCAGCGAGAACAGCCAGCCAAGACCAAGTTTACCGATCAATGAGAACGGCAGAACTCCAGCGCTAGGGGAATACTGCACATAGAATTCATGGCTTTTTTACCATGATTCTTTAGTCTTTCAAAGTTAATTTTTTAACTGTCTTTTTTTCTTTTTTCCTTTTTTCTTTTTTTTTGAATTTTTCTTTTTCCCTTTTTCAACCAACATCTTATCAATCCCTTTTTTAAAAAAAAAACATTTTTATTTTTCATTTTTAAAGTCATATTCTATCCCTTCATAGTAGTTACCCGTATTTTTGGCATATATATATAAGTTGTTCTCTCTTTAAAATCTTGAGATAGTTTCTTCTAACAGATCAAAATATACTCTAAATCTCTAGTGTATGGTTTTTTTCTACTCCCCTGCCTGATCACATTCTCTCCCTTTTTTCTTTCTTTCTTTTTTTTTAATCCTCTTCTTTTTTTTTCAAACAACTTATCAAATCCTTTTTTAAAATTTTTTATAATTTCCATCTTTACAGTCATATTCCATCCCTTCATCATATCAACCCTTATTTTTGTACATATATAAGTTTTTCTTTCTTTAAAATTTTGGGAGGGACTTTCTTTTAACAGACCAAAATACACCCAAAATCTAGTGTGTGGCACTGATCTATAATCCAGCCTGATCATATTTGATCACATTCTGTTTTTGTTTTGTTTTGTTTTGTTCTGCTTTTGTTTGTTTTTATCTTTATCTTTTTTCTTTTTTTCTTTCCTTTTCTTTTTTCTCTCTTTCCCTTTCTTTTCCCACTGCTTCAGGTCTTTTCTGATTTGTTTAGAGTATATTTTCTGGGGACGTTGTTACCCTGCTAGCATTTTGTTCTCTCATTAATCTATTCTCCTCTGCACAAAATGACAAGACGGAAAAAATCACCTCAACAAAAAGAACAAGAGGTAGTACCGACTGCCAGGGACCTACTCAATACGGACATTAGTACGATGTCAGATCTAGAATTCAGAATCATCACTTTAAAGATACTAGCTGAGCTTGAAAAAAACATGGAAGTTATTAGAGAAACCCTTTCTGGAGAAGTAAAAGAACTAAAATCTAACCAAGTAGAAATCAAAAAGGCTATCAATGAGGTGCAATCAAATATGGGGGCGCTAACTGCTAGGATAAATGAGGCAGAAGAAAGAATCAGTGAGATAGAAGACCAAATGATGGAAAATAAAGAAGCTGAGAAAAAGAGAGATAAACAACTACTGGATCACGAGGGCAGAATTCGAGAGATAAACGATACCATAAGACGAAACAACATTAGAATAATTGGGATCCCAGAAGAAGAAGAAAGAGAGAGAGGGGCAGAAGGTATAATGGAGCAAATTATAGCAGAGAACTTCCCTAATTTGGGGAAGGAAACAGGCATCAAAATCCAGGAAGCACAGAGAACCCCTCTCAAAATCAATAAAAATAGGTCAACACCCCGACATCTAATAGTAAAACTTACGAGTCTCAGAGACAAAGAGAAAATCCTGAAAGCAGCTCGGGAGAAGAGATATGTAACCTACAATGGTAGAAACATTAGATTGGCAACAGACTTATCCACAGAGACCTGGCAGGCCAGAAAGGACTGGCAGGACATATTCAGAGCACTAAATGAGAAAAATATGCAGCCAAGAATACTATATCCAGCTAGGCTGTCATTGAAAATTGAAGGAGAGATAAAAAGCTTCCAGGACAAACAAAAACTAAAGGAATTTGCAAACATGAAACCAGCCCTACAACAAATATTGAAAGGGGTCCTCTAAGCAAAGAGAGAGCCTAAAAGCAACATAGACCAGAAAGGAACACAGACAATATACAGTAACAGTCACTTTACAGGCAATACAATGGCACTGAATTCCTATCTTTCAATAGTTACCCTGAATGTAAATGGGCTAAATGCCCCAATCAAAAGACACAGGCTATCAGATTGGATTAAAAAAACAAGACCCATTGATATGCTGTCTGCAAGAGACTCATTTTAGACCCAAAGACACCCCCAGATTGAAGGTGAGGGGGTGGAAAACCATTTACCATGCTAATGGACACCAAAAGAAAGCTGGGGTGGCAATCCTTATATCAGACAAATTAGATTTTAAACCAAAGACTGTAATAAGAGATGAGGAAGGACACTATATCCTACTTAAAGGGTCTATCCAACAAGAAGATCTCACAATTGTAAATATCTATGCCCCTAACATGGGAGCAGCCAATTACATAAGGCAATTAATAACAAAAGCAAAGAAACACATCGACAACAATACAATAATAGTGGGGGACTTTAACACCCCCCTCACTGAAATGGACAGATCGTCTAAGCAAAAGATCAACAAGGAAATAAAGACTTTAAATGACACACTGGACCAAATGGACTTCACAGACATATTCAGAACATTCCATCCCAAAGCAACGGAATACACATTCTTCTCTAGTGCCCATGGAACATTCTCCAGAATAGATCACATCCTAGGTCATAAATCAGGTCTCAACCGGTACCAGAAGATTGGGATCATCCCCTGCCTATTTTCAGACCACAATGCTTTGAAACTAGAACTCAATCACAAGAGGAAAGTCGGAAAGAACTCAAATACATGGAGGCTAAAGAGCATCCTACTGAAGAATGAATGGGTCAACCAGGAAATTAAAGAAGAATTAAAAAAATTCATGGAAACCAATGAAAATGAAAACACAACTATTCAAAATCTATGGGATACAGCAAAGGCAGTCCTAAGAGGAAAGTATATAGCAATACAAGCCTTTCTCAAGAAACAAGAAAGGTCTCAAGTACACAACCTAACCCTACACCTAAAGGAGCTGGAGAAAGAACAGCAAATAAAGCCTAAACCCAGCAGGAGAAGAGAAATAATAAAGATCAGAGCAGAAATCAATGAAATAGAAACCAAAAGAACAGTAGAACAGATCAACGAAACTAGGAGCTAGTTCTTTGAAAGAATTAACAAGATTGATAAGCCCCTGGCCAGACTTATCAAAAAGAAAAGAGAAATGACCCAAATCAACAAAATCATGAATGAAAGAGGAGAAATCACAACCAACACCAAAGAAATACAAACAATTATAAGAACATATTATGAGCAACTCTATGCCAGCAAATTAGATAACCTGGAAGTAATGGATGCATTCCCAGAGATGTATCAACTACCAAAACTGAAGCAGGAAGAAATAGAAAACCTGAACAGACCTATAACCACTAAGGAAATAGAAGCAGTCATCAAAAATCTCCCAAAACACAAAAGCCCAGGGCCAGATGGCTTCCCAGGGGAATTCTACCAAACATTTCAAGAAGAATTAATACCTATCCTTCTGAAACTGTTCCAAAAAATAGAAATGGAAGGAAAACTTCCAAACTCATTTTATGAGGCCAGCATTACCTTGATCCCAAAACCAGACAAAGACCCCATCAAAAAGGAGAATTACAGACCAATATCCCTGATGAACATGGATGCAAAAATTCTCACCAAAATACTAGCCAATAGGATCCAACAGTACATTAAAAGGATTATTCACCACGACCAAGTTGGATTTATCCCTGGGCTGCAAGGTTGGTTCAACATCCGCAAATCAATCAACGTGATACAATACATTAACAAAAGAAAGAACAAGAGGGCGCCTGGGTGGCTCAGTCGTTAAGCGTCTGCCTTCGGCTCAGGTCATGATCCCAGGGTCCTGGGATCAAGTCCCACATCGGGCTCCCTGCTCGGCGGGAAGCCTGCTTCTCCCTCTCCCACCCCCCCCCCCGCTTGTGTTCCCTCTCTCGCTATCTGTCTCTCTGTCAAATAAATAAATAAAATCTTTAAAAAAAAAAAAAAAAAGAAAGAACAAGAATCATATGATCCTCTCAATAGATGCAGAAAAAGCATTTGACAAAGTACAGCATCCTCTCTTGATCAAAACTCTTCAGAGTATAGGCATAGAGGGTACATACCTCAATATCATAAAAGCCATCTATGAAAAACCTACAGCGAATATCATTCTCAATGGGGAAAAACTGAGAACTTTCCCCCTAAGGTCAGGAACGTGGCAGGGATGTCCACTATCACCACTGCTATTCAACATAGTATTGGAAGTCCTAGCCACAGCAATCAGACAACAAAAAGAAATCAAAGGCATCCAAATTGGCAAAGAAGAAGTCAAACTCT
This sequence comes from Halichoerus grypus, assembly GCF_964656455.1. Classification (NCBI taxonomy): domain Eukaryota; kingdom Metazoa; phylum Chordata; class Mammalia; order Carnivora; family Phocidae; genus Halichoerus; species Halichoerus grypus. The sequence continues at coordinate 55,407,260 of NC_135715.1, read as the reverse complement.
CACTCTTTGCAGATGATATGATACTTTATGTGGAAAATCCCAAAGACTCCACCCCAAAACTGCTAGAACTCATACAGGAATTCAGTAAAGTGGCAGGATATAAAATCAATGCACAGAAGTCAGTGGCATTCCTATACACCAACAACAAGTCAGAAGAAAGTGAAATTAAGGAGTCGATCCCATTTACAATTGCACCCCAAACCATAAGATACCTAGGAATAAATCTAACCAAAGAGGCAAAGAATCTGTACTCAGAAAACTATAAAATACTCATGAAAGAAATTGAGGAAGACACAAAGAAATGGAAAAACGTTCCATGCTCATGGATTGGAAGAACAAATATTGTGAAGATGTCAATCCTACCTAGAGCAATCTACACATTCAATGCAATCCCCATCAAAATACCATCCACTTTCTTCAAAGAAATGGAACAAATAATCCTCAAATTTGTATGGAACCAGAAAAGACCCCGCATAGCCAGAGGAATGTTGAAAAAGGAAAGCAAAGCTGGCGGCATCACAATTCCAGACTTCCAGCTCTACTACAAAGCTGTCATCATCAAGACAGTATGGTACTGGCACAAAAACAGACACATAGATCAATGGAACAGAACAGAGAGCCCAGAAATGGACCCTCAACTATATGGTCAACTAATCTTTGACAAAGCAGGAAAGAATGTCCAATGGAAAAAAGACAGTCTCTTCAACAAATGGTGTTGGGAAAATTGGACAGCCACATGCAGAAGAATGAAACTGGACCATTTCCTTACACCACACACAAAAATAGACTCCAAATGGTTGAAAGACCTCAATGTGAGACAGGAGTCCATCAAAATCCTAAAGGAGAACACAGGCAGCAACCTCTTCGACCTCAGCCGCAGCAACTTCTTCCTAGAAACATTGCCAAAGGCAAGGGAAGCAAGGGCAAAAATGAACTATTGGGACTTCATCAAGATAAAAAGCTTTTGCAAAGCAAAGGAAACAGTCAACAAAACCAAAAGACAACTGACAGAATGGGAGAAGATATTTGCAAATGACATATCAGATAAAGGGCTAGTATCCAAAATCTATAAAGAACTCATCAAACTCAACACCAAAAGAACAAAGAATCCAATCAAGAAATGGGCAGAAGACATGAACAGACATTTTTCCAAAGAAGACATCCAAATGGCCAACAGACACATGAAAAAGTGTTCAATATCGCTCGGCATCAGGGAAATCCAAATCAAAACCTCAGTGAGATACCACCTCACACCAGTCAGAATGGCTAAAATTAACAAGTCAGGAAATGACAGATGTTGGCGGGGATGCGGAGAAAGGGGAACCCTCCTACACTGTTGGTGGGAATGCAAGCTGGTGCAGCCACTCTGGAAAACAGTATGGAGGTTCCTCAAAAAGTTGAAAATAGAGCTACCATATGATCCAGCAATTGCACTCCTGGGTATTTACCCCAAAGATACAAAAGTAGGGACCCGAAAGGCTACGTGCACCCCGATGTTTATAGCAGCAATGTCCACAATAGCCAAACTGTGGAAAGAGCCAAGATGTCCATCAACAGATGAATGGATAAAGAAGATGTGGTATATATATACAATGGAATATTATGCAGCCATCAAAAGGAATAAGATCTTGCCATTTGCAACGACGTGGATGGAACTGGAGGGTATTATGCTGAGTGAAATAAGTCAAACAGAGAAAGACATGTATCATATGACCTCACTGATATGAGGAATTCTTAATCTCAGGAAACAAACTGAGGGTTGCTGGAGTGGGGGGTGGGGTGGGAGGGATGGGGTGACTGGGTGATGGACACTGGGGAGGGTATGTGTTCTGGTAAGCGCTGTGAATTGTGCAAGACTGTTGAATCTCAGATCTGTACCTCTGAAACAAATAATGCAATAGATGTTAAGAAAGAAAAAAAGAAGAAGAAGAATGTAGCAGGAGGGGAAGAATGAAGGGGGGGAAATCGGAGGGGGAGAAGAACCATGAGAGACGATGGACTCTGAAAAACAAACTGAGGGTTCTAGAGGGGAGGGGGTTGGGAGGATGGGTTAGCCTGGTGATGGGTATTGAGGAGGGCACGTTCTGCATGGAGCACTGGGTGTTATGCACAAACAATGAATCATGGAACACTATATCTAAAACTAATGATGTAATGTATGGGGATTAACATAACAATAAAAAAATTAAAAAAAAAAAAAAGACTGAGACTAGAGAACGCTCTCCTTCCCCCACACCTTCCCATCACATGTGTGGGGATTTTGTATAATAACAGGGGAATGTAACTAAAGAACTGCACATCTTGGATCTTATTTAAGAAGTCTCAAAGAGGCCTTTCCTGACAATCCCGTCTAAAACCACCATGCACACCTTTCAGTCTAGCAGTTCATTTCCTATTTCTTCATAGCATTTAGCATTACCTAAGATCATCTTTTGATATATTACTTGTTTATTATTTGTCTCCCCTACTAGAATGTAAACTCCATGTCTGCCCTGAACCTCAATGAACCTGTGTCTATAACAAAGCCTGGAACATAATTAGGTGTTAAGAAAATATACGGTAAATTATTGAGTAGCCCATTGGCATATGCCTCATTAGCATGATTTTCTCACTCATGACTTCATGACAAATGTTTTGATGCGTTCATCTTCTTAAGATAAAAAATAGATGTGTGTATATACATAAAGTATGTGTCCATGCTATGTGGATGCATAGACAATATGTGTATTTATATATATATACTGTACTCTAGCTAGCTATACTCTAGCTCTTTGTGATGAATGGTAATTTTTTTTTAAGATTTTATTTATTTGACAGAGAGAGACACAGCGAGAGAGGGAACACAAGCAGGGGGAGTGGGAGAGGGAGAAGCAGGCTTCCTTAGGAGCAGGGAGCCCGATGTGGGGCTCGATTCCAGGACCCTGGGATCATGACCTGAGCCGAAGGCAGATGCTTAACAACTGAGCCACCACCCAGGTGCCCCTGATGAATGATAATTTAATACAGCTATGCATACACACACATATCATTAAAACTGTTCCATATTGAAAGATGTCAGTCACGGGCACTGGGCAATCTCTATCAGCTACACTGTTGTGGAGAAAGCAGAACTTTGTAGTGTGGGGTAAGATTTAGGGTTAGGATAAGATTTGGGGTCATCTAATCCATCATATCCATAATATTTTTTTCATAGTACCACCGTCCACTTGCTCTATTTAAAACAGATTTTTTTTTCAGCGTACTGTAGCATTTCAGTTCTCGGATGCTGAAATTAGTTAATGTTGAAGAAAGCCTAGCTAGTTTGAACATTAGCAAACCCCTGGAGCCCCTGAAATCAAACAGATGAGTTAGGCTGTGATGATCACGTCTTCCCTTGCTAACACCGTAAGGATCTGTTGTACACAGCAGATGGTGTACAGACACGCTCTCTGATTACACCTTCCCACAGTATACAACACACATCAAGTCAAAGATAACTCTTCCCTACCAAGAGGGCCCATTATCAAAATCACTGCTGTAACTTCTCTGTCCTCTTTCTCACTCAAATATCCGGAGGCATCACTGCCTCCCTCCCTCCCACCAAGGGTGATCAGTGAAGTAAAAAGGCCATTGTGATCTAACCATGGTGTCCTATTAGAGTTACATAAGGAGGACATTTCCATCTTAGTGACCTCTAAACACAGAGCCTTGGGTGAACATTTCTACAGCTGCTGGGCTCCAACAAATCATAGTTCTAAAGGGAGCGTGTCCTCCAAACTCGTGTGTGTGTGTGTGTGTGTGTGTGTGTGTGTGTGTGTGTTTGCAAGTTGAGACGTGAGATTTTTACAAACTTTTGGTCTTTCCAAATGACAGCATCACTCTCTAATCTTGATTCTGTACCAGTCTCTTTACATACATATATAATCTTGGAAATGGTAGTTTTCTACCAGCCAATAGCCTACAAACTCTAACAACTGAAATAACACTAAATCCTCAGGGCGGCAGCGGTGGTGATACAAACCATGGTGCGCATCGGTGTTGGGGCATTGCTTTCTAATGCAGCAATTCTCCCTTCTCTGTGTCCCAGCTTGGGATGTCATGTTTCTTCTCATCCACTGCTGTTAAAAACAGTAAGACTGCTGAGAGAGCCGTGTTCAACTATATGTTTTTAATGATACTGACTTCAGGATTCTGATATTTTGGACCTCATGGTCCAGTGCTGGTGGACAATTTAAATCAGACCCCATTAGCAAAGGGCAGGAAGGCACTGGGTTTTTAGCTAAACTGTCAGCAGAGGACTATCGTAGCTGTCCTCCACATAATCCCTCGCGTTTCTTATTTACTGAGCACCTACTGGGTGCTGGGCCCTGGGTCAGGCAGTAGGAATTTCTAGATGATTAACCTTGTCCTCAAGTAACTGTAAGATCGGGAGGAGGGACAGATATAAAAACAGACTACCTCTTGGTAAATATGGTGAGTTGATGTGGTAAAAGAATACCCCATAGTTAGGAACAGGGAAGACACAAAAGAGGGACCCTTGGCCTAACCTTGAAGGTCAGGAACACTTCCCGAAACAAATGATTCTTAAATTGAGTCTTGGAGGATGAATAAGAGTTGCAAGATACACAAGGGGTCAAAACATGTTCCAGATACAAAGAACCACTGGAGCAAAGAATGACACCTAGAAGGCGGAAGACAGCTCCATATTGCAACCACACAAGGCAGGGAGTCTCGGGAGGTGGAGCCGGTGAGAGGAGAACCCTTGAGCAAAGGGGATCAATACTTCTGTACACCTATAATCCAGTCCAGCATACTAGTAGGGAAGGGAAATAAGGAACCAATGAAAGCTTTAAAGGAGAGTTATAGTCCGAGTTGTGTTTTAAATGGCTCACTCTGGTTCAGCGTGGAAAATGGACTTACTTGGGATTAAACCACAACAGATGAGGCAAGAGCCGAGAGCCCAAAGTGGGTCACTGGCTGCACAGATGAAGGGAAAGAAACAAGTTCAGGAAACTTTGAGGAGGTCAAACTGGCCCAATTTGGCGATTTATTACATGCGGGAAAAAAGGGAGAGAATGGAGTCAGCATAGCTCTCTGGTTTCTAGCCTAGGTGTTGAATGAATGTATAAATACCTACGTCTATTTTGTCCAAAAGATCAAGATCTTTCCCCATTAAGCACACCACACATGCAGAAGTAGAGAGTTTGCTTGTGTTTTTTAAGATTTTCTCCTTTGGGTGTTTGGCATCCTCTCTTCTTTTCCTCAGTCCTGACTACCAGAGCCAACACCCTTAAAGAGATACAATTTTTAAATGTTAAGAAATAAATCTGATTTTTGGTGTGACAGCCGGACATTAAATTCTCCTTAGCTTGGGGCCGCTTGCCATCTGCCAGATCTAAGAGCACTGCAGGGGGCCTTCCTCACCACAAGCAGCTCCTTTGCTTCTATTCTTTCCAAGACTTCAGGTGTCAAGATAATGCTGTGGGTCTCCATTCTTTCAAATGACTTGAGATTAGGGAAGCTAACCATTAGCCAATATTGGTACAACACATCACAACTCTAGTGAGCACCTTTTTGAATAGTTCTAAATCAATGGGGCTTTAGACACACCAAATGGTACTGTTAACATTCCCTGGAAAATGCAAAAAAGGCTCAAGAAACCACATTGGTTTGCACCTATACTGAGAGCATCGGGCCCGTTTCATATCCTTGGCAGGCCAGACTTCGAATAATACTCGCCCACTCTGGATGCCCCAGGAATTGCAAAAAATTCTCCTCCCATAAAACACACTTAGGATTCTTACGTAATATATGGATCTAGTTTGACTCAGATGGACAATGGCAGAAGTTTTATTGTGGACAGGGTATTAGATGATATTTAAGAATTGGGTTAATTTGGATATAGGTATGATAATAATATGGTGGTTATATTTTCTTAAAATGAAACAAAATGTCTATCAATGATACATCCTGAAGTATTTATGTGACATCTGGGATTTGCTTTTAAAAACTACCAAAAGAAAGAAAGTGAGGGAGAATAAATGAAGACTGGCCATGGATTGATCTTGGGAAGCCACATAATGAAGGTGTCGGGGCTCATTATACTTTCTCACTACCTGTGTATGGAGAAAATTTCCATCCTAAAGCTTTGTTCTGCTTCTACTTCCTACATTAACCACCTGTTAGATCCGAGTTCTCAGCATCATTTGAAGCCCATCTGCATTAGTCTTGGGCAACAAAGTGGGGCTGGGTAAAAGGCAGATTTTTTCCAAGTCACTGACCATGTTGTAGTAATAGAATAATCATAGCCACCATTCATTAGTGCTCATTACGTTCCAGATGCTGAGTTAATCATTTTGCACACATTCATTTATTCAATCCTCACAATAAATCTGTGTTTAAGAGCATAATGAGGAGCTCAGATGCCAACTTTAGACAGCCTTCCAGTACCACAAAAAAATTATTGTAGCTAAATATACAAAAAAATTTTCAAAAATCTTTGAAGCAGTTTTCTATGAATTGTTCTAATTTCTATAATTTTTCTTAAAGATGCACATAAAAAATGATTACCATGATAAAAGTGGGCAAAACTTCTTGAGTGCTTACAAAGTACTAGTCTCAGTTCTAAGCACTTTCCATATATTTTCTTACCTAATCCTCACAACAACCCATAAGGTTGTATGATGGATTAAGTGCATTGATGGTCCTAATCAATGGCTGCCCTATACCAAGGAGGAGGTGGAGTGCATTTCACATCCCTCGAAATCTGAACTGGCCTCATGACTTGCTTTCGCCTATAGAAGGTGGTCAGTAGAAGTAAAGACCAGTTCCAGCCTAGATTTCAAGAGAACTTGCCTACTGCTCTTTCTCTGCCTCTGCCATGGGACTAAGGTTGGGGCAACTGGCTGAAGGATGAGAGACCACATGGAGGAGAGCTAATGGGCCCTAACTGCCAGCCAACCACTGGAAGCAGAGCCACCTAGCAACCGCAGGTGGAGCAGGTCCAGCCATGACCAGAACTGCCCTATTGAATCCAACCCAACTAAACAAATGGTTCAGAAGCCACTATGTTTCAGAATGGGTTTATGATGCAACAACAGCTAACTGAGATAAGCAGGTGCCATTTGTTTTCACTAGAAAAGGAAACCATGGCAGAGAAAGGTGGTTTGCCCAAAGTCTCACAGTGAGTGGTGGAGCTTAGGTAGGTACCCAGAAGTCTGACTCTAAATTCCACACTGTTAGTGCAAAGCTGTTCAGAGTAGATGATCTTCACTAAAGACAAGGCAAGGTGGGAAGCTGCTGGGCTCTGACACCCAACAGCCCAATTGTGACAAGAGAAGTTTCCTTCCAACCACCTGGCAGCACAGGTATCCCCATCCTTGCTCACTAGGCCAAGTACATCTTCCCTAGAGCTCTGCCTGCTCTTCCCAGGAGGAGGAATCTTTCCTCTCTGGATGTAATCTGCAAGAGACAGGAGGCAAAAAATGGTTAAATTATAGTGAATTCTTTTTTTTTTTTTAAAGATTTCATTTATTTATTTGACAGAGAGAGACAGCAAGAGAGGAAACACAAGCAGGGGGAGTGGCAGAGGGAGAAGCAGGCTCCTGGCTGAGCAGGGAGCCCGATGTGGGGCTCCATCCCAGGACTCTGGGATCATGACCTGAGCCGAAGGCAGACGCTTAACAACTGAGCCACCCAGGTGCCCCCAAATTATACTGAATTCTGAAGGAGCCCAGTGGGGACCCTGGGAAACAGTGATGTGTAACAGAATTGAGAAGGCTAGAAGAATATAAAGTAGCAGCCACACACTCAAGTCAGAGACCCATAGTAAAGTTTTATTTTAAACCAAAGACCATGGAGGGATGCCTGGGTGGCTTAGTCGGTTAAGCATCTGCCTTTGGCTCAGGTCAAATCAGGGACTAATCTCGGGGTCCAGGGATCAAGTCCCACATCAGGCTCCCTGCTCAGCGGGGAGCCTGGTTCTCCCTCTCCCTCTGCCTGCCTCTCCCCCTGTTTGTGCTCTCTCTCTCTCTGACAAATAAATAAAATCTTTAAAAAAAAAAAAAAAAAAAGACCATGGAAAGCTAGTGATGTATTTTAAATAAGGAAACATTGGGATAGTATCCATACATATAAGAAAATCAGCCTGGTTGCAACATGGAAAATGAGCTGAAAGTAACCCTGAAGATCTGGAGATGAATGCAGAGCTGGAGCAGTCGCCCAGAAGGTGACGGTGGCCAAGACTAGGGTCACGCTCATGGGAATCGAGAGAAGTAGAAGCATCCAAGGGCTGTTTAGGACGTAGGATCAACAGGACCTGGTGATGGATTAAATGAGTGAAGGAGAGGGAAAAGGCGAGGACAGCCCAATCATCAGGCCACAACAAGTAACTTACAACATGGCAATTCTACTCTATTACACACAGTGTTCCTGAGTGACAACTGGCCAGTGTCGGAAAAAAATTTGGACTGAGTCTTGCCATGGCATGAGGATTTCTGGTGGAGAGCTCTGAGTCACCCTATCTGCAAAGAATAAAGGCAGGCTTAGAAAGAGAAAATGTCAAAAATTAAACAGCCACTTGTCTTGACAGCATTAAAAATAATCTGTCACCTGCTCCTAACTTTGTTCTTGGTTACAAAGGCCATTGTTTGCGTGAACAAAGAGGGTAAGGAATTTGGAAAGAACTATTTACCCAGAGAAACTGATAAGAGCTCAGGCTGGAGGAGACTTGCATGTGAATGAGGAAGGGTGTGGGCAGCTCCAAACACAAACATTCTGTGCACTGCAAACCACTCAGGAGCTCAAAATCCCATTCATTGGAAAGAACATGGTTTCCATAGCTGCTGTTGGTAGATCCAGAATATTCTGAAAATGACCTGGCCTTTCAGGAAGAACCATTTCCCATCTGATGAATCAGAAATTCAACTCCAAGGACAATAAACTGATGGTAATTGAGGACTGAGGGTCTCCACTTTCCTCCATCGGACACCTCACCCCAGCATGCCCTCCTCCCAGCAGCTTCCCACATTGCCCGAAGTCACACTGGACCCCAGCAAGCATTCACCACATGCAGACTAAGGTCACTTCATTTTATGAAAAGTCCTTAGAGAAGGGGAGAGTTCAAGAGTAGAATCTGAGCATTCAAAAGCCGACAAGATTTTCTTCAGAGTTGTTTGGATTCTGGTTCCTCGCATCGGCTCTCTCTGCTAAACTCAGAATGACTGTCCTCGCATAGGTGATTTTCCCATTGGAATTCCTTCCCTGAACTAATTCTGGAGAACTTCAGTTTCCATTAACTAGCTAGTTGTTTTAGGTTGTGAATGTTCTTCTCTACTTGACCTGATCCTTAACTATGGGGCACTACACAGACCTATGGACAGGATTCAGCCATTTCAGTAGGAAGGGTCAGTTGAGCCCAGCAACCAAGAGCGCTTTAGTTGGCCAAGCCAAGGGCCAAATGGGAAAGGGAGAATGCTTAGCTCTCTAAAGCCAAACCTTAGAGGCTCGAAGCCAAAATCTTCCCTGCAAAGAGAAAACAGCCTCAGCCATTAGTGAGGCACTCAAGGAGGCAAACACAGAGCTGAAAAAGGAGAAGTGTTTAAAGGAAGTGCTCTTGAATGAAATTCACTGTTCTACAAGAAGTTAGCTCCCACGAATGTTAGCTAATCTGTGACAGATTGCACATACAATGAAACATTGTTTTGAAGTCAATCTTCCCCACTCCATAAAAATGACATTTTATGGCTTGTCTTGCTAATTTTTCACCCATTTAGATTCTGCTTGACAGAGAAAGTTGACATTGTTAAATAGTATTAAGTCCTCTGAGCTCCCTCAGCTGGCTAGAAAGCCCCCAACTGCTGTTACATAGATTAATCCAAGTTAAATATTTGTAACACAAACATGGGGAGAGTCTGCCTTTTGTGTTCTAGTTGTTGGGAATCACAGAAATCAATTTGGTTTCCTCAAAAAAAAAAAAAAAAAAAAAAAAAACCTATGCCCTGGGGTTATCACATTCACTTAAATACATGACACATTTACCAAATGGAGAAAAAAAAAAACTGCCAAGGGCCAGAGGCCCATTAACAACAACTTCCTATTTATCAGATTTGGGTGGCAACAGGGGAATGAATTACTGAGCTTCTGCATGCACAGCAGTCGCCTCTGCCCCTGTGTATAGAATAGATGTGTAGTCACTGACTGGTAAGAAAAATACTCCTATCATCGTTCTCCCTCATTTGGAATCTCTGACGCTCTTTGGAGTAAGACTCGACAACTTCCCAAACCTGGAAAATAGGCACGAAAACCATTTTTAAACTTAATTTTTGGACGCCAGCTTTACTTGGCAATGTGATCTAATAGGAGTTTGAGATCTGCAGTCACTAAGTCTGTGTTGAAGGCCCAGTTTGGCTCTTACTAGCTGGCTAACCTCTGGCAAATCCTTGGCATCCCAGTTTCTACAGCTGGAGAAGAAACATTACCACCTGCCTCACACATACCGAGGATCACGGGGGTCACAGCAAGTGAAAAGTGCTAGGCAACTGTCTTCCACTCACCTTCTGGAACTTACTCAAGGCTCAGAAATCTAGCTAGCATGAACAACGGGTTAGGAGTGAGGAAATTCTGTCCCATCAGCAAAGTGGGTAAACTCCTTTCCCTCACACACCTCTCCTCGGGGAGACCCATAGCTAGTGAGTGGAGCAGGATACTGAGAATCAGTCAGCTGAGCTCAAGGACCACCACCCTGATTCCTCAACTTTGTTGCAGATTGGAACACCTGGGGAGCTTTTAAACATGAAAAGTAAGGAATTTGGAAAGAACTATTTACCCAGAGAAACTGGTAAGAGCTCAGGCTGGAGAAGACTTGCGTGTGAATGAGGAAGGGGGTGGGCAGCTCCAAATACCGACATTCTGTGCACTGCAAACCACTCAGGAGCTCAAAATCCCATTCATTGGAAAGAACATGGTTTCCAGCAGCAGCACCATTTTTCAAAGCCACTGAGGTGGTTCCACTATACAGCAAAGTTTGGGACCCTCAGCCCAACTCCCCCTTTAGTCACCTAAGGATTCCTTTCATCCTCTTGGTTCTACACTCTGTCCAACTTTGAAATGAGAATTGAAGCCCAGGACACTAAATTTTGAGCCTCTGTCCCTCCCTCCAGTAAGCCTAGTAGCTATCTGCCCCACCACTTACATCCAGCTGGGAAATGTGAACCATGAGTAAGCAGAGGGCAGCTGGGAATAGGGAGGTGAGCCTAGAGCTGGGGAGAGCACAGGCACCCCTTCCCACACTGGGTGAACAGCAGGGTAACATAAAAAGAGATTTCGAGGTCAAATAAAATTGGGCTATTCCGAGTTCCCCAAAGTTAAGCAGATTTCTTCATTGCAGAACTTCTCAGATCCTTTAAGTTGGAGTATGATTCTGAATCTGCCAGAGAGGATTGTAATAGCATGTCTCCCCATGGAAACCTTCATTTTCTCAGAGCATGTCAAGGACTAGTGTTTCAAAGAATATACTTTGAGAAGCTTAGAGCAATGTTGGGGGTAGGGGACATTTGGCAATATCTGGAGGCACCCTTGGTTGTCACAGCTGGGGGTTGGTAGCTGTTCCCGGCATCCAGTGGACAAGGGCCAGGGAGGCTGATAAACATCCAACAGGCAGGAGAGCCCCCCACGACAAAGATTTACTGGCCCCCAGTGTCACTAGCAGTGCAATAAAAAAGCCCTGGCCTAGAGTGATCTCTTCTCTCAGAGGCCACCATCCAGACCATAGCTTCAGAAATGGAAGATGAGAGAAAAAGATAGGAGAGAGAGCACAGGCGTAGGAGGAAAAAGGAACAAAGGAATAAATTGAGAGAAGAAACAGAAAAGAATGAAGGAAGAGACGGGGGGCGGGGGGGGAGGACAAAAGAAGACAGATTCACAACTGCCAAAACTTGGAAGAGACCAAGATGTCCTTCAGCAGGTGAATGGATGAACATGGATGAACGGTGGCACAGCCAGACAGTGGACTATGACTCAGCACTAAAAAGAAATGAGCCATCAGGCCATGAAAAGACATGGAGGAAACCTACAAGCATATCGCTAAATGAAAGAAGCCAACCTGAAAAGGCTCCATACTGTATGTTTCCAGCAGATGACGTCTGGAAAAGGCGACACTGTGGACACTGTACAAAGCTCCGTGGTTGTCCAGGGGCTTGGAGGGAGGGGAGAAGAGGCAGAGCGCAGAGGATTTTTAGGGCAGTGAAAATACTCGCCTACAATAATCGTGGACACGTGTCGTGATACATTTGTGCAAACCCATGGAAAGGACAATACTGAGTGTGAACCCTAGTTGAAACCGCGAACCCCGGGTGATAATGGCGTGCCTCAGTGGTGACACTTCCCCGCTCTGGTGGGGGACGGGGATGGCCGGGGAGGCCGTGCATCCATGGGGACGGGGATCTATGGGAACTCTCTGTACCGCCTGGTCCATTTCGCTGTGAACCCAAAACTGCTGGAAAAAGGAAAAAAGAAGCCAGAGCAGCACGCTGATGTGAACTGGCCCCAGCCTCCTCGCGCCTTTATTACTTCTGTGAGTTTAGGAAAGGTGGTGATTCTGCTCCTCAGAGGGCAGGAGCTGGCGGCTGGCAGCGAGGAAGACAGACGGAAGGCAGGAGGTCTTCTTTGGCCGAGCGCTCCGTGCCCAGGCTCCTCGGAGGCCTCAGACCCTGCTGGGCTTCTTGGGGTCCTTGTTCTTGGCGGGCATGAAGGAGTAGAGCTCCTCAATGAGCATCTCCATCCGGGCGGTGACCTCGGTCACCGTGTCGATGACCAGCTTCTGCTGCAGCTTCAGCTTGTTGTTCTCCCACAGGGCCTTGTTCTCCTCCTGGAAGATCCTGTGCTCCTCGCGAAGCACGTGCAGGGCCCTGTTCTCCTCCTGCAGGAGCCGGTTCTCCTCGCGGAGGAGCTGCAGGCTCTGGTTCTCCTCGCACAGGGCCTGCAGCGCCTGGTTCATCTCTCTCAGCAGCTCCAGACACTGGCTCCCGTCGGGCAGGCCGGAGCCGGCCTTGACCTCCTCGTCCCCAGAAGAGCCGGGCAGGTTGCTGACCATCTGGCGCAGGACCCGGAGCGTCTTGGAGTCCTCCTGGGGGGCCGGGGGCCCCTTGGACTCCTCGAAAGGGGAGGAGAGGCCTGTGCTCTGGTCTGGCAGCAGCCCGGGGACGTGGGGCTCCTCATGGGGCAAGGGGGCGGGCTTGGTCTCCTCCCCGGGGCCTGCCTTCTCCTCCGTCTGGACCCAGTAGGCCTTCCTCTGCTCCAGCAGCAGCTGCAGGGCCCTGTTCTCCTCCCTGAGCAGCTGAAGGGTGCTGTTCTCCTTGCTGCAGTGCATCTGCAAGGCCGTGTCCTTCTTTACCACTTCCAGGCCCACGATGTCCTTGTGCAGCAGCGGTGAGGAGGCCCTGCTCTCGTCCCGGCCGAGTGTGGCCTTGTGTTCCTCCCAGAAGACCTGCAGGATCTTGTTCTCCTTGCGGAGAGTCTTGTTCTCCTCCCGCAGCGCCTTGTTCTCCTCCCTCAGCGCCTTGTTCTCCTCCCACAGCAGGTACTCCTTGGCCAGTCTCTTGTGGTGCAGCTTATGGTGGAAAGAGGAGGACGGAGAGAAGTAGGGGGACTGGAGGCGGCAGTTTTCGTTCACCCACCGCCCATCCTGGAAGACAAACATCTCATCGCTGAGCTGTACTCGCGGAGGGTTGTAATCCAGCTCCAGGTCGGCCTGGGAGGTGGGGCGCTCCATGGGGTCCAAGGGCACCGAGGAGAAGCGATTCAGCGGGTACGAGTGCTGGCTGACCACTCGGCGGCTCAGCCGGGGCAGGGCAGCCTGCCGGGCACAGCGTGGGGTGGGGTACAAGTTGTGGAGCTTCAGGAAAGGCTCGGCTGTGCCCCTCTGTGGGAGAGAACAGGGAAGCCCACAGTTAGTGAAGGAGCTGACCCCCCAAGGCTGCTCGCACAACACCCCACAATTAACTCAGTCTGATCTTCCCGCTTGGCCACAGAGGACACTTTTGCATTTGGCCTCATGGGGTCCTCTCAAGGAAATACAATTGATCCTTATTATTTGCAGCAGTTCTGTTTTGTAAAATTACTGCAAACACTGAAGTCCCAAATACCAAACCATTGCCCCTAGGAGAAATGTAGGGTTAGGTTCCTGCCAGCCTCTAGCCATGGTTCTGTCAATCAGTCAATACATAACCTTGTATTTATATGTATCAATAAATAAAAAAGATTTTATTTATTGATCTGAGAGAGATGAACCATATAAATATATGAATTTATATTCAATGTCTTCCACTGAAAGACACCTTATGTGGTATGTATTATTGATTCATTAACATTGAACTTTCGGCCAACAGCACTGCCTCTCACGCCTGAACAGAGCGTATCTAACCCATGTTTTCTCCATAAGACACTTCACACCTTCTTTCATTTAGGAACACTGGCCAGCCCTTCAATATACCGGGGGGCCATTTGAAACTGTGAAATCACCCAAAAAAAGCACAGAAATGTGAAAAAACGTGGCACTACATAAACTGTGCAAAGCACATCATTTTACCGTGTGAGAGCAGAGACAAGCCTCCTTATCTAGAATGTGCGCATCAAGGGAGTTAAATTTTTCGTCACTCTGTGCACGTCTGTAAATGACCACCAAAGTGCCACAGAGATTGATTGGATGGTTACAGATTTCAGTGAGTGGGAAAATACACAAATAGGGAATCCACGAATAATGGCAATCACATATATATTGTGCAGGTTGAAGGCATTGACTAGGAGTCAACAAATATTTTGATTCCCAGTCCCACTATTTTGTCAGTTACAAGAATATGGCAAGTTATTTGCATTTCAGTTTCCACATTTTCAACTTGGGATAACTACATCTACCACCTTTCCTCACAGAGCTCTTTTTAGGATGACTAGAGATAATGCATGAAAATATGAAACGTGGGCTCTGGCACACTTCTGTCACCTTAGAGGAGGAACAAACACGCTTCTCAATCAACCCCAGCTACAGATATGTACCCACCATGGGCACGGGCAGAGGAGCAGCATGAATCACCCCAACAGACACCCAAGTCGCTGTGTCCAAAATGGTTGTGCTATCCGTCAGCCGAGTCTGCTCCCTTGCCCCATTCAGGCTCGTCCTTCCCTCTTAGCCACCCTAATCTGTCCTTCCAGCGGCCCCTTTCACATCTGCCAACAGAGTGTTAGGCTCAAAGCAGAGTCCAGTGGGTAATTTTGGAAAAGAAGGGCACCATCATAGACATATCACTGAGCAGTGAGAGTTCAATTCATCTCAAGACCATCATATAAAAAGGGGATCAGAGCCACAGAGCTTAAATCCAATAAGCCAGTAGCTCTTACACTTTCCATTGTAGAATACTCAGCTGAGTATGTTTTAAATGCAGATTTCTTTTTTTAAAGATTTTACTTATTGATTTGAGAGAGGGGGAAAGAGCACGAGTGGGTTGGGAGGGTCAGAGGGAGAGGGAAAAGCAGACTCCCCACTGAACAGGGAACCAGAAGTGAGGCTCGATCCCAGGACCTGGAATCATGACCTGAGCCAAAGGCAGATGCTTAACCAACTGAGCCACCCAGGCGCCCCTTAAATGCAGATTTCTGAGTTCCTTACTTGTAAGACTGATTCACTTACTATGGGGTATGGTCCGGGAATCTGCATTTCCAACCAGTTCCCTCAAGTGATTCTGGCTGCCGGTGGTCAGGAAAGCTCTGAGTCAGCTAGAATGTGCAGTTTGCCTGGGTGGAAGTTGTACCAGGGTTAAAGGCCGAGGTGTCAAGACTGGGGGTCACAAGATTCTCATCCTGGTTCTGTCGCTGATGAGCAGTGTGAAACTGGAAACTTTCACCCTCTCTGAGACCCAAATTTTTTACTAGTGAAAAAGAGACAGCCAGACTCCCTGATCTTAAAGGCACCTTCAAGGAGTGCCTGGGTGACTTATTCGGTTGAGCATCCAACTCTTGGTTTCGACTCAGGTTGTGATCTCATGGGTCATGGGATTGAGCCCCGTGTCGGGCTCGGCACTCAGCTGGGATCTGCTTGAAGATTCTCTCCCTCTGCCCCCACTCACACGCACTGTCTCTCTCTCTGTCTAAAATAAATAAATAAATCTTAAAAAAAAAAAAAAAGACACCTTCCAACATTTAAAATCAGTGAAATATGCCCTGTTTAGTGCACCACACCATTGTGAGGACTGAATGAGATAATGATTGCAAAAATGTTTTTAAAACTGCCAAGTGCCATCGAAATGTACGGTATCGTTGTCAAGAAAAGTAGGTTTCACTAATGGAAGAATTCTGAGGTGTATGCAGAAAGTGGGGAACAGGTGGAATGCATCCTGAAGAAGAGGTAAGAATTGCAGCAATGAATTTAAATAAAAATAAGATCATGATAGCTACTTCTAAATACACCAAAGGCATCTCATCATAAGTACATTGCAATGCTCTCCAAATATCAATTCCTCATTCCTTAGGTTATTTTCACAATTTTACAGATAGAGAAGATAGAAAACAAGTCAGGTTATCTGCATTATATATATGGGTATAGAGAGAAAATATAATTTGCACAGTGTATCATGTTGGCTCGAATTCTTTAAGACCCAAAGAGCTAGATAAATAGAAGGCTCAGTTCTATGCTATTAACTTTGCAATAAGCACATGTCATTAACTTTATAAGGAAGGATGTGCTTAATCTTCTAGATAGTGAGGGTCCAGGGGCATTCTGTAATCAGAACCTTATTTGCTTTAAATCAATCCAGCCTCCATGGTTTTCATATTTCTCAATTGGAAGAGCCCATTGGCTCTTGTGGCTGAACCTGTGACCAGAATGAACCACACTGTGGGCAGCCCAGCCCATTTAAGGTCCCTTGGTCCCAGATTTCTGGGAAGATTAGCCACAGTCATTAAGGAGCAGATCATGAGAGGTCCTTTCCTCCAATGCAGGCCTCTTTCACAGCAGAATCTCGTTCTAGAAAACATCACTATGGAAATGGTGGCTTTAGTCAACAGGTTGGATCCCAATCTTGAGAAGAAGGAAACAAATATTGAGCTCCCATTTTGTGCCAGACCTGCCTCACAACACTGACTTAATGAAGTGTTGTTACTATTATTCCCATTTTACAGATGGAGAAGCAAACTCAGGGTCAAAGTTAAATAACCAGTGCGAGTTCACCCACTAAAGTCACCAACCCAGCCCTAGCTGCCTGAACTTACATGGGTGGGGCACACACGCAGGAAATCGCCATGGATTTAACAAAGGACTTGCAGTAGTTAGGGGGCGAAGATAGTTCCGTGCTAACTTCGTATTATGGCAAACTTCAAACATACACACAGAGAAAGAGAAGAGCGCATTAAACGTCCAAATATCCTCACCCAGCTTCCGCAGTTATGAAATCAAGGCCATGCGTTTCATCTGTACGTCCACTCAACATTGCCACCACGCCCCCGCCACTGCACTCTTTTGAAGCAAAGTGTAGACATGTTATTTTACCCATAAATACATTGATGTGTATCTTTTCGACAAAGCATCAATACCATTAACAATGATCACTTACTATCAGCAAATACTGAGTCAGTGCTCAAATTCCCCCAATTGTCTTATTTCTATTTTATGATTATTTCATTTCAATCAGAGATATGCATCTTGACCCAACTGCACATCCAAAGACAAATCACTAGTGCTTTCTACTGTTTATTACTGTTCCGAGTATCCATGATGGTCTTTAAATCATCACATCCAGCTGCCTTTATTCGGCCTTGGGTACCCAAGGAACTTTCGACTGTCCCCTCAGCAGAAATGCACTAAATAAAACCTTACCATGTGGGTGGTGGATCCCTAGCTATGAAAAATCTGGATACTTGGGCCCTTATCCTTATGCATGCCATCAGGTGACCTTGGTCACATCCTAGCACCCTCCGACCTTGGTTTCCACATCTGTATAATGAGGGGTCAGTGACATGATCACTAAATGTCCTCTTGGTCTAACTTTCTCTGGTCCAGTAGATCCATGTTTGTAAATGGGCACCACTATGGCCCTAGCAACTCTCATTACCAACCTTAACATCCTGTCCCCTCCTTTAAATGGCCAATGTTTCCCACACAGACTCTGTGCCTTCTTGGTTACATGCGCACAGCACCTGATTCAGAAAATGTTGATGGGCTAATAGGACCACTTTAATTCCTTCCCCAGAACCCAATGCTCCTCTCATAATTGTCCTATATCTTCCCTCCTATTCCCAGACAGGATCAAGAAGGAGGTCAAGTCCAGTGTTGCCTCATGGCCTAGTGTCTTAGATAGAACACAAAAACATTTAAAAATTCTTTAACAGTCATGTATTTATTTTAGTGATTATTAGAAGAATATACCTGTTTTATCAAACCCATAATCCTATGGATAGTATCAAGAGGCTAAAGTAAATCAGCATCTTCTTCTGAAACTGAAATTTAAGGAAAAATGCCAAATATCCAGGCATTTCAGAGATGCCAGGAATCATGATTAAACTCTAAGACAAGAGAAAACATTAAGACAAGACAAATTATTTCTTTCCCCAATTCCAATCGGACCTAGCTGGACTTAGTCCTTCAAGTCTCCTTCATGGGGGCGCCTGGGTGGCTCAGTTGGTTAAGCCACTGCCTTTGGCTCAGGTCATGATCCCGGGGTCCTGGGATTGAGTCCCACATCGGGCTCTCTGCTCAGCAGGGAGCCTGCTTCTCCCTCTCCCTCAGTCCCTCTGGCTCCCCACCCCCACTTATGCTCTCTCTCAAAATAAAATCTTTAAAATGTAAATAAAAACTAATAAGGATTTTTAAAAAAAGAAAGAAAGAAAGACTCCTTCTTGGCCTTGAGAAAACTCCCCACCCTAAGTCTATTTCCACTCTGCATGTTCCTGCACCAATTCTTCCTCCACATTTATGTTGATGAATCGACTAACATTAATTTGGCATCTGGTCTCAGACCCTACCTCCAGGGAACTTCCAGTCAATTTGAAAATTCAGTGAATAGCACCAATGATTGCTTGGTGCATGAGGGAGGTCCAAGTGCAGCAGGCATTAATGTAGGCTATGAGACGTGGGGATCAAGGGACCAGGCATCACAAAATCCAAAAAGAGTCCCGGCTCAACACTGTATGAGTGCGTGGCCTTTACAAAATCATTTCATTTCTGTGCCTCCATTTCCATATCTAGGAAATGTAGATGCAAACGTGATGCAGAGTCACCCCATGTTTGTACAGTGACCAACTTTAGAGGGTGCCAGTCACAGCTGCTGTTGCAGTGCACAACCTGTCCAATCATCCACAGCAACCTGACTAACACCTGCCCTATTTCTTTCAGGGAGTTTGTTGTAGAGTTCAAAAATGAAAGGAGAACACGTGACATTTTCTTTGTTTATAGAGAGCTACAAAGATGATTACGGCAGATTCAGAAGAGAAGATGCTTAGATTTTCTTAAAGGAAGATATATAGAACAAGAAAAAGGAAATAACACATACTAGACTGATGACTATTATGTGATGATATGCTAGCTGATTTCCATATTCATATGCACTATCTTACAGAGAAGAACGACCAGGTTTTACCAAAGATCACATAGCCAGCCCAGGGGAAGGGCCAGGGTGTAAAACAGGATATCTGACTCCAAACCACACACTCATTCTCGCTCTTCACGATGCCCAGATAGTTTATTTTGCATGTGCTGATATCATTCCTTTGCAGTGGTTCTCTTCTGCCCTGTCCCATCTTCTCCCCAAATGGATAAATTACAGTTCTCTAAGGACAGTGACCTGTCCCTTATTTATTTATGACACGCCTGGCACTCTTCACATACAGTGGAGGTATAATGAGTCCTTGCCAGTGAACTAAGCAACCAAAATGCTTGGAAAGGTAAGGAAGAGATATTAGCTTGAATGATGTAAAACCATCAACACTGTACGGTCCGTGACCTACAGAAGTGATTTCATATGTCTTAATATATTTAGTGGATTTCGTGAAGTTATAGCTTCATTTCGGTTCGTATTTTTAAACTGCACAGCTGTTACTGTGTGGTGGAAAATCTAAAGCAGTGGGGCTTTCCCCTGGGAATTCCACAAAACCCTAGGTCAGTCTATGTAATCCTTAAGCGAGGCTGCCCCCTGCGTGCGAGCATGCTGGTTTTCATGTCCCCATCTTTTTTTTTTTTTTAAAGATTTATTTATTTATTTATTTGAGAGAATGAGAGACAGAGAGCATGAGAGGGAGGAGGGTCAGAGGGAGAAGCAGGCTCCCCGCTGAGCAGGGAGCCCGACGCGGGACTCGATCCCGGGACTCCAGGATCATGACCTGAGCCGAAGGCAGTCGCTTAACCAACTGAGCCACCCAGGCACCCTTCATGTCCCCATCTTGAACCTATAATCCAGTGAGGGTAGAGGCCCTAAATTCCCAGCAGCTTTGGGCTCAAAATCCCATTTTTTAGTGCTCTTGAGAGAGTCACTTCAATTCTCTGAATGTCACCTTTAAAATAGAACCTAAACATAGAGCTGCTCTGCCTACTTCCTGGGGTTGGGGCGAAAGGCCAAGAAAGTGGTAAGTAAGCAGACATAAAGACCAAGCAGATGACCAGTTCTGCTGCTAAGGCGTCAATGTTCCTGGCCTAAAGCACTATAGCAAATGCTGAATATATTTATTTACCGAAGGCTTTCCAAGGAGCGAGCATGTGAGTTAGGCAGACACATGAGATACAAAACCCCAGGACTTCTCAGCCTGTTTGAAGCCAGCCCGTTCTCCATAGGTCTCTTCAGCCGGTGGTATCACTTCATGGACTAAACGAATCTGTCTTTGATGTCCTTGAGGCCTGACAAGACGTCTGGGCCTCTCAGGAGAACTCCAAAAGGTTCTTCTAAGCCTGGGAGGTAGAGCCTACGGCCCCCAGACCAGGCATGGCCCACATTTCCCATGGAGGAAAGACTGTCTCTTCCCTGATCTATGGGAAATGCCTACCTACGTGGATACAGACCCAGTAGGGGAAAGAGGAAAAGCTTGGTTTCTTCATGAAACGATGGATGCCTATGAGGATGGATGCAGGAAGGGGAATACAACTGGCCATGGGCTCATCATTCCTTACCACCACCTTGTTAGGAAGAGAACCAAGAGACTCTGCCCTCAGGAGCACTGTGCTCACTGTTGTAACCTAAGATGCCTTAGTGCCAGGGATCCAGAAAGGGGAACAGACACAGAGAGCTAAGAGTTGACCTGGCCCCTCCGGGTGGCATATGCCAAGCTTGTGGTGTAGCGGAGAGAGTGGACACTGGCCTGGGGGTCAAGCCCCTCACTCCAGCTCTGCCATTACCAGAGGGGCAGCTGGGGTTCCCAGTTCCCATGCCTCTACCATCCCTACCTCACACTAGCATCGCCCAGTGCCTGCCACATGGCCAAATCAGTGCTGAGTCCATATTTTTTCCTCCCCTCTTCACCAGGTCAGTCCTTTCCCACGAGCCATGCACCCTCTCATTTGGGGAGGTCTAACGAGTACGCTGGTCCCTTCACAGTCCTGGTGATCATCTAAATGTAGAGATACCTGCGCCCCTCCCCCGAGTGCCAGCCTAGAGCATCCTGGCAGGTGTCTGAAACCTGGCCTATGACTTGGGTCTCCTCGGCAGGTGTACCCATGAGGCTACATTTGCCCGTGCAGGGCAAATGTACATCCCGTGCCCTCTGTGCCCTCCGAGACCCCCACCGTGGCACCAGGTCCTGCCGTGCAGGAAGTGCCTGGCCCCAGAACCAGCCGGAGCCTTCTCAGAGCACCCCCCGGTTCCGTTCCCCTTCTCTCCTCCTTCGCACTGGCCTCTTTCTGGAAGCTCAGCAGGGAGAGCTGTGGTAGGTGTGGACGGAAGACTTTTTCCCCTCTCTCTGTCACATGATCACTATACCTAGCCCTATTCCCTCCCCCCACACCCAGCCCCACCCCCAGGCTGGCCTCCTCTTCCTGTCCCTTAGTAATGATGAGATTGATCTCTGTGGGCTGTGAATAAACCATAGGAGCAACACCCACCCTCAGGGGAGAGTAGTGGCCAGCAGAACGAGATGGCAAGAGTCAGACCTAAAAGGAAGTTTCCTGGAGCTGCAGGAACCCTGTGGGCAAGCCATCCTGTCTAGCCATCAGGCCAAAGGTAGCTTATATTCTAGGCTTCACAGGCTGAAACTGATGAAGTGGCTGCTCGTTACAAAGTTATAAGGATAATGTGAAAACAGAGCCAGAAAGTTCTTGGGTCCTGTTTTTCCCTCCTGCTGAACATACTTGCTAAGATTGTTACAATTATCTCCACCTATTGAAAGAATGCTAAAGGTCTTCTTTGTAATCTTGCTCTTCAGCAAATCCTTAAGAGATGGCTTTAGAAAACATATGTATAATTTTATTATCTGTATTATATATCCTTATGTAGTTATGTATTATATATGTAGTATATATTAAATATACATATTATAAATATATATATATGTATATATGGGATGCCCTCTGGCGTTCGACCCTGTTCCTACACATCCCCATATCTAGCTTTCGGGTAGTTACCTCCGCATTGGGTCCCTCCAGCCTACATTTCAGCCCCTCTGGTTGCACAGCCATGATCTTCCAACAGGGCCTTAGGTGACTCTGGAGAAGCCAGGCTGCCCCCTTTGTGACATAGCAGCAGGAGAAACAATCCAGTGAGGAGAACCCCACCAAGGAAACGGCTGCTTAGGAGACCTGAGGAGGAGACCTCGAGACCTTATCCGTTCACTGGCCTCCCCCCCTTCTGAGTCCCCCTTCCACCCTATCTTCAGTATACAGCAGGCCTCAGTTCTCTTGGCCCCTCCAAATCACCCTGTACCTTTTGGTCCAGGTCCTAGGCTTTCTACTCATGTATTCAGCCATATGCATTTGGTTCCAAGTCCCAGTTCTCATTCTCCCCCAGAAATCCGAGTGGTCACACAAGAGCAAGCACCAAAAGATCGAAGTCTGGGAAGACTGGCGCATTTCAGAGTGTCATAGAAACTTTAAGTGCTGTGAGGGCCAGAAGTTCTTACCAGGTCACCAAACCCCCCTTCCTCATTTGAGGGTATGATGAACCCAAGACCCAGAGCGGCTAAGTGAACTCCCCTTGGCACAGGGTTGGTTGCAACTTGAGGTCCTGACTCTGCTCATTCTACAATATCGTGCGACAGCTTTGAAAGAGGAGGGTTATACCGGCTACGAGGAAGTTACACCCTTCTGTGATTATCCCTACCTGAGGTAGAACCACATTGATTGGGATTTCTAGGCTTTCAGATCTGGTGTCTCTTTTTCTCGTAATATTTGGCCTCGAGTGCTGTGGAAAAGAGAAAACAAGACGATTTCTGCTTCCCAGCCCATCCTCTGAGCCCCAATTGCTCAACCTGAAAAACAGAAGACTTTCTACTCACTTATCCCCCCTTGTCCACTATGTACATTATGAAAATCGGAGTCTGAAAGAAGTGAAGATGGTATCTGACAAGATGCGTATCTCTGGACAGAAATTTAGACAGGTATTATAGTTGGTGTAAAAACCTTCCAAAAAGTCTTTGGAGCAGAGATACCCATACCTACTACCTATTCTAAGATGATTACTTCTATCTCAAGTAAAAAGCCATACCAGTGTTAAGTGCCAGGTATAGGTCCTATGCAGGAGCTGGTCACCAAAACACGCAGAACATTCCAGAGGTGACATCACAAAACAATATGGTGTTTTTCAGGTCTCATGGTCTCTCTGAGCATCACAGGTGGGAATGAGGCATCTGACAGTCAGGGAGAGTTCACCCTGGTTGTGTCTACCTGGCCAGTCATGGTCAGTGTGACACACAATAACCCAAACATTAGCCCCCTGTTTGGTCATCCTTGCTGCTATTCCCATCCCCACTGCCTGGCTGGGCTGAGATCTCTATCCTCTCTCTAGAGCTAGCATCTTCTACTTGGAGTTGTATCACTCAAGAAGGAAGAAACCCAAACTGAACTCATTCCAGGCCAAGAGAAGACAATAGGCCTGAGATATTTTCTGACATCAACCAATTCTCCTCCAATTCTCTGAGGCCCACTGGATGTCAATTCAATTCTGCCACAATCTCTCTGGAGTTGGTGTCAGGTCACCTGAGTTCAAGGACTCAGTCCCGCAAGACTGCCCCCACTTCAGACACCAGGCGCAACTCCCAGGCCACCAGTGTTTCCAACCTGACCAGCTATAAATTGGGGGTTCCCACAAACCCCTCCTCAGCTTCAATAATTTGCTAGGATAGCTAACAGGATGCAGGAAAACACCTTACTTATGATTAGTCTTATTATAAAAGAGACAACTCAGAACAGCCAAACGGAAGATGCTTAGGGCAAGGTACAGGGAGAAAAGAACACGGAGCTTCCACATCCTCGCAGGTCATACCGCCATCCTGGCTTCCCCATGTGTTCACCAACCCGGAAGCTCTCCTGACCCTATTGCTTGAGGGTTTTTATGGAGGTCTCATTACCTGGTCATGGTTGATTAAATCATTGGCCATTGGTGACGGAAAATTTCCAGCCCGACCCCTCCTTTTCCCAGAGGTGGAGGAGTGAGATGCTGAAAGTTCCAACCAGCTAATGACATGGCTGATTCCTCTGGCAACCAGTGCCCATCCTGAAGCCATCTAGGGGCCACCAAGAGTCACTGCATTAGCATAAACTCAGGTGTGTTCCAGATGGGCTCCTTATGAATAATAAAAGGCACGTCAATCGCTCAGGAAATTCCAAGGGTTTGAGGACCTCCATGCCAGGAACTGGGAACAAAAACCAAGTATATGTTTTTATTATGCGACATGTAGAAACTGCACCAAGACCACGGTGCTGACGTCTGGGCTTCGTGCAAGGGGCAGACCAGCCCGCGGGCCTCAACTCTTGTCAAATTATTTGCCTCTACAGACTGTAAGTGGGAGCCTCCTTCTGTTTCCTAAGGCTCCTATTAGGCAAAGAGCTCCAGTTACACCTGTTATGCAGTATGTGGGGGAAGGGAGCAGTAGACCAGGCTCAGCAGATCCAGGGACACCATAACTGCCCCTGGAATCTTCCACACCCAAATTACAAGCAAGCCTTGCTTTAAGAAAATCCAATGTACAAGAATTCAAAGATACATGTATGGCAAAACCAAGAAGGTAATTAATCACATCATCAAAAAATTGACGGCAGGTTCAGTTGAGCACTTCCTCCCACAGAAGTTGCTTCTAGGGCCAAGGAGCATGAGCTCTGCCCTGCAAAGCAAGGTTCTGCCCAGAGAAAGGAATCTGCCAGTAAGCCTGACATGTTTTATTACTATTATATATATACATATAATAAATCATTCACATTTATTACTTTCATTTTAAAGGGGAACTTCTCCAAGTGTTTCTTTTTTTAATTTCATTTCATGTTGTAATTGTGGTCATAAACATATAACATTAAATTTACGATCTTAAGCATTTTTAAGTATACACAATTCAGTAGTGTTAACTATATTCACATCACTGTGCAAACATCTCTCTGGAAGTTTTTCATCTTGCAAAACTGAAACTCGAATTCTCCCTCCCAACGCCTCCCAACCCTTGGCAACCACCTTTCTACTTTCTCTTTCTGTAATTTTGACTACTTTAGACACCTCAAAGGAGTAGAATCACACAGTATGTGTCTTTTCATGACTAGTTTTTTTACTTAGCATAACGTCCTCGATGTTCCTCCACATTGTGACCGGCTCTCCTTTTTTAAGGCTGCATCATATTCTTTTGTATTTATGTATTATATTTTCTTTACCCATTCACTTACTGATGAACATTTGGGTCATTCCTACCTCTTGGCTACTGCGAATAATGTTGCAATGGGTATGCAAATATCTCTTCAGGATCCTGCTTTAAATTCTTTTGGATATATACCCAGAAGTAGGATTGCTGGATTATATACAGTTTTATTTTTAATTTTTTGAAGAACCTCCATACTGCTTTCCCATAGCTGCTGCGCCATCCTTTTACATTCCCATCAACAGCTCACAAGGGTTCCAGTTTTTCACATCCTTATCAACACTTGTTTTCTGTTTCTCCAAGGGTTTCTAGTGGTTAACTCTCATACTGTTGGAAAACTTGGTTCAGTTTTCCCTTATAGACGCACCTCACAGAAGCACCTGCACGTCCCCCTTCGGGGCTGATCTGGGAAGTCTAAACAAAGAGGGAACTCGCTATGTTCATGTCCAAGGGCTGCCCAAACAAAGGACCATGAAACGAATGGCTTAAAACAACAGCAATTTATTGTCTCACAGTTCTGGAGGCCAAAAGTCAAAATCATTGGCAGGACCATGCTCCCTCTGAAACCCATAGGGGTGAACCCTCCCTTGCCTCTCCTCTGGTTTCTGAGGGTTGTTCACAATTCTTGCCCCTCCTCGATCTGCACCTGCCCCACTTACATCTCAGCCTCCGCCATCACATGGCCTTCTCCCGTTGTGTGTCCACAACTGTTCTCCTCCCCTTATAGAGACGCCAGTCGTACTGGATTAAGGGTCTACCCTATTCCAGTATAACCTCATCTTAATCACATCTGCAATGACTCTATTTCCAAATGAGGTCATATTCTGAAGTATTTGGGGGTTTTTACTTCAACATATCTTTTGGGGGTGGGGGGATACAATTCAACCCATAACAGAAGCTAATATTAACCTAATGAGCACCAGCACAGTGCCAGATACTTTATATGTGCTAATTTACTTAATCAGAGTCACTGGCACGTATGCAAGTCCTCCCACCTTGGGTGATAGCCCACCCTTGGGGTCCCTAAGCCCATCGCCCTGGCCCATCTCCAACAGGTTCAGTTGAACCCCTTCCTCCCACAGAAGATAGCTTTGGTGCCAAGGAGCACAGCTCTTCCCTGCAAGGCTCCTCATGGACAAAGGAATCTGCTAGTAAGCCTGATGTATTTTATTACTATTATTCATATTACATATTATTTATATTTGTTATTATTTTCACTGTGTGATTTTTGCCTGCTCTCAGTTGCCCTGCCTTCTCCACGCTTTTGGCCATCTGGCACCTAGTTCCAGGCAGTGGTAAAATCCTTACCCCAGCCCTGCCCTGAGGTCATATCTGCAGAAACACCCCACCCTATTTAAGTTCCTCTTGGCTTTCTACTGTGACACGTCCCCCAAATTATACCCATGATCTCAGGGGAAACTAAAGGAATAGTTCATTCCTAGAAAGGAAGTCTCGCTATTGGACCATCACAAAAATTCCCAGGGTCCAGATGAAGGTGTAAATCATTCCTTTTTCCATTTCAGTGCCAAGTGGTCCAGCAGAGTCCTCCTCTGATGGGTGTCTGGGGACCCTGCTCTCTGTGGGCTCCCTCCCTCCTCACCTCTGCCTTAGTCCTTTGCCTTTCTCTGCTCAGAGGCCTGGATCCAGGTGAAGGGGCAGCCACCAGATCTGTGGCTGACAGTGATGGTTCTCACAGCAAATCAATGACTCATTACCCGCTGTTATCTGAGCACAGACCCTCCCTCCCCATCCTGCCAGGGGGTTTGCTGGGGGAAGGGAAGAAAACAAATGGACACATGGACTGCCCTACCACATTAGCATAAAAATAACTTCTTTTATTGAGCCCAAAGGAAGGGCACTGATAAGAATAAATGAGGATGATGGGGCCCCTGGGTGGCACAGTCAGTTAAGCATCCAGCTCTTGGTTTCTGCTCAGGTTGTGATGGTGAAATCAAGCCCCACATCAAGCTCTGCACTCAGCACAGAATCTGCTTGGGATTCTCTCTCTCCCTCCCCCTCTGCCCCTCCCCACCCCGGTACTCACTCGTTCTCTCTAAAATAAGTAAATAAATCTTAAAAACAAAGAATAAATGAGGAGGCAAATAGCAAGGTCATGGACACTGGCATCAGCAGACTGTGCCGATCTAGAGGCCAAGAAATAGCTTCTATATGTCTTAGCTCAGTCTCCCACAACAAAATGCCACAGACTGGGTGACTTAAGTAACAAATACTTATTTCTCACAGTCCTGGAGGCTGGGAAGTCCAAGATCAAGGTGTTAGCAGATTTGGTTCCTGATGAGACCTATTTCCTGGCTTGCAGTCGGCCACCTCCTCACTGTGTCTTCACATGGCAGAGTGTGTGTGTGTGTGTGTGTGTGTGTGTGTGTGTGTGTGTGTGCATGTTCTGGTCTCTCTCCCTCTCTAATAAGGACATTAATCCCATCCTCAAGACTTCACTAAACCTAATTGCCTCCCAAAGGCCAAACCTCCAAATACCATCACACTGGGGATCAGGGCTTCAACATATGACTTTTGGAGGGACACAAACATTCCGTCTCTACGCTACTTGACTTGGGCAAGTCACCCCACCTCTCAGAAGCTCAGGTTTCTCATTTCCAAAAGGAGGAAATCGTATGTAATTTGAGATAACATGCATAAAGAAGCTGACACTTAGCAAGTTCTAAATAAATAATCATCGCCTCAGAGCCCTCCTACCAAACTGTCTTGCTCCCTTTGACTTAAAATCTCAAGCCGCTGACACACGACTGGGGCTGCTCTTAAAAAGTCTTGCTCCTACAGCTTACGTGAAGCCTTTATCTTTGCCTGATTGATTGATTGATTGGTTTTTGTAGCTTTATTTTTTTTTTAAAGATTTTATTCATTTATTTGACAGAGACACAGCGAGAGAGGGAACACAAGCAGGGGGAGTGGGAGAGGGAGAAGCAGGCTTCCCACGGAGCAGGGAGCCCGATGCGGGGCTCGATCCCAGGACCCCGGGATCATGACCCGAGCCGAAGGCAGACGCCCAACCGAGGAGCATTTCAAACGAGGCCATACTGGTACTGGCATCTACAGTTGCCCATTAGCTGGGCTCCTTCCTCCTCTGCAGAACACATGTATTCATGACCCAGTATTGAGAAGCTTCCTTGAGATTGCACCCCAAATGCCTGTTATTACTCAGATTAGCACCGTCATCAATCATCCACGTTCTGTGAGCATCCACAATTGGTGGACGCTACGCAGAACATGGAGGGAGACATGCCTCATGGGTTTCTAATCTAAACAGACAGGTAGAGCAGAGACAAAGGAAAGGGCAAGCATGCATCTGAGCCTCTCCAGGCTTTTCTCACCTGCAACTGTCAGATGATGAATCACAGAGAAAAAGTCAGCAAGCAGGAGGGTCCATTAGAGAGCACAGGGCCCCTCGCCCTTCTCTGAAGAGTCATAGAAACTGCAGCTGTTGGTTCAGGAGTCAGAGGTGGGCAAGGGGGGGAGGGTACTTTCTGACCTTTCTCTCTTCGTTTGTGGAGAAGGGGATAGAAATTTGGATGTATGTAGTAAATTATCATGATGCCTGTCATCTCCAATTGCATGACATGATTGCAAATGTGTTATTTTTGCTACATAGGGCAGGGTAGCTCTACTTTGGTGCCAGAAATCCAGCCTGATTATAGCAAGGCTTTGGGCCAAGCTCTTTAAGAGACAGCTGGGGGCCCTCACCTTTTGAGGAAGCAGAAGGCAGCAACCAGGAAGTACAAGAAAGACTGCTGGTAAGTCTATCAGGCAACAAATAAAGGTCAACAGTTGGAAAAATATAAGAGGGAAGGAAGTAGAAAAATAAAATGGCAGCTCTTGGTGGCAGCTGGTTGAAGTGAATGGCTGTTATTTCTAGAAGAACCACTCACATGTGTGGGAATATTGAAGGAAACAACAGAGGTACAGTGCCCTAGAAAGTAGGATAGTTGGCATTCCAAAATTCCAAAGATAATCAGGATAAATAAATCCTTCTTGAAGTCAGAAAGGAGATAATGTGCCTGACTGATCCTCATAAGTAATGCCGAAACTTTGGGGTCTCTAGAGCTATGTGCCATCCTTACAACCAGACTTACCTTCTGAACCCAGGAACTGCTAGAAATTCCCCCAAAGTTCTGACGTTTTCCTAGTATTAGTCCATCTGTTCAATCCATCCAAGAGAGAGGCTCTATTAAAAGACAACCAATGGAAAAGACTTTCAGTTTCTAAGAAATTCTCCTTTAGTTTGGAAAAAGTCACACCTAAAACTAATATAATATTGTATGTCAATTATACTTCAATAATTAAAAAAAAATAGGTGTGGGGCACCTGAATGACTCAGTCAGTTAAGCAACCAACTCTTGATTTTGGCTCAGGTCATGATCTCAGGGTCGTGAGATGGTGTTTGGTGCCAGGCTCCACCTAATGCTTAAGATTTTCTCTCTCTCTCTGCCCCTCCCCCACCCCTGCTCATGAATGCGCCCTCTCTCAAAAAGAACATGAAAAAAATCAGTGACCTTGTGGTCTCTGGCCCCAGTCAGACACAGTAATTGGCCTTGTCATTGCAAGCAGTCAGAAGCCATGGGAGTGGACGCTTCCGAAGAGGCAGGGGGTCTCTGCTTCTGACCAACAGGGGCAAAATTGAAGGTTTTGTTTATTAGCACAACTCTAATTGTGATTTATGTGATTCTGTACATTTCAATCTAACCAAAATTTAAAAATCATCAAATTACTTATGTGTGTAATCCCTTCAATTAATTATCCATTAGTCACTCCTTAATGATAATGGAATGCTGCATGTGATCTCTGAATAGGGCCAAAAAAATTGATTGAATATTATTTCAAGAAGTAACAAGGATTCCGTTTGTTCAGTTTGCTTAGTGAGGTCTTTTTAAAGATTTTATTTATTTATTTGAGAGAGAGAGAACCAGCACAGGGAGGGGCAGAGGTAGAGGGAGAAGCAGACTCTGCTGAGCAAGGAGCCCAGTGTGGGACTTGATCCTAGGACCCTGAGATCATGACCTGAGCCAAAGACAGAAGCTTAACCGACTGAGCCACCCAGGCGCCCCTGCTCAGTGAGTTTTAACGTGTTCAGTCTCCAAAAAGTGGGTCCGAGATTGGACTTGCATCGCTGTGAAGAAGGACCACCTCTTAAGGTGACAGTGTCAGAGGAGACATTCACCTCCACACTGGGCACTGCAGAGGCACACAGACTCTAAGTCAGACTACCTATGTTGGAACCCTGGTTCCACCCCCAGCTAGCTGCGTGACCCCTGCCACTGACTTTTGCTAAGTCCCAGTTTCTTTGCTGAGAGAATGACCATGCTTGCTCTTACACTTTAGGCTGGTGGTGAGGATTAAATGAGACAACACAGGACAGGAGAGACTTCAAAACAGTGGTGCATGGGCTTCGCCCACACTGACACTCAATAAACATTTACTGATTGGAAAGTTCAGTTGAACTGAAATCCTCATTAACAAACGCTTGAGCATCGTGTCTGAGCAAGGCAGTGTGCGTGGTAGTGGAGATAAGGAAGGAAAAGGGGAGAAGAAATCAGAGGCCATCCATTGCTCCCAAAAGGTCTATAATCAAATGAGAGAGCAGCATTGGGGAAAACAGGAGCTAGGAGGATAATAGCCAATATTTATTGAGTGCTTACTACATTCCAGGCACTATTATGAGCCCTTTAAGTACCATTTAATCTTCTCAACAATTCAGAAGAGAGGTACCTATTAATTTGAGCCCCATTTTACGGTAAGGAAAGCAAGGCACCAAAAAGTTAAGTGATTTGCCTACCGTCACCCAGCAAGTGCCAGAGCTGGGATATGAGCTCCAATTCTGTGCCCTTAATATTGCCTGCATATTGGCGGCAAGGGGAGGATCCTGGACTTGGACTTGGAAGTCCCCAGTTTGCATCTTCCATGCCATCTGTATAGGCCTACAGAATTACTTCACCTCAGAGCCAGAATCTCCTCATCTATAAAACTAGTTAACAGTCCCCATAGCATGGTTTGTTGTGGTCATGAAATAAGGTGAGTAGGAGTGTTCTGCATTGTGCCTGGCATGCAGTAGGTATCTAATAAAAGTTTAGATGCATCTGATTCTGCATTGCCATTACTGTTTATAAACCAGAGTTTCTATCAGCTGAAGACACCCTGTGTCCCCCAGATAAAACCTGGACACTAAATATGCTTCAGACTCTCTCATAAAGTTGACCCACACTCTTTCAAGTACTGTATCACAGAACTACACGTGATCATCGGTAATCCACAGCCCATGAGCCACAAAATCTTTTCCTAGTAAATCCTACCAATCATTTTGAGTGCAACCCCTCACAGGTATATTTCCTAATTTACAAATGTGATGCTTTTTTTAATGTATGATTATGGTATACACATTATAAAACATAACCAAAATTGAAATGTTTACAAGATAAAGGAAGATAGAGTGATTGCTTCATAATAGTGCTGTTGTACCTCACTCATCAATAATACAAAAAATATTTTGCTTCCACAAAAAATTATCAATAATGTTTTTAGTGAGCACAGTGTAACTGAATGTGGTCCCCTGTTTCTCAAAATCTTAGTTTAACACAGTGAGCCAAAAGTCAAGTTCTGCATTCAGTTGACTCAGATTTCTTAATTTAATGGCTGTCCTCACTGAGGAGGGTACCTCACAAAGACTGTAGATCCAAATGATGAAATATATTATTGACTGTAATTTCCAATACTCAGTATTCAGCCCTATCCCCAAATAATGCAAGTTTTTTTTTTACTAAAATTTGTATCCATTTTCAAAATGTTTTCTTCATTGAATAAGTTTGGCTTTGTTGTTGTTGTTTTCCAAAAAACTCTAAACTCTCTTACTTATTGTTAAAACATCATCTGTTCCACGAAGGCAAAAAATAATTGTGGTTTTTCTTCTTTTTAAAAATGCCTCCTAGACAGCACACTGTTAACAGTCATTTGTCACCCCAAGAAAGGGTCAGCAAATTTGGAACACCTGGTTTATTTGTAAAAATAGACAACTGCAAAACTCCCTACAGCACAAGAGACTTTTATGGGCATTCTCCAACTTGGTACAAAGTACTGCAAGAGTCCTGGCATTTTATACAACTTTCTTACTTGTTAAAATCAGATTAATTGCATCCATAATCTTTTCTAGCTCATTGCACATTTCTGGCTTCAACCGCTTTGCAGCAAGAGGCTGACTATGAATTACCAGAGGGGAAAGGGGTCCACTGTAAGGAGATGGATGGTGACCAGACTTGGTGGTGATCACTCCATTGTGTGTACAGATGTCAGATTATACTGCTGCACACCTGAAACATAAAACGTTATGTGCCAATTTTACCTCAATAAAAAGAAAAGAAGATGGTACCACCTGGAAAGAAGTGATGTCTTGAGTCTAAGGGGCACAGCCAGCCCAAGGAGATGCTGCAGGCTGGGGGGAGGCGCGTGGCGTCAGGAGAAGGTCTGCCTGACTGCACCACCTTCCTCCCTCTCACCTCCTGCCGAGGGTTCCCTCTGATCCAGTCCAAGAAGCCAGAGCACAGGTGCGCTCCCTGATGGCGCCCACATCTCAGAGCAAAGAGAAGGGCAGAGACTACATGTAAGGAGCAAACAAAATAACCAGCTGGTTATTCCAATTCCCAAATGGAAGGGACTGCATCAAAATCTATGTGAGGCACATTTTTTAAAATATATGAATTCCCCAGAGCCACCCCCAAAATTCAGAGTTAATATGTCTGGGGTAGAGCCTACATACTCTATGTTTTCTTTTCTTTTCTTCTTCTTTTTTTTTTTCCCCAAATTCCTTAAGTGATTCCAATGCACAGTTAAGTTTGGAATCCCTAATTTTATAAGACACACAAATGACCTTGAAGATTTCAAAGGTCACACAGTGCCCTTCTCACCACCGGTCCAAACCGATAGGGGCAAATCGCCTTAAGAATCCTCTGTAAAGGGACTGCGTTTTGACCTATCATGATCTCCCGACTGTAGCAGCAGTTAACTAGTCAAAAAGAAAGCGCTGTCTTCCTTTCCACCCTCAAGTACTAATCCTGAGGATAGCTGAGCCTAAGGATACATTTTGTACACTTGAACTTTATTGTTCTTTTACCCCCTGAGTAGAAAATACAAGAAAGATTTGAATCCTTGAAAACTCTTCATACGAATCCAGACCCTCAACTTTAAGCGGTAGCAGGCTTGCGCGGCCAAAGGGATTGTATCTCCACGAGGACCATCATTGGCAAGGCACCTCATTCAGAAGTCTCACTTAAAGATCATTTTTTCCATTATAATCATTGAAGTGAAGCCAAGAGGGAAAAAAATTGGCATTCTGAACTCTAGAATCTTGGTTTCAGAAATGCCTATTAATACAATACAATTCAATTTAATAAAACTTGCAAACTCCTGGTAATCCTCAAGATGCTCTTAAAATTGAAATTGATTCTGTGACACTGCTTTCACCTACCATGATTAAGGAAAATTCCATTTTAACTCAACTCTTAATAGGGAAGTCATGAGGAAAACTATTAAGTCCAAGAATACAGAAGGTGAGGAGCACGTGGCCTGGAGGAAGCAGAAACAGGGTGGACACCCAATCCAGACCTTACACTCGCCTCATACTGCAGGTTCTGGGTCTAGCAGCTGCTCATTTCCCTAGGGAATTAAGTGCAGGAACTCGCTCATAATTTCCAATCACAGAGCATAGTTAAATGGCAAGTTGTTTTCCATAAGGTAGTTTTACCATGAACATGCCCACAATTAAAAGAAGCTTGGCTGGCAGATGGGGGGACATTTATTGACTAACATGGCCAGTGCAACAAAAGGACATCAGTGACCTGCAGAAGTGGGAGCATGAAAGCAAAGCTTAGGTTTATCCATGCTGTGAATGGGTCCCGAGGGCCGTGGTTGGGATCGCTGGGCTCCTGTGTCCTGTTCCCTGACAGTCTATTAATCTGCCATGTAACCTTGAACCAAGGCTCTTAAAGGTCTCTTATCAATTTCCCACCTGAATAAATGCAAATAAAAATAAGCCTACCTTAGAAATCCTATCAGGGTATAACTTCATTTTTCTACAGGTATGTCCTACTCTACCCGGTAGATATGTCCCAAATAGCGGTGAAATGCTTACAATGAATGAGAAATCAAACGGTTGTCAAGTGGTATTTTTTAGATGCTCTCAGAGAGTTGACTTTAAAAGCATTCATTTACAGGAATGGCTAAGAGGCCAGGCGCCAGAGATAGACAGCTGTTTTCTTAATGTAGCAAGAAACTGTTTTTGGTAGATTAACCAACATTTTTCCTGTCCCCTTAATTCCTATTATCTAACACCCCTTCTCCTCCACGTGCTAGGACCTTCTACACTTACTACTGTGTCCATGACAGCTTACCAATCACCAAAGATGTGCACTCCTGCCCCTGCATAGAGTGAAGGTGTCTCTGGGATGTGACTGCCCAGCCAGGGACTTCATCTCGAAGTCCCCATGAGCTAGGCTGAGGCCATGCACTGAGTTCTGCTTAAAAGAATGTGGGTAGAAATGACACATGCTGCTTGGGACCACCCCTGCATAGTCACTAGAAAGACAAGGAACAGAAAAGGAGGCCTCATTCAATAGGGAGATTCAGACTGAGTCAGTTCAAGTCAAGAAAATAGGTAACGGACCTCTTTTGTGAGTTCTTCAGGGTCCCATACTGCCCTGAGGATCCATGTAGCTGACCAAGCACATGCCTCTGTAGAAATCAGATTAAGCAACTACTCAGTGTCTACGATATGCCAAAATCTCTCACATATAAACAAAAATCTCATTTTTAAGAGTGGTAGAATTATCTGCATTTAACAGAGGGCGAAACTCAGGTCAAAGAGACACAGAGGGCTTGTCCAAGGTCATTCACATTGAATGCAGCCGTGCTGAGGTTTGAAGCCAGGTTTTCTGGCTTTGAATGCAGTGATGGTGGCACAATTCTACAGCTTCCTCAACTGGACAGGGTGCCCAAAGAGATCCCCAGCTCTCATTCAGCTGTTACCCTCAAAGGCTCAGGCATCCAACATAAGATGTGAGGATGACTCATTGCAACCCACCTGTCTCTAACGGCATCCTACCTGAGATTCTGAGAAAAAAAATGTTTTCTACAAATTGTTTGATCCACATGATGAGCCACAGGGCCTGACCATCTGTCCACCATATCCTTGTATGACTGACCACTGCCAGGTGCCACACCAGCCGGCATGGATTAATTAGTTGGTATAAAACAAGTTCAGTGTAATCAATCATGCAAACTTGACCCCTTTATATCCAGTATTACTAAAAACATACCATAACCTTGGGACACTAAACGGATTAATGACCAAAGTGGAGATATGAATAAGGCCTTAAATGCACCTGATTCATGTTTGAATCAAGTCTGGTACTCATTTGTCCTGCAGGGACTCTCCCAACTCACTACTGTAATCAATGAAAAATTCATGTGGCCCAAATACATATAGATTTCTGCTCATGTTACCCACTGTAGCAAAACCTCAGACAACCCCACAGTGAACCCTTCCTTTTGCTTGTTTCTACCAATTAGCCCCGTACATTCCAGACCTACTCGTGAGACACAAGGAGCACACTGCCCAGGTTACCATGACAGCCCCCCAATGTCCCCCTTGAGAAGGGCCTCCATTTGCAGACCCTATCCCCTCCATTATGGGACTACAACACATTTATCACCTTTACTTCCCAAGGGGGCTTCCAGACTGTCTGTGCTATTGATTGTTTCAGCAATTTACCAGGTAGGGAATTAGAGTTATGGGTTAGCGATTTCCTGTGTGCTTCTTGCTTCACTTCTGAAAGTTTGGTGCTCATTTCATCCTTGTAAGAACGCTGCGCTGCTGGGATGCCCTGATGGCTGGCTGATGATTATTTATCTGCAAGACTTAGCAAAACTCACTAACCGCCGGTAAGTCCCTGGCTGATGTCAGACACAGGTTCAGGCACGAAAAGCTCGTTCAGCCACAAGAAAGGACGAAGAACAAATAAAAGACCCAAGTAGACAGAAAATGCCAAAGGCCAGGAAGGGAAGCTTTGCATTCTCTGAAGGATCACAGAGCCGGATTTTGCCTGGCAGTGGGGAAGGAGAGGACTGAACTTCTGCAGGGAGACCACACGAGAGGAGCCTTTCCCTCCCACCAGTTCGGTTCCCAAGGCAGTGTTCCAGTTTTAGCACAAAGCACCATCAGTCAGATGTGTTCAACCAAGAGAAGCCAAGAAACAGGGATAAAGAATCTGCTCCTCCTCCTTCCTCGTCCTCCTCCATCCCTTCCTCCCCCTCCTCCTCCTCCCCTTCCATAATTATGCCTCTTGCATAATTCTGAAAATTCTCCTTTCCTGGGCTGGAATGACTCATGGCACTATAAATTCAAATCTTCACCCTATTCCTAACTCATAGGTAACTGGGTCCAGACGCTGGTGCCCAGTAAATTTCTTCAACCTCTTTACCCCCAAAAGAAGTGCCGGCAAAGAGTCTCGCAGCAGAACCGACCTGGGAAACGGCCACTTTAACTTGGGCCAAAGCCCTTCAAGCTACAGCAGTGTTTCCCACCTGGATTTTTCCTAGTGCACCCACCACCACACTGGGTCCTCAGACATCTTTTTCCTAATTGCTCTCCACCTATAAAATTTTAATACCACAGATATATAGATTCTGTGTATCTGTGTGTGCATTGTATGTTTTTCTGTGCTTTATACATAAAAAGAATAAGATTTTTTTGTTGCCTCCCAAGAATAAACTTTTGTTCTCTTGGGAGTGTGATCACCGCCTCCCCCCCCACCCCCACCTTAAGGAGGGAAAATGGAGGCCTAAGTGCACATTTACAGGTGTGGTGGTTTACAAGCACATCCTGTTGAGCAGAGAAAACTGGGAGCCTGCTAAATGGAAAAAGGAGCTACTTAGGAGGAAAAGGGTAGAGACAGAGCAGGGGGGACCCGAGACTCATTTACATCCTTTCTAATAGCGTCAAGGGCTGGATTTGAAATTAGGCCTATTTACCGGTGCAGGATCCATTTATGAAAGGCATAAATATCACCTTTGATTTCTAAAACGACGGCCTTTCCCCGCAATCTGGCAGTCTCTGAAGAAATGTTCAATGCCAGGGCTGATTTTGACTAACAAGGAACACCTTTCTCTGAGCAGCTCCAGGCCTTTCCTCTGCCCACCCCCATTCTCTCCCTCTGTTCTCACCCCTGCCGTGTGACACCCAGCTGTCCAGCGGTCCGCAACATAAGCCTCAGGCCCTCCGTGGTGCTCTGGGCCATTCAGAGTTTATTACAGCATTTTCTAATTAGCCAAGAGTATTTTAGGCCCATATTTTTATTCCTCTTCTCCCTGATTGATTTTCTAAATTATGTGTCAGCACGAAGGTGTTAAAAAAATAAAAAAGAAAAAACACTTAACTCAGCAGCAATTAACTGCAAAGCTTTTAAAGCTTCCTTTTCATTTCATAGGTCTTCAAGAGCCAGAAATAATATCAATAATACTGAAATCAAGTTGTATTTTACCCCTGGTTAAAAAGGCGGCAAGTGGCTTGAGAGGCACTATTTATCTAAGGCAACATTTGCTAATCCTTTCTTTTCTGCCTCATGCCTAGCTGTTAAAATTTCCTACACACACACACACACACACACACCCCATGGTGGAAAATAAGGTTGGGCAGGATTTAGCTGAAGTGGGCATTGCTCATGAAGACGGTGTTTGAAAGAATGTTCTCGATCCCTGAACACTTTTGGAATGACAACATTTTGTCTTGGGCAATGCTTAAGTTTAGAGCACTTGGTGACATCCTCAATCCATTTCCTCAATCCGAAAAAGCTAAGCCTCTAAAAGCATAACCCTTGAGGTTATTCTCAGTTTAGAGTAAAAAGCATAAGCAAGAAAGACCGAACTGCCCAGATGCCTCTTTTTTCAAACACTGTTTAAAGAGCCCCCAATTTGCAGGGAGCTTGGAGACCTGGTTATTTTGCAGCAAAAGGGAGCAAAGAACTCTTTCTGGAATTTGGTATTCATCTGGAGATCAGAGCTTGCCCCTGGGGTAAATGTTAAGATAACTGCCCCCAGGGGTCATTCACAGTTGAAGATTCTAAACATCCAAACAATACTGCAAGTCAGGGAGAAAGAGGCAGAAATCACTGGGATAAGAAGAATTGAGGGTTCATCATATATTGCACAAAGAGGCTGATATCTGGCAAAAATGCCCCCTCTGCTGCCTTCCACCTGTCAGTAACCAAGTGGCCACCTACAGCTTTCTGTTCCCATTGTGCCTTTTAAGTCTGCCCTCGATGCTAATTTTAACCACATTTCACCTTCAACGTTGTAGTACTGGAACGTGAGGATAAATGGGTGTGATGTGTGTGCGTGTGGTGTTTCAAGATGAGCAGGCAGCCACTCTGACATTTGACCTTAGGATACGCCTTCAGAAGATGCAAAATTAAACCTTTATTCCTGGGCTAATTTGTCTACTTGAGCTCACACACCTAAACTCCTCTTGTCTCACAGCATATTGTGTTTTAGTGGATAGAGACCTTCTTAAGTCATCTAGTTTTCCTTTTCACCTTGACTGCCAGGAATCTCAAAGCTAAATGCTCTGCTCAGTTGCGGTAACTGGCTTTAGCACACATTCCCCACCACCATATCTCACTCCTGCCCCGCCACAGTCCCCTACCCCAGGTTCATGGCATGATATTTGGCCTTTGTTCTTTTATCCTTACTTGGAAATTACTTCTACAATAAGCTACCCTACAGCTTTTTTTGTGTGTGAAAATACAAATAAAAGGAGTGAATTATCTTTAAATGACTTTTCATTACGGAGCACTGTCTTTGCGATACGCCTGAGTTGACATCCTTATTAAGAAAGGCTGATCTGCGGTGGTGATTTCACACGGCAATTAGCACACTCATCAGAATTCATGAAACCTCTACAGCATTACCTGCTCCACATGAACAGAAAGTCATCTCTGCCTGTCTCAGTTAAGTTTCCCCATCTATAAAATGATAACAATGCTTGTTTCTCCTCCCTGTTACACTCATGTTATGAGGATCAATGCCACAGCGTCTATAAAGTGCTTTGAGCTCCTCGGGGGACAGGGCTCTGTAACTATAATTACCATCATTGACAGCAGTGAGGAACAGCTGTAGGCTTTTCAGGGAACGGCCGCGGCTCGGGCACCCGCCTGGTCTTCTCCTGGAGCTGCAGACAGGCTGGCGCACAGACGGTTTGCCTTCTGCGAGGGGGCATACTTACTGCCAGCTCTAATAACTGATATAAAAGAGATCTCAAAATGCAGAAAGGTTCCAAGAAGGCTGAAAACAACACATCACCACCGCTGCCCTTCAAAGGAGGCTCAAAACCCCCAGCAGTACATGAGCGTAAACACGCGTGCGGGGAAGACGGCCGGCAGCAGGTAGC
This sequence comes from Halichoerus grypus, assembly GCF_964656455.1. Lineage (NCBI taxonomy): Eukaryota > Metazoa > Chordata > Mammalia > Carnivora > Phocidae > Halichoerus > Halichoerus grypus. Next base: position 55,367,023 of record NC_135715.1, on the reverse strand, counting down.
TCGGGGCCCGGATGCGTTCAGTTAGTCTACACAAAGGTAACCCTCTTCCTAGTTAGGGAACGCTTTTATAGGATCCCATTCTTTACATCGGAAAAAAAAAGTAGACGATGTCCATATCCATCAAGCTGTCAAGGCTTTTTATGACCCTTTTAAGACTACTGCTATTGGAAGCCTGTATTATCTCTCTCAAGGAGGCCCCCAGGACTCGAGTCCATAACTTTGTCACCTGCCTCCTGACTGTGACTGCTCTCATTCATCGCATCTGCCCCTCAACACCATTCTCGGCTCCACCACAATTGCATGGGCACATCTGTCCTTCGGACAGCTCCGATTCCTCCCCTAATCTGACCTTTGCTGCCAAAGGAATTCTTAGACGATATTTTTAATTATGTCTTCTGATTCTTTTTTCTCAAGACCCTCTGTTTTGAATATTTTCTTCCAAGTCTTTTCTGACCCTAAAAAATATCAGGACAAATCCTAACATCGGACATCATTTACGTGGTTCCAGAAAATGCACAATTGCCTGCTATTTTAAAAATCTGGGTACAACTCATCAGTAATGTTGGTGCAGTAGCAATGGCTAAACAAAACCTTCTAGAACTAAAAGAAATGAGATGGTGTCTGGGTCAGGAGACTATAAAGCCAAAGCAAAAAGAATTGGGGGGGGAAATATATATATATATATATGCGTATGTATGTAGTTCCAAGATTCATTTGGGTGCAAAAGAAAAATATACTGTACTTAGCATTCTGCGTTCAGTGTAGCGTCACTGAATGCCAGGAAATGCGATTTCAGAATATCTGAAATTCAACAGCAAACTTGCATTAACACTTAGGAGAAAGGAGGGGAACATAAAGTGACAAATTTACTTGGAGTCGTGCAGACTCCTTTTTAGCCAAATTGCTGGTTTGAGACAGCTCATCATCTCTGTAAGAACATGAACTGCAGACTTGTCACTTTTCCCTGCTCTGTGCAAATACAAGCTGAGTGATTATGTGTCTGCCCTCCCCAGTCAGCAGCCCGGTTCCTGTTCTCTGTGATGCAGTGGGAGCCAAAGAAGAGCCCTCTCTGGGGACTCATGAAGGACTGTCATCAGGGCTCTATGACTGGATAATGGCGGAATAAATGTTATGGACGAGCGGCACCTTCGTGTGGAAAGTACAAGTCTCGCTAACAAAGAGAACTGGCTTAGTGATTGAAGGTCCCTCTAGAGCAGCATTTGGCTAACAAGACACGGCTCTTAGTTGCTTCCATGCCCTGGCCTGTCCTCAGGGACTGTCACCTCCTTGTCCCAGATGCTCAGGCTTATTTCGGTGCAGCCAATTACTTAAATTGGGAGCCCACCTCCAATGCATGCTCTCCCAGATACTTCAAGAAAAGCATTTGAGGGCACCTGGGTGGCTTAGTCGGTTGAGGGTCTGCCTTCGGCTCAGGTCACGATCTCCAGGTCCTGGGATCGAGTCTCGAGTCGGGCTCCCTGCTCAGTGGAGAGCCTGCTTCTGCCTCTGCACCCACCCCCGCTCTTGCTCTCTTCCTCTCTCTCTCTCTCTCTCAAATAAATAAAATCTTAGAAAAAGAAAAACTGGAACCCCTGGTCATGAACTCTTGGGAGGTGGCTATTAGCTCTGATCTGACTCCAGATGCCCAAAAGGAGCTCAATAAATGTGTGGTGAGAAGCAATAAATGTATGAAGGGATTAATTAAATATGTGGATTATGACATATCTCTAATATTCTATTTCATATGAAGATAGCACTGAATTGCCACACTAATCCTAGGAGCATCTCACTAGCCTCCTGTTAACGGAGGAAGAAACAGAATCCTGGGAAGTGACTTGCTCAGGGTCATGTAGCTAGTGAGAGTCTGGCTCCACCCTCCTGGCTCTTCACTCTACACTGCACTATTCCCCCATGGAAATAAAGGCCTCCCCTCCAGGCTCTGACTCCCCGGAGCCAGCGATATATGGAGGCAGACAGCTACCCTGAGGTTCTTCAGGAGGCGCATACAACAGAAGGTTTGATGTGCTCATCACAACCTCCTTTCTGCCCTCTGTCGGGGTGTCCCATGTCCAATACTGGCAAAGGGGAGTGAAGGCCAAGGAACAGGCCAAGTACCCTTGAAAACCCATCTTCCTAAACCAAATGGGCACCTTGCTCCCTCCCTTTCCACTAACCCTGCACAACACAATTGTACACATGCTCCCGCACCAAGGACTGCATTTTTCCCATCCTTGCCGCTGTTTTTGTCACCTGTCCTAGCAAAGCATTGAGAAGAAGGTTGCACCCTAATGGGCCTCCATGTCCAAATTTCCCAAACTGAAGTTCCTCCTGGATCACCAAGGAAGTACATAATCCAGTATTATAGCCAAGCTGCAGCTCAGCGGAGACGTAGTCCCAAGGCTGCCCCCCACAGAAACGGGGTTCTGGGGCTTGGCTGACATCAGGTAAACAGTGCCCTGTTGACATGGAGGCCACATCAACTCACAGTTGATTAAAGAAACCATGGAAAGGGGCTTAAGGCCATTTATTCCAAAGCCCTGCCCCACGGTGGGAAAATTTTTCCAAACCAATTCTCGAAGCTTGGTTTTGTTGTGTCAAATTTCCTTTTTGGCTGTGGTGGTATTCTTTTTCTTTTCTTTAAAATCAAAAACTAGAGGCGCCTGGGTGGCTCAGTCGGTTGAGTGTCTGACTCTTGGTTTCAGCTCCGGTCATGATCTCCTGGGTTGTGGGATCAAGCCCCACATCAGGCTCCATGCTGGGTGCGGAGTCTGCCTGAGATTCTCTCTCTCCCTTTCCCTCTGCTCATCCCACTGTGCCCTCTAAATAAATAAATAAATCTTTTGAAATAAAAAATTACAAATAGGTAAATCCTCAAAGGGAGTACTCCTCCATGTCCTTGAAATGTGACTGCATTTGATAGTGCCAGCCCACTCCATGGATTTCGTTCCTGCTTCTTATCTTCGGTTCAGTTCCCAGAGGGCAGAAGGGAGGGTGGTGCCCTGCCTCCCGGCCACTGTGGCTGCCACTCAGGCATCTGCAAAACTCGCACCTCTGTTCCACCACCACAGCCTGGCCCCTGGGGCCGTCTGCCCCTCTGTCCCTTCTTGCCAGGCCACTGAGAAATCTAGGAATCAGGAATCAGAGAGCAAATTAACTTCTTCAAGATGTATTGTCACATCAACGTGACATCATCAATTGATGAAATTATTTTCACACACAAACTTAAACTAAACCAAAGTTTGACTTAAGGAGTTATCGGTAAGTCTATATGCGGATTCGAAAGAGAATCAGCGAACTGCTTTGAAAAAGCTAAAATATTATGCATAAGTCTAAACTATGTGTGTTTTGAAATATATATATGATATATATATACACATGCGTACATATATTATATGCCTGTGTATCATATATATTTAGGTGAGGTACTATTAGAATTGGTCAAAAAATTTTCTTAACTCCCCCACAAGAAAAAACTTTTCCGGGGGCACCTGGGTGGCTCAGTTGGTTAAGCGACTGCCTTCGGCTCAGGTCATGGTCCCGGGGTCCCGGGATCAAGTCCCACATTGGGCTCCCTGCTCAGCGGGGAGTCTGCCTCTCCCTCTGCCCCTCCCTGCTTTCATGCTCATTCTCTCTCTCTCAAATAAATAAATAAAATCTTAAAAAAAAAAAAAATTTTCCACCCATTCATATTCGTCATACTTTTCACATATGTTCAAATTCTCAGTTGTCTGGGCCTGAAAACAATTTCTTTTGGGTTGGTTCTACTGGCCTTTCTGTGAGGCGATGGCTGAGTAACAAAGGGCCAGAAGATTCTCCGGCACCGGCCACTTGGGTTTATCCCACATTCACCATCAGTGGACTCACTGACAAGGCAGGGAATTGCTGACAGAGGCTATTAAGCACTTTTTTTTTTTTAATTGCTATGCTATTCAGTGATCCTTCTTGTAAATGATTTCCTTCTCACAACAATTGGAATGATCGATCAAGAGAGGTTTTCTGCAGAGAAAGGAAGAAATTTCACATTCCAATGAGGACAGGTCCTCACAAATTGTAGCAGAGGTTCGCACAGCTCATGAATAACGGTTGCAGGAGCTCATCAGAAGGCCCAGCGGTTATAGCAGGGTGGTCTGTGGTGAGGCCCAAAGGACCACAACGGGCCAACAGCAGAGGCTCCACCCAAAGAGTCCGAGGAATCTCACTTGATGTCCTCTATTAATCCTTAGATCTTTAGCCCACTAGGCAATGACCATGACTTTCAGGCTTCTGTCTGCCTTCAGAAAATCCAAGCCCACAAAAACAACTCAAACAGAACATTCACTCTTCTTGCTCAGCAGGGAGTCTTCCCATCACGACCAACCACCTCATTTCCGCCACTTGGCAAATGCCCAGCCCCCTCTAGTGATGACTGCGGATGGGGCCAACGGCGCCTTTGGACAGCATCACTGGCTTTATGTGGTCTTCAATGGAAGACAGCAGAATTTTCGAGGCATTTAAATAGTTTTCATTTTTTTCCTTATTTAATGTTTTTCAAAGTTCAGAAGTCATATGCTCATTGTAATACAGGAAATGACATAAGACCGTATGAAAACAATATTCATCGCCACACACCCTTCCTCCACCGCGCCTACACCCAATAATCCACTCCTCTGAGGAATCCGGAGTCAAGAGTGTATTCTCTGCACTCGCGCACAGGTATTCATGCAGACATGCACAGATAGCGGAGGGTTTCTGGCTTTTGTTTAGAGATTTTTGCCCAAATTAAAAACTCACACTGTACACATTATTCTGCAACTTGACTTTTTCCCTTGACAGTCATGGACATCCCTCTGTATCAGTTAGTGATTGCCACATAACTGACTGATTTCGCGAGGGTTACCAAAGTACAGCCAGGAAGCCGAACACCTGTCTTTGCAAATAAAAGTTTTATTCAGCCTAGCCATGCCCATTCACCTCCCTCTTGTCTACGGCTGCTTGTGTCCCACGATATTAGAGGTAAGTAATTGTGATAGAGATCCTATAGCCCACAAGCCTAAAATATGGACTATCTGACCCTTTAAAAAACTTTTGCCAACAGGGGCACCTGGGTGGCTCAGTCAGTTAAGTGTCTGCCTTTGGCTCAGGTCATGATCTCAGGGTCCTGGGATCGAACCCTGCATCAGGGTCCCTGCTCCGTGCAGAGTCTGCTTCTCCCTCTCCCACTGCTCAAGCTCTCTCTCACTAACTCACTCTCTCTCTCAAATTAAAAAAAAAAAAAAAATCTTAAAAAAAAAAAACCCAAAAACTTTTTGCTAACCCCTGTGGTAAAACAGCAACCACTTATTTCCTCATGATTCTATAACTTAGCAATTCGGGCAGGGCTCAGCCTGACAGTTCCACTGCCGGTCCCACCTAGGGTCGCTCACGTGCCTACAGACATTGAGCATCTAAATAGTTCAAAGGGCTTCACTCACATGTTGGCAGCTGGTGCTATCAGCTTGGTAACGTGGGTCCAGATTTCTTCATGTGGTGGCAGCATTCCGAGGGGGCAAGCCCAATGCACACACAAGCCCCTGCTTGCATCCATAGTGTCTACTGCTATCATTTTACACATTTCTCTCCTGAGGTTTTTGTTTTGCTTGAAGGTTTGTCAAACCTGTAAGAGATCACTGTATATACAGATTTTAATACATTGTCTATCAAAGGCACTTTTAATCTATATGTTCTTTATATCATATAGCCAAACAGGTTTCTTTTCTTTTATAGATTCTGTTTCCAGTCTTAATGACAAATATTCCTCCAAATCCTGGATTGTATTTGCATTTTCCCAGATTTTTTTTTTTTAAGATTTTATTTATTTATTTATTTATTCATTTGAGAGAGAGAGAGAGCACAAGCAGGGGGAGCGGCAGAGGGAGAGGGAGAAGTGGGCTCCCTGCTGAGCAGAGAGTCCGCTGTGGGGCTTGATCCCAGGACCCCAGGATCATGACCTGACCTGAAGGCAGATGCCCAACCAACGGAGCCACCCAGGTGCCCAACTCAGGTTTTTGGTTTTTTTTTTTTAATTTTTATTGTTCTCTTTTTTTGAGAGAGAGAGAGAGAAAGGGAGGGCATGCTCACACAAGCAGTGGGGAGGGGCAGAGAGGGAGAGAAAATCTTAAGCAGGCTCCACACTCAGCCCAGAGCTCAATGCAAAGCTTGATTTCACGACCCTCAGATCATGACCTGAGCCGAAATCAAGAGTCGGATGCTTAACTGACTGAGCCACCCAGGCGCCCCTTTATTGTTCTCTTTTTATATTAACTTTTTAATCCATTCAGAATTTTATTCTAGACTATAATAGGAGCTAAGGTACCAACTTAATTTTTTTCCAGACGGAGAACTAGTTAGGCCAACATCTTTGATTAAATAAATCAAGCTCTTCGCTCTGAGTAGAATCCATTCTGGATTCTCGACTCTATCTCACTTTCTCTTTGTCATCATATCAGGTTGGCTTTATTACAGTGGCTTTAGAGTGTGTTCTGAAATCTGGTATGGAAAAGACCATCTCACTATTGTTTTCATATTTTTTAGCAACCTCAGATACAACTATTCTTCAAATAAATTTTAGGATCACATTATCCAATTTTAAACCAAGCAAGCACATAAACATAACATTGCTGGGTTTCTGACTGAAATTGCATTATATTTATGTTAATTTGGGGGAATTGACATTTTTAGAATAATCGTGTCTTCCCTTCCAAGAATATAGTGTGACTTTTCATTTGTTCAAGTAACATTTTTTTCTTATACTTCATATCTTATGTTTTTTTCATTGGCATGTTACAAATTTTGTAACCAGTGTTAATGACATTTTTAGGCTTTACCTGAGTGTTGCTAAAATGGAGAAGAGTTATTGATTTTGTACATTTAATTGGTATCCAAACACTTTAACAAATTCTCTATTCTGGTAGATTTTTGGAGAAAATAGTCACATCATATACAAAAAAAGTTTTATCTTTTTTCTCATTGCTTATATTGATTATAAAAATAACAATAATATAGTCTGTAATAATGTAAATTCTGCTATAAGACAATAACCAATCGAACTCAAATGGGAGGAAGATAACTTTTTATCTGGGATGAGGGAGGATATGGAGGGAAGGTGAATAGTGGGTACCCATATCCCCATTATTCTCTTGGACCAATTTACCCAGTGAAACAGCAACCAAATAGCTGAGAAATTTCTGGATAATTGTCAATATCCTGGCAAGTCCAGCCCACAGATATTTCAGCAGAAACACTTACGGGCTATCAAGTAGCACCAAACTACAACTAGGAAATCATTTATTCAGAGAGCACAGCTTCACCCCCAAATTCCCAGCTGGCTGTACAACTGATCTCATGAATTAACACACAGAAAGCCAACTCCAGGGCGCCTGGGTGGCTTAGTCGTTAAGCGTCTGCCTTCGGCTCAGGTCATGATCCCAGGGTCCTGGGATCGAGTCCCACATCGGGCTCCCTGCTCAGCGGGAAGCCTGCTTCTCCCTCTCCCACTCCCCCGCTTGTGTTCCTGTTCTCGCTGTCTCTCTCTGTCAAATAAATAAATAAAATCTTTAAAAAAAAAAAAAAAAAGAAAGCCAACTCCACACTGTACAAAATACAAAAATACAACTCTGTACAGTTGAATTTTCGGGACTTCATTTGTTGCATTAGTTTTACTGTTTTTGTCTTGCAGTGTTTTGTTTTGTTTTTTAATTGGCCTTATGGCATTCCCTAGAGCCTTCAAGAAAATTGTTGAATAATAATGGCAGGAGGAGACATCTCTGTGCAGTTCTGGCTTGATTTTTTTTTTTTTTTAATTTTATTTATTTGACAGAGAGAGAGACAGCAAGAGCAGGAACACAAGCAGGGGGAGTGGGAGAGAGAGAAGCAGGCTTCCCACAGAGCAGGGAGCCCGACGCAGGGCTTGATCCAAGGATCCTGGGATCATGACCTGAGCCGAAGGCAGACACCCAACAACTGAGCCACCCAGGCACTCCCTGGCTTGATTTTAATATAAATTGTTTTGTGCTTTATTATTCATACTAATATTTGCTGTTGGTTTTTGACAACTGATCTTCGTCATTTTTAGGTACCTTCCTTCTGATTAAGTCAGGAAGGCCTTTGGCTGAAAGTAGCAGAAAACCTGATTGTGACTTGGAACAGCGATTTAGAGGCAAACAGGGTCTGGTGTTCATTTAGCACTTCAGCAAAGTTGAGATGGAATATGTGTAAGTAGGTGGCCCATGTCTACTGTGTACAAGAGATAGGATAAAGTGCTCAGAAGAGTTGTGAAGTCAGTAAGAGGAACAAAGAGACAAGAAAAGGAGAGAGCCAGGGTACAGGGTGGGCTAGAGAGAAGAAACAGAAAATTCTCTGATGGGGAGGAAAAATGTCCTGCAGCATTTCCTGAAAGACAACATGGACAACCACATGGAAGACACCGTTTTGATTTAAAAGCTTTAGACCCCGCTGAACTTACAAACCTTCGTAGCGGACTCCAAAAAATCACAAAGCCCGTGTTACTGGATAATTGTTCCCTTCTGTATATCCATCCACTCTAGGACACTGAAGTACAACATTTCACATCTCAGGAACACTGAGAGTATATAGGTTTAGCATCAAATACCTCATGCAGAAATAACAAGCTTGGCTCCTGGGGCTTCCTTGAGTATTTCAGAAACGACTCAGGGCAAAGCTTCAGGCACGCATTCTACCATCAGAAGGGGACATGGATTAGTTAAATTGGGAGGTAAATTATCTCTGGCTGCTGAATAGCTTCAAGTTTCTCCTTACTTGATTAGTTAGACTATGTCTGAGTTGTTTAGAACTTTTTTACCCTCTAATGGAAAAGTAAACCAATTCTATCCAAAATATTTAGAAAGTAAAATCATCATCGAGGAGTCTCAAAGTTAAATCTTGGACTGAAATAAAATATTCCATATGAATTGTCTTATGAAAAATCAGCTTCCTAGCGGCAACCTGAACAAGCTCCGATTTAATGGTGCCATGAAAATGTTTCCTGCTGTACTAGGAAATTAAGATCTCATAATTCCTTTTTGAGCTATGAAAGAAATCTATCATCGAGGCCTTGTGGGCAGGAACACAGATTTAGGGGGTCAAAACACCAAGCATTTCCCTTCATGACCTCACCACAGGAAGCCCTAATTAATTATGGGTATCCTAATGTGAAAAATACTTTCATAACTGAAGGGTGACCTACTCCCATTCATAAGCAGACCACAAATCAGTCACAAGTCCCTAAACACCATGAAGGAGCTGCTCAATTTGTATCATTGTTGAACTTCAAGTGTTGCATAATTTATATCTAAAATCCACTTTCATACATCTGCTAAAAGACCCACTCTGACCTTCGCTCCCAATCCCAACTGCATTAAAAGGGACTATAAATCACTGGAACACAGCACCCAATCACAGCCCGGCTCTCTCAAAGCAGGCAAGTTTCTCACCTTGATGAGTTCATCATCCCCTAGAACAGGTTATAAAAACTATTTGCATGTTGAGATAATAATTCAAAGACTCTTTGTTTTACCTGTGGCTCACTACCCATCCAGGTGAACCAAGTGTGCACATCGACAAATGGAGCAGCTGGGTTCCACTGGGCCTTCCATTTACCCCTACCTGGAGAAGACCGAACCTCAGATCCATGCGTGCACCCAGCCGTGGACCTGTCCTCAATTTAACAGAGCTCTGCTTTAGGCTCAACAGACCATATATCCAAGGATAGCACAAAATATAAAGATATGATCTTTACATCTAAAGATCCCCTTGACTCCAGATCAAAAGTGAGAATACGTTTTTACAGGAAGCCCACCTTTGTCCTTTCCTACAGCAAAGCTCTGCTTTCAAATATAAATATTTCTGATCCCTAAACAACAATATTTTGTTTTCTCTGCTTTGCCAGGGAAGGAAATCTTTTCAAATTTCTCTCAATCTCTGGATTCAGTTACATCAGTTGTGCTGCTAATGCAGATGGTATGAGGTCTGCTCCCACCCCAAATCACTGTTGAGAACCAGGAGCCCTACAGCAAACAGGTGCAGCAAGAGGCTTCTCCTAGCAGTTTCCAGGGAGATTTTTCCAAAGAGATCCAGGAAGAACTGTGAGGAAGTCCTACTGCCAACCGCCACCCAGCACTGGGGGAGCTCAGGATTTTCCTTGGCAAACCATGGTGTCATCTTTATCTTAGAAGGGGCTTGGTCCATCCTGGGTGGCAGCAGAGAGCTGGTGGGCTGGGACAATGGCCAAGCTTAGCCCCCCCTGAGTACGTTAACAGAGAACTAGTGTTCTTGAAGTTGCCATCTGTCTGTCCTAGTCAAGGGGCTCTGGGTCACTGACACCCACAGTAGGGTATTTGAGGCCCTGTCCCCACAATCTACCAAGAACACGTGTTGGCTCCCTGCAGAAGCACACCCAACTTAGCTTGTCACCCTGCTAGAAAGAAGGTAAAGGAGTTTAGAACATACCTCTTTACCTTCTAGTTGATTAAGAGGTTTGAAGTCTCCTCGCGGGATATAAGACAGCAAGAAGAAAAATCTTCCAAATGGGCCACCATCTACAGTACAATTAGACCTGCTGCACAACCAAATATAGGCCCTAGTGAGAGACTCTCACGTGGTGTTTCATTTTTTTCTTTTCCCTTTTTCCCTGTTTTTAGCTATTCTTCAGCAATGACTTCTCTCTTGTGACACCCTCAAATGTGGCTAAGGTCTCCGTACAGTAGAGCCAAGTTAGCAATGTGCTGATTCGTCCGTTCTTCCTGTATTTCCAGGCCTGGAGATCTTTCCCTGACCTCTGTTCCCCTGGGGTACGATTTGTATGGCTAGAATACATAAGAAGATGCATAACAGAGCTATTGAGCCTGGAGGATGTTCTTCCAGTCTTCAGGTAGAGAAAGTACAAGGGAAACATCACCTCCAGGAGAGGAAACGCCAATTGTACATGAAGAAGCAGGATTTTCAAAATATTTTTGCACCCCTGTTGTCCTTTAGAAAAAAAAAAGAAAGTTCTCCGAGTTTCAACTGTCAGGCCAGTTACTCTAGAACGAGAAGGTAGAAATCCAAATGAGAGTAAGAATCGAGAACAGCTACCTACCACTAAACAGGATGTGATGGCTGGAACCCGGTAATGAGTGAAGACCCTGGCGGGGGTTAAAACAAAGCCCACGCTGCCTGGATCCTAAAAGGGGATAAAGATGGTACCTGGCTTTAAAAAGGACAGCTGCCCTTGGCAACTGTGAAGTGCTCTGTCAAACTGTAATATCTGTTAAGATGGATTCTCCATGAGTCCGTTTGCAGTCACATGAAACACCTGGAGGGAAAGAGAAACCACCAGCATGGGTTTGTGAAAAGTATACGAGCAGCCTGCCTTCACGTGGCTGCACGGTAGAACGACAGGCAGATGCTAGAAAGGAGTAGATGTTATTTCCAAAAACTTCAGTCAGGCTCTAGGAGCTCTTATTGCCACCAACAACCTAAGCAATTGGCCTTTGAATAGGTGATCTCGGGAGCTGGGAGCTGGAGAGGACAGAAATCCCAGCTTTGGGGATGAGGAAGGGACAGAAGGCAGGGGACTCCCCACCAGCACAAGAGAGGCCCGTTCACCTCTGTCCCTCCTTCAGGGGTAGGTGAACAGCAGCAGGATTTCTCTGGGCTCCTGGAAGGTACTCTATTTGGTCCTGTCTGGTTGATTGTCCCCCTTGATCCTAATGGATTCACTCCTTCCTGCTTTCCAGGGTTTCAAACCGCTCTGCCAAAGCCCATGTTGAGAAGTAGCAACATGAGTCAACCTGCTTGGGGCACCTGGGTGGCTCAGTCGTTAAGTGTCTGCCTTCGGCTCAGGTCATGATCCCAGGGTCCTGGGATCGAGCCCCGCATCGGGCTCCCTGCTCGGCGGGGAGCCTGCATCTCCCTCTCCCTCTGCCTCTCCCCCTGCTCATGCTCTCTCTCTCTGTATCTGTCTCTCAAATGAATAAAATCTTTAAAAAACAAAAAAAAAAAAAAAGAGTCAACCTGCTTATTTAACTCTTTTCTAATATATGGGAACATGTCTTCATTCAGTGCGGGTGACTCTGTCAGTGGCTTTGGTGGATCCTGACAAAGGCATCAACTTTCCTGATGCTCACTTTTCTGAACTTGAACCTAAATTAAATATTTACTATTTAATAAGTATTAACCATTGCTAAAGTGACCATTTGTCCTCGTTTGCCCAGACAGTCCCAGTTCATGCCTGTTGTCCTGGCAAAATTATTCATCTCTCCCCTCTCACTGACAGAGAATCCCGGCATGGATGACCCATCATGCGCTGGCCCCGGCCGGCGGGGGGGGCAACCACCTGGGGGCAGTGCTTCTCCTCTCCTCTCCTCAACATCATCTATTTCTCTCTAGCTCATTACTTCTCAGTCATACCACACATCATGAATAACTTATTATTCATATCCCACTTACTTCCAAAAAGGATTAAAACAGTATACAGTGCATTCACTTGGCAAATATCTCGTGGAAGCCTAAAGTTCCATGAACACTACCTGAAGGCATAGATATGCACAAAGTTGTTCAAATAAAAGTTAAAAGTGAAGGCAATGAAAAACATACGGAGGGGGAGTTTACTGTGTTAGAGACCGTGGGGGAAACAGTACTTGTAATTCCTTCTGTATTTGACTTTGAGCTTCCCAGTAGTAAAACCAAAAAGTAAATTACAATGTATAACATCAATCACATCGCCTAAGGAAGTACAACTTTGACCAAAAAAAAAAAAAGATGCTTTTTCTTCTGACACTAATTCTCGTAGAATTTAATCATTCATTCAATAAATATCTATTGAGTACTTACTCTGTCCCAGGCAGTGTTCTAGGTGGTGAGATACAGAAGTGAATAAAATAGAGCAAACAGACAAAAACTTCTGTCCTCGGTGAGCTTCCATTTCAGTAGAGCAAGACAGACAAGAAATAAAATATATAGTGCATCAGTCAGTAGTAAGTGCTAGAGAGAAAAATGAATCCAGAACAGAGAATAAAGAGAGCTCAGAGAGGGGTCTGCAGTTTTAATAGGGTGATAAGGAACCCCCGCCCCCAGAAGGTAACATCCGAGGAGAGACATGAGGGTATGAGGGAGAGATCATGCGGCTATCTGGGGAGGAGCCTTCCAGACAGAGGCCTTGAGATGGGAGCACATGAGACCAGTGTGGCTCCCATGAAGTGAATCAGGAGCCGATTATGATTACATCAAGTCAGAGATAAGAAGGGTTGGGGGGACCGGAAGTGGAGATCTTGGGTTTTTCCTTCCAATAAGACAGAAAGTCATGGGATGATTTTGAGCAGAGAAGGATCATGACCTGACATATTTTAAAGGATCATTCTGGATGCTATGTCAAGTATAGATGTAGAGGAACAACACGCAGAAGTACAGAAACCAGTGAAAGAGTCTGTGGAATTTTCCAGACAAGAGAAGGTAGTGAGAAGTGACCACATTCTGGGTGTGTGTTAAAAGTAAAGGCAACAGAATTTGATAACTGGTTACATGTGAGGTGAGAGAGAGAGAGAGAGAAAGGCCAAGATGTTTCTAAGATGCTTGGCCTGAGCAGTGGAGTTGCTGTTTAGAGATGACTGAGGGGAGAGCAGACGGTAGAGGAAGATCAGGAGTTTGATTTGGGGTCTGTTAAATAAGATATGCCTGCTGGACACCCCAAGTAGAAATGTCAAGTCAGGCAGGTGGTCAGGTATGAGTCTGGGGTCCTCATGAATCCTCACATAAAAGATATGGAATGGTAAAATGAGCAAGGTCTTTAACAATTATTTTTTGCCAAAATACAGAAATATTTGTCTTACCACCATTTTCTTTCAATCTGAGATAAAAATCAAGGTCATACTCTTCAATCATAGCTAAGTGAAGGTATCTCTGGAAACAGCCAAATTAGTATAGTAAATGTCCTAAAACATGTTGCCTTTGGGAATCTAACTTAGAACAAGGATAGAGCTTACTGAAGCTGGAGAAATGGGAAGTTAAACGGACCTATCTGTTTTCTCTCAACTATGTTTCAGATTTGCCTTTGGCAAGAGTGAGCTCTCTAATTGCACTTATTCTCCAGGGTAGATGGTTAGGTGGCAGGGTTGACATTTTGCTATGAAAAGCAAAAAAAGAGTCTGGTAAATTCTCACCCAGATCTAAGCCCATCTCATTCTTACTTGGAGGCAGGTCACTGGAATACCTGAAAGACCTACCCAAAATTTTCTTTAAAAGGAACTGTGAATTTACTCAAATGGGCAGACAAATCCCAAACTGAGACCTCAGAATGATAAGCTGGTACTTAGCAACAATTTGGAATTGTCCAAGTTAAGATGTAGTGTTTTCCTGGCAAAAGGATGGATCTCAGACAGTGGCTTACACAGACAGATATCAGTTAATCCTTTCCCCAGCCACATAATAAAAGTGTCTATAATCCCTCCAGGCCATAGTAGTCTGGAGGGGAAAAAAAAATTGCACAACTGTCAGAAATGTAGCAGAACTTTCAAAAGTACGTATCAGCAACATAAATGGGAAACCTGTATCACAGTTGGGTTTTACCTCTGAAAGTATAAAAATCACAGCCTTTTTAAATTCCTTGAAACCAGAGACTTAGTTTGTCTTGTTCAGTCCGTATCCCCAACACCTCCTGGAACAATGCCAGCACATAGTAGGCATTCATAAGATACTGTCAAAGCAATGAGTCAACATTAAAGAATTAAAACAAAACCTATGAGCGCCATCTTGTGGAAGGCCTTACCATGATGCAGAGATTATAGTCACCAGATGGGAGAATGGACACCAAAATTTCCGTGTGACAGGACCTGAGGGGCCACAGACGATTAGGAGTAGTGGGCTAGGAAACTGCCTTGAAGCTGTGTTTGAAAACTAAGTACGCTCTTTACTTAGATTCAGGTGAGCTAGGTGGACATTATAGGGGCTACAAAAGTTCCCCCAAACCAGCCTTTGGCACTGGTCCTGAGAATAATTGAGAGGTATAGCTCTCAAAGTAGTCTTTGACCAGTGCCCCCCTTACCAAAAACTGTTGTAATAACCTAGCCTCAGGTTCTTCCTTTGTGCTTCAAGAGATCCTTAGGAACCGAAGATCCAAAGAGCTCTTTGGACACCTGGCAGCGTCCTCTGTCTTCCTCTTTCTCCGACTCCCTGAGGCTCCTGCTGTCACCCCATAATACTGGTATGGACTTGGCCTCTCCTCTGCTTTTCTCCAACTTTTCTCCAACTTTCTCTGTGTCCCATGCCCTCACACTGGAATCCCGTTCTCTGTCATTCCCACCCCCTTCCCAAAGCCTGACAGACGCCCCTGAGAGACAACGTGAAGAACCCCACAACACTGCTGCTACAAACCGGGTACTCAGGATTCTTCAGGGTTTGTGGGTACCTGAACTTACACAATATGAGGAACCCTCTTCGAGAAAAAGAATTTAAAATTATAAATTTAGGTGCAAACGTGAATATTTATTTAGAATGGGAAAAGAAATCACAGAAAATTACTAAAATTTCAAAGATCCAGGACCTTTTCTTCCGAACTGTCTGTGACAACTGACCAGGCCTCCTTGCCCCACTGGGCCACTCTGCCACTCCCCGCAAATCCACTCAGAGGGGCCAGAACATGTGAACTTCACTGGCTTCCTCTCCTGTCCTCTCCGGGTAGTGGCCGGCCTCCCCGGATCCCCCGAAAGTACCCGAGAGAGAGCAGAGGGGCTCCTGTCCTCCAGGCTGCTTAAGGGTCTTTATCCCGGGGACCAGCCCAGGTGAAGCTACTCAGGGTGTCCCGTGGGAAAACACGCCCCCTCTGCCCTCCCCCTCAACCCACCCTGTAGCCCATAGGCAGACCAGACTGAGTTCAAGGCTGTCAGCTCTGGGAGCCACAGACCGCCCTCCCTTCCATCTAGGCAGCCGCCCATCAAGCCCAGCCCTGGGCCCCAGGATTCCGGAAAGCTAGCCCCTAGGAAAACAGAGCTATAAAAATTACATACCATTAAATAAATAACACAACAAAAGAAAACTCCACCCAGGGCTTGCCGGCCCTCCCCTGCCCAGGAGCCCAGGGTGGATGGGCCGTAGGGCGGGCGCCAGCCTCCTGCGAACGCTAGCCGGCTGCGATCCACAGGTTCCATCTGGGGACACCTGACACAGGGGAGCCCCCGGCGCAAATAATGAACCCAAGTTTCTGGCCAGCCCCTGCCGCGTGGCCGGAGCACTTCCCCGGGACCAGAGAGGCTGCAGGAGCGAAGCGGAGAAGGCGCGGAGGCTGGGAACCGACCCCCCTACTCCGGGGGGCGCCAGCAGACGTGGGGGCGCCGTTCCCATGGTAACCAGGAGCTAAAACAAACGCGGGCGGCCCGGGGACTCTGCGCTGGATCTGCGCGGCTGTCTGGCTCGGGTAAGGCGTCCACGTTAGCAGCCGTGTGTGTGGGGGCCCCGACTCCCTCCGCCAGCCCCCGCCCGGCCGCGGGCAGCGGTGTGGGGAGTCCGGGAAACAAAGAAGCATCCACACGCAGCCGTCTTTGTTTCTCTCCCCTTTCTCTGCCCCTCACTGTCGGCCTTTCTGTTCCCTGCTCCGCTTCTCTTCCCTCTGTGAAGGGCGGTGTTGGCCCCGGATAACTCCTACAAACGGAGGAGGACTGGGCCCCTTCCACTCCAGGGAGCCTCTGGCTCTGGGTTTAAGGAAAAACTGTGGGTGTAGATGGTTATGACTTCTTCCTTTTCGACCTGCATAGCCCAGCCAACTGGGCAGAAAAAGAATTCCCCAGATGGAAATTCCCAGCCTTGCCCACAAACCGGGTCCTGTGACCCAAAGCAAATCACTCGGCTTCCCTGTGTTGCCTCCCCCCACCTCTAAAATGGGAGAGAAACAGTGGTCCTAACCTTCCCAGGAGATGGTGAAGCGCGGCCGGTAGCAGGTGTCCCACAGGTGTTCTGTGCTGAGGGTCTGCTCAAGGCCGCCCTCCTTGAAAGTTCAAACCTGCATATATTTGAAATTCTATTTATAAAAAGGGCCTTAGGAAATGAAGTTTTAATGAGTACACGGGGGTGTCGATACGGCGAAAAATTGCACTGATGGGTCTAAGGGAGGTCAAAAGACATTTTTGCCTTCTGTGCCCGTCCCCTGGCATGTTTGAATGTGGATCCAGGTCAGCCTGGGCATGGCACCATGGCACTCACCAAGGCAGGCCATCCAGTTGTTCCCCCAAGAGGGAAGGCAGCTGCCTTCAGCCAAGAATCCTGCCAGTTAGAGAGGCTGGAAACAGCTACGGAGGACAATAAGCAGGGCAACAACAGGGCTTGCATTTGCAGCGCCCTGGGGAATGGCCCGCTTCCTTCACAGAAATGAGGCTTCTCCCCTGGCTGCAGCCAGAGTTTCCGAGCCCCGGCTGGCAGCACCCAGCCACAGCCCAGGTCCTGTGACCCACTCCATTCTCTCCCACAGCGGCGGTTTTGCTGTCTGAGCCCACCCACAGCCCATCTCTTGGCTGCAAACGACAAACTGGATGTGCCGCCAGGCTCCTGTGTGCTTTTTCTTCCTATGGGCCGTCTGTCCAGCCCACGGACTTCTGTGGAAATCCTGCCACGTGCCAGGAGTTGTGCGAGGCTGCCGCCCCCCGTGGCTGAGGCAGACTTGCACATAAACGCCAGTAGTGCGGGAAGGAAAGGGCATGAGAGAACTGGGGCGGGGGGGTGGGGGGGACACTCCTTCCAGAGGAGTTTGCGCGTCTTCGCAGAGGAGGTGATTTGGAGTTGGGTTTTGGAGGATGAACAGACTTCAACGTGCTTTAGGAAATTCAAAAGCCAGCTAGGACCCCAAAAAAGAAATCCCACTCTGGAAGAGTTGGCGGAAACGTGTACCGCGTCCTCCAGAAAAGAAAGTGGGACTATGAATATACTGAAGTACAAAACCAAGAGGAGACAGAAGCCTGGCCCGGGGGACGCCCAGGTCAGTAGACTGAGCCCTCAGTCCCAGCTCCGCGATGCTGGCGGTGCGCACTCGGCCTAGGGGCACTCCGTGACTGGCCAAAGCCCTGGCCTCCTCCCGAGTTCACTCTTCCTGTTCAGTAATGTAACACTGTCGACAGGGCCTCCCGCTAGGCACATCGAGGAGAGACAGGAAATGCGTGAGCCCTGCAGGGAATGCTCTGAATAAGCCAGACTGTTCTAAAACCAAATCTCTCTTCGTTACCTTCTTGGAGGGCACACACAACTATCTACCAAAGTCGAAGGCTTCTCTTGCACCGTAAGACGGGTGAAGCCCTGTCCCCCCTTCTCTGCTGTTGTAGTTGGCCTGAAATACACGGTTAAGGCGGGCCTTGGCAGCCGTGAGCCCTCACCTAGCACTTGCCAGCCTTCTCCTGGGAACTTAAGGGCATACCTGGTCTCTTCACTCCAGGTGGTGTGGCTCACAATCTCTTAGTCTACAAACATCTGCCTCTCTTCTTCCCGTCCCACCAAAACTAGGGAGTGCTGGCTTAATAACAAAGAATTTGTTTCATTTTTGGTACTTAATCCCTCCCAACTCCAAAGACCTTGCCCTTTCTGACTGATGCCTTCACCTTCTTAGAAGAAAGGGATGCTTAAGCAGCACACCGCAGGTCCTGAACTTCCTTCTCAGCTCCAAATCCACTGAAGCCCCCGAGTCCTGTCTTCACCGGTGGTTGTGATGAACTTCAGCTCTGTGTTGGTTCCCAGCTTCAAGCCTTGCTTTTGGAGCTCAGGTCTGTGTGTGCGGCTACAGCCTTGCGCTCGGCGCCTGGGGAGCTACACCAAACTGTGTTCACAAACACCGTCTCCAAGGCAATAAACACTATCGGCACTCTTCACCCAGGCTATAGTTTTCTGAACTGACAACAGGTGGAGCTCCTCAGCCCTAACCAAATCCGTCTGGGCCACCAACTTTCTACAGAGTTGCAGGGATCCCAGGAGGCACTGGGGAGAGATTCAGCACCTAACAACGGACCAGAACCCACTAATTCCCCAGACCTCATAGCCTCTTGGCTGCTGAGGTTTCTTTCCGGGGGGGGGGGGCGGGTGGGGGGGAGCGGGGGGGGCGGTGCTCACTGCCTCAGAGGATCCCTCTTTGAACAGGCCGTGGAGCCAGCATGGGATAATGGGTCTACCAAGGTCACCTGTTCTCTGTCCTGCAAAATTCCTAACACCTGGGAGCTTGCAGGCTCCCAGCACCATCCTGGGCTCTGCAACATGAGCAAACAAGCCATTCTGCCTGGATTCCTGAAGATTCCGGTCTTCATATTCACATTCTAAATGACTGGGTAATTATGCTTGGAAGAACCCCACAAGCAATCATAACAAAAAGTCCCTTTGCTCTTGGTCTTACCAGCTTTTCCAGGGACTAACGGCATTTTCAGGTCACAAATGACCCTCTTCCACTCTCATATTGTCTCTCCCTGGGTCTCTCATTGAAATCTGGAATGCTCCCTGCTTCTCCAGTCCACCATATGAAAACTTAAACCCACTAGCCAAGCCAGCTGAACTTGATTTTGTAGGGAGGTCCACCAGGGGGAGGGGAGGAGCCGCACTGGTCAGGCAGGTGGAAGAGAGAAGGGGCCAGATCACTGAGCAGTAATAGCATAGCCCCTTTCATAAATAAGCTCCCCTCACCTTCTCCCTCTACACAAAATTCTCTTTCCATGTCTTTATGGTGGCTAAAGCCTACCTCCTGCCCTCCCAACTCCAGAATATCCTTTGGCTTGCTTTTAATTAAGTGGGGACTGCCTGTTTCCCTCACGGGCCCCACACCCTAGAAGCCAGGCATAGTGCTGGCCTTCTCCTAGCTCCCTATTCTCTCCCTTTATAGACACTCCTCCAGCTTACGTTGACATTCTCCTCCTCTGTTTTCATTCATGACATAATCATACTATACTGTATTTTAATTTATTTTTGTTTCCCTTCTTCAGCAAGACCTTGAGGTCTATAGATGTGCCTTATGCAATCTTGCAGCCCGATGCCTGACAGTATCTGGCACATAGAAAGTCAATAATTGTTTGTGGCAAGAAAGAGGAAAAGAAGAAAGGGAAAAGGGATAGAAGGGATCCTTGGAAACTTATCATTTTCAGTAGCACATTTTATAAGGTCTGATTAATACACTGAATGATAGAATCAGATTCACAAATATTTGAGCAGCCTGGAAGGGTGAGGCAGAGTCAGCAAGATGAAATTTAATACTGATCCACATAAATACTTGTTATCAGGTTCAAAAAATAAACTTAAGTTTAGCAAAACAAAACAAACAACAACAACAACAAAAAACCTCAACAAAACAAAAGGTACAGTACATAAGAGCTACCTTTGAGTATTTGCACCTTGCTGTAGAGCAAATCTGTTGTAGCTCCAGAGAGCAGACCTGGGAAGGCTGGTTGAAAGCCCAAGGGAGGAGGATTTAACAGAAGTCTGTGTAATTTGTTACGTGCTAAATACACTGTCTCGCACATAGAAATGGTGGCTGTGATCTTTCTTATCATTATTACCAGCATCATCGCCATTATTTATTATTTATAAGAGCTGTCCAACAGTCTGCCTCGGGAAGCACTGAGCTCCCATCCCTGGAAATCCAAGGTTATCATTGGGTAACCACCTGTCTGGGATGTTTTGTCAACCTGATTCCTAACCCCCGGTCTCCCTTTCTCCATAATCCTGTGATTCGAAGAACAATGCTCTGTCATGTCCTGGGTAGTGAAAACCACAGATACAATTCCTGGCTAAGCAAACTGTCTTTTATAAAGAGAAGCTTTGGCACTCCCCACCTTTGTGGCAGCGTACCTCCTTCAAGCAACCCCTCCGAAGCATCGCTTTGATGTTGAAAAATAAAATTGCTTTGTGCGAAAGCTCCTTTAATCTTATATAGATACAAGTGCTTTGTGTCTTGGGGGATATGCCAAACTCCTCTTAGTATTTCAGAATTAATCTCATTAAAGAAATCTCTGTTTAATCCCCGCTGCTGTTTGCCAGAGATGTTGAATAATTCCACACCTGATCCTGCTGCCTCTGCACCGTGCACCCTTCTGGATTTGGTGGTGTCTAAGAAAACACATCGGTGGGTTTAGGCTGGATCATGGCATTCCCATTTTGTTTAATGCTGTCATTATAGAGGGCGCCTGGGTGGTTTAGTTGGTTAAGCGTCTGCCTTCAGCTCAGGTCATGAGCCCGGGGTCCTGGGATCGAGTCCAGCATCGGGCTCCTTGCTCAGCAGGGAGCCTATTTCTCTCTCTCCCTCTGCCCCTCCCCCCGGCTTGTGTGCTCTTGCTCGCTCTCTCTCCCTCAAAACTTTTTTTAAAATGCTGTCATTGTAGAAATGTTCCTTTATACATCTTTATCTCATTTTCCTAATTAAAAAAAAAGGAAAGAAAAAGGGTAGGAGGAGCTTGCCTGTTATGAAAAATAACAAATGAAATGATGGAGTTGCTCATTAACTAGCCAATTCCATATATACTTATGATAAACTATCAGTATTGCTAAGAAAAATGGAGTTCATATAGGATAACAATCAGTTGTCCCTTTCGAAAGAATATAGGAAACCCTTGGGGCGCCTGGGTGGCTCAGTCCTTAAGCGTCTGCCTTCGGCTCAGGTCATGATCCCAGGGTCCTGGGATCGAGCCCCGCATCGGGCTCCCTGCTTGGCAGGAAGCCTGCTTCTCCCTCTCCCACTCCCCCTGCTTGTGTTCCCTCTCTCGCTGTGTCCCTCTCTGTCAAATAAATAAATAAAAATCTTAAAAAAAAAAAAAAAAGAATATAGGAAACCCTTGATTAGATTACCTGGTTTGTAAAACATATTTCGTATATAAATGTATATTTACATACATATATATCAGTAAATGAAATTACTGACTTCCTCCCTCTGGACATAAATTCTGGATCTCCTCCATTAGGAGCCATCAGTGAATGATCCAAAGTTACCACTATGTGAAATAATCATTCATTTATTCATTTCAACAAATATTTATTAACCTCCTCCTATGTCCCAGGCATTATTCTAGGTGGCAAGAATATAGCGGCAAATAAAAGGGAGCAAAGTTTCTATTCTCCTATATATAGATCAATGAACATGATACAAATGTTATGAAGAAAATAAAACAACATGATAAGAGGGTCGCCTGCGTGACTCAGTCAGTTAAAAGTCCGACTCTTGACTTCAGCTCAGGTCATGATCTCAGGGTCGTGAGATCAAGCCCCACATCAGGCTCCGCACTCAGCAGGGAGTCTGCTTGGGATTCTCTCTCTCCCTCTCTCTCTGCCCCTCCCCCATGAGTGCTTGCTCGTGCACATGCAACACACTCTCTAAAATAAATAAATCTTAACAAAAATAAAAAATAAAAGATTGCCTCTGAAGAATGGATTATCGGAGAGCAAGAGCCAAAGTGCAGAAGTAGTTGTAGAAGATGGTGGGCTAGACAAGGATGAGCACAGCTGTAGCAGACAGAAGAATGGATTCAGGACATTTTTTGGAAGATAGTGCCGAGAAGACTTAATGATTGGTTAGTAGATTTGGGAGGACGAAAAAAGGAGGAATCAAGGATGACTCCAAATTTCTACATCTGAGCAAGTATGTGAATTATACAAGAGCTTCCCAAACTTTCTCAGTTCATGACACCCTTAGTGTCTCAGTGAATTTTTCATGGCGCCCCCCCACACCAAAAGAAATCTGTACAGTTTTCATTTATTAGTTATATCCAAATAACTTAATAAATATTGTGTTGCATCTCTATGTCACAGATTTATGTCACAACTTAATGTAGAAACTGAAAGAAAAAAATAATGCTTTTATTTCATTCTTGAATAGCCACAATGACTCTCTAACAGAATGTGTGTGCCCATTGGGCATTGCGTGACTTCTCCGATCTTGGAATCTGATTGCACATGGCCACCCTCATTTTCTACTCCATACTGATTTTTTGCATGGTACTTGCTTTTCATCTCAACAACTGCCAAAAACCCAGCTTTGCAAAATATGCCATCATTACAGGAAGACAACATAATCAAAAATTAGGTTTTCATACAATACCCAACAGATGTCGAGTATTGCTGTTTTCTTCAAAAAAAAAAAAATCTACTGCAGCATCCCTGTGAGCTCTCTGCAGTGCCCAGGGAGCATCAGTGCTCAGACTGGTCAAACCATTTAGAGATGGGGAGGAGGGGAGAGATGGAAAGGGAGGTTCTGTAAGTGAGGGCTGCTTAGGTATGATTTCCATGGTGAACGTTCAAGGAGAGCTACTGACCAAGGAAGGTTAATGAAGAAATGCACTGTACCACAAAAGTAAACCATTCCATATTAGCATAGGGAAAATACCCATTTCCTAATCTTCTTAGGGAATGAGGTATTCTCTGGCTAATTTTCTGGGTAACTAAGAGCTAACCAGAAAACGTTTTTCTTTCAGCTGTTATTATTGAAAAATCTCTTGGCTTGGACTCGGTTCGCTCCCTGACATCGTAAGTACTGAGCCATGAACATAATTGGTCGTAACTACTGCCACATTGTCCCCAGATCTTGCAGGCTGCACGGTCATGATTGCAAGTAATTCTTACTGTCCTCCGTGTTAGACACCTTGTAATCCCAGAAATAGCAATGGAGCGCCACAGGGTGGATTTTATTTTCCTATAGTCATTTTTAAATGCATAGCATTTCCCATCAAGAACACCACACTAGATAATTCCCAGATGTGAGCACCAATAAGAAATATAAATGCAAGATTAAAATGTCCATTAATTTTGTAATCCAAAAAATGTCTGAAAACTGAGAGGGTTCTTGATAAGTTTGTGGCCAATCCATTTGGCCCCAAAACCTGAACTGCTAGAACTCGGTTCACAGCAAAATCCAACCTAAACTGATGTGGAGCCATTTAAAGTTTCTCTTTATCCCACTTATTGTGGAAATGTACATTTTTTGCTATAGAAATACTAATAAGATTCACTACAGGGTGCTGCCCCTGAGCCCTCTAGGGCTGACATGTATTTAGGACATAATCACCATAAGGATAGCCTAAATCAGAAACAAACCTGAATGCCACAACCCAACTGGGCCTAAGGGTTTTGAATAAGAAAGTCTTTAGATACGTAGGGCCAGAAGGAACCTAGAGCCCTTCTAGGTCAATCCACTGATATTACAAATGAGAAAAGAAGCCTAGACACAAGTGGGAGGAGCAGGGCCTAATCAAAATCATACATTCAGCTTGGAGCTCAACCGAGACCGTGCTTTATTTATCTCCTGCCATCCGCTGCCCACGGCCCCGTCAGGCACCTCTCTACGTGCGCTCCTGTGAGCTGAGAACACAAGACCTCAGCACACCGCTAGAGTCCACAGGGCACACCCCCAATTAGCTCCTACTGAGATCCTAAGCTGAACTATCTGAAACTAAATATGTCATCTGTTACGACAGTTCCCAGAAATCCCACTTCATTTCTCCTAAGTTTGAAGATTCGAGGGAGGTCAGTTCAAAGGCATTCTATGGGACTCTTCAAGATTAGTCCAGGAAACTTTTAACCGGTGATGTCTTTCCATCTAAATGAATTTTCCTTTAGCAAATAGAAACTCTAAATCATATTCTTTGGTTCTTCTAAATAATTGCCATTAGGGGCTCTCCCCTTGAGGGAATCGCTAAAGATTTGAGTTGTCAAGACTAGAAAGATGACATAACTTTCTCGCCTCTTTGCAGCATGGTTTTGACTTGGAATTGGACAGACCTAGTGTGGAATCCTAAATATGTGAGCCCTGGTCTTCTAATTCTTCAGCAGTTCAGGCACAGCGAGTCTGAGTCTGAATAGGATAGTAACACTTTACCTGATTTTTGTGAATCTTTAAATTAAAAAAAAAAATTAAAATACCTTATTCTGTTCTAGGCACGTAGGAAATGCTCAGTAATGACACAAATCCCACCTTCCCCGCCCCCCTTCATCTCACCCTGTTTACTTTATCACAGGAAATGACTGTTTAACCTGGGAGGGGGTGGGTGCTGAGAACTGAAGCCAGTGCCCCAAGAAGTGCTGTGCTCCAAAGAACACAGTCTCTCAACCCACAGGATAGTCCCCGTGGGGAGAGAACTCTACCCTGCAATAGCACACCTGTGTCCAAATCCTAGTTTTGACCTGTCTGACCTTAACCAAGTCATTTGCTTTCTCTGAACCTGTTGTCTGTAAAATGGCGGTAATCCTGTTTGCCGCTCAAGGATGCCATGATGAACAAATTCAATCAGGCCCATTTACTGGTTTTGCAACTCAAAGGATTATACAAATAGTTGGAGCTTAGAGAATGAGAGTAGTACCCCAAATCTAGAAACAGGAGAACGTTGTCCTGATTTAGACCAAAGGAGAAGAGAAGGCAGATGTGGCAAA
Source organism: Halichoerus grypus (assembly GCF_964656455.1). Taxonomy (NCBI): domain Eukaryota; kingdom Metazoa; phylum Chordata; class Mammalia; order Carnivora; family Phocidae; genus Halichoerus; species Halichoerus grypus. The sequence goes on along the minus strand of NC_135715.1, from coordinate 55,341,652 downwards.
TTATGTCCCAGTGAGTTTGGTATGATGCTGGGCACGGTTCTAGAACATTTCCTGTAAGGGTTTGGGAGCACTTGGGAGAGATGACAGGTAGCACAGATTCCTAGAGGGCAAGTCACATGGGACTGGATTTCTCCCACCATTCCTTAGAGAAGTGGGGAGATCTTGAGGGAGGGGAAGTGAGGACCCCCCAGAAAGTAGAGAGAAAAGGGGCTTCAGAGAGACAGGAAGAGGGGAGGCCCCTCAGGGAACACAGGGGAAGTGGCCTCATGAGTCAAGGGGAGTGGCTCAGAAAGCCAAAGGGAGGAGCCTCGGGGGGTGGGGGTGCGGGGGCGGGGGAGCCTCAAAGGCTAGGTCCTGCCACCTGCCTAGAGAAAGCTGCCTTATTCCTTAAAAAGGCCTTCTCACTTTCTTTTTTTTTTTTTTTTTTCCAGCAAACAATGTAGTAAGATCTTTCTCCCCACTTCAGTTCATTTTTGATGCTCAGGAAAAAATAAAATGATTTCTTCCCGTAAACTATTTTTCGTCACTGTGACCCCCTAAAGATTGTAAGCCCTTCTGTTTCCCTTAAACACTGAGCCCCATTCCCTCACCTATAAAGAGGAGATGATTGTGCCGACATCAGGAGTTGTTATGAAGACTAAGGGGCCCCAGCACCGTGGCTCACGTGGAGACGGTAACTCTCTTCCCCCAGCTTCTCCTGACTATGGATGAAGATGGCAGGACAGTTTTGGCCGGTGTCCTTGGGGCTCTCCGGTTTGACATGTGTGCTAATGATTTCATGAAGACACCCCTACTAGGAAGCTGGGAGAGTTCAGAAATGACTGGCAGTCCAATAAAAAAAAAATTGGGGGGAGGAGCTGGAGAAAATGTGAAGCCCCAGTGAGAGAGGAAAGGGACCCATCACCCCTTTGGAGTGGGAGCTCCGAAGGCGTTGACGGAGCCGCCCACTAAGTGTTCTCAGGCATGCCACACGGCGGCGGGGACGCGGCTGTGCTCACACCTGGGCTCTGGACAGGGAGGGATCAGGCTTCACACATTCATTCAATAACTGTGTATTATTTCCTACTACGGGCTGGGCACAGTTCTAGGCACTTGGGCAAATCAGTGACTGAAACAAAGGTCCCTGCCCTCGGGAGATTTACATTTCAGTGAAAGGAGACAGACAATACACATATTAATGAATCAAGTACTTAGTATGTTAGAAAGTGAAAAATGCTCTGGAAGAATAAGGAAAAAGTAGAGCAAGTTTGGGAAGATCAGAAGGGCCAGGGTTCCTGTGGACGGGCCCAGGGGACAGGAGAGCGAAGGCCTCGGGTGGAACAGTGCCTGGCAATGTGAGGACAACGCTGAGACCAGGGTGGCAGGAGTGGAAGGAGGGAGAGGGCAGGAGGAAGCAGATGGGAGAGGTGATGGGGGCCAGGCGGGAAGGACCTGCAGGCCTGAAAGGGCTTTGCCCTTCAATGCAAGATGCGAGCCATCGCAGGGTTTTGCGCGGAAGGGTGAGGTGATGGGACCTCGGTTTTAACAGCAGGCTACCTGTGGAGAATCAGCCACTAGCAGAGGGCTGCAACAGTCGAGGCAAGATGGGGTGGTGGCCAGACTCGGGGTGGGGTGCTGGGAAGTGGGAGATCCTCTGAAGGAGGAGCCAGCCTGACTTCCTGGTGGCTGGGCTGCAAGGTGAGGAGGAGAGAGGGCATGACTCCAAGGGCTGTCAGCAGCTGACAAACCCGGGGAGGAAGAGCAGGATCGCAGTTCAGGCACAGCGAGTCTGAGAGGTCTCGTAGACGTCCAAGCAGAGATGCCGAGAAGGTAGCTGGAGATCCAAGCCCGGGGCCCTGGAGAAAGTTCTGACTGCTACCTCCAAACACTTCTAAGACTGTCAATGGGGGAAGAGGAGTGAGAACCCTTGGTTGTGGCTCCCCCAGGGACAAAAAGGGCGGAAGACCGAGTGGAAGTCAGAGTGAGAAAGCCCCCGATTCCGTCCAAGCCCCACTGAATCACAGCTGTGTGAAAGCTGAATGAACTGGCTCAGCCAGGCTATCTCCTGTTTCTAGATAACAGCTTCCTGAGATAGGGCTGAGAGTCGGAAAACGGACTGACCCATTACACAGGAGGTTGTGTCCTGGCCAAGAAAGACATCACCCTAAAATTCCCTCGGGCCAGGCAGTCTTCCAAGGAGGGTTCCAGCCCCCCAAGGATAAGGGAGCGCGCTTCCGACATGTGGCCATCTTTTCCCCAGGGCCCAGCCACCAGGACCTGGACTGAACGACAGACAGACCCTAGTCTCCCAACCTCTCCCTAGCCTGCAGTCGCTCCCAGGGAGCAGGTAGCGGAAAGCAGTCTCTTTTCTCTCTCCCCATGCCAGAAACTAAATAAGGCACGCACACCGCACACACGCTCACACACACACACACTTATCTTCAGTGCTGGTTAGGAGAAGTGTGCGGTAACAACATAGCTCACATTTGTGTCTGCCGCTACTTAAGCATGCATGGATTGCTTCATTGAATCCTCACAGGAGAATGGCACTCTTACTCTCCTCGTTTTACAGATAAAGAAATTAAGTCCCAGGAGAGTTCAGAAACTCACTCGAAGTCGCATGTAAGTGGCCAAGCTGGATTTGAGCCCAGGAAACCTGGCCCCAGATCCTGACCACCATGCCCTTCTGCTCATTCCTGCTTCAATTCTCCCTTTCCATTTCCACATAGACCCCTCCTCTGCTGATCCTCTGCAGTGGTTCTGGGGGCAGCAGTGTTGAGTCATTGACCAGGGAGTGGCCGATCTACAAAGCCGCACCCCACTGGGGGAGCGCAGAGGGGTTGGCAGGGCTGGACCTGGAAGGGTCCATCAGCGGGCATGCGCAGGACCCTGGGGGGAGGGGAGGTCTGGCAAGGGAGCCCTGGCTGGGGCACGGAGCCGAACACTGGAACCAAGGCCCCTCTAGGGCCCCTGTGCAGGGACCAGAGGGTGCTTGGGCCTCCAATTGCCCTCCTTGTCAGAGAAGCCAGACCCTTCCTTTCTTTTAAGAACACAAAGGGGGAGGATGGTGATGACAAAGAACTGCCATTTGGTGCTGAGAGACCAAGGGTCAGCTGAGGTCCTTGGGCTGCGCCCCTAGAAACAGAGTAGTACTAATGTCCAGAGGGCAGAGGAGGACCCAGGAGGAGGCGTGAGGGGAGGAGAGCAGTGCTGGTCAAACCGGCAAATCATGTCCAAGTATTTCTTTCCATCCCCTCTCCGCTCAGAGTCATCACACAGGACCCCATGAGCTGTGCAAAGCAAACATTCTCATCCTCACAGAGCAGCCCGTTTTCCTGCCCCAAGTACTTTGTTCCCACACAACTGCAAGTCCCTTTGCATGCACGTGATTTCCAAAGCATGAAGCCCTACAGCAAGTCTGGGGACGAAGGGACGAAGAACAACTCCGGAGCAGCACCACCCTCCCATCTTGGAAACCAGTGGGGAGACCCTACTAATCCCTTTACCTAAAAAACCACAACCAGAGCATGGAGCCTTTCTTTAGGTCACTCACTTGGAAGCCAGAGGTTGCTGTTATTTTTCATGAGATCGGCCATATATGTCTTCCTCATGTATTTCAAACTAAGAATGTTTGGGGATCCTGGCCTCAACCCCTCAGAATGAAAACAGGGATCCCCAAAAAAATCACTGTAGGGAAATCAGTTGGCCTGTCACTTACAGTGCAATGTGGAAGGGGTTACATAGCTCTAAATCTCCAAGATGGTGTTCCTATGGTGACCTCTGATACAAAGTTCTACCCCTCTTCGTTAAACAAGCATATGCACATAATCAGCAAATATACTTGGCAAAGCACATAGTATATTATTAATACTTTGCTTTGCTCTTTCATTTATTCACTGAACAGGTATTACCGAGTGCCTATTATGTGCCAATCACCATGGTAGGGGCAGCGTTCAGTGCCGAGCTGTGCAAACACAGCAGCAAACAGCCTCGAGCAAAGGCCCCTTCTCTCTATGGGGCCAGAAAGATAAAGCCGGTGCGTGAGTAGGCAAAGTGTGAGAAATATCTGTCCTTTTAGTGTATCTTTTGTTTTCCAACTTTTGCTAGAGACAAGGAGCCACGGCTCTACTCTAAGCAAAACAACAGGACCCATGTGATGATGAGCCTGCCTGAGATTCTAAGCGGATTACAGGTAGTGGTGGGGACGGAAGCAGAAAAGGAGCGTGCAGCCCCACTGGGGAAAGGCAGCCTCACCTCAGCATCACCGCCTCCACGTGGGAAAGCCAGTGCAGGCTTGCCCGAGAGTCCTGTTTCCAAGAGAAGCTGGAACTCACGATTTTTTGTGAATTCTGTGAATTCTAACATATTCACTCCAAATTTTTTTTTTAATTACTTAAGCTGAATAAAATACATCTGCCGGCCTGCTTTGATTGATGCAGGCCTTTTGTGAATCCAGTCTAAAATTTAAGGACCTATAACCGACCATTATAAAGTGGATGTTTCATGTTGTGACCACAGAAATTAAGCCGCAATGTGTCAGAAACCAGGGTCAAAATGAGTCGAGATCCGAATCACAAGTCACAACCTGGATGTTTGCCTCAGACACGGGATATCAAGTTGCCTCGATATTTATTTATTTCTGCCCAATGGCTTTTCTCATAAGTTTCTAGCAGAATTAAAGGGAGAATGTCAAGAGTGCCGTTTCTTTTCTGATCTTTGAAATGAGAACGCAGCGGACTGAGCCTTTTTACAAGGCCTGGTGAGAAAATGGAAAGAAAAGGTCCCTAACCCTGAATGACAGCATGCCGTTGGTAAATGCATTCGGGGCCGTCCAGGGGACCGGGTGATTCTGACCTTTTATCTCAAGCAGCTACAAATTTTGAAAGATAGGAGATCCCTGAAGTGTAAGCATGCCTTTGATGGAGTGGCCGGCGCCTACCCGTGCTTTGTCACCGCCTAGGGAGCTGGGCTCAGGAGCGAGCAGGGGTCAGACGTGGACAGCTATAGTAACTGGCACGTTCAGATTTTAAGTCGAAATAAGCCTGGAAGGGCTCCTTTAAAGCAGAGGAGGCTCCCGTAGACATAGATGTAGGCCCCGACGCTTGCCCATGCTCACGTGTCACTTACAGTGCAATGTGGAAGGGGTTACATAGCTCTAAATCTCCAAGATGGTGTTCAGAGGCAATCTCCTCCCTCCTCACGTGTGTGATTTACAGCTCACCGTCCTCCACTGGCGGTAGCAGGTAGCCTACTGAAAAGACACACACAGACCACAGAGCTGTGAGTGACAGAGGAAAGGGTCTCTGCTGTTTCTGGTAAATGGCTGCAAGAGCCCTGTGCTCCGCATTTTTGAATCTTCTCACCTTCCCAGTTAGCACCCAGCACGAAATGCTTCATAATGGGTTCTAAAGCACTCCACCCACTGGCTCTGCCTTGACTTTTCCTACCCAGTCCTCTCTCTGCCAGGTCACTTTCCCCTGCCCCAGGAGCTCTGCGTACTCCCCACCCTCTCACCTTCTAAAACACCAAACTACCTCTGAGGCCTTTCCCCTCCACTTCCCCAATCCTGCAGTCAGTCTATGCTTTGTGAAGCTGCCTGTCACAGGGTGGGTCGTCAGCAAATGGACTCAAAGATGCAGACCGTGAGATGCAACCAGTGGCAATATAAGATGTGTATTAGGGACCGACGCCCGAGAAAGGCCGGGAAGGACTGGCGGAGGGAACGGTCTTGTGGAACAGGCTCAGCAGGCCTGCCTGGCAAAGCTGACCTGCCTGAGTCTGCGGGACTTTCATACCCCGTCCCCGCCCTGCCCCCACCTTGTTCAGTCAGCAGATGCCCGCTGCCCGGAGAAGGGCGCAACTTGTGGAAGGTGGCTGTGCAGCCAGGGCAGTTCCTGAAGGACCTGGTGGCTGGAGGCTGTAGACCACAGCCTCCACAGCCGGGCAGCACCCCCTCAGTTCACCACACTCCCCCAGGCTAATCGTATCAGAATGAGATAATCCAAGGGTTCTAGCACCCCTGCAGGTGGACAGATAAGCCCACTGGCCCACTATGAACGTGTTCACGCATCACACTTCTCATGGTGGGCATCATGTTGCACACGTGCTGGCAAGAGATCCTATGATCTCATCTGGCCAGTTCCCTAAAACAGAGCTGCCTGGTCTAAGATCTGAAAAAAGGCAGGCCACGATATTGACCCATGAAGTCCTTGGAGCAAATAGGAAGATTCTGGACAGTTTGCCTCCACAATGAGCAGCCTCTTCAACTTATCCCCTTGTGCAGAATAAGTATTATCCTTTTTAAACTTTGGGACACAGGGCTCTAGAGCCATCTATTCTTGCCCTTCACTCAGTCACTGATCATAGATTTATTGGATATTTATTAAGCATCAGGCACCAAGCTAACCACTGGAGACAGAGTGGGGAACAGGTCACATAAAGTCACTGTCACTGAAGCACTGATAGTCCAGTGGAAAAGAAAGATTGGACAAGTAAACAGAAAAACATAATCAGAAATAGTGTAAGTGCTACAGGAGAGACTCACGGGGTGGGAGAATAGGGGAGGGATGGCAAGAGAGAAAGTCCGAGAGCCTGGCAGGCGCCAGATCTCACATGGAATGGTGTTTACGGTTTATTCCAGGTACAGGGGAAAGCCACAGGGGGATGTTTAAGCACTGGAGATCATGATCTGATTTCCACGTTCCCACGAACACTCTCCATGCAGAATGCCAGGGGCGTGGCAGCAGTGCTCACAGGAAGGCCCCTCGAAAGAGAGCTGCAGGAATCCCGCCGGCCGATGACACGGCTCACTGCGGGTAGTCAGTGGCGAGGGAGAAGAGTAGAAGGAATCAAGTATATTATTAAACAAGAATCCATCCTTCCGGCCCTCAGAACGTTCACACTCTGTTGGAAAGACAGATGTGCAAGCAAACCATGTCATATGGCAAAATAGTTACTTTCCCGAAAATATAGAAGGTACAGAGGGAGCTTAGGATGGAGCACGGAAGACTTCCGGGGGAGCTAAGGCGCTCCCAGCTTTATTGGAGCTCGGAGGTAAAAATAAGTGTTTGTTGAGGGAACGAACGGTGGGTAGTGCTTCTGGCAGAGGGGGCGGGGCCTGGGCGCGTCGAGCATGCGCCTGGCAGACCGCCACCGACGAGGCCCCTCGCTGAGCGCGGCCCGAGGTCCCAGGCCCCGCGCCTGTACCACCCAGCCCGGTACCTCTCCCGATGCGCCTGGCACTCTGTGTATAGCAACCTGCTTGCATGCCTGTTTTCCTCACCAGATTTCAAGCTCCTGCGAGACATCCTCTGTCTTGTTTACTGTGGCAGTAAATAGTTTTCCACGGATCACTAAAAGTCTCCCCTGGTGACGCTACCACCAGACACTGAGTCACTCCTGCACTTCACAGTGTGCAGTAATTGCAAGGTGTGGTCTCTCCTACCAGCTCCTTGAGGGTAAAACCTCTGTTCCCCCTTGTTTGGGCCTTTTCACGGGCCACCATGCACCGATCTGCACACTCAAAGGGCCATCCAAAGACTACGAAACGAAATGAGTGAACAAAAATGGATTTAAATCAATAGGCAGTGGGCAATTACTGACTAATGGGATTTTATTCCTTTCTTGGTTACCAGGATGGTAAAGCGACTGCATGCTGCTTGCTGAAGGGTTTCATCTGCTTAATGCTGCCCCAACATGTCTGCCGAAAATAATCAGTCCTCAGGAGGAACATCCCCTCTTTCCCCTCCCGCAACATCCCAGTATTCCACACAGACCTTATATTTGGAGGAAGGAAATAAAGAGGAAGATGAGAATTCAGAGGGAGAATATCTATCTCCTGAAGACAATGAGTATCTGGAAGAGGAAATCTATCCTGAAGAAGATGAGTACCTGGAGGAAGAAACGTTTCTGAAAGAGAACACATATCTATATGAGACTCCAGAGTATGTGAAGCAGAGAAAGCATCTACAGAAGAAAAAGCATCTGGAAGAAAAAGAGGATCTGTTTGAAAAGTATCTGGAAGACGGTGAGTATCTGGATGTGGGAGAGTAGCTAAAAAGAAAAGAGGATGTGTATGAAGAAGTGTATCAGGGAGGGGGTATCGGGAGGGGGGCCCCCTAAAAGAAAGCAATGCTAGTTCACTGCAACGCCCAGGAAAAAAGGTCAAACTTGGGATAGAGCCATAGCTCAGTCTGTCAACCCCGCCCACGGTGCTGACCGACTCGCTCAGGACTGAGGAGTTCTCCGCCGGGCCTCAGTGGCCATGCCCCCAGCCCCGTGCCCACAGAGCAGAGAGGCTTAGTGAACATAAAGCCCCTATTCATAAGCAAAACAAACAAAACAGACCCTATAATTTGTGTCTTTTCCTTATTGCACAAGTAATACATGTTTATTGTAGATGTTTGAGAAACTATATGTTAGAAAAACGAAGAAAGCAAACATCACTACCATCCAGAGGGGAACAATCACTTTTACACTTTGGTCATAGCCTCCCCAGGCTTTATAAAGTGTGTGTCACCTGCTTTCTAAGGTATTATGCTTTATATATAATAATTTACATATATATATAAAATTATAAATAAATATACCTTAAAAAGCAGGTGACATATAATACTTACATACTTACATGAACACATGTAAGGATTCATACTTATATGAATACATTTCATGTTATTAAATTTTCTACAAATCCTTTTGATAGCTACATCACACTGTGTTGTATTTTCAAGCCGTAATATTTTTAATCGATTCCTGATTATTATTAATCATTCATTGCTTCTGATTTTTTTTTGGTTACTTTTTCAAACAGCACTTTACTAAACATCCTTAGAGCTCAGTTTTATCAATGACCTCTAATTATTTCCTAGAAGCCATCCCGCAATCTGTTGCTAGGTCCACAGACACTAGTATGCTTCTCACAGTGCCCACTAGGCCCCTGGAAGGCCTCGTCTTACCCTGCTTGTGAGTATTTAACTTTGGAGTGATTTCTCTCACCCTGGGGCTGACATTTTTCCAATAACGCTCCTGCGATTGGCACCTTTTCCTGAAGTCAGGTTTTATTATTTGGCAGTGGCCTCCTTGTGCCGTTGCTAGAGGTGGTTGATTCCCACTTCCTCCGAGGCCCATGTGGTGCCTTCCCTTGCTGTCATGACTACATGGCCATATCCAACCAGGTTCAGAAAGTTAAAAATCCAGGTCATCTGCATCATCTTAATGTTGACCTAGAAAGAGGACTACTTTATTTTTCTGGATCTGATTCTGTTACCAACTGCGAGCCACTCAGGCAGCTTGAATTTTTAAATCCCAATCTGATTACACACCGCCCGCATCCTAAGTGCTGGGTGTTCTTAGCAGCCGACACAAGCAGTGACGTCTCTCTTCCTCAGATCAGATGCATCATCCTAGGTTCCTCCTACGCTCGTAGAAGTTTCACTGGGGCACTGGAGAGGTAATACCTCTATTGCTGGGAAACTCTCTTGTGTGCGTGCCTCTGCCATGAAGCTCCCTCTCAGAATCCTAATATCCCTGCAGTTGAAATACCAAGTGTAATTCTAATTCTGAATAGTAACATTCGGGCCATTTCTTTTGCACAGTATGAATCAAGCATTCTTAACATGTCCCCTGAATGCACTGGGCCTTTGTAAATATATTACCCACTACAGTAGGACAAATACAATGCTGTCAAGTGAATGGAACTGTGTATAAAACAAAAGCTTTGAAAATAAATGCCCTGCTAGCAAAATTTGGAGAGGCACTGAAAAAACTGTAGAGGAATGCTAAAATGCCTTAAAAGGCACATACATGGAAGAATGTCTTGGTGTGTGAAAACCCAGGGTACCAAGCCACACTGCACAAAACATTAAATTAAGCACTAAATTAAGAAGGGGTCTACAAGAGGACTCGGAACTTTCCAAAAGAATTTGCATCAAGATTTCTTAATGTGGAATATTTTGCCAATACCCTTAAGATAGAAATTTGTCGAGCCCTTGGCACAAGGGTGCCTTCCTGACCCCTAGGAAATGCTCAGGACATGCAGATGGAGTCAAGTTCAATTTCATCCATTTCATAAAGTCAGGCGCATACGTACGCACTTGCATGCACGCACCTGCATTTATTCTTAGAAACACCTTTTAGAAATTAATTGAACGTGGGCCCTAGAAATGACAAATGGGCTTCTCTCGCTCGGGTTGATGGATTAATTGCTGGAGACTAGTGGGGGAGCACTACATCGAGGAAGATTCTGAGGGCCCATTTGGGCTCAGCAGGAGAGAGTGCTGTGAGGGACTAGTGATGTCTGCCACAGAATCAGATGGGGACGGAGGATCAGGAGGGCCATTTATTTGTCCGTTTGGGGGTAGGTGTGAGTCTATCGCTAAGAACACTGTTTCCTTCCTCGTTCAGGACCTTAACTGCCTGAGTTTGAGGGTCAATTCTCTCCCACTTCTTAGGGCACGAACTTGGGCAAGTCACTTAACCCCTCTGCGTCCTGGCTTTCTTAACTATAAATTAGGAATAACAGTAGACATACTTTATAGGATATTTGTGAAGATGAGAGAGATTCAATCATGTAAAGCATTTGAAGGCTTTCCAATGTTAGCTATTATTATTGTTGTTGTTTTGTGTTTTATGATTCCCTGACCGTTGACTTGTGAAGGGTCGTTTACACTCCCCACCACCACACACCCCATCCCAATTTATGGATTGGACATAACAAAAAAAAGAAGATGCGACCAGCTGGGGTATGGGAGGAATCTGTGCCCCCACCTAAATACTCTGCAGGCAGGTCAATATCAGAGACTCCCACTGCCCGGGACAAATCAGGGTAGGGTCACACTTACAACCTACTCCCCCCTTTCTCTTCTTTAAAGAAATGATTTTCCCCATGGTTTGCAGGGAAATCCAATAAAATTAGATGAGCAACTTGAATACAAATGCAGCATCAATCCCCACTGAATAACCCATAGCTCCATATGACTGATCTCCCTGAGAGGTTCCAAATAGTTTTTGTAAAATGTGGGTGTCCACACTGCGGTGTCAGAGTCCGAAGATCCAGCACATGGTGGGGCCTTTGACCTTGGGCATGTCACTTTCTCAAAGTTTCAGTTTCCCTTTGTATAAAAATACCTTTCTTCACAGTGTGGTTGCAATATTTACATAAAATAAATGTATCTAGAAATGCTTTGAAAGCTCTCCCACACCATACAATTGTAAGGTGTGAAAACGCTCTTCTGCTCTCACATGGGCAGGAGGTGCTAGAAGGAGGGACCATCTATGTTATATCACGCTGTCATAGAACATGAAACCACCTCATAATGAGGCCCCTTTGGGATTTTTTTTTTTTTTTTAGAACCCAAGACCTTCCTAAAGATGAATTCTGTTCTGTGGCAAATAATGCCAGAGATGTCACAGGATATTTTGATTTATAATGGTTTTGCTCCATAGTATTTTGATACGCATAATCTGCTGGATTTGATTTTCTTTACCCTCGCTACCCACTCTTCCATAGCTCCAAATGCTGTTTGGCCTAAATGCTATTATAATTCTTTTGCCTTTTCCAGTTGAGAGTTGTTACCCCAATAACCCTTTCCCACAGGGCACCTAGCAGTTTTCCGTGTATTTAAGAAGAAAGGTGTGCAATATATCGATAAGGCAGGGACGGAGAGCCAGCCAATTTGTCAGGCAGGAAACTTCACAGATGGTGAGAGAGCTCCACGACCAGGGTGCCCCGGGTGCAACTGATGGGGGAGATGCCGAGCCCTGGGGCCAGTCGCTCACAGCCTCCACTCTGCTCCTGAGCAAACAGCATCAGTTTCTGTACGTGTCTTGCCCAGACGGTCAGGAGCGCAGTCGGGGGCATAGGGCGTGTGTTATATATTTCGTGATCTTTGTCTCCTTAAATTCTCCCAGCCGTTACTTATCCCATTGTCACAAATGAAGAACCTGGAGTCCAAGAGAGGGTAGGTGACTACTCCAAGGTCATGGGAAATCAACAGGCGTCCCTTCTCCCTCTTGTAATCACCTCTCTTTCTTTTCTCCTTTCCTTCCTCCTGTCCTTCTTTGTTTGGGCTTTTTAATAAATTTTGTACATACTTTAAGAGAATGACATAAAAAAATAAAATCTACTTTTGTTCATTTTTTAATGGGAAATTTGAAAAGCAGAAAGTGGAAAAGCATTACCCCATCTACCAACATCCAAATATAAATAAAGCCGATTCACTCTTTAGTGATTTTTATTCTGTCCTTCCCGCTCTTATTTTGTCTATGTTGGGTGGTAGTGGTCCTTGGTTTGTAGCTTTGTTCTGTTGTGTTTTTACTGTTTTAAACATACTGTATGTACAAGTTTGTATTTTATTTTTGTAACAGAATTGTGACTTCAATATTTGCCCGTATTGGTTAACCTTTGTAGATATTTTAACAGCCAACTAATATTCCTCAATAATATTCTGTGTCATGGGTAAACTGTGGATAAGTATAAGTGTTGAACATTTAAGTTTCAAATTTCAAGTTCTGGTTCTCATTTCTTTACTACTTCCACTGGGCCAGTCTCTATTATTAGAATTGATGGCCTACTCTATCCCAATCATATGTGAAATTCTTGATGTATCATTCAAGGCAAATGGGTGATTAAACAACGCAAACAATTTCTTTGAAATTAAAACTCATTTTTAAAATATTTAGATCCTCTGAACCTCCATCACCTCTTCTGTGCAGATATCCCTCATCTCATGATAGAGCAAGGCCTCCGTGATAACCCAAAGATTAACAAAGCAAACTTGAATTTCCAAAATCCCTGATTTCATGAAAATTATCTTCTTGAGTTCTCAATGACTTTATAAAATTTAACCTTGTAATTTCCAAGGGAAACCATTAAGAGAGACAACACCAGTGAAAAGTAAAAATAGAAGAATTCTATAAATTGGGGCCTCTCCACCCCAAACCCAGCATCACATACTTAACAACGCACTCTTAAATTTAAAAAATGATGCCTTCTTTTTTTTTCAATATTGTCTTTCTGTTCTTTTTCCAATAGAATTAAAGATTACTTCTTCATATCAAACCCTGCCTCATCCTACCACAAGGTAATAGTTTTCTTTTTGGATAAATCAGGTGGAAATTCAGACTTAGGGATGATGCATCAGGAGCCTCTGCAGTCCCAAAGACAGGAATGGCGGGGGCAGGTGGTGTGGAGGTGCAGGGTTCAGGCCCCCTGAGGAAGGAGGAATCCAGGCAGAGGGGAGGGTATCTCTGGGAGTCACACGTAAAGGACCTCCCACCACTGCCCCCTCTGCCACTCAGCCACTCACAGGGCGAGGGACGGGTCCCAAGATCCGAGTCCTGGGCGCCCAGAACTACAGAGATGAAAAGGTAAGAGCCATCTGAGTCTGCAGAGAAGGTCTCAACCAGGAAAAGATAGCAAGGGGCTTGTGGCCATGCTCGCGGTGAACGGATGGATGAATGCCCAAAAGAGAGTCGCCATTTTCCTTCCTCAGGCATGTTCCCAAGGTCTCAGTCACCCTTCGGTGGGCAGTCATTAAACTGCCACAGGGCTTGACGCATGCAAGACGGTCACTAACATACCTATGGAATGAATGAGTAAATGCCTCCTATGTGCTCAGCTCCGGAGAAACCAAGGTGGGGGCGGTACCCCAGACTTCCGTCTCCCAGTCCTCGTCCTTGGGTCTCCTCCCCTACACTCCCTCCCCCAAGGATGACTGCAGGACGTTTGTGTCCACTGCTCAGGTGGGTTGGCACTGGATACAAAGAAAGCACAAGGCCAGTTTGGTTATGGTGAGAAGCTGGGATGAGATCCCTGCTCTGCGGCCCAGGGAAGCTACAGGCTACAACTTGAGGGCTGCCCCTCAGCCCGGGGAGGCCGGCCCCCGTTGCTGCTCTCCACTGGCCCCTGAGCTCCACGCTTCACGTTCCAGGGGGCTCAGCAACGTGGAGGGGACAGCATCACCCCCACTAAGGCAACGCATAAGAGGCAGTGGCTCTTTGGAGGCCCCTTCACCTCCGTTACAGACGCCACAGCATCGGAAGCACTGAGGCTGTGAGCACGGGAAGGCCTGGCACTGAGGACAGGGTCTCGGAGCCGTGTGCCATCGGGTAGCCACGCACTCTCCTTGTGCCCCGGGTTCTTCATTTGTGACATGGGCCCAGGAGGAGTTTCTGCCTCACAAGGCTGTGGTGCGGACTCGATGAGTATTATCGCATGGGGCTCCCTGAGCGCAGGGGCTCAGTACGTGCTACGGGAGGCTGTCATTCCCCGTCCTGCTCCCCGCAAGCCACCGCATGGAAACTTAGCACGCCCAGAACAAGAGTCGTGATTCCCGGCCGGCTTTATTCCAAACATATGCACCCATCCAGTCCTTTATCCACATTCCAGCTGAGTGGCTTTCCTGTCACGGAGGAGCTCGTGGGGATCAGAGAGGCCCTGGCTTTTCCTGACACCAGGTTGCTGAGAGACTGAACCTACAAACCACTTTAGGCAAGAAGTGTCACACTCCAATTTGTTTGTTAAGGAGGGGAGCCGGGAAAGGTCAGGTCAGGTGTTTCATGGGTCCCTTATAAACAGGAAGGTTCCCTCTCCCACTCCTACGCATGCCCTGAAGATACCCCCCCGGCACACACAGGCCCCTTCCCCACTCTGAAACAGCTGAAGAAGCAGGCCTAGAACCATCCACTCTCCCCAGGATCTAGGATCTAGTGGGTCCTCCTGCGCCCTTCTATTGCAGACGGGGCAGGGAGCTGGTATTTGGCCCAGGTAGGCCAGAACCCCAGTCCTGCTTCCATAGGTGCCCCCAGAAGACCCCGCCACGTCGCAGCCCAGGGCAGGTGTGGCAGGGAGGATGCTGAGTAAATGTACATGAAGATGGCAATGACCAGATGGGCCCACCATTACCTTAAGTATGATCCCTCTGTGTGTTCGGCAGCTCTGACTTCTCAAAGTCCTTTCGTGGGGACTTGCATTACCTCCTTGGGTCCTAGGGAGCACCTGGTAAGTGAAGTAGGACTTGCATTATCCCCTTAAAAGGATAAAGCCCAGGAGAGTCTCCTGATCTGGCCTTGAGGCCTGGAACGGGACAAGAGTTGACAGTTGCCTAAAGAGCTTACCTTTGTCCACTTGTTCTTGATCCCTGTGGTCACCTGATCTAGGATCTGCTATCTTGCCCACTTGACCCCATTCCCCCTTTTCAGTGGTGCGATGCCCTCACCACAGGCTGGCACAGACCCAGGCCTTCCCATGGGTCCCTTGGAAGTGAAACAAGATCTGCCGTAACTCCCACAGACGCTGGGCCTCTTCTCTCCCTCAGCCTCTTCGCCCTCAAGTCTCAGACCTCAGCCTCCCTGTCCCTCTGTGCCTGGGGGGAGGGGGGTGGCAGGCGCTGACCCAGGCAGGGAACAGGCCCGTCTCTGAGGGGCCACCGAACTGCTTCCCTCGCCAGTAAGAACAGCAGTGGCCCACACTCCCTTGGCCCCCCTCCCCCGGCAGGGACCTGTGACAGGTATGATTATCAAAAAGGTGCAGAAACTGAAGCCCAGAGACGTTAAATAAGTTACCCAAAGTTACTCTTCTCTAGTGCAGGAGCCAAGATTCAAGCTTGGGTCGTTTGACACCAAAGTCTGTGTTTTCTCTGCCAACCATAGTCACTGCCCATTTATATGTTGGGCATTTTCCCTACACTTGTCTTTGCCATTTCAGCCAGATTTTGTGAGGTGAGTTCAGGGCTGAAACACCCCAAAGACCGCTCTCATCCCTTTGAATGACAGTTTTTTGTCCCCAGCTAAAAGCCAGAGGTCTCTGAGGAAGAACACAGTGTGGGTCCGTGTGTTGGGGGGGTCCCTTTTGAGCCTAAGGTACCAGATGGCAGGGCCTCTGCCTCAGAGCCCATGCTCTGTCATCAGGCCCTGTGGAAACCTTTCTTGATAATGGTGGTACTTGTAGTGGGCAGACTAGAGGGGACAGACCTCGGTGCTTGATTTTAAGCTGCTGCAGCATCTACTTTGGTATTTTTCCCACTCTACCTGAGGCAGCAGCAAGGCAGGAAGGGCCACCGGGATGGGCAGTGTTGTGTGCCAGGAAGGATGGAGAATGTTCTGGAACATTAGACTGTCAGTTATGGAAGCCTGGCCCATTGGCCTTTGAAGGCATCCACAGAGCCTTTTACTGAACACGAAGCAGTGGTCAGCCGTATAGGGCTCTGCTGCCCGGAATGGCACACGGGCCTATTTACCATCATCTACTAGCTGGTCCCTTCTCACCTGTGACATCCACCATCTGGGACGGGCAGAGTCTGCAGGAGCCGGAGAGTAGCCACCCCATCTGCCCAGCAGGCCATCGCCCCCAGTGCCTGACCTGGCCTCTGGGCGCAAGTTGACCTGCCTCTGTGCTCCCCTCTGACAGGAGCTCAGCGACTAGCCCTTCTAAGGGGAATATCCTCTTCTCTGTCCCGCCTTCCATCTCTGAACTTCCCCATGAGTCTCCATTCGATAACATAACGCCTTCTACCTCGTACGTGCAGCAAGATGGAGAACTTCTGGCCTGGCAAGACCGGAGCACGCAGACAGAATGGATCTATAAGAGTAAGCAGGGGACGGGGGACTGCACCCTGCTGGCCCACACGTGGGGGGCAGCAGGGGGAAGTGCATTCCATGGGTGTGAAATATCATGGCTCGGCTATTGCCCCTCACGCTAATGACATACACCTGCTTCCCGTGCCATTCAAAGTGGTAGTTTAGGTAAGAAGTTAAACTGCTCTACTAGCCCCGCTTCCCCTTTCCTCCATCCCAGAGCCCCCCTCAGAGAAACATCAGCAAAGTGCTGAAACAAATACCTTTTTCAATCTTTCCCTCTCTTTTCATTAGTCTTCTTGTTCCTGCTCTACATGAACTCAGGCCCTATTTCCCTCAGGGACACAGGCCATTACCTTCCCAGATTACAGACGGGCTCCTTGGGGTGATGGGCTGTACCCGGATGATCACGTGGACGGTGGCAATGGCACTGTGTCTCAGCAGGCAGTCAGAGCCGGCCCTGATTCCCAGCCGGCCAAAACCAGCTGCAGCATCAACTTCCATAGCCACAACTGGGAGACGCTCAAGAGAGAGTTTGGCAAGACTGCATTGAGAATCTTAATCCCCTGCCCAATTAAGCCCAAAGTCCCCTCACCCTAGGATCCTGGCATGGAAGACGGAGCAGCATTGCTTGCCATTATTAATAATTTAAATCCCGCCTTCATGAGATTGATCCATCATGGGTTCACAGATTCATTTCACAGCTGTCGTCATGGCAGTGGTAAATTAGATTCCCTGCTCACCTCTTCCCTGCCCGCATCCGTGCCTGCTCTATTTTGTAGCTCAAATGTGGTTAAATGGAATTAGGCGCCAGAAACCCTATGAGGGAGGGTGGAGAGGCAGAGGGCAGGCCAGCACAAGCCAGGAGCTCATCGGCACAAGCAGCTCCAGAGGAGGAGGATTTTTACAGGCGAAATCAGTTCATGTGGGACTTTTGTCAGCATGTGCACTCCGGTGGGGCCCTGAGAACTGGAACCATTTCGAAGTCAATAAGCATGACAGCTGGGAAAAATCTGAGCATTTATCTGAATATTCATAAGCAGGATTCTAAAAGTCATTTACTGGGTAATAGCCTGTAAAGTGCCGGTGCTAAGCTTGAAAGGATGTGGGAGGGGAGACAAGAGATAGAAGAAGGCTGGAGTGAGGGAAGGGGGGCCCCAGAGCCGGTTCATCCCACTGTGGACCCACCTCCAGAGAGGGAGCCTCCTGCGGTCATAGTTTCATTTGACCTGTTCATTCTCAATCCTTTTGGCCCCTAGGCTTAATTTACAGAACTAGTGATGTCTGCATCTAATTGGGGTTTTAAGCAGTCTGCATATTTGGCCTGTAGGGGCGTGTTTTGCAGCTAAGTGTCTTTCTAGGACTGAGATCCTTACAGCCGACATATGGTCAGGTCAGTGCTTAGTAAAAGTCTAGCCGCCCACAGTAAATGCCTACTGATCAAATACTGCGACAGGGGTGGCCTGGACCAAAGGTGTGCTGGGTGTTGGAGCCTCTGAGCCTCCATCAGTGACACAGCCCAGGTTCCTGCAGTTATGGGAGGGGATGGTGGGTAGAGCAGAGATTGAAACACAAGGAAAAGCAATCGATTCTCTAAAATTCACAGAGGTTTTTCTTTCCCCTTCTGCCTTTGGTTTGCAATCTGTCCTTTGGAGAGCATTGGTAATGGTCGGGCAAACCTTGCCTGTAATATATACATGATTGTGTCTGGGCAACAGAATGGGGCAAATAGATGACAAAGATACTTCCATCTGAGGGTTAAGAAGTTGTAAGAGAAAGTGACAGGGTGCAGGAAAAACCCAGGAAGAATGGAGCTCCAGGAAGGCAGAAGGGCTCGAAACCACATCCAGAGGCGAGAGACGGTGACACGGGGAAAGCGATGTGTGGGGGGTTGGGGATGGGGCCCATGCCATGGAGGAAAGCTAGTCCTTCTGCAGCTGGAATATAGAACCCTGAGGATTCCCAAGCATGGCAGATGCAAAAGAGAATCTGCTTTCAGCCCAGGGCAGAAGCGACCCATCCAGTTGGTGGAGAAACACAGACGATCAAGGCAAAAGCAATCCAAAATGCTGGCTGTGGGGGGTTGAGGGCCAGTAGGAACAGCAGAGATGAGAGCAGGCAGAGATATTGCCGTGCATCCCCGTTCCCGGTTGCCTGTAAGGATGCAGATTTCCAGCCTTACCAGGATCCCTGTCTGTATGCTTAACACGATCCCCAGAGGACTCATAGGCACCGGAGCATCGGAGAACCGGAGAACCTCAAGTGTAGGATGAATTTCATGGGTCCTAGTTTCCTACTTTTAGAGCATTTGTAAATTATGGGATTGTTCAACCCCAGGGGGCCAGAAACAGCATTTCACATGGCAGGGTCCTTCTCAACAAATAAGACTTTGAACTGAATCTGGAGGGAAAACACCCAGATAAATCCTTGAAACCTATTACTACAGAGAGTGGCAGGTCTGATAGGGAAGGAATGCTAAAGGCACCAGAAATGCCTCATGAGCCATGTAAGGAGGTATTCCGAAGGGGGACCAGAAAGACTATTTATGGCCTCAGGTGTCTACCTGTCCAGGCACAGAGCAGGGCCATAAAGAACTGCAGGAGTTCTAACACAGAGCATTCTACCCATGATTGTAAAAATCCTCAAGACTTAGTGCCTGGCACATAGTGAGCACCTATAAATATTTATTAAACACTTGCAAAATTGTTGTTGAATCCTCATCTAATTCGAGATCAGACACGGTGACGAGAGGGTGTATCCTACTCCCAAGAAAACAGTCTGGTTGGGAAGGGGGCTGCATACAGAAATAGATACAGAAAGAGACACTATTTGTCTCTCGGATAAACAGAGGGAGCAAGTGCCTTCAGTAGCGCAGTCTGCTTCGAGCCACCTGGCCAGATGGAGAAGAGCGTTGGAGAACTCCCAGAAGTGCAAACAAGCGTTCGTGCAGTTTCCTGCCATGGACTCAGATTTTGAAAGATCGCACACAGAGGTTAAAGAAAAAATGACAAAGTTCCCTATGATAAAGGTAGGAAAATGGCTCAAACCTTAAGAATAGTGCCAGGAGAGGGACGCCTGTGTGGCTCAGTCAGTTAAGCATCCGACTCTTGATTTCGGCTTAGGTCGTGATCCCGGGGTCGTGAGATTGAGCCCCGCGGCAGACTCCTTGGAATTCTCTCTCTCCCTCTCCTTCTGCCCCTCCCCCTGCTCATGCACGCTCTCTAAACAAACAAAATCTTAAAAAAAAAAAACAGGAATAGTGCCAGCAGAGCTGAAGCCCAGGATAAACTTATTCTTACCAGAAGATCATCGTTGTCATCACCATCACCATCATCACGCAGGCAGCCACAAAAGGAGGGGCCCTTTTAAAATATGGTTGGGGCAAAAAGAAGATTAAGGTAGACAGGTCCACTGTTTAGTGCAATGCGGAGGAATGATTCAGAGAAAGTCAGGTTCTCTAATTGCTATTTAATTTTGACGTCACTGTGAAGGAAAATGATCTCCAGATTGAAATGGATGCAACAAAATTTGGCAAAAAATAGCAGAAACCAAAGACTGGTGAAAAGATCAGAAGGGAATGGTAACTGCTGTGTCCTGCCCTGGATAAAATATCCACCAGAGTGTCTATAGAGTGAGAGTATCTTAATCACGTTTATGGTTTCTGAGGAAATGGGAAATGAGTCTGTGACCAATCCAGGGCAAATATTGAGAGCAGAATGACCACAAGAAACCAGCGTAAGATCAATAAGAACAAATCAAGTAACACTGGGTTTAGGTCACTATTTTGGACAAAGTTGGTAGATAAGGGAACAGTGATAACCCAGTAGACCCAAATTCCACAATGGGTTTCATTTTCAAAGCCTTCCTGATGTTCCTGTGGACAAGATAGAGAAATATCAGGTGGGTGCTCATGAAAGATGATAGAATGATAACTGTTGAATAACCACCCAGAGACACTGCTTAAAGATGAGAGTCAACCCCATTTCCAGTGGGGAGCCATAGGGCTCTGACCGGCACAACATTTTATCATAGACCTGGACACAGACGTAGGAGGAATATTTATATTTGCAGATTACCTGAAGCTGTTGGTTGATGGGAATAACATAATCAGATCCTAAAAGAGCTTGACAGGCGGAAACATTGAACGGGAAATAGCTAGATACTAGCTAAGGTCAACTTATATTAGATCCTGCTCTTGGGCCCACAGAAATAATAGGGTAGAAAAGTACAGGGTGGGGAAGCCCTGTTTGTTGTAGATACTTTACTCATCCACAAGTTCAGTAAGTCAGCGGTATGACCGAGGTGAGTGCCAGAAAAGCTAACGTTTACGTGAAGGGAAATCAGTCGTGCTTTAGCCTGCATTGGAGGGCCAGCCCCAGGACACCTGTTCAGTGTGGGGGCTGCCGCCCTCCAGGAGAGCTCAAAGCGGACTGGGGGAAGAGAGTGGCAGGAGGCGGACCTGGGCACTACGTCATGCCCAGAACTGTTGAAGTGAAGGGCGATGGTTAGGCTGGAGGACCCATGGCTCTGAGCTAGGATTGCCTTCAAATATCTGACCACCTGCCACACAAAGATGAGACCTGCCTCTCTGCGTGTGCCCTGAAGGGAAGCATGTTAAGAAAACGAAATGGTTCCTACCAGGCAGAGCTACGCCACAGTGGCCTGAGTTTTCTTACAAGCCGGAGAGCTGCTTGTCCGCACGGGGCTCCGTGTCGGCTGAAGAACGAGCAGGCCCCGACACAGAAGCGGGAGGCTTCTCATCCGGGCACCTCAGGCCAGGCTCGAATCCTGCCACCCCCGGGAGCGGACGGAGCAGTTTGCCTCTGCTTCTTCACCACTGGCGTCTGCCACGCTCTGCTCTGAAGACTGGTATATCCAGGGTGTGTGTGCACACATGCATTTAGGGAGAGGGAGAGGTGGGGGAAGGTGCAAAAAAGGAACAGGGGCTGCAGAATTCCAGAAGACATAAAATAACGGTAGCCAAGAACTTACAAAATTCTCAAAAAAGACAGTAGCCTCCCGCTGCCTATCTTAGTGGATCTGTGCTGCAGCCCCCTGGCTTCCCAGCCAGCAACCACTGACTGAAGAGCGGAGATACCCGCTTCCTGTAGGGACGGGCATAGCCCCATTCAAGTCTCCACATGGCCTCGGAGCCACTTGGAGCTCTAAAATCTACCCCCCAAACCCCAGCCATTCCGTCGATCCTGAGGAGCCCAGCTGGCCCATGGTGACCAGAGGAGAGGGCCGCAGAGGGCTGCATCTCCCGACCACTGCTTTACTGCTGTCCTGCGGTAAGTTAGCGAAACTAGACAGGAGGCGAGGCAGGGGACGCATCCAGACATGGCCTCAGTGCCCTCCAAGCCGCTCCTCCCCTCTGCGGATCAGCCTTGGGCACCAAGGAAGAACCTGAGGCCCTAAATGTCTGATATTAAGCCCCTGCAAAGGGTGAGGTTAAAATTGCTAAATGGTCACCTTCTTCTGTCTTCTAACAGCACCTGGAAAATCAAAAGTGAAAGCAGGACAAGAAATGTCAATAACCACGCTATCCTCTTTAAAGTCGGGTTCAGAAGGTATTTAAATTTTATAATTTTATGATGATTTTAAATGACTTGCAGGAGTTACAGATCCATCCACGGGAAGGTAAGAAAAACAGAATTAGCCTGCCCCCAGCCAAAGAGAGACCTCTTTTGACCATTTTAGACTAAAGCAATCTTAATTAAGTCCTGTGGCTAAGGCGTTATTTCCAGGGCTTGACGCAAGGCTTAAGGCCCAGGGAAGAAACTGAGCCAAAGGGTCAAAATGCTTTCAAATTTGAATTAAAATTGAATTTTGAAAAGGGAGGAAACAGTATTTACCACTGGAATTATTGAAGGAAAGATAATAGGTTACCCATACTCAGCCTATTCCATGACACTTACTGTATACCTACAGGCATTTATTGTACACCTACTGCATACCGGGCAGGATATAAGATGGACAAAACCATCACACCCTCTGACAGATGGTAGCCACGCTTGTGGTGAGCAGAGCAGAACATATAGAGTTGTTGAATCACTATGTTGTATTCAGAACTTAAATTCTAATGTGCAAGATGAAATAACGAACAAAGGGAGGGAAATCAATATTTGTTGAGCGTAAGCAACAGGCCTCAAACTGCTGAAGTTTATGGAAGCTACTTATCCCAAAACACATGATCTCCACCTTGTCTCCCCCAGCTCTTAGGAGGTGCTTTTTAAATTGATTCCCTCAGGGACCAAAAGGTGTGGATAAGGAATGCCTGGGTGGCTCAGTCAATTAAGTGTCTGCCTTCGGCTCAGGTCATGATCCCAGGGTCCTGGGATGTAGTCCCACATTGGGCTCCTTGCGCAGTGAGGAACATGCTTCTCCCTTTCCCTCTGCCCCTTCCCCCCCACCCCGCTTGTGCTCTTTCTCTCTGACAAATAAATAAAATCTTAAAAAAAAAAAAAAAGTCCACATAAGTTCACCATACCACATCCTATTAATAATTGTTCTTATTCTTTTTCAGTGTATGTTATCCCTGATTTTTCTCATGGGGAAGAAAATGGTAAGCACCCAACATAACATATCCAAAGATCCCTGTTCCCTGCAGAGTGTCCTGGGCTGGGGATAGTGCCCCAGGAGAGTGGGTCCCTTGTTGGTCCAGCTTGCACCAAGTCCTAGAGAGGAATTAGGGACATGCTGGGCACACAGCCCCTGAACTTGGATGGGCTTCGATGTCCTTTCCTGAAGAAGAGGGATAGAATAAGAAGTAGAGAAAGGGTCTCTGGAGTGAGACAGAATGACCTGGGACAGAAGTCCATCTCTATACTCAAGAGCTCTGGTCTAGGGACCCCCACATTTAAAGAGGGTCCAGTCAATTGCTGGGCTACCTGAGGTCTAGACAGCAGGGCTTGATTGAGATGCATGGGCCCCTCCAAAGAGACTTATCCAGCAGCACCTTGGTAGGGAATAAATTGGAGCCCTACAAATGGTACCTTTAAAGACTTTTAATTCTTTATTAAGGAGGGGTTAATTGAATCCTATGAAGAGAAAGGAGAGAATCCTTATGGTGGCAAAATCCCATCTTACACCTATCACTCCATAAAACAAAAGCCCCACAATTAACCAGGCCCATCCTATTAGAAAACAATTTAGGGACTGCAATCTCTTGTCTTTCAGCATGGTGGGGGCTTACAAACATGGTGGCTTATCAAATGAACTCTCAGATTCTAGACAAAGCATCCCACCCACCGCCCCACCACCCCCAGAAGAGTACTGACCGATAGAATTTTCTTCATCTTATTCCATTCCCACGGAGAGTTTAGAGCCATGCTGCTCAAACTTTAATGTACAGAATCATCACCTGGGGGGGACATCTGGGTGGCTCAGTCAGTTAAGCATCTGCCTTTGGCTCAGGGTCCTGGGATCAAGTCCCGCATCGGGCTCCCTGCTCAATGAGGAGCCTGCTTCTCCCTTTGCCTTCAGCTCCCCCTGCTTGTGCTCTCTCTCTCTCTCTCTGTCAAATAAATAAATAAAAGAATGACCAGCTGGGGATCTTGTTAAAATGCAGATTCTGATTCAGTAGGTCTGTATTTCTCACAAGCTCCCAGCAGCAGCTACTGCTGCTGATCATCACATGGATGATGTGATGATCACATTTTGAGTAGCAAGGTTTGAGAAAAGCTTATAGATTTGTGCCCATAACAATCACCAGACCAGAGCCAATCCCTCCACCCACCTGTGGAGGCTAAAAAGGAATTTACTACAGGAGAGGTCGAGGAGGTGAAAACTGGACAGCCTCCTCTATGTGCCTATTTGTCAGCGGAGCTGGCTTGCTCGTTCTTCAGAGCTGGCCCCGGGGCTAGTCCTTTACTGCTTCTCCCCTCCCTTTCCTCATCTGCAATGTGGGGATCTGCCCTACAGGGCAGATACACACAGCTCAAACATCTCTCCCACATTCAGGAACTATGGTTCTGTCAGGAAAAACCATTAGAAGAGAGGCACTGATTGGATGGAGAAAAATTAAGATTTGTTCTTGATCAGATGCAGAGAAGACACACCCTACTTGAGGGAATCCTGTATGCCTGGCATTTACTTATGGTAGCACTCTGGTGGGCCACCCTGAAGACAAGTCTATTGTTCCCATTACACAGATGAGGGGCCCAGAGTGCCAAGGGGCTGGGTGACACCACTCAAGGGCCTGTCACTTCCCCTGCCCGCACCAGCCCTCGGGTAGAGCCACTTCAGGGGAAGATAATGATCTCACTAGAACAAAGGTAGAAGTTGACAGAAATCCGCAAAGGAAAAGTTAATTAGGCAGAAAGCTTTTCCTTCTCATTCAGCCCCAGTTATGGCTGTTACTGCATATTTACTGTGCTTGTCTTGACACGTAGACAGTGCCCATTGATGTTAATAAGGTTAATTATTATGTTGAATCGAACACTTCTGAACAGTGCCATTCAGTATTCAGGACTGCCCTGTCACCTTCTTCCCTTGATAAACACCTAGTTTGGGTTCCTTCCAATTAACTATGTATTATTCAAGAAAGCCGTATTAAAATAGGGCAATCACAAATGATGGGGATTTGCTGAGCTCTTAGGGCCACAGCCAGACTCTTGTCCTCAATGTAGGGCAGGCACTTACTCAAAGAATCTCATGTGGGAGGTGCTGCCCCTCAGTCTGTCCCGACCCATTCTCCCAGTTCCTTCCCCTCTCCTCCCCAGTGACACCCAAAAGGACCGTCCTCCTCAGAGCTTGCTGCAATTCCCGTGGATTCTTATCAGGTTTTCCTGAACATCTTTTCAAAACTTTTCTCCACTGTTTCCGTGGCAGGCAGGCAGTCTGGGGACAAACAGTGTTTTTGGAATCGAGCTGAAAGGGCCCCGGTGCCTTGCCAGTTCGGAGGACCCCAGGGTGTGTGCAAGAACTAACAAAACGAATTGCTGGAAAGTCCTCTCAGCACAGGGTCTATCAAAGATGTGTCAGGTTTCTGTCAGAAATGAACCGAAGCTGGGGTAGGGGGTGTGCAGGCAGAAAGGCCCCTGAGCCCGTTGTCGGTGGGCAGATCCAGCCGAGTAGCATTCTCTATCCCAACAGAGTTTTTATCACTGAACCAAAATTGGGAAGGAGTGCGAAGTTCACGTGTATAGAGATCACGAAGAATGTCGCTTCTCCACCTCCAAAGGTGTCCTAGAGACACAAAATCAGCCAGACTAAGTCAGCCCTGCACCAACCTGGTGGATTTTCAGGGCTGTCTGGATGGGCCAGCTTGAAGGGGCTGCTCTCATTTCCCCAGGGGCCCAATGACTCTGTGAGAGCCAGTCCTCTGAGCTCCCGCCTCAAGAGCCACAGCTTCCCGGGAGCAGGAGATGGGGCCCAAGTTGTAATGATCAATTCCTTGATTCAATGTGCAGCCCGTCAACACTGGAGGCTCTAAGCCCCTCTCCTAGCCCAGAGTCAGCAGGCTGTAGCTGACCTTGAGAACAAAGGCATTTGCTCTCTGGAGGACTTTTTATGAGCTTACTGGCTTGAGAATACATCTCACGTGCTTTAATTCGCAATTATGAACCATATGCAAGTGTAGAAATCGGCAATTTTTTTACAAAACTGGCAAGAGATAGGAATATTTCTCAGGATTTCCAAGAGAAAATCACACTCGGAATAGATGTCTCCCATAATAAAACTAAAATCCTTCCCACAGCCTGCAGGGTCCTCTATGAGCTGATCCTGGACCCCACCCCATTTCTGCTCCTGCTACCCTCCACACTCACTCCTCTCCAGACATATTGTGCCTCTTACAGTTTGTTATGTCAACTGCACTCCCACCCACTGTCACTGCTGGGCCTTTGCACCTCCTAGCCTCCTGCCAGGAATGTTCTTTCCCAATTATCTGCCTGCTTGCTCATTTCCTTCATTCGGGACCCACTCAGATGTCACCTTGTCAGGTAAACCTTTGCCATCCATCAGGAACACATACTTTCTCAAGTCAGCCACTGAAACTGACCCTTTGATTCCTATTTTATTAATATCCCCAAGTTGAATTTTGGGTAATTTGGTGAATTTACTTCAAGTCTTAACAATGATGCATGCATTTTTATTTAAACAGGCAAGGATAAATGCCATAACTCTGTTTCCTTTTGGTTTTGTTTTTGTCTGTTCCTTGTTATGGTTCTTTTTCCAAATGCCTTTCCTTCTGCTGTGCCTTCCAAAATCAAAAGTCTTGGATTTTGTTACCAAAGAGAACTTTTGGAACGATTTATTAAATGAGCCCATTGACTCACTGGAAGCTGAGGACATAGATGACAAGGTAAGTAAAAAACTCAAGACCACCTTCCTCCAAATGTTGGAGCAGGGTGGCCCGAGGCCAGCCAGGAACTGCCTCTAGAGCGCAGGGATTCCTAGCTTCACTCCATTGTTCGCACAGCCCAAGAGAGCTTTTCTTAAAACAGAAGTAGGTATGAATGACACATATTACATCAAAGTGGGTCAGAAGAAAACCAAATGTAGCATTCCACGGCCCTACTTTCAGAGCCCTGCTGGTAATATAAACACCCTCCAGATCACTTTTAAAGGCGGCAGAGCACAAAACAAAACATTTCATTTATCTAGATATCAAGGCAAATCAGTCTTTGTAGAAACCTTCAAGAAAAATGAAGTTCAATTCCAGAAAGATGGAGTAGATGTACTTTTCCCACTTAGCACAGCTTAAAACCCTAGACGTCATCTATAAAACAAACAGAAGAAGCTTCTGAAAGGTGGACAGAAGTCAGACTGGCTAGGAAACGCAGGACCCAAGGAATGTCATTGCGGTGAGTTCCCTGAGTTTTCATTCTGCTTCATCTATTCCTGGCGATGAAGTGTTGAAAGACAGCAACTCAGAAACCCCAACAGGCACAGACAACAAAAGCCTCAAGAAACACCTGCTATCTCTGACCAGGAAACCAAGAACGGGGCAGCCTGGCAAGACAGACACCGTAGACATTAGCCTCTGCCACGCAAGCAAACACCACGGCAACCAGCAGCAGATGACCCTCCCCAGATCTGTCGCCTGCTGCCACCACCCGCAGAGGGGCGCAGAACCAGCCCTGAGCATCAAGGGACGTCCTTTCCCCGGCTGGAGCCCGTAACCAGACAGAAGATGGGAAGTCATAAGAGTTTGAGTAAGCCTTACCTCTACAGTTTGCTACGTTGTCTTTCCTGCATGAATATTTTACCGGCTGGTACAGCCTGGTGCCTCTAACTTCCTGTGTCAACTTACTTCTAAGGCTTACAGTGCATGTTGATGCGGGTGAAAACATTAGTATGCATCCTTTCCATTATGGCTAAGAAACTTTCTCAGGATTCCAGGTACTAACTACAATCACAAGAGTGAAATCTTGTGTCCCCAGAACTCAAAATTAAGCAGATATATTTTTCTAAATTTACAATAGAAAAAGTGAAAAAAAAAAAAAGATAGGTTGGGTTCTTTTTTAATTATTTAATTGGGAAATTTTCTGGTCTCAGTTCATATTTAGCCCTAAATTTCTTGCTGTCCACACTTGCTTCTGTATACATTATATTAATGAGAATTGGTTTTCAAATACTGAAAAACCACATTAAAGGGAGAAAACACAATTTCTGGAACTCAAATTCACCTCATTGGACTTACTAAGACAGGAAAGTAAGCTCAGGCATTTTAGGAAGATTTTTCAGCAAGAGCTGAAATCTCAAGGAATTGTTTTAATTAGAAACTTGAATTATTCAGAACCCGTCAGCACACCCGTCAGCTGAGGTTCTCCGTGCCAGCCGGACGGAGCTGCAGTCACAGGAAGAAGGGAGACCTCGCCCGTGTGGTTGCGCACAGCGCACTGGGAGGGCTCCATGTGACAGGAGCACTCCACTGGTTGGAGTTGGGGAGAGGCTTCTATAAAGAAGAGGCAGAAGCAGAGCAAGGACATTTTTGATTGGCCATCACTTAACACCCAATTGGCTGTTTGTGATCGGTTGTCCTTAGTTTTCGATGCATAACGTTGAGACATCTCATATAGGCTAAGATTCTGGTTTGCTCACCTAAGCCCCACCACATCAGAGCCACCTCCTGTAATAGCCTGCTCGTTTAATTAGCACCAGCAATGGGACAGGGGTATGCAGAGGCTGGGAATTGGGCAAGCCAGACAGGGGCACCCCAGCTTGTCCCCCAACCTAGAAAATCTGGCCAACCACAAGCTACATTCTTATATTTGTCCCAGCCCACACGCAACTTTGGATATGTCAGCCTTCCACTTACTATAGGAGGCTAATACGTTAATGGCATGCTATACCTGATCAGGTGTTGACCAACCACCATAACAACCTCAACTTGTAGGTGAGCAGGGCAACATGAAAGTGCCATGGTTTTCTTCGACAGCAAGCCAAATTTCACCTTCTGTCAAAAGGGATCCAGAAAAGAAACTTCCGTGAGGACCCACCTATGAGTCAGTTGTGGTTATTAGCTTCACAGACCTGGGATAGAATGCTCCAACTTACAAAATCAAAAGGCAGCTTGCAACATGATTACTTTGGAAGAATCTCTAAATACAGAATTGCCCACTTCTATATCATATTAGGTGCTACCCCGCCTTCCTGAAGACTGCCATCCTTCACTAAATAAGCAACCGTTCCTGCCAGGCCTTTCCTGCAACTCAGAAAGCCTGGTGTGCTCTTAAATCGTGGAAGCGTCTTTATGCTCTATAACCACCTCCACATTTGGAAAAAGGGTAGTTTCATGCTCTGAAAAGATTTGTTGGCATACGGCTGTTAAACAAACAAACCTTGAGCGAACTGGGGAGTGAGGAGTATGAGGATAATGGAAATACTCTTTAAAACAAATCTTGCTAGCCACAGTACTGTTCCCACTGTTTGTGTTTTTCTAATAGCATGGTGAAATCTCACCTGGCACCTTTGGGAGTCAGAAAAGTGCTTCAGTGGTAAGCCGTTAAGTCCCCTTTTCTGGGTGTTTCATTCTGTTCCTTTTGTAGCTTCTCAGCAGCTCCTATCAGGCAGTGTTTAGGACCATGCTCAAAGAAATGGCGGCTCGCAAAGAACAGGAAGAGGATATTGACGTCCCCATGACCGGAATTCTGGAGAGTGAAACCAGAAGGAAACTGGGAATTCTGTAAGTGACAGGAGATATCAGGCTATTGGTCAGTGGGTTCAGGCAGGCTAGCAGTAACAGCAGGGGAAGTCTAAATTGGGCCATCACAGAGAAAAGAGCAAGGCCAGGGCCAGGCAGGTCTGAGTCAAAAGAGCAGGTGCAAGAGCAAGGGCAAGCGCAGCGGGCAGGTGAACAGAATGATCTGGCTGCCAAAAGTCAAGAGCAAGGAAATCTACAAGCATGGGAGGTTCGGGATAGTATCAAAGGCTGACAGTGACAGAGGTTGGAAATCCAGGGCAAGAAAAGTCTTGGAGGGACCATGAGATTATACAGAAGTCTGGGGAGCAAGGCTCAGAGCCCTGGCCTTGTAGGAGAGGGGACAATGGGGGATCAAGGTCCTAGGCATCTGCCAAGAAATTCCTAGCTTCATCATAGGTTAGCTAATGCTCTTCCATGCTCCCCGGAGTGGGAAAAACCATGCACTGCACCGAACTGGGGGTCATGGCCAGAATCCCCAACTGGAGTGGGGAACAATAAGGTTATTGCAGACTTGCTGGCACCAAGTCTTTCTAGCTGTCATGGTCCCAGGTCACAAAATGCTCCTGAACTCCGTTTGTACATCCAGTCTGTGGTGCGTGGAAACTTGGATTTTCTTTTATCCAACTACCAGAAACCTTAGCAAGCAAGGTGCACATTCAGGCCTCCTGTACGTCTATTGCAGAACTGAGAACTTAAAATCTGTCCTGTCAAAAGCCTTCTTCTCAGATCCAGTTAAGCCTGGGAACCTCACTCCTTCCAGCACATTCCCTTTCAAAGGAGCTGTGATCTGAGAACCAGGAAGCATGCTGGAGACCACCCTTATTTGCAAGTAAAACAGCCCAAGCCATTGAAGTCCCAAGATGACTTGCTTTGTATATTGACATTCAAGGGGGGGTAAGGGCTTGATCATTTTGAAGAGCTGTGCCTCAGTGTGGCTTTCATGATAAGTCATTTTGAATAAGATTATTTGAAATGTTTCCACTACATGCAAAGGGGTCTCGAGTGACTGTCCAGTGCTATTCCTCCCAGCTATTTCCAAATGCAACCTTCACTGGGATATGTACAAGCCATTGAAAGATCAAGCTGCACAAGCTTTAACTCATAGACCCAGGCTTGCATTTGGACCTCCCAGCCCTGTCTAGCTCCCGAGATGACCCTTGTTGAATTCATTTTGAAGGGTTTGGGAGTCAGCTTAGAGTCCAGGAGGCAAGCACTGAGTGAATACCATGTGCTGTCCCTTTATTCCTGAGTACTGACTGGAAGAAAAACAGAGTCCAAAAGCAGAGCAATGGGCCTGATTTTTCAACTATGAGAAACACCCAGCAGGCTCTAGCATTGTCTACACTGTGTAGCATGACGTGTACACATGAATTTAGTCCCAGCTTTTAAAAGTAATTCACATTCCTTTTAGGTTGAAGAAAAACTTTGAAAAATACAAGACAACGATTCTCTGGATTCTGAAGAAACGTGAAAGTAAGGACTGCTTTCCCATTTTCCATCCCGTGATCGGCTCTCCTGTGGGCATCTGGCTGCCTCTCACCTTCTGCCATGTACCCTAAAGGAGGCAGAAATGCTCCTCGCCTAGCTTGCGCACCTGCTGGGTTAGCAAGGTCCTAGCTGCCAGGGATAAAATATCAAGCAAGATGGACACAGCCTGGGGCCACCTTATCCTTTTTTGGGGGGTGTGGGTGAGGATAGATAAGAAAGCAAGGGGATGCACGTACACAAGGGTTAAGTGCTATAGTAGGAAGAGGAGGCTGTGGAGCCCCACAGGAAGGCATCTAACCTAGATTTGAGGGGCTATCTAGATTCTTAACACACAGTTTGGGGAAGAATTAGCCCCTTTACCAGACACTGAAGACATCCGAGGTCCAGCTGTTAAGATTTGCCAATCATGGAGGTTGCCAGTGTTTTTAAGTCTAATTGTGGAAAACTTGGACCACGAGCCTAAGCCATGAGGCTACTTCGTTCAGAAACTCAAAGCCACCACATATCTTTCAGATGACTAAATCCAACTAACACAGAAATGGCGAGACTACCCACGGCAGACATAGCTAACCAGTCCTGGTGCTTTTTCTCGCGGAGCCTCAGATTCCTTCCTAAGATCATGTTCCAGTGCCCCAGTACTGATTCATGCCCCTGACCTCACTCTTTGGGAGTAACTGCTGTGGACTAGGTACTCTCACATACTCTCTCTGATTCAAACGAATCTTCCTAACCACGTGAAGCAGGATAAAGAAGCTAAGGCTCAGGGAGGCAAGGAGACTTAGCTGAGATCATCTAGCCATTGTGTGGGCACAAGCCACATTCTGCCCAATACCTCTCAGGCCAAACCTGGGGCTCATCCCCTTGGCATGTTCAATGAACAACAAAAGGCCAGTGTGTCTGGAGAAGAAAAAGTGGGGGCCTTCTAACCCTAGGTCTCGTGTCCTCACTGGAGTTAGGAGGCAAGGAGAAGGAGGAATGGCTACCTTCAGTTTCCATAGTGGAAAGGCCCTGCCTTCCACCAATACTCACACAATGGGGTGCCCCCAAAACAAGGAGGGGGGTTCAGATGCTCAGCTGCCAAAACACAACAAACATCTATTCCACTTGTGATGCTGTATTTGTCTACTGCTCATAGTTCTGTTCCCTCTGGGCTGTAGACACCTGTGTCTTTCATCCCTTGGCACCTCAAGCAAAGCACCCAGTAGGCACTCAATAAGTGTTTTGTTTTGTTTTGTTTGATGGGTGTAGGCATGCATGATTTTTTTCTCCTTTGGGAAATTAAGGCCTACCAGGATACTCTGCTGTCACATGGCCAGGGTATGACTTCCAATTGGAAAATGAGATTTGATAATGGCCGGATTCCCATAGTGCCGCACCCCCACCCCTGCGAACTCCCTGCTCCTCTGGATAACTGAAGCCTCGAAGGTTTGAGCTTTTTTATACAAAAAAAGCAACATTTCAAATAGATAAAAGGCAACCCCTCCACGTCCTGGTTGTTACCAGTCCCAAAGAAATCTCCCAGCCTCTTTTGAGATACAAACTCATTTACTTCCAATATGCAGACCATTCCCCATTCCAGGCACACAGACCCATGTCTCTGCACACTCCGCTTCCCGAGCCCAGGCTGGCTGCATGGGTGTGGGACCTATGATCAGTCACTTGGGGCTCTATACTTAGAGAGGCCGTGCTTGGCTTAATGCCCTGCTGCTGTCACTGCTTGAAATTCTTAATAATTTTAGAACAAGGACCCCTGCATTTTCACTTTGCAACAGGGCCTCTCAAATTAGGTAGCCCTTCCTGTTCAGAACCATCTCATCTGGGAAAAGAGGTGAGAGAACACTACACAGCCTGAATCATGAGCCGTCACAATTCAAAGCTCCCTGCGTGAAGGCTACAGATCTATGGACCCTCTCCCGGTGGCCGGCGCCGTGCGGGCATTATTCACAGTAACTCCATAGGTCTGTGTAGACAGCATAATCCCATTTTAAGGAAACCGAGGCTCAGAAAGGTGGCCTAAGCCTCGCCCTCATAATGGCAGAGCTCGATGTGCAGCACAGACCCGGGTGTCCATGATTTTAGCTTTCTGACAGGGAAACAAAATGAGCATATAAATGTCCTCTTTTATCTTTACCTTTTCAGAAATGTCTTCTATTAATTTCTAATGGACACTCAGGAACTGTGGCTGGGCTCCCGTCAGCTCTTTCCCTCTGACAAATCGTTATCAGTCATAAGCAAGCCCTGGAGCAGGACGGTGCTCCTCAGAGTCCTACACGGGTCTCCAAATGACCCTGCCCTGCCACCTCTGTCTCGTCATTTTCCTGAGGAAAAGCTTCCTCTCTGAGCTCTAGTTCCTTAGACATGCCATAGTCCTAGATTCTCCTTTTCCCATCTCCCACCGCCCCCCCCCCCATTCTCACTGACTCTGCCTCAGGCACCTTCATCTCTCCCCTGGAAGGAGCTCTCCCTAGTCTCCCTGACTCCCTTCTTCTCCTCTCTCAGTCCTTCCTTTGCATTGTTTCGCAAATAATCTTTTTAATACTCCTCATTGGCCCTCCATTGCCTCCCGGAAAATGCCCACCTTCCTCATGTGGCTTAGAAGGTTCTCACTTTTTCCCCTCCAGACACACTGGTTTTTTTGTTCTTCATGGAATAGGCCAGGCATCCCCTACCACAGGGCCTTTGTACTTGCTGTTCCTCTGCCCAGAGCACTCTTCACTCCAATATCCCTGTGGCTTGCTCCCTCACTTTATTCAGGTCTCTGCTTAACTGTCACCTTGTCAGAAATAGTTTCCTTGGCTACCCTTTATGAGCCAGTGCACACGCGCACACACACACACACACACACACACACACACACATCATTTTCCACCCTTCTCACCGTGCTTAGCTTTCCTTCAAAGCACTCCTAGCCATTCGGCATGGTAAGCTGTATCCGTTCACTTATTTAGCATCTACCTCCTCTACTAGAATGGAGAGCAGGGACTACAGCAATCCCCGATACGGAGGACAGTTCTGGGCACCCAGGTACACAGTAGATCTTTACTAAATGAGTGAACAAGGGAATGCCCTGCCTGCCTCCCCGGAGTCACCGGTCACCTCTAACCCGGTCCCACTGTGGCCTTCGACAGCACCGTGCTGATGCTGGGAATTCCCGTCACCTGTTGGAAGCTTACCCTCCCCGCCGTCTCCTCAGCCTCCAGGCCTGCTCGGGTCCCTTCCTGCGAGCTCTCCCGGCCAAGGGCCCCGGGTGAAATTAGAACCTGGAGGGCAAGGAGAGACTCCAGAAAGGCCTCTCCAGACCAGTAGGTGGCCGTCTCCATAAGCAAGAGAACTTACTTCCGAGGCTCATCTTGGGCAGCCGAGAGACAAGCAGATGTCCACATCTGCCCGCCAGGTCTTGAGAGTTTACCTAGAGGCCTGCACTGGGTTCAGTCCCAGTATGTGGGCCAGACGGTCTCGACTACACACGGCTCTCTCAAGGCGGCGTCCTTGAAAATGGCTCCGGCTGTGGGAAGGGCCGGCGGGGCGGAAGGTGCATTCCAAGGATGGGGAGCAGGTGAGGAGCCTCTGATCACCTGGCTCTAGGTCAGAGGTCAACCAGTGGTCACGTGCTCCCATTTGACCTCCTCCAACAGTGGTAACCCCAGTGGTGGGCCGAGTAAGCTCTCTTAACTGATTTCCCCCTGGACCCAGTTAGTTGCCAAGGGAATCGAGCTGTTCTGGCCCCTCTGTTCTGGCTATTTGTCTGAGGCCCACAGGCAGTCACTGGGAGCAGGGATTTTTCCTCAGCTGCCCTCCTCATTTAGTTCCAAAATTCAACTATTATCAAAATGGACGGAAATGATGATAAAAGGAAACTTGTTGCTGTGAAAACTAAGTTGAATGTTTTTTAAAAAACTCAATAAGAAAATAGCTTTTAAAAAAAACGGCTTTATTTTTTTAATATAACAAGTTATAAAGAAATTTATTTTTTTAATTTTATTTTATTATGTTACGTTAATCACCATACATTACATCATTAGTTTTTGATGTAGTGTTCCATGACTCATTGTTTTCGTACAACACCGAGTGCTCCATGCAATACGTGCCCTCCTTGATACCCATCACTGGGCTAACCCATTCCCCCACCCCCCTCCCCTAAAAAAACTGCTTTAAATTAGATGCAGACAAAACAAACATTAAAGATTGGGGAATAGATAGAATTTTTTTTTAAGTCCGTGATTCTGCATTCAGACTATTTAGAAACTACCAAAACTGAAAATTATAGATAATTAGTTATGAACGTGACCAGACAGCCCGTCGTCAGACCCACCCACAAAGATCTTGCCCTACATTTTAAAATGGTGTGCTAATACACATTTATGTTTTAAGTTAAAATAACATGTTTAAAGTATGTTTCCTTTTTTTTTTAATGATTCCCCACTTTCACCTATTTTTTAAATGAACAGAGTTAGCAGCCACACTGGTTATTGGCATGTGGCTGGTAGATCACCCCCAGCATCCCCAAGTCTGGCCTAGGTGGTCTTCACCATGGTGTCTGGCAGCTAGCACTGGGCTGGCACATTGTAGGCTCTTGATAAATATATGTCGAATGAATGAATGCAGAAAATGAGAAAGCTGGAAATTCAACGCCTACATTTCTCTCCAAAGGTTTGCTCTTTCTACTTACTGGGCAGCCTTTGTTACTTGGGGGAATATGGCCAGTATCTCAAACCCTCACACTCTCTTTGATGCCCTGAGAAAGATAGGTCTAAACTTTCTTTCTCTTCTCTACCAGACTTACTCAACCCCAGAACTGCAGGAGCAGCCCCAGATATATCTACTTTCACATTTCATTTATGGAATCAACCACCACCAGTCAAGGAGTCTGTGACAGAAGTCAAAAAAACCCGTCATGTTGTTCGTCATAAGAAGAAATTAGAAATAGATACAGACTGGGTACAGAGCAAGACTGAGGTAGGTAGGGCAGTGTGTTGGTGTTTTTTGTGCTGGGTTTTTGCTCAGGTGAGACATACACACACACCATCAGGGAGCTGTCAGAATATACAACATGAATACAAGCAAGAAAAATGTGCTCCACATAGAGAGGCACACTTGAGTGTGTGGGTTAAGGGCAGATTAACTGGGGCTTTTGCTAGGGTTCATTGAGACTCCTCTCCCTGAAGGGCTTGACTTAGGCAACAGGATGGCATTGGGAGGAGAATAAGGGAACTATACAATATATAGTTCCATCCCCTAATAAATTTAAAATCTATATCAAAAATTGATCACATAGTGAATGGATAAATAAACTGTGGTACATCCATACAATGGAATATTACTCAGTGCTAAAAAGAAATGAGCTATCAAGCCATAGAAAGATATGGAGGAAACTTAAATTCATATTACTAAGTCAAGGAGGCTAATCTGAAAAGTCTACATATTGTAGGATTCCTACTATATGACGTAAGTCCTTGAGTCATTCCAACTATAAGACAAAACTATGGAAACAATATAAAGGAGGGATGAATAGGTAGAGCATGGAGGAATTTTAGGGCAGTAAAAATACTCTGTATGAAACAGTAATGGTGGACACATGCCATTATACATTTTCCAAACCCATAGAATATAAAACACCAAGAGGGGACCCTAATGCAACCTATGGAGTCTGGGTGATAATGATGTGCCATTGTAGGTTCATGGACTATAATGGACACTGTGGTGCAAGGTGTAGAAAGTGAGCGAGTCTGTGCATGGGTGTAGGGAAAAAAGATGTATGGGAATCTCTGTACTTCCTGCTCAATTTTGCTGGGACCTGCTCTAAAAAATAAAGCCTTTTAAAGAAAAACACTTACATGGTAAATTTATAAAAATGTATATTGTAATATTTGGATACTATACATAAGTGAAAACATCTCAAAGTATTAGAGTCATTCACAGTGAGCTAACAACCAGGTCTGAAGCTCAAAAAGAGTCACTGAAGTGGGAATGAGGAAGATGTGATAGGCTTTATGCCTTCTGCATACATAAAGTAAGAACCAACTATGCCCCAGGGCCTCTTCCAGGTGCTGGAGATACAAGGGTGGACAAAGCCCCTGTGCCCATGGAATTTATATTCCAGATAAGGAGACAGCCAATGTATAACAAACTGTTGAGTGCCCCGTCAGGTATTGTTAGGAGCCATGGATAAAGCAGCATAAGGGGCTCGTGAGTTGTTGGCCCGAGAGGAGAGTTGCTCTCATACCCATAGGGCAGGTGGGGAAGTGCCCTTTGAGTCTAGGCACGAATGAAATGAGGGGCAGAGCAAACAGCTCAAGGACAGCTGTGGGCAAGTGAGAGATGGATAGGGAATGAGCTCAGATACCCTGGTCAGGTAGAGCCTCGTGGGTAATCTTAGTAAGACTTTAGATTTTATCCAAAGGATGATATGAAGTCACAAGGATCTGGAGCAGGGGAGGAACATCATCTGATTTATGCTCTAGAAGAACTTTTCTGGCTATGTGCAGAGAATAGATTTAATGAGACAAGAATGGAGGCAGGAAGTTCAGCTGAGAGCCGGGGCATCAATTCAGGTGAAAGATGAGGGGCATCGCAACTAGGGCGGGGGCAGCAGAGGTGGTGGAAAGCACCACCTCTATTTTTTTGAAGGAAGAATCAAAAAGGCTTTCTCTTAAATTCAATACATGTGAGAGAAAGAGAAGATGAAAGGACGAATCTAAGAATTTTGGCCTGAGCAGCTGAGTAAATGCTACGTAACTATTTACTAAATTGGAGAACACAAGAAGCCTAATGTAACCTCACATTGTGTAACACCATGCAAGTGATAAAGCACTTCTACATGTAATGTCAGCTGAGCTTTTCCCAACAATCTCATGGGGTATGGTATTGCTATCAACATTTTACAGTTGAAGAGAGTGAGACCTAAAAAATCTTAAAATGACTGTCACACGGACATAGAGCCTCCTCTTGAAACAGTTCCCAAAGCTAAGAGGTTTAATAACCAGATGTATGTTTCTTGCTCATGTCACATCTGACTTGAGTCTCCTAGCTCTCTTGAGTGGCTCTCCTTGAGGCTGGCTCCTGGGAATCTGGGCTCTTTCATTACGGGTCTCTGCCATCTTGGAGTCCTTTGTGTCCCGTGGCATGGACAGGAAGTGAAGTCATGGTCTAGGCTTAAATCTATCAACCAAAAGAAGTCACATGACGCCTCCTAGATGCAAGAGAGCTGGGAAGTGGATTTCTGCTGTGTGTCCAGAGGAAAATGAAAACAGTTTGCACTAAGTGGAAAAGCAACCAAACATCCTAAAGTGATGAGGCTGGCCTCACCTTGTGACAAAAGTAGGAGAGAACCGGAAACCAACACTGTCAACCAAGGTATGACTCTTTCAGCCTCCAGAAAGGAATGGAAAGTTTGGTATCCCTTCATCTCTTGGGCCTGTATGAAGAAGGGAAGTCAGTGGACCAGCCAGAACTCCTGCAGATGGAGTAATCAAGGGAAAGCCGGGGGACTCTCTAGATTGTACCAGACGTGGAATGGTGAGGGTGTTGGAAGCCTTCAGAGATCTTCAGCTTCCCCACACGAATGGTGATGAGATGTCAGCTTTTAGATAAGCCACTTGTTATATAATTCCCAGTGAGGGAAAATGTGACAACTCCACCTC
The DNA here is from genome assembly GCF_964656455.1 of Halichoerus grypus. NCBI lineage: Eukaryota > Metazoa > Chordata > Mammalia > Carnivora > Phocidae > Halichoerus > Halichoerus grypus. The sequence goes on along the minus strand of NC_135715.1, from coordinate 55,302,823 downwards.
CAGGTCAGAGATTTTGCTTTGCCTGTGGGGTCCTCATCGCCAGGAAAATGTCATTCCATGACAATTGAATTTGACAGGCAGACAGCGTCTCGGAGTAAGTCGGGCTTTCATGGACTGTGTGAACAGAAGACCTAAAATACAAATATCCTCTCCCGTGAGTAATAGCTAGAAGCTCCTTCCAGGCCATCAGGAACAAACCAGCCCCGGATGTCTTTACAAAGCCCTTTTTTAGGTTAAAAAAGAAAAAAGCAGTGATGTGCAGACTGAATGTGGGAAGTAGCCGGGAGCTTAATGGTTGGAGGCAGCGTGTCCCATGGACAAGCCTCCAGGCGAGGGGCAGATGGCTGGCCTCTGACTCTCCTCTCCCTAGACAACTTGGTGTTCATCATTTATCCTCATCTGCAGGGGGGCCAGTGACCGTGCCTACATTGTAGGGTCCTTGTGCTGTGGAAGAAAGTGGTCGGCGCAGTGCTGGGTGTGGGGATGGAGTCCGTTTGCGGACCTTTGTCACCTCGAGTGGGTTTTACCCAGATGCCCAGGTTCCTGGGCATTCCAAGGCATGCCCTGAGAAGCCCGCAGCCCCAGCTCCTCAGATGGCTGCATCTTTTTCTTTGATTGTCTTAGATTTAAGCATTCTGCTGTAAGCTTTCTTGAACAAAGGGGTCTTCAACAGTTAAAAATAATAGCTGGAGAACTGCTGACCCATTTAGAGCGATGTGGGACACTAGATGACCCAAAAAGCCTTCCTACTGCAAACACCTGGGAAATGTAGATGGCATGTAAAAAGCATCAGAAATGTAGAGCAGAGTGTGTAAGAAAGTGAGGGACATAATCAACACCAGAAAGAGATAGAAACCGAGACACCAGAAGAGCGAGCATGTGAGCAGGGGGTGGGTGAGGTGGGGCGGTGTGCTGGGGAGCGGAGGGCCAGAAGGAGACCAGCTCATCCTGATAATCCAGGCGCTTGGGTGTTCATGCCCAGATGGGAACACAAGACAAGGACATGTGTCCTTTACAAGGAAATAGCCACACGTGAAACAGCTCCAATAATCAATGACATACTGAGCCACAAAACAAGTCTCAGCAAACGCTCAACAGCTGATATCACAGACTATGCTCTCTTACCCCAGTGAGTTTTAATTAGTCATAATAACATCACCCAAAGCAACTTGTGCATTTGCAAATTTAAAAACACACTTGCAAATAACTTGTGTGTCAAAGAAGAGATCATATTGGAAATTCAAAAATATTTAGAATGGAATGAAAGGTAAACATCTCTATGCATGGGAAACAGCTAAAATGGTATTTTGAGAGCAATGCTATAGCTTTAAATGCTTATATTAAGAGGAGGAGGATCAAGAAGAAGAAAGATGAAAACAATGAGCTCAATATTCAATTTGAGGAATTAGAAAAATAAAATAGAGTAATATAGAAAATCTACAGAAGGTAGAAGTATATACATGATAATAATAAGACTAAAAATTGATACAATGGGAAACAAATAGAATAAACAAACCAAAAGCTGGCTCTCTGAAAAGACTAGTTAAAAAAGCAAATCTTCAGGTGAGGTTTATCCAGGAAAAAAAAGAGAGAGAGAGAGAGAAGATAGTCATAATAAAAAAAAAAAAAAAATGAAGACAAGGTCATAACTACAGAGGCAGTAGAGGGTTGTTTTTTTTTTTTTAAACACCATATGACAACAGTTTTAGGACAATAAATTTGAAAATTTACCTAAAATGAACAATGTCCTAGAAAAATATAATTCACTAAAACTGAATCAAGAAGAGATTTTAAAAACCCTGAATACAATGCCAAAGTTATGGGTTGAATTGTATCCCCCTAAAAAGATATATTTAAGTCCTAAGCCCCGGTGCCTAAGAACGGACCCTTCTTTGGAAAATTGGTCTTTAAGGATGTAGTTAAGAGGAGGTTATGCTGAAGCAGGACAGGCCCCTAATCCGGTGTGACTGGTATTCTTTCAAGAAGATGGCCATGTGAAGACACAGAGACCCAGGGAGGACAGCACATGAAGATGGAGGTAGACACTGAATAACAGGCCAAGGAACAACAAGGATCACAGGTCATCACCAAAACCCAGGAGAGAGGCACATAAGAAATTCTTCCTCGGAGCCTCCAGAAAGAACTGACTCTACCAACACCTTGATTTCAGATTTCTGGCCTCCACCTCTATGAGAAAATAAATTTCTGTAGTTTTGAAGTGCTCCATTGGTGTTACTTTGTTACAGCAACCCTAGAAAACTAAAACAACCAACAACCTGGGTGCCTGGGTGGCTCAGTTGGTTAAGTGTCTGACTTTGGCTCAGGTATGATCCTAGGGTCCTGGGATCGAGTCCCATGTCCCCCCCTCAACAGGGAGCCTGCTTGTCCCTTTGCCCCTCCCCCATTCATGTTCTCTCTCTCTCTCTCTCTCTCTTCTCTCTCTCAGATAAATAAAATCTTTTAAAGAAAAAAGAAAGAGGGGCACCTGGGTGGCTCAGTCGTTAAGCGTCTGCCTTCGGCTCAGGTCATGATCCCAGGGTCCTGGGATGGAGCCCCGCATCGGGCTCCCTGCTCTGTGGGAAGCCTGCTTCTCCCTCTCCCACTCCCCCTGCTTGTGTTCCCTCTCTCGCTGTGCTTTCTCTGTCAAATAAATAAATAAAATCTTAAAAAAAAAAAACATAAAAATAAAAAAAAGAAAAAAGAAAGAAAAACAACCAATAACCATTAGAGGATTGAAATGACAATGACAGTTTAAAATATACATGCGCACGTACACACACACAGAGTGATCCCTCTCTGGCTCCTGGGCATATAGATGAATAAACTGAGGAGGCCCTGAGAGGTTTCCTATCCCGAATCCTCAGCAAGGTGGTGGTAGTGATGGGTGGGGTAGTGATGGGTGGAGTGGCAGCGTGGGCATTCGGAGAGTAAACCCAGCCCGAGCACTCTCGTGACACCGTACTCTGAATTGGGACAATCAGCCCCTGTGCACTCTTTATAATAAGCTCATCTTTTCTTCCCAGGTGCATCACCATGATGTTAAATTAACTCTCTACCCCAGTGAGACTGTCTTCCAAATCCTCTTTCCTGATGGATCAGGCCAGATACAGTATCCACTGAAGCCCAGGGACGCTCACATTGACACATATTGACACATTTGGCGCCTCAAAAGTGGGTGGGTCAGGGCTGGGGTGTGGTTTTCCTGAGGCCCGCATCCTCTGCAGGGCTCTGCCTTTCCCAGGGACCCCAAGGAGCTGCGTGTGCCTTAACTGTCTTCCAGCTACCCATCAGGAAACCTGGCTATGCTCATCCTCAGTACAAAACAGAGAGAGTTCACATACATCATTCTGGAAGACAGTGAAGAAAGGTGTGTCCAGGCCCTTATCAACAACTCTGGCCATGCCACCTTCTATGATGAAAACAGAGAAATCTGGTAAGTTTGGGTCGTGAGTCCCAAACACCCTTCCCCACGGAGAGGCAGTGTGGTTAAGGGTTGATCCCCAGTCCGCACAGCCCTCCTCCCTCACTGGGTTAGGTCTCTCTCTCCCTCATTCGCTTGTGAATTTCTTTCTCCCACCCACACATGTTGCACATGGAGAGATGGGTATCATGTGGCAGCAAGGCAGGTCCCTGACCTCAGGGAAGGCACTCTGTCCTTGTCGCCATTGCTTCCGCAAGGGTGAAAGAGCAATCAGAGACTCACGGTGACCACTTCTCTTGGCTCCATGTTTTCTACACTTGCTGAGAGTCAAGTTGAGAATTACCTGAGAAAAACCCAGTACCCCTCTGTCCCAGGTGCCTCAGAGAGCAGGGTGTGGTCAGGGCTTTGGAGACACATGTATTGTGCACAAAAACCAAACTTCTAAATATTTTGTGATCGCTGAACTTAGTTCTTAAGTTCCCATTTCTGGCCATGGTGGGAAACTTCATCTTACCAAATCAAGGTATCCTGGCCACTTCAAAATCTTTCTCCATCTTTTTGGGGGTAAGTATTCCTTTTTTTTTTTTTTTTCCCAAGATTTCCCCCTTCCCTTCCCTACTAAGTGGTCATGGAGTGGGAAATGCCTACCATCTTGCATCAACTTTATACTTCCTTTCTTCTTGATTGTCAAAACCAGATTTATGCTTTTAATTCAAAAAAAATATTTTGACTCTGCCAGCCTTGGTTTTTAAGAATATTTTCTTTCCTTTTTTTTTTTTTAAGATTTGTTTATTTGAGAGTGGTGGGGGAAGGTTGGCTGGGACAGAGGAAGAGCAAGTCTTAAGCAGCGGGGCTTGATCCCACAACCCTGAGACCACGACCTGAAACCAAGAGTCAGACACTTAACCGACTGTGCCGCCCAAGCGCCCCTTAAGAATATTTTCTTAAATATTTTTTGTGTTTTATTATTTTTCTGTGTTTTTTGTTTTTTCTTTAATTTTTCTTTTTTTTTTCTTTTTCATTTTTTTTCTTTGAGCTTTTAAAACACTATTTCCTTGTTGACAACTTTGTTCTCAGGGGTATCTGCCCTGCCCTGAGGGCCTTTTGTATAGAAACATGTCTGAAAGGTGCAGGAAGCACCAGGTAGCCGGTGGAGGCAAGAAACTCAGCCAATTATCTCAAATAGTATCGCTACATTCTGTGGGGCCTCTTCTCCATAATGGCACTTACTTTTAGGGCCAGAAGAGAACTTAGGGAAATCTAGGAACTACTTTTATTTTCTTAGAGGATATAAGTGACTTACCCAGAGTCATACATAAAATTACAGGCAAAAGAGGCGCCTGGGTGGCTCAGTCAGTTAAGCATCTGCCTTCGGCTCAGGTCATGATCCCAGGGTCCTGGGATCGAGCCCTCCATCGGGCTCCCTGCTCGGCGGGGAGTCTGCTTCTCCCTCTGCCTTGCCCCTCCCCCTGCTTGCACGCACGCACGCGCTCTCTCTCTCTCTCAAATAAATAAATAAATAAATCCTTAAAAAAAATTAAGGGCCAAAAGTTTTATGACATTGGACTTAGCCTAAAATAAAGCACTTAAAAAAAATTTCTCAAATAAGGCATACAAAGAGATACCCCATCTTACCCCTGAATCTCAACCCATCAAAACCCAAGGGGAGGGGGGTGGGAGGATGGGTTAGCCTGGTGATGGGTATTGAGGAGGGCACGTTCTGCATGGAGCACTGGGTGTTATGCACAAACAATGAATCATGGAACACTATATCTAAAACTGATGATGTAATGTATGGGGATTAACATAACAATAAAAAAATTAAAAAAAAAAAACCCAAGGGGAAGAATGATGCTCCGACTGGGGAAGGGCTGACCCCCACCTTCCAGATTCCCCTTCTGTCGGTCTGGTGTGGGGCCTGGAGATCTACGTTCTTTAAAAGCTTCCCAGGTGTTTGTGCAGGTCAGCGGGGGTGGGAACCCAGGCCAGGAGGAAAGAGAAAGGGAAGGAGGCAGGGATGGCGGCAGGCCTGCATTCACCCCAGGGAAGGCTCTGCCCTTTGCACACAGGCCAAGCCCCATGCTTGCCTGATCCTTTCTCGGTCTAGGTTGAGCCTGAGCCAAAACCTGGGCTACTACTTCCCCAAAGGCAAACACCAGAAGGCCTGGAACTGGTGGGATCTGAGCCTCCACGTCCATGCGCCCCCTTTCCAGTCCATCTCCTTGAAAATCAACCGGTACATCAAGGTACAAATAAGGAGCCAGGATAAGATCGCTTTCTGCTTCAACCACCAAAAGAAGCACATCTGCTTAAACCTGGGCACCAAGTACAAGGTAAGGTCTCAACTCCCTCTGCCAGGCAGGTGCCCACTGGGCCATGCCACGGGCCTCTCTCTGGGCCATGTTCTGCATCACTGCTACCCAGAGAGAGACACGGCCACCTTCGTTGACCTGACGCTTGACAGAGGCATTCATTTACCATCCGAGCACCTCGAGACCCCGAGCACCTCGAGATGTGGAGCTGAGGAAACAGACAGCCTCAAAGAGCCCAGCCGCAAGCCAGGCCAAAAAAGCAAAGACGTCAACATACGTTTTCTCACCTGATGCTCACATCAGCCTTGTCAGTAGGCAGGGACAGAAACCAGGGGGAAATCTGTGTCCCCAGGCCTGCCATTGGTGTCCTCTTCTCTCCTCCCCCAACACACTCATCTCCGAGTAAAGGAGCACCTGGAAGTTCAGGGGGCTCTGCCTGGGCTGGGCAAGAAAGTAGCAAAGATGTGTTCACGTCCTAGGGCTGCCATGACTAATGACCGCAACCTGGCTGGCTTAAACAGAAACTCTCACAGCTCTGGAGGCTAGAAGTCTGAACTCCAGGTGTCAGCAGGGCCACACTCCCTCCAAAGGGCTCTGGGGAGAATCCTTCCTTGCCTCTCCCAGCTTCTGGGGTCCCTAGGCGTCCGTTGGCTGGTGGCAGCATCGCTCCGACCTTCTACCTTCACGCAGCTTTCTTCTCTGTGTCTCCGTGTGTCCAGTGTCCCCCTCCTTTCTCTTATAAGGACACCAGACAGCGGATTTAGGGCCCACCCTAAGTCCAGGATGACCTCATCCTGAGATCCTTCACTTAATTACATCTGCAAAAACCCTCTCTTCAACCCCCTACAAATGGGGAGTCTGCACCTGGGAGTTCTGTGAGTGGGCAAGAAGGTGGGCTCCTGAGACCCTTCCCTAGGCCCAGAGTTCAGGAGAGGAATAGGGTGTCCTTGGCCCCCCGCTGAGACCCACACAAGACCCTGCTCCTGCTTCGGCTCCTCAGAAGGCTCTGTTTACAGACCCGCCAGAGAGACATTTGAGGTCTCTGAAAGTAGGACTGCCGCCTGGGGAGACAGACAGACAGACAGACAGACATGTTTCCTGGGAGGTGAGCAGAGAAGTAGGTTGATGGAGGAAGCAACCAAACAGCAGACTCAGGCAAAATTACACCATATGAAATTCTGGGAAGGAGAGTAGGGAACGTGCTAGGTTTAGCTTGCCCAGGACGGAGGTGTTTTCTGGGACCCAGGACTCTGAGTGCTCAAACTGGGAAAGTTCCAAGCAGATCTGGACAGCTGGTCCCCTGGCCTGGGAAGGCCTGCCATTTTATATCCCGAATAATCACGTCCCAACCTCCTTACCTACCCCGGATTTCCCAGAGCAGCCAACCCAGTAGAGAGGAGCCATGTACGTACATGGTACCATCCGCTGGTCACCCCCCGCACAGCGGTGACGTGCTAAGGGAGCAGCTGGGGGTAGAGAGGGTACGAGGACCCGGGCCCCTGGGCTTTGGATGACGGTGGGGTCCCACTGATGAAGGGGGCCAGGAGGGGAAGCCAGTGGCCAGGAAGGGCGGGTGAGGGCTGGTATAGGCAGAAACCCCAGGAGGCCTGGCAGCCCCAGGAGCGGGGCCAGTGCAAGGGGGGGGGGGCGTGGCAAACGAAGCAAATAGCACACGTGTGACTGACTAGGCAGCAGGTCCACCGAGGCCGGGCAGCCAGGCACCCTAGGAAGAACATACTAGCCCTCCTCTTCCTCTGAGACACCAGGCCGACCTCATGCACCTTCTGTGCCCATTACTGTCTGTGAAATGGACACCACCTTGTTGTAAGGCTTAAATAAGATACTTGGGTGAAAGCATTTCATAAGCTGGATACCTCACCGAGATAGAACATCCTGGTGTGATCCTTCATTATTTCTCCCTCCGGGAGACCCTCTGCTCAGCCTCTGTAGGCCACAAACCAAGGCAGGAGTCGGCCTAGAGGTGGCTTCCCTGGGGCAGTGCCTCATCCCAGCAAAACCCAGACACGCTCCAGGGGAGGCCGAGCTGGAAGTGGACAGACAGGCAGACGCTGTGGACGGTTTCCCGGCTGTGGTAGAGCTCCAGCCTCCCCAACCCTGCTCCCATGGTGGGAATTCATGGGGAGGAGCCAGACACCCCTAGAAAGACACAGCCTTTGCAAGGCAGGCCACACAAGGGCCCAGAAGCCAGTTGGGGTCCTTGGTTTGGGGTCAGGCTGGAGGGTGGCCTCAGCCCCCGTCTCTGTAGCTGTGTGGTCGCAGGCCCGGGCCAAATGAGGGGAGCATTGCTGGTGACAAGACTAGGAGCACAGATTTGCCCTGGAGTGAGTTTCCAGGGGAGACCTGGTCCTGGTCCAAGGGGCCTAATCCTGGGGTGGAAAGCACGGTGTCTGGACAGCATTTGTCCTCACCTAGCCTTCTGTGAATTCCCACAGTCCATAACCCCGGAGGTGCTGAGTGAAATGAAGCAGAAGGCCATCCTGGAGGTAGAATTTGGTTCAACAGCTCGGAAGATGCAGGTCCTCCTGGGGAAAATGAGTAGAATCCTGAATTTCCTGACCATCCCTGATTTGGAAAACTTCATAGAGGCTGCCAGGATCTTGCGAACCGACAACCTGGAGCACAAGGAGAACTCTTACTTCCAAGAGTAGGGCAGTCACCACATTGTGCCAGGGCCCTCTCCAGCCACCATGAACTGTCTCGGGAGAGTTATCAGGAGCGCCAAGGAAAACCCCAGAGCCCTATGTATGTCTCTTGAGAGTTGATTTGTCGTTTGGGACTTACCACAGCTCCTTGGTTTGAAAAAAGAATCTGTGGCTGGGCACGGAAAAACCCTCACCCGACAGCACGAGGAGCAGGTTGTTTCGGTAGGCGATACCCGTCAACCCCTGTCCTGCGTGCCCCCACCGGTCACTTGAATGCAGTCCTTTTGCAGCCTTCCTGTACTCGGGTTGACTCAGGACACAGCCGGTCTCAAAGCGTACCTCTGCCCGTTGTTGGCTATGCGACCCTGGGCAAGTAGCTTTGTGCCTCAGTTTCCTTGTCAGCCAGATGGGTCTAGATATCCCCAGAGGTTCTCACTAACCCTAACATCATCACAAACACCCCTCTGCCACCCCTGCCAAGGCAGAGGGAGACCCAGACAGCGAACCAACGCCAGATTGCTGCAGGTCCCCTAACCCAGGAGCTGGTCAGGAGCCTGAAGGGACACACATTCAAACCCCCTCCACTAGCTGGGACACTTCTGCTCACTGGTAACAGTCACTCATCCAAGTAGGTAAAGCAAAATGGGAATGAGTCATCTGGACGGAAGGTGCAGTGGGTCTGAGAAAAGGATCAGAGCATGGGAAGCCCCCAGAAGCCAGAGGACTTCCGTCCTCATCTCTGTGACAGTCTTCTTGTCCTGAAGACATGTTGTCTATGCGCCTCACTTCATGGGGCTCTGCCTCCTGATCTCTCTCAAAAGCCCCCAGAGGTCCCTGATTGGCCTGGCTTGATCAGGAGGCCACTCTTGGTCCAGCCCCACGTGGTAGGGAGGGTGGGGTTATGTCTTGATGCCCGTGCACAGGGATGGGCGGGAGTTTCTAGAAAAGGGGGACTCAGGAGGTGGGCAGCCCCCTACAGTGTGCCTCTTCTACATCCCGGGACACGGCCACTTTCCGGGATGACCTCCACTGCAGCCTAAACCAAGCCGGGATAGGAAACCCCTTCCTCCCAGCCAGCCTGGCAACTGGCCATTCCCTGCCACGACAATGACACCAGAGACCCCCTTCGTGGCCCTGCCCCCTTGCTGATCTCACACGGCCTGCCAGCGACCTTCACCGACGTCATCATGGCCCCGAGCCACGACAGCCCAGCAGCTGAGGCAGCACTGGAGGTGGGCAGAGGTGGGCAGTGGGGGGCGGACGCGGTCATGCCCACTATTTGCCACATTGCTGGCCGACGGTACCCTCAGCTAGAACAACAGTCCCTGTGGCGCAAGGCAATGAGCCCTAAATGACACAGACGACCGCCGGAGCAGCCTCCCCCTCCCAAGCCCAGGTCAGAGTCTCAGTGGGCCCTGTTTGGTCCGCACTCGTGCCGAGGGCCTAGAAGCCCTTTTTTCTTACCCGCCACGAGAAGCAGAAGCTTCCAGGTTGGTCCCAGCAACAAACAAGCTCCCCCCAAGCTCGCGACTGGCTCAGAGCCAGCGCTCACATCTCCTCCAGGACTGAAGGACCAGCCGGCCCTGGCTCGGGGTCCTGGCACCACGGCGTGCTCGCTGCGCAAACTCAGGCACCGTGGTGAGCCCGTGTCCTCCCCCGGCACAGGAGGGCCATCCTGGAGCTCGCCTCCCACGGTTACACCCTGGGGGTTAAAGTGGCGTCGGTAAAGCACTGCGCGCCGAGCTTCCTGAGCGCGCTCTCACGACCGTCAGCCCGCTCCCCTCCCCGGGAGTCCTCCTTGCACGGACCCGAAATCGTTCTTCCACTCACGCAGAGCCTGTCAACAGGCGGCTGCGCAGAGGGGTTCTGTTTGGTCAGCCCCGTTTGAAAATCTTTTGTTGCCGACATTTAAAGGCCCAGAGATTTCACATAGAGGCACGGGGTTCCAGGTCCCCTGGGACCCGCGGCTCTGTGCCAGGGTCGCCAGAGACTGGACAGAATCACACAGGAATCAGGGACTGTTCTCACAAGGGAAAGCCGATCACCTCACAGACCGGGAAGGAAATAAAGCCGCCAACCAGATGGCCAGGAACTGCACAGATCTAGATCCCCCCCACTCCGTGCGTTTGCTGGAGGCCCCACACCGGGTGCCGTCCACAGCAGAAACTTACTGTCGGGCTTCCGGAGCCTGGAGGTCCGAGATCCAGGGCTTCCCTCTGGAGGCGCGAGGGGAGCGTGTGTTCCGGGCCCCGGCCGCTTCTGGTGGGTCCTGGGCTTGAGGCAGACCTCGCCAGGCCTTCTCCCTGCGTGTGTGTCTCTGAGTCACAGTCCCCCTTTTTATATGGACACCAGTCACATAGGAGGGGGTATGGCCTCATCTTGACTACACCTGCAACAACCGATTTCCAAATAAGGTCACACTTCCAGGCCCTGGGGGTTAGGACGCCAACACAGGAATGTGGGGGGTGGGGGCACGAATTCAACCTGTAACACTCTCTGCCTCCCGTCCTGGGCCCTTCCCAGGTCCTCACCTTCCTGAGGGGACAAATTCTGACTGACCACCATTCTATCTTCAATGACTTGGCAGGAAAAGGTGCTTCTCCTGGAAATGAAAACGAACGAAGTTGGGCTGTTTATGAATACCAACCTGTTCAGTTACACACAAGGGTTCCCTGATGGGTAACAATTGGTGACTGCCCCAAGGCAAATGGAGCCTCGTGCAGTGCCCACAAAATTACTAATGAATTCAGTAACTAATTAGGCCATGCAACAAATACACACTGAGCTTCCGCCATGTGCTCAAGGTGCCCCTGGGGAGATTAGGCTGGGGCTCAGAGAAGCGAGCAATAGCAAAACAAAGCAACTGTGGCTTTGTTGGAGGAGCACAGCACAGCAGAGCCCTCTGGGTGAGAGGGAAGGTCACAGAGTGAAGAGTGGGGGTGCGGGCGCGGGCTGGGAGTACCCAGGAGGGAACGAAGAACCTCCAAGAGCCCCCACCAGCACCAAGGCCAAGGATGGAACCGTGGCCCGCTGACTGGGGGCGAGGGGGGCGCGGGATTTCATTGGAGTGCTGGGGAGCCGCCACCTTCCTACTTGGATGGCAGGAGAACTCACTCCAGAGCCCCCCACGCTGCCACAGCGGCCATGTAGAAGGAAAAAGACATACCGGCAACAGGAGGCCCCTTTCCCCCGTGCCGTGCAGTGTACCTCCAGCACCCTACAAAGCCTAAGTCTGCACCCGCTGGCAAAGGAGGAATGTTCTCTGGGTCCAGCTCCAGAGTCTCCCAGGAGGGCCCAAAAAGATGGATTTGGAGCTGCGAGGCCGTAAATCGGTAGCTGGCGCAGAGACCGTCCTCCCGAGCCTGCCCGAGATGAACGCGGTTGTGGTGACGCTCAGTCCAGGACCTGCCACAGCAGAGTCCGCACCAACGCCTTCTGCGTTCAAGAACTATCTACATCGGTGATACTTCCTGCGCTTATCCCTCTGTTTCTCTAGCCTCTGGTCTGTCCCCCCCGGTGACAAAGCCCTTTCCCGCCCAAGCGAGACAGTGACGAAGCCTGGCGCGTGCACTCACGGACCCGGACCGACGCGGAGGGTGAGCAGTGAGGAGCCGAGGCCAGACGCACAGATGCGCGGGGGCCCCACGGGCCGTCAGAGGACGGACAAGCTGGGGGACGAGCGGCCACGGGGAGAGAAGTGCTCCAGAGAGGAAGCAATGAAGTTCCTCCTTGCTGAGAAGCAACATTCTCTTACCAATGCACTGAGGCTTCTCTACCAAACGGCCCCCTTTCAAAAACGAAGGTTGACTATTCTTTCTTGCAAGGTAATAAATAGCAGAAGAGAATTTAAAGATATGGGATTGTTAAACCAGGGTGAAAATACAAAGTCGTTTTTATTGCTACTTCCGTAACATTAAATTTCAACACAACTCTGTGCTGACAGTACTCAGGAAATTGGCAGTTTTGCAAACAAAGAAAAATTAAATTATCTTTCAGCTAACGAAGCATTAAGAGGCTTCAAAAATGTCTTCCCACAATAATTATCTTACCAAAAAATCCACACGGTACAAGTAAAACCGAGGAAATGTGAACAGACTGGTGGAGTGTACCAATGTCCATACCCTGCTTGTGATAATGTATTCTACTTTCACAGGATGTTCCCACTGGGAGAAATCGGGGGAAAGGTACAGAGGGTCTCCCTGTATTCTTACAACCGCATGTGAATCACAAGCTAGCTCAATAAAAATTTCAATTAAAAAATTATTTTTTAAAAAGAATCCATACACACAACAGACATGTGAGGACAAAGTAGGAAGCAAAAATCTTTATTTTTTAAAAAATTCACATTTATTAAAAACAGCAATTTCTAGCCAAATAATATAAAGCATTTTAAATTATTTGAAAGTATGTACATGTTTTGTATAAGTAAACACTTGAAACTGTACAGATTTTAAACAAATATTCATTTAGCCAACAAGTTGGATCACTATCACCTACTTAGCACTTTGTAAGATGTTTGAGTGTTTCAGAAAGAAAAGATTCAAAACACAGGGATGAGTGCCATCAAATATTTTTATCCTTAAGACTGCAGCCTGCTCTGTACATCCAATTAAATCAGTCACAGTACTGTACAATAATCATGCCCTCATTTCTTTGGAAAGGCTATTAAAAAAATCAAATGTACATATAATACAGAAAACAGGATATTTTACAGTTTATTTCATTAAACAGTTTATGTATTTAAAATAGTAAGTGGAAGTAAATACAATCATCTTGATTCATTCATTTCATGTCAAAGAATGAATATGGACCCTCTTTCCCTTCTACCTTCCCAAAATAGACTATTAAGCTCTCTCAAGCCACATTCATCACCAATTTAAATGGAGTTGAGGAACAAGTGACCTGTTTAAAGTGACAGACATCAGGATATATAACCTATCTACACACTGCAAGAGGCTGCTGCAAGGGGACGAGTCCTGTAGAATGAGGTCCGCTGGCTACATTCCAGAACCCTCTTCAGTGTTCCATCTCTGGATAGTGTTTGAGTAACTCAAAATTCCTTCTGAACCAAAAAGCAGCTTATGTGAGGCGAAACCAATCCACTCAGGAAATAGTTTTTTGTGGGCAAACTCAAAGATGTGCATAATTTATCTGATGATTCCCTGATATAATATGGTAGATTTTAAGGGGTGGGCCATCTTCATCCTCCTCGTCTTTGTTAGTTAAATGTATCCTGCCGTGACAGGGCTAGAGCCCCACGACGTTGGTACAGCACAGCCAATGAACGAATATATGGGACATGAAAATGTTCACTGTTCAAAGAACTACTAAAACCGAAGGCAGTGTACAGAAAGCTGGTAACCCTAACCTTCCTGCGTGAGATACACTATTGAGCAGGCTGCCTCCTCTCCCTTACGGGCCAGATTTAAGACATCTTAATTGGTGCTTCCCATTCACAAACACGGACTATTGTACCATGAAGATTCTCATTAAAGATACTGCACACATCTATTATGAGGAGGCTCCAGCCCCTGTGTTTGAACGTTCTGCACCTAAGCAATTCAAGGAGTACAGACGCTGGGACCTTACACAGGCTCCTTGCACCTTGAAACTACCTCACATCAAACACACAGAAAGAGAACACCCCAAATTCCCAGGAAAGCAGAATGTGTTCTCAGATGCACCCAATCTACTCCAAACAAAACTTCAAAGTGATAGGAGAAACATTACATTAAATAGAGTGCAGAAATAAGATTTCTGGAAGTAAAAAAGAGCCGCCGTGGAATCTCTGCGGCTCAAAGCGTTGCAGTGTTTCACGCTTTAACACACCCTCCTCGTAGAAGCTTTCTAATTAACAGTAATTCTGTAAAGTTCTTCTTCACACTACTTATTGTAACCTAGTTTCAAATTGCACATCTTTTGCTAAGAACCATTTCCCTGTGTGCCCACCATAGCTACCTCTAAAAAACTCACATTTCTCGTGACCTTTTCAAGAAGGCAGTTCTCACGCTCCCAGATTAATCTTTGGCATTTTGATGTTTTTAAAAGGGAAACACCAATCTTCCAAACACTTGGCTTGTATTTCATTCTGCAGTCAGCACTGAGCAGCACGCCTGTGTGGTTCTCGGGGACACCCCCACATCCGGTTCCTCGGCGTCCTGCAGGCTGCCAGATTTCCCAGCCCGCTCGGACCGCACAGACACTGACGTGCACAGCCCGGCCGGCCCGGTTATTTAGAAACGGACAGTAGGAGGTTCAGCTGAAAAGCAAAGTGAAAGGCTATGTTAGTTCTGCAGTGGAATACCAATCCTCAAACACAGAATGACAGAAAAAGTCTAAGATTTTTAAGAAGCCAAATGGACACAGCTGGACCTGCAATGCTGGTGTGATTCACGAAGCGGCCACTGGGCGGTGGGCTTTGTGGCAGGTCTGGGAGGGGGTCACACTCTATCACTGAATCGAGGCCCTCAACTTATTTAGAATCCAATGAAAATGACAGGAGGGGAAAAAAAAAACCTACATACCAACCCTGACAAGGGATAGAAATAGATCTAAATTATCAATTTCACCTTTCTCTGTGCAGAGTGTGTTGTGGGAAGAACCTTGTGTAAGATGAATTCCTTGAATGACCACTTTAACGGCAAAAGAACAGGCGTGAGGAGTGAATTTCAGCTCACACGCTAACTCTGACTGAGCCCTAGAGCACCCTGCCCACTCTGTAGAGGAGGGCGGGACACAGAGCCGCCCCCAGGAGAAGCGGAGAAACCCACCATGGGACAGGGAAGGGAACTGCAGTCTCCACACGGCCAATCTGGCACCCGAGCCCTAGAAGACATGCGGTTGAATGAACCTGGCAGTGAACCCTTCTACACAGTACGAACTGTTTTGGCAATCAAAATAATAATGGCCCCCTAATCTCTTCTATAAATTTGTACTCCCAGGGAAAGGAACACACCATCACCTCTGTTTTTCCTGCCAAAAATACAAAACCTCAGTCTAATCATGATGAAACAGACAACACCAAGTTGCACAGAATGATGGTCTCAATCAGTGTTTTTCAAACTAGGGTGCAACCCACTGGTACATGAGAACAATGCAGTGGTTCATCAAATGAATAGGGAAGAGAGGCAGAGCAAAGCAATTTCAGTTGTACATAATGTGAGTGATTACTGTCAAATTTTAAGTTACAAACATACACACACACACTAAAACATGTATCTTGCTAGCAGGAGTGAGCAGGAGCCCGGGAACCCTGCATGTTCTTGGCAAGCTCACCTGGCTACTCCACATCTACACTCTTGCAACTGACTATATATAACTGGAGAAAAAATAGACAACCATGCTCTCTTGGATTCATAACCACTGAACTCAACTGAGTCTTGCTCCCCAAATCTTTAGTGCCCCCTCCCTTTTAGTGCTAACCGTCTTCCTGTTTCACTCACAAGCATGAAGAAATCAGATGAGAGCTTCCATCGTCCTATCGTGTCCACCGCCTCCCCACGTGTGCCCAAACACTGGGCTTTCTTTCCTTTTGCGACTGAGCACCCCCACCCCCATGCACCTAACGAAGGCTCCACCCTCCAACTGTTCCTGAGATTCCATCCCCCCTTTGCTACTCCAGGACATCTTTCCAGCATCAATTTTTCCCTCTCTCTGGATCCTCCTCATGAATATAAAAACATGCATTTTCCTCTATCTTTAAAAGGAAAAAAAAAAAAAAGGAAAGATAACCCAATAACAAATAAAAGTAAGTTATTTATAGGACAAAGGAAGGAAAAGGCTGGAGGGGACTGAAAGGGAAGCAAGACACCTCCAATTCTACCTTGTTCTAGAATTCTGACTTGAGAACCAGGTTAATACTTTATATAATAAAAAAACAAAATTAAATCAAAATGATGGGGAAAAAAAATTTCTAAACACTGAAACAAACCTAACTATATATCAAGTTAGTGGTATAATCACATAGAATATAATTACTTCAAGTGACTTATAAAAAAAAAAGTATTTTAACTACAATCCTGGAACCACAGACACATCTTTTTAAAATATGACCCATCTACGGGCGCTTGGGTGGCTCAGATTGTTAAGCATCTGCCTTCGGCTCAGGTCATGATCCCAGGGTTCTGGGATCGAGCCCCACGTCTGGCTCCTGGCTCCTGGCTCCTGGCTCGGTGGGGAGCCTGCTTCTCCCTCGCCCTCTGCCTCTCCCCTGTTCATGCTCTCTCTCTCTGTATCTCTCTGTCTCAAATGAATAAATAAAATCTTTAAAAAAAAAAAAAAAGAAAGAAAATGAACTCATTTAAAAAATATATATATATGACCCATCTATCCATACAAAGGAATATATAAAGCCATAAAAAAGAATAAAGTTCTGATACATGCTACAACATGGAAGAGCCTTAAAAACATTCTGATAAGAGAAAGAAGCCAGTCATAAAAGGCCATGTATTGTATGATTCCATTTATTTTATTTTATTTTTTTAAAGATTTTATTTATTTGACAGAGAGAGAGACAGCAGGGAGTGGGAGAGAAAGAAGCAGGCTTCCCGCGGAGCAGAGAGCCCTATGCGGGGCTCGATCCCAGGACCCTGGGATCATGACCTGAGCCGAAGGCAGAAACTTAACTGACTGAGCCACCCAGGCGCCCCTGTATTATTCCATTTAATGAAATATCCAGAATGGACAAATCCATAGAGACAAAAAGTAAATTATAGAAGATGGAGGAATGGGGAATCTGCTAATGGCTATGAGGTTTCTTTTGGGGGGACATGAAAATGTTCTGGAATTAGATGGTGGTGATGTTGCACAACTTAGTGAACATACTAAAAACCAATGAACTGTCCACTTTAAAAGGGTGAATTTTATGGCATATGAGTTCTATCTCAATAAAAAAAAAAAAAAAAGACCCCATTTCCCTTCCAGCTACACCTTTTCTCTCCCAATGTGGTAAAACTCCCAAAAGACTCACCCATACTCAATGCCTCCAGTCCCTTCCCCAACTCTCCACCCTCTCTGATCAGGCTCCCATACCTTACTACTCTCTCCCACACCCTCCAGTCCTTACATATGTAAAACTCCTAAGCTATACCAAACTTAAAACCAGAAATAAAATACCCACCATAGCACCAGCCTACTCCTAATACATAATATGTGCTCAATAAAAACTTGCTGGCTGAACTGAATACATGAATGATAAATACAGACCTAGCTCTGTATTTAGTTTTTCCAACTTAGGAAGAAGAGAGAAAACAGAAACACTTCTAACATCAAATCCCTACAGTAACTTTTTTTCATGTGAAATGTGGGCCTCTTATCATGCATACTGCAAGTAAAATTACTCAGCATCGTAAACACCATTATTTGAACTTTTCACAAATAGTTCATTCATGTTAAACATAGCAATTTTCAATACCAGAAAGGATTTAAAAGAGCAATTAAAAATTATAAAGTCATCTCTAAAAATTTGAGATAGCAATTCAAAGTTTGAATTATTGCTCATCAGAATAAAATTATGTAAATTTTTAAAATTAAAATTAAAAACATGGTTACTCAAAGACATTACCTACTCAAGTAAAATAACGAAGAGGAATAAAAGTACAAGGATCTTCAGATGATGGATTACCTGTTCCATAGAAGGACAAGCAATGATCTGGACATCTTCAGGGCTAAACTCTTCCTTTAACAAAACATGGAACTTCTGGAAGACTTGCTGAATATTATTCTTAGAAAGAAGAAGAGGCAATCCCATTAAATGAGTCACTAGAAACATATGTGGTCATCTTAAACATGAAACATTAAGATTGTTAAGTTTTCATTTAAATTCCAGTTAGTTAACATACAGTGTTATATTAGTTTCAGGTGTACAGTATAGTTATTTAGTACTTCCATACATTATCCTGTGCTCAACACAAAAAGTACACTCCTTAATCCCATCACCAATTTCACCCATCCCCCCACCCACTGCCCCTCTGGTAACCATCAGTTTATTCTCTATAGTTAAGAGTCTGTTTCTTGGTTTGCCTCTCTCTCTCTCTCAGAATGTTAAATCTTAATGATGTTTGCCAAACAAATGGAGGAAATGTATCTTTCACTGGATTACCAAAGACATATAATTTACACTTAATGATTCACATGCTAGTACAACCCAACTAAGCCTTATCAGATAATACTTCCTGGAAAAGCTAAACTCTAGTAAGCCCCATCCCCCCAGAGAATAGTAAGGCCTTCAGGAGCAATTTCTTACACAAAAGATAATAAAGTTCCCAGACACATAAAACGTACTTTAAAAATCAACCAATGCCTTCGGTAAAGATGTGAGCTCAACAAGAGCTGGAAGTTATGAGCACTAAATTTGCTCTGACATTTAATCCCTTGGCAGCCACGGCAAGCCATTTATTTCCACTACTCACCAGTAAAATGAAGCATAATTCCTGAAATGCCGCTTTCTCAAGTATTGGGCCACATTCAATGTTAGATCTGCTGGCTTATTTATTTACTAATTTGTACTTTAAGGTCAAAATTACCTTGCTGCCAAAGGTAACATAAAGAACTTAAGACAAAGGCAGGGGTGGATATAATCAGGCCGGTGCTGGTTTTGTAAGCCTCCCAAGAATTACAGTGATTATTAATCAACTTTACTAGAACAGTATACCTACACTTTTAAATGTCTACAGGAAGAGGAAAATGGTAGACAAGGCAAGAAAACCTGAAGAGACTGGACAACATTCAAATAACATATCATGATACTCACCCTAACAGGTTTAAACAAGATGAACTCTGTGTCTTTATTGGATAGGTACAATGACATGCTTCTCAATGTCAGAGGCAGCTTCGCTTTTATTGCCTTGTAGGCACTTGCTACAAGGTCACTGACCTTTGCTGGAAAGAATTAACCTCATTAGTGTTACAAAGAAAAAGAGAAGAAACACTTCCATTTTTATTCAGAGGGGAATAAATGGAGAGAAAAAAACGGCAGAAGAAAGGACTCCATTTCCCCCAAAATTTTCTTTCACTTTTCCTGTTTACCAAGTTTAATCACAAGCCCTATAAACATTCATTATCTACTACATACAAAATTCTACTCCCAAAGGCAAAGGCAGTAAAAGAACTCCTCCAACACCCTTCAGGACATTCATAGGGGCTATACTATTGTGCCTTTGGAATTCAGAGATAGTTAAGATAAAATAAAAAATTATTTGCAGAGACACACTAGTAAGAATCACTTCATTATGAAGGAGCTTACTCATTTACAGAACTGACTCACAGCAAGAGATGCTCTCTTGGCTTGTGAAATCATTCTGAAAACATCCACACATATTTAACAATAACTAAAAATCCATCTGTTACATTCTTTTTTTTTTTTAAGATTTTATGTATTTGAGAGAGAGAGAGCACGCGCGTGAGGGGAAGAACAGAAGGGGAAGGAGAAGGACAAGCAGACTCTGCACCTGAGTATGAAGCCCAACACAGGGCTCTATCCCAGGACCCTGAGATCATGACCTGAGCTGAGATCATGACCTAGGGGAAACCAAGATCAGACACTCAACTGACTGAGCCACCCAGGTGCCCCCATCTGTTATAATCTTATACTGTATTATCAGAAAGGCTACAGAATTCCAGAAGACTGTAACTGAAACAATTACGTAGCCTAAGTGTAGTGTCTGAAAAGAAGTACAAATGGAAAAGAAGAGTAGTAATCTTTATGAGGTCATTTAAAAGAGGGAAACTACCTAGAAAGGTATGAAGAAAAAGACTGATTAATAATTTCAAAGACATTCAACTTCACTCATAATTTAAGAAATGTATATTAAAACAACTGAGATATTTTCAGATTGGTAAAAGTTACTAAGACTGTGAATATCCACATTTGGTAAGGGTGTGCAGAAACAGGTCTTCTCATCCACTGCCGTGGGGAGCATAAACTGGGCAATGTCTAGCAAAACTGAAAATACACATATACTCTATCACTTAACACTGCCACTGCTAGAAATTTACCTTATGGATATACTAATAAAATACCAAGATACGTGTATACAGGGACATTTATTAAAGACTGGATGAGGAAAAAAACCTAAAAATACTTTTAACTATTAACAGAATCATTAAAGAAATTATGCTAGAGTGACGCATTCCATGCATCACTGAAGAGAATGCACAGAGCTGGATACGCCAAGACAGAGAGGGCTCCAAGACACAGAGTAAGTTTAAAAAAAAAAAAAAAGAAAGAAGGCAAGGAATACGGTATAATCTTATTTGTACAGTATTTTTAAAGTCCAGATATGCTAGTACATACATAACAATTGGGGGAAAGAGACTATTAATAGTTGCTACCTTTGAGAGGACTGGTTTGGAGATGAAAAATAGAATTACTTTTCATTTTATACTTTGTCACAGCCCAAATTTTGTACTATATATTAAAAACATTTTTCTTTAAATTGAGAAGGGTTGTGGTAGAGCAGGGTAAGAAAGTATCAACGCTCTCAAGAAGAAAACAATCCAGGAATTGCTTATTTTCTCATAAAATAGATGAAAGCTCCTTTAGGGCACTTAATTCCATGGGCTCTGGTTCTATCCTCACCAACACACTTCAAGAATCCCTAAGTCAGTTTTCAGAGCCCTTGATAACCAAATGGTGGGTGTGAAGCCTAGTGAACAGAGCCCTCTGAGGGCTCTTTTTTTTTTTTTTTTTTTTTTAAAGATTTTATTTATTTATTTGATAGAGTGAGAGAGCACAAGCAGGGGGAACAGTAGAGGGAGAGGGAGAAGCAGGCTCCCCGCCAAGCAGGGAGCTCAATGCGGGGCTCGATCCCAGGACCTTGGGATCATGACCTGAGCCGAAGGCAGACGCTTAACCATCTGAGCCACCCACGCGCCCCTGAGGGCTCTTTATAAAGGTATATTTCTCAGAGTAAATTAACAAATTGGCACCCTAATTTACAACTCAATCTCCTCTGAGTTTATCATGAAATGATCCCCAGGAACCTAATCAAGACTGCATGAACCAGTCACCTTGGGTTTCTAGGGCCCTAGACAAGTCCCTAGATTGTTCTTGATGCTCCCAGCCAAAGGCCCAAACATCCCTGACATTTCAGTGTAGGCTTCTTGTACTACAGATGAAGAAAAAGCAATTCCACAGCTCTGCGCGGCTACATGGGACAGAAGATACAACAGCTAAGTGAACTGGAGTGCCACTGCTCTATCTGCCAAGACCTCCTCCCTTAAAAGACAGAGAATGGGTTAACGACAAAGCAGCAAGCCCCACTGCAATCTGTCCTGTTGTCAGCTTCCTTTCATCCACTCCTGCTTTACTAATGCTGCAGAGCACAGCACACCTAACACTGCAAGCTCCACTCAGATTCCACTTGAGAAAATGACAGCCCGTTTTGAGTGAAAGAGGATCCTTCCAAAGAGGAAAGAAAAATACGTTAATTATGCATCAAGCCCCTGGGCTTAGTTGTATTAAATACGCCTATGCCTGTTTGTTGGTTTCTACCTATTTTAAGAAAGATTTATTGCACCCAAGAGTTTCATTTACATAAACATTCAAAATAAAATCAGCTTCTATTTCTAAATAAGCCCTATGAAACACTGAAGCCTTGACCCAAAGTCCCAGTTAATCCACAGGTGGTCAGACTTCCTTCTAGAATTGTGCTGAGTTATGGAGTGACAAGACTGCTCCTGACTGCAGGGGTCAGAGCAGGCGCTACTACCACAGCCAGCTGCGATGAGAATTCCCAGCGCTGTGGCACCTGGGGGACGCAGGGCCCTGAGATCAAGCCCTGCATCGGGCTCCGTGTGGAGCCTGCCCAAGATGCTCTCTCTCCCTCTCCTCCGGCCTCTCCCCACCCCCACGCTTTCATGCTCTCGCTCTAAAAATAAATAAATAAAATAAATTTTAAAAAGAGTTTCCAGATCTTCTGTCTTCTGACAGAATGTACTACTCCATCAAGTATGATCTCTGCCCTTTGGTCAGATGGTGAAGATTTCAACCTCACATGAAACAAAGGTTTAAAATAATGAAGACAGTAAAATATTTACTGTCTCCAACACAGGTAAACAAAAGACTGAAAGCAGTCAAAAAGTTCATATGCAATAAAGCAAATCAATGCAAACCTATACTGATATCATCAAAGTTCATATGACAAATTTTTGAAATAAAATCCTATCTTCCATTCAAATACAACTGATAATTCTGTACACTTACAAATCCTATGAGATGCACAGCTACTCTTTTAGCTTCTCAGTTCTAGTTCAACTTCAAATTAACCTGAGCCATTATTAAGAGTAACTGAAAATTTTTAGAATGCCCTCAATTCTTTTCCCCAAAAGAAAAAATACCTGACAAATATATCATTCTTTCAATATGGAAAACCAATCATATTAAAAACCTAACGTTAGATTAGGTGCCGGTAGACAGTCAATTTTTTATGGATGCTAAAGGTGAATTTGGATCTCACTTTCAGCTAAAAGCTGCCCTACCAACTTGGATACAGCTTCTCCATAATTAAAACATGATTCTTTTACCATTTTGCCCTTTTAGGTTCCAAAAGATCTCTTTCCTGATGTGGGCCAGGGACCAGCCAGAATACTAATCCTCCAAAATGATTTATTCTGGCTTAATGGCAACTTAAAATGCCATAAAATGAACCAAAAGTAACCCACAAAGTTGTGATTCTAAATGTCCGAAGTCTAATGCTAAAGATAAAAAAAAGAAGAAAACCCTCTGGCACAAAAAAATTTATATTTAAGAAAGAGTAAAACTGGGAACATCTCAAGCATGTCTGCCAACTCCCCACTTACACCACAATTTTTATAACTTTTTTGAACACTCTGAAAATGTTAACAAACTGAGGATGTAACTTACATAAAACGTGAAACGAACTAATGACCAACATCCTTCACTGAATACTTGAGAACAGTAGCGTTCCCTCCCTAATTGCAGACTACCAAAAACAGTACTTTCATCAAAGCTCTAATACAATGAAAAGCAGGTGTACAGAAACAAACTGTTTCCATCTAATCACCGTTTATTTTTAACTCTGTATTTTTTCTTTTTAATTCTTGTTTCCTTGGAATGCTTTTTGAAATGCAAGTAGTGCTGGCCCATTAAGACCTGTCAGCTCCAAATTGCACCTTGCATCAACACAAACCACAGAAGCAGGAAACCAACTCCAAGCTGTCAGAGACTATATAAATGCAAATTAATCAACATCCTAAAAAAAGAAATCCCTGATAGTAAAATGTGAATACCTGGCTGTGCCCAAGGCTGCTGTGAAAGAGTATACTTGGGTCCTCCCTGACTGGCCATCGTCTTTAATGCTGAAACCTGTTAGACAAGACAAAAAGAAACACGTTTCTTTTCATTTCACGTCTCTCCAAGGACACACCACCATCTGAACCTATTAAAACATAATGATAGTCAAATGTGCAATCCTAAAAAAATGCGTCGTAACTCATAATCCTTCCAACTAATAACATATTTTAGCAAAACTTCTTTTGTGATTTCAAGGCATCTGCTGTCTTGCAAAAAAACACCACCAATGTCCTGAGATATTCTGCCTGAAACATTTTAGAGAAGGAAGACAAAACTGAGGACCTAGGAAAAATACAGAGACAAAACAGGTCCCTTTTTAAGTGGACTGTTATGTCAACATTAAATTGTTATTGTATGCTGTTAGAAAAATGTCACCCCAGCAGGACAAATCTCCTTTACATACCTAGAGATTCCTTTTCTTTATTATATTTCAGGCAGAGAGAATGTTACGAAAACGAGATTTTCAAACAGCATCAAAAGGCACACTTGACCAACCAGTGCTACAGGTAGACTCAGATGCCCACCTTTTATTCATCTCCCTTTCATTCCTCAGCCATCAGTACAGAGAAGCAAACATAAAAAAGTACATTTGGCTGCTTGGACAAGTCTGTTCTTAAGATGTTCTCAAGATGGCAAATCATGGTGGGGTAGTTGGTAACTAAGGTGTAGCTGGGGAAGGTGAAGGACAGAAACTGCATAAAACATTTTTTAAATGGATTGTTAGGTGCCAAAGGTCCCAACTGTGACCTTGGCCTCACTAGATAGTCTCATTAGAAAAATTTGAGAACCAACACTTTCCGATTAAAGAAGGCCACAAAAATATTTAGGCAGAAGACGGGCACAGACAGAACACAATGTTAAGTAAGCTCACATTCCTGGACTACCCTAGGCCTTTGCTCATGCTGCCATGTGTATAAAATCACCCCTTTCCTATTGTCTATCCCTCTCGATAGCTTTACTTTGTATTGTGAGATGCAGCTTTTAAAAACAAATCATTCATATGATTATAGATTAGGCAATGCTAAAAGAAAAACATGTTCATTTAGTATGTATTATCCAAAATCTTTTCCAACATAAATATATAAACATACTAATGTGTCTGCGTTTACAAAAATAGGAACACAGTGCTCTGACATCTTTTTTCCCCACCTAACCCTAAATTCTGGACATTTTTCTGTGTCCAACAGTTATGTTTTATTAGTAATGGTTGCCTATTACTCCACTGATTGTTCCAGAATTTAACCAATATCATAATGATATATATGCTGTAGGTTTAGGCTGTATTAATTATTTTTATATTAAGAACAAAGACAAACTTACATATCCATCTCTATTTACTATCTATGTAACATACTTACCTTTAAGTCAAACTGCAAGGAGCATTTTCTTCAAAAGTTTTCCCCAATTAGCCCTATCTTTTTCAAAAACCCTACGAGATGAACATAGTAGACCCACTGTCTCATGATGACATTGCTGTACACTTCATAATGTTTACATATTTTCTATCCTGATTTCCCATTAAAGTCCTTGAGAACAAAAATTAAATTTAGAGGTCAAATTCTCTTACATGCACTACAATCAAGAAAAAATTTAAATTTATAGTGTTGCTGAGGAAATTAATAACACTTCAGAGGGAATATTAAGAATAAACTTGTAGGGCACCTGGGTGGCTCAGCTGGTTAAGCGTCCAACTCTTGATTTTCGGTTCAGGTCATGTCAGGGTTGTGAGATAGAGCCCTGAGCCTGCTTGAGATTCTCTCTCCCCCTTTCCCTCCACTCCGCCCCCACCCCCAACCCAAATAAACTCGCAATACTTCAGTAAATTGCTTGGGAAAAAATGAATATTGCTAAATACAAGTCTTGAGTTTTTCAGCATAAACTGGGGGAAACACTTTTAGCTTAGTTATAAACTTGAAATGTACTTCCTTTAAAATGCTTTCATTCAGATTTTTTGTTAAAGCAAACCCGCACTTCAAATTTGCCGTATTTTCCTATAACATTTCTGCAGCATTTAAAGTACTATTACATGTATGATCTTCTTCTGGGCCTCATAGTAACCTTAAGTTGGGAAGAGGGGTACAGTAGCTATCTCTGCTGTAGAGGTTAGAAAAGCAAGGCTTGGAGAATCTACCATTTTACTCAGGAGGTGGCAAAGGGGGGCTAGAGCTCAGCTTTCCTGAGTCAAAATTCTATGCTCTTTCTACCACACCCATGACCAGTCCAACCCCTACTTCAGGGTTTGCTTCAAGCAACGGTCAATATAATGAAATTCTAAAACAATAGAAAGTATCAACAGTTTTTCGGGTGCCTGGGTGGCTCAGTCAGTTAAGCATCTGCCTTTGGCTCAGCTCATGATCCCAGAGTCCTGGGATCAAGTCCCGCATTGGGCTTCTTGCTCGGCAGGGAGTCTGCTTCTCCCTCTCCCACTCCCCCTGCTTGTGCTCTCTCTGTCAAATTAATAAATAAAATCTTTAAAAAAAGAAAGAAAAGAAAGTATCAACAGTTTTTGAGTTTAACAGAAGATATTTGATCCAAATTATTTTCGTATGAACTTCTACCCCCAACACTTAGAACAGTATTATACTCCCTAGGGTCAAATACTTAGAGAAAAGGTTATTTTTCAAGGAGAAGGAAACAGGACAATAGAGCATATATATTCTTCTAGAATTTATTTTATTTTTCTGAAGAAACTTCATTAATTGTACCAAAAAATCAGGGAAGATGTTTACACTAGTCAGATTACGTTTGTAGAAATGACTGTCTTGTGTATATTGGGTCACTCTGTATAACTTTAGTGTCTCCAACTTGAAATGAAGATGTTTTACTTACTCTAGGTGCCAGGGATATAATGAGAATTAATGAAAACAAGGCATCTCAACAAGGAGAGTCCAGGAAGGAGCTACATAACCAAAAGGCCAATTTACAGCAGGTAAAAAGGGACTAAAATCACACCCCGAGTCTTTAGGCTCAAAAACAAGTCTTCAGACAGCCTAAGAATGTTCTCTACACTCACACAGTTTGTTTTATTATGCAAACCCACATATATTTTAAAAATGAGCCCAAATTGTTCTCAGCTGAGAACATTTGTTGATGAGGCTCATATCCAAATGTTAAAATACTGAGACCTACAAGCATACATCCAAATCGAAGATGAAAAACTGTTCCCTTTCTGCACCTATGGATGCCGCTTCTCTTGCAATCATTTATCAAGGTACAATCACGGGCCGCCTTGTAAGATGCCAACTATAATAAAAGAGGCACAAGATTCTGCACTTGCAGATTTACCTTTAAAGAAAATCATTTTAAAGTTTTAAAATCATTTATTCTGTCTCTGCTATTCAGAATACTAGTAACATCCACCAGATAAAAAGTGAAAAATGGCTTGGTCCACAAATTCTAACAAGCAGTATCTTAAACGATCACATACATCTGTGTGAACTCTAGTGCTTACGCTGTATGCCCTGGGGATGTGTGCGCGTCTTTGTCTCTGACTCACTCTACTCCAACAGGATGGGGGAAGGGACTGAATTTGGAATAAGATAATGTGAAAGGGATGCTCAGTCGTCTAAGCTGTACTATCTACTAAATATTTTGACTGGACTCTGAAGAGCACTTAGGGACCAAGTTTGAAAAAAGAAAACGAGGCAACAGTGAATGATCTGAGCAAAGACAACACAGACTAAGCAGGGGGGACAGGACTGACTTCTCAATGATGTCAAGAGGCAGGGTCTTTCCCTCTCCGACCCCTCAGGGAGGAGTGGTGTAAAGAGAGATGCGTGAACAGCTATACAAGAGTCCGCGCTATAGATGTGTAGCATTCCAGGGAGAACCACTATATAATTCAAACTTGGAATACGTGTTTTGTTTTTTGTTTTTTTAAAGATTTTATTTATTTATTTGACAGAGAGGGAGAGAGCACAAGCAGGGGGAGCGGCAGGCAGAGGCAGAGGGAGAAGCAGGCCTCCCCGCTGAGCAGGGAGCCTGATGCAGGGCTCGATCCCAGGACCCTGGAATCATGCCCTGAGCCGAAGGCAGATGCCCAACTGACTGAGCCACCCAGGCGCCCCGGAATACATGTTTTCTACATAAATCTCTAATTTTTAAAAAATGTTCATAGTGTCCAGAGCCTTCCAAAATGCATAATTATAGAGTTATACCAGATTTACCAAACTTACACTACCATCAATTTGGACAGCTACATCAGTGAATTTTCATTCTCTTGACTTCTTGACTGTGCTTTTCCAGAAAAAACCTTTAATCCTAGATTTCATTATAATCAACTTGCTTATGTCAGATGATTCATTCTGCAGCTCTGCTATTGCAGAATACTCATCTACAATATTTCCCACCAGCACTAATGTGGATGCTCTCCCAAAAATACATACCACAATCTACAGATTTCCCGTAAGGACAATTTCAGTAAAAACTGTAATGGACTTACCTGTAAATTACAAAGTATCGATAACTTGTGCCATTTTTTAAAAATCAAAACCCAGCAGGAAACCTTTCTACCACCACTCCCCCCTTTTAAATTTATGTGGCAGGGGAAGAAAAACACACACACACACACACTCCAAATACTAACAGACAATTTGCTTAGCTGTCCCCTGGTCATTTCAGAGATACAACCTGTCTCCCCAGTTAGGACTTAGGTAAGTAAAGTTGAGAGAAAAGGCTGTCATATTTTTATCCTTTTTATAATGTACTCTAATACAAGTCCGGACAGGCAGTAGAGGCTTTAATAAATGAAAGCTCATCTCAAGACTGTTTTTTTAAATTTCAAGACTTTTAAAAAATTTTTATGAAGTAAAGTCCTTAGTAACGGTACTTAAGCATTTAAAAAACAAAAAAAATTAGGCTGAAACAGGAAAGTCAAAATAGCCATGATGTGATTTTTTCATTCCTGGCATTAGCCAGCTGGATGGATGTTAGTGAGGAGACAATATTTGCACTTTTTCTCTTAAAAACTGAAAACTGTGCAAGCATATCTAAAAGTCCAAACCAGAAAGCTTCCATAATAGGAAACACGGTGATTTCCTAGACGGAATCATTAAGATTTGGGCTTACTATTTACTAGCTCCTGCCAGAGTTTTCACAAGAGGGTAATTCAAAAGGAAATTGAAGGAAGAATTGAAAATTACTTTACCAAATATGCACCAAGGTCTATACCTTTGTCAGGAACTCCTCCAGCTGCTCTACAAACAGCTTGGTCTGCTGCTGAATAAACTGCTCACAGGCCAATTTCAGATGACGGTCTACATCTTTTTTAGAGTCAAGATAATGTTCTCTTATCTCAGGCGTACCCTTAAAAAGAAGATGACAATTTCCTCCTGTTTTTATGTGCCTAGAAATTACCAGATATGTAAAGAATGCCGTTTATCTCCCACCACCAATGAAACAGACTCCTTCTCACCTCCAACAAGAACTCTATCAAGGCATTGTTGCTATTCAGCCTAAAAAATCTTGGAACAGTCATAGGGTTCAGGATTTTAAATGCTGCATCTGTGAAACAAAATTACTCATCCAGTGAACAGGTATAGTTTTAAAAGAAAAGACGAGTTACTGTTTCAGTGTG
The DNA here is from genome assembly GCF_964656455.1 of Halichoerus grypus. Taxonomy (NCBI): domain Eukaryota; kingdom Metazoa; phylum Chordata; class Mammalia; order Carnivora; family Phocidae; genus Halichoerus; species Halichoerus grypus. The sequence continues at coordinate 55,273,539 of NC_135715.1, read as the reverse complement.
TTAACATACACCAGTTATCTGTTACCACAAAGCAAGAGCGGTTTCATTTCCACCAACTCACCGCCATGAATGGAAGAGGGTGGGATTAGGGCCAACCATGGCTGTAGTACCCACACACAGTTATTTTCTAGAAGTCAAACTTGAGAAATGACTATTAATCTCAGTTATCCATTTACAGAAAAAAAAAAGATAAATGGTAACTGATACCTTAAAATTTCACTGCTTTACTTTTATGCTGCTAAATAGATCTTTCAGAAAAAAAAAAAAAATCAGATACTTACCCAGCTTCATTTGTTAAGATCCTGGCTGGCACAGAAACTTATTCATTTGAAGCAGAATGAATAAACTAATGTGTCAGCCAGAAAGAAAACACCAAAAGGACATATTTATCCCTTAACCTCCAGACTAACTAGAATCCATGCAAAGTACCAACTGAGGTCTCATTGATGTTCAAATGCAATTAAGATATAATGTTAGTCATGAGAGATTAGAGGTTTAAAAGTAAAGAGAGCAAGTACTTTTAAGTGATAGTCAGAAAAGACCATTTCTTTGCTTTGCCACACTGCAGAAGCAAAGCATGAAATGCTTCCAGCCCTGGTTTTTGCAAGTACACGTACCACAACAGTACTTACTGCCTTGACCCTGATCTTACTCAAAGAGATCTATCAGATTCAGTATTGAGAGTAAAGCTTTGTTTCTGCTGTCTTTTCTACAAGATAACCTAAAAGACTGTCTGTGACAGCATACAGTAGGATTATATAGGCTTTATAATGTTTTAGAGAAAACAAACCAGTATTTGCCAAAATTTTAGGGCATTTTATTTTCTCACACTTCAGTGGATCTATATGAGAACTAAGTAAGCAGCAACAAATTATGAATTAGAAAAAAATGAAGTAGATCAGCCTTACTTTGTCCCAACACTTAAATAAAGTTAAGGACTATCAGCCCCTGGCACTCTTCAAGGTTAGAGCACTACTCCCATACCTCACACTGAAAGGACAGAAGGAAATTAACTAGACTGGTTGGGGGATGGAAGCCTCTGATGAGAATAAGCTCTAAAAAACATTATGCATTCTATAAAGGCAAAAGCGAGGAAATCTGGCCGCTGTTTAAAAAAAAAAAAGAAATCACAGGGGCGCCTGGGTGGCACAGTCAGTTGAGGATCTGACTCTTGGTTACAGCTCAGGTTGTGATCTCTGGGTCCTGAGATCAAGACCGAGCCCCTCATTCTCGGGCTCCACACTCAGCAAGGAGTCTGCTTGTCCCTCTCCCTCCCCCTCTGCTTTTCCCCCACCCTCTAAGATAAATAAATAAAATCTTTTAAAAAATAAAAAATAAAAATAAATCACAAAATATATGAGTAACACACAGGGTCACTATTCAAATTCCAACAGAACCAAAAGGTATTCTCTATGGTGGAAAGGAGAGAGCATTAGGAAAAGAGAGAGTAAACTGTTCTAATATGACTCATGATGAGACCACTTTGGTTCTCAGGTGAGTTAAGTCAAGCCTACTATTTTATAAGCACAGTCACTAGGGAACTAACAACCGGCTACCCTTGGGAATCCTGTATTTGGAGTTCCTCTGAACCAGAGTACAGGAAATAATTTGAGTGACTATTTTCTCAATTCCCCCAATACTTAAGAGAGAAGTTCCATTTTATAAACAAAGGCTTAAGGCATTAGAGCTTAATTCTCTTGGAAATGGTTAAGAAAAGATAAAGTTTAGATAAATTTGTAAGTAAGGGAAACTAGGGATATTCATAGTATATCCTTAAGTGCTTAAGATCAACATCTTAGAAAATAACTATTTTGATCTTTTAGAAATCATCTCTTATTAATTTAGTCAGAGGCAAATCATTAGGACGGATGAATCATCTTTCACAAGATGATTCAGTGTCTATTAACAACTCAAAGACCCTATCCACATGATTACGTAACAACCAGCTGATTTAATAATACCAATTAGGCTTATTTAAGCACCTAAAGCTTACAAAGCACTTTAACATACATTTTCATGCTTAATGATCTCAATAACCTGGTGAAGTTATCATGACAAGTTGATTCTGCTCATTTCACATGGGATAGGAAAGCTAAAACACCCATCCAAGATCACACAAGAGCCAGGAAATGATGGTCCAGGAACAGAACCCAAATCTTTCACTCTTAGATAAATACTCCCATTTTACCATTTTACCCAGCTGGCTTCCTGAATTTTCATGAACTGACAAACTCTACTCGATGTTTAAAATCACCCCAATTGGCTGACACTGTAAGTAGCTGTTACACTGATTTTTCATTTTTTAACTGGTTATGGTAACATGTGGCAGAGTCTAAGAGAAGTAATGCTATATTACAAATTGAAATGCTCAGAAACAGTTCACTTCATAAAGAAAATACAGCAAGTAAGATGTAATTAGGATGTTGACAGCTCAGCTTAGTATGAACAAGTAACATGCTTAGCAAGCACAGCATGCAAAAAAAATTGCAAATGAACATAAAATAAACCTATAACCTTTGCTGACACATTTGGACAGGTTAAACACACCCAAATGTGCCAGCCAGAACAATGAAGTACCTCTAGTTTTCTTGAGGTCCAGGGAAATTTCCTTAATAGTGAATTCAGTATGAAATGGAGCAATTTGTTCACGAAGAATCAAAAGGTGCTTAATTAAGAAAAGTTGTCCATCAATCTGAGTCTAAATTATAAGACAGAAAAATGGGTATTATCACAGATTAAATAAAAACATATAAAACACACAGTGTTATTAATCAACATTAATCTACCTAGGTTTATGGCCCTTAACCTAACCATATGTACCAATACTCCTTTGTGGTACAATGAACTCTCCCCATATTACCCATGTTAGAATTATCTGGAAAAATCTTGCTGCAAACTCTAACATTGTCACCCACTCTCCTTCATCAATCCAAGAAAGTAAATCAGACAAAAGGCTATAAAGTAACACATTTAGAAAAAGAAATCAAATCTATTTTAACTTGGTTTAAAAACAGAAGAGATAAAGTGACCTAACCTCAGCATGGAGCGGGAAATAAAGAAAAGGTCAAAGCATGAGCACAACTCTGACTTCTCGTGGCTTTCCAGTTTCTCTTCAAGTAACATGACTCTGTTTGGCCAAAGTGGTTTCAATATCCAGAATATCAGAAATATTCATATTTACACAAAAGGAGCTTCCAAATGCAAAAATGATTTGGGGTTACCATTTTGGATTATCCTGCCACCAAGAGAGCACTGACTGTCTATACCCTGAGAGTCAATATACTTGCATCTGCCCTGGCAGGACCCATCTAGAAGAGTCTTATGAGTCAAGCTTAGTTCTCAAAGCTCTGTTCCAATCCTAAAACAGTGAATAATCATAACTTTCACTTCCAAAAAAAGTCTGTATATTAACAAGAGCAAGGCTGCATCCACTAATTCTTGCTGCTTAATCAAGACAGAATCTTACTTTGAAAATATTTCTTACAACGTTACACTGTATTAGGAAAAGAATAAAATTGTCCTTCAGTAAACAACAACAATTTTAGGGGCGCCTGGGTGGCTCAGTCATTAAGCATCTGCCTTCGGCTCAGGTCATGGTCCCAGGGTCCTGGGATCGAGCTCTGCGTCGGGCTCCCTGCTCAGCAGGAAGCCTGCCTCTCCCTCCCCCACTCCCCCTGCTTGTGTTCCCTTGCTGTGTCTGTCAAATTAAAAAAAAAAACAAAAAAAACAATTTTAAAGGGGTTATTAAACAAAGTAACTCCTCTCCGGTGTCTGTCTCTCTCTCTCTCTCTCCTCCCTCCTTCTAAATAAACATATAATCAATATATAAGTATGATTTATTTGATGGAAACTCACTTTGCACTCTGGAACACAGAGCATTAAATAAGTAGGAAGCACTACACATTTTGAATACTTGCTCTATTTTTTAAAAAACTAACAACTCCAAGGGGCAAAAATAGTATAATATAGATTTATTTTACTAAAGCTGTTATAATCCAGCAAACAGTACCATAACTGTTAGTTTACTAATATATTAGGTCTTCAATTAAGTATGGCAATAATCTTCTTGCCTAAAGAAGCTAAGACATTAAGCGGTCATTTTCATTAATCACTTTTTTCTTGAAAGGCAAAAGTACACAAACTCAGCAACAAAAATAAATGAGCTAATGCTTGCAAAATCGAGGACTTCCTCACACAAACTTAAACCCCTTGTAATATGTAGGAAGCAGAGTTACGTAAAATAGGATAGCCTCACAGGGTAAGGACAAAATAATCAAAGAGCCCTTCACTCCTCCCTTTAAAAAAAAGGAGGTGGTACAAGAAGACATAAGCATATAAACTTATTTTTAAATTAGATCATTTTTTCCTCCTTATCCGCTAAGAAATACAGGCTTACTCTAGAAAATCTGGAAAATAAAGAAGATTATAGAGAAAAGAAGGGAAAATATCCATATTCACCCAAAAGCTTTCAATGTTCTTGTTTTATTGTGTGTTTTCATTACATAAAGTCATAATGCACATCTGGTTTGTATCCTTTTTTTTTTTGCCTTAACATATTTAAGTTAAATGTTTTTGCTTCATTAAAAAAAATTAATGCCTGTGTAATAGTCTACTCTATGAGTATGCCACAATTTACTTAATCATTTGCCTAACATTAGACATGCTTCCTGATTTCATGTATTATAAGAAATGTGAGAGTTCAGGCTTAGAAATATTTTTTAAAAATTAAATCTGCCTGTCTACAAATAACTTTCCATCCTCTTTCCAGCATACGAAAATTTCATTGCAACCTTCCATTCCATGACTGGGAGAATGCAGTGGTCGCAATCAGAGGTACAGCTTTCCTAGCAACAGAATCCCAAATTCTTTTGCAGGAAGTTTTTTTTGTCATTTGTTCTTGTTTTGTTTTGTTTTGTCTTACCCTAATTTATCTAAAGCCTTGAAGTAAGAAATCAAGTTTGTAAATCTGGAAGTCCAGAAAGGTTCACAAGGTTTGAATACTCCAAACAGCAAAAAAGAGTTTCCCTGGAAATAGCCCCCACAGCTTCCTCCTTTTAGGCAACACATATTTTAATGGAAAGTTAAACAAAGCAACACTTTTGACCATGCTATAAAAAATTCTCAGGGGCCCTGAGAGCAGCCTTCAGCCCCAGATCCCTTCTTGATTAAAAACTGTAAGTCACAAAGTCATGGCAACTACTTCTAGCCACGCAACCCATGGGCCACAATTGTCTGTCTTCCAGATTGACTTGGCTGATTTCCTCCAAGTGAGGCCATTCAACTATTTAAAACCATCACTGAAGGGATGATTATAAATTGCTATGTTCCCTTATAAACACTGCTTTGGTCTTTCAGGGAAACAGGAGTCTACTACCTTCCCAGTTGCTAAGGCTATAATAAGAAACCTTTACCCTATAGAATTTATAACCAAAGTACCACTTTCAGCACTTTTTAGCAAAGCTGGCACTCCTTTTACAGTGTAGTCTTTATTTAGCACTATAATAAAATACAACTGAGCCTTGAACAACATGGTTTGAACTGTACTGGTCCACTTATATGTTAATTTTTTACAGTACAGTACTATAAATGTATTTTCTCTTCCCTATGATTTTCTTAATAACATTTTCTTTTTTCTAGCTTACTTTATTGTAAGAATATAGTACATAATACATGTAACAGATAATATAGGTGTTAATTGACTGTTTATGTTATCGGTAAAGCTTCCAGTCAACAACAGGCTATTAGTAGTTAAGTGTTCGAGGAATCGAAAGTTCTATAAGGATTTTCAACTTTTAGGTGGGGGGGAACTGAGCCCAATTCCTGTGTTGTTCAAGGGTCAACTGTTTTAGCGTCTCTTAAAGGGCCTCAATTAAATCATATTAAACAAATCCTACTGCCAAAACGGCTTTAAATTTCTGTGCCTAAAAATAAATGCTGTATTCCACAATATTATTCACCTAACACTTCATCAAACCTTGTTTTTGCTGATAGACTCTGATGCTCCAAGTAACGACTGAATGCAGGCAGACAAGGCTTCCTGTGATAATCCTTGGAACACTGCCCTCTGGTGAAATAAAAGAAAAACATTACCCTGAAGTGCTTCACAACACAGGAAAAAGAAATTGTAAACGGGGTACAAGGAACAATGAATGCTTGCTTGCCCTCATCCACTAGATGAACTTATATTACTGGCAATATTTCTCCTGGAGTTTCCTATTCCCATGCAACCTGTCTAGACCAACACACAGTTTTGTAATTTGCATCTCTCAAATGCTGGATGCACAGGGGTGGGTGGACAAGGCAGATATGGTTCTGACCCCACGGAGCCCTGACTCCAATATGGCCTCATGTTGTAGGCTGTTTTTTAAATCAATAAAACCAACTTTAAGACAAAGCCTCAGTAAACCCACTTCTTTTTTTTGTTTTTTTTTTTTATGATTTTATTTGTTTATTTGACACAGAGAGAGAGAGAGAGCAAGAGCAACAGCAGAGGGAGAGGGAGAAGCAGGCTCCCCGCTGAGCAGGGAGCCCAATGCAGGATTCGATCCCAGGACCCTGGGATCATGACCTGAGCCGAAGGCAGACGCTTAACCAACTGAGCTACCCAGGCGTCCCAGTAAACTCACTTCTAAAAATGTATCCCAAACAATTAATCAGTATTGTATTATAAAATTCATGCACATGGCTCTTACTACATTATTTAAAACAGCAAAAAAAAAAATGTTCAATGATAGGGGAGTCGACAAATAAAATACTAGTAAATATAAATTATAGGATACTGTGCATGAAATACAGGATGGCTGAAGGACGTGGTAAAATTTCTGTAAAATGTAATTAGGTAAAAACAAAATAATCGGGTTACAAATAGCATGTGAAGTATGATTCTTAATTTAATTCTGCCATTTCTATATCTTGCCAGAGGTGTGGCATGTTGGTCTGGGCAGTGTCGCCTGCCAGTCCCTTGCTTCCCCTCCCCGCCTCCATTCCACCTGAGACAGAATTGATATGGAGGAATATGAGCAAAATATTTATTATGAGGCCACAGTCCCAGGTCCTGATCTCTACTTGATGTTACTCTCTTTTTGTACTGCTTCCCTCTCATTTGTCTCCCATGAGGCTTCTGTAGTAAGAAAAGATTAGGGATGCCTCTTGCTAGGTCACTGCCCCTGCCTGAAGAAGACTGAAGATGTGCAGCTTAGACTAAGACCCTCTCTTCCTCCTGCTCAGTCTTAATGCATTTTTCACTAGACTTGGCTTTCTTCGCCTTAGCTGGTTAAAATAGAGAGGGAAAGGATTCAGACATAAGCTAGGTTAAAAAAAAAAAAAAAAAAAGGAACAAGCAGTCCCAGAACATAAAAAAAAAAAAACAGGCAGAGTTGTGTCCTCATGTCTACCCTACTGTTTGGCTCAAATCCCTGTTAAGCACCTAAAAGGCCTCACTAGGGTCTGTGATGATAACAGGTTCTATGTGGAATATGCCCCCATGTGTCCCCTTGGGATCCTGGCTCTACTCTAGGGAGTTTCTTTTCTTTTTTTAATTTTTTTTTAAGATTTTATTTATTTATTTGAGACACAGAGAGAGACCACAAGCAGGGAGAAGGATCAGAGGGAGAGGGAGAAGCAGGGTCCCCGCTGAGCAGGGAGCCCGATACGGGGCTCGATCCCAGGACCCTGGAATCATGACCCGAGCCGAAGGCAGACGCTTAACTGACTGAGCCACCCAGGCGCCCCCTCTAGGGAGTTTCTGAATCCCAGCCTCATACCATCATTCAGTACACCTACTAGGGAACCTGGGGAAGAGGAGATGCCAATGTCCAAACCTCCCTCTGGAAGACAGCTCATTAGCTAGGCAAAAGGGCTAAGACATCTAACTGTAGAGGTGATGTGGCCTCATCCTAAAAGTCTCAGAACAGGCCAAAAGGTATTTTCTGGTTGAATTTCAAAATCTCTCTAAGCACAAACTCCAATAACTATGTAGCTTAAAATAGAGACTAAGTACTGTGCACTGTACTGGACCAATCAAACAACTGTGCAACCTTGTTCAGCCCCTAGGCCTCTGAGATATGGAACCATCTCTATGCGGGGGGTGGGGGGGTAACACACCCCCTTTGAACTCTATTCTTAAGAAACAGTAGCATCTGGACAATTAATTACATTGCTGTTGTATTTAGTCACTTTTCTCTTTATATGCTATTCGAGTTGTAACAATCAAATTTTAAATTAAAACCACTGAGTTTTAGGGGTGCCTGGCTGGCTCAGTTGGAGGAGCATATAACTCTTGATCTTGGGGTTGTAAGTTCAAGCCCCATACTTAAATAAATAAAACTTAAAAAAATTGTATCTTACTATTTCAGCAGCAAACTCCTAACAGTAAGTAAGTATAGACAACTCTAATCTTTCAAGATTGATAATCATATCATTAAACATTCTGGAATGCTTATAATAACTCTGACCTAAAATCAATGCATAATGTTTAAGGTAGTGCTTCAAAAAAAAAAAAAAGAGGTACTGCTAATTTCAGCAAATAAATAAAATTAGTCCATGGTTTCTTAGTCTAAGAAACACATGTAATCTTAATACTACTTATTAAGAATGTTGACTTAGGGGTACCTGGGTGGTTCAGTCACTTAAGCAACCGACTCTTGATTTCAGCTCAAGTCATGATTTCAGAGTTGTGAGATGGAGCCCCATGCTGGGCTCTGAGCTCAGTGGGGAGTCTTGCTTGAAATTCTCTCTCTCCCTCTGCCCCTCTCCCTGCCTCCCTGCCCCACACTTTCACTCTCAAATAAATCCTTAAAAAAAAAAAAAAAGAATGTTGATTTAAATGGAGTACAAAACTAAAGCCCAGGTGGCTCAGCTGGTTAAGCATCCGACTCTTGGTTTCTCCTTAGGTCATGATCTCAGGGTCGTGAGATCAAGCCCCATGTCGGGCTCAGCAGGGACTCAGCTTGAGATTCTCTTCCTCTCCTTCTTCCTCTCCCTCTGCCCCTCCCATCACTCGCACAAACGCACCCTTTTTTTTTTTCTAAAAAAAAAAAAAAACTAAAGTATATGCATTTAATAATAAATTTAATACTAAACAATGTATTATAGCCATGTGACACTGGACATTATCACTTAACCTTTCTGCATGTCTTTTTCCTTACCTATAAACTAAAATAGATGAATTAACCAGCAGTTTTAAACTTTTATGTGGTCATAGATCCCGCTGAGAAGCAATGAAAGCTATAATCCTTCCCCTCAGAAAGACACAAATATAAACATACAAACACAATTTTACTCACAATTTCAAGGTGTTCACAGACTCCCCAAAGGCCGCTAGTGAATTCTAAGGTTCTACAGAATGCACAGGGTAAGAATCCCTATATTAGGGGCGCCTGGGTGGCTCAGTCGGTTAAGCGTCTGCCTTCAGCTTGGGTCATAATCCCAGGGTCCTGGGATAGAGCCCCTCATCGGGCTCCCTGCTCAGTGGAGAATCTGCTTCTCCCTCTGCCCCTCCCCCCAGCTTGTGCTTTCTCTCTCTCTTGCTCTCTCTCTCTCCCTCTAATAAATAAATAAAATCTTTAAAAAAAAAGAATCCCTAAATTAGATTGATCTTAAACTTACCTCTGTATCTAAAAATCATATGATTCTAATTTAATACCAAACAAAATACTACATCAAGATCTTAAACTTAAAATTAAAAAATTTCACATGAGGGGCGCCTGGTGCCCCAGTCATTAAGCGTCTGCCTTCGGCTCAGGTCATGATCCCAGGGTCCTGGGATCGAGCCCCGCATCGGGCTCCCTGCTCGGTGGGAAGCCTGTTTCTCCCTCTCCCACTCCCCCTGCTTGTGTTCCCTCTCTCACTGTGTCTGTCAAATAAATAAAATCTTTAAAAAAAATAAAAATTTCCCATGAAAGAGCAATTTACAGTAAAGATATAACAAATGATACACGTACATCTATACATCTGTACAATTTGGAAAGACACACAAGAGTTCTTCGAACTGTAGGATACCACATTCCGTGAAGATCTGCTGGAGAAATTGTGGTCTGCGCTCTAGGATTGAGGGATTCTGTTGAACCTAAAAACCCAAATGGAAAAAGACACATTTCACACACATGGAGGTTTGTCTTATTTGCATGGTAAACATAAACTGTTTGTTCTTGTTATCACTAGCTGGAGGCATCCATTTTTTCCAGGTTTTTTCCCCTTTAATCAATAGTGCCACAGGAACCCATAGGAATCATGACAGCTGATATTTAACACAATAAGTGAGACTACACATAAATACATATATACATTCCAGCCTCACATATATATGCTTAACTCAAATAGCTACTCCAAAATTGTGATTAATCTTTATGGAATGGGGGCGCCTGGGTGGCTCAGTAGGTTAAGTGTCTGCCATCAGCTCTGGTCATGGTCCCAGGGTCCTGGGATTGAGCCCCGCATTGGGCTCCCTGCTCAGCAGGGAGTCTGCTCCTGCCTCTCCCTCTGCCTCCCCCCTCATGCTCACTCTCTCTCTCTCTCTCAAATAAATAAAATCTGGGGTGCCTGGGTGGCTCAGTCGGTTAAGCATCTGCCTTCAGCTCAGGTCATGATCTCCCAGTCCTGGGATGGAGCCCCGCACTGGGCTTCCTGCTAAGAGGGGAGTCTGCTTCTCCTGCTCTCTCCTTCTGCCTCTCCCCATTGCTCGTTCTTTCCCTCTCTCTCAAATAAATAAAATCATAAGTAAATAAATAAAAATCTTTAAAATAAACAAACAAAATAATCTTTATGGAATGAATGGACAGTATACACAAAAAGGAGGTAGATCTGTACGTAGTCATGTGGAAGCAAGTGGGAGCCAATGGAAGTGAGGAAGTGACAAGAAAATAAAGCAATGTTAAACAGGAAAATTAATCAAAGCTGGTTTGCTTGCCAGCCTTCCTTCCATGCTCTTAGCTGTATTACTTGTAGGCCTACTTAGTCTATCCAATTCCCAAGTGGGGAGAATTGTCCCCCCTTTCTCCGAGACAGAGCAGACACTCTGGTGAGGGTGAGGAGGAGCAGGTGGGGAGCTTGGTTGAGCAGAGACATCTTTGTAAGGGAAGCACAATCACTTCGGCTCAACGGACCAGAGTTCAAATGAGCCACAACAGCAGACCTAAAATAATACTTTAGAACAAGAGGGGATAATGAAATATGGATTGGGTATTAGAGGACATTAGGAAACTATTAAATGTTTTAGTGCAATAAAGTTTTAGGGTTATATAACAGATGTCCTTACTTTTTGGAGATGATGAAATACTCAAGAGTAAACTGGCAATGATGTCAATAATTTACAATGATTAGCAAAGATTGGGGTGCCTGGCTGGCTCTTGATCTTGGGGTCGTGAGTTCGAGCCCCGTATTGGGTGTAAAGATTACTTAAATAAATAAATAAACTTTAAAAAAATAAAATAAAATTATTAGCAAAAGAATATACGTATATATAATGTATATATATATAATGTGATAAAATATTAAGTCTTGAATCCAGATGCTGGGTAGTGGTGTTCACTGTTCATTGCATCGTTCTTTCTACCTTTCTGTATATTTGAAATCTTTTCAATAATAAAAAAACAAAAGTATAGCCAAGCAAAGCATAATTCTTAAAAAAAAAAAAAGAGAATGGCCTCTGCTTAGGAGGAGGTCTGGAGGTTGTGGTATAGATTTATGGGAAAAAAAAAGAGGAGAATGTTGTGGGTTAGTGCTTTTAATTTATAATTCTGTAAGCTTAATTTTTTGCTTTTCAAAAGCATGTAATATTTGTGTAATTTTAAAAACTCTTCTATAAAGCCTTACTTTAAACTAAAATATCTACTTTATATGAAGCTCCTTAGAAAGAATAAACTAGACAAATTGTATCAAAGAATATTTAGGAGATGAAGTATCTATGGTTGTACTAAGATTATGATATCCGCAGGATCCCTCCTTCAATATAAAGAGCCAAAAGGTACCCCCAAATAAAAGCTTAGTGAAACAAATCTATTTAAGTAAAACCAGAAGTTGGCTTATTTTTTTTTTTTTTCACTTTCCTGTTAAAAATAGTTAACAGTTAAAACAATTGACAGAGGGAAAGTTTACTTACATGACAATCCATCAAGAGGCGAGTGCCTACTGGCTGCCTCTCTTGAAGAGCAGGGCTCCTCCCTCCTGCAGTCTTCCTCCAGCATCCTCCGTGAGCCCCGCCCTCCCCTTACCTGCTCTATGTATGGAACAGGGCCTCTGCTTTTGAAGATACTGATAACCAGCCTCTTCACACAATGGTCCCTCCACTAATTTGCCCTGGCACCGAGTTCTACTACATGAACACCATGTTGTTTAAAGTCCTCACTTTGGAGGCTTCTATTTTCACTTCCAACATACCAAGAAACCAAGAATCAAGAAAAGTGATTACACTCTTTTTTTGCTCCCCTTGCCACTTGACTCAGTCTTGTTTTCCATCCCAAATTCTATCACCACTCTAAGTAGCATCAATAACCATATGGACAACCACATGGTTGTCAATTCCAAAGACCTTCGCTCCCTACCACACAGATTTTCTCATGACCTTCTTTCAGAACTACTTTATTACTTTCTACACTTTCTTAGTACTCCAAACTATTTCACCTCTTAATTATTAGATCTTAGCATCCCACTCTCCGACCACAATAGCTTTGTGATTTCCTATTTCTCAACCTTTACCCAAAACTATACTGCCAACCCCTCCACCTCTGACTTTAATCACACCCTATCCCCTTGCTTGCTTCTGACCTCTCTCGTTGTTGGCCCAGGACACTCCTCTACCTCCATTTGCTCTTTAATGTCAGCATCTGCTGAGGTTCTCTCCCCAGATTTCTGCTATTGTCACTCTACTCTCTGTCCTGGGGTGATCCTACACAAGCCCGAAGTGTCAATTACTCTACAATCTTTATGTCTAAATCAGTCCTCTTTATAGTTCTAGAGTGGTACTGTCCAACAGAAATACAACATGAGCCATAAATGTAACACATTATAATGCCACATTAAAAAAGTAAGAAGAAACAAATGGAATGAGTTTTAATGTATTTAACCCAATATATCTCAAATATCACCATTTTAACATGTAATCAAGACAAATTACTAATAAGGTTTTTTTCATTCTTTATTTCATATTAAGTCTTTGAAATTTGGTGTGTACTTTATATGCTAAAGCATATTCAGATGAGCCACATTTCACATGTTCAATGGCAGGTGGCTACCATATTGAACAGCATAGCTCTAGATGGATACACACAGATCCTCTCAGTTGTTCCACATGGACCCTGCTAAGTCTTTCTTAGCCCCCACATCTAGTGTGTCATCAAATTCTATTGATTCAAGCTTTTAAATAGATGCCTCATCTATTCACTTCTCTCCATCCCCGTCAGTGCCCTGGCTCAAACCTTTATCTTTCAAATGGAAAACAATCTCCTAACTAGTCTCTACAGTTCTGCCAACAATACCTTATTTATATTAAGGCCAAACATGGGTAAAAGAATAGACTTTACTGGGGAAAGGAAAAATGTATAAGACCAGGGTCAATAAGACAGAAATGTACTCTAGTCTCTCCAATAACTCTTGAAGAGGTTTATTAGGACCAAGGTGTATACTAGAAACAAAAGGTATATGAAGACATGGCACAGGTTCTATTTCAAAGGAGGAAATTTTAACCCCCTATGGGGCAAGTGTGATAAAATGGCTTTGCCAGACAGGGAATACTCAGGTTGCTTGGCAGTCTGGCTTTGAGGTATCAATTGTTCATAGAATAACACACAATACCTGATGGTGCCCTAAACCTGGGGATTTAGGGACAACTGGGGCTCTTTAAAGCCTCCCATTCTCACTACCCCAACTCCTAGTCAGTCCCAGCTCCATGAGGAGCTGAGCTTCAGTGTCTCCCTTACAGCTAGGAGGAGAGGGGAAGGGATATCCTGCTTCCCATCTAGCTTGTTGTCTACATAACACATAAATATCCAGGATTCTTTTGGACAATTTTGCTCCTTGCATAATGTGCACCCTAGTCCAAGCTATCCCAAACATTTTTATCAGTATCCTACCCCAGTCTCAGGCACTCCATGTATTTACAAAATGCAAATCTGGTGGTACAATTATGCCAATACACTATATTAGCAAGAAGTTCAAAGTCCATGAGACTATCACTGACACCTATCTGGCCTGTTTTATCTGCTCTTCCCTCCAAATAACCTATGCCCAAATATACCAAACCACTTGACTTCCCCAAAGCAACCATGGTCTTCCATTCCTGCCTGCCCTCCTCCATGCTCTTCTATCTTAAACAACCTTACTTCATCTGGCTCTCTCATTTTTGCTTTTATAAACCATATAGCTTTCAGACACCCCAACTCTCACTGAACCCACCTTCCTGCACTCAAAGCTCATCTCCCTTCATAATTCTGATGCCCTTCTACCATGGTCCAAGAGTGTACTGCCCATACCTTTAGCATGTCACCACTCAATTATATCTGTGGCTTATCAATCTCCCCCCACCCAAGTGTGGGCTCCTCAAAGGCACAAGGTGTTTCTCATGCCCAGAACATGGCGAGTCCTCAATAAAAGTTTAAACAAATGAATAAAAGCTGGGGTTGAACATCATAACATACCGGATTTTCTTAGATTATTAGACTCTGTTTCCTCTAACCGAACATCTGAAAACGAAGCTTCTGAAGGTACCTTCTTCTGTTCATCTTTTAAACTCTGTGCAATTTGCTATATAAAGAAATCAGAAAAAAGATGAAAGTGTAGTTTTCAGCTGTGTTTGCTATATGAACATATTCTTTCCATAAAGTTAAAAAAAAAAAAAACTAGTTAATAAATGGACCAATTAAGAGAACCACAGCAAAACAACCCATGGAAATGAAAAAGTTAAATTAGTATAGAGTGTCCCTACTCCTGGACATCTGGGTGGCTCAGTCGTTAGGCGTCTGCCTTCAGCTAGGTCATGATCCCGGGGTTCTGGGATCGAGCCCCACACTGGGCTCCCTGCTCTGTGGGAAGCCTGCTTCTCCCTCTCCCACTCCCACTCCCCCCTGCTTGTTCCTGCTCTCGCTATCTATCAAATAAATAAATAAAATCTTAAAAAAAAAAAAAAAAGAGTGTCCCTACTCCCATAAATACATACATAGCCTTTTGTGAACCATTAATTTCAGAACTATTACCAGGTATCTGCTGCAGGGTCATATAATACACAAGGCTCCTAGAGGAAGCTAATTTTCAACTTTACATTTAGAAACAAAATTTAAGACTGAATAGGATACATTCTGAATGTCAGAAAGGCTTTTTACAAGTAACCGGCCAATATAAACAACTGGTTTTCTCTTTACGTGAGAATAGCTACAGTAAGCTATTTTTGAAACCCTTCTTCGCTGCCTAAAGAATAACATCAAATACACACAGGTCACTAATTACTAAGTTAGTAATGAAAATCTCACTAATTTACACTTATAGTTTTATAAAGGTGGAAATACACAAAAATGAAGGACTAACACACACATAACTACTGCCAAAAGGAATGGCCAGAGAACTGTCTGGGAGACAGACTCCATTATCACTCAGGCCAGTCCTCTCACTCTGTATGCAGAAACCAGAAAGTACAGCCAACCCCTAAATAGCACACAAATGTCACAGCAGGATCACCTGATGCCCCTACCCCTCACCAAAAGAAAAACAAAGCAAGCATATTTACTGAAAGTGGTATCCTTAAACCAAAAGGTCCACACAAGAAAGTATCAGGATACTGGCCATGTGATGACTAAATAAACATATTAAATATATCACTAAATTACACTGGGAGAGCGACTTCTAGTAAACTTCATCACCTAACATCCTATCAGAACTATTAAAACAGGTATTCTGTCTATAATATAAAACTAATATTCATAAAGAAGACAAAGAAAGAAAGGGAAGAAGGAAGGAGAACACAATTCCCCAGACTGGACTGAGAAATAAATCTAGTCTTCATCATATCCACTTTTAAAGCCAAGGTAACTCCTGCAAATGGATTTGTGGCCTTAAAGCCAAGGTAACTCCTACAAATGGATTATCTATCTGTTCCCTGGAATTATTAGCAATATTCCTACTATAAGCCTGCAGAATAAAGAAAGCTGGGCAATAAACAAACTGCCCCAAAACTATATGCCCTACATACCATGTATCTGATTCCTACAAGGTTGATTTTATGTATTACTAAAAAAAAAAAAAAAAAAAAAAAGTACTATACAAATAATTAATATAACTACCCAAAATATAAATATAAATAGAAGTCAGGAGAAGGGATGAAAGTTGAGGAGAACATTCTTACAATAGGTAAGGGCAGTAAACTAAATAGCCTGGTATATTTCAAGCCTGTTAGCTTTAAAACAAACACACTTATTACAACACATTTATCAGTTCAGGCATTAAAATAGGTTAAGTTAAAATGCTGGTGAGGATGTGTAGCAACAGGAATAGGTTATACATACATATATTTATTTGCTCTGTCAGCTGAGAGGACCCAAAAGCAAGAACACTCTATAGGTATGAGCACACTTAAGCACCTAGACCTTATTTTCTAATACCATTCTCCAATAAAAGAAGCCAGGACTCCTTGGAGAAATGGCTGATTCTAGGACTAAGACTGGAAATAGACAAAATAAGCCTAGACCATCTTATAGAGCCAAGAGATAAGGAAGTGCTCATAAAACATAAACACACCTACAAGCGAGGGATATGTTCAAAGGGACCCAGGAACCAACTGAAAGAGCTCCCAATGGTCAAAGTTGGAACTATTTGAACAACAAATAAATAGCAGTGGACAATAACCCAAAGTATGAAATAAATATCCATGAGTTCATACTGATATCAGTAAGTGAATAAATACATACATACATACATACATACATATATATATAGAAGGAAAACGATCCCCTCACAGAAAAATTCCAAATAATGTATGTAAATACTTTGTCTCAAGGAAGCAGCATAGCTTGGGGAAAAGAGCAACTTCCCAGTGAAGAAACCTGACAATGCTACCTCAGCTAGGTGATCAAGGTCAGTATCAACAGTGTAAGTCATACTGAGAGTATCTACCCTAGATATGATGTGATAAAAATGGTACTTTGGGTTCTCCTCCAAAAATACGTAACACCAGTCTAATCTTGAGAAAAACATCAGACAAATTCCTATTGGGAGGCACCCTATAAAACTCTTAACCAATTCTCCTCAAAAATGTTAAATTAAAATCAGCAAAAACAAGGAAAGTGTGAGAAACTGTCAGAGCCAAGCAGAGCCTAAGAAGATATGAAAAACAAATGCAATGTAGTAACTATAAATGGATAATGGGATCCTGGAATAGAAAAAGACATTTTATAAAAGCTAAGGAAATGTGAATCAACTATGGCCTTTAGTTAATACCAATGTATCATTACTGGCTCATTAACCACAACAAGTGTACCACACTAATATAAGATATTAAATAACAGAGAAAACTGGATGTGGGGTACATGGGAACTCTGTAAGACCTTTTCAGTTTTTCTATAAATCTAAAACTGTTCTAAAAAATAAAATCTATTTAAAAAAAAAAAAGAAAAGAAAATCAGGATGTGTGACATCCAGGAGAAGCAGTCTAAACAGAAACAGGATGCTATCTGAGCCATATTTATAACTTAACAAAAAAGATTCCCACTTGATATCAAAAGGTGTGTTGATGAATATAGGATACATTTATGAAGAAATGGACTTTAAACCTATTTTTCATAGACAAATAAATTTAAGTCAGCACTCCTGCTGGAAGCCAATGATAATTAAGCAAGG
Source organism: Halichoerus grypus (assembly GCF_964656455.1). NCBI lineage: Eukaryota > Metazoa > Chordata > Mammalia > Carnivora > Phocidae > Halichoerus > Halichoerus grypus. The sequence goes on along the minus strand of NC_135715.1, from coordinate 55,255,722 downwards.
ATAGTCTGCAAACCTTACAAAAATTAGACTACATTTTTGAAAATACATTAGAAACGTGTAATGTCTTAGCAATATTATTTCAGGGGATATTTTCAAATTCACTAGTATCAAAATTTCCTTTGGAACTTTTCAAATAAAATAATCAGGCTACTGATAACTGCTCTTAAAATGTACTTTTATTTTAAATACTTTAGATATTTTCCAAACAAACTAGATCAAGTAATTTGTTTAATAAGTTAAAAATAGTCACATTCTTATAGGTAAGGGAAAATAAAAGGACCACACCCTTCATATTAAATTTAAATTAAAAAAAAGCAGACAGACACATCAAAACTCACCTTTACTAACAAGCCAAATGTCTTGTTTTTAAAAAAATATTAAATAGAAACTGAGAACAGATTGGTGGTTGTGGGAAAAGGGAGGAAGGTGGTCAAAGAGTACAAACTTCCAGTAGGAGATAAGTCCTGGGGACCTAATATACAGGAATGGTAATGACAGTTAATAATACTGTACTGTATGGGGCACCTGGGTGGCTCAGTCAGTTAGGCATCAAACTCTTGATTTGGACTCAGGTCACGATCTCAGGGTCAGGGGATCGAGCCCGGCGTCGAGCTCCACACTCAGCAGGGAGTCTGCTTGAGGATTCTCTCTCTCCCTCTCCCTCTGCCCCTTTCCCTGCTCGCACACACTCTCAAAATAAATAAAGTCTTTAAAAAATAAAATTAAAGAAATTTAAAAAACCCACAATACTGTTTGTATATTTGAAAGTTGCTAAGAGAGTAGATTTTTTTCAAGGTCTTACCATAACACACACAAAAAATGCAACCATATGAAATGATGGATGTTAATGAATATATTGTGATAAACATTTCACAACATATATGTATATCGAATCACTATATTGTATACCTTAAACTTATACAATGTTATATGTCAATTATATCTCAATAAAGGTGGGAAAAAACTAAAATTAAAAAACAATTTTTAACTGGTAATATATTTCACTCATTACTTAAATTTAAAGACAGTTTTAAAAAGTCAAATATTGTTTTTAAATATTTCAGGGGCTAAACAACAACAGCCACGGTCTACTATATGACTAGAAAGTCAAGTGCTTTCTAGCCATTATCTCTACTCTCACAGCAACCCCCAATGGTCAGTACTGTTACACCTACTTTACAAATAATGACACATATTCATAGAAACTAGGTAACAGCTACCGACTGACAGAGTCAGGACTTGAACCTAGGTCTGACTCTACACTTTCCCCATGCCATACAAATGGCAAACTTACATGGGAAAAATCCCCAGTCTAAAGGGATTAGCTCTTAGTTTAAAATCTTCAGATCTGTAGTTAGAATCAAAGGTTGAAGTTTGACAATAATCTGTATATCTTAGTAGGATATGATCTAAGGACAAAAAGAAGTACAAAAGATCTTGAATTCAGGAAGTTTGCTGCTAGTTATGGTGTTAACTTTGAAACTATTTTTAAGTATGTCGTAACCTGGAGCAAATGAATAAATAAACAGAAGGTACTGGAAGCCAGGGTTTCTCTTGTGAGAGAAGAGACATACAAATATGGAATGGGGGAAAATAAGGAAGAACCCTATAGAAATGGATTTGAATTAGAGGTTTCAGTATAAATTCATGATATTTAAAGTTATATTTTTTCTACCTCCGCCCTTTAGGGGTTAGAAGTAACGACATCCACTGCTAGCAATGAAAACACCTAACACTCAGATGTTGGTTTCTAAATACCACTCTCTTCCGTGTTAAGGGAATCAAAACTTCTTGGAGAAACAGGTGACTCCAGACCTAGGGCAAAGAATGTAAAGGGTAAGTACGTGGATCATCTTGTGCAAGAAAGCAAAGAAATCTAGTTTGACCAAGATAAAAAGAGAAAAAGACTCGAATTACTAGAATCACATATAGAGGGAATAGTAATACCAACCTTACAGAAATAAAAAACACAAATGTAACAACAATGAACAATATACCAACAAGTTAGATAACTTAGATGAAATGGAAAAATTCCTAGAAAAATATAAACTACTGAAACTGACTCAAGAAGAAAGAGACAATATGAATAGGCCTATAACAAGTGAAAAGACTGAATAATAAAAAAACACCCACAAAGAAATGTCAAGACCCAGACTGCTTCACCACTGAATTCCATCAAACATTTAAAGAATTAACTAATATTCTTCACAAACTCTCCCAAAATATAGAAGAGGAGGGAATACTCCCCAACTTACTTCACAAAGCCAGTATTACCCTGATATCAAAACCAGATATCAAGACAAAAGACATCTACCAGTATCTCTTATGAATATGGATACAAGTCTTTAACAAAATACTAGCAAACTGAATCCAGAAACATATAAAAAGATTGATATACCACAACAAATGAGATTTATCTCAGGAATGTAAGGTTGGTTTAATTTGAAAAACTGATTAATGTAATGTATCAATAGAATAAAATCACTAGATCATCCCAAAAGATGCAGAAAAAGCATCTAACAAAAACAAACATCATTTCATGATAAAAGCACTCAACAAACTAGGAATAGATGGGAACTTCCTCAACCTGATAAAGGGCATTATATGAATAACTCACAGCTAACATTATATAAAATGGAAAAGGCTAGATGCTTTCCCCTTAATATCAGGAATAATTAAGGTCTCATCATTTCTATTCAACACTGTATTGGAGGTTCTAGCTAGGGCAAATGGGCAAGAGAGATACATAAGAGGCATTTAAGTTGGAAATTAAAACTATCTCTATTTGCAGACAACGTGATCTTACGTACATACATACATATATATTTACACATACATACATAGAAAATCCTAAGGACTCCACTAAAATCTATTAGAATAAGTTAGTCCAACAAGGTTACATAATACAAGATCAGTATATAACAATCAAGTATATTTCTATACACTTGCAATGAACAATCAAAAAACAATTAAGAAAAGAGTTCCATTTACATTAGCTTCAAAAAGAATAAAATACTTAGGAATAAATTTAACAAATTAAGTATAAAATTTATTCTCTGAAAACTACAAAATATCACTGAAAGAAATTGAAAAAGATTTAAATAATTTCAAAATATCCCATGTTCATGAATTGGAAGACTTAATATTGTTAAGATAGCAATGCTCCCCAAATTGATCGACAGATATAATACAATCCCTAACAAATCCCAGCTGACTTCTTTGTAGAAATTGACAAGCTGATTCTAAAATTCATATGGAATTTCAAGGGACCAAGAATAGTCAAAACAATCTTAAAAAGGAAGAAGAAATTAGAATTCAAACTTCCTGATTGCAAAATTTATTACAAAACAATAATCAAATCAGTCTGATATTGACATAAAAACAGACATAAAGATCAGTGTAATAAAACTGAGAGTTCAGAAATAAACCCGGGGGCGCCTGGCTGGCTCAGTCAGTTGAGCATCTGACTCTTGATTTCGGCTCAGGTCATGATCTTGGGGTCCTGGGATTGAGCCCCGAGTCAGGTTCTGTGTTCAGTGGGGAGTCTGCTTAAGGATGTTCTCTCTCCCTCTGCTCCTCCTCCCACTCACGTTCTCTCTCTCATATAAATAAATAGGAAGGAAGGAAGGAAGGAACCAACCCAAAAATCTATGAGCAACTGACTTCAACAAGGGTGCCAAGACCATCCAGTAGGAAAGAATAGCCTTTCAACAAATGATGCTGGGACAACTGGACAGAATGCTGGGATAACAAATGATGCAAGGACAATATGCAAATCAAAATCACAATGAGATATTACTTCATACCCACTAGATGCCTGAAAGCAAAAAGTCAAATACTAACAAGAGTTGGCAAGTAGGTGGAGAAATCAGAACCCTCATACACTGCTGGTGAGAATGTAAACTGGTACAGCCACTTTGGAAAACAATCTGGCCATTCCTCAAATGATTAAACACAGAGTTACTATACAATGCAGCAATTCCACTCCTAGGTATATACACAAGAGAAATGAAAACACATGTCCACACAAAAATGTGTGCATGAATGTTTGCAGCAGTATTATTTATAACACCCAACAGGTGAAAGCAACCCAAGTGTCCATCAGCAGACGAATGAATAAACGAAATGTGATCTATCCATACAATGGCATATTATCCAGGCATAAAAAGGAATGAAGTCTAATACATGCTATAATTTGGATGAACTGTGAAAACATGCTAAGTGAAAGACATCACAAAAGACCATATGTTATATAATTCTATTCATACGAAATGTTTAAAACAGGGCAATCTATAGACAGAAATTAATGTCTGCCTCAGACTGGGGTCGGAGGGTGACGGCGAAAGGTACAAGGCTGCTTTCTGAGATGGTGAAAGTGATCTAAAACCAACTGTGGTGACGGTTGCACCTATCCATGAATATATTAAAACCCACTAAATTATAAACTCTAAATGGGTGAATTGTGGGGTTTATAAACTATAACTCAATAAAACTGTTTAAGAAAAAAGAAATAAGTCCTCAAAGATTACAGGGACATGTCAAAATGACAATGAAGCCATCTAAAGCCATCTAAAGGACAAAGAAGCCATCTTCCATTAGTCAAATCTGGGACAATTCTGAGCTTCAAAAAGAGTAATGGCAATAGATAATGACTTTTTAAAAAATTCCACTAGTCTACAAGGGTCGAGGGTAGGAAAAAAGGAAGGGAGAAAGAGAAATTAATTCTTTGCGGCAGAATGCCAACTAATAAATGCAGAAGAAATGGCAGATAGGAAATTTGCTACTCCCAACATAATAACAGATTCAGGCACAGATCATTAATGGTTGCAGTAACCACTGGGTAAAAAGATGCTGGGTAACTCACATAATCCCAAAGTATCATTTCATCAGTACTCACTAATTACAAAGAGGGGAATGTACTTTTATAATGAAGAAAGTTACCAATTACTACCTTAACCAATTGTGGAACATCCTGACATTATGTGCCTTTGATGTGATGAGATAAGTACACATCAGCTGTGTAGTATTCTTGCAAAAAAAAAAAAAAGAAAGAAAGAAAAAAGTTTAATCTGAATCTAAGTATGAGGAAAACAATCAGACAAATCCAGAATGTGGCACATTCTACAATAAAACTGGCTTGGTCTCTTCAAAAAAACCAATGTCATAAAAACAAAAAACAAAAACAAAACAAAAAAATAGGTGGGGAGAAACATTAACCTTGACTGGATCCTACTTTTTAAATTTTTTGATCCTGTTTTAAAGACAGCTGAAGGACAACTGGAGAAATTTGAATATGTACTGCATATAAATAATATGTTGAATTAATGTTAATTTTTATATATGTAAAAATAGCATGTGATTATGTGAAGAATGTTTTTATTCTTAGGAGAGTAAGAGTTGAAGTATTCAGAAGTGAAGTATCACCATATCTATAATTTACTTTCAAATGGTTCAGCAATAAAACTTATACACAAAAAGATAAAGTAACTGGGACAAAACACTAACACATAGTAAATCTGAAAAAATTCCAGATTCAACTGAATATTCAATGATATCAAGATAGGAACTATAATAATGTTTTTAGGTGTGACAGTTATCACGGTTATGTTAAAATGAAAAGTGCCCTCACCAAAATAAACAAGTAGGACTACCATCAAACTAAAAAGCTTCTGCACAGCAAAAGAAACCATCAACAGGGGCGCCTAGGTGGTTCAGTCATTTAGCGTCTGCCTTCGGCTCAGGTCATGATCCCAGGGTCCTGGGATTGAGCCCCGCATTGGGCTCCCTGCTCAGCAGGAAGCCTGCTTCTCCCTCTCCCACTCCCCCTGCTGTGTTCCTGCTCTCGCTCTCTGTCAAATAAATAAAAAAAATCTTTAAAATAAAAAAAAAAAAGAAACCATCAACAAAGTGAAAACATGACTTACAGAATGGGGAAAAATATTTACAAGCCACGTATCTAATAAGGAGTTAATATCCAAAATGTATAAAAAACTCATACAACTCAGTAGCATAAAAACCAAATAACCCAATTAAAAATGGATGAAGGACCTAAATCAACATTTTTTCCGAAGAGGATATACAAATGGCCAACAGATAATGAAAAGATGCTCAACATCAACAACCATCAGGGAAATGCAAATTCAAACCAGAATGAGATACCATCTCAAGCCTGTTAGAATGGCTACTATTAAAAAGACAAGAGATAACAAGTGTTGGGATGCTGGGTGGCTCAGTCAGTTAAGCCTCTGCCCTCAGCTCAGGTCATGATCCCAGGGTCCTGGGATAGAGACCCCCCACATCGGGCTCTCTGCTCAGCAGGAAGCCTGCTTCTCCTTCTGCCCCTCCTCCACTCGTGTGCGTGTGCACTTGTATGCTCTGACAAATGAATAAATAAAATCTTTTTTAAAAAAAAGGTTAACAAGTGTTGGCAAGGATGTGGAGAAAAGGGAACCCTTGTGCTCTATTGGCAGGACTGTAAATTGATGCAGCCGCTCTGGAAAACAGTATGGAGGATCTTCAAAAAATTAAAAATAGAACTACCATATGATCCAGCAATTCCACTTCTGGGAATATATCCAAAGGAAATGAAAACACTAACTAAAAAGGATATCTGCACCCCCACGTTCACTCACAATAGCTAAGACACGGAAACAACCTAAGTGTCCACAAATGAATGAATGGATAAAGAAGTTGGGTATACAGACAGTGAAATATTATTTGTCCATATTAAAAAAAAACAAAACAAGGAAATCCTACCATTTGCAACAACATGGATGGACCCTGAAGACATTATGCTAAGTGACATAAGCCAGAGAAAGACAAATACTGTATGATCTCACTTATATGTGAATCTAAAAAATAAAAAAAAAACAAAAGTACAAACTTTCAGTTACAAGATAAATACTAGGAATGTGATATATATGATGACTATAGTTAACAATAAATACTGTATAGGGGCGCCTGGGTGGCTCAGTCGTTAAGCGTCTGCCTTCGGCTCAGGTCATGATCCCAGGGTCCTGGGATCGAGTCCCACATCGGGCTCCCTGCTCGGCAGGAAGCCTGCTTCTCCCTCTCCCACTCCCCCTGCTTGTGTTCCTGCTCTCGCTATCTCTCTCTCTCTGTCAAATAAATAAATAAAATCTTTAAAAAAAAAAAAAAAAAAAAAAAACAATAAATACTGTATATAGATAGGAAAGTTGTTCAGAGGTAGATCTAACAGCTCATCACAAAGAGAAATTTTTCTTTGTATTATTATCTATATAAGATGATGGCTGTTAACTAAACCTATTGGGGTAATCATTTTACAATGTATGTAAATCAAATCATCATGCTCTATGCCTTAAACTTACTGATATATGTCAATTACTTCTCAATAAAACTGGAAAAAAGACTTCACTGCAAAAAATAAAATGTGCCTTACCTTTTAAAGCTACCTACTGAAGTATTTACTGATGAAATGTTTAGAATTTGCTCCAAAATAACTAATGGTGTGGAAAGGAGTAATGGAGCTCTAAGTGAAATAAGACTGGCCATGTGGAAGCTGGGGTAATGATATGTAAGAGCTCATTATATTATTCTCTCTACCTTTTGCTTATATTTGAAACTTCCTTTAAAAAAGTTCTAGGTTCTGGGGTGCCTGGGTAGTTTAGCTGGTTAAGTTGATTCTTGATATGAGCTCAGGTCTTGATCTCAGGGTTATGAATTCAAGACCCACGTTGAGCTCCACACTGGGCATGGAGCATACTTAAAAAGAAAAAAAAGTTCTACGTTCTAATTTTGGTTTAGCACTAATATCCTCAGCATTATTTAAACTCTGTCCAGCACTCAAAGAAAATAAAGATTCATATGTAACTAAATCAGTGAGATAAATGATCAGTGAGGTAAATCTAACTCTTCAAACCATAAACTGGCCTTAGGTACTGTAGAATTTTGAGGAGATGGCCTTCAGGGTTTTTATGAGACAGCAGGACACGTGGTTACGCGACAATCAACTATGGTGGCTCCTATGTTATCAACCCTCTTTTTGCCATTTATTTAAAAATAAGAGAAATCACAGGAAGCACAAATTCAATTTAAAAACTGAGAACACAGGGCACCTGGGTGGCTTAGTCGGTTAAGCGTCCTACTCTGGATTTCAGCTCAGGTTGTGATCTCAGGGTCGTGGGATCAAGCCCCATGTTGGGCTCCATGCTCAGGAGGGAGTCTGCTTGAGATTCTCCCTTTCTCTCTCCCTCTGCCCCTCGCCATACTTGTGCATGAGCACACTCTCTCTCTCTCTCTCTAAAGTAAATAAATCTTTTTAAAATAAATTGAGAACGCTTATTTCCTAGAAAAGGGGAGGGGAACTAATTATAAAATATAACTTGAAGGAAAAACAACGTAACAGATCATTTTGTTCAATTTTTTAAAATTTTATTTCCTTAAAAAAAAAATTTTTATTTCCTGTGACTTTATGGCAAGTTTATCTTGATTTTACATCTTGAATGGGAATTAAAAAGAAAAATCCTATTTTCACTAGTACCAAACATCCAAAAGGTATATGGGGCTGAGGGAGAGATCAAGATCAAATAAGGGAACCCTACCTCCATCATCACCAACTTATCAGGATATGCCAGATCTCCAGGAGCAGGTTTGTACCCCGTGATGTCTGTCTGAATGTAGATGTGGGTTCTGTAGACGAGGCGCTCTTGTACATCTTCTAACATCTGCTTTACTCCAGCTGCAAATGCTCCCAGTTGTTCAGCTGATAAAAAAGTGTAATCATCCATTCCTTTATATTTAGAAAAATACTTTCTTTAAACAAGCAAAAATATTACTCAAGTGTCCAGTAGTAGTAGGAAGCATTTTTGCCTCGGGGACTGTGGTTGCATTCTATTTCAGTATGACTCAATGACCTCAGAAAAATTTAATAAATGTCTTTCAATTTCCTCAAATTTAAAATTGGGAAATAAATTTGCCCTTATACCTTCTTTCTGAGACTCTGTGATATTATTTCTATTATTAATATAAATACTAAAGTCTGAATTTTAAAGTGTTTTGTGCTTTTTAAAAGTTATCTCATTCAGCGTCAGACCAATCCTGAGAGACAGCTAGGGCAGCTTATTAGTTGGGTCATCATTCCAATTTTACAAATAAATTGAGTCCCACAGATATTAAATGACTTGTTAAGGTTTCCACACACACACACAAAAAAAAAAAGAGTAAAAAACTAAAATGAAATGTGAGTTTATATAGAATTTCTGCATTCCTAAGACGCTTTCAGTGTTAAGACAAACCATTAATTCCGTAACAGCTTTCCAAGGGCTGGGGAGTTGTAGACACTACATAATAACATAAATATTCAAGTTAATTTAATTAAGAAGCATTAATGTGTAAGAAAATACACATCTTAGAATGAACTAAATGCAGCAGAAGAAACTTTGGAACCATAACAAACCTATAGTGTCTCCTAAGGAAAGTCAAAGTGAAAACAGTAATTTCTGCCAATAAAATAATTACTTGAAGGGTTTTTTTTTAAAGTTATTTAAGTCATGTTTTCTATGACAATCAAATCAAATATTAAAGAATGTATCAGATGGTTAGAGTTTTTCCAGAGAATTGCTTTTATTTGTAATTTCAAAAAAGATAAGTCATTATTATGTATGTACACTAAAATAATTTCCGTTTTAAAATCAAGAGTATACAATATAGTCAACGACTCTAGGTATTTTGGTTAAGAATGTTATTAAGAAATGTCTAATCCAAAACTGACAGTTCTCTCTGGATTTCAGATGCCAAAAAGAAAAATTAACTATAATTATTTTATTAATAATTTTACCCAGATTTTAAAATTCTTTCCCCATTTAATTTGTACCTTTAGTCAAAAAATAGGGTGCATCTTGATTTTAAAAGGGACAAGTCATCAACCCAAGCTATAAAAATAATAAATTTATATAGGTGAGTGGGGTAGAGGATAGGAGGTTTTCAAATTCACTGAGCCACAAATATAATTAAAAAGACTTTTGAAATTATCATTTCTAACTATCATTTACCATTGTTCTGTACATGATCTTCAAGCACCTCATTTTTAAGAATCCCACAAAGTTCCGATAGAGTCTCTAAGTGAATAACATGAATGATCAAAGGCCTGAAGACGTCATACAATGACACACACAGTTTCTCCAAAAGTTCACTAAAACGAAAGAATAAAACATGGCTATAAGTAGTAATCTTTTCAGAATTTTCTCATAGTTTAAAAGGTATCACTGATTTCTTCTAGCCAATAAAAATAAAAATCTACTGGAAAATAGTGCATGGGAACATTATATAATGAGAACTCAAAGGGTGAAAGTAATACTGTAGATTTTTCTTTGCTTTAAAAAGCTCAAAATCCATAAGCAGTCTTCAGCAGCCACTCCAAAGTAGCTGTCCCCAGCCTAATGTCAATTCATTACAACTTTATTTTAGCAATACTTTATATATGTCCACAATAACAAATATTTTGATTTAATTACCCTTTTATATTCTACATCATTTGTGAGTCAAATGTAACATTTTCCCTAGGAAAGATGAATTGAAAATTCTTGAATACTTGGATTTAGATTAACAAAATTCAAAGTACTTGGACATAAAAGTATTTTTGACAATTTTAAACATTTGAAAGGAAAAACTTAAGTTGTCTATATTCTTCAAACTGTCAACAGTACTCTTCTATACATAGCATTTCATCAGAAGTATCAAAACTATAAGATACATCTGTCTCTTCCTCATTACAAAAGTCATAATCTTAGAAACTTTTAAGAGTCAAATCATCAATATGAAGAAACCAAAAGTGACTAACACAGGAGCTGAAAGACACTTTGAGAAAAATAAGGAAAAGGTATTAAATAGTGTCTGTATTTTTAAGTGTCTTTCATTGGTTAGAACCACAGAATTTTTTAACTAGAAGGAATTATTATACTTAGCAGAGATAAAGGGATATAGGCTTCTTATTATCATACCATATTGTCTCCACAGATATATTACAAATAATGTAAAAGCATGTTGGCCTTTAAATTGCACATTTATTGGGGCGCCTGGGTGGCTCAGTTGGTTGGGCGACTGCCTTCGGCTCAGGTCATGATCCTGGAGTCCCGGGATCAAGTCCCGCATCGGGCTCCCTGCTCAGCAGGGAGTCTGCTTCTCCCTCTGACCCTCCCCCCTCTCATGCTTTCTCTCTCTCATTCTCTCTCTCAAATAAATAAATAAAATCTTTAAAAAATAAATAAATAAATAAAATAAATTGCACATTTATTTTAAAATAACCACTGTTCCATCCAATAATATTCTGTTCACACACTCACAAAAGTTAAAACACTCTGCAGTTGACTTTAAAATACTCCTATAATATAGTAAGTCATGATGGTCATTAGCAAATTAAATCTTAAAAACAAGAGTTAAGAGTTTGTGTACCACCCACTCTAATTTTGATGTTGGTTTTGTGAAAAATTCATTGTAAAGCTGGTGCTCATCCTGGCATACGTGGACCATAAAGGCACAGCCACTGCGAATCTGCAGGAAATAAACACACATTACCTACAGTTAAAGACACACAATGATCCCAGCATTTATGAGTAAAACAAATATTTTATTTGCACTGAGGTTATGCACATATATTCACAAAATAACTCATTCAAGATCAGAAAGTGGCTGGTTTTCAATGGTTTACTGCATAATGTGAATATGGCTCATTTTTATTTTCTTTTCTAAACTTTTGACAATGAAAATAAATTACTCTTCTAGTTGAAGAGGGGGTATTTAATAAAAGAATGTTTATGTATTTTTCCATAATATGAATTAAAATCGCTAAACAAAAGGCACTTCCTACAGCAAAAATTAAACTAAATCGTCAGTATAAATCCACAAACTCTGAAGCTTCATCTTTCAAGGAGTAATACTTGTTTATGAGTCTTCATTCTTCAAAAAACAGATCAAAATGAGAATATTTTAACAAGCTGAATGCTAATTATAACCTAGATTTCTCATAACTGAAAGAAAAATTCTTTAAGCTTGTTGATATAGGATCCAAAACTTATTTACCTAAATACAGCTTCGAACATCAAAATATTTCAGAGGAAGGTTTAACTATCAATCAAAACTAGCAGACGCTTACCAAGGCACAATGATCTCTATTATTCTGGCTTGTTAACTCTGTTACAGTACAAGTGATGCTAGGGCCCAAAAGGAGCTCCCGCTGGTCAAGGTAACACTGATGGATGTCATTTAGCAGTTGTTGGTATCTGATGAAAAGCAAATGAGATTGGAGTATAAACTTCTGATTTCAGATATGTAAATTAAATCTGATCTTAAATCCCAGGTTTCAAAACCTCTAAAGCAATAAGGTCACCTCTCATTTGCCCACATTAAATACTAGAAATATTTATGTATGAAAAGAGATAAAATAAACCATAATGAACTGTGGCTCAAAAACTATAATTTTTATTCTTTTAAAAAAAGATGTATCTCCCAAGAGTAGAGAAAGATCTTACATCTTTGAAATTAAAAGCAAATCCTGCTATGGGAAAAAGAGATCCCTTGCAAACTCAAAAGTCAGGTCTACAACCTTTCCCCAAAGTAAGTTATGTGCTACAAGAAAAAGCTTGCATAGTATGGAAGGTAATTGCTCAGAAAATATCAGAAACATAACAGATTTGGAAAAATGGCACATCATGAAGAAGGTAATTTAAAGAACTTCCAGGTACTCACTCAGGTATTTTTTCAGATCGCTGTTCTATTTGTTCAATAAGAGTCTGCAAAATAAATATATATTAAAAATACATCTGTTTTAGATATACTTTTAATTACTTTCTGATTTTAACAAATACATGCTAATGTTAGAAAATCTATAAATACAAAAAAGCTGAAACATAAAATCACTTATAAATACCACAAAATAACCACAACTAATATTTTAGAATATTCTTTCAGGTTTTTGTATACACACACTATAGTTATTATATTAAAAAAAAAAAAACCCTGGAATTATACATTCAACATGATAATCTGCTTTCAAAAAATTACATTTCAAAACATCATCCTACTCAACATCAAATGAAAACATATGGAATGCCTTAGCATAGTGCCTGGCACCTAGTAAACACTCGATGCATAATAATAATAATTGTTATTATTATTATTTTAAAAAAACATTATTTTAAATGGCCACATAATATCCCCTTAGGCAAATGTACCATAAGTCAAATATTGTGTTAGACTTCTAGACTGTTTCCTGAAAAGAAAAGTCTAGTGGTTAGGAGCTCTGGGCCTGGAATGAAACTTAGAGGGTCTGGGTGCCAGCTCCCCAGGAGCTGTCTGAGCCCAGGAGAGCGGGCTCACTTCTGAGTTTCCACTTCCTACCACATAAAGCAGGTATAATAACAGTATGTACTTCCCAGCTGGGGACCCCAACACTGGGTCAAAATACCTAAAGGGGCTTTTGCTCCATTCTCCTAAAATGTTTTTTGAGGAAGGAATTGATTTACATCTCTATCAGCAGTATTGTCTGCCTCATCAAATTCTCAAAAGCACTGACTGATACACCTTAATCTGCCATTGTCTTAACAAAAAAAAAAATGCCATCTAACCTTAAACTACATGTATTCTCCACTGAGGCTACAGATGCACTCACAGTTAATGAACCATTTGCATTTTCTTTGCGTAATCTGGTCATTTATATATCAGATATTCATCTTTCTTACTGAGTTAGAAGCACTCTTAGCATATTAAAAAATATTAACCTTCTTACTTATCTGTTGCAAACATGCTAGTTTCTGCTTTTCTTTGGCTGTTTAAAATTCAGAAAATGTAATTTTTATATCCTGAATCTTTTACTCTGTAATTTTTTTCCCAATAATTTCTGCTAGGTTTTTTTTTTTCCTGCTTATTTTTACATTTAACTCTTTAGTTCATTTAGAATGTATTTTGGTAATGTTATAAAGTGAAGAGCTTACTTTTTTCCCCCCGAATACTTAGCAAATCTTCCCAATACTATATAGAAAACTCTAACCTTTCCTCTTTAAGATTGATTTCTTTATATACTAAGTTCTAGAATTTCTCATTCCAATGATCCACCAATAAATTCTTGATCAGTATCAATGTATTTTTCAAATTTACTTGTGTAATTAGTCTTGCTTATTTAGTATACTAGATTAATTTTAGCATCATCCAAAAAGAAATTCCATTGGAATTTTGTTAAGATTATATTTGACCCATAAATAATATTAAAAGGAATTGACATTTAAAAAATTAATGGGTGGCGCTGTCAGTTAAGCGTCTGCCTTCAGCTCAGGTCATGACCCCAGGGTCCTGGGATCGAGCCCCGTACTGGGCTCCTTGGTCAGCGGGGAGCCTGCTTCTCCCTCAGCCTGCCACTCCCCCTGCTTGTGCTCTCTCTTTCTGACAAATAAATAAATAAAACCTTTAAAAAAAATAAAAAATTAAGTCTCCTTAACCAGGGACAAGAGAGGCTTATCATTTACTCAATCTCATAATTTTCTGTCTAGTTTTGTCATTTTCTTCATCGTTGTATTTCCATTAAAGTTGTTTCTAGGTAAGTATTTTATGCTATCTGTCACTAATATAAATAGGACTCCATCACGTATATTAACTGGCTACCATTGGTAAATGGCATGTAGGAAAGCCACTGATAATTATATAATCATTTTATATTCATTTACCACACTGAGCTATATCACACTTATCTATACCATTTCTAATCAAATTTTTACCATTGGTATTTGACTACTAAGCAAAAGCAACCAATCAGGCACAATCTAAACCTTATACCATCAATGAACCACTCTTCTCCTGTATCTTCTATAAATAAGACCAAGTTTTTCTTATTTCAAAAAACAAAAAGCTGAGGGAGGAGTTAAGATGGCAGAGGAGTAGGGAGACCCTACGCTTGTCTCGACCCTCAAAACACAGCTGGATAGCTACCAAGTCATTCTGAACACCCAAGAAATCAACTGGAGGTCTGAGAGAACAAAAACTGCAGATCTACAAGTAAAAAGCAACCACCTTTTGGAAGGTAGGAGGTGCAGAGAGTTGACTTGGGGGAGATATTACTGTTGGTAAGGAGGTGGGGAGGGAGGCCTGCCTACCGAGCCTACTGTAAAGTATTAGAAGCAGCAGAGCACAAAATCTGAACTTTTAGAAGTCCTCTACCATGGGGGACGTGCCTGGCTTCAAGGTGCCCAGGTGGGAAAGTATGGCAGAAGCCCAGGAGTAACATCGTGGTCTGAGGATCCCCTGGGTCACAAGAAGGGGTGGTGCCACTGTTCCCAGGCATAGGAGTGTGGAAACCAGCTGAGAGCAGCAGGTCTCAGTACCAGCTTTCTACTCTGTTTTGCCATAAATTGCGAATGGCTGCGTGGTCATGTGACCACTTTCCTGGAACCTGCCAGCAAATGGCAAAAGTGGAACAAGACCCTCCCCGGGAGGAACAGAACAGGTCTGTACCAGGGGAATTCCTAAAATTTTGGAGTTTTGAACATGCCCCTGAGATAAAAAAGCTCAGACACAGGCACGGTGAACACAGGGTTCAGACGGAAACTGAGTACAAAGAGTGGTGACTGATTGCTCTTCTGTGAGGGCTCACTGAAGAGCAGGGGCACAAACTTTCAGCTAAGACCAGGGCACCACCGTATTCATCCTGCTGGTCAGTGCTGAATGCCTTCAGGGAGCAAAACAGCACCACCTAGCGGAGGTCCAAGCAGCATACACCAGGCCCACCCTCCTGCACCCTGGAGGCACATTTCCACTGAAACAAGTAGGCATGAGAATCAGGGCAGCAGGCCCCTCCCCCAGAAGACAAGCACAAACAATTCACTCCTACCAAGTCTACTGATCATAGAGTGCTGCAAAGCTTCAGCTCTTGGGGAAACAGAATCTAGCTTCTTTTTTACTTTTATTCTTTGTTTTGTTTTTTTTTTTTATTTTGGGATATAGATTCTTTTAACAAGCAGACCAAAACACACCAAGGATCTAGTTTATTCGGTTTTTTTTTCTTTGTTTTGGGCGTTTTTTATTTTTTTTTCTTTCTTCTTTTCTTTTCTGGACAAATGACAAGATGGGAGAAATTCACCCCAAAAGAACAGGAAATAGAACTCATGGCCAGGGATTTAATCAATACAGATATAAGTAAGATGTCCGAACTAGAATTTGAAACTACAATTATAAGAATACTAGCTGGCCTTGAAAAAAGCACAGAAGACACTAGAGATCCCTTACTGCAGAGATAAGAGAACTAAAATCTAGTCAGGCCAAAGTTAAAAATGCTATAACCAAGATACAAACCCAAATGGAGGCCGTAAAAACAAGGACGGGCGAATCAGAGGAGTGAATCAGTGATAGAAAAGATAAAATTATGAAAAATAATGAAGCTGAAAAGAAGGTAGACTTAGGAAACTCAGCGACTTATTAAAACGTATTAACATTCATATCATAGGAGTCACAGAAGATGAAGAGGGATAAAAAGGAGTAGGAGGTTTATTTAAACAAATTATAGCTGAAAACTTCCCTAATCTTGGGAAGGACACAGACATCAAAATCCAAGCAGCACAGAGAACTCCCATTAAATTCAACAAAAGCTGGCCATTGCCAAGGCATATTATAGTCAAATTCACAAAATATACAGACAAGGAAAGAATCCCGAAAGCAGCAAGGGGGAAAAAAAAGTCCTTAACCTACAAGGGATGACAGATAAAGTTCACAGCAGATCTGTCCACAGAAACTTAGCAGGCTGGAAGAGAGTGGCAAGAAATATTCAATGTGCTGAATGGGAAAAATATGCAGCCAAGAATTCTTTATCCAGCAAGACTGTCATTCACAACAGGAGAGATAGTTTCCCAGGCAAACAAAAACTAAAGGAGTTCATGACGACTAAACCAGCCCCGCAGGAAAGTTTAAGGGGGACTCTTTGAATGGAGGAAAAAAAAAACAAAAGCGACAAATTCTAGAAAGGACCAGAGAACATCACCAGAAATACCAACTCTACAAGTAACACAATGGCACTAAATTCATATCTTTCAATAATCACTGTGAATTTAGGGGCGCCTGGGTGGCTCAGTTGGCTGAGCATCTGCCTTTAGCTCAGGTCATGATCTCCAGGACCTGGAATCAAGCCCGGTGTCGGGCTTCCTGCTCAGCAGGGAGTCTGCCTCTCTCTCTCTCTCCCTCTTCCCTCCCCACCTCTTGTTTTTGCTCTCTCTCAAATAAAATCTTTAAAAATAAATAAAAAATAAAAAAATAATCACTCTGAATGTAAATGGACTAAATGCTCCAATCAAAAGACACAGGGTATCAGAACGGGTAAAAAAACAAGACCTATCTATTTGCTGCCTCCAAGAGACTCATTTTAGACCTAAAGACACATGCAGTTTGAAAGTGGAGGATGGAGACCCATCTATCATGCTAATGGACATCAAAAGAAAGCCAGAATAGCCATACTTACATCAAACAAACTAGATTTTAACACATAACAAGAGATGAAGAAGGGCATTATATCATAATTAAAAGGTCTATCCAGCAAGAAGATCTAACAATTGTAAATATTTATGCCCCCAACTTGGGAGCACCCAAATATATAAATCAATTAATAAATATAAAGAAACTTTTTGATAATAATACAATAACAGTAGGGGACTTTAACACCCCACTTGCAGCAATGGACAGATCATCTAAGCCAGAAGATCAAGCAACAAGGGCTTTAAATGACACACTGGACTAGATGGACTTAACAGATATTTTCAGAACATTTCATCCTAAAGCAGCAGAATACACATTCTTTTCAAGTACACATGGAACATTCTCCCAAACAAATTACATACTGGGTCACAAATTAGCCCTCAACAAGTACAAAAAGATCGATATCATACCATGCATATTTTCAGACCGCAACATTATGAAACTTGAAGTCAACCACAAGGAAAAATCTGGAAAGACCTCAAATACATGGAGGTTAAAGAACATCCTACTAAAGAATGAATGCCTTACCTGGGAAATTAAAGAAGAAATAAAAAAGTACATGGAAGCAAATGAAAATGAAAACATGACAGTCCAAAACCTTTGAGATGCAGCAAAGGCAGTACTAAGCAGGAAGTATATTTGCAATACAGACCTATCTCAAGAGGCAAGAAAAGTCTCAATTACACAACCTAACCTTACACCTAAAGGAGCTAGAAAAGGAACAGCAAAAAAAGCCTAAAGCCAGCAGAAGAAGGGTAATAATAAGATTGGAGCAGAAATAAATAATTCTATAGAAACAAACAAACAAAAAAAGTAGAATGGATGAACGAAACTAAGAGCTGGTTCTTAATTAAGAAAATTGATAAATCCCTAGCCAGACTTATCAAAAAAAAAAAAAGAGAGAGAGAGAAAGGACCCATACAGATAAAATCATGAATGAAAGAGATCACAACCAACACCACAGAAATACAATTATAAGAGAATACTATGAAAAATTACATGCCAACAAACTGGGTAACCTGGAAGAAATGGACAAATACCTAGACACTTACAAATTACCAAAACTGAAACAGGAAGAAATAGAAAATTAGAACAGACCCATAACCAGCAAAGAAATTGAATCTGTAATCAAAACTCTCCCAACGAACAAAAGTCCTGGGCCAGATGGCTTCCCAGGGGAATTCTACCAAGCATTTAAAGAAGAGCTAATACCTATTCTTCTCAAACTCTTCCAAAAAATGAAATGGAAGGAAAATTTCCAAACTCATTCTACAAAGCCAGCATTAGTGTGATTCTAAAACCAGACAAATATCCCACTAAAAAGGAGACTATCCCTGATGATCCCAATATCCCTGATGAACATGGATGCAAAAAATTTCAATAAAATACCAGCAAATTGAATTCAACAGTACATTAAAAGAACTATTCACCATGATTAAGTGGGATTTATTCCTGGTTCAATATTCACAAATGAATCAATGTGATACACATTAATGAAACAAACGATAAGAACCATATGATCCTGTCAATAGATGCAGAAAAAGCATTTGACAAAATACAGCATCCTTTCCTGATAAAAACCTCAACAAAGTAGGGATAGATGGAACATACCTCAACATCATAAAGGCCATATATGAAAGACCTACAGCTAATATCATCCTCAATGGGGAAAAACTGAGAGCCTTTCCCCTACGGTCAGGAACAAGACAAGGATGTCCACTCTCACCATTACTATTTAACATAGTACTGAAAGTCTTAGTCTCAGCAACCAGACAACAAAAAGAAATAAAAGGCATCCAAATCAGCAAGGAAGAAGTTAAACTTTCACTATCTGCAGACAACATGATACTCTACGTAGAAAATCCGAAAGACTCCACCAAAAAATTGCTAGTATACATGAATTCAGCAAAGTTGCAGGATATAAAATCAATGTGCAGAAATCTGTTGCATTTCTATACACCAATAATGAAACAGCAGAAAAAGAAATCAAGGAATCAATCCAATGTGCAACTGGACCAAAAACAATAAAATACCTAAGAATAAACCTAACTAAAGACGTAAAATATCTGTACTCTAAAAACTATAGAACACTTACAAAAGAAACTGAAGAGGACACAAAGAAATGGAAAAGCATTCCATTCTCATGGATTAGAAGAAAAAACATTGTTAAGATGTCTTTACTACCCAAAGGAATCTACACATTTAATGCAATCCCTATCAAAATTCCACTAGCATTTTTCACAAAGCTAGAACAAACAATCCTAAAATTTGTATGAAACCACAAAAGACCCCAAATAGCCAAAGCAATTCTGAAAAACAAAACTGGAGGCACCACGATTCCGGATTTCAAGCTATCTTACAATGCTGTAGTCATCAAGACAGTATGGGACTGGCACAAAAACAGACACAGATCAATGGAACGGAAAAGAGAACCCAGAACTGGATACACAACTATATGGTCAACTAATCTTCGACAAAACAGGAAATACCCAATGGAAAAAAGACAGTCTCCTCAACAAATGGTGCTAGGAAAACTGGAGAGCAACATGCAGAAGAATGAAACTGGACGACTTTCTTACACCATATACAAAAATAAATTCAAAATGGATGAAAGACCTAAATGTGAGATAGGAAACCATCAAAATCCTAGAGAACACAGGCAGCAACCTCTTTGACCTCGGCCATAGCAACTTCCTACTAGACATGTCTCTGGTAAGGGAAACAAAAGCAAAAATGAACTAATGGGACTTCATCAAGATAAAAAGCTTCTGCACAGCAAAGGAAACAATTGACAAAACTAAAAGGCAGCCTGCAGAATGGGAAAAGATATTTGCAAACCACATATCTGATAAAGGGTTAGTCCTAAAATCTATAAAGAACTTACCAAACTCAACACCCAAAAAACACCAAATAATCCAGTTAAGAACTGGGCAGAAGACATGAACAGACACTTTTCCAAAGAAGACATCCAGACTGCTAACAGACACAGGAGAAGATGTTCAACATCACTCATCATCAAGGAAATACAAACCAAAACCACAATGAGATATCACCTCACACCTGTCAGAATGGCTAAAATTAGCATAAACACAAGAAACAACAGGTGTTGGTGAGGATGTGGAGAACGGGAACCCTCTTACACTGTTGGTGGGAATGCAAACTGGTACAGCCACTCTGGAGAACAGTATGAAGGTTCCTCAAAAAATTAAAAATAGAGAAGTACCCTCCGGTCCAGCAATTGCACTACTAGGCATTTACCTAAAGGATACAAAAATACAGATCCAAAGGGGTACATGCGCCCTGATGTTTATAGCAGCATTATCAACAATAGCCAAACTATGGAGAGAGCCCAAATGTTCACCGACTGATGAAGAGATCAAGATGTGGTACATATATACAATGGAATATTACTCAGCCATCAAAAGAAATGAAATTTTGCCACTTGCAATGACATGGATGGAGCTAGAGTGAAATAATGCTAAGTGAAATAAGTCAGAGAGAGACAAATACCGTATAATCTCACTCATATGTGGAATTTAAGAAAGAAAACAGATGAACATATGGGAAGGGGAAAAAGAAAAAAAAGAGAGAGGGAAACACACCATAAGAGATTTTTAACGACAGTGAACAAACTGAGGGTTGATAGAGGGAGGTGGATGGGGAAGAGCTAGATGGGTGATGGGTATTAAAGAGGGCACTTGTGATGAGCACTGTGTTGTATGTAAGTGATGAATCACTGAATTCTACTCCAGAAACCAACATTGCACTGTATGTTAACTAAAAAAAAAAAAAAATCCTTCAACTGACTCTCAAGAGGGCAACAGCAAGAGAGTCAGAGGCAGCAAAAGTAAACTACTCTTTACAGTAACTTCACAATGAGTAGTAAAAAGATACGTGTACCAGCTCCAGTCAACTGTATCTTGGATATATTAAACGTATATATATTAACACATATATCTACTTTCTGCACCCTCCATTTCCAATCACTCAATCAAGATAAATATTTAGTGCATTCCTTTATGTACCAGGCACTGTGCTAAGGAGAATAAATAAGGCACATGTTCCCCACCTCAAGAATACACTACCAACACCTTATCAACCCCTATTTCCCATGGACTACTGCAAAATCTTCCTTGTTAATCAGGCCTCCCTGTCTCAAATCTCTTTTCACCATATTCCATTCTTCATAGTGCATCCTTAATCGAAAGAAATGGTAAATCTGACCAAATCATTCTCCTGTTTAAAATACTTCATTAATTTGAGCCCCATGTCAAGCTCCGCACTCAGCAGGGAATCTGCTGGAGATTCTCTCTCCCTCTACCCCTCCCCCCACTTGCTCACTCTAACTAAAGCTTTAAAATAAATAAATACAATAAAATACTTCACTAGCTGTCTACTTTTCCTCAATTAGCACGACATGTGATACCCCTCTGAAATGATCCCTGCAGTCTTTCCTGTCTTTTTTCCCAACTGCATGCTATCAATGTCCTCTGTGTTTTGATCATAACAAGTTACAAGTTCTCCCAAAATATATGTCTCTACAACCATCCCTATACATGCTGTTCCCTCTGTATAAAATACCCTCATCAATCCCCTCAAGTTCACTATACATCTGAGCTTTTTAAGCTCAAATGTCACTTCCACCTAGAATCCTTCCCTGAGTATTATAGGAAGAGCTAGGTGTTTCCTGCTCTGGGCTCTTAAGACATCACAAAGGTACACTGCTGTAATGTGGAAGGACAGTGCCTACCTTTCATTAGTGTTCATTTCCTGGTATAAGCAAAGGGCCTAACATACAGCAGAACTTCAAAAGGGCTGGCTAAATAAACTTCAGAGTAATATCCTATTTATGTCAATAGACTTACTCTGACTTTGGGAGCAGCAGCTCGAAATTTCACATAAAATAATGTGAAGGCATTGTCTGCATTAGGTACAGATGCAGGATCCTAAAGAGACATGGGGGAGGAGAGGGAAGGGAGATAATTAGCAAACAAATAATTATTCAGAAAATGTGACACCAACTATTTCAAACAGCTACTACTTGGCCTATATACCAACCAAAAGCTTAGAGAGAAAAATCTCAAAGAGAGATTACATATTAGTATTATTGCTACAAATGAGAAATATTTACGTGGAGCTGTCATCTCCTTCCTCCTTATAATTAAAATGTACCCTATGTTACATGAATTTTGGTAGTAAACAGACTTCAATTCAGATTCATACTCACTTACTGACAGTAGGATATTGGCCAAATTACCGGACCTCTCTGAGATTCAGTGCATCCATTATATGGTGATAACATACACTCATAAAGAGCTACTGGGTAACTCAGTTGGTTAAGCATCTGCCTTCGGCTCAGGTCATAATCCCAGGGTCCTAGGACTGAGTCCTGCATCAGGCTCCCTACTCAGCGAGGAGCCTGCTTCTCCCTCTCCCGCTCCCCCTGCTTGTGCTTTCTCTGTCAAATAAATAAATAAAATCTTAAAAAATATATATATATACTCATAAAGTTTTTATGCAGCTCAATACTAAAGCACTAGCTACTAGTACACAGTAGGTGCTAGTACTGATTAGGTATTAATTTCCTAAACTTATTAAAAATTTTACAGGGCGCCTGGGTGGCTCAGTTGGTTAAGCAACTGCCTTCGGCTCAGGTCATGATCCCGGAGTCCTGGGATCGAGTCCCGCGTCGGGCTCCCGGCTCAGCGGGGAGCCTGCTTCTCCCTCTGACCCTCTCCCCTCTCATGCTGTTTCTCTCTCTCTCTCTCTCTCAAATAAATAAAATCTTTAAAAAAATAAAAAATAATTAAATAAAATAAAAATTTTACAGAATAGAAAAATTATATAGTCTGGCCTTCATATCAGCTAAGAGCAATGTGAACACTAAACTGCAACCCCAAAATCAGTGGCTTTGAACCGAACTGAAAATTTAAGAAGATATTCCATGTTCTTTAGAAAGTGAGCTTACAAAATAAAATGTATAATCTTTATGATTTTATTTTATGAAAGAAATGTGTTCAATGACTATCTTAGCTAGCTGTATTCTTAATTTTCTAACATAACACTCTGCTCAATTTCCACCTAGCTTGCTTGCTCCATCTGTAACTGATCAATTTTTTTGTTTCCTTCTTCGATGATTACTTCTCCTGAATATAAGCCCCTTGAGCCCAGGGACCTTACTGGCTCCTTATCGCTACTGTACGGTTCCCAGTACAATGCCAAGCACTGAGAAGGCACTCAATAAAAATACATTTGCTAAACACAGAAAATTATCTATCATACACAAAGAAAAAAATTCAAAGTATCCATCATACGTAATCCCACCACTAACACAGAACCACTTTTATCATTTTGGTATATTTCCTTCCAATATTTTCATGAATTAGATAAGAAAATGTTTTAAGTGACAAACAGTTTGAATCTTAGTACTTACCATATAGTACTGAGTACTTCTCACACTATTAAATATTCTTTGAAAATAAGATTCTGATGGACAGATATAATACAGCCATTTTTTTCTATTATAATTAAACTGATGCATAATCTTACTTAACAAAAGGTAAAAAAAAGTTTTTAGAGTTACTAAGTAGTCATCTCACACTTAGATTATGGAAGATAAATGAATAAAAAAAGAAAAAGAAAAGAAAAAACACTTCACCAGTTAACTCACCCTTTTTAGTAACTGATTTGTGAGGTTTTGTAGTGTGTTCACAGTGTATGTCTTCATAAGGTGCAAAGCTTTAGAAAGACATTGCTTAAATTTCAGCAAATATACAGGATAATCTTTAAAATTTGGCTGTAAAGGAGAGGGAAAGATTTACAAAGAGAAAATAAACATAGGCAGAGTAAACTATGAAAACAAACCTGTCCTTTATATGGTCTCATACAGATGGTAAGCTCGGCAAAGGTGAATACAGGCTGCCCCTCCCTCACACCCGCCCAACCAAAAGCTTACTTTACGCCATTTGGCTTTTACAAAAGACTTATAATCGTACCTGTTCTCACTAACCAAAAGAAATCCAAAGAGGATTTTCACTTTTCTGAAATGGTAACTGCTTCTTCGCTCTATGCCATTTTGGCTTACAAAAGGTTTCATGGGAACATTCTACTTTCAGATAGTGGGGGAAACCTGTACAGCTATAAATCCTTGGGGGATAGAAAGAGGGTGATTAAATCAAAGGGCCTGTTCCTTTATTTCCTCCCAAGTAACGCTTTTTGTTTGTCAAAGAAATATCTAAAACATTAGGAAGTCAACAGCCTAAAAATCACTCATCCTTTCAGGCGGCATAAAACTGCGTCAGCCAGGACCTCTTTCGACTCCAGGGGTTGCCTCAGCAGCTGAAAGTACTTTTTGACATCACTACTGACAATGATTAAGAATTTACTACAGTCTTTCTTCAACTATATTACAGATACATTTTTCCCTTCAGAAGAAATAATTACTTTAAAGCATCAGAAATGATAAAATAGGGATGTTAATATATCTTAAAAACATACAGAAATACCATGACTTACATGTGATGAGATATATGTTATACAGTCATCTAACTTGGCCAGCATAGGTATGAATCCTTCACTATTAACAGACAACGTAGGAGAATTCAATTTCTTTAAGGAAAAAAAAAAATCTTAATTCACAAAAAATATACAGGCAAAGTTGAAAATTATGTATTAGATTTAGCATATTTCCCATTAAGCTATAACACAGTCATACTAATATCTTTACATTTTAAGAATCACCTTCTCTCTCTCTCTCAAATAAATAAATAAATAAATCTTTAGGGCGCCTGGGTGGCTCAGTTGGTTAAGAATCACCAAAATATCCTCAAATATAGCCCACGTGTAATAATAAAGAAAGGACAAAAAAACAATACTGATTTAATTCAGTTTATTCCTAATGAGCTTTAAGGGGGCTCTTCATAAATTAACAAATATTTATATTACCCCACTGTACAATGTTATACTAAAATAACACATCAACTACCTAGATTTCCCATTTTCTAGTACTTTATAACATATACAAATTTCCTACTTTCAAACACTGGTGATTTTCTAAAGGTTAAAGGATTAACTAGCAGTCATACCTATGTTTAGCAGTCATATTACAAAAGTAAAACATATATAAGTAAGCATTTATAAAAATATATACAATAATAATGTAAGTATAAATATGAGTAATATATAACATAAACGTTCAGTACTTAATATATAAAACTACACATTAGAATATATAAAACTATATAACATACGTCTTTAATATAATATAAATATACAAAAATATAAGTAATGTATGTTAAAATGTAAAAAAACCAGCCAATTATTTATCTTGATAGCTTGGCAATGAACGATTTCCTTGTATTCCATTGTTAACTAGCTCCTAGTTTTCTAATTCTAAACCATAATAATTATGATTAATTTAATGATTTTAATAATGTATATGCAGTAATTATGATTAATTTATGAGCCAGAAAGACAGAGGAATATAATTTACACAGCAGTTTTAATTGAGACTATTACTTTGTGATACAGACATGTATTATAAGGACTATACTTCAAATTAAACATGAGATTAATTCAAAAAATGTTTTGATTACTAATAATAGCACCACAGCAAGATTTAAAATTTAATATTTCTTCTTACAATCTTCACAGCTTACAAATAAGATACTATAAGTGGTAACTGACAAAGAGATTTTAATAACAATAATATAACTTAAGAACTACTACTTAAATCATATTTGAAAAAATCTGAACTGGTAATGATATCTCCATCAGGTACAAAGAGGAATATCTATCAGCAAGCAAACTATTAAGTTCAAATATCACTCAGGCCAATTTATAAATTTAAAAATTATATTCAGAAAGGGAAATATAAAATAAGGTCATTAACTTTACAAAAAGTAAAAAACCATGCTTACTGTGTTAATAGTTTCCAACTCATTAAAATAGGAAAGCTTTTGTTGAATGTTTTCAGCCAGATCAACAAGTTCCGACTTGCGTTTTTTAAAAGAAAAAAAAATTAGCGTAAGAACGTAAGAATCAACACTCCAGTCTCAAAATTACATGAATAGATTTATACCAGACAGATAGGTTTATGTTAGACATAAGATTTCAGACTAATGCTCAAAGATTTCTGCAATTATGGACTAATAAGCAATGATTAGTACAGAAACTTACATATGATCTTTTATAAAACAATAAATAATTGCCTTTTAAAAAAACTCAAAATACACAGAGAAAACTCAGATAAAGTAACTTAAGTGTTCTATCTTTAAATCATAAATTTAACTGCAATCTAGATCAGTTCATCTTTTCATAAACCCCACCATTACTACAATCACTGTGCTTGTCTGAAGTGTCAATAGTAAAGCATGCACAGAGCAAACTAATGTATGCTCTTCACTCTGAAATTGGGCTGAGATGTAACAGCTCAAAACATAGGAAAGCTTGCCTTGCCTAGTTCACTCGTGTAAGCTTATTTAAAATAAAAAAGTCTGACAATATAACAATTTGCATGCTTAGCACAAGGCCTCATACAGAGCAGAGTTCAATATATACTTGGAGAAAGTAGAGAAATTACAATTAAACTCTATTCATCTACTTAAAAATAAAATATTAAATACAATCACTAACCCTTTCCCATACTCCATATTACCTGTTCTTTTAGGAGCTGTTCACAGGCTTCATGTAGGGTTCCTGTCTTATTGGACACAAAAAGATACTGTTTCTGCAATGATTCCAGATGCTGTAGAGCACTGTTTACATCATTCAATATAGCATCACACTGCTCCTGAAACCCAGACAAGTAATCCCTCATCTGTCTAGAAAACAGAACCAAAAGGGGATTGGCAATAATATTTTCCCCCAATAAGCAGAGTCAATAAACAACAAAGTCTCATTTTTCCCCAAATGCTTGAATTTCAGAAGAGAAGTCTGACCATTCACTAAAGCTTATTATATTCAAAAACTATGTTAACACCTTTTCGAGTAATTTAGAAGGAAATCACTGCAACTATAAGCAACAAAAGGAGTCAGCCTTGAAGCCACAAGCTGGCTTTTCACACGTAAGGCAAGAAATCACCGGCCCAACTTTCAAAAACTAGGACACTAGGGCCATCCAAGGTATGGAATAGGTCAATCCCTTAGGTCACGTATGCCAAAAATCCCATGATGATTAGTAATGTCATGGAAAGAATTTTGGACTTGGAATTAGAAGACCTGAGTATAAGTCCCAGCTCTGCCCAACTCTCTATGACATTAGGCAAGTTACTTAATACTTTCAGGCCTCAGTTTGCACATTTGTAAAATGGGAAAAATAATACCTTTCCTCACATAGCTGCTATAAAGATTAAGTGGAATCATGTATCAAAGAGCCTAACACATTGCCTAGCAATAACACTTAATAAATGTTAATTAAATGCAGTTATTCAACCCACAGTCCCCAAATCAGCTAGAAACTATGCACCATCATTTCTTCCATGCTAACACTATAAACAAACAGAACAACACAGTTACACCCAGTCTAGGTGGGCATCCCTAAAATCTCTTGGGTCTCTACTTCTAAAGAAAAGCAACAAATATCTCTTACAGTTCCTGTAAAATTCCCACTTGAACCCAAACCTTTCTAGAATTATCTAAAAACCAATGTCTGTACCTCCTCACCTATTATGATATAACTATTTTTTTTTAAATCACACAATTTCTCTCTAGCTCTTTTTAAAGAAAATGTTCCTATTGGAACTTTCTTTGTACCTTAATTTTGTCTGAAGACACAGATTACGAAATGCTGCAGATGAGTACGATTTAAAAATCAAGATAGCCAACAAACTCAAGAACCACATACCTGTACTTAGTTTCTTCATCCTGATCCATCTGAGTTTGTAGCTTTGCAAACCATGAGAAAAACTGGAAAAATAAAAGAGTATTATATTGTCAACAAAACTAAAACAGACAAAATGAAAAGTGGCTACATGCTAAACAGCAAGTCAAAAGGGTATACACTATCTAAGTCTTATTGTTTGGGGATCAGACATTAGTAATTACTTTTAACCAGGAGATAACAATTTAATTCCATAATCAATATCTACATGCTAGGAAAAGCAAAGGATATTAAAAACATTGGTCATATCCAGAGTCAAACAAGGAGGAGTATTAAAGATACAATATGTAAAAAATATATATTTCTTCCTAAGAGGCTAATGCCCATTTGCTACTTTGCTCAATTTGAATAGGTAACTTAGGGTTTTTGGGTAAATGTTAATATTAATGTTATCTAATAAGAAATATAAAAATATAAACTAAAATAATATAACAGAGTGGATTAAGAACATGAATTTTTGTATCAGCTAAACCTGGGTTTGAGTTATGGCCCGGCCACCTATATCATAAGTCATGAAAAATATCTATTACTAAGAAGCGGTGGAGAAGACTGACACAGAAGCATGAAGGATAATGGAAATGTTTTATATCTTGATCATAGTGGTAGTTAAACTTGTCAAAACTCATCAAGCAAAATACTTAAAACAAGTATATTTTATTGTGTATAAATTATAACTCAATATACTAGCTTTTTTAAAAATTTAAAGAGAGATACATAGGTACAAATTTAGCCCAGATGACTTTTTTTTCCCAAATAGTCCAAATAAGTCATTGACACAGCGTAAGATTATCTTCTATAATTCTCAAGTGGGATTTGAAGTCAAGGGTATGCTTTATTCTCTCAAGATACAAGGCTTGCCAAGCACCTTAGTCATCATTTACCGGACACTGTGTGCCTGCCATACAGGGTATGCATTATCTAATTTTCAGGAAAACCCCATGAGATGGGTATACAGTCATCCTTGTTTTACAGATTAGAAAACTAAAAGCCTAAGATATAAGTAATTTGCCTAAACTCACAAGGATGGTAAGTGATGGAAGTGACTTTCAGATCCACGGTGGCCTATCTCAAGAGGTGGAGCCCTTTTTCACTCTGCAGCACCGCCTCTTGACTTACTACATATGCAATTCAGCATGCTTGCTTTTTGTTTTACTTGGTAAATGCCTAGGCTTTGATTTTTACAGGGCAGAAAGAAGAGACGGGAAGTGGCAGAAGAAACTGCTATACATTTAGGTTTATAATTAGGAATAAATAAAAATCAAGGGAAGATTACACATGTCAACTACTGAAAAATAACTATAAGGATTCATCTAAAGAGAACACTTAGGTTCTTAAAAAAAGAAATTACATAGCAACAAGCAGAGGGGTGTGTGCGCACACGTGCGACTTTGTGCACACACACACGCATGCTGGGGGGGACACATTAACATATACACTGGGGGAAGTCAAAAGTGCATGAAATATTAAAACCCTAATGACTAGCTATCAACATCCACACTTAGAATATCGTATCTTTATCTGTATTTCAAGTATAATTGGGCAATAGGTTAATTTAAAACACTTAACAAAACAGCCATAGCTAACACAAAATCAAGATTGTTCTAGAAAGATCTGATGTTAACTATAGTTTCAAATGTTCAGAACTTTTAATTAGAGCATTTTTATTAGCCCTGTCTTGAGATATTTAGAATAATCAAACGCCCTTAGCAACAACACTGCCATTCACCTGCTGCGCAGTTTCAATTCTTTCTTCTTCCATTTCTAAGGAAGTGAAACCCTTCGAGAGAATGTCTTCTGTAGATTCGGGTACTACTGAAGTCTGTGCAATGGGCAGCGACTGGGATGTTATGCTACATAAGTCTTCAATTGGAAGCTTCAAAAAAAAGAGCCACAAAAATATTTAAATAACTTGAAAACTCTCTAAACAAGTTATTCCATCTCACTGTTTTGAAAGAGAAAGAAATGTTTTCTATTAAATCATTTGAGGTTAATAAATGCCACATAATAATACAACTAGGCTCTTTCTATTAAATGCTAGTCTCAAAATATAAATGTGATACTGATATCACACCACTTAGTAAAGTAAGATTTTTGAGTTACATTTCTAACACTGGCCGTGAATCTGTGCTAATCAATACACATTTTCTTACTTGAACCTCTTATGAACTGGCACCAAAGGCAAAAACCTGTATGCTGTGGAAAGTAGCTTGCCTTTCCCAGGATCTAACAAGAGAGCTTGGCCTGATTAATGAGCACCAACAGAAAATAAATCACACCCAAGAATTAACTATCAATAGTTATCAATTATCAATAACTATCAATTATCTCCTTATGCCATTTCTACCACTGGCACACTTCACACACACCTTCTTGGTGACAAATTTTGAAATTACAACTGAGTAGAAAGAATTTCAGAGTTTCCCATCAGTTTCAGAAGAGCCCCACCTACAAGGCCTCACTTTGAGGCCATCAGACCTACAATAGTTTCTAGTTCTCCACTACTAAAGATAGTCCAGGTGTTAACTTACCTATAGTCACACAGACATGCTACTTTTAGACCTACAATAAATGGAGTGTGGATGCAGGGTAAGGTAAAAGGGCCTGTTTCATTTCAGTTCCAGTTTTTAGTCCTCAGGGCGTAACATTTAAAGCCCACCTATACAAAACCTTGACCCAGGGCCTTAAGAAATTGCTCCCATCTGTTTTCCTAGATATAAAACTTTCATCTGAAGATAGTATTTGATCTTCAAAGCTAAAAAAAAAAAAAAAGCTAGATGCACAATGCACCATCACTAATTTAGAAATACAACCCTTTGTACCTGAGTTCAAGTGGAGCCATCTCTTCTGGTAAGGTAAAGCACCTTATAACGCAGCCTGGTTTGAACCCTGCTCCTGCTCACGTATACACTGTGTGACCATGGGCAAATTACTTACTACTTCTAATCCCCAATTTCTTTTCTATAAAATAAGAATTACAGTATCTGGGGCGCCTGGGTGGCTCAGTCGGTTAAGTGTCTGCCTCTGGCTCAGGTCATGATCTCAGGATCCTGGGATTGAGCCCCACATGGGGCTCCCTGCTCTGGTGGAGTCTGCTTCTCCCTCTCCCTCTGTGCCCCCCCCAGCTCATGCTCTCTCTCTCTCAAATAAAATCTTTAAAAAAAAAGAAAGAAAAAAAGAATTCCAGTATCTGTATCATGAAGCCATTGTGAAAAAAAGAAAACACAGGTATGGCAAAACAGGCTTCTTAAACTGCTGGGAAGCTGCAGACCAAAAAAAAGAAAAAAAAAAAAACCAAAATGCTCAAGAAGGTCCTCGTCTGCCTTCTCCCCACAAATGAGTCTGATTCAAGAGCCAGGAGGTCATGGGTATGTGTAAATACATCTATTAACGGCACCACTTATTCATGTAAACTCTTCCTGAATGGTGACATAATACCTCAGTAATAAAAGGACACAGTAAAAAACTAAGTTTCTCAAATCCAGTGAGAAACTATCTTGAGTCTGAAGTATCACCAGCAACTGTGTGCTGCCACCAAGGGTTCAGAAAGTAAAAGGGCCTTTGTTTCACTTCAATTCCAGTTTTGAGTCTGGAGGCGGAGAGGCCGTGCAGTCACACTGTTCCTGCTCTGTGCAACCAGCCCAATTACCAACAAAAGCGGCCTCCTTGGAGAGGGGGAGGTAACCCCCCAGAGACAATACTATGTGTATTTAGCATAATGCCTGCCAGATAGTAAACACTCAATAAATCTGAGCTACTGCTATTTACCATATTATTCTTATTATTCCTATTTATGAGTAACAGAGTAAGTAAATCTATAAATCAGAATCTAGAGTGCTTCTTGGGAACAGAACAGTCCATAAGCTATTTTTATAAAATTATATCTCACCGAATAAAATTTAGTTCTATATGAACAGACTGTGACAAAATTCAAACATATGGGACACCTGGGTGGCTCAGTCAGTTGGGTGTCTGCCGTTGGCT
This sequence comes from Halichoerus grypus, assembly GCF_964656455.1. Lineage (NCBI taxonomy): Eukaryota > Metazoa > Chordata > Mammalia > Carnivora > Phocidae > Halichoerus > Halichoerus grypus. The sequence continues at coordinate 55,223,378 of NC_135715.1, read as the reverse complement.
CAGGTCGTGATCTCAGGGTCCTGGGATTGAGCCCCACATCAAGCTCCTTGCTCAGTGGGGAGCCTGCTTCTCCCTCTGCCTGCTCTGCCTGCCACTCCCCCTGCTTGTGCGCTCATGCTCTCTCTCTCTGACAAATAAATAAAATCTTAAAGAACAAAAAATTCAAACATATAATTCTATCGTCAATGTTTACACAATACCTAAAAGGGAAAAGGGAAGGGAGATGTGGATCAGGCTCAGATTTGAAGAACATACCAGAAAGCACAGGGATACTAGGCTAAGGTAAAAGAAAGCTGGACAGAGGGCTGCTGCAATGGATTCATCAGTACACTCAACACAGCTAAAGAATCCGTGAAATTGAAGACAGTCAATATAATAACCCAACAGCAAACACACACAGGGAAACAGAGTGAGAAAATACAAACTGAACACACTATCCAAGAAGAGTGGGATGGTATCAAATCATCTAGTATATGCATACTTTGAATACCAAAAGGAGAGAGAATAGGGTAGAAAAAATATTTTAGTTGAGAATTTTCCAAAAATAATAAAAGACACCAAACTACAGTTCTGAGCTCAGCGAATCCCAAACAGAATACACACACAAACACACACACACACAAATGCACATCTAGACACATGATATTCAAACTCCTGAAAAACAAAGTTAAAAAGAAAATCTTGGCAGATGAAGGAGAAAAGACTTTACATGCAGAAGAATGAAGATAAGAATTACAGCAGACTTCTCATCAGAAATTATGCAAATCTTTTAAGTGATAAAAGGAAAAAACTGTCAATCCAGAGTTCTTGATCTAGAATTTTTTTTTTTTAATGAAAGGGAAATAGAGACTGTTTAAACAAAGCTGAGAGAATGCATTTCTAGCAGACTTGTACTACAAGAAATGTTAAAGGCAATTCTTCAAAAGCAGATAGAACATAAGTACCAGATGGGAACCTCAATCTTCAAACAAAACAACAACAACAAAAAAAAACTAAAGTGCTCCAGAAATGGTTAAATTAAAGGTAAATATGATAATTTTTAAAATTTTTAATCACTCAGAAAGATAAAGGTAAAAAGCAAACATAGTATCAATGTATCATGGGTTTAAAACATATGTAAAAGTAAAATACATTAACAATAGCACAAAAGAGAGAGAGGAAGAATTGGGAGCATACTAATGTGAGATCCTTATTCACACATGAAGTAGTATAATATTTAAAAGCAGACTGTGACTAATTAAAGAAATATATTGTAAACACTAGGGCAATCATTTGAAATATTGAAAACGCATAGAGGACCTAGCAAAATTCAGTCCTTCAATACCACCAAAACCTATATCTATCCTTAATTCAATCCCTTTGAGAAAAAAGATCTTAAATGTATCTTTAAAAGTCATATAAATCAATGTCAAAACTCTGGTTGTAATACCACATACATGGTTTTGCGAAGTGAAAATGCAATAATCATATTCTATCAGAGTTTATGAGGTCTTAAACCACATAATTCTGACACCACTTGACAATATATCACAAATTACAGATAAAAAGTAAAATTCCTCTTGTTCCAGAATCATTTATAATATACATAGCAGTCTTTTAAACATAGTTACTTGAAAAGATAATAAATTCACATGGCACAAAATTTAAAGGACATTCAGTAAAAGTCCCCTTCCCCTGGACTCATTCTCCAACCATCCAGTTCCTTCCTCAGAAGCTATTAGTTACGAGTTTCTCGTGATTCTTTCCTGTAATAGCCTATATATAGACAAGGGAAGTGTACCTTTTAATAGTATGCTATACACACTTTGCCTTTTTCATTTAATATGCATCATTTTCAATTGTCTCTCAAAAGAGTATGGATTTTACTCTCTTACTTTATATTATTTTTTTATTTTTTTAAAAGAATTTATTTATTTGACAGAGAGAGAGAGTCAGCGAGAGAGGGAACACAAGCAGGGGGAGAAGGAGAGGGAAAAGCAGGCCTCCCACTGAGCAGGGAGCCCAATGCAGGCTCGATCCCAGGACCCTGGGATCATGACCTGAGCCAAAGGCAGACGCTTAACGACTGAGCCACTCAGGCGCCCCTACTCTCTCACTTTAAATTCATAACTGTCATTAAACTATAACAGGCCCATTATTTTAGAAGTCCAGGAGTACAGAATGATTATTTAAGTAAAAACCAAGTCTTCCTTCTTCTCCTCCATCTTTCCAGTTGTTCTTCTCTAAGGCAATACCAGTGTTTTGTTTGTTCGTTTTAAAGATTTATTTATTTGCCAGAGAGCACAAGCAGCGGGAACAGCAGACAGAGGGAGAAGCAGGCTCCCTGCTGAGCAAGGAGCCTGATGTGGGACTCAATCCCAGGACCCTGGGATCATGACCAGAGCCAAAGGCAGACCCTTAACAGACTGAGCCACCCAGGCATCCCAATACCAGTGTTTATAATTGAGGAATTCTTCTAAGGAATTTGAGGGCAGAATGAAGAACTTAAGAAGGAATGAAAGAGATAATTTGCAATTTTTATCAATCTTCCTTTAGAAATTATTCAAAACACATGAACATAATTTTATTCTAAATCATCAAAAGAATTATAACGGAAAAGTAAAATCCTTCCCCCAACTCCCACTTTTAGCCAATTTAACCATTTTCAATATTTTTGGTGGTTACCCCATAACTCTAAAACACAGATTTGCAGCAGTCTTCACTCAATTCATCAGAGGTCCCCACTAAGTAAAATGAAGAAATGAGTCTCCCTAATATTTTCTTCTACATTTAATCTCAAATCCTGTCATTTATACCATCTCTTTTTTTAGATCTTCAAAATTAATTTTATACCTTATTCTGTAATTAAGTCTTTAGATTTTTAAAATGGTTGTACATACTTCCTGACTTCCATAAATTTACCAAAACTACAAATTTACTGATACTGTCTTTCTTTCTGGGGTGCCACACAAATATTACTGTCATGTCAAAAGGACCAAGGGTGTCATACACATGTGGTCAGTCTGTCATCTTGAACCAAAAAATATTTATCTTCTAATTTACTTTAGGAAACCAAATCATATGAAAACTCTAGATACTTGAGAAGGTAATGCAGATATTCCAGATATGGTCTATAGTCATGTTGTGAGTAAACATAATCTGAATATATGAAAAAGCATTCTATTTGATTACTTTACGTATAAATACTAACTACTTTTCAAGCATAAGGACTTTTATCTTATTTTTAAAGATTTTATTTATTTATTTGACAGAGAGCGAGCGAGCACAAGCAGCAGGAGTGGAACGCAGAGGGAGAAGCGGGTTCCCCACTGAGCAGGGAGCCCCATGTAGGGCTCGATCCCAGAACCCTGAGATCATGACCTGAGCCGAATGAGCCACCCAGGCACCCTGCATAAGGACTTTTAAATACAGAAATAGAAGGAGGCTTCCTGTCCTGTTCCCTTGTTCTCACTAATACAAAACCATTTACTCTCAAACCAAGCAAGAGAGAAGCCACGCAGACCACTTCTAAGAAGTAATTTTTTATAGAAACAAAACAAGTTGCTTTTTAAAAGAGTATGAGAAAATGCCCCCATTAGGTACATTTGCTCAGCTGTCTTCTTTTCTCAAAGAACCTGGAATAGAAAGGAAAATCAAGAAGAGGTGTGGTGGTGTCACAAACTTTCCTGTTCTGACCTCTCATTCACTCCTGGCTCTCCTGGCTGGCTCAGTGGGTAGAGCACGCAACTCTTCATCTGGGAGTCATGAGTTCGAGTCCCACACTGGGTGTAGAAATTACTTTAAAAAAATAAATAAACTGGCTCTCATTCACTCATTCACTCCTGGGTCCCCTGGCTCACTCACACTGTGCTGGCTTCCAGATGGAGCAGACATTTACCACCAGAGCGAGAAGAGCACAGATCTAGGTTCCTAATTGGCAGTCCTAGAGAGCTACTGTATAGTTTATGCAAATGGTATGTTAACATCTTAAATAATAATTACAATAAACTATCAACCTTACCTGACGAGTTAAGCAGGTCCAGGAAAAAAACAAATACACCTTCCTTTCCCAAACTTTATTTCTTGCATAGTTCTGGGTTAGAGAATATCACTTTCATAATCTAAACAATTCATTCCCTAAATGAAACCTGATGTTACTTTCTCTCATTGGAGCACATCATTGAAGAGGTTATAGATGGAATCACAGAACCTTCCTCCAGGCACTTAACCTCTTTTCTTACCTTTGGTCTGAGTGACACCTGTACCAGCTCAGGATCACAAAATTCTAACGTATTCTCTCAAGTTATTAATCATTTGGGGGGGAAAAAGCATATAATATAATACTACCAGGTCACTTGCTATGTGCACTTTACATACACGATTTCACTGAATTCTCACAACTCCCCATCAGACGAATAAGGTACTATTATGAACCCCATTTTATAAAGAAGAAAACAGGCTCAAAGAAGTTAAATATATTAAGAACACACAGCCTTAAGGAAAACACTGTCACAGTACATTTCAGGTAAATTTCAGGATCAATTATTATAGCATTTATCAAGAACTACTAAGTTCAGCAGAAAGAAAAAGGCCCTCACTACTAAAAAATTTGCCCTGGCTACAAGAAACCAGTCTACCTAATATTCTACTGCAAATTCTTTTATCTAACACCAAAAAAAAAAAAAAAAAAAAGATATAACTTCTTTCCAAGGTAAGACCAGCTCCCCTTCATAAAAGAGAAAGCTATTTTCTACAGACCTTAACAGCTTTATGATATTTACTGAAGCGTTAGCTGGCCTTTTGCTATTCAACTAACCTGCTCAGTTCCAGTTGTTCAGGAAGTAATTAATCTTGTGAAAATTGTGAAACACTACAGAAAATCCTTTACAGATACACTAGACAAAAACTGAGGCATTCTTTTTCAGCACCAGTGTTAAGAGTGGTAACAGATAAAGAATTCAATTCCAATGTTCCCACCAGACATATACTTTAGTAAAGGTAAATGAAGGCTGTAGATAGCTAAAGAGCAATGACTCCCCTGAAAGATCCCAGACAGGTAAATAAAGGTCATTTCATTCTCATAGGAATCCAAGATCTAAGCTACATGTACCAGAACACACTCACTGAACCCCTGAACTTGTGAAGCTCATCTCCTACCCATGACTTTGCATTGTTTTTTCCTCCACCTGGAAGGTTATTTCTCTAGCCTTTGCAAGGCTGGCATCTTGTTTTCCATCATGAGTTTTCACATTAGACTGTCACTTTCTTAGGCTTCCTTCCTTGTCCCTTTGTGTCACACTATCTTTTGTTTTCCTTATATCATGGATCACTGTCTGAACTCACCTTGTTCTTTTTTACAAGTTCTTGATCACAATTATGTCAGCTCCATGAGACTAGGGATCTTGATTTTCTTATCCTTCTATCCTCAATTCCTAGCCCAGAGTAGGCACATAATATATGTTAAACGACTGCATGAGGTGAATGTGGGCATTATACTGCATAAATATGAAAAAAAAAAAATGGGGTGAAAATGAAAGATTCCATTTACTTCCTCCAAACCCCTTTCCTTCATGCTCAATAACAGTTTATAAGCTAAGATAATAAAAGCAAATTGGGTTACTATTCTTGTGGATACGTTCCCCACAGGCGCTGTAATGTCCAAGCATCCTGCTTCGGTAACAGGCCAAATCAATTATAAACAGACTGGAACGTTTATAAAGCAAACAACTTCTATTATCCAGAGAATAAAAGACTTTGATAGCCAAGCCAAAGAAATTTCCCCGTTTCCTCCTTTATTTCAGCATAGCATCCTACAGGTGGACAGAGAAACACAATAAAGAACACCTGTACTTTACGGTGCAGCACATAACAGTGAAAGTGAACTTTCAAGTCAAAGTTCTCAACCTCTAATATTTGAGGGTAGAAAAAAAAAACTTTGTCTCTAAAAACAATCTGCCTTTGGACACAATTCCAAATCGTGTACAAGGAGCGCTTCCAACATAAAAAATAGCCATCATTATTAATAAAATAGTAATCCTAAACCTGGCTCTCAAAACCAGAAAAAAGCCTGCCAAACATCTGACAATTCATAATATGTACTTCTTGGTATTGTAACTACTTGAACTGAATCACACAAGCGGTAATATACATAATATTTTAATTAAGATTAAAAACGTTGACACTAACACCGAAAACCAGCGTTACCTAATGTACTGACCCAGCTTTCAAAGAAAATTCATTTTTATGGCTCTGTTACAGGTCAGATAAATCGATCTCCCATAACCTGTACTTGATGGAGAGCTTATTGCTCAATGTGCGATGAATGAAACCGTCACTCAGGATCACGTTGTGTCTCTCCAAGTGCCCCCATGGAAAAAGGAAGCTGGGTTACTCATTAAGGTGGTAAACGAGTACCAATAGGAAGGAGGTTGTCCTGAAGCAAAGCTCTTCGGGTTCGGTGCCCTCTCCTGGGAGATGGTGGGCAGCAGGAATATGCCTCAGCTGATAGCAGGGACACCCCCAGCCAACCGTCCCACGCCGCAGGTGGAGGGCTGGGTGCCAGCCAACACCAGCCACTGGACGCCCCCGCAGCCGTCCCCGCCCAAGAGTAGAGTCGGCGATCGCCGGCAGTGCGAGCCCTGACAGCCCGGGAAGGTGAGGGGGCCTCTCCCACCCGAGCCGCCACCGTGAAACGGGAGGAGGGAGGAGAGCCCCCGGGCTACAGTCTGCAAGGCCGGGGTCCGCGGGCGCGCCGGAGAGGCAGCCCAGCCCCGCCTCCTTGCCGCCCCAGCCCGGTTCCAGCAGGTCACCTCACCTCGGCCGGAATGGGCAGGTTCTCTGCCGCCGCCTTCAGCTCCAGCACCGAGTCCATCTGCCTGTCGGTCAGCGGCGCCGTCGTGTCGGGTCTCCGATCCCAGAGAGCCAGCTTTTCCCGAGCGTCGCGCTCTGCCGCCGCCTCAGGCGGCAGCAGGAGCGCCGCCTCTGCCATTGCCGCTGCCCCTGTGGCCCTCAGCAGCAGCGGGGTGGTGGGGACCCCGACAGAGAGGCCCGGGCCACTTCCGGGGGAGCCCGGGCTTCCAGCAAGGCACCGGCGGCGGGGCGGAGCGGAATAACCTGACCCCGGAAATGCTTCCACTGTGTGTGGGCGGGACCGAGGCAAGGATAGACGTGGCTCTAAACGGGGTACAAATATTTCCGGTTGAGATATAGAAGAAGCGGGTAAAGAATATAGGCCCTGACGGAAATAGGAATGCCCCCACCGGAAGTCTCTTTCTCAATTTCAATAACTTTATTGTTACGTGTTCTTCAGGTTATTGACAATTGAGTTACCTGATCCTGCCGGCAGAGGTCCTCCTGAACTCCAGGATCTCCAGCCTCAGTTCACAGCTGACTAGTCTGGGTGGAGTGTGTGGACCGTGTGATTTCCGTGTAGACATGTTGACAGTTTTCACCGCCTAGATCACAACCACCAGTATAAACTTTTCCAACATCCAATAATTCTGCTGTTAGAAAACCAAGTTATGAAAACACATAAAAACTCAAAGATTTCTGTATATGAAAAATCTTTAATAGTATCAAATAACTCGGGGGGCCTGGGTGGCTCAGTCCTTAAGCAGCTGCCTTCCGCTCAGGTCATGATCCCGGGGTCCTGGGATGGAGCCCTATGTCGGGCTCTCTGCTCGGTGGAGCCTGCTTGTCCCTCTCCCTCTGCCCGCCGCTCTCTGCTTGTTCTCTCTCTCTCTCTCAAATAAATAAATAAAATCTATGTCCAACATTGAAGAATTGGATTAATTCATGGCACAGACATGTAATTGAAATACTATTCAATCCAAGGGTGGCTCAGTCGGTTAAGCCCAGGAAAGCCCTGGACTCTTGAATTCGGCTGCAGTCATGATCTCAGGGTCCAGGGGTAGGGCTCCATGCTCATCCTGGAGTCGGCTTGGGATTCTCTCTCTCCTCTCCCTCTACCCCTCCGCGCTGCTCTCATGCACTCTCTCTCTCTCTCTCTCTCTAATAAATAAATCTTTAAAAAAACACTATTCTGTCTTTTAAATCATGTTGTAGTTTTGACAAATAATTAAAAACAAATATAGTATTGGATAATTTGTAAAATAAAAGTTCTATAATTTATAGAATAAATATCTGTGAGTCCATACTGACATAAATAAATGCTTGGATAAGTAAATGAGGGAGAAGGGATAATTCTACAGAGGAATTCCTATCAATAAATATAGAATGAGGAAAATAGTAATAATTGACAGACAAAATCTAAGAATGGCTTCTAAAATTAGTGGGTGAAAGTTTGAGGAGAAACAAATTCGCATTGTATCAAATGATCTCCCCAAGGTATTTATTAATAGCAATGAGGGGGTCGGATACTTTACAGTGGAGAAACCTGGCAAGTATCACCTTAACCAAGCCAAAAAGGTCAACGTCATCATCATGAAACTCCTGACATGATAAGTTGAGGAGAAGGACACAGTATCACTTCTGTGGTATTCCTGCCAAAAATGCAAAACTACATTCTAATTATGAGAAAACATCAGACAAACCCAAATTGAGGGACATCCCATAAAGCAAGTGACCGGTATTTTTCAAAAGTGTTAAGATCATAAAAGACACGGAAAAACCACGGAACTGTTACATTAGGAGATGAGGGAGGCATGACAGCTGGATGCAGTGTAGGAATCAAGATTAGATCCTGGGACAGAAAAAGGGAAAACTATAGAATAAAATAAAGATATTTGAATAAAGTCTGCAGTTTAGATTACACTATTGTACCAATGTTAATTTCCCAGTTTTGATTATTGTACATGATTTTGTAAGATAATAACATTGGGGGAAGCTGAATGAAGGGCACACCTGAACTCTGTACTACTTTTGCAACTTTTCTGAAGTCTAAAATTACCTAAATGTAGGTGATTGGGATTACTAATTATGTTTTTTTTCTTTTTTTTTTTAAAGGATTTATTTATTTATTTATTTGACAGAGAGATAGAGAGCACAAGTAGGCAGAGTGTCAGACAGAGGGAAAGGGAGAAGCAGGCTCTCTGCTGAGCAGGGAGCCCGATGCGGGGCTCGATCCCAGGACCCTGGGATCATGATCTGAGCCAAAGGCAGCTGCTTAACCAACTGAGCCACCCAGGCGCCCCTCTTTTCTTTTTTTTTTATCATTCAACCCAGCTTCAGAGCATTGTTTCCCCATCAAACCACTCCACCACTATTTCCTAAAGAAAATCATCTTGTAGATACATAGAGACATGTGGATCTACTCATCAAAGTACCTAACACACACTCTCTTCTTGCCAGACTGACCTCTAGTTCCAAAAATCTCAGAAATAAAATTAATTATGTTGAGTTTTGTGATGTCAATTCTTCACCAAACATCATCCTTTTATATTCATCCAAATATAAGCATATTTTTCTCCCAAATGTGTTTCTATTGCAGATTTTCCTAAATCCATGATCACTCTACTTTCTTCTAAATATTATGTTTAATTCCTTAAAATATTTTTAGTAACTGGTGATTCGTGATGTTAAGTGTTGGAGGAGATCATCGAGAAGACATGACCACCAGTTGACCTGAGAGCTGGACTTAGGTCATCAAAGGCTCCTCACCTCTTCCCCTGTCCTTGGACTGTAACTTCTGCCCACCACTCCCAGAGTGGGAGCTGTTTTCAAGGATGCAGCCTTGAGAGACCAATATGTTTTTGAGACCACCTGGACTGAATACATGACTGAACCCAGTGAAGGTCTCTATATAAACTTTAAGATTCTGTCAGGCAGGTGCAGAGATCTACTCGTCTCCCAGCTGCCTAAGACAAGCCTCATATGTAAGTTCCCTTTCTTTTTTTTTTTAAAGTAATTTTCTTTTTTTATTTTATTTTATTTATTTATTTGACAGAGAGAGACACAGTGAGAGAGGGAACACAAGCAGGGAGAGTGGGGGAAGGAGAAGCAGGCTTCCCGCCGAGCAGGGAGCCTGATGCGAGGCTCGATCCCAGGACCCAGGGATCATGACCTGAGCTGAAGGCAGACGCTTAACAACTGAGCCACCCAGGTGGCCCATGTAAGTTCCCTTGCTTATTGAGACAGCCACCTACTGACCTGGAGTGGCCTGCCACCGTCTTCGGTCTCTCATTACCCTCTGAATGTGGGTGCCAGTTTCTAATTTCACCTGCGGAATTTCTGAGGCTTCAAACCGACATAAAGGGATGCAATGCAGGTCACGGTACCCATGGAAAAGATTTGGGTCAAGGCTGAATGTTTAATCAGCTGCTGTGAGGTCAAATGAGGGGAGAGGAAAATAGATATGCAACACAATAATGCTTGATCTATTCTTGAATCAAAGAACTGAGAGAGCTGAGGAAGCAGTGCCTGGAAGACCCAGCAGTCTCCAGCTGGCCCTGCAAGGGTGGGAGGGAGACAAGAGCAAGGAAACAGAGTAGCAGCAGTTTGCATGGGGTGTTTTAATTTTGCAGAGCACTAGCATAAAGATATACACTTGTAAACAATGCAGCGGTCGCTCAAACTATACTAGAAATGTGGTATACAATATACTGAATTCTTCTGCTTCAGACGATAGTGCTCTTTTCTGTATGGACAAATATTGTCTAGTCCCCCCTCCAAAAAAAGTACAAAATTCCTAAAATGAATGAACTTTTATACTCTGTATTACAAGTCAAGTTATTTCCTGCTTTCAGCTGGTGATTAGCTTATTCCCAGAAGCACTAGAGGCCATGACAAATACAATTACAGTTTTATAATTCTTACAATGTATTTGATTCAAGAATTGCTAATCGTTCCCATAAATCATTCAAATTGATAATAGTGAATGTATATATACATATATACATATAAGATACACATATGTATTCATAGTGCATGTGTGTGCGTGCACGCACGTGTGTACAAGAGAAAATAAGAAGACAGGATTGCATTGGCTATCTTGGGAAAAGGACAAAGATGAGGTCAGAGGAATTTCATACCCAAATGACCAAGGTCCCACATCACAATAGATGACATTTTGTGTTACTCAGATTTCACTTTTGATCTCTTGACTGAAATCCTATGAGTAAGACAGCATAGGAGTTATTCTCTTTCATTTAGAGATAAGCAAATGAAACACAAGATGGTGAAGAAAGTTGTCAAAGGCATTTGGGAGGGTGAGGGGAAAAGGCCACTTTTATATGCTCTTTCTAGAGGGAAATTTGCCAACCCGTATCAAAACAGAGGCTAGAGAAATGGAGAGAGAGAGAAAGAAGAGAGCTCTTTTTTTTTTATTATTTATTTGAGAGAGAGCGCATGCGTGCGAGCGCGGGTGCCTGTGAGTGGGGGGAGGGGCAGAGGGAGAGAACCTCCAAGCAGACTCCCCACTGAACACACAGGGCTCAATCCCATGACCCATGAGATCATGACCTGAGCTGAAATCAAGAGTTGGACACTTAAACCGACTGAGCCACCCAGGTGCCCCAAGATAGCTCTTTGATCTAGCAATTCTATCTCTGAGAATCTATCCTAGAGAAATTTTTACATATGAGAAAAAAAAGTACATATAGAGGGTAGTTGGTAATGGAGGAAAAATGGACACAACCTAAATATTTTTCGATAAAGGAATAGTTTTTTCCTGTTATCTATTGCTACCTAGCAGACCAAACCAAAAAAATCGTGCCCTAAAAAAACCCACCATTTTGTTATCTTTCATAATTGTGTGCATCAGAAATGTCTACAGGACACATCAGAAAAGACCTATCTCTGCTCACCATGTCTGGAGCCATAGCTGGGGTGACTCGAATGGCCACTGGCTGGACCGCTGGGGACTGGCTACACGTCTCTACATCCTCACATGTCTCTCCAAGGGCCATCTCCAGCATGAAGAGTACTTGGACTTCTTACAGAGGCTTGAGGCTTGGAGAGACTGTTCCCAGAGGCTTCTGACCTCACCTCAGAAGTCACGGATCACTTCTGCGGCACTCTGTGTCAGGCGCACGCCAGAGTCTAGAAGGCAAATGGACTCCGCTTCTCAATGGAAGGAGTAGCAAAGAACGGGCAGGATTTTGAATCTACCACACGGGTCCGAATTTGGTAACCATTAAAAAGAATGAAATGTTTTATCAATTCTGATTCTATGCAACCTATGGATTATCTAGAGGCATGAGGAAGCTTCTGAAAGTGATGGAAATATCCTGGTTTTACCAAACGTTATCTTGTTACCTATTGCTAAATGTTTCATCTCTGCTGTGGGCGTGGTCTCACAACTGTACACATATGTCAGAACGGGTCAAACTGCACAGTTTAAACATGTGTAGTATACATATGCACATGCAACATACTCATTACACCTCGATAAAATTGGGGCAAGGGAGAATGAAGTAGATATGTAAGCAATGACATAGAAGAAGATTGATCACGTATTGTTGAATTAAGAAAGCAAGTGCCTGGGCAGCTGGGTGGCTCAGTCAATTAAGCGTCAGACTCTGGATTTCAGCTCAGGCCATGATCTCAGGGTTGTGAGATCGAGCCCCCTGTTGGGCTCCACCCTGGGCGTGGAGCCTGCTTAAGGATTCTCTCTCTCCCTCTGCCCCTCCCCACCCACTCTCTCTCTCCCTCTCTAAAAAAAAAGAAAGAAAGAAAGCTGCTGAACAATATAAATATAATCCCACATTTAGTTAAAAAATCACACACGTGCACAGAAAAAAAAAAGGTTTGAAAAGATAAGTATAGCAAATTGTTAGTAGTAGCTATCTCCTATGAGTTGGATTGGCAGAGCAAATAGAAGGGTATACATGTCTTTAAGATTTTTTTTTTAAGATTTTATTTATTTGACAGAGAAAGAGAGAGAGAGAGATCACAGAGGCAGAGGCAGAGGGAGAAGCAGACTCGCTACCAAGCAGAGAACCCAATGTGGGGCTCGATCCCAGGGCTTTGAGACCATGACCTGAGCCAAAGGCAGACGCTTAACCCATTGAGCCACTCAGGTGCCCCCTTAAGATTGTTTTTTGAAAAAGAATTGTTAAAGAATGAACACAGACTGGGGGTGAGACAGAAAAGGGTGGAGGAAAAGAGATTTACAACTGTCCTCTGACATGAAGAATATTGGCATAGACATGACAGCAGCCGGGGAACCGAGCGACAGCTGGGGAACTGGAGGGGAAAGATAGGAACTAGAGGCATGTTAGGCCTTGGGGTGGGGGGTGGGGGTTGACCAAGTGCTCGAAACCCATCCTAGTGTGCCTCTTTTCCTATTAATTCCGCACACGTACTCACTCAGCTTGCATTTCCACTGCCAGGGACCCGATCGATTATAGGTGTAAAACCTGCAAAAGTTGTTAACATGCACCCGTGCTAAATCTAAGATAAATGAGCCCTGGCCCAAGGTCTGAAATGGGGCCCTCCTCCCCCAACACACACCAGAGCAGGTCCCCTCCTTGCAGGGGACAGTGGGGAGGGGAGGTCTTGATGATCTGTGGAGGACTCCTATGGGTGGAGACAGGGTTTGGAGCTCTCAGTATTTTAAAACTAACAGCCTGCTATGTGAACCTTTCTGTGTGTGAATAAAAACAAAACAACAAAAAGCTAAAACATATGTGCTCTTTTTCGAATTAAAGAACTTTCATGATTACAGCATGGCATAACATGCAGACAGCCTCATCTATAGCCTGTATTTTTACGTTTTCGTCTGCAAATTTCATTACGTGTGGCTGGCATTTTGTTGACTACAACCGACAACCCTAAGCAGGGAAAGGAGGAGAAAAACATTTTTTAAGCTTTTTACGTATTTATTTATTTTGACTTCCTTACTGGGATGTGAGCTTACTAAAGAAAATTCCCGTGGCCCTCGGGGCCAGGGACGCGGCGGTTTCTGCGGTGCTGGGTCCCGGCTTCCCTTGCCTCGCGCGCTCCTAAGCCCCAATTCTGCGTACTTGGGGTTAGTGGCTCGGGCAGAGACGGTGGCCCCGGGCTCAGGGGCGCCCCCAGGTGGCGGCTGCTGATCCGCGGGCGCCGGTGCTTGCGCCCTTCCACTCCAGACAGCCGCGGGGAAGAGCCCGCGCTCTCCCCGGACCCCGACTGCGACTCCGGCCCAGGGCGACCCCGCCAACTCCGGGTGAGGCGCGCTGAGGTAGCCCTTGCACATCGGTAATGGGCTGCCTGGGGACACTCCTGTCCATTTCTGGCCGATTCCAGGCAGCCACGGCTCAGCTCCCTGCTGGAGAACGCAGGCCTACGGTCTCTTTCTTGATTCCACAATTGTTGCTTGAGCCCTACCATTCAGAGCTGCCAGGCCTACCCCAGGGTCTGTGGTCCAGGGTGTGGGCCAGCTTTTGCCTGTCCTTGCCTCTGTGCCCACAGCCCGACCGCCAAAGGGTGTACCCTGGATCTCTTCCACACATGAATACGGGCAACTTGAACCTCTGTGCCTCAGTGTTCTGATAGGAGAATGTGCACTAAATGAAATAATAAAAGTACTTGCTGCATAGGGTGTGTGGTGAGGATAAAATGAGATGTGTGTATACATATATATATATACCAGGAATTTAGGAAATTAAGATATGGAGATATATATATATATATATATATATATATATATATATATATATATATGAAAGCCTTAGACTCAAACACAGGATGTGCACAGTAAGGTTTAGTTGTTGAAGAAGGGAGGGGAGAGAAGGAAGAAGAAAGGGAGGAGGGAGGAGAAACTTTCAAGTTGTTTAGATTTTAATCCCTCTGGAATTCTCCAGGCTGACCTTCCAAAGCCTCCAGGACTTGGTCACAGCTGTACCTCTGCCTGTGAGCATCTTCCAGAAATGCACCGAGCACATTCCAAGGATAAATTCCTCAGCTGCTTGCCAGCCATTTTTCTGTGCCACACCCTGGAGAGATCTGATGCAGTCCAACAGTAAAGGGGAGGGTCTATTTCAACCTGGTTCTCAAGTGGGGTGGGGCTCCGGACAGGGAAGCTCACTGGATTGAGAAGCCCTGATTCTGATGACCAACCCCCGCACAAGGAATCATCGTCGTACAACAGGGTGATCCAAGGTGTGTGCCTTGCCCCTGAGTCAACAACAGTTAGGGAGGCCCCTTCCTTCCTCCATGGAGGTCAGAGTGGCCAGAAGCAGCCTCCTGGTGGTCTTCACGGTTTCTGGCTAAATGCACAGCGACTTCAGCCTTCATTCTCAGAGTACAAATAGCACCAGCCAGTAGTTGGCCGCATTCCTGAATGAGGGCTTTGACCTCTTAAAGAACAGAATTTACAGCTGGAAGAGAGTCTAAAATCGTATCATCAAACCCCTCCGTTCCACACAGGAGCAAAGTGAGGCGTACAGAGGTGAGATGAGCAGCCCAAAGTCCTCCAGGTGACTGACGAAACTAACGAACATCACAGCCCAGCTAGAACTTAGATAACCTGACTTCTGTGGCTGATGCTCTCCGTACTACCTCAGAGCTTCTCCAAGTTGAGTGATGTGCAAAGCCCTTTTAAAAAAATTAGATTCCCAACGTTGATGTAAATAGTTGTATGATGTTTCTTAAGTATGTATAAGAAGAAAACCTGACATGAGCTTTGTATGTTTACATCAAAATAGACTTACAAGTTTCATATCAATAAAAGTATAAAACCAGTAACAGTCCAAGGAGCATCACTAATGACATGGATGCCATTGTCCTCCCAGGAAACTGAATTGCCCCTGGCAACATGAAGATGGGGCGGACTGCTGCCACACAGCTGTTTTGGGGTTCCCTGTGCTTACGTCATACCAGCAACATGCTCCATTCCTCTGCCATCTGAATCACCAAGAAGCCTTCAGTCAGGCTAGATCCCTAATATCATGTGCCCTTAACTGGCTTGTATCTACCATGTGTATATGAACTCAATCCCTGTTTTTTTAGTAGCTTTTTTTTTTTTTAAGATTGTATTGATTTATTTAAGCAAGAGAACAAGCAGAGGGGAGAGGCAGAGGGAGAGGGAGAAGCAGGCTCCCCATTGAGAAGGGAGCCCGATGCGGGGCTCTATTCCAGGACCCTGAGATCATGACCTGAGCTGAAGGCAGAGGCTTAACCCACTGAGCCACCCAGGCACCCCCTTTTTTAGTAGCTTAACTATAATAGTCTATATATACAAACAAGGAGGGTGCAAGCTGAAATTACGTGGCAACACTAAGCTATACAATAGTCATGTTGATGATCCAGAATATGTATATATTTGTTTAAATATATGAAATGAAAACACACATTTTAAAATTTTGTTCACAGGCTCTAGTTTGAGAAATGCTGCACCATGTCCTGCTGCCCTAAAGGCATAGACAGTGATGAAACTTCCCTGTCATCTGCTGCAAGAATCTGAAACTCTGCATTCCAGAGCCATGCCTTTGCTTCTTCAGGCTTTTCATCCATTAGTGTCTTAGAATGGGCCACGGATGATGGAAAAAATGTCTAAGGGACAAGCAGCAGGGTTTTTCCACGTCAGGGAAGGGGTGGGAAAGCAGAAGAGATGGACATAGGATCCAAAGACCTCCTTAAAGTGGGTACTGCGAAGATTCACCTTGGTCAACCCCACTCAATTATTAAAATCTGAACACTGAAAAGGACCCCTGCTCATAACGCAACATTGCAAAATTAGCCCATGTTATAGTTACAAAGTACCTCTCATCTGCTTCTCACTTTAACTCTAGGAGAAAGTTGGTGGATATCATCTCCAATGAATGAATGAAGAACTGAACCCCAGCAAGGTTTGTGACCTACTTAAGCTAATGATTGGTAGAGGGCAGACCTATCACTGCAACCAGGATACCTGACAAGACCTTTTCTCTCCCCTCTACACCAACATTATGAAAGTGAGTGACATGAGGACATACATTTGAACCAGTTAGTCCTTTTCTGTAATGGGACATTTTAGCAAGGATGAGTCTTAAGGGTGAGCATTACAAGTTCAAAGAAACACCTCCAAGAGGGAAAGGCTTGAAGCTTTGGTATGTTCTGTTCTATCTACTATAAGGCAGGAGTAGTTCAAGTGCTAAAACACTAAACCATGACACTGAAGAGGAGGAAGGATAAAAACCAGGCTTCTCAGATCATGCCCCATTTGACTTCTTCATTTACAATAAAGTTGCAAAATGGAATCATTGAAAAGAAAATTTTCTTATGCACACTGGCAACTCCTTCTTGAATTTTCAGAGCCTGTTAATTTAGAATTGCTGAATTTCTTCATGTATAATCCTCCAGCCTATTAGAACCACTTCTCTTGGGATGGTATTTGTAGCTTTATCAAGTGTTTGAAGATCTGTTTGCTTTTGCAAGTTATTTCCTTGCTTACTCACTTTATCAATTTCTCATTCACACATCAGTGAACTGTATAAATCACCTTAAACTTTGATAATTTATTTAAACAGTAGCTAAGGCTTTATTTCATGTTAAAAGAAGAATTGCTGTCCTGGACCAAACAGTCCCCCACTTAGAATTTAGAATCAATATTTAGAGTCAAGTCATATTTGAAGACAGACATAATTGCCTTCAATATTTAAACCTCAAAAACCTATGAGCTGCAACTTCACTAGTCATAAAATTAAAACAAGTGCAATAAAAATCATTATCACATGCTGGTGAGGAGAACAAACATTGGTAAAACATCTTTGAAAATATCTATCAGTTGTCTTTAAATTTTTTAGAACTACTTCTTCTGGGCTTTTTATTTTTATTTTTTTAAAGATTTTATGTATTTATTTGTCAGAGAGAGAGAGGGAGCACAAGCAGGGGGAGCGACAGGCAGAGGGAGAAGCAGACTCCCCACTGAGCAGGGAGCCCGATGTGGGACTCGATCCCAGGACCCTGGGACCATGATCTGAGATGAAGGCAGCTGCCCAACTGACTGAGACACCCAGGCATCCCTCTTCTGGGCTTTTTAAAAAATTGGTAATCTTAAATATTTTAAAAAACTTTATGTACAAAGATGTTCATCATGGGATACCAACAAACATTTGGAAGCAATTTAAGTTTAGAACCATGGTAAACTTGTTTGATGGCCTATTAGACAGTCATCTTAAATTTTTTCCATTTTACTTGTATTTTCTGTTTTTTTAATATTGTTAAATGAGTGTGCATTATTTGTCACAGTGTGCATATACTAATTACTCCTATGTATTTTTGTTATGCATGCATGTTGTGTGTGTGTGTGTGTTATAGTGTTAGGGATCTCAAAACAGAACCAATTCATTCATGAACTCATCCACTTATTAAACATTTAGTGTGTACCTACTATGTGTTGTGCTAGCAAGTCTGAGTAGTCAATACTAAATAAGAACATTCCCTGCCTTCAAGGACCTTACAATCTAGTGAGAGAGACAACAAAGTACTGAAAAGTACAATACAATATATGATTGTATAGATCATATATATGATTCTAATATATCATTGGAGTACCATGAGATGGTATTACATAAAGCACAGAAGAAAAGCATCTAATCCATTCTTGGAAGATAAGGTTTATTTCCTGGAGGAAAGAACATCTAAGCACTGTGCTTGGCATACAGTAGGTGCTCAGTAAATGTATTTTGAATGAATTGGTATCAGAAGGGCAGTGGGGCAAATAGAGTAGGAGAAACCCTTTCAAGACAAAGGAAACATCATGTGCTCATGCCTAGAAGCGAGAATATAGAACACTTTCAGGAAGTCAAAAATTGTCCAGTATGGCTGGAATTTGGAGTTGAGTTTAGAAAAGTTACAAGAGATGAAGCCCAAGAAGTGCATAGAGACAAATCTATGAAACCCTGGGTGCCATGCTAAGGAAGACAATGAGCAGGGAGGACATTGCCAGATGGGCCATGGAGAAAGGTCCTGGACAGAAGGACACATGCAATGACAGGAGGCCCGTCGGGAGGTGGGGATGCAGTAGAGACTGTTTCAGTTGTCTAGAAGGACTGAATGCAGGAGAGTCCATGGAGAAAGGAGGATGCCTGGAAGAGACAGTAGGATAAAATCCACAGGGCTTGAGGTTTAACTAAGTGTGAAGTAAGATGAACAGGAGGCGGCGGGGTGCCTGGCAGTGGAACGAGGTACGTGGAGGTGCTGTGGTTTACACAGGATCACGAGCAGGTGCTTGCTGGAGGCAGGACGAGGTGGCTCAGCCTCCCTTGCATGGCTGCCTCGCCCTCAAGCCACACCCACGGCATCACTGGGATTGCCCTGTGGCCAGAGGAAGAGAAGACTTAGGCCAGTTAACAGACGGTTTGAACAATACACAGGCACCAGCTAGAAGTGAACAGCTGCCGTGTGACAACCCCAATCAGGAGCGTCACTGGAAGAGAACTGGGAAAGAAAATCTTCGGACTACTCAGACTTCTAACAGCACCTCCGTACTGCCAGGCCTGGAAGTCTTGAATCCACGATCCCAGCCCAGGTGGTTAGTCTTCACTTGTCCCCCAGATGTTTTCCATCCCTTGTCTCATGCTGTATTTGAAGAAATGTCTTTAGATCTGGTTTCCAGTGTACTAATTCTCTCTTCAACTATTTGCCTTCTATTTTAATTCCAATAATATTTTTTCCGTTTTAAGGATTATATTTTTAAAGATTATTTTTATGTATTTACTTGAGAGAGAGGGAGAGCACACATGAGCACAGGGTAGGGCACAGGGAGAGGGAGAGAGGATCCTCAAGCAGACTCTGCACTGAGCTTGGAGCCCAAGGCAGGGCTGGATCCCACGACTCCAAGATCATGACCTGAGCTGAAATCAAGAGTCAGACACTTAACCGACTGTGCCACCCAGGCACCCCAAAGATTGTATTTTTTAAATATGATCATTTTTTAAAACTCAGATTGTTGCCTAGTTCTTTTTCATAGTTTTTCTTTCCCTGTCTGGTATACTTCCATTTCATTAATTTATATCTGCATAAGAGACATGCTGTTACCTTTCTCTGAAAATTATCCTTTAGGAAGGGGAAGTACAGGGTGCCACAGGAGCATATGACGGCAAGCTGGACTTCACCTGGGGAGCAGAGAAGCCCTCCGCAGGCAAGATAGCATAGCTGAGCACTGAGGGGCACCCTGTCGCTTGGAGTTGTATCCAAACTGCCAGACCCTCTCCAGGCCCAACTGTAGCTCCTACAACCATTGGATACAGAATCTGCGATTGCACACCACCCCCACCACGCCCCCTGCCCTGCACCATGCAGGGGTCACCATGAGGAGGAGAAGCTGCCTCCAGGATTTCACAGCTCTTTCCACCCCATTGTCTAACACTGCTAGGGCTTGGGAGTACTCGAGGATTGTTCCATTTTCCCCCATCATACTTAAAAAACGAGAGATCGTTTTCCTCTGTTCTCAGGGCTATCATGAGCCATCCTCATCCCTGCCATTCAGGATGGGCAGCTCAAGCAACATGATCAAATGCTCAGTTTCTGGGGCGCCTGGGTGGCTCCGTTGGTTAAGCGTCTGCCTTCAGCTCAGGTCATGATCCCAGATCCAGGGATCGAGCCCCGCGTCTGGCTCCCTGCTCAGCGGGAAGCCTGCTTCTCCCTCTGCCCCTCCCCCTGCTCATGCTCTCTCTCTCTCTCTCAAATAAATAAAATCTTAAAAGAAAAAAACAAAACAAAACATTGTTTCTGTCAGAGGCCAGTAACAACTCAAGAGCTGTTTCACACAGAAAAAAATAGTTATTTGCAACAAAGGGTCTGGCTTTGCCCTCAAACTCCAGGGGCGTGCACAGCAATTCTCTACTGGGGGTTTGGGGTTTTCTGAACTCCCCATACAGCATCCCTGTCTGTCCCTGTCTGTCTTCAGGCGCGTTCGTGTGATAGAGCAGCACGTACTACAGCCCAGATACCCAAAGACCTTCTCTTGCTCTGGGCCTCACTCCAAACAGGCAGCCTTACGAGTTCCTTCCTAAGTAAGTCAGAGCAGTAAATTCAAATGTGCTGGTTGTCGTTCTCCAAAGAAGCCCATGGTCATGGCCGTAGGTCTCTTGGGGCTTGAAGAAAGATTCTGAGTATATGCTTGGAGCAGTGTCAAAGGGTTCCAGGTCTGTAAACCAGCTCAGACCTTGGAACTGGGTGAGAGGCCAGGACTCTATGATTGTGACCCAAATTAGATCTCTGCTTACCTGGCAAGTTCCGATTATGTAAATCAAATTAGGTTTTTAGCAGGCTGACCATCGATTTCATTGCTAGGGACTCCATCGAAGATCCTCACAAGTCAAAGCGTTCTATTTGCCACTGTGGGCCCGCCGCCAATTGCAGTGACCATGCCTATTGTCTCTGGCATGAAACACTGCCACTTGGCCTCTGAGATCAGGAAGTCTACTTCAGTGGCAGCATTGATCATCGTCATTTTCAGCCTGCAGAGGACACCCACTGCAAAGCTTCTGAACTTTCTGATGCGGCTGTTCCCATCAGCACATTTCACAATACCACATTGAAGGGAGTATCTTCTGGGCCCTCCTCGGGGGACACAGTCGGGAAGAAGTTTTTACAATCTTGGTGTGGAGGCCCCCACAGGATGCAAGAGAATGAGAAGGGCTGCAGTAGACTGTGTAATCGTCTCTTAAACATGCCAGTTTCCTTGCCTATGATGGCCTTGTCTGGATGTTCCTGCCCCAGGAGGAAAATGCATGCTGCTCTTGTTGAACTCAAGAGCGTCCATGTGACTTGCTTTGGCCAATAAAATGTGAGAAGCCACGTGTACCACTTCCAGGTAGACACCGTGAGCCAGTATGTGCTTTACTATGATCTCTTCTCTGTGCCACAGACCGACCATATACCAAAGTAAGTTCCATCAGCTTGGGTCCAAGGGAAGACAATATAGAACGGAGCTGTAGTTGACCTTTCATGCACATGTGGGGTGTTTAAGATACAAATGTTGTTACAAGCCACTGAGGTGTCGGGGCTATTAGCTGCTGCGGCATCCCCTAACCTATCCTGACTGATACAGCTGTAAACATTTACACAGTTTTTCCTATGTGCTCCACCACTTTACACATGTTAACTCTTTTAATTTTCAGAAGGACTCTAGGAGTCAAGTCCTATTATTACCCCACCTTCCCAGATGAGAGATTGAAGCACAGAGAGGTTAAGTAACTCGCCCAGAAACATGCAGCACTAAGATCTGAATCTGAGCAGTTGAGCTCCACGATCCATGTTCTTAATCTACTACATCACAAAAACAGAAGCAATAAAAAAATTTGATAAATTTGACTACATAAAACAAAGTTCTACATGGTTAAAAAAAAACACGATATACAAAGTCAAAAATATTAGAACAGAAGGAGACTCCCCACCAAGCAGAGAGCCCAAAGCAGGGCTCAGTCCCAGGATCACGACCTGAGCTGAAGGCAGACACTTAACCAACTGAGCCACCCAGGCGTCCCTACTTGCAATTTTAATAGATACTAAGTTACTCTCCACAAAGCCTGGGCCAATTAACCCTTCTATATTCAATACAGTAAGTGGTATTAGCAAGCTCCCTCTGCCCTTCCCTGCCACTCACGCTTTCTCTCTCTCTCAAATAAATAAATAAAATCTTAAAAAAAAACAACACTGTGGGGCACGTGGGTGGCTCAGTTGGTTGAGTGTCTGCCTCTTGGTTTCAGCTTGGGTCATGATCTCAGGGTGGTGAGATCGAGCCCCATGTGGGGCTCCATACTCAGCTGGGGTCTGCTTGGGATTCTCTCTCCCTCTCCCTCTGCCCCTGCTCATTCTCTCTTCCTTGCTCTCTCTCTCAAATAAATAAATGAATCTTTTTTTAAAAATTGCAATTACTTTGACCCAGGACTTCATTCTTTGGAAATATTTACGGATGTGAAAAATGATAAAAACACAAAGATTCTTCATGTATTGTTTTTGAAGTAGCAAAAGAATTGGAAACAATCTAAATATTCATCAATAGAGAATTCGCTAAATAAATATGGCTCAACCTCAGAGTGATTTATAAACTGGTCTTCAAAAAGAATAGGTAGTTCTTAAAATGTCAATATGGATACATTGTTGATATATTGTTAAGTGAGACTAAGGCACAGAACATTGTATGCTATTATTAGTTTTTAGAAATAATCCATTGGAGGCGCCTGGGTGGCTCAGTCGTTAAGCATCTGCCTTCGGCTCAGGTCATGATCCCAGGGTCCTGGGATCAAGCCCCACATCAGGCTCCCTGCTCAGTGGGAAGCCTGCTTCTCCCTCTCCCACTCCCCCTGCTTGTGCTCCCTCTCTCACTGTCTCTCTGTCAAATAAATAAATAAAATCTTTACCAAAAAAAGAAATAATCCATTGCTCTGGAAGGATACATACACACACACACACACACATACACACAAGGTAACCAGTTGCCTCTGCAGAAAAAAAAAATGGTGAGGGGCAGGGAGCACAGGGCAAAAGGATTTTTTATTGCATAACTTTTGGTATCTAGACATCTACATATATTACCAAAAATGATTTATTTTTATGAAGAATACTCTTTGCACCCTCACCCACTAGATAAATATCAGGTTTGTTCAGTGTTATTACTTCAATTATTGAGAATTAAAGACAAATTAACCTTGACAAGATTAACTTCTATTTGGGGGTGCCTGGGTGGCTCAGTTGGCTAAGCGTCTGCCTTTGGCTCAGGTCATGATCCTAGAGTCCAGGGATAGAGCCCCACAAAGGACTCCTTGCTCGGTGGGGAGTCTGCTTCTCTCCCTCTGCCCTTCACCCTGCTCGTGCGCATGCTCTCTCTCTCTCTCCCTCTCTCTCAAACAAATAAATAAATCTAAAAAAAAAAAAAAAGATTAACTTGTATTTAATCCTTCTTTCTTATTCTCCAGGTAAAAATATTGATTTCTACCTATAAAGAGTATGGTAGTATGGTATATGGCATTCAACTATAATATCACACCAGTTGTCCTCCAAGTGAGGAATAAGTGAAGATATTCCAAGATAAACAAAAACTGAGGGAGCCATGACCACTAGATCTTCCCTGTAAGAAATGCTCAAGAGAGTCCCACAGGTGAAATGAAAGGACACTGAACAGTAACTCAAAACCATATGGAAGGCGCCTGGGTGGCTCAGATGGTTAAGCGTCTGCCTTCGGCTCAGGTCATGATCTCAGGGTCCTGGGATCGAGTCCCGCATCGGGCTCCCTGCTCCTTGGAAGCCTGCTTCTCCCTCTGCCTCTCTCTCTCTCTGTCTCTCATGAATAAATAAATAAAATCTTTAAAAAAACAAAAAACCATGTGGAAAAATAAGATCTCAATAAAGGTAATACATGAGCAATTAAAAGTCAAGTGTTATTAAAAAAATTTTTTAAATTATTAGTGTAAGAGCTAGTATTACTGTAACTTTGGTTTATAACTCTGTATTATGTTTTGTAAACGATTTAAGAGACTAATGCATTTTAAAAGTCTTTAGTTTGGGATGCCTGGATGGCTCAGTCAGTTAAGTATCTGACTTTGGCTCAGGTCATGATTCCAGGGTCCTGGGATCAAGTACTGCATCGGGCTCCTTGCTCAGCGGGGAGCCTGCTTCTCCCTCTGTCTGCCACTTCCCCTGCTTGTGCTCTCTGTCACTTACTCTCTTTCTCTCTCTCTGACAAAGAAATAAATAAAATCTTTAAAAAAAATTTTTTTTTTAAGTTTGCGTTTGTTTTGGACACACATAGTATAAAGTAATTTGTGACCAAAAGACGGGACAGAGCTGTAAAGAAGCAGAGTTTTTGTACATTATTGAAGTTAAGCTGGTACAAATTCAAATTAAAGTGTTATAATTTTAGAATGTAAATGTAATCCCCATGGTAACCACAAAGAAAATTTCTATAGAATATACATAAAAGGAAATAAGAATTTGAACATATTACTACAAAAAGTCAAGTAAACACAAAAGAAGACAGTAATGCAAGAAATGACGGACAAAAAATTATAAGGCATAAAGAAAACAACATAATGACAAAGTCCTTCCTTAATAATTGGTTCAAATGTAAATGGATTAAACTCTCTACTCAAAAGACAAAGATTGGAAGAATGGATTATAAACACAAAATCCAGGGCACCTGTGTGGCTCAGTCAGTTAAGCATCTGCCTTCGGCTCAGGTCATGATCCCAGGATCCTGGGATCGAGCCCCGCATCAGGCTCCCTACTCAGTGGGGAGCCTGCTTCTCCCTCTCCATCTACCTGCTGCTCCCCGTGCTTGTACTCTCTCTGTCAAATAAATAAATAAAATCTTAAAAAAATAAAACACAAGATCTAAATATATGCTGTATATAAGAGACTCACTTGAGATCCAAAGACCAAACAAGCTGAAAATAAAAAGAAGATATTCCATAGGAATAATAACCAAAAGAGAGCAAGAATGGCTATATTAACATCAGACAAAATAGATTTAAGTCAAAAGAACTTACAAGAGAGAAAGAAGAACATTAAATATTAATAATAGGTTCAATACAACAAGACAATATATAACAATTACAAACATTTACACACCTAATGACAAACCATCAAAATGTTTGAAGCAAAAACTGACATAACTGAAGAGAGAGAGACAGTTCTACAGTAATAGTTGGAGACTTCAATATCCCACTCACAACAATGGATAAAACAACTAAACAGAAGATAAATAAGGAAATGAAGGACTTAACACAATAAAGCAACTAGATCTAACAGGCGTATACAGAACACTACCCAACAACAACAGAATACACATCCTCTTTAAGTTCACATGAAACATTTTCCAGGAAAACCAGTGTTAGGTCACAAATCAAGTCTCAATAGATTAAAAAAAAATAAATGTCAAAGTATCTTCTCTGGCCACAGTGGGATGAAATTAGGAACCAATAACAAGGGGTGCCTGGCTGGCTCAGTCAGTGAGTGTGTGACTCTTGCTCTCAGGGTTGTGAGTTCAAGCCCCAAGCTGGGTGTACAGATTACTTATAAATAAAATCTTTAAAAAAAAAAAAAAAAAGGAAGGAAAACAGAAAAATCCACAAAATTATAGAAATTAAACAACACACTTTTAAGCAACCGATGGATCAAAGAACTCAGAAGGGAAATTAGAAATACTTAGAGACAAATGAGGGGCTCAGTTGGTTAAGCAACCGACTCCTGATTTTGGCTCAGGTCATGATCTCAGGGTCATGGGATCAAGGCCTATGTCGGGCTTCATGCTGAAGGGGGAGCCTGCTTTGGATTCTCTCTCTCCCTCTGTCCCCTCCCCCTGCTTGTGCGCACGTTCACTCTCTTTCTCTAGGAAGGAAGGAAGGAAGGAAGGAAGGAGGGAGGGAGGGAAGGACTCAGATAGAAATGAAAGTGAAAATACAACTTGCCAAAATATGGGATGCAGTGAAGGCAGTGCAAAGGGAGAAATTTATAGCTATAAACACATTCAAAAACAAGAAAAATCTCAGATCAACAACCTAACTTTATAACTTAGAGAACTAGAAAAAGAAGAAAGAACTAAACTCAACGCTAGCAGAATGAAGGAAATAATAAAGACTACAGCAGAGATAAATGAAATTGAGACTAGTAAATGGGGCACCTGACTGGCTCAGTTGTGAGAGTCGCATGCTTGATCTCAGGGTTGTGAGTTTGAGTTCCACATTGGGTGTAGAGATTGTTTAAAAATAAAATTTAAAAAAATTAATTCAAAATGGACCAAGGGCTTAAATCTAACACAATAAAGACTAAAACAATAAGACTAAAAAAAAATAGTACAAAAGCTTTACCACACTGGATTCAGAAATGATTTCTTGGATAGGTCAGCAACAACAAAAATAGCCAAATTGGATTTCATGAAAATTAAAAAAATTTGTGTATCAAAAGACACTAGCAACAGAGCAAAAAGGCAACTCACAGAATGGGAGAAAATATTTGCATATCATATATCTGATAAGAGATTAATATGCAGAGTATATAAAGAACTCCTAAAACTCAACAACAAAAAACAAACAACCTAATTCAAAAATGGGTAAAGGATTTGAATAAACATTTCTCCAAAGAGGATATACAAATGGCGAGCAAGCCATGAAAAGATATTTGACGTCACTAATCAGCAGGGAAATGCACATCACAACCACAAAAAATATCAGCCCATACCCAGTAGGATGGCTTCTCCTGAAAACACAAAAAATAACAAGTGTTAGCCAGGATGTGGAGAAATTAGGACCCTTGTGCACTACTGGTAGGAATGTAAAATGGTACAGTCACCACGGAAAACAATATGCAGTTCCTCAAAAAAAAAAACCAGAATTACCATATGATCCAGCAATTCTACTTCTGGGTGTATACCCAAAAAAATTGAAAGCAGGGTCTCAAAGAGATATTTGTACACTCACGTTCATAGCATTACTCACAACAGCTAAAACATGGAAGCAACCCAAGTGTTCATTGACAGATGAAAAGATAAACAAAATGTGGTCTACACACATAATGGAATATTATTCAGTCATTAAAAGGAAGGAAATTCTGCAATATGCTACGATGTGGATGAAACGTGAAGACATTACGCTAAGTGAAATAAGTCAGTCACGAAAAAACAAATACTCGGGCACCTGTGTGGTGCAGTCGGTTAAGCAACTGACTCTTGGTTTTGGCTCAGGTCGCGATCTCAGGGCCATGAGATGGAGCCTCCTCTCGTCATCGGGCTCTGGGCACAGAGTCTGCTTAAGACTCTCTCTCCCTCTGCCCTTCCCCCCATGCGCGCACACTCTCTCTTTCAAATAAATAAATAATCTTTTTTAAAAATGCTGTATGATTCCACATATCAGGTGCTTAGGGTAGTCAAAATCACAAAAACAAAGTATAATGGTGTCTGCTGGAGGGTGGGAGGAGAGGAGAATGGGGAGTTTCATTTAATGGGTATAGAGTGTCCATTCTTCAAGATGAAAAGAGTTCTGGAGAGGGACGGTGGTGATGGTTGCAGGACAAGATGAATGTACTTCATACCACACAATTATACACTTACATGGTAAATTCATTTTATGTGTATTTTACTATAATGTTTAAATATTAATCTCAGCCTGAATGGAACACGAGCTGACAGAGGTTTTGATTTCTTTGAGCATCACAGAGAGACTCGGTGAATAAAGCAATCCGTAGGAAACCCCACCCACTGTGTTCTTATCCCAACTATCACAGGCTCTTTGGTGACCTTGGGATAACACACATAAGCATCCCAGAAGTAATAAGCAAATCTTAGAAGGTTGCTTCCATTTAACACAACAAGTATTTACCGAATTATCTACCATGGGCAAATTATCAGGTTAAAAAAGCACACAGTAGTACAGCAAATTAAAGCAGGGATATAATTAAGAATGAAGTCTGCCAGCGGCCTTAAGCAGTCCTTGGATGTTTGGAACTCTGGCCCTAACTGTAGGATGTGGATACCTTTTAAGTCTAGAGTATTCATCACTCACACACACACATTCAGTGGAGACAAGCAATAACTTATATTCAGTCGGCTTCCCTTCCCATAAAGTACTGTGGAATGCTGGGGTGCCCGGGTGGCTTAGTCAGTTGAGCAACTGACTTTTGGTTTGGGCTCAGGTCATGATCTCAGGGTCCAGGGATGGAGCTCCCACTGGGGCTCAGCGGGGAGTCGGCTTGAGATTTTTCTCTCTCCCTCTGCCCCTCCCCCAACTCATGCTCACACACACACACTCTCTCTCTCTCAAATAAATAGGGGTGCCTGGGTGGTGCAGCCCGTTAAGTGGCCGACTCTCGGTTTCCACTCAGGTCATGATATTGGGGTCATGGGATTCAGCTCTGTGTCCGGCTCTGCGCTCAGCAAGGGGTCTACTTAAGTTTCTCCCTCTTCCTCTGCCCCTCCCCACCTCTAAAATGAATAAATAGATATTTTAAAAAATAAAATCTTTTTTAAAACAAGAATTGTAGAGTGTTTCAGAAATATATTTGCAATGTATTTGTAATAATATTTGCAATATATTTGTAATAATTAATTACAATTAACGAAGCAAAACCTCTTAAGAATGTAGCTGTCTCTACCATATAATGCAATGAAACAGTGTAACTTGAAAGTCAGTATGGTCAGAGAAAGACTAAGAATTATGTAAAATAACCCAGGAGTTTAGAGGTTAAGTCCACAGCCCACATGATGCACTCTTTATAGAGGTGTCCCCCTACTGTCAAAAAAAAAAAAAAGAAAAAAGGCTAAATTGTTTTTTAATCACAGAAGTATTCAGTATGTTGAATAGAAAGCAAGTAGTTAAAAACTGAAGTAAACAGCAAAAGTTTCCCATCATCCTTATTAGCTCAATTTTAAGTTTGACAGACATTTAATATACTTTTAGAAACATTATATACTTAAAATATAAATCAAGTATTATATATACTGCAACTCCCACTTCCCCCACTTGCCATAAATCGGACATCTGTATCCCAAGCTAGTCCTTTTTGCATTTTGGGTTAATATCTTGTTTTAAATTACAAAATACAGGCTTTTGAGAAACCAAAACCTATAATTATGTATAAGGAAAATATTTCTAATTCTTTCTACCCTATGATGGTCAAATTTTGTGTCAAGTTGGCTAGGCCACGGTGTCATCGTATGGCAAACACTAGATGTCGCTGTGAAGATATTTTGTAGATGTGAGTACCATCCATAATCAGTTAACTTTAAGATTACACTCCATGATATGGTGGGCCCTGTCTAATCAGTTAAAGGCTTCAAGAGAAAAAAACAAAACAAAACTGAGGTTTCCTGAAGAAATTCTACTTCAAGACTGTAACAGAGGGGCGCCTGGGTGGCTCAGTCATTAGGCGTCTGCCTTCTGCTCAGGTCATGGTCCCGGGGTCCTGGTATCGAGCCCCGCATCGGGTTCCCTGCTCAGCGGGAAGCCTGCTTCTCCCTCTCCCAGTCCCCCTGCTTGTGTTCCTCTCTCTGTCTCTCTCTCTGTCAAATAAATAAATAAAATCTTTTAAAAAAAAAAAAGACCATAACAGAAATCCTGTCTGAATTTTCAGTCTGCTGGCCTGCTCTCCTGATTTCAGACTTGCCAATCCCCCACAGCTGCATGAGCCTATCTCTTAAAATAAATCATTTATGTATACACACACAGACACATACACACCCTGCTGGTTCTGTTTCTCTGGAGAACTCTAATACACACCCTTTAAATCCATTCCCTACAAGCGTTAAGTTTGCTTTTTCCCTAAGAAACGAGTCCACGGTATATACGGGAGCCTGCATCTTAACTTTTTCCTACTTAATAACCTATCATGGACATCTTTCCAAGTCAGTAGGCTGAGATCTAACTCATTCTTCTCAAGAGCAACATAGTAAGCCATTGTATGGATTATTATTTAAGCAAGGGACATACAGACATATAGGTAGTTTCCAGATTTTTTTGCTCTTCATTCTATTATTTGCATCAAGCTTTCAAGAAACCTATTTATATACACTGCCCTTGTCTTGTATTCCTATGTTTTGCTTCAGAATGGATCTAGTTATAATCTACCAAATAAATTGTGTCTTATTTTCCCAGCTGCCAGTTTAGAAATAAATCACCTGGATTAAAAGCCAAATGTGTCTTAACAGGTACCATAATGCGCATGAGGGTTCTACTGTCCACAGGCCTTTGAGAAATGCCAGCAGCCAGTGGATCTCACTAACCTTCATATGAAGTCAATCCTGTACATCATTTAATCTCTCAGGTAAGAGAACTGAGAAAGCGCTCCTTTTTCCCCGACTCTCTTTTTTTTTAATAAACCACCATGTTTAATTCAAATGTTAATAAGACAGGCACCTAGAAAAAAATATATATGTTTTTTATAATCTTATGGATGAGGTTTTTTTATTTTTTAATTTTAATTTTTGTTTAATTAAGCTTTATGCCCAATGTGGGGCCTGAACTCACGACCCTGAGATCAAGAGTCACATGCTCCACCAACTGAGCCAGCCAGGCACCCCAAAAAATATTTTTCAGTGAAAAAATTAATGACCTAGATTTGCGTGTCATCCCCTGGCTCTTCTATGCCAACCAGAGGTGCCTTCGCCTGATCCACAGTTAGCAAAACATCCCAGCCCGTCTCTAGCCAACACCAAACACTGGAAGGACTGAGGGAACCTGAAGGCGCAAGGCACTCATGTCATCACCCTGGTGTTCTGCATCTCTGAGGGACCTTGCCGAGCCAGTCCATGAATCAAAGTCACTGGCCTCTACTGGGCTACAGAGGATTTCATATAGTGGGAGGTCACACAGGTGTCCAGGCAATTAAGATGATGATCCTGGGGCGCCTGGCTCAGGCGGTAGCGCATGAAACTCTTGATCTCAGGTTGTAAGTTCGAGCCCCACGTTGGGTGTAGAGATTACTTTAAAATTAAAAAAATAAAAATAAAAAGATGACCCCAACAACTTCTCCATGAGGAGAAATGTCTGTAGCCACCTTTACAAGTCCCATTTATTTCTACTCCAACCTTCTGGACTCTTTGGAGCTTGTCTTTGTTTAAAGGTCTCTATCCAAAATAACCACAAATCATTTGGATCATTATGTATTATTCTAGTTTATTAAACAATGAACAAGGTTTATGCCACATATTCCAACAATGCTTAAATAAAGAGCTTGAGATATAAAGGCTTATGAAAAATGTACAGTCTTTACATAATACATACTATTTCTAGCGCATGAATAAATATAGAGAACAGGAGCCATTTTTATATCACAGATCAGCAACACTCAGCATCGATGATCACACAAATCCACAAGCAAACAAACAAAATCCATTATCTTCATTTTAGTCATAAAAGCTAAAAATCCTTTTGCCACATTTAAGCAACATCCAAGGGGGTTGGGGGACTTGTAGTCACACCCCCGAAAATAAGGGGACTGAGTCTCCAAGCCCTTAAGTTCTCTCTTGCATGAACTCCTTCAGGAAGCAGAAAAACCAGAACAGGTTAAGATCCTGTTCTATAGAACATGTTTAATAAATCGACACTGGAGAAAGACTCCATTTTTGTCTTAAAAATATGATCAAGTTTTATAGTGAGGTTCGAGCTTCTTTTCATCCTGGTATGAACATGTACATAATTTGAATAATTGATACAATGAACGTTGCATGACGTTGACTCTTTACTTGGTTTTCAAAATGGACTTGCTTCTACTGTTTTAGAAATTATATGTACACTTAAAAAATATAATGTTTTCTTCATTAAAAAAAAAAAAAAAAGTGGTGCTTAAAAAGTAATCCTTTAAACTCAAGGAACTCAAAAGTGAAAGCCTTTCTGAGAAAGCCCTGACCAGGTTAATGGAATGTTTTGGTAGGAAGAAAAAAAAAATCTCCGTCTAAAAATACGGTTCAGTACCAGGAGCAGGGCCCAAGTGAGCTCAGCTCTGCAGTCACATCTAGAGTGGGCCCGGGGATCTGGACTTTCAACTAAGTCTTTAATCAGTTAACACCTAGACGCCATTCTACCACTTCTTCCTTTCTCTTCTTAATGACTTTGTCTCTAGTTTGGAAATAACAATTCTGCCTCGCAAAATCTTTTTTGAAGTAGACATTAATAAAGAAGGCAACGTGAAAGTGATTGGCAGGAAAACGGCTCGATCCCCCAAAAAAACCTACACTCCTTCGATTCTGGGTTCAAGGGAGGCGGTGACCCACGGTGAGAACAAACTGGGAACCTGCCTGGCTAATACTGCAGAAGGGTCCACCCCAGAGCCCCTGTCAGTGTGTATTCAGTGTTCTCAAACAGTAGAACCGAAGGTACCCAAGTAACTATGTCCCCTTCCCTGGGCTGTCTTCTAGAAGTGTAAAGTTCTTCAGGCTCTTGGAGTCACTTTTTATGAAGGCAAGAAAGAAGAGGGAGAATGATTTTTGTTGTCTTTGGAGAAAGAAAGGAAGAGACTATACACCTCTTTCAGAAACTGGAAAACAGGTGCAGCACTAAAGAGATAGTTTCTAAAATTTCAAGCAAGTGTTTTCCATCCAAAACCAAACAGGAAGTCCGAGACAGGACATATCTTAATAGACAGAACCCGAACTAAAGTAAAAACTGAAAAATCTGGAAAAATCAACTCTTCTATTCACTCGCAACATCTTGCTAAAGGAAAACATAATAAAACTGTAGCTTAGACTGTGTTCTCTCTTTTCACAAGGCCTTTGGCGAGAGCCTTTGCTGGGGATTCCAGCGAGAATCCTGTCACGAAACCACTCTCTTCTGTACACCAGGCCGTTGATGCCAGGATTCTGGCGGGACGACAGCATGGCTGAGGCCCAACGCCTACCCTCCAGGCAGGTACTAGCAGCTACTCTTGTCTTCATTTGACCCTCAACAGCAAGAGGCGTTATTATCCCCATTTTACAGACTGGGAAATAATAAACTTTGCTAAAAATCGGAGCAAACTGCTAACATTACCTAAGACTGAACCGCAGCTGCCTCAAAGATCTTCCATCAACGTGGATCCTGCCGTGTTCAAAGCCAACACATCCCACCGTCATGGGTTTAGAGATCAATACTTTGTAACAACTCCTCACAAAGGTCAAGCCTTCAAAGGCTGAAAATCACTTACTGTAAGCGAAGGATCCTGCCGAAATCGGAAATTATAAAGCAGTGCAATATTCCAAGGATCTATTTCCTCCTGCACTGTTTACACCTGGAGTTGAAAGGTTGTGAAATTTCTTCAGCTGACAAGAAGCGATAGTCCCCACAAGTTCAGGAACAATAACACCCTCTTGGAGGCTCCATTCCACGGTTCCTGTGAGCTTCTCCAGAGCAGTCTGGCATTCTCAGCTGTGAGCTGAGACACAACAGGGGCTCCTCTCCCCTGAAGAAAACAACACACAGTTCCTGATCTTCTCGCAAGTTTTCTTTAGCAAGAAACATGCGTTCCACACGCAGTCGTGGAGTCGAAGGGCACTTGCATGGTAAGGACTAGCGTTCGGATGCTCGTTTCTAGCATGAAACATCTGAGGCACGGCTGCCCACACACAGCAACTGGAACTAACCCCATCCTCATCTGTTGCTCACGCTTCAGAATCTGCGATGAACCAAGCAGTGAGAAGCAGCGTGACACGCAGGAAGCTTTATTGTTTCGGAAGGGAGCCTTTGCAGAGCGCCGTCTCAGGCAGCCTTGACTTGTCACAAATCCAATTTCTTCAACTGCTCATATGTCACAAAGAACTGCAGTTACTGGTTAAGGCTGACAAAGAAGATGCTGTCTTAACAACATGGACACGTGAAAACAGACTCACAGACAGCACATGTAACAGATACGTCTGGGCAGACCACGTGCCTTGGACAGGATTGAACATGAGGGGCTCCATCCTTACCCACCTCAAAAGGTCTTCCCATGAGCCTTCCCAAGGTCAGCCTGGAACAGAACCACCACAGCAGAGATATCTCTAAATCCCCTCACACCAGCTCCCAGAGCCTCTTCGAAGATGACATCCCCCCTGACTAGCTCTGGCGATCGCTGCGCTGGGCAGACTTTCCAGAACAGTGAATTCTGTGTGAGACAGAAAGACAGCAAGCCCTGGGAAGCTCTCCCCAAGGGTCACGGCGAGGCAGGCCTTCAGCAGCGGGCAGGCGCAGGTAAAGAGAAACGGGGATGGTGAAAACCACATTCCCTTCTTTATAATTCTGCCCTTCCGTGTCTAGTGAACCGCCGCTTCTTTCCTCCCTCCCACTTTGGCATACAGGAAACAGTGCTAATCGGCCAAATAATTCAGGAGCTAATTCCCGTTTATCTGCAGGCACTCTCTAAAATAAGCGTTCTAGAACACTGCTGCCAAACCGCATCCTTCCCAAGGGCGGCTAGGGATATCAAATCAATCCCTGTCTCTCTCTCTACTCATAAGTATTCTCAGCTTCGAAAACTGAGTCTGAATAGAAATCTGTATTGATGTCAGTCCCTTTCAATAACACCAGCACTAAACCAAGAGTCATATAGCCCAGCACAGAGGTTGTATACCTGCTGAGACAGAAACTGAATCATTATTTCTTAGAATCAGAGGAACTCAAAAGAATAAGAAGCCACTTCTAAATTATCATTAATAACATGACAATTTATACAATCCTCTTTTAGCTACATCTTTCTTCAGATGTACTGCGACAGAAAAGGATACAATGATATTCCAAGGACCAAGTCTCAACCAATTTGGCCAAAATCCTTTATACAGAGCAAAAAACCCTTCATTCTTCCATGTCTGTTATAAGGCGGGGGGGTGGGGAGGAGACAAGTTAACTTCCAACTTTCCAATTAGGTCAAATGCGTTCATAATTCATTAGTAGCCAGACTGAATGATCTACTTTTCTTTAAAATAAAATCCTGTTTGGGGCGCCTGGGTGGCTCAGTTGGTTAAGCAACTGCCTTCGGCTCAGGTCATGATCCTGGAGTCCCGGGATCGAGTCCCGCATCGGGCTCCCTGCTCAGCGGGGAGTCTGCTTCTCCCTCTGATCCTCCCCCTCTCATGCTCTCTGTCTCCCATTCTCTCTCTCAGATAAATAAATAAAAAATCTTTAAAAAAAAAAAAATCCTGTTTGAAAAGACTGTCTAAAACCTCATTGCCCTCTGCCTCTTCTTGCTCTTTAAAGGATTCTGCATGGGAGAAGACAAAGGCTCCGTGTCAAACCAGCCCACGCCAAAGCAGGCAAACGGCCACTGAAGGAGTGAGAAATGAGACTGAATCCCAACTGGAGTCTCTTGCCTCCTGGTCCCGTGCGCTCACAAGCAGGTGGGAAATAAAGAAGTGAAGCAATGGTGGTAAAGACCTAATTCGGACCACCACTACTTCACGTCACTGGGTGGATAAAAACACGCATCTCTGCTCCGCTGAAGCAGCCCTTGAAATCTAGGCCGTGCCAGCATCACGCCCGAGGGCAGGAACAGCAAAGCAGGCCCGGATCCTCGGCTGCCAGCAATCTAGTCGGGGAGACAGCTGCAAACTCGCATCCCCTCGTGAAGAGGAGGCCCCACTGTTTAAACTGAAAATTACAGGAAGAGCGATGTGTTCTTCTGAGAGATGTCTGAATGAATGATATTCGTTCCAATAGGACTCGAGAGGAGGGAGATACACTGGAAGGAGACACAGTTCCACTGTGATGGCAGAAAATCTGACTATTTTCTCTCCCTTTACAGCAGAGCAGCGGTATAAACGAAATACACTTTCATTTCTAAAGATTCATTTAGATTCTGTATTTATCAAAGTTACCCCAGTGTGGCCCAAACTGGGTACCATCCCAGGGCTTTAGAGCATCATTCATGTTCGTTATAATAGCCCCCAAAATTTAGTTATTTCTCCGGTTAAATAGATGTATACAAATAAGTGTGTGTGTGAATATGTATGTCTATATTCACACAAAAACACACACACACACACACATTTGGGGGGCAGTTTTGATGATTGAAACAAACCACTAGAATATTGAAGATTAAGTAAAATAAACTTGCTCATTTCGTAAGTGTCCCTTATTATTATTAATTATACTAACAAGGCTTACTACACATGAATCCAAGCACTACGCTGTTTTGTAGGCATCATCTCAATTTTTTACAATAATTCTATGACATACGTGCTATTATTGTCCCATTTCACTTATGAGGAAACTGAGGTATGGAATCTGGTATCTTGACCAGTCACACAATCACAAGTGACAAACCCACAGGTTTGTCTTGCTCTAACCCTTGTGTTTGTCATCGTGATAAGAAAACTCTTCAGAGGGGAACAAGTAAACTAAGGAGCTGTGAAAGGACTTCAGGACCCTGCCCAGGGGCACACCCACGCTCACCTGTAACAAGCAGTCCAGGGTACCTGTGTGGCCAGAACACCTGCCATCCCGAAGGACTCTCTGATTCATCATCCGTGTTCTCACAACGTCGACGGGGTTGGAGGCCAGCGCCCCAGCCAGACCACAGGTGAAGCTTGAGCTATGAAAAAAATACCAAGGGAAAAACAAACAGTTCGGCACCGCTGAGCCACAACCACCACCATCAGAAGCAGGAAGCAGCCTCCTCCCAAATGACGCCAAAGTGACATGTAACAAGAGGAAAGGTTTCCAGGAGGAGGTCCGTCACTAGAGCGCTGCACGAACTTCTTAAATGTGGCACTCATTAGAGTGGCCTACAAATTCCGGCCCCGACTAAGAATACCTTTGAGGTTCCGGAATGTCAAAGAATCGTAGAAACATGAAGGAATGTCCTCCAACGATGATCTAGTGCATCTATTTGCTATAAGCAGGACTCAGAGTAATTTTTCAGCCCTATCATAACCGTACTGCTCTTGGAGAGCAGAGAAAAAGACGTTGTCACTGTAATGCCCTCCAGGGGCCTCTGGGTCTACGAAACCTTCAGTCTCACAAGACTAAGACCACACCTGGTATCAATCAACTCAGGGCGGGGTTTCTCAACTTCCACACTCCTAACATTTTGGGACCAGGCAAGTCTCTGTCGTGGGGGGCCGACCTGTGCACTGTAAGCTGTTGGCTTCTACCCAGCAGGTGCCAACAGTACTCCCCAATCCTAACAATCAGAACAGTCTCCAGAAATTGTCAAAGGTCCCTTGAGAGGCAAAATCAGCCCTCAGTGGATGAAACCACGATACATCCATATTAACCTGCAGCTATTTAAAAATACATGAAATTTGTTTGTACTGACATGGAAAGATATTTGGAATATATTATTAAATTTAAAAAAGCAAGTAAGAACAGCAAATACTGCGTGGTACCACTTATATGTGGAATCCATAAACAAAAAACAGAACCCGTAGAAACAGAGTAGAAAAGTGTTGCAAGGGGTGAGGGATGGGGGAAATCGGAAGAGGTTGGTAAAGGGGCATAAACCTTCAGCTCTAAAATGAACAAGGTCTGAGGATTTAACATATAACAGGGTGACTATAGTTGATAACACTATCATATAACTGAAATTTGCTAAGAGAGCACAAGTTAAATGTTTTCACACACACACACACACACACACACACACACAAAAGGATAAATGTGTGAGGTGATGGATGTGTTAATGAACTCTGGGGGCAGATCCCTTCACATTGTGTATGCCTATCAAATCATTATGTCATACGCTTTAAATAGCTCACAAGTTTGTCAGTTATACCTCAATAAAGCTAAAAAATTAAAATAATATAAATAAAAAGTAAGAGAATGTTAAGCATGATCTTGCTTGTGTAACACGTACACATAATATACGTTTATAGACATATTTGCATGTGCCTGAAAACCAAGCTGTTGACCATGGTTACCTATGTAAACAGATACGGACTTTCACTTTTTCTTGGTTCACTTCTGAATTATAATTTTTCAAGTATGAGAATACTTTTATAATAAAACTTTAAAATTTCTATATATTTATAGCAAATTGCCACCCTGAACTCATGGATCCCTAAAATATCATTTTTTTTAAATCTCTAAACATGGGCGCCTGGGTGGCTCAGTTGGTTAAGCATCTGCCTTCGGCTCAGGTCATGATCCCAGGGTCCTGGGATCGAGTCCCGCATCGGGCTCCCTGCTCAGCAAGGAGTCTGCTTCTCCCTCTGACCCTCCCCCCTCTCATGCTTTCTCTCTCTCATTCTCTCTCTCAAATAAATAAATAAAATCTTTAAAAAAAAAAAATCTCTAAACATACAGGAAGTGGGTATACACAGTGTCTCCCATTAGGCCCGAGAGAATCAGATGCTTCTTGGTGAGGTCATAGACCGGTAGCTCCACGCCGACAACGATGGCAGCCCTCTGGGCCGTAAGGGACACGCCCTGGGTAAAAATATGAATAACCAAGATTCAGACATCTCTCCATGGAACAGGCCTTGAAAAAAACTACAGAGTGAGAGAGTAGAAAAGACCAGAGGGTAAAGAACTCAGAAGCTCCCGTGCCCAGTTCTGATCTGGCACTAACCGTATGACCTTGGCCAGACCCTGGCCAGGCCAAGTCGCCTCACAGAGGCTCCGGTTTCCTAGTACATACTGAGAAGACTCTACCGGATGACCTTTAGGGTCTATTCTGTGAACTGACGGTGACTGGACTACCAGGGAACAGCACTCCATACCAGCGCCTGCCTATTAACGGTCTTCACTTAAGGACCAGGAAAATACACAGATCAAAAAATCCAGCGTAACTATAACCTAGAAAACCCTTCTCCAACAGAATTTTTTTTTCAAGTAAACAAACGAAAAAGTGCTCAATCTTCACAGAATTTCTTATGCATGAATCAATCAAAAGGCACTTTAAAACTATGATATATTCTTTGTATTCCCATTTCACAGGTAATGAAATTAAGAAAGAAAGTAACTTCGAGGGCGGACGTCACTCTTCTTCCCGTACACCATTTTGACATTCGGATTAAATAAGAGGATGGAAATAGGAAAAATAAATTCAAAGAAGGAAAACGGGGAAGAACTAAGTAAGGAAGTTGGCTCTGTTTTGCGGACTTACCTTCCACAGTCCCCTTGCTCCCTCTTGCTGGTAAATGTTAATGAAGTTGCCTATCATTCCACCTTGAAAGGTGCTGCTTTGTGCTTGCATCCGTATCTAGAGATTATTTTAAAGACGAACATGAGAAGGAAAGCACATTTCTGTCCGAATGTAGACTTCTGAAAATCATTCAATCTGTTGTTTACTAACCATTGAAAGAATCGCAGTATAAATAGGACTGTAATGCTAGTTTAAAACGCCCTTTGTAGGATTTATAAGGATTTAACATTCATAAGGATTGGTTCTGAGGCACTTTGGAATCAAAAAATGGATTTTTAAAAGTAGTCTTTTGAAAAGGAAAGAAAATGACATATTTCCTTGTAAGTTACTGAACAGGAAAGAGAATGTGATGGTATGCTAAGATTTCACATAATTGATAAGAGTATCCAGCACACTTGGCAGCACTAAGCATGGACAAGCATATTTCTTAAATTAGTTACTTCAAGCCACTACTATCTCCAACCAGCTGAACCAAAAGGTATGCAGGCGAGCCGAGCACGAGATGACCACATGATGCCCGTCACACTCTGTTACACTTGAACTTACAAATAAACTTGACAACGGCCGTGGAATTCAAAGGACCGAGATTCCAACATAAAAATAATGTTTGATGTAGCTCTCTACATTTTTTAAAGGGTTTTTTCTCACTAAAAATTGGTACCTTATTTTTGTTTAGGGAGCAATTATCTCTAACTTCTAAAAGAAAGTGTTACTGCCATGCTAACATGGGAAAATAAACCAAACTACGGGAACTGCCTTTCTATGAGCCCCGACAAATGTTTCAGGTATTAAGAGGCGTACGGATATTTTTCTCCACTTTTCCCCAACGAAATCCTAGCAAAAGCACCTTCACCGTGCCGAGGTGTAGCACACTCCGCATACTGCTGCAAAAAACTCAGATGTTCGTCAGAATCTCCTATTAGAGTGAAGGCTCTGAGGGCAGGGTCCTTATCTTACTCATTTTTGGATTCTAAGCATGTAGTACATCAACTGGTAGAAGGTAGAAGCAGTGAACACTGGTTAACTAATAGGAACAAAAAAGGAGAGGGAGGGACAGAGACAAACATCCTAAGAGCACTGAAAAAGCAAATCCTGGGCGCCTGGGTGGCTCAGTCGGTTAAGCATCTGCCTTCGGCTCAGGTCATGATCCCAGGGTCCTGGAATCGAGCCCCACATCGGGCTCCCTGCTCAGCTGGGAGTCTGCTTCTCCCTCTCCCCACTGCTCATGCTCTCTCTCTCTCATTCTCTCTCTTTCTCTCTCAAATAAATAAAAATTAAAAAAAAAAAGAAAAGGAAAAGTAAGTCCTGCCTAATTTCTATTTTGCTTAATTAGTTTATTTCCTCGTCTTTTTCCAGAAAGGATCTAAGGAGGCTGTATCCCTGGTATCGGCCACAAGGTCGTCCGATGCGTTATGTCTAACTGTGGTAAGGACATATTTCCATTCGTATTTCCTGAAATCAAGTTAACAGGTAACATCACGCGTTCAGAAATGGTCATTAGGGAGCAGATTTGTGGAGAACTTGCAGCCCATCCATTTTTAATGAACCAATAAAACCTGGAAGATTTTCAATGAAAAATGAAATTCAAATGTATCCAAGCCCAAATTTTTTTTCTGCTTAATCGCCAAAAACCTTGTCTCCACAATGAGCTCTACTTTTGAGTTCCTCTGTATCAGTGGGAAATCCATCCAGTGGATGTTTCTAAGTTAGAGTCTTCATGGCACTTAAATTATAAACAAGTTCACACATACAGTGTATGTTATATTTGCAGCTTTTCATTATCTGAATGTTGTTCTCAATAAGAAAATGTGGGGTATGCCTATAAGATATGGATCGTACTGCTTACTTTCAAAACATCAGTTGGATTAGCGATGGTTGAGGATACGACTCCAGAGAGAATTCCACACACCACATTTATCAGTAGAGTTTCATCTATAAACAAACACATATTATTCAACTTTTCGTATACACAGAGCTCTTCATATCAGTCGCTCAAATATAGGTGTAACTCGTTTACATGTCACTTGTACATCTTTAGAGAAAAGTAAAATTTCTGCTTTATGAATAAAGCAATTTTTTAAAGATTTTTTATTTTTTTTAAATAATCTCTATACCCAATACGGGTCTTGAACTTAAGATCCTAAGATCAAGAGTCGTATGTTCCACTGACTGAGCCAGGCACCCTTGAATCAAGCAATTTTTAAAATATCAGGAATTTTGCTGGCTTAACAGGATTTTGCCTAGCAAAATGACTTGATATCCAAAAAAGGAATGTGAATTATCATGCAAAATGAACAACCATGTACCAATTCACTTTTGTGTGTGTAAATGCAGACCACTGTAGTAATTAAGATGAGGTATATCCCACAGGAGAATAAAAAAGATACACTCCTGGGGCCCCTAGGTGGCTCATTTTGGTTAAGCGTCCAACTCTTGATTTTGGCTCAGGTTATGATCTAAAGGTCCTGGGATCGAGCCCCATGTCAGGGTCCATGTTCAGTGGGGAGTCTGCTTGAGATTCTTTCTACCTGCCCTTCCCCCCACTCGTGTGTGTGCATGTTCGCTCTCTCAAATAAATAAATAAATCTTAAAAAAAAGAAAAGAAAAAAAAGATACACTCCTAGGAGATACCGAGAAGATAAAAGTTTTAAAGCACACTGTATATATTTAATGTGAAATATACTGAAGTGCTAAAGCATCTTAGCTCCTGTTGACCACTCTCATATAACAGCTGACT
Source organism: Halichoerus grypus (assembly GCF_964656455.1). Lineage (NCBI taxonomy): Eukaryota > Metazoa > Chordata > Mammalia > Carnivora > Phocidae > Halichoerus > Halichoerus grypus. Next base: position 55,181,278 of record NC_135715.1, on the reverse strand, counting down.
AGCACTCGTCCCATTGTAAAAAAAAGAAAAAGTTCTACGGATTAAAGCAAAGTCACAGAGACAACTAGCAATAGAGTATTAGAATTCAGTTCTTAATACTAAGAAGGGTATTAACTGCTTTCCTGAAAAAACAGGTTATAATTCCTGATTTTAGAAATTTTTAAGTTGGCTCAAACTATAATAACACACCCCCTAGTCTGGGTGTTTTGGAGATGAGGATAACTAAATATTTGTTAAGATTGCTCTTTTAACTGTCACTCCCCTAAGTTCAGCTAAGAATGATGTGCTTTAAGCACCATTCATTCAGACTTTACGTCCAGAGTTCTCCTCAGCAGTAGTAAAGTCCCAATCAGGCTCAAGAAATTCTGATCTCACCTTGACTAAAAAGACACACAACCCCCCACCTCCTGTCCACAGGTGGAAAAGAGATTCCCCACTCACCTTCTGGGTGTTCAACAAACAGCCGCTTCAAGCTCTGGTAAATGCCTATCTTGATAGTGCCGTAGGAAGCCTGGCGTAACATCGCAGGGGCAATCCTGTCAAACCAACGTACAAAAGGACAAAGAAATCCTAAAAATCACTTTAAATCCTCTAGAAGACACACACACACACACACACACAGAAGCAACCACATGTGCCTTCCACAATCAAACTACGCTAAACCAGATTTCTCACAATTCAAGATCCAACAAAAATATAGCTGGGTTCAGTTAAATTTGTGCCAATTACTAGTTCACGAAGTGAAAGCTCAGCCCCTTGTAGTTATCCTTAATGAAAAGTTAAGTGAATATGGAATTCTAATCTGCTCACCGGTGTTCAAGGGAAAAGGCTCTCCTTGCTCGGGACAAAGCGCCCGGTGAAATCTGCCCTCTGCAAGCATCTAGCATTCTTCCACTGCTGCTCTGGAGCTCATCTCCCACCTTGTTGGAGGCCCTGTTCCGGTCATTTCCTCTCCCTCTCTTAGCCTTCTGGACACCAGAACCACCCTGGGGCAGTTATCCGCCCGCTGTTCCTGCACTTCCCACCTCTTCTCCAAATGCAGTCTGCCTTCCCTCCCCCTCTCTCCATCAAAACTGCCCTCAGTTGAGGTGACCGGTTGACATCTCTGTCACTAAATTAAATGATGTGTTCCACTTAGTAGCTTACACAACCTCTCTGTGGTATTTGCTACTGTCCACCCTCTGTCCTCCACGCAGCGACCTCCTCCCTGAGCTCCGTAACATCCCCCTCTCCTGTTTGTTTCCTTTTCTCCACAGCCTCCTACTTCTGTCATCTGGGGGATCCCCAGAATTCCATCCTGTGCTTCCTTCTCTCCCCACTCTCCACACATTCCCATGCTTCCACCACTGTCAGAGACTCAGGACGCCTAATTCCTGCTTCCAACACGGATCCAATGATGCATTTCCAACTGCTTCATAGATTTCTCAATGCGCATGTCCTATCCCCAGCCCACCTCTGGATCCAGAGTCCCATACTGAACTCACTATCCTCCCGCTCCAACCAATCAGCTCTCCTCTCTGTTTCCCAGACTAGGGAATGGAAGCTCCATCTACATTTTGGCCCAAACCAGAAATCAAGACATTAGCTTTGTCCCCTGCTTCCTCCACACCCCCTCACATATTAGGTCCCATAATATGTCAACCCTACGCCCTAAACAGCCTGTCTTCTTTCTCTCTGTCCCCAACACAACACCTCTGTTCAGATCCTGCTTCCAGCGTGACAGCCTACTTCCAGTGTCATCAGTCTTTCATCCCGTCTCCCCAAGACAGGCCGGCTTCTCTTCACCATGGAAACCCTATCCTGTCAGTCTCGCACTTAAAGCCCCCCCGGTAGCTTCTGCCCACCACAGGCATAGCAAACTCAAGTGCCGACAGCGCCAGGCAGATGCCTTAAGTGAGTGACGCAGGCTGGGTCCAACTGCACACACATACACCGCGTGAGAGGCAGAGGTTTCAGGAAACCAGAGAAGCCCTCCTTGATGCCTGCTCCTATTATCCTAAGTGAATGAATGAGGGCCCAGATGTTGACTTTTTCCAAGAAAATGGAATCCCAGGTTTCTGTGTGCAATTTCTCATAGCTGAAATATTGGCCCAAGTGAAAAAAAAAACCTTTGGTGATGGGTGGGTGGGAGGGCTGTGAGGCCCGGATTTGGGACCTATGGTGTAGCGGAGGAGATCAGGATGCTTGGCCTGTCCCAAGGCTGTCCATGTCCTGACCCCTCATTACGGCTCCAACCCCAGCTCTTACTGCTCACCAGCCCCCACGCTATACCCATGCCGAATTACTTGCAGTTCGTAGAATGTACTGTGCTTTCTTGCACATTCTGCTGGCTCTGTATAAATACAGTTCCCTTCTAACTTCACCTGGCTAACTCACTCTCCTTGATCCTGCAAGCTCAGACCGGGCGCCGCCTGCACCAAGCAGCCTTCCTGAAACCCGCCCTCTTTCCTGTCCCCACACTCTGGGCTTGACGCCCTGCCTCTACCAGACTCTAGTACTCATTATCAGACTCCGCTGTATCCCCCGTTCCCACGTCTGCTGTCCCCACTAAATGACAGCTCCTTCACAACCGTGTGTTGCTGCTGATCCCCATCTGTCCTCCCAGATCCAGTCTCTCAGCCTTCTCTCTGATGCTCTGCACACCGGGAGGATGGTGCCCATGGATTACGTCATTCAGGTTCCCCTGCCAGCTGACTTCCAGGTGGTTTCCACCAGTAGACGATGGGATGGAGGGAGGGAGGAAGAAGAGGGATTCTCCTCTCCCTGGGCACTACCGAAGCATCCCTCCGCAACGACTGTTCGCTCCTTCAAGGCTCCAGTCTTAACAGGCTCTGCTAACACCATTCCCGTCCTTGTCCTTTTGGTCCTAGGGTTGGTACCAACTTCTAACTTTGATAGTTTCTAGGTACCTCAATATCCTTCCTTTGTTCCCTTAGCCCTTAAGCAGCCCCTTCATTAAGGTCTCCTCACTGAAACCACCCAAGCGAATTCTGTTTTCTGCAGGGACTCGGGCTGACATAGGCACCCGCCGTACTCACTTTCCCATCCCGCACCTTCACACTGTTCGATAAATGTTGGATTAAAGGAAATTTGTTCACAACCCTTACCCACACAGGATACTCTGTCATTTTCCTTATAGCAAAAACCTCAGTAATTCAGAATAGCCAAGGGGAAGGGCTTTTTTCGGAGTGAAACACTGAATTATGGAATGTTTTTTGGAAACAAATGTAAGTTTTGCATTATTATTTGTATTCGAATATAATAAAAACATACTTTCACCACAACGCTCATTACATAAAAGATATATAGAAAATAAAGCTGAAATGAAAAACGAAAAACCTGCAAACTACTTTCTCTTTTCAAATGTATCTCAAATTTCTAATTTTTCTCCATGAAGTCTTAGTTTTCAGTCTATTCATTTGGAAGGTCAGTAGTCAAATATAAAAACACAAAGGTCTACTTACCCTGAGTACAGAGCTTTCAGCCCTTCTTCTCTGCCTATCCGCACTAACGCATGCAACATTCCTCGATACCTGATTTCTTTAAAGTTTGCATCATTTGTCTGGCCTTGAATCTGGAGCCGTGTCTTCGTTAAGTCAATTGGAAAAGTACCTTAAAATTTTTTTAAAAAGAAATATTTCACTTGATAAAAAGAAATTCCACTAAATAAAGGATACATGGTGATCTATTACTGAGGAAACATTTTAACTATAATGTAAACTAAGAAATGGAATTAAGAAATAGCAGATACTTTGCAATCTTTTCTCTATCTAAAAAAAATTAGGAACCAAAAGATTAAAAAGACCCCAGAGATGCATAAACCTATTTTCCTTTCTTTATATTTTTATGTAGTTCCCATCCTACTCTACCTAGGATCTCAGAAGCTGCACTGCTGTGAAAGACAGGTACACGGAATGATTTACACAAACAGGAAATTTTAAAATATGTTACTGTTTTTTGCATCTGTGAAAGCTAAAATCAGGTTCAATATGAACAAAGAGAGAGAAGTTCATTTTCCAAAGGAGCGTTTCACTTTGTGTTCTGCAGTCTAAAAGCAAATCTGTTCACGCAGCTAAAAATGTTTACCAGTGCCCCACGGAGAGTCCACCCAAATATGTAACACTCATTCTCAGCACACTTGATCCACCGTGGCAATGGGAGAACCCACCTGCACGGGCAACCAAGTGGGTGGGTGGTTCCTGCGCCTTCACCCCTCAGCCCTGCTGGCTCCTCAGGGGCAGCCCCTGTCCCAGGACAGCAGTGACCGAGCCCTGGATGCCCACGACGTGTCCAGCCCGGCACCTGGCACTTGGCAGCTGCTCAATGAGGATTTGTTGAGTGAATTATGCCAGGAAATAGACAAAGATAACCGGGATCTGATGTGGCACTCCACTGAGGAGGAAGTCACAAATACGGCATGGCTAATGGGCAGGGGAGGACCTGGGAGCTCCTCCCAACTCTCTACGGCCCCAGGCGCTAACAGGGGCAAAGTGGGGGAAAGGACAAGGAGCACAGGGACAGATGTGATCTAAAAATGACTGATAAACCTTCTGTTTGACTAACAGGTTCCACTTTCTCCACACTGAACTTTGAACTCTAAACGGCTAGGCAGCCAAAATGACTCTGTGTCGGAAAAACATACCAAAAGAGGGCAATTTTGAAATCTGAGATTAACATTTCATGCTCTCACATGCTGTGCTCGAACCACAGTCACATCAAACACCAAATAGCGACCTTAACTTCTCATCGACATCCCGACATCCCGAGCAGCAAGCAAGCGACCTGAGTCGGCCCCTTGGGCTCCTTACCGCATTCCGCTGTAATGGAGGCCAGCCCCCCGTACACAAAGGGCTTCCAGTTGAGGGCCGACATCTTCACCACGGTCCCTTCTCCTGGAACAGAGAAACATAGCCTCCGATAGGGTTTTTCCTGGACACAAAAGGAAGGCACGTCAAAGTTGTAACTCCGTGCACAAGCAGTTTCTTCTTTAAACTTGTGTTCCATTCCGAGAGTGCCATCAGATGCTATTGGTGAACAACGCCCCCCACCCCCACCCCAATTCCCCAGGGGAGCCTTGGCTTCATAAAGCAAACCTCACTTTATCACTTGCCTTAAATCTCATTCAGGCCTTAAGTAAATGCAATACGCTGGTCCAGTGATACGGTGAATGTATTTAGTGGAGTACAATGGAGGCTATTTTCTGGGTAGTGCATTCTTTCTAAAATCCATTCATTTTCACTCAACAAATATTTGCCATTTGCTTGCCACTGTCTTAGTGGGGCCCTCGGGTGCACTAGAGCAAAAAAAAATGTTGCAACCCCGTGTACGAAGGTAAAATGACAATTACTTAAAAGTACCAAAATGTACTTCTGGTTCACACTCTATAAATGTTAGTTTTCTCTTCTTATCCATATGCCATTAATAGCTGGGAAGCAGCTTGGTACAAAGGAAAGAGGAGGACCCTGGGGTCAGAGCCACACCGCATCCTTCCTGGGAAGTGCCTATTAACCCCTAAGCTTTTTCTTCATCAACATCATCACCATTGAAGCAGCCAACACAACCAATTAGGGGTGGAGCCCATACTTTTATTGGCTAAGCTAAATAAAATGCCTAGCTTTTACTCCTATTGTGGGGATTTTTTTTTTAAGATTTTTTTTTCTTTTTTGACAGAGAGAGACACAGTGAGAGAGGGAACACAAGCAGGGGGAGTGGGAGAGGGAGAAGCAGACTCGCCCTGAGCAGGGAGCCCGATGCGGGACTCGATCCCGGGACCCTGGGATCATGACCTGAGCCGAAGGCAGACGCCTAATGACTGAGCCACCCAGGCGCCCTATTGTGGGGATTAAATATACACTTTTAAACGAGCACAAAAACAGACACTCAACAATTGTCTTCTTCCATCTTCCTTTCACCTAAAAGGTGCTCACACATTCTGCAGTTTTATGCATTTTCAGTTGGTAAATCTGGCCTCTGCCCACTAACAGGAGAAACATGCAAATTAACAAACATTTGCATATATACTATCAGCCATAATTATAGTGGTTTGAAATAAAATTTCTAATTTATTATAGTCATTACTGGTGAGCAATATGCCCAGGGTTTTTACTCTGCATGTTTTAGGAGTTTCTCAAGACTACATTTCTCAAGAAAGGCCTGCCACAAGTCATTATTGCCAAAAATGTCAGTTTGCAACAAGGCCCAGGGGCTTGTTTAAACTAAGAAAAAACACAAGGAACCCAGAGGAGATTCTAAATACATCTACCAGTGGCTATTCTCATTTACAGACATTAACCGAATTCAGACTGGTTACAAGTGAGTATGGAACCTCTATGAGCATGGAACCTGAAAAATCTTCATTTGCTTTATGTGTTTCAGGACCAAGAACAAGCCCTGCCCCCCAAAAATCATCTCAGCTCCCTATCATCCTTGCAAACATTTAATAATATCTGTATATAACTAATTCTTAGTCTTATAAGATTCATAATATAATGATTAATACTATAAGTTATATAGACCGTTAGAACACATTAATAATAAATCCAATAATTCATTAACTGTCCACTAGTACCTTCCTTAATCTACTTTTGGATTCTGCTGAATTCAAGTTAAAAAAAACAAAGCAATAACTACGTAACAGTGACCTGTGGAAGCACTATAATTTGCCATTAGAAGAGTGTCTGATACAAATGATTTCCGTGGATCCCCCAACAAGTTTGGGATAGGAGGACAGAAAAACAGACTAGGAAATGGAGTCTCAGCAAGGTGCCTTGCCCAAGGCCACACAGCTGATGGGGCAGAATTGGGCCTCCAACCCAGGGGTTCTAATTCCAAATACAGTGTTCTTTCTGCCACCACCTGAGGCTGTATGTGATCATAAGGGAGTGATGGTGTTTTAATTAAGGAGGAAATATTACTAAGCAGTTTCGAAAAGGTAGTACTGATAAGCTGCACCTTATAAACAACAAAAAATGTGCTTAATTTAAGAGAAAAGTCTTGAGAGAATATAATATTCAGAAGGTAGACAGTCAATCTAAACAGCAGTAATTTATTTTTCCAATACACAGTATACAAAGATAGTGTTCAAATAAACTTTTGGAGTTGTTCACAGTGGTGAAATTCACATACTATAAAATAAGCCATTTTGGTGAACAATCCAGTGGCACTTCACACATGCAGGATGTCGTACCACCACCACCTCTATCTGGTTCCAAAATATCTCATCACCAGAAAAGAAAACCATTACCCAGTTGATTCCCCACTGCCCCCTCCCTGCGGCTTCCATCTGGTTTTTATTTTCTTGGCTGTGAAACTATGTAAGCGTTAAGCATCTGTGTGGCACATAGGACTCCTTATTAATAGTTCCTAACCTGACTACAGAGCTTCGGAGAAGTACAGACATTAGGGTCCCACCTATGGAATGAGGATCTCAGGGACATCACAAGTATCTGTATTGTTACTATAAATCAGTGAGTTAAATATGTGGTGGCAAATTCACAATTTGGAATACTTACCACTTAAATTCCCATTTTAAGTACTTAATTCTCAGAGATGATATTAGAGTTGACCCTCCTTCTTACTCATCTTATTTAGTAGTGACTTTTTTTCTACACATACATATGCGTGTGTGTGTGTGTGTGTGTGTGTGTATATATATATATATATATATATAAATATATATGTGTCTGCATATATAAAGACACACACACACAAGGTTTCCTGCAAAATGTCAGCAAAACTTTATGGGAAATGGAATCATAACTGATCTCTAATTTAAAAACAAAACAAAATATTTTTTAAAGACTCTATTGCCATATGGCCTCATGCCATCTCACTGATTAACTCTCTGGTTTCCTGCCACTACTTATTTGTTTTACTAGCTTAGTTTTTGGTTTTGGGTTTTTTTAAGATTTTATTTATTTATTTGAAAGAGAGAGAGCAGGAACACAAGCAGGGGGAGTGGGAGTGGGAGAAGCAGGCTCCCTGCTCAGCAGGGAGCCCGATGCGGGGCTCGATCCCAAGACCCTGGGACCATGACCTGAGCCCAAGGCAGACGCTTAACGACTGAGCCACCCAGGCGCCCCTACTAGCTTAGTTTTAAACGGCTACTTTTGGTGACTTTGTCTTCTGTCTGTTTTTTTCTTTTTTTAAGATTTTATTTTTAAGATTTTGAGAGAGAGCGACAGCGAGCCAGCGAGTGGGCGAGTGGGTGAGCACAAGTGGGGGGTGGGAGGGGCAGAGGGAGGAGAAGGAGAAGCAGGCTCCCCGCTGAGCAGACACCTAGCCATGACCCCTGGACGGATCATGACCTGAGCCAGGATCATGACCTGAGCCGAATCAGACGCTTAACCAACTGAGCCACCCAGGTGCCCCTATCTTCTGTCAGTTTTGATATTAACTTTTCAGTTAGATCAAAACCCAAAAGTTCTGGGTTCAAATGCAAATACTCAACTAGAGCTCAAAACTGCGTGGAATTGCCTCCCCCGGGATTTTGAATCAAGTGGACGGAGCACACACCCATTTGTCCCTATTCAGATGTTCCCCTGGGGTTTTGAATCAAGTGGACGGAGCACACACCCATTTGTCCCTATTCAGATGTTCCCCCAGAGTTTTGAATCAAGTGGATGGAGCACACACCCATTTGTCCCTATTCAGATGTTCTCCCGGGGTTTTGAATCAAGTGGACGTAGCACACATCCATTTGTCCCAATTCAGATGTACCACCGCCATAAACTCATCTTCCACAAATGAGTGTCCATTCCTGCATCCCTGGTTAAACTGTATGAAAGTACCTTCTATTCAATTACAATTTTTAAAAGTTAGATAGGAATAGGGTAAAAATTACCTTCAGGCTCTTCTCTTTTCCTTTCCCAAAGCTAGGACTAGATTATTGAGCAGTTAAGCCTACTGCCCGCCTTCCCAGGTTAATGTTTGCTGGGTCAAAGAAAGAATACTTTAGGGGCGCTTGGGTGGCTCAGTCAGTTAAGCATCTGCCTTTGGCTCAGGTCATGATCCCAGGGTCCTGGGTTGGAGTCCAGCATCCGGCTCCCTGCTCGGCAGGGAGCCTGCCACTCCCCCTGCTTGTGCTCTCTCTGACAAGTAAATAAAAAGAAAGAAAGAAAAGAAAGAAAACTTTAGCTAACTACCACAGAGAGTATCAGTAGTTGGTCAAACATGCAAACAAGAAAAGCTTCTAGCTAAGGCTGCAATAGGAGACGTTATGTCCAGTACGCCGTGCTGGCCACAGCAGGCTGAGACAGGGCTCCGGCTATCTCCAGCTGAAATCTCTGTTCAGTAAACTGAACCATTTCTTTGTTTTGGAGTGCTCTTTAGAGGGGTTTTTCTCAAACACATTAAATTCCTAGCACCATTTTTGGGGAAAATCCCAACTCTACTCAAGTCCCAAGAATGACAGGCCAACACAGTCAGGGAGATCGGTGTCCTTAGCAGTCACTAGTGTCTGGCGACATCTCAGCCTGAGATCCAGGGAAGGGATTATAACCTTGCAAAAACGCCAGCGTCAGGGAGAGCAGTGCCTGGGGATCACTTCCCACTTTGCACTCCTCTTTAGGCCATACCCTCTAGCCAGACTAAACCTGGGGACCACTTCTCTGCTGCGTTATAAACACAATGCTAATAACCACAGCCATCGTTATTGAATATCTTATATCTCAGGCATTGCTATACATTCTCCACATTAAGGATTTTATTTAATCCTTACAACCCTATGAAATAGGTACCATTAGCCACATTTCACAATTGAGAAAAGACAACCTCAGAGAGGAAAAGTGACTTTTCCTAGTCACACAGCTACAAAGTCTACAAACTAAAGTCTCCCTGAGGGAACCCATGATCTTTCCTCTAAGTACTACAAAGCCAGACACTATTTCCCAAAGGCTGTTGAAAAATATTAGCAGGTGGTAGTGTCGAAATTCTGCACATTCAGAATAAATGTGTGATTTTCCTGCAAAGGAAACACAAACTTCCCACCTATTTTTTTTTTTAAGTGTTTCCTGAGTGGAAATGTCTATACAAATTAAGGATTCCAAAAGATTCTCCCTACATTTAAGATATGTACCATAGCCTCTCTCCTAAATTTTCTCTTACTCAGGAGTTATTTTCTCTTTACCTCATTTGCACAGCTGCAAAGAGAGGTAAAATATAGTACAGTAATTGCTTCTGGAACTTCGGAAAGCTTTCCAAGTTTCTGTTATATATTTAATTCTGGATAAGTTCTTTCGAATTTACTTGTGTTTCCTTTTCAGTCTGCAGTCTTAAACTGGAATCACAGTCTCTAAAGCTCTGTGACCTCTTAAATCTTTGTTCCCCAAATGTCTGCCTTTCACAGACTCTTATTTCCCATTCTCTTTAAAGGTACAGTATGGAAAATAAGCTCATCACAGACTTATGAAACGTGGAATTTAAAAGGCATCTTAGAAGCCATTCCTCATTTCATACGAATTAATTGAGCCCACGACCACAAAACTTGGCAGAGGCAAAGCCAAGACCACAATTCATGCCTTTCAACTTTTTTCACTACCTGAGGAAGATGAATCTAGAATCTGTAGGACAGTCCCAACACTGTTCTGCTACTCTTGCCCAGGAGCAACAATGCTGAACACTGCAAATGCTTTACATGAACTTAACACCTGGAAAGACGCTAAAATCCAGAGCTACATTAACCTTCCAAGCAAATGAAGTGCACCCGTCCCTACAAACGTGAGCCAGCCTGGCCTGTCCCAGGAGCAATTCCGAGTACAGTGTGCCCTCTCCCAGAGTAGGAAGCTCTCGGGGACCCGGGCTGAGCATTCCGAATAAACCGCGAGTGGGAGGGATGCAGAGGCAGGAAAAACACACCGTGGGGGCCGGGGCGCACACGCTGAGATGCCACCCACACGGGCCTCACACTTGGGACCTGTGACGCTGGGACAGAAGTCACCCCTCGCCGCCAACTGATGAGGCCCTGGAGCCGGCGGCCCTGCCGGAAGAGCGCGACCCAGCCCCGGAACCTCGCGCCCCCGGGAGCCGGGCTCCGCACGCGAACCGGGGAGCAGCGGCAGCCCCCGAGCACGCCCGGCCGCGTCGGCGCTCTCCCGGGCCGCAATCCGACCGCAGTCCCAGCCCCGGCCGAGGCCGACCGGAGGCGCAGCACCGGCCGCGGCCGGGCAGGGAGTCCCACGCCGACCGGTTCCGGACGCCGCGGCGAAAGGGAGGCGGGCCGGCGGAGGGGCGACCCGGAGCAGGCACGGAGCTGCCAGAGCGACCGCGGCCCGGTGGTCAGACACTTACCAGGTGGCGGCGGCTCCGCCAGTCCTGCTATTGCGCCCCGCTGCACCCGAAGCCGGCCGGCACGGGAGCTGGAAAAAAGGCTTCTGAGCAGCTGGGGCGGCTGAGGAGCCGGCGCGCGGCCACGCCCACCCCTCACCGCGCGGCCACGCCCCCACCGCGGCTCCCATTGGCCACCCCGGCCGCGGCCACGCCCATGGCAGCCGGCGACTGGCTGGCCTCGGAGGGACCCGGGCACTGAGTAGCCAGCTCCCCGCTGACAGGGGTGGGAGCTGTGGGAAGTCGGTGATGCCTCCCACGGCCTCGGGTCCAGGCTCCGCAGTGAAAGAGAAACTTTAGGGAACGCACCGTGAGCCTCGGAATTGGAGGCTTCTCCGAGTGCTGGTTCCCTATGGCCACGTGAACCTCCGCAGAGGAAGGAAACTCGCGCTTTTTTTTTTTAATCCCAGCTTTTTAGTTTGAAAATTTACGAACCGACCGAAGAGTTGCAAGAATAGTACTATGAACAGTATACCCTTCATTCAATGCACCATTTCACATTTGCGTCCTCTCTCACTATATAGGTTCCCCCCCAACCTTTGGAAAGTTGCATGCAATGCTGCTTCACCCCTAAATATCTCACTATTATCACATGCAATAAATTGAATACCATTTCTGTCATATCATTCAACATACCGTCTATATTTAAATTTCCTTTATTGTCTCAAAATGTCATACAATTGCACACGTGCACACACACGTCTTTGAAAATTCAGGATCTACCCAAGATTCACCCGTTCGGTTTAACACCGTGCCTCTCTAGAAACTCCTTTTATCTACTAGAACTTCCACTTTTTCAAAATCTTTCGTAACTTTGACATATTTGAAAAGTCCAGGCCAATTGTCTTGTAGACTTTATCAATTTGGATTTATCGAGTTGTTTCCTCATAATTAGATTCAGGTTAAACATTGTAATAGGAAAATGGGAGGTGTTGTGTATTTCCGTGAGAAGGCACAGTGTTCTTTTATCGGTGCTGCCAAGTTGGATCACTTGGTCAAGGCATCTGGCAGATCTCTCCACAAAGATATTGTCAGAAGCTCAGAAATGATAGAAGTAAAGCGAATGAATCACCAAACCAGTAATCAGTAAAAGTTTATTGTGCACACATCAGAAAGACAGTTTGCAAACTGGGAGCACTCAAACCAAAACACGGAATGAGGCTTAGGAGTATGTTATAAAGCAGCTTATATAGCGAGAAAGCAGTGACTGTTTGTTCTTCATGGGGATTGGTTATAATACTAGAATTTTCTTAAATGACAGGGAATTGGTCAGTGGTTACCTCATATCAACCTTAAGAAACAGTTCAAGCCTTGCTTATGATTTCCAGAGGCATAAGCAAGAAATTACCCAGGTCAAGTTAGTCTTGCAAATTAAGCTTTGTATGATTAAACTGTTTTTTTGTCCGTTCAGAGAATTTTCAAAGCTGATCTCCGTTTTTGTTTTTTGGTTTTTTTAACAATATCCTTCTCCCACTGTAGCAGAGACTATCTGCAGTGACAGGTTGAACTGGGCGAATATTTTTCCGGGGGGGGTGTAGCACACACTGATGAACGCTTATAGAATTGGTTATAAAGTGGTGATTTTTTAATGCTGTCATTCCTTCTACCTGTCTACCTTTTTCTCTTTTTTCCCCTCTGCTTCTCATTCTTCTTCCCTTCACAGCTCCCCTCCCCCACCTTCTCCTTTTTGAGTAACGGTGTGTGGACGCCTGCATTTTTTAAATTCAATTTAATTCAGTTACTATAAACAAATACCATTATTACTTTTGGTGCTCAAATTGCCCATATTTGGCCAGTGGAAGCCCCCACACCTGGCTCCTTTATTCTTTATATAATATCCTATCAATCTTTGAGCACTTCCTTGTTTTCTGACCCAAGACCTGCTAACGCTTCATTGAATCTTCTCTGCCCTAGGCAGGAAAACCCTAGTTGCTTTTGGGAGGAAATGGCACTTAGAAAATTAGATCTGAGTACTTGTGCTCATTGCTACTGGGATGTCATTCTTCCAGGCCCTTACAGGGGATGAAGCATATATATATTTATGGAGATATAGATGTAATGCAGTAAACAGTATACCCATCACTCAGATACAGTTTTAAATCATGAATTCATACCTCCAAGTCAAAATCCAACACCATGGGATTCATTCTAGTCTTCCTCTTTCCATATTTATATCTTCTTTCTCCCTCAATGAAAACCCTAGCTCACGACAGCATCAATACATTTGCACATTTATTCGACAATATACAGAAACTAGATGAGACTCACATACCAGTACTACCACCAGCAACAAACCTTCTAAGCTCAAGATTTCTTGGCAGTTCCCTGTATCTTTATAATACATCCTTCTAAATGGTGTGTTCAAAGAGTACTGTGTTCAAAGTTTACTTGAATTCATTGGTTTTTGCTATGGTTATGTTCTTTATTTGATATATTGTTAGGTTGGTTATTTTTATTTGCATCAACTCTAGAGTTTGCTTTTTTCATCTTTTTTGTTCAATTTCATTTTTTGAATGTATAAAGCATCCACATGGTTCAAAATAAAATCTTACAAAGGTTAAACTCCCTCCCCATTCCCTGCCCTCCGGTCCCACTCACCTCCTAGCAGTAACCACTTTCCTTAGTTTCTAGTTTATTCTTCCACCGTCCCCGAGGTAAAAATCTATAGAACTATATATAAGTATATTTGTTTGTTATCTATTGCTGTATAACTAAGCTTACCAGCTTAAAACAAGCGTGTATTAGCTCACAGTTTCGGTGGGTCAAAAATCCAGAGGGGCTCCGGTAGGCACCTATAGCTCCAGGCCTCCCGAGAATGCAGTCAGGGCGGCACCTGGGGCTGCAGGCACCTCAGGCCTTGAGTCGCAGAGAATCTGCTCCCTCTCCCAAGCACACTCAGCCTGGCTTTTGGCAGGCCTTAGGAGATCCTCTTTCAAGCTCACTCACATGGCTCTTGGCAGGCTTCAGGTCCTCACTGGCCACTGGCCAGTATTCATTTCCTGGGGCCTAACAAATGACCACAAACTGGATGGCTTTGAGAAACAAGAATTCATTCTCTCACAGTTCTGAAGGCTAGGAGTCCAAAATCGAGATGAAGGCAGGGCCATGTTCTCTCTGCAGGCTCTAAAGGAGAGTCTTTCCTTGTCTCTCTCCTAGCTCTGAGCCATTGCAGCCACTCTTGGCGTTCCCTGGCTTGCAACTGCATAACTTCAATTTCTGCATCTGCCTTTACATGATGTTCTTCCATCAGTGTATGTGTCTCTGTGTCCCAGTTTCCTTCTTCTACTGACACGAGTCAGGGGAGTAGGGCCCACCCTAATCCAGCATGACCTCATCTTCACCTGATTATATCTGCAAAGACCCTATTTCCAGTATGGTCATATTCATAGGTACCAGTTGGGTTAGAACTTCAACATATCTTTCTGGTGGGCACAATTCAACCCACAAGAGCCAGAATTATGTTTCTTGCATTGTGGCCCCTCCATGTAACTACTCACAACATGGCAGCTTGCTTTGCCCTGGAGAGGGAGTAAGAGCGGGGAGAGACAGGGAAATTGATTCCAAGATGGAAGCCAATCATCTCTTTGTAACCTAATTTAACACTTCTGCTAGATTCTGTTTGCTAGAACCAGTTGATAAGTCCAGTCCAGATGCAAAGGGAAAGGATTACATACGATTACACGGAAGAGGCAAGGATCATTGGGGACCATCTTCAAGGCTGCCTGTCATAATATATGTATTTTTTCTTACTTCCCCTTCTTCCTTACATGAAAGGTAGCACACTTTATTCCACCTTGCTTTTTTCATGTAATGGTGTATAATGCATCCTGGAAATCATGCTAGAGCAGTTCACAGAAGCCTCTCTCATTGCTTCTTACTACAGCATCGTTCTTCGTCATGTGGATGGAAGCAGCGTATGTATTCAGCTTCCTATGTGTGATGGGCAGGGTCCTAAGATGGGTGCCAGGATTCTTGGCCGCTGGTGCACACATACCTTCTCCCAGCCGTTCAATCAAATACTCATCTAAGTATGGTAGTGAAAGGATTTTGATGCATGTAATAAAGTCCCAAATCAGTTGATCCCATGATAGCGAGATCGTCCGCAGTGGGCTGACCTAATCACACAGGCCCTTTAAAAGCAGAGTTTCCTCTAGCTGCTCTCAGAAGGGAAGTCAGAGCTTCAAATCACAAGAAGGATTTGATGCACTGGTTTGAAGGTGAAGAGGTGCATGGCAAAGAATGCAGGTCGCCTTGAGGAGCTGAGAGTGGCCCCCAGCTGACACCCAGCAAGGAAACGGGATCCTCGGTCCTGCCACCACAAGAAACACTTTGATTTCGCCCTGTGATACCCTGAGCAGAGAACTCAGCCACCATGTCAGATTTCTGATGGAGAGGGCTATGAACTAATACATAGGTGTTGCTTTTAGCTAAATGTGTAGTAATGTATTGGGCAGCAATAGAAAACTAATACATATGACATGCAGGTTGTTTGTAATACTTTGCTACGGCAAACAACGGTATAGTGAATAAACTTTTGCATGTATTGTTTTTATTGGAGGAGACAGAGCTTCAGGGTAAACTTCTGGGAGAATCGTTGGGTCAAAGAGTAAACACATATGTACAGAACCTACGTCTATTGTTGCAAAGAGGCATGGCAGCGATCTTTACATTCATGGGTTTATTCGGGCCAAAGAGGTGTCACTTCCATTTACAGATGAGGGAATGAGATTCCCGGAGGTAACCTGCCTCTGCCAGGGCCCAGGGCTACCCCTCTCTCATTCCCTTCTCCTGTTTCTCCAGCAGCCCCGGGCTTAGGCTTAAGCATTCTTTTCTTTACTCTCCAACTTGAACTCTAAATGAATCCTTGGAGTTTTGTCCACACACCATTTTGTTATTGATACAGCTTGGACATGCTTCGGGTATCACCTGAATCCTGACATAAAATCAAGCACCATCCCCAGCCTGTGGGGGAAAGTCATTGAAATACTCCTTTCCTAGGGCAGAGAAAGAAGTCCACGATGTTTGCTACCCCATGCTCATCTCAGCACGTCTAGTCCTTCCGGACTCACAACTCTATGGCATCTGAATACAAAGTTACTGGATTCCCCCTTCCTATTGATCTTTACACGCCCAAACTCCCCTGTTACCCTACGCCCCACCACCCTCTGCTAATATACACACATAATATCTAGTAATTTATATTTAGTATTTAGTGATACATAATTCCCAACCTTTCAAGTATGAGGATCCCTTTGTAATGTAAGCTAAATTTTTAAAAACTTTGGAGTCCCTATAAAATAGACGGTAGTATTTTCAGCTTCCATCAAGAAAATGCACATTGAACCTGAGGACCCTCTGAATAATCGTGGGTCCCCCAAAGGGTTTTGATCCACAGGATGGAAATCACTGCTCTGGGGAACAGTAACTTGGCTACATCATCATAATTAGTTTAGAAACAAGTGTACGGTGCTGACAATACCGACTCCATCTTTGGCCCTCCATCTTGTTCATATCCATGCGATGACCTCCCTTGGGGCTTCATGTTCTAGACCCGTTGGAGGTTAATGTATGCCCTGACCAGAATGTGGGAAGGCTTGTTCTGGTCTTCCCTAACGTTGTTTAGATAACTAATAGAGATGATATACCTCATCCCCCACCCCATCCCCATGCACAGATAGTACCATGAGGTCTGTTAAATGTTAATTATCAATTACATGTATGTAGACCCTTTGACCTCATCACAATGCCCGCTGTACATCCCCTCGCTCTATACAATCTGTAAAGGTCTGGACTTAGTGGAGAATATCTGCATAGCATCTGGATTGTCATCTGCCTGATTTCCCCGTTAGTAAGTTATCCTGAATAAAACTCTATGTAAACTTGTATGGAGTCGCCTGCTTTGTTATTCAATCTCAAAATGCCTTCTCAATTTGGAGGATACTTTACTGTCCCTCCTCCACCACCTAAAAACAAGAATAGCAAAAAAGAAGCGGTAAGCCTCGAAAAACATCTACTAACTACTCAGTGCCAATCCATGCTGGGCACAACTAACTTTTCTTCTGTTCTTTGCCTTCACGTCCCCTTACCAGCTCTTCATGTATGGTATTTATCTAAGTACAGTAAACGCACCCAGATGGCAGTGTAGAAATGAAGACCTAGGTTCTACTCAATCCTGGCCACAACTTTATTAGCTCTCTGAACTTGATTAATTAATAATGTCTCTAAGTTTTCATTTGCCAAATGGAAATAATACCCAACCTACAGAACGTTAAATGAGGGACGTGTGCACAAATGCACTTTGTAAAATGTGAGTGCTCTAGAAATATATTCTAAATTCATCTGGCTATGTCACTTACCAGCTTACAGCCCTTCATTGGCTCGCCAGAGTCTTCAGGATTAAGGACAAACTCTCAGTCTGGCACAGAGGCCCCTCACTGTGTGGTCCTCATTGCTCCCCAGTCCAGGAATCTGGTTCCCCATCCTCCTCACCGGTCATCTTAAGTAGCTGGACTTTCATCCTTATTTCCAATTAGGACTTTTATTAGCACACCTGGCTTGCTGCTGTTCAGAGCAGTAAGGTGCTCAGAGTCATAAGCCAGGACTGCACTCCGTGAAGGGACTATCCCAGTCTGCATGAAGAGCCAGGCAGGAGGGTCCAGCCCTCACCCACACTGGGTTTCTTATCATCTTGGCGATTGCGTTTGCACTGTGTCCTAATGAGGAACAGATGCTGTGGAATCAGCTAGAATTTAACAAATGTGTGTGTGACGACAATCAATGACAAGAAAGATGCTGATACATTGTTCTGTGGCCCTCGATCTTGTCAGGAAAGAGTCTCTTGGGTTCTTCTGTATGCTTAGTGCCAAGCAGAGTTAAAGGCCTGAATCAAACCACTTTTAGGGATAGACTTCACTGGTTGGTGGGGGGAGGAGGAGGAGGAAGAGGGGAAGGCTCTATCTGAGACATCTGGTTACCTCCCCACCCACCTTGGCAAAGAGAAGCAGTAAGGAGCCATAGCTCCTCCTAACAAGAACACCTGGATAGGCAAGCATTCCCAGCTGGGATACTGGGAACGAGCCAGTACAATTCTTTATCATTATATCTTATACCGCTGGTTCTCAATCAGATTTTGCCACCTCAGGGGACACTTGGCAATGTCTGGAGTCATTTCTGCTTGTTACAACTGCATGGCTGCTACTGGCATCTATCTGGTAGGGACCAGGGATGCTGCCAAAATTCCTACAATGCCCAGGAAAGGCCTCCGGCAAGAAAGAATGATCAAAATGGCAACAGTGCGGAGGTTTGAGAAATTCTGTTTTGTGGGGCTGTGGCTTTTGGCATATGTTTTTCTGGGTCACAGGGGATGGCTTACATGGGAGTGTTTGTATGAGACCTTTGCAGCTCCCCAAACATGCCAGGGCTCCCTTTCCCCTCTGGGACCTCGTACAAGCTCAACTCTTCCCCTTGCTAATTCCCTTTCCTCCTTCAGGCCTCAGTTTGGAGGTCATCTCCTCCAAGAAGTCTCTCCTAATCTCTCCTTTCTCCAAGAGGCCACTGCGGTAGGCAGAACAATGGACCCCCCCCCCAAAAAAAAAGGTCTATGTCCTAATCCCTGGGATCTGTGAATGTGTTAGGTCACATGGCAGAGGGGAATTAGATTACAGGTGGGATTAAGGTTGCTAACCAGCTGACTTTTAGGTGGGGGTTAATCTTGGATTATCCAGAAGGCCCAATGTAATCACTGGAGTCCTTATTAGTGGAAAAGGGAGGCAGAAAGTCAGAGGAGGAGGTAGGACTGTGGAGACAGGCCAGAGGGATTTAATGTAAGAACTCAACCCTCCATCGTTGGCTTTGAAGATGGAAGGAGCCATGAGCAAAGGAATGCGGGAAGCCTCTAGAAGCTGGGAAAGTCACGGAAACGGATTCTCTCCTAGAGCCTCCAGAAAGGAGCACAGCCCTGCCCAACACCTTATTTTGGCACAGCAAGCCCCATCTCAGACATCTGACCTCTAGAGCCACAAGCTAATAAATGTGTGCTGCTTTATGCCACCGAGTCCGTGGTCCTTTGTTCTAGCAGCTATAGGACACTAAGGCACTCTCCCTGACTCCCTGGCTGCCCCATTTCCCTGCCATCCTAACTGGGGCTGCACAGAACCTTCTCTCACACAAGCCCCCTGTCCTCCCCTGGCAGCCCCACATCTCAGGCAGGCCCATACCTGGGTCTTCTGGGGCATGCTCCTGGGAACCTGAACTTCACTTCACCTGGTCTCCCTGTAAACACTTAAGGAATAAGGGCTGAGTTTTCACCCCCCTGCAGTTATTTGCCCCCGGTGAGCTGACGGGAAACAAAAAAGTACAACCCCCTGCCCCCCCCCCAGGGGAAAATGGCTGACAGGGCTCCTCCAGGCTAACTCCTCTCCCTCCACGGAGAGCCAGCCTGAGGATCTGGCATATTACTATTGTAATATGTATCTTCTTGATAATTCTCAGTGTCCTTAAAAGTAAAATCAATGTCATGCTGTCTTCAGAGCATTTTTGTAATAATTAAAGGAAATAAACGAAATAATGAAGATGGTACCCTCCATATAATAAACATTGCTATCACCACTGTCCTTAGCATCATCACAATCGCCATTGGTCTGAACGTCTCTTTCACCTTATACACAAAAGGCCCACTGCCTTTAGGTAAAACCAGTATTGCTAGATAGTTAAAGAGTCTAAAAGTCAAGCCTTTAACATCTCTTAGCGATTTTGTCCGAGGCTTCTACTCAGTACTTTCAATGAACTTTTATTGAGTAATAAAATTTCAAACTACAATAGGAACACGGGATGACTGGCTGGCTCAGTCGGAAGAGCAGACAACTCTTGATCTCGGGATCATGGGTTTAAGCCCTATGTTGGGTGTAGAGATTACTTTAAAAGAAAATTTAAAATACAATAGGAACAGAAACCAAAATGGCTACTTACTTGCTATGGTGGCTACTTATATCTATGGGACGCTAAGAAAATTAACCAATTCAACATGTAAAAAAAAAAAAAATCAAGCTGAGTTTTGATTGGAATCGTCTGCATTTTTTTTGTAGTCATTCATTTGACTAAATATTTTACCTAATTTTCTGGGTTGTCTTCATGTAGACACTGCCTAAGAAAACTATCAGATTTAAGTTTATCAGAAGCAAAATAAAAAAGGCAAAGTACAATCTCCAACAAATGCAGGGGCGCCTGGGTGGCTCAGTTGGTTAAGTGTCTGACTCTTGGTTTCAGCTCAGGTCCTGATCTCAGGGTTGTGATCTCAGAGTCCTGAGATCGAGTCCCGCGTCAGGCTCTGCACTCAGCGTGGGTTCCTCTCTCCCTCTCCCTCTGCCCCTCCCCACACTGTCTCTCTCTAAAATAAATAAATCTTTAAAAAAAAACAAACTCCAGCAGATGGAATAGTGGCTTTTCCATGAGAAAGCATTTGGGCCAAGTGATCTGGGACACCTAATGCTGAGAGGCACACGTATAAAAGGAACTAAACAGGTGGCTTCTGCAGGATAATTTTAGCCAGAGCACTCTGCAGCATGCTTCTTAGGAGTGTAAGGGAGGTCAGTACCCTGGCCTGTGGCTCTAGAAATGCCCTAGAATGTTCAAGTACATTCACAAAGTAACCAGGGACAGCAAAGCCAGGACCGACCCTGTTTTTACAGTTGAAAAGTTATACAACCCTCCAAGGGCTATGTTCTCAGTTCTTGGAACTTGCCCTCAGTGCAGACTGTCATGCTCCATTTTTGCCTCTGATAGAGTGCACATAAACTTGGCACAAGGGCTCTGAACACACCCATTATCATCCCGGTATTTGAAGGGTCAAGGCAGCAGGTGAGGCCTGAGGCTGGCCATGTCTAAATCTGAGCAGATCTGATGGGACCATAGTCATTTATGTCCGTAGCTTTCAAACTTGTTAAACTATAACCTACATTAGGAAACACATTTTACTTCATGACCCAGTACACACATACACACACTACTGAAGAAAACATTCCAGGAGAAAATACTTACTATGAGCACAGTGTACTCTGATATTTATTGCTCTGTTCTCTCTCATTAGTTATTTCCACTGTTCATAACCCCTGAAATTGAAAAACATCAGTTTAAAAAACACTGGCGTTGAAAGTCAAATCCAAGCACACTCCTTCTGAGCTATTCTGTAATTGGAGGGGCCTGTGAGGCTCTCCCCTTTATCCTTGTAGAGTTAGAGAGGGTGGGTGGTCAGGAAAGAGGCAGGCAATGCTCTCGGAGTCTCTGGTCTTATAGGATGACCATGCCTGCCCTGCCTCCTTCACGGGCCTGTTGTGAGGATCCAACGGGCTGATTCTGTGGTAGTGCCAAGGAAGGGGAAAGGGCTTTGCCATAAAACTTGTTGTTGAGGTTGAATAGTGGCCTGGCCCTCTGATAATTCATCCTGAGGCCTTAATTTGCAAAATTCTTCTCCCAGTGAGTGAATGGGAGGAGAGACTCTATTTTCATGTCAGAACCAAACCACCCATGGCTTTGCACCTGACTCAGTTTGGTCATCATTTGTTTGCTTTTGTGTGAATTTAACTGCTATCTAAGCCACCATAAAATGATTAAACAATAAATCCTCAGCCAACAAACAGCTTCTCGCTGTGTCTTCCGCAGCTGAGGGACATTTGAGAGAGGGCAGGCAGGTTTCTGAGAACTGAGAGAGCTGCCTGGTAACATTGGTCAGGAGGGTATCTTCTTACGTGAAGTCTATAAAGAAGCGTAGGTCCATAAACACATAGCTCCTGGGGTCAGTCTTTCTTTCCAGCACAGAGGACCGGCTCATCCCGACACTCGCACACTTTCGTTCAAAAATAGATCACTTGGGTCTGGACAGAGGGGATAGTTACACAGCATTGTAAATGCACTAAGTCTACTTTACAATGGTCGATGTAGGAATGCGCCAAAGAAAACTTCAAGTTGGGTGCCTGGGTGGCTCAGTCATTAAGGGTCTGCCTTCGGCTCAGGTCACGATCCCAGTGTCCTGGGATCGAGTCCCACATCGGGCTCCCTGCTCAGCGGGGAGTCCGCTTTCCCCTCACCCCAGCCCCCCTCCCGTTTGCGCGTGCACACGTGCCTCTCTCAAATAAATAAATAAAATCTTAAAAAAAAAGAAAACTTAAATTATTGTCTTAGGTGAATCTTACCTCAATTTCTAAAAAACAAAAACAAAAACAAAAAAACAATACATAAGAACACATACCACCAGAACAATGAAAAATGCAGGGGTTTTGTTTTTTTATTCTAGTTTTCTGACACTCTGGATAGTCAAAGCAAAATACTTTTAGGGCTTTAACTTTGAACAAATGAGAGAGAACTCTTGATAAAGAGTAAAACAGCTCACCCCCCCCCCCAAATGGCCAGTTTGACACAGCGCAGCAGATAGCCTAGAACGAGGGATCCAGGACTGGACACTGTTTCATTACTTCCTCTGTTGCCGCAGGGAGCCTACCTCACCCACTCCCCCCTCACCCCACCTTCTGGGTGTGCTCAAGTGTGACCAAGAGTGGGAGTCCATGACCCATCACCCTGCTCACACTAACAGGCCAAGGAAGCCATTGCTAGGCCAGCCAGAGGCCGGGGGTGGCTGTGAGCTGGCGCCGCCCCACAGGGGCACCCCCCGGGGACAGGGACGGCTGTCCAACAGAGAGTCTCTCAGGACATTTGCTATAAGACGCAAAGAGAAAGTCTGCCAGTAAAGGCAGGAGCGGTAGGTTTAGAAACAAAAGCTCTGAGTCACGGGATCCACAAGTGCCCTATTCTGAAGAGCCACCTACAGTGTCCCCAGAGCTGGAGCACTGGCCACAGTCCAGCCTGTCCCAGAGGTGGGACCACGTGGCCTGACACAACCTCCTGTCTCCTTCATTTCCCCCGTAGCCTTATAATTAGCGCTCCTAAGAGCGGAAGAACCCGAGCAGGTGTCTGTATCCTGAAACCGAGAAGAATCTAATTCACGTAGAAGTGCCACAGAAGGAAGCCGTCCAATGGATTCTGACTGCTCCTTGCTTCCCTAAAGGAGGGCTGGTAGCTACTCTTCTGTTACTGGTAGGGAGGCTTATTCCCACTTCTCCTCTGCCTTCCGGTCTCCGCCAGGGAAGCTGCGAGAGCCAGATATAGGTACTTCTTGCTCAGTCCCTCCGCAGCTAAGCATGGCCACGTGACAGGCTCTGGCCAATGAGACAAAGGGGGAACTCTTGGGGGGCAGGAGGGGTAGCGTCCGGGGAAGCTTTTACTTCGATGTAAAAGGACCAGGTCCAGCAGCAGTGGCCCCTGGCCTGCCCCTTCCCGCCCTCGTACCTATAGTACAGACAGGGCACCGGAGCTGTGACAGCCATGTCCCCATCACAAACCCACCGGCAAGATAAAAGCCCCGCCTGCTAAGAAGGGCGGGACCAAAAGGCAAAGACAGAAAGGGTGCGTAAGGCATTGTGGGGCCGCTAAACCAAGGCCAGCAGCTTCCTGCCTCTAGACTTCTTTTTTTTTTTTTTTTTTTAAGATTCTGTGTATTTGAGAGAGAGAGAGAGTGCACCTGGTAAGAGGGGGGAGGGAGGGGCAGAGGGAGAGGCAGGCTCCCCGCTCAGCGGGGAGCCCCATGCGGGGCTCGATCCCAGGACCCCAGGATCATGACCTGAGCCGAAGGCAGACGCTTAACCGACTGAGCCACCCAGGCGCCCTCAGACTCGTTCTATGAAAGAAATACCACTTTGACTGAGTATTGTTAGTTTTCCTAACCCATACCACTGTCCATGGAAAACGGGTAACAAAATAAAGCTTACAGATCTATCATTTCCCTCAGTAAACTTCGCAGCAAGCCTGGCGGTATTCATTCCACAGTAGAATCCTGTCCTTCCAACTACTTCTCACAAAATCTCCAGTTTAAAAAAATCACTTTGGGTTTTGTTAAGGAGAGAAACTCCAGGGACCTAACCTCCACAGGGGTCAGTGCCCAGGCCCTGTGGCAGCACCTGGAAGAGATGGGTTCATACTGGAGTGCGCCTCCCCTCACACAGAAGCTGCTGCTGAACGGAGTGTCATGCACTAAGAGGGAGAAAATCTGAATTACATCCCACAGTTAAGCGTACTTCATCACTGCTTCTGTGAAAGCGCTATTATAGAACCGATGCAGCCCTACATAAAAGGATCAGGGCATGGTTCTTGGAGAAATACACAGCCGTACACATATTAAACGTTTTCCCCAAATGCTCAATAAATTCATGAGCTAAGGAGTACATGCTTAGCTAACTCACATAACACCAGCTCCAAACCGGACACGCAAGGAATATGGGTTAATTAACGAATTCCTTGGCAGAAGGAAGAACAAGTAGCGGCCATATTCCAACCCCGTGCTTATGTTCAAACTGATAACAATGTCCTGTCAGATTTCTTTTATCACCACTGTCCTTCACCTCAGGTCAAGGCCAGTTTTCACTTTGGCTTGAGTCACATGAACATGCACTCCTCTTGGAGGAGAGAAATGCCAGGCTTGTTCTACTGACACCACAGAAGGGTTTTGAATTGATAGAAGTCTCTTTATGACCAGGAGCCCTGTCCTTAATTTGGATTTTCCAGCAGCCTGGGAAAAATGCTGCAGCCAGAGCTATTAAGGACCCGCATTACCACCATCACCCTTTCACCTACTTACCTAAAAAGGGATAACTAGACTTTGACTGGGGCATATTGATCTATTCAAGAGAATGCCCTCCACACTTTGACCAGGTATCTCTTTCAAATTAAGAAAAAAAAAGTCCTACATAAACAAACAGGATGACCCTTTCCCCAAATACATTTCCTTTAATCAGAGTTCACAGAAAAATTAAAACTAAAGATAATTTGACAAATTGGTTTGCATGTGGTACTCATTGTCCTCTTTCCATTTAGGCTATAAAGGAAAAAATCTTGATGGGATGGCCGGCTGGTTTTTCCAGTTATGAATATATCACACACACACATGATGTGAGTGCTTAATAAGTGTTAGGTAATATTTTTTAATTGAAGTGCAAATTGACAAGCAACATTATATTAGTTTCAGGTGTAGAGCATAATGATTCTGCATGTATATACATTGTGAAATGATCACCACAATAAGTCTAGTTACCATCTGTCACCCTACAAAGTTACAAAAAAAATTTTTAATGTTAGGTAAATTATAACCAGTGAATACAATCTGGAAATTTATAAGATTAGGCTGAGAATTATTCCCTGTCCTTCATTTTCAGTGAGAATCCCATGATGGAGGTCTCCAAGTTTGCACTTCATTACTTGCTCTCACACACTAACAATAATTTGCCTTAAAATGAACCATAACAGCGGACTCTCCAGCCAGAACAGGAGGGAGGTAAGGTGACTAATGGCGGTGTTTCCACAGCCAGCCATGGGAGGGTTGTGAAGTGACTCTCCTATGCAAGACAAGGGAATTTCCGATGCCTAATTTTGTCTGACTGCAGTTTATAAATTTTAAACTTCCTTTGAAGATGCTTTTTCACTTAATTTTCTGGTCCAGGAAACTAGATTGAATTTCCAGCCACTAGTGTGTATCCTGAGTCTTGAGTCTTGTTTCCTTTTGTGTTTAGTAGAGAATGAAACAGAACAAGAGAAAATATGCCCAGAAAAAACCTGATAAAAATCTGTGGAGCATGGTAGGCCAAATGGAAACACCCATGTTTGACCATGAATCCCACATGTGGAAAATAAATATTATTACCTCACTTCATTCATTTGTATGTTTATGCATCCATGCGATTAACAGTCACTGATTAAGTGCCATGCTGGGCACAAGGGTGGGGGGAATGTCTTTGCCTTTAGAGATTTATGGTCTGATGGAAGAGAAAAAAAAAGATAACCCATCAATTACATAATAGTCTGAACAGCCTTTTGGAAGGCTTCCTGGGGGAGATGACACTTGAGCTGAGCAAGTCTTGAAGCATGAGTGTAGGTTCTCAGTAGAAGAGCTAAATTAAGATGGTGATAGAGGGAGTGGGGAGAGTAGAGTCAAGAGAGATGAAGGAGGTAGAATCCAGAGAACCGGAGTGATCTGCCACAGCAGGGGAAGAGAAGTGGTTGAGGAAGACACCTGGGTTCCTGGCTTATACCAAAAGATGTCTGGTGGAGCCACTCACAGCACAGAGACTGTTGGAAAGGGGTTGGGCCAGACATTAAGGTGGTAATTCTGAGATATGCTGGTTTAAAGTGTCTGAGAGCCTTCACGTGGAGTGTCCAAGAGTCAGTTTGCTATATGGGTCTAGAGCCCCAGAAATAGATAGGAGCTGGAAATGAATGTAGAATCACTGAAGTTATATGAACAGTAGGTGAGTCCATAGATCTGGCTGAGGTCTCTGGGGGCAGGAAGAGGAGCTAAGGTGGCTAAGGACCTACCTCAGGAGATGCCCGCTGGGAGGCAGGAACCAGGGAGCCAGAGAGGGGGTGGTGGCCGACATGTCACCTGCCAAGGGGACAAATGAGATAAACTTAGAGGTGGGGGAAACTACCTTTTCTTCTGTGAAAGAAGTGAAGGACTAAAGGAGGCATGATTTGAAGAGGAAGAAAAAGGCAAATTATCGTGTCAGCAACACATGGAAGTTGAGATCACCTAGAACTGTCCATGGGACACACTAGCTTAGGAGTTAAACAACATCACACTTCCACGAAAGGCAAGAAGTGTGGTAGACATCTGGGCTGGCTCTGTCACTAATAAGCCAGGTGATCTTGTGCGTTCCACCATCTTTTAGCAAAGAGGTGAACTGGGTAGCCCCTAAGTTTCCTTCTTCCTCCAGGACGGGCTCCCTTAACTCAAATGGTGCCGGGCCCTCTCTCTGGCCCTTCTCAAAGGCTCCTCCTGAGCCCCAGGGAATGGAATCATACCAGGTGCGGTGGTGGGTGCAAACAAGTCTATTCACAGAGGTCTCCCACCCCTAATGAGAGCTGGGCTCCTGGCATCCTGGTTAGAACAGGAAGTGCTGGGGCGCCTGGGTGGCTCAGTCGTTAAGCGTCTGCCTTCGGCTCAGGTCATGATCCCAGGGTCCTGGGATCGAGCCCTGCATCAGGCTCCCTGCTCAGCGGGAAGTCTGCTTCTCCTTCTGCCTGCTGCTTCCTCTGCTTGTGCTCTCTCTCTGACAAATAAATAAATAAAATCTTAAAAAAAAAAAAAAAAAAGAACAGGAAGTGCCAGCTCAGCAGGGCCACCGCTGCTCCAGAACGTGACACGTCTCTAGGTCCCCGTGCCTGTGAGTCTGCAACGCTGCAGAGGGGTCTAGTTCAAGCAGAGGCACATCCGTTCCCACAGTCCTCTTGGCTTTCCATAACTGTGCCCCAAGCTTGTCCCAGACCTTTATCCCCTATGTCGTGCCAGGTTCCAGCACAACAGGGGCCTTTCCGACCAGAAAGTGAAAGTGACAGACCTCATTTTGGAGGGCTCAGAGCTGCTCTACCAAAAATTAAGCCTCGGGGTGCCTGGGTGGCTCAGTCAGTTGAGCGGCTGACACTTTTCCACTCAGGTCATGATCTCAGGGTTGTGGGATCAAGTCTCGAGTGGGGCTCCACACTCAATGGGGAGTCGGCTTGAGATTCTCTCCCTCTCCTCCCCCTCTGCCCATCTCCCCACTCTCTCTCTCTCTCAAATAAATAAATAAATCTTTTTTTAAACGATTTTATTTATTTATTTGACAGAGAGAGACACAGCAAGAGAGGGAACACAACCAGGGGGAGTGGGAGAGGGAGAATCAGGCTTCCCACCGGGCAGGGACTCCAATGTGGGGCTCGATCCCAGGACCCTGAGATCATGACCCGAGCCAAAGGCAGACGTTTAACGACTGAGCCACCCAGGTGCCCCTAAGTAAATAAATCTTTAACAAAATTAAGCTTCTTAACAATTTCCTTTCATATCAGCTATTGAAGGGATCCAGGTCCAGCTGATCGCTTTGGAAGAAATTATTCCAACGATTTACTCATGGCCCCATAAATCTCTCCTGGATTTTGGTGTCTCTGTTCACACCATCATTTCGTCTTTCCTCTCTTGAGTTAGAACTGAAAGCTGGGTCCTCTAGGAAGCCGGACTAAGTGACTTGTTCACTGCTACATCTCAGTGGCTAGGACCACGCACCTTATGAATGAATGACTCTGACTTCATAAAAGGTTCTGTTGATGCTGTTACTCCGCTAACTGATAGCATCAACAATCAACCTATCTTGGTGTTTCTCTTGTATTATGCAACTTTTCACAAGTTTATAGCTTATCTCCCAAATCTAGGGTTAATACCGTGTTTTATGCTTCTCCTTAGCATCAGTGTGCACAGCATGGTGCACATAACAGCTGCTCAGTAGTCATTTGACTGAGAATCTAGAATTTCGACAAAGGGCTTCCTTCCCCTCAACTCCCTCCGGGCTCATCCTTACTCTGTTAATCCTCTGACTTTACACACTGCCCTCTAGTGCAATTTCTCCTCTCCAGAAAAACCCAGAACAGTCAAGAGAAAACAGCAAGATTCATGGAGGGCAATTAAATGGAGTTAAGGTCCCTGGGAAAACATTCCATATGACTGAAGAAAACATGCTGAGAATAATTCTTCCAAGCTGAAAAAGTCCTGAGGCCAAATAACTACTTTGTACTATGAACTGAATCATGAGGCTCTATTAATTGGGAAGTGACCTTGACATAGGACATTGTAAGAGCTGACAAAGGCAATAAAATGCAAAAGCTACAGTGGGATTCATCTAATCAAGCTATTCTTCTATTTTTTTTAAGATTTTATTTATTTATTCATGAGAGACAGAGAGAGAGAGGCAGAAGCAGAGGGAGAAGCAGGCTTCCCGCAGGCTTCCCGCGGAGCAGGGAGCCCAACTCAGGGCTCGATCCCAGGACCCCGAGATCATGAGCCGAAGGCAGACGTTTAACCAACTGAGCCACCCAGGTGTCCCAGAGCATACATGTTTAAAGGCTGGAGACCAAGAATACAAACACTACACCAAGTAAAAATATTACTGGGAGGAGGATTTTACAGGACAGCTTTGACTGACAGCATTTACCTCCTGTATTTTATGTGTGACCTTTGTTAGCTACTTCAGAATTAACCTGGGTAAGTATCTTGGTCAGTGTGGGCTGCTATCACAAAACACCACAGACTGGGTGGCTTGCAACAGAAATTCATTTCTCCCAGTTCTGAAGGCCAGAAGTCCAAGATCAGGGTGCTGGTAAAGCCATATTCTGGCTGAGTCCTCACATTGCAGAAAGAGGGCAAGATAGCTCTGTGGGGTCCCTTTTATAAGGGCACTCATCTCATTCACGAGGCCTCCGTTCATGCCCTGATCACCTTCCGAAGGTCTGCCCGGATGACCTCCTCTATCCTCCGTATCCCAGTCAGTAGGGCTTTCAAAACAGAAAGCCTGCCCATCTCCCTTTCCTTGTGGTTCCCTGCTGCCTTCAGAACAAAATCCAAATGCCTCGGTATGGCACCCAAAGCCCTTCTTGATCCAGCTCTTAGCTTCAGCCACTCTGTTCCACGCCAAGGCATGCTGAGCTTTGGCTCTGGTAAAGGAGAACAGGTTTGCCATTGTCCAGTACCTATGCCTCCCCGTCCTGGTGCTCAGTGCCCCTTCTGCTTTGTTCTGCTAACGACCTGTGGTAGATTATTTGCACAAACTGCCCCAATCATTCCCCTCTCAACATCCATTTCCCCTGCAAGATACCCTTGCAGTGTCTCTTATCAAGAGATGGCATCTATTTCCACAACCACTGAAGCTGAACTGGCCCGTGACTTGCTTTGATCATTAGAATGTTCTGGAAGTACACTGTGTGGTTTCTGAGCCTGAACCTCAAGAGACCTCCAGCTTGTGTTCACTCTCTTGGATCCTTACCCAACCACTGTGTGAACCTGAACTTCATTGTTGGTTGTAAATGAAACACCACAACCCGAGTCTTTGGGGTATGATTTCCTAAGCCGCCTCTGAGGAACTGGATGGAACAAACTAGAAGTTCAGGGCATTAACCCCTGACCCTGAATGAACCTCGACCAATTGGAAATGAGAAACGGGAGGGAGCCAGACAGGTACATCCTCCCTCCTTTCTCTCTCTGTGGACTACTCTGAGGTAGGGCCCCTCTTTGCAACTCTCTACATGAGTAGATGTGCCATTGAGGAGTGTCTTCACAGCTCATGGCAACAACCTATCTCAGAGCAAATCTATGCATGTTTCCTTGCTTTGTGTCCCTTTTTGTTCACCCTCCTTGCCCCAGGCTTACACACCTGAAGAAAGAGTGAGCATCCTAACGTTTGTCTCAGGTTCTGTTTTCTAGAAGATAAGGCTTAGGCAGCAGCCAAGATGCGCATGTCAGAGCTAGGAAGCTCGTTCCTAATTCAGACGCTCTGGGCAAGAAGCTAAGAATTCCTAGTAAGCACAGGTAGTCATTTCTTGTTGCTGCTGTAACAAGTCATCACCAGCTTAGTGGCTTAGAGCAATGTTCTCTCTGAATGTTCTCTCGGTCGCAAGCCTGAAATCAGTTTCACTGAGCTGAAATCGAGTTGTTTGCAGGGCTGGTTCCTTTTGGAGGCTCTGAGAGCTGACTGCTTCCCTGCCTTTTTCAGCTTCTAGTGGTGGCCTCTGTTCTTTGGCCTATGGCCCCTCCTCCATCTTCGAAGTCCTTCACTCTCATCTCTGCTGCTATGGTCACATCACCTTCAAATCACCCTCGGCCTCCCTCTTACGAGGACCCTGTGGATTACATTGAGGGCCCATCCAGATAATCCTGGATAACTGTCCATCTCACGACATTTAATCACACCTGCAAAGTCTCTTTTGCCATATAAGTCAACATCAGAAGTTCTGGGAATTCGGACCTGTATATCAACCTAGCACACGACATAGAGTCCCTCTGCCCCCATTTATTCACCCCCGAGCGTAACAAAGCAGTTACCTCGCAGAGTCCTCAGGAGTTAGTTTCTACCACAGTTTCAGGCCCTTACTTCATTTTTAAATGAAAGGCCAGGTTTATAACATAACTCATCATTAATTTGGACAGATATTCTATCCCATTTTCTCACTGCTTAAATAAAGGACGCCTTTGAGAGTTTAATTGCATTTGGTTGTCACAACATAAACAGACACTTGGCAATTACCTAAATAATTTGGCCAATTTGGATGTCAGATGCCCCCTAATTTTATCTGGATAGGTGTTCAACCTCTACTTCCCTTTGTGCTGGCTAGACCCAACTGGTTCTGAAGCAATAACTTCCCATGGTTTCTAATGAGAAATTGGAGCTAATACATCAACTGATATCATACTTAATCTCCTTCATGGCCTGTTTCTATGACTTACAGGAAATTGACTAGGCATCAAGACAAGAAATGGATGCAGGTGAGTAGATCACCCGATTGTTCGGGTCTCCTTTCCTTAATGCTTTATTCCCATAAAACCTTATTCTTGGTTTAAACTAATTTAAATATGTAGAATGGGGAAAAATAGTGATGACAGCCTAGTTTTATGACATTCATTTGGCTGTGTTTTTAAAAAGTATATTTTTTCAGGGGCGCCTGGGTGGCTCAGTCGTTAAGCATCTGCCTTCAGCTCAGGTCATGATCCCAGGGTTCTGGGATCGAGCCCCGCATTGGGCTCCCTGCTCAGCGGGAAGCCTGCTTCTCCCTCTCCCACTCCCCCTGCTTGTGTTCCCTCTCTCGCTGTGTCTCTCTCTATCAAATAAATGAATAAAATCTTAAAAAAAAATAAAAAATAATAAAAAAAATTTTTAAAAAGTGTATTTTTTCAGATAGATGATGTGTTTGTCCATTCTGCTGATAAATACTAATTTCACTGATATGCCAGATGCTCTACTGGGCACAGAGCTTGCAGCAAGGAGCAAATCAGAGTCCCCACCCTCTTAGACCTTCCACTGTGCTTAGAGGGGGCAGATAATAAACACACATACAAGTACACAATGTCAGGTGAGACATCTTTTAAAGAAAAATGAAGCAGGGCAAAGAGATAGAGAATGTCGGGCGCCATGTCAGATGGGGTGGCCATGTCTCCGAGGAGACTTACTGAAATGAGACCACAAGCTTGCACACATCTGGCCTAAACACAGAGAGAACGATCCATGTAAAAATTTGAGACCCGGGCAGCAAGAAAGGCAGTGGTCCTGAGGCTAGTGCGACTGGCTTGTTTGCAGAACAGCTTGGGCTCCCGGGTGGCTGGAAAGGGAGCAATGGCAGATGTTTGAATGTTTGTGTTCCCTAAATTCATATATTAAAATCTCATCCCCAGCGTGATGGTATTAGGAGATAGGGCGTTTGGGAGGCTCTATGAATGGGACAAGAAAAAGAAAAGAAACCCCAGACTAATGCAACATTGCGTGTCAAGCATACTCAAATTTAAAAAAATTTAATGGGAAAAAAAAAAAAAAGAGAAAGAAAGAAAAGAAAAGAACACCAGAAAGTTCCCTCACCCCTTCCACTATGTTAAGACACAGTGAGAAGGGACGCCTGGGTGGCTCAGTCGTAGAGCGTCTGCCTTCGGCTCAGGTCATGATCCCAGGATCCTGGGATCGAGCCCCACATCAGGCTCCCTGCTCAGCGGGAAGCCTGCTTCTCCCTCTCCCACTCCCCCTGCTGTGTTCCCTCTCTCTCTGTCTCTCTGTCAAATAAATAAATAAAATCTTAAAAAAAAAAAAAAAAAGACAGCGAGAAGACATCTATGAATCAGGATGTGGGCTCTCCGCGGTACTGGATCTGCCGGGGCCTTGTCTCAGACGTCTCAGCCTCCAGAACTGTAAGCAGTTAAGTTTCTGTGGTTTATAAGCCTCCCGGTCTGTGCTCTTCTACACAGCAGCTCGAAGGGACTAAGCCTGGAGATGAGATCAGATAGATAAGCTCGGGGAAGAGCAGGGAGGCACTTTTATCTCCTAGCCTAATACCATCCCATGCCCTCTGGTTTTAAATTATTTTACTTTGCTGAGACTTCCTTGATCACACTTCACAGGTTCAACAGCAGGACATGTGTAGGGTCCATGGTCGGTCACTGGTCACCATATGGCTCAGAAAAGCGTCCACCCTGCCTTCATTATCACACGTCCCACTGCTTTCTGACAGCCGTGTGCTGTGGGTACGTGCATGTGCCACACCCCTGCCCAGCTGGCCAGGACCTGGGGGGCTCCTGCAGGTGGGCCCATGTCTGCTCAGGTGTGCATCCTCCCCATCCCACACCGCGCCGCCCATGTTAAGCCTCCATAAAATTGGTCTACTAAAAGGTGAAAGAGACTGCTCCGTTTCTCCCAGCTGGATCTTCATGAACCAAACGGCAACTCAGAAACGGTAGGTCTTGTGGCCAGAGGGCAGTGCAGGGCACACTTGTCCCCTCAGGCCCTTGACTGGGGGGGGTGGTGTAGAAGGGGTCTCTTCAGAAGGTGCTTCCAGCAGCCAGGGTAGGTTCAGAAGGTCTGGTCCACCAGAAAAGTCCAGTGTGATGGTTAATTTTGTATGTCAATCTGACTGAGCTAAGGGATGCCCAGATAGCTGGTAGCACATTCTTTCTGGGTGTCCGTAGAAGGTGCTTCTGGAAGAGATTAGTGCTTGAATCAGTTTGCTCTGTAAAGAAGTTTGCCCTCCCCAATGCGGATGGGCTTCATCTAATCCACTGAGGGCCTGAATAGAACAAAAAGGCAGAGGGAGGGTCAATTTGCCCTCTTGCTTGAGCTCAGACATCCACCTTCTCCTGCTCTCAGACATTGGTGTTCCTGGTTCTCTGGCCTTCAGACGGGGACTGAATTACACTGGGTTTTCTGGTTCTCCAGCTTACAGAAGACAGACTATAGAACTCCTCACCCTCCATAATCACGTGAGCCAATTCCTGTAATCAATCTCCTCTTATATATATCTACGTATATATCCTATTGGTTCTGCTTCTCTGGAGATCCCTGACTAATGCATTCATATATGACTAACACTACCTTGATCTTCTAGACTCCTTCCCATCTGACTGCCTCTGATCTAATAATAGTAGGCGAGGCTCCTCTCTGGCCTTTTGGTCTCTGGATGGGAAATTATATCCTTGATCTTAAATTACTACTTTCAGAGACCAATAACCAGAATTAAGTGTTGCACACATTTCTGGCTACAGAAAACCACATAGAATTCACTTTGGATCCTATAATTTAAGGGCTGAAATTGAGTTGGGTTTTTACATTATTAGAAAGCCATGACTGAATAAGGTAACTTTTGTATGTTCACATTGAAGGGGAAAAAAGAAATTAGAACTGAATTTCTGAGCCTCATTTATCAGTTCTAAATTTACCTCACATTGCACATTGAGTGAATCAAGAGGAACATTCTATCAAATATATTTGCCATGACCATTTCAGAGATATGCCAATATTCAACTGTGAGTCTCTGAACATGAGAAGACACAACTCGAGTTTAGCTCTGACAGAGGGAAAGGGAGGTCCCATACAATGAGCATCACACCCATCTCCTCCCTCCTGGGCACGTGTGTCTTGGTCGGCCCAATCTCCCTGAGTCGGCAGGTGCCAGAGCTGTCTTTGGGTCACGCTTCTCTGTGACAGTCTCTCTGGCCTGCAGCCTTCTTTTCAGATCGATTCCTGACCTCTCTGGTGGGAGGGGGGCAATCTGGGCCCAGTGTGAGCCCCCTGGGCAAGGGGCCCCCAAGGCCAGAGAAGCAGAAGGAGAGCTTTAGGCACAAGGGTTGGGTTCCTCAGCTGCCACAAGTTAAAAGCATCACTTCTATTTTTTTTTGGTATTTTTGTGAAACCGGATTTGTAACAATGGCTGATAAAAACAAAATAACTGAACAATTAATCATCCATACTGATTGTCATATATAGACTCCCAAAGTGACAAATGTGCATTAAGAGAACAAATACAGCCAATGTAAGAGCAAACCATAAAACGTAGTATGTCCCTGGAAGGTGTCCTGCTGTCCTGCTGTGGATGTTTGTGTCCCGCCACAATCCCTATGTTGAAGCTCTAATCCCCAGTGCGATGGTATTTGGGGCTGAGACCTTTGGGAGGCAACTAGGTCATGAGAGTAGTGCCCTCTTTAAAAATTTTTAAGGGGCCCAAACAGACAGCCTGTGCTTTTCAGTCAATAGTGAAGCAGTTTTTGTTGTCCTCATTTGGGGATGAATAAGGCAGTCATCTTTCACCTCCTTGTCCAACTTCCACCCCAGGCCTTGGCACAAGTTTCCAGGAAGTGGGCTGGGGGTTCAGGGTCCAGGGACCAGTATATGAACAACATGGCTACACCACACCCGGAACGGCTTCTTCCAGCTGACATGCAGCCAGGATCTGGTCTGTACTGGCGCCCCCAAGCCTCTACCCTTCGGGTGAGCTTCCTGCCCGTGCAGCGGGCCGCGGAGGATGCTTTTCCTCACCCACGCACTCACCATGCTGCATGCTCTTCGTGCCTTCCTGAGGATCCAAGCTCCTGTCTGGCATCACCTTCCTTCAGCCTGAAGAACTTTGGAATTAGTGTTTTCCTGTATGTAAAGTGACATTTTGCTCTAGCTGCTTTCAGATTTTTTTGTGTTTGGTTCTTCACAGTGTGACTCTCATGTGCCCAGGCATAGTTTACTTTGTATTTATTCTGTTTACTGATCTTCTCGTATCTATAAATGGCTTTCACCAAATGTGGGAAATTTTCAACCATAATTTCAAATATTTTTTTCTGTCCCGTTTTCTCTCCTCTTCTTCTGTCCTCAAGATAGGAGCCCTAAAACAGGACACTCCCCCCAGTACCAATCCCTCCTTCGGAGTATTGACTCCTACAGAATCTTCCTGCTTTTGACCACACACGGCACTTCCAGATAGTTTTCCTGGCTCCCAGGGTTTGTAGTTGTTGCCTATGGGAGGGACAGTCCTTGGCTATTCCCAGAAGTGGACCCTGTTCAGGATGTTTAGAGGAAGTCGCTTGATAGCCCACGTTCGCCCCCCCCGGCACCCTTCTGACCTCCCGGGAAGTTCATCCAGTCAGTGCGAAAACAGAACTTCTCTACCTGAACAGTCCCAACCGCAGCAGTGGTCATTCAGAAAAAGATTCCTTCTGTTATTCTCATGTAAACATGATTTTCAAAATTAATGAAACAGTTTTTTAAAACAGCCCCGTCCTGAATTCATCCGTTCTAAAGCAAAAGGATTATGATTCTAGAGGAATAAACACCGAGTGAAAAGGCCTGGGTGAGGCCCAGTTCCTCCAGGCCCCAGTTCCTCCAGGCCCAGTTCCTCCAGGCCCCAGTTCCTCCAGGCCCCAGCTGGGTGGCCTTGACAGCTGCCACGCCCTCTCTAAGGCAGCTACCTACCAGGAGACCATGGTAAACCCCCCCAGCCCCAGAGGCTGAAGACCAAACGGGGTAACACACGGGACGTGATTACAGACTGTCTGACATGATCATTCTACTGTGATTGCCCGAAGTTCCAAGACCGACTTCTAACCCCTGGGCTTGTGTAAATGTGTGGACAAATGGTGTAGATCTGATCACATTCTTCCGCAGGCGGTGTCTAAGGAGCAAGCGAGGGAAATGACCCCTCATCTAGGTTCCAAAGAGAGGGGGGCCAGCTTTTCTTTTTTTTGACAACACAAAACTGAGGTCCTTTGTTCGTAAACTCCAGACGACATATAATCCTAACCGACTAGCGTGACTAGCTGTGCTGCTGAGGATGCCCCCCGCCCCTCCAGCAGCCCCTCGGGAAGCCCTGGGAAGCAGGAGCCCAGGGACCACGGCCAGGGAACTGGATGGGAGGAGAAAGGGACTCTGCTTACACTATGACAGCCGTCCCCACAAAAGGAGGCTGGCCTTAATTTTCATGAGAGTAAGGACCTGAGAATTAGGGATGATACGAGAGCCCCACTGCAAGCCCAGTGCTGAGCTAGGAGAGGTGGTGGGGCCACAGGACACCCAGCGAAGGCCGAGGTGGGCTGGGGGGAAGGTAAGCCACAGGTATACAGAAAGGCAGGAAAACTAGAGGCATGGTCTGGAAGGAAATGGGAGCGAAGCCACCCTTCCATCTCCCCCGGCTCAGTGCCTTCTGCAGGCAGTGAGTGAAATATACCCACCTCTTAAAGTGGTGCAACTGTTTTCCAAAAGTCTCCCCCAAAGTCCTCCCTGCCTCCGTGACATTTCGCCCAAGAGAAGGGAAAAGCGGCTGGCGGCTGTAAGGTAAGTCTCAGGATAGGAGCTGGACCGACAGGCTGGCTGAGCCTGGAGCCGCCCTCTCCGCCTCCTCCGGGTGCATCCTTCCAGCTGTTGCCCACTTTTGTTCCTGCTCACCTGCCTCCTCACAGGTCTTTGAACACACTGAGTCCACTCTCGGCAGCTTTCCACGCCTTGCTCTGTGGTTGGTTCTTTCTCACCGTCCAGGTCGCTGCTCAAATGTCATCTCCTGGAGACAGGGGAACCCTCCTACACTGTTGGTGGGAATGCAAGCTGGTGCAGCCACTCTGGAAAACAGTATGGAGGTTCCTCAAAAAGTTGAAAATAGAGCTACCGTACGATCCAGCAATTACACTATGGGGTATTTACCCCAAAGATGCAAATGTAGGGATCCGAAGGGGCACGTGCACCCCAGTGTTTATAGCAGCAATGTCCACAATAGCCAAACTATGGAAAGAGCCTAGATGAATGGATAAAGAAGATGTGAGATATATATACACACACACACACACACACACACACACACACACACACACACACAATGGAATATTATGCAGCCATCAAAAATGAAATCTTGCCATTTGCAACGATGTGGCTAGAACTAGAGGGTGTTATGCTAAGCAAAATAAGTCAATCAGAGAAAGACAGTTATCATATGATCTCACTGATATGTGGAATTTGAGAAACAAGGCAGAGGATCATAGGGGAAGAGAGGAAAAAATGAAACAAGATGAAACCAGAGAGGGAGACAAACCATAAGAGACTCAATCTTAGGAAACAAACTGAGGGTTCCTGGAGTGGTGGGGGTGGGAGGGATGGGGGGCTGGGTGATGGACTTTGGGGAGGGTATGTGCTGTGGTGAGC
The DNA here is from genome assembly GCF_964656455.1 of Halichoerus grypus. NCBI lineage: Eukaryota > Metazoa > Chordata > Mammalia > Carnivora > Phocidae > Halichoerus > Halichoerus grypus. Next base: position 55,142,912 of record NC_135715.1, on the reverse strand, counting down.
GCTGTGAATTGTGTAAGACTGATGAACCACAGACCTGTACCCTTGAAACAAATAATACATTATATGTTAATAATAATAACAATGATTTTTAAAAAATGTCACCTCCTGGGAGAGGCCTTTCTGGACCCCAGGCCTCAGGTCCCTTGTGGGCCAGTCACTTACTATCACTGCATCCTGTTTTTCTCAAAGCCCTGGATGCTATCTGAAATTATCTTACTGACTTGTGTTGATTATCAGTCTGCCATTCTCAGCAGAATGCAGGCTACATGGGAGCAGGGGCCTGTTTGCCCATTGCAGCATCCATGGTGCCCGGAATCCTTTGAAGTCTTGACAGATATTTGATGAATGAAATAGGATAGGTTGAGGATTACATACGACGATGTGCCGAAGCACTTGGAGAATGCCCACTGGCTTCACGGTTTAGTGGTAGCAGGGTTACTATTTTTCCTCTTTTGCGGCAAGTCTGTTTTGTTGGATAAGGCAGTAATAATGACCCCGAAATGGGAGTACAGGAAGCACTGAGTTTTCAAGAAAAGCACCCTTCTTTTTTTCTGGAGGACAAGGGCAAGACCCAAATAGATTCACCACTAACCTTCCAGAGGCAGCACTGAGTGCTGGAGAGAGCACAGGTCCATGGCTTTGTGCTAATCAGCTGTGTGACCTTGGGTAAGCCTCGACCTCTCTGGACCTGTTTCCCCATCTGAGAAATAAAGGGGATTGACCAGATGCTGCCTACGATCCCTTCTAACTAGAACCCTCCCTCATCTCCTTATACTGCTCTTTAGTGCCTAGTGGAAGGAACTAAAGACAGGCAGTGAAGGAACTAAAGACAGGCAGAGGCAGAGATTCTAGAACTAAATTCTGTAGTCAGTTCTAAAATGGTTGGATTGGACAGTCTCCTTTCTAGGGAGAGGAGGAGACCCAGGAGAGGTCTCAGAACACCTCCTCCACCTTTGATTCAGGTTAGAGACTACTTTGCTTTGAGCACTTATTATTAGCCGCTTTACACCTGGATGTCGTTTCATCTTTAAAACAACCTTACAAGGTAGGCATTATAGTTCCATCCTACAAGGGGAGGGGGATGCTCCCAAAGGTCACACAGCTAAAAAGCAACAAGCTTGGGAGTGAGAACCAGGTTTGTCTTCTCACTCTTTCGGCTCCCCGAGTTGGTGGGTGTTCCCACCAACGGATCCCAAACCTCTTGATCATCAAAATCAGCGGGAACACCTTCAAGGGGGTCGTACTAAACCAGAATCTTCAGGGGTGCTGCCAAGAAATCTGTATTTTTCAAAAGCTCTCCATGTTCCAGTGATACAGCCAGACTAGGAAACCACTGCCTTATACTGGGCTATGAAGCCATCCAGCAGTTGGAAATTGTCCCGGGAACGGGCTAATACTTCTCACTGCTGTCATTCAGAACCTCATTCTACTCTCCCTGCGCCCCTCCCTGCGGGGCTGCGCCTGCGCCCGCGGCAGCTATGTCTCCGCAGCGCCCTCTGCTGGATACGTAGTCAAACCTTAACTGCAACCAACTTTCTCCGCGGGGAGGTATCGGGGGGCCTGAAGCGGCGCTCCCCAACGCCTTTTTTAATATCAAAAAATGTAATAACGAGGGGCGCCTGGGTGGCGTTGGTTGGTTAAGCGACTGCCTTGGGCTCGGGTCATGGTCCCGGAGTCCCGGGATCGAGTCCCGCATCGGGCTCCCTGCTCGGAGGGGAGTCTGCTTCTTCCTCTGACCCTACCCCCTCTTATGGTCTCTCTCTCACTCTCTCTCTCTCAAATAAATAAAATAAAATCTTTAAAAAAAAAATGTAATAACGATAGCCCACCGTACTGTGAAGGTGAGTACTACTAATACCCACGGACTGAGAAAATACATGCTGATCATATGCTATTAATGAACAGATGGATTAAGAATTTGCTGTTAATTAGGGGCGCCTGAGTGGCTCAGTTGGTTAAGCGACTGCCTTTGGCTCAGGTCATGATCCTGGAGTCCCTGGATCGAGTCCCACATCGGGCTCCCTGCTCAGCAGGGAATCTGCTTCTCCCTCTGACCCTCCCCCCCCTCATGTGCTCTCTCTCTCTCTCAAATAAATAAAATAAAATCTTAAAAAAAAAAAGAATTTGCTGTTAATTAGAACAGAACTGGCTGCACACACTGGGGCAGAAGGAACCTGTGGTTTATTCAGTTTTGGGCATGAGTAGGTAAAGAGTTGCTTCCCTAGGAGTCACCCAGTCTTTCTTTATTCATGTACTCATTCATTTCTTTCTAACAAGTATTCATTGAATAATAAATACTACTAAACACCAAGCATTCTTCTAGCACAGAACAAGACAAAACGCCCTCTCCTCAGGGAGTTTATAGTCTAGAGATAGAGACAGGAATTAAATAGATAAATACCTACTTACACATGGTGATAAATCCTATGAAAGAAAAGAACTAGGTTTGGGTGCCTGGCTGGCTCAGTCCGTGGAGTCTGTGACTCTTGATCTGGGGGATGAGTTTCAGGCCCCAGGTTGGGTGTAGAGATGACTTCAAATAAAATCTCAAAAAAACAAAACAAAACAAAAAACAAATTAGGTTTCGAGAGCCCTATTTTAGGAAGGAAGGTCAAGGAAGGCCTCTCTCTGGAGCAGACTTGAAGCTGAGATCTGACATTTGGGATAGAATGAGCCGTGCAAAGCAGGGAGGGGATTCCAGGTGGTGAAGGGAGTTCTCATTTAAGGAGCATGTGCATAAGGGGCTTGTGAAGTGAGATAAGGCTAACCGAGTCTGGTTAACGATAAGCACCTACTACGTGACAGCACTGTTCCACTTTGCTTTCCACGCATTGTCCCATCTGATCCCCACCAGTCTTAAGAAGTAAATAACAGTCTCATCTTTTGAATTTTATAGATGAGAAAATTGAGGCACAGAGAGATTAAGTACCTTGCTCCAAGTCCTGTAGATAGCAGGGAGCAAAACTAGGATTGAAACCCATGCATTTCAGCCTCAGCCCCCAGATTCGACACTCGTCCATCACCCTACACTGCCCTCTAGGCATCCCTAAGGAGTTTGTGGTTTTATTCCAAGCGCAGCGAGCCATCTCCATCAGCTCTTACGCAGGGGCTCTGAGCGATCTCTTATGTTTTAGCAAGATTGTGCTAAATGGATAACAGATCACAGGAGGGCAAGAGTAGAGGGGCAAGGTGGAAGGCACGTGCAGCGATCCAGGCAAGGAATAACTGTGACTTAGACAAGGTGGGGCGCGGTGGAGATGGGGGAGAAGAGGGCGGATTTAATACAGAAGGGACAGGACTGGGGACAGGTCAGGTGCGGGGTGCACTAGAGGAAACTATGAAAGATGGCACCTGAGCTCAGGAAACTGGACATGGACCACTGACTGGGATGGAGGTGCAAGCAAATGTAGGAGAGTGAGTACGGTTCGGTTTTGCACACATTCAGTTTGGGATGCTGGTGATCCATCTAAGTGAAAAATCAAGTGGGCTCTTGGAGACTCACAGGCATCTCAAACTTAGTGTGTGTAACCGAAATTCATTCTGAAATTCAGAGAAGACATCTAGGTTAGAAATGGAAATGTGTTGTTTTTAGCATAATAGGCGCTATTTAGAAATAGATGGTGCTGCCTAGGGAAGGGAGAGTTCCAAGGACCAAGCCCTCTGGAACTCATGCATGTGGAGGCTGGATCTGGGAAGAGAAGGAGGTGGAAGGAGGGAGATAGTCAGTGATTGAGGAGAGCCAAGAAGGAAGAAAGAAATGACAAAACAAAAGCAGCCTAGGACTGCCCTCATAGTGTCCTCTGAAAAAGAAAGAGACCCCTCCTTCCTGTTTCCTTACACATGGGGAAGATTTGGCCCAGACCTAGAGACAGTCAGCAACTGAGTGTAGGCCAGCGTGTAGGCAGCCCATGTGCTTGGGTAAGTCCAGGCATCAGTCTACACTAGGAAGCAGTAGGTACACCCCGAAATAGACCCAGTGTCGCGTTCCCTGTAACTGCTCAGTCTCCTGTTGGGCTCACAAGGCTACACAGAGCAATAGACAGGCTGTCAGCCCCGGGGGGGGGGGGGGGGAAGACGCCCACAGACCTCTAGGATTGGGATTCCACCTTGAGGCTGGGCAGGGCTCAGGCATTATTAGTCATATTCCCGTTGTCATTTCCTGTGGTGGTTAGCTTTTTTTTTTATCTTTCCCTGCCACTGCCCCTGATTTCACTCACTTCTCTTTCTACTTTATTATCTTCACCCAGAAAGCATTACGATTTTGTCATAACGACAAATCGTCGTAAAAAAATCGTTTTGTCCCCATAATCCCATGATCATAATTTCATCATTAATTAATATGGTGATTAAAATGTTCTCTTTTATATCCCTTTTGGGTGCTGAGAATTGCTGCCATAAATGTTTAAGAGGTTCTTGTCTCTAGTAGGAAGAAAGGCAAGATCAGTCTTCACCCCGAGGCCTCACCCTGTGAAGGAAACACAATTCTACACCGAGTGCTCTCCAGCTTCTAAACTGACAGCCCAGAAATAGGGGTAACTAAGAGCCACTGGGGAAGCTCTACCATTTTTTTTAAAAAAAAAAACCTGTCATTTTCTTAATTACAGAAGTATATTTTACCAAGGAATTGGGCTTCTCAAACTTTAATGAGCCTATGAATCACCTGGGGACCTTGCTAAACTGCAGCTTCTGACGTGGGAGGTCTGGTGGGGATGGAGATGCTCCCTTTCTAACAAGCTCCCACGTGATGCTGAGTGCTGGCAAATGGACCACATTTGAGTATCAAGGATTTGCCAAATAAACAACCAGAAAATAGGAAAACACAAATGAAGTGTGAATGTGTCTCCCTGGATGAGACATTCTGCTTCCCATTCGTGCCCCCGTGCTGAAATAGCGCAGGGCCCAGCTCCTTCCCCAACAACATCCAGAGAACCTAGAGAGAGGACAGATCAAGAGGAGGCCAGGAGCCCCTGGGGAGGCAGGAGGCTGTTTGGAAGGTGGCTACAGGGTGGGGAGAGGGTGGCCGGGGAAGGAGTCTAGTCCTGCCGCTGCCCCCCCCCACCACCACCGCCTGAGAGGACTGGGGCTTGGCCTCCTCACCAGCTGCGTCAGATGCGGGGATCCTCAGGTTCAAGAGGAAAGTCAGTGAAGGGCAAGAAGCTGCATAAACAGGTGGGACTGACCAGACCCAGGGACTCACCCCCCCTCCCACCCCGCCCAGGCCCGAGCAAGGCTGGGGGACTAGATTCTAAGGGATGCCGCCTCCTAAGACTGCCAGCACTCAGTGTGGGTGGGGAGAGCCTTGACCTTGACTCAGGAGTGAGAAATCCTGTTCCTCAGGGCCTGGGATTTTCCACCCTAGGGTGCATGTGCCCTCACTTATCTCCTCACCCCCGACCCCGCTGGAAACCCCTAACAAAAATGAGGCAGCTACCCTCCTGAACGTGGGATGGTTAAGCTAGTTGACTGCTTTGAGCTCAGCTCACAGCCCTAGAGAGATGGGACAAGCTGAGAGCAAACCAAGGGCTACGAGTGAACCAGGAGACAGACAGAGAGAGTTGAGCAGGTGCATGGCGGGGAAATCAGCAAGAGGAGAGCTGCTACAGCTCTGCGGGGGGCTGCAGGAGCACCCCCAGCTCATCAGGAAGGAGGTTGCCCTATCCCATCTGTATGTTGCCTGCCACTCTAGGCTCTGGAAATGCCGTGCAAAACCCGGTGGTCGGGGACTCCGCCCTCTCGGAGCTCCCCTTCCAGGGGAGCCAGAGAAGAAGGGAACACACCTGCGAACGGTGAGGTCACGACAGGCTGGCTTAACAGGCCAGGGAGCAGCCTCAGTGGAGGGGGTGGTCAGGCGGGCGGCCCGGAATAGGGAGCGTCTGCGCTGTGAGCTGGTGGTGAGGAGCAGCCCGGGGAAGGAGCCTGCACACCAAAGGGCCAGGGCACGCCGCGGTCTGCGGGGAACCAGAACGTGGTGTGTCTGGCAAACAGACAGGAAGCAGGGAGGCAGGGAGGAGCAGCTGGACGAGAAACGAGGAAAAACACCCACTTATCTAAGTGATGGTGAATTCAAGACGATCCAAGACCAAGAGGGGTTTGGAGAGAAAGAGCAGGTCACCGGCACAGACGTAATGTTGGAGAGGAGCCCCCCCATCAGAAGGGACCTGTGAGGCCACGTGAGGAAGCTGGCTCTTATTCTAAATGAGGCGTGAGCCATGGAAGGAATTTATTTTTTTTATTATTATTATTATTTTTTTTTTAGAGAGAGAGAGAGAGAGAGAGGCAGAGGCAGAGGCAGAGGCAGAGGGAGAAGCCGGCTCCCCGCCTAGCAGGGAGCCCGATGCGGGACTCGATCCCAGCACCCTGGGATCATGACCTGAGCCGAAGGCAGACGCTTAACCATCTGAGCCACCCAGGCGCCTCAGGAATTTATTTTTTTAAGTGTACATTCAATTCTCAATTCAGTGGGAAGTCACTTGGAAAGCTGTGAGTAGAGGCGGGACTTCGGCACACTCAGGTTTACTAAACAAGCCGCCGCTACCGCACCGGCCGCAGTGATGGAAGCGATGGACCGCGCAGGGGCAGCCCCGGGGACCGCACGCGCTCCGTGACGGCTGGGCTGCGGGCCTGGCGGGCAGCGGCGGGGACCTCACCAGGGCGGCCGGGGCAGCGCGCACACAGAAGACCGTGGCGCTGAGATACACGTCCGAGGCATAAGCAACAGGACACGCTGAAGCCCCAAGACGTAGGCAAGAGAGAGAGGCCATCCAAGGACGACTCCTCATCGAGGGCAGGTGCAACCGGAGGGGGGGGGGGTCAGGGAGGGCTGTAATGCCATTGACTGAGATGGGGAAGTTCGGGGGCGCCCGTTTTGCTGCTTATTTGTGGTATCATTTCTCATCAATTACCTCCTGGACTGCTGGCTGGGCCACCGGCTAGGCTATTAGGCTTCCAGCCACACTCTGGTGAATCTATAAAGAAAAACGGCCGACAAAAAGGATTGTTTGTGGGCGCCTGGGTGGCTCAGTCGGTTAAGCATCTGCCTTCGGCTCAGGTCATGATCCCAGGGTCCTGAGATCGAGCCCCGCATCGGGCTCCCTGCTCAGCGGGGAGTCTGCTTCTCCCTCTGTCTACTGCTCTTTCTCTCTGACAAATAAATAAAATCTTAAAAAAAAAAAAAAAGTTGTTTGCTGTTGTAATTGTAGAATTATTCATCCCTTTGAGTCTTTTTTTTAATTAATAGACTTCAAATAAGAAAACTTCAAAAAACATAAAGCTAAGCAAATTTATTTCAGAAGCTAGCATTTTAGCCATGTGCCTCCTTCTGCTGTGCTTGCTGGTTGGCTTAGTTGTTTATTAATCAGGAGACTCACAGCAAAGATGGGCAGGGAATCTCCCAGGACACGGAAGGCTTGCACATCAGACCAGCTGATGCCCACCTGGCCTCCTGAGTTACACCTGCCCTGACCTACAGTGAGCCTTTGTGGGCCTATTTCCACCTCCGTGGGACTTAGACGTGGAACTGCCAAGGCCACAAAGAGGATGAAGAGGACTTTGGTTCATTTTAACGACTGAATCTGGAAAGTACCAGGCAGGGAAAGCCAGAGGAGAAGCAGGCTACCTCCATCTGGCAGCAGCCAGAACTGTGTGGCTCTTTAGCAGTGCTAATGAGCAGAGCGTTCTACTCCCACCCCGGCCCGGAGCCTGGCAGGAAGTCAAGCCCGTGTACCCACGGTTGTCAGCTTGGCCTCCCATGGGAACAAACAAAACTTCCCTGCAAGTGTGATTCAGAGCTCCGTGTTTAGTGAGACTCCGGTAGACCTGATAACAATCTGAGAGGGGGACACCTTACTTGCTCTCTCTTGTGAACATCCCACCAATCATAGGAAGACATGCGCTTTTGACAAATGTGTCAGCACAGGAATTCTAAACATAGGAGTGAGTCATGGTTAAGATAGTCCGTAAACATTTAATATTGTGTGCAAAATGTGTGGGTATGTGCGCTTTTCTGGGGGGAAAGATCTATATCTTGAATCAGATTCTCACAGTGGGCCAGGATCCAAAATATCATGAACCATGAAAGGAATAAGCCCTAGGCTACTTGGCTGCTCTAACAAAAATCGTAGACCAGGGGGCTTTACACAACATTTTTTTCTCACAGTTCTAGCGGCGGGGAAGTCCAAGATCAAGGCATTGGCAGGTTTGGTGTCTGGTGATAGCCGACTTTCTGGTTCAAAGTCCTCACCTGGCAAAAGGGGCAAGGGGGCTCTCTGGGGTCTCTTTCATGAGGACACTAATCCCAATCACCCTTATGACCTAATCATTTCCCAAAGACCCCACCTCCTAATACCATCACACTGGGGGTTAGGATTTCAACATATGAATTTTCAACACAAACATTCAGTCTATAACAGAATCAATTCCTGAATAGTATGACACGGGGCTCATTTAACTGAACACCAGGCATTTCCTGAGTGAGTAGATTCTCTTCTACCTGCACCTTAATTGAGCCTCTGTTCCCCAAAATGAACACATCATTTTAGGAATATACTTGGCCACTAATTCAGGAGTCAAGGCCATGTACCATGTGTTTAAAGTTTGCACATTAAGCCCCGCTCATCAGCCCTGAGGACCCAAACACTCATATGGCACACCAAAGCAGAGGTCCTCTCCAGATTGCCCCTGGTCACCTGGCTGAGGGCCCTGGAGCGTTAAGTCAGGACATTTTGGTTTTTTGGGTTTTTTTTTTTTTTTTAAAGATTTTATTTATTTATTTGACAGAGAGAGACAGCGAGAGCAGGAACACAAGCAAGGGGAGTGGGAGAGGGAGAAGCAGGCTTCCCGCCGAGCAGGGAGCCTGATGTGGGGCTCGATCCCAGGACCCTGGGATCATGACCTGAGCCGAAGGCAGACGCTTAACAACCGAGCCACCCAGGCACCCCAAGTCAGGACATTTTGATAATAAGATATGTCACAGATATCACTGGTAGAGAAAACCAAATGAGATAGTCTGAGAAACTAAAACCTATACCTTAGATTTAACTAAGTAAAACCCCATAAACGCATGAACTGGAAAGGCCTTTGATATACCCTTCAACGAGCAGCCGAACTGGTATGTGTGTGTGTGTGTGTGTGTGTGTGTGTGTGCATGTGTGTGAGTATGTGTGTGTGTCTCCTTTGTTAAAGTCAATAAGGAAGATTCTGGGAAAATGGCAGCGGGGGTAGGGTAGTTTTTTTAATCTCTCTGAATCCCCAAGTGAAAAAATAGAGCAACTTCAACAAAGCCAAAATCTTATGGATGACACTTACAACAAAATTAGGAGTAAGAAATCTCCATGACGGGGCGCCTGGGTGGCTCAGTCGGTTAAGCATCTGCCTTCGGCTCAGGTCATAATCCCAGGGTGCTGGGATCGAGTCCTGGGATGGAGTCCTGCATCAGGCTCCCTCTTCTCCCTGTTTCTCCCTCTCCCCCTGCTTCTGCTCTCTCTCTTTCTCTCTGTTAAATAAATAAATATTTTTTTAGAAGTGGGGGAGGGGAGCAGAGCCAGGAAACCCCAGATAGGAAGTTGCCTACGTATTTGAATCCTACCCAAAAATACCAGAAGAGGAAACCCTGTGACCACACAAGCTACTCTAGAGCACACCTCATTCCAAAGGCTGAGGGAAACGAACTTTCCCACAATAATAGACAATAGCAAAGCACTGAAGATTCAATACATTATTTGATGATATCAAAAATATAAAAATTTTAAAAAGAGCAACAACCAGACAATATGGGCCCCCTGATGAGAGAATTCAACCTTGCTATGGTCTTGCCAAAGGGATGGAGTCTCCTTAAGCCCCTGAATCTAGCAAGACAACTTTGGGGGAAATACAGAGGCCAGAGGAACATGAACCACACAAAATCCAGACCATGAGAAACAGGTCAAATGATGTGAAATCTCCAACAGATGAAATTGAGGGAAAGAATTGAGAGGAACCGTACAGACTAAAAATAAACTTAGAAGACCAAGCAAATTTTTCAAAAAGGCAACACTAAACTCTTACATCTAAGGATGCTATTTGGCTGAGAAAGCTATAAAAAAAGGAAGGACATGATCAGTATAAAATCAGGAGAGTATTTACTTTAAGGAAAGGGTAGGGTTGAAATGGGATAGGACTCATTTGAGGGCTACAAAATGGTGATACTCTAATTCTACGATTTCTTTTCTTATATAGTGCTAAAATATACATAGATAAAATTAACCATTTTAACCAGTTTTAAGCACATAATTCAGTAGCATTAAGCGCATTCACAATGTTGTACAACCATCACCACTATCCATCTCCAGAATTTTTGTATCATCCCAAACAGAAACCCTGTTATCTACCACTTCTTTTTAAAAATGTATTTTTACATTTCTAAAAAGATGCTTTTCTGCATCTATGATTTGGTTATCCGGGGGTAGGGTTCATATGGAAAGGCAGGATAAAGGCTTGATGGGGATGGGGCATGAGGGGCAGCTTCTGGGGTGGCCCCAGCCTGTTCTGTTTCTTGTCCTGGGAAGTGATGACAAGCATGTTTGCAGGGCGCTGAGATCACTATATAAGTCTAAGGATGAAGAGAGGGAGGTGGGAGAGCCAGGCAAAAGAAGGAAGGAAATTTTCTGCTGCCACAAAAAAGTACATACGATATGATAACATTTATGCATCTCCTCAAATGAATTATGTGTGGTTCTGTACCCGAGAAATAAATTTAAAAAAAGGGAAAGTGTCCATCTATTAGGTGGATTTAGGCATAGGCCTACTTACGGGCAGATGGATGTATAAAATAACTTCTTAGAGGTCCTTCTGGGAGCAAAAGGGGCCTCTGGGGTGCTGGCCATGATCTGATTATAGATCTGGATGTGGCTGCATGCATGTGATCAGTCTGTGAAAAATTATTGAGCTGTATACTCACAATATACGCATTTTTCGGTATGTATGTTATATTTTCATAAAACCTTTTCTTAAAAAAAACCTTTTCTTATAGTCCTAAGATCCTATAGGACTTTAGGGAAATACCCAATCCTTATTTAGGTTGTTAGAATTAAAAGAATGCATTCCGACATGTAAAACTGGAATTGTAGTCCTTTCTACTCATTAATTATCCACAAAGATGAAATTAGACCTGACTCATCAGCCTGCTTGTTCTTGACTGAAGGAGGGAGCCTACACCTCTGGTCACTGGGCCTAGGAATGGCTTAGCAGCACCCACACCTTGGTCCACTGCATAGGACCCAAGCATAGCATAGGACCTATAGCATAACTGATGGCTGAGTCTGGTGCCAATGAATGGGCCCAAGATGGGAGTTGAACAATATCTCACTACTGGCAGACTCTGAGAAGAAATGGAGGGAGGATGAAGAGGGGAGAATGAAGAGAATCTAAATAAAAGTGTTTCTACTTCATGCCTACTATAATAATGATCTTTGGGCTATAGGCTACAATAATCCTACAAAGCATAGATCACCCTGTGTTTTATACCTGATGGAAATGAAAACTAATACTTGAATGAGATTTCCTCCTAAATTCTCTGGTTCCCATGAGCTCTGAGATTCTAGATTCTCTTAAAGAAATATTTACCTAATGGGAATTGCTCTAACTACCATCCTTGATTCCTAAAGACTAGGAAGCCTGCCTGGAAGGCGGTGGTAATTCTTGTTCCCTGAGAACATTGATTGGTACAGTCATTTGAGCTCCTTGGCCAAAAAGTACTTTGGAAATACCAAGTCTCTTAAACAAATGACTTGTAAGAAGATGATGTCCCCTTACTGTGAAAAACTGACTGCTGTTTTTCTACAACTATGAAGTATTATTCTACCACAAAGCTCTAGACACAATGTTCTGGCAAATCATCCTACTGAAGGAGAAGAGAGTATTGGCAATTTAAAGGGAGAAAGACATAAAAATATACAGGACTCGAGGCACCTCAGAACTTGTCACTTTACAAATGAGCTTCACAGAAGTTCCTTTTAGATGACAGGCACTTTTCTGTATGTATATTAGTCAATAAAGCAAAACAGTGGATGATCCCCGATGCAAATTCACTCACAAAAGCAGGGAGGGAGCCAGCATTGGATGAACGCACAGAGTAAGTCAGGCAGCGTGGTAGTTGCTGGGTGTTTTTGTTTTACTTTGGTAAAGTATACATAACATAAATTCGCCGCTCACCACCATCAATCTCCAGAACTTCGCGTCATCCCAAACTGAAATTCCATACCCAGTAAACAAGAATGAGGCAGAAGGGACACCTTTACTGTGTGCCTTAGAGCCCCCGGCAGGGTCACATAGGTAGTATTAGCAATTCTAGGTCACTGCTAAAAGACAGTTATTAAAGGTAGTGTACAAGTTATAAAACTTGCTTTGGGTATTATCTTCAGAAACTTTTGTTACCCTTTAAGGAAACTGATGTTTTCATTGACTTACCTGCCTTAGGCGCTACCCGCAGCATTCCCATCTTCCCCTGGGCGGGGCTTACCGCTCTATTGCAATTCGCATGTTTAATCTCCCATCTGTTCCACTTTCCTTCCGGGGAAGGGCTCTGTCCTGTTCATGTTGTACATCTAGCAGCTGCTAATGTGCCTGGCACATATTAATTGTTCCATACACATGTGCTGAATGAATGAATACAAAATTAATACTACTCAATTCTTACCAAAAGCTCAGGGGCAAATAAAATTTTTTTCCCTTTTGGGAAAGAACTGCCTTTGGGAAAATAATAAATCACCTTGTAATAGAAGTCAGAGACCTTGAAGGCAAGAAAAAGCAATGGTTAAGCTGCCTCTGTATGACAAAATGAGGGATTTGTCTTTTTTTTTTTTTTCCCTGATGGGGAAGGGGGGCACCAGGTCCAGGAATGGAGAAAAGAGAGGGCAGCCAGTGAGCGGGTGAGAGATGGGGGATCATGCAGAGTCGTGGTGGGTGATTAGGGGTACTTTAACAACAGGAACACCCAGACTTCACTCCAAAGCTGCATTGCTGTGATGTAATACGCGCTCTTCCTTCCCATGTATTGTCAGTGACTAAAATAAACATCGACAGAAATCTTGGAGAGGGTTTTGGATTTCCTCCGAAGATATGCGCCAAACTTATCTGGATTTCATGGGGACAGGAGAGCCCGGCAGACATTTGTGTTACAGAAACATACTTGTGCTAGATTGCTTGAAGAGAGTTCTAGCCATTCCAGATCATAATAAGATATTTTTTTTTCTTTGGATGGGTCCTGGCCTTGGAAAGCTGTAAGGCAGGATCCCTTTGTTCTGCCGACTACTAGAATTATTTTTATTGAGTTGAATTTGAAGATTGGGCCTACACTGAAGGAGGTCACACAAAATAAGCCCCAGGAAGCCCATTACTGAATTTACTGTAGGGGTATTTACTGATGAGGGCTTGTGTGTCTCATTATCAGACACTAAAAAAAAAAAAAAAAAAAAAAAAGTCTTCCCTAGGAAAAACACAAAAATGAGGGCGAGTCTTAGAACTAATTATATTCTCCCTTCTCTTCAGTTGTGAAAAAGCTCCTGACCAAATTCAGGGCCCACCTCTAATGACTGTGCAGGACTCGACACACCCAGGTTGATACCATCCCGACCCCTGGCTTCATATTCTTATTCTCATTTTCAGTTTGTACCTATGGCCTCACTAATTTTTGAAGGTGCTACATAGAACGTCATAAGTTGCTACCAGTAATTTTTTAAGTTTTTTTAAAAAATTTTTTAAGTAAGGTGAAGTGGAAAGAAAAGAAATTAATATGCTCTCCAAATTATATTCTGTCTAGTTCCCACCCCATCGTGCATCTGCACTTGAAAGAGTGGAAAGCAGAAGATAAGCTATCTTCCTCCCACAGCCTGATGGCAGGCTTGGCCCATCCCTCTCCATTCCTCCCTTTAAAGTACTGGCTGCCATTTCTAGCAAAATTATTTATGGGTCAGTTTTTTGGATCAAAATCAAGCTTTCTCTCAGGCACACACACACACACACACACACACACACCCCTGTGCCTATTAAGTGATCAGAAAACTCACTGCCTCCCAGCCACACAATCTAGAGGTAGAACTCCCTTCGCTCTTCTCAGGTGTAATATGCTTCTTATTTCTTTAGGGCATTTTCCTTATAAATTGTCTGTATATGACAGAAATATTTCCCCCATACTTCACTTGTGTTACTATAATACGATGTTAGGTAACTGCGAGAAAAAAGAGCTTTAGAAACTAAATGTGAAGTTGCACACGAAACGTCATTGGGATAAATCACAAGGCGAGTGATAATAGCACTAAAGTCTCCCTCGACCCCACTTTCCCTCGGCGCCCCTGCCGCCCAGAGTTAGCCACTGTTACCAGGCTGATGCACGTCCTTCTAGACTGTTGTCTGTGCTTTTGCAAATATATACACGTATCCACAGCAATACACTGCTTCTCTTAGGCGTGTCTCTGTGTTGAATGGGTGGTATGCTATATGTGTTAGCTGCTCTGCAACTTGCTTTTTTCACAGAACCGTATGTCTTCGAGCCCATTTCCTGCTCGGAGGGAAGAGCTCTTGTCTCTGTTAACTTATGCAAACAGCCTCTTCTAGTCACGAGAGGCTGGTCTCCATCTTTACTGTTCAGTGACCAGCACGGCCAAAGACCTAAGTTGCAGGTCATAAAGGAATTCAGAAAATCTAACTATACAAGGAGGACCACCTCATAGCTGCTGGGCTGGACTATGGTGCTAAACCTATAATTTGTCTCAGTCGCAAGCTCACTCATTTAACAATTTTTGACTGGCTGTCCACTACCCACTGTTCCAGGCACTGGGGATTTATCTGTGAGCAAAAAGACAAGCTATACCTCTCTGGTGCTTACAGAAGATAAAATAATAAGTAAAAGAAATAGCGTGTAGGGGCGCCTGGGTGGTGCAGTTGGTTAAGCGTCTGACTCTTGGTTTCGGCTCAGGTCATGATCTCAGGGTCATGAGATCGAGCTCCGCCTCAGGCTCTGTGCTCAGTGAGGAGTCAGCTTTGTATTCTTTCTCCCTCTCTCTCCCCCCAATCCCCACCACACCACTCTCTCACACTCTCAAATAAATACATCTTTTTTTTTTTTTTTGTCAGAGAGAGAGAGAGCACAAGCAGGGGGAGTGGCAGGCAGAGGGAGAGATAGGCTCCCTGCCGAGCAGGGAGCCCGATGTGGGACCCGATCCCAGGACCCTGGGATCATGACCTGAGCCAAAGGCAGACGCTTAACGCACTGAGCCACCCAGGCCTTCCAATAAATAAATCTTAAAAAAGAAAAAGAAAAAAATAATGTGTTGGTTGCTGGTAGGTGCCACAGAGAAAAATTAGGGAGAAAAGAATAGGGATTTCCAAGAGGAGACCAGTGATTGCGATTTTAAACATGGTGGCCGTGGAGGGCCTATGGAGAAGGTCACAATCTGAGCCAAATTATACCTTTAATTTGTGCAGACAGGAGCTTCTTTTTCAGAGAGAGAGAAAAGGCTTAAATGAGGCATTTTCAGCAGTATCTTTCCTATCATTCGGCCCTCCCACAGCCGGTTCACCTTCTAAAACTTGACTGTTGAGCGATGCCCTTGTGAGAGGGGTCAGGAAGATGACACTTCCGTCAGCCTGCCGACAGCACACCAGAAAACAACCTGGCTGTTTTCTCTTTCTGGCTTCCTTTATCCGGCACCTGCACTTTTAAAAGGTACCAAATTGCAGGGCACCTGGCTGGCTCAGTCCTTGGAGCCTGCGACTCTTGATGTCTGGGTCATGAGTTTGGGCCCCATGCTGAGTGTAGAGATTACTGAAACAAAATGTTTAAAAGGCATCAAATTGCTTCTCTTCACTACTATTTTGAAAAATCCTCTTCTTGTTAATCGGAGATTAACGGAGATTCTGGGGGCGCCTCGTGGCTCAGTTGGTTGAGCGTCCCACTGGGTTTCAGCTCAGGTCATGGTCTCAGGGTTGTGGGATTGAGCCCCGATGTGGCTCTGTGCGCAGCAGGGAGTCTGCTTGAGATTCTCTCCCTTTGCCCCTCCCCCCAGCCCCACGTGCGCGCTCTCTCTCTCTCAAATAAATAAATAAATCTTAAAAAAAAAAAGACAAAGATTCTCAATCTTGACTGCATATTGGCATGACCTGGAAAGCTTTAACAATTTCTGCTGCCTGTGTCCCACCCAAGAGGTCCTAATATCTTTGATCAGGAGTATGCCTGAGCATCAGGATTTTTTAAAGTTTTCCAAGTAATTCTAATGCACTACCAGGGATGAGAACCACCGTCTTACAGGCCACTGGCCCTAGTGATAACCTGTTCAACAAATGACCACAGGTTTCCAACTGAAGGCCCCGTCAGCCAGAAACTAAGACCGGGGGATCCTATAATTAGCCAGATGTCGGTACTACTAATTATTCCTTACTTCCTTATACACAATTTCACACTTTTGCAAAGTGTTTTCCAATATATTATCTTTTTTGAAATATGTATTGTCGTCCTTAGCTCCTAAGATCTTTGTAATTTCTTGAGCGATAGGAGCATCTGACACAGAGCTCTGAAATCCCTTAGAATTTCCTGGGTGGGGCGCCTGGGTGGCTCAGTGGGTTAAGCAACCAACTCTTGGTTTCAGCTTAGGTCATGATCTTGAGGTTGTGGGTTCGAGCCCCAAGTTAGGCTCCCAATTCAGTGCAGAGTCTGTTTCAGATTCTTTCTCCCTCCCCTTCTCCTTCCCCCCCACTCATGTACTCATGCACACTCTCTCTAAAATAAATAAGTAAAAACAAAATCTTAAAAAATGGGGGTGGGGTGTGCCTGGGTGGCTCAGTCGGTTAAGCGTCTGCCTTCGGCTCAGGTCATGATCCCGGGGTCCTCGGATTGAGTCCCACATCAGGCTCCTTGCTCAGTGTGGAACCTGCTTCTTCCTCTGCCTGCCACTCCCCCTGCTTGTATGCTCTCTCTCTGACAAATAAATAAAATCTTAAAAAAGAAAAAAAGAATTTCTGGGGTGATTAGGAATGTCTTCTGAGCTAATGAGGCAACTCCTGATGGGCTGGATAGCTTCAGCATGGAGGGTGGTCATCAGAAAAACCAAGCTATGATTAACCATGGAACTTTCAGCCCCACACCTCATCCCCCGGGGAAGAAAAGTGGTAGAGACTGAGTTAATAATCGATCATGCCTACATGATGAAGCCTCCATAAAAATCCCAGAAGTACAGGGTTTGAGAGCTTCTGAGTAAGTGAATGCATTTACGATGTGCTGGGAGAGTGACATACCCCAAATCCATAGGGACAGAAGCGCCTGCACTTGGGGCCCTTCTGGATCTTAATCCTATGGATCTCTTCATCTGTCTGTTCATTTGAATCCTTTAAAATATCCTTTATAATAAATCAGTAATAGTAAGTGAACTGTTTTCCTGGGTTCTATGAGCTGTTCCAGCAAATGATTAAACCTGAGGAGGGAGTTGTGAGAGTCTCCAGGTTACAGCCAAGTCAGACAGAAGTGGTGGGTAACCTGCGGACCTACTACTTGCGATTGGCATCTAAAGGGTTGGTGGGGGGTAATGTTGTGGGACAGAGCCCTTAACCTGCGGGATCTGAGCAGTTAGTGTCAGAAGTGAACGGAATTGTAGGCCATGCAGCTGGTGTTGGAGAATTGCCTTGCTGTGTGGGGAATCCGGTGTCAGAAGTATCGTGTGAGAGTAAATGAAAACACAGTCCGTTTTTCCGTGGGCGCCTTCACAGAACTGTGAAGAGCAAGGTTTCTTGGAAGTATATTTCCTTATCAACATAGAAATATTTGTTTCAAATCTAATTCTCATCATATGGGGACAGTTTTTGAAAATGGTAGCCACCTCCATACCTATACTAAAAGATACACAATACAGGGTAGGACAAAAAGTGGGCCAATAAAAAATTATATTTGCATGTTCATGTATATTCCTATAAACATATTTATATTATATATATGATGTGTACAGGAATATACGTGACATATTTATATTTTATTGTTATAATTATATTTCACATATTTATATATTTCAGATTATATTTTAAATATATTTTATATTTATATTTACATCATATATACGCCTATATCCCTTTCTATAATTTTATTTTTTTTTAAGATTTATTTATTTATTTGAGAGAGCGAGAGAGCGAGAGCACGAGCCGGGCGAGGGGCAGAGGGAGAGGGAGAAGAGAGAGAGAATCTCAAGCAGACACCCTCCCACATCCACCCCTGCCCCCCCCCACCCCGGGGCACAGAGCCCAGCTTGGGCTTGATGCCAGGACTCTGAGATCATGACCTAAGCCGAAATCAAGAGTGGGTCGTTCAACCCACTGAGCCACTCAGGCGCCCCTCCATTTCTATAATTTTGGTTCTTGCACTTTTGAACAAATGTTTACATATCTGATGTCTCAAATAGAATGAACACTTTGCTCTAAAAGCAATAATAAGTTACTGTGCACCAGCATGCCCTATGAGATCTGAGAAAAAAATTCCTTCCTTTTCCATACTTAACATTCCAGTGACCCCGCTAAGGCAGCCCTGAAAAATAACTGTTGCCATACCAACAGCTTAATGAAGAAAGTCTGCCATCGTTTTCTTCCCTGTTTGTCCTCAACTGTGTGATAAATTTCAAAGATGAATTAGAGCAATTAAATTCTGCCTCCAAAGGGTACCACTGGTTATAAAACTAAAACTAAAAATCTTTCTAATTCTTATCTCCACATTAACCCCAATCACTATTCCCACAGTAATCACTGTGAATAATTTACGAAACTTCGGAAAAGTTTTAAACAGACACAAACAGATGTATATTCTTTGCCTAAAAGGAATACTGATTCTATCTACGTGACTCTATTTGCTCTGTTCTCATAACAAAATTTAATTATCTTCAGGCTTTGTATTTCAAATTCTAAATTTTCTTTGATATTCTGAAATTGCATTCAGTTCCTACTCTAAGCTAATTTCCATGACTGTTATAGGGAATGGTAGGCAGCTGGGCAAGATGCACCAGCAAAGGAGAAGTCATGTAGAAAAGAAGAGTAAGCCAGCCAACAAGTCAGCAATCTGGAAGGGAGATAGAAATAAGTATAGAGATAACTCTAATATTTATTTATTCATATGTTTATTTATTCATTCCTTCATCCATGATGATGAAGTATTTATACATCCAATAATAATTCCATAGACAAGATGGAGAAACTGAGGCTAAAGTCAGTCCTTACTTCACAGCCATTAAATTTTCTTTGACTCAATTCTGTGCTTTCTCTCCTCCCCTATGCCACAGAGCATGGAAGTACTAATATAGCTGTGACTGAGACTGCTCACTCTTCCAACTCCCTATCCATCTGCCACCCTGAATAAAGAATATACTTCCCAGCCGCCCTCAGAGTTAAAGGCTCTGTGATTAGGCTCTGGCAATAAGATAAAAGAAGTGATAGGCATGACTGCTAGGGCCTGCCCTCTGATTTCTGTTTATCCCTTCCTTACTGGGATGTGGACATGGGTGGTGTGGGTACCTGAGTGGGTGTTGGTGGGGAGGGTGGATGGACCTCTGGATGTCCACAAAGGAGGATAAAGTGGACCTCAATGTGATCAGTCATATTTTTTCATTCATTGAAAAAAAAAACTTGAAGCAAATATGAAAAATGTTAGCAGTTATTTATTGTGATTGGTGGGTACCTAAATATCTTTAAAATGTTTATTTTCCAATGTTTTGGATCTATGATTTAAAAATAAATTCCAACATTCATCAGTTGGACTATTTATAATAAAAATTTTTTAAAGTAGTTTCCATGCCCAATGGAGGGCTTGCACTCATGACCCTGAGATCAAGAGTTCCATGCTCTACTGACTGAGCCAGCCAGGCATCCCGGAATATTTATAATCATTTTTATTTTTTATTTATTTGTTTGTCAGAGAGAGAGAGAGAGCACAAGCAGGGGGAGCGGCAGGCAGAGGGAGAAGCAGGCTCCCTGCTGAGCAAGGAGCCCAACGTGGGGCTCCATCCCAGGACCCTGGGATCATGACCTGAGCCGAAGGCAGACGCTTAACTGGCTGAGCCACCCAGGCGCCCCTATTTATAATAATTTTAAATGACATTTTAGATGAACGGTTAATGATATGGGAAAATATTCATGATAAAGGAAAAAATACTTGAACAATTTTCTGAGATTAAGAGTTGCCCACCCAGCTGACTGATTAGTCTAATCATCTTCTACTCATTTTTAAAATCCAGTCTAAAAATGATTAAAAGTAGTCCCAACCAAGAAATCTTCAAATTGGCTTGTTTATAGATCTGTTAGAGCAGTCTTAAAACAATAACCTATGCTTAAAAGTCTTAAAAGATGGAGAAGTCACTTAGACATTAGGATTCCTTCCACCCTGTTTTTTGTTTTTTAATATAGGTAATATGTTTATTTATTTTTTTAAAATAAGCTCTACACCCAATGTGGGGCTTGACCTCATGACCCAGAGATCAAGAGCTGTAGGCTCTACTGACTGAGCCAGCCAGGCACCCTTCCCTCTACCCTGCTTTTTAAAAAATTTACGAATATTGATGGGGAGAACATTAACGTGAAGATTAGTTATCTGTGGTTTTCTCTATGGTTTATAAATGCTCTTTTATGTGTATTATGATTTTTTAAATCAGAAAAAAGCCCTATTTTTCAAAGTTAAAAGAAATATTCAAATATCTAAAAGTATCTTAGATTCTAATGATCACTTTACATTCATCAAAGACACTACTGGAAGTTATATTAGTTATGTTGCTTGGTTTCACTTAAGAGAAAGGGAACGGGTATTCTCAGCTAGACCTAGATATTGCCAACAACTGGCCTGGCAGTCCCAGTTCCAGGTAGGGCTTGGTATTCTGTTGAGCATAAACAAACGCATAGAACATTAGCACCAGATAAGGCTACTTTGTGACTAAAACATGAACCTTGTCCAAAAGGGCTACAGAGTCAAAGGGGCACATTAAAAAAAAAATAATAAAATTATCCACTGAAATTGACCAGTTCATGCTGCCAAGAAATATATTTGAAGAGAAAATTTGCTTAAGTCAATGGCTTTCAAACCTTTTTGAACTAGATCCACATGAAGAAATACGTCTTATGTTGGGATCCAGTACATATATACATGTGTAAATCTAAAACATAAATTTCATGAAACAATAGTCACCTTTACTACATATGACTCTATTTTCTTTTTATTCTGTTTCGTTTTTAATTAAGTTGGTCACTATTCACTAAGTTGTTTTTCAGCTCTCAGTTTGAAGAGCACTGTTACACTAGGTCTTGAATATATACTGAATCCTATTAATTGAGATGGGATTTGACTTAATTCAATTAAGAGAAATGAAAACTTTTTTCGTCCATTCATTTATCAACAATTATTGAGTCAGGCCCTGTTAGGACTCCTGAGGTATAGCAATTAACAAAACAAAGTCCCCCACTCATAGAGTTTACATTATAGGGCTCTGCGGCCATGGATATTTAAATTTAAATTAATTAAAATTAAATAGAAGTACATACTCAGTTCCATTGCCACACTAGCCACATTTCAGGTACTCAATAGCCACTTGTGGCCTAGAGGCTACTGTATTAGAGCTGATACAGAACATTTCCATTATCAAAGTAATGCTCTTTTGAACAGTTCTGCTCTAAAGGAAAGAATTTGCCTTGTAACTTGACTAAAGTAATGATTTGTTAGCAGAGTATGAAAAGTCTGGGTAAAAGGAGCAAGAGAATTCATTAATGGATCTCAGAATGAAGGGATTCAGACCATGGACCAGAAATAGTCCAGCTGGACTGGTTCATTCCGAAATCACCTTCTGTCACCATCATAAACCACATCCTAACCTCCCTGCCCAATTCCCTCTTTAAGTACATTTTCTGCAACTTGACTGTCTACACTATACGTAACCAATTAGGAATTCCTCATTCTACATTAATGATATTGTTTTGCAAATCAATCTCATATATATGAGTTTGGTAAATACTAATCAATTTCCCTGAACCTGACCCCCAGTGAGTAAAGGTGAAAAACGTCCAAGCTGAGAACCAGACCCTTTGCACTGTGAGTACAGCAAGGACTACTAGCTGCCTACATTCTTCCTTAAGAACAAAATCCTGATTTTTAGGGTGGCAGTCAACCAGTGTCCATGAGCTGGAAGACTAGTTTGCAGCCTTCACTGCAACTGGATAGATCCATGTAATTGTTCAGTGGGATTGTAGCCAGGGCACTGGGGTACAAGAGCACCTGGCCCTGGGGGTTCCAAACAGTCCAGGTTCGGCCATTCGCCACTGATAAAATCCGGAGGCAGAGAGATGAGTGGTGGTGAAACAAGAAAGTTTATTTCAGTGAGGCAGATGCTGGGAAGACAGAGGACTACGGTCTCAAAGACGGTCTCCAAAGCGCTGAAAATACTTGCAGGTATATATAAGGAAAATGTGGGCCAAAGGTGGGTGGGTAAGTGCAGGTGGGCAGTGAAGGTCAAATCCATCCTCTTGGAGTCAATCAAGGGTGGTGTCTTGCTAACTCAGGGCAGTCCTTATTGCTTGAGGGGGTAGTTTTGATTCTTATCAGGGGATGCTTAGCCTTCAGGCTCTTCCACCTGAGTGGAGACAAGCTGGAAAGACGAACCCAACTAGAAAAGTTTGAGGTCAAAATGGAGGCCGACTAAGTCCTCTTTTAGGACTTCTAGAATTGCTCCCTAGGAGGGAAACACATGCTAGAATGTACCTCTGTTGTCCTTCCCCTTTTCTTGCAGCCTGCAACGTGGATGTGATGGTTGGAGTTCCAGCCTCTATTGCAGACCATATAGGTGGTGAAGAAAGGAAAATCCTAGGCCCCTGATGCCCATGAAGCTACCACATAAGTC
Organism: Halichoerus grypus; assembly: GCF_964656455.1. Taxonomy (NCBI): domain Eukaryota; kingdom Metazoa; phylum Chordata; class Mammalia; order Carnivora; family Phocidae; genus Halichoerus; species Halichoerus grypus. Next base: position 55,120,038 of record NC_135715.1, on the reverse strand, counting down.
TGTACTGCATATCCCTGAGTTTTATTTATATGAGAGAATGAATAAACCCGTTTAAGCTATTGTAGTCAATCTGAAAGTGATAAAAGGGGGAACTCTTCTGAGGTGCTTTTCTCATGTGAGGGCCTGTGTGCAGAGGCCAGAAAACATTGTCTTTTAGACCTCTTTAATTACAAGAGATACCAAGTCATATTCAGCTGTAAAATTTAGGACAATCTTAGATTTTGTTAGAAAACACTGAATAAGTAAGAAATAAAATGTTATAAAAAAATTTCAGCAGCGCCTGGGTGACTCAGTCAGTTAAGCATCCGACTTTTGATCTCAGCTCAGGTCTTAATCTCAGGGTTATGAGTTCAAGCCCCACACTGGGCTCCACCCTGGGCATGAAGCCTACTTAAAAAAAAAAAATTCAAATGATGCCAAAGTAAGAGCTAATTAGCTGAAGACCAAATCCTTTCAATTTTGTCAGTGGCTTGCAATTAGTAACTTTCCCTATTTGCATTGCTGGTGTTCTAAGTAGGTATTTTCAAGATACAGCACAAATTAAAAAAAAAAAATTCATTCATTCATTCATTCATTCAGTGAGTGAGTGAGTGAGTAAAGTGATAGAAATTTATTAAGTGAAGATACAGAAAAAGCTCTCAAGAGTGAGAGGAGTCCTGACAGGGTTGCTCCAGCACAAATTTTTTATTTTTTTAAAAACATTTTATTTATTTATTCATTTGAGAGAGCGAGAATGAGAGAGACAGAGAGCACACATGAAGAGGGGGAGGGTCAGAGGGAGAAGCAGACTCCCTGCTCAGCAGGGACCCCGATGCGGGACTTGATCCCGGGACTCCAGGATCATGACCTGAGCCGAAGGCAGTCGCTTAACCAACTGAGCCACCCAGGCGCCCTATTTTTATTTTATTTTTTAAAGATTTTTATTTAATTGACTAAGACAGAAAGCACAAGCAGGGGGAAACAGTAGAGGGAGCGGGAAAAGCAGACTCCCCTCTGAGCAAGGAGCCCATGATCTCAGGACCCTGGGATCATGACCTAAGCTGAAGGCAGATGCCTAACCAACTGAGCCACCCCTCCCCGCGCCCCCCCCACAAATTTTTTAGATGACAGGGTGGAGCTTACAAAATATCTTGAAGTTCAAATCAGACTTTCCTAAGATTTTTTTTTTAGGATTTCTAGTTTCTGAATTACCATGAGCTATTAAACATGAACCCAAGACAGACATCTCTTGACGCAACTCGAATTCTTTCAGTGAACAATTAGTGTTGTGATTAAACAGAAGAACGTCTTTAATACAACACATATCCACTAAATCCCTACATATTTCCAAATAACGTAATTAGAGGATTAATGGAATAGTTTCAGGAATGTTTTGCAAAGTAATAAAATGTGGGGAAAAAAAAGTAATAAGATTTGGAAAGAATTATGCATCCAAATTCAACCAATATTTATTAACCACCTACTGAGGACACCAGACATTTTTTCATTGCCTTATTTAATATCCCCAAAACCTTTTAACTCACAAAAATTCCGTTTTATGCTTAGGCTTAGGGAGCCTGGCTTTCCCAAGGTTAAAGGACCAGTAACAGACAAAGCCAAGATTCAACCTAGGGTCCTTTGACTCTTAACTTCAGTACTTTTTTTCACTATGGCTTTTATAAAACTTGAAAAAGTTTTTAATTGAACATAAAACTAGAGAAGAGTGGAGAGAGCAGTTTAGGGATACGATATCAGCAGATGGAAATATTTCTAAAAAATTTGAAAATGTTGGGGCACCTGGGTGGCTCAGTCGTTAAGTGTCTGCCTTCGGCTCAGGTCATGATCCCAGGGTCCTGGAATCGAGCCCCACATCAGGCTCCCTGCTCAGCGGGAAGCCTGCTTCTCCCTCTCCCACTCCCCCTGCTTGTGTTCCCTCTCTCGCTGTGTCTCTCTCTGTCAAATAAATAAAATCTTAAAAAAAAAAAAATTTGAAAATGTTAAAGCTAAGGAAAATAATTGAAGATCTTCCTGGGATAACCTGTTCCACTCATATATCCCAGAAATAATCAAGAGGTTTGAGAGATCCTTCACAGACATTCTGTCAGAAGATGTCCATTTGTTTTCAAATTCCCTTCATGCCATTTTTTAGCTTCCTCCCAGTTACCGGGGGTCCTCTAGGGTGTCCGGTGCAGCCCGGGACGACATCTTTTTGGGAGCGTACTATTTCCTGGCTCTTTTCCATTTTGACTTCTCCATCATCTCAATTCAGTTTTGCGCTCGGCTCTTTCCCAAGTTGCTTTCTCTTACTGTGCAGAATGCTTCGTTATTAGATTTAGAAAAAACCAAAAACGTTGGATGTATTATAATTGCCTGATTCTTAAGAACAAAAATTTATGTGATGATAGGACTGGTTTTAACTTGTTCACGACTGGGAGATCCGTGCAAAACCCGGTGCTAGGGATCCCGCAGAGCATAAAAATATTTGTTGAATGTAACAAGCTCTCCGGTTTCACACAAAAAGGGAAACTGTTTCCTTTAGTGTTTGTTTTGGACCTAATAACTGGGTCTAAAGCCCACATAACATTTAGGCAGGTAGGAAGCTCCCTATTTTTAACTCTCTAGCACTTAGGACATAATTTCATTGTCATCTTAAAGTGACACTATATCCCTTTTTTCAAACAGAGGACATAATTCAAGACCAAGTGCAAAACAGAAGGGAAAGTTCTTCAGCTGTTTGCCTGAGGAATCCGCAAGCTTTCAAATACGAACTCCAACTGGGAGATGGGAAAGCTGTGCAAACTCCAGAGACACCTTACGTCCTCCCCAAGACCTTGCGCCCCCCACGACTAACCCCAGAGGGCAGCGGGACGACCTGTAGCCCCGTCCCCGGACTCAGCTCTGCCCCACGAAAGCGTCCGAAAGCTACAGCTGGGGTAGCGCCTGGGCCAAACGCTAAGAAGTCCTCCGACGCCTCCCGAGAACCCAGAGCGAGGCCAAAAGCCCAGTCCCCTACCCTCATCCTTTGTGGACAGCCTCGCGGTCCCCCCAGGCCCCGACCCTCCGTAAACGCGAAGTTGACATTTTTGTTCCCAGAAATGGGTGGGAGCTGCGCGGCGCGAGGCGTAGGGCGGAAGCTTGAAAAGATTTCATCTAAGCCCCACCCAGGCCCAGCACCTCCCAGGGCACCCCGGCAGGGTAGGGAGGGGGCAGGAAGCCTGCCCCGCTTCCCCCACTCTCCGCACTAGAGGCCCGGGAACCCCTTCCTCCCCCTTTCCACCTACCACCCCGTCGCGAGCACCGCGCAACGCGGCATTGTGTCCCCGGGCCAAGTCCCCGGATGCTCGCCTCCCCTCACCGGCCTGCGCCGTGGCTCCACCCCTCGCGCGGCTTTGCGTGCCACGTCACCGCTTGCGGCGCTTCCGGAGGCGCAGCGGGCGATGACGTAGGGGGACGTGCCCTCTATATGAGGTTGGGGAGCGGCTGAGTCGGCCTTTTCCGCCCGCTCCCCCCTCCCCCCGAGTGCCGCTCCGGCTGCACCGCGCTCGCTCAGAGCTCCCGGCTTCTGCTAAGGTAGTGCCGCCGTCGTCTCTCTCCAGCCGTCGTCATGATCATCTACCGGGACCTCATCAGCCGTGAGTCGTGACTGCACTACCACTACTGCCGCGCGCAGGGGACAGGGGTGCGGGTGGGGGCGGGGAAGAAGGACGCCGCCGCTGTCGTGGGCCTAGGGGACGCTGGCGGCCTTTCCGGGAGCGAGGAAGGGTCGGTGCCTGGGGCACGCCTCGGGGTCTCGAGCGCCCGGGGAGGAGCGGGGGCCGCGTGCGCCTGGCCCGCGCGGGAAATGGCGGCGCCGGTTCCAGACCTTCGGGCGCGCCGTGACGGGCGGGTCTGTGTCCCCGAGCAGATGATGAGATGTTCTCCGACATCTACAAGATTCGGGAGATCGCGGACGGGCTGTGCCTGGAGGTGGAGGGGAAGGTGAGTCGGTCGGGCCGCGCGGCGCGGGGGAGGCAAGGCCGGGCAGGCTCGGGTTTCCGCCGCTCCCCCGCCCAAAGTTGTGCAATCCTCTCCGCTGCCTCCTGGCGGAGGAGACGCTCTTTCCGGGCTCGGGTTTTTCTAGAAAAGTGGAGGCGGAGCTGAGCCTGGAAATAGGTCCGCCGCCTTGGCGCCCATCCTCCTCCCGGGCCATCCGGGACAGGTAGGCTCCGGTTAGGGAGCCCCAAGCCCTTCAACGTTTGCTCTACATGTACTTGCTTATCCCAAAAGCCCACATAGAACCTCTACTTGGATGTAAATGACCCCGTTTTCCTTCCGGTCAACAAAGAATTCTTAACTGAGTTAACGATGTTTCAGGAATTGCAGGCGGCTTGAGTTTTTTCTCCATAACAGTGTTTTAGTGGTTTTGGCAAGAGTCAAAAGTGTTTTGGTGGGAGGATGATGGATATGTGAACTGCTGACACAAGATTTGGGGGATTCCTTTAGCTAAGGTCAAAAACGTCTGAAACCGAACTATTTTCTTTCTTAATGCAGATGGTCAGTAGGACAGAGGGTAACATTGATGACTCGCTCATTGGTGGAAATGCCTCCGCTGAAGGCCCAGAGGGCGAAGGTACCGAAAGCACAGTAATCACTGGTGTTGATATTGTCATGAACCATCACTTGCAGGAAACCAGCTTCACAAAAGAAGCCTACAAGAAGTACATCAAAGATTACATGAAATCGTAAGTGCTGCTGGCGCCGCCCACCTACTGCCCGCAATCCTGTGGGATTCGGGGATAAGTTGCCTTGGAGGGTCTTTAGCAGCAGGCTTACTTGTGAAAGGCCTTAACCTTTTCTGTTGTGAGCTCACAAGGACAGGTGCTTTTCCATAAATAAACTAATGTGAACATACTGGAGCATGCAGTGTGGTTTTAGCTTTTTAGAAGTGTACTTTGGGAATAACATGAAATCCAAAATTTGAAGAGTCTTGAAACTTTGATCCTGTGAGCTAGTAGTTTCTTGATTGTGCCATGTTAATCTGGCCCAGTGACAGCTAGTTGCCCTTTTCAGTGCTTGCTTCTTTTCCTTTGGATTTTTTTTACTGAAAAAATTCGTTTTGCTGAGAACTGAGTACTTTAACCTATTAATAAAATACTGTTTTAGAATCAAAGGGAAACTTGAAGAACAGAGGCCAGAAAGAGTAAAGCCTTTTATGACAGGGGCTGCAGAACAAATCAAGCACATCCTTGCTAATTTCAAAAACTACCAGGTAAATACCGTAAATGTTTGTGTCAAAGATGTGTGCAATTTAGCTGCCAGAGCAACAAATTACTTGATGAATCGTTGGTGTAACCTGGCTGTCTCCTGGGTCTTTTGAGCAGTTTAAATACTTCATAGATTCAATTCCAGTAGCCTAGGCTGTGGAAAGTAGCCTTCCCTGCTCCTAAGTTTGTTTCTAGATCTTGTCTGCTTGATTCCAGAATCTCATCCCTACTCACTTCCCAGAGGACATTTTTCATTTCTCCCTGTCTAGAATTGCTTGTTAATATCCTAAGTGGTCTTCCAATCTTCTTTTTATTTCCAACTCCAGTGTCTCATTGCCACTGGAGTTCTTTCTACACTTGTTCTGTTGGGGAAACTCAGTGACTTTCCCTTACCTCTATAGGAATAAAGAAAAAACTCATTACAGCCTGGCTCTTTGATTTTCCAACTTTCACATGTCCTCTGGTCATAAAGATAACTTTATCCATATGATGTTCTCTCTTCGTTGTATGTTCCCTATGCTTGATGATGTAAACAGGCTTTTACAGAGTTTGGAATTGTATATGTGGGGTTGAGAGAGTGTGTTTCCAGAAAGTCTAAAGTGTTCTGGATTGCTCTGTACTTTGGTCAATTGTTAGTGTTCTCATTCGGTGAACAGAAGTTTGGTTAGAATTTTTTTTTTTCTCCTGGTGAAAATCTCTTAAATTTTGGTGTTTTGAATCCTCCTTTGATTGTTTTATTGTAGTTTGTTTTGATACGATCTGTATATAATGGTCTAATTCTGGGTATTTGTTTGCTTCCTAAGTTCTTTATTGGTGAAAACATGAATCCAGATGGCATGGTTGCTCTGCTGGACTACCGTGAGGATGGTGTGACCCCATATATGATTTTCTTTAAGGATGGTTTAGAAATGGAGAAATGTGTAAGTATAAGGAAGTGGGTTGAAATCCGTAATGTAAAAATGGAGACCTCTTTGGTGTGATTCCTTGTTTCCTGCCCCTGGGATAGTTAGAATGGGTTTTACAGCAGTCTTTGTAAAGCGTAGGTCTAGTTCTTGTTTCTTTTTGGAAGTCTAATAGAGTTGTGTTTCACATGTAAAAGATTTTTATGGGACAGAAAGGGACTTAGAATTTTTATATACAGAAAGTTTTTCTCGTAGGTGGCTTAAATCACTAAGCTGGAGATGAGAAACAGCACCCTGTGTTGATCTTCCCCCCTAGAAATGGTCCTTCTCTTCATATTTTGCCAAGCATACGTGAATGGCATGTATGGCATGTGAAACCTTTTTCACTTTGGTTTACTGATAATTGACAACTGGTCATTGAAAGCCTTGATGTTACTAGCTTTTAGTAAATAAAGTTAGAGGTGGCTGCTTACCCAATATGCAGAATCCTTTAGTAAAATTAAATGAATGTCTACTATGCAAGGAATTTCTGGAGGCAATACAGGAATGAAAGCATTCATTATCCCAGCTTTCAGAGGCTTCCATGTAAATTAGGAGTAAGATCAAGTTAAGGCTACACTAAATAAGATCAGAGGCAACAGTGGACAAAAATGTCTTAGGATGGTACGGATGATTTGCTAAGGGGATTATTCCAGGAATATCTGTGGTTTTTGTTAGTAGAACAGAAGTATATGTAGTATGAGTGGGGCTTGCTTCAGAATGAGATTTCTAGAAAATGTGCTACCCCCGCTTTGGTAAGGATGGTTGTGCATCCACTGATAGACCTTGAACAATTGGCTGTTGTTCTTTTGGTTTGCACTAGGATGCGAGAGAAGAAAATCCCTGCGCTTTCTGTCTGTCTTTGTGGCAGCCCAGATTGAATAGGGGAATACATCTGCAGCATAGAAATGTTAAATATTTTCATACCGGGTAAAAGTGTTAATACAGTCTCTCGTTTTTACAGTAACGAATTCGGCCATGACTTTGGATGTGTCACCTGTTGCCGTAATGGGCTGCTCCTCTTCATCCACACGACACCAGGACTTAGACAGATGGGACTGATGGCATCTTGAGCTCTTCATTTGTTTTGACCCTGATTTATTTGGAGCGGAGGCATTGTTTTTAAGAAAAAAAACATGTCATGTAGGTTGTCTAAAAATAAAATGCATTTAAACTCATTTGAGAGAATGCCTCTTAGTTTAACACATATTTAAATCCATCCGGTGTAGTGTCCTGGAGAAGCTAGAGCCTGGTCGTAGACAACTGCTAGAAAGCATAAGACTGCCTGCAGATAACTTCTACCGTGAAAAACTACTTCTGGGACTGGAATATAAAAAACAAGAATCCAAAAATCGTAATTCTGAGTTCAAGTAAAGGGAAAGACCATGCTCATAGCTGGGCCAACATTTGAAGTGGATTCCTTACACATTTCATCACCTACCAATGGAAGTAGTTAACTCTGGAGGAGATTACCAAAAGAATGAAAAGAGACTAATGACAGTTGGAAGCAAAGTATTGTGTGATCTTATTTGGCATAAGTCAAGTAGAGCCAAGTTCTAGAGAAACCTAGACGTCTCCTGGAATGCTTGTGTCAAACACCCTGGAATGGCTTGTCCTGCCACCTATTTTTGTGACTTCAAGGTGGTGGTTACATTTTTGAATGGTTGGGAGAAAATAGGTTGTGGGATGTGAAAAATACGAAACCTAAATTTGTGTCCAGTTTTATTGAGCCCTGCCATGCTCATGTTTTTATGTATTGACTGGCTCTTCACTGTTAAGAGCAGAGTGTGACAGAGACCTTAAGGCCTACAAATCCTAAAACAGCTATGTGGCCCCTCACAAGACAGGTTTGCCTGCCCCTGCTTCCAAAGATGAAGTTCTAGATGGAGTGTGGGCCGAGGAAAATGCTGCTGTTGTGTCCTGTCGTGTCTGAAAGGGCTGTGGGTGTCAGGAGAATAAGAAAAATGCATCCGTTTGACAGACCTGGAGCAGTTCCTGTCTGCTGCTAAGGTTTCCACTAGAGATGCAAGAAAAAAGTGTCCTCGCGCTTTCTGTCTGTCTCATTATGGCAGTCAAGATTGAATGGGGGAGTACACGGAAAAACCAGAAGAATTTCTGCAACTCAGAAGTAACCTTGTCAACAATGAAATCTTGTTTTACTCCAAAGTATCTGAAATTTGAGTTTATGAGAAGTGTTGCAAAAGGATTTCCCAGACCCTTGCCTTTTGATTAATTCCACTTTTAAAAGCTTAAGGGTTAAAACTAAATAGAAGGCAAGCCAGTGAGTCATCTGGTCCTATGACAAGTGAACCCAGGGCGAGTCCAGTGATTTGGGAATTTGCCCTAGAGGTTTCAGAGTTAATGCTGTGTGATTCAGAACCTGAGACACTTAAGGTTGATAGTGCCCCCTGGTGATGAGTGGAAGTAAATCCAAATACTGGAAACTAGTCAAGCTGGTGGCAATTTTAAGCATTCTGATCTGACGTTAAAATAGAAAAAGTGCCAGTTGCTGGTCTGGGAGGCCACTTGGCCCTCTGAAACATTAGTGGGGAAAGAATTTTGGGGCAGCGGTCAGTACTATGAACATGACCACCTGATTGTAAAGTCTTGTACCATCTATCCTGAAACCTGATTGAGCAAGCCATGGAAAAGACTGGAAGAATAGGAGGTGCAGAGGCTTTGTAGGAAGTGAGTCCAGATCAGTCCAGCCTAGGAATGCTTATTTTCAGTCTTTCTGGTTACTCCCAGTTAAGAGTCTAGTTAAGATACTCTGTGCAAGAATAACAGGTGATGTGTACTTTGTGGGCATGTCATTTTATGTACTTAATTGGTGTTAAACTTGATGAAGTCTTGTTCCTAGTGCCCTTTAAGCTCTAGGCTTTGTTACACGTTTGGACAAAAATTGTAAAAGGACTCTGATGGTGTCTGGGAAGGCCTTTGTAATGTGATTTGAATAGGAAAGCAAATAGGCTATGTGATACCTGGGGGCAGAACAGTCCAGGCAAAGAATAGCAAATACAGAGTCTGAAGTGGAGTGTGTTGACATGTTCTAGAGACAAGGTGGCCGGTTTGCTGGACCCACGATGACAAGAGAAAGGGTTAAGGCATAGAAGAGTATCCAGGAAAAGAGAAAACCAAGTCACGCAGGAAGGCCATAGGGTTTTGAGCAGAAGGGTGACATGATCTGACCTAATGAACTGTACCCACTTGAGTATTTTACTTGGAAGGAGAGGTCTAAAGATTTAAAGAACTATTGGGAAAATCTCAGTGCATGACGTTTGAAGCCAAAACAGTGGGTGAGATCACCTAGAAAGGATAGACTCAGCCCTCTGACTTGGAGCTTGAGATGGTCAGCATGATGACCTGGCAAAGTGATTCAGAGGAACTGTCCCTGAGATAGGAAAATCCTGGGAGTGGTCTGGAAGTCAAATGGACAGTGTTTCAGGATTAGTCTAGATGAGGACCAAGTAGGCGAACTTGACAAGTGTGTGAATAGTAGAGGAAGAAAGGAAGACTATAGTATATAACATATAAAATATGTGTTAATAGGCTGTCTGTAAGGCTTCTGGTCAGTAGGCTATTAAAATGGGGAGTGGAAAGTTATGTGCAGAGTTCTTACTGTGGGGAGTTTGCAGATAAAGTTAAGAATCATAATGATGGTAGTTTATATTTATCCCACTGAATTCCTCCAAATCCATCCCTTAGTGCAGCAATGGTGTGTCTGATTATAATGCTTGGCAGTCCAAAGCAGGTTTTTTTACTATTGTGGGGGCATGTTTTTAACTACTGGAACATTCTAACATACTTTATGAGAGCTTGTAGATTATGGATTTGTACTATTACACATGGTTTCCTATTACAGCCTGGAAATTGGCATACAGGATTCCTCCGTACACTGGGCTATGTGAACCTCAAGTGGATGTTTTAACAGGAGTCATACAATTCAGTAGAAAAATGTCAACCATGGGCCTAGGGGAAAATTCTTTCCAAAATAATTACTTGTTCAATGAGGTTCCCTTCAATTACGCCTCCTTCACCCCCTCCAGGATACACTTGACATCTCCCTTTGTTCATATATACATAGTACTGAGCTAGTGGTAAAGCAGGAAGCATGGAGATGGGGCAATACCTTACGGAGTGCTTTTGCATGAATGCATCACAGTTTGAGGTGAAAAATGAGAATTCAGACATCAGGTGACTGACTAGAGGGGTCCTCTGGGGGGAGGACACAGACCACAATTGGCTAATCAAGAGTGCAGTACTATTAATAGTATTGTAGAACTACTAGACATTCGGTCCTGAGTTTCTAACAGTTTGATGCTAGAAATCTAGTCTTGTACTTGGTGATTTTCTTTGTATGTAAAGACAGCAGATAAGTTCTAGTTTATTTTCAAACGCTACTTGCACATGGCCTCACCTAGAGCATAGGAAAATAAAACCACTCTACCCAGAGTGGTAGAGAGCTGGTAAGTCACAGAGAAAGTTAGTACTATGAGGACAAGTATTCAAAACAGCTATACATGTAATTTCCATTTTCTTAGGTACATTAATTTAGAAGTCTCCCTCAAGAACTGCCAATTTGTCCTGTAAGTCAAATAGCCAAACTAATAGTCAACCTTGGGGGTGGGGGATTGGCAAGTGAAACGAGGAAGATTACTACACAAGAAATTTAAAACGTGAACACCTCTTTTGACTACCTTAAGGTGGAATAATGCGTATCAACAAATGGCAAGTATAAAATCGGAAGCTAAGGAAACTCCCCTCGGTGGCCTGCAATCTGTGTTTCTCCCCATCACTTTCCTAGCATTCCACCCTTCCAAAGTGTACTCTGACAAATCAACGTGATGGCAATCCACATTGATGGATTTTGTGAAGTGGAGCATGGGCAGGGTGTCCCTACCCTTGGTGACTGCCATGAACCAGCAGGACGGTAAATGCCACCTGCTGGCATCTATTAAAATCAAAAGTGACTTAGCTTTTGAAAACTGGTTAAGTAATGTGCAAACTGTTCCACTCTGTTCTACAGACAAAGGAGGAGGGCTGGGTGTGAATGTGAGAGCAGCTGATTTTAGCATCCCAAGAGCAATGTGAAGGCTTCCTTTTCTAAGGCATTTGCTAAACCCTCTAGTTTATGGGGTTGTGAGAGTTGTGCAAAACTCCCAACTACCGTTTAGCTTCCCCTATCACTAGCCTGTGGTCGTTTTGCGGACTATTTTCTAACCCCTGGGGTTGCCTGCATCTGAAGCCCCTTCCTACACCTGCATTTAACCTGGCAGCCCTAACCATGCATGCTTCTGCTCCACAGCCTTTGCCCTGGCTGTTTTCTCACCCCAGATGCTTTTCCCATGTAGCCACGTGGCTTGCTCTGACAACCAAGTCTGCTCAAAGGCCATCTGGTCAAAATCAGAGAGGCCTTTTCTGGCCATGCCATTGAAACCTACACATCCCCCCACCCTCTTATTTGATCTTTTCCTCCATGGCACTTCTCACCATCTAACATACTATGATTTTACTTGCTTACTGCCTTATCATCTGTCTCCACTCCACGCAAGCTCCAAGAGGGCTCAGCTTTGAGGCTCAGTGCTGTATCCTGAATGTTCAGAATGGTGCCTGGCGCTCAGCACTGAGGTGTGTTGGTCACAGGATTAAAGGAATCGTGGGAGATCCTACACACGCTGCTGAGCTTGACCTGGATATGCTTCTTTTAAAAAATATTTCATATCCTAGTCTAAACTGATACATTTAGTGATCACAGCGAGAACATCAGTCCCTTGCCCCACCTCATTCCTGCCAGGCTATTTTTACTCTCCCAAGACACATTCTGCATATTTGCTGTTTTTCTTTTTTAATCCTTATTTCTAAATAACTTTCTTCAACTATTATTTCTTGTTTTTTTCAGTTTCAGAGTTTAAAAATTACCTTCTGACTTTCTCTATGGAAGATGAAGATTACGCTTTCTTGGCGCTGGTAACTCCCACCTCTTCTCTCCCTTGAGCCCTGTCGCTTCTCTTTCTGCATCCTCCCATGCAGTTATTTCCCAATTTAAGTTAATAATTATGGTATGTCTGTGTATTTTTTCCAAATTGAGCCATATAGTACAATTTCTAATTTTTATTTGTTTTATATTTTGCTGGAGTTAATTCATTCCCTACTGCTTAGTTTCCTAGGTACTCATCATTAATTCATCCCCTAAAATCTAGAAAATAGAACAATTCTCCTAATTCCAATGTGTGGAAGTTTCCCCCACACCAAGCAGCTGGTTGTTCTACAATTTAACTCGATTCTGACACTATCTGGAGACAGCATCAGATTCCACAGGTGAAGGAATCAGTCCTACTGTACTGCGCCCACCTCCCCATTTCAGATGCCAGTCACAAGTCCAGGTTACCTGTGCTTCTAGAAATTGGAGATTCCCACACCCCCTCCTCAAGTTGGATTAATTTGCTAGAGCGGCTCACGGACCTCAGGAAAACATTTTACTTACTAGATGACCAGTTTGCCATGAACGGCTAGGACTCAGGAACAGCCAGATGGAAGAGATGCATAGGGCAAGGTATGGGGAGGGAGTACAGAGCTCCCATACCCTCTCCAAGCTTGTCACCCTCCCAGCATGTAGATGTGTTCCCAACCCAGAAGCTCTCCGGAACCTGGAGGCTTCATTACATAAGCCTCATTGACTAAATCATTGACCATTGGTAACTGAACTCAACCTCAAATGCTTTGCCCCTTCCATGGGGTATGGAACTGAAAGTTCCAACCCTTTAATCACGTGATTGGTTCCCTTGGCAACCAGCCCCTATACGGTGGGACTTTCCAAAAGTCACTCCATTAACAAATCAGATGTGGTTGAAAGGAACTTGTTAGGAATACAAAAAACACACATTTCATTTTATCTTCGGGAACTATTTCAGGAGCTGGGAACAAAAGAAGCCCTTATAACTCTTATCGCTTAGGAAATTATAAAGGTTTGAAGTGCTAAGTGCTGGGAACCCAGGATAAAGACAAAAATATTTTTTTTTAAGTTTTATTTATTTAACTAATCTCTACACCCAACATGGGGCTCGAACAAGAGTCAAGAGATCAAGAGTCACATGCTCTTCCAACTGAGCCAGCCAGGTGCACCCCCCCCCCCACTTTTTAAAAACACCTATTTCTTATTATGAACCACATATCACAGAAAAAAAACCCAAAAACATACATACTACAGTTCTAAACTCTTGTTTATTAGATTTTTAGATTATACTTTATACACAACAAACAAAATTATTCTGTTAAATTGCCTTTAAAAGTTTCTAAATCCTTTTAAATTAACTAAGCAATGAGGCCAGTAGACCGAAGTGGCTCTAGCACCTTAGCAGCCGACATAAGCGAAGCGAAACCTACCACCTGTCAATGCCTCAAGGCGAGGAAATCAAACCGTAAGGCCGACCAATCACAACCACCCACCTAGGCTTTCCCAGAGCGCACAACCACCCAAGCTACAGCTGATCAAATAATTTCCTTGCTTCGTTTCCACCTTCCCATAGAAAAGTCTTTCCCTGAGCTCCTGTTGGTGGAATGCTCCCAACCACTTCTGGTTTGGCAGTGCCCAAGTCAAGTCATTTCTTCACAAATAGACTCCAAAATTTGTTTAGTATGCCTCGGTTTATCTTCTATCAACTCTCAGTTTCTGCCCCAGGCTGTGGACCACAGGTTGAGTAACTGTGCTCCAGGCAACACTGGACTGAATGTGACCTGGTTTTGAATTCTGAACATTGCGATCCAAGCGTTTCACCCTTTCTTTTCAAAATCTTACAACACTCTTTAGCCTTTCAAAAACCTCCACAGTGTGTCCCAAATGTACTTTTTTAAAAACACCAAATTTTACTGAGGTATACTTTATACACAAGCAACGGTATCCTTTTCAGGTGTACAATTTGATGAATTTTGATGGATGTGTATACCCTTGAAACCACCACCACAATCATGATACAAAGCGTCTCTGTTACCTCAAAGAGATTCCTTGTGACTCTGTGAACCCAGTTCTAGGGCCAAATTCACACTACTTCTGTCACTAGAGATTCGTTTTGCGTTTTCCTTTCATTGTAATGATTCTGAGATTCATCCACGCTGTGGAGACAATCAGTAATTTTTTCCTTTATATTGCAGTGTGATGCTCCATTTGGATCCTACTGGTGTTTCTAGTTTGGGGTTACTGTGAATAAGGCTACTGTGAACATTTGTGTATTAGCCTGTAAGTGGATATATGTTTCCAAATTGACAGCTCTTGGATAAATACCTAGGCGTGGAATGGCTGGGATGTACCATAGGTCAATGTTGAACTCCACACCCACTTTTCTCACTATTTCAATTTCCTACCATTCCTCCTACCCACCTTGGAGCCAAACTGAACCACTTTCTTTTTCTCAGACGTGTTCTAAGATCTGCCTCCGAACCTTTCTTCAGGTTAATCCTATGGCCTGCAACAGCGCTTTCCAGATCATTCCATCTACCTTAGCTGGGTTCAAGCACCAACTCCACAAAGGCCTCTTTATTCTTCTTGATTAGAGGTGACTGCTCCCCCTTGGAAAGCCCACAGAGCTACACCATTCTTTTCATCTTAGAGCTTGTCTCCTCTACTAGATCCTAAGTGTCCTTGATGGCAGGGTCCAGTTTGGAGGCTCCCCACCCCCACAGGGCCTATTCAGTTCTTTGCATAGGGTAGGCACTCAGTAAATATCTGTTGAATTAAGGAACATAATTTGTAAAGCAGGGAAAGGCCAGCGTATATGGTGTTTGAGAAAAGGGAATAGATAATTACTTGGGGAGAAGAAAGCTAATGGTGGTTACAGTAGCTCCTTTGCAACAACCTTATTTGAAAACAGACTCAGAACTTGTCTACCTTATGTGATGTGAGGTGTTATTCCGAGGGTGGCAAGATATCCTGGTTCTCTGTACCCCAAAACAGCCCTCCTCCAATTGACCTGCTTGCAGATCTGAAATTCCATCATTAAATATCCACTCCTATCTAGAAATTGAGTATCAACAATTGGTAAGATCACAAAAAAGAGACAACCGGACATTAAGTGCCTCCTGATGAAAAGACACAATACCAGCTACGAAATGGTCTTGTGAAAAAGATCAAACCTGAATCTAGTTGTCAAGCAACTACCAAAGTACCACCACTCCAGGGACAGAGGTTGTATTAAACTCCATTACAGTGATGCCATCCCCCAAATCCTGGCTGGTGGTGGTGATGGTGGTGGAGAGGGGGGACTCTAAAGAACACATAACTGGGTTTCTTTTTAAACAAATAAATTGAAAGAAAAAAGAAAGAGGCAAACTATAGATTAAGAGACTAAAAAAAAACAGATCAGCTCACTGCAAGTTATGGACCTTATTTGGGTCCTGATTGAAATAAATTATAAAAGAAAAATTATGACATTGATGATATTATGGGATTTTTTTTTTTTAGTCTTACTCTTTTAGAGAACATTACAGAGCAAGGGAGAAGTGGATGGTGATAATGATGAAACCAGATTGGCAATGAGTTGATAATTCCTGAGGCTGGATAATGGGTACAGGAAGGTTCGTTATATTATTGAAATTTCCATAATCAAAAATTAAAAAAAAGACTGCCTTTGGGTCAAATTTTGGGGGCTCCAAAAGGTCTTTTTTAAAAATGTAAGTCTTGGGACGCCTGGGTGGCTTAGTTGGTTGAGTGTCTGCCTTCGGCTCAGATCATGGTCTCAGGGTCCTGGGATCAAGTCCCTCATCAGGCTCCCTGCTCAGCAGGGAGTCTGCTTTTCCCTCTCCCTCTCCCCCTCCCCCTGCTTGTGCTCTCTCTCTCTGACAAATAAATGAATAAAATCTCAAGAAAAAAAAAAAGAATATGGATTTAAAAAAAATTGTAAGCCTTCCCAGTAGGTTACCACATTAACAAATGATACATCATTAACATTTTAGCCCTTGATGGTTTCCTGTAGCTGACATGAAATGTTCACCTTCCTCAAGCCAGCCTTTTACCACCTCGGCCCCTACCTTCTCTAGCTTCTCCCTCACTGAACCCCAGCCAGCCCCCCACATACCCTCTACCTTCCTGCATCCATCCCCTTCTGTTTGTCTCCAGGAATGCTTCCTTCTCCATCCTCTACTTGGTCAAACCCCCCCATTGTGAAAGATCCAGATCAATGTCAGTTTCCCGGAGTGCCCCCTCATCCTCCTCAGTCAGAACATATCACTGCACCCCCTGTGCACCCCGAAGAGCATCGATGAAACTGCTGTTTCCAAATACTCAGCATATTGTGTTCAATTGTAATGGAGAATTCTGGGTTCTTCTCTAACTCGAATCAAGATAGATGTTTTTGGTGGATTAATTATTTTGGTTCATCTCTTCTACCAATTCTAATCCCAGTCAGGGCTGGACAACCTTCCTTGAGAGGCCCCATTAAGGCCTGTCCTCTAGCCAGAGGTAAGCAGGCCATACTCAGGTGTGACGCTGGGCACGGCTGCCAATTCAGATAGCTACAGGTACTGACGGGTCATAGGTCTGAGGAGAGCAGGCTGCAGAGAGACTCTGGCAAAATGGAGAGCATGTGCCTGGTTGAAAAGCGTTTTTATCACCTAGCTCCAGTGGACTGTGGTCCCCAGGGCACGAGGGCCCAATATTATCAGGTCATCTGATTTGTCAAAATCTAGGAGTCTTCTCTTGCATAGGCTCCTTCCAAGGCCCACATGTTTTTGTTTGTTGGGTTTTTTTTTTTTTTAAAGATTTTATTTCTAAGTAATCTCTGTACCCAACATGGGGCTCGAACTTACAACCCTGAGACCAAGAGTCACATGCTCTACCGACTGAGCCAGCCAGACGCCCCCCAAGGTCCAACTGTTTTTATAAAATTTGCAAAAATAAGATATTGTATCTGTAATCAGTTAAGACTGCTGTCTCTTTCCACTTTGATTTCCTTTCTGTCTCCTTCTATAATTGGGTGGCACTGGAGTGACTATAGACATTTTTAGAATCCAAGTACAGTAGAGGGAAGCTGACTTGGGGGTACATACAGGATGCTGGCATAGGAATAACTTCCAGAAATTCTTCTACCACCCACTGCACAATTCACCTGGAATTGTGATGTGTGACTTAGAGATGAAAAGTCAGAGGTGATACGCTATAACCTTTGAGTGACCAACATTAGAATATGTAGGTGGTGGAAAAGAAACAAGGTATAAAATGAATGGAGCCAGAAGCTAGTCTATGGAAAAGTCATCTACTCCTTAGATGAATAAAACTCTTTATGAAATTATGTTATAAAGCCATTTTGTATCAGTAGTGGGATGAGAGTCCAGCACTGACAGATCTTTTGCTTTTTTTTCAAGAGTAATCAAATGGCCCATATATTTTGGTAAATATCTGAAGAATGAAGAGGTAGCCAATAAAAAATATATATTTTTGCAATATATGTATATATTGCAAAAATATATACTGGGAAAATACTGAAATTGACAGGCAATTAATAAAAATATATTATTTTTCTGACTATCAGCTTTTTGATTTTTAATTTTTAAAAATATGTTATTTATTTATTTATTTATTTATTTATTTATTTATTTATAGAGCATGCACAAGAGTGGGGGGAAGACAGAGGGAGAGAAAGAATCTCAAGAAGACTCTACTGAGACTGGAGCCCACATGGAGCCTGAGGCGGGGCTCGATCCTACAACGCTGAGATCATGACCTCAGCCAAAATCAAGTCAGATGCTTAACCAACTGAGCCACCCAGGCACCCCTGTCAGCTTTTAAAAATTAGAATATTTTAAATTTATTTTTTTATTCTAAATCATGGGTTTTTAGCCTTTTTTTTTTCCTATGGCCCTCTGTGGCAGTCTGGTGAAGCCTATGAACCTCTTCCCAAAATAATATTTTTAACACCCAAAGAACAAATAATCCAATCAAGAAATGGGCAGAAGACATGAACAGACATTTCTCCAAAGAAGACATCCAAATGGTCAACAGACACATGATAAAATGCTCAGCATCACTCGGCATCAGGGAAATCCAAATCAAAACTTCAATGAGATACCACCTCACACCAGTCAGAGTGGCTAAAATTAACAAGTCAGGAAACGACAGATGTTGGCGGGGATGCGGAGAAAGGAGAACCCTCCTACACTGTTGGTGGGAATGCAAGCTGGTGCAGCCACTCTGGAAAACAGTATGGAGGTTACCCAAAAAGTTGAAAATAGAGCTATCCTACGACCCAGCAATTGCACTACTGGGTATTTACCCCAAAGATACAGATGTAGTGATCCGAAGGGGTACGTGCACCCCAATGTTCATAGCAGCAATGTCCACAATAGTCAAACTATGGAAAGAGCCCAGATGTCCATCGACAGATGAATGGATAAAGAAGATGTGGTGTATATATGCAATGGAATATTACACAGCTATCAAAAAAGAAATCTTGTCATTTGCAACGACATGGATGGAACCAGAGAGTATTACGCTAAGTGAAACAAGTCAATCAGAGAAAGTATCATATGATCTCACTGATATGTGGAATTTAAGAAACAAGGCAGAAGATCATAGGGGAAGAGAGGAAAAAATGAAACAAGATGAAACCAGAGAGGGAGACATAAGAGACTCTAAATCTCAGGAAACAAACTGAGGGTTGCTGGAGTGGAGGGGCGTGGGGCGATGGGGTGGCTGGGTGATGGACATTGGGGAGGGTATGTGCTATGGTGAGCGCTGTGAATTGTGTAAGACTGATGAACCACAGACCTGTACCCCTGAAACAAATAATACATTATATGTTTGCTTGCTCTCAGGTGCTTGCCCCTAGGACATATTTCAAGACCTTTGTGGGGAAAATAACCATTATTATAGTGATATGTAAAGGTGTTTACCTGTCTGCTTTTGGTGCAGTGCCAAATCTTCTGGAAACATTCAGCGGACACACAGACTTTTTGGAGTGACTTGTGGTTTGGACCCCCCTGCAGATCATCCTAGGGAAAAATCAAAGACCGCTGTTCAGAAGCACACCCGCGGCCCTAGAGAGGACTTGTGTGTGCCGGAGATGGCTGGGCGCCCCTCGGAGACGGCCAGACACCCACGACCCGCGGCCCCCCGCCCTCTGTTGCGGCCCGGGGCGTCCAGGAGTCCCCGGCGCGCGGCCGCCCTCTCCGCCCCGGGACCCCCGGCCGTGCCACCTGTGCCCGCCGCGGAGAGCACAGGGACCGGCTCCGGGAGCAGGGGCCCGGAGGGATCGGGCTTTCCCCGGGAGATGAGACGGCTCGGCGCCGGGCTCGCCTCGCCCTGGAAGGCCGGGAGCGCGAGGCCGCCGGGAACAGGGACGCGACAGGAGTCCCCGGGGACAGCAGCTCGCTCCGCGCGGTGGCTTTTAACCGGAAGGCGACTGCCGCTCTGGAGGCGCCTCATCTTTCCAGCCTCTCCCGATCTGCCTTTTCCTAGCAGAATGCACTCGAACTTGCCCAAATTAAACAACAAACTCCAGCAACTCATCCGCATGACCCATCTCCTGCCCCGCCCCCCGCCCCCCAGCCCCGTTTTCCAGGGACTGTGACGAGAAGCGGCATTTCCTGATGACACAGCGCGGGGCATCGCGGTTGCAGCGATCGGGTGAGCCGAGCGGCTGCTCGCGTTAGCTTGGGAGAGTGAAACCGAAGGGCCTTGCGTCTGGCCTCTCGGTGCGAGCACGGGTGGGAGATGTCGCCTGGAGGGGGCGCCTGCTGCGCGGCTGGGACTCCGCGGGGTGAAGGGCCAGCGTGCCCGCATCGGGAGCGGTCCAAGGAAAGAAACGGCGCGTCAGAACCCATGAAGAGTATCTTTCTGCTCTGGTGAACTTTCCTTCGGAACCAGGACTAAGCAGACATTTGTCTAGCCTCATGGAGAAGAGCCCAGACTCGGCTCATTGCTTAGCAACATAAAATGTTAATAAAAATGCAGAATAAAAGGCAGGTGGTACAGAAGTCCATGCATACTGCTGCATCTCATTATTGAAATGCTTAACGGCTAAGCGTAGGGGGGAGAAGTAGTTTTGCTTCTAGATGTCTTTGCAGAAAAGATACAAAACATTCCCTTGGGAATGAGTGGAAATGACACTGTTGGTACATTAAGTTCAGTCTAATTCTGTAATTAATTTATGCTGTGGGCATTCTAAGGTGGCCAAAGTGGTTAGCCTGAGGTTTTATGAATTTATTCTTTCCGAAGATAGTAAGTACTACTGTGCAAAGTTCATGTGCATCACCATGGAATTTGATTTATAGAAAGCTCTTCATATACACATCTACTATCACCCTTTTGTATCTTTTTGTGACTATTTTGCCTCCTCTATTCCTGCCCTTTCCTAACCCAAAGAAAGGCAAAGGCAGGTAAAATGATGACATGGTGGGGGTGCAGAGTGGGAAGGTAAACAAACTGATAGTTAATATCTGAATTCTTGCCCCAGGGTCTTCTGGAACCAACAAAAATTAAAATATAAGAGCAGCTGAGTCAGTCATTGTTATTCTAGCTCTCAAGAAAAATTTAACCAACTTTGCAAGAACTTCTCCAAGACTTGCCAGGGGAATTAGATGGGGCGGTGAGATTGCTATGCTTTTATCAAAATTTGTACAACCGATAACCATAACCCATTAGTTGCTCCACTAAGGTATACATACATGTGGGAAAGAATGAAAAATATCTGCAACAGGTTAAAAAAAGGATGTAGGTAAAGTTTTTCTTTTTTTTAAGTTTTTATTTTTGTAAATCACACTGCCCAGCTGCTGCATCCATAGCATATGTATAGAAAAGGGACTTGACTAGATTAAACCCCTATATGGCCAATGTACTTGAAGGGCCCAGTAATGTTTGGGTGGTGTAATTCCTGGTAACGCCACCAGAGGGCGGCCAAGTTTGCTTCCTACAAAACTTCAAGTTGTAGTTCAAAAGACTCGTGAAACAGCCCAAGACTATTTCAACATCGCCTTCCTGGAAAGCGGTGTGGGATGCAGGGCTGGTAACCCTAGACCCACTAGTGTGAACTGGAAGATGTCTGTGTCCTGTCTTAAATAATATATAATATATGATATCTCACAACTATAAAAACTGATGTGTTAGGGAGAAGTTGTCCACTTTCTGGTTGGGAATGTTCTCATTTTTGCTGCATTCAGACTTTCTAGCAAATGACAAGTTATACTAATAAAATTCAACTCAAGTCATTTAGGGAGTTGCTGGATCACTTTGCTTCATAATTAACAATCCCACGACTTTTTTGGTTTGACCTGACATTAGCCATTCCTGAATGGTACCTGGAATGATTCTTATATTCTCTTTTCACAAATAAGGGCTCTAAGGCAGAGAGGTTTTAAGCAACCTCAGAAGTGGAGAATGGCTGAGAACTTATAGCTTCAACTCACAGTGACCCTGGATGCCATTAAAAAGTTAAGAGGAGAATGACTCTCATGCAGCAGAGAGCCTCCATTTCTGTCAACAGCAGAGGCTGTGCCCAGGTATCAAATAGCATGTCACTGATCTTCACACAATATGGATGCTGCGACAGTTCCAACAGAGTGTCTCTTGGCTTCAGACACATACTTGTGTGCAATGCCCTTTGCAATGACCTTTAGTGGGAAAGGGCCTGAAAGGGTAATCCAAGAGTTTTATGTGTGTCAAGAAAGTCAAACTTAATATCCAGGGAATCTGGTTGTTTCTTCTGAGGATGAAGAATAGACCTAAATAAAGGCTAAAAGCAAAGCGACCTTCTCAACACTAGGTCCCTACAGTTTCTATACAGGGGCTCCTGGCTGGCTCAGTCAGTAGAGCACGTGACTCTTCATCTCGGGGTTGTGAGTTCAAGTCCCATGTTGGGAGTAGAGTTTACTTAAAAAAAAAAAAAAAGACTAGTAACAAAGATCCTTCTATAGGGGTTAGGGGGGAAGCCTTTGTACCCATTTTACTGGATCATCCAGGACAGTTTATCATAGTGGTTAGGAGCATATGGCTTTTGGAGTTAGAGAGACCTGAGTTTAAATTCTCCTGTCACTTTTCATTGGCTGTATGACCTGGGGCACTTTATTTGTCTCTCTATGGTTCAATTCAATCCTCTGGAATACAGAGATAATTGTATTTACCTTCCTGGGTAGTTGTGAGGTGACGATCCAACAGTCAATTGATCTATATAAAACATAACATGACATTACATAGCATTTTTCTCTTTAAAAAACTGAATAAACTCTGGGGGAAAATTAGGGCAGTGAGAATATGTGATGTCCCAAGTTTAGGTCCTCCACATGCTGGCATTTCAGGATCCCAGAACCATGGCCAGGTTCCCACCTGCTCACCACAAAGCAAAGTCTGTTAGTTGACAAGTCCTGCCCACACATAGAGCTTCTAATCAAACATCCAATTCCCTCATTTAAAAAATGTGAACAAATAGGCAAGAATCATCAAGAAAGCCTTCAGCACAAAAGAGAGAGAATTCACAACAAACAGAAACCAGAAATAATTCAGGGGACAGAAAAGAACAACAACAAACAATACCCTCTAATTAGTATCCTCAGAGAAAAGAAATTCACAAAGGTAGAGCATCTAAAAAGGATGCCATGAAATAAAAAATCAAAGAACAGAGCTTTTGGAGATGGAATAATTTTAATTAAAAATCTTCTTAGGGGTGCCTGGGTGGCTCAGTCATTAAGCGTCTCTGCCTTCGGTTCAGGTCATGATCTCAAGAGTCCTGAGATGGAGCCCCGCATCGGGCTCCCTGCTCAGCAGGAAGCCTGCTTCTCCCTACCCCACTCCCCCTGCTTGTGTTCCCTCTCTCGCTGTCTCTCTCTGTCAAATAAATAAATAAAATCTTAAAAAAAAAAAAATCTTCTTAATTGGGGGTGGCTGGCTGGCTCAGTTGGTAGAGCATGTGACTCTTGATCTCGGGGTCATGAATTCAAGCCCCATGTTGGGCCTAGAGCTTACTTTAGAAAATTTTTTTAAAATCTTCTTAATTGAAGGATTAGAAAATAAAAATGGGGCCATTTTTTGGAACAAATTTTATTATAAGGCAAAATGAAAAATTGAAAGAGAAGATTAGACACTTAAACAATCAATCTAGGAACCAACCTCTGATCGATAGTAGCTCAAAAGAGAGAGAATAAAAATATTTGAAAGAAATATAACAAATAATTTCCCTGAGAAGAAGGGATGTCTTCAGACTGAATGCAATATTGAGTGTTAAGTCCAGGAAACGTAAAAAGGCCCACACTAGGACACTTCAGGTATTTCACTATTACATATCAGATATGACGATGTGTCCCAGCATGGGTCACACTTAGTAATAACGTCAGAACACTGAAGAAAAATAAAAAGCTCCAATAAAGAAAAATATTAATATTAGTCCCAGGAAGTATACACTATGTACCAGGAATTCTTCGAAGCACTATTCTATTAAATCACTGCTTCATTAACAACAGCCCTGTGAGTAGGTGTTATCATCATTCCTACTTCACAGACAAGGAAACTGAAGTCACAGAGCCAGCAAATAGCAATAGAGCCAGGTTTGGAAACTCGGGCAGTCTGTGGGTAGAGCCTGCACCCTAACCGTTACACACTCTGCCTCGCAACACTTCACCCACAAGGGAGGAGGTGCAGATTTCTCCGGCAATACTGGATGCTGAGACAAAATGGCTCAATGCCTCAGTATTTCTGAAGGAAATTACTTCAACCTGGAATCCTATCTCCAGCCAAATTATCAATGAAATATGAGGGAGAAAAAAGATATTTTCAGGCATTTCAGATGGGGAACACTTTCTTCCTATATATCCTTTCTTAGGAAGTTATTTGAGGGCGGCTGGGTGGCTCAGTTAAGCATCTGCCTTTGGCTCAGGTCATGATGCCAGAGTCCTGGGATCCAGTCCCACATTGGGATCCCTGCTCAGCGGGGAGTCGGCTTCTCCTTCTCCCTCTGCCCCTCCCCCCTGCTTGTGCGCGTGCTCTCTCTCTCTAATAAATAAAATCTTAAAAAAAGGAAGTTATTTGAGGATGTAATCCTCAAAAATGAAGGAGAAAAAAAAAGAGTAGTAAGAGAACTCCCAGAATGACAGACATATAATCCAGTTTAAAGCAAGATGACTGAAGTTTCCAGAGGGGAAAGAGGAACTCTATAGTATTGCTAGCATTATTGAGAACTTGAGAAAATTTGAGTGTATGTATGGACAGCTATGGACAGCCAGCAAATATAGGTACACCTAGATAAATGTATAAATAAAGGTATGGCTACATAAAGACACAGAGGGGAAGAAAGGTATATTTAAACAGGAGGGACTCTTGGCTGGCTTAGTCAATAGAGTGTGTGACTCTTGATTTTGGGGTTGTGAGTTTGAGCCCCATGTTGGGTGTAGAGATTACTTAAAGATTTTAAAAAATCTTAAAAAACAAACAAAAAACTCCAGGAAAACAAAAAACTCTAGAAGAAAGTCATGGTCTAGATGAAGAGAGACTGGAAAGGAGGAGGTAGACATGGCATAGGTAGTTTTCGCTTTTCCTCCTAAGTCCTCTCTGCTGGTTGATCTGTTAGCCACAGACATGGTGCTTTGATGTCAATATTTATATCTGTATGTATGTATAATCTTTTTAGGGAGTTCAGCGTTCATAGTTGAGTGGGTTGAAATAGGGAGAGGCTGATTTCTTCATGCAGGAGTTGACTCTACAGCAAGATTCTGAAGCAAAACAGAAACAGGCAACCAGGAATAGGAAGACTTAGAGCACATTTAAACTCTGAGAAGAAAATTCACAAAGTAGAAATCTGACCTTGAATAGGTAGAAATAAACCTGTTCAGTTATCAGAAAAAAAAAATCTTTAAAGGCAGAGAAAATTCACTGCATGTGTATTTGAAACAAAGGTAGGCACACTGGGGGTAGGGGGGCTGGTGATCCCTCATGTTTACGGAAGCCTGGCTCCTCATGAGTTTTCATAGATTTGCACGCTGTATACACGCCAGCTCTGGAAGTACGAGTGGAACCAGGGTGGACATCAGGCCTGCACACACCGTGACTGCCGTGGCCTGACACTCATGAAGACGCTGGCCCCTCCCTCAAGGCCAGGGCCCCCTAACCAGGTGTGGTCGCAAAGAGCACAGGGATCTACAGGCAAGGATGCTGGGGGCAGTACTGTATATAAAGTGAGGCAGAAGAAAACAAAACCCAAGCCCGGGAACACCCTACGTGTATGTTAGTAGTGGAATATTTCAGTCAAATCAAGGTACAGCCATATCGTAAGTCCCATGAAGCTGTTAAAAGGAGGAGCCTGGGCAGTATCAGTTTATTCACTTAACATTTATTTATTTATTCAAGATTTTATTTATTTATTTGAAAGAGAGAGAGAGGGAGAGAGCACAGAGGGAGAGGGAGAAGCAGACTCCCCGCTGAGCAGGGAGCCTGATGCGGGGCTCGATCCCAGGACCCTGGGATCATGACCTGAGCTGAAGGCAGATGCTTAACGATTGAGCCCTCCCAGGCGCCCCCTTAACAAATACTTATTGAACATCTCTTGTGTGCCAAGCACTGTGCTAGATAAAGAGTCAAACACTGATTCCAAACTCCACCTTGGCAGGAAGAGCAGCAGACGTGCGGCCCTCACACATGGCAGCATGGGGTCTCCCCACCAGCTCCCTGCCTCCCGCACCCCGCTGACCGGCCAGGCCAGGCAGTCCGCGCTTCACGAGCAGTTCCCACCATACACTTCTTCTCAAGGGCCTGAGAGCTTTAACAGTGCCCTCACTGCATAATTTTCATGTTCCCTCTGAATGGTTACTCTAGCACCTTTCTTGAAAGAGGAAACTCAAAATATCAGCAAGAAGGATTCTCACAAGTCCCCTTAAAACCTGTTTGCTGGCAGAGCAACACCACTGGACATGGGGCTCCTAAAGCTCAGAGACTGGAGAAAGACAACGAAAGAGACACAATAATCACCAGGTCTACAGGTTCTGCAAACTCGGTACTTGGACTGAGTCAGTCTCAGAATGTGGAGTTCTGCAGAGGATGAGCTTAGTTCCTGACTGATAAGCCTTCAATAAATCATAACACCGCGGAATGAGTGCTCAAGAAATGGGTCTCTCAACCACAGCATTACACCACTGCACTTTTATCCCTTATATCTGGCCCCATGGGGCAGAGTCATTCAATTTTTTGTTCAGCCAGGTTGACTTTCTGTCATTTGCAACTTCGAGGGCCCACAGTAATAAAATGACATTTGCATATTATTTTACAGATTACAAAGTGGTGTTTTTACGTCTACAATAAAGAATGCAAGGCAGGCACTTTGGTCTTACCCTCTATCAGGAAGAAGAAATGAAAATGCAAAGAAACAGAAGCTGTCCCCAAACAGCTGAAGTCTGAGCCCATGTTCCCATGGAAGAGCCTATGCTCCTTCCAATCAAACTCCCTTCCCCTGCACGGGAAGCTTTAAGTCATCCTGGATGGTCTGAGAATGGGTGTGGTTCATGTTGTTTATACATGATACACGGATCATGCATAAATGGCACAAAAGACCAATCGCATGAATCACAGTGGATTAAGAGTTCTGTTTTCGACAATCATTAATTTGAATACTTCCATTGTCCAATTTCTTTTTTTTTTTTTTTAAAGATTTTATTTATTTATTTGACAGAGAGAGACAGCGAGAGAGGGAACACAAACACGGGAGTGGGAGAGGGAAAAGCAGGCCCCCCGCGGAGCAGGGAGCCCGATGCGGGGCTCCATCCCAGGACCCTGGGATCATGACCTGAGCCCAAGGCAGACGCCTAACGACTGAGCCACCCAGGTGCCCCCATTGTCCAATTTCTTTAGGTCCTTCTAATTTCTTTCAAATTCTAGACAATGGGGCCTGAAGAAACGTTGCAAGACCTCAGACTTCCCTTCATGCAAGTGGCCAAAAGCCTTAAAGGTGATGGCTAACTTCTCAGCTCAGCAAACCCCTCCCTCCCTCCTTTCCTTTCTCCTTCCCCACTCTAAGGAATGAGCTGTTTCTTCACCAATTATCAAGTCTCTGAGCAGCCAAGTGAGGGGACAGTGCCAGGAGAACTGGCTGACATTGCTGCAGGTCTGACAGAGCTACTAAATTTCCTTTGTCGGGTCCTCGAAAAATACGCTTAAAAAGACCGCCTGTAGGCTGACCCCACTGCCTGCTTTCAACTGTATAATGCGATTTTTCGCCAACCCGGGGTCCGAAGTCAGTCCCAGTGTGTTCAGCCAGCATGCTAGAATTGCTATTCAGCCCAATTTAAATTAACTTGGCAAGGGAGCCTTCATGAGCTATGGCATCACCACCCTCTCCAAGCCCAAAAGTAGATCTTGAGTAGGTGTAGTCTCCACTTTGATAAATGACAGAGTTGTGCACTCATTTTATCTGAGGATGGAAGGCAGCGAATAGTTGTTTTCAAAATAAGGTTTACTCATCATTTAAAAAAATCTGGAACAAGTTCTCCTATCAAGCTGGCTCAAGGTCTGAGAAACCAACTGTTGCACCAAAACAAAAATGTGCCCAGACTCCTCGTTACCCAACAAGGTGAGGGTCTCACTGGTTTAGAGAGGTCTACATGTCGTGTGTCATGAAAGCTAATTAAGGCACAGCCCAGTTAGAACTCTGAGCGTCACACACCCTTCTACTTTACCCCAAACCGTGTAGGACTCAAGGGTGCAACTGGTGTGACCATGAAGAGGCATTTTGTCCATCCATTCTTTGCGTTCTTACCTCCTCAGATGCAGGAGCCAGACCTCTCAGGGCAAGGAAATCAGGGCAGACACTGTAAGAGAAGAAACCAAGGGACCTAAAATCCCGAGTGACTGGACTGGTATTTTGAAGGTAAGTTTACGCACACTGGGGTGAAAAGTGCTTGCTTCCTCCTCTCATAGTCTACACCAGGACACTCACCCCAAGGACTGGAACCTCATCGGGAAAACTGACAGGGGGTGGGGGGGGGCGGCGTCTAGGGCTTGCTGGGCTGGGGGTGGGCAGCACAGCTTGCCAGCTCCGGTGACCTGGGGGTGAGAGACCTGGTGTTGGGTCTGATCCCACAGCTCTAAAACAGTTCAAGGGCTTTAGGGCTGGCCAATATTTACCTTTGTTTTTTCCCAAACTGGAGTTACTATTTGGTCTGTTTGATAAAAGCAATTTGCCATTATTCCATATTGGCTTTCCTCTGTTCTCAGCTTTTCATCCCTGTTAACAGCTTTTGGCCCTTTCCTGTGAAATGGCTAGCAATGGAAGATGAGAAATGCAGGCTCCTTTTATCAGTGACAGCCGCTCTGGAAACACGGTCAACAAGAAACTTTTATTGAACATATACTACGTGGCAGGCATGGGGCCACTTTACAAACGCTTCTCACTTAACCCTTCAGTCCCTATTGGGAACGTGCATCCTCATCTTCGGGCTTCGGGGGACGGCAGGGAGGCCTCACAAGGTGTCTGGTCACGCTGTTGGTGTGGACTCATTCTCGGGTTCTCAGGGTAGGCTGTGGGGTGCGATGCGTGAGAGGTAGATACCACTGTGTATCAGGAAAAGCCTGACACCTTCCTTCACACTATTCATG
The DNA here is from genome assembly GCF_964656455.1 of Halichoerus grypus. NCBI lineage: Eukaryota > Metazoa > Chordata > Mammalia > Carnivora > Phocidae > Halichoerus > Halichoerus grypus. The sequence goes on along the minus strand of NC_135715.1, from coordinate 55,091,323 downwards.
GCCAGGAAAACACCACCATCCTTCTCAGTTACTTTTGCAATTGAAAATTTTGACGAGTGCAATTGTTCCCAGAAATACCTTGGAGCTTTAGAGGCACCTGGGTGGTTCAGTGGGTTAAGCACCTGACTCTTGATTTTGTCTTGGGTCACAGGATCAAGCCCCGTGTTGGGCTGCTCACTCAGTGGGGAGTCTGCTGGAGATTCCCTCTCCCTCTGCCCCTCCCCCGTAAGTTCTCTAATAAATATATTTTTAAAAAAGGGGGGGGTGGTGCCTGGGTGGCTCAGTCGGTTAAGCATCTGCCTTTGGCTTAGGTCATGATCTCAGGGTCCTGGGATCGAGTCCTGCATCAGGCTGCCTGCTCAGTGGGGAGCCTGCTTCTCCCTCTGCCTGATGTTCCCCCTGCTTGTGCTATCAAATAAATAAAATCTTAAAAAAACATAACTTGGAGCTTTATAAAAATACAGAGCTAGGGCTCCCTCCCAAGGGCTATGTTTCCGTTCTCCCAGGTACTGCCTCGCAATCTGCTTTTTACCATGTCTGACACCACCACCCCCCTATCCCCTTGACTCCGATGGATGACTAGGTGGGTTTGAGAATCCTGAGAATCCTGGGGCAGGAGAGAGGTTGTGGTGCCGGCAGTGAGTGCACACTGGCCCCAGCTCAGCCACTATCAGGCTGCGTGGTGTGAACGTTTACCTTTCTGTGCCTTTGTTTTCTGTCGGCAGAACGGCGATGGCACTCGCTGTTGAAGTCCTTGATGCTAAAAGTGCTTTCTCCGTGCTCGCTGCCATGCGGAAGTACAAGCATCGCCTCAGCTTTCTCAGAACTGGAGAGCAAATCTAAATTGTTGCTGGTAGTATGTGTAAAATGGTAGATCACGTTGTTCTCTCTGCAATGTAGGTTCTTTCCCCTTACGATGCACCCGATAGAGGAGTCCTTTATACAGCCGGCTTTGTGTATGAGGACGCTCTTCTTTTCTTCTATAGGCTCAGTATTCTATCTTTCCATGGGAATCCTAGGAATTTTAGAACCAGAAGGGCCTCTTCCTCCTAATTTTCACCATTACCTTGAAATCCCTTGGTGGGGCTTTTCCCCAGTGCTCTATTTCTTTAGTTGTGGAACTCAAGGCCCAGAATCTTAGAGAAATAACACCGAAACGATGACCTCAGGATTCTTTTATTCCCAGATGTGCATTCGTGAGTAACTGAGCCAGTTGGAGGGTACTGTGGTTACTCTCCAGAGTGCTCAGCTAAACGTCAGCCCTTCCGTTGGAACCCCCCGTCCCTGCAACTACGGCTGCCATTCATGCTTCTCCCCACTGATCAGATTAGGGGTGGATGCCTGACCAGAAGGCAGCCATCAGATTTTTCTGGGAAATCTGGAGATGGGATCCAGAATTAGAGTCAGTCAGCTGTGAGCAGCTGAGGTGGAAAGTCATGTCAAATTGACGCCAAAGCCGGCACTGTGTTAAGACAGAGCAAAATGCATGCTGAAGTTCTGGGGGACATGACCTTGTGAAGCCAGGGGAGCCAATCTGCAGAGAACAGGATGGAGCAGATGCACAGAAGCAAGCCAACAGCAAGGACCATGTGGCTTCTGAGAGAGGAACGGAAGAAGGGCCAGTCCCTGGGAGGGCTGTCCTTTCTGCCTTTGAGCAGACTTAAGTGGCTTTCTCCTTCTTACCACTGAAACAGCCTTTAGTAGGAGGGAGCCGGGTAAGAACTGGATGACAGACAAGTATTTCCGGGTGCAGGCAAGAGCGTGTGTCCTGCAGCAGGGGCAGGTGATGCTGGGAAGCCAAGAAGTGAACGGTGTTTCCCCAGAACACACAGGCCTGTCCACAGCGGGATGCTTATGCGTACAACTCAGCTGTGCGTTGTAGCTGGGTCTGTGCCAGGTACAGAAGTGAGAACAATAAAAGCAAACCTCCAAGTGAGAACAATAAAGCAAACCTCTGTCCAGTCTTGGGATATGGACAAGATGAACAGGCAAGCCTGGCCAGGCTCATGGCTTAGAATTATAGAATCTTAAAACCAGAAAGGACATTAGGGCTCATCCTTGCCAACGTCTCACCTAGTACAGATACTCTCTTTTCTGCCGACCAGCCTCTCTGCAGCCACCACCCCTAAACCGCAACAAATTTCTCCACCCTAGATTACTGGTGACAGCAACTGCCTACAAAGACCTGGCAAAAGTAAGTATTAGGTGTGATGGAGAATGTGGAACCCAGTTCTAACATGCTGACTCGTACTTTTCTAACATATGCGATGCCCTCGCCGATCGACATACTCAATTTTTTCTGAGGAAATCAACCTGGCCCAACTGAAGATTTATTTATTAAGTAATCTCTACCCCCAACTTGGGGCTTGAACTCACAACCCCGAGATGAAGAGTTGCGTGCTCTTCCTACTGAGCCAGCCGGGAACCCCAACTGATGGGGTTTTGTTTTGTTTTAATGTGATTTGAAATAATCCCGTTTTTCTTTTCTGTCCTTTCTCAGTTGATTACTTGGTATCCATCTGCAACCGCATGCAACTTGACATCCACAGGCTGAGATGCTTTCATTTCAGCATACTAAGCTTGCAGGCTAGGGTTTGTGGGCTTACAGGTGAGTCTCTGTGTAGGTGGTTAACAGAACGTGATCTCAGAGATGGCCGACACGTTCAGGTTCACTTGACAATGCTGTCTGAAGGTGATTAAGAATTTTAGTTTCTAAGAGGATATAAAGGCTCGGTGAATAATAAGGACTCCCTGCCTCCACAAGCTGCCACTGAAGGTCCATTTGCCCGAGTTCAGCGCAAGGCTGGCCCTCGCCCAGCACAGCACACAGCCCAGGAAAGGCACACTCACTCTCCTCTCCAATCTTGGCTCCATGAAGAATAAGACTCCTCATCCAAGGGCAGGAGACTGAGCCAAGGAATGTGGGGCTAGCAACATTAGCAAAAGCTGACTTGAGTTCTAGCCACAGTTCCAATGTGACACAGTTAAGAACTTACCTTGGTTTTCTCTGCTTTAAAATAGAGATCTCTTACCTCCCCTACTCCAGCAGGAAATCGTTGTTCAAACTGGCTTTCTCAAACATTTAGCCAATCAGTGATGGGTTTCTCATTCCTCAGGGACACTCACTTCCCGAGTTTGTTGTGGGTATATAAATGACTCAGTCCACTGTTGGCTTTTTGGGGACCCTCTGCCAATGGACTTAATCCAAGGCCTCCAGTGCTGTACATACTGGGTTTGCTTCTCTTTCAGAGATGGACTTTACCTCTGTTAACGCTTGGAGATTTGTCAGGGCAACAGAGCAGGCCTCTAGCACTGTTACCGGGCTCTGAGCACAGTCCCACCTTTCCCTGACGGGAGCAAACTGCACACTCCTGGGCTGTGTGGTGCAGGCAACCAGACCCCAGCGCCTAGGGTGGCGCCCCGGATGCAGCGGGGTGACATTCATTATGGCCTGATACAGTCTATCCTCTCCCACACAGAGTCCTCTAGGGAGAGGCTGTTCCTTGCCGGCAGGACTGAAGGTGTTTCCTAACACCAGTACCCAGGGGGTAGAACTGGAGCATTATGCATCTTTGGAGTGGCCTTAACTTCATAAAAGGTGTGCTCTCCCTTTGGGCTTGATTTTCACACATATATATTATATATATATTTCACATATGTATTATAAACATTCGAATCATTAACATATCGTCCTTGTAAAAATGTACACATAAGGAGAAATCCCCCCTTGCCCTGCCTCCCTATCCTAGTCTCCTCCTGATGTTTTCCTGTGTGTTTATAGATGTATGTGCTCATGTAGGAATACCTATTTTGGGGGCACCTGGGTGGCTCAGTCTGTTAAGCGTCTGCCTTTGGCTCAGGTCACGATCTCAGGGTCCTGGGATCGAGCCCCACGTTGGGCTCCCTGCTCAGCGGGGAGCCTGCTTCTCCCTCTCCCTCTGCCTGCCGCTCCCCCTGCTTGTGCTGTCAAATAAAATCTTAAAAAAAAATACGTATTTTGTGGGGTGCCCAGCTGGCTCAGTCAGTAGAGCATGCAACTCTTGATCTCAAGGTTGTGAGTTCAAGCCCCACATTGGGTATGGAGCCTACTAAAAAAATGTATTTTGTTTTTATTAATATAAATAAGACCTATTAAGTTTTGAAACTTGTTTTTTTTTTTTTTTTTTAAAGATTTATTTATTTATTTGACAGAGAGAGACACAGCGAGAGAGGGAACACAAGCAGGGGGAGTGGGAGAGGGAGTAGCAGGCTTCCTGCCAAGCAAGGAGCCCGATGCGGGGCCTGATCCCAGAATCCTGGGATCATGACCTGAGCCGAAGGCAGACGCTTAACAACTGAGCCACCCAGGCGCGCCTGAAACTTGCTTTTTATATTTAATGAAACCTTTCCAGTCAACATATTCATCTAATTTTTAACTGTTGCAGACATTCCATTATACAGATGAGTCATAGTTTATTTACTTTTTCCCTGTTGGGACATTTGTTTCCAGTGTTTACTCTAATTTTTTAAGCTAGGTTTATTGATGTATATTTTATATACAGAAGTCACTTTTTTTTTTAAGATTTTATTTATTTGAGATAGAGAGCAGGTGAGCACGAGCTGGAAGGAGAGAGGGAGAATCCTCAAGTAGACTCCCTGCTGAGTTTGAAGCTGGACTCGGGGCTCGATCTCACGACTGGGAGATTATGACCACAATCAAGAGTCAGCTGCTTAACCATTGGAGTCACCCAGGTGCCTGGAAGTCACCTTTTTAAATGTGCAAGTTTCAACACACACACACACACACACTCCTGTAACCACCACCACAGTCAGGACTGCCATCACTGCCAAAATGTTCCCTTGTGTCTGTAGTCAATCCCCCCCCCACCTGTGTTTTTATCCCTCTAGTTCTGCCATTTCTGTAATGTCCTACAGATGGAAGCATACAGTATGTAGCCCTAGGAGTCTGGCTTCTTTTACTTGGCACAGTGCAGCGGCAATTCATCCAGATGGCCGTAGCGGCAAGCCCTCCATTTTCATGGCCAAGGGGCATTCCAGTGCAGGACGGCACCACTGTTTATCTGCTCACAAGCTGGTGGACACTGCTGGGGTGGGGGGCGGGGTCCAGTCTTGGGCTCTTAGGATTAGAGCTGCTACAGACATCTGTGTACAGGCTTTTGTGTGCACATATGATTTTCATTTCTTTGGGGGGAAACACCTATGAGTAAGATTGCTGGGTTGTAGGGTGGTATGTTTAAGTTTACAAAAAACTGCCCACTGGTTTTCAAGGTACCTGTATGATTTTGCATTCCTGTGAGCAATGTGAGAGCGTTCTGGTTGTTCTGCAAGCTCATCAGCCTTGGGACTGTCAGGCTTCGGAAACTGTAGCCGTTCTGATAGGTATATAACATTATCTTGCAGTTTTATTTGCATTTCCCTCAACTAGTGATGTTGAGTAAGTAGCTTTTCATGTGCTTATGTGACCATCCGTATCTTCTTGATGAGGTCTGTGTGTACCTTTACTGCCATTTTTATACTGCCTTGTTGCTCTGTTATTGAACTTTGAGAGATCTTTATACAGCCTAGATACAAGTCCTTCATATGTGTTTTATAAATATTTTCTCTTCTGTAGGATTTTTAAAGGCTCCCTTTCAACATCACTGATGATCGTTATTTCTGAAGTGCTATCAGGAGTTTCATGCTACCCTGGTATCTCTTTGGAGATCCACATTTGACAAGTAATTTTATTATTATTCTTTTAACTGCAATATATTTGACGTCTAATATCTTATTAATTTAGGTATACAACCTGTTGATTTGATACATTTATATATTGTGAGATGACTGTCATTGTAGCAACAGCACCTCTTACATCACAGAATTATTTCATTTTTTATGGCTGGATTATGATTTAATGTCTTAGCAAATGTGATGATTATAATATTGTTGTCTACATTCACTACACTATGCATTAACTCTAGGACTTATTTATTACTACGTGCAAGTTTGTACCCTTAAACATTTCTTCTATCCCCCCACTGCCCCCAGTTCCAGGGACCGCCATTTTACTCTCTGCTTTTATGAATTTGACTTTTTTGATTCCACATAAAAATGAATGCCACATTTAAGACTATTTGTCTTTCTCTGATTTATCTCACTTAGCATAATGTCTTCAAGGTCCATACATGGCAGGATTTTCTTTTTTCATGGCTCAATAATATTCCTGAAGATATTTTTCTTATCAATATATATGTATCTCACATCTTCTTTATCCATTTATCTGTTGATGGGTACTTGAGTTGTTTCCACCTTAGCTATTGTAAATAATGCTGCAATAAAATGGGCATGCATATACCTCTTTGATATCCTGTTTTCATTTCATTTGGGTACATACCCATAAGTGAAGTAGATTTTTAATTTTTTGAGGAACCTCCATATTGTTTTCCATAGTGACTGAAACAACTACATTCCACCAATAGTGTACGAAGGTTCCCTTTTCTCCACAGCCTTGCCAACGTTTGTTATCTCTTGTCTTTTTGACCTTAGCCATTCTAACAGGTGTAAGGTGGTATCTCATTGTCATTTTGATTTGCATTTCCCTGATGATTAGTGATATTTAGTATCTTTTATGTACCTGCTGGCCATTTGGATGTCTTCTCCCAGCTGTTCCAGGTTTTTCACCTGCACATGGTAAGTTAGGCCAACTGCCTACCAGTGGTCAGCCAGTCATCACCAACTGAGGAGAAGGATAAGGAACTCTCTCTTCAGCTCTTAGCTAGGTCCTCTAGTCCAGCTGGGAGTTACCGGGCCTCTATTAGTAAGGTGCATCTGACCTCATTTAGCTCCTGCTCCCTATTTATCTCTACTAATTAGAGTTTGCAGTGGTGGAAGGATAAAGGATTGGGACTTCAAACCTCTAACATGTAATTCACTAAGGTTGGTTTCCACTGTCACTTCAATTGGACTATATTAAAGAAATGTATTCACGGATGAATCAAAGTAGAAAAGCATGCTGCAAATAGGGAGCAATTAGGTTATTTGCATCACTGTGAACTTGTGTGTACGACCAAAGGAGGCTAGTCCTGCCTAGCTGCTCACCCATTCCACCTGGTCCCAGGCAGCGATGACTTGCCCTCCACATTCTTCTATCAGACTAAGACTGGATGCGACATGTCGAGCCACACTCCTATACTACACCAAGTGGTACCTAGGAGTACACTGAAGGTGTGTGTGGGTTCTCACTCCAACCACCTTGTGAAGTAAGACCCATGCACTTGGTCTTTCTGTACATTCTGCCCCCTGAATCTTGCTGAACTCCTAGACCCCGTTCAAAACCCACTTCAGGGGCTGCTCGAGGAACACTTTCCTGACTCCCCAAAGATGTAATTAATCATTTCATTCTCTGTGATACTTCCATATTTTACATATTTTGTATATGATAAAGTACTTTCTACAGGTCACACAGTGTTCTAAGTGCTTTACATATATTGACTCTTTTTAAAAAAAATATAGTTATGTTCCTTAACCCCATACAGCAACAGCAGAATGGCACAAAGTCAGCTGTGCAACAGAAAGAGCCAGCAATTCTTCTGCACTACAGCCTCACCAAGACAATTCCCATCCACAGGTCTAAATACAGCGCGGACATACTGACTCATTTAACTTTCACCACAGTTCTGTGAGGTAGATACTTTTAACTTATCTATTTCACAGATGATGAAACTAAGAGGCACACAAAGCAAACAACTTGCTCTAAGTGACTTACTTTGAATCCATGTAGCTCTTAAAACATTCTGCCATGTGTTTCTATTGCTGCACTTGATACACTATGTTGGCTATTTGTTTGCCTCCAAGTCCTCTTCAATACTGGGAGTGTCTGGAAGCAAGGGCCTGTTCGTATTGAGCTCTGTATCCCCATTACTCAGCAGTCCCAAACCGATGGGACTTCCTTTGTGCTTACGAGGCCATGGCAGAGACCCTCAACTGTGACCAGCCAAATCACCAACTTTCTCATAAGCCTGGGTGGTCTAGAATGTAAGTAAATCAAGTACACTGGCCATCTGCAGTCATTCCTGGGAAATATCTCATCTGCATCTAGAGCCAAGAAAAAAAAGGAACATCATTCCGTAAGAAACTCCAGAACCTCAACAAAAATTGGAAACTAGGGGCGCCTGGGTGGCTCAGTTGGTTAAGTGTCTGCCTTCAGCTCAGGTCATGATCCCAGGGTCCTGGGATCGAGCCGGCATCGGGCTCCCTGCTCAGCGGGAAGTCTGCTTCTCCCTCTCCCACTCCCCCTGCCTGTGTTCCCTTTCTCGCTATGTCTCTCTCTCTCTGTCAAATAAATAAATAAAATCTTAAAAAAAAAAAAAATTGGAAACTAACCTCTAAAGGCAAAACAACTCAGGTAGAATCCAGAATTAACTCTCTTTGGATTCAAGAAAGATAACTTGAGACTTTGCTACCCATTAGTAAGAAGTCAAATACAAAAGAGTTATAGGTCAGTTACACCTCAATAATATTAATAACAATAAAACAAACAACAAAAAACCAAACAGGAGACTCTGGGCAGGTGAATTACAGCTAAGGGCAATCAGCAGCATGGGACCCATAAAAGTACACTTAATACACATAATAGTAACTAAGAGCCTGCACTGCTGTGTTCTTCTGGGATTTGAATCTGGCTCTGCCCCTGACTACCTTGGTTATGACCTTGGTTAGGTTCTTCAACCTTTCAGGACCTGATGTTCCACATCTATAAAACAAAGGCAAAAAGAGACCCATATTTTAGTGCTGTTGTGAGGATTAAATGAGGAATAGCAGTCAAATGCTTTTAGCACAGTGCCAGGCATACAGCAAGGGTCCACTAAACAAAAGCTATTATTCTTCCTGCTTTTTTAGTAACATAGGCAGAGAACCGCTGGCATGTAAGGCACATTATTACAGACACCCATCAACCTTTGCTCCTGGTGCCTGGCACACAGGGGGCATTTTAGTGGGTTTTCACAGAATGAATGAATGAATGGCCAAAGTGCTTCCCAGGCTTTTGTTCAAGGACAGAAAATAGAATATAAGAAGAAGAAATAAGAAGAAGTAGAAATGTAAGTAAGAAATATAAAGTAGAAATAAGGCTTACATGTCACAAGGACTAGCCCAGTGAGCCCTTCAATTTAGTATTCTATTAACGAGATCGATGTATTACAGACATCCACTGTATGTGTTCATAATAATGATCCTTAGGCATTGTACAAATCCTCTTGTGTTTTAGGAATTTTCAATGGTTAAATTATATTCAAAGAAGTTAAAATTAGATATATATTACTGCATTCAAATGCTTTAAAAATTGGAAATTCATGTAGAGCATAAATGGCAACAATGAATTGACTGGAATATTCTGATTGATTGCAACACTCAATTCACACTTCTCTACCCACACAGTGTTGTATCCGTCTACATTCTCTATTTCCCACTAGACTGTGAACGCCTCTTATGTCTAGCACTTTAGTATCCACAGTGCCTGGGATATAATCATGGTCAGTAAATACTTGCCAATAAACCACCACTGTGCTCCATGACCATGCCACACTATGGTGTTTAGTCCAGCAACATATCTTCTGGTGTACTTAGATTTCCACAAGACAATAAAAATCTCATATCTTAAGATTTTTAAATACAAATTTCAACATTTAAAAATATGGTGCACTTCAAGAAAATCGTTCTTTAAAACCCTAAAATTTGGGGTGCTTGGGTGGCTCAGTCATTGAGCGTCTGCCTTCAGCTCGGGTCATGGTCCCAGGGTCCTGGGATCGAGCCCCGCATCGGGCTCCTTGCTCTGTGGGAGGCCTGCTTCTCCCTCTCCCACTCCCCCTGCTTGTGTTCCCTCTCTTGCTGTGTCTCTGTCAAATAAATAAAATCTTAAAAAAGAAAAAAAAAACCCTAAAATTTAAGACTAACTGATCTGACAGAATCTAGTTTAAACTGGAAGCTAAGGCATCTAAAATGTCCTTGTTAATTTAGATGATTTCTTTCTTTTTTTTTTTTTTTTAAAGATTTTATTTATTTATTTGAGAGAGAATGAGAGAGAGCACATGAGAGAGGGGAGGGTCAGAGGGAGAAGCAGGCTCCCTGCTGAGCAGGGAGCCCGATGCGGGACTCGATCCAGGGACTCCAGGATCACGACCTGAGCCGAAGGCAGTCGCTTAACCAACTGAGCCACCCAGGCGCCCTAGATGATTTCTAATAAAGCCAGATAAAAGCTGTTGATTTTCTTATAATAAACTATTAAAGGCTTATGCCGCCGTCTATCAGATTTATATGGTACTACTGTACTATGGATGGTGGTACTTGCTCAAAGACCAGGAAGTAGGAAGAAGAAAAGATGGAAATATGTGAAGAAAAGGAAGATTAAAAAGCAATCTCTGATTCCTCCTACACATGAAAATATTAGGCTTAGGAACCTGCTCTGACCCACTTCAGAAAGAAAACTGAGTTGAAAAGAAAACGAGCTTATCATCTCCTGGACTCTGACACAAATGCTAGGGAAAATGGCCAATGTATTGGGATGAAAGGTGGGTGCCCAGCCCCCATGAAGGCTGACTATAAGGCAGTGCCCCTTCAGCCCAGTGCCCCCACCTCCTATCACCTTCCACAGGGGTCCTTAACTCCTATGGAGGTCGAAGAAGGCCACTCTTAAGCTGTGCACCCTACCTGGGTACTTGAAGTGTAGCAGGGATGAAAATTTTAGCAAGGGGATCTTGACTTTAAAGGAGGGAACTCAGTTTTCATCCTGTGTTTGTATTAGAGATGCCAAAGACAAACTCCTTTGCTCTCACAACTTCTTCTGGGGTCTGCATCATTTTCCTGGAGGAGAGGATTTGTGTGTGGGGGGAAGATTTCTGGAAAAGTAAACTCTGGTATTCACTTTGGCCAAAGGTAGAATTCTCCTCAAAGAGGGATCAGGTCTCATGACAGTGTGTTGGGAAGGAAATGGTTCTATAAAATGGTCATTGTCTACCTCTCAGAGCTATTTCTGAGCATAAAATGAGATATTTTAGAGCATTTAACACACTGCCAGCCACATAAGGGCCTGATAAGTGTTTACTCTTATTTCACTGATAAGTACCAACAATGATGAAAATAAGCTCCAAAGAAAATTTGTTCATAGACCTTTAGGAACAACTCCAACTCTGCTCAACTCCTTTAAGGGCTGCTTATGATACAACAGAGCAAAACCTGTTTTCTTTTTTAAGATCTATCATTTTAGAAGTTACTGTGGCAACACGTAATTTCAAATCTTTCCAATGCCCAGCAACCATAATATATTTATTACAATTTGTTGGTTAAAGCATCCCTTAAGTGTGTGTAACCAGCGGAGTAACTAAATCACCTATGAAGCATGGCCCTCCTGTGCTCTTATGATGTGACATCTTACCAGATGTGTATCTTTCTTACTAGCTTTCCTCTCTCGATCTCACAGTGGTTATAAGGGCTTAGGACTCCTCCTTCCTGATAGTTGGCTGTCGAAAGCATGTTTATAGAGCAAGAGAGTTCTGAAATAAAAGAATAAAGGAACCCAGAGAGAGTCTCATTACCAGTAGCCATATTTTAGTATTAAATAGGAAAGCAATTTCAAAAAATCTAATCAGGAATGGTACCAGTCTACCGCCTAGATTAGCTATGCCACTGAACGGGTAACAAGTGTTTAAGAGACTCGAGCAGATACTGTCAGGTGTGATGAGGTAAAAGATACCTAAACTAAGCTGAAGACACCAGATCTGCAGAAATACCAGAGCAGAGCCTCAGAGGAGACACAGCTCGGCTAGCAGCTACACAGTTCAATCTGGCAGCCACTGTCACCATAAAAACTAAAGACAGAGGGAGAGCACACAGAGGTCTGTTTCAGGGCAGGACCAAACATCAAAAAAAGACAAGGTTTTGGGGGAAGATATATGCTATGAACCAAGCATATGACAGATATCCAAGATTCTCAGTTCTCTACAGATTTGTCACACCATTATCCATCTGCTTCCTGACACTCAGTCTCCGTCAGAAACTGAAAGGTAAGGGGGATACATTTGGTTCCTGCACCAGAACAAAGTAGAATAAGACCACCCTCCCTCACCAGAATTTTATTTCACAGTGGGAATGCAAAGATAAACATTTTCTCAATGCAGTAGTACTCAACCTCAGCATGGTGTTCTCCTGATGAAAATCAAATAATACGGGAAAATATTTATCTCAATGGATAGGTTTCTCCTTGATTTGCTTTAATTATATAACATTTTCTTAAATTTTTGGCATTTGCTACTTCTTGGTTGCAAGCATACAGAAGCAACTGACAAAATGAACAAATAAAAGCAACTTTTTGTGTTTAATTTGTTAAAGCTTCTTTTGTTTTGGTGGTCTCGCTTGTGGGGATGCTTGTTTCTGTGCCCGCCTAACACATATCAGCCTCACCCCTACAACCTCTGTTAGTCTGTCAACATCATTTGTCAGGCGAGTCAATACCTGCCAACTGAGTATGCAGCAAAATTCTGGAGCAAAGTTGGTTTCTGAGAAGCTTATAATCTGGACGGGGGAGACATATCTTGAATTACTGGAAAAATATTTAATTTCTAATTCTTTTAAAAGCAAAATTAAAGAGGGGCACCAGGTTGGCTCAGTCGGTAGACCATGCAACTCTTGATTGCGGGGTTGTGAGTTCGAGTCCCGTGTTGGGTGTAGAGATTACTTAAATAAATAAATCTTTTAAATACATTAAATAAATAAAAGCAAATAAAAGAAATACTTATTGGCCAAGATTTTGTCCATTTCTCATGTCACTAACACTAGGGTAAAATATGCAAGCTAATGATGAAAACTGCTATCTTAGGTACAAACATAAATGCTCTCTTCTTTATTAATGGGTGTAACTATGAAACATGATCACCTGTAAAAATAAATAAATAAAGACAGCTTTGTTCTTTGACAATTTCAGAATAAGGAACTTTGGCTTTTTATTCCTTTTAAGACTTTCTGTAGTTGACTACTTTTTTCTTGCTTTGCCATTCACTTTGGATTTGTATCACCTCAGATCCTCAGAGATAAAACAAGGACAGAGAGTCCTCATTTAGAAAACATTTCCTAGTTTTACATTTAAAAGTCAATAAAAAGAAAAACCTTCTTAACCCCCCCAACCCCTCACCCCATTCTGAATAATCTAGTTTAATGAAAGCCTATAAATAAATTTTTTTCCCTCAAAAAAACACTTGAGTAACTTTACAAGAATTATTGTTTAAAAAATTTACCTAGGGAAATTAAAGTTCCAGTCATTTTACCCCTACAACAGATGGTACTCAAGTATTTGAGTATCAGTGGTGCTTCCTCAGCTCATCACCCTTTAGTTGTTCTGTTAGCATGCTGGTTAAGAGTCTTCTTAATCACTCTTTTCTTCTCCTTGATAATGTCTATACTCTGGCTTCAGCTCCCATGTGTTTTTGTGGGTCCCTTTTACATTCTGAACGCCAATTTCTTTCAAGATTTCCTTTAGGTACCCCTAAAAACAAAACAAAAACAACCCAAGATGAGACCATGAAGGTGAAACAAAATTTAAAGTAAAACCATACACCAAACCACACTCACGAGTAATACAAATTATGATCTTGAAAGCTCAACAAGATTTCTCTATAAAGATGTTCAATAAACTGCCTCTTGGTTCTATACATGCAGTACATGATAACTGTGTAAAATATACACTCATTTGCATTAAAGGGATTGGAAGTCTGGAATGCCAATGACCTGAGAGCTTAAAAAAAAAGTCTAGAGAAAAATACACTAGAAAGTTACTGGTGCTCACTGTTTACTAAGATGACACAGTATACCACATGTGATCTTCCCTTGAATTCAGTGGCCTCACTCAGTTCACAGTTGGATAGGGTTATTCTTGGATTGGAGCCAGTCATTCCAGAAGCAGGAGCATATATAAAAAAATAACAAATATTTTTGGGACGATAATATTCTAGAAAGCAAGCACATGACAGGCATCCAGAATTCTCAATTCTAAGGTGACTTTTCAAATTTGCTATCAGGCCACTTGTTTTTCCTGTGTAATAAGGAAGGTTATTACTCATCTTTAGTATTGTTTTGATCTTGGCCAAGCTTGCCAAGACAGGGTAAGAAATAAGAAGTGATAATAAGACATACTAAAATCCATGGGGCCTGCAGTTTTCTCATGCTTGGCTCCTCCAGAGGAAAGAGGTGAGCAATGACATAGGGCAGAACTCTGTTTTATGTCATTTTAGGTCCCTCCAAATTCAATACACACTAACCAAATGATTACTATATTCAGGGAAATGATGGCTATGACAAATATAATACCAAACCCTACCTTTACTTGCCAATGCCCAAGGCCAAAAAGCATTCCACTATAAATTAACCCATTAAATTATAGTACTTCCTTCTTGGCGATAGAGAGAAAAGTTAATTATTTATAAGTGTTTTTTGGGGCTCCTGGGTGGCTCAGTTCATGATCTCGGGGTCCTGGGATTGAGCCCCACATCCTCGTGGTTGGGCTTCCTGCTCAGTGGGGAGTCTGCTTCTCTATCTGCCCCTGCCCCTGCTTGTGCCCTCCCTCCCTCTCTCTCTCATGCGCTCTTTCTCAAATGAATAAATAAAATCTTTTTAAAAAAAGTGTTTTTCCCCCTGCAGAACCAATCTAGTAATATTTTGTGTATATGCTTCAGAGAACCAGTTAAAGTACTAGTGACTCACCCTGTTGATGTAATGGAGATTGTAATATGTAAATATGTAATATGTAAAGGAGATGTAACATTTTTTTATTTATTGAAATGAGGCACTGATTAGAAAAATGGTTGAGAAGCTCTTACAGAGATAATGTTTAAGGCAGTGCTCTTCCTGGGGCTGGACTACTTGCCCTAGAACCTCATGGGAAACTTGTTAAATAAACCTCTCATCTTAGGCCTAGTGAATCAAAATCTCTGGGGCCAGGCCTGGGAAGCTGCATTTTCACAAGCCTCTAAGAGACTCTGATTTAACTACACTAAAGCTCCAACGCATTTGCTTTAAGGTTCATCCAGCTCTAACACTCTAGGATCTTGAGTCCTCAAAGTGTTGCTTAGTTCTATGAGCCTCACAACTGCTGGGGATTCTGTGTTAATGAACACAATCGAATACCACCTTACACTGACTGGTATAATGCTCTACTGTTTAGATCCTTTCATTTAGGGGTGGGTTTTCACCTAGCTGATTAACACTGGAACTACATGGCCCTGGATGGCTTAGCTTCCCATTCCAGGGGCCACGGCCCAGCAGGTGGCAGCAATGAATCAAATGAGGCCTGGGTTTCCCCAGGAAGAAGCCTGCTTGCCTCCCACACTTTCTGCAGTTGCCCTCACTAAGGGATCTGTGCCAATGAGTAAGCATAAAGGCTCAAGCCATCCAGGTAATATGCACATCTGCTATCTGCTACTTCAAATCACATTTTTAAAATGAGACACTGTTCATAAGCTACTTTCTAATTAAACAGTATTCATAAAGGGAAAATGATGTGCTGGACACAAAGGGTTTTCAGTTTAGATGCCAAGAATGACATCTTTGTAAAATTCCAAAGGATGAATTATTGTGAGGCTGGCTACGAACCTGCACACAAACAATCGAACAACTGGCTGCACTGCTCTGGGTCAAAACTGAAAAGAGCAATTGCTGGGAGTGCTGTGGTTGTGAGACAGGAGCTCTCTGGACTCCAAGTCTAGCGTGCCCATTCGGAAGCCAGATACAGAACACGAAAAGCCTCAAAAGGGTTAAACACAAAATAGTGAAGTCTCAAGTGTACAAATTCAGCTGCTTTCATGTATAGTCCACACTCATTTTGTTAAATTAGTATAAGGCTATGGAAATTTTGTTTTCTTAATGAAAAGTCACTATTTCCTTTTCAACAATAAGAACAGAATGAGATGATTCAGTCTGTCAGTTTGTCAGGTAACGAGATGGGATTAGGGTCACAGTATCTAGCCATGGTACAGAATTCTTTTTTTTTTTTTTTTGGTGGAAGGTGGGGAAGGGGACATTTCTGGAGTTTCAGAATGTTCTAAACTGCAACCTAAAGTCATTTTACTCTAACCAAATGAATTAATTTGGCACAACTCATTAGTAGAGAAAGTAATAGTAATGATAGGGTAACACAGGTCACAAAAGTCCCTGAAGGAAAGACACAGGTAGGGAACAGTGAGACCATGTCATTCTCTGTTGAAAAAAAAATTTTTTTAAAGATTTAATTTATTTGAGAGAGAGAGAGAGCATGTGCACAAGTGGGGTAAGGGCAGAGGGAGAGGGAGAAGCAGACTCCCCGCTGAGCAGGGAGCCTGACACGGGGCTCATTCCCAGGACCCTGGGATTGTGACCTGAGCTGAAAGCAGACACTTAACCTGTTGAAAATTTTTTAATGACTTCCCCTTTGGCCTACAGGTTAAATTCCATACTCCTTCACAGGCATCCATTCAGGCCTGCCTTTTTCCTTTGGCCTCAACTTCTAAGAATTCCCTGAACATGTACTTGTCACTTCTGTGTCTACACGCTTCTAGTTTTCTCTATATGCTATTCCCTTTCCCTGTCATGTTTATCCCCTTCCCTCAAATCTGAACTTCTCATCCTTGAAGACTCTGCACGAATGTCACTCTCTCGGACCACCTTTCCCTAACAGTCCCACCTCTTAGATCTATATTTCACACTGTATGTACTTCAGTGATAGCCCTCATACTACACTATAACCCTTGACTCACATGCCTCTCTCCCATCAAACCATGTGCTCCTATTACAGTGGCTGCCTGCACATCAGAGTCTCAGTGCACTTACACTGAATAAATAGGGTATGCTTAAGAGTAAACAAGGGAACTAAGAGGATTTAGTGGGGGAGGTATTTGAGGTAAGATCACTTAGAAGGTCCATAGGACTAAACTCTAGTTCTTTTCATTTTTAGAACTCAGGCTCTAATTAACTTACAGGGCAATGAGAAATACAAGTTGACTGATTAAATTGTATTATCTGAATCTGAATGACATTTATTACTAAAAATCTTATTATAGTGGTAAAATATTGTTGGGAACAAAGCCATCTGAGGGGGAAATTTTAAATATTCTAACAGGATTGAAGATCAATTGGCAATCTAACTTTCCTTCTATAAAAATTCATATACTCTAGAAATATTTATTTTAGAACCTACTACGGGCCAGACAGAGTGGCAACACAGTCAGTCTTCATCCTCAGGAGTTCATGATTTAAGAGTAGGGTGTGTGAGCGGGGAGGCAAAGGCACAGGGCCGGCAATCACAAACTCAAGCGCAGAAATAAGGACATATATATACAGGATATCATGGGAGCACTGAGAAGGGGCATTTAAGCCAGCTGCAGTCATGATCTTAGGTTTTGAGGATGTGTATTTGATCCTTTGAATTGAATGGCAATTCTGTGCGGAGATCAGGAGATACTAGTTCTTCTCCTCTCATACTAAACAATGACTTTCCAATTTAGTCTTTTGCCTGACCACCTGCATTTTAAACAAAGGATTCTAGACCTCGGTAGATCACCTTTATGTGACACAGGATTGGAGAGATTTCTCATTACTGCTATGTGCAGCGCTGCAGAACAAGATCTGAAATAATAAACTGGCTCAGGTCCAGCAACCCTTCGTCAAAGGCATGTGTGGGAGAGTATTTACAGCAAGTCTGAATTGCAGAGAAAAAAGGGTAGAGCATAACAGCTTCCTTGGAAGGAAAAGGCAAAGCAAATACTGGACCAAAGAGGTCAAGTGATTAGGATGTGATTTGCATATTTGTGGGTCAAGATTAACACTGTGGTGGCCCAAAAGCCAGAAATCCACAGATCAAATTCCTACCCCCCCCATCACGACAAACCTACGTAGAGTCACAAGGCACGTAGCCTACTACTGCAGTCTTTCTCTTTCTCCTCCCCCCACCCACCCTTTCCGTCCACCCCCACCATTTCTCGTATCATCTTTTCCTCTACTGCTCTGCCAACCAATTCCCAAACCAGGAATTTCGGTTAAGTGTTATGTATATAATAATGAACTAACTGTATCTAAATTCCTAGAAATTGGTCAAAAACATGTACCTTTGACAAAGAGCTGATCACCAACTATTAATGCTTTAGGTGAGCAAATAATATGACCCTGTTAAATGTCTAGTCACAAAATCTCCCCAGAAAGGTTGGACTGAATAGACAATATGCAATCTATACCAAAGATGGCACTGGTTAATGCCAGTCACTAAAGGAAGTCATTATATGCTTTTTATAAAGTGATCCAACAAGGCAAGAGGGACATTATCAGAAAACAGTGTGGAAGTTCCTCAAAAAGTTGAAAATAGAGCTACCATACGATCCAGCAATTGCACTACTGGGTATTTACCCCAAAGATACAAATGTAGGGATCCGAAGGGGTATGTGCACCCCAATGTTTATAGAAGCAATGTCCACAATAGCCAAACTGTGGAAAGAGCCAAGATGTCCATCGACAGATGAATGGATAAAGAAGATGTGGTATATATACACAATGGAATATTATGCAGCCATCAAAAGGAATGAGATCTTGCCATTTGCAGCAATGTGGATGGAACTGGAGAGTGTTATGCTGAGCGAAATAAGTCAATCAGAGAAAGACATGTATCATATGACTTCACTGATATGAGGAATTCTTAATCTCAGGAAACAAACTCAGGGTTGCTGGAGTGGTGGGGGGTGGGAGGGATGGGGTGGCTGGGTGATAAACATTGGGGAGGGTATGTGCTATGGTGAGCGCTGTGAATTGTGCAAGACTGTTGAATCACAGATCTGTACCTCTGAAACAAATAATACAATATATGTTTAAAAAAAAAAGAAGAAGAAGATAGCAGGAAGGGAAGAATGAATGGGGGGGAATCAAGGGGGAGACGAACCATGAGAGAGGACGGACTCTGAAAAACAAACTGAGGATTCTAGAGGGGAGGGGGGTGGGAGGATGGGTTAGCCTGGTGATGGGTATTAAAGAGGGCACGTTCTGCATGGAGCACTGGGTGTTATACACAAACAATGAATCATGGAACACTACATCAAAAACTAATGATGTAATGTATGGTGATTAACATAACAATAAAAACCCAATTAATAGTACCAAAAAAAAAAAAAAAGAGGGGCATCATCAGTTCTGTATAATTTCAAAGTATCATTTCAAGTGATTTGTGTGATTAAAACACAGGACTTCTTGATAAAGATGTTAGTGGCTCCAAGGCACAAAATTCTTTCATTAAAAAAACAAACTACACATTAGGCATAAGCTGTTAACAAAGGCAACATATGTTTTCACTCCTTTAGATAGAGAAAACTGCAAACAGGATAGGGAAGGGGACATTGGGGATTCTCTGGGACATGCGCCATATTCGTATTTTTATCCTCTTTTCCTTCTGGTTTCATCCCCACCTTCCTACTAGACCCCACTCCCCATCCGTCTCTCCGTTCACACAGGCTGCATTCCTCCCCATGTAAAACTCTGAGAAGCAGAGACAATGGGTAATGAAGTGGTTGAGGCACAAGCCCTATCTTATGGCTTAATCCAAATTCTGGAAAAGCAATTTATTATTGCATGAATATTTGTGTGCTGGTAAATCATCTCACTCTTATTAACACTTTATCTGCCTAGCATGGCAAATGATTCCTGTTTGCATATATCAGATGAACAAAGTTTACCTCCTATGGGCCAAAACTTTTAATTTAACTATTTGTTTAAAGATGTGCTTTCTAAACTGTTTTTTTTTTTTTTTAATGGCACCTGGGTGGCTCAGGCGGTTAAGCGCCTGCCTTCAGCTCAGGTCATGATCTCAGGACCCTGGGACTGAGCCCTACATCAGGCACCTGCTCGACAGGGAGTCCGCTTCTCCCTCTACCCCTCCCCTCTGCTTGTGATCGCTCTCTCTCACTCTCTCAAATAAATACATAAAATCTTTTTAAAAAAACCCTGTATTTGTTTATTTGTATGCTAAACATAACTTAACCTTGGAATACTGCAAGATATTCCAAGGCTGAGATATGATGACTTTCAACTGGGAAAAGTGTATACATATATAGCTAATGTTGAAACTGTTATAATTAGGAAAATACAATCAGAAATATCCAAAATGTAACAAAGTAGCAAAAACTAAAATTCCTTTTGAAATTTAAATATGTGGAATTTAAGAAACAAAACAGATGAACATAGGGGAAGGGAAGGAAAAATAAAATAAGACAAAAACAGAGAGGGAGGCAAACCATAAGAGACTCTTAATTATAGGGAACAAACAGGGTTGCTGGAGGGGAGGTGGGTGGGGGGATGGGGTAATTGGGTGATGGGCATTAAGAAGGGCACTCGAAGTAATGAGCACTGGGTGTTGTATGCAACTGATGAATCACTGAATTCTACCTCTGAAACTAATAATACAGTATATGTTAATTAAATTGCATTTAAATAAAAAATAAAATAGAGGGGCGCCTGGGTGGCTCAGTCGGTTAAGCGGCTGCCTTCGGCTCAGGTCATGATGCCGGGGTCCTGGGATCGAGCCCCGCGTCGGGCTCCCTGCTCAGTGGGGAGCCTGTTTCTCCCTCTCCCTCTGCCTGCTACTCTGCCTACTTGTGCTCTCTGTCAAATAAATAAATCTTTTAAAAAATAAAAAATAGGGCGCCTGGGTGGCTCAGTTGGTTAAGCAACTGCCTTCGGCTCAGGTCAGGATCCTGGAGTCCCGGGATCGAGTCCCACATCGGGCTCCCTGCTCAGCTGGGGGTCTGCTTCTCCCTCTGACCCTCTTCCCTCTTGTGCTCTTTGTCTCTCATTCTCTCTCTCTCAAATAAATAAAATCTTTAAAAAATAAAAAAAAATAAATAAATAAAATAGAAAAAGTGAAAAAAAAAATTTAAATATGAATTCTTGCATTTAGAACCATGGCAACTATCTATTAGTGCATTTGGTGTGAAGTATACTTTCAAATGTACAAAAATAAGAAGATATCAATTGGCATAGTTATTATTAGTCTATTTGACTAATAATATGGCAAGCAAAGAGACCTTAGGTATATATTTTACCAACAGAGAATTTTCTGTAAATTAGCTAGCACTCCCAATGCTGAAGTATTATTCATCCTTAAAATATTTGGAATAGAGAGTAAAGTTTTACCTTAGGACAACAGCAGATAAAAGTTTTTGCTGGCTAAGGATTAAAAAAGGATTGATGACAATCTGGCAGTTAGTTCCTCAGGTTAAACAGAGTTATGAAGTGACTCAGCAATTCCACTCCCAACAGAAAAAAAACAACAACCTATGCTCACATAAAAACTTGTACATGAATGTTTACAGCAGCTTTATTCATAATAGCCAAAAAGCGGAAACAACTCAAATGTCTATCCATGAGTGAATGGATAAACAAAATGTTAATGTTGTATATCTCTCTGTAACAGTATACTAGTTGGCAATAAAAAGCAACAAAATACTTATACGTGCCACATTGGGATGACATCTGAAAATATTATGCCTAGATGAAAGAAGCCAGTCATAAGATATCACATAGTATATGATTCCATGTATATGAAATGTCCAGAGTAGGCAAATCTACATGGATAGAAAATAAAATTAGTATTCACCTAGGGTAGGGGTGGGAGAAAGGGAAGTGACTGCTAATAGGTATGGGGTTTCTTTCTGAGGTGAAGAAAATGTTCTAAAATTGATTGTGGTGATGGTCATACATCTCTGTGAATGTACTAAAATCCTACGAACTGTAATACAGTAACAATAACTGAAAATACAGATTTTATTTTATTTTTTAAAAAGATTTTATTTATTTATTTGAGCTTAACTGACTGAGCCACCCAGGTGCCCCTGAAAATAAAGATTTTAAATTGGTGTGGGTGGTGGGGGGAGACCTACCTAGCTCATAACAACAAATTAAGATAACACCATTTTAACTCAATCAGATATAGACAATTATCATATGATCTCACTGATATGTGGAATTTGAGAAACAAGGTAGAGGATCATAGGGGAAGAGAGGAAAAAATGAAACAAGACGAAACGAGAGAGGGAGACAAACCATAAGAGACTGTTAATCTCAGGAAACAAACTGAGGGTTGCTGGAGGGGGGTGGAGGGGAAGGGGTGGCTGGGTGATGGACACTGGGGAGGGCATGTGTTGTGGGGAGCTCTGTGTTGTGTAAGACTGATGAATCACAGACCTGTACCCCTAAAACAAATAATACATTATATGTTAATAATAATAAAAAAAGTTTTTGGGAAACTGGAAAGTAAACTAAATTCCATAACAAAGTCCGTATAGAATATGACATTAAAAAAAGAAAACACCATTTTTTATTACCAAATTATGATGGTAACATTTCCAATAAACAGGGGCTAGCTCTGTGTATCGGTCCATATGTACTGGAAAATATGATGGAATTAGAATATCTATCTTGGGACATTCTAGAAGGAATGCCTCTGTAAAGCTGCAATACAGAACTGACAGTACAAGGTTTTCTGCCAACAGGCTTATCCTCTGGTATCTCAATTCTCCTGTGAGATAGAGAAACTGGGATGCTGTGAACACTTATCTTAATCCACAGAGTCATGCTTTCTCTAGTGCTGAGACCAATGCAAAGAAAATTACCTTTCCTGAGATAATTTCCATAAGGATGGCAAGCCTAAAAACAAGTCCTCCTAACTTGTTCAGGGACTAAATAAAGAAATCAGAAGGCAGTTAATAAGCTTAAAACTTACTTTAACCTTTCTTCAAATCAAACGATGCTGGAAGGTAGGGAAGATTTTATAACTAATGACATTTTTCAGATTAAATATAAATTTTGTGGCCTACTGCTTAATTAAAAATTCTGGGGTGCCTGGGTGGCTCAGTCGGTTAAGCGTCTGACTTGAGCTCAGGTCATGATCACAGGGTCCTGGGATAGCCCACTTAAGGCTCTGCACTTAGAGGGAGTCTGTTTCTCCCTCTCCCTCTGCCTCTCCCCCTGCTTGTGTTCTCTCTCAAATAAATAAATAAAATCTTAAAAAAAAATTCTATGTAAACTTTGTATATAAATAAATGCCCAATTTTATCTGGTGCTTATGTTAAAAATATTGCTTTTATCTACATAATATTTCATGTAAAATCTGGACTCAATTGGTTATGTTAGTAAATTCACCTCAAATTTTACCACATTTAGAAATATGGTAAAAAAGGTGAAACAAAGCATATAAGTTAAAGGAGGAAATGTTACTATCCTATATTAAACTTGGTAGTAGATCTATTATTAAAATCTTCTACAGGTAAGTATTAAAATTTCATATGTTTACATTTCATCCATCATTCAATACAAATAGTTAATTTATTTTAGTATGACATTTCATATCCTAAAGCATAACAATAAATTAGGTTCTACATCATTAATTAGCAAATAATTATTTTTTTAAAAATTTTATTTATTTTTCATTTTTATTTATTTATTTGACAGAGAGAGACACAGTGAGAGAGGGAACACAAGCAGGGGGAGTCGGAGAGGGAGAAGCAGGCTTCCCGCTGAGCAGAGAGCCCGATGAGGGGCTCGATCCCAGGACCCTGGGATCATGACCTGAGCCAAAGGCAGACACTTAACGACTGAGCCACCCAGGCACCCCGCAAATAATTATTTTTTAAGACAGAAGTTTCACAAAAGGCTGTCACTAATATGCTCTGTTGAGAAATTGGTGGTCTTTTTTTTTACTAGTATCATTCAAAAATAAAAACTTCCATTTATAGGAAAAATGAACTAAAAGGGATTAAGTGAACAGAAAGGAAACGATAAAGATTTCAGAAAAGAAAAAAAATGAAGAAAGGAAAGTGTATGTCAGAACAAAACATCATATTAAAAACACCACTTATTAAGTAGTAAATTAGGGAATAAGTTTCAAACATTAAAAATACCTATTTTGGATTAGGAACTGAATGAGCTAAGATAAAGCTTAGATCCCATTCTCTTTAATTTAAAGATTTTATTTATTTATTTGAGAGAGAGAGTGAGTGAGTGAGCATGAGCAGGGGGAGGGGCAGATGGAGAGGGAGAGGGAGAGGGAGAATCTCAAGCAGACTCCGCACTGAGCACAGAGCCCAACTCAGGGCTCAAGCTCACGACCCTGAGATCATGACCTGAGCTGAAATCAAGAGTCAGATGCTTAAGTGACTGTGCCACCCGGGCACCCCAATGATGATTCTTAATGAGAAAGCCTGCTGAGAGAGACATTAGTTTTTTTTTTCCCTATTAAAAAGGGGTTTCTATTGTCAGAAAAATATTTTCCTTGCTTGTCTACGTATACATGCACATGTCTGAATACATAAGAGGCAATGTGGTAAGAGATATTCCTAGACTGAAGTCAGCACAACTGGGGTCAAGTCACTAGGCAACTCCTTCTCTGGGTTTACAAGTGAGAGAGACTAGATAATCTCTAAGATCACTTGTACCTTAAGATCCTGAGTCAGATATACTCACATACACAGATATATGTATATATGCATATAATTTATATGATATATATGTATCATAATTTGTAGTATCCATGTCATGAAGAGGAAACAGGAATACAGTTGTCTGGCTTGAACAATTTAGGGAATGATGGTGTCACTTACTGAAATGGGGAAGTCTGGGGGAAGTCTTTGGAAAGGAAGAGAAATTAGAGTTCTGTTCTGAACATACAAAATTTGAGATAACAATGAAATGACTAACACTGACTAGGTGCTAACTCAGGCGGCACGGCACAAATGTGGGCAAGGCAGTGGGCCCTGGCTGGCAGTGTACCCCTAACCCCATCTCCTTGGTTCAGGAACGGGCATACCAACCCCTACCAGGTCAATTAAAATCTTCCCCGGGGTTTTTATTTAAAAAATCAGGACAAATACTCTCTTTTTGCTTAGGGGTTGCTAGCTGTGAGGTGTTTGAGGAGGTCATTTTGGCTACCACATGGCAAGATCCTGCCTAAAAGTAAAGACAACACACAAGAAAGAATAATGAGGAGAGATATGGAAAGATGGGAAGGGACAGTTCTAATTAAATAAAATTAGCAGCTGGATCTAGTCATTGCTAAAGCTAGATGCATTCCTGAACTCCCTAGCTACACGAGCCAATAAATTTTATTTTTTCTTTTTATGAGAGAGACAGAGACAGAGCGGCGGGGGGGGGGGGGGGGGGAGGGGGGGAAAGAGAGAGAGAGAGAGAGAATGAATCTCAAGTGGGCTCCACATCCAGCGCAGAGCCCGATGTGGGGCTCAATCTTATGACCCTGAGATCATGACCCGAGCCAAAATCAAGAGTCGGACACCACCCAGGCGCCCCACAATAAATTTTATTTTTGTCCAAGTTAGTTTGAGTTGCATTTCTTTTTTTTTTTTTTTTTTTAAGATTATTTATTCATTTGAGAGAGAGAGAGAGAGCATGAGCAGGGAGAGAGGCAGAGGGAGAAGCAGGCTCCCCACCGAGCCAGGAGCCTGATGTGGGGCTCGATCCCAGGACCCCGGGATCATGACCTGAGCCGAAGGCAGACGCTTAACCATCTGAGCCACCCAGGAGCCCCGTTTGAGTTGCATTTCTATTCTCTGCAACTGAAAGAGTTTCAACCAATTCACAGATCTATAATAGCACATACTTGTGTGTGTGTGTGTGTGTGTGTGTGTGTGTGTTTTAAAGTAAGCTCTACGCCCAACATAGGGCTTAAACTCATGACCCCAAGATCAAGAGTCACATGCTCCACCAAATGAGCCAGCCAGGGGCCCTTATAACAGCATATACTTATAAATAAAATTTTGTTTTCTGACAGGGGAAATATTCAGTAGGTCAAATTGTCTAGCCATTTTATCCTTTAAAAAAGCCTATCTTCTTGTATCTTACTGAAGCCAAATTTTGCTTAAATTATTTCTACTCATGCCTTTATTTAAGTCTATCTGGAAACAAATTCTGAGGATTAGGTTAACATTGCCTTATTGCTGCAATGGCTTTGTTTATTGAAAGCCCACTTTGTGCAAATAAAACTGCCTATTGAGCATTATTTAGTGCTGAGGAACTTGAGATATAGATACTAATTGCTTCAAAGTCAAAGCCACCCAAATCTTTGCCTAGTTCTTCCTGTTAATTTGAACTTACTTTAATAAAAAGCATGCAAGTTGCTCAATTACATATTTGAATTAAGCAATGGATCTGAGGGACTCACATGATAGGGGATTGTTCATTTAAAAGGATCATCAATAATTAAATATAAACTTCCCTGGATCATGCCTAGAAATTGGGGGGATACAAGGAAATTAGTGGTTTGCTTATAACCAGGACTAATTTTCAATGACACTTTTAGCAGAAAGATGTGGTTCAAGAAACACTGGAAATGGCTGCTATGCCAGAGAACAGGGTGTCAGGGCTCAAAGTGGTCTTGGCAGTTTGGTGTTTCAAAGGGAGCAATTAGATAAAGTTTCGAATGATTTAAGTTTTGAAGGAAATGCTGTGTATGCTTCTATTTTACAGATACAATAAAATATAAAGACTAGACATAACAAATTCAAGGTGAAAGATCAAAGCCTGCAGGGGAGAAATAATGGGCTTCTTCTGGTATTTCACATTAAGGAGGGCTTAAAAGCCCAAATTTAAACCACATAAACCCCCCCCCCTTTTTTTAAAGATTTTATTCATGTATTTGACAGAGAGAGACACAGCGAGAGAGGGAACACAAGCAGGGGGAGCAGGAAAGGGAGAAGCAGGCTTCCCGCCAAGCAGGGAGCTTGATGCGGGGCTCAATCCCAGGACTCTGGGATCATGACCTGAGCAGAAGGCAGACGCTTAACGACTGAGCCACCCAAGCGCCCCATAAAAACACCCCTTTAAATGGGTATCATATTTCTGACTTTACATCAGTTATCAGAGCTTGGCCTTTTAAAATCAGCTTATTTGCCCTTAATGAGTAACTTTAATTCCTTGATTGTTTATGCAAGTCACATACTGACCAATGAGAGAAAAAGTCTGCCCATAAGGACAGTTTCTCTGATCAATAATAATTTTGCTTATAGAAGTGAAGGTTTTTAGGAAGAATACAGAGAGGAAAGAACTGCAAAAACAAGAATAATACCTCAGGTTCCCTCAGAAAGTGTCAAAAATGACATTCTAGGGACACCTGGGTGGCTCAGTCGTTAAGCGGCTGCCTTCGGCTCAGGTCATGATCCCAGGGTCCTGGGATCGAGCCCCGCATCGGGTTCCTTGCTACGCGGGGAGCCTGCTTCTCCCTCTGCCTGACGCTCCCCCTGCTTGCACTTACTCTCTCCCTCTCTGACAAATAAATAAATAAAATCTTTAAAAAAATTGACATTCTAAAGGTCAGAAAGCAGATGGTAACTTAAGAATATAGTAGTCGTGTTAATGACAAAGAGGATGTGTTAAAGTGATAGACTTCATGGTTAGAAATCTATTACCAAAGGGGGCACTGGGACCATCAGAAAATGAGAGAAAGTCTTTAAATACATATACTAAAGAAGTGTTTAATACAAACAAGATGTTTTTTTTTCCTCTTTTACACGGGGGCTCAAAAATTTCTTTGTATTAAACATTAAATGTATTTAAATACCCTGTTCAGGACTATTTGTCTAACTGGCAGGGCTGGGACTTGAACTGAGATCCCATTAATCCAAATCCACTGCTCTTTCCATCATACCAAGAAGCCCCTTTCCTGGATCACTGATCTTCATGCTCTACTCTCCTTCATTCTCCTGGTATTGCTCAGATTAAAATCAAATTAGTAAGGGTGTACTGATGACCAGGAGTATAGACTCACTTATGTCCTGAGAACGTTTTAAAGGGGATAGTTACCTACACAGAGGAGAGCTGGCCTTGGGCCACTTTCTAGGTGAGATCTGCCAATTCAATTCAAAACAAGAGGAGATGAAACAGGAGAGGGAGAGAATCACACATTTAGGGCTGGAAGGGAGCAAAACAATTATCCAGTCCAATTTCCTCAATTTCAGGAATGGAAGGAACTTTCTCAGATTCCAATGGGGTAGGTAAATGGCAGAACTGAACCCATGCTGACCACTTCATGCCCCCTCCTCTAAGGGGAGGTAACTGTAACCCTGTCATTCCACACTTCCTTGAGACTGGCTCTCTGTCCCCCTCTCCTGCCATAAGTGATATGAGGCCTGTTGAATCCACCCAAGTAAAAATGGTAGTCCTTGGATAATGAGGATGGGGCCATTTCCTTTTTATCAAATCAATTCCTCTAATATTTACTGAATTTCTACTATGTTTATGATGTAGAGTGTATAAATATTTAAGGATATGACTAATATACAACCCTGTCTTCAAGAACTTTATGCTTGCTGAGGCAATTTAGTCTCTAAATAATAAGACTATTATAAAATAATTTAGTTTGTAGATTAGTGGTTAATAAGCTCCTTGAGGTTCCCAGGCCCTCTATGAGAATCTGATATTAACTATGGATTTGCTCCCCAGAAAAACTCACATATTTTTGCACATATTCAGGAGATTACTGGATCTCATAAAACCCACCTACTGACCATGAGTTAAGCTCTGTTTTGAGAGATTCACTGTGTACCTCTACATAAAAATTATCTGAAAAACCAAATCTTCAGTATCAAAGCCTTTAAACAGCATTTCAAACTAGATTTTAAAAAAAATTGAAATAGAATAATTCATTAGGTAAGCCATGTTTTTTCTGCCTTTAATGAAGTTTATCCCTGTGAATGTAAACTTCATATATATTATATATATGAGTGTGTGTCTGTGTGTATGTATGTGTGTGTGTGTGTGTGTGTATGTCTGTGTATGAAAAGGCCATTCTGGAAACTGAATGCAAACAATATATTCTCACGGAATAACGTACACACAAAAATTAGATTTGGGAAAATAAGTATTTGTAGAAGGGACATTTAGATGACATCAGAGAAAGCAATTTCTTTGCTTTCCAATTTCTTAACAGGGAACAACATATTGTTTTTAAAGTTTATTCATTTTGCATCAAAGGAAAGGGATAACTAGTATTTCTCTCAATTAAGAAAGTTGAATGGAAGGGAATGTGACTTGGAGCTTGGAGAAAAGGGGTTTAGATCCCTTATTTGTTACCCGTATTTTAAATGGATTAGAAATAACAAACTGTTAGCAAATAGGCACAGAAGTCTGGCGCAGGGATAAAAATTGATCATTTATAGAACAACCATAAACTTTCTAAAACATCAATTTATTAAATTTTTCCTTAAAAATCCCAACCACAACCTCAACAAGCACTGTGGGGCAGTGCAGCTCAAGTTGAAAAGGACCTAATGCTAGGGCTAGGAAATTCTGATTAAAAAAAAAAATCCATTAGAGAATAGCCCACATGACACGATAAACACCCTCATCATGACAGATCAGTATGGCTCTTAAAAGAATACAGTTCTTTTAGGGGGCACATTTTCAAATAAATAAAGGAAGTTCTGGAGGGAGCTAGGGGAACAAAAGAAAGACTAGAAATGATATCAATACAGACTTCAGGCTTAATGTCAATGATCAGTATTAAGACATCTTTTCTGAGTGTTGAAAATAAACCCTGACGTTAGCACAGGTGCATGTGAACTACTTCATATATGATACCCTTCTCTTCAGTAACATCCTCTAAATGAAGGACTTATTTATTTATTTATTTTTTATTATTATGTTATGTTAATCACCATACATTACATCATCAGTTTTTGATGTAGTGTTCCATGATTCATTGTTTGTGCATAACACCCAGTGCTCCATGCAGAACGTGCCCTCTTTAATACCCATCACTGGGCTAACCAATCCCCCCCCAACCCCCTTGAAGGACATATTTAAAGGATCAATGTGAGCAAATACATACCACAGGCTGTTTTGTGATGTCCACCAAGTCCTTAAGATTATAATATTGATGTTTCTCAAATGCAGAAAATAGCATGTCTAAAACGTGTTGTTTATCAGCTCGAGCTCGTTTTCCATCTTCTTTCTTTTTCCTTTCATATTCAATCTAGGTGCAAACAGCAAAATAATAAAGGCATCAATCCAACATGCCCACTCTAAAATACAGGCATTCTGTTTTTAGTCACCCCCCCCAAAAAACGATTAATTTCAAGTTGCAAGGCAGCAGATTAAAGAGCAGTCAGTGGGTTCAGAACCTGGGTCTTCACTGCTCCCAGGGCTCCTCAGACCTTGAAGGATCTTGAAGGTATTAACAAGCCTACCCATAAACCACCTTCATTCTTTTCTCAGGCTTTATATATAATGTCTCCATTTGCCCCCAGATAGCTTTTGTTTGCCAAATTAGAACAATTCAGTGTGGCTACTGATTAGGTCATGTTGATCAGAAAGTCCAACTTGCAGTTTCTTTTGTTTTTGATTACCCCAAATACAGTAAAATAGTTTCTCTAACAGATGCAGTTTGGTAGGTGACATCTTTCAAAATTAAGGTTTTTTTGGGACAGGCAGGGAATTAAAAGGAGGGCAGGTTATAAAAAAGGTTCTCTAGGAAGTGCAAAGTTTGAGAAGCACTGGTAAAAATAAAAGAAGGAGGGCAGTGAGGCATATTCCCCTCCCGACTCTGTGTGACCTTGAACTTGTTTCTTCTATAACATGGAGCTTACTAATAGAAAAGGGTAAATACATACTCAGTACTCAGGCACAAGCAAACTGTTTTTCCAAAATCCCCATTTTATCTTAAAATTCATGTGAACTCTAAATTCACCTGCATAATACACCTTTATTTGTAATACAAAAATAAGGGGTGCCTGGGTGGCTCAGTCGTTAAGCGTCTGCCTTTGACTCAGGTCATGATCCCAGGGTCCTGGGATCGAGAGAGACACAGAGAGAGAGGGAACACAAGCAGGGGGAGTAGGAGAGGGAGAGAGAGAAGCAGGCTTCCCGCTGAGCAGGGAGCCTGTTGCGGGACTCGATCCCAGGACACTGGGATCATGACCTGAGCCAAAGGCAGACGCTTAACGACTGAGCCACCCAGGCGCCCCAAATAAATAAAATCTTTAAAAAAATAAATAAAATATCTCTCATTCAAATAAAAATGACACTCTAGGAGCAAGTGGTATTTGTCCTGTAGTTTTGTGTACCTCTATGCACCCCAGTTTGAAAGCAGTGGCACTTTTCAAAGAGTGTATAAACCCTCTCCTAGAGATGTGATCCAGAGATTTGATCATTTGAAAAAAAAATTTACTTTTTATTAAGGCAACCTATTGAATGGGAGAAGATATTTGCAAATTATATATCCAATAAGGAGTTAATATCCAAAATATATAAAGAACTTTTACAACTTAACACCAAAAAAACCCCACCCCAATCTGATTAAAAAATAGGAAGGAGACCTGAGTAGACATCATTCCAAAAACACATGGTCAACACACACAAGAAAAGATGCTCAACATCACTAATCATCAGCAAAATATAAACTAAAACCACAATGAACTATCACCTTATACCTGTCAGAATGGCTAAAATAAAAAAGGCAAGAAATAACAAGTGTTGGCAAGGATGTGGAGAAAAGGGAACTCTCACGCATTGCTGGTGGGAATGTAAATTAGTACACTGTGAAAAACAGCATGGAGGTTCCTCAAAAATTAAAAATAGAAATATCATATGATCCAATAATTCCACTACTGGCTATTTACCCAAAGAAAAGGAAAACACTAAATCAAAAAAATATATGCATCTCTATGTTTATTGCAGCATTATTTACAATAGCCAAGATATGGAAGCAACCTAAGAGTCCATCAATAGACAAATGGTTAAGAAAAATGTGGTGTGTAATGGAATATTATGCAGCCATAAAAAGGATGACATTGTGCCATTTACAACAACACAGATGGACCTAGAAGGCATTACTGCTGAGTGAAATAAATCAGACTAAGACAAATACCATATGATTTCACTCATGTGGAATTTAAAAAACAAATGAGTAAACAAATAAAAAGAATCAGACCTATAAATACAGGAGAGCAAACTGACGGCTGTCAGAGGGGTGAGGAGATGGGCAAAGGGGAGTAGGAGATACAGGCTTCCAGTTACAGAATAAGTCATGGGAATAAAAGGCACAGCATAGGGAACACAGTCAATGATACTGTAATAGCGTTGTATGATGACAGATGGTAGCTACACAAGTGGTGAGCTGAACACAGCATAATGTACAGAGAAAGTGAATCACTATGCTGTACACCTGAAACTAATGTAACATTGTGTGTCAACTACACTAAAATAGAACACTTTTTTAAAAACGTACTCTTCACTGCAAACATGCAACTTATATTCACTCCAGTTGGTTAAGCTTTTAATTTTAAAAGAAACACTTCATTTTGATAAAGCATAAAGTATATTAGAGGAAATACATATAAACCGAAGCAGCCCACCTGATAAATAAAGCATCAGAAGGCTGGGTGAAAGCTGCCAGAGAACAATCTCCTGTGCATCAAATGGAATTAACTATAATCTAGGGACTAGCTTCAAAAAAAATTAAATGCACTTCAAAACCTAAATTACTGCATAAATTCCAGCCTGATAATTAGGCTTACTCTCTATATTTTAACAATAGAGATTTGTTATAAAAGAGATAAAATTTAGTTTCTATTGATGTTAAAACTAAAAATATATCTTATACATAATCAGAGACTTTCAAATTAGTGGCACAGATAACGGACAATGGTGAGTATCCTTCAATTAAAATTAGGAGATAGGGAGAAAGAACTTAATTGTCTTGATTTTTTGGATATGTGATTCTTGGGAATAAAACTCAAAATCCATTAATCTCAACAGATTAAGCATGGACTGTGTGCTCGGATGCACTAAAATATAGGTGAAATAAGATTGTCTCTTTTGAAAGGCAGCCCTTTCTTAGGGTTCTTATATTAAAATATATAGAGGGGACAAACATTGTAATAGCAGAGCACAGAGCCACCTTTGGACAAGATCATGATGCTGAGAAAGGTGCAAATGCATGACAAAGGGCTGTGTTGTTGGGGAGGAATGTGGGTGGATTCAAGATTCTCTGGGTGGCATGAAAGAAACAACATGGACAGCTCCAGGGGATTTATTAGAGAAATGCAGAGTGACTACAAGAGCTAGAAGCAAGACTGGAGAGGAGAGAGACCAGAGCAACCCATGACCGAGGAGAAAATCCAAGTCTTCCCAATGTGGGGAAGATGGAAAAACAGATGAAAACATGCATTTAAGTACGAAGGCAGAAGTAGAGTGGCTGTCCCAATTCAGTGAGAAAGGAGGCTAAAGAGATAGCAAAGACTCAAAGGGATGGACCTGAGGTCCATTCAAGAATTTTCTCTCTCTAGGGTCAAAAGAAGGATAGAAGTGGGGTGGCCGGCTGGCTCTGTCGGTAGAGTGTGTGACCCTTGACCTTGAGGTCATGAGTTCAGGCCCCATGTTAGGTGTAAAACTTACTTTAAAAAAAAAAAAAGAAAGAAAGAAAAAGAAGAAGGATAGAAGCAAGAGAACATCAGGGAGAAAGTAAGCATGATAGGCCAGGACAAAACCCACAAATCCAAGCAGGAGGGTCTTTGAATTAAATACAGAAATATCATGGAATGCCTTAAGGGATTAATATTTTAAGCCCTGCTTTGCTGACCAATATCTAAAATACATATTTTCACTGTTTACAATTGTACTTAGTTTGCATTCTGAAACCTCCTTCCACTGTTGCACCTCATTTGAATAGTTTCATGTTTTGTATTAAGATGAACAATCCAGAAAAGGCGACTGCTAAAAAAGAGAGAAAGAGAAAGAGAAGTTTGGACCAGGAGGTAAGTTGTTACAACCCTTTACTCTAGTCAGATGTGGGATAAGAAAAACTTGGATCTGGAAAAATAAAGGGAGCCAGAATCAGATTAAGGAAGGGTGAGGAAAGCCTACAGCCTTCCCACAGGCTTAAGTGGGATGTGGGCCAGAGGCCACAGGTCCTCAAGAAAAATAATACAAAGGAAGTGAGGACCTCACAAAGGTCCAGTGTTAGGCTTTTATACTCTGCATGAAGCCACGGTTGTATGATATTCTGTGTGTCCTCCCGTCCCAGCTTTAATTTATGCTGAGAGAAAGAGGAAGAGTTAAATTCAGGAAACAGTAAAGAAAACTGATGGTATATTCAGCTTCCACCCTTAGTAAACTCTTCCTTGTGTGAAATGCTTGGAGAAGCTAGGAAGATTAATAGGAAAAATGTTTTCGAATACAGATGATCCCCAACTTCCAATGGTTCAATTTAGGATTTTTCAGCTTTATGATGGTGCGAAAGCAATATGCATGCAGTAGAAACCGTAATTTGAGTTTTGAATTTGGATCCTTTCCCGGGCTAGCAATGTGCCGTACGATGCTCTTCCGTGCGCGTGGCAGCCAGCTGCAGCTCCCGGACAGCCACGCTGCCACCAAACAACCCGTACACTTAAAACCGTTCTGGTTTACTTTCAGAACAGTACTCAATGCATGTCGTGAGATCTTCAACACTTCATTATGGAATGGGCTTGGTGTTAGATGATTCTGCCCAAATGTAGGCTAATGTAAATGTTCTTACCACATTTCAGGTAGGCTAGTCTAAGCTATGGTGTTTTGGTAGGTTAGGTGTATTAAATGCATTTTTGACTTACGATGTTTTCAATTTTGACTGAAACCCCACCAAAAATTGAGGCAGATCTATAAAGAAATCTGCTGATAAAGCAAGATGGCCTACTTCAGAGAGGGCATACACTCTAATTGGTAGTGGAAAGAAAAGCCTTCCAAGTGTTTGTTATCAAGTTGTCCAACCCGAGAGCCAGATGCCAGATCCAAGAGGGCCTGAATCAAAGGTAAGAATTTAGAATAAGTTGGAAAGGAACTTTGCTTCAATCTCAAAATTACTGTATTCAACACTGGTGCTTTCCTACTTTAAATCTGGGGGAAAGCAGACTAGAAATGTTCTGTGTTAACTGTGTTTGTTGATGGCTCAATTCCTGGGGGCAGTGCAACCTAACTTTACTTTTGATTAATGGAATAAAAACACTTAAAAGTATAATATGAAAACCCAGGCATATAAAATAATAACAGCAACAACAAAATGGCAATATTATTCCTTATTAGAGAAACTGAAGTACTAGAAATTTAATTCTACACTTATTTAAAAACAAAAGGCAAATGGCAAAATTTGATGTCCTCAGGGCCCATACTGCAGGATAACCTAGACAACTGTTTTAAAACAAAATTTTTTATAGTATAGCATTAGTTAAATCTTTTTTGATAATGTCCAAGGCAGACTCATAATTTAAATTCTGCTCTGTAGTAGCAAGTAGTTCCTTGCTATGGATATATGTATAATTAAAATTATATACACACACATACATGTATATATGCATAACTATTTAAAAATTGTCATTAAATTATCAATGACTAACCTTATACTTAGGAAAAAACTAAGGTCCTGAGGTAGCTTTTCTTTTTAAAACTAAACAGTATAGAAATGGTCATCTTAATATTGTACTTACAATGTTGTACTACTGATAAAATTAATTCTACAAATAAACTACAAATGATATGAACTAGTTTATTAAGGAGAAGATTACAGTGTTGCAATAATGTTAATTCTCTTTTTAGCTCTTTTCCTTTTAGGCATTTTGTTTTGCCCTGGTGCACCAGCATGGTAGGGAAATGATGCTACTCAAAACAGTCACATATCTAACTTTTTAGCAGCCACCACAAAATATTAGTAGGATAGTTACTGGACTAGAAATGGCTATGTGAATTTTAATTATCGCTATTATATCTGCCCCAGTGACCACAGATCAACTGCATAATCAGCTGCACAGAAATAATTGTCAATTCACAAAGGACTTTAAATTTAGTCTCCACTTAAAAATTTTACAATCCAAAAAAATCTATCATACACAATAATTTTTCTTTCACAACAGAAAACAAATTATTCAGGACTAAGATGCAACTAAATGTTGAAATCCATTGTGGTGTGGTATAGAGATACTCAACCATCATTACCGAAAACTTAATCATTGACTAAAATTATAAAAGCCACCCACCGCCAATTAAAATATTATATTACAGATGTCTGTAAATTTCTAGATTGTTGTTTGTAGAAATACTTTGATTGCTTTGTCAAGGCAGTCCTTGTGGAAGCTTTTAACTTTTGAAAGGAGCATGACAGCCTTGAGTATCATGGTTTGCATTTAAATTCTTACAAAAGATCCTCCTCACCCCTAATGCTTCTATTTCTGCCTAGTGTGTTGTTATATTTTGGGAGGAAATTAATTCTTTAGAGTCACTCAGTTCTTGGTGTGCAAATTCAAATGGACAAAGCACGTAGCATACTTCTACTAATACTAGGCAAATATTGCTGAAAAGCCTTTATGATCTAGTCCTGTAGGCATCTATTATTCACTGATCAAAATTCCAAATTTATACATACATATACTAAAAAACCAAAACCACCACAACAAAAACAAACCCAACAACCTTTGTTCTGAAGACTAACAAAGTTGGTTGCCACACTGGAGGAAACAGTGTGTGCATAAAAATAAATTTTCTTTCAGGGCGCCTGGGTGGCTCAGTTGTTAAGCATCTGCCTTCAGCTCAGGTCATGATCCCAGGGTCCTGGGATCGAGCCCCGCACTGGGCTCCCTGCTCAGCGGGAAGCCTGTTTCTCCCCTTCCCACTCCCCCTGCTTGTGTTCCCTCTCTCGCTGTGTCTCTGTCAAATAAATAAACAAAATCTTAAAAAGAAAAAGAAAACCTCCCTTAAAAAAAATAAAAAATAAATAAATTTTCTTTCTAGTTTCTGGAGATTTACCTCAAGATTTTATATAATCATTCGACTCCCTCCAACAATAATTTTCTAGTTAAGCTCTTCTAATTCTCTATCACTTTCTAACCAAGAGTTCTTGCCAGGAAAAGGAAGGGAAAGAGAAATCTTTTTTAAAGCTAGGGGACAGAAAGGATGATAAAGACAAGAAAATATTAATTCTTTTTAAAAACCTTAGGTTTAGTGGAGACTTTCTGGTCTCCTCTCAGGTATCATTTTTGCCCCTACCCCCAATAAGATGGCAGAGAGAACTATGAAGTTCCCATTTCTGTCAGTGGCTGCATGCTACAATTACCCAGGGAACGTGAAAAATTTTAAGATAGTTGGCCTTCACAGATAAAATCAATCTCTGGGGACACCTGGGTGGCTCAGTTGGTTAAGCGACTGCCTTCAGATCGGGTCATGATCCCAGGGTGCTGGGATCAAGTCCTGCATTGGGCTCCTTGCTCAGCGGGGAGCCTGCTTCTCCCTCTGCCTGTTCTGCCTGTTCTGCCTGCCACTCTCCCTGCTTGTGTTCTCTGACAAATAAATAAAATCTTAAAAAAATAAAATAAAATAATAAATCAATCCTGGAGGTTATTTTTCTCTTTAAAAAGCTTCCCAGGGGATTCTAGTGTATAGCTAGTACTACCAAACACTATCTAGATAATAGAAGATAGAATTCCTTATGAGTAAAGTCCTAAGAGTGTAGACAACGTCTGAGAATGCTTGTGAAATTTACACATGCTAGATGATGATGTACACAAAGCCAATAAAACCACATACAGAAGTACCTTTACCTGTAATCGGAGATGGAGGGAGTTGGAAGGAATCTTAAACATCAGCTAACTCTATGTATATCAATAGGTAAACTGTAAAAAGGTACTTCTATATTTATATGCACAGATATTTTAAAGCACACACAAACAAGAAATTTAAAGAGATGAAATAAAAATAAAACATTATTTTAAGATTAAGTTTTAATTTGTCAAAATTACAAAATACGTTTTAGTTTTGTTCTCAAAATACAGCAATCTGCTTCACATTCTGGATGCTTAGTTTTTAAGTGAACTGCAAACCGTAGTAGCTTTGTACCAGCAATAGCTAATATGACTTAAGGTCCAACACACACAAAAGGTTAAGGGTCACTATGTCAGTTATCTCCAATAAGCCAAGCCTCCAGGCCTTGGCGGTGGTGGCAGCAGGGGACCTGCAGGCTATATTTCCAAGAGTCCCTTCCTAGCTGGTTTCCAGCTGGGGTTCTGCCAATGGGAGAATGAAAGTAGGAGGAAAGGCGATTTTTTTTCTTTTTGTGTGCATTCTGTACACCTCCGGCAGCAGCAGCTTCCTTATCTCTGGTAACCAATCCCCCTCTCCAGCCCTTCCATTTTGTATTCGTAAAGCATGTGTAACCAATTCCCTACAGTTAATCCCTTTCTGCTTGAAAATCTAGAGTTGTTTTTGTTTCCATGATAGACATTAACTGAATCATCACTAAAGATGGGGGATGACAAGCCACATTTAAAATGAGATTGCTAATTTCCCTTTTGGAAGGGCCAAGAGTACTTGTCACATCAGATTACATCATCACTGCTTCTACCTCACACAATGACCGAAAAAGAGGTCATTTTAGAATAGAAGTGTCAGTTTTTCCACTTTCTTGTTCACATATATTTGCTTTATTAATATATTTACAGTTTCTTTGCAGGAACATTTAAACCATTTGTTCATTTTTTAAGATTGAATTTAGCTAATAATAGGTACTATAATCTATAAACCTCTGAATTTAGCACCAAACCTAAAAAGCTGAAGGCAAATGAAAACGTGAGGTGTTGGAAGTACCAATGTCAATCCATCAGTGCTGCAAAATTTCTACTCTTCTGTTGAAAATGGCTGACTAGCACAGGGGCTGCATAAGGGTGCTAGGGTCAATCCACACAGTATTTCTAAAGCTCAATTTCCTTCTTTTAT
The DNA here is from genome assembly GCF_964656455.1 of Halichoerus grypus. Classification (NCBI taxonomy): domain Eukaryota; kingdom Metazoa; phylum Chordata; class Mammalia; order Carnivora; family Phocidae; genus Halichoerus; species Halichoerus grypus. Next base: position 55,052,557 of record NC_135715.1, on the reverse strand, counting down.
TATGTGAAAAACAAGGTAAATACAAGTTTCAATATTCCCCCCCCTCACTCAATGGGTCCTCCTGAAAAATCCTACTTTGACAACCCATTATTTCCCAAAGTTTGCTTTTACTACTACAAAGGACAGGGGAAGGGGAATTTAATGTTCAAATGTTTGCAAAATACAGGATTAAACAAATTCCAAGGTCCCTAATTTCAATATATTAAAGTGTCCATTTTGAAGAGGATACAATCAGAATCTACAAGTTTTTTTTTTTTTTTAAAGATTTCATTTATTTATTTGAGAGAGAGAATGAGAGACAGAGAGCACGAGAGGGAAGAGGGTCAGAGGGAGAAGCAGACCCCCCGCTGAGCAGGGAGCCCGATGTGGGACTCGATCCCGGGACTCCAGGATCCTGACCTGAGCCGAAGGCAGTCGCTTAACCAACTGAGCCACCCAGGCACCCTCTATGAGTTCTTTTAACTCCTTTTTTCAAGAAGACTCTCATAAGATTGGTGTTTGTTTGTTTTTTTAAAGATTTTATTTATTTATTTATTTGTTTGTTTGTTTGTTTGTTTGAGAAAGAGAGAGAGCGCATGAGCACAACCAGGTGGAGGCAGAGGCATAAGCAGATTCCCCACTGAGCAGGGAACCTGACCTACCCAGGGCTCAATCCCAGGACCCAAGGATTATGACCTGAGCCGAAGGCAGATGTTTAACTGACTGAGCCACCCAGGTGCCCCAAGATTAGTGTTTCAAAACTTACTTTGGTAAATGCTGACCTAGATGAACCAGTAGTTTCAGAAATGTAATGAAGATTTAAGACAGAAGAAAACCATTTACAGAGAAACCTAACAGGTCATATCCTATAGGTAAGGCAAGAATTTTCAGGGCCAAGCTTTCAAGGAAGGAGCATTCTAAAATAAAATGCTAATCATATATTCTGTTTGGTCCAATAAATACTTTCTGAATGGCAAGTATGGTAGGTATTACATCCCAGATAGTCTGTGAACTAAAGAGATAAATTTGAATTTAATGCTTAGAAGAGCTCCATGTACAAAGTGGGAGTTCAAATATTAAGAGATGATTACATATATATTCTACATACAGTTGACCCTTGAACAACACAGGTTTGCACTGTGTGGATTTTTTAAGTTTATTGCCCCAGCGTGTTTTTTTTTCAATAAACACAATACAATACTATAAATGTATTTTCTCTTCCTTGTAGAAGAGAATTATTTTTTAATAACATTTTATTTTCTCTAGCTTATTTTATTGTAAGAATATAGTATATAATGCATATAACATTTAAAATGTGTTAATTGATTGTTTATATTACCAGAAGGGCTTCCAATTAAGTTAAGTTTTTGGGGAGTCAAAAGTTATAACATGGATTTGACTGTGTGTGTGTGTAAGCGGGGGGGCCAGAGACCCAAACCCCCGAACTGTTCAAGGGTCAACTGTATATGTAAATTTATTTATGTGCCATAGGTGGGTGGAAAAGGTTTTGGGGGTAAACGCAAGGTGGGTTCTTTCTGATCAAATGCACGGATATAGTTTTACAAATACATATGCTATTTTCCATGCCCTCTTTCAATTTTTGTAGAAATTTTTTTCCTTACGTTTATCCTAAACATTGTATTCAAAGAACCTCAACTGTTACAATGAAATACCAGGCTTTATATATTTCACCTGGTAAAACTGAAAACATTTCAACATTTAACGACTGAGCCACCCAGGCGCCCCAGATTTAAAATTTTATAGAACGTCTTGATTATGTAACCTCTAAGTCATCCTCATTGAATTATGTTGATGTTTCTCGATCTTTTAATAAATCAAAGCCTCCTTCTGATAAAAATAACAAAAGCTTTATACTCTTTCTATAGTTGATATTATACTATAATAGTGAATATGTTTTTAAAAGCGATGCAGGTGCCTCCATTCATTCTGATACACTCCCATGGTGGAAAAAATTCACAAAACATTCAAATAATGCAATATGATAAATTATAGTCAATCTTTATTTTTATAAACAAAATCTTTTGAAAGATTACTGTATGGCTCATTGCTAATAACTACATTAGTATAATGACTCACTGATGCAATGACAACCTTAACCTGCCACTTAATGTTAAAAAATCTTTAGGGCGCCTGGGTGGCTCAGTTGGTTGGGTGACTGCCTTCGGCTCAGGTCATGATCCTGGAGTCCTGGGGTCGAGTCCCGCATCGGGCTCCCTGCTCGGCGGGGAGTCTGCTTCTCCCTCTGACCCTCTCCCATCTCATGATCTCTCTCTCATTCTCTCTCTCTCAAATAAATAAATAGAATCTTTAAAAAAAAAAAAAAAATCTTTAAAGTGGATGGTACAGCGTTACATCCTAACATGGAGTTCAGAATACAATGTATTCAAACTTGTTTTAGTAGTAAAAAGAAAATATAAAAACATCCTAAAAATATGAGATTTGGAGTTTATCTTCTACATCTGCCAACTGGATATAGTGCGAGGATCACTAAGAATATGACTCTGATACTAGCTAATGCCAGCTTTGCTTGACCCAAGACAGATTTTCCTTTTGCCTCATCAATGGTGGGAGCAGCTCATCATGGCCCGGCACTACCACTCTTTCCTAGCTTTCTTACTTTTCTTATTCCAACAAAAAAGCTTTACTGCCCACTGTAATGATTCGACAATACATACTCACTATGATGATTCCAACAGTTCAAAAAGACTTTATAAAGAAGAAAATTAGGATAAAATAATTCTAGCTCCTATCATCCAAAAATACTGTTAAAGTATTTAATCTTAATTTTGGACATTCGTTTCCAATCTTTGCCTGTCTTAAACAACAGAGAGAAATGCTACTGTATATCTACCTTTGGGCCCTTGTCTTTCTGTGATACATTCTTAGATACAAGACTGCTGGGTCAAGGATATATTCTTTATAGTGCTTTCGACACAAATTACTAAACTTCTCTCCAAAAGGTTGTATCTCTTTATAGTTTATGGAAAGTATGGTCTTTCTTGTCCTCACTGTGATAAAGAAGAAGCCAAAAAGGTAGACTTTTATCTTTACCAGAGGCTGTAAAATGAAAGCCTGGCTGGATGCAAATGAACTTTGATTTACTTTATGTAATCCACATAGCATAGCAATTTAAAAAAATCTGAATGTTTTTAAGAAGGGGCATGTGCACTCCAGTTCATCATTCACCAGTCCCTTCCATTTTACCTTCTTAAATTTCAGCACTCTGCTCACCAAAGATGCCTGCTTGGCTCTGTAGGCATTTGCTCTCATGTAAAATAACCATAAGAAACTCAAATATCATAAAGTAGTGGCCTGACAAATACTAATCTGTGACACCTAAATCTGGATACTCAAGGCCAGTCTTAAAAAGGGATTATTTCTTCCTAAACATTGTTTCAAGAAGAATATTAAGCAACAAAATAGGACACAAGATATTAACTGTTAATTGTTACTTGACTTAACTCAGGTTTCATTGTATTTTCAGAAAATCATCGCATTTTTCCTTACATTACAGGTATTTCAAGACCCCAAATCCTTAGCCCTTTTAGTATTTCTAATGACCTGCAGCAACGCACCATAGTGGTTAATTAAGAGCATGGCTCCTAAACCAGACTACCTGGGTTCAACAATTGGATTGGTTAATTACTGGCTCTGTGACCTCAAGTAAGCTAACCTCTTGGTGTCCTTATTAGTTACTCCATCTGTAAAATGAGGATGACAGTGGTAGCTACTTCATAGGATAGGTATGAAGACTAAATGCATCATATGAAGCACTCAGAACAGTGCCTGGCACATAATATGTATATATGTGTGTATTGTATATTATAATATATATAGTTATATGTAAGATATACTTCAATAAAAATGGTTTAAATACCTATACAGGCAGTCCTCACTTTGCATGGTAATGTGAGACCACAAAAATGCCTGTGAAAGTTGAAACTATGCAAAGCAATCTTAATAATCACTGGGAAAAATCACTATTTTTCCAGGAAAAATTACTATTGTTCCAGACTTACAAAATTTGTCAATACATTAAAAATCCCCAGCTATAAAGGTATGGAAAAATGAAAAAAAGTATTAAAACTAGTATTTATTAAGGACATCATAATTTAAAACATTAAAAACACCGAAAAATGAAGTGTTTTATTTCTTTGAAAAATTTATCAAGAGTAGTTTGAACAGTGGTTGCCTTCTTCTCATTGTTTAACTTAGGATACAGAGTGAACTCTTCTCCACGCTTGGTAAATCATCAGATTCCTTACTTAGTCTAGATAACTCAAGCATTTAATAGCAGGTGTGTGGCTAAGGTCCTTTTAAAACCGAAGAGTCTATGAAACAGAAAAGAATAAAGATATAACAGAGTGAAAAAAGACATGAAGACTTACATTGTACTGATGATTAGCAACAGGTTTATAATTGGTTGTCACAACTTTGTCCAGTTGTTGTGATAACCTTACAGGTTTGGAAGATTCTTCTATTTGCAATCTGAAAAACAGAAGGCATTATTAACAAACTTATTTATTAGAGTGAAACCTGAAGAGTTATTCCTATAATTCTTCTTACTCAATACTTAACATATAAAAAGTAACCTCAAAAGCTCTACCAATCTTAATATAATACTTCAAAAAAACACTGAATGTATATGATTATAATGCAGAAACCATAGCATAAGCTAAACATATAACTATCTCATTATAATTCTATGACTTGTTTCTAATCCTAGCCTACACAGTCAAGTCTTAATTACTAAAACCAATGAAGCTAACCAGCCTTAAATTTCTGGAAAAAAAAATCTGCATGTAAAAATGAATTATCTTAAATTATATGGTATAAACCTAATCAAGTTATTAATTTAAAATTCCATTTGCTTGATAAGAGATAAAGATAAAAATAATATGCTGACACTCAGGTCTAATGGTTTCTGTATTGGACAGCACAGATACAGAACATTTCCATCATCAAATAAACTTCTACTGGACAGCATTGGTATGGAACTATTGCAGACCTCCATCTAAATTAAAATGTAACTCGGGGCGCTTGGGTGGCTCAGTCAGTTAAGCGGCTGCCTTCGGCTCAGGTCATGATCCCGGGGTCCTGGGATCGAGCCCCGCATGGGGCTCCCTGCTCAGCAGGAAGTCTGCTTCTCCCTCTCCCACTCCCCCCTGCTTGTGTTCCCTCTCTCGCTGTCTCTCTCTCTAATAAATAAATAAAATCTTAAAAAAAAAAAAATCAAAATATAACTCAAAATACTACCTCCAGGGAAAAGCCATAAATGTATTACTTTAAATTCTCTTGTTCAATAGAACAGGAACTAAAAATAATTTTCATTTAAAATTCCTTTAAAAAGCCCAACTTGCAGTATAAAAAGTACCTTTTTAAATTTTTTAAAATTTATTCATTTGAGAGAAAGAGAGAGAAAGCTCCTGTGAGGGCAGGAGCAAGGGGGAAAGGTCACTGGGAGAGGGAGAAGCAGACTCCCTGCTCAGCAGGGAACCTGAAGGGGGGGGGGGTTCGATCCTAGGACCCTGGGGATCATGACCTGAACTGAAGGCAGACACTTAACCGACTGAGTCACCCAGGCGCCCCAAAAGTACCTGTTTTTATAACATTATTATTTTATTCCTTGCATGAAGCTAATTATCTATTTGCTTCTGCCTATTTTTAGGTACGTAACACCAAAATACTCAGATGAATTTAGATATATAGCAACTGCTTTTTTAAATGTAAAAGTTATAAATACTATAGGTTTTGGTTTTACTGTGATCCCCAAATTCAGTATAGTCATTCCTGTGTTGAAACATATTTAAATTCTTCTAATTATTTATAAATCCGTAACATTTCAACATATGATGTTGATTGTAAGTATAAAATGATAAGTACTCTGGAAATGTCTTCAGAAACTTACTGTATATGTAACCATAAATCATACAGATAATGTTACTTTGCTTTTCATGAGCCAAATATCCTTTCTGTGAACCACAAAGAAAGTACTAGCAAGAGGTCTTGGGGACATCTTGGGGATGTCCACCCAAAGATGGACTTGGACTTATACTCCTTCAGTGGTCTTTTAACTGTTCTTGGATGAAGCACAAGCTCATTCATGACTTCATATCCCTCTGGAATCTAGTCCCTGCTTATCTCTCCAGCTTTATCCACCATTCTCCCACATCTGCTTCAGATTGCAGCTGTGCCATGACCAGATTTTAGTAGAAGCCTCTTGTTGGCAATCATCCAGCAAATGTTTACTGGGTGCCTATCTCTGCCAGGCACCGGGTCAGAGGTTGGGAATGCAGCAATAAAGAAAAGACTTGCTTTAGTGGAAGACAAACATTAAACAAATGCTTATCTGTAACTAATAAACTGCAGAACGAAAAAAGAGCAGGGGGTTGGTATTATGACAACTGACGGCATACTGCTATGAAGTAAACATTAACCCTGGTGTGTGCACTTCAGGATAAGCTGGAGCAGGACTGCCCATGCTTTTAACAGGTGGGGCGAAAAAATCAGGTGGAAATGACTCCTCCAAGCTGAGAAGACATCTCAAGGTGACTAAGAAAGAAACAAGTGAGTGAAGACAGGTGTAGGAATGTTTACAAAGGATTAGAACTAAGCATGTACAACTACAACTCCCTGAGGGGAAAAAAAAAATCAAGTGGCAGCCTGTTTCTGAACACCTCTTTGTGTTCTAATCTTAGCCCTATCCCCTATCGGAATCAGTTCTCAGGGATTTGGCCTTCTAAATGGTAATCTATCTGTTATGCTTCCACTAAATTATCTTCCCTGTTTCAATCATCGCACTCCATAATTTGATCTTATGAGACATTCAAGGAGGGAGGCATGTACTAGCTCCTTCCTCCCACATTAAATGATTGTTCCTATTACTTCACAATTTGAAAATTTCTTGGGGTTTCCGTTTGTTTCGGTAAGTGCATCTTTATAAGCGGTAACTTATTCTTGTCATACTCTTACACTTGAATTCATCTGCAGGCACTGCATCCTGATTCAGGTTCAGGTGGCATACTTTCATTTCCTTTCAATTCTAGTGCAACAGCTCTAAAAGCCAATGCTGTCATCCATAGTGTCATGCCATTTTTATCCTCAAAGTAGCTCATCTTTTAAATTTAGAAAGGAAAACACTGAATTAACTTTTTAAAAAATAAAGAGCTCATATAAAAATGTAACCTTTGTATTATGGATTTAAAACATCAACTTCAAGAGTTTTGTTTTAACTAAAAGAGGATACCTTATGATTCAAAACTCAAAAGGTTAATCTTGGGGCTGAAAATTATGACATTTTTAAAGAACTAAATCTTTTTTTTTTTTTTTAAGATTTTATTTATTTATTTGATAGAGAGAGCACAAGCAGGGGGAACAGTAGAGGGAGAGGAAGAAGCAGGCCCCCGCTGAGCAAGGAGCCTGAAGCGGGGCTCGATCCCAGGACCCTGGGATCATGACCTGAGCCGAAGGCAGACGCTTAACCATCTGAGCCACCTAGGTGCCCCAAAAGAACTAAATCTTAAAATACTTTAATAAACTTTGAATAGTTTAAAATAGGTTAGCAGGGATCTTAACACAAATAAATTCATTTAACATTATCTCATGAAGTGTCAGAACAATTTGCAACTCCATTTCACCACTGAACAGTGTACTTAATTAAACATCACTTACCTCAACATGCCTTCAAAGTCAAAATAAGGTTTATCTGCGTTTGTGCAAAATAATAAAATTTTGAAATATTTGGTTTGTAAAGCTGAACAGCAAAGTACATACAGAGGTTGTAGGCTGGACTGAGAGCAATCTAAAAGTTTCACTGTCCAGACCATTTAAAAAAAATGGGTCTCAACTTTTTCAGAAAAAATTTTAAATATGGTGTTATTTTCAAGAAACTGTAACACAAAAATCATATCCTGTGATTATTTAGGTGCAGCCAAACACCTAAAAAACACCTAAAAAAAAAAAAAAAAGGTGTTTTACCTTTGTTTTATAAACCATTAAAAAAAAAATACTTATGGGATGCCTGGGTGGCTCAGTCGGTTAAGTGTCTGCCTTCAGCTCAGGTCATGATCCCAGGGTCCTGGGGTAGAGTCCTACGTCAGGCTCCAGGCTCAGTGGGGAGCCTGCTTCTCCCTCTCCCACTCCCCCTGCTTGTGCTCTCTTTCTCTGACAAACAAATAAATAAAATCTTTAAAAAAAATACTTAGTGCTAATTACTATCATCACTTCAGGACAATTTAGACTATACTTCCATCTCAGAAATTACTAGTCTTTCTGGAATTATTATCTAAAGAGCCAATTTTATCTCTTACTTCTTCCCATCAAAGAAAAAGCTCAAAGGCTACGTGACCTAAGAGCTGAAATACTAACAAAACAGTAACAAATTTATACAGACATTTAAAGAGCACTTACTATGTGCTGGAAACTGTGTTAAAAGTTTTACCTATATTATCTCAATCTCACTTCTTCCCTATCTCAATCCCACTTTTTCCTTATAGTAAGCAAAAAGAGAACTGGAACTCAGATCTTCCCCCCCCCCCCCCCCGCTTTTACCTCAAGTTTCAAGCAGTTAATCTATAAAGTCCTTAACAGCATATGGTCTCTTCTATACAGTCTCCTAAAAGGCCATATAGCAGAATCAAACCTCTAATTAAAATCTCATTGATATAAAAATTAAAAAAAAACTCATTGCATTTAGTTCAAAATAAGTAATTCTCCTTAACACCCATCAATCTGCCTACACCTAGCCCAATTACATACATACAGAAGGGCACACTTTCCTTTTCAACACTGAAAAAAAGATTCCTATTAAGTTAATGTCACGAGTCATTAGGCTACAATCATGGTCCATAATCACTCTTATCAAAATCACTTAAAGATCTTCTTCATTATACTTTATTAAGATTTATGTACTATACTGGGAATTTGATTTTTAAATTATTTAGAATATTTCAGAAATACAAAATCCATGTAAAAAAATAAAAGAATAGTAGCATAAGCAACTCCAAAATACTTTAAAGGATGAACACTGGTAAAATCTAACAAAAAGGGAAAAAGTCAAATTCTCTTGCTCTAAAGATATTGGCAGATTGCAGAAGAGAAGTCTACAAATTTTAGTCAATAGATCCTCCATTCACCTCCTTGGTAAGTACAGTGCATCCCATGTAAAAATAATTCAATAAATATTTGTTAAGCAAATGAACAAATGATACCACTATTGGACAATTAGATCACAAAGGAAAAGGGCAAAACCCATATTAAAAAATCCCACATTAATGCCTGACTTTATACATGCAGGCTATTTGCTTAAGCAGAAAACCCTAAGTAACACTGCCTTGACTAATCTGGTTATCAACTATAGAATTACACAACTACAAAAAAACACTGAACAACAAATGTTTCCACCAGCAACTGCCAATGTAGGAGTCATTTGTGTTACAGCTGCATTTGATTGCAATTTATGCTATTCTTAAAATGACAGGTTTCACAAAAGAATGTGTATTTTCTTAAGATTTTGATTTCATTTTTAAAGGGAAAAGTAAAGCAGTGAAAGAGGTAAACAGTGCCTCCAGGGGGGAGAAGGAGGCTGACATTTTGTAGGGTGAGAGAAAGAAAGGTCTCAAGGCAAGGAGAAGCAGGAACAGCAGTGGAGCAACGGAACTGCCTATGAGCGAGAGCACGTACAGTTGGCCCAAAGTCAGGTGACAAAAGAGAAGTTTCAGAAGAAAGCCCAGCTTGGGAGCAGGCAGACAGAAGGCTGGGAGAAAGGCCAGGTGTGGTAATAACAAGGTGCCCGTGGAGCTGATTTACTAATATGAAAGGTTCTGGTGACATCTAGTTTTAACACAGTCCACTTACAGGAAGTTTCAATGTTCTGAGACTAGGACAGGAGAGCTCCTTGGAGGAACTGTAACAGCAGCACACGTTAATCTATTAGAATGTGGATCTGAGTGGCAATGAGGAAATTTTACATCTTGCAATTGACGAGTAATTGAATTATATCCTTATCTGGCAGGGCAATTGGAAGGATTAAAGATAGCAAATATGAAATTAAGTAATTTAAGTGTCTCTTACAAATATTTATTATTTGTAAGCTTCATGAAAACAGGAACCTTGCTCATATCCCTAGGGCCTAGAATAGGCATGCAGTATAACTGTGATGAGTAAATGAGAAAATAAAAGAGAAGAAAAGTTTTAGGCTGCATTCAATCGGAGAATGGCAATCTGGTCATCAAATCATAAGATTTGCAGCAATATACGCTAACATTTAGATTTGGCATCTGAGAGAAGAGACTGTAAAATATATTAAGGTTTAATTTTCACTCTGTAGGAAACAGACTCTCCATATCTACTTGCACTGCCTAATATAGTAGCCACTCGCACAATGCAGTTATTTAAATTAATTTAAATTAAATTAAAGCTTAGCTCCTCAGGCACACCAACCACATTTTATATTGGACAAGACAGATAAAGAACACTTCTATCACTGCAGGAAGTTCAATCAGAGAATGACGAACCCAAAAATCTACAGGAACTTGTCAAGTAAAGTAGGAAGTACCAGTGAGAGATGGGGGCTGTGGTGAACTGGAAATGGAGCAAATGCTCCATCCCAAGTGGGCAATAAGTCCTTAGCACTTACTTGACTGTTAGTCCGTAGGAATACAGGCAGAGTATTACCAGATCTTCTTTTTTTTTTAAAGATTTTATTTATTTGACAGAGAGAGACACAGCAAGAGAGGGAACACAAGCAGGGGGAGTGGGAGAGGGAGAAGCAGGCTTTCCCGCTGAGCAGGGAGCCCGACACGGGGCTCGATCCCAGGACCCTGGGATCATGACCTGAGCTGAAGGCAGACGCTTAACCGACTGAGCCACCCAGGCGCCCCCAGATCTTCTAATTACTCAAGAAAATGCAGAGTCAGGTTTTGGTGTGAAAGCATTTATTTAAACACTGCCAAGTAATTCAATTTTTATAAAAGGCAAACCCCAACCCCCAAACAAAATTAACCCTCAGTACCAAAAAACATATACCAGCTATACCAGGTCACTAGTTTGCAGCCCTCTGACCTCTAGATCCCAGGAGTTTTGTTTGCTTTTTGTTTTAAGCAAAGCAGCAGCAAAGAATTAAGAATTATTACTAGAAGTAGGAAAGTCATGACAGAAGGTGTAATAACCACCTGCATCAAGACTCTAGTCTTGGGGCGCCTGGGTGGCTCAGTTGTTAAGCGTCTGCCTTTGGCTCAGGTCATGATCCCAGGGTCCTGGGATTGAGCTCCACATGGGGCTCTCTGCTCAGCGGGAAGCCTGCTTCTCCCTCTCCCACTCCCCCTGCTTGTGTTCTCTCTCTCTGTCAAATAAATAAATAAAATCTTTAACACCCCCCCCCCCCAACCAGCAATTCCCTCCAACTCCAATCCCATGTTCCTATCCTAAGGAGAATCCCTGAACTGGCTGATAGACTCTCCTAGTTTGTTCTTTGGGGAGTGCATTCCAGCCAGTAATCAGACTAATAATCAAAAAATAGCTCCTAAACAATACAGAAATTAGATAGTTCTTTGGCTTTTTATAAAACTAACAATTTCATATGATTCAACCTAACAGCTCCCACTAGATGAAAGACTTAACACTGAGTTGAATTCTTCTACAGGAAAATAGAACTCAAATTGCTAATTAAGTCCTATCATAATGGTGACTTGCCCATGATCATACAGTCTGTCAGAAGCAGGGGGAGAAGGGGTGATTCAAGATTCCTTGTCCAGTGTTCTTCACTTATATCATAATTACATCTTAAATATAATGAAATAATCCAGATGTCTCAAGTTGGTAAGCATATATATACTATCCCAATTTAAAATATTTATAGCTATTTGAGAAAATATACTATGTCCCAAAATACATCCATTACATTAGCTAGCAAGGTATTCAGAAGGGGCCTACACTCAGCAAGTGAATGATTGACACTTGGACTCTGTTTCCTCCTAGATTCTTATAGGAACAACAGCCACTGACAAGTTTTGGGTATGTGTTGAGTAAGGTAAAATAAATGACACTTAGTGTAATGAAGACATTTTGTAAGGGTCTTGTTTTTGTAATTACTGCCTAATTTCTATTTTTCACTGGAACACTGTAAGACTGTCAATCTATTACCAAATTTTCACTGCTCCAGGAAGAGTGTGTCACCAGCATTTCAGAGAGTATCTATCTCTGCTAGCTAACCAACCCAAAATCCCCACTCAACAGTCCAAAATATAAATATCTTGCCTCCTGCCAAAACACCATTATCTTACATAGTTTCTCCTTTCTCTTATATTCTTTCCTTATGTAATATACTTATTATCTCGAACTTGAAGGCAAGTTCGTTCAGTGGATACCTTTACCCAGAGCAGTGGCATTACTTCTAAGTCACTGGGGCTCTGGTTGCATGGAAGTACAGCAGACACCCACATTGGAGGAAGGGGGCCAGGAAGACAGCACACACAACAAGTTCTTATGAGTCTAGAAAACAACAGGATGTCTAAGGTATGCAGTGCCTGAAGGTTTTGTTCAAAAAATTATCAATTTTGGTCATCTGAAACTTATCCATGATAATTTTTTTTTTCCTTAGTCCAAGTCAGGCATGCTTTTTTATACCATCTCATTAAAGCAAATTTCTTTTCACCTTGGAAAATTTGGATTCCAACTTAAGTGTGTGTGTGATGGGGAAAGGGAAGAAGGAGAGGGGCAGGCAGAAAGGAAAGAGGGGGCAGAAAGAAGGGATGGCATTTATTGGAAGAAACCCTTTGCTGCTTATGCTTTTCCTGTTAATCAGATACTCTAGTCATTATTTTAGTATAGGCATAAAGTAGAAATACATGAGAGGAAAAAAAGGTTACCTAATCAGGGACCATTTATTACTTCTCAATACATGACCAGCTAGCTATTCTTCCTATGCTAGAAATGAAATTATCCTAAACTCCAATGGATGATGAATGACAAAAATACTTAAATTTCATTCTTTAAAAAGTTTTCATTTTATTTCCCTTCTCCAAATTCCAGTCAAAGTAAAAAGCCTAAATAACTTGGTATAGTTCCCAGGGGTGTGGGCGAAAGCTTATCTATCAAAAGGACCACTAATATTTATAATGCAATATATAAAAGAGCAATGAAGAACTACCTTTTGTATTCAGATTCATGCCAATATTTTGCATTTAAAAAATCAGAGATTGAAAGCAAACCTATGGCATACTGCAAGACCTTGAACAATGCTTAGTCTAGAAAGAATGTATCATATCATGCATGATATGGCAGGGTCTGAAACCAGACTAGTCTGAAGTTCCAGTCCTACCACCAGGTATGACCTCAGACAAGTTAGTCAACCTCTTTAACACTTTGGTGCCCTCATGGGAAAAACTGAGGATTATAAGAACAGAAATAAGGGAGATGATCTTTATAAAACCCTGTCCCTTCGTGTATATTCAGTACACTGTAGCTATTATTATAATTATTACTCCTCAAGTAGCCACACTGAACAGAAATGTATGGGAGTTATTTGAAAACAACTTTTAATAATTATCTGGTTTACCAAATGGATTTTAAAATCAAGACTTATGGAATCTGTGTCTATCCTTTATTCTAATAGGGGAAATTTGGCTACATCAGATTAAAAGCACTTTCTCTGATCTCCTCTGATGTTTTCAAGGATAAGAAAATTTCTTCCTAAATGCCATTCGGCATCAGGTAAAACATGTAATGCTCACAGAAGTGCTAATTTTAACTAATTGTAACTTAACCGCAGCACCAAAAGACATAAAAATATGGTAGCTTACAGTTTTGGGTAACTATACATCTGATTTGAAAAATTCACTAAATTATTAGATTAGTCAAATATTTTTGGATTTAATCTTCAGGGCACTCAAATAAATGTCTCATATATGACTTTCACCCAGTAGTGACTAGAACATGTACCTAAGTAGAAAACTACATTTGAGCAGAACATCTCTTTAAGTTATAAAGATAACTCATAGCCATTTTTAAACAGTCTCAAAAATTATCTTTCCCCATCTTACTCATCATATTAAATGTGATTCAAGGAGGTTTTCTAATTTTCTTCCCAGAGGACAGGGCCACCTTTAGAAAAACTGCACAAGGGGTACAACTGCATGGAGTAACGATTTTATTCCTCTCCTTCCTTTAACATCAGTGTCTATTTTACTTTGGCTAGTGTCCCTGTTTTTTATTTCCTTGACCTTTTTAGCTGATTTTCTCTAGATTTTTTACCTAGCTCTGGATTATTTCATATACATTATTTTACCTTGATGACCAAATAGGCTAATGCCTCAGGAACATGAAACAATAACACTTAGGCCCCTTTCCACCCTGTAATCTCTAAGGATTAGTTTAGATTTTTGTATCCTAAAGGATTCTTTGCCCAACGCTTAACTACACTGACCGTCATAAACTTTTGTGTATGCGGTGGTTAACTTAGCTCTTAGAAATCTTCTTGACATCACCATTTTACTCAAGCAACTCAGGTTTCACTATCCATTTCTTCTCCCAGATTACTTTCATAAATAGAAACTGAGTTTTCCCTAAGTAATAATTCTAGAGGCTCGTGCTGCTTAAACTCTCCCACCCAGCTAAGTAACAGGCTCCAGCCTTCTGCTTCCTTGCGATTCCCCACGTACAAGAGTCCACGGACTCCCACAATGACGTATGACTCAGAGGACTGACTGGATGAGAGAACTGCAGGCCAAGCAGTCACTGTGGCAGTTCAATGTGATATACTGGGACTGCCAAGCCCCTGAATATTCTTGAATCACATCATACATATCTTGATTGAAAATACTTAAAAATATAGTTTTTAAAGATTTTATTTATTTATTTGACAGGGAGAGACACAGCGAGAGGGAACACAAGCAGAGGGAGAGGGGGAGGCAGAGGGAGAAGCAGGCTTCCTGTTGAGCAGGGAGCCTGATGCGGGGCTCGATCCCAGGACCCCAGGATCACGACCTGAGCTGAAGGCAGACGCTTAACGACTAAGCCACCCAGGTGCCCCGAAAATACTTAAAAATATTTAATCAATAGGATGTGAAAGCTTTTTCTTTCCATCGAAGATTGAGATGTATTCATTAATTTAAGGCTGCAATTTGATTTTAAGAGCTTCAAGCCTCACACAGGTTTTACCTTTGTGGATAAAATTCTTTCAAAACTAGAAGAGAAATAGCTAGAAATTACCATTAATGTAATAACATTAACTCAGTTTCACAACAGAAACACTAATGCTTATATGTTCACCATTTTGAGAAAGTGCTGAGAGTAACTATTACACTAAGATTTTCTATTTTCATAATTTTATCTGTTCAAGTTGCCAGCCCTCTCAATAGGCATTCAACTCCAACTACTTTTTTGGAAGCTCCCGAAACTGTTTATCCATTGACTGATAAATAGGTTTCTGATTTGCTATTGTTTGGTGGGGTATTATACAACACTGACATAAAGTTACCTGGCCATCAAGCAAATTTTCTTTTATATAAAGCCTATGGATAGATTTATTAAGAACTGAATATATCATTTTGAATATAATATAAATTCTTTTTCTTGCTATTAGTAGAGGGAAGAAGGCATTATAGAAATGTTTTAATCTGGGTTTTCTAAATATATAAAATACTATCTGGTTCAATTCAAACCTAGGATTTTTAACAGCTGGTAGTACAAAGTACAAAGACAACAAACTTGGCATATAGGGAAAGGGTTTCTAAACAACGTGAGGGTGAAAACAGTCCTGATGCTTTACGGATTTAGACTGTGTGTTATTTTATTTGCATTGTTAGCTCTACTTGAAAGCAGCTTCATCTTTTAGTCATTCATTTTATAGCCTGTAATTCCTACAAGATGTTAGGGATATCAGACTATTCTTCATGGAGCTCTGGTTAGTCACAGAATGACTACTATTAGAGCCCAAAACAAATGTATCAAAATGTTTTCCACATCATCAACACGCATGGATGGCACAAATTATTAGATACGCTACTTGGCCATGATGCATATTTGAAAGTGATGAACAAAATTCACTTCATTTTGCTAAGCTTTTGATATGATAATCTGGGTCATTTATCTTTGTAAACGTCACTTTGGTAGACATCTTTGATGAGGCCAAACACCAGTAAGATGATGATGAGGATGAATACCAGTAAGAAAGCATAAACTCCTATGTTATTTTTTCCAGTTGTGGTAATGGTTTTATACCAAGCTCTTTCCCCCAGTTCCCTCTAGTATTGCTAGCTGAAAGCTAGCTGTGTCCATGGAACAGTCCAAGGTAATACACTCAAATGGCAACGGACCCTATGACTTTGGTCTCTCAGCACTATCCATTCAACAACTGTGGAACAGATGAAAAAATCGGTACGTATGTATGTATGTATCTGTACATATATATTTGGATGAACACATTCTAAAAACACACCCATGTTATGTTTCTCCCAGTTCAATATTTAGAGCCAAGAAAGAAATTAATAGGATTTGAGCTTGCTGTATTTTTATACAGATCAAAATAAGAATATAGATGACTAAAGGGAAGTAGGCGTCTGTGGGTTTAATTCATACACAAGGTAGGGGTTAAAGTATGGAGTATGTTTGATAAAAGCAATTTAGATGTGAAATGAACCTGATGGTTTAAAGGAGCCTTTACATATTTTATAACAGATGGTACAGCAACAATCTTTATATTATTTAAGATTAGATCCGATTCTTAAAACTGCGAACTCTATTACCACGAACAGGCTATCCTATCTTCTCCAAATAAAGTACATTATAGAACATGTATTTTCTGTAAGGTACATGTTCACATTATGTGAAATCGGAAGGAGACACATCTTAAAAATGAAAATAAATTTATGTAACTGTTATTTTAAGTAGTGAGTAAAGGAACTTAAAGTGAGTGTGTAGAAGGGGAAATGAGTGAGGTAATGTAGTTCGAAGAGGCTGACCTAATAGAAATTAGACAATAAAAGATTGGAAAAAAGACTGTGACAAGAAGTACTTCCCAATTTTCATATTTGTTTTACTATAAATTGAAGGCTTATAACCCGAATTCTTTAAAATAGTTTAAAGCTAAGCACCCAAGATTATCAAGCAGCCCCAACTGCTCACCTTCTGATCAATTTCTTTGACTCCTAAAAATATGCAGGCTAGGGATTAAATAAGCTGTTCATGGTGACAGAAGCAATGTTTCTCTAGCCAGCCACTGTGATATATACTGCAAGTATGAATCATTCTTCCAAATTAAAATTTCTATGATCCTATGACTACGTGATGGGTGCTAAGAGAATATACCAGTGGGATCAAACAACTTCTATTCAGCAAATTTAAAAATTCCATTCTGCAAAATTCCAGTTGCCTTGGAGTAGAAATCAGAATTATTAGCAGCATATCATGTCAAACTGTAGGAAGCTACCCAGGCGTACGCCAACCAAGACACTGTTGCTATGGTGACTAAGCAAATATAGCAAATGGCTACTTCATTAGTGACTCCATGAAAAGTATAAATGCTGGAATAATGGATGGGAAATGTCTAACAGGGTGTGGCCACAAACGTGTGCTGAGATTCAGAAAGACTTTTTTAAAAGATAAGGTGAATTTCAATATGCTATTTTAGCAACCTTCGAAAAATTAAGAAGAGAGATTCTGGTGCTAATTAAAACCAAATCAAGCCGGGGCGGGGGCGGGGGGGAAGATTACAGAAGGAGTGATAAGGCTCAAGGGAGAATGCTCCATTTTGGACCAGCTGCTGTGATACTGATACTGATATTAGAGACTGTAAGTCATTTAGACTGTCCTTTAGGACAGCAAAGAGAGAAGGAAGGACTTCCGATCGATTCACTGCTTCAGACTTTCCACTGTGAATGGGGTTTCAGGCCATATGGTCTCATTTTCCCTCCATCAAGAGGATGAATAGAGGGGTTGAAAGAAGAATTCTGCACATGTTTCAACTTTGAAGAATTCAAACTTTACATTCAAGAATGATAATGAAAGCTAGATACAAACTTCTGTGGTACAGTGACAAAAGATCAATGCTAGAATTAGACTTCTCTCAAAGACGTTAAATTTATCTAACACTCCATATACTCTTGCTCCAACCTCATAAAATCAAAGGCTAGAAACTAAAAAAACCCCAAATGCTATCTTCTCCTCATACATTTACACTGCCACTAAGAACTTGTAGCTGACACAAACCATATAGGAACTAACCAAAGTTATGCTTAAGTTTTAGTATCTACTTAATGTTATTAATTAAATATTATGTTAATATTGTTAGTTATAAAAATGTCAGTTATGTTACTGTTATGTTACATAATTATGTTATATAAATGATGCTAGTTATTTTGATGACACACTGCCACAACAATGAAGTCCTAGTTCAAAGTAAAGTATTATAATTACAAGACATGTAGCTAGTTGTGTATAGCATATTGTTATGGAACAATTACAGCAGTTCAAGATGCACAAGGACCCTGGCAATACTGGCTCCAGTTAGTTGTTTTTTGTGTGTTTTTTTTTTTTTTTCTTGGCAAAACTACCATTATAAGAAAAAAGACTAGCAATATACAAAACTGTTTGACTTCTATTAAATATTAAATGCTATGCTTGTTTTTGTCCTTGTTTTGATCAGTATAAACATCAGAGTGTTAAAAGCCATGCTTACTAAGCACCTCAATTTATCCTCCCAAATTCCTGTTAGGATCTTTTAACACACTATAACCACAAAAGACTCTTCTCTTACTTCCTACCTGAATGGTTTGCTTATCAGCATTGGTTAAGACATACAAATTCTTACTGGAATTACCTCTCCTACCATACTCAGGTACCCAACCACACACACATTGCCATTATTAAACTTTTTACTCCAATTTCTTATGTATCTATCTTGCTTGTCAAATTGAAAGTTGTTTGTTGGGGGGGGGGCCAGCTAGCCTGTATCCCACACACCTTTCTTTGTACAGTTCAGAAACCTACCTAATTAGGTGCTCTTTTTCTAAAATAAGAGATGACCAAAAAAATTCCATACATCACTATGTTTGCCCTTTTGACCAGGTTCCTTTCCACCAATAGCTCTCGAACATCTTCTCACCTTCAACATTCTGATGTTAACACATAAATCTCTTTCTCACCCCTCCTTCATTCTTCCTCACACTGGATTAATAAACAGTATCTCCAACTTCTGCTAAATATGTATGTTTACACTATCTTCTCACCAGCCACCTTCCAACCCCAACAAAAGCCTCTATTTCAAAGTGATATCACATCCCTATCATCTCTCAACAGACTGTGAGAGGCAAGTCACCCTGTATCCTACAAGTGCCTGCTCTTAATTAACGGAGAAGACAAACATACAGAGAGGTAAATAACAGTGTACAGTAAAAGCTAGAGTAAAGTACATGGGGAAGATAGGGCAATTGCCTGGAGGAGCAAGGAAAGGCTTTTCTGGGGAGGTGAAGGCCTAGCTAGGAGTTTGTTGTACAAAGTGGGGCAGTTTGAGGGGCAGAAAAGAAGGTGGCAAATTCCAAGAATGGAGAGGATGTGAGAGGAAGAGTGGGAGGGAGAAGGAGGAGGGAAGGCGGAAGGGGGATAATGAGGGAGAGGAGGGAGGAAGAAGAGGTGAAAAATAAGTGGTAAAAAGATGGTTAGGTCAGGCTACAGCTCTCTTATGCCAAACTAAGCTATTAGGAGTCAGCTGTCAAAACTGGGGAACTATGGGAAAGGGCTCACTTTAAAATGAAAACTAACTCTGACCACAAAAAGGAGAATGAACCAGGGTAAGGAGAGACTGGTGTCAGGGAGAACAATAAACAAGGGATGAAGAGAAGCTACACAGTACCCGGTACCAGTGAGTAGAAGGGCAGAATGATATGTGTGTATGGTAAGTATACCTCTGATGCTGAATTCCAGAGGGTTCTGGAGACCTAATACAAGCCAGACCCAGAACCAGGTACTGTGAAAGAAACCAACATGAAAAAGCTACAAGCTGGTGGAGTGGGCAAGACAAATACCAGAACACAAGAGCTTCTTGAACTTCTAAGGATTCCTCACCATTCCTGGAATGTGCCACCTTCTTTTCTATCCTTCATTCCCAGTGTACATGGCAAACTCCTCCCTGGGCCATCACCTCCCAAGCAAAGCAGCCCCTTACTCCCTACGTGGTTGCTCTATTTCCCTCATCCTTCACTCATTTCTCTCTCCAGCGGCTCTCACTGGACTACAGTACTCCCACAGCCACCTAAAGCCAGTGCTGCAAGCGTCGTGTTCAAGAAGGAAAACAATTCAATATGTTACTCAATTACAGGCCATCGAAGACATTCAGAGTGTCTATTACCTGTCAGGTACTATGTTAACTACTCACTCCTTTTAAAGCCCACTAGCAAAAACTATAATAGAAATCCTCAATGAAAGCAAAAAAAGGCAAGACTATCAGAGAGGAAACCTAACTCAAGCGAAAGTTTTGTGATATTTTAAAACAGTTTTACTGAGGTATAACCGATTTAAAGGAAGCTGATCTCTATTGTGTACAATTTGATAAGTTTTTACATATGCCTTGCAACCATGTGACACTTGTTTTAGAAAAACTGCCCAGCCTTATAACCTAGGTTCCTCAATGCTCAACTTTGTTTTTTCCATGGAAGAGTTTTAATAAACCCAAACTGAGTATTTTTTTTTAAAGTTATTGTGTGTCTCTGATCAATAAGCTCAGGAACTTAAGGACACATAAGTTTTATTTCACATTTTTAATAGGATAACAACTATAGATATGTACATTTATATAATACTTTTCTAAATTTCATATGCTAATTAAGTACTTTTTAAATATCTGGATACATCTGCAAACAATACAATTATGTACTTTAAAAAAAAGAAAATGATAGATTAGAAATAGTGCAAATATACAAGAGTAGCCTTCCTATATTCCAGCTACATTTTTTTGAGAAAAAGCATTTACCGTAGCAACAAAAATATAAATACACAGGGCAACCCTTGCCAAAAATGTTCAACCTTCTAAGAAGAAAACTACAAATTATTATCGAAATATATAAAAGAAGACTTGAATAAATGGAAGAAGACAACTGTGTTTTCGAACGGGAAGATTAACTATGCTAAGAAGCTGATTCTTCCCAAATAACAGGTTTAAAATAAAAAAGGATTTACCGGAAATTGACATGAAAGAACAAATGGGTAAGAAGAATTAAGAAAAAAAATTTTTTTGAAGATTTTATTTATTTATTTGAGAGAGAGAGAAGGAGAGACAGTGAGAGAGTACAAGCAGGGAGGAGAGGTAGAAGCAGGCTCCCTGCTGAGCAAGGAGCCCCATGGGGAACTTGATCCCAGGACCCCAAGATCATGACCTGAGCTGAAGGCAGACGCTTAACCGACTGAGTCACCCAGGCGTCCCAAATTAAGAAAAAATTTTAAAGGAATAGTGCAGTTCATAATATTCTAGGCATTAACATACACTATTAAGCCACAATAATTAAAATGGCACCTTTCTCATATAAAACTAGAACAATGAAGTAGAAACAGACTCTAGGATGTGTAAGAATGAAGTTTATGATAAGGTGGTATCACAAACCTCTGAAGAAGGGAGAGTTATTCAAATAAAGAGCTCAGCAGAGGAAAGACTCCACCCTCTAGGATATGCTGATAGGGAAGGTATCAAAAAGAAAGGTAGGCTCAAGAGACATCTATAGTGAAATAGTAACCAACAGTATACTTTTAGACCTATGGTAACACCATGACATACACTCTCGAATTTATTTTGGATTAGGTAATACAGTCACATGGTATAAAATGTGTAAGGTACAAAAGCATACAGGATTAAAAATAAGTCTCCCCCAGACATCTAGATCTTCTCCCCGGAGGCAACCACTGACAAGGATTTCTTGTGCATTCAATGACATTTCATTTTTAAAGAAGTTGTTGGGAGGAAATGTTTTGCCTTTGCTGTAGCTGTCAAATATCCGCGGTCTTTGGGAGACAGCTTGCCAGAGGGCAATGTTATTCTTATGGAAAAGATTAATTTGTTGGTGGGTTATTTAAGAGATAAGAAATTACCATGCTTAGATTTAATCATAGTTTCCAGTCATTTCATCTCAACATAAAGGTAATAAGTAGAAACATAAGCCAATGATTTAAAAAATACTTTTGAGATAGTTTACAGATGAAATAGCAATCAGGTTAAATACAGCATTATATTGTTTGTGTCCATATGTTATTTGAAAACTGTACTCCCTGTTAGGAATTCCTCATCTGCGAGACCAGAATTTCTCAAAATGTGCTCGGAGGACCATTACCTCAGAATCATCAGGTTGCCCGTTAACAGTGCTTATTTCTAGTCCCAACTCAAGACCTATTGAGGCAAAAACTCTGGGGCCTTGGCCCAACATTTTTAATGAAGTTCTCAGGTGATCTGTATACACATGTTAAAGTTTAAGTAAGACCGGGTACTATTTAAAGTCATAACTACAGAAACCCTGTCTTTCTTATTCATCGTAGGCATAGTACCTAGCACAATGCCTGACAAAGAAGGTATGACAGAATATATGTTGAAGGTTTAATGAATGTACATTGGGACTGACTGTATAATATATTGCTATGTTGTTAACACTCGACTGATTTTTAAACTGTACGCTTCACCTGTGACAGAAATTTGAATAAAGAGCAGAGAAATAAGCTTTGGCAATTAACAGCTTAATAAAGTTCATTTAGTTGCATGACTCAGTTTCATAGCAAAGCACTTGGAAAGATGTCAGGGAATTTAATTAGCAATACTTGATTATATATCTGAGTTTCAGATAGATGCTACAAGTATCATGTTAACAAAGACGAGTGACCCAAAGGAAAGGTCCCAAAATGAGATATTCTACATATTTTCTATTTATTAAGTAGTGACATCTGCCCTAACCAGAACTAGGAAAGATGCAAAAAAGAACATCTGAGCAACCAAAACAGATGTCACAAGGCCAAGCATGACAGCTCTGGGCACTTGACTCATAGTCAAGCCCATTAGACCTTCACTCAGAGTCTATTCAGTCTACTTTTGCACACATTATTCATTTTAATAGAATTTTAAAACTGGTTTCCTGGCTCACAGGAAATTAAAAACACTAAATCAGAATGGAGAGAGGGGCTGCAAGAGATAGTAACACCATTAACATGACAAAATGAGAGCTGCTAAGAGGGGAGTGAAGAATATATATAAAACAAGCAAAAGAACTCACAAAGCATAATACTTTGTGGTCATCTTGTGAAAGGGTAAATAATCCCACTCTTTTTGACAGGATCTGAAGGCATCTACTATAGAACTCAAAACAGGTGTTCAAAAGAAAAACGAAGTTAAACAGAAGGCTAGATTACATTCCCAATAGACTTTGTATATGAGGTATGGATGTAGATATAATATGTAACATATTTCAGAAAGATTTTCATTCATTAAAGTTAATCAAAAATTGTTTAAAGTGGGGCACGCTGGGTGGTACAGTTGGTTAAGCATCCGACTCCTGATCTCAGGTTATGATTTCAAGGTCGTGAGATCGAGCCTTGCGTCAGGCCCCATGTTCAGCGCAGAGTCTGCTTGAGATTCTCCCTTTATCCCTCCCCACTAATGCTCTCTTTCTCTCTTCAAATAAATAAATCTTTTAAAAAAATTGTTTAAAATCACAAACTTTTCAAAAGAATGGAGTAGTAGCTATTTGGAAAACTCAACTATTAGAAGCAACTCATTCCTCTAGCATTCCATGAAGGAAAAAGAGCAAACTAACAAGAGACAATTTTCAAAACAATATGTTCTTGAAAAAAAATAATTTCAGTTACCCGTTTGTTGGTATATTAGCAATATTCTTATTTTCTATATTCAGGGGACTATATAGCACAGTACACTGTCCTTTAGTCACCATTTAGAATCCACGTGGGGACTATTTCTAGAAAAGTCATGGTGCTCTATTTTATAAATTATGTTCATCTTGAAAGATAATTTTTTTAAAAGATTTTATTTATTTATTTGACAGAGAGAGAGACAGTGAGAGAGGGAACACAAGCAGGGGGAGTGGGAGAGGGAGAAGCAGGCTTCCCGCTGAGCAGGGAACCCGATGCAGGGCTTGATCCCAGGACCCTGGAATCATGACCTGAGCCGAAGGCAGACGCTTAATGACTGAGCCACCCAGGTGCCCCGAAAGATAATTTTTTTTATGAAAAAGGGGTATCTAAAGTATATAGTATAAAAAACAGTGCTACTGAACGGCACTAAAGAGAACACAAATAGAAGTATAAACTTCTTGTAATTTAATGAGCTGCAATAAAATGCCATATGGCACTCAATGTAATTATGTGGTAAGTATTGCAAATTCTGTGAACAATAGCATTTGGCCGTCACCACACCCACCCTCTCCAAAACTGTTGTGTGTACCAGACAGTACTGGTAAACAACAGATTTGTAAATTAATTTTACAATATTTCATATTCATGTTAGCGTCAAAAAATTTATGTGTATGAGTGTTTCTCCTATAACAAGTGAATTATTTTGGTTATGTGTTAAAGTTTTAAAAGCTAGAAGATCAAGTATAGTTCATGAAGCAGACTGAGTAATTTTTTCTTTTTAAAACTACACAGAATGCTACATATCAAAGAACAAATTATCTACAAAGAGCAACTCAAGGGCAGGAAAAATGTCTTACTCACTTTTTGTTTCTGAGTGTGTGGTACATAATAGGTGCTCAGTGGTTACTGAATGAATGGATTTACAGACATTTGTGAAGCTCTGGGCTGTGAAACCTTTGGTATTATGGTGTATTATGGTGTAAAATATTGATTGGGAGGGGAGAGGAACTCTGCTTACTCTTTAGTATTAACTTCAGTTTCAGTGGGCAATAGCATCTTTATTGTCCAAGCTACAATACATGTAAGTATGTGTCATTCCAGAAGTATGCCATTTTAAAGAGAAAATAATTTGGTATTTTAAAATTAACCTTGGAATATTTGTAAATTAAATATAAGTAATTCAATTTTATAAGAATTCAACAAATAAAAGATTACTAGAATCTAACAAAGGAAAAATAAACCCCTGTCACTCTTCAGATAAATCTCCAAAATATAAGAGGCTAAAAGGATTATGAAAAACATTTATTCATGAAACAACCATGCTAGGTGACAGGAATACAGTCAACAAGTAATAATTAATGATTAATAAAGATAGTGCCACACAGTAATAAATGCTAAAAATACAATAAAACTGAGTCACGGCATGCCAAGTAACTAGGCAGTGGTGGTGGGTGGGGAGATGGCCCTACTATTTCACCTAGGAGTGGTCAGGAGAGGCCCATCTGAGGAGGTGACATATGACCTGAGAACTGCCTCATGGAAAGGAGGCTAAGATCTGGTGAAAGACTTGTACTTAGACTGAAAGAGGAGCCCAGAGATGGGGCCGTTCTTGTTCTGAGGGACCCAAAAGGGGCCATTTTGGCTGCTGTCTAGTGAATGAGAACAGGAGTGTGGTGGGAGAAGAGGATGAAGAAGCCTCAGGGTCAGAGCGCACGCAGTTCAGATCCTGTAAATTCTCAGTAGGGAAGGGGTATGATCTCATCTATGCTGATGACCGCTGTGTGAAGAATGGCCCAGAGGGGGATGCGGGGAGCCATCAGTTAGGAGTGACTGCGGTAGCAGAGCCAGGGGGAGGGGCAGGAGCAGTCTACAGTGCACTGGGCCCACACCCTGAAGGGTCTTACACTTGATCTGATGCAATGCTGTCACTGTTTTGAGATTCTTAATCTATTAATAAGGGACTGTGGAATTTTGTTTTGCAACAGGCCCTACAAATTATGTAGTTGGTCCTAAATTTAGGTGAGTGAAGAAGGCAGCTTAGACTTGTGTAGTAGTGGCAGTGATAAGTAGGTCAGCATGTGTAGTGTTGCGACAGCTGACAGAATGGAAGATGGACTGGATGTGTCTCGTCATGAAAAGTGGAATCATGGATAATTCCTAGGTTGTTTTTATACCTGAGTAACTGAATGGAAATGGGGAAGACTGGAGAAAGAACTGCATTAGGGGTGGGAAGGTGGGTAACAACCAAGAATTCAATTTCAGCAATGTTAAGAGGCCTGTGAGAAATCCAAGGGGAGCTTTCAAGTGAACTGTCGTAAATATATGGGTATGAAGGTCCAAAGAGAGGTCTGAGCTGGAGATACAAATTCCAGAGTTGTTGTGTATATATATTTTTAAAGGGTGGGATCACTTAGCAAAACAACGGAGGAGGGCTAGAGTTCAAGAGATAAGCAGAAGCTACTACTAAGGCCAGAGGAAAATTAAAGAGGATCACAGTAACCAAGGGAGGAGAATGTGCTAAAGACAGAACCCTGAAGGACACCTACGAACCTCCCTCAGAGTGAAAGATGCATAATCTGTGACTCATTGGATCATCCACCTGTTCAGTCTAACACTAATATCCTACAATCAGCCCTCTGTCTATTCAGCCTACCAGGCTGATTGACTGCGTTTCCTAAAACACTCCTATTAACTTATCCCAGATTGTGATGTGCCCATTCCTCCTAGAATCTCTCCCTCCTGCTCTTTATCTATTCAAAGCCTATGACTCTTTTCCCTGACTTCACCAAATCAGCATTTTCCAAATCTTGGTATTTACCGCCTGTGACAACCTCTCAGATTGTATACCATAATATACTACCCTAAATTATTATTTAATACCCATCTATGATCCATTTCCCAAAACAGATAAACTCTGGTTTCCTTTTAATGCTACACTGCTTAGTATAATAGATGCATCAGATGCCGAATATAGATCTGTTGAACAAATGAGTAACAAATAACACCTTGAAACTATGAAATATGGGGAAGTAACAGAAGTAGATAAATCAACTTGGCATGTAACAGCTTAAATAGAAATGACTCATTGTGATCAAAGTCCTGGGCAGCCTGCACGACAAAAGGCATAAAACCTAAGTCTCTTACCTTTCATTCCTTCTTCATTCAACAAATATTTATTGTGCACCTACTAGGTGCCAGGTACTCTTCCGGTTATTAGAGATACGCCAGCCAATAAAGTAGACAAAAAGTCTTGTCCTCAGAGAGCTGCAGTTTAGTGGAAATACCATTCACTGGCATGTTTTGTTTTATATAAGCTTATTAAGCCCACACCTTCCTCTCCTGTTTTCCCTACATGCCTACTATTTTTCAGTCTGAAAAGTTTTTGCCTGAACATTATCATTATTATTATTAATTCCATCCTTCCAGTTTTCCTCAAATATATAACACATTATAAAAAAGAGGTTTTAGACAGTCTGAGGCCCTCAAAGGCCTAAAAAAAAATCAGTACACAGTACGTGACAACTGTCATACTAGGACATATTATAGAGAATTACATCTTCAAAACAGCACAACTATTAGTGCATCAAAACTACCCAAGTAGGGGCGCCTGGGTGGCTCAGTTGGTTAAGCGACTGCCTTCGGCTCAGGTCATGATCCTGGAGTCCCAGGATCGAGTCCCGCATCGGGCTCCCTGCTCGGCAGGGAGTCTGCTTCTCCCTCTGACCCTCCCCCTCTCATGCTCTCTCTCTCTCTCTCATTCTCTCTCTCAAATAAATAAAATCTTTAAAAAAATAAAATAAAATAAAATAAAATTTAAAAACAAACAAAAAAAACCAAACAAACAAACAAAAAAAAACTACCCAAGTATTACAGATTTTACATAAACTTCCCAAAAGTAAAATAATAAACTCCACGGACATGTAAAATCATTGAATATTCCACCTCTCTCCTGCAGATATATGGAGCTTCGAAATTAAATTATGCTATCAAAGTTCATTTTTAAGTTGTAGGATCTGAAGTTTGATAAAAATTCTAAAATGAAACAACAAAGCAGTTACATATCTTATATAAATCCTGAAAATGTTATCCTATTTATTTTATAATGTAACAGAACCATGGTACTAATAATATTAGTTTAAGTAGCAGGGCATTAGGACAAAGATCATCCTATACAAGAGAGAGAGAAAGAGAACAAACTCCCTTCCCTTTCCTACTGATAAGCCAGGCAATCTCTTGAAAATATCAAGGCCGGAAGAGGTACCCTGTCATCTAATGCACTGGAATCAACTGAATCTGGGTTCAAATTTCAGCTTTGCCATTCACAAATTGTGAGCCTGGGCAAATCACTTAACTACAACTCAGTTTTTTCATTTGTGAAAATGGAAAGAAGATTAAAAAAAAAACAAAAGAATTAATTTGAACATCTAATAGAAAGTGAAGCCATTTAAGAGTGGGAGGCCTAGGGTGCCTGGGTGGCTCTGTTGGTTAAGTGACTGCCTTCAGCTCAGGTCATGATCCTGGAGTCCTGGGACTGAGTCCTGCACTGGGCTCCCTGCTCAATGGGGAGTCTGCTTCACCCTCTGACTGTCTCCCCTCTCATGCTCTTTCTCACTCTCTCTAAAATAAATAAATAAAATCTTAAAAAAAGAGAAAAAAAGAGTGGGTGGCCTACCATGCACGCTGAGCTGTCCTGCCTGAAAATCAGTTCCCCTAGGCAGACTTTTAAAAAAAAAATTTTTTTTTTTGAGAGAGAGAGGGAGAGAGGAGCGACCAAAGAAAAGAAAAGTGCATGAACAGGGGAGGGGCAGAAGGAGAAAGAGAGAGAGAGGGAATCCCAAACAGGCTCCATGCCCAGCGCAGAGCCCAATGTGGGGCTAAATCTCATGACCCCGAGATCGTGACCTGAGCCAAAATCAAGAGTTGGACGCTTAACCAACTGAGCCACCCAGCCATGTCCCCCCACCCCAGGCAGTCTTTTAAAAAATTTTTAAACAGTCTTCTCTTTCTCTACTTATATCTAGAATTCTTTCTTAAATCTCAAGTTTTCTTTTTCTTTTTCTTTTTTTTCTTTTAAAGATTTTTATTTATTTATTTGACAGAGAGAGACACAGCGAGAGAGGGAACACAAGCAGGGGGAGTGGGAGAGGGAGAAGCAGGCTTCTGCCAAGCAGGGAGCCCAATGCGGGGCTCGATCCCAGGACCCTGGGATCATGACCTGAGCCAAAGGCAGACGTTTAACGACTGAGCCACCCAGGCGCCCCAAAACTCAAGTTTTCTTTACAATACATCCCATGGCAGCTTCATTAGAGTCTTGAGCAAGAAGGATAGTCTATAAGATGTTTATAAGTAAGGTCTTCTTGTACTTTACAAACTATTAAGAATATTTGAAGCCTGGTCATCCCAAAGTCTAAATTAGTCCCTCCTAGTAGTAAGTTAGACTTATCATCATTCCTGCTGATTCAATGTACTAAATGGTAAGTGGGACCCTGGTTCCCTAATAAAGAAACATGTGATATCTTTTCTTATTCTTGAAGTGCTTCAGGAAACCACAGACCAAGGGTTGAAAATTTCAGTGCCTACAAGGACCAGACAAGCAACTTAGATTTTAAGCCAACTCATAAGAAAAAAAGACATCTAGGCCTGCAGCAAACAAGGGAATGCAGTTCATTCCCAGGCTGGTCTCATTTTGCAGTGCACCATAGTGTCACACTGACAGAGCACATTCAAAGAGATGGCAAAGATTTGTATAATTCTTGTGACAATTTTCTGGCAGATGGCAATAATGTCTTGTTCAACAAAATATGTAAATCGCCATGATTCCCTGACAGACAAAAATAAAAACACTTAAGGAAGGATCACCTTTTACAAGTTTGTACAAAGACACTATATGGACTAGTGATGGTCCTAATCCTGGCTAAGGGAATTTGACCAGTTCTGTGGGTCGCATTCAGCAGCAAGTTTTAAATCCTTGGAACAGATCTTCAACAAATGTAGGCAGGCCAGATCTACCCACTCGGCCCAGCAAGCAGAGATGGTTGTCCTGGTGACAAGTCCCACCACAAATTAAAAGGACTACTCAAATTTTGTGTTTAGGGCCAACCTATACACGGTGTAATTTCAACGACTTTTCTTCCTTTCCCATTAAAAAAAAAAAATGTGCCTGCTCAAATACCTTGAACAGGTAATCTAATGGCTATTATTCACATGTAGTAATAAAAGGTTTAAAATCAAATACCCAGTTTGACTGATGCCTATTCATTCTTAAAATGATTCAGAACTGAGAGAACAGAAAAGATCAGAATATGATAAAAAGTAGGTGCCTAAAGATAGACATTACTAAGGGGGAAAGGAGTGATAAAAGGAGATGCCTGGATAATAAAGATAAACTTTCCCTACTTCACAGTTTCACCTAAGGTTAGCCCTGTTGATTTTCAACTGTGAGTGAACAAAGACAAATTGTGTACTGAGGTATTTTTATCCTGCAAAGCTGTGAGGCTTTGTACAAACATCACCACATGCCAGTACTGCTTCTCGGGACTTAGAATTTAAATTTAAACACAGCTAAATGCATTTTTAAAAGAGTATTAATTCTTAAGAGATTCATTAATCATGGTATAGCTATAAATCCGTAACTTCAAAATTTTGATTTTTGGTCACTTATGAGAATTTACTGAACATAAAGCTGTTAGAACAAAGATAAATGAGATATACTCCCTGACCTCAAGAAGTTCACTATCTAGTAGAGATAAATAAAAGTAATGAAAAGTAAAATAAAAAGCAAAATGTGATCAGTGGTTTATTAGAAAAAAGCGTAGCAGGAGCTTGGTAGAGATGGTGATTATCCTATGTGGAGAAAAATGGTTGGTGACATTTCACATTTGAACTGAATCTTAAAAGGATAAATAGGGAGTTTGGCAAGCAGAAAACCAAGAACAGAGCACAGCAGACAGTGGGAGAAGAATGCACAGAACACATTTGGGAAGCGTGAAAGTGACCGGTTTTGATACAGTGCACACTTGAGCTGGAATGGCAGAACACGAAGGGGCCGGAACCCCAAGGAACACCAAGAGAACAGGCAGAGGGGGTATGGAACTCCAAACACAAGAGATGCTTAGGGTGAGACAAGACCCAGATACTCAGAAAGTTTCTCTCCTCTTTCTTCCAGTGAAAATGCCAGAGAACTTGAAAGAAAGAAATCATATGAAAACTTTGTTGTTTAATTTTGCCAATGCGGGGGCGCCTGGGTGGCTCAGTCGGTTGAACGTCTGCCTTCGGCTCAGGTCATGATCCCAGGGTCCTGGGATCGAGTCCTACAGGGCGGGCTCCCTGCTCAGCGGGGGGCCTGCTTCTCCCACTCCCCACTGCTCATGCTATCTCTCTCTCCCTCCCTTCCTCAAATAAATAAATAAAATCTTTATAAAAAATAATAAATAAAATAAAAATTATGCCAATGCTTTAATTCTTTATATGTATTCCCAATAGCTTTTTACAATCATTCGGAACTCCTTCTTTCATCAGAATACTAAATCTTCAGGTGTAGTCTATAGCTCAAGGGCCGTGGAGGACAGCTGTTCTGGCTCTTCAGAGGAAATGGAAGCATCCTTACCATCAATCTCCCTAAGATTTTTTTTTTTTTTTTTTGAAAAGAAGATTCTTATGATGGACTAAGAAGTCTTCCTGCACCAAATAACATTCCCTATGAGGAACTGTTTTAGTCTTTTAAAAAATTCTAGGTAAAACACCTTGCCTAGCTTTTTAGGGTAGTTTTATTATTGCACTGGTATTTTTGCACTTTTACTACAGCTATCTATTTATAATGCATTTAAAAACTGTATTTAAATGATGACCTCAGCCCCTTTCACATAATGCTTTACTTAAAGTGATAATTAAAAAGGAGCAGTACAGGGGTAACAGCATGCTTAAGGCAAAGAAGGCCAGCTGCCTTCTTGGGTTAGCTCTTCAGAAGGACTTCCTGTTCCCTGGCCCTTTAAAAAAATCTTTGATTAAAAAAGATATACAGTTTCACATTTTAAAAATCACACATCTGGGTGTCTTAGGACAGTCAAGCTGGAGAAAGACCCAAGAACATTAGAAGCAGAGCTACAGCACTGACGTTGAGGACTTCTAGATAAAGCATGGCTAAAGCCCACAATACCACTGGATTTTATTTATGTGAGTCAATGAATTTCTTGTATCTTTAAGCCAGTCTGCACTGGGTTTTCTGGTACCTGAAAATGAAAGTATCCTAACAGTATCCTGATACAAGTATATTAATCATTAACCTCAATATTCACCAAAAACTGTTTCAAATGAGACTACCAGAAAGCTAAAAACTAATATTATATTTCCCTGGTCATGAAATTATCTTTATAGAATTCTGAGTTGCTGTTATGACCTCAAATTTTATTGAGGATTAATAGAAAAATGGCTTTTAATAAAACTATTTTTAGCTTATTACCGATTTTCTGTTTAATAAACTTCATATAAAAATTTACATGAAAACATTATCACAGCACCATTGTATGCCCAACTTTGGGTGGCTTCTGGAAAGCACACACAGTTTTGCTCAGCCATAGCAGTTTCACCTAGTCTAGAATTCCTGGTACTGTACACATTTCCTAACTGCCAGCACTCTCATTATTTGACTCTAATCTTTTAGTTCCCATTTTAAAAGGTTAGCATTTCAGTGTATCCAGGCTATTCATATTGACCTTACATCCCAATTATATCTGGGACAGTTTAGACTGCTGTCTCAGGGTGTCATCTTCTCTGTTTAGTGGCTGCTTTCTTTCCCAAAAGTATCCTGTTTTAAATGATAAATTATATGATTACCCTATCTGTCATTCATCCTGTATTTATTTTTTAAAGATTATTTATTTGACAGACTGAGAGAGAGACAGAGAACAAGCACGGGGAGAGGCAGAGGGAGAAGCAGGCTTCCCGCTAAGCAGGGAGCCCGATGCAGGACTCGATCCCAGGACCCTGGGATCATGACCTGAGCCGAAGGCAGACGCTTAAACTGAATGAGCCACCCAGGCGCCCCATCCTGTATTTATTTTTTAAATATAAAGGGACACAGTTATAAGATAATCATCCTAATATATAAGAAAAATCACTTAAAAATAATTATTCTTTATGAAATTTATATACAGAGAAGAGTCAAAATTACAAGTACTAAATATATCCACATTCAGTGCTGTAATTGCATTGAGCAAATATTTTATTTGCAGAAACTTCTTTGGGCCTGAATCTAGTTCACCCACATGAATCACATCACCCATAAATTACATAAAGATCTACTGAGTGAGGAAGTCCTTTTCCTCTTCCCTTATAATAACACATTCTAAGACATCTTTTACCATAATATTAAACATCAGAGGGGCGCCTGGGTGGCTCAGCTGGTTAAGCGACTGCCTTCGGCTCAGGTCATGATCCTGGAGTCCTGGGATCGAGTCCCACATCGGGCTCCCTGCTCAGCAGGGGGTCTGCTTCTCCCTCTGCCCTCTTCCCTCTCGTGCTCTCTGTCTCTCATTCTCTCTCTCAAATAAATAAATAAAATCTTTAAAAAAATAAAAAAAAATAAAAAAAAATAAACATCAGGAATCTAGGCAGGTATAGCCTGGTAACCTCTCCCCAAGAAAGAAAGTGAATCACAACTTGCTTCCTACTATCTGGTGTCTTTGCATAGAAAAAAGACTGATTTTTCTCTTCTCCACCTTTCCACAGTCTATGTTCTGTTCCCAAAGAGAATGGCTTTTCTTAGGTTTTTGATGAAATCCCACAAACACTGAAAAAATTAAAAATAAAAACTTTTGAGACAAGTATTTTGAGATGAGTTGGTGACATAAACATGTAGAAGTTAAAAAGCCACATATTTTCCCATTACTAGGACTTTCCTACAAGAAAACACACATTAGGGTGACTGTCTTATCTTTATGTCCCTTTATATTTTAAAGAGTACAACATGACAGGGCACCTGGGTGGCTCAGTTGGTTGGGCGACTGCCTTTGGCTCAGGTCATGATCTCAGGGTCCTGGGATCGAGCCCCGCATCGCATCGGGCTCCCTGCTCGGTGGGAAGCCTGCTTCTCCCTTTCCCACTCCCCCTGCTTGTGTTCCCTCTCTCACTGTCTCTCTCTGTGTCAAATAAATAAATAAAATCTTTAAAAAAAAAAAAAAGAGTACAACATGAATTATAAGTGGGGTGAATGTATATAATTTATCATTTGACTACTAAAAAAGCCTCAAGGGGGCACCTGGCTGGCTCAATCGGTGCAGCGTATAACTTGATCTTGGGGTCATGAGTTCAAGCCCCATGGTGGACACAGCGATTAGTTTAAAAAAAAAAAAACAAAACCAACCCTCAAGATGCTTAAAGTTACACTTAATAAAACACAAATTAAATAATTTTAAAAATTTTTTAGAGAGGGAAAGGGAGGGGGAAAGGGAGAGGGATAGAATCTCAAGCAAACTCCCCACAGAGCACAGAGTCCAAAACACAGTGCTTGTTCCCAGGACCCCTGAGATCATGACCTGAGCCAAAATCAAGAGTCAGACGCTTAACCAACTGAGCCACCCATGTGCTCCATAAATTTTAATCAGTATATCAAATGTGAGTTGATATTGAGTATATTTACATTTACCAATTCAAAATAAATTTCCTCCTAATAAAATATCATTAGATCCAACCAAATTTATAGAGATAAAGAAAAAGTAATAGAAGCAACGCAATATTTTTTCCCTTTTGTGTTTTAGGTTTTCTTGATGGCTAAATGGATGCTTGCAGGATTTTATATTATGTGATGGGATTGGACTAAGGAAAATTACAGCATAGGATTAATTTCTTTCTTGGCCTGAGTTTTATTGACTGAAGGGTTCACATATTCCTTGTGTTTACTGCAATACTTATTTCCACCTTTATCTAAATGAATAACAGAATCTTACAAATTAACAGAATCTTACTTATATTTGATTAATATGGCAGTTATAATTCTCATAATATGTGGCTAATTCATCAGCTAAAATTTAATAGCAGACAGCTATAATAAGCACTTATTACTAAAATCAAATTCCCACTAAAGTAGCACTAATCATTCTTAAAGATTATTATATATAAATACACAATACACTTTGTAAATATACCCATTTATGTTGCTAAGAGTGTAGTTCAGCCACTATCTGCAAATATAATACAGTAAAAACACATTGGTTAAAGAAAAAAACCTCACTGACTTAGGGAAAGGTCTTCTTTGATAAAAAGGCTTTCTCTTCCAGTCCTCTGTAAATGGAAAACTATTTAATTCTAACTTTATATTTTGAAAAACTTTGTGTTGTTGATGAAATGTTTCTGTATTTGTTTTATCAGCACGTTCCCCTTCTCAAAGGAAGATACATATGTATGTATTTATGAATGTGCATGTGTGTGTGTGCACATATATATGTGCATATGAATTGAAAAATCAATTAGTCCACGTTTCAAGTGCAGCTCTGAGTAAAAAAAAAATTAAAGAAGCTGAATGCTGCGGATTCCTACATTTCTATACCTAGTTTTGCCATTCCTTTCTATTTCAACCCATCAAATACTTCTGGGTATTTATCATTTGTAACACACTATGCTAAGTGCTCAGAATACAAACAGGAAGGGAGTAAGAGAGAGTGAAAAAGAAAGAAAAAGAAAATAAAACCCACAGTCCCTGTTCTTATGAAGTTCATCATCTTGTAGAAGATGCAACCATACACGCTTAAACAACAGAAAACATAGACATTTATATGTACTGTTAAATAGAATAAATAAGTATGTGGGAATGTAGAAAAGGGAGTAGCAG
This sequence comes from Halichoerus grypus, assembly GCF_964656455.1. Lineage (NCBI taxonomy): Eukaryota > Metazoa > Chordata > Mammalia > Carnivora > Phocidae > Halichoerus > Halichoerus grypus. Next base: position 55,016,901 of record NC_135715.1, on the reverse strand, counting down.
ATCCTAACTGGAGTGGGGAGTGGAAGACAAGAGAAAGTTTCACTGAGTAAGTAACACCTAGGTTGGTTTGAAAAGCTCAGAAGGATCCTGGCAGAAGGTAGATGAGGTATTCTAGGTAGAGGATGCAGCATAAAACTTGAAAGTGCCCAGCACATCCAGGATAACAATGTGTAGTGTGAAAGAACTAGCTGATGTCTGTCAAAAGGAGAACAGCTAAAAATAAAGCCAAAAAGTGAGCCAGATTATCCAAAAACTCAAATATCATTAAATGGGATCAGGCAATCAGAAGGAGGCCCTGAAAACCCTGGAGCGTATGTGTGAAATATCCAGATGCTGGATATCTTAAGTACTGACCTGCCAATTCTGTTTTCAAACACTTCTACTTTGATGTCACCTCCATCGGGAAATCTGCCTTTCCATTTGATCAACAGCACCACCCTATTTCTATTTCTTCTACTATATGGTCAGTAAATAGATGTTTTGGACAATCTGGTGTGTGTGCTTTCCTTCAGGTTCAAAAACTGTAAACTCTCTGGAGCAAGAACAGTAACTAGTGATGGTGTGTGTGTGTGTGTGCGCGCGTGTTTTCTCCTTCATGGTGTGTGTGTGTGTGTGTGTGTGTGTGTGTGTGTGTTTTCTCCTTCATGTTCAAAAACTGTAAACTCTATGGAGCAAGAACAGTAACTAGTGATTTTTTTAAAAATTGAGCCTTACCTCAGTGATCACATTAGGCATGTGAAAATGCTGAATAACGACAAATAAAATACAGGTTGATCCTTGAACGGCACAAGTTTGAACTGCACAGGTCCACCTATACGTGGACTTTTTTTTTTTTTTTTTACAGTGGAGTACCATAAATGCATTTTCTCTTCCTCTCTGATTTTCTTAACATTTTCTTTTCTCTAGCTTACTTTATTGTAAGAATACAGTAATAATACATATAACATACAAAATATGTGTTAACTGTTTATTGGTTAAAGTTTCCAGTCAACAGCAGGCTATTAGTTTTGGGGAGTCAAAAGTTATACGTGGAGTTTCAACTGTGCAAAGGGTTGACACCCCATCCCTCTTGTTGTTCAAGTGTCAACTGTACATGAGATACAACTTACGGCTTATATTATTTTCCTATTTTGATTAATTTACCCATCAGTACTCTTCTTGCAGTTTAAGTACTGTCTGCTTTTTTAAGTTTTAATGTAAACTGTCAACCAGGATTTACATTAAAGTGGACATGGGAACTATAAGGCCTCTCCTATCCCTCTCCTTTTATCAGTCTGAGGATTCGTAACAGAATGCACCCAGGCCACAACACAAGAGCCACCACCATCAGTCTGGTCCTAGAGAAATCCCCTGTCCCACAACCACTTAAGTAGGAGATGAGTTCATTAAGTCCTATTGATTCTATCCTCAAAACCTTGTCTTTCGTTTCCCTTCTGACTAGAACCACTTTGTTTAGTCATTTAGACATTTTGTACCTGGGTTATTACATCAGCCTCTAGCTTATCTCCCTGCATTCAGTCTTACATTATGGCCAGGATGACCTACCCAAAACAGAAATCCCTTTGCTTTCCATAGAGCTTAGAAGTCTTCAGTGCCTCCCTAACAGCCAAAGCACAGAGTCCAAATTTCTTACTAAAGCATATTAAGACTCTAACAGATAATTTAGCAAGAATATAAAGGTCTTTAATATTTTAAACCTTATCTCCTGCCATTTATTCACTCAATAAATACTTACTGACCACCTACTACATGTCATGAACTATTCTTTAAAAAAAAAAAAAAAAGATTTATTTGAAAGAGAGAGAGAGAGCATTGGTGGGGGGTGGGGGGAAGGGCAGAGTGAGAGGAAGAAGCAGACTCCCTGCCAGACAGCCAGATGCAGGGTTCATCCCAGGACCCTGAAATCATGACCTGAGCCAAAGGCAGATGCTTAACTGACTGAGCCACCCAGGCACCCTGTCGTGAACTATTCTAAACACTTGGGTGTGTGTGTGTGTGTATAAGTGAACAAAATAGATGATTGTGTGCATGCACACACATACACACCAAAGAACCAACCACAGAAGTTTAAACTAACACTAGGGCAAAGCTGGCAATAAATATAAGTAAGTTATATAGTCTATTAAGAGTGATATGGTCTATAAGAAAATACAAGTATAGAAAGAAGTAGGTTGGTCAGGATAGGCCTTATTGGAAAAGTAGAATCTGAGAAGAGACTTGAAAGAGGCAAGGAGTGAGCCATGCAGTTATCTGCAGAAATGATGTTCCAGGCAGAAAAGAAAATCTGGTGTAAAGGCCCTAATATGGAAGTGCCTAGAGTGCTCAGGACTGTTGGGAGCTCAGGGTGGTTAGAGAAGAGTAAGTAAGGGGGAGTGAGGGGAGAGGAGGTAAGGATGGGGAGAAGTGGGAAAGAGTAGGAGGGTGATCACGTAGATCCCTGCAGAGAACTGGAAGGACTCGAATTTTACTCTGAGTAAGAAGGAAGCACTGCACGTGACCGGTGAGCAGAGGAATGGCATGACGTAACCGATTTTAGAAGAACTGCTCTGACTGCTGTGCTGGCAGCAGACTGGAGTGGGGCAGGGACAGAAGCAGGAATGCTGCTAGGAGGCTACTGCAGTGACCTAGGTGAGACTTCATGGCGGACCACATGGGTGGTGAGAAATGGTCACACTGTAGATGTGTAATACTTTCAAGGTACAGTCAGTAAGATTTTTCTGACGCATTGGATGTGAGTGTGAGAGAGGACTCAAGAATGTCACCAAGATTTCTGGACTAAGAAAACAGGAGAACAGAGTTTGTACTAACTCAGATGAGAAAGACCACTGGTAGAGCCAGTTTTGGGGGAAAGCCTGGGAGAACAGTTTTTCATATATTTAAAATGTCTATTGGACATTCAACCAGGTTTTTGAATATACAAGTTTGGAGCTCAAAACAGAGGTCTAGACTGGAGCTTCTGTTTGCTCTGCCTCAAACAAATCCCGCATTCCAGGCTCGCAGAGCTACACACAGGTCTCCAATGTCTTCCCCAAGTCTTTATGCGTGCATATCTCTCTCTGTTTAGAGTGTTCTTACTCCTGTCTTTTTCCACTTGGTCAAAAAAAATCTCAGGGCTCATGACATGTCACGGATCATCTATTTTATGAAACTCACATGATTATCGGTCTCCTGAATCACCCTGTTTCCTTAAGTCACTTAAGTAACTGAAATATGTAATGGCTGATCTCTTAGCACATTCAAAAGACTAAACATTTTTTTTATCTTTTGGTAAGAAAAAAAAAGCAGCCATTTCATTAACACAACAGGCCAACTTGCCTAATCTCATCATCAGAAATCTTTAGAAACCTTTAAAGAAAATTAGGACCACAAAAAAAGATCTTGGCAAGTAGCTCAATAACCAGATTTTGCATTTTGCAATTTCAGTGGCTATCTGAAGAAGGTAAGTCTTCAAAAACACACATTGTATGATCAACTTTATAGGCTAAACACAAAGAGAGAAACACCTCCTGACTGTGTTCCAAAGTTATTTTCAGTTATAAAAAATTTTCATTTTGATTATCATCCTTTTCCTTGCCCTGGGAAGCCATTTAAATGAGAAGAATTACTGGACAAGAAAAGAGTCTTTTTGTTTCCTTCCTGAGAGACACACTCTAATCTAACTGAGAAAGGAGGGAAATTAAAAAGATGATGTGACATTAGAGAGGATCCAGCTCAAGCAGCCACTTTTTTTTTTTTTAAGATTTATTAATTTTGGTGGGGGAGAGCATGTGCACATGCATGGCGGGGGAACAGGGGCAGAGAGAAAGGGAGAGAGAATCTTTAAGCAGACTCCATGCTGAATGGGGAGCCTGATGTGGAGCTCGATCGCACGACCCTGAAATTACCGTGGAAACCAAGAGCTGGATGCTTAACTAATTGTACCACTCAGGTGCCTCTCAAGCAGCCACTTCTATCTGTGAGAACACTGATATCCAGGCAGGCTACTGCTACCACCTGAACAGTGTGTTCCCCATTATGAACCCTGTATAGGTATAATCCGCTAAAATGTAAGTTCCATGAGGGCAGAGAGTTTTGCCTGTTTTGTTCACTACTCTTTCACACAGTTAAGTGCTGAGTGAATGAACAAACTTGTAATTCTGAAGTACATAGGGTTGAAATACATTCAATATAAAGTATAAAACAAGGGGTGCCTGGCTGGCTCAGTCGACAGGGCACGTGACTCTTGATCGTGGGGCTGTGAGTTCGAGCCCCACAGGTGGTGTAGAGTTTACTTAAAATAAAACATTTTTAAAAAGCCTTTCCTCAGGATTTAAATAAAGTGCTCTTTTAAAGTCATAAAATTTGGAGTATCAAGAATTTGCAATCATCAAATTAATTACAAAATGCTGACCATGTACAACAGTGGCGGAGGAGAGACCTTATGTGAAGTCTCTAACAAAGTAGTAAGTTTATAAAAAGTTCTCTGTAAATCAAGAGAAAAGGATGATATTCTAGCAACTATACTTGCTTTATACTGTAGAGTATTTTAGAAATGTTCATTATGGGAAAATTACAGCCTTTAAAAATAAAATAGTACAAATACCTTATTATAGGTCTTTAAAAAATCATGATCTATAAAGATGATTAGAAAAAGAAGTATAAAAAGTTTGACTACAGGTTTTAATAAGAGAGTAGCTTCAAACATCCCAAATAAACAGGCCAGGTTCTGAAAGTTCCCTTGCCAAAGAAACTCTTACCTGGGGTTTTTTTTTCTTTTAATTGAAGTATAATTGACATATACCATTATATTAGTTTCAAGTATACAACATAATGATTTGAAATATATATACATTGCAAAATGATCACCGTAATAAGTCTAGTTAACATCTGTCACCATATTTACAAATTTTCTTCTTGTGATGAGAACTTTTATGATCTATTCTCTTAGCAACTTTCAAATATGCAAAACAATAATATTAATTATAATCACCATGCCGTACATTATATTCCCGGGACTTATTTATTTTATAACTAGAAGTTTGTTCTTACTTAGTTTTAAAACAAAACAGCCTTTGAAGAAAACACTTGCAACATAACCACAGTTTTCATACAGTTAATAAACAATCTAATACATGCATTTCAATCCCCAAAAGGAATTATCAGGTATTATTTTAAAGTTAAAGAACACTAACCTCTTTAATCTCATGTAGTTTTCACTGGCAGCAGGTCGGCATTCAGCTCTTTGTACCACTATTCCTTCCAATGAAAGTTTATCTTGAATGGAAAAGAAAAAAAAATTAATATATTCAGAGATAACACTGATCATTTTCAAGAATTTACTTTGACATATGAGCCACAGTAATAATGATTAGAATTAAATGTAATAATAAAAATCAAGGAAACTTGTAAGTTTATAGTAGCATCATTAGTCAGAATAGAGAAAAACCTTACTCTTGGCTAGTAAAAAAATTGAGCTTGTCAAGTTTGTTTACTGGGCTGCTGCAGCCCCTTGCCAATAACAACTTTTATATACTATCTCTTTCTAAAGAGGGTGGCCTAATAGGGCATAAAGTCAAATTTCAAAAATTTGAAGGGAGTGGAGACTACATATCTTTGGCAGAGAAGTAACTTCTGAAAACCCAGCTAGTCTAACCCACTAAAATCAAAGATAATACATATCTGTATGTGTGTGTGAGGACACACACACATATGTATGCAAATAAAATACTAGGATACACTGTGACTAGAATAGCTAGTCTAGAAAATACTATAAACTGGGCAGGTCATTGTCTAGGCTCTACTGTGTACCACTTCTGCCTGCTAGTTGCTCTGACTTCTATTTTCCAGCAGATTTATTAACTTGGGTATGTCCAAATTAGAACTTTAACTGCTATGGATATTTGTCCAAACAGAAGGGCAATTTTTCCTACCATTAGTAAGAATTCTTATGGTGACCCTGACACAAAATTCAAGAGAAACCAAAAAGGTAAACAAAAGTTAGCACTTACTACATGACTACTAGGCACGAAACATTGTGGTAAAGTCACTTTACAGACCTTATTTTGATAGTACATATATTATCCCATGATGGCACCAGCTTTCCTATAGTCTGGAAATGTACAACTATGGTTAGGAAGCTATGGTTCAGTCTTAATTCCATGAGAATTCACCCAGGTTTTGAGAAGAGATTCAGGAAATCCTTTGGCTCATCAGCAATGCATTTATGACTAATCTCTTCAGGGCGAACGACTTCGTGCATTCCCCTAACATTAACTAAGTGCCTACTATGTAAAGGGCACCATTTAAGCATTTGGAATCAAAGATGAGTAAGACATGGTACTCTTTTCAAGAAGCATACAGTTTGTGTGTGTTGGGGGGGGGGATAAAGATAAACAGATAAATGGACCAAAATGTAGAGTACAAATAGTACCACACCCACATGATTTATATTAGAAAATCTTCCTAATGGTGACTGTTCTTGATTTTGTCTCTAAAGTCCAGGAGACCCCTTACTGTAGCCCCTAACTGTGAATGCATGGGTAATCCAATTGTTGAAGAGGCCCTCAATGCAACATATACAACTAATCTCAATATATGCTATCAGAGGTCTGGAAAAAGCAATGATGAGAAGCATGCCTACCTTATACCAAAATGTCAGGAAGGAAACAAAGCCATAATTATTTTATATTAAATTTAAATGTCTAAAAATAATTTCATCTTGTTAATCAATTTAGTAAGATTGAGATTAAAATTTGACTTTCCCAAATCTTATATTTGAGTTTGCCTTTCCACTGAAGCTGAAAGTTCTATCTAGAAAAATTATTGTCATAACAATAGCAAGATATGTATAAAGTATCTTAAATGCATGCGAAAGTCCTCTATTAAAACATAAATTAATCCTTTTTAAAGAACTAAACAAACTTAGAATACCATACCATCCCTGAAAATAATTTACTTATATATCCAGGTGTTTCGTTGAATACTAAAAGAGCTATCTGTTAATACCATCTGTGAATGTTTCCCCACTTATTTAAAGCAGTATCTCCTTCAGGAAGATAGGTTGAATTTAATTTTTAGTTAAAGGATTCTGCTGTCAATGTTCTCCATATAATACCTAAAAGAGTAAGAAGTTTCCAAAGCACCTGCCTATATCAACTTGGCCACTACTCTCATCACTATTCTTCAATCAAGGCCACTCTCACAAAGCAATAAAATTCACTTCTCCAAACCATAATTTCCTGTCCATGACATTCCCTTTTCAAGCCTAAAATAGCTTTCCAATGCTTCTCAAGTGAAAGAAAAGTCATAATCATCTGCAATGAATTTTCCCACTGATTGGCTGCTCTTAAATAACCCCACATCTCTGTTAGCTCATTCCCCTTCTCCTTTTAAATAAATTTTAAAAAGCCAATTTACTTATGATAAAGCCTCCTATTCAAGATTTAAAGCCTTCACACACTTTTTAAAGCCTCATCAGAAAATGTTTTCATATTCTTTCCACTAATCATGCTTCTTTTCTTCTTCAAAACGTTGCTTAAGATTTCAGGGGAAAGGTATTAAATACTGCATTATACCTTAAAGGCATCTGAAAGCACCCATTTGCACACCACTGCTGTTTATTACAGATCATATTCATTAATAGGGGAACTCTCACTTAAAAGCACTTTGTTGGCCCAGTTTAAAAGACCACAAATACTTGAAACACATCAGGAATAACAAAGATGAATAAAACATGGCTCCCATCCTTAAGGAGTACAGAGTCTAGTGCAGCCATTCAAATGATTTCTGTGACAGAGATTCTTAAAAAGTACTGAGGGCCCCCACAGAGCTTTTATGTGGGTTTGGATCTCTTGCTATTTATCATATTAGGAAATAAAACTAAGAAATGTTTAGGAAATCAGAACTGAAAAAGGCAAAAAGGCTTGGTATTATTATGAATAATAGTTTTGATTTTACAGACCCCTTGACAAGGTCTCAGGAATCCCTCTACCCAAAAGTGTCCAGATCATGTTTTGAGAGCTGCTGGTCTAGTAGGAAGCTATGACAGGTATATAAATCATTTTAATACACTAGAATCACTTTTAATAGACCTCTGCTTACCCCACTTCTAGATTACCAATGCTCTCAAGTCCCCTCTTTTAAATATAGTGACAGATGCCCATAGCTTGCCCATAGTGGGTAGTTAGGTTCATCTCTAGTACTCCCACACACTTCTGCTCTAACTATATTAGAACTTGTTTATGCTAGTTTTACTGTTAGTAATTATGCAATTTGATTATATATTATATAATCCCATTAATTATGAGTACCAGGGAAGGAGATGTTTCTATGAAAACCAGGTTTAATGCTTTGGCAAGACTTAATATAAAAGTAAGTTGCTAAAAAAAAAAACTGTCAAAGTAGGTACTGGAGAGATAACATGAGACTAGAAGAGAAACATAAAAGTCTAGAAGGATTCTGCATTCGTGTTGTTTCCGTGTCTAAATTCTTGCTCCTTTCTAAGAAGCCAAAATTGTAAATCTAGATTATGGGTTGAATTTTCTCAAGAAAGAGAAAGCAGATGCTCAATCAGCATATTATACTGAAATCAAAGGCCTTATCCTACATGTACACTGGTAGCTAAATGTACATCTTAACTCTTAAGGTAAAATGTTTAAGGCAGTAGGAATGCATATTAATATCATTTTATGATTCTCTACTTTGAATCTACCTGACAGACTACTGGTCCTTCCCTATGGGCTGTGGGACTCCACTGCACAAAGAAAAAATTTTTAAGGGTTATAAGACAGACACACAGGTGAGGCAGAAGGACACTGAAGGTGGTGGGAACAGAGTGAACAATAGCTTTTGTCTCCTCCCTCTTTCTCTCTGTGTGTTTATCCCTCTCTCTGAATTTCAAACTAAGGGACCCACACCAGAATTGGATTCTGGGAATTATTCCAGAATCTTTTCTAAATTTTCTCTCCCCTCCACCCCCGCCTTTTTTTTTGCTAGATCCATTTACTTACTGGTTTCTGTTACTTGTAACCAAAAGAATCTTAATGAGTATGAACACACACCATTGGTAATAGTATTTTATTTATCTATACCCTACCCCCTACTTTCAGAAAAAAATTGAGAGAAAATTTTAAAGGGCAAGTATACAAAACACATACCATAAAAAAAGAGTTTCTAGTTCTGATTCTGTCTCTAAATAGTGATAGCATTTTGGCGAGTCTACTTCATATCTCTCAGCATTGGCATCTACATAATGAAGTTACTGGGATATCTCAGATCTAGTTCCAATTCTTTCACTTAAAAATCTGGCCTTCTCTTCCAACTGGAGATGTTTTATCATTTCATTAGTGTTTACTTTGCACTTATATTTTCTAAAAGACTTAGATATAATTAAATTTTCTTTGAAGAGAAATTAGAAACTGTTTCTGGGAACAACAACAACAAAATGTCGAGAAACTTCTGCTCTAAGCTAGACCTTCCTGCTCTTTATCTCAACTGAGATAGACTATGTTGAAGAAGTCAAGAAAAATAACAGGCACTTTTTACAAATTTAAGGGCATGCTTAGTTGAAAACAAGTTATACTAATAAACAAGCAGGGAGGGTATTTATCAGCATTGGCATGTAATTAATGATAGCAGGTATGTTAGGCATCAGGAAATTATAGGCATTCATTTCCACAAGGCCAATCTGGATCCAGTTCAATGTGGAGGGCTTTAAGAACACTTCCAACTCCAGTTAAAACACAGATAAGTGGGCTAGGACCAAGATTTTGGACTGTTCCTTATGACTTTTGAAGCTACTTTCTTGGTTCTTATTTATATCACATCTGTGTCTATCGTCTGGAAAATGACTGAAGAAAAAATATTTCCACAGAGCAGGTGAATTTAAAAGGTAAACCATTTTTAATATTCCTACTAGTTTCCAATCTTTTCATTTAAGATTTTAAATTCATGGAAGTTTTTTTGCCTGTCCTTCACAGGCAAGTAAGGCCTATCAATATAAACTACTTGGCATCTTAACAAACCAGTTAGGCAAACTTGCAATCTCTTTATTATTAAGAAGGTGATCCTTATTCTATTCAAATTTGTGAATTGATGTTCTAATCTCCATTTAACCTTCAAAAATTTTAGGAATAAAAGATCATGTTCAGATTTCAGTAAGACTACAGAGTTAGGATTTGGTTATCTACCTCAAAAGTAACAAATGAGCAATCATATAAATATTCTCCAAAGTTATCTCTTTATGTAATATGTTTTCATATAATAATTCAAATTACAAATATGCCTAATACACTGGAAGTTCCCAATTCTAACCAAATACTGAAACCATATTTTGAGGACTAGACCTAAGATTTAGAAAACATCTCAACTTCCTCACTCATAGTACTACTCAACTGTTCACCTATGGACTAGACGAAAGAAGGCTGTATTACATTCCTATACAAGGGACACTGTAATGCTGATAAAAAAGTATCTGTGAATGACAAGAGTGGTTGCCCAGGAGTAGAAAGAAAACTGGTTGGCTAAAGTACAAAATCAAAGATGAAGGCCTTGGGGCACCTGGGTGGCTCAGTCAGTTAAGCCTATCTGACTCTTGATTTCGGCTCAGGTTATGATCTCAGGGTCATGAGATTGAGCGGCATCAGGCTCCGTGCTCAGCGGGAAGTCTGCTTGAGATTTTCTCTTGCCCTCTACCCCTCCCTGCCACCCCCACTCTCTCTTTCTCTCTCAAATGATAAATAAATAAATCTTTAAAAAAAAAAAGATGGAGGCCTTAAAGGCACAAAGGAATCTGGACCGTTCTATCAGTCTACAGAAGCCATAACAGACTTAATTAAAGAAATAACTTAGTGAATGAGCTTAAGAACAAATATTTTTGTTTTAATGTTTACAAAGCAAGTCCACAAGTTATTTATTGCTCCTCCCATACCTCAGATTACAGTGTCCTTTACGATTGTTACATCATGTATATAATTAGCCAATATAAAAACCTCTTCAATACAGATGTGGGCATGACATTTTAATGTAAAAACAGACATAACCCCTAATCTCAAAGTTGCTTTCAAGAATAAGGGGCTGGATAAAACCTGGAAATAAAATACAGCTTTATAAAAAACATGAAATAATGCTGTGTTGTAATAATGGAAAAGGGCAGGAAAATCCTAATACCATAACATTTTATTTTAGTTAGACTTTCATCAAAGGGTGCAATCCAGCTTTGGCTGCTGCACTTGAAATTAGGGATAATTTAAAAACAATAGCAAAAGTGATTAAATGGATAAGAAAAACAAATCCTTCCAGGAAAGATTAAGTCTCCAAGAGAACAGACTTTCACTATAATGCTCTATTATTAAATAGTGCCAAACACTGTACTGGTTAAGATGAGTGATACCAAGAAAGAAAAATACAGACCCTTGCACTTAGAAAGACTGCAATATATGGTTGAGGGATACAATATTAATGAAATACTTATAGACAATCCAATGGCACATATTTTTAAATCAACTAATATGATTCAAGTTTCATTAATTTCAGCTTCAATAACTCCTGTTCTCTTCACTATGTTTAATTGGTAACAGTAGTGATGCCATACACTAGTTTAGTTCTTTATGAATTTCAAGATACTTTGTTAAGTATCCTCACAACTACAGGGTAGAAATTATGTCCCCACCACTAAGAACTCCTCTGAGATAAGTTCCCTTTCCTGAACTCATTGATTTCCTTAATATGGTGGTTCTTCAACTCTGCTTGATCATTAGAATCACCTGGGGAGCTTTTTAAAAACTACTGGGCCCAAAGCCAGAGATTCTATTCTAACTGGCTTGTGAGGAGGGCAAGAGATGGTGATGTTTTTATGTCAGTAGATAATTCTAATATGCAGTAGCCAGAGTTTAAAACTGCTGCCCTAATATTGTTCCTCACCTCCAGGCCCTCTTTCTTCCTCTCCCTGCATCTCTATTATAATTTTATTTTCTGGTGGTATGAAGATAGTAGAGCTCACAGAACTGCTCAAATATTTCATCAACTCTAAGACAGCAACAGCTATAATATACATTATTTTATATGTCACTAAAACAAACCACTGCCATGATTTTAAGACATAAGATTTTAGAAATGTTAGGGTGCCTGGGTGGCTCAGTCGTTAAGCGTCTGCCTTCAGCTCAGGTCATGATCCCAGGGTCCTGGGATCGAGTCCCACCTCGGGCTCCCTGCTCGGCAGGAAGCCTGCTTTTCCTTCTCCTACTCCCCCCGCTTGTGTTTCTGCTCTCACTATCTTTCTCTCTGTCAAATAAATAAATAAAATCTTAAAAAAAAAAAAGATTTTAGAAATGTTAGATGGGAAAAAATGTGCAACATGGAAGACTTCTCCATCCCTAATTTACAATCACTGTACTCTCTAAGAAACTGCATTTGCTCGTACGAACCATCATATCCTGTCCTACTGTTCAGGCCCCCGTCTCTTTCCTCCACACCATCTCACCAATAAAGACACAAGAGGATCTAAAGAAAAAAGGAAAAAAAAAGGAATGGTGACTGGTAGGGGACAGCATTTAGGAACAGAGATTTTTTTGGTCACGGATTTCTTTTCTTTTTTTTACAGATTTGTTCATTTGAGAGAGAGTGTGTACAAGCAAGGGGAAAAGGTAGAGAGAGAGGGACAGAATCTTCAGCAGACTCCCCACTGAGCGGGGACCCTGACAGGGGGCTCCATCCCACAACCCTGAGATCATGACCTGAGCCAAAATCAAGAGTTGAACGCTTAGCCCACTGAGCCACCCAGGCACCCCTGGTCACTGATTTCATAAAATATTACCTTTACAAGTTTTCAAAGTCATGTCCCTCATTTTGAGATTGTAGACAGTGGTTATTAACATTTTAAAAAATATCTTCTTCCCAAAGAGAAGGCAAAATTCCATTTTGCCAAACAGCACTATAAAAATGAGTTCTATACAATAATATAATTTCAATGTTCATTTGATGGCTCATGAAAATGCTTTTTGCTCATCTGGTTACAAAAGAATTTTCCAGTGAATAATAATGCATAGGCTACACTTGAAAAAAGAGAAAATTCATTTTAAAAAACTTAAATGACTTCTGCTTATGCAATTATAAAACACTGCTTTCCCTGAAACACTCATCTCTCAAAGTATATTTAAAATATAAATTAATAGGATTTGTAAGTTGTTTTCAAAGTCATCTCTGTAAATTAATGAAAAGCAAAGAAATGTGGGATGGAATTTTGCTTGAAGTTCTCATTTATTCTGTCATTTTTATTTGTGCTCCTTTTAATACATAGTTTTTATTCTTTTCTATACTCACAAATGAGGCTTAAAGGTTTGCCAATATAGCAAAGATTCCTGGGCTTCTCTGAAGACTCAGTTCAGCACTACAAAACATTCACAAACATATTTACCTGACTAGAATTACCTATCCACATCACCTTCCTATCAGAGGTTATATCCAATGATTCCTAGGGGGAGTCATGCACCCTGCATAGTTGGTTAGATACTGTGGCCAATCAGCTCCATAAGGCAGGGGAGGCAGCACTTGTATTAGTACAATCCCAGTACCAGACAACATCTAATGCAGATGATTTTGTATTTCGAAACTAAACTAAACTTTTGGCATTCAAACAGAATTAGATTAACATGGAAAAATCCTTGATTCTTAAAATGTTAATACATTACATTGTAGTTTATTTTTATTTTCAATTAATTTTTATTTTTTAACACAGAGGCTAAAGTAAAAGTCATAGCTGAATATCGAAACAAATGTTTCTCATATTAAATGCTATTAACAGAAGACTATGAAAAAGAGGTAAGCCACACATTAAAAAAGAGAAACTTAGCTTGTGAAAGCCACAGTTCAAAGCAAGGAGGAATCAGAGGACATAAAAGTAAGATGGCCAAGGGTTAACCAGATTTGGGAACATGAACAGATTAAGCTATCATCATGGAGTCAGGTAGAGGTGGGCATCATATTCAAGTGAGAAAGAAAGACCCAGATCAATAAGCTTGAAAAAATGTGGCAAAGTCCAGGACACAGAGTCCCAGATTTAAGTAAAAAATGACAGCAGCTGCACTAGCTGTAGTTGCTTTTACTTTCTTTCTAAGGTAATAGGAACTAATCTTTTTTAAAAGATAGGCAGAACACATGGAGGTAAAATCAACCAAAAAGATCTGGTATAGGTGGAGACTGTAGAGGCAGAAGCACAATGTTCCTATTTTATTTTATTTTTTTAAGATTTTCTTTATTTATTTGAGAGAGTGAGTGAGAGAAGGGTGTGTGGAGAACACGAGTTGGGGGAGGGGCAGAGGGAGAGGGAGAAGCAGACTCCCTGCAGAGCAGGGAGCCCAAGGTGGGGCTCCATCCCAGGACCCTGGGATCATGACCTGAGCCAAAGGCAGACGCTTAACTGACTGAGCCACCCAGGTGTCCCCAATGTTCTTATTTTAAAGGCAGCTCCTAAGACCAACCCTTTTCCTTAAAAAGGAATGTTTGAATTTCATAGAGGAGTGATATGTTGAGCTTAGAGGGGGATCATCAAATCTTGTATCTTCCAACCAAGAGAGATTACCTTCTTGGTGAGGTTCTACTTCCTTCCACGGCATATAAATGGAGCAAGCATATATTATGATGACATCCTGTGTCAATCATGGCAATGACAATGACCTCATTTTCCATCAGGAGCTGGTAGATAAGATGGAAACTCCTCCCACTGGCCTGGAGTAAGTTCTGCCTAATGCAGGTAGTGGAGGATTTAGCATCATCATATTAGTGGAAGATTTTGCTAGAATTTGATTAGGCACTGGCCCTAACTAATGGATTGACTTATACCAAGAACGTAACAATGGTACTGTTCAAATCCTCAAAGTTGGCTAAAGGGCTCTTTTATTTGTGTGATTATAGATGTTTAAGATAAAGGTGCTCTAATTCTAATAAAGGTCTAGGATGCTGAGTGAAAACAGGGCCCCCCTACTCTTAAAAAACAAAAAAACAAAAAAACCTTCTGTCTGCAAAGGAGACGCAATCCTCAAGTCCAGCGGTCAAGTGGATCTAAGTGAGCTAATCTTTGACATGTGGGTTAAGCCTTTTTTTTAAAAAAAGATTTTATTCATTTGAGACAGAGAGAGCAAGCATAAGCAGGGGAGAGGCAGAGGGCGAGGGAGAAGCAGGTTCCCTGCCGAGCCAGGAGCCAGACATGGGGCTCGATCCCAGGACCCCGGGATCATGACCTGAGCCGAAGGCAGATGCTTAACCATCTGAGCCACCCAGGCGCCCCTGGGTTAAGCCTTTTGCTGAAACTGTTGAACTGATTAACTGCAGTTTATATCTGCAGCAATGTGGAGAAAGATGATCACACCACGTTTTCCCTGGCATAGGTACTAAAGCACGATTTTTATAGTCTTAGGGCTATGTGGACCTGACTGACAATGTCCAGGACAAGCTTTCCCCACCCTCCACCCACCCAAGCAGGCAAATACAAACTTAGAATAGAATAGAATAAAGAAACAACATGGCTTTCTTGTAAGGGTCAGGTGTACCACAATAGGCAGCAGTGATAACAAGCCCCTGCCACTTCTGTAAGATGCAATCATGTTACTTTAAAGGGGATGATGTGGAGTAACGGGGATAAAGTGAGGCCTACCGGGAGCCATTCTTCTTTTTCTAAGACTGCAAGTTGGGGGCAGCAGTACACAAAAGAAAAGTGCGATGGATTCCTATCAACTTCTAGTCAGGCACTAAGACAAAGCCTCTGTTACACTCTTGTTGCCTGGCCATGGGGGTGGCAAACAAATCATACATGTCAGGTGTGCAGAAGCCAAGAACACCAGAGTGAAGTCGAGTGAGAAACAAGGGTCAGGGGCACACACGGGTGGTTCAGAGTCTGTCAAGGCAAGCCAGCAGAAACAAAGAATAAAAATCAGGGAGCAGAAGCCAGAAGTGAGTTAGCAAGTGTAAGGCAGCCCTGGACTGATGACTGTAGAGGCAGCAGTCCAACCTGCAGCAGCCCTGCCTCACCTTCCCATCCTGGGAAAGCCCATCTTCTGGCAGCACTAGCTTTATTTCCCCATGACGGCTTCTACAAACGGGCCAAAGAGGACGTAAGGAAGGCCTAGTATTACATGGTATTCTACTACATCACTTGATTTAAACACACAAAACCTGGGTTCCATCACTATACTAGTTATGTTCTATTGATTCTGATGTTCATAAAGTTCATTTAAAGAGGACTAGGTCTATCATTGAAATTATTATGCCTTTGTTGATTCTGCTTATAACATGGTGCAGTGACTATAAACATATGAACCCCATGCACTTCCAAAGTTGTACCAAAAAAATATATTCAATATTTCTTAAGTCTGATCCATAGAAAAAGACTTGAATCCAAAACAACACAATCAACACACACATGAAACTGTTAGAATATGGGGCTCCTGGGTGGCTCAGTGGGTTAAGTGTCTGCCTTTGGCTCAGGTCATGATCCTTTCGGGCTCTTTGCTCAGTGGGGAGCCTGCTTCTCCCTCTCCCTCTGCCTGCCGCTCCCCTTGCTTGTGCTTGCTCTCTGATGAATAAAACAAAATCTTAAAAAAAGAGAAACCGAATATAAGAGTAAACTCTTCTTAAAAGATGCAGGACTGAGAGGAAGGTTTAGTTCAAGTGCTGGCTTACCATTAACAAGCTGTAAAGTTCTAGATAAAACACTAAATAAAAACTCTCTAGAGTGTAATTTTATTTTTGGTAAAATGAAGAGGTTGAATTTTATGGTTTCTAAGCAAAAACTCAGCTCTAAAAATGTTTATGCATTAGATTTCTAGTTTAATTTCAATGGACTTTTGATAATCTCAATGATCAAGATATTACCTGCTATAATTAAGGATATCATTTTTTATATCTGAAGAAAATCTAACATTGTTTAGAGAAAATACAAGGTAATAAGCATTTTTAGAAGACTCTGCTCCAATATTTCCACCAACATACAGCTGAATAATTTAAAAATACCTTTAATGTAATAGAAGTCAATTTAATATTAAATCTAATTTAATTCTGATAATAATGTAGTTCCTCAGAATAATTTAGCAGATAGACCAGTCAAATAATAGTGTACAGGGGAAAATGTTCACATTTCTTACCACTGGGCCTTTAAACTCTAGAAATAAAAGCTCAGATCTCTAAAATGCTTTGGAAGGCAAGTTACAAGGGAAGGAGGAAAGAAAAAAAAAAAAAAGAAAGAAATGGGAAAAACACCAGACTCAACACTGTTCCAGTTCCCAAGTTAAAAAAAAAAAAAAAAAAAAAGCTGTCTTTGGCCCTTTCTCTTGCCTTTTGTGAAGACTGGGCGGGGAAGGGAGGGGAGAGACCAACAATAACGAAAAAAAAAAAAAACAGTGAAATTTACCATGACACTGTTTTATAGAAGGTATTCTGAATCTTTTATCTTCTGAAACACATGCACGTGTGTGAAAGCACGCACGCACGCACACATGCACGTGCACACGCGTACACACGCAGTTACAGTATTTCCTACAGCAGCCCAAGTCTTTGTTCAGCACTGGAGCAGCTTTAGGGCAAAAGAAGCTTATGAATTTTCCATAGGAAATCTTAACCAAAAAGAAATGTAAATGATTACTGCAAAGCCTATATATTTGATGTTTTCCCTTTAGGGTAATAAATAAATAAATTAACTAATTAATTAACACATTAATTAACTGACTCTTCTGTTAAAGGGCTTTAAGAAAATTTCTTCTCACATGCTAAAAATCCCCAAATCAGAATTACATGCAAATTCAATTAAATTCAAGTGCAATATCACAAATAACAGGTTTAAATATTCTCATTTGGGTCTCTAAAATGACTACACCACTGTGAAATATGTGACTTTTTATAGGAGAAAAGATTCTATACACCTACTTCCTTTCTCTTTAGATTTCCTGTTTATGATTTACTTTAAAAGATGTTACTAATTCAATATACATTACTCTCCAAAAGTTAACAATATTATTCAATATTAACCTTGCCTGATTGAGCAATAACTTTAAAGACATTTAGAAATGGAAACACACTCAAACTCAGCTGGAGAATTAAATGTTTGTAATTGCTTAACTGCTAAGAGGAAATTCAATTTATTCTGAGTAACTTTTATTATTTCAAAGAATATACATGAAAATCTTTAAACAACAAATTCCTTCCCCCATACAGTTAAATGCAAATTATCTTTTTTTTTCCCCCTGTCTTACTCCAGAAAGCTCCCGCACACGTAGCTGATACGCCACCTACTGCAAAACCGAGCTGACAGCGCAGGCGGCGCTGCCCGCATTTCCATTCCATCACCAGGCTGGGGCTGAATAAAGGCGTGCTTGTGTGGTAGTGTTTCTTTTTTAAAAATCTCAAAGCCAAGAAGAACAGGCTGAAATAGCATTTTCAAAAATGGAGCGTAAAATAAACAGAAGAGAAAAAGAAAAGGAGTATGAAGGGAAACACAACAGCTTGGAAGATGCTGACCGAGGAAAGAACTGCAAATCCACACTGATGACCCTCAACGTTGGTGGATATTTATACATTACTCAAAAACAAACACTGACCAAGTACCCAGACACTTTCCTTGAAGGTATAGTAAATGGAAAAATCCTCTGCCCGTTTGATGCTGATGGTCATTATTTCATAGACAGGGATGGACTCCTCTTCAGGCATGTCCTAAACTTCCTACGAAATGGAGAACTTCTACTGCCCGAAGGGTTTCGAGAAAATCAACTTCTTGCACAAGAAGCAGAATTCTTTCAGCTCAAGGGACTGGCGGAGGAAGTGAAATCCAGGTGGGAAAAAGAACAGCTAACACCCAGAGAGACTACTTTCTTGGAAATAACAGATAACCACGATCGCTCACAAGGACTGAGAATTTTCTGTAATGCTCCTGATTTCATATCAAAAATCAAATCTCGCATTGTTCTGGTGTCCAAAAGCAGGCTGGATGGATTTCCAGAGGAGTTTTCAATATCATCAAATATCATTCAATTTAAATACTTCATAAAGTCTGAAAATGGCACTCGACTTGTACTAAAGGAAGACAACACCTTTGTCTGTACCCTGGAAACTCTTAAGTTTGAGGCTATAATGATGGCCTTAAAGTGTGGTTTTAGACTGCTGACCAGCCTGGATTGTTCCAAAGGGTCAATTGTTCACAGCGATGCACTTCATTTTATCAAGTAATTACCTGTGTCATGAACAAAGGCAACAAGCATGCAGCCAGCAAGCTTCGGAAAACCACAGCATCAAAGGCATCCCGAATAACGTGTGCCGGGCCAGCTCTGTACTCAGAGCCCTGCTGCTAATCAATTACTGTGAGCTAACGGTATGTAAATTCTATCACTAAAGATGTCCTTCTCAAGGGTGTTCCTGCTGATCAGACTCTTATAATGAAAACAATAATGTTCTACATATTGTAAATAAAGACTGAATGCTTTGCTATTTGTTTATTTCTCCTGAAGCTGTCTTTCAATCAGAATGTCTTGGGTACTTGCACAATGAACAAGCATGTACATTATCTATGATTCATTTAAGTAAATGGTAATAAAATATGTTAAGGGGCTATAAGATTTAAAATCTTTTCTATAAAACTACAAAGAAACTGAACTGGTAAAAATTAACTACTGAGAGCAAAAGAAATGTGCAGATGTACTAAGAGCTATAGTGAAACCAAATGTAATTGTAAGAAGGTATTAAAGTTATTGATTTAATTTTAATGGCAGGCACCAAAAGCTTATTCATAGTTCCTGTATTTCATACTAGAATTATAGCTGAATTGACATATTGCTGAACATTCCTAGAAAACTGCGTAATGACAATAAAAAATAAATAAAAGCACTACTAGCTTCTTTGCTTGTATTAATAGTTACAATAAAAAGTTACATGTATCACTTTCAAAACAAAGAGTACCACTTGATGATTTCACACAGTACTATGCATTGATGTAGTCAACTGGCAGGCTACAGTAACCCTCGCTGGTCTTGCAAGTGACAAAAATCAGTAAATTCATTTCTTTGCAGGCTGAGCTCCAACACAGCATGGATAACTTAGCCTTAACAGCTTATGTGGTATCAAAATAATAAAGGAGTTCATTTTCAGAACCATCCTATGAATCTATTTTTCAAGCTCAAAAATATTAAATGAGCATCACTAAACATTATTCTTATGAAAGAACTTTATTCTTTTCAATACCTATTTTGATGCAAATCTCAAACTCACTGAGTTGTGTTAATTTCTTTAACCTCATGCTAAATAGGAAGTTGTAATTGTTTTATTTTGGCTTCTCAATGAAATAATGCAGAAACTTAGCTCTAAATGTGAGTGCATTTCTTCCCTCCCAAAGAGCAGCTAAATAATTTCTACACCTCTCATTTTCTTTAGCTTCTAAGAATAAATTATATCTTAAATTTGCTCCTTTAAAATCTAACCATTAAAACAGGTAACTAAATCTTAATCTTAATAAATTTAAATCCTAACTGAGGTTACATAAATTAGCATATATGCCAAAAGTTTGCTTACACATTAAAAACTTAGAATAAATTAGCAGCAAAGCTAATATTCATTCTCAGAACTCTGACTTCCACTTACAAAATCAAAGGTAATGCAAAAGTTGGCTGCACATACTAAAGGAAATATTTTAAAATCTATTATACAAAGAAGTCCTTTAAAAAATCCACATTAAAAAAAAAACAAACAAACCAAAATTCCATATTAACCACACAATCTTCTTTTATGTATAACGGGAAAAATGTTTCTAATAAAACATCAAATTATCTCTTATGTGCTTTAACATGGCTTAATCAGGCTTTAAAGGAACTATGAAAATGGAAAAATATAGTAAAATCTACTTCAGAACAGTTCACTGTAACTGAACTGTTTACATACCTCTCCAGCTTGTGAGTTGACTTTTCCTTGGCATTTGGACTTTGGTAATGAAAAAAATGAGAATGATTTAATGTCAAAGCAAGATTTTCTCTAACAAGATTTCATTACAGATAATGAAAATAGCCCTGACATATCTTTTTACAGGAGATATCACTGAACAAATCTCCTTAGAGGTAGTGTAAGTTTTTGCATGAATTCACAAAAAGAATTTAACTGTCGTAACAAATTATTACTGATGGAAACTACTACTTAAAGAAATCTGTCATTCATTTTAATGCATGTCTCTAAAAGAAATCATAGCTGGATGCATTTAACTCATCCTCACACTCTTGATAGATCATAATATTCTAAAACAATTTAATAATCTAGAAGGATATTTGACTAGATTAATTACTCCTGTATAACTCTTTATACATGTACCTTTTTAAATTCAGTTAGTTGCATTTGGACTTACATAGCCAAGTGCATAAATACTATATTGTTAAGTATACAGAAAATATCATTTTCAATTTACCCATTTCTTAAAATATTTAGAAATACTTTCCATTAAAAAAGACTCAAGAAATCATACAAAATGCCAACCATAAGTCAGAGTGATGTTGTCATATTTTTCTTTGCAGTCAATGAAGAATTTCTTCCTTAAAATTCTTCTCACAGAAATTCTCATTATTCTCATTGCTTTACAGAATAAATCACAAAGTGACTCTTAATCTTCTTTTTCAAAAGAAAAGTAATAAAAAAATAGTTTACTTGCCACAAGCCAAACATACACACTCTTGTATTTGGAATTATCCCATGCAATGCCTCTAGCACTGTCTTTAAAATACGAAAAATAAAAAAAATAAAATACGAAAAATAAAAATATAGTGTACTATATTTCTAAAATGTATATGGCTGTGTGCAGAGCAAATCAAACACTTACTGAGACTTTGCAAGTAAGAAAAGATGACTACCATCCCAGACTGAAGCTAATAATACTAATGAAGCTTGTTATTTTTTAAAAGAAATTTCTTCATAGTTCAATCGCTATTTTAAAGAGGATATTAAAAAGTAACGCTTATTGTTTCATTACGTGCCTGATACCAACACTACGAACCTACGTGATCTCAATTAATCCTCACAATGACCCTAAGAAAGGTGCTATAATTCTTTCCTTCTTTCAGGTGAAGAAACAGAGACTTACGAGGGCTAAGAACCTAAGGTCATACAGTTATTAAGAGGTAAAAGTGGAACCAAGACTTGAAACCCAGGTATACTAGCTCCAGAGCCAGCAGGAACTGTGTCTGCTTTTGCCAGCCACTGACACTCTAACACTTGGAACCTGGCGTAAAACAGGCGTTCATGAAGTATGTGCTGAATACAGAGGGCCAAAACCCAGGTCTGCCTCACTTGATAAAATCTCACAACGCAGGTACTCGTAAATGTTGAGTGACAAACTGAACTATGGGAAAGCAAATAATATTTTTAATGTCATGTTGGGTCATTTAAAGAACATGAGATGAATCATCTCACAAGAGTAAAGGATATCCCAAATTTGTCTATTAGTAAATCTAGATTTTCATCAAGTTTGCGGAAAAGGAGGTTAACTTTTTAGGACTTGTACAGTCCGCAGAATGGACATATTATGAAGAAAAAATACGGCACACATGAGCACTGGAGTCAGACCTGGATTCAAATCCAATTAACCTCCACTAACCTGCTTACATGATGTAAGCAAGATTCTTAACTTCTTTGAACTTCAACATCCTCATAACAAAATGGAGATAATGATTAGTTGACACACCTTTTATAAGACTTAAATGAAATTCTAAATTATACATAAAGTGCCTCACCCACTATAGACTTTCAATAAGCACTGGTTATTATCTTATCCAGTATAAAGATATCTTCATGACATAACCATGAATACCATGCACAAAAAGGCACATTTACATTAATTAGGCTTTCAACTCAGACACGAACAGAATGCAGAACTTTTAACAAATGCACGCTTAATACTTTGATGAATACTATAAATACAAGAATACACTTTAGATTGCTACAGGCCAACACAGTTTTCATTTGTATTGGTTTAAAAATACATATGGTGAGTTTCCTGGGACTTTTATATTCTATCTTCATTTATAAAATCCTCAAGAACAAAATAATCATTGCAGCTGTTTCATCAGCAGTATAAAACCAGTCAGCAGTAATATATGTGATAACACAATCTTAGAGATACTCCTATCTAATAAATTCTGGTTAAATGTCTTGAACTGCAATGATGTCAGTCAAGGTTAAAATTAGAGCATCTGAATCATAATTATCCTTCCTAATAAAGCAGAGATGTAACACGGACTATCCAAAACAGCATGTAACTTAGAAATTATTTGTATTTAGCTCTGAAATATATATGGCTACTTCCTCAGCAGACTGGTCTTCCTAATCGTATTTTGCTTAAGCTAATACTAAAATTAATTTGCTTCTGTTAACAAGCACCAAGGGAGTGGTGATAAAGGAAAGTGTGCTGGGCAGAGGAAAACATCTAGGATGAAATTTTAAATTTACCTAAAATAATTTATGAAAAGGTGACGGTGTTCCTACTTCTTGATCAAAACACGCAATGGTTCAAGAGTTTCTCTCAAACAAAAATCACTGATATAAATCTTATAAGCTGCTATAAATGACCTCCATTTAATTAAAAATTTCCAACAATGCAAAAAAAAAAATACAATGTTAACGATATTGTATATAAAATGTGGAACCTCTAGCTTTATTTAGATCACTATTTCAGAAAAAAATACTGAATTGGATATGAAAGAGTGAGGCAATCATAATGCACTTCTTTATTACAGGTCTTAAAAAACTGTTCCCTACCATAAAGTATAACAGTCAACCAAATAGCACAACAGGTTTTCCCAAACCCAAGATTCCAGAGTATTTAGGTACATTTAAAAGCAACATTTAGTAGTTTGGTTTTTGTTTTTTGAGTTTTTTAAAAATCTAGTTAACTTTGGAAAATTCCTTTTTGAAGACAGGCCCAACTTTTCAAAAAGCAATTTTGATTACTGTCCTCTAAGATGTTTAGACATATTTCTACATCATTAAAGTGTAAAACCGAACAAGTCTGGTTTCTTCCTAATTCCACTCCACTAATTCTGCCTTGTAATAACAGATGTTTGTAACTAATTTCTAAGGTTAAGAATTATTGAATGATACTAACTTTAATTTCAGTGGTTTCTTGAATTTAATAACCTGACTTTATGCAGTTGCATAAAAAACTAGACCATTTAGCATTTACTTTAGGCATATCATTTGATGAACTGTTATTTTTATTTATATATTTATATATTTATTTATTTTATTTTATTTTTAAGTAATCTCTACACCCAACGTGGAGCTCAAATTTACAACCCTGAGATCAAGAGTCACGTGCTCTTCTGACTGAGCCAGCCAGGTGCCCCATTACTTGTTTTTTTAAGAACATTAAAAATAAGTATGAATGCAGATACCTATGATCCTATAACCTAACAAAAAAAAATTTTTTTAAATAGGCTCCACACCCAGTGTGGAGCCCAACGAGGGGCTTGAACTCACAACCCTGAGATCAAGACCAGAGCTGAGATCAAGAGTTGGATGCTTAACCAAGTGAGCCACTCAGGCACCCCCTTAAAGAACTATTTTGATTTTTATGTATTTTTTCTATCCGTGTGCATGCATATATATATATATATATATTTTTTTTTTTTTAAGATTTATTTATTTATTTGAGGGAGAGAGAGAGAGCGCACGCACACATGTGAGCAGGGCAGAGGGAGAGAGAGAGAATCTCAAACAAACTCCCCATGGAGCATAGAGCCCCACCCAGAGCTCAATCTCACGACCCTGACATCATGACCTGAGCCGAAATCAAGAGTCAGACACTTAACCAACTGAGCCACGTAGGTGCCCCATATCCATGAATATTTTTATAGAAACCCCTACAGAAAGAAAAAGGAAAGACTATATATAGCTATGTGCAGGAATAATTTATTAATAAGGGTTGGGTGACTACTGGAGAGAAACACCAAACAAAGAATCTAAAAGTCACAGGTGATTAATTTATAAAACAACAAAACCAAAATATACAACCACAGGCATTTATGATACATATATGTTTACTTGTTAAACGCAGCCTTGAAAATGGGCAAGATAATGTTGAAGGATGGTTAGCAGCTCCCCTCATTAGAGTAGGCCAAGACTTGGCTTAAGATACCGGAAGGCGCCGAAGTTAACCAAAAGGGAATCCAGCCAGTCTGGTGAGTTTGCTGCAAGAAAAACCTAGGATAGAGAATCCATTTCTGAGACATGTTGAGCCACAACCACAGAAAGGAAAGGAGGTGACTGATAGGTCAGGGAGTAAGTCTAACCAGGAAAGAAACCTCTGTGAGCCAAGGAGATTTTCCTCATTCAGGTACAGAATAATTACTGAATAATTCAGAAGAATAGCTAGCTCCCTGGGAATAACCACCAAACTGATTGCTAAAAATGAACTAAAAATTCTTCCTTGGGAACATCTAAGAAAAAGTAGAATATCTTTAAACAACTGGGGGGGGGGTTGGGAGGTGGAGAGGGTATTTATATAAAGTAAGCAAAGGAACAACTTCACAAATTTCTGAGTAAAGTCAACTTTTGTACTATACCCTCCACCCCCACTTAGGGGGTAGAGGAGGAGTAAGAGGGTGGACAGAGAAAAGCATAATTCTCTTCTGCTTCCCAGTAGTATCAAACAATTAAAAAAAATACTTAGGATTAAAAAGCTTCTTGTATGCTCTGTTTTAGAGTCTTGAGAGGAAGTGAAGTAAAAAAACTGGGAAGGAGAAACACAGTCTAAAAAACTGAACTGGTGGAAGCCGGCAGACCAACATGGCCAATTTCTTAGGAGCAGTAAGGCATGAATGAAGCGTTACATAAGAAGCTATCTCCAGACAGGGGCCTGAGGCTTTAACCAGCAGGGCAGCCATTTATTCCCTAAGGAGCTAGTATTCTTATCTTCAGTTTTCCAAATTAATAAACTTGTGGTAAACTACTCAAATAATTAGACACTTCCCCAAGAACGTGTCAACAGAAGGATCAAGAAGAGCAACTGCTGGCTTTTTTTTACACTGAAAATACTAGAGCACTGATGCTAAAGCTCACATACTTTTTCTTAAAAAATCAGATAAAAAGTGACCCAAAGGCCAAAAGTGGTGCATTTCTGTTCAGGTCATACAACATGATCTGTTGATCTTTAAAGAGCAACACCCACTCACCCACATATTAATAGATTTTATATTTACTTCTAACTACATAGAGTTTTTGTATTATACAGCTTTAAAAGATAAAATATGAAGTTATTGTTGCTTAATACCTTATTTTACATAGCTATCTGAGAGGCAAATTACTAATAAATCCTTAGAAGATTTAAACACAAGAATACACATGTTAAGATTCCACTGGAAAAAGTATTTTGAAAATTGGCAAACTAATAAGCAAAAGATGTCAACTAAGATTAATACAGTTAAACAGTCCCAAATACTGCCTTGAAACCCAGGCATCTTTTAGCTTCTGGTCACTTATATGTACTAAATATAACCAAACAGGATGACGACAGATTGAGAAATATTCTTATTATAAAGCAATCAAGGAAAATGCCTGCTAACGTAGTCCCCACCAATCTTCTATAAAATCAAAGAGAAGGATAGGATCAATGGCATTGCTTGGTCAATCTTTCTGAACTGAACACACACCTAACTAAAGCTGCTATTAATAATATCTTCTGCTTGGCTTCATATTAATGATAGATTTCTTTTAAATTTTATTTTAAGTTACATTATAATTTAATTACCATAGCAATTCACTTTCTTAGACCCTTAGTTTAAAAACATGTTTACAATGGACATTTATTTAAAATTGTCTCTGCAGGGGTGCCTGGGTGGCTCAGTCGTTAAGCGTCTGCCTTTGGCTCAGGTCATGATCCCAAGATCCTGGGATCGAGCCCCGCATCAGGCTCCCTGCTCGGCAGAAGCCTGCTTCTCCCTCTCCCGCTCCCCCTGCTTGTGTTTCCTCTCTCGCTGTGTCTCTCCCTGTCGAATAAATAAAACCTTAAAAAAAAAAAAAAAACCCTGTCTCTGCAGCCTAAGACTCTCACCTTTGAATCTACTGCTCATCTCTATTCAAATTCCTAGCTCATATTACAAATGAAAAATAGCAACAATAAATAATATAAAAATAAAAGAATAAAACAAGGAAGAATAAAAGGACTGTTTACTAAGCATTAACTTATGCCAGGCACTTTTCTTATTGCTATGTCTAATGTACAAACGGAGAAACTGAAGTTTGGCCAAGTATGTCTAAGATTTCAGAGCTCCTAATGAGAGATTTTCTTTTCTTTTTTTTAATATTTTATTTATTTATTTGAGAGAGAGAGAATGAGAGACAGAGAGCATGAGAGGGAGGAGGGTCAGAGAGAGAAGCAGACTCCCTGCTCAGCAGGGAGCCCGATGCGGAACTCGATCCCAGGACTCCAGGATCATGACCTGAGCTGAAGGTAGTCACTTAACCAACTGAGCCACCTAGGCACCCAGAGAGATTTTCTTTTTAAAGATTTTATTTATTTATCAGAGAGAGAGAGCACAGGCAGGGGGAGTGGCAGGCAGAGGGAGAAGCAGGGTTCCCACTGAGCAAGGAGCCCGAAGCAGGACTCAATCCCAGGCCCTGGGATCATGACCTGAGCCGAAGGCAGATGCTTAACGGACTGAGCCACCCACCCAGGCATCCCTCCTAATGAGAGATTGAGGAGGGTTTTAATTCAGCAGTCAGGTTCCAGAACCCACTCTCAACTACTACAACATAACATTGTCAATCTAAATTCTCCCCCTAGCTTTGAAAAGTAGAAAATTGTTTTTTCCCCCTCCATCTATGAAAAAGAGTGTTCATCAAACAACCTTATAATGTAAATGTGATTCAGAGGTAAGATGTTCAACTCACCTGGAAATTTTTAAGAACAGCAGAGGGGCATCTAGGTGGCTCAGTCAGTTAAGCATCTGCCTTCGATGCTTTAATGATCCCAGGGTCCTGGGAACGAGCCCCACATTGGGCTCCCTGCTCAGGTCATGATCCCAGGGTCCTGGGAACGAGCCCCACATTGGGCTCCCTGCTCAGCAGGGAGCCTGCTTCTTCCTCTCCCTCTGTCCACCTCCCCCCACTTGTGCGCTCTCTTTCTCTTTCTCTCTCTCAAAGACATAAAATCTTAAAAAAAAAAAAAAAAAAAAAAGAACAGTAGAAAGAAATGTTTACATATGTAAGTAATTGATACATTTAAAACACTCAGCTATTCATTCAAAGATTCCCCAGAAACCTCTCTGGGCCAAGCTTTTTTCCTCTGATTTCTTATTCTGAAGTAGTAACAACTCTCCTTAAAACCACTACTAATAAGAAAATAAATTCCAAGCTGTCATTAGTTGAAATACGTGACCCTTTCCTTTTTGAGGCAGCCAGCAAGAAGGGAAGGAGGTATATAAAGAACTGATGGCATATCTCTTTTGTTTTTTAATGACTATATATGGCAAGGACCATTAAAGAGACTGACAATCTACCAATACAAAAATATAATTTTAAAGAAAAAGTCATGCTTTCCACATCACTATATCCTTCTAAAGAAAATATTAAGATGTGAAAAAACAACTGAATAATTTTATTGAATTTCTTAAAGCAGTACATTAAAGTAATTAAGAGGCTTCAATTATATAAGCACACAGAAATAATAATTCAATCCACTTCACTACAAACACATAAAACTAAAAAAAAAAAATGATGAATCATTTTTCACATGATTTAAGCCATACTGACCAAATTAAATCAGAGCTTATAAATTAAGACAAAATGTACTTATTAAAAATTATATTTCAACATCAGAGGAAATCAAGATGCATGGAGAGAAAACTGGTCCAATAAGTAAATCAATTCTTCCATAAAAGTGTTTAGTCAGCTTAAAAGTAAACTTTCATTAATTGCCTAGAACTCTTTGAGGAATAAAAAATATATGTAATTTATCTTCTATATATAAAATTATAACTATATATCTAAAACAGACACATAATCTTGAGTCTAAAACGGAGACAAAAATTCTACAATGAAACTGGAAAAAAAACTGCATAGTTTTTAAAAGCCATGCATGAACCCTTTTTAAAAATAAAGGGATCTAATTTGGAAATCTAGACAATATACAGACACATGAAAATAGATAATTCAGGAATAATATGGCATGATCAGAAAACTAGAAAAAAGCACAAAATCTATTTACAGCTAATACTAAGGCTAAACAGCAGTGGAATTAGCTGTGGAACAGAATGTTAACCTTTAAAGCCTCAATAAAGTGAAAAAGTAAATGATAAAAATTGAGAAATTGCGTTTTGAGGGAAATAACTTCCTAATTTTTCATAAAAAGGAAAAACAAGTTTGTCAAAAAGTGGCACCTGGAGTTAAAAAAACAAACATAATGACTCGAACCCCTTAATTCCTCCCCTCTCACACCCACAGCCTCATTCCCCAACTACAGAAGCAGCTCTTGGGAACTCATATTTTTTTTGTGGAAAAGAAGCATCTGTTTGACATTGAACAATTCTTTCCATTCTCTTTCTTCTGTTACTTCAAGTAAATTAACCACAATTGTTTCTATTCCCTATAATGGTGGCCTAAGTTACTTAGATCAAAGCTCCCACTGAAAACAACTATAAAAGCTGAACAAAATCTTAAAAGTATCAAAAAGACCACAAGATAATAAGTAATCACCAATCTCCAAATATAGGGAAAACAAGAATCTGTGAGGTCATAGGTCAATCCAGAGAAAATGAGACACCCTATTTAGACAATCTCCCAAAGAAAGCAGTGGGGGAAATAAACAGAACTCAAAATCCAGAGCTGCACAAGGTGGAAAGCGTAACAGGAGTCTCTTACCATAAAAACTTAAAATCCCAAAGGACCATACCCTCAAGGTGAGGGTAAACAGGACGTGGAAAAGTCCACGATGAATCATAACTAGGATGACCACAGGTCCTAGTTTCCCAAGACAGTCAGGTTTATAACAATTTTTTTTACTCTCAAAAATGTTCCAGTTGGGCGGTACGTTACATGGTCACCCTAAAGATCAACTGGTTTCAATCCTCTGGCGATCCTACCAGAAAAATGTCAAGCCTTGAACATGGTTTAAATGTGGTCACCTGTCTCTGCAGCTGACTGTCAAAAACTCCTCCATCCCTATATAAGGAAAATTCTCAGGGTTTCAACAAGAACCAAACAGGATATCTAGAAATAAAAAAATATAAGTAAAATTTAAACCTCACTGGATGAGACTAGACATAACTGAAGAAAACTTCAGTGAGCTGAAATATAGCACAACACAGCATGAAAAGAATAAAGCTGGAAAAATCAGAAAAGAGACATAAAAGGTAGAGTGAAAAGGCTGAACATCTATTTAAAACATTAGTTTAATCAGAATCTCAGAAGGAGGGTAGAAAAAGAAATGGAACAGAGGCCACATTTTAAAGGGATGGTGTCTGAAAATTTTCAACTGCAGGAAAATAGCAATCAACAGATAAAAGAGGCTCAGTGAATCCCAGGCAGCTTATGTAAAAAGAAATCTCCATTTAGATATCAAATTAAAACTGTAGAAATTAAATATAAAGAGAAAAATTTTAAGTAGCCACAGAGAATAAAAAGATTACCTTCAAAGAAGCAGCAGTAAAACTAAGCAGAATTCTCCATGACAAAAACAACTGAAGGCTGTGACTATCTTCAATGAGTTGAATGAAAGTATCTATCAGCCTAGAATTTTATACTCAGCAAAAACACAAATTACCAGTATCAGGAATGAAAACGAAGGCATTATTACAAATTTTAGGGACATTTTAAATGAAAACGAGTGGAAATTCATTCCAATAATTTTGACAACTTAGATAAGATGAAGTCAAAATTCACCAAAAGACACCAGAAGATACAGGAGATACAAATAGTCCTTATAAATAAATCGACTTCATGTCAAGAACAGAGAAGGGCCTGACATTTCACCCAAGTTACTCACAAACTAACAAGTTATCCTGCCACAATTTCATAGATGCCAACAGAAGACAGGAGACTTCCTAGGCCAGGGGAAAAGGATTTTATTATTCACCACAAAGCAGACAGCATGATTTTTACATTTGTATCCAGTTCCTTTTGCCCCTGCTATCTGCCCATGGCAGCAACCTAGAAGAGGCTCAGGTAGATAATATATACACAAAGGGTTTGTGTCACAGCTGAGGAACCCCAAGCTTAGAAAACCACCAATCTCATATGGAGGCTGCCCGCAAACCTAACAAACTTTTGCCCTGTAGAGAGACCCTATTTCTGTATTTCAAGGCTTTTTGTTATACATTCTTAAAAGGATAGTCTGAGATAAAAGTTGTCACAAGAGGTGTAGAAATGCTATACAGATTTGCTCCCCAACTTCACAATTTAAAAATTGCCCACAAAGAAAATTCCGTTTCCAGTTAGACTAATCAGTGAATTCTGCTAAATAGTTAAGGAAGAAATATACCTGGTCTTACAAAAAATCACCTTCGTAACAAGAAAAGGATCACTTCCCCAACTCATTTTATGAGTACAGTATAACCTCAATACCAAAACTTGATAAAAACATTAGGTGAGGGGCGCCTGGGTGGCTCAGTCGTTAAGCGTCTGCCTTCAGCTCAGGTCATGATCCCAGAGTCCTGGGATCGAGCCCCACATTGGGCTCCCTGCTCGGTGGGGAGCCTGCTTCTCCCTCTCCCTCGCTCCCCCTGCTTGTGTTCCTGCTCTCGCTATCTCTCTCTCTGTCAAATAAATAAATAAAATCTTTAAAAACAAAACAAAACAAAACAAAACATTAGGCGAAAGGAAAATTATGGGCTAATTAAATTCATGAACACAAATGTAAAAATAGAAACAAAAGATAAGCAAACTGAATCTAGCAATATTTGAAGTATTATAAATCAAAGCCAAGTTAGAGTTATTCCAGGAATGGAAGTTTGATTAGCAATTTTAAAAATCAATATAATTTTCCACATAAATATATTTTATAATATCAACAGATCTCGATACAGAAAAAATATTTGATTAAATTCATCATTCATTCATTGGCATGCTTAGCAAATCAGGAAAAAACAGGAATTTCCCTAATCTGATGAGGAATGCCTACCCAAAACAACCAACTAACTAGAATCTACAGCAGACGTAAAAATGAAATGTTAAACAGACATGACCCCATCACTACCCCCAACTAGTACAATAAGGCAAGAAAAAGAAAGAAAAGGTACAGTATTTGGAAAGAAAGATGCAAAACTGAGATTTTATTTGCAGATTTTACGATTACATAGGTATGAAGTTTTTAAAAATTTATAGATAAACTATTAGAATGAATAAGGCAGTTGAACAAGGTTGAAGAGTACAAGGTCAATATTAAAATTCAATTGTATTTCTATATACCAGAAACAAAGTGATGACAATCTTTTAAAAGAGATACTTTATACAGTAGTGTCAAAAATATCAAATATCTAGAAATCATAAAAGTATGTAACTCTTGGTTTCAGCTCAGGTCATGATCTGAGAGTCCTGAGATGGAGCCTGTGTTGGTCTCTGTGCTCAGCAGGGAGTCTGCTTGAGAGTCTCTTTCCCTCCCCCCTGTCCCTCCCCATTGTGTGCTCTCTCTAAAATAAATAAATCTTTAAAAAAAAAATTAAAGACCTCACAAATGTTCATATATTGCAAAAGTCAATAAAAGATGTTAATTTTTCGTAAGTTGCTATACAGAATGATACAATTCCAATAAAAAATAAACCAATCAAGTGCTTATGCAAGGTAAGCTGATTCTAAAATCTACATAGAAATGTAGACAGGCCAAAAATAAACAAGATACTCCTAAAGAAAAAGATGGCAAGGGGCTTCCTGTCCTGGATATCAAGACTTAGTATAAGGTACAATTGTTTGGTATAGCATAAGGATAAATGAATCAACTAATGGAACAGATAGGGGAGTCTAAAAACAGACTTCTGCTTCAATAAATACCTATGGCAAAGGTGGCAATGCATAACAGTGAGAAAAAGACAGTCTTTTAAAATGTACATGATATTCGTCAATACTGAGGAGAAATAAAATTTGACCCCTATCTCACACCATACAGAAAAAACAATTCCAGGTAGACTATAGATCTAAATGTGAAAGACAATACAAAAAAGCTTCTGGAAAATGATGAGAATACCTTTATGATCTTGGGCACTGCAATGGGACACAAAAAGCACAAATCATAAAAGAGTAATAAAGTGGAATGCACCAAAGATAATAACTTCTGTTCATCAAAAGACACCTTTAATAGAATGAAAAGGTGAGTCACAGAGTAAGACACTTGCAACCCATATAACTAAGGGTTATACCCACAATTTATAAAGAATTACAACTCAAAAAGAGAAAGTCAACCCAATAAAAAATAGGTAAGAGATCTCAACAAGCATTTCATAAAACAGGAAATCCAAATGGACAATAATGAAAAGGACTCAACTTCATTAGAAATCAGGGGAATGTCATATCAAACCACCATAAGAAATCACTACACATCCATTTTTAACAGTTAGCCTTAAAAATAAAAATTGGACTATACTACTGGAGAAGAGTTAAAAAACTCACACTGTTGATGGGAATATAAACTGGTATAACTCCTTTGAAAAACAGTTTAGCATTATCTACTTGAAGAAAAAATAAATATGTCCTGTGACCAAACAAAGCCCACACTTAGGAATATGCCTTTTAAAAATGTATGAACCGGGACAACTGTACAAAAATGTGATAGCAGCACTGGTAATGAGCCACAAATTATAAACACCTCAAATATCCACCAACAGTAAAAATGGATAAACTATGTTAAATACACACTTTGGAATACAGAAAAAAAATTAATAAGCTACTGCTATATACAACATGAATCAGTCTTAGAAAATAGTGTTCAGTTAAAAAGCTATGCTAAAAATGAGTGCATTTTGTATCATTCTTTTTTAACAATCAAAAATGAAGAAAAATATATTGCAAAGGAATGAAGACTTAAATGCTAAGAATTATGAAAGAAAAATAAAGTGATTATCATAAATGTTAATGATAATGGTTACCTCTGTGGAGGAAGGAGTGCGTTACGATGGAGGAAGGATACGATACCCAGCAGCTTCTGAGGGGCTGGACATATTTCCTGTATTTGTTAGTGCTCACTTTTTAAAATATTTTTAAAATTATCTATACTTACTTTTAAAAATAGCCATTCTGGAAAATTTTCGCAGCTTCTTATAAAATTTAACATGGAATTATCATATGACCCAGCAAATGCACTCTTGGGCATTTATCCCAGAGAAATGAAAACTTACGTTTACACAAAAATCTATACACAAATATTCACAGCAGCTTTATTTGTACTAGCAAAAAATGGGAAACAACACAGAAATCCTTCAATGAGTGATTATACTGTGATGCCTCCATACCATGGAAATACTCAGTGAGAGAAAGAAATGAACTATTGATACATACAAAACCTTGGATGAATGTCCAGGGAATTTAAGTGGAAAAAAAGCATTTACATAATATTTTTTTAAATGATAAAATCATAGAAATGGCAAATAGATCAGTAGTTACCAGGGGTTAAAAATGGGGTAGGGGAAAGTAGGGGATGGGACTGGTAGGAAGGGGCATGGTTACAAAAGGCTGAAACAAGGGATCCTTGCGGGAATGGAACTGTCTGTACCTCGAGAGTGGTGGTGGGTACAGGAAAGCACACGTGATAATAAAATTGCATGGAACTAAACACATGCATGCATACACATCAGTAAGTACAAGTAAAACTGGGGAAATCTGAATACCAGTGGACTGAATGGATGTCAATACCGATGGCAGTGGACTGTACACTACTACAACGGATTGTACTATAGTTTGGCAGTATGTTAGCGTTGACGGAAACTGGGTAAAGAAAACAAAGGGTCTCTGTATTATTTTTCAGAGCTGCACATGAATCTACGATTATCTCAATATAAAAGTTTAACCAAAGTAACTGAAAAAATAGAACACACATAATTTCTCTCTCTCTCCCTACACCCTTATTTCTGTATCTATGTACCTTTATGATGTCTAGTTGCAATAATAACCAAATGATAATTATTTACTTCTTGGTGGTGGGAACTCTGGGTGATTTGAATGTTTCTGTACTGTTAAAATATATATATATATATATATATATTTTTAATGAACATCTCTCTCTCTTTTTTTTAAGGATTTTATTTATTTATTTAAGAGAGAGAGCACAAGCAGGGGGAGAGGCAGGCAGAGGGAGAAGCAGGCTTCCTGCGGAGCAACGGACCCGATGCAGGATTCGATCCCAGGACCCTGGAATCATGACCTGAGCTGAAGGCAGGCGCTCGACCAACTGAGCAACCAGGTGCCCAACATCTCTCTTTTTATACAAATAACAAGTCATTACTTAATTTTTTAAAAGAATATAGTGCAAATCTTATACTCTAAAATTAGAAAACACAGAAAAATTTTAAAAGAAATAAAGACATCCGTGTTCATGGCTTGGAAACAATACTGTTAAGATAATAATATCCTCCAAATTGATCTATAGACTCAATACAATCCTTACCAAAATCCCAGTTGGTCCTTTTTGCAGAAATTAACAAGCTGATCCTAAAATTCACATAGAAACTCAAGGGACCCAGAAGAGCCAAACAATCATGAAAAAGAACAAAGCTAGAGGATTCTCAATTTCCCAATGTCAAAACTTCCTACAAAAGCTACAGTAATCAAGACTGTGTGGTAATGGCATGAAGGATAGATATATGGAGTGATGGAATGGAACTCAAAGTCCATAAACAATTTCTGATCAATTGATTTTCAACAAGAATGCCAAGACAACTGAATGGGGAAAAGACAGTCTTTTCAATCAATAGTGCTGGGACAACTGGATATCCACATGTAAAAGAATAAAGCTGGACTCCTACTTCATACCATATACAAAATTAACTCATAATGGAATATAACTTGAATGTAAGAGCTAAGACTACAAAACTCGTAGAAGAAAATATAGGTAAATATCACCTTCAGTTAGGCAAAGCCCTTTCAAATATAACAAAAAAAATAACAAAAAGAAAAAAACAGACAAGTTGGATTTCATCAAAATTAAAAGTTGTATACTTTAAAGAATACCATCAAGAAAGTAAGAAGACAACCTCGAGAATGGGAAAACATGTTTGCAAATCATCTATCTGACAAGGGACTTGTACATATATACAACTCTTATAATTCAATAATAAAAAGACAAACATCCTAGCGAAGGATCTGAATGGACATTCTCTAAAAAAGATATACATGGGACGCCTGGGTGGCTCAGGCAGTTAAGCGTCTGCCTTCAGCTCGGGTCATGATCCCGGCCAGTCCTGGGATCACGTCCCACACTGGGCTCCTTGCTGAGCAAGGAGCTTCTCCCTCTGCCTGCCGCTCCCCTTGCTTGTGCTCGCGCTCGCTCGCTCTCTCTCTCTCTCACAAATAAAATCTTAAAAAAAAAAGGTAAAAAAAATAAAAAAATTAAGAAGATATACAAATGGCCAATAAACACAAGAAAAGATGTTCAACATCATCAGCTATCAAGGAAATGAAAATCAAACCCACAATGAGACTATTTCACCCTCACTAGGATGGCTATAATAAAAAGGACAGACTGGGGCGCCTGGGTGGCTCAGTTGGTTAAGCGACTGCCTTCAGCTCAGGCCATGATCCTGGAGTCCCGGGATCGAGTCCCGCATTGGGCTCCCTGCTCGGCAGGGAGTCTGCTTCTCCCTCTGACCCTCTTCCCTCTCGTGCTCTCTGTCTCTCATTCTCTCTTTCTCAAATAAATAAATAAAATCTTTTAAAAATAAATAAATAAATAAAAAGGACAGACTGTATCAAGAGTTGGTGAAGAGGTAGAGGAAATCGGAGCCCTGCTAGTGGGAATGAAAAATTGTGCAGTTGCTGTGGAAAACAGTCTGGCAGTTTTTCAAAAGGTTTAACAAAGTTACCATATGATCTAGCATTTTACTCCTATACTATATTCTGTATATATATTCTACTATATACTGAAGAGATTTGAAAATGAAAGTTCAAACAAAACAAAAAACTTGCACACAAGTGCTCTTAAACAGC
This sequence comes from Halichoerus grypus, assembly GCF_964656455.1. Lineage (NCBI taxonomy): Eukaryota > Metazoa > Chordata > Mammalia > Carnivora > Phocidae > Halichoerus > Halichoerus grypus. The sequence goes on along the minus strand of NC_135715.1, from coordinate 54,979,794 downwards.
ATTGTTCTTACTAGCCCCAGAGTGGAAACAATCCAAATGCCCATCAACTGATGAATGGATAAAGAAAATATGGCATATCCATATGATGGAATATTATTCAGCAATAAAAAGAAATTAAGCATGATTAATGCTAAGTCACGGATGAACCCTGGAAACATGCTAAGTGAAAAATGCCAGTCTCAAAAGATCAAATATGTACTGTATGATTCCACTTATGTGAACTGCCTAGAATAGTTAAATATAGCTACAGAGACAGAAAGGAGATTAGTGGTTGCCTTGGTTTGGGAGACTGGGATGAGACTAACAGGTGACTGCTTACATATGGGGTTTCTTTTTGGGATGATAAAAATGCTCTAAAAAAGACTGTGGTGCTGGCTGCAGGTCTCTATGAATATACTAAAAACCACTGACTTGTACACTTTAAATGGGTAAATTGTATGGTGTATATGAATTTTACCTTAATAAAGCTGTTATATAAAAAAAGACAATATAATGCAAATACTCCTTTTCATTTTTAAGACCACTAAATAATATCAAGTTTACTCGTAGATAAATTAGGGAATTATAAGCTTCTCCCTCTCGCTCTGCTGCTCCCCCTTGCTTGTGCTCTGTCAAATAAATAAATAAAATCTTCAAAAAAGGGGGGGGCACCTGGGTAGCTCAGTCGGTTAGGTGCCTGCCTTCAGCTCAGGTCATGATCCCAGGGTCCTGGGGTCGAGCCCCACATTGGGCTCCCTGCTCAGTGGGGAGTCTGCTTCTTCCTTTGACCCTCCCCCCTCTCATGCTCTCTATCAAAAAATAAAATCTTTTTTTTTTTTTAAGATTTTATTTATTTACTTGACAGAGAGAGAGAGACAGTGAGAGAGGGAACACAAGCAGGGGGAGTGGGAGAGGGAGAAGCAGGCTTCCTGCTGAGCAGAGAGCCTGATGCGGGGCTTGATCCCAGCACCCTGGGATCATGACCTAAGCCGAAGGCAGCCGCTTAACTGACTTGAGCCACCCAGGTGCCCCAATAAATAAAATCCTTTTTTTGAAAAATAAAAATAAAATAAATGGGGAGCCAAACCATGACTCTTGACTCCAGGAAACAAACTAAGGGTTGTGGAAAGGGAGGTGTGTGGGGGGAATGAGGTAACTGGGTGATGGGCATTAAGGAAGGCACATGATGTGATGAGCACTGGGTGTTACATGCAACTAATGAATCACTAACACTACACCAAAAACTAATGATGTATTATGTATTAGCTAACTGAATTTAAATTAAAAATAAAATATAAATGAAAATAGGGATTTATGAAAAATTCAAAAATACTATGCTTAAGCAGAAAATAGACACTTTTTATTTTGGAGCTATTTATGATTTTATAATATTTTTTTTTTTAAACGGGAGAGAAAAGAGCAATCCATAAAGAGAGAGTAGGATCTGAGAACCATACTAACATATGCACAGATGAAGTGTTATACCTGGAATTTGCTTTAAAGGAATCCGGCAGTGGATAAGGCAGGTAGGAAAAGGAGTAATAGATAAGTATATAGAGATTCATATATTATTCTCTCTGTTTGAAAATTTCCATTTAAAAGACTCAAAGTATAACCTTATTAAGCACCAAACTTCCAAAGAACTATAACTTCCAAAGATTTAAAATATTATAAAATCAGTTTTACAAAGGTATCTATAGTTCTACAGAAATAGTATAACGATTGGGGTGCCTGGGTGGCTCAGTCGATTGGGCGTCTGACTCTTGATTTCGGCTCAGGCCATGAGCTCAGGATCGTGAGATCAAGCTCCGTGTCAGGCTCTGTGCTGGGCGTGGAGCCTGCTTAAGATTCTCTCTCTCCCTCTCCCTCTGCCCCCCACCCCTCCACTCACTCTAGTTCTTGCTCTCTTTCTTTAAAAAAAAAAAAAAGGAAAAGGAAAAGAAATGGTATAGCAATTGATTTTCAAATAAATCTGATTTTCTAAAGAGCTTACACAGCACTAGAGTATCCTTCAAAATAAGGCCGCGCATGGGGCGCCTGGGTGGCTCAGATGGTTGGGCATCTGCCTTTGGCTCAGGTCCTGATCCCAGGGCCCTGGGATCGAGCTCTGCGTCGGGCTCCCTGCTCAGCGGGGAGCCTGCCTCTCCCTCTGCCTCTCTCTCTCTCTGTCTCTTATGAATAAATAAATAAAATCTTTAAAAAACAAACCAAAACCAAAACAAGGCTGTGCACTTTATAACAGAAATTAACGATTTGTATCAAATATATATCACTTGACTAAATCTAAAGCAGATAAAATTTATTTCTCCAGAGAGGGAGACAAACCATAAGAGATCCTTAATCATAGGAAACAAACTGAGGGTTGCTGGAGGGGAGAAGGGTGGAGAGATGGGGTAACTGGGTGATGGACACTGGGGGATGATATGTGCTTTAATGAGCACTGGGTTTTGTTTTGTTTTGGTTTTTTGTAGGTATAGCCAACTTTATTTTTTCCCATGTTTTTAAATTTAAATTCAATTAATGAACATATAATGTATTATTTGTTTCAGGGGTACAGGTCTGTGCTTATGAAGCTTCTGTCTCATTCAGGATAATTTGGTTGCTTCCTCTTTCGCTTCCACTGAACCCCATCCCCTCCTTCCCCCGCTTTTAGACACTATTTGAGGATAGGAACTGTGTATCTTTTCAAAACACTGGATTCTCAGGGCATGGAGTAATAGTGATCCTATAGTTGGTGGCCAAATTAAATCTGCCCAACCCACATCATGTTACCTGTTTTTCCTCCCAGAGTTCTTGAGGGTCATGTGGTAGTACTACAAAAGTATTTTGTAAGACACCGTACAGTTGGCTGCAAGTGAGGACTAATAATTAATGCAACTGAAAAGACCTTATACAGAATTATAAACATTATTAAAGCTAATTCTTTCCACTGAAGAGTAACTGCATGGAACAATGATCACAAAATGCAAGATCCTTCACAAAAGTTATTTAAAGCAAATTAAATTTAGAATGACAAATATTCAAGTGCTAAGGTATGAGAAGTACTGTGTACTGTGTGAATAAAAGTAATGGGAGAGAATAAAAAAGTCACTAGTAGTGATTGAGGCATTTGCCTGCTAGAGTGAATAAAGCTAATAGCTGTCTTTTAAAAACTACTATACCCAGAAATGATCAAAACATTCCTCATTCTTCAGTATGAGCAATAAAAGACAAAATAAAAACGTATATAAAATATTTATAGCTGCGTGACAATTAACTTCAAAATGAAACGGAGTCTCTTATGAGAACATGGAAGCCCAAAAAAGATGAATGCCTGTCAAAGTCCAAGGATGAAATAATTACTTTTCTCCTCTCCTTTCCCCAAACCTTTATTCTAGTAGCACTGTCAGTCTTTGAGAGGCCCCGTACCCTAGCCCCTACCTCCCAGACGGTGAAATGCTGCCACTCTTCAACACTCCCAGAGCAGTTTCACCAAGTTTCACACACTTTCAGGAGTTACCATTTTCCTTTATCAAAGCAGTGGAAAGCAGTCATCATCATAGCGTGACTCCCTCTCCAGCCCGTACCTACATCTAGTCCCACATCGCCTCACTCTGTGCCTCAGCCTTTAAACTCTGGCAATGTTCCAAACCCATTAGGCTCTCAAACCTCTGCACATGCTGCTTCGGTAAGCAACAGGCGTGCTTTGCTTGCTTATGGCAGACGCTGAAATAATACTTCAGGTCTTAACTCCGATTCTAGGTTCTCAGTGAAGCTTCTGTCTCATTCAGGATAATTTGGTTGCTTCCTCTTTTGCTTCCACTGAACCCCATCCCCTCCTTCCCCCGCTTTTAGACACTATTTGAGGATAGGAACTGTGTATCTTTTCAAAACACTGGATTCTCAGGGCATGGTGTAATAGTGATCCCATAATTGGTGGTCAAATTAAATCTGCCCAACCCACATCACGTTACCTGTTTTTCCTCCCAGAGTTCTTGAGGGTCATGTGGTAGTACTACAAAAGTATTTTGTAAGACACCGTACAGATGTTTTATTATACATTTACTTTTTTAATTTTAATTCCACAAATGATGTTTTTACAGGCTAAACTTCTCTTTTAGATAGTGAATCACACTGCTTTTCAACTGAAACTATAGTTGGGAAATACAAACACCCCACAAATCTCTACCGTTGAATTTCTTAATTCCCTAACCAAATAAGCTATGAGATTCCATTCCTAAAATGCGTCTGGTAACCTTCAGGAATATTAAGATTCTCAATCTGGGAACTGTTTTTTTTTTTCCCCCTCCCCTAACTTCAAATGAAAAGGAAAATCTATAGCATTCCAATATGATTCCTTATTATTCGCTTAAGAGGTATACAATATCAGAATGCTTTGTAACAGCCATTCAGGACCCCCAAATTACTTAAACCTATTTCTTTTAGTTTTGTCTAGACTCCCAAAGCAAGAACTACAGAGCACATTATCATTCTGTCCTGTGTCCAAAGAAGTATAACTTGGCTTTTTAATCATGTCTTCACTTCTTTGCTATTCTTTCTATGGCAGGAAAGACATGGACAGAGAGAAAGGAAACTGGTCTCTAGTTCTATTCTCAAAATCATTCAGAGTACCTCTGCTACCTCAAAAAAGAAAACTGGACTTAAATCAGGCAGTCTTAAACCCAAAAGTTGTCAGGGATGGGGTAGGTAAAATAAGTATATGAAAAAACAAGTGAGTACGAAATAAGGAATAATGGCTACGCTACTAGTCTGGCCATCTGAAGAATGAATGCCCTGCCTAAAATCAACAATATGCATTAAAAAACAAAAAGCAAGCCAAATAAAATAGGACTGCAGGATGGATTTACTTTCTTACCCCAGCACTATTTTAGTAGCCATAACACACACAGATTCATGAGTTATACTCCTGAGTTCACTCCTAAACTTGATAATCCTTACACACTTCCTCTTCTACCTTTAAAATTAAACCCAAAGAAAAGAACCATGAGAGCCATGTTTTCCAAATTAGAGAACACTACATCTGGGAGACAGCACTTTCTTTTTTTTTTTTTAAGATTTTATTTGACAGAGACACAGCAAGAGAGGGAATACAAGCAGTGGGAGTGGGAGAGGGAGAAGCAGGCCTCCCGCCGAGCAGGGAGCCCGACGCGGGGCTCGATCCCAGGACCTGGAATCATGACCTGAGCCAAAGGCAGCAGCCCAACAACTGAGCCACCCAGGCGCCCCTGGGAGAGATCACTTTCAATAGAACAGAGTTTGCTAGCCCCTGTTTTACTCTAATAATGAACCACCATCTTTGAATATGCTGTCCTAAAACATCTTTGGTCTAGTACTTAAAACTCCACCTACAGTCTATGACTTTTTATTTTCCCAATATACTCTTTTATCTGTGCAGCAAAGTCACTATCTTTAATATCAGATTAGTAAAATGAGTTCTCTTCCAATCAATATCTCACCACACACACACTCTCTCTCTCTCTCTCTCTTTCTCCTCCTATTCAGAAATGATCTCGGTCAAAAGGCAAGTCTCCTCCTCCACTAATAATGTGAGTAAATTACTATTTAAACAGCACTCCTTCTAATTCTATAAATTTGGCCAGTACGATTCTACTGGCTGAAGTAGCCGTGTATGTACCACTCTCCAATGATACATAAACCATGGGACAGACGCCATCTCGTGCTGCAGAGTCATTCTCAGGTTCCCAATAAACATAGGGTGAGCTTCTGGGGAAATCCGAACCAAATCAGGGATAATAAGATGTAACTCTACAGTTACTGTACTCTACAGTTAGAGTAGACCCTAATCCAAATGACTGGTGTCCTTATAAGATGAAACCTGGTCACAGAGACACACAGGGGTATATGTGCACAGAGGAACAACCACGTGAAGAGGCAGAAAGAGGTGGCCATCTGTACATTAAGGAGCGAGACTTCAGAAGAAACCAAACATGCTGGCACCTTGATTTTAGACTTCTAGCTCCAGAACGTGGTGACAAAACAAATTTGTTGTTTGAGCCACTCAGTCTGTCCTTGTTGTTATGGCAGCCTCAGCAAACTAATACAATGTGATTTAATACCTATAATTAACTTTTTTGAATCAACTAAGAGATCTGGTAGATGGATTTTTAGAAAAATGTGTTTTCTTCTTGCGCTTTGCTAATAAAAGTTTTATTGAAATATAACTTACATCTAAGAAAAGTACCCAAGTCATAAGTTCGTAAGCTTTAATGAATTTTCACAAAGTGAACACATCCCTGTAACCATCACTCAGTTCAAAATACAGAACATTGGCAGCTGTGCTTTGATTCTGAATTCATGCATTCATTAAAGAATTTTCTATACAATCTCTTATATATACTGAGGAACCTTACTTCCTTTCTAATAATTGTTTATTTTAGCTTTCAAGCATAAGTCTTACAGTGCCACAACCACTATTATTTAGAAATACTGCAATATTAGAAATCCTAAACTTCCTAAGGACTAACATGTTTAAAATAAGCAAATCATGGTTCTAGCATTTTAAAATTTTACTTATTTTTCTTCTTAACACAGACTATGGTTATCTTTGTGAGACAGTCTGGTAAACTTACCATTATACAGGCTCCAATTAATTTTTCTTTCTCCCACTTAACATATTTTAATATTTTTTTCTGACAAGACTTAGAAGCAAGTAAAGGCTTTGGGGGAGGTGAATGTCAGCTGAATCAGTGATGCGGTTAATTTATGTGAATTACTTTTCATGAATTTTATAGTCTTGGAATGAAATGGTTTCTCACAAATGATAGTTTTTTCAGCTAATGAGGCACTGTGTATACAGAATATTTTCCCCTTCCAACTGTCTTCCTGAGTAAAGTATTCAGTGGAGAAGTTCTATTGCTTTGAAGCAGTTATTTCAAAAAGCTGGAAATAGAGAATCTGCATATATGAAAGATAGGAGGCTGAAGTGAGAAAAAGAATCAGAGGTGGTATCTAACAGCGCCTTCTTGAGATCGTAACAAGAGTTCATGGAGGCTTTGGGGACGTCCAAATGAACAGAGGGGCAGGGATGAGAGGACATGTTTACCCAGTGAGACTGAGTCCCATTAGTGGGACTAATGAAAGCCTACTGAAGGCAGTAGCAGCACAGTCAGTCATACTGGATGGGAGCAGAGACGGGGGGAAGATGATGATGGGTCAATCAGAATGTAACAGGCAGCTGACTGAGACGGCAGTAGAAACAAGCAGTGACAGGGGAGAGAAAGCAATGTCGGCAGTCACACAACCATGAAAAACACCAATGTGTTCTAAAACTACATCTTGGCTTCCTCTTTTAAATCTTCCTGAACCTCAGTCTTAGAATATTTGGGTCTATTAAAATATGCTTTATGTGCAGCGTCCCTAGGAATCACAGTAGGGTTTAAAACCATTTGGATGCACAGACACATAGAAAGCTGAGGATCAAAGAACAAACACATCAGTGCTCCCACAAAAATACATGTTTATAAGTGGTAGGTTGTGATGTATGGCATTAAGTAACTTAATAAGAATTATAATACCACATTTGGCCCACAATTCTTTTAAAAGGTGGGGTATATGTCAAGGTTATCTCTATAAAGACATCATTTTCACTTTCTGAGTAAAGACAGAGCTACAGTTTACTACCTCTATCTTGGTTTGGATTCTTCCAGAAGCTGACTTTATAAAAAGGTTTTAGGGCGCCTGGGTGGCTCAGTTGGTTAAGCGACTGCCTTCGGCTCAGGTCATGATCCTGGAGTCCCGGGATCGAGTCCCACATCGGGCTCCTTGCTCAGCAGGGAGTCTGCTTCTCCCTCTGACCCTCCCCCCTCTCATGCTATCTCATTCTCTCTCAAATAAATAAATAAAATCTTTAAAAAAAAAAATAAATAAAAAAATAAAAAATAAATAAAAAGGTTTTAAAGTTCATGTAATTTAGGGCGCCTGGGTGGCTCAGTTGGTTAAGCGACTGCCTTCGGCTCAGGTCATGATCCTGGAGTCCCGGGATCGAGTCCCGCATCGGGCTCCCTGCTCAGCAGGGAGTCTGCTTCTCCCTCTCCCGCTCCCCCCTCTTGTGCTCTCTCTCTCTCTCAAATAAATAAATAAAATCTTTAAAAAAAAAAAAAAAAAAAAAAAGTTCATGTAATTTATTTGTGAGATGATCCCAGGAAACTTTGGAAGAGGGCTGGGGAAAAGAGACAGGAAGAAGAAATGAGTTAATAAAGAGATGAGTTTAGAAAATTGGTACCAGCTACCTATCACTGTGGAAAACTGTTCTTGCTGCAGAGCTCTATAAGACATTGTAGGAATGTGCCCAGAGGGGACATGAGGGTTAAGGGAGCTAGGTATTTACCCACCAATTCCTGTCAGATACTGGTTGAGAGTGGTTCTCAGAGTGAGTGTTAATATCCTAGCATTTCTGACTTGTCCTTCAGGAGGGCAGAGTGGCTGGCAGCAGAGAGAGAGCTCAGACAGAGACACAGATGTTGACATTTAGAAGGTGGCCAGCATGCACAGAAATGGCAAGGGCAGAAAGACTATGGGCAGACACTGAAAGCATCCATGGTATTTATGCCACAATCCCTAATCCATGGGATTGTCGGCAATGTCGGCAGTCACACAACCATGGGAGTCTGTTCCTAACTCGGGAATAAAAGAAAAATCCTTCATTTAGAGGCTGCAGAAAAAACTGCCCTAAATCACCAGGCGTTTTCCTTTGCTGAACAGTATAGGTGTTCCTCTCAAGAAACTGTTTATGGTACGTAACAAGTTACATAGTAAGAAAAACTTACCAAATCCTCATAAGCAGTAAGGTTTCTGTAGTTATATAAAAGAAACCAAAACTGCGGGGCGCAGTCGGTTACGCAACCAGCTCTTGGTTTTGGCTCAGGTCATGATCTCAGGGTCACAGGACTGAGCCCCACATTGGGCTCTGCACTCAGTGTGGAGTCGGCTGGAGCTTCTCTATCCCTCTCCCTCTGCCCCTCCCGCTCATGCATGTGCTTGCCCGCTCGCTCTCTCACTCACCCTCTCTCTCTCTCGCTCTCTCTCAAATAAATAAATAAATCTTAAAAAAAAAAAGAAAAGAAAAGAAACCGAAGCTGTAAACAACTCTGCATGGTGTGTTGTTTTTCTGTATGAGCAGAGAAGGGTATAACTTCTAACCATAAAATATTCTCAAGACAAGACTCTTTTAGAGGGGGAGGGGGAAAATGTGAACACAGAATGTGTCTGTAGGGGTTTTTGCTCACTTCTTCTCTTGGAATAGCTAATGATACAATATAAGCAAGGAACTGTGGACTGATACACATACATAGAGCTTTTTTTTTTTTTTAAGATTTTTTTATTTATTTGACAGACACAGTGAGAGAGGGAACACAAGCAAGGGGAGTGGGAGTGGGAGAAGCAGGCTTCCCGCAGGGCAGGGAGCCCGATGCAGGGCTCGATCCCAGGACCCTGGGATCACGACCTGAGCTGAAGGCAGACGCTTAACGACTGAGCCACCCAGGCGCCCTATAGAGACCTCTTAAAAAAATAATAATAATCAGCTGCATTTCTTTTCAAACACAGCAGTCTTGCAGAGCACGCTGGCTCTCTTAGTATTTCACCTCTGGACAGGCCACAGTTGTCTAGTTCTAGCATCTGGTAAGAACATGGAAGAATGAGTTTTTCTTTCAGAACTTAAAAATGTTCATTAAGTTGTTTTGCATTAAAGACATATAAACTGATCTGACTTTCAAGAGATTTTAAACTTAACCTCAGAGGTCTCTCTATCCTTCTTGCTCAATTTATTTTATTTTGCAAGTAAGAAATATTGTAAATTGAGGTTTGTATACAAACTGTATATAATGTCCCCACTGTTTATACTGACATATAGTGATACAGTCCCTATCATATTAACTATCTAAATTAATGAATATTTTTTTTTTTTTTAAAGATTTATTTTTTTATTTATTTATTTGAGACAGAGAGAATGAGAGAGAGAGAGCACATGAGAGGGGGGAGGGTCAGAGGGAGAAGCAGGCTCCCTGCTGAGCAGGGAGCCCGATGCGGGACTCGATCCCAGGACTCCAGGATCATGACCTGAGCCGAAGGCAGTCGCTTAACCAACTGAGCCACCCAGGCGCCCTAAATTAATGAATATTTTTTATTCCATTCATCATATAAATTCTTATACCACCTGCTTTTATTTTATTGTTAACCTTTGTTTTAAAAGCCCTCTATTCTTTAGAGATTGGTCATATTGCATTAAAATTTTCTTCTTCATAAATGCATCCATTTACTAATGTTAACTATATATAATCTGAAAATAATCCAAATACATTCAGTAAACACAGCTCAGGAACCCCCCCCATCAACGACGACACAAGTTAGACATCAGTGCCTCAGTACAGCTCTAGAAATGATTTCTTTTTTGTCTTTTTTAGTTGACACCCAATGTTCTGTCACTTCTTTATCAGCCAAATTCCTTAAACAGTTCTACAGAGGGTGCTCACGCCTTCATAGTAATATAAATGACTTGATGAATCGTATTTTCTCCAGTGGTACCTTTACAAGTGAACATTGTGAGCTGTGCAACTGCAAACCACTGTGATTTCAGATAGAACTGAACCATACATCAGAAGAGGGGAAAAAATCAAGGAACGTTGGAATTTGAGCATGACAGCTCCCACTGACTAGATCTATGATGATACTGGAATTACTGGGGTTTTTTTTTTTTAAGCCCTGCACTGGGCTCTGTGCTGAGCGAGGAGCCTGTTTAAGATTCCCTCTCCCTCTGCTCCTCTCCCCCCTCCTTTCTTTCTCTCCTCTCTATAAATCTATCAATCAGTCAGTCATCCTGTGAGATACAAAGGGCAGCGGCTGTGGTATAGCTGAAACAAGATGAACTGTACTACTTCTCTACTACTGTATATGCTTAAAATTTTTCCACAATGAAAACTTAAAGAAAAAAATGGGGATGGGGGAAGGGAAAAGAAAGTTTATTTTTCTTTCCTGGTAAGCTTTCATTATTATTCTTTCTTTCCTTTTTTTTAGAGATGGGGAGAGGACAGAGGAGGGGGGTAGAGGGGGAGGGAGAGAAAGAATCTTAAGCAGGTTCCATGCCCAGCACAGAGCCTGATGCTGGGCTCCATCTCACGACCCTGAGATCATGACCTGAGCTAAAATCAAGAGTCGGATGCTTAACTGACTGAGCCACCCAGGCGACCGTTTCCTGGTAAGCTTTTACCATGAATAGCCCTACAGATAATTCTGCTCTACTAATATACTAATATATAGGTGAGAAATCAGCCACATTTCAACTTTATATTGCTTTTTCTCTTTACTAAATATGAATCTTTAAGCTTAAAGAATTAAATCAAGCTTGAATTAAAGTGGATGAGATAGGAGACAAGCCATATCTTTCTTAAATGTAAGAACTTTTTCATGAGCAATAAAAAGCCATGTGTAAATCACCGTATTTTTTTGCTCTAAGAGTTTTCTTCAGTCAGAACTTGTACAAAGAAAAATGTGCTTTTGTGATCATGGTAAACACCCCAAACTGTTTTAAAGAAGTAATGTGACAAACAATGGCTAGTGAAAAAATACGGTACTTAAGAGTAGATTTTTTAAAAAATCCATATAAAGATAAAACCTCAAGGGTAGTCTCCTAAAAGCAAACAAATTTCTTCTGACACAATAAGAGAAGAAAAGCAGCAGGAGGAGAGGGAGAGGAGGAGGAGGAGAACAAAAACAATTACTGGGGAGGTAAACAGGTTTTGGTCACTCCTGTTGGCACCTTCAAAAAAACCCCATTTATTTTATGACTTTAACATCACCAGTAGTTATATCAAATAGCTTGTCTGCTAAAAATAAAAATAGTTTCTCTTATATGAGACCATGGTTTCTCATCCTTGGCACTACTGACATTTTGGGCTGGGGAGTTCTTTGTTGTGAGGGGCTGTCCTGTGCACGTAGGATGTTCAGCGGCATTCCTGATCATTAGTTAGATGCCAGTAACAGTCAGCTGTGACAATCAAAAATGTCTCCAGAAGCTGCCAAAGTTGCCCCCAGGTAGGAACCGCTGCATATAAAGATATACACCTAGAAAGCAGCAGATTAAAAATATATTCATAATCTGCAGACAATGATTAGACAGATTATTTTTGTTTCTGCAAGGCAAATCCAATAGGGAATTTATGAAGGAACTGAGGTTTATAGTAGGTAAAACTATTTATCACTGTGATAAAAAAAAAACAGTAACAGTGATACATAGCCTTATAGAGCCTGGGGAGGTAAAATTTAACAGGGCAATGATGGGGGAGGAGTGCAAATATGTATGAATAAAGTGAACTTAATATCTTTTTACATAAGTAGTTTGCTCTTAATCACTGAGAGCATGTTAAAAAATCTACCATAATCCCTCAAACTGGGTGGTACATACAGGATTCCTTTTATTATTCTACTTCAGTGTTTGTGTAAAATCCAAAATAAAAAGTTAAATTTCTTCCATTCTCTTTCTCCCCCTCCCTTTTTTTTTTTTTGATGCTGCCTTTTAATCACAAAACTGATCTTGCATTTACACTGAAAACAACTAATATGAGGATCAAGGGCACAAGCTTATAAGCTGCACGATTTAGTCAAGTTATATCCTATGTAAACCCCAATTCTCTCATCAATAAAATAACAATGGTACCTACACCTCACAGGTTCATTGCATGAAATAAATGAAATAATTCATGTAAAGTGCTCACCATAGTGAACAAAATATGTCTCAGTGGGTTACCTATTTCTGTTAGCTATCACTGCTTAATGATAAAAGATATAAATGCTGTAAATATTTACACCTCGATAAGATGTTCCTTCAATTCTTCCAAATCAAATAGCTACGAAAATATAAAATGACACTAGGCACTTTGTATCATGGTCAGTGTAATCAAGAATATAGTTCAAATGTAGGCTTCAAACTCATTTTGGTAGCCCTTCCTATTCTGTTATGATGTAGCTTTTTGTCAGCACTGGGTACCCTAAAAGTGGGACTAATGAGACTGTAGGGAAAGGGGCTGCTACTTTTTTTTTTTCTTACATGGAAGCCTTCAGTACTCTATCCATGTTTATTTTTAAATATATATGCGACTTGCATCTTATTTCTACTGGACAGTACTTTTCGAAAAAATAAACTCTACCCCCAGCGTGGGACTCAAACTCACAACCCCAAGATTTAGAATCACATGCTCTACCGACTGAGCCAGCCAGGTGCCCCTCATATTCTTTATTTTGAAAATATGTATAAGGGGGTGCCTGGGTGGCTCAGTCATGATCCCAGGGTCCTGGGATGGAGTCCCATGTTGGGCTCTCTGCTCAGCAGGGAACCTGATTCTCCCTCTCCCTCTGCCTGCAGCTCCCTCTGCTTATGTGCGCTCACTCTGTCAAATAAATAAATAAAATGTTTAAAATAAAATGAAATAAAATAAAATAAGATAAAAACATGTATTCGGGCACCTGGCTGGCTCAGTTGGTGGAGCATGCGACTCTTGATCTTGGGGTGGTGAGTTCGAGCCCCACACTGGGTGAGGCGCCTACTTAAAAAAATAAAAATTAAAAAAAATATGAATTGCTTTTTAAAGTAATAAATTTTAAAGTCTCAGATTCTTTTTTCTGTGGGGAATTACTGTATTAGTACTATTACCATATCAACAGAATACAGTTTCAAGCAATAAAAGTATAAAGCCAACCAAGTAATGTGTCTTCTCTTTCTATAATGAGAGGCTGAGACGGAGAAAGAAAAATCAGCTACACTGCATTTTCTCCATTTTAAATTTTGATATAAGAATAACACACTTATGCTCAAAGAACTAGAGACAAAACCATGTCTCTGTGCAACAATCTTGGATGAGGTTTAAATAAAAAATAATGGCAATAAAGTTATTTGAAAGAGCCAAAGAAAATGACTTTCAAAAAATGAAGATAGTTTAAAACAATTAAGATAGTTTTAAATTAACATCGTTTCAAGACTTAGTTTTAATACCTCAAGTACTATACACTGTAAAATTGATTTTACCATATTGTATTTGTTTTGTTAAGAAGCCAAGGTCTTCCTAAGATCTTAAGTATACATGAATCAAAACAAAGAACCAACTTTAAACCCTGGAAGCTATAGAAAATCAAAAGGAAAAAAGAGAAACCTGTTCGTACAGCCTATCAGTCCCTCCAGGTATAATAAAAACCTCCTAAGTTCTTCTCAACGGCTTTACAAAACAGAAAATTAGGTTTGATGATAAAAAATGAGCATCACAGAATTTTAGGAATAGGCAAGTAAAACACACAATAAAGATAAAAACTCGATGCTTTCTAATATCCTCCATAAAAATCACAAACAAGGATACAGAGAAGACAGAGGTCCAAAATAAAGTTAGTTATTTAGTAGAAATCACAACCCAAACTTCCAGTAGATTTTAGGCAATAAAATTTAAGTGGAATTTATGAATAACGGAACTGGAAATTTAGGTTACTTTAACAAATTCATAGCAATGACTAAAACTGACAAAAAGCCAAATGTGTAATATTCCTTGCATAAATTATAGATCAATTCTTCTGAAGAATAATACTATAAATATTATCTAACTCATATTCAAAACATTGACAGCGTGATTACCACAATACAGATATAGAAGAGACTACATTACCAAAATAAAAAATGCATGGGTGGCAAGGCTAACACAAAATTTAAATGTCTTCTTTTATCCTTATACTTTTCACTGATCAATCAGTATTTCTCACATGGGATTGAATTTTTAAGTTTCTCATTCATAATTACTTTTTTTTTAAATTTATTTATTTTTTATTTATTTGACAGAGAGAGAGACAGCGAGAGAGGGAACACAAGCAAGGGGAGTGTGAGAGGGAGAAGCAGGCTTCCCGTGGAGTGAGGAGCCCAATGCGGGGCTCGATCCCAGGACCCTGGGATCACGACCTGAGCCGAAGGCAGACGCTTAACGACTGAGCCACCCAGGCGCCCCATAATTACTTTTGATCACATAATTTATACTAAATTCCAGGGAATAAAAAGAATTCACAAAGAAACAAAAGAAACAACAAAGAGGCTTGTCAAGATATATGCTACACCAAAAAAAGCTCTATTCAATATAAGCACTGAACTTTCCTAATTGCTACAAATTTGGACGACACTACTTAAACTATCTCTAAAGAATTTTGTTTTCTTCTAATACATACATAAGTCCTGGAGATCTAATACAGTACAGGGACCACAGACAACAAAACTCTACTGTAAACATTAAACTTGCTGAGAGATTAGATTTCAAATGTTCTCAGTAATAGAGGACATGTTAATTATGTGACATGATAGAGGTGTTAGCTAATGCTACAATGGCGGTCATACTGCAGTATAAATGTATCACTTCAATATGCTGTACACTTTCACTTATACAATGTTACATGTCAATTATATCTCAATTTTAAAAATTATCCTTATTTTCTACTTTCTCCTTTCTTTTTAAGTGATAATTTCTAAAATACATTATTGTGGGGTACTTGGGTGGCTCAGTCGGTGAAGTGTCTGCCTTCAGCTCGGGTCATGATCCCAGGGTCCCAGGATGGAGTCCTACATCGGGCTCCCTGCTCAGCGGGGAGTCTGCTTCTCCCTCTCCCACCCCCTGCTCATGCTCTCTCTCTCAAATAAAAATAAAATCTTAAAAAAGTAAAACATATTATTATGTATCAAAAAATAGAATTTTGTTTTCTTCAGTAAAACTGTTAAGATTTTTGTTGTAAGCGACTGCAGACTCTCACAATGAGTCACAATAATATGCACTAAACTCCAGGACAATGGTTACCTCTGGATAGGGAGATGGGATGGGACCAGGAAAAAGAAAATGGGATGTCAACTATACCTAAAACATTTTATATCCTTAAAAAAAATATGGCAAATATCAACAGTTACGAAATACAGCTGTTACACACTAGTTATACTATTCTCTAGTTTATTATAGGTTTGAAATATTTCATTAAAAAAAGTAAATCAGCCTTAATGAATTTAATTTGTGATTCCAAATCTAAATGTTATCCTTCAATTCAGATTTTTTCTTTTTCTCCTCACCTTCATCCCCAAATTATTAAATCTACAGTGTATACCAAACATGTAATTATGCATGCATACCTGAATATGAAAAGAATATAAACATGCCTTTTACTGTCTTTCTAGGCACTGAATAAAGGAACATTTTCTGCTATTAGATTTAACTTCAGAGAGTAGACCTGGCTCTGGCAGTTGGCAGAAATTTCAAAGCTGAACCAGCCACAAAACTTGGTGGCAGTTCAGGAAATACACAAAACACTAAAGTCATACATTTTTGCTTCAATCTGCTCTTCCTGAGAAGTATAAGACTGCCAGAAACTGGTATGATTCCAAATATTCAGTGGCATGGCCGTTACTCAAGAGTAAGCAAAAAATCTGGCTTCCTTACTCCTTCTACAGGGATTTTTGCACATAATGAGGAAGAGTGGAAAGCCTGGGGGCAGCCACACAAACTATGATTATCAGACTCAGGTATCTGGAAGATATTTTCTCAAAAATGAATGGAATAAGCCCAACCTTTCTTTTTCTTTCGAAGATTTTATTTATTTGATAGAGACACAGCGAGAGAGGGAACACAAGCAGGGGGAGTGGGAGAGGGAGATGCAGGCTTCCCACAGAGCAGGGAGCCCGATGTGGGGCTCGATCCCAGGACCCTGGGATCATGACCTGAGGCGAAGGCAGACGCTTAACGACTGAGCCACCCAGGCACCCCTAAGCCCAACCTTTCAGAGAAACAACCAAGAGTATTTGATGCCATTAATAAAATTCAACTTTCAAAATGAAAATCAGCAGTTTTGAAAAATGTATACCCACCATAAGCTTGACAGCTATCTAAACCTAAAGATTTTCTTATTCAATCAGTGATGCTAATGAATGCAAAATTTGGTATTATGTATCAACATGTGGAAGAAGTGCATAACTCAGTGAACCAACATTCTCCAAATGATGGACATATGATGTTACAAAATCATGCACAGGTAAAAGATCCATTCAAAGTACTAGATAAAACCTATGGATTTTTTTTTTTTAAAGATTTTATTTATTCATTTGAGAGAGAGAGAGAGACAGAGAGAGCACAAGCAGGGGGAGCAGCAGAGGGAGAGGGAGAGGCAGGCTCCCCGCTGAGCTGGGAGCCCGATATGGGACTCGATCCCAGGACCTGGAGATCATGACCTGAGCCGAAGGCAGACACTTAACCATCTGAGCCACCCAGGCGCCCCTTTTTTTTTTTTTAAGATTTTATTTGGCAGAGAGAAAGAGAGCACAAGCAGGGGGAACCACAGGTAGAGGGAGAGGGAGAAGCAGACTCCCCACTGATCAGGGAGCCCGATTCAGGGCTCAATCCCAGGACCCTGGGATCAAGACCTGAGCAGAAGGCAGATGCCTAACAGACTGAGCCACCCAGGCACCCCAAAACCTATGGATTTCAGTGTAACAAAGTATAAAAAGTTTACTGATCTGGTTTCAAATTCTATACTGCAACAAACCTTTAAGAAACTACCCCTTATAGAATTTTGGTGTGATATCAAAAGAATACGCAAAATTATCCGAAAATTTCATTAATTACTCCTCCCTTTTGTAACTTCATATTTGTAAGAAGTCAGATTTTCTTCAGTTACTTCAACCAAAATTAATATACCAGTATATGCAGAAGTGGACAGGGGAATCCAGCTTGTCTTTTTAAGCCAGACATTAATGTGATTTGCAAAATGCCACATTTCCCCCTAGTTTTTTCTTGAAAACAGGTTTTATTCGTAAAAATGTTACTTCCTGAAACCAAAAGTTCAAGAACCACTGCACTAAAGGGATACAAAATAATTACAATAAATTGTAAATTGTAAACAATTTTGTTTACAATAAATTGTAAACAATTACAATAATAATAATTACAATAATTACAATACAAAATAATTACAATTACAATTATGATACATAAGGCTAAATAAAATCTGAGTCCCATTGCATGGTAACTAGTAATAAGCATATGGTGCAGATTTAAGCAATAGAACGTAACTCATGTCTAAAGGCAATGATAGGAAAAAAAAAAATTCAACAAAAGAAGAAACAGCTTGGGACGCCTGGGTGGTTCAGTCAGTTAAGCGTCTGCCTTCGGCTCAGGTCATGATCCTAGGGTCCTGGGATAGAGTCCCACATCGGGCCCCCTCTGCCTGCTGCTCCCCTTGCTTGTGCTCTCTCTCTCTCTCTCTCTAACAAATAAATAAATAAAATCTTTAAAAAAAAAAAGAAGAAGAAGAAGAAACAGGTGTAGTTTGAACACGAAGAACCACATACACATCTAAGTAAAACTTAATCCAAACCTCTGCAAATTATACAACTAATATCCCATTCTCAACAAATGGGGGAAATGTATCAAGTTAATGTTTCCCACTAACAAAAATTCAACTTGAAATAAAAACACTACCTATATTTATCCTTCATTTACCATTCTTACAGGATAATCCACACAAGGCACATTATAAATTATACAGTATTTCCAACATGACTGGTAATTCAGCATCTTCAAAGAGCATTCCCACAGATATAACAGTTTTCTTCAAATTCAAACTAACACATCTAAGACAAATAGGTGTTGGTATATGTTACCAAATTCAGGCTTGAAAGTAAATAAGGCAGGCCACCACCAAATAAATTCTCACATACTTCCAATTATCTCAGCTGCTAGAGTATCCAGGGAATAGGGATTATTATTATGTGTACAGTGGTTAACCAACTGTTACAGGACACACTGCTGAACTACTCTGATTAGCAAAAAGAAAGTAAAGAAATCAACTGTGCCAAAATAAAAATATAACGAGCAAGAAATAAAGTGAGAAACAAAGAAGCCTGCTTCTCCCTCTCCCACTCCCCCTGCTTGTGCTCCTGCTCTCGCTATCTCTCTGTCAAATAAATAAAATCTTAAAAAAAAAAAAAAAAAAAAAGTAAATCAGATCAAATCTCTATTCTGCTCAAAACCTCCAGTGGCTCCCCCTTTCGCTCAGAATAAAATCCCAAATCCTTCCGGGTTTACAAATCCTTTCATTATCTGCCACTGCCAACTCCCTTCCTCTCTAGCCTACTACTACTTATTCCTCTTCCTGTTGGCCCATCTATTCCACCCCACACTGACCTCCTTGCTATTCCTGGAATGTGCCAGGCTCGCTCCCACCTTAGGGCAAATGTGTTCCCTCTGCCTTGAAAACTCCTAACTGGCTAACTAACTCCATATGGCTAAGTCATCTGAAGGAGTTCAAGGCTGTTCAAATACCATCTTCTCAATGGGCCCATGCTGACCACACTGTTTAAACTTGCAAGCCCCAGGGTGCCTGGCTGGCTCAGTCGGTAGAGCATTCAACTCTTGATCTCAGGGGTTGAGAGTTGAAGCCCATGTTGGTTGAGTACAGAGCTTACTTAAAAATAAAATAAAATATTAAACTTGATAGTCCCACCTTCAACCCAGTACTCCTGATCCCATTTTCTGCTTTTCTCCCAGATAATTCACCACCTTCTAGACTGCGATACGATTTACTCATTACATTTATTATTTGTTGCTGTTTCCTCTTACTAAAATGTAAGCACAATGAAGAGGCTGGGATTTTGCTCACTAAAGTATCCCAAGTCTAAATAAAAGAGGTCCTGCAAACAGTAGCTACAAATATCAGTTTGTTGAAAATGCTGCAGAGGGGTCAAAGATAATGAAAATTTAGAGCAAAAACGCCACTGTGGTTCTATCAGCTCTAATCCTGCCCATCTCCTCCAATATTGTCTAACTCAGTAATGGTCTCACCACTTACCAAGATGCTCAAGCCAAAAACGCCTGGAAACCATTCTGGACTTCCCACTCACCCAATTCTCCCGATTAATTCATCACCAAAAACTGTCTACTATCTCTAGAACCGGATTCTCTTTTCCACACCCACTGCACCAATTCAAACTTTTTCATCTCTAAACTAGACTATCAAGTACACAACTGAGCTATTTTGCTTTGACATAACCAGGACTATTTAATGGATTTTAGATAGATTATGACCAAGTATGACAGGCAGGAGAAAGCAAAGTGAAGAACAGGATATCTGAAGGCAAGAAAAATGTATTTTATCTTTACTTTCTTTCCTCCTATTCAAGGCACGCTTATCTCAAGGTCCAGCTCAAATATTATCTCCACTTTTGAAGTCTTTCCTAGTTCTTGCAATTAAAGTACTCTTTTTTCTTCTTTATACATAGCTCCATTAGAACACTTTCTGTAGTGAGTATTTTTTCCACATACCAGTTGCCCAGCTGAACAGAAGTCTAGTCTTATTTTTTTATTAAAGATTTTTATTTATTTATTTGAGAGAGAGAGAATGAGAGACAGCACAAGCAGGGGAAGGGGCAGAGCAAGAAGCAGACTTCCCACTGAGCAGGGAGCCCGACAGGCTTGATCCCAGGACCCGGGACCATGACCCAAGCCGGAGGCCGACGCTCAACCAACTAAGCCACCCAGGCACTCCAAGTCTAGTCTTATTCTAACACAGGACCTAGCATTGAAAATATCTGTTAAACAGATGAATGAACAACAACTTTTAGTCTAGAATTTGCAATTATAAAGAAAACCTAAGTTTGAACAAAGGTAGGGGTGTAAATTATTTAAAAAATCGAAGTTATTTAATTACCAATGGTAGATTAAAATACTAAACCAAAGACCCAAGGGGAAAAAAATAAAGACCAAACACATGAGGAATTTCTCCCTAGACAAGGGTAGAGAGATAAGGATACTAGCTAATAAAAATATTTAATAGGGAAATAGATTTAGAATTTCATAGAGAAATGTGGAGTAGAAAAAGGGCTAACCCCAAATAGTCCTTAAAAATAAAACATGTTCCCTCAGATAGGAATACTCAACTAGAAACAAACTGTGTTCATAAAACACTCATGAAATCCAGTTATAAGGAGACAATGTAAAAGATATCATCAGTCCCTCTAATTCCATCCCCACAAAGATACTCTAATATGTAGAACTGAATCATTAGAAAAACTGGCTCAAGGGGACCTCTCAAAAACCAGCGAAATGTATATTAATAGAAGGAATAAAGTTATTAAAATTAAACTCAACACACTGAACAAATGAGGTTTTAACTCTTCTTATCAAATTCTACATTTTATAGACCTATGGACTATTAAAAAAAAATGAAGAGCCTAAAAAAGCAATTTTTTATAAGCTCGTACAGCTCTATGCTTGAGGGAAAACATAAAAATATTTAAGATAATGCCTGCTTTATGTATATTTCATTGTAAAATAAATGGCTTTACTCACTGTAAAATGGCTCCGTTATTCATACTTTGGCCAGTTCCTGATCAACCAAGTTAATACTAGAGTGTGGACTCTGAAGCTTTTTTGGGTCACAGACCCCTCTGAGTCTCCAATGAAAGCTACAGGCCTGTCCCACAGAAGAATATGCATACATATATATCTTTTCATTTTTTTTAAGTAGGCTCCACACCCAGTGCAGGCCCAATACAAGGCTCAAACACAGAACTGTGAGATCAAGCCCTGAGCTGAGATCAAGAGTGGGATGCTCAATAGACTGAGCCACCCAGGCAACCCTATATCTAGCATTTTAAATATGTCATGCAGTCACCGAGCCTCTGCTGTCTACTCATGACTTCCTAGAGATTCAAAGAACTCAGCTGTGGAACTGAGACCTTAAAGATTAGAAATGGCAAATGACATAGTACTCCTCCGAAAAGGAAATAAACTGTTAATTACAACTCTACAGAGCTTTCTTCTCGGTCATCGAGGCAATCAAAAAACACCGAACATAAAAATCTCTACTGGCTGAAGTTCATCAAATGATATACACACAGATGAGCTAAAATGCACGCACATGCCTTAATAAACTTGAAACCTAAAGTGTTTAAAAATAAGATCTAATATAGGGGCACCTGGCTGGCTTAGTCAGTAGAGCATGCAACACTTGATCTTGGGATCATGAGTTCAAGCCCCACATTGGGCCTAGAGCTTCCTTAAAAAAAAAAAAAAAAAAAAAAATATATATATATATATATATATACACACACACACACACACACACACACACATATACATATGTGTACATATATCCATATGTCTATATATCTTAAAAAATGAGATCTGAAATTAATAACAGTAATAATAATAGTTATTGAGCATTTATTATGTAGAGTGCTGTTCTGTTTTAAAAATTACTATTTATACATAAATGTAAATAATTATTATTACATTTCACAAATAAGGAAAATTAAAGCACAGAAAGGTGCAAGGAGAGCCAAAGAAAAATGACATGAAACAGAAATGACAGAGATTAAGAAGCAAACAATTCCTTATAGTGTGCAGCATCTAACAGCAACTTAGATCTGCATTTGTACTACCAGAGTTCTACAAAGCAAGAACATATTGTCCAAACTCCAGAAAAAGGATGGCAATCTTGATCCTCTTCCATATCCCTGCCAAGGTAATCCTTATAATACCATATTCACTTTGGAGTACACTATAACCAGAAATGTGAACACAAAATGTTCAAAAAGAGCACAATACTAAAGGATTTATAAGATTAAAAATGGAAGATGAATTTTGAGGGTAAAAAAATCTTACCTTTCTAAATCACTGTCCTTTGTATAATAAACCACGCGTTGGAAAAATCAGCAACTTAGTAAAATGTAAAAAAGCTCAAATAAGGTACCTTTCTCTGCAAAGGTAGTTCAAACTTTGTTCAAGGCTCTGCCTCCTGTTTACTGTCTTGGTGCCATATGCCTCTTCTCCATGGACAACCACAAAAGTAGAGAAAACCTCACAGGTTCAATAGGTCTTACTGAATATTACCAATCACAAGACAAATTTGAGTCCTTGGATACACCTATGCTATGCCCTGCATAACGTGGCATACAATAAATATTTGTTGAATAGTTGAATCCTCTCCAAGAGAAAATGAATGTGTTTAACTTTTTCTACCTCCCATAATATTACACTACAAATTACTGTAGCATCAGGATAATGCAATAAAACAAAACTGTTACCTTAAACCACATGATAGAAAAGTTATAATTTACGATTTTGGTTTTTTAAAAAGATTCATTTATTTTATAGAGAAAAAGAGAGAGAGAGAGAGCAGGGGAAGGGGCAGAGGGAGAGAAGCCCCACTGCCACCAACGTGGGGCTCCATCTCACAACTCTGAGATCATGACCTGAGCCAAAACCAGGAGTCTGATGCTCAAACAACTGAGCCACCCAGGCGCCCCTATAGTTTACCATTTTGTTACATTCTATGTCTGGGGGGGGGAGACCGATTTATTTTTTAGATCAGTTTTTACAGCTCCTGGTAATCTAAGACACCACAAAAGATTTATCTGAACATATTTTTTTTAAAACAGTAACATTCTTAACATACTACAATTTTTTACAGCTTTCTTTGTAATGTTTAATGAAGATACATAATCACAAATCATTTTCTTTAGACAACCAATAAACTTAAAAAAAATTTTTTTTATGGTTATTTATTTATTTGA
This sequence comes from Halichoerus grypus, assembly GCF_964656455.1. Taxonomy (NCBI): domain Eukaryota; kingdom Metazoa; phylum Chordata; class Mammalia; order Carnivora; family Phocidae; genus Halichoerus; species Halichoerus grypus. The sequence continues at coordinate 54,956,228 of NC_135715.1, read as the reverse complement.
CACAGAGAGAACAAGAGACAGACAGAGAGCAAGCACAAGCAGGGGGAATGGCAGGCAGGGGAGAAGCAGGCTCCCCGCTGAGCAAGGAGCCCAATGCGGGGCTCCATCCCAGGACCCTGGGATCATGACCCAAGCCAAAGGCAGCTGCTTAACCGACTGAGCCACCCAGGCACCCCTGAACTTTTTAAATTAGATATGAGAAATTAGTTCCATTAAAATGAGTTGCCCTGCTGTGTTAATAGTAATATTCTAAATTCAGGTAAGGTTAAAAATCAAATAACAATGAAAATAAACATAGATGTACGCTGCAAAAAAGCTTCCTCTGTATTTAATGCACAAACTGAAACACCTGCTTCTGATTTATTGAACTGGTAAAATATCTGAGAGCAAACACACAAAATTTACAAACTATACTTTTAACACAGAGCTTCTTGGAAGTCAAAACCAAAATACATTACAAATAGTTCATCTCTCTGCACTAAAAATGCCCTCTTAGTATCAAAACCCACAAAAGCAAAAATTTAGGCTAAAATATTCCCTAATATTAAGCAGTATTCTTTTTTTAAGCACAACTTAAAATTGCTGAATATCAATTTACCAAAACAGGCAAGTATGACCTTATCTTGGCAAAACTCACAATACTGTTTCTTCAACATCCTAGGAGACAGCTTGATGCACCACACTCTTCCATCTGCTTTGTTCTATTTCTTCATGCCCCAAATGGAAACTAAACCCTTCGAGTAATAGCCAAAATTTCATTAATCACAGGAAAGTACTTAGAGAAATAAGTAGCATGATATGAACAGAGGTAGACAGAACAACAGGTAGAGTAGCCTTGGTAATGACCTCAAAATATATGTTGAGACAGAACATCTATACAACAGGTACGGGAATCATATTAAATAATTCTATTCCCACTTACCTGATGAGCTCTCAGTAAAGACTGTTAATGTCTGTCCTCCAACACTTTGTAAGACAAACGGATGTTCTCTAGGAGTGCTGACTGAAGCTGGTTTTCCACCAATATCGTGAATATTTGCAAGATCCTCATTCAAAGTAAATGACACCTAACAGACACATTAACAAGAGCTTATTACAACAGACTTATGTATTCAAAGTATCTTTCACAGAAATTCTGATTAAATCAAATACTTCTTTAAAAATGTGAATCTTCATTTCTAGACATTTTATTAAACATTTACCTAAAACTTTATTTTAAAAAATCCTTAATACTTAGTCATAAAAAGAGAATCTGGGGCACCTGGGTGGAGTCAGTTAAGCATCTAACTCTTCGTTTGGGCTCAGGTCGTGATCTCAGGGTTGTGAGATCAAGCCTCACGTCAGGCTCCGTGCTCAGCGTAGTCTGTTTAAGACTCTCTCTGCCCCTCCCCACCCCAAATAAAATAAATAAATCTTAAAAAAAGAGAGAGAATATATTCCCATTTGTCCGAATAATGGGACTAATCTACCATTATAAAGATAGGAGACAGCTTTCGAATGTTTTCTCTGGTTTATGGCTGAAGAAATTCTATTTCCAAAACAGAAATAATTTTTTTTCCCTAAGGTCTGTGATTTCAAGGGATCATGTCTTGTTACATTTATATCCTTATGAATACATATACTTAAATATATATTTAAATATATAACAAATACAAATAAATATACAGCAAAATGCCTGGCACATAGAAGGAAAACAGTATTTGCTGAATAAGTGAGTATTTTAAGAGTATTAAAAAAGTAATTGTACTTAAAGGGGGAAAAAGTGAGCTATTAACTAAGAATGCTTAAACACTCCCATAAGCAGAAAATATATTTCTTTTTTTAGGTTTTAATGACTACTGTAGGAGTACATGGTACTGTTTCATTTTTGAATATTTTAACAAATACAACTAAATATTTATTTATATATTTTTAAAGATTTTATTTACTTGACAGAAAGAGACATAGCGAGAGAGGGAACACAAGCAGGGGGAGTGGGAGAGGGAGAAGCAGGCTTCCCGCTGGGCAGGGAGCCCAATGCAGGGCTCGATCCCAGGACCCTGGGATCATGACCTGAGCAGAGGGCAGACGCTTAACCGACTGAGCCACCCAGGCACCCCACAACTAAATATTTATAAAGATAACGCAACACTGGGCGCCTGGGTGGCTCAGTTGGTTAAGCGACTGCCTTCGGCTCAGGTCATGATCTTGGAGTCCCTGGATCGAGTCCCGCATCGGGCTCCCTGCTCGGCAGGGAGTCTGTTTCTCCCTCTGACCCTCCCCCCTCTCATGTGCTGTCTCTCTCATTCTCTCTCTCTCAAATAAATAAATAAAATCTTTAAAAAAAAAAAAAAAAAAAGATAACGCAACACTGAGGTTTAGAATAAAAACACATACTAGCAGTTGTTCTTTCAAAATGATTTTTAATATATACTAGATCTCCCCAAAGGAACATCACATTTTACATCAAAAGATTTATAAACATAAAATACTAATATCCCAACCACATAGGAAAGATTATGAAGCATTTGTTGAATATTTCTCTACTATGTGATAGGTACCACAATTATGTCCTGGACTTAATGGGTCAAAACCTAAAGCCCTGAAAAATCCAGACCAAATGCCTTTGCCATGCTGAAATAATGTTGAAGTATTACTGAAGCAACAATAAGCCTCACAGTACCGAGAGGGGATAGTTTAGGTCAAAGCAGAAAAATGCTAAGAATGAACAACTAAAAAGGAGTCCATTCATTCACACGAAAGTGGCATTTATGCTGTTATGTGCTCCTCACCATCAGCCACTAGTTTGATGTGGAGTTTTCCAGAATGCAAACACCACCTTCTCTTTACTATTACTAATACATAGTAAAATAATCTGTTTTAAATAAAATTTTCATAGAAATAATCTTACCTCAGTCCTTCCTTGATTCCTACAAAAGAAAGGAAAAATTTTTATTTAGATTTCATGTTTTCTTTAGATGTACACTAAGAACTAAAAGGAGTAACACTACATCATATTTACATAAAATAAGACATTTACATAGATCAACTAATATTTACCCTTGGCTCTCCTCAACTAACCTACTCATAAATCATGTAGTACAAACAAAAGTCACTTTAATCCCATGTGTAGATATTATGAGTTTGTATCACTTAACACTATTACAACCTGCCTAATATTTTAACCAAGTAATGATCTCATTACAATTCTTATCTTTATTTCTACACCCTATGTAATAGCCTAATTAAAAAAAAATATATTACATATCTACTATAAGCAAAGTACTGAGTGTAAGATCTCTGTCCTCCGCCAGAAGATACAAAAATTACATCCATAACGATAAGAGATACATTTTAACTAATTTTAAATTAAGAGAGCCCAATGTGCCAGGATCAGATAGGACCCCATTTTTTCCATTTTAAGAGTTGAGAGAAAACCTGAGGTAAGTCTTGAAGGGTTCTGGGATTTCAATAGGCTGAGACGGGAATATAATATCAGAACTATCAGCTGAGCAAAGCCACAAAGAGTCTGATCATGAACATGTAGTCACATTTGGCTGGGAGAATACAAACTAAGGAATAGTGGGAGATAAACTAGGAAGGAGAACTAAAGCTAGACCATGGAGTATCTTGAATATCATAGTACAGAGCATGGACTTATTAATTCTCAAGCAATGGAGAGCCACAAGTATCATTTGAAAAAAAAAAAAAAAAGGGTACAAAACATGCTCCTAGAAACTTGCACCAGAAAATATATATAAAATGGATATGAAGACCAGTTAGAATACTAATGTTTCTCCATAACACCAGGCTGAGTTCCAACCTGCCTTCATTCAGTGGCTTAACCACTCATTCTATCATTAAGTGTCTACTCTACAACCATTAGGCATTGTGCCAAGTGCACGGTACAGTATGAACATAGGTCTTTATCCTCAAGAAGGTCCTAGTTTAAAAAAAGATCCAATCCATAAACAACATAAACTGGATAATAACTTTATGACAGAGGTACAACATACTGTCATGAAAATGCAGATGAGAAAGCTAGCAAAGATTAACTGAATGAGGGATGAGGTCAACAACGTGGAGGCATTACAGGTTAAGAGAGCACACAAGCAAGGGGAGCGGCAGGCAGAGGGAGAAGCAGCCTCCTTGCTGAGCAGGGAGGCCGATGCCAGGCTCGATCCCAGGACTCTGGCACCATGACTTGAGTTGAAGGCAGACGCTTAACCAACTGAGCCACCCAGGCATCCCTAGCACATTCTTTCTAACATCAGTGAATGGCAGGCAGGAATCAAGTGGTAAAGAGCCTCTTAGGCCAGACTAAGGAGTCCAGAATCTTAAACAGAATTATTCCCGGCAGGACTTCTCAGTCCTTCACTTATTAAAATGCAATGTTGATTCTCTCTTTGTTGGGGAAGTACCTAGAACAGAAGTGAAGAAATTCTAAGACTTCCTATAAAAATATGCATTTCCAGCTTCTCTCAAAAGACTGGAAGATTTGGCAGCAATGCCCTCCCCTACCCCCGAATTCAGCATGACAACAATCCCTTTGACATGCACAGTCCAATGAATTCTCACCGCAGTCCCTTCCCTATCACTCCTGGACCTGGTTTCTAGAGGCATTTAGTTTAGCTACCTTTCATAGGTGCTGCAGTCAAAACAAAGGCGAAGATGCAGAGAAGGCACTTGCAGCATGTTTACTGAATTGGAATGAGGCTAATGCAAAAACCCACATAAAAAGTAATGAAGGCTTGGGCGCCTGGGTGGCTCAGTTGGTTAAGTGACTGCCTTCGGCTCAGGTCATGATCCTGGAGTCCTGGGATCGAGTCCCACATCGGGCTCCCTGCTCAGCGGGGAGTCTGCTTCTCCCTCTGACCCTCCCCCCTCTCATGCTCTCTATCTCATTCTCTCTCTCAAATAAATAAATAAAATCTTAAAAAAAAAAAAAAAGTAATGAAGGCTTGAACCTGGTAATGGTAGAATGGAAGGAGGAGGACTGTGTGGCAGGGCATCTGAGCTGTCAGAACGGACAGAAGCGGAAATGACTGCAAGGAGGCAGCAAGGGGGAAAGGACTGTTTAAAGATCATGCTGACATTTCCAGTCTGGGGGACTTGAAAATCACCCAGATGCAATTAGGGAACACAGGAGGGGATGACAACTTTATTTTCATATATTTATTTATAACATCATCTGAGCTGGAATGATAAGACATTGACAAACTCTGGATGAGTTCATTTTCCAGAATAAAAACTAGTCCTTGAAGACTTAAGACTTATTTTAAAAGGATTACATATTCTTTTGTCTTGGTGTATAAATGTATGAAGTATACATGACTTTTTGTTGTTCAATATTACCAATAAAATATATCCTCTTCATGATGACCTGTGGTTAAAATTATAAACATCAACTATTGTAAAACATAGTAATATCTTCAGAAATGAATGAAGCAAACATGTAGCTCATCCTTTCACTGAATGCCTCAGAAGGCTGTGCCATTAGTTTCTCCTTCATTACTCTGGGTCCATTTCTCAATACTCCACAGCTATTTCTTTAGACTCCAGCCCCACTCCTCTTGCCTTTTTAAAAAATTAATCATTTGTCTTTCCTTTTTGTTATTTTTAAATACTTCATAGATTTGTCACCAATGGCAGGAGACTTTTCACTATCACTGATCACCAATAAAACACCTCTTTTTCCAAGGTAAGAGAATCAATACCAAGTCTTTTAACTGTGCTCCAGGATTTTTTTTAAATTTTTTATTTAAATTCAATTTAATTAACATATACTGTATTATTAGTTTCAGAGGAAGAATTCACTGATTCATCAGTTGCATAGAACACCCGGTGCTTATTACTTCAAGTGCCCTCATTTTTTTTTTTTTTTTAAGTTTTATTTAAGTACTTTTACACCCAATGTGGGGCTTGAACTCACAACCCCTGCGATCAAGAGTCACATGTTCTTCAAACTGAGCCAGCCAGGCATACCTGGATTTGTTTGTGTTTTGTTTTTAATTCCTATTCATTCATCCGCTTCTTGAACAATTCAGCTCAAAAATCATTAGGTGAAGCCAAGCAAGGTAGGTATCTGCAGACCAGGTCGAGTAAGGTAAGCACAGCCCAAATGGGATGGAAAGCAAGTACCTGGGGCAAGGTGTCTGAGCCCAGGAGGGTAAGGAGGGCATCCCCACAAAGGAATGGCTCAACAAGAACTGTGTTAGAACGTAGCAGGGTCAGGACATCCACATGGGAAGAAAACCTGAAGCATGCTGTTGGGAGTCCTAGAGGGGTAAGTAGGCATGCGTATGAGGACCGGAAGGGATGACGATCTGAATGTGTTGAGGACAGCATCCCTGTGGAGGACTGCAAAGGCAGCTGCCTAATGGGGGATGCTATAGCCCAAGCCAGGTGCGGAGGGCGTTCATACACTGGTGGGGAAGAGGGGGGGTCTAACCAAATAAGAACAGAGGCCCAAACAAATAAGTGAATATATATTAAATATAACAGGAACCAGTCCAAACATGAAAAGGGAGAAAACTGGAAACATTCAGTGGTGTTGGACTAGAATTGGATATTGGTATAAATTTATTATTTGCAAAATATATAAATATATAAATTAATAAAGATGTAAATGTGTATGTGTACATACACTCCCTAACTCTGCTCCCGGAAAGGGTCTGGGAGCAACAATGAGCACTTGTGGTATCCAGATCTTAGTTTCTAAATATCATTCTCCTCTAGAAAGAAGTCGGATCCATAGAAAAATGCGTGACTTCAGGCTCAGACAGAAATATACAAGATAAGTCTAAACCTTTCTTCTATGACAAAAAAAGTTAAGTGCTCAAAGAATGACAAAGACAGGTCAGAAGGCCACAGGACTTACACTATTGAACTGTACACTGAGAAAAGGGTTAAGATGGTAAATTTTATGTGTGTTTTTACCACAATAAAGAAAAAAAAGGGCATGGGAACCAGCTTAGGAGAAGCTTCCAATGTCTATATTTTGAACAATTTGAACATCAGAATAAATGATGATAGTAACAAATTGTGACCCATTAACTAAAACTGGAATCCATGAATTCATACTAAAAAAATAATAAAGTGGAAAATTTGATGAGGAATGGAATATTTACACAGTCTCAAAGTACCACCTGACAAAATACTTATTAATTACAAAGAAGAGTAAATTTACAGTGAAAAAGCATAGAAGACTCTCCTTAATCAAGTGATGAAAGTTACCACCAGTAATGGGACAAAATGAAAACATGCAAACCTTACTAGAATACAGTAAGAACCCAGCTTCACCTTCATTGATATTCTTGCCAAAGATGCATAACTCCAATCTAATCATGAAGAAACATCAAACTAAAATTTCCATAAAATAATGGAGAGTGTTGATACTTACACAGTATACAAGTCAAGGAAAGACTTCCAAATGTTCTAGATTTAAGGAAACTAAGAGACCTGACAACAGAATACAATTCAAGATTGTGCACTGGATCCTTTTGCTATAAAACAGTATGGAGACAACTGGCAAACCTTGAATATAGTCTAAGGATTAGGTAGTACTATTTGATGTTAGTCCACTGATTTGGAGGGATGTGCTGTGATTATGTAGGAGAATATCCTTTTTGTAGTAAAAAAGAAAAAGAAAAAAGCCCTTTATACTGTTCTTCTAACTCTTCTGTAGCTTGAGATTGTTTTAAAATAAAAGTATTAAATAATTTCAAAATGTGCCCAGGTTACTTCATTATTCCCTTACTAAGGTTGAGAATATTACTGATTTTTCTCTATAACAATGCTGAAATGAATATCCTCAATCTTTGCATCACTAACTTATTACTTCCATGAGGTAAGTTCCATGAAAGTGCTGGGTCAAGAACATGAATATGTTATTATTAATATTTCTAGCCTTCTCATTATCCCAGTCCCACTCTGCTGGATGAGTTTGTCTGTGTCTTTCTATAAGGGCAGCACCAAGAACTGAACAAACTACATTGTGAGCTAACTGGCAGAGAAAACAGTGGGATTATTATTCTATTTTGTTCTAAGCAGTAATGCGTGTGTGAGTACATGTGACTGTGTTATGTATATATATGTATGTACGCATATGTATGTTGCCAGGCTGGTCTTCACAAAGTTTGCGCTGACTTAAACTCATCAGTATAAGATTGTTCTAAATTTAGTCAATTTTATAACAGAAAAATTATATCTCATTTTTTGTTTGCATATTTATTATGACCTTGAATGTTACATGTGTTTAGAAATAAAGCTAGATATTAAGTCTCTGAGAAAAGCCTTACTAGTACAGACTGCATGATTGTCAGTAAAATAGAGCATATATAAAGCATTTCAAAAACTGAAGTTTTCTGAGGCAGGATGGTGATGCAGAAAGGTTGTTTTTTTGTTTTGGGTTTTTTTTTTTAAGATTTTATTTATTTATTTGAGAGAAAGGAGAAAGAGAGAGAGGGCAGGAGCAGGGGGGAGGGACAGAGGAAGAGGAAGAAGCAGACTCCCTGCTGAGCAGGGAGCCCGACGCGGGGCTCAAACCCAGGACCCCTGAGATAACCGACTGAGCCACCCAGGTGCCCCAGAAGGCTGGTTTTAAAACTTACACAACCTAGGGGAGTGTGGGGGGGAAAAAAACCAAAAAACTGAAACAACCTAAAGCAAAACCATAAGCTAACTAAAATGCAGTACACATTAGATATCCAAAGGGATAAAAATAATCCAAGTACAATGGTTTAGAAACATCACATAAGCTGCCTAAGAAAAATGGCCCAAAACCAGCTGTTAAAAAAGGCTAGAGTCTCCTTTTTTCAGGTGTAAACAGAACCAAATTTGGGGAGAGCTGCACTCCCAGCTGCATGTTTTCTCCCCTTCCTCTGCCTCTCCCAATTCCTCTACTCCACAGCCCTGTCTCTGCCAGAATGAACCACCACACCACATAGATCTCCCTAGCTTTGGGCCACCTGCACAGCAAGCTGCTGCTGCTTATCTTTGGGAGATGTGCCAGGGAAGGGAGGCCCATTCCCAAACCACATCAAACCCAATGCTGGGCCAATGGTCTATACTGTGTAGTATGTGGCATGACTGTAGGTGAACACTACAGAACATTTTATATGCATTGAACCCACGAGGTATTAATACCACCTCCTTTTAATAGATGAGGAAACAGAGAGGGGAAGTAACACCTAAAATCACATAGCTAGTAAGTGACAAGGTTTGGACAAGTCCAGAGCTGAATAACTCCTGAGTCCATACTCATAACCAGTATGCCACACTAGCTTTTAAAAACCTTAGCTGTTTTCATGTTTTACCCAAATATACATTTTTTACCACACAGATAATATATAAACTGGTTAATCTGCCTCTAAGAATCAATAGTTAATTATGTATCTCCTAGCCTTAAAAATATTTGAAGATGGTTTCACCTGGTGTTCCTTAAATCTTCTCTCAACAGCCATAGTACCTTCAAATATTCTTCATAGGACACTGAGCTTTTTAGTTTTCTCATTATCCTAGTCTCACTCTACTAAAGGAACTTATTTGTCCATGTCTTTAAGTACAGCACTAAGAACTGAACATAATGTTTTCACCATACACTAACTGGCAAAAAAAAAAGAGTGGGATTATCATCCCACTTCATTCTAAACAACAAACATCTATTAATGGAGTCTTTTGTTTATAGCCACATAACCCTGATGACTCATATTTAGCTTGAAATCAACTAAAATCCTGATAACCTCATCACATGCACTGAGAAGCCATTCCTCATCATCCTACACTTGCTTAATAATGAATTTAGTAATTCAGTAAAAGGAATGAAAACTGGGGTGCCTGGCTGGCTCAGTCAGAAGAGCATGCAACTCGATCTCGGGGTTGTGAGTTCCAGCCCCATGTTGGGTGTAGCGATTAGTAAAATAAATAAGCTTAAAAAAAAAAGGGAATGAAAACTAAATGAATAGCACAAACAAATAGCCAGGAGACCTACTATGGAACAAGCTGTTTTTAAGCATTTCCATAGCAATCTTAGGGTGCTAATTATTATGAATCGGTTATCATTAAAAGGATCTAGATCTGTAAGACAAGACGATTACGTATCATGTTAGGTAGAAAATCTGCTAGATCTTTTATCTAACATAAAAAATACATGCACACCTGAAAACATTAAATGCAAACAGCTTATTGTCATGATCAGGACACTCTAGAAAGAAGGGATACTAATAATAACTGCACGGGGAAACATGTAAACTGGGACTGTTCAGGCAAACCTGGGGGAATGGCCACCCAATATTAGATGCAACTGTGTAAACCATCTGCTTTAAATAAGGAAAAAAAAGAGCTTGAAATTTTCTACCCAGCAAAGGATGATAAAGAAAAACTGTGGCACACCCACCACTGCTTATTTAGTATGCTGTCTTTATTCTACTTCAGGGATCAAAGGGCTCGCAGAGGTTTCCCTGAACCTCGGCGTTTACCCTATTTCCCATACTAGTCCCTTTTTCTCCACACCAAAAAAAAAAAAAAAAAAAAAAGATTTTACAGTCCTCAACCAGGTATTTTCTTCACACAGAGATTTTGAGGAATGCAATATGCATGGCAGAAAAAGGACATCTGAGTTTACAAAGCATTTTTTTTTAAAGATTTATTTATTTGACAGAGAGAAAGACAGCAAGAGAGGGAACATAAGCAGGGTAGTGGGAGAGGGAGAAGCAGGCTTCCTGCCGAGCAGGGAGCCTGATGGCGGGGCTCGATCCCAGGACCCTGGGATCATGACCTGAGCCGAAGGCAAATGCTTAACGACTGAGCCACCCAGGTGCCCCTACAAAGCATTTTAATAAATCCTAAGCTATTTCCTTTGTCTCATAAATACTCTATGGGTTGTGAGGCATTTTTATCCACATTTTACAAACAAGAAAGCTAAGGCTTAGAGAGCTAAGGCCAAACAACTTTCAAGAGACACTTAGGACTAGAACCCAGGTCTGGAGCTCTAGTCCAGTTGTTACATAAAACCACATGGTTCATCACTTAAATGCATTTTTCCTATAGTCTGCCTTTCTTCAGTGACATAGATTGCTGAGATTTTATCTTGATAGTGGCTACCACTTTCAGTAAAACCAATTATAAGTCCAAAACAGAAAAAATAGGTAATTATCTGCATTACAAAGGATTCCATGTTGAAAAAGAAAAAAGATCACAGATTTCAATTAAAAGTATGCAAAGTGTACATTCCATTTTTCTTTCATTAAAAGTACAACTCACAAAAAAATGTGATTTATCTACAACTTTCCAGAAACAGGCTCATTTTATAAAGTTAAATATACAAATAAATGACAACCATTTCTGTATTATCTCACTGGATTTATAAAAAATGCCTGCAAGGTGGGGAAGAATGAAGGGGGGGAAATCGGAGGGGGAGATGAACTATGAGAGATGATGGACTCTGAAAAACAAACTGAGGGTTCTAGAGGGGAGGGGGGTGGGAGGATGGGTTAGCCTGGTGATGGGTATTAAAGAGGGCATGTTCTACATGGAGCACTGGGTGTTATACGCAAATAATGAATCATGGAACACTACATCAAAAATTAATGATGTAATGTATGGTGATTAACATAACATAAAAAAAGGAGTATATGGGACTAAAAAAAATAAAATAAAAGGCCTGCAAAACAGGCAACTTTAGGGATAAGGAATCTAAACTCAAAAGATGAAGTGACCTGTACAAAGTCTCACTGATCATGAGTGACAGAGCTGGAATGGAAACCTACTGGAGTTTTCTTACCATTCAAAGGCCTGAATTCAAGCCTGGTTCTGCTATTAAACGTGTGGTCATTTCTTGAGAAAGTAAGATATTTCTTGTCTCTACCTAACTTTAGAACTTTGGATATAAAAGCATGCCTGTTTCCAATCAATACCTTGTTAAAACAAAATGAAGAGTTAAAAGATAAGTCAGAACAAAGGTAAGTAAGAAAAAGAACAAAAAAGAACTAGAAAGAATACCTTAGGGTCAAATAACATGTAGAGACTAAGAAGATGAGAAGGAGCCAGCAACAGACTGAGAAGGTACAGTCTGCTAGGGAAGATAATCAATAGAGTGGGGTCCCAGAAGTGAAATGAAAAAAAAAAAAAAAGGGTTTGAGGATAGGAATGAATGACTGCAAAAAAGGACTATAAATCCTTTGCAGTGACTCCCACCAACAGTGGAGTCTATTGCACCCCACTTGAATCTGGGCTTGGCTATGTGAGTTGCATCCTCAGTAGGACTTCAGCAACCATGATGCAAACACTTTCACCATCATGTGAATGAGCACCCTGGAGATGAAATACACATGGTGGGACCTAGTGGCTCAGTCAGTTAAGCGTCTGCCTTCAGCTCAGGTCATGATCTCAGGGTCCTGGGATAGAGCCCCACATTGGGCTCCCCGCTCATTGGGGAGCCTGCTTCTCTCTCTCCCTCTGCCTGCCACTCCCCATTTGTACTCTCTCTCTCTGTCAAATAAATCAATAAAAAATCTTAAAAAAAAAAAAACAAAACCACACACATGGCCACTGCCCCCGCCGATAGCAAGCCAACTACTAGATACATGAGTGAGGCCATTCTAGCCAGGAAGACCAGCCAGGTCAGCCCCAAATGGAACTGCCCCACAGAAAAATAAGCAAATAAAATGGTTTTTGTTCTAAGCCACTAAATTTTGGGGTGATTCGTTATGAAGCAAAAGCTAACTGATAAAGACAGTGATGACAAAACTAGAGCTATTTTCAGTGGAGTAGCATGCATGAAAATCTGATTAGAGTTGGGTCAAGAATGAATGGACAAGGGCACCTGGGTGGCTCAGTTGTTAAGCGTCTGCCTTCAGCTCAGGTCATGGTCCCAGGGTCCATGACCACACTGGGCTCCCTGCTTGGCGGGAAGCCTGTTTCTCCTCCCCCACTCACCCTGCTTGTGTTCCCTCTCTTGCTGTGTCTCTCTCTGTCAAACAAATAAATAAGATCTTAAAAAAACAAAAACAAAAAAATGAATGAATGGACAGAGTGGAATGCAAGGCTTCTGGCTGATACCAGCTGAGCTCTGGAGGCTTCCCTTTCTAACAAGACCATTTCTTCAACCAGGAAACTACACCATTACACTGCTTACCAGGTGTTCCCTACACTTTTCCAATGCCCCTACAGATAGACATGGTGGCACAATGGCAAAATCTTTCTACCGAAGCAATTAATGGGATGCATAACCAACCCAGCATACCGCCTCAGAAGATGTGGAGACAATTGGAGGGATGAGGGAACTACATATTCTGTTGCTTCATGGCCAATAAGTTTTGCCAGTAAATCTGACTTTATATTTACATCTATCACTAGAGAGGGGGCTGTGAGTGTGTGTCTGCAGAGGTATCCATCCGCGTATGCAGAAATACCCATGCGCACACATTACTCCTTAGAGCGCACCTAACCATCTCTTGGCAAGTCTTGATTTGCTCATTACTTCTCATTTTCCAGGTACATTCTCTATCTAAAAAAGAATTGCTATTACATTTTAAAGCACTTATAAAATTTTCAAAAAACAGCTTTTTAAGATGTCAAAACTACAGAAATAACTTACTTGGCAATCCGCAGTTTCCCAACTTCACCTCTTCCAGGGGCTTTAGCCCATTGCTGTGACAAATATTTAGGAACCTAAAAAATAAATAAAACACTAGTAAGACTATGTTTTAGATGCTAACCTCCTAAACATAAAATGATATACTGCTTCTATTTTACTCTCTGCCTATAGTAACTAATCACTAAGTATCACGCTCCCATTATACATTTTGCACTATAAGGGATACTAAGAAAATATTTTAAATTTCAAAGAGCTAGGGGCGCCTGGGTGGCTCAGTTGTTGCCTTTGGCTCAGGTCATGATCCCAGGGTCCTGGGATCGAGCCCCGCATCGGGCTCCCTGCTCAGCAGGAAGCCTGCTTCTCCCTCTCCCACTCCCCCTGCTTGTGTTCCCTCTCTCGCTGTGTCTCTGTCAAATAAATAAATAGAATCTTAAATAAATAAATAAATAAATAAATTTCAAAGAGCTTAAAGTCAATCAAGCTGGTGACACAATTCTAACACCAGTCAAATATCTTAACAAAACAAAGTGTTATGTTCCCAAGTAAGTCCAATGAAAGTTCAGACATCAGAAAGGCTACCAGAAAAGTTTTCTCAGAGGAGTACAACACTCTAACATATTATTTAGAGATACCACCAAGTTTAAGATGATTTCAAAAGTCAAGTTTTATTGTAAGATAAAAACTCTGACCAATGATAAAGGATCTGCTGAAATAAATGATTAAATATCACAGCTAACATTTATATAATACTACTTTCCTGACACTGTTATAAGCAGTTTCCACATATTTACACATTTAATCCTCACATCTCTATGAGGTAGGTACTATTAATTACCCTCATTTTACAAATTATGAATCTGGGATACCCGGGGATTATATAATTTAGCCAAGATTATATAATTTGTCAATGGAGCCAGGATTCAAACCCAGTGTGGGTAACTAGATACATATAATCAGAAGGTTTTTAATTCCCAAAAGAGAATATATGCTGAATCACTACTATTCTTCTAAGAGACAGTATGAACTGTGGAATCAGCACACACCTTCAAGGTTAGCCTATTGTGAGGAATGAGATACCACAGATAAAGCATGAAGCATAATACCTCACATAAGGCAAGTACTCAATGAATGTCAGGTGTCACTACTATTTCCCCCAGCAATCTTGGAATGGTAACATGAACATGAGTGTAGAACTGAGTCAGAGCTTCTAAAGCTGGAAAGAAAAAAAACATTCTATTTACCAAGATTTCATTTGCAAAAGAACCACTTGATTATCAAGTGGCATTGCTTTGTTTAGATATAGTAAAAATTCAGGAATAAAAGGTTTAAAAAAATTCTAATGTCATTTCTTCAATTACATATGCATTCTTTACACCAAAATTATTGAACACTAGTCATATTCCCTAATAAAGCCCACAGGAGAAAGATGGTGTCTTTTCTTCATCATATTCCAAGTTACTGGTTCAAATGAGTCCTCTACATATATAGACCCATAAGACTTTCTCCCTTTCAGTAAAGGTATCCCTTCCATAATTTTGTATTTCAAGCAATCACATTAACCACTAACTTCCTGGCTCTCTCCTCAGTACTTCAACAGTTTTTTCCATCCCTTCAAATCCCTGACTCTAACATCTCTGCACTTTTCCCTAGCTGTGTATGTCCTGTCTTCACAATCATTCCCTTGCCCGTACCTCCTTCATCATGCTGGCCTGGCAGAACCTTAATCCCGATTAAAGCCCATCTCTACTGCTACTTAATTAATTAGTTTGATTTCATTTTGTTACTTCTCCACACTGGACCTGAGCAGCTGGAGAAAAATTCACAGTGATGCTAACTAGTCTCACTTGAAATATATGGCTACTAACACCAAGTAAGCCCTTCACAAGATGCTCAACAATTGAACTCCACCTCCCTGGTCAATCTATTCTCCTGCTACAGCTGAGTCACAAGTTTTCTTCACTTCTCAAGCCAACAACACCTCTCCCTCCCTTCTCCTTCTGTGGTGATAACCTGACTTCTCTTCAAACTAGGGAAAGAGGGGAGCCTGGGTGGCTCAGTTGTTAAGAGTCTGCCTTCGGCTCGGGTCATGATCCCAGGGTCCTGGGATCGAGCCCCATATCGGCTCTCTGCTCAGCAGGAAGCCTGCTTTTCCCTCTCCCTCTCCCACTCCCCCTTCTTGTGTTCCCTCTCTCACTGTCTCTCTGTCAAATAAATAAATAAAATCTTTAAAAAAAACAACAACAAACTAGGGAAAGAGGATCAAAAGAGAACCTCTACAGCTACCATGTAGCCACAGCTAAGGCCTTTTACTCTGACTTCCTCTCTAAAAACAATAGATGAATGATGGTCAATCCCTCCACTGTGCACTTAATTTCTTCTCCTGTAGTCTAATCAAGAACATCTTTCCTTCAATTCTACCGTTTTTCTCCTCTCTCCTCTCCTCTACTTAGTCATCCCCCCATCAGAATGATGACCATGATGATGACCGCTAACACTAAAGTGCTTACTACATGTGGCAGGAACACTCTGAAGATGGCCCCCAATGATCCTCACCTCCTGATATTCATACCCTTGTGTAATCGCCTCTCCTTGAGTGAGAAGGGGATCTGTGACTTGCTTCTCATCAATACAACATGGCAACGGTGATGGGATGTTACTCCCCTTCCCTTTTGGCTAGGATTCTTTTATTTATTTCTCTTTTTTGGCTATAAAATTTGTCCAGGTCTTTTTTTTAAGTGGGTTCCACACCCAACATGGGGCTTGAACTCACGACCCTGAGATCAAGAGTCAACTGCTCTACCGACTGAGCCAGCCAGGCACCCCATTTTCTTTCTCTTTTTTTTAAGTTTTTATTTTCATTACCCAGTGCTCATCATAACAAGTGCACTCCTTAATCCCCATCACCTATTTCACTCATCCCCCCATTCACCTCCCCTCTGGTAACCATCAGTTTGTTTTCTATAGTTAAGAGTCTGTCTCTTGGTTTATCTCTCGTCCCCCATCTTTGCTCATTTGTTTTGTTTTTTAAATTCCACATATGACTCATATTGTATGGTATTCGTCTTTCTCTGACATATTTCACTTAGCATAACACTCTCTAGCTCTATCCATGTCGTTGCAAATGGCAAGACTTCATTCTTTTTTATGGCTGAATAATATTCCACTGTGTGCATGCCCGCGCATGCACGTGTGTGTACCACATCTTCTTTATCCACTCATCAATCAGTGGGCACTTGGGCTGCTTCCATATCTTAGTTATTATAAATAACGCTACTATAAACATAGGGGTGCGTATACCCCTCTGAATTAGTGTTTTTGCGTTGTTTGGGTAAATACCCAGTAGTGTGATTGCTGGTTCATAGGGTAGTTCTATTTTTAACTTTTTGAGGAACCTCCATGCTGTTTTCCAAGTGGCTGCCCAGTTTGCATTACCACCAACAGCGCAAGAGAGTTCCTTATTCTCCATATGGGATGTTACTTCTGTGATGAGGTTACATAAGATGGTGACTTCTATCTTGCTTCTCTTGTTTTTTCAGTCTGCACACTTTGATGAAGTAAGCTGCCATGTTGGGGAGGCCTAGGTGGCAAGAAACTAAGGACAGGCTCTGGTTAGCAGGCAGGTAGGAAACCTAGGCCCTGGGTCCAATAACCCCGAGAAACTGAATTCTGCCAACCACACATGCTTGGAAACAATCTTCCCTGGTCACGACTTCAGATGAGAATTCAGCTCTGGCTGACATCTTGATTGTAACCTGTGAAAGGCTCTGAAGCAGGAGACCCAATTAAGCCATGCCAGGGCTCCTGATCCACAGAAACCATGAAATAATAAATGTATGTTGTTTTAAGCTTCTAAGTCTGTGGTAATATAGCAACAGATAACTAATACATTAAATGACAAGCACTCTTCTAAATGTTTTAAATATATTAACCACTTAATCTTCACACAATCCTGTTATTTCCTCCATTTTGCAAATGAGGAAACTGAGGCATGGGGAAATTAGCAAATCTGCTCAAGATCACACACCTAGTAAGAGCAGAGTCTATAATTCTTTCCACACACTGTCCCATTTTCTTTTTTTTTTTTTTTTTTTTTATTTTTTTTTTAAAGATTTTATTTATTTATTTGACAGAGAGAGACACAGCGAGAGAGGGAACACAAGCAGGGGGAATGGGAGAGGGAGAAGCAGGCTTCCCGCGGAGCAGGGAGCCCGATGTGGGGCTCGATCCCAGGACCCTGGGATCATGACCTGAGCCGAAGGCAGACGCTTAACGACTGAGCCACCCAGGCGCCCCTGTCCCATTTTCCACCTCTCTTTTCAGCATAGCTTTTTGAAAGAGTAGTCCCTGCTGGCTGACTAGTTCCTCCTCTGCCATATTTTTTTTTACTCTAGACAGGACTTCCTCTCTACCACTCCATGGAAAGTGACGACCCTAGTTACCAAATATCTCTACATTGCCAAGTCAATGTACAGTCCTCATCTTTCATACCTATCAACAATATTTGAGAACTGTTTCCTCCTTCTTCAAACACTTTCTTCACTTGGCTTTAAGTCACCACAATCTCTCTTGATTTTCCTCATACTTCTCTGGACTCTCCTTTTTGGTCCCCACACATCTAGATTCTCGTCTTCCTGGCCTCTCACCTGTAGTGTTCTGGTTTCAGTCCTCAGGTCTCTTCTCTTCTCTACCTGCAATCAATCTTATGTAATCTCATCCAGGCTCAAGACTTTAAATACCATCTGTATAATAACAACTCCCAAATTTAGAGCAAGTCCAGGCTCTCCCCTCAAGTTCCAACTTATATATCCAATTGCCTACTCAAGCTCTCCATCTGAAAATTCAGTGGACATTTCAAACTTAAAATATCCATACCAGAACTCTAATTTCTCCCTCATAACCTGCTCCTCCTGCAAGTTTCCATATCTCAGTAAAAGTCAACTCCATTCTTCCAGGTACTCAGTCTGAAACTTTGTGCAGTTACCCTGAATAGCTACTTTTATCTCACATTCCACATCCAACCAACTGATATATCCTGTGAGCAACATCTTCAAATTATATCAGGACTCCAGCCCCTTCTCACCAATTCCAGGGTTACCATCCTAGTCCAAGCCACCATCATCTTTTGTATAATTTTGATAGCCTTCGGATTTCTTAACTTCCACTCTTGTCCACGTCTAGCTGATTCTTAATATAGCAGCCAGAGTCATCATCTTAAAACATAAGTCAAATAATCCTATTCTGCTCAAAGCCTATTTAATAGACATCTACATAGTGCTTACTACAAGCCAGGTACTTTTCTAATCACTTTACAAAAGTTACTTCACTTAATCCTCATAAGAACTCTATTACTGGGACGTCTGGGTGGCTCAGTGGGTTAAGTGTCTGCCTTCAGCTCAGGTCGTGATTCCATCGTCCTGAGATCGAGTCCCGCATCGGGCTCCCTGCTCAGCAGGGAGTCTGCTTCTCCCTCTGCTGGCTGCTCTGCTGTCTCTCTGACAAATAAATAAATAAAATCTTTAAAAAAAAAAAAAAAGAACTCTATTATTATCCCAGTTTTTTAAAGATTTTACTTATTTGAGAGAAGAGAGTGAGAGGGAAAGAAAATCTGAAACAGACTCCACACTGTGCACAGAGCCTGACGCACAGCTGGATCCCACAACCGGGAGATCATGAGCTGAGCTGAAACCAAGAGCCAGACGCTCAACTGACCAGCCACCCAGGCGCCCCTATTACCATCCCATTTTTGCAGATAAAAAAATGAGACCCAAAAGTTATTTGCCTAAGGTCTCACATTACTAGTGGTGAAGCCAGGATTCTAATCTAGGCAGTCTAGCTCCATAATCACCATGCCATGTTGCTGCTGCTCTAGGGCTACTCCCTCCCCATGTCACTCAGAGTAAAAATCCTATGATGTCTGACGTGTTTCAGCCCCCTCTAGCCCATGGCCTCATCTCCTACTACTTTCTCTCTCTCACTTGACTCTAACCACATTGTTCTGTGAACATTCCCAGCACCTCATATCTGAGGGCCTTTGAAATGCTGTTACTTCTGTCTGGAATACTCTTCCCCCCAGATATGTGGAGGGCATGCCCCCATAATGTCCTTCAGGTCTCTGATCACAGACCACCTTATCAGTGAGGCCCTTCTCCCACCCTATTTAAAACAGTATCCCCAGATACTTACTATACATTTTACCTTATTCATTTTTCTTAGAGCACTTATCATGGGCTATATATGTGTTCATTTACTGTCTATTCTCCTTCCCCGTTAGAATGTAATCTGCAGGAGGCAGATATATTGTCTGTTTTGTTTACTACCATATTCCTAGCATCTAGAATAGCCTAGCACATAGCAGGAACAGTTATCTTAATGACTGGATACTGAGGAAACATTAGCTAATGTTAATGTAATAACAATGATGACATTATTGGGATATATCTGGGATACAGAATTTAATTTTAATAAACCTCACTGCATTCTCAGAGAGAAACTTTATTTCAGAGATCTACCTTAAAATAAGGGGGAAGGAGGAAAATGCCAATAGTGGAGAGCATTATTTTCCAGTCTGCCTCCATCCACTTATTGCTGGTTCCTGGAGATGCTATTAAGATAAAGGAGAGACAAGAATATTTTGGAGCACTGGAACTCTTGAGGAGACTGCACTTCTTCACTACATTAACCAAGTCAGAAGAGTCTCTGATCAAACTGCTGGAGACTACAATTTTAGCTACCGAACAACGAGAAGTTCTAAGTAAAGTCTATATCATACACTAAAACAAATTTAAGAATCAAATCCACTACAATAAATTGTACCTAATACAAGCAACTGTCAACTTACAAAAAAGATTATGCTGCAGAAGTTAATTGATAAAAATAAGTTTGGAACTCACACTGCATTATCATCATTATAATAAAGTCATAAGTTCCCAGGGAAGCCTACCAGCTTATTTAATTCAAAAGGCTGCCAAAATACTATACTTTTTCAATGAAAAACTGAATACATTGAGGATAGTATGTCAATCATATACGTATAACTCTCTATAGCAAGAGCTTATGGAAATGAGCTTCCCAGAAGTTCCAGCCCATTAGCATTAAGTCTGAAAAAAGGGAGGGAGATGAGGAAGAAAAACTCATAGCATATATGGTCCCAAGCCTCCAAAATACCATTTTGAATGGCTGATATTTTTAATTAAAACATTTTCTTTTTTTAATAAAATTGTTAAAGTATACAACATGATGATCTACTGAAATGGTTACTACAGTCAAGCTAATTAACATACCTCTCCTCACATAATTACTTTTTTATAAGAATACCTGAATTCTACTCTCTTAGTAAATTTTCCCAAAACAGTCGTGTCAACATATCAGTTGTGAGATATGTGTTGTTTCCGCCATCTCCACAGTCATTAAAGAAAATCAGATGGAGACAAGATAATAGGTACAACGGGGTGTTTTCTCAGATTTCCGAAGACAGTAATAGAAAATGACTCACTTAAGCATTATTTCCTCAGGGAAACTTCCCTTGACCCCCTAGACTAGGTCAAGTTTATTATCCACACTCATAGAACAGTATTCCTGGCTTCCATGTCCAGACAGGTAAGTCTGTAACTGCTTTCATTAGGACTAATCTTTGATGGCTGTCTGTCTCCTGCAGTAGACTATAAATCCTAGTTCACAGAGCATGGGCCATGTCTGTTTCTGCTCACCATAACATACTCAGAGCCTGGCACAATGACTGGCAATCACTGAAAACTTGTGGGATGAATCAACCCACGCACCCGTTCACTCATGGCAGGCAGAGCAGTAAGGTCAACCACGACTTTGAAGCCAAGGTGCTAAGGTCATTACGTATAGACGTTATTCCCCTGAGCTTCTTTGCCAATTTTGCTTCAGCAAGTATCTAGTTCCCCAACTACTAGTCTCCAAACCCTGTTTCTCCCAGAATACAAGCAAATTAAGGGCACTGTAATGGACACTGTGATGTGACACCCATTTCCCCCTTTAGGACTGAAGGCCTTATTCTCCCAGCTGCTGGGAGTGTGGCCACAGAGAGCCCCAGCTGTTAGCCCCTCTTGGCATTGCCTTCACTGAAGAGAGGTGATGTGGGGGGCTTCATTTCTTTCTTTCTTCCTTCCTCTAGCCAAGATCACACTCTTCCTGGGACAAACAACATGCAATGATTGGTCAACATAGGGTATACCTCACCCCAGATCAGGACACCTGTAAGACTCCCTGTGGAAACATCCTCAGCTTTCCTTGAGACTGCATCATACCCTCTTACCAGTCCTGTTTAAGTCTTCTTCCTTCCACAGGTGATGATCCCAAGAGCATTCCCTGGTAAACTTAATCATCTCAGAATCAGCTTCCCAAGAAGCCCAATCTGTGACATGCAGCTTTTACTCCCATGTTTTCTTGAAGATCATCACCACATGGAACTGACAAGATCCAAGGTCACAAAAATGAAGTTCCCAGGGGTGCCTGGGTGGCTCAGTCGGTTAAGCATCTGCCTTTGGCTCATGTCATGATCTCGGGGTCCTACGGTTGAGCCCCGCATTGGGCTCCCTGCTCAGCAGGGAATCTGCTTCTCCCTCTCCCTCTCATTTGTGCTTTCTCTCTCTCAAAGAAAGAAAGAAAGAAAGAAAGAAATGAAGTCCCCACATCACCTCTATTCCTCAGGGAGATAACTCATGAAAGAGACCTAAGCTGGAAAAAAGACATTTCCTATTCTTGGCATAAGCTGTGTAGCCAAACAGACCTAAATTTGAAACACTGTTCCATACTTGGGTAAGATAACCTCCCTAAGCCTCAATTTCATCATCTGAAAAAATATAGACATTTAGTATCTTCTTCAAAGGTTTGCTTTGTATAAAATACTTGGTACATATGAAAGCTAAGTTCCTTTTCGCCTGTCTCCTGTCCTGATCCTCTCCTCCAACAAACAGTAGTCAAAATGCCTAGAAGAGGAAGGCTGATTGGGTTAGAAACAACTTTTTACTGGCTAGAAAGCTGTTGCTTAGACCTACCACAGCCCTTCTCAATACCTCCACTTTTCTTTCCCAAAAAAGAGGTAGCATTTGTTATAAATCAGGCCTCAGTATGATATTCATTACTTACAAAAATCCCACCACTCCTAATAACCTTGCTAACTTTATCTCCTCTTCCCCATCATATATGTACCTTACCCTCCAGCCAACCATAACTAGAGAAGATTTTTCCAGAAGTCTAAAAATTGGAAAGCAAACAACAGAACTATGCTAAAATATTTTTTTTTTTAAAGATTTTATTTATTTATTTGAGACAGAATGAGAGAGAGAGAGAGAGAGAGCACATGAGAGGGGGGAGGGTCAGAGGGAGAAGCAGGCTCCCCGCCGAGCAGGGAGCCCGACGCGGGACTCGATCCAGGGACTCCAAGATCATGACCTGAGCCGAAGGCAGTCACTTAACCAACTGAGCCACCCAGGCGCCCCTATGCTAAAATATTCTTTTTTTTTTTTTTTAAGATTTTGTTTATTTATTTGACAGAGAGAGACACAGCGAGAGAGGGAACACAAGCAGGGGGAGTGGGGGAGGGAGAAGCAGGCTTCCCGCGGAGCAGGAGCCCGATACGGGGCTCGATCCCAGGACCCTGGGATCATGACCTGAGCCGAAGGCAGACGCTTAACGACTGAGCCACCCAGGCGCCCCTATGCTAAAATATTCTTAAACATTCTACAATTTTGAAGGATTTGGTATAAGGTATGTAGTAACAGTGTGACCAGTTGGCAACCTAACAGTGGCACAGACTGAGCAACAGAACAGGGTAATGCAAACTACAAGGACTAGCTCCCTGACAAGGTAAAAACTGTGACTTTATGTTTTAGCAGATGACATCCACCATAAAAGTTAAATCCAATCATATCTATTCCTATCAAAACTCATTTGGATCATCAATCTCTTGTAGATTTAAGATACTCAAAACCCCAGAAATGGCATTTCATAAGCCAGTACAGGTACTGGATATTCTGGGACACAATCTTCTACTATATTTGCTTTTTTCTGAACACACTCTAGTTCTCCCCAGCCCTGTTGAGAAGTTTTTTCCTAACTAATTAACTCCATAGGCTCTTCTTAAATGTCACCTTCTCCATGAAGTCTTCCCTGTTCCAGCCAGAAAAACAACTATTTTCCTGCTCAAAACACTCAAGAGATCTTACATGTATATTACACCTTACTGTATTTCTCCTGTTTTATACCTTTCTAGTGATGGAATTAATATGTACAAGATGGCCCATAAACTTTGAGATACTCTAAGAAGAAATTTACACATTTTGCAGCAAATGATCCTCAAAGAACAGAACTCAAAGTATTATCTATAATGAGAAATATGGGGGGTTTTTTGGGGGGGTCTCCTTTAATTTTTTTTAAAGATTTATTTATTTGGCAGAAGGAAAGCACAAGCAGGGGAGTGGCAGGCAGAGGGAGAAGCAGGCTCCCCGCTGAGCAAGGAGCCGGAGGCGGGGTTCAATCCCAGGACCCTGGGATTACGACCTGAGCAGATGCTTAACCGACTGAGCGACCCAGGTGCTCCTACAATGAGAAATATGAACATATAGAGAAAAGACGTGAAATCAGTATGTAATTCTGTTCACAAATTCTGACTGGATAAGAACGAAGACACACTTTCTCATATGTTATATTTTAATATCATGCAAAGAAAGCCGAAAATGAAACTATTACAATTTGATGTTGTCCTATAATTTATTCCTATAATTCAGAGTTGAAAATCCAAGTATGCTCAAGTATGGGCATGAAAATCACACTCGATACTAAATCCAGTGCAAATGAAACAAGTTCAAGTTATCTGACAGCTATGCAAATCAAACCCCATTGTCTATCAGGTGTCCTTTAATGGAGCAGAAACAAAAGTTGTCAAAGAAAGAACAGGAGTGGACTTTAGGGCAGAAAGTATTTGCTAGCAATTCTTCTCATTATCTTTCAGAGATGAATTTGTCAAAGAACAAGAACTGGCAAGAAAGTCCTTTCACACCCTGGAAAGATCTATCTGCAAGTGTGTTATTATTTTTTTTTTGATACTTAGGATTAGAAAAAGAAGATATACTGTATGCCAAGCTGGTAAGAAGAAACAGTAATACTGTAAACCGTAAATAGTCTAACAACTACCTTTACAAAACAAGAACAAATCATTGGCTTGAGTTCTTTTCAAAGAGATAAAATGTATTCAAATACCCAGACATGAGAGAGAACTAAAATTTTAAACTTTATTTTTTAACTTCTTTTTAAATTACATTTTTTCACATTCTCATATAGTCAGTTACCAAATCCCGACAACTTTTACTGAAAAAGTTTCCCTAACTCCCCAGACTTCATTATCACATACCTATGATGCTGTGATCACTTTCTAATTTTGACTCTGGTTATCCTCCTCTCAAGCTTTTTCCCTCCCTTGAATTATTTGCATCCTTGCCTTACTCAAAACCCTCCAAAGAGTTCCTCACTTCTTGCAGACTAAAGTTAAGACATCCCCATTTCACAGTATAATATGAGTATATGGTTCCAAACTTTTTTTTTTTTTTTTTTTACACAAACCCTCTGCTCTAGGCATAATAATCTCCTTCGTTTTCCAGGACACACCATGTTAATATGCATTTCCAGTCTTGCATTTCTGTTCCACTCTCCATAATATACTATGCTAATGCCTCTGCCCACCCATCCAATTGTGTAAGGCAAACAATATTCACTAAGCATTTACTGTGCTCCAAGAATTAATGCAGCATCTCAAGTTTCACCATTTTTTCAAGCTCTTTCAACCTGCAAGGGAGATCTCCTTAATGATTCTCCTCCATTTGGCATGCAGTAGGAGAAATACCCTAGGAGAAATTCACCCCAGCCTTTTAGGTCATACTGATACAGCTGTGAGAAGTCAAATGAGTGCCAGAGAGTAAAGCTGAGGTTGAAGAATAATAAATAAGAGATCATTCATTCATTCATTCACTCCATATCTGTTGAGCAATTACCATGTGTCAAACACAATTCTGGTTGGGACAGGCAAGGATCTCATTCTCATAGAATGTGTGAGAGTGCACCCACACTAGAGAGAAGGAGGTAACCAACACTGAACACATGAACATACAATCACTTTAGACTGTGAGAAGTGCTTTGAAAAATATAATACAGGTTTGACATGCTAGCAACTGATCATAAGGGAGCTTTTTTAGAGAGGAGGACAGGAAGCGCCCCTCAGATTTAACTGATGAGAATTCAGCCATGTGATAAAAGTTAAAAAAAAATTAAAAAACCAAAGGTCCTAGTTCAAAGACTGCCATAATTACATTTTGTACACACGTCTCATGAAAGTCCCCTAAGAGACAACACTCCTCGATATGAAAAAGTAAGGACAAATACTGTGCTCACTCAGGGCTAATCAAAATTGCTGCCTTTACAAAAAACACTCTAAAAGAACACTCCAGTTCAATGACCTCTCCTTCTGTGAGTTCAGAGCTCTCTCAGCTCTCCTGAGAACTCCAATAAGGGCCACCGCCCTAAAAGAACACGTTAAGGGTACACAGGGACCCGTTCTACTTTCTGGCCGAGAATATTGTACAGGAAGCAGACACTCAACTTCTTTAAATAGACTCACGACTAAAATCACTTTCACCAAAAGGAGATACAGAAATTCTTCAGCCTGGGGTAAAACACACCACTCAAGTCGGAGAACACCATCACAGGACCCCAGAAAAACCACACAGTGGGGAAAGGAATCCGTTCCAGGCAGGTTCGGACTCTTAATTGTTTCAAAGACTGCGTCCCTCACCAACTGCCTCGCCTGCAAACTAGTTTGCACATGTGTAGCTCTAACGAGATAGCCGTAGAGAACTTTAAAAGGCTTACGGAGTGGGACAGTTTCAAGTCACTTAAACTACTTAAACTAGGAGGAGCGCAAGCCGGCGTCGCACGAACAGACCTTGACCAGCCACACTCCGGTGTTCTGTTTGGCGCCGGTCAGATCGAGTTCCCCACGCTCCGCCATGGGTCTGCTGCCGGTTGAGGCGAGCGAGCCGGAAGAGCGGCCCAGGAGCTGGGGGCCTGCGGTGCAAAGGATTGGAGAACAGCGTATACCGCTGCCGGAGGCTGACTATAAAGAAACCGCCTCCACCCGCCAAGATATAGGGAATTCCCGGAAACAGAAACACGCCTCTGGGAGGCGGGAACTGCGCCTGCGCGCTGCCACCGTCAGTACGGCGTGCCGGTACGGACAAACTTCCTAGTTAGGCACATTCTTGAGTGGGCGTGGTTACTGGTGGCCGGTTGCGTCTGAGTGATTAAGACACCGGGCAGGATGAAACAAAATGTCCACAATACATTTAAAGACCAGGTCGGCATATGTCAAAACAGAAAAATGGGGTTCAAAGAGACAAAAGCTGTCAGTATGTGTCCATCCCTGGCCAAGGAGAGAGAAACAACATTTTCGAGGACGGGGGGGAATAATAAAAAGAGTAAGTGAATTAGCCACCTGGGCATTGGGATCGGACAGTGTAGCGCTGGGAATACTGAAAACATGGTGTTTGTAGACCCGAAAAAAAAAAAAAGGAGTGTCTCAGGTGAGAGGCTATCTGGAGCACTACCAATTAAACAAGCAGAGCACACCCCTTTCAGACTCCAAAACGCAGAATCCACATAATTAGATCAACGACAAACTTTAGACCTGTAAGACAAACCTGATTGTCAAACTCCCGGGCTTAAACAGTTTCCTCTCTGTCTTCTTGCCTCTAACATAAAATTCTATCCTCTCTTCGAAGGCCCTCTCCATTTGATCCCTGCCACTCAATCACACATGGAACCACACCAAACCGTCAGACCTCCCCAAACACATCAGGATCTTCTTCCTCAATTATTTCAGAGCCTCTGCACACTGGATGCCCTTTACTCATAGATAGATGCCCTATTCCCCCCTTACCCTCCTTCTCACCTCTGTCCTCTGATTGGCAAACTCCTACTTGGGTTTCAAGACTTATGGAAATGTCACTTCCTAGGAAACCTTTTATTAAATTCCCCAGAGGAAGTTGGTTTTTCTTCACATCACAGTGTGATACTTATCACCCTGCACTGCTATATACATGTTTACATGCTGCCTTTGCTTTCTAGACTATGAGCTCCTCCTAGATGGAAATACTGTTTTATTCATGTTGTATCCACAACAGCTAGCACAGTACTTGACACACTGTCAGATTTCAATAGGCTTTAGCTGAATGAACATTTGCTGAAAGAGAAACAAATAGTAAAATATTGTAAGAATGGCAAGTGATGTATGAATCAAACATCAGAGCCATACACATAATTGAGGAAATTCCATGTCAGTGCAGCATAGAGCCAAGAAAAGTTGTCAGGTTTCTGTGCTCAGCTGAGAAAACTAATAGGAAAGACGGAAGACCAGGCATGGGTTGAAAAGGAAGGTTACAGTCTTGTGTCACAGCTTACAAAAAGGCCTTAAAACATATAAAGGGTGAAGAGAGCTGCTTTGAGCTGTGATCCAACAGAAGGAATAAATTGAAATATGAGACCATGGGAAAAGGGAATTAATGTAGCCTGGAGCACCCTAGTAATGGACTTTAAAGGATTATGATCTAGGGGTGCCTGAGTGGCTCAGACAGTTAAGTGTCTGCCTTCGGCTCAGATCATGATCCCAGGGTCCTGGAATGGAGCCCCGCATTGGGTTCCTTGCTCAGTGGGGAGTCTCCTTCTCCCTCTGCCTCTCCCCCTCCCCCACCCAGCTTGTGCTTTCTCTCTCTCTCAAATTTTTAAAAATCTTCTTTTTTTTTTTTAAAAAAGACCTTTGATCTATGGGTTATGGGAAGACTTAAAATGAGTGTGTGTGTGTGTGTGTGTGTGTGTATGTGTATACAGGGAATAAGAGAGAACAAATGGGTAAAGAAGAAAAGGCTAGAAGAAAGAGAAAAGGGCAAGTTTTTAAAGTGATTACAGAGGGTGGGGTGTTTGGCTGGCTCAATCAGTAGAGCATGACTCTTGATCTCCAAGTTCTTAGTTCAAGCCCCATGTTGGGCATAAAGCTTACTAAATCAATCAATCAATCAATCAACCTTTAGAGAGCCAATTCCAGAAACCCAGAACCAATTCAGAAAATTCATCCTGAACATACAGTTCCTCTAGAACCACTCTCAATACCAAAATCTGTATAAGTTGAGGTTTTCCAGAGAAACAAACAAGCATGCGCACACACGGTTAAAAAAAAAACAAACAAAAATTCAACTGAATAAAGTCAGTTGGCTTTATTAAGCAATTCATGAATTGAGCAGCATTCCGTCTAGCAAGTAGAGAGGAGCTCCTAGGAGTTGCACAAAATGGAAGGCTTTTTATAGGAAGGAGGGTAGAGCAAGGAAGTTACTAGCAGAAGAAAAAAAGAATCGTTCCAGGCGAGTCATTTCCCTTAGGGAGAAGGGCAGGAGGTCTTATTAGGTGGATCACCTGATCTTACTTTGGGGGCTCATGTGACAGATTACCTCATTGGTGCTGACGAAAAAATTCCTGACTGATCAGTTAAAACTACATTTCTGAGGGGGTTTGAAACTGCAATTAGGTGACGTATTCAGCCCCAGTTTGATAACTTAGCCTGGCAAAATGACTCCTTCTTGGGCCTGAAATTTAATTTAAATTATATAGAGAGACAAGGATAGAGACCTACCATAAGCACTTGGCTTATGTGATTATGGACTCCGAGAGTTAGTTCTAAGACCTGCAGTTGGCAAGCTGGAGACCAGGAGAGCTGATGGTACCCTTCCAGTCCAAGGCCCAAGGCCTGGGAGGCAGGAGAACTAATGGTATAAGTTCCAGTCTGAGTCTAATGTCCCAGCTTGAAGATCAGCAGAGGTAGGGAGTTCTCATCTACTGAACATTTTTTTTTTTTTTAAATTAGGCCTTCAGTGGATTGGATTAGGCCCACCCACACCCACATGAGAGGACAATCTATTTTATATAGTTTACTGATTCAAATGTTAATCCATTCATTAATACCCTGACAGACACACCCAGAATGATGTTTGACCAAATGTCTAGGCAACCCTAGGCTCAGTCAAGTTGACAGATAAAACTGATCATCAGAGATACAGGGTTCAGTGCCCAAAAAAGATAACTCCAAAGTCCTTTACTCTCCCAGGTGATTGACTAGTCAAGTTCTTGTTAAATCTTTTAAGGCACAAACGCAAGCCAAGGAGGGAAGGCTCAAGAATTCACTGCTGGCTGAAATTTTTCCCAAGAAGTCAGTAGGGAATTCTGCCGGACCTTGTAAATTCAGAACACCACAGTTCTATCATGTAGCCGCTACAGTATAATCACCACTCTCATTAGAGGAGATGCTACAAGTGAGTTGAGAGAATTAGAATATTAACAGCAGCTGAGTCTTGTAACCAAACTAACCTGAGTTCCTCGGTGAGTTACAGGTAGAGACCACACCAGGTAGAGTTGTTACACAATGTAATCTTTATTTGCAGCAAATATGGAGATCACAGGGAATAACTTCCAAAGCTGTGACTCCCGGAGCAGGGGTGAACGGGTTCTGTTTATTTAGGGTTTGGGATGAATATTCAGAAAGGGGAGCTTTGTCATTGCACGTAAAGGCGGGAATAAGTTTGCACAGGAAAACATGCCTATGCTGCAGGCATCCTATGTTATGTCAATGAAGCTTGTGTTCTTCCTTGGGCGGAGACTTGAACATTATAATGAAGCAGAGGTAACTGTGGGGCTTTGGACATGCTCTGAGAGTGGTACAAACTAGATGGTGTCTTGGCTCATTTTCTTAGGTAAGGAATGCAGGGTCTTGCTTACTTTTGAAACAGCACTGGGAGTTTTACCATTGATGTATTGTCTCTGATATGGTTAGGCTATATCCTGGCCTGGTAGAGACTGTTCACCTATGCGTTTCTTTTGTTCCCTTAAAAATCCTTAACTAGTGAGGTTTGTGCATTTCTTTGTAATTCTGACAGCTCCTAGGAAGTTCTGTAAGAAGTGTGCTAAGGCGGGCGCCTGGGTTGCTCAGTTGGTTAAGCAACTGCCTTCGGCTCAGGTCATGATCCTGGAGTCCCTGGATCGAGTCCCGCATCGGGCTCCCTGCTCGGCAGGGAGTCTGCCTCTCCCTCTGACCCTCCTCCCTCTCATGCTCTCTGTCTCTCATTCTCTCTCTCTCAAATAAATAAATAAAATCTTTAAAAAAAAAAAAAAAAGAAGTGTGCTAAGGCAAGTAGAGCCTTAAGGCATAGATCACAGAAACTAGCTGGGGACCTAAAATGACTTCTCTTGTGTCATGAAAGCTATGTCTCAAGTCTTTCTTTTTCTGGGGACCCTAACTCTTTCTGCTTGTAAGTCCACTCGCAGATATCGTCCCTGGCCATACCACATGGGCCCAGTGTTTTTCCAGGCCAGAGATTCTATTTGTTCATACACAAAAACATTCTAGCAAGGCAAAGAACACCACCATAGAACTCTTCTTATTAAACTAAACTTACTATGTATTGGATATTTTTTTTTAAGATTTTATTTTCTTTAAGTAATCTCTACACCCAACATGAAGCTCAAACTTACAACCGCGAGATCAAAAGTCGAATGCTCTACTGAGTCAACCAGGTGCCCCTGAATTGGTTATTAATATTAAGATTTTCATGCACCCTAATATTTATAGCAGCATTATCAACAATAGCCAAATTATGGAAAGAACCCCAATGTCTATCCACTGATGAATGGATAAAGAAGATGTGGTATATTGGGGTGGCACTGTTGGTTGAGCATCTGACTCTTGATTTCAGCTCAGGTCATGATCTCAGGGTTGTGGGATCCAGCTATGCACTGGGCTCATGCTCAACGTGGAGTCTGCTTGAGATTCTCTCTTCCTCTTCCTCTGCCCCTCCTGCTCATGCTCTCTCTCTCTCTCTCAAATAAGTAAATAAATCTTAAAAAAAAAAAAGGAAGAGGGCGCCTGGGTGGCTCAGTTGGTTAAGCAACTGCCTTCGGCTCAGGTCATGATCCTGGAGTCCCTGGATCGAGTCCCGCATCGGGCTCCCTGCTCGGCAGGGAGTCTGCTTCTCCCTCTGACCCTCCTCCCTCTCATGCTCTCTGTCTCTCATTCTCTCTCTCTCAAATAAATAAATAAAATCTTTAAAAAATAAAAAAATAAAAAAAATAAAAAAAGGAAGATGTGGTATATAAATGCAATGGAATATTACTCAGCCATAAAAAAGAATGAAATCTTGCCATTTGCAATGAAATGACATGGATGGAGCTAGAGAGTAGTATGCTAAGGGAAATAGAGAAAGACAAATTGCTGGAGTCCAGCTCCAGCCGGGGTGGGTCTCGTAGGAAAGGACGGCGTCGGCGAATGAGGAGACACAGACACAGGATCAGGTTGCAAGCATCTCCTCCTCAGCCTTGGAGGAACTTTATTTATATGTTAGTATATTTTTGTTTTTCCATACTTTCGTAACATGTGATTATGTTTTTTTTACAATTGATTGAGATAATCTTAGATCATTTTTTGGATCACAGACATAGCCTTCTTTCATTTTTCCTTTGTAATGATTAACATGACCTTTATTGATTTCCGCTTATTGGCTTTCGCTAAAACTAAAAAACAATTCGCAAAGAGAAAGGTGCTAGGCAGAGCGTGACCGTCTTGTTATTTTGTTCTATAGAAACTAATTCTTCGTGGAATTAGTTTCATTATGATTGCTTAGATAGGCGTAACTAAGATGAGTAGTCACTTTATCATGAAACCCCAGAAATATTCCCACAATTATAAAGATTGCCATAAACAAAATGAAAGAGAATAGCAGGAACCAGATGTGGAGTCTCCTGTTTTCAGGATCATCCCCCATACTTGGACTTTGTCAAACAGCATGAGTAGCTTGGCTCACGCCAACAAATACCATGTGATTTTACTCATATGTGGAATTTAAGAAACAAAACAAATGAACATAGGTGGAGAAAAAGAGAGAGGCAAACCAAGAAACAGAAAACTCTTAACTACAGAGAACAGTCTAGAGGTTGCTGGAGGGGAGCTAGGCAGGGGGATAGGTTAAATGGGTGAGGGGTATTAAGGAGTGCACTTGATATGATGAGCACTGAGTGTTCTATGTAAGTGATGAATCACTGAATTCTACATCTGAAACTAATATTGCACTGTATGTTAACTAGCTGGAATTTAAATAAAAACGTGGGGGATAAAATGTGATTCCAATTATCCAATTATCAAAACAAAAAAAGATTTTCATTCAAAATTTACAAATGAATTTTGAAATGTGGTAATTAATTAGATTTCCCCTCCAATAGTGATGTCATGGGTAGATAATTTTGTTTCAGTGTCATACCAAGCTATAAAACTCCATCTCTTGTTGTTTTTATTATTTTTTTTAAGTAGGCTTCATGCCCAATGTGGGGCTTGAAGTCACAACCCGGAGATCAAGAGTCACATTCTCTACTGACTGAGCCAGCCAGCTGCTCTTAAAACCCCATCTCTAAATTCTCCCTGTGCTTCCTTTCACCTCATCAGTTCTCTCTTCCACAGAATACCCATCTTCCCTGGGAGATTCCTTGTTTCCCCAGTTATGCACAATCAGAAAGAAAGACCCCCTAAAATAGTTTCCATATTGTTGAACGTGAGCTTCGGAGTCAAACATATTTCAAGTCATAGCTCTGCTGCCTACTTGCCTACTTATTTTATCATCTCTACACCTATTTCCTAGCTTATAAAATGGGGTGATTATACCTACCTCATCGAGTTCTCACATGACTAAATGAGAAAACAAATCAAAAGGATTTAACACTATACTGTGAAAACTATTGGGTAACTGCATTAATTATATTGGGTCAAATAACTGAAAGGAAGCACAAAAAGGATTTAGGACAGCAGTGGCGTGTCAGTAAATGTTTCACAACTGGCTTCTCCTAACCCCCGGAAAAAGCCCTGGTTTGTTGTGTTTGCCTGATTTGTAGTGCAGAGTTGGATGAAATGCATAGTAGCATGCCACTGAACAGTATTCACCGTATGGATCCATGAGACATAAATAAGTTCAAGAGCACAGATAATAGTAAAATCATTCAGAAGTGATGAGTTTGGGGTTTCTTATTAGCTTGGTGGTTAATGTATTCAATCATTTAGTGCTCTGGAAAAACGTAGTGGCATCTGCAGACCCTAACGGGAGAAGGACCTGTGTGTTTGTGTCTGTGGAACAGAGAGGATGTCCATGGGCAGGGCTCAGTGGCTGAGTGGGGAGGCAGTGACCATTGGAGAGGGCATGGGGGGGATCAGACAATGCAAGACCCTGGAGGCCTTGTTCAGATCAAATATAAACTTGCAGAAACATTTTTTTTATTTATTTATAAAGATTTTATTTATTTATTTGAGAGAGAGAGAAGGGAAGGAGTAGAAGGGGAGGGAGAGAGAATCTCGAGCAGATTCCATGCTGAGCGCGGAGCCCAACACGGGGCTCGATTTCATGACCCTGAGATCATGACCTGAGACAAAACCAAGAGTCAGAACTTAACCAACTGAGCCACCCAGGCACCCCAAACTTGCAGAAAAGTTTAAAGCTTGAATACAAAATAGTCAGATTTACATTTTTTTAAGTTTATTTTTTAAAAATAATCTCTATACCCATCATGGGGCTCAAACTCACAACCTGGAGATCAGGAGTCCCACGCTCTTCCGACTGAGCCAGCCAGGCACCCCTTAGATTTACATGTTTAAAAAGATTCCTTGAGCTGCTATGGAAAAAAGTGGATTGGAAGGGACCAGAATGGAAACCAGGAAATGAGCTCAGACATTTTTGCACTAATCTGAGTGGAAGAGGACAGTGGATTGGATTAGGAAGGTGGCCGCGGAGATGAAGAGAAGTAGATGAATAAGGACACATATTGATAGATTCAAGAGGTAGAACTGACGGGGCTTAGTGATTCCTTGCTGTGTAGCAGAATAAGACCATCTGACAAGTGATAACTCAGTACCAGGACATGAAACACACGGAGTGCACACAGAGTATTGTTCCTTTTGGGAGTTCAGACGAGACTCTGGATGTATTTTGCCTGACAGATGACATAATTCAGTTGAATTGCTTGTGTTAAGTGCCTCATGTGTGATGTAACATACGTAGGCTGCTGTGGCCTACGAGAAGCCCTCCTCTCAGTAAGTCAAGTTAATTGTCCGATAGGGATTACTCTGGGAATCAAGTGTTAAATAAAACATGACAAAATTTAATTTGTCATTGCTCTAATGAAATCTAATTTGTTTTCATATAGGTTTACCAAAACTTTTGTATCATACTTTACGTATTAAATAAAATTATGGTTAAGAAATAGTGCTGAAATACTTGGTCAAAGTACCCAGATAAAAATCTCAAATAACATTAAGTCCTAAAATACCATATTAAACAGATGGATCCTCACTAGTGTTCAGATTTCAAAGCCAGAGAAACCACATGTGCTGAATATCAATGAGGAATTATGTCCACATTCCTGCTAAGAGCGAGATCTAGGGGTTTCCATATTGATGCATCAGACTTCCTACACCCAATACATAAACATTATGGGCAGGGTAGTTTTCACAGGGAGGGTTAGGTGGCAATTTTAGCTAAAGCAAGCACACGCTTCCCCCATCAATGGGTAAAGTGGAGACAAGTTTAATTTAAGGCTCCTTTCTGGAAGGAGAGCTCTTGCTTGTTTGCCAACGTAACTTTTACTTCTCTTCCATGTAAACAGCTGAGTTGGTTCTGTTCCATGAAGTAGCTGGGGGCCAATGGTTCTTCCATCTTACTATTTCACCATCTCTTGGCTGTTGCCCTTTTCTACATGGTGGACCACAATGTCTGCATGTTCCAACCAATAGGAAAAGGGAAAGGGGAAAAAGATTATACAACATTTTGGCCAGAGCTTAAAAATATTTTTTCTCGGGGTGTCTGGGTGGCTCAGTCAGTTAAGCGTCTGCCTTTGGCTCAGGTCATGATCGTAGGGTCCTGGGAGTCTGCTTCTCCCTCTCCCTCTGCCTCTCCCCCTGCTTGTGCTCACTTTCTCTCTCAAATAAATAAATAAAATCTTTAAAAAATATAATTTTTTCTCATAGCAACATTATTCACAATAGCCAAAAGGTAGAAGCAACACAAGTGTCCATGGGAGGAAGAAAGGATAAACAAACACACAAAAATACACACATACACACACACACACACACACACACACACACACACACACACAGCATGATGGAATATTATTCAGCCTTAAAAAAGGAAGGAAATTCTGTCATATGCTACAACATGGATGAACCTTGAGGACGTTATGCTAAGCAAGATAAGCCAGTCACAAAAGGACAAATATATGCAATTCCACTTATATGAGGTACCTAGAGTAGTCAACTTCCTAAAACATGGTAGAAAAAAAGGTAAAATGGTGGTTGCCAGGAGTAAAAGGAGGAGGGAATGAGGAGTTACTATTTAATGAGTACAGAGTATCTGTTTTGCAAGGTGAAAGAATTCTGGAGATGGATGATGATGGTTGAACAATAATGTGAATGTACTTAATGTCACTGAATTGTACACCTGAAAATGGTTGAGATGGTAAATTTTGTGTTATATGTATTTTACTGCAATTTTTTAAAAGATTTTATTTATTTGTTAGAGAGAGAGAGAACAAGCAGAGGAAGTGGGAGAGGGAGAAGCAGGCTCCCTGCTGAGCAAGAGCCCAACACGTGACTTGATCCCAGGACTCTGGGATCATGACCTGAGCTGAAGACAGACATTCAACTGACTGAGCCACCCAGGTGTCCCTTTACGCAATTATGAAAAACACTTTAAAAACGCATTTTTAAGAGAAATCTTAAAAAATAAAAATAAAAAAATTTTTATAGTCTAGATTGAGATCCAAAGGCCATGCATTGTGATTGGTTGAGATGTCTTTTAGCTTTCATTTTCTCTCTCTCTTTCTCTCTCATTGTTATTTAAAAAAAAACCCAAAAAACTAGGGGTGCCTGGCTGTCTCGGCCTGAAGAGCAAACGACCCTTGATCTCGGGGTCCTGAGTTCAAGCCCCACGTTGGTGTAGAGATTACTAAGAAAATAAATAAACTTTAAAAGAAAATATTTTAGGGGTGCCTGGGTGGCTCATTAAGCTTCTGCCTTCGGCTCAGGTCATGACCCCGGGGTCCTGAGACCAAGCCCCGTGTTGTGTCGGGCTCCCTGCTCAGTGGGGAGTCAGCTTCTCCCTCTCCCATTCCCCCTGCTTGTGTTCCCTCTCTCGCTGTGTCTCTCTCTGTCAAATAAATAAATAAAATCTTTAAAAAAAAGAAAAAAATTTTATAAACTAGATTTTTAAAAACTAGATAAAAACTGTATACTTTTCTACATTCTGTATTTTATTGATTGTATCCTCCTCAGGGTATCATTTATGATATTTCTCCTTCCCTTTGATTTTCTACAAATTGGTAGTTAGATCTTGAAGTATAATCAGACCCAGGTTCTGTTTTGGTGGAGGTGAAGACTATTTCCTTCGTATGGGCTCTTGTGCACTTTCAGCATGAGATATATCATGCCCAGTTTTCTTTTTTTGTGTGTGATGTTGGCAGCCATTAATGATTACTCGTAGACCCAGCATTTCATTAGGGATTACAAAACTGTTCTATTCAAATTCTATCATTTATTCTTTGGAAAAAAATTCCAAGCATCATTCACATGAGATGAAAGATAAAAACTTGATTCTGGCACAGACCTGAGAGAAGGCCAGTGAGTGAGGTTTTCATCATGTGATGGCTGGGCAATAGGCCAATGAGTACTTGGATTAAAAAGTACATCTTGGGGCACCTGGGTGGCTCAGTTGGTTAAGCGTCTGCCTTTGGCGCAGGTCATGATCCCAGGGTCCTGGAATCAGGCCCCACATTGGGCTCCCTGTTCCACCGGAGGTCTGCTTCTCCCTCTCCCTCAACCTGCTGCTTGTGCTCGATCTCTCTCTCTCTCTGTCAAATAAATAAATAAAATCTTAAAAAAAAACCAAAACGTATATCCTGAGTACTGGAAGAGTACCTCAGGGAAAACAGCTTGCAATCCACCTGCAATACTCTGATTTCCAGGCTCATATCCTCTTAGTCCCTCAAGCCCAAAGCCATAGTCTTTTTTATTTTCCCCACAACATCCTCTGATCACCCATCAAGAAGAGCCTGCATGGCCCATTAAAATTGGAGCCCCCAAATTTGCAACTGGCTGATTGCCTAATTGTTTTTGCTCCTAGATATAATGATTTCTACAGCATTTGCCTGTCAAGCATCCAGAGAGAAAGGTGCCATCTTTCTTCTGTGATTGGTAAAGAGAATTAAGTGCCAAGTAAACCTGTTCAGTGTGCACACAATTTCAGCTCTGTGTGGGGATAAATGAGACTGGATCATGAGTCTTTGCTCTGTAACTAGCTGGCCCATGTGGACACATCTCTGTAATTCCTCGGGACTAGTAAACAAGCTAGACTTGGGAGGACAGAACTGATCAAGATGGAATGACTTCTGGGGCACCTGGGTGGCTCAGTCGTTGGGCATCTGCCTTCAGCTCAGGTCATGATCCTGGGGTCCTGGGATCGAGCCCCGCATCGGGCTCCCTGCTCGGTGGGAAGCCTGCTTCTCCCTCTCCCACTCCCCCTGCTCTTGCTATGTCTCTCTCTGTCAAATAAATAAACAAAATCTTAAAAAAAAAAAAAGATGGAATGACTTCTGAGAGGAGACAGTGGTGATATTTCTGCTCCATTGCTATCTGTTTTTCTGGCTTCAAGACTCAGATTTAACTGTGGCTGTGGAGAAAATCCTTAGCAGTTTCTTATCATTGTATATTTTTTTGTTCCTATGTACCCCCTCATTAATAAGATAATCAGAATTTTTCGTATTGCCTGAATTAAAGAGTATTATGTAAATCACACTTTAAAATTGATTTTATTATATTGATTCTTTTACAATTCCTCCCAGCTTTCAGAAACCTCGAGCAACGAATGCTTTGTGGTGAAAGGGATGTTAATTGCTTTCCCTGGGGTCAAGCATCCTCTTTGTAAATCATGAATCCAATGGCTGTTAAGAACCCAGAGGAAGAATTGACCGTTAGTATTACAAGAGTTATAATTGGGCATTTTTTATTTAACTCTGATGCAAATTTGTTTTCGATAGATTTTATTTCCCTCTTCTTCTGACATCTTCTAAATGAAGTGATTACTGCAAATCTTTGACTCAGCTTATTCATTATGTTGGTTAACTATATGAGGCTTTATTCCTTTTTTTTTTTTTTAAAGATTTTATGTATTTATTTGACAGAGAGAGAGACAGCGAGAGAGGGAACACAAGCAGGGGGAGTGGGAGAGGGAGAAGCAGGCTTCCCGTGGAGCAGGGAGCCCGATGCGGGGCTCGATCCCAGGACCCTGGGATCATGACCGGAGCCGAAGGCAGACGCTTAACGACTGAGCCACCCAGGCGCCCCATGAGGCTTTATTCCAAGAATCTCTTCCCTCAATGACTAAAGCCCCCCTCTCTCTTTTCAGCATAAAGTGTGGGTCGCTGAGGATTTACGAAGTGCACTTAACAGTGCTGACTTTCTGTACTGGTTGTGGTGGTGGGGTTGGCAGGTGGTGGAAAGAGAAATGCTAGGATAAAAATTCCTCTCCATATCCAGACAGATGTAACCAACATCCTCTCGTGTGAAGAGGCAGACTAGAGCAAATATGTTGCACCTGCTACAGTACTATTTGAATCTAGATGAACTTTCTATATGATATTTAAATTCCACCAGGCAAGAAAAATTAAAACTATAGTACTACATGGAGAGTATGCCTGAACAATCTACTGTTGGGTATGAGTCACCGCCTATCTTCCTGGACATCTCCCTCTGATGCCATTACTCCCTCTGATGGCTATAACTCTGGGGTGGTTTTAAAATCTTTCTTTCCTTCCTTTCCTTTCCTTTCCTCCCTCCCTCTTTCCCTTCCTTCTTTTTCTTTCTTTTCTTTCTCTTTTTCTTTCTTATATTCCAATTCTTTGATACTCTTGCCTTCAAAATGCAAAGCCTAGTGCCCCTCCTCCTTGACATAGGATATAGGCTACACCTATTGATTCACTTTAAACAAATAGAATGTGGTTATATGATTACCATGGCTAGTTCATAACAAGAATAGCTTTCCACCTGTTTCTCTCTCCTTCCCTCCCTCTTCCTTCCCCTCCTTCCCTCCTCCTCTCACTCTCTCTCTCTCTCTCTCTCACACACACAGACATAAATTATTTTTTTCAGGCTATTCGACAGGGGAAGCACCCTAAATCTGAGATCAGAGTGTCTCAGCAGGATGGTTTTACCTTAGACTTTCATAGGGAGGGCTAACAGGTTACAGATTTAGAGTTTGGGGGTTTTTTTGCCAACAGAAGAAGTCTCAGTTATCTGAAAAGGAAAAGTTTTTCTATGGCGAGCTGGTAACAGGGGGACAAAGCCGTTCTAATTATAGCGAATCAAACATGAGACAGAGAATGGGAAGCTGAAGGATCGTGTTGAAAGGTCTGCCTTGTCAGCAAGCTCAGGAAACCGGGGAAAGGTCTGTGTTAGCCTTTGTCAGCTCACTCATTCTGGGCAAAGCTAAGCACCACATCAACACTGCAGCAGCCCTGTTGCGATGTCCTTGGGTAGAGATGTCCATGCACGAGGAGGAGCAGGTGAGCAGCGCCAAGCAGCCAGCTACCTGAGCGAGGCCCCTTGGAAGCAGTGCCTCCTGCCTCGGTCAAGCATTGAGATGGCTTCAGCCGTCTAGTCTGAATCCTCCAGCTGAGGCCCCAGACATCATAAAGCGGAGGCAGGCAGCGATAGATCCAGGCTCCTCCTCTCAACGTGCAGGCATATTGGTGTTGGTGAAAACACCCCCCAGCTCCATGCTCCTTCAAAATCTCTTCTTAACCCTCAAAAGGTGAATGAGATAGTATCTGGGAAAATAAGCTGGTCTCCTCGAGTAGTATGCACCTTGAGAAACTAAATCAGTCATAATTTTGTCGTATATGAAAGAAATGACAACTTCATGAATGGAAGCAGATGAAAAAACTCTTCGTTTAACTATGCCCTTAGCAACTAGATAAGTCCGTTTCTTTAGTATACAATCCCCCAAATTGTAATGCAACCGGGCCAATTATAACACAATCCAATTTTCACATTGCCAGTCTAATGAATAAAACAAAATAGCTCTACCACAGGAAAATTCAGTGGTGTATGTTTTAAGATGGACATACCAATGGGAAGTTTGAAATTTAGGGTTTAGAATCTTGCTATTCAAAGTGGTCCTCACAAGAACAATATCGCATCAATTTGGAGCTTTGTTAGAAATGCGGAATTTAGGGGGCGCCTGGCTGGCTTGGTTGGTAGAGCAGGTCCGAGCCCCACGTTGTGAAATCACTTAGAAATAAAATCTTAAAAAAAAAAAAAGAAATGCAGAATTTAGAGCCCTACCCTAGACCTACTGAATCAGTCTGTACTTTAACAACATCTCCAGGTGATTCATATGCACATGAAACTTTGAGAATGGGGGTGGTTAATTCATACCTTCAGTTATTCAATAAATAGTCCCTGAATATTCATTGCGCTGGGAATAGAGCAGTGAACAAGGCAAATCAGACACTTTCCATTCCCTTCCAGCACTCAAGTTTTATGTTTTTTAAATCTAATTCCTTGACAGGTAGAATTATTGTTCTCTGGCTTTTTGCTACCATTATATGTTAGTAGTTGCAGAATCATTCAACTTCTCATGGGAAGGCAGGTGCCAGAGAAAGGGGGGCGCTCCCCTAAGATCAGAACTTCCCATACCTAAAATGGGAGAGGTATGTGCACATACATTAAAACATCCACTGCTCACCCTGACAACTCGGTACAAACTGCCTGCATGAGGATTCCAAGGTTCTCTGACTTGACTTTCAAAATTGCTCCACAAATCCCTGGGAAATTTCACAGTATTTTGGAAACAGTAAGATTCTGACAGCATGTCAAGCACCCACTATTGTGTCTTCCAGTGTTGCATCTCTAACAATAACCCATGGAGCATGCTAGAAAAAGTGGCAGAGGTTCATCTAAAATGATATTTGCCACCAGCCATGGAGTTGGAAAGATTTTTACCTTTTAAATTCCATTAATAAGGGGGCGCCTGGGTGGCTCAGTTGGTTAAGCATCTGCCTTGGGCTCAGGTCATGATCTCGGGGTCCTGGGATCAAGCCACGCCTTGCACGGGGCTTCCTGCTCTCCCTGCTCAGTGGGGAGTCTGCTTCTTCCTCTCCCTCTGCCCCTCCTGCCTGCTCATGCTCTCTCTCTTGCTCATTCTCTCTCTCAAGTAAATAAATAAATTGGGCGCCTGGGTGGCTCAGTTGGTTAAGCGACTGCCTTCGGCTCAGGTCATGATCCTGGAGTCCCGGGATCGAGTCCCACATCGGGCTCCCTGCTCAGCAGGGAGTCTGCTTCTCCCTCTGACCCTCCTCCCTCTCATGCTCTCTGTCTCTCATTCTCTCTCTCGCAAATAAATAAAATCTTAAAAAAAAAAAAAGTAAATAAATAAATAAATCTTTTAAAAAATTTCATTAATAGGAACTTAGGCAGGAAAAAAGAAAATAAAAGAACATATAAAAGGAAAAGAAAGACGAAACGGAGAAGTATAATACCACCGGGACAAACCTCCTGTTCCTTTTAGTGGTCCCAGGTGCCTCAGGCCTGCCTTTGGTCTAGCTCCTTCATTTAGCAGCTGGTAAAGAAAAAGCTACAGCTATTATTTTTAAATGTCATTTCCTTTCCCTCAGAGGTCAGATTTCCAAAGCAACTCTTTTTAAAGGCTGAAGGAAAAAATTGATTTGTAAGACAAGATACTTTGTCAACTTTATAAAATCGCTCTTTTTTGGACCCTTGCAAATAGTATTACTCCTTTAAAATTTTTTTTTTTTTTTAAGATTTTATTTATTTGCGAGAGAGAGAGCATGAGAGACAGAGCACACGGGAGGGGGGAGGGTCAGAGGGAGAAGCAGACTCCCTGCTGAGCAGGGAGCCCGATGCGGGACTCGATCCAGGGACTCCAGGATCATGACCTGAGCGGAAGGCAGTCGCTTAACCAACTGAGCCACCCAGGCGCCCGCAAATAGTATTACTCCTTTTCTGCATGTGAGAAACAGGGTGCTACTCTGCTATAACATCTCTAGTCCTGTAAATTTACATAAGTGTGATTAAACAATACGACTCACATGATTTGTTGGTGGAGAAATTGTGTTAAACGAATTATGCCACTGTGTATAGAACTTTTAAGTCTTAATGAGGGCCTGATACATACAAATATCAAGAGCACATCGATAAATATTTGTTAAATAAATAAATGAAATTGAGTTTAGAAAGACAACAGAAAATGTAATTTAGACCCCATCTGTCAAGGACTCAGCAGTCGGTTATATGACCAGTCACCACCGGCTACCTCAGCAAGGCTGTTTTAATGAAAAGGGATAACATTGATTTATATCCTTTAGCTTCAGTTCGACTCTAGGATTGCTCAATATTATGGTCTTTGGGGAGGCAAGATTGTTAAAAGCAATGCTGGCTGAGGCAAACATATAATGGTCAAGTGGCTATGTAACTGGAAAATTCTCCCAAACCAAACATTCACTTAATGAGCTTGGTTTGTGAGTTTAGAATTTTAATGAAGAGAAGGCAGTGTTTGAAGCCCTAAAGACTGTGTGTGTGTGTGTGTGTGTGTGTGTGTGTGTAAGCAATGGCTTCTGAAGCATACTTTACAAAAGCACATGCTTCAAAGAAGCTAACTGAATGTTTTATGTTCACTACATGCTCATTAGTAACTGCTCTCATTTCTCCACTTTACTTCTTTTCTTACTGATCTTAAGGATGCAATTAAAATCCCAGTGACTTGTGGTTTCTGCTAGAGAGATAAACAGTACCTGACCCCATGTGATCTGCTGCATGAATAGAGATCAGGATTTCATCTTCTAGCAATTCATGGTTGCTAAGGAGACTATGGCATCTCTATGTCCTAGGTTGCCATATTGCTTAGAAACAATTACAGCAGTTTCGCCTGTTACTTTCCCAAAGAAAAAAACCTGAAAACTTGTTAGGGGAGCCAACATTTTAAGATTCTG
Source organism: Halichoerus grypus (assembly GCF_964656455.1). Taxonomy (NCBI): domain Eukaryota; kingdom Metazoa; phylum Chordata; class Mammalia; order Carnivora; family Phocidae; genus Halichoerus; species Halichoerus grypus. The sequence goes on along the minus strand of NC_135715.1, from coordinate 54,912,502 downwards.
CTGGTCTCTTTAATATTTTCAGTGCCTTTGGCCTTGGAGTATAACTTGTGAACGTGTTGGCATCTAAATGAGTATACTCTCAGAAATGACAGTGCAGCTTTGTTACAGAAAATAGCATGAGTGGGGACCTGCGTGGCTCAATCAATTAAGTGTCCCGCTCTTGATTTCGGCTCAGGTCATGATCTCAGGGTTGTGAGATCTGGCCGCATAGGGTTCCGTGCTCAGCACTGAGTCTGCTTGTCCCTCTCCCTCCCCTGCTGCCCGTCCCCTTCTGTCTCTCAAATAAATAAATAAAATCTTAAAAAAAAAAAGAAAATAGCATGAGTAGTCAGGCTGCGGGTACCAAATTTTCTGATCTGGCCTGTGACAAAGGCTTATTTTGTAGTTTCGTTTTTCTTTCTTTCTTTCTTTCTTTCTTTCTTTCTTTCCTTTCTTTTTCTTTCTTTTCTTCTTTTTCTTTCTTTCTTCCTTCCTTCCTTTCTTTCTTTCTTTCTTTTTTTTTTTTTTTCAGAGTTACTCACCCCGCTAAAGGTCAGTCAGGAAACCACGCTTATATTCCAGCCCTGTTTCTAACATATGGCCCCAGGCAAGTACTCTCTCTGACCTTCAGTTTCCTTATCCTGAAAGCAGAAAAATAGTGATACCTCACAATGTTGTTCATGAGGACTAGAGGAGATAATGGGAACATGTGGTCAAAAGCTACTTGTAAAGTGCAAAGCCAGTCTAAGTTACTGTTCCACGGGAGGTTCCCCCTGGCCAACTTTAGGAGTTTCACCGCCATCTTGTCTATTAAGGAGCCTTGAGGCTCGGCACCTGCGGAAGGAAGCAGGCTGAGTAGAGCAACAACAACCGCAGCGGGTTCTATGGTGAGTTCTGAGGCTAGAATGGCCCTTCAGGATTGCCCCAAATAGGGCTAGTATGGCCAGTCCTTTTTTTCCCCTCTGTTGTGGACTGAATGTTTGTGTCCTCCCCAAATTCATATGTTGAAGCCAAACTGCCAGCGTATGGGATTTAGAGTTGAGGCCTTTGGCAGGTAACTAGGTTTAGATGTGGTCATGAGGGTGGGGCCCCAAGATGGGATTAGTGTGTCCTTGTAATAAGAAGAAAAGACCACAGCTCTCCCTTTCCCACCCCTGTAAGGATACAACGAGAGGGCAGTCATGCACAACTCAGGATGAGAGCTCTCACCAAGAACCTGACCATGGTGGCACACTGATCTTGGACTTCCAACTTCCAGAAGTGTGAGAAAATAAACATCTGTTGTGTAAGCCTCTCAGTCTATGGCATTTGTTATAATGGTCTGGGCTAAGACACCCTTCACCAACCAGTTATTGGATCTGGGCTCCCCAAGAAGGGGCATGACCATTCTCTATGCAGCTTAGGTAATTCTGGAAGGAACTGACGAGCAGAAGGCTGTCTCTGGTAGCACATCACAGTGAACATCACAATCACTATTATGACCTTCCAGTCTTCCCAAATGAGAAACCACTCTGTCCAGCTATGCCATGTCAGGTGAAAAAACAAGCTCATTACTGACATGTTTCACTTATTCACCTCTTCTTGGCTCCATTCCTCTCCCCTTTTGCACAAATCTCTTAAACGGTGGTTCCTAATCACCGTTTCATCTGCAATACATCCAGGGATACAACACATGTCTATTAGCAATGGTGGCTTTCTGCATCTGTGATTTTCCACAGGTGGGAATCCTGGGATGATGGGCTCATTCTTCCCTTCAGGGCAACATATTAGGACCTTTTTTTTTTTTTTTTTTTGGTGGGCAGCAAAGCAAGGTTTATTGAGGGATAGTAAAACAAAGTTTATTAAGCGATAGTACAAAGCTCCCAAAGAGGGAGGGGACCCAAGACGGTTGCCCGCAACATATTAGGATCTTAAAATAAATTGCTAATCACATTCATTCCATGTGGTGTTTAACTCTTATTTTCAAGTCTTAGGGCAACTCACTATTACTCTTATATAACGAAAACAAATAGATTTAAACAGATGAGAACAATGGTAAGATTTGCAATTTAGAAAGATTTCTCTCTTTTTAAAAATTTTATTTATTTATTTGTCAGAGAGAGGGTGAGAGCACACAAGCAGGGGGAGCGGCAGGCAGAGGGAGAAGCAGGCTCCCCGCTGAGCAGGGAGCCCGATGCGGGACTGGATCCCGGGACCTTGGGATCACGACCTGAGCCGAAGGCAGACGCTTAATCGACTGAGCCACCCAGACATCCCACAATTTATAAAAATTTCTAAAACTAGAATTTTTTAGTTGTGGGGGCAAGCAAGGTGCTCAGGGCTTGAAATTTAAGGACGCACTTAGTCTCAAGTGCAAGCTCAGCACCCCATTGCTTCCCAACAGGTGGGGAAGACCAGGAGCAGGGAAATAATAGGACTAATCAAACTACAGATTTGTTTCCTATTTCTTCCACCAAATTCCCACCAAATTAATTTGTACTTTCTAGAATTTTGTATATATGGAATCACACAGTATGTACTTTTTTCAGTCTCGCTTCTTTCATCCACCATAGTTATTTTGAGATCCAACAAAGTTGTTGCATATATTAATAATTTGCTTTGTTATATCTCAGAGTAGGGTTCTATTACATTATACGGATATACCTAATTTTGTTTATCCATTGACTGATTGATGGGCATTTGAGATATTAAAAATAAAGTGCTATGAACATTTGTATACAAGTCTTTGTTTTAAGCAAAGGAGTAAACCTGGTCACTGTTATTGCACTGCGGCCAGAACAGAGGAAGTCAGTCAGATTTTTAGTGCCCCACTCTTTATCATAAAGAGGATAGCTTGGGATCACCAAGTATTTGATTTGTCTCCAACATAAAAAACAGAGACCTAAACAAATAACTTTTTTTTTTTAAGATTTTATTTATTTATTTGACAGAGAGAGAGAGATAGCGAGAGACAGAACACAAGCAGGGGGAGTGGGAGAGGGAGAAGCAGGCTTCCCGTGGATCAGGGAGCCCAATGCGGGGCTCGATCCCAGGACCCTGGGATCATGACCTGAGCCGAAGGCAGACGCTTAATGACTGAGCCACCCAGGCGCCCAACAAATAACTTTTTTGAAGAGGAATTTAAGAGAAAACTTTAAATATTTTAATTAATATTCTCAGATTATCCAGTAAAATAAATATGAAATAGTACATACTGGAAACAGAAGAGCATTGCTTTCAACATTCTGTACAGACAATTTTCAATGCATAGTTCTATTCCCAGCCAAATTATCAATAAGATTCGATGATGAAATAAAAAACATTCCAGCCATATAAAGTCTCAAAAAGGGACCTGCTGGGGTGCCTCAGTGGCTCAGTCAGTTGGGCGTCTGACTCTTGATTTTGGCTCAGGTCATGATCTCAAGGTATGAGATCGAGCCCTGAGTGGGGCTCTGTGCTCAATGCAGAGTCTGCTTGGCATTCTCTCTCCCCCTCCTTCTGCCTCTCCCCTGCTTGCACATGCTCTCTAAACAAACAGACAGACAAACAAACAAATAAATAAAATCTTAAAAAAAAAAAGGAACCTGCCATGAACATTTTCTCAGAAAGCCTAGTAATACACCCAAAAGAAGAAACTCATGAGATCAGGTTAGAAGGGACCCAACACAGGAGAGAAGGTGTTGAAAGTCACACAATAACAACTGTACATGTGGCTTGAGACTAGTCCATATTGGAGCAGGAGGATGGAGGGCTACTAGAGGGAATAATCTAAGAGAAAAAAAGAGCTCTTGGGGAGCATTGGCTCACTCTCCCTTCTCATTCTCTGAATTTCCTTTTTTTTTTTAAAGATTTATTTATTTATTTATTTATTTATTTATTTATTTATTTGACAGAGAGAGACACAGCGAGAGAGGGAACACAAGCAGGGGGAGTGGGAGAGGGAGAAGCAGGCTTCCCCCAGAGCAGGGAGCCCGATTGGGGCTCGATCCCAGGACCCTGGGATCATGACCTGAGCCGAAGGCAGACACTTAACAACTGAGCCACCCAGGCACTCCATCATTCTCTGAATTTCTGCAAAGTCTTTTGTTCTACACACTTTCCCAGTAGTACATCCCTAGACTCTGCTGTAGGGTCACCTTGACCTACCACAGTAAGCCCCACAGAAGACTACCATCTTACAACTATGTCCCTGCTCCATGTATACTAATGGAAATTCAGAAGTGCTAACATAGGGTGAGGCAAGCAAGGTGCTCAGGGCTTGAAATTTAAGGACGCACTTAGTCTCAAGTGCAAGCTCAGCACCCCATTGCTTCCCAACATTTAGATCCCCATGGGTAGATGTCTGTCTACCACTCCCACATCTCTCTCACTATCTTCTGTCTTTACTACCTCTTTCTCATGTTACCCTTCTATAATGGGCTGATGCATAATGGCAGGCAAACGCATTTCCTTTAAGAATTTATATAATTTTTTGTATTTCATTAAGTTTAGGCCATGGTTTTTGTTTGTTTGAAGTTCTATTAGAGATTTCTTCACATTTTGTGAGGCTGCATTTTAATTTTAAAGTAGAGTATCAACTTTGCCACCTCAAAATTTCCCAAGCAAAAAACCCTCCAAAATCACATGGAGCATGACAGTCATTTGTGATCCATGAATAATAAAGAATAGAAAAAGTATGAAGAAGAGAAGAAGGTGGGTGGAGAAAACACATTTTGTTCTCACGAGTCAAATGAATTGTACTTTCCACTAAAAAATTTCTACTTCCAATATTTAAGGACAAAATTTTCTCAAGTGATTGTTTGAAGCTGAAAGTGCATGCTAAAATATTAGGAACAGAAGAGCACGAATCACTACTACAATCATAATTCTACTTCTAAAAATATTCAGCAAGCTTATCCAAACAGTGCATAGAGCTTCAGTGTGTGAGACTGCTCTAGGGAAAGTGCATTATCATGATCTACTGCTCTTCAAGGCCAGGAGTCGCAAATAAGGCAATTGTGATTAGAGAAGAAGGAAAGCTTTATCCTACAATGGTAACATCCCATCTGTCAAAGACTTCTGGCAAAGCTAGAAAAAAACAGTCTTGCTGCTTTTCCAACTACAGTTGAAAGCAAGTGATGATTTAGTATTCCTCATGTGCAGTATGGTGACCATGAGAGTAACCCAGGGCCTGAGAATGTTGTTCTGCACTATAGTAACTTTCAAGTGGGCCACTAAAATTTATAACAATAATTTAAACATTTTGATAATATTTTGGATTGATTCTTATATCTAAGGAGTCCATCCTATGCTGGCAATATTTAGCTTTGGTCTTGCCTTTGTCAAAGTATTTATTTTAACATTTGGCCACTAAGCATTCAGCCAATTTGTGTATTTGTTCACTCTGTTAGGCATATATTTTCATATGTATTAATATGGTTTTCCCTCCCCTGTCCTGCCCTATTTCTTCTCCTGCCACCAGTTTTCCTTATTGTTTATAAATGTGTTGGTTTGGGTTAAGTTTTAATTTAGTCCCCAGGTCCCAGGATATCAAGACGGGATGTGATGAAACTAGAAGGGGAATACAAATCCCCTAGAGACAGAGGCAGGGACTCATGTAGCTTTGGGCTTCCCACTTTGGGGAGAAGGAGAGAGATTTAGGTTATGAAGGTACTCTGTCGTTTGGAAATTGAAGTATGAGACGTTTCAGAGGTTAAGTAGCTACAGTTGTACTTTCCACACCCATTCCAACCACCCGCTGCGATGGCTGTCTATACCACAAGCCTGGAAACCAAAAACATATTCCCAGAATCCTTTGCAGGTAGGATCTAGATATATTTTAGGCTTCCCAAATTAGATGAACACAAACGAAATGTTGACTTGGAATGAAGACGATGGAGAGAGAGGCAGGCGAGGAGTCGTCTCTTGGCTGGTGTGAAGGATGGGGGAGACAGTACAGTCAGACGGCAGCTGTGTTTGTGGCTTCCTGCCTGCAGCCTCCTAGTGGCCGCAGGAGGAACAGCCATCTTGGCAGACCAGTTTGGTTAGTGTGGTTTTGGTTTGTGAATCTAGGATTTTGAGTTTTTGGGGTTTGGTTTTATTTTTTCCCCCCTCTCAGTGGTTCTGTGAGCTCGCTATACTCCTCAATAAATCTGCTTGTACTTAAACTAGCTAGAGAGGATTCTATTCTCCACTATTTTGGAAGCTGACAGTTCAATTTTTGTCTTGTAACATGGTAGTGCCTTTACCTACATAATCTAATTTAATCACCACATGACCAAGAGCTTAAGTACTATTATTTATATCTACTACCAGATGAGGAAGCAACTTTTCTGATCTTTTCTGAAGGTAGAGAAGGAAAACTGGGGGTAACGTTTATCATAGGAAGTTGCAGGAAGAGTACAAAGAACGCTTGTGTACCCTTCACCCATTTTATCACAGTTGCTTTATCTTTTATCCCTCCCTGTCTCTTTCTCTCTCCCTCCCCTGTCTTTCCACACACATATGGTAATTTTTTTCTTCTAATCCACTTAAGAGTAACCTGCAGATATGATGCCCCTTCTATGCCCTTTGATGTGTATTTTCTAAGAATGACATTTACTTACACAACTGCAGTACAATGATCAAAGTTGGAAATCTAACACTGATACTATACTATTTTCTAATCTACAGACTTTTTATTTTGCCAATTGTTCCAATAATGTTTTTTTATAGCAAAACAAAAAAATTTTTTTTATCCAGATGCAATTCAGACTCACAAGTTGCATTTAGTTGTCAAACCAATTTAGTCTCCCTTAATAGTTCCTCAGTCTGTCTTTGTCTTCCATAACCTTAACATTTTTGAAGTATACCAACCAGTTATTTTTTAAATGTCAATCTGGGTTTATTTTTATTTTTTTTAAGATTTTATTTTTTATTTGCGAGAGAGAGCACGAGTGGGGGGGGCAGAGGGAGAGGGAGAGAGAGAATCTCAAGCAGACTCCACACTGAGGAGCCCAAAGCAGGGCTTGATCCCACGACCATGAGATCATGACCTGAGCCGAAACCAAGAGTCAGAGGCTTAATTGACTGCGCCACCCAGGTGCCGCTCAATCTGGATTTATTTGGATGTTTCTTGAGGGAATAGCTTTAAATATATATATTACACGTTTGTTGCAAAGAATTCAAACTGAGAAGTATATAAAGTAAAAGGTAAAATTTGCCTTCACCATAAATAACAATTGTTAATATTTGAGTTTTAGAACTTCAAAATGTTGCCTAAAAATAATTGCTTTGTGGGGTGCCTGGCTGGCTCAGTCAGTACAGTACACGACTCTTGATCTTGGGGTTGTGAGTTCAAGCCCCATGTTGGGCCCAGAGCTTACTCAAAGAAAAAAAAAGAAGGAAAAAAAGACTTTCTTTGTTTATTTCAGTATGCATTGCTTTAAAGTTTAAGAACATTTTCCTATGTGACTGAAATAACATCAGCACCTTAATATTAAAAATAATTTCTTTATTCATTTGACAGAGAGAGCGAGAGCACACAAGCAGGGGGAGCAGCAGGCAGAGGGAGAGGGACAAGCAGACTCCCCACTGAGCAGGGAGCCCAGTGTGGGGCTCGATCCCAGGACCCTGGGATCATGACCTGAGCCAAAGGCAGACGCTTAACTGACTGAACCTCCAGGTGCCCCCCAAAATAATTTTTTAACATTATTTAACACGTAGTCTGCATTCATTTTCCCCTAATTGTTCCAGATATGCCCTTTATAGTTAATTTGTCCATATCCAAGATTCAATCTAGAATCAGACATTTGTTACTGGTTGTTATGTCCCATAACTATTTTTTTATCTTGAGCAGTCCATAATGTTGAATGATAAGAAACAGTGTGGTAAGAAAACACCACTTTTTAATGCTGTCCTTGGGAGTCTGTCAAGAAGAAATAATTGGCTCAAGTTCCAAAGGCCCCGAGGTCATTCTTCTGTCAGCAATAAGAGCCCTCAACTGTGTAGACCAGGACAGATGACTCAGAACCTGGCTTTTCAGGTAGATCTCTCTAGCCAGGCTCTAGCCAAGGCACATCACCTTTCTAGGCTTTGATTCTCTCTTTTGCAATGCAAATAAGAAAACATTAGTCCTGGGGGTTTGTGAGAAAAAGCCCTTTATCGATCAAATATAAAGTATTAAATACAAATATGCTTGTCATACAAAATTACATCTAAAGCAAACAGGAGGGACGCCTGGGTGGCTCAGTTGTTTAAGCGTTTGGCTTCGGCTCAGGTCATGATCTCAGGGTCCTAGGATCCAGCCCCGCATCGGGCTCCTTGCTCAGCGGGGACCCTGCTTCTCCCTCTCCCTCTGCCTGCCACTCCCCCGCTTGTGCTCTCGCTCTCTCTCTATCTCAAATACATAAATAAATAAAATCTTTAAAAAATTTTTAAAAATAAAGCAAACAGGAAAAGTCAAGTCATAGGGATTAGATAATGAATATTCAACTCATACAAAGGAAAAAAAGTCTGCAGTTTGAAGATGTTTTTTCTTTTATTTTTCCATTTTTTTCTTTCAGTGTTTTCTTTTTTTATATATCGTAGTGGCAGCAGGTGAGAGTTCATTACACCAGATATACTAATAGGACATAATGAAATAACATTACATTTATAGATCTTGGTGTAGGGGGAGTGAATTTACAGCCTGGACCCAGGGGCACAAACACTGAGCAATGTTTCATAAACATCCTTTCATGTCAACAAAATGCTCTGGCTTTTACTTCCAAAGGAGAGTTCAGTTTGTTTGGGGGTTTATTCCACGGCTTTATTATTTCCTGTTAACTCACACATGCTGGGCCCCTGGGGGAAGGAATCATTATCATTCCTTTGGTTGTAAACATGTTAAAAAGCCTAAAAATGAGACATATTTAATGATGACTTATGGACATTTGTACTGGGTTGAATAGTGTCCCCTAAATCATATTCACACAGAACCTCAGAATGTGACCTTATTTGGAAGTAAGGTCTTTACAGACGTAATTAGTCAAATTAAAGTGAGATCATCTGGGTTATGGTGATTATGGATTGTGGTAATCTAATGACTGGCGTCCTTATAGGAAAAGGGAAATTTGGACACAGGCCCATCGGGAGAGGAGAGCAGCACGTGACGATGGAGGCCGAGGCTGTGGCAATGTGTCTTCGTCTTCGAGCCAAGGAACTATCAGAAGCTGGGAGGGGGCAAGGAATGATCCTCCCTTCCAGCCTCCAGGGAAAGCATGCCCTGCTGACACGTTGATTTTGGTCTTCTGACTTCCAGAACTGTGAGAGAATAAATTTCTGTTGTAAGCATCCAAGTTTGTGGCCATTTGCTACACGGCCCCAGAATACCAACCTAACATCGCAGTATCCTGTGCGACTGAGCTTTGGGAAGCTGGCTCATTCTAACCCAAATCCACCGACTGTTTTATAAACTCAAAATTTCAATTTACTAACCTGCAATGCAAAATAGCTGGCAGAATAACAGGCATTCCCTCAGGGAGCACCAACCTGGTGTGTAGGCCTAAATGATGAAGCAGGAAGGAGAAGGAGAAACTAGTATTTATCAAACATCTGCTATGTTTCGGGTACCATGGGTGTCACAAGGATAAAATTACAACTGTGATCAGGGCTTTGCCGGAGAATTGAGGACAGCAAATTGCTCAAGGAAGATGAATCTGGGGAAAGGATCTGGAGGAATGACAGGAATTAACAAAGCGAAAGGGACACGGGAAGATGGCAGGTACAAAAGCCTTACATATTCAAGGAACTGAAAGAAGGATCATGTGCATTGGGATGGGGGTGGGTTGTACAGGCTGAGGCAGGAGAGAAAGTAAGGGGTGACCCATGTAAGGGCTCCTGGGTGGTGTTCAGGTTTGTGTCTTTCTCCTAAGGCAATGGGGGAAGAGGGGTAAGTTTTCCTATACAAAGGGACGGCATCATTAGATTGACATTTTTGGAAAGCTCACTGGGGCTGCATTGAAGGTATAGATTGGAGGGAAGGGCTTTGATGCCAGCAGAGGGCCCAGGGATTAGGAGTGAACACACCACACCTCGGCAGACACTCTATGAGCACCCACAAGAGCCAGCAGGAAGCCAGGCCCCTGTGCCCCCTCCCTGTGCCAGGAGGCCTCCCAAAACATACCCTTCCTCATTGATCCAGACCTCCTCTTGGAGAGAAGTAGGCCTGAGCATTTGCCTGAGTTATCCAAGCAGAGAAAGAGGAACTGAAATGGTTATGGAGGTCATGGGATTGGGTTAAAATTGTAGCTTGGGACTATATTTTTACCCTTGCTACCCCAAATGCTGAGAGTTCTTTAGAAGAGATCATATACATCAAAGGCATTCTTTGTCACAGATGCCACACCCCTTGTCTGTGTTCTGTCATTTATCTACTTCCTTTTTTTTTATGGAAGTACAGTTGACACACAATGTTACATTGGTTTCAGGTGCACAGCGCAGTGATTGGACGAGCCTATACATTATGCTGTGCTCCCCGCCCAGTGAGGCTCCCGTCTGCCACCGTTCAGCGCCATCACAACACCATGGACAGTATGCCTTGTGCTGCATATTTAACTATTTTCTTATTTATTGGGTAAAGAATCTCTCTGTGGTATTTTGCTATTACACCAGCATCTTGGACATTTATCCAAGTACACTTCTGAGAGATTTTTTTGTGGCATTAAGTCTTAGGAGGAGGATTTCCAGGTCTAAGAGAAAGCATATTCAAACACTGATAGATCCTGGCAAACTCCCTAAAAGATTGTTCTGATGCCGTAACTCTATCAACAGGACGCCAAGTCTTAATCACACTCATTTCTGTCTAGGTAGGATAGTCATACTTTCACACCTGTTATTCTTTTCTTTTTTTTTTCGGATTATAAAAGTTGCATGTTTTGGGAGATGGAGAAAATGTCTTTCACCTGACCTAGGAAGGTGGCACCGTGGATGTTTGAATCCCATACATGGATGGCTGCTTTGGATGAGAGGCGATTATCATCCGGGATGTTAGGGCTTCTGGTTTGGCTGAACTTGCATTTCAGAATAAGCCCCGACTTGGAACCGAACCTTCTGCACTACAGAGGGGGAGAATTTGAAGTTGGCGGGTGGGGTGGGGCCTCCGAGAGGAAGACCTCAGAAGTCAGTGATGATAAGCCTGGGATGGGGAAGGACAGGGAGGGAAACTCCAGACGCAGTGCAAGTAGAAAGGGGTTTTGGAAGTGAATGTATCACTTCCTAGAGTTCACGAAATTCCATTCTCTTTGTGTGAATTGTGCCTCAGAATATGTATTTAACCTCTTATTAGAGATGTTGTGAGTCAATTAGTTCTGGCCCTTCTCCCAGGAAGGCAGCTTTGCGGCCGTCAGGAGTTGTTTCAACACCGTGAAGAGAAGCCAGGAAGCCCGTTTCTGACGGCGGGAACGGGAGAAGGGGAGGGGAGATGCCACTGACAGAGAAGAAAGCCCGCCCGAAGCCCTGCTCTAGGGACTGTTTTTCAGTAACAAAGCAAAATCCGTTTTTACCCTCACTTCAGATGTGAAGCTGCATCCCAAGAGTTTATTCACACTTCTGGAAAGCCGTCTGGGAGTCCTTGCAGACAGGCCCTGAAAGGTCTAGGTGTCGAGGGGAGGAGGAGACCAAGGATGGCTGGGTGTCACCAGACAATGAAACAAAAGCAATAGGAGAAATGACAGGGGGAGTGTGACCAAGCCGCTGCGGGCAAAGAGAGAACCTGGCCTGGCCAGAGCGGGGTGGGGGGCTGCACAGAAAGCACAACACCTGAGCTAAGTCTGAAAGGTAGAGCTCCACGAAGCCCAGAGTGTGGACAGATGTGTCTGTTTCCTAGGCTGAGGTCACAAAGGACCACCACCCGGGTGGCTTACAACAACAGAAATTTATTCCCTCACCATGCTGGAGGCCAGGAGACTGAAATCAAGGTGTTGGCAGGGCCACACCCCCTCTGGAGTTTCTGGGGGAGACGCCCTTCCTTGCTTCTTCCACCTTCGGATGATTGCTCGCTTCCTTGGCTTGTGTCCCGTCGTTCTAATCTCTGCTTCCATTTTCTGTGGCCTCCTCCTCTTTGGTTGCTTTTAATGACACTAGTCATTGGATGTAGGACCCACCGGGATAGCATAGCATGATCTCATTTCAAGGTATTTAAATCAATTATATTGGCAAAGATTCTCTTTTTAAATCAGATAGCAGGGGCGCCGGGGTGGCTCAGTCGGTTAAGCGTTTGCCTTCGCCTCAGGTCATGATCTCAGGGTCCTGGGACCAAGCCCCGTGTCGTGTCGGGCTCCCTCTCAGTGGGGAGTCTGCTTCTCCCACTCCCTCTGCCTCTCCTCCCTGGCTTGTGCTCTCTCTTGCTCAATCCCTCTCAAATAAATAAATAAAATCTTTTAAAAATCAGATACCATTCACAGATTCCCGGGGTTAGGATGTGAGCATATCTTTTTGGGGGACACCATTCAGCCCATTCAGAACAAACTTCTTAACAGAAGGACTTTGATGGTGTCTCCACCATCTTTGACACATTATTCCTCTGCCCTCAAGGTGGGATTAATTGCTTTCATTTCCACAGATGAAAGGTTTGCCAGGCCTCCATGCTTTTGTATATGCAGTTCCCCCTTTTCAGTGTTTTTTTTTTTATTTTTATTTTTATTTTTTTTATAGATTTTATTTATTTATTTGAGAGAGAGAGAATGAGAGACAGAGAGCATGAGAGGGAGGAGGGTCAGAGGGAGAAGCAGACTCCCCGCCGAGCAGGGAGCCCGATGTGGGACTCGATCCCGGGACTCCAGGACCATGACCTGAGCCGAAGGCAGTCGCTTAACCAACTGAGCCACCCAGGCGCCCTCAGTGTTTTTTTTTCTAAAGATTTTATTCATTTATTTGACAGAGAGAGAGAGACAGTGAGAGAGGGAACACAAGCAGGGGGAGTGGGAGAGGGAGAAGCAGGCTTCCCGCTGAGCAGGGAGCCCGATGCAGGGCTTGGGCTGGATGCGGGGCTTGATCCCAGGACCCTGGGATCATGACCTGAGCTGAAGGCAGACACTGAAAAACTGAGCCACCCAGGCACCCCCCCCTTTTCAGTTTTAATCAAGTTGGATGCTGGAAGGACATCAGTAGGATAGAGTGGTTGTTGGAAACAGGTTAAGGGAATCAAACAGGCTCTCTGGTTCCAAATGTTTGTATTTCATCAGTAAAAGCTTCTTTTGGACAATCCAGCTATGTTCTGGAAACCCCTTTACCATTTTGTCTGGCTTTACGTAAGTAGCAGTTAGAAGGTTTATTTGTGTGTGAAATGTAAAATTTCCTCTCTGAGATTTGATTCCATGTTTACTCATGAGTAGCAGCTGCTTGTAAAAGTTGTTCACCTTTGAGTAAATTATACATTTGCCTCTGAGCACATAAATATCCTGAAGTTTTATTTTATTGTGTGTCTCAGGAGAAGGAAGCAGGACAGAATGAGCTGGGTATTCATAAGTCTGCAGATAATTTGTTTTGAATGCTCTCTGTAGACTGGAGAACAGGGCTAAGGAGAAGAAATGCTTGAATTTCAATGGGAGTTGTCAACATGAAGTGAATTAACAAAGGTGCCAGCCACAAGATCAATGTATTCATATCTCTTTTATTGTCTCGTTGTAATTAAAGCCTAAAGTGGATTATGAAAACATACAAACAAACATCTTCCACCTTGGATTTATGCCTGGCATGCTGTGAGGTTATGTGTGGTGGGATATGATTGCCTATGCATTATGCATATTTTACTATAATGGAGGGACTTTAATATGAAATATGGAGTTTCCATGAGGCAAAAATGTAAGTCTGTCAACACAAAGGCAGATGCAAGGGTATTGCTTATTAAAGATCACAAATAGACTAGAAAAAAATTGAGAGGCAGGGAAGAAAATAAGCCATTGTGGGCCAGACACAATGTGGGTGTAGAATATTTGGTGCACAGTCAAAGGTACATAGTGAAGGGTTGAATGGGAAGCAGATGAAAGAGGAGTCAAAGGGGCGCCTGGGTGGCTCAGTCGTTAAGTATCTGTCTTTGGCTCAGGTCACGATCCCAGGGTTCTGGGATGGAGCCCTCAGCAGGGAGCCTGCTTCCCCCTCTCCCTCTGACCCTCCCCCTGCTTGTGCTCTCTCTCTGTCAAATAAATAAATAGTCTTTAAAAAAAAAAAAAAGAAAGAAAGAAATGAAAAGCCTAATCTGTTGCTGTTTTCCCACAAATTATTTTTTTTAAGGTTTTATTTATTTACCTGAGAAAGACAGAGAGCATGAGCAGGGGGAGGGGCAGAGGGAGAAGCAGACTCCCCGCTGAGCAGGGAGCCAGACACCGAGCTCAATCCCAGGATCCCTGGATCATGACCTGAGCAGAAGGCAGACGCTCAATTCACTGAGCCACCTAGGCACCCCTCTTTTTTTTTAAGTTTATGTATTTAAGTAATCTCTACACCCAACATGGGGCTTGAACTCAAGACCCCCAGATCAAAGGTTGCATGCTCTTCCAACTGAACCAGCCAGGCGCCCCACAAATTCTTTACTTACATAAAACACCGTCATTGCTGTGCAAACTAGCCCCATAGCTGCTCCCAGGTATTCCCAGACTTCTCATCCTCTGTGGTCTGGAGACCACTGTTCACACTCCATTCCCACTAGAGAAAGCAGAGGGAGGCAATGAAGAAAACATCCCTCACCAGCTTCCCCTTCTCCATCCTTGGAGAGTGTTGGAACAAAAAGAGCCTACAGGTGCCATGGTCTGGGCGTGGACTGGAGGCAAAACATCTGGGCAGGAGCAAACGGATCTTTACTCTTTCTCAGTGCCCCAAAGCCCCAGCGTAGCCCGCGCTGGCCTCTGGAGTCTGTTGGGCTGCCCAGTGGCTGGGGAATCCATCTATGGCAAGGATGGCAAGTGTCCTGGCCCCGCGGGCCTCTGTCTCCACTTCATGGCCTGCTCTTGCCAGGTGAGTAGAAGCAGAGAGGTTGAACCTGCTTGTGCCAGGGCTCTGGCCAGAGACAGGGGGCAGGACTGAAGTGTAAGGGAGTGTTTTACTGCATAAACGGTAAGGACTCAGGCTTCAGTCTGGAGCCTCATCCTGCAATTTCGACGTCTTTGAACAAAAGCAAACCATTTGCTGTCTCTGAATTGAATGTCTTTCTCCATAAATTAATGGTGATACTACCTACACCCAGAGTTATTGTGAAGACAAATGGGATGCCTGCCTTCATTCCTTCCTTCATGCATTCACTTAACCAATATTTTTGGGTGCTGCATTAGGCAAAATTCTAAGATAACCTCCATTGATCCGTGACCATGTAAATCTCTCCCTTTGAAGGTGGGCAGGATCTGTGAATATGATGAGTGTTACTCCTGTGATGAAGTTGTGTATTGTGGCAAAGTTTAAGGGATTTTGCAAATCTGTGGATTTTGAGTTAATCAAAAGGGAAATTATTCTGGGTGGATCTGAATCAGATGAAAGCCTTGAAAGTGTCAGAAAAATTCTGCTGGCTTTGAAGCAGGCCATTGTGAGCTCTATAACTGCAAGGAAATGAATTTTGCCAACAACCATGTAAGGTTAGAAGAGGACCTGGAGCCTCAAATGAGACCCTCTCTCATGGAGCTGATACCTTGACTGCAGCTTTGTGAGACCCTAAGCAGAGGACCCAGCTATGCCATGTCAAGACTCCTGATCCATGGAAACTGTGAGATAATAAATATGCATTATTTTAAGCTATTACATTCCAGGTAATATGTTATGCAGCATCATGCTACGTGCTGGGGATGCAATGGTCCACAAGGCAAGCACAACCCTGCCCTGCTTAGAACACAGAGAAGGAAATAGATGACTAACTATTATCTGATGAATGAATAAAGGAATAGTACTTTTGAATTAAGTACTTCGAGAGGTTTTTTTTGTTTTTGTTTTTTTCGAGAGAGAGAGCATGAGGGGGATATGCAGAGGGAGATGGAAAGAGAGACTCTTAAGCAGGCTCTGACATGGGGCTCAATCTCAAGACCCTGAGATCATAACCTGAGCCGAAATCAAGAGTTGGATGCTCAACCAACTGAGCCACTCAGGCACCCCTGAATTAAGTACTTTGAATTAAGTCCTTTCACCACTCCTCCATCAGTGAGCATGATTCTTCAACTGCAGGTCTCCTGTCATTATACTTGTAGGGACAGGAAACAGAGAATGTGGGAAGGAGGAGGTTATGACAGCGGGGAATCCCTTCCAGGCAGGGAGGAAAGGGAAAACAAAGCCCATTTTGCTCTAAGAGGAGAGGCAGAGGAAGAAGAAAGAGGGGGTAACACTCATGGGCTTATCTTCCCTCACCCTCTTCCTTCCCTAAGCTGGGAGAGGAGGGAGGCTTTATTTTTTTAAAGATGTATTTATTTTGGAGAGAATGAGAGAGAGCACGTGCGCACACATGCACGTGCACTCGAGCACCCGTGTGCATGGATGCAGGTGTGTGTGTGGGAGGGGCAGAGGGAGAGGGAGAGAATCTCAAGCAAACTCCACGCTGAGGGCAGAGGGGCTCAATCTCACAACCCTGAGATCATGACCTGAGCCGAACCCAAGAGTCGGACGCTAGACCAACTGAGCCACCCAGGCGCCCCAGGAAGGAGATTTTAAATAACCGGGAAAATTTTAGGGAGATTTTAGAGCAAGGGGATGTTGTTCCTCTCTTCTTTGGGTAAACACTGGGAAGTTTTCAAGTGTCCTTAAAAGAATGCTGAGTCCAACACCTACCCAGCTGAGGCAGGAAGCTGAGTGGGTCTAGGGATCCTGTGCAGAGGGCGGACCTGAGATCGTAGCCCCAGGCCTCTTCTCCCCACTCCTGCCCAGCCCTCCTGTCTGCAATCTTACCAACAGCCAGCTCATTCGGTCCTATGTACTTCTCCTGAGGCACAAAACAAAATAAACCTTCAGGACGTTTATGTGTTCCGAGGCAAACTTATAATTTACTCAAAAGTGAACAACTTGTGGGCAGCAGCTGCTCATAAGTAAACACGAAATCAAGTATCAGAGAGTGTTTCATGTTTTACACAATGGATGGATAATGAGAAAGATGGTTTTAAACCAGAAGAGAATGGGTTTTAATTAGCAATATCAAGGGTTATCTCTCATGAGTGTGAAGGTGGCTTGAATGCAAGATCAGACCCCCATTAGCAAATGAAGAAAGCTTTTATTATTGTTGTTGGAGCATCTGACAGCATCTGAATATATCTGGAGTATAACTGGACCCAAAAAAAGCAATACCTTGGAGTAGTGATTTTCTGGTTCCGTTTTGCTCCCCAGGAGTTATGTGGTAGTATCTAGAGACATCTGTGGTTGTCACAACTTGAGGGGGATGCTACTGCTTTATCAGTGGAGAAAGGCTATCCATGCTGCTAAACACCCTACAATCTTAAAGACAGCCCCCAACAAACTCTTGGTTTCTGCTCAGGTCGTGATCTCAGGGTCGTGATCTCAGGGTCGTGAGATCAAGCCCTGCTTCTGGCTCCATGTTCCATGCTCAGTGCGCAGTCTGCTTGAGATTCTCTTTCCCTCTCCCTCTTCCCCCTCCGCTTGTGCTTGCTCTCTCTTAAATAAATAATCTCAAATAAAATCTTTATTATTATTATTATTTTTTAGATTTTATTTATTTATTTGAGAGAGAGAATGAGAGAAAGAAAGAGAGCACATGAGGGGGGGAGGGTCAGAGGGAGAAGCAGACTCCCTGCTGAGCAGGGAGCCCGATGTGGGACTCCATCCTGGGACTCCAGGATCATGACCTGAGCTGAAGGCAGCCGCTTAACCAACTGAGCCACCCAGGCGCCCTCAAATAAAATCTTTAAAAAAATAAAATAATCTCTAAAATAAATCTTAAAAAAAAAAAGCGCCCTCCCCTCCCAATAAAACTATTCAGCCCCAAATGTCAGTGGTGCTGCCGTTGCGAAATGCTTCCTTGGGGGGTGCCCAAGTTGCTGAAGCGAGGAGCAGCAAGCCCTCATGAGGCAAGAAAGAGTGCAAGCGGGGGTGGGGGGGGCAGCCCTGAGCAAAGGCTGGTGGGGAACAGCCAGTGAGGGATGTGAACCAGGTGAAGCCTAGAACAGGAGGTGGTTCAGAGACAGGAGTTGGCTGCAGAGGTGAGCCTGCTCAGGAAGAATCTTCAAGCCACGCACAGACTCTGGACTTTAGTCTGAGGTCCTGAGGGAGAGATTGGAGGGTTTTAGGCAAGGCTGCGACAGCCGTTTTGCCCTTTGCAGCTTACAAAGGAATTTCAACTACTTCTCATTGGATCTTCACAATAACACAGTGGGGAGGGAAGGGAGGCTGTTACTTCTATTTTTAAAATATATCTGTATGTCTTGATTCTCTTCACTATGTAAGGGGCCATAAGCTGCCCTCCTGCCTATGACAGGAGGAAATAAGGGAGTTGGGAAAGAGAAATGAAGAGATGCATTCCTGCCTCACATGCGGAAGAGGCAAAGTGCATAAAGAGGTCTTAACTGCCATATTCATCCACCAACCATCAGTGTGTTGGTTTCACTCTGGTTATTTTCCCTTTGATGAACCTTGACTATGCATCAGCTACTTAGAATCACACAATTAAATCAAGTTCTGCCTCAGCAACTGTCTGCACATGAATTGTTGTGATATTAGTTGAAATAAAAAGGGACTATAAGAAGAGTTCATACCTATGTAGGTAGTATTCTCCCTCTGGGAGCGTGATCAGCCAGTCAAAAGTCAATGGGCTATGAAACCTTATTGAAACCAGATGTCGGTTAAATACAGAAGTGTGGGAAGAGGAGCAGCATAGAGAGGACAGACTGCCTTCATAAATGGATTAGGATGAAATGCTGGCATTCAGAGAGAAGTCCAGCACAGTTAGAACATCTCACATAAAGTATGGCTTGTTCATGGTGCCTGGGTGGCTCAGTTGGTTAAGCAACTGCCTTCAGCTCAGGTCATGATCCTGGAGTCCTGGGATCGAGTCCCAGATCGGGCTCCCTGCTCAGCTGGGGGTCTGCTTCTCCCTCTGACCCTCTTCCCTCTCGTGCTCTCTGTCTCTCATTCTCTCTCTCTCAAATAAATAAATAAAATCTTTAAAAAAAAAAAAGTATGGCTTGTTCATATTGCTTACTTTCAGAGCATCTCCTACTCATGGTCCATCAACCGGCTGCCTGGAATTCACAATACGCTGACTTCCCGGGGGACACAATGAACCTCTCCATGCAATCTTTATTTATAACGTCCTCCAACCACGCTGAGAGTGAAGGTGCGGTGTTTTGCTTTCTGTTCTGCAGGTGGTGAGGAGGAGGATTCTGTGAATAAACTGCATATTTACTGGCCTGGGTCAATAACTGCTTAAGAACTTCTCTGATTTATCCTGGAGATATCTGCCAATACATAAACATGAAATTGAAAACCAGAATCAACTCAAGAAATAATTTCCATCAGCAACCATGATTGTTTTTAGGAGGTTAGCATTGGGGGCAATGCTAATGCTTTGCCCTCCGCATTTATTTTTCTAAGCTGTAGATGACACATGACACTCCTGTGCTCTAGAACCTTCAGTGGCTCCCTCTATTTTCAAGAGAAAATTCAAAGCTCTGGCATACAAAGCTTTTCACAATCTAACACCACCTGCTCTGCCTGCTTGTCTTCCCCCATTTGGGATCTTGATATGAATCTGCAACAGCCACAACAGGGGCCCTGCCAGTCCTCATTTAGGATGCCCATTTCAGTGCCTCCTTGTTTCTAACGATGCTTCCTCTGTCGAAACGGCGCTACCGCTCTGCCTGGAAAAGGTTTCTGGATCATTCCAAATAATGAATTGGTTGGGGCTGTAGACAAAATGATTCTGCTTGGAAACCCAGATTTTGGGAGTCAGAGCCAACCTCCCTGCCCTTTGACCTGTTCATGAATGTCATTGGTCATTTGCAAGTAGATACCTGCCTAGCTCACAAGGATTCCCCTCTTTTGGGAACTGCCACCCTGATCCATAGGTCTCAGGTGTAACAGGAGATGTTAAAATGGAACAGGCAAGCTTGCTAAGAGAGTTTCTTTTAAAAGAGGGTTAGGAGGCAATTATCATATGGTTTCACTTATTTGTGGAACATAAGGAATAGCATGGAGGACATTAGGAAAAGGGAAAAATGAAGGGGGGGGCATCGGAGGGGGAGACAAACCATGAAAGACTATGGACTCTGAGAAACAAACAGGGTTCTAGAGGGGAGGGGGCGGGGGGATGGGTGAGCCTGGTGATGAGTATTAAGGAGGGCACGTACTGCATGGAGCACTGGGTGTTAAACGAAAACAATGAATCGTGGATCACTACATCAAAAACTAATGATGTATTATATGATGACTAACATAACATAATAAAATTAAATTAAATTAAAAAAAATAAAACAAGTGCTCGCTTCGGCAGCACATATACTAAAAAAATAAAATAAGGGTGGGGTGGGAGGGATGGGGTGACTGGGTGATGGACACTGGGGAGGGTATGTGTTCTGGTAAGCGCTGTGAATTGTGCAAGACTGTTGAATCTTAGATCTGTACCTCTGAAACAAATAATGCAATATATGTTAAGAAAGAAAAAAAGAAGAAGAAGAATGTAGCAGGAGGGGAAGAATGAAGGGGGGGAAATCGGAGGGGGAGAAGAACCATGAGAGACGATGGACTCTGAAAAACAAACTGAGGGTTCTAGAGGGGAGGGGGGTGGGAGGATGGGTTAGCCTGGTGATGGGTATTGAGGAGGGCACGTTCTGCATGGAGCACTGGGTGTTATGCACAAACAATGAATCATGGAACACTATATCTAAAACTAATGATGTAATGTATGGGGATTAACATAACAATAAAAAAATTAAAAAAAAAAATAGGGTTAGGAGGGGCACATGGTGGCTCAGTCGGTCAAGCGTCTGCCTTCGGCTCAGGTCGTGATCCCGGGGTCCTGGGATCCAGTCCTGCATCAGGGCTCCCTGCTCAGTGGGGAGCCTGCTTCTCCCTCTTCCTCTGCTCTCTCAAATGAATAAATAAAATCTTTAAATAAAATAAAATAGGGCTAGAGGCCATAAACCAGGAGGAATTTATGCCCCCTCGGCAACCGTCAGCCTGGGTTTAACTCCTTCCTCACCAGGACACCTGAATCCTTAACATTCTTCACTTCAAAAGGAGCCAACCGGATTTGACAAGTTTCAACCCCTCGTTCGCGTGCTAACTCAATCAATCCCAGTTCGGCTCGTTTCATTGGGTATTTGGCAGAGAGGACTTAAATGAGAGCTGCACTCATGAACGTTTGCCTTTATAACCCTGCCGCTCTTTGTCTTCCTCAGAGTCCGGTTTCTCCCTGAATCTTCGTCTCCAGGACTGCAGTTCTAACTGCCCCCGTAAATGCCTGTTTGATTAAATCTTCAGTGACTTCTTTCTTGGTCGATACAGGAGGGGGCTTCTGGCAGCTGTATTTGTATCAGAGGATCCACAGATTTTAGAGCTAGTGCTTGACACCCTGTAAAATTCTCTTTTCTGGAAATTTTTGATTGGGATCCAGGAAGAATTAGGTCATCCTCATTATGTATCTGGAAGTGCACCTTATAAATTTAACAACTGTGAGGCAGCCATCTTCCCTGTGAATCTTGCAGAGGATGTGGAGGAGATAAGTCCATGGAGCGAGAAGAGGATAACAAACCCACATGAAGAAGCAGAGATGACAGATGGAGAAAGACACCTGGAAGCTTCGCTGGCCTTAATTACATTCCTGTTCTTACAGCCCATGAAATAATACTATAGCCTCATAATAAATCCTTGCCTTTCACCTTATAGTCTACTCAGTTGCAGATTACAGCACCCAAGGTTCATTCGATGGTGCAAACCGCCTCCTGGTTTTGTAACCAGACCACTGCCACATCTTCAGGCTTAGGTGTATGGCTTCTAGCAGCCTGTGGATTTCCTTGCCATGTTTAGTGTCTCTGTTCTCACTATTTAGCAGTCTTTCCTCTCCATATTGCTCCATGGGCATGGATTACAGAGAAGACATTTGTAGAATCGGTATAAATAGTTCACACCTTGTTTCACTCAGTTCTAATGCCCTGGGTAGTGCAATTGTTGATGTCTTTTGGGCTGAGGTGCCTGGGGCTGGTCTTTTAGCCTCTGTGAAAGCATTTAGGAATATCACTGCATACTCTGCCCTTCTTAGACCATTTCCCATAAAACTGCTGCCGTCCATCAACCAGATTTCCTCTGCACTGGACAGACGTTCTCTCTGGAGATCTTTGTTGTCAGAGTAAATTTGATCAAGTGCTTCATGATTGGGGGAGTAGAACGTCAGCTGTATCTGGGAGTATCTGTCAACACGGACTGATGTTGTAACATTTTGTTTTGGATAGCCACAGATGTCCCTAGGTTTCCCAAAAACCCTTGAAACCTGTTGTGCGATCCAAACAGGCATAGGTTGGCTCATAGTTTTTGTTTGTTTGTTTGGGTTTTTTTGCTTCTTTTATCAAGAGGCATGTAGCTGCTACAGCTCCCCTTGGCCACTGTGTCCAATTGTTTAGAAAAATAAGCTGTCGTTCTCTTTAAGGGCCCCAGCATTTGGGTTAACACCACTACAGCTATTCCTTGCCTTTCATGTCCATACAAATAAAACAGCTTGTCAAAATCAGGTAATGCTAAGGCTGGAGGCTTCCTAAGTAGGGTTTTATGTTACCTAGCTTCAATTTGCAGGGTTTCAGGAAGGCAGTGGTGGGGGGCAGTGTTAGTTCTCATTGATTCCAAGTCAAGAGAACGAAAGAAAATTGGAAACCTTAGTTTGGCAAGTCATAGTCAGAAATTCAAGGAAACTAGAATTCAGGATCCAGCCCAGTTTTATAGGCAAAGAACAAATACTAAGACAATCAGACCTAGAAGCTAACATCCACAAAGACATATTATTGAAACATAATTTTTCTCTAAAATCACCCTCATTTCCACCAAGGATGGCCAAATCAATGTTTGTAAAACAAGTCCAGTTTTAACAGCCTTGGCCTGATTATGTACATAAGCTCAGCAAGAATAGTGATTGTATAGATTTTTAAAACTTGCTTTACTAGAACTTTTCATAAGGAATTTCTAGATTCCCTAGCCTCTTGAGGCAAGAAGCTAAGCCAAATACTTGCCATCAGGCTTGCCTACCCTACCTATAGAAGTGGACGAATTCCTCTTCTCGAGGTCCCCAAAATATCCTGAGGTTCCTGCACCTGCCAGGAAGTAACATTCTTTACTCACCTGGTAAGGCTGCTGGGAACTCTGTAAGCAAGGTACCAGGCCAACATTTCCAAAGGGCTCCATTGTGTCCATAAAGTCAACCTTAATTCTTTAAGGCTCTTTGGACATATCTGAGTCTATGCATGTCTTTCTCAAATATGATATTCAAGTCAAAGCCTTGGTAAAATAACCAATGTTTCCAATGGTGTCCTGTTACAAACAGAACAGATTCTTACTGAAAGAAAGAATATTCATTGAGAGTTTCTGAATTTTGGAGGGCTTAGGTAGGGAGAAAAGTTAAATGCTTCAATTTGTTCACAAAGGAATAGTTTATCATACTTTTGTACATCACGGATACCTTTATTTTTTTAAGATTTTATTTTTAAGTAATCTCTACACCTAACGTAGGGCTCAAACTCACAACCCCAAGATCAGGAGTCACATAACCCACCGATGGAGCCAGACATCGGTGCCCCTATCATGGATATCTTAAGAGAAAGTTTCCTTAAAGTTGGAAAAGCAAACATTAGAGAACCAGCAATGTTTCAAACAAGAGTCACAAAAACTATAATCATCTTCCTCAGTTCATTCAGTCCCGTGTTATTAATTCATGTTTGTTTGAATGCAGCTTTTCCATGAGTTCCAGAAGCTTTTATTCAGCTTAGTTTTATGATCTTAAAGGTATCAAAAACATGTTTGTCAAAAAGCCCTTTTTATGAATCTCCTTGAAGATGAAACACATTTTGTAAGAGATCAGAACAATAACTATAAATGACCAAAAAAACCCCTCAAATATGGACATAATTAAAGATCGGATGAGAGTTCATTATAATGTAGTTGACAAAGAAATTCAGTTATTTCTATGACACAGAACATTTCAATAATTACAATGTCAAGTGACAACTTGACATATTAAAACTTTGGGGATTTCGTATAATTTCCAGAACAGTTATAGCATTTACCCAAACAACATAATCTAAGAAGGTTTACCATCATTTGTTTGACAATGCTTCCCATTTAATTTACCATATAAACAAGCCTAATTAGTCAAAAAGACTTAATTTAGAATTTGTATCTTAGGAATTTTGTTATAAATCTCAGAAGGTTTTATTTATTTATTTATTTAAAAAGATTTTACTTAGAGAGAGCGAGCAGCAGAAGGAGAAGAAGAAGCAGAGTCCCCGCTGAGCAGGGAGCCCGATGCGGGGCTCGATCCCAGGACCCTGGGATCATGCCCTGAGCCCAAGGCAGACGCTTAACGACTGAGCCACCCAGGCGCCCCAATCTCAGAGGGTTTTAAAGCAGATGCCTAAACTGGATTACAGATGATTATAAAACTTAATATTTAACGATCTATTTACCCAAGTTGGCAAAAGAGATTCTCCAGGTTATACAGTTGTTAGTGAAACTTAGCTCCTTTAATATTAAGAAATTTTACCTTTTTAAGTAATCAAAGACCTGATAAAGACAAAGCATGAAAACTGTTTTTTTTTGGTCAGGTAAAGAAAATTTATTTTTATTTATTTTTATTATTTGTTTCAGAGAGAGAGAGAGTGCACACATGCCTCCTGGCGGGGGTGGGGGCGGAGGTGGGTAGAGAGAGAGGGAGAGAGAGAACGGGCTCAATCCCATGACGCAGAGATAACAACCAAGCCCAAATCAAGAGTCCGATGCCTAACCGACTGAGCCACCGAGGTGCCCCTGGGCAGATAAAGAACATTTTTAAAACTTTGTTTACAATTTCTTATCAAGAGCTGACCAACAATCCAAGAAAACTTTATCTTTTTAACAGAGAAAAAGCAGATTTTCAAACTTATACCAGTGTATTTTTAAAATTCATTCCTTTCAGTCTTAGTCCTGATCACACATAAAATTCTTTTTCTTTTCTTTTTTTTTTTAAGATTTTATTTATTTATTTGACAGAGAGAGAGAGACAGCGAGAGAGGGAACACAAGCAGGGGGAGTGGGAGAAGGAGAAGCAGGCTCTCCCCTGAGCAGGGAGCCCGATGCGGGGCTCGATCCCAGGACCCTGGGATCATGACCTCGACTGAAGGCAGACGCTTAAGGACTGAGCCACCCAGGTGCCCCCACACATAAAATTCTTTCCCCAAGTTTCCCCTTACAAACATTCTACAAGTTTCTTTTTCATTCAGATTTTGTTCTAAGCCTTTTCTCTCTAAATAACCAGTCTCATTTTAGGACAAAAGTACTTTCTTTTTCCCTCAACAAAATATATTCCCATTCCTTATATCTTTCTTACCAAAAACACATCTTTTCTTGCAGAGTTGCTTTCCTTATTGTTTCTAGCAGTCTCAATTACATTGATCAGAATTTTTACTTTTAGAAACCTTAGTTTCTAGTGAAACTAAGTAGTAACCAATTGTGAACTATTACACTAGAATTCTTTAGATTGGCAAATTTATGAATATATCTTGCATTTCCAGAAACATGTTTTTTTAATAGCACAACTTTCAATAAAGCATAAATCATATTTACTAACAGACCCAAGTATCCTCAGTTTCTCTACAATAAGAAGCCAAAAAGTAACCTATATTCAGTAACCAATGCTGTAGTATTTTATCTTATTTGAAAAAAAAGAAACCCAAACTTAAATATCTGATGAATTCAACCCAATGTATCATTTAACTTGGCAAAACTTCAAAGTTTCAGGTTACCAAAGATTTTGAAAGCTACTTATAAGTTTTACTTACAAAGCTTTTTATCTATTCAAACTACTTGTTCTTTTTATTTTTTGTTTTATTTTATTTTATTTTATTTTATTTTATTTTATTTTATTTTTGAGTAATCTCTACACCAAGGTAGGGCTTGAACTCAAAACCCCAAGATCAGGAGTCACATGTTCTACTGACTGAGCCAGCCAGGTGCCCCCCAACCTACTTGTTCTTAACAATTACCCATGAAAACTTCATGAGACAGACAAAAATCAACCATCGTTTTAAGTCATTTTTGCTGACAAATTGCAACAGATACAATACGAATTCAACTAATAAATTCAGGTAGATCAAAAGTTGGTTATCAATTATATTTGATATTGATAACTCCAAAAGACATGTCTATTTTAATTTACCCAAGATTATCCTAGATCACATGAACTTGAAAAACATCTGGGTTAGTTTTTATCTTTCTGAGTTTTAGAATGCCCATTTTTAAAAAAGATTTTATTTATTTATTTGAGAGAGCGCACGTGCAGGGGAAGGGGGAGGGGGAAGGGGAGGGGGAAGAGGAGGGAGCAAGGGAGAAACAGACTACCCACTGAACCGGGAGCCTGATGCCACTAGATCTCAGGACCTCAGGATCATGACCTGAGCGGAAGGCAGAGGCTTAACCAACTGAGCCACCGAGGCACCCAGAATGCCCAATTTTTGTAAGTGCTTATCTTTTAACCAATTAAATAGAGCTCTTACCTGTTCCCAGTGTGTGCTTTCAGGGACCCAAAGAGCTGTTGTCTCCTTCATCCAGGGTTGTAAGGGAAGGAGGAGGTGCACAAGAGCCAAACAGCCAGGGTGGAGATCTAAACAGGAACCAACCACAAACAGACCAAACCACTGGGTAGGGCAGAGATTTCTTTCAGTCTCCCAGACCCTAAACTCGTCTGTTAGATCACTCCTGTTTCACCAGGCTGGAGCATGCAACCCTCTGAATGGCCGGGGTTGAGTGATCTTTTGTCACCTGGGGATGTCTAGCTGCTAGACCCCAATCAAGTGTTCAGTGCTCCAGGGTGTTTACCAGAGGCCCCGTTTACCCAGAGTATCTGTCTGTTAGGCTGTCTGGCCCAGACTTTGCGAGACAACTCTAGTTTTACCTCTAAAAGCTGTGCCACAGACCTGGCCTAATTTATACCAACGGACATCCTCTGAGTAAAATCTGAGTCGGCCACTGGATTTCAAGTGAGGACAGAATGGCAGGCCGGTGGTCACAAGCACCAAGAAGGGAGAGTCCCCTCCGAGGAATCTGCCCCTGGTCCTTCTAGCTTGGATGGTTTAGCCCAAGAGAACTTCTGCTGCCCGCCACTCTGACCGTTGGAAACCAGGGAACCAGAGGGCAGAACCTCAGGACATCAGTCCCATCTGGGTCACCAAATTTGTTTTGTTTTGTTTTTGTTTGTATGTTTTAGTTTCAGAGGTAGAGTTTAGTGATTCATCAGGTGCATATAACACTCAGTGCTCATTACATCAAGTGCCTTCCTTAATGGCCATCACCTGGTTACCCCATCACCCCACCCACCTGGGTCGCCTAATTTGTTACTGAACCAACCTGAGTTGGTGAGTCACAGAAACACCACCAGGTGAGGTGTCGCACAAAGAAAACTTTATTTGGAAGCTGTGACTCCTTATTTGCTGCAAATAAAGTTTTCTTTGTATGACACCTCACCTGGTGCCTTTTCCGTGACTCACCAAGGAGCGAACTGCTGTTGGTTTGGTTATAGTTTTAATTACTTTTCTCTTTCATCTTCAATCCTTCCACCCTCACTTACTTACCTCCAACCCCATGCTGAATAGCAGGCTATTGTGTGATTATTACACAAGTTATTTATCCGTTTTCCTATGGATAGACACTTAATTTGCTTCCCCCTTTTTTCTTTCTTTCTTTTTTCAGTATTACTTTTTTTTTAAATTTAATTTTATTATGTTATGATAGTCACCATACATCATTAGTTTTTGATGTGGTGTTCCACGATTCATTGTTTTCATTTAACACCCAGTGCTCCATGCAGTATGTGCCCTCCTTAATACCCATCACCAGGCTAACCCATCCCCCCGTCCCCTCCCCTCTAGAACCCTCAGTTTGTTTCTCAGAGTCCATAGTCTTTCATGGTTTATCTCCCCCTCCGATTTCCCCCCTTCATTTTTCCCTTCCTTCTCCTAATGTCCTCCATGCTATTCCTTATGTTCCACAAATAAGTGAAACCATATGATAATTGACTTTCTCTGCTTGACTTATTTCACTTAGCATAATCTCCTCCAGTCCCATCCATGTTG
The DNA here is from genome assembly GCF_964656455.1 of Halichoerus grypus. Taxonomy (NCBI): domain Eukaryota; kingdom Metazoa; phylum Chordata; class Mammalia; order Carnivora; family Phocidae; genus Halichoerus; species Halichoerus grypus. The sequence goes on along the minus strand of NC_135715.1, from coordinate 54,884,327 downwards.
ATGTAAAAGTTGGGTATTCATCCTTTCTGATGGCTGAGTAATATTCCATTGTATATATGGACCACATCTTCTTTATCCATTCGTCTATCGAAGGGCATCTTGGCTCTTTCCACAATTTGGCTATTGTGGACATTGCTGCTATGAACATTGGGGTGCATATGGCCCTTCTTTTCACTACATCTGTGTCTTTGGGGTAAATACCCAGTAGTGCAATTGTAGGGTCATAGGGTGGCTCTGTTTTTAATTTTTTGAGGAAACTCCACACTGTTTTCCAAAGTGGTTGTACCAGCTTGCATTCCCACCAACAGTCTAAGAGGGTTCCCCTTTCTCCACAACCTCTCCAACATTTGTTGTTTCTTGCTTTGTCAATTTTTGCCATTCTAACTGCTATAAGGTGGTATCTCAGTGTGGTTTTGATTTGAATTTCCCTGATGGCTAATGATGATGAACATTTTTTCATGTGTCTGTTAGTCATTTGTATGTCTTCTTTTAAGAAGTGTCTATTCATGTCTTCTCATTTTTTGACTTGATTATTTGTTTTTTGGGTGTTGAGTTTGAGAAGTTCTTTACAGATCTTGGAAATCAGTGCTTTGTCTATAGTGTCATTTGCAAATATCTTCTCCCATGCTGTGGGTTGCCTCTTTGTTTTGTTGACTGTTTCCTTTGCTGTGCAGAAGTTTTTTTCTTGATAAAGTCCCAAAAGTTCATTTTTGCTTTTGTTTCACTAGCCTTTGGGGATGTATCTTTTTTTTTTTTTTTTTTAATTTGACAGAGAGAGACACAGCGAGAGAGGGAACACAAGCAGAGGGAGTGGGAGAGGGAGAAGCAGGCTTCCCGCAGAGCAGGGAGCCTGATGCGGGGGCTCGACCCGAGGACCCTGGGATCATGAACTGAGCCAAAGGCAGACACTTAACGACTGAGCCACCCAGGCGCCCCTGGGGATGTATCTTGAAAGAAGTTGCTGTGGCCAATGTTGAAGACGTTACTGCCTAAATTCTCCTCTAGGATTTTGATGGATTCCTGTCTCACATTGAGGTCTTTCATCCATTTTGAGTTTATTTTTGTGTATGGTGTTAGAGAATGGTCGAGTTTCATTCTTCTGCATGTGGCTGTCCAATTTTCCCAGCACCATTTATTGAAGAGACTGTCTTTTTTCCATTGCATGTTTTTTCCTGCTTTGTCGAAGATTATTTGACCATAGAGTTGAGGGTCCATATCTGGGCTCTCTATTCTATTCCATCGGTCTATATGTCTGTTTTTGTGCCAGTACCATGCTGTCTTGGTGATCACTGCTTTGTAATATAGCTTGAAATCCGGGAACATGATGCCCCCAGCTTTGTTTTTCTTTTTCAACATTTCCTTGGCAATTCGGGGTCTTTTTTATTCCATACAAATTTTAGGATTGTTTATTCCAGCACTTTGAAAAATGTCATTGGAACTTTGATCGGGATGGCGTTGAAATGAATGTTGAACCACCCTTGCATCCCAGGGATAAATCCCACTTGGTTGAGGTGGATGATCCCTTTAATGTATTGTTGGATCCTATTAGCTAGGATTTTGTTGAGGATTTTGGAATCCATATTCATCAGGGATATCGGTCTGAAATTCTCCTTTTTGATGGGGTCTTTGCCTGGTTTGGCCTCATAGAATGAGTCTGGAAGCTTTCCTTCTGTTTCTATTTTTTGAAACAGCTTCAGGAGAATAGGTATTATTTCTTCTTTGAATGTTTGGTAGAATTCCCCAGGGAATCCATCAGGCCCTGGACTCTTGTTTTTTTTTTTTTTTTTTTTTTTTTTTAAAGATTTTATTTATTTATTTGAGAGAGAGAGAATGAGAGAGAGCACATGAGAGGGGGGAGGGTCAGAGGGGGAAGCAGACTCCCTGCCGAGCAGGGAGCCCGATGCGGGACTCGATCCCGGGACTCCAGGATCATGACCTGAGCCGAAGGCAGTCGCTTAACCAACTGAGCCACCCAGGCGCCCCTGGACTCTTGTTTTTTGGGAGGTTTTTGATCACTGCTTCAATCTCGTTATTGGTTATTGGCCTATTCAGGTTGTCAATTTCTTCCTGTTTCAGTCCTGGGAGTTTATAGGTTTCCAGGAAGGCATCCATTTCTTCCAGGTTGCTTAATTTATTGGCATATAGTTGTTGAAAATAATTTCTAATAATTGTTTCTATTTCCTTGGTGTTAGTCGTGATCTCTCCCCTTTCATTCATAATTTTATTAATTTGGGTCCTTTCTCTTTTCTTTTGGATAAGTCTGGCCAGTGGTTTATTGATCTTATTAATGCTTTCAAAGAATCAGCTTCTAGTTTGTTGATCTGATATAGTGTGTTTCTGGTTTCTAATTCATTGATCTCTGCTCTAATCTTAATTATTTCTCTTCTAATGCGTGGCTTAGGCATCACTTGTTGCTTTTTTTCTAGTTCTTTAAGGTGTAAATTTAGTTGGTGAATTCGGGACTTTTCTATTTTTTTTTTTTAAGATTTTATTTATTTATTTGACAGAGAGAGACACAGCGAGAGTGGAAACACAAGCAGGGGGAGTGGGAAAGGGAGAAGCAGGCCCCCCACAGAGCAGGGAGCCTGATGCAGGGCTCGATCCCAGGACCCTGGGATCATGAACTGAGCTGAAGGCAGCCGCCCAATGACTGAGCCACCCAGGTGCCCCCGGATTTTTCTATTTTTTTGAGTGAGGCTTGGATGGCTATGTGTTTCCCCCTTAGGATCTCCTTTGCAGTGTCCCATAGGTTTTGGGCTGATGTGTTTTTGTTCTCATTGGTTTCCATGAATTGTTTAAGTTCTTCTTTGATTTCTTGGTTGACCCAAACGTTATTGAGCAGAGTGGTCTTTAGCTTCCAAGTGTTTGAATTTCTTCCAAATTTTTTCTTGTGATTGAGTTCCAGTTTTAAAGCATTATGGTCTGAGAATATGCAGGGAATAATCTCAATCTTTTGGTATCGGTTGAGACCTGATTTGTGACCCAGTATGTGGTCTATTCTGGAGAAAGTTCCATGTGCGCTCAAGAAGAATGAGTATTCTGTTGTTTTAGGGTGGAATGTTCTGTATATATCTATGAGGTCCATCTGGTCCAGTGTGTCATTCAAAGCTCTTGTTTCTTTGTTGATTTTTTGCTTAGATGACCTGTCTATTGCTGAGAGTGGAGTACTGAGGTCTCCTACAATTAAAATATTGTTATCAATATGACTATTTTGGTTAGCAGTTGGCTTATGTAGATGGCTGCTCCCATGCTGGGGGCGTAGATACTTACAATTGTAAGATCTTGTTGGATAGACCCTTTAAGAATGATATAGTGTCCTTCTGTGTCTCTAACTACAGTTTTTTAGCTTAAAATCTAATTTGTCTGATATAGGAATTGCTACCCCAGCTTTCTTTTGAGGTCCGTTGGCATGGAAGATGGATCTCCAGCCCTTCACTTTCAGTCTGGATGTATCTTTAGGTTCAAACTGAGTCTCTTATAGACAGCATATGGATGGGTCCTGTCTTTTTATCCAATCTACAACCGTGTGCCATTTTATGGGAGCATTTAGGCCGTTCACGTTGAGAGTGATTATTGAAAGATATGAATTTATTGTCATCATGTTGCCTGTGAAGACCTTGTTTCTATAGATTGTCTCTGTAAATTTCTGTTCTATATCACTCTTGGGGGCTTTCTCCTTTCATAGAACCCCCCCTTAATATTTCTTGCAGGGCCGGCTTAGTGGTCACATATTCTTTCAGTTTCTGCCGGTCTTGGAAGCTCTGCATCACTCCATCCATTCTAAATGACAGTCTTGCCAGATAAAGTATTCTTCAGTCTTGCCAGATAAAGTATTCTTGGCTGCATGTTCTTCTCGTTTGGTACCCTGAATATGTCTTGCCAGCCCTTTCTGGCTTGCCACGTCTCTGTGGATGGGTCTGACGTTATTCTGATGTTCCTCCCTCTGTACGTAAGGAATCTCTTCCCCCTAACTGCCCTTAAGATGGTTTCCTTGGTTCTAAGATTTGTGAGTTTTACTATTACATGCTGGGGTAATAATACATTGGCCTGTTTTCCTTGATCTTGGGAGGAGTCCTCTCTGCCTCTAGGACACGAATGTTTGTTTCATTCCCCAGATTAGAGAAGTTCTCAGCTATGATTTGCTCAAATATATCTTCTAGTCTAGTCTAGGCGACGTGCCTAGTAAGAAGTTGCTCCAGCCGAGGTCAAAGAGGTTTCAACCTGAGTTCTTCTCTAGGATTTTCTAGGATAGTTTTCTGTCTCACATTTAGGTCTTTCATTCATTTTGAATTTATTTTTGTGTATGGTGTAAGAAAGTGGTCCAGTTTCATTCTTCTGCATGTGGCTGTCCAGTTTTCCCAACACCATTTATTGAAGAGACTCTCTTTTTCCATTGGATATTCTTTCCCGCTTTGTTGAAGATTAGTTGACCATAGAGTTGTGGATCCAGTTCTGAGTTCTCTATTCTGTTCCATTGATCTATGTGTCTGTTTTTGTGCCAGTCCCATACTGTCTTGATGACTACAGCTTTGTAAGATAGCCTGAAGTCTAGAATTGTGGTGCTTCCAGCTTTGTTTTTTGGTTTTAAGGTTGCTTTGGTTATTTGGGGTCTCTTGTGGTTCCATACAAATTTTAGGATTGTTTGTTCTATCTCTGAAAAATGTTGGTGGCATTTTGATAGGGATTGCATTAAATGTGTAGATTGCTTTGGGTAGTATAGACATTTCTTTTAAAGATTTTATTTATTTATTTGACAGAGAGAGACACAGCAAGAGAAGGAACATGAGCGGGGGGAGTGGGAGAGGGAGAAGCAGGCTTCCCCCGGAGCAGAGAACCCGATGCAGGGCTCCATCCCAGGACCCTTGGATCAAGACCTGAGCAAAAGGCACCCCTAGACATTTTAAAAATGTTTGTTCTTCCCATCCATGGGCCTGGAATGCTTTTCCATTTCTTATGTCCTCTTCAATTTCTTTCATAAGTGTTCTATAGTTTTCAGAGTACAGGTTTTTACCTCTTTAGTTAGGTGTATTCCTAGGTATCTCACTGTTTTTGATGCAATTGTTAATGGGATCATTTCCTTGATTTCTTTTTCCACTGCTTCATTATTGGTGTATAGAAATGCAACAGATTTCAGCACATTGATTTTATATCCTGCAACTTTGCTGAATTCATGTATTAGTTCTAGCAATTTTTTGGTGGAGTCTTTTGGGTTTTTTACATAGAGTATCAGGGAGAGGGAATTTCTATATTAAAAAGAGACTTAAAACCTGTATCAACCAATTGCGCTGATTAAAAAAAAAGTATACACATTTTTATGGCCAAATGAGGAAATTTGAACATTGACTTGATATTTGATGATGTTAAGAACTTGTTAATTTTTAAATACCTAATAATAACGTGGTTATTTTTTTTAAAAGAGAATTCGCTTTTAGAAACATACACTAAAACATTTAGGTAGGGGCGCCTGGGTGGCTCAGTCTGTTAAATGTCTGTCTTCGGCTCGTGTCATGATCCCAGGATCCTGGGATCAAGCCCCACATCATACTCCCCAGTCAGCAGAGAGCCTGCTTCTCCCTCTCCTTCTGCCTGCCACTCCCCCTGCTGTGCTCTCTCTCTCTCTGTCAAATAAATAAAATCTTAAAAAAATAAAATAAAACACTTTAGGTGAACTATGATTATGATGTCTCTGATATGCTTCAAAAGAATCAGGGGAGAGGAGGGGCGCCTGGGTGGCTCAGTTGATTAAGTGTCCGACTATTGATTTTGGCTCAGGTCATGATTTTGGGGTTGTGAGATCAAGCCCCACATTGGGCTCTGCACTCAGCGGGAGTCTGCTTGAGATTCTTTCCCTCTGCTCCTTCCCATCTGTCCCCTACCCCCCCTCACTTGCACAAAACACATGCATACTCTCTCTCTTGCTCTCAAATAAATGAATAAATCTTTAAGAGAGAGAGAGAGAGAGAATCAGGGTAGGGGAGTGGGTGGAGCATAAATGAAGAAAGAATGGTTATGAATTGATTATTGTTGAATCTGCATGATGAGGAAGGTCATCATACTATTCCCTATACCTCTGGATATATTTAAAATTTTCTATTATAAAAGATTTTTTAAAAAATTCTTTATAATTACTGACTTGGAGGTCTAAAAACATAAGCGAGAAAAGGAAACTACAAAAACTGTTATGTAAAGATTATACTAATTACTATCATGGTCTAGTAGGGGAGATAAGCAAGTAAACATGCAATTATGATACAATGCAATTAACTTCTATAATAGAAGTATCACAGGGTAGTAGGTGTGTAGGTGAAGGTCACTCCACCTAGTCTGGAGTATCCGGGAAAGAGAAAGATTTGGAGAATAGTACTCTGCCCAGGGTTGAAATGTAATATAGCTCTGTTTGGCTCTGTTTGGCTCCTATGATGACAGACCCAAGTGTACCTCCACCTGCTCCTACCACCGGCCTCTGTTTTAATCATTCTCTTTATGAGCTCTGAGGCATCTGTTCATTTGAAAATACAGTCTCATCCTGTACCCTCTGCACCTTCTTGCCTTAACAGAAGCCTGTCTCTCCCTGTGGACCTTCCAGATAGAGGCCATCTATTTTCCCACACCGTGGTCCCTGTGGCTGAGGGCAGACATGACACTGACTTTCTTCTTCTGGATACCATCCCATCTCCTGCCACCTCCTGTTCCTCTTTCTCCTCTTATGTCCTCAATGTCTCATCTCCATTGGTCCCTTATTGTTCAACAATGGTCAAGTTTTTGCATCCTAGGGTGCCTGGCTGGCTCAGTCGGTAGAACGTTTGACTCTTGATCTCTGGGTCTTGAGTTCAAGTCCCACATTGGGTGTGGAGCCTACTTAACATAAAAAAAAAGTCTCTGCATCCTGAAAACAGAACCAGAAAAAAAGAAGAAGAAAAAGAAAAAGAAACCCTAACTCTGTGGGCCACACCCCCACTAGTAACCACAGCTCTCTTTCCCTTCATAGCCAGACTTCTTCAAAGAATAGTCTATGCACATCTGCCCTTCCTCGCCTCCCAAGCACCCATCAGGCTTTTAGCCTCACTGCTAGTTCTTCTTGAGTCAGTTTTGATAGTTTCTGTGTTTCTAGGAATTTGTCCATCTCTTCTCAGTTATCTACTTTGTTGAAATATAGTTGCTCATAGTATTCTCCTACAATCCTTCATTTCTGGAGGGTGAGTAGAAAAGTCCCCTCTTTCTTTTTTTTTAATTTTATTTATTTTTTTAAGATTTTATTTATTTATTAGACAGAGAGAGAGAGAGAGCGTGCACAAGTAGGCAGAGTGGCAGGCAGAGGAAGAGGGAGAAGCAGGCTGCTCTCTGAGCAGAAAGCCTGACATGGGACTCGATCCCAGGACCCTGGGATCATGACCCGAGCCGAAGGCAGACGTTTAACCGACTGAGCCACCCAGGTGCCCCAAGTCCCCTCTTTCTTCTTCTTCTTCTTCTTCTTCTTTTTTATTTTAAATATGTCAGTCTTTATTTTTATTTATTTTAAGTAAGTTCCACGCCCAACATTGGGCTTGAACTCATGACCCCGAGATCAAGAGGCACATGCTCTACCAACTGAGCCACCCAGGTGCTCCATAATATTCCCTCTTTCATTTCTGATTCTAGTACTTTGAATCTCTTTTCTTTTCCCTTGGCCACCCTCACTAAAGATTTGTCAACTATGTTGATCTTTTCAAAGAACCAATTTTTGAGTTGATTGATTTTCTCTATTGTTTTTCTTTTCTCTATTTAATTAATTTTTGTTCTACTTCTGATTATTTCCTTTCTCTGCTTGTGTTAGGTTTAATTTACCTTTCTTTTTCCAATGTTATAAGGTGAAAGCTTAGCTTAATAAGTTTCTTAATAAGGTTTCTTCTTTCGAAAAGGCGTTTAGAGCTATTAATTTCCCTTGCAGCAAATATGTGAGCTCAAATTTGTTTTCATTTTCATTCATCTCAAAGTATTTTCTAATTTCCTTGTGATTTCTTCTTACTGAAAGTAGTGCTGCAATTTCTAAATGCAATGGCCACATTAGGTGTACTCAGTGCACATTAGACACTAATTACTCCCTCTTTAAGATTCTCTCTCCTCCTAAAGTTAAACAAAAAAAATTTTAACTGCTTTTCCTCTACCTATTTATTCTTATTCAGGTACTTCCATGGACTCCTCTTCTTCCACTAATCCATTAAATATTAATGTTCTTTGTCATTTCTCAGCAGGACAAAAATAGACCGGTGTCCCCAAGAATCAGGATGAAGCTGAAGATGTCCACCTTGCTTCAGTCTATTGTGCTTTCTATGGGTTTAAACAAATGTATAATGACATATATCTATCATTATAAGATACAGAGCAGAGTATTTTAATTGCCAGAAAAATCCTCTGTGCTCTGATGTCATCAGATGTATATTCATCACTGCCCTCACTCTCAACTCTGGCACCACTGATCTTTTTACTGTCTCCACTATTTTGCCTTTTCCAGAGTGTCATATAGTTGGGATGGTACAGTATGTAGCCTTTTCAGATTGGCTTCTTTCACTGAGTGGTATACACTTAAGGTTCCTCTATGTCTTTTCATGGCTTGATAGCTCATTTATTTTTAGTGCTGACCAGTATTCCATTATCTGGGCGGACCACAATTTATTTGTCCATTCACCTACTGAAGGACGTCTTGGTTGCTTTGCAGTCTTGGCAATATAAATAAAGTTGCTATAAACATCCATGTACAGGTTTTTGTGTGGACATAAATTTTCAACTGCTCTGGGTAGATGCTAGGAAATGCAACTGCTGGATTTGCATGGTAAAAAATATGTTTAGTTTTATAAGAAGCCGCCAAACTGTCTTCCAAAGTGGCTGTACCATTTTGCATTTCTACCAGCAATGAATGAGAGTTCCTGTTGCTGCAAATCCTTGCCAGTGTTTCGTGTTGTCCATGTTCCAGATTTTGGCCATTCTACTACATGTGTACATTTCATTTACTTTTCACAATATCCCTAGATGTTATCTAATTTATGGAATATCAAACAACTTATAAGAGGTGAAGTCATGATTTAAATGTGGTTATTTAGATTTCAAAACCTGAGCTCTTTATTATGCAACAATACAGACTCTTGCAGAATCTTCCACATTATCTGCACATACAAATAGCTTTTTTAAAAAAGGATTATTTATTTATTTATTTATTTGAGAGCGAGAGAGAGTGTGTGTGTGTGAGCGGGGGGAGAGAGAATCCCAAGAAGACTCCTAGCTTCCTAGCTGCGCTCAGAGCCCGATGCAGGGCTTGATATCACGATCCTGAGATCATGACCTGAGCGGAAACCAAGAGCCGCTCAGACGCCCTTTATCTGCACGTATAGTATCTTGACAGAGACAGATGTAGCTCCACATGTGATTCAGTAGCATGTCTGGCATGAAAGCTTTCTTGTATTATTATTATTCCCTTTAAATGCACGTAGTAGGGCTCCTGGGTGGCTCATTCAGTTAAGCATCTGCCTTCAGCTCAGGTCATGATCCCAGGGTCCTGGGATCAAGCCTCACATAGGGTTCTCTGCTCAGCAGGGAGTCTGCTTCTCCCTCTCCCTGCTACTTCCCCTGCTTGTGCTCTCTCTCTCTCTCTCTTTCTGAAAAATAAATAAAATCTTTTTTAAAAAATAAAGTAAATAAAAGAATTTTAAAAAATAAATGCATGTAGTAGTTTTCTATTGCTGTATAACAAATTACCACAAACTTAGGAACTTAACCTTCATTTATGAGCTTAGAGTTGTATACTTTTAAAAAAGAATATTTATTAAGTTAAATTACTCTTTGCTAGAATTTCCCCTGATATGGTCCAGAAAACACTCTTCTTGAAAGACAGTTTGTGAAGTAAGGGTTCTACAATTTAAGTTGTTAGAGAAACCTCACATTCATTTCCCCTCTGAAGCACTATATTCATAGTGTTGCATAGCAAATTGTAGGCTCTGAGAAATCCTGCAGTACAGAAACCTGCTTACCTTTTTTTTTTTTTAAGATTTTATTTATTTATTGGGAGAGAGAGAGTGTGCACAGAGAGAGAGTGAGAGAGCGCAGGAGCTGGGGGGAGGGGCAGAGGGAGAAGCAGACTCCCCTCTGAGCAGGGAGCCCAATGTGGGGCTCGAGATCGCAAGACCCCGAGAGATCAGGACCTGAGCTGGAGGTAGATGCTTAACCAACTGAGCCACCCAGGAGCCCCGAAACCTGCTTACCTTTAAATCAGTTATTTATCAAACGTATTTGACCACACAACCATTCTGTGAGGAAACATACGTTATCATCTAGGAGGACAATTTCTGGGGGGTTTACTTTAAAAAACACAGATATAGACAATTCGCTCATTTCTCCAACAAACACAGGGCGGCCACTGTGCAGTACTCTGTTGGGCACTCATAGGAAGAGGCAGGACCAGAGTTTTTTTCTTTCTTTCTTTTTTTATTTGCATATCTTTTTATTTTTAGAAGTAATTTTCTTATTACAAAATGAGCATTGTTGTCAATATTTTATAAACTGTAGACCCTAAAAAAGAATATTAAAGTCATCCTCAGTCCCAAGACATCAACATTATTAATAATGATACGTATGTCCTTGTGGACATTTTTCTATGCATATATTGATTACTAAAAATTAGGATGGCATTATATTTTTTTGAATGACTTACTTAAAGTAACATTAACTCTAACAGCATACTATATTTGTGTTTATGATTGTAGGCATATGCCATCATTTACTTAACCATTATCTTATTGAAGGAAATGGGTCTTTTTTTTTCCTTTAAGTTTTTCGGTCCTCTTTAGCTCTCTGAATTCACCCCCCCACACCCCCACATTCCATGTTTGTAAGCCTTGGCCACTGTTCTGCTAGCCTTAGTGGGAGAGCAGAGGCCGTGGACGTGAGACTTCTCATCCCTGGCAGGGGGAGCAGCCTCAGGAGGGCAGAGGTGCACACAGGTCCTGTGCACACAGGTCTGTGGCTGCAAGGACCATAATTTCTTGACACCTTCACACTAGATGGGGAGCCAGACAGGACATAAATCGTCATCAAACATGAATAAAAACTGTGATAAGCACTATCAAGAAGTGTAGGGAACAGGAGAGAATGTCATTTAGACTGGGAGAGGGTCAGGGAAAGCTCCTTGGACACAGTGACATTTAAGCGGAAGTCTGAAAATTGGGTAGAAGCCAGTCAGGGATTGAGTAGGGAGAAGCATTCTAGGTGAGGAGGACAGCATGTGTAAATGCCTCCCAGAGTCCGCAAGATATTGGGTGGGTGGGTGGATATTGACAATATTAATTTGGGGAGAAAGATCAAGAATTTTCAGTTTTGGGGGGGCGCCTGGCTGGCTCAGTCAGTAGAGTGTGTGACTCTTGATCTCAGGGTCGTGAGTTCAAGCCCCAGGTTGGGCAAGGAGCCCACTTAAAAAAAAAATTAACTGAAAAAAAGGATCTTCAGTTTTGGATATGACTCCTTTGAGATGTTGTGACATAAAAAGAAATATGCATTTGGTGTCTGCTCCCAGTTCCTGGCACAGAGCTTCTAAAACCCTTGTAACTTCCTGAGTGATAGGGTGAGAGGTTATTATTCATAAGAAGCCTCTTTCAGCCACACCTGGTTTTATGCTAATGAGGTGTCTCTTAGAGGATGGAGGCTGGTTGCCAGAGGGTTGGCACTTTTAAATCTCCCCTCACCCCCAGAAGGAGGAGAGGGGCTGAAAATTGACTTTATCACCATGGCCAGTGAATTAATCAATCATGCCAATGTAATGAAGCCCCCATAAAAACCTAAACAACAGGATTTGGAGAGCTTCTGAGTGGGCGAATACATGGAGATGCTGAGAGGGTGGCATACCCAGAGAGGGCGCGGAAGCTCCCCCATACACTCCTCCCCGTACCATGTCCTATGCATCTCTTCCATGCGGCTGTTCCTGACTTGTATCCCTCCATAACAAACCAGTAATAGTGAGTAAAATGTTTCTGAGTTCTGTGAGCCATTCTAGCAAGTCATCAAACCAGAGAAGAGGGTCATGAGAATCCCTCTGTCAGAAATACAGGTGGCCTGGGGCTCCTGGGTGGCACAGTCGATTGATCATCCAACTCTTGGTTTCGGCTCAGGTCATGATCTCAGGGTCCTGAGATGGAGCCCCGCATCAGGCTCCCTACTCAGTGGAGAGTCTGCTTCAGGATCCTCTCTCCCTCTGCCCCTCCCCCTGCTCTCTTGCGTGCACTCTTTCTCTCTCAAATAAATAAGTCTTTTAAAAACATTTCTTGGTGTGGAAAAAACCCCACACATTTGGTGTCAGAATCCTGAGTCTAGACAAAATTTTTTTTTCCCTTTTAGATGCCCATAAGATATTTAAGGGGAGATGTAATAGATAATTGGATATGAGTTTGGAGCTAGAAAATAGATTGAGACTAAACAGCTAAATTATAATTTGGCTATATTTCAATAGAAATTTACTAAAATTATAGTAACTGGAAAAAAAAATCACTGGTGAGTATATGAGAAATTAGTCACCAAATTTTGTGCCTTTTCTAACCAGGGGGAGAATATCTGAGTGTGCCTTTAATTTAGTCTTAAAAGAACAAAGCTTTAGTCTGGTGATTAACACTCTTAACGCCCCGGGAGTCCCAGCTGGCAGCCATAGTAGCTGTTCCAAATCCAAGGAGGAAACGTGTTTGTGTCTGCTTAAAAATGGAGTAATTAATGATGTGGGAAGAAATTTTTCCTTTATTTGCTTCTCAGCGTGATGGTTTTGTATGAAAAGGGATAGAGTGTTAGGATGGAATATGAATATTGCTAGGGAAAACACATGTGAGCTGATATGTCTGTGTTATATGAAGAATGCTCAGATGTTCAGAAGATAAGCTGCAAAGATCGAGATGGCATTTTAAAATGACTAGAGAGTTCTAAATATAAAACTCCTAGAAAATGATAACATCCACATGGAGTTTTGGACACCTCAGCACATATTTTTTTTTAAAAAAAGATTTTATTTATTTATTTGAGAGAGAGAGTGTGAGGGACAGAGAGAGAGAAGTAGCAGGGGTAGGGGCAGAGGGAGAAGCAGACTCCCTGCTGAGCAGGGAGCCAGACTCAGGGGCTCAATCACGGGACCCTGGGATCATGACCTGAGCCAAAGGCAGATGCTTAACTGACTGAGCCACCCAGGCGCCCCTGACACCTCAACATATTAATAAGAATTGGGAAAGTAGGGTTATTGCAAGGGGGAGTGCTGGACAAGTTTTCCTGGTAACAAAGCAATGGTGGGAACTGTTTCTTCAGGAAGAGGACATGGGAATGTTGTGGACTAGCAGCATTGAAGAGAAGATGCAACTTCTTTGCCCATTGCCTTCATGCAGTTGCTTCACGTTCATCCTTGATCTCAGCTCAAATTTAAGGAAGCCTAGCCTGCTCATCTGCCATCCCCTTCCCCCCCCACCATCCAGATGAGGTCCCTGTCCTAGGCTCTCATAGAATCAGTCCTTCTTTGACAGTATGTAACACCATTGTGGTTACATCATTCACTGTGTAGAGAAGTAAAGATCCTAGTCCACAGCTTAGGTGAGCAAGAAATGTAACTTAACTTATACTTCAAGATCCCCTTCAACCATGGTGGTAGAAATGATATTTGGGGTCCCAAAGGGTTCTACAGTTATGTAGGATTAAGTTTCTATAGTTGGAGGGAGGAAGAGGAGGAAAAGAAGGTATTGGGGGATGATCACTTTGTCTTTGGTGTTATCTGTCCATGAAGTTGTCTTGTTAAGATACTTAGAGCCCAATCTGGTTCTATTTCCTTAAATACCTAGCCATTGGACAACAGAAGCCAGAGAAACCCTTGGAAAAACTTTTTGCCTTGCCATACCTCCTCTGGAGCAATAAACACAGCTTCACTATTTGAATAGGGACAAAGCAAGGAAAGGAAAGCTAGAGAGGGAAAATACTGGTTAATATAAATATATTTTTATTTTAAATATTTTATTTATATGTCAGAGAGAGAGAGCACAAGCAGGGGGAGTGGCAGGCAGAGGGAGAAACAGGCTGAGCAGGGACCCCGATGTGGGACTCGATCCCAGGACCCTGCGATCATTACCTGAGCTGAAGGCAGATGCTTAACCTCCTGAGCCACCCAGGCATCCTTTTTTTTTTTTTTTTTTTTTTTAAGAGAGTTTATTTATTTGGTTAATATTTAAAATAGTAGTTCAAACACATATTTACTCTGTCTGGGAATGTGTAGTGAAATTTATGTGGAAGAAATAATTTGCCAGTCTTTACCAGTCTAGTGCGGAAGCTTATTTGAGTCTAGCGTGGAAGCTTAAACTTCTTTAAAAGAAAAGAAAGTTTAAAAATATTCAAAGGTGGAAGCAACCCAAGTGTCCACTGATGACTAGGTAAACACAATATGGTCTGCACATATGATAAAATTTGTTCAGCCTTAAAAAGAAAGGAAATTCTGTCACTTGCTCCAACATGGATAAACCTTGACAACATTATGATAAGTGAAAGAAGCCAGTCATGAAAAGACATACTGTATGATCCACTTGTCGTCTAATACATAGAGTGTCGTCTAATACATAGAGACAAAAAGCAGATTGGTGGCTGCCAAGGGCTGGGGGAGAACGGGGGAGTTTGTGGTTAACGGGTACAGAGTTATGGTTTTGCAAGGTGAAAAGAGTTATGGAGATGGAAGGTGGTGATGGCTGCGCAACCATGTAGATGTACTTACTGCCACTGAACTGTACACTTAAAAATGTTTAAGGGCGCCTGGGTGGCTCAGTTGGTTAAGCGACTGCCTTCGGCTCAGGTCATGATCCTGGAGTCCCGGGATCGAGTCCCGCATCAGGCTCCCTGCTCAGCAGGGAGTCTGCTTCTCCCTCTGACCCTCTCCCCTCTCATGTGCTCTTTCTCTCCTCTCATCCTCTCTCTCAAATAAATAAATAAAATCTTTAAAAAAAAATTTTTTTTTAAATGTTTAAATCTGCATTCATTGGAATATAGGCAAATTTAATAAGAAACACAACATAGTGGCTTAACTAATTTTTATGTTATATATATTTGATCACAATAAAAATATTATCCAGGGGGTTTACCCGGCTGGCTCAGTTGGAAGAGCATGTGACTCTTGATCTTGGGGTTGTGAGTTCAAGCCCCACGTTGGGTGTAGAGATTACCTAAATGAATAAATAAAAACTTAAAAAAATATTATGCAAATATATTTTTTGCATATAATATATGCAAAATATTATGTGTAGTTAGTTGTTTAATATCTTTCTCCTCAGCTAGAAGAGAAGCTCTGTAAGAGTGGGATCTCGTCCATCTTATTCACTGCTCTATGTCCATCATTCGGCACAGTGCCTAGAATGTAGCAGTAACTCCATAAATATTTGCCAAATGAATAAATAGTCCTGGGAGTGGGATTTGGGGAGCAAGGTATACCTCAGGAAAGCAATACCCCATATAATGAATTACCTAAAAATCATTGGCAGGATATTGCATAATTTGCAACTGACAATATTTAGTTGCCATAGTGCTTGGGCATTTGTGAACATATATCTTGATTAAATATAGAAAGAGAGGAAAAATAAGTATCACATTACATACCTTTAGCCATACTTTTTTTTAATTTTTAAAAGATTTTATTTATTTATTTGAGAGAGAGAGAGAGCATGAGCAGGGGGAGGGGCAGAGAGAGAGGGACAAGCAGACTTCCCACTGAGCAGGGAGCCCTATGTGGGGCTCGATCCCAGGACCTTAGATTATGACCTGAGCTGAAGTCAGATCCTTAACTGGCTGAGCCACCCAGGCACTTTTAAAAAAGATTTTATTTATAGGGCACCTGGGTGGCTCAGTTGTTAAGCGTCTGCCTTCGGCTCAGGTCGTGATCCCAGGGTCCTGGGATCTAGCCCTGCATCGGGCTCCCTGCTCAGCGGGAAACCTGCTTCTCCCTCTCCCACTCCCCCTGCTTGTGTTCCTACTCTCACTATCTCTGTCAAATAAATAAATAAAATCTTAAAAAAAAAGATTTTATTTATTTGAGAGAGAGAGAGAGAGAGAGAGAGAGAGGAGATGTTGGGGGAGGGGCAGAGGAAGAGTATAGCCACATTCTTAATCACTCAATCCCTTGCCGAAGAGGGCTTCTTCCTGTTGAGGCTTTTAATATGATGATGATTCTTAAAATAATATTTATTGTATTTTCATAGATTAGCACAAATAGCTTACATCTTAGCCTATTAGATTAGACCTAAAATAAACATGCCAACTTTTTAATTAGGGAAGATAAAAGACAGGAAGAATATAACTGGGAAGTGAGGAAAGAGAAGAACTGTAGGGAGTGGAGGGGGGAGAAGTCTGGCTCTAGGGAAGCAAGCAACTGCAACTGAAAATAATATTTATTAAAATTAAAAATTCATCTCTCTTTTGAAAGCCTAAACCTGGGAATATCCCACAGAGACAAAGCTACTCGTTCAAGAAGACACATGTACATGGATGCCATTGTAGCATTACTTGTCGTGACAAAAAGCTGGAAACAAAGCCCATGGCTGAATAATTTATAGTACACAACACCATAAGTTATTATTCAGGCATTAAAGAGACTAAATTAAATCTAAACCAGTTGAGTTGGAGAGATTTTCATGAGGTACTGTTGAGTGAGGAGAGAAAGATGCAGAAAACATTTATAATGTGATCCCACTTCTGTAAAGCAAAGAAAGGGATAAAAAGCCTCCAAATCTCTATACCCAAGTTTGGGAGCATGGAGGAGAAAATCTGGGAGAACGCACAGTTGGTTGGTGATCCGGCTTGTGTGTGGGTTGGTGTGGGAATGTCTGGTGTCGGAGGGGAGGAAGAAGAAGACAAAAGGAAGGAGGAAACCAATTAGAAAAGAAAAAACATTGTACCAAAATAATAAAAGCATATACGATTTGCATTTATGTAAAATTATATGTGGCATAGAAAAAAATTAAGTTAAAAATTATGTAGAAAAAGCTAAATTGTTTCCTCTTCAGGTAAAGGTTCAGAGCCATTCTTCAGCTCTGAGCCTTCATCTCTGAAATGCTTGGTTAATGGCAGAAGGACAAGATGGCTCTTTGGTGATGGAGACTCAAGTTCTTTTCATTTCTTCGTCCCTGCCAAGGCGAAGGCCATTCACTATTGTATTTGCCTTCCAGCCCGTTAGAGGAAGACAAAGGAAAGGGGGGGGGGGGGCGTGCTCTTTCCTTCGAAAGGCTACGCTCAGAAGGTGAACTCGGTCCCATTGGCTAGGCGCTAGTCCTATGGCCACACCTAGCTGCAAGGGCCGCTGGGAAATATGGTCTCTGGCTGGTTTGTGTCCCGCTAAAACTTTCATTACTCAGGAAGACAGGGAGATAAGACATTTACCCCAAACTCTCAGAACTGTATCCTAATAAACTGTGACAAAATGGTAGAGTGAACTCTGAAAGTATAAAGAGGAATCCTGATGCATTCGGGGGGGATGGGGGGGCGGGGACAGAGAATTGACTTTTTCCTGAGGCAATGATTTTGAACAGAGGTCCAAGGGAGTTAACTACTTGAAGCAAGGACGAGGGCTCTAGGAGGGAACAGTGTGCACAGAGGCCCGGAAATGGGAGGGACGAGCATGTTTGAGGAACTGAAAAGAGGTTTAATTTAAGCAAATACATAAATCAGGTCTCTTCTCAAGGGCCCAAGGCTGGCTAGTGAAATATATTCTAACGTGCACATCAGCTCTCAAAGAGGCCATTTATTTTCTGTGGCTTGGAACTATTCCAGTGTGGTGCAGCTGACAGCCCAGAGAAAGCTGACATTGGTTTGGGAAAGTCGAACTATTCCTTATGTAAGACCTGAGTAAATGAGTAAAGTCTTTGTGTGTGTTGCCTTAGAAGAATTCGGCAAAGTGTGCCCTGTTTGTGTTATTTATGATTTTAAGTAACATTACAAAATAGGCCTATAATTTTCTATAATACATTGAAATGTGGTAGCTTTGAAAATCATTTGCCTTTTCACATCAAAGGAACACATTAGCAGTTGGGTAATGGATCCACCTTGCCATGTGGGAGGTGAGAGCTACAGTAATCGTTGACTCAGAAACTCATTTCCATACACAGCACATGAAAACCCATTTCATTATTTTATCGTTTCACCTCCTATTAAAGCTCTGTTAAGTGTGAGTCATAGTAAACTTGAGATCCTAGAATTCGAGAGAGCCCTGTATAAAAAATTCATGAAATCTTTCTGCACTGCTTACTCTACTTTTCCTTGTTGCTACTGGGTAATTGTTTTTATTTTTTATTTTTATTTTTTTTTAAGATTTTATTTATTTGACAGAGAGAGACACAGCGGGAGAGGGAACACAAGCAGGGGGAGTGGGTGAGGGAGAAGCAGGCTTCCCGCGGAGCAGGGAGCCTGATGTGGGGCTCGATCCCAGGACCCTGGGATCATGACCTGAGCCGAAGGCAGACGCTTAACGACTGAGCCACCCAGGCGCCCCTGGGTAATTGTTTTTAGAATATTAATGTGCTTCTCTCCTTCGCTTTCCCAAGGACATAATCTTCCCCTTAGTTGGTTCTAGGCATATATCTGATTTGGAGGAGATGAAACTCTGTTATGGGAGCAAAGCAAAGAGGAGGACTGGGTAATTTCCAATTTGGGCCATTTATAGCCAGGATTTGGCAATGATGCTCTTGTCTTGAATATGGATTTTGCATGTTAGCATTTTTAGTGAACTCAGTAACCAGGCCCTGGTATAGTAGAGGAAAGTGTGGTATCATATAGAAAAGATAGCCCTTAGGAGGGTTGCTAGATAAAATGGAGGATGCCCTGTTAAATTTGAATTTCAGATAAACAATGAAAACTTTTAAAATATAAGTATGTTCTCATTATTGCATGGGACATACTTACACTAAGAAATTATTTGCTGTTTATCTGAAAATCAAATTTAACTGGGCATCTTGTATTTTTATTTGCTAAGTCTGGCCTAATCCTATCCCTAATTTCCAGGACAGCCAGGCAAGTAATACTATGTAGTAGGAAAATAAGACGTGAGGGAAGTCTGGGGCGTGCCAGTCAGACCGGCCATACAAGCTTCGAAGCCCTTTTCCCTCTTTGAGCAGAGCCTGCCCCCTACTATAGAACTAGAAAATGCCAGGAGCACCTGGGTGGCTCAGTCAGTTAAGCATCTGCCTTCAATTTAGGTCATGATTCCCAGGGTCCTGGGATTGAGCCCCGCGTCGGGCTCCATGCTCAGTGGGGAGCCTGCTTCTCTCTCTCTTACCTGCTCGTGCTCTATCTACTCTCTCTCTCAAATAAATAAATAAAATCTTAAAAAAAAAAAGAATAAAAAAAAAGTCTGGCTAGACTCTCCACTGGTGTGGCTCCTCATCCGAATGATGAGCTTTCTTCTTTCTTCCAATCTTTGACCCAAACTGAGTCCCCTGTCTGAAAGGAATGTACCTGAGACCCTAAGGAGATTGGGGCCCTCTCAAAGGTGTACTTTTGTAATTTATTTAGGGTGGCCCCCAGGGCCTGAAGCTGCTCCTTTATCCCTTTATCTCCAGCCTGATGCAAGTTTCCTGGAAGGCTTCCCAAGCATGGAGGAGGCTGTCCATATATTAATTCGAATGGGGAGAAACCTGATGTCCCGGGTGTGCAGCGAGCACACAGGAGAGCTAGGGGGTAGCAGATCCGGCCATGGGAGGTTAGTCTCCTGACAAAACTTTGCTAAGGTTCCCTTGAGGGTGTGAATCATTCGCTCTACTGTTCAGAGACCCCGTCTCCTCTTGCCTTGGGTTCAATCAGAGGCTAGTGTGTCCAGTGGGCTCAAAGGTTATCTGAGCCCTAAGCTTGGAGAGTATGTCTCAGCCCAGGAGAGGGATGGGGCAATCACGCAGATAAAGGAATTCATGTCGGACCTTGTGGCCCCCGAGTTCACACTGGTGAGTCTGGCAAAAGGGCTGTTGTATCGCCCGCGTCCCGGTGGCCCCAAGGATGGTTGCAGTCCTTTTGCTGAAAGGGGCCACTGGGGAGGTGACAACAGAGTGCTTGGCCCCAGTATGAACCATAAAAGTCACTGGTTGGCCCCTCACCTTCATTCTGACCGTGGGCTCAGGGGGGCCAAGGAGGAAAGAGCCTGGTCCCCCTCAGTCTGAGTCCATTCCCTCAAGGCCTAGGAGGTCCTCCTTTTGGGGTTCTTCCTTGTAGCGGCTGGGCATTCGTTTTTCCACTGCCCTCTTTACAGTAGGCACATTGATCCCTTGCCAAGGGGGTTCTGGGCTTCCCCCCTTTCGGTGGTTGGGGTCTCCCTGTCTTTGTGTTGTCCTTTTCTTTCAGGGTGGCGGTGAGGAAGCTGACTTTCCTTTTCATCTTTTTGTTGGCTTCCCGTTCGGCTATGAGCTCCCTGTTCATGTAGACCTTATTGGCAATCTCTATCAGTTGGGTGATGTTCATCCCGGCAAAACCCTCTAGTTTCTGAAGTTTTTTTCTGATGTCTGGGGTGGCCTGAGCCATGAAGGAGGTGTTTACCATCTGTTGGCTTTCCTGTGCCTCGGGGTCAAATGGAGTGTATATCCTGTAGGCTTCACATAGTCTTTCGTAGTAGTCCCCGGGGGACTCCCCTGGTTGTTGAGTGACTGACGATACCTTACTCACGTTCATGGGTTTCTTAGCTCCTACCCAGACTCCCCGGAGGAGGGCCTCCCGGTACTGGTGGATGTGGGCCTGTCCCTCGGTTGTGGTGAAGTCCCATGCTGGACGCTCTTCGGGTGCAGCTATATTAGCCCAGGCAGCAGGGTTGATGACTCCTGCTGGTGCGTGCTTTTCCAGGTACTGCCGTGCACCTTTCATTATTCTCCTCCTTTCCTTTGTGTTAAACAGGGTGCGGAGTAACTGTTGGCAGTCTTCCCAGGTTGGCCGGTGAGTCTGGAAGAGGGATTTTATGAGGTCTGCCATGGCCTGTGGTTTCTCAGAGTAGGATGGGGTGTTATGTTTTCAGTTGAGGAGGTTTGGTTGTGGAGAAGGGCTAATAATACATCATGGAACGGCCGGGTTGGACCATCCCATCTTCATCACGCCTCTCGGGTTCCCGCGTCTCTCGTCAGCTAGGATTTGTGGAGACGAGCTTTTGCTGATTTTCTTTAGGTCACTTGGATGAGGAGATTAAGACCCTGGCCTGTCCCTGCCTATTGCAAGCAGATCGCACCCAAGGGGGAAGGGTCTGAGCAATTTCGTACAGGAGTCAATATACGGAAACTGGTCAGGGTGTCCTGGTTCTCCTGTTATAACTCACCATACTCGATGAATCGTTGGGACATCCAATGTCCCTTCTGAAGGCCACCTGACATTAAAGGTGGGCCATTCCAGTTCACATAGGGTTCTCAACTTGCTGGGGTTCATCCTGACTCCACAGTCTCCCGAAAACCCCTTTCCCTGAACTTTGGGGCCGGTAAGCGGTGTGGAGTCTCTAGGTGATGTTGAGAGATTTGGTCAAGACCTGTACAATGTCTGCCACAAATGCGGGTCCACTGTCACTATGGATTGTTAATGGCAGGCCAAACTGGGGCATGATCTCCTGCAAGAGGACTTTAGCTACTTCCTGGCTTTGCTCCGTCCTGGTCAGGAAGGCTTTGACCCACCCAGAGTATGTGCATACTATTACTAGGAGATATCCGAACCCCCTGCTCGGCTGCACATCTGTGAAGTCTACCTCTAGATCTTCAAAGGGGGTTGCTCCCATCCTCTGGACACCTGGCGGGGGCCGTGGTGCAGACTGAGCATGATTTGTAGCACATGTTATGCATCGTTCACTTGTTGCTGGGCACAGTGCTGGCAGCTGACTGATGTAGTGCTTCTTGAGAAGGGCTCTCATGCAGTTTTTCCCAGCTGAGTGAGTCAGTGGTATTCCTTGACTAGATGCCCTCCAGTTGCTGTTGGAACAAAGATGCACCCATTTGGCATCATCCACCGTCCCTTTTCAGTCTGGGTGGCCCCCTCAGCCATGGCCCATTCCTTTTCCTTTTTAGTGTAACTGGGCAGAGGAACTTCTTCTGGGGCTGTTAGGGCCATGGTGAGGGAAGGGGCTCTGTCCATGTCCTCACTGGCTGCAGTCTTGGCTGCCTCATCTGCCAGATGATTTCCCCATGCTATGGGGTCATCTCCTTTCTGGTGTCCCTTACAGTGCAGGATTGCTACTTCCTTTGGAAGCCAGATGGCTCCACGGAATCTCAGCATCTCCTCTTTGTTCTTGATAGCTTTTCCTGCTGCTGTTAGGAGGCCCCTTTCCTTGTAGATGTCTCCATGTATATGTACAGTAGTGAAGACGTACTGAGAGTCGGTATAGATGTTGACTCGCTTACCTTCACCGAGGGTGAGGGCTCGGACTAAGGCATATAATTCAGCCCGTTGAGCTGACCATCCAGCTGGTAATGCCTTAGCTTCTAGAACTTCAGTGGTTGTGGTTACTACATAACCTGCTTTCCGGGCACCCTTCTGTAGGTAACTGCTGCCATCCCTGAACAGCGTGAGCTCTGGATTCTTTATGGCTTGATCCCACAGATCTGGATGGCTTGCGTAGACTTCATCAGTCACCTCGGAGCAGTCATGGTCTGGTTCACCCTCTTCCGTGGGGAGAAAGGTTAATGTCCTTACTATTTCGAGGGTGACCCATGGGTTTTCGCAGAGGAGCCCTTGGTATTGTGCTAGCTGAGAGCTGGAAAGGATCGGTGTCCCTGTGCGTTCATGAGGGACACAACTGCATGAGGGACCTTGACGTTAAGTTCTTGCCCCAGGGTTAGCTTGTCCGCCTCCTTGATGAGTAGGACTGTAGCTGCCAGGGCCCTGAGGCATGGTGGCCATCCTGCTGCCATGGGGTCCAGCTTCTTTGACCTGTAAGCAACTGGCCGTTGCCAGGGTCCAACAGTCTGGGTGAGTACCCCAAGTGCTATTTTTTCCTTTTCAGTCCAGGCAGGGGGGTCTCGATCTGGTCCCACTAAGAGATCATAAAGGGGTCTTGCTATTGCCAAGAACCCAGGGATCCAGATGTGGCAGAATCCTGCAGCCCCCAGGAATTCTCGTAGGCCCCTTTTTGTCTGGGGCTGTGGCAGGGAGATGATGACCCTTTTCCTCTACAGCCCGAGTTCTCTTTTCCCTTGGGTGAGGAGAAAACCAAGGTATCAGACCTGTTGTTGGCAGATTTGTGCCTTCTTCCATGAGGCTCGGTATCCCGAGTCTGGCAGTTTTTTTCTGAGCCACTTAGGTGCCCCCAGGGGTTGCATTTTATTTATTTATTTTTTTTTATTATTTTAAAAGATTTTATTTATTTATTTGACAGAGAGAGGCACAGCGAGAGAGGGAACACAAGCAGGGGGAGTGGGAGAGGGAGAAGCAGGCTTCCCGCGGAGCAGGGAGCCCGATGTGGGGCTCGATCCCAGGACCCTGAGATCATGACCTGAGCCTTAACGACTGAGCCACCCAGGCACCCCCAGGGGTTGCATTTTAAACACACAGCTTCTGGGATATTCCCCCCATCCCACCCATTTTGATTCAGTGGGTTTGCATAGGCCGGACAGTATTATACCAGTGCTCATCACAAGACGTGCCCTCCGTAATACCCATCACCTGGCTACCCCATGCCCCAAATAGTTGCCTTTTTAACAAGGTCCTCCCAGGTGACTCTTATAAAGGTTGTTTGGAAACAATGTCTAAGCCTCGCTGTTCAGAGTTCGGCCAGGGGACCAGCAGGATCTGTATCGCCTCGGGTATCGTTTAAATCGCCAATGTCAGCCCTACCCCAGACAGACAACTGGAATCTGCCTTTGAACAGTGTAGCAGCTTGGCTTTTGATCTGACCTCTTCTCTGTTTTCATTTTAGTAGGGTTCCTCCGCCGACTTCCTTGCCCCAGTCCTCTCCAGAAGAGCCAGTGTCCCCTGCCTCTCCCTACCTGAGACCTGTCCCATCCCTGGGGGATGCTCGCCCCAAACTCCCACCACCCAGAGACAACAGGGAAATGTGCTCTGTGAAGCTAAAGGACCTAAACAGCTGGAGATCTTGCCTTGTTAGGGAAGGCCAACTTGACTCCCAGGTCCTCCGACCTCTGCAAATTCCAGACCCCCGAGCCTGTCTCATGATCTCAATTTTGGTTGCTCCGCTTTGTCTCCATCAAGTGTTCTGAAGCATTTCACACACGACTGGGCTTAGGCAATTTGGCCAGACCTTCTTGAAATTTTTGATCGTGGTCTCCAGAACCATAGGTTTACTCTGCCCTGACCCCACGGTGATGTCCCCGTGTGTGGTGGCGCAGAGAAAGACAAAGAGGGGGTGCCTCCTGAGGTGAGGAGACCAATCAGATGCCCGTCTGGCCTTGTCCCAAAGGAGCTTAGGTGAGGCTTAGCCGTAGAGGTCTCAGCATTGTGACTTATGATCGGAAACTATTCCGATGCCGCCATAGACCATATGCAGTTCATCACGGAATTGCAGATGGGCCCACTCAGACTCCGTGGGCTTCTGGGGACCTTAAGGGTGCCCGCCCGTGGAGTCACAGAATCAGTCCGCTTGAGCAAGCCAGGTCGGACTGCACATTCACTCACACATTCACACTCCAGGGGTTATTACATTCCCTCCCTGGGAATCCCTACCTGTGAGACCTCTAAGAGGTCTCTGGGAGGTGATCAGGCTCCCCTTCCACCCCAATGGGGGTGGGCCTGTCTGGGTCCTGGGGCCCCAGGCCTTACCAGAATCCGACGTCGGGACCAGGTCCTCACCTGCAAGTCTCCTCGAGTCCGGCGGGAACAGCGGAGCAGGGCCGGCCCGAGGCGACCGGGGCGGAAGGCTGCTGAAAATTAGGCAGGGCGCGCCTTCTCTGTTAAGATCCCTCGTTCCGTCACCACCTTGCTGTTGCCCCCAAACCGGTGGCAACGACGGGCCAGTAAGGTTGGGTTTCCCGGTCAGGGAACTAAATGTTACAGAACCTGGGCTGGATCGCCGGACGGAAGAACCAAGTGGCACCCGGAGATCTTGGAGGACAGGAGGTTTATTTAACGCTGGCAGGCTCAGAGGAAAGTGGTCTCCAAAGGTCTGAGCCCCGAGCACAAACAAAGGGGGAAATTTATACACTTCTACTTCCGCACACTTGGCACTTCTGGCGCGTGCGCGAAGCGGGGCAGGGAGAAGACCCCGGATTGGTGCGCGCGGGAAGCAGAGCCGGGAGAAGAACCCGGAAGAGCCCCGGGGCAAGGACTGGGACTCTCTCGCTGCTTCGCTTGGCCATCTCAGGACACAGGTTTTCCTTATCACTCCCTCCCTGTAGTCCCTTTCTGTGTCTATATTCTGACTACTCTAGATACCTCATATAAGTAGAATCATATAGTTTTTGTCCTTCTGCATTTGGCTTATTTCACTTAGCGTGATACCCTAAAGGTTCATTCATTGTATAGCACATGACAGGATTTCCTTCCTTTTAAAGGCTGAATAACATGCCGTTGTACATATATGTTACATTTTCTTTATTCATTCATCCATCCATCCATAGACACTTGGGTCACTTCCACGTCTTGGCTAGAGTGAAAAATGCTGCTATGAACATGGGAGTGCAGATATCTCTTCAAGGGCTTTTAAGTATTTTGAATTGCTCCTGGGTGCATCCTAATTTTGAATTGCTCCTGGGTGCAACCATCCCATCTTGGTTAGGCAGAGGGAGTCTCTGAGGTTTAATGGCCAAAGGTGTCCTTGATTCCCGTATGGCACAGGTAAAATGTAGGGTTCAGCTGAGGAACTCAAGATGTGGTGAAGATGTTGCTCTATAGCAAAGTCCTGTGCAGGGAAGA
The DNA here is from genome assembly GCF_964656455.1 of Halichoerus grypus. Classification (NCBI taxonomy): domain Eukaryota; kingdom Metazoa; phylum Chordata; class Mammalia; order Carnivora; family Phocidae; genus Halichoerus; species Halichoerus grypus. Next base: position 54,858,500 of record NC_135715.1, on the reverse strand, counting down.
GTGCCCAAGCAAGGGTCGATAGGGAGTCACAGACCTCAGAGTGTGGGGGACCCAATGAGGGCTCAGAGTCCAGGGAGTGCTGCTGGCTGGCTGGGTCCAGCTAAGTCAGACCAAAGTAACCATGGACGTTCAGCCTCAAATGCCAGCTGTCTACTATGCTAAGACTCCCTCTTCTTAAGGCCCCAGTGCTTTCTGGACATCGTGAGGTTGTAAAAACCATAATCCTCAGCACTCTCTTGGGAAGAGAAACAGAGGGCAAGGTGAGCTGTCTGAGAGACACATGTCACCTACACGGATTGTGAAACTGCTCTATTAGCTGTCTAGTTACTTCCGTTCTTGGCAAAGGTGTGCGTAGGGCAGAGAAGGAAGACTAGAGCAGTGATAGATTAAATTAAAAATTATTTTTCCTTCTGCATATCCAAGAAATATGTGTTCGCTTTTTGGGACTCTGCTGTATTTCCCCACTTCCCAACCAACATCGTGTGCCCCAGCCACACAGGACCACACATCACCCCGCTCGGGCCCCGGAAGAGCCCGTGGGGCTCTAAGCAAGTCGCTCAGCTGTTGCTGTGCGCGTCCTGGAGAAAATCAATGGTTTCCAAGGTGCCTCAGCTGCGAATTCTATGTGCTGCTTCTGTTCGTTCTGTTCTCTCGCTGTGGAACTCTCCCTTCCCCACTTGAAAAAAAATCATTAGCCCTTCAAGAGCCATACCAAATGCCACTGGGAAATTTATTGAGGTCTGTGCTCCATCCTGTGTTCTCTATCCAGGCAGAATTAATCACACCGTTTTCCCCTCCTGCCTTTTGCATTTGATGGTTGTCTATCTGTCTGGCTCGCCGGGCCATGAACACATGAAGGACAGAGAGCACATGGTTTCAGCTGCTGACACAGGACCTGGCAGAGCTGGGCCCTACAAGTGTTAGCTGAACAAATTGAATGAGCTCTCTCCTTTGTCTTTCCCGTTTTAACCACCCCAGTCTCACATACAAATGGCCTTTAATTATATTTATCTTTGATCTAAATACTGGTAAGTGTCTATTCCTACCCATTTATTATAGCATTTATTGAAAGAGTTTGCATATAACAGCTACTCATACAGTGGTTGATTTGACTGGATGTCTTGGTTTCATGCCTTTGCTCACAGAATGTCGGTATTGGAAGAGACCCCCCAAAGCACCTAGTACAACCGCCACCTGGTGTTGGTGACGTCTGCATGCCCCTGCGTTTGTGTCACCCTTGTGGGTATCTGTACTAACACGTCCCTGTGGCTCTTCGCTGCTGGATGGTCAACTCTTTTTGTTCAGTTATTAACAGCATTTGGTGGGTGCTTTCTTTTTTTAAAAAAATATTTTATTTATTTATTTGAGAGAGACAGAGATAGTGAGAGAGAGCTCGAGCAGGAAGGAGGGGGAGAAGCAGGCTTCCCGCGGAGCAGGGAGCCCGATGCGGGGCTCGATCCCAGGACCCCGGGATCATGACCTGAGCCGAAGGCAGAGGCTTAACCATCTGAGCCACCCAGGCACCCCGTGGTGTGTGCTTTCTGATGTTGATGGCGGCGATGAACAAGTTGAGACAGCAGTTCTAGAAAGAAGGGACGGAAGGTGCTAAGCAAAGAAGTGTGAGCGAAATGCTTGGGACCATTAGTACATCTGGAGTTCAGTATTGTAGCCGCAGAGCTAGAGAGGCAGAGGTTAGGGAGGTAGAGAGAGGCAGCTGATGAGGCTGGAGAGAGACAGGGGTCAGGTCATGAAGGGCCTCCTCTCTTGTTATTCAAAGGAATTAGTTTTCTTTATGTTGGCATTGAGGATCTTTGAGGACTTTTGAGCAAAAGATTGATATGTATATTAGAAAGACCTTGCTGATATCTTTATGCTTGATAGGGTTGAGGCATAAGGTAAGGAGGTAATTTTAATATTGCAGAAAGGACGAGGGCCTGGCCTAAGGCAGTGGTGGGGAGGATGGGACGAGGAGCAGGAAGAAGTGGTATTTAAGATACACATGTAAGGGGTCCTGGTGAGGTGGGTGAGAGGCGGAGACTGGAGGATGACTTCTGGTTTGGTGATGGGCTCCTGGGTGGAGGGCAGTGGTGAGCTGAAGAGGAGAAGGAGCCTGCGGACCCTCTAGGTCACAATGGTTAATCTTCATTTTCATCTACTGCTCTGAAACTCGGAAGAGAGTTGTGGCTAAACATACAGACACAACACTGACTGTCCCTAGGGAGAGGAGACCCAGGTTAAGGACCTCCAGGGACACCCAGATGTAAGGAATAGGCAGCAAGGGAGGAGCCAGCAGAGGACATGGAGGAAGGAGGAGCCAGAGAGTGGGAAGAACAGGAGGTCATGCCAAGGTGAACGTATTACAGGGGAGAATGCCATCAATGGAGTTAAGTGCTACAAAGGAGAGTAGGATCGGTACCTTAACAAGGTCATTTCTTTTCTTTTGTTTTGTTTGTTTGTTTATTTATTTATTTAGGTACAGATGGAGAGACATGGAGGAAGGAGGAGAAGGTGAGAGAGGGAGAGAGAGAGAGGGAGAGGGAGAGAGAGAGAAGAAGAAGGAAGAGGAGGAGGGGGAGGTGAAGGGTGTTGGGAGGAAGAAAGGAAGGTGGGAGGAAGGAAGGAAGGGAGGGGAGGGAGGAAGGGAGGGCACAAGGTCATTTATTTTAGAATTTGGAGGGGCCACGGGGAGAATAGTTGCAGTAGAGCGTTGAGTCAGGAAGCCTGAAGGTGGAGGTAGAAAACGCTCTAGGACTTTGGCTATGAAAAGGAGAGAGAGGATGACAAGGAGAGAGAGTCACATTTTTTTTATTTTAATAAGATAGGAGAGACTTGGAGCTACTGACATGCTGAGAGGAAAGTGCAAATGAGAGGAAGGATTGAAGATCAGGAAAAAGGGAATCATTGGGGGAGCAGGGAACCTGACGTGGGGGTGGGGGGCGGATTGGAAGAAAGTTGATCCTTTCCTCAAAAGCCCCGAGGAAGGCTATTGGGACAGGTGCTGGGCAAGATGTTGGTTAGTGTGGCGAGTGCAGGGGTTGAACAGGAGACATTTGAGGGGGTCCATGCCCGGGGACTCCGTGCCCGTGGACTCCGTGCCCGTGTGAAGTTATCCTTAAATAACCTAAAGGGATAGGCTTTGTTTCCCTTTTATAGAAGAGGAAACTTGAGATTTGGAGAATTCCAGTGACTTGTCTAGGGGCACGTGCTGGTCAGCAGCAGGGACCAGTGATTTGACTCCAGCGCCCAATCTTTTAACCACAATGGGGTACAAAACACACCACAAAGCAGCTCACAAACCAGACTGTCACCAGGCTTTTGAAGCGGCGGTTGCGGGGAGTGATGGGGTTGTGGCTTGCGCTGGGAAAGCACAAAACACGTGGGATAAACAGAATGATCTGACTTTGAGAAGCACTTCTAGGACATTGGCTAGGGGAAGTTGCCTTCCAAATGACAAAAGTCTCCTTCACATCTCACTGGAAACACAAAGCCAAATTCTGATGGATTCTCGTAAAGAAGCCTTTTGATAAATAGAACCTTTATTCAAGGACTTGGCTCAGCATTAAAGCTAATGGAACAGATAATGTGTATTATCTGGAAAACATATATGGCAGCATCCAGCAGAGTGCCCAGCGCACCATGGTGATTAGCATGTGTTTACGGAATGAACGTCTGATTAAGTGATGGCTCTGTAGGTGTGGTAAGGGGGTGGGGAAGAGATTTGGGGGATCCTTTAGAAATTAGTCTAACAGAGGAAGTCCTATTAAAAGCCTTTCTCTCGAACAGTTTAAAGTGTTGGCAGTACCTAGAAATTGCTTAAAATGTCTGTCAAATTCTCACCTAAACAATTGAAATCACTCGACCATATTAACTCTCCTAACAGCCAAGCCCCACCAGCTTCTAGGCGGTAATGGCCCAGCTGGTTTAAATGGGTCTCCATGGTTACAGGCATGCTCTGGTTTCCATGGTTACATTTCCCAGTCCCTTGCAGGAGTTAGATATATGTATTTGAAATTTCAAAGGATTTTTTCCCCTTTCTCGCCAGCCTACACCGAAATCCAGGGTTTGAAGGTCTGAGATGAAAGTTTCAGTGACCTCTGGGGAAGGAAAGGCGGAGATGGTAATAATACTCATGACAGTTGTCATCAATCATTGAATAAGGAAGGAAGGATCCCGTGGGGACCCATGGTGGCAGTAGAAAGATACCCCATATTACGAGCTTCAGTATTTTGCTTAATTAGCAGAGGAGGAAACCTGGGGTCAGGGAGCAATGTATTGTTGCCTGGATCTGGCTCCCCAGGGCAGAGGGGATGTTGTCCAGGGGAGGAGGAGGGAATTCTTCCATGTTAGAGTCCCTCTAGAGGGCCATCCGTCTCTTTGCCACAGCGGCGCTGTAGCCTCCTTGCATTAATTTCCCCCACAGTCGTCCTTTCGAATCATCTCTCTTGGCCTATTTTGCCTCCACCAGGCACCAGCCCAGGTCGAGACACTTCGTTGGATCTGGCTTTTCTTGGCAGAGGGAGCCCCGGTGGAATTCTAGCGCCTCCTTGTGGTATCTCCGACGTTTCCAGTTCTACCTCACCCTGCAGGAAAAAAATCCCAAACCGAGGTGTTAACTGCTAGCATTTAGGAAGCAAAAATGCATCTTTCTCCATGCATTAAGGTATCCGTCCTTCTCTCCTTCCCTCCCACAAACTTTCCTGGGTATCCATTACATTTCAGCTAGGCCCTAGAAGTAGTACTTATAAAGAAGCGGGTACTGCCTTCACAGAGCTCACAATCCGGGTGCGGGGAAGGGACGGAGCAAGTGAACAGCTCCCAATAGTCCTAGGAGCAAATGGGACAATGACAGCGGGAGGGACCCATCCCACCCGCCGGGGAAGCCGTGTCAGCTACGAAAGTAGAAGGCTTTTTTTGAGCTGGATGTTCAAAGAACCTGTCCCTCAAAGTTGAAAGATGAAATAAAGACAATGATTTCATCGAGCAGGGGATTCCGTCATCAAAACGAAGCGGAGTCTACTACGCAGTAATACCCATCTTTATGTGGGTCCGTGTGCTTGCTCCTCTGCAGTCAGAAGCAGGTAGAGACGGGGCTGGTGACACCCGAGGAGGTGTCAGTAGCAGACTGAATCCAACACAGCGCCCCTGGCTGACAGTTATGGGCAGGGATGGTGGGCACCTCTTGGAAGGACCAGCTTGCTCACGGGGCAGAAGGTGGGGTGTGTGTGTGAGCCGAGAGGCATGCGTGCACATGCACAGGGGGAGGGACAGAGGGAGAGGGAGAGAAGCAGACCCCTGCTGAGCGTGGGGCTCCACGTGGGGCTCCACAGAGTGGGGGGGGGGGGCTCAACCCCGGACTCAGTCTCACCATTGAGATCATGACCAGAGCCGAAATCAAGAGTCAGACGCTTAACTGACTGAGCCACCCAGGCGCCCCTTCACTTAATATATCTTGAAGATGGTTCCATATCAGGATATATACAACTGACTCATTCTTTTAAAGTGTTGCAATTTCTTTATAGCCAGTCCCCTATGATGGGCATTTATCTCTTGCTATTACAAACAATACTCAATTTGAAATGACATGTCATTTTATACTTGTGCGAGTATACTTGTAGGCTAAATTCGTAGCGGTGGAATTACTGTTCTGTTGTATGTAATTTTTATGAATATTCACAAATCACCATAAAGGCCACACCAGTGTACAGTCCTTCTAACAATGGAAGAACACATTTCCTACCACCCTTGTGTTTTAATATTTTTTACTTTTCCTAACCTATTAAAAAGTGATTTCTTATTGTAGTTTTAATTTGCATGTCTTTTTTATAAGCAAGGTTGAGTTTCTCTTCATATATTTAATCTTACACTATTTTGGTTCTATGAATCGTGCTCATACTCTTTGCCCATTTATCTTTTGGCTTGTTGATTTTTTTGTTGTTGAATTTTTTTTTTTTTAAATGTAGGCTCCACACCCAGCATAGAGCCCAACGCAGGGCTTGAACTCACAAACCTGAGATCAAGATCTGAGGTTGAGCTCAAGAGTCGGATGCTTAACTGAGCCACCCAGGTGCCCCTTGTTGTTGTTGAGTTTCTTATTGACTTTTATCAGTTATTCAAATGCTAAGAAAATCACACTTTTGTCTGTGATGTGAGTTGCAAATACTCATTTGTCTTTTGACTGCTTTCTATGCAGAATTTTTCTTTAATATCATCCAGTTTATCAACGCTTTGTTTTAGGACTTCTAGGTGTTACGTTATCTTTTGGCAGTGCTTGCCCATTCTGAGATTATGAAGTTAAGTTTTCTCACATTTTCTTCCAGTACTTTTATGGTTTCATTTTTTTACATTTATTTACTTATCAGAGAGAGAGAGAGAGAGCGCACACAAGCAGGGGGAGCAGCAGCCAGAGGGAGAAGCAGGATCCCTGCTGAGCAAGGAGCCCAATGTGGGACTCGATCCCAGGACTCTGAGATCATGACCTGAGTTGAAGGTAGACGCGTAAACTGACTGAGCCACCCAGGCATCCCTCCTCTGTTATGTCTTTTCTTAAGGTATAGAAATTAGAACAAGAAAGTTTTCTAGGTAGACACACCATAGGTTTGTCCAAATGTAGCACCACTTTTTTGCCTTGTATTTCTTTTCTCTCTTATGTAATAATCTATTAGCTTTAAAAAGATTATTATTATTACTATTATTATTATTATTATTTTGGCTATAGCTACACACTGCATTGGTCTAAATGACTCCTGAACCCTTTTCTGCATTATAACTAAGAATTCAAAGCTCATACTCTAATAAGTATCACTTGTATTATTAATGCCTAAATTAATGTGATTACTGCTAACATTGAAGTGCAATTGCTTGGGAGGCAGTACAAACAAAGCTCATTTAAAAATAGTTACCTATGTAAGAAAAAAAAACCACCTTATTTTTTTTAAGATTTTATTTATTTGAGAGAGAGAGAGCATGAGCAGGGTGAGGGGCAGGGGGAGAAGCAGACTCCCTGCTGAGCAAGGAGCCCAATGCAGGACTTGATCCCAAGACCCTGGGATCATGACCTGAGCCGAAGGCAGACGCTTAAACTGAGCCACCCAGGCGCCCCCAAACCCCCAACTTATTATCTTTAGAAACATACATCCACAAATTATCTAATTGCAATGTATAGGAGGCTGGCAGCACTATGGTAAAAAATTTGATTGCTAATTTTAAACAACTATTAAAGAACTTCTTCCACTTGACAACACTTAAAAAAATCCATTTCTCGTTACTCCCTGTCAGGCTTTTTACTTACTGTTTTGTTTGTTTTCAAGATTTTACCTACCTAGAATATATTCCCTTCTTTAGGTAAAAATACCTCCAGTTTCCTTTAAGGAAACATTATGGCACAGAGACTAGAAACCAGTGGAGTACCTGATGAATCAGTGGCCCATCAGTGCCCTCAGTCAATGCCAATGGCCAGCTAGAAGTTGCTAACACGAGGCCGCCATCTTGGGCTTGAAGCAGCGAAGGTGAATTCAGTTCCTATTTTGTCATTGGTTTTTGAGGGCTGCTGCAAAAAAAACTGCCACAACTTGGCAACTTAAAACAACAGAATTTATCTTTCACAGTTGTGGGGGCCACAAGTCCGAAATCGAGGTGTGTCAGCAGGGCCACGCTTTCTCTGAAGGCTCCAGGGGAGAATCGTTCCTCCCTTCTTCCGGCTTCTGGTGGCTTGTAAAGTTCCTTGGCTTGTGGCAAATAGGAACTTTCTCTAGTAAGGATACCAGTCATTGGATGTAAGGCCCACCCTCAGTCCAGGCTGATCTCATCTTGAGATCCTGAGTTTAATTACATCTGCAAAGACCCTTACTCCAAACAAGTCACATTGTGATGCTCTGGGTGGATATGTCTTTTGAAGGCTATTCTGCTGCCTCCTGCCCTTGGCAGTTCTCCGGACCTAACCTCCAGGTGCTCAGGAGAGAATTTGAGACTCTCCCATCTCCCTTCTTGCTGCCACCTACTTTTATGACTTGGGGGTTTGTGGTCCCCACTTTGGCTCTCCCCTCTCAAGAGCTGCCTCAGACATTGAACACCTTCTATCCAAGATACATGATTAATCGGCAAGGTCAGGCAAGCTTCTGTGCTATTGATTGGGTTGAAGCTGGCAATTTTTCATAATTTGTCATTTCCCTTTCCTTTTTCTTGTCTTGTTTATAAAAAGAAAGGCTAAATAAAGCATTTTGAATTGTACTGTGATTCATACACGGCAACAGATTGTATTGTGATTTGTACATTGCAGTAGAATGCGGTGAATACGCTGTGATGCCTTCATTTCTCATCTACATTGTGCTTCTTGATGTCAGAGGATTTGATGGAAGCCAAGAAATAGGAGACAAGCAGGACTGTCTTACTGGGTGGAACTTTACCTGGCTCAGGTATCTGTAAAGCACTTCAGTGTATGCATGCTCCCTCCCCACACCTCCCCACACACAGACTCATCACTGAGACCTGGACCAGAAGATACCTAATGGAAAGGAGATTCACAGTGCGCAGGTAATAATAGTGATAACCTGGGGAGAACTGACAGGCATGTGGGTGGTATCCCATTTTGGTAAACAATACTGGTATTCCCATTAGAAAATTGGTAGGATGAAAACTGAATGGGGGCTAACGCAAGCATCCGCTGTTTCGCCTTTGTAGCATGTGTTGTTTTGTTTCCAGATACAGCATTCATTTTCTTTTAGGCAACTACCCTCCCAACTTTGAAGTCTGTGTGGTTGGGTAGGCTTTAGCTCCATAGGAAGGGGACGTGAACCAGCCTGGGACACTGGATGCTGTGTCTCCTGGCCATGATTGATTCAGGGGTGAACAAATGACCAAAGCTTGTCCTTGGAGCCAATTAGCATTAGTCCTTGGGCTTTGGCTGGATTTAATGGGAAGAAGCAAAGCTGGTAGGATGTCGCTTTAGAGGTGCTGCTATCCACGTTTGTCACCAACTAGAAAGCCCATGTAACCACGAAGTCCACACAAAGGAAACCAGGCTGAGGGACAGGGACAGAATCCTGATGGCATAATTTGAGCATTTAGATCCAGTTGTACCTAAAGCCAGGGCTACCTCCTGGACTTTTCATTACATGAGGGGATAAATTATCTTTTTTTTGCTTAAGCCAGTATGAGTTAGGTTTAGTATCACTTGCTGCCAAGAGCCCTGATAAATATAGGACTACTCTGAGATTCTAAGAAATGAGTGGATATGTCTACAAAAGTCTGAGCGGGTTTATCATCCAGGGGTCTACAATGATAACCATCATTTATTGTTGGATTTTGTGCTAATTGTTTACATGTGTCATCTCTGTAATCCTCATAACAGACTGTGAGGTATTACTGGTCTCATTTTAAGACAAATTATGGCTGAAATAGGTTAAGGAACTTTCTCAAGTCTACACAGCCAGTAGCAGGGCCCGGATTCTGTTCCAGGCTGCTCTTTCCAATGTTTCTGCTCTTAATTAGCATAGTGTAACACCCCTATGTTAGTGATGGCTCTTGTGCCCAGTGATAAAAGGAGCACGTCCGTTTCCATCTCAGAGCATTGACTGTATGAAGAGAAAACTTCGGGACTAACTACCTTATCATATGGCCTGTTTGGCCAACATTGCTCCATCCTAAGGAAACTAAATGGAAGGGCTGGACAGTAGAAAGGTGGTTATCAGAGAGACTTGAAATTAGTTTTGCAGTTCTTTTTAATATTCTAGCATGGGTCCTTGAAATTTTTCAGCCTTAACACAATCATGCCCCTTTGTTTCTTTTTGACATTCTTTGATCTGTCATCTTTCTTTTGCTAGCAAATGCAGAAAATGATATCCAAAAGTAAACTCACTTGCTTTCAAAGTTCTTTAGTTAAGATAATTTAGCTGTCAAGGCACAGTTATCTAAGACCTCAAAGCGCTTCAGTAACACTGATGAATTTTGCTAAGGAAAAGTCAGAAGGCAGAGACCACCTCTGGAGTTCATCATTAGCATCCATTGTGCCCCTGGCCCTTTCAGGGTTCTGCACTTCCAGGGTATTCAGTGATCTCATGGGACCCAACAGCCAGGGACAAGAATCTTGTAACCTAACTACTCCTCCTAAAGACTTCCATTTTATTTTATTTTAAAAAAGATTTTATTTATTTGTCAGAGAGAGAGAGAAAGAGAGAGAACAAGCAGAGGGAGCGGCAGGCAGAGGGAGAGGGAGAAGCAAGCTTCCCGCCAAGCAAGGAGCCTGATGTGGGAACTCGATCCCAGGACACCGGGACCATGACCTGAGCTGAAGGAAGACCCTTAACCGACTGAACCACCCAGGCGTCCCAAGATTCTTCCATTTTAAAAGGAGCCTAAGAGAAGGCAGTCTCATGAAACCAAATTATCATTGACAGAATCTTGAAGCCTGTAGTAGCTGGCTGGTAAAAATGTTTGACAGAAATGACAATTGAGGCGCCTGGGTGGCTCAGCCGTTAAGTGTCTGCCTTCGGCTCAGGTCATGATCCCGGGGTCCTGGGATCGAGCCCCGCATCAGGCTCCCTGCTCGGCGGGAAGCCTGCTTCTCCCTCTCCCACTTCCCCTGCTTGTGTTCCCTCTCTCGCTGTGTCTCTCTCTGTCAAATAAATAAATAAAATCTTAAAAAAAAACAAAACAAGAAATGACAATTTTTCTCCACTCTTCATAATGCAAGTTATTGCTGATACTAGTGATTGTAGCTATGCAACATAAAACGACTATGTAGATAATAAGTGCAGTGATTCTCAAACTTGAGTTTATAAAGACTGACCTGGGAAATTGTTAAAAACAGAGATTCCCGGACTCTAACCTCAAAGATTCCCATTCAAGAGAGGCGGGCCTGGGAACCTGCATTTAATCAATCTCCTCAGGTGATTCTGATGGTGGTTCAAGGATCATGAATTAAGAAAAAGATAAATGAAAATATTCTTCCATGCCCTGGAATTCTAAAGATTAATTACTCAATTGATATCTGTTGCATTCATCTGGTGCTATTTAGCTCTTAAAAATAATGTATATAATCCTTAATAATTAGGCCTATGAGGAGGAAATGAGCAATAATTCATAACAAATTTTGAAAAATAGAAAAACGACCCCAGCTTTACTTAAAATAATTAGTTTTGGTGACAGGTACGGGCAGAAGTTCAATGTGCTAATTTTCTGCTGATGACATGAGTGGAGTACATGCTGTCTTCAGAGCAAGGGCCTAAAGGGTGAATTCAGATATGGTTGGGAAATTCTAGAAGGCTGGTAGGGTAGATCTTTGGTTTAGGACCCATCTAGCTAACTCCTGGGTGATGTTTATGACTTGGCTAAAGTATACTCTCCTCTGGGAGGCTTCCTTTCATCTTCTAAAACTGGGTCAGATGCCCTTATATGGGGTTCCTAGTATTAGTAGCAAGGACCACCCCTGAGCCCCCGTATTTCTTATATACCGCCCACACTGGTGCAGTTCTTCAAACACTTCAGAACTAATGCTTCAAGCCTTTGCATGTGTGGTCAGTCACTGTTCACACTGCTAGCATCTTTTTCTTTTTTAATTTTATTATGTTATGTTAATCACCATACATTACATCATTAGTTTTGGATGTAGTGTTCCATGATTCATTGCTTGCGTGTAACACCCAGTGCTCCATGCAGAACGTGCCCTCTTTAATACCCATCACCAGGCTAACCCATCCCCCCACCCCCTCCCCTCTAGAACCCTCAGTTTGTTTCTCAGAGTCCATAGTCTCTCATGGTTCGTCTCCCCCTCCGAATCCCCCCCCTTCATTTTTCCCTTCCTACTATCTTCTTTTTTTTTTTTTAACATATAATGTATTATTTGTTTCAGAGGTACAGGTCTGTGATTCACCAGTCTTACACAACTCACGGCGCTCACCAAAGCACACACCCTCCCCAGTGTCTATCACCCAGCTACCCCATCCCTCCATGTCTCTTCAGAAAGACTTTCCTTGTCATTTTACCTAAAAAGTTTCTCATCCTCAACTAACCCTATATAATAAAAAATTAGGACTTTATAAAAAAGGGGGATAACTTCCCCACCCCAAATTATAAAAGAACACATGCTTTCTGAAAGAATTTGGGAAGTAGAGAAAGGAAAAAAAAAAAGCTGATAATCAAACACCCCTGAAAACACCTACCAACTGTTATAAAACCTTATGATACACAGAACAATGGAATCTTGGTTATAAGCCTGTTCTAGTCCCTCTTGGGCCATGGTGCTCTTAAGAGCATTTCCAATTTGTTTTGCATGTCTAAAGAAACAGTTACTAATTGTAGTTATATTGGGATAATGAAAACGTGGCAAGTGAGTTTTCTTCCTAAAATGATCTGATTGGCCAGAATATATTTTTGTGGAATATTCTCTTTGCCAATATTGCCTGCTTCAGAGGAGTTAATTATATTAAAACAGAACAAAAATAAAAGACCACAACTTCTTGGATAGAGATGAAACTTTATTTATACATAACAAATTATACATCAGGAATTCTTTTCTAAAAACAGTCTTTTCCTGTAAAGTTCAAAATGAAAAGATTCAAAGGGGCGTGTATAGCTCTTTATAATACTTTACAAACTAGAGTCACAGTTAAACAATTTTTTAAGCTGCAAAAAAATATACCTCTCCTATAATAGGAAATGCATGGCCTCTGTAAGTGCAGACTTAAATCTCATGATGGTGTCAAAAGCCAAAGTAAAATAAATTAATACCATGAAACAGAAGACTTGGCACTGATGTTACAGTGGCCCTATCTCTAACCACTTCCCACCACTTAATTCTTCCTCTTAGGTACATAACTCAACAGAAAACTGTTTTTTCTAATAATACTTATCATTACCATGGAAGAAGTACAAAAGAGATGTGATAGGACTCTTGTAGATAGTTTAACAACGTATCTCCCATGATCATATGTTTCTTGAGTAATAATATTAACATTATCCTCCCTATATAAGAAATAAAAAGTGCCATCATGTTTGGGGACCAAATAATTTATAGAATAACTACTAATCTATTCTGGAGCATGTAAGCTTCAGTACCATGTCAATCTCAACCTCACTTCTAAAAAAAGTCATTAATTCAAAGAACTATTAAAAGTTCAAGAAATAAATTAATTGTCAAATGGTTGCTATATCCAAATACGATTAAAAACTCTTAGAAAGACCATGGCTTTTTTTTTTTTTTTTTAAGAGCAGGGCTTAATTTACAATATTTTGCCCAATATAAGAAAGCTTTAATTTACCTGATAATGATTGGGTGAAACCATCATCTCTCACCTTCTGTCCCCACTCCCAATTCCCTCACTTGCTAAAGCCACCATTTATTTATCAGTAATGTGGTTACTTTGTGGAAGTAATCTATCTGAGATGACGATTTATAGAGGTGGACAAAAATCATGTAATTTCAGGTACAATGAACTTAGACGTTACCTTCAACAGAAAAGAAAGTTGAAGTATCTGCTTGACCTTTTGAACTTTGTGTTGCTCTTTTTTCTTCTTCATTTTTAAGTTTCAAAGGAGGTCACAGTTCTATAAAACTTAGCCAAGACGTATAGGAAATTAAAAAGTTCTTATTAGAAGATGTCAACAATGCCAGTTTTCTGCCAGATGGATGGAGACTTGATTTAAGTAGGTTTTTTACCACTTTGGAAGAGGGGAGGGGCCAGACATGGGCACCTTTCCATTCTGTGTAAACAGCAACTCTGTTCTTTTATTATCAATGCTGTTATATTGGGCATAGGCTCTCTGAGGGGCATAAAACCTCTGGTCTGGCCTTACATTTCATTAAAACTGTCCTGGGGTGGCATGAAAGAGCATTACATCCAAGTGAGCAGTAAGGTGGTAACTCATGGAAAGCATTAGGCAGAAAGAAGAGGTTTTTCTCCCTTTTGCTGAGGACAGACGCTTCAAGGCGAGGGGAAAAACAGCAAATATGTGATATGGAAATATCCTATCCCCTTAAGGTGAAGAAAACAAAAATAAGTAATGAAAGGTGACATTTTTACTTTAAAAAATTCCAAGTTTCTCAAAAATATATGTTAGAAATTTATATAAGGGTGAGGAACTTTTGAAAACATTTTTTCCTTTCAGTGGGGAAAAATTATAACAAAATTAAATGAGAGCAGTGGATGCTTTGCACAAAGTTTTGTGTTCAGAAAATACTACTCATTAAAAATGACATTTTAGGCAAACGGTGGTTCTGTTCAATTTTGCTTAGACAAGAAGCTTTTTCAGTTTGCTTAGGAGAATAATTCATCTTTTTAATAGCTATGCTCCTTGAGTAGGCTACTGTTTATGCTGATATCATAAAAGCAAAGAATAATTTGTGCCATAATTTGAACAGTTCACTCAATTGTCATAAAGCCTAAATGAACTAGGAGTCAGAACGTTTTTCTATTAAAACCTCACACTTTCCACCTAGTCTCTCATTTTGTGTTCTTTTTTCCCCACAGAAAACAAAAAACAAAACCTCTCATGCTTTATCAAAACTACAACATAGAACTAGTGAACAGTTAGGATGGCTCTGTAAGAAAACATAACTTAGAGAATTTGAATTTAGGCTTTAACTGTTTAGAATGTTCTATTTAACATCTTAATAGACTACCTCAAGCATTACAAACTTACATACTCTCATTAGGGTGGTTATGATTAGAGTTTCCATTTATATTTTTGTATTCAGGGATTATGAACTTGATTTTTTTAAAAGACTATTCATGACTGATATAAAAGATCAGTCCCCAATAAATGAGCTAAAATCTGTTAAATATAAACGGGTAAAATAAGATCATTGCAAAGCAAAGTTTAAAGACTTGGAGAGCTTTGGCTGAGACCATGGAGACCAAGTCTTAGACTTCACACTGCTAATGCTTAATGGCATATTTTTTTTTAAAAGATTTTATTTATTTATTTGACAGAGAGAGACATAGCGAGAGAGGGAACACAAGCAGGGGGAGTGGGGGAGGGAGAAGCAGGCTTCCTGCTGAGCAGGGAGCCCGATGAGGGGCTTGATCCCAGGACCCTGGGATCATGACCTGAGCTGAAGGCAGCCACTTAACGACTGAGCCACCCAGGCGCCCCTTCATGGCATATTTTGTCCCTCAGATTGCCTCCCCTAGAAATACTTATTAAAGTTGGAAAAATCAAAATAGTTTTTCCTTAGCACATGAGATAATGCAGAGGCCCTTCTTTCTGACTTAAAAACCAACCAACCAACCAACAAAAACAAAAGCCCAAGCAACAAATAAAAAGCCCTGATTGCCCAACAAGCAAAATGTGAACAAAACAGATGAAACCTCTGAGCCCTCTATTTGTAAATGTGTATTCACAGGCTGCAGTTTAGAGGGAAAACCCAAACAATTTCAAATTCATGGATTGACTACAAGGACCCGACACACTTACTCCAGGGCAGGTGAGTAACATTTGATGAGGAGGTCTAAGCTCTGGTGGAGATTCAGTGGATAGTCCTGACCAGATCTTATAGGATACTTGTGAGACACCACAGAAATTAAGGAATAGATGGGTCCTCCAAATAATTATTTGAAGAAAAGCCCACACTTCCTCAGAAGCCAAAGACACATAAAATTCTATTCCACATAAGAAATACTGACTTGAGGTTTTCACAGGACTTACAGGACGTACGGCACAAGGTAAGTTTGTATGGTTTTTAAGACTAAGGTCACCTCTAATCTTAAGGAACTCAAAACAAAGGGATAAAGATAGATAGACAGATAAAAAGAGTATTCTTCAACTTTTCTTCATTGCACAGGGAAATCCCCCTGAAGAATAAGAAAGTTCAGTAAGTTGGAAAATATTTCTAACTTTAACTGTATTTTCCTTTCAATTTTTAATTTTTTTAGATTTTATTTTTAAGTAATCTCTACACCCAACGTGGGGCTTGAACTCACAATCCCGAGATCAAAAGTCGCATGCTCCACCGACCGAGCCAACCAGGTGCCTCTGTATTTTCCTTTAAAGCCACATTTTAATATTGATGTAGGTTTCATACAGTTAAAAATGATAAAGATTTTAAGAAGCAACCTTAGCTCTTAGGTAATTCCTTACTCACCTTTACGAACCCTTGTTAGATTGAGCTGTGGATGAAGGATATAATGATTTTGAACCTTAA
Source organism: Halichoerus grypus (assembly GCF_964656455.1). Taxonomy (NCBI): domain Eukaryota; kingdom Metazoa; phylum Chordata; class Mammalia; order Carnivora; family Phocidae; genus Halichoerus; species Halichoerus grypus. Next base: position 54,842,365 of record NC_135715.1, on the reverse strand, counting down.
TTTATAGAGAGGCTTTCAAAACAATGAACGTTTTCTAGCTGTGATCTTGTTTAACACACGGATTATAAACACATCTCCTTTCTCTGTTCTTTACAAAAGCATGCATATTTACCCAAGCTTCAAACCACTCTTTCCTTTGCCATTTCTTATAAACTAAACTTTACTTTTAGTGTCTTTAATGGCAATGCCTGGTTAATAGCAGTGCCTGAAGACAAAAGCTACTTTTCTGGTAAAACTATATTTTTTATCCCACCAGGGCTGAATATTCAAAAAAAATCATGGTTGACTTATCAAAAAAGATTTTCAGGTTTATAATCTACTTTATTATAAAAGGAAATAGATTTTTACACACAATTATTTATGGATAACAGAGCACTCAGAAAAGTTTAAATTTATCAGTTTGAAAGTATACCTCACTGAAATACTTACTTATAAAAACATACTGCCTTTGCCATGGGAAAATCTGGTGTTTAGTTCTCTAGATTTCTTTATCAGAGCTTTTTTCTGAGCTTCGTCAAACCGATTAACCTTGAGATCTTTATCACGGTCAAATGGTATTCTTTCTTGGGGCTTATTTTTCTCTTCAGCAGCCTTATTCTTTAATTTTTTATGATGAATGTCCATAAGAGATTCTGATCTTTTTGATTCCTGGGGGAAAGCAAGAGAGTAGAAATGAAAATCTTTGTTTGTATAGATTATGGACAGAATATGATCATGAAGCAAAATGATTAAGCAGTAATGATGAACATTAAGGAGGGCTTTTTACAAACCCTGTCAGGTTTTGCCAAATCCAAGACAGGATCTATGAAGATCTGTATCAGAGGGAAATTCAATTCAACCAAAATGAAGACCTCTACTAACTACCATTATTATATAATAGTAATAAAAAAAAAGCAAGACAGAGAGGAAATAAACTTTGAAATAACCATGTGTGGTGTGTCATAATTAGAGTCCAAGCCAAGAACATGGGTGAGAAGGAAGAGCAATTACATTGTCACCGAGGAGCCTGGGTAAAGTGTCATGGATGTGCTGGTCTGCGAAGCCTGATAGGTGGACAGGAAGGAAAGGGCATGGCTAGGCTGAAGCAGAAACAAGGGCAAACCCAAAAAATAATGGCACAGGAGTGACAAAATTCAAGGCCCGCTCAGGATATACTGGCATATTCCATAAGCTAAGAGATTTTTGTTCCTTTCAGTTTTCTGTTTTCTCCTACATCCCTCATTTTCTTCCTTCTTAGTTGGGACAGGTGCTCACGGTTTCAAATATAGCTAGTAGGACGAGGTCTGAGCAAAGGCCATTGGTTCCATCAACTAGAGAGGCATTCTAGACCTTCCAGTATTGATTCCAGTACAAGAAAGAACGGCCCTGAGTTAAAGGAGCAGGGAGCCTTCAGAGGTGGGCAGACGTGGGCCTGCGGGCTACAGAGAGTGTGGTCCATGTGGTATGGAGGCGTGGATAATTTTAAGGTTATCCACCCACAATGCTCAACTTCATGTACCCTCACTTAAAATTGATTTGCTCCATAAGGCGTCTTGTTATCTTGATCTCTCTCTCCCCTTTTATTATAGCCCTTTACCACTTCACAAAGGAGAGGCCTCTCAGATCCTTACTGTAAGAATACTGCCTAGGAAACCAAGTCTCCATGGTTTCAAACAAAAATGTGAAATACTGGCAAGAGGAAACTTCCTCTAACTGAGGTACTGTAAACCCAGGGAGGCTTTGTGTTCTTCTATGTCTTTTTTTTTTAAAGACATTTATTTAGAGAGTAGGAGTGGAGGGGGGGGCAGAGGATCTTTTTTTAAAAAGAGATTTATTTATTTATTTGAGAGAGAGAGAAAGGGAGAGAGAGCGAGCCTGAGCAGAGGGAGAGAATCTCAGGTAGACTCCCCACTTACTGGGGAGCCTGAAGTGGGGCTTGATCTCACAACCCAGAGATCGTGACCTCAGTGGAAATCAAGTCAGATGCTTAACTGACTGAGCCACCCAGGCACCCTGTTCTGTATCTTAAACATATTTCTCCTAAGTGTGTGGTATCCCTCAGAAATTGGTGTTCGGTTTTTCTTCGAATGTTCTGTGCTCAGACTGAATAGAAGGGCAGTGGAAGAAAGGGTCATTTTTGCTTAGCAACCACATCACTTCCAGGCCCTACCCTGTTAATGAATGTGTTTGAGAGCAAAGAAGTTAAGAGAGCTTAGTGAAAGCAACATAAGGCGGCACTGGTAAGAAATGCTGAAAATGTACCATCCTATTTCATCCAAGAGACAAACCATCATGCCTACCTCTCTACTTTAGAATTCAGAAGTGTCACTGGAATAATCATCAACACATCTATCTGAATGGAAAAACGAAGCGAGATTTTCTGACAGAAAGTAAGTCTTACTTTGGCTGATTTGACAACCAGAACCGACTTTGTCAATTAGGCTATGTGGTAGTTATTCTCAATCAACTGAATAAGCTCAATCTGGAGCTATGGGTTTTAGCAGAATGTACAAAAGATATTATGTTGGGATGCCTGGGTGGCTCAGTCGGTTGAGGGTCTGCCTTCAGCTCAGGTCATTATCCCAGGGCCCTGGGATCGAGCCCCGCATCGGGCTCCCTGCTCCGTGGGAAGCCTGCTTCTCCCTCTGCCTGCCACTCCCCCTGCTTTTTACTCTTGCTCTCTCTCTCTCCCCCAAGCTCTCTCTCTGGCAAAAAAAAAAAAAAAAAATTTAAAAAATCTTAAAAAAAAAAGATACTATATTAGTTAGGTATGTATTTGAATTACCACTACTACTTCCATTTTCCTAATCCCTCTCATTCATTTCATAAATCTTGGTAAAATCTTTTAGAAACAAATTGATTTGCAAGTCAAGTGCTTTCCAATTCTTCTTCTTTTTTTTTAAAGATTTTATTTATTTATTTGACAGAGAGAGACACAGCGAGAGAGGGAACACAAGCAGGGGGAGTGGGAGAGGGAGAAGCAGGCTTCCCGCTGAGCAGGGAGCCCGATGTGGGGCTCAATCCCAGGACCCTGGGATCATGACCTGAGCCGAAGGCAGATGCCCAACGACTGAGCCACCGAGGCGCCCCTCCAATTCTTTTTTTTTTAAAAAGATTTATTTATTTATTTTACAGAGCGAGCGAGCGTGAGGTGGGGAGGGGCAGAAGGAGAGGGAGAGACACTTGTCAATATAATCATAAAAGATTTTCAAGCGTAAGAGACTTTCATTATGATAAAATTCTGTGGCAGAAGAGAAATAAAATTATGAATTCAAGGAGAAAAAGGGATGAAATAAAATTTCCAAATGTTACGAAAGTGCTTGTTCCCGTATATTTTTAACGGATAATAATTGATATTGAATTGCTATGGCACTTGGATTCCATTTGAAACATTTAACAGAGTAATGCCCTATAAAATACATTCTTGGTAACTATTGAAACTTACAATAAAAATTTTTAGATGTGAAGGATAAAGGTTTCTTTTAGCGGTTACCAAGCAAAAACACCTGAAGACTGCTGGTCTCCACTCCTGACTGACTGAAAAGAAATACAGATTCCTGAGCCCCATTGTAGATTTCATCAATCTAAACTGCCAACTGTGAGTCTCAGAAACCTGTGCTTTTAAAAATCACCCAGGTTCTCAGACCGGTGACCCACCAGATATGGAAGCTGCTATGTAGGATCACTCTTTCTGGTGACTGGGTATTAACAGAGAGGAGAGGGAAAGCAACACAAAGGACATGAAGAGCAGGGTCAATTGTATGGATGGAGGAACTATAATGTAACAGAATTATATACGAATGTATAAATGTAAGAAAGCCATACTAGAAAACCTTAATCTTTTAGCATCATTTCTCCACATTTTCCCTCCCTTTCTCATGAATGAGAAAATACCTCATTAATGGGGTAATAAGGGTGAAGGTAGACAGGCTATCAAGAATTGGAAGGGGAAAGGCGTGAAGATCTAAGAAGGTGCTAGACAAAACAGAGAACAAGGTTTGGAGGAGATGCATGGAGATGTGAGAAAGAATGAAGCCGTAGAGGCCCTACTTCACCTAGAGGAACAGAATTGATACTGATGATCAAAACTGCACACAAGGATGGGGGCGCCTGGGTGGTGTAGTCAGTTAAGTGTCCGACTCTTGATTTCAGCTCAGGTCATGATTTCAGGGTTGTGAGATCAAGCCCCCAGTCAACTTGCTCTTCCTCTCCCTCTGCTCCCCCATCCCTCTCTTAAAAACAAACAAACAAACGTACTGTACAAAAGGTAACAAAAGCAAACAAAAATGGAGAAATAAAGATAGCAGGTTTCAATTTACTGATCCCCTATATTAGTAAACTAAACATCAATAAAAAGAGGAATACATTAAACCACTGGACTACTACAATCAATTCCAACAATTCAAGTGCTCAAATTTGTTATGATAAATGAACTGTTCTTTCTGCAGCTTCAGGGATACTGTTTCAGCATAATTTGCACATTGTGACACCCATGACCAAACCAATGCTGGAGCTATAAAAAAAATAACGAAAACAACCAGAAACAGTTCACTAAAAATCACCCTGAGGACAATTCATGTACAGAGCAATTTGCTAAATGGCCAATTTCTGATTTACCAAATTTAAGCATTTAACAAAATGTGTGTTTTATAACAATTTATAAAAGCCAGTGCAATTTATTTAGAATGAGATAATTTTTTAGCTGCTTTTGAAAATTCATGCTAAGAGTCTAGTTCTTTGGTTTTTTTTTGTGTTCATGTCTTAATGTCTTAATACTTTAAAGAGTGTTTGATTAATCCAAACCAAGAGTTAGACGGTAGTTTTTAAGACTATTACTATTTTGAAAAGTAAATCTTGTGAATAAAATTTCAGCATAAGATTATAACTCTAATCTTTTTGGCATATTTTTAAAATTTATTTTATTTTATTTTAGAGAGAGCGAGACAGAGTGTGCGAGGGGAGCTGGGGGAAGGGCAAAGAGAGAATCTTAAACAGGCTCTATGCCCAGCACAGAACCCAACTTGGGGCTCGATCTCAGGACCCTGAGATCAGACCTGAGCCGAAATCAAGAGTTGGATGCTTAACTGACTGTGCCACCCAGGCGCCCTTTGATGCATTTAAAAGTAAACTGCAGACATCATTACACATATCCCTAAGTACTTTAGCCTTCATTTCATTAGCTAAAATTCAATATTTATTCACAATTTTTTCCTTTAAGGTAAATTTACATATAATGAAATGCACAAATCTTAACTGTTACATTCACTGAGTTTTATAATACAAAATCTTATCAAAATCTGGAACATTTCTATCACTGAGAACACTTTGCCCCTTCCTGGTCAATGCCCATACCCCCCTCCAACAGCCAGTATTCTGATTTTTTTCAACCACAGACTCATTCTGCTTAATGTAGAGCATCACATAAATGGAATGGTGCAGTATGTATTTCCTTGTACATACTTCCTTGTACTCGGTGTAATGACTTCGAGACTCATCCAAGTTGTTCCATTTATTTGTAATTTGTTCCTTTTTATTGCTGAGTAGTACTTCACTGTATTCAGTTTTTCTTTCTCTTACTGATGAACATCTGAGCTGTCCACAGAATGTTGCTAATATGAATAAAGCTTCTATGAACATTCTTGTAGAAGTCTTTTTTTCAATGTGCAAATCTTTTTTGTTAATTTAAATTCAGTTAATTAACCTATAGTGTATTATTAGTTTCAGAGGTAGAGTTTCTTTTTCTTTTGTTTTTTTTTTTTAAGATTTTATTTATTTATTTGTCAGAGACACAGAGAGAGAGAGAGAGCACAAGCAGGGGGAGTGGCAGGCAGAGGGAGAGGGAGAAGCAGGCTTCCCGCGGAGCAGGGAGCCTGATGCGGGACTCGATCCCAGGACCCCGGGACCATGACCTGAGCTGAAGGCAGACGCTCAACTGACTGAGCCACCCAGGCATCCCGAGGTAGAGTTTCTTGTAGAAGTCTTTTTGAGAACATTAAAAATAAAGCATATTCAAGTCTTTGTGTGGACAGGTTTTCATTTGCTTTAAGTAGATAGATGCCCAAGGATGAAACTGTAGGGTCACGGGGTAGATATATGTTTACTATAGGAAATGCCTATTTGGAAAAAGGCCCAGCTTATTGATTTTTAGCTCTTCTTTTCTAACAGAACTCACTAGGGCTATAATTTTGCCTCTAAGTACCACCTGATAGTGCATTGCACATATTTTTGATATTTGGTATTTTTGTGTTATTCACATCTACGTATTTTCTAACTTCCATTATCATGTTGTCTTTCATGGAAAATTTAAATTCTGAATTTTTTTAATTTCCAGTTGTACAAGGCTTTTAAATTATTCTGAATTTTAACTTAAATTCCTTGTGGTCAGAGAACATGGTTTTAATGACAGTAATTCTTTCAGTTGTGTTGAGATTTGACTCTTAAGCTGGTCAGTTTTCATAAATGTTCCACTGTGGTTTGAGTTTTGGTCAGTTTCAAAAAATGTTTCATGTATGCTTCACTGTTTGTGTACTGGTCTACATATGTCCAATTAATCATGCTAATTATATTTTTAATGCTTATGAAACTTTTTATTAACTAATACATTGGGGACAGAGGTAATTTTCCTTAAACACCTGAACACTGCAGGGGCCAAAGGGTTTAGTGATTTACGTTTAGCTGGACCACTCACCAGTTTTTGTTTATTTAATGCAAGAGCATATAATGAAATAACAAAATGTCAAATGAATACTGTTTATAAATTTAGATTGAACTGTATCTTAAAAATCATTTTTGTCCCATATTTAAATCCTCACATCGAACATTCCAAATCTGCTTATAATTTAAAATATGAACTGAGGATCTCTAGGAGTTAGTAGGGCTCTTGCTTTCTTTTGTTGTTGTTGTTTAGTTTTTATGCCATAATCATAAACTTAACTCTGCAATCCAGCTGGACTTGGGAGGGGAGCAAGGAAAACATGGAACCCATAGCACTGCAGCGAGAGCACAAAGATTACTGGATATTTCGAGCAGATCGAGTGAAAGGGGGCTCTCCTGAGCTACAGAAGGAATGGTCTGGTAGTTAAGGTAAAAATACAAGTCAAATTTATTAGATTTGTCTACAGTCAGCAATAGTGATCTTAGTGATCTTGCTGGTCTTGCCGTTCCTGGCCCCAAACTGCTCCACGGCTTGCACAGAATTCCTGCCCTCTCTCACCTTGCCCGAGACCACCGGCCTGCCATCCAACTACTCAGTGTTGGCAGTGCTGATGAAAACCTAGGAAGTGTTTGTGTGGGGTCCAGCCTCTGCCATGGACAAGATGCCAGGACCCGTGTTCTTCAGGATGAAATTCTCATCGCCAATTTCTCCTCATGGATGGACTGGCCGCCAGTGCCAGTACGGCATGTGAAGTCCCCAGCCTGGCATGTAAGTGCCGGAATGATCCTGTGAAAGCGGGCACCTTTATCACCAAATCCTTTCTCCCCAGCGCTCAGAGCACGAAAGTTCTCTGCAGTCTCTTTGGAACTTGATCTGCAAACAGCTTGAAGGTGATGTGGCCTGAGGGCTCCCCGTCCACCACGACCTCAGAGAACGCGGTGGGACTGGCCATGGCTGGGCGGTGCAGGCAGCTTGGCGGGGGGGGGGCGGGGGGCACATGGCTGCAAGACCAGGGCTCTTGCTTTCTGATCATCTGTTACTAATCTCTACAAATTAAATTTCTAATATATGACTGAAGTAAATAAAATACAAACTGAAAAGATTACATGAATACATTAAAAAATCCTATAAAAAGGATTTTATATAAATATATATAACACAACAGAGTGGAATATTTCTCAGGGCAGATGTACAGAAAAAGACTGAGGTAAAAAGGAAGACATATAAAAGAAAGAGAAAAAATATGGGAAGAATACTGTAGGGAAAAAAAAAAAGCTTAGGGGTGCCTGGGTGGCACAGTCGGTTAAGCATCTGACTCTTGGTTTTGGCTTAGGTTGTGATCTCAGGGTTGTGGGATCAAGGCCCAAGTTGGGCTCCGCGCTCAGTGCGGGGTCTGCTTGGGATTCTCTCTCTCCCTCTCTCTCTGCCCCTCCCCCCATCATGCATGCTCTCTCTCTAATAAATCAATCTTTAAAAAACAACAACAAAACTTATGACCACTCTGTTAAAAAAAAAGAAAAGCTTATATATTTTATTCTTACTTACATTGTATGAGGATAACTGCTCAGCCAATCTCTTTTCCCTTCCTGACAGTATATGTTCTTCATCCTTCTTATTGAATGACTTCTTTGCTTCTTGTGTTCCCTGAAGAATGAACATAGGTAACACATTACTGAACCATATAGTTAAGAAAAACTAAAAAAGAAATATTATTATTTTTACTCATACTGAGTAATAAGAGACTAAACTAAGATTGTTGAATCTTTTCCCACTAAGAATATATATACATATAGTTGATAAGGGATCAGTTCGTGTTCTACTTCATGATTTTCTTGAAAACAAGAAAAAAACCTATACAATCAACTAACTGGAAGAAATCACTTATTTATCAAACTCACAAAGGAGTATGACAAACAATGATGAAATGTAGGAGAGAAAATTAGGCTTTAAAAGAAATCTTACAGGGGTGGCTAGCTGGTTCAGTCAGTAGAGCATGTGACTCTTGATTTTGGGGTTTTAAGTTTGAGCCCCACGGTGGGTACAGAGATTACTTAAAAATAAAATCTTAAATAAAAAAAAAAAAGAAATCCTACATTATCTGTTTTTAAAACTAGTAAAATCACTTTTAAGGGAAAAAATAAAGAGAAAAGGTTTAAAAAGTTTGGAAAAGAAATAATAAAACTATCTTTATTCACAGATGACATGATTGTTTATATAGAAAACTCCGAAGCGTCTACAAAAATACTCCTGGAACTAATAAGCAAGTACACCTATAACAAAGCTGCAGGACACAAGGTTAATATACAAAATATACTGGCAATGAACAACTGGAATTTGAACTTAAAAAAAAAAAATTAACAATAGTGCATACACAAGATGAAGTACTGAGGTAAATTTCCAACAAATCCCAAAGCATATTTTTATACTGTTGTTATCTGCTTAAGAAAACCAAGGAGGTCATGTACAATTTTTATCTTAATAATGTACAAAACAGGGGTGCCTGGCTCGCTCAGTCAGTAGAGCATGTGACTCTCAATCTCAGGGTTGTGAGTTCAAGCCCCATATTGGGCGTGGAGCCTACTTAAAAAAAATTATACAAAACAATACTGTCTTTAATAAAGTACTGTTAAAAACGCAGGAATAGCTCAGCTCTTATTTTCTCATAAAAATTTTCCTAGAAAACAGATGCTTTCATTTACAAATCTTAAGGAAAAAATAATGTTATGGTAAGATAGAGATAAAAACCTGACCATTTAATATTAAGAGTTAATCTAGTCAAGACTGGGAGGTGAGGACATGATAGATGTCAGTCAATTTATATCAAACACTTCCATTTTTTTCTAAAGAGCAATCTTACTTCTTTTAGGCCATGTTGGCTAAGTGAATGTGAGAACTTAGTAGCATGGGAGATTATGCTGGGCAGTCAAATATTAAAAAAGAAAGATGAGTAGAAGAAAAAAAATACACGGAAATAAACGAAAATGAAAACACAATGGTCCAAAACCTTTGGAACGAAGCAAAAGCAGTCCTCATAGGGAAGTGTCTAGCAATACAGGTCTACCTCAAGAAGCAAGAAAAATCTCAAATAAACAACCTAATCTTACACCTAAAGGAGCTAGAAAAAGAACAAAAAATGAAGCCTAAAGCTAGCAGGAATAGTAAAGATTAGAGCAGAAATAAATGACAGAAACTAAAAAATAGTAGAACAGATCAATGAAACCAGGAGCTAGTTCTTCAGAAAAAAAAAAAAAAATTTAATAAAATTAATAAACCTCTAGCCACACTTATCAAAAGAAAACAGGAAGGACCCAAATAAATAAAATCATGAGAGGAGAAATAACAACCAACACCCCAGAAATATAAACAATCATAAGAGAATATTATGGAAAACTATATGCCAACAAATTAGACAATCTAGAAGAAATGGATAAATTCCTAGAAACATATAAAATACTAAAACTGAAGCAGAAAGAAATAGAAAAGATGAACAGACTGATAACCAGCAAAGAAATTCGATCAGTAATCAGAAACTCCCAACAAACAAAAGTTCAGGGCCAGGTAGATGGCTTCACAGAGAATTCTACCAAACATTTGAAGAAGAGCTAAGACCTATTCTCAAAAAAATAGAAAAAAAAACTTTCAAATTCATTCTATGAGGCCAGCATTACCCTAATACTAAAACCAGATAAAGACACCACTAAAAAAGAGAACTACAGGGGTGCCTGGGTGACTCAGTCAGTTAAACATCCAACACTTGATCTCAGCTCAGGTCTTGATCTCAGGGTCGTGAGTTCAAAGCCCTGCACTGGGCTCTGCACTGGGCATGAAGCCTACTTAAAATAAGTTAAAAAATAAAAAAAGGTGAGAACTACAGGCCAATATCCCTGGTGAACACAGATGTAGAAATTCTCAATAAAATACTAGCAAACCAAATCAAACAATACGTTAAAAAAATCATTCACTATGATCAAGTGGGATTTATTCCTGGGTTGCAAGGGTGGTTCAATATTTGCAAATCAATCAATGTGAGACAAGACATTAATAAAAGAAAGGATAAGAACCATATGATCATTTCAATAGATGCAGAAAAAGCATTTGACAAAGTACAACATCCATTCATGATAAAAATCCTCAAAAAAGGAGATTTAAAGGGAACATAACCTCAACATAATAAAGGCCGTATATGAAAAAAACCACAGCTAAGATCATCCAAAATGGGGAAAAACTGAGAGCTTTTCCTCTAAAGTCAGGAACACCACAGGGATGTCCACTCTCACCACTTTTATTTAACATAGTACTGGAAGTCCCAGCCATAGGAACAAGACAACAAAAAGAAATAAAAGGCATCCAAATTGGCAAGGAAGAAGTGAAACTTCCACTATCTGCAGACGACATGATACTCTGTATAGAAAACCCAAAAGACTCCACCAAAACACTGCTGAACTGATAAATGAATTCAGTGAAGTCACATAGAACAAAAATCAATGTACAGGAATCTGTTGCATTTTTATACACCAATAATGAAGCAAAAGAAAGAGAAATTAAGGAATCAATCCCATTTACAACTGTACCAAAACCAGTAAGATACCTAGTAATAAACCTAACTAAAGTACTCTGGAAACTATAAAACATTGATGAATGAAATTCAAGATGACACAAAGAAACAGAAAGACATTCCAGGCTCATGGACTGGAATAACAAATATTGTTGAAATGTTCATACTACCCAAAGCAATCTACACATTTAATGCACCCCTTATCAAAATACCAACAGCATTGTTCACAGAGCTAGAACCAGTAATCCTAAAATTTGTATGGAACCACAAAAGACCCCAAATAGCCAAAGCAACCTCAAAACAGAAAAAGCTGGAGACATCACAATTCTGGACTTCAAGCTCTATTAAAAGCTGTAGTTATGAAAACAGTACGGTACTGGCACAAAAATAGATACATAGATCAACGGAACAGAATAGAAAGCCCAGAAGTGAACCCACAAGTATATGGTCAATTAATCTTCAACAAAGCAGGAAAAGAATATCCACTGGGAAAAAGAACGTTTCTTCAACAAATGGGGTTGGGAAAACTGGACAACAACATGCAAAAGAATGAAACTGGACCACTTTCTCACACCACACACAAAAATAAAATCAAAATGGATTCAAGACCTAAATGTGAGGCCTGAAACCATAAAAATCCTAGAGGAGAACACAAGCAGTAACTTCTTTGACATTGGCCTTAGCAACGTCTTCTAGATATGTCTCCTGAGGCAAGGGAAACAAAATAAAAAATAAACTACTGGGACTACCTAAAAAATGAACAGCTCTCTGATACTGATACTATATAGTTTATGCCACAAATAAAGTCTGTGGTACTATATGCTTAATATAGTATAGCATAAAATTTAAGGAGTATTAATAATCCCTTTATGAGTTCACTATAAAACTGAGCAAAACACTTTCCGTACTGAAAAGGATCTAAAGAACTCAAACACAGGGCCTAAAATCACTGTGTTGTCTAATTTCCATTTGCTCCATTTTCTGTGATACTGTCCTCTGAAGAAGACTCCCTGCATATCTGGCTGTAGGCTAGACATCTATTTACCTATAATGAGGAACAGAAGGACAGAGAAAAGCACAACTAAATGTAGGCATGATTAGATCCATGTAAACAAGGGAATGTCTTTTTTGAAACAATCTTAAAGGCTAACTTATAAAAATGCCAGTATGTTATTTTTATAAAACACCAGTTAAGAAAGAGTAGACAGGCACTCCAACATGAGTCATCCAAAGTGTGCAGCTCATTTCCACATCTCCTCTTTTGTGGCCTCCTCTGCTGTTACAGAAAGGTCTAGAATAGAATTATTGTTCATTACTTACCAGTCCTCTAATTCCAGAAAAGTTGACCTCATAAAAGTTAGTTTCTCCCTCTAGAAAATGAAGTCAATAAGTCCATGTCTCTGGGTTTTCTTGAGATTTAAATGAGACAGTTCACTGGGACACAGTAAGCAACTGGTGTCACTTTCGTTATTTTCTTTCAGGGGGAAATCTATATTTTCCTTTTGGAATCATAATTTTAAAAATAGTACCCTGAAATAATTATGCTTTATCTCTTCAAAATAGAGCAGACATGGGCAGAAATACATGAACAAACAAACCCTCTCACCTTGGCTTGCTTCTCCCTGTCCGCTGGGGTGTCTGTCCAGACTGATCGATCTCCAGATCTGTCATCGGCTCTTCTCTTAAAAGTTCTGGGCCCAAGACCAAAGTCTTTCATTTCCGGAGGAAGCTCAGTCATCCATGATTCTCTTGTCATTGGTTTAGATGAATCCTTTAGGAGAAATAAAAAGCCAGAAAAAAGAAAAAAAAACGGTAGCCTGGACTCTGTGTGTGTGTGTGTGTGTGTGTGTGTGTGTGTGTGTGTGTGTGTGTGTGTGTAAAATACTCTGTAAGTGGCCATGTTTCTCAGTTGAGGCTTTAAGGTTAAAAAATACACTTTAAGAGAAAGAATTTAATATAAAGGATTGATATTTTGTCATATATGTTACAAATACCTTCATCTAATTTATTATTTTTTTGACTCTGTTATGTTTTGCCATACAGAAATTTTTAGATAGGCAAATCTGCCAGTCTTTTCCTTTTCCAGCTTCTGGGTTACCTTGCTCCTAAATTTTCTTTATATACATTCGTGCATATGTTTTCTTTCATGTCTATTTTTAAAATTTAGATTTTTAATCCATTTAGCTTAGCTCTCAGAGTATAGTCTCTTTAAAACTTACATTGTCTCCTTTGGTCAGTTTTTCTTTCATTCGCTGGGCCCTTTTTTCAAACTCTGTTGTGACGCTATAGTTAACTGGGCCTTTTGCAGGCATTGGTCCAACAATGTCCTCATCTTCACTGCTATCTGTTTCCTTTTGAAATAAGACATTACCTTTAAACCAGGAACAGAGCCACAGGTTATAGAAAATGATCCTAAATTACTTAAAATTTCACCGAAACTGATTACCTAGAGACACTAAAACAAAAATGCCAACAACGCACTGAGGGCTAATCACTGAGCAATGAGGACTTTTTCCTCGCCTTCCTAAAGTACACAGTACTTCCTCGTACTTCCTAAAGTACAGAGATGACAAATACACGTAATGTGGATTGTCTCCACCCTCCCATTTCCACGGCAGACCTCATTAAATTATTTGTTTTCTTCCTGATGGACACAGATGTGGCCTCACAATTCCTCTCAATGTAATAGTCCAGGTAATTATTACTAGTTGGTTAGAGATGACAAAAGTTGAAACCATTTTCATTCCTGGTACAGAAAAAGCTCTTTGGAATAAGACACACACAAGTAAGACATTCTTGGAAGCTCTATGAGCCTTCATGACTCAGCACAGTGCACGGAAATACAAATGCTTGCAACAGCCCACAAATACTGGCCCAAAATGAGTTAACTTTGTTCCCAAAGCACCCCCTTTATCCTAAAGACCTAACAGTATTGTAGTAAGTGAATTCAATTTGTTCTCAAGCAATCATTTGAATAAAGGATTTGTATGTAAGACTCTGTTAAATGCTATATACTCTAGGGCTTCAAGCAGTCCTTGTTCTCAAGGAGGAGACAGGTTAAGATAAACAAGAATAAGACATTTGTCCTCCAGCTCTGATGGGCAGCTTCTTGCTTGTCTTTTTTCAAACTATCAGGATCAAGTTCATTTGTGTTGTTTACATTTTCCCCAGTAGCTACTCAGTGTTAACTTTCTATCTGTGGTTTCTTCTCTGCACCCTTAACGCAATTGCTATTGGTACAAATAATTACATAACTACATGTTATCTCTTGGCTTACTCTAAATCACTCACACACACACATACACCCACTTTCTCTAACTATGGACTTTGGTATACAATGCATCATTTGATCCTTATAAAAACTGTGAAAAGGCATTATTATTCCTATTTTCTTTTCCAGGAAACTTAGGTTTGGAGAAGTATATTTAGAAAGGTTCAACAACTTGTTCAAGGTTATTTAAGATGAAAATATTCTAAGATTAAGGACAGTATGTTTTCAACTTACACTAGAGAATCCCCTCTATTTTTTTTTATTTCAACTGTTAATGTTTAACCTTAAGTGTTTATAGCTCATCTCTACAAAGGTAAGCTCTTTGATGTCAAAGATATTACCTTAAACATATTTATAGCCCTTACAAAATAATACTTGGTGACAGAAAATGAGGAAATATAAGATACAATGAACTTTTACAACTATGAGAGGCATGACATTAATATGGTATTAAAGCGTAAGATGATGGGATAAGCAAATGTTGTTTTTACTTCCATCTAACATGAGATGATTTTATAAAGATAGAATTCGGCACATCTTGCATGTCTTGGTAGGATGATGCGTGGAATTTTTAGGAATAGAGATCACAGAGTGTTGGGAGTTATAAACTAAGGGAGCAAAATGAAAACCAGGCCCAACACACTAAACTGAAAAAGAGAAACTGGGATCATAATCCAAATCCAATCTAGCTATCTAATTATTTTGGTGTCCTGGTTGAGTTAAAATTTTTTTTTTTGAAGATTTTATTTATTTGACAGAGAGAAAGAAACAGCAAGAGAGGGAACACAAGCAGGGGGAGTGGGAGATGGAGAAGCAGGCTCCCCACTGAGCAGGGAGCCCGATGTGGGACTCGATCCCAGGACCCTGGGATAGTGACCTGAGCCGAAGGCAGATGCTTAATGACCGAGCCACCCAGGGGCCCCGAATTAAATTTTTTTTTAAAGGTGAGCTATTTTATACAGAAATACAGCAAAAATTATATATCTTACTGATTTATACTGTGGACTGCAGTTAGAACTAGTTTCAAGGCCTCAATTTGCTATCGTATTAGCATGTGACTTCGGACGTGCTATTTAGCCTTTTTAGTAAAGGTCTTGGTTTTTTGTCTTTTATTTGTTTATGTATTTTAAGATTTATTTATTTGAGAGAGAGAGAGAGAGACGGCGGGGGAGCAGAGGGAGAGGGAGAGAGAATCCTCAAGCAGACTCCCTGCTGAGCATGGAGCCTGACGTGGGGCTTGATTCCAGGACCCTGAGATCATGGCCTGAGCCGAAATCAAGAGCTGGCTGCTTCACTGACTGAGCCACCCAGGTGTTCTGGTTTTTGGTCTTTTAGATCGGGATTATAACGGCTCCAACCAGTAACTGTAACTACTCTATTTTTAAGAGAACCCATGTTTTGTTCATCCTCTTTGGAGCCATGCCTTTCTCAGGAACCTGGGGACTTCTCTAACTCCTGGGGAAAAATGTTGGTAATTCTAAGCCAATCAATTTGGTTGAATTCCTCTTGCCCAACTTACTAGCCAAGGCGTGGGCATGTGATCCAATTCTGGCCAAGGAAACCTGAGGAGAGGCCTATAGGAAACCTGGAAAGGTGTTCCTTCCTCTACAAAAGGGGCACAGGGTAGGATCATTCCCTCCTCTGTCTGGACATTGGCATGTGCGTGGGAATCTTAGAACTTTGACAGGCTTCCTGGTATAACGAAGGGTCACCCTAAGAGGAATTAACATACTGTAGATGACAGAAAAGACGAAAAAAGCTGCAGGCTTGGATATCATTTATAAAGGCTGTTCAACCAACCAACCTAGAATGACCCTAGTTCTATACCTTTTATTACATATGAAACACATTTTCCTTATTTTGGGAATATAGATTATAGATCACCCAGGCAATTACATAAACAGCCCATTTGCTAACTAAGTAGGTTAAGACAAAGTTCCATTTTGAGTGGGATTTTCTGTTATTTGCTGCTAAAAGCTTTCTGGCTGACACACCATTTCCCAGGATTGCTGTTTCGATTAAATTAAGTTTATGCGGCCTGGGAATATAATTAAGTCATGCAAATATATGTTTATGTTGTGCTTTGCAGTGTCAGGCTTATGGCAATCGCTCCACAAATGCTGACAATTAGTATTATTGTGTGTGTCTTAATTTAGGGGTATATGTTGTGAATGAGAGACTAAAAGAAGTCCCTCTGAAAAAGTAAAATATGAAACAAAAAAAGTATTTTTTTGAAAAGGGTTTAGTTAGAGGGAAATTATAAAGTAAATGATTCAGAACCAAGAGTACAACAGGTATACAATGGTGTAAGCCCTGCCCTACCCTTACCCCTCACCTTTTGCTAAGAGAAATAGAAAATATAGAAGAGATACCACTAGGGAATTATATAAACTATCCATCTGCTGTCTAGGTGAATTAGGACAAAATTCCAAGCATGAATAAAGCTGAATTATGCTACAATTTAACAAATTTTTTGGAAAATGTAGTTCACAACTAACACCAATGTATCCTCACCCAAATTCATCAGCTGCTAACATTTCACCATATTGGGGCGCCTGGGTGGCTCAGATGGTTAACCATCTGCCTTTGGCTCGGGTCATGATCCCAGGGTCCTGGGATCGAGCCCCACGTCCGGCTCCTGGCTCAGCGGGGAGCCTGCTTCTTTCTCTGCCTCTCCCCCTGCTCGTGCCCTCTCTCTGTATCCCTGTGTCTCGAGTGATTAAATAAAATCTTTAAAAAACAAAAACAAAAACAAAAACATTTCACCATATTTATTTTTCTTTCCCCATTCCCCTGCCCCTCTGTGTGTGAGGCAGACAGATAGACATATTGGGAATCATCTGAAAGTAGGTTATGGAGAGCATGGAACTTCCTTCCCACTTTCGATGGGCCGCAGGTTATATTTCCCCAGGACTCTTTTTGCAGACAGAGCGGAACTATGAGGCTGTGGGTTTTATTCAGAGACTCAATTCCCCCTCCTCTGCCTGCACAGCTGAAGCTACAGCTCTGTTCCCCAAGCCCAACTCTAGGGCTATGGCTGGCTTCCCTAAAACCACCCTGGTCCTCTGCTGTGTTTCCTGCCCTAGCTTTGAATTCTCTCAATGTCACTAGCACCTGCAGACTTCCCTTTCTTTCTTCTGAGCTTCGCTGTGTATTAACTTTGTTGCTATTTCGCCCCTGCATTTCTTTGTGTTTGTGGCAGGAGACCCGAGCATGACCTGCCAGCTCAGTCTTCCATATGCCTGAAGGTACTTCCTCTGGGAATTTATTCTTGTATTTAGCAACCTTGCTAGAAGGATTCCTTATACTTAGACTAAATTTTTCAAAGATACTTTCATGACATCAGTAGTGAAGATGGTAAGAATAATGACAATGATGAGAGCTACTGTAAGTTGAATACCTACTGTTCTGACTTAATCCTTGCAACAACCCTCTAAGATAAGGATAACAACCAGCATGATACTGACATGAAACTAAACTCACCCAGGATTTGAAGCTCCAGTGGCTCTTGTCTTCTCCTTCTTTCCACGCTAACCACACTGGACTTCTTAAACCCTAACTCTCCCTCCCCACACTCTTTTGCCTTCAAAGAAGCTATCTGTACTTTCTGGAACAATCTTTCCTGCCCTCTTTGCTGAGATAGCTCCAACTCATCAATCTTTAGACATTTTCTCAGAGACAAAGACTTTTTCTCATTTCTTCAGATTAGTTTAAAGTCGTCTGTCATGCTTCCACTATGTTTTGTCTTGCCTTTTGAAGCACTCGTAATGTTGGATGTTTGTTTAATGGCTGTATTCCCCACTACACTGCAGGTGTGATTAGCTGGGACTGTGTCTAACTTACTCATTCATTCAACAAACACTTCTGAATATATACTAGAGAGAAGACAAAAATCTCTGTCCTCAATGGACTCATATTCTAGGGGGAGAGGTCAACAATAAATAAAAAGAAGCAGTAAAACAAATGGTATCTGAGGTGGTGATAGATGCTCTGGAGAAAATTAAAGGAGGGAAGGAGATAGGAGTGAGGGGAAGAGGAGTTAGCAATTCTGAATTAGGAGGTCAGAAACTACCTCATTAAGGTGACATTCCAGCCAAAACTGAAGTTCTGGGAAGCAAGCCACACAGATATCTAGGGAAGACCATTTTGGAGAGAATTACAGGCATCAATACTCAGGGGTAGGAGCCTGCCTAGCTATGTGAGGAGGTAGAGCAAGGAGCACAGTGTGGTCAGATTAAAGTAAGAGAAAATCAGGGAGCTAAAGGAGACAAGGTTGTAGAGGTTCCTGTAAGGGCTTTTTTTATTTTTCATTTTTTTTTTTTTTAAAGTAATCCCTACACCTAAGGTGGGGCTCAAACTTATGGCCCTGAGATCAAGAGCTGCGTGCTCTACTGACTGAGCCAGCCAGGCGCCCTGGGCTTTGGCTTTTATGCAGAGACAGGAGGAGCAATCCGATGGTTTTGAGTGTGGGTGACATGATCTGACTTCATTTTATCCGAGCCACTCTAGCTGCTGTGTTGAGAAGAGGTAGCAGAAAAACAAGGGCTAAAGTATCAAGACCAATAAAACAGGTGAAATATGATATTGACTCAGACAAGGGTGGTCACGGAAATGGCTGGATTGTGGGTATCTTTTGAAGGTAGAAACAACAGGATCTGCTGACAGACTCATTTCTTTGACTATGTGCCTGATACATTGTAGGTGCTCTATAAATATCTGTTGAAGGAATGAATAAATGACTCTGAAGTTCATGGTCTTAATCACTGTGTTACATTTTCCTTAGTAACAACCTCAGTGTAACTGCTGAATTCTTAGTAGAGATGAATGTACAGGAAGCTACTGTAGACTAACAGACTGAACAGGTGATCTAAAGTCTTAAGAACTGAGTTTAAGGGGCGCCTGGCTGGTTCAGTTGGTAGAGCGAGTGCCTCTTGATTTTGGGGTTGTGGATTCAAGCCTGAGTTGAGTGTAGAGATTACTTAAAAATAAATCTTAAAAAAAAGAACTGGGTTTAAGCCTTGGCTTTGATAAGTATAAACTGCAATCTTGGGATCTTGGGTAAGTTAACTAATTTCTGTTTTGTTTTTTTTTTTAGCATCTGTAAGATGGCGGATCATATCCAGCGCATATGGTTGAAGAGAAGATAAAAATAATATCCATCCATAGATAGGGAAAAAGCATTACAAGTTATAAAGGACTCTATAATTTTCAGCTATTGTTAAGGACTAGGCCCCTAGAGGCGCCTGGGTAGCTCAGTTGGTTAAGCAACTGCCTTCGGCTCAGGTCATGATCCTGCAGTCCCAGGATCGAGTCCCCCATCGGGCTCCCTGCTCAGCAGGGAGTCTGCTTCTCCCTCTGACCCTCCTCCCTCTCATGCTCTCTCTCCATCATTCTCTCTCTCTCTCTCTCAGTAAATAAATAAAAATCTTAAAAAAAAAAAGAAAAAGAAAAAGAACTAGGCCTCTGACAAGAAAACAGCTTTTATACTTGACTCTCATATCATTTGACCTATCTTTTCATAAAATCACTTAACTCCCAGCTTTGTTATATACAGACACCAGAGCTGTACAGGTAAGAGCTGATTTCAAGGCAAAGATCATTGTCAACAAATTCCTCAGCTTTCTCTTTTTCAGGTCAAATCACAATGATTCTTTAAACTTTTCATCATGTTCTATTTCCTAGCACTTTAAAGCTTCCCTTTAAAGGTAAGGCCTTTAGGTAACGCCCTTGTCACCATGTAACTGCCTTATTATTTTTCTAACATTTCGGTTCTGGGAGAAGCTTTTGATTTCATCTATCTACCTTACAATCCTAGATTAATGGGAATAGGACTGCATATTTGTTACATTTGAGCCAAATGGTTACATTACTCTGTAGAATCTTGAGTTTGCTACATCTTATTCTTTAATCAAAAATTTTCCAAACCTCAGAGTTGAAATATGATGATACTTGTTGTCCTGGATCATCTCTGCCTTTGTCACTTTTCTGTGTAGATTTAATAAAACCAGGTGGTAGTGCAGGACCTATTATAGGCCTGAAAAATAAAATGTACCTTTAACATTCTCCCTGACTTTAAAAAAAGCAGCTTTTAGAATAAAAGATCACAAATATAAAGCCAAGTAATAGCAAATGTTGAAAATGAGAATTTTATTTAACATATTATTTTTATTTTATAACCTAGTATTTTCCCATTTAGTAGTATCTTTAAAAAAATCTAATTTTCTCATTTTTACTTTCTATTTGTTAGTCAATGCTAAGATACTAAACCAGTAATTCTCAAATCTTTGTGGCAGTGGTGTATACCCATTTCCTAAAAGAACTACATTAAAGAAAAATAACAATTTTTTAAAAGTCCTTATTAAGAATTAAAGCCTGTGAAGATCTTTTTCTATTTTGTGCTTTGGCTTTCACTTTTGATCGTCACGGTCCATTGACACATTCCTCAGGGGCAATCTAACTATAGTCAGAACTCCTTAAGTAGAAATTGAGTTCTAAGAATAAAATAAAATAAAAAATAACAGAGACAAGGTATTTTCTCCTTTCTTTTGTGCTTTTCAGTTTCTTCATCCTTTCTTTCATACCAGTGTTTTTCCCAGAGATGTCACTGTGCCAGGATTACCAACCAGCATGGCACTGAAGTCCTAAGCTGAATTTTCCAGGTTGCACTGTGTTCAACTAGAGCCTCAGAGACAAGCTTCTTGGCAGAGAAAAAAATACTACCCAGAGTCAGCAGGTCTGGGTTCTGATCCTGGCCATTTAATAGCCAAAATATAACTCTCAAGAAAGAATTTGCTGTACATCTAATAATGTGCTTTCTTGAAAGGAATGTTATGCCCCAGTGGTCAGCAAATTTTCTGTAAAAGGCCAAATAGGACATTTTAGGCTTTGAGGGCCATCTATAGGGCTCTTAGGCATGCCTGTCTTTGTTCTTTAAATGATCCTTTAAAGATTATTCTTGGCTTGGGGGCCATATAAAATCAGTGGAGAGTCTATCCCTATTAATCTAAAAGGACCAAAGTAATATGAAAATTGGAGCTGACAAATGTGATTACAAAGTTTGAATGTAAAAAGTACAATGTACTTTTCTATTTGCTCTCGCGTATTAGTAATAGTGTTCTGGTATAAACAATTTGGTGTGCAACTTCATATCCAGCATTTAAAAATTTTTAATTCTGAGAAGAAGATAGGAATCAATACTTACTATATACTTACTTGGGGCCAGGCATCACGTAAGAGACATACACACACACATGTGTATATGTATGTAAATATGAAATCTCAATCATCACAACAGTTTTGAAAGGTACTTGTTGTTATCCTATTTTTCAGATGGCAAATTTGAGGTACAGAGAAGTTAGTCAAATTGTTTAACGTGGCATACAGGAATTGTTTCTTCTGTCACCAAATAACTAAGAAAGCATCTGATTTTAAAGTCAAATACCAGGATTCCAGCCCCAGGCCAGATAGGATACTAACTATGTGTGCAACCTTATCTATTTAAAAAAAGGGGGGAAGAAGAATAATGTTCCAGTCTACTATAAAACACTCTTATGAGCACTAACTAAGAGATGTGGAAGCTTTTTTATAAACTACAATTAAATAATCATTTTTGTTATAGGAAACGACTACTTTTCCCTATGCATTTCAAATATTATATAAATCTCTAAGTTAACAACAATTTCGGACAACTCTTCAGTGAATTAACAAACACTAATTGAAATATTTAAAAAGACAGGCTTGAACTATCACACATTATTACCTTGGAGGAGAATCATCCTGCTTTTTAAATCCAGGAGGAAGAGCTGGTCCGAAAAACCCTTCATCATCATCATCGTCGTCATCATCTTGATTTCTCCTCTGTTTTCTAAAAACACAGTAGCGCAACTTTATGCAATTTTTTTCATAGAGAAATTTTAAGTTTTAAAGGAAGCACTAACTCCAACTAGTTGTATAAATACCGAAACAATAAATTACTCTTGCCCAGTAAGAACAAATGGATACCACAGTAGATCTTGTACTAACCTTTTCCTGGAATTTATTTTTTGGTTAATTCTCTACAGCAGGAATACTTTATCAGTTTTCTGTATTTTCTACAGTGTTAATTAAAGATTCCACTTGTTGAGGTTTTGAACCTCAGTCTACATGCTGAAAGTTTTTGAGCAAAAAGTTCATGACTCTCGATTTTAATCTCATTCAGGAAGGGTTTTAAGTTGCTATTTCTGTCTCATAATCTTTAAAATGCATAAAAAAAAATCTTGCCACCCAATACTAAACAAAGATTCCACTTCTTATGTTCATGGACCTATAGTAAGTAAGATTGTTAGAGGGAAATCATTCATTTACTTAAGCAAAAACCATCCACTGCATAAATAATTTTTAAAAGAAATGCTATGGCTTATTTAGAAT
This sequence comes from Halichoerus grypus, assembly GCF_964656455.1. Lineage (NCBI taxonomy): Eukaryota > Metazoa > Chordata > Mammalia > Carnivora > Phocidae > Halichoerus > Halichoerus grypus. The sequence goes on along the minus strand of NC_135715.1, from coordinate 54,819,499 downwards.
ATTTAGTCACTTCAGTAATCCCTTTGGGAAAAATCCTTTCTATAAGAATTTAATTGAAATCCTAGGAATCTCCACAGCTATCTGCTACTAGAATACATTTCTTTCTCAAAAGTATAGTTCATGAGGCAATACCATATGAAAGGATTTCTTTTTGTGCTGTAAAAATACAGATACGGTGTTCTCTGGCTAGCTTCTGTTCCAGCCAATGTATACTAGGTTTGAAGCTTGGTTTATCATTTAATTTAAGTGACTGACCTTGCCACTGGACTGGTGTCATCTTCTTCAGATTCTTGATTTTCTTCTTCATATAATGAACTACTGTCCTCATCGCTGTCTGAGGACTCCGAGCTACTGCTTTTATAATTAGGGGGCAGAGCTGGCCCTGCAACTAAAGAAAATTTCATGTGTAAGTCCTAACCAGCCACAACTGTTTCAATGAACCCCTTAGCTGACATCTTATATTTTCTTTTCTGAAATTCACAGCACTCAATGACTATCACTTATTACGAACTTTAATTTCATTTGTTCCTATTTTGTGTGCGGTGGTTTTGTCTTTCCAACTCCAGGAGGGCAGAAATCATGTCTTATGTAGTATGAGATTCACAAAAAAATTAATACCCAAACTTGTAACTATAACAATGGCACATAACTTCCCTGACATCTTACAATTTTTGCACTGACATTTTACAATTTGCCATTTTGGTTGGTGCAACTGCCAAAATAGTTTCATGAGTTTTTGTTCTTACAGACAGCATCTGGTAGACAGTATTTACGGAACGGTGCTAACCAAGCAACAAATCTGCCATTCCATACTCTAATGTATCAATCATCAAAACTATCCATTCTAGGGGCACCTGGGTGGCTCAGTTGTTTAAGCGACTGCCTTCGGCTCAGGTCATGATCCTGGAGTCCCGGGATCGAGTCCCGCATCAGGCTCCCTGCTCAGCAGGGAGTCTGCTTCTAGCTCTGACTCTCCCCCTCTCATGCTCTCTCTCTATCACTATCTCTCTCAATAAATAAATAAAAATCTTTAAAAAAAAAAAAACAAAAAAAAAAACTATCCATTCTGGTTTCTGATTAAGAACCACCACTTTAAAAAGTATCTTTCCTGGCATCACCATACTTCTCAGTTTTTTTAAGATTTTCATTTATCTGAAAGTGAGTGAGACAGAGAGTGAGAGAGAGCATGCACAAGCAGGGGCAGAGGGAGAGGGAGAGGGAGAAGCAGATTCCCCTGCTGAACAGGGAGCCTGACTCGGGGCTTGATCCCAGAACCCCAAAATCATGACCTGAGCTGAAGGCAGATGCTTAACTGACTGAGCCACCCGGGTGCCCCTCAGTTTTCTTTTTGAGATGATTTTTCAAGCAGAAATAAAAATTAGAGTCACTCTAAGCTTTACTGCTTACTAGTAGAGACACAGAGAAGAGAATGAGGCTACACCAGGATGGGGATGCCAGGGAGGGGGGTGGGAGTTTTCTGGACCCACTCACCACAACGACTTACTCTCACTTTACAACTTAGCAAAATTATAAATTACTGCATGATGCCAATGCATGATGTCATGATGTCACACATGTCTATGTAGAACCTGAGTAGTGATGCTAAAACTCTACTGCCACAGTTCCCAAACTTGGAGGTTTATCACATGGCCAAAATATTTAAAAAAAAAAAGATTCCTGGGCCCTTTCCACAGAGATTCTGATTCAGCTGGAGGAGGGCATAAAAATATGATTTTCCAAAGAGCTTCCTTGATATGCTATTAATAACAGCAAAAACCTGAAAATAATAAATATAAGAGAAATAACATGTCTTGAGTTCTGATATGCTATGCACTTTTTAAAAAAAGTAATCTCTACACCCAGCACAGGGCTTGAACCCACAACCCTGAGATCAAGAGTTGTATGCTACACTGACTGAGCCAGCCAGGCACCCCTTCTACACCCTGTTTTAAGAGAGTCACATGCAGGGGTGCTTGGGTGGCTCAGTTGGTTAAGTGTCTGATTCTTTTTTTTTTTTTTTAAGATTTTATTTATTTGTCAGAGAGAGAGAGAGAGAGAGCACAAACAGGTGGAGCGGCAGAGGGAGAAGCAGGCTCCTTGCAAAGCAAGGAGCCTGATGTGGGACTCGATCCCAAGACCCTGGGATCATGACCTGTGCTGAAGGCAGACGCTTAACTGATTGAGCCACCCAGGCATCCCTAAGTGTTTGATTCTTGATCTCAGCTCAGGTCTTGATCTCAGGGTCATGAATTAAAGTCCTGCACTGGGCTCCATGCATTAACCATTAACTTATTTAATTCTAAGGGTAGTAGTATTATTTTTATTTTTCAGATGAGGAAACTGAGGCAGAAAACAACTTTCCCAACTTCACACAATTCAACAAGGGAGTTGGGATATGAACCCAGGAGTCTGATTTCAGAGCCCATACCCTTAATCACTATTACTGGACAACATTCAACAAAGAGTCAATATCCATCCATCCAACAAATACTTACTGAGTAAATACTTCTACAAAAACAACATAAAAAGGAAACAAATATAAAGAGTGACTGTGAATATGTGGGAAAGTAATTTTAAAGAGGTCAGGGAAGGCCTCTCAGAGAAAACAACATCTGAATGGAGACTTAAATGATGAGATGACAGTGGCCATCCAACTGAGGAAAGAACATTCTAGATGGAGAAATAGCGAGTGCAAAAGTCCTATGGAGAAAACAAGCTTGATATGCTTGAAGGACAAAAAGACTTGTGTAGCTAAAGCCAAGTCAGTAAAATGACAAGATGAGGCTGGGAGAGTTTAAAGGGGCCAGACTGTATTCTTTGGAGTCAGACTCTTTGGCTTTGAATTCCAGCTTAGCTGCTAACTAGCTGTGTGATTTGGATGTTATTTATTTATTAAAGATTTATTTATTTATTTGAGAGAGACAAAGCACGTGCAAGCAGGGAGAGGGAGACTCTCAAGCAGACACCCCCCACTCCCCAAGTGGGAGTCTGACACGGGGCTTGATCTCACAACCCTAAGATCACGACCTGAGCTGAAACCAAGAGCCAGTTGCTCAATCGACTGAGTCACTGGGGTGCCCCTGGATCTTATTTAACCATCCTGTGTTATACTCTTGATCTGTAAAATGAGGTTAATAATATTTCCAATCTCACTAGGCTGTTGTGAAGATCACGTCAGTTAACACATGCAAAGCATCTACCACAGTAGCTGGCATACAGTAAGCACTCAGTACATACTAATATGAGATGTGGTAAGGAGTTTGGATTTTAATAATAGGCAGTCACTGAGAGGTTTTAAGTCTGGAGAGATAATCTGAATTATTATTATTTTTTTTAACATGTCTGCTTATGGACAATAGACTGGGAGATTGGGAGCAAGGGAGACAAGTTAGAAAGCTGGCAAGAAATGGTTTGATTTCCAACATAATGTGAAGGAAAGGCAAAGAGGACTTGCTAATGGTCTGGATGAGAGAAGTGATGGGGGGGGAAAAAAGAACTTGAGGATGAGTCTTAGGTTTCTGGCCTGACTGGCAGCTAGGAGGATGGTAATGCTATTCTCTAATAGGGGGAAGACTAAGAGGGAAGCAGGTTTGGGGGAAGTGTCAAGAGTTTGTTTTCCACATCTCTTTTTTTTTTTTAAGATTATTTATTTAAGTAATCTCTGCACTCAACATGGGATTTGAACTCATGACCCCAACATCAAGAGTCGCAACTCTTCTGACTGAGCCAGTCAGGTGCCCCAAGAGTTTGCTTTTCACATTGTAAGTTTAACATGACCACTAAACATGTCAGTGGCACTACCAGTGGTACTTGGGTATACTGGTATAAAGCTCAGGGGAAAAGTTAGGGCCGGTTTTGGAACATTTGGTCAATTTCTGAACATTCTTTTCCTATCCCCTCTTGATGTACTTTTATAGACAAATACTCAATATACAATAAGTTGACTTAAAAATCCAAACTTTTATCTTAAAAAATTTGATGCATTTTTTCCAATATTCTTCTATATGTCATTAAATAAAGGCAGGTATTTTAGAACACACTAAACTAGTAATATAGCATGCCTAGCAAAGAACAGTCAAGCAGCAAAAAGAGGAAAATATTAAGAATTAAGGGATAGGATCCATGTCTCCAACTCCTGTTCAAGAATGAGTGAAGTGAGCATGTGAGTGTTCCCCAACTATACATGGAGATCATATCTGACTTGTAACCTTAATGAATAATGTCTTTGCTAATTTCTGATGATCTCTTTATGTATATTAATTCCTAGAGAAAATACCTTTTAGACTATAGCAAGAAGGGGAGGATACCACCTTCCATAAATACCCTTCTTCAAAACTCTGGAGGTCACAGCTTGACCACAAAGACTAGAGGATTACATTTCCCTTTCATAGTGATTGTCTCTTACATCTTCCTCTTCATTCTGGATGTTAAAGAGAAGATTTTTTTCTCTTTTGCTTCCATCTTTTCTTATATGAGAGTGCTACCAATGTAATTTGTCAATTTGACATTAACTGGCTAATTTTGGATTGGTTTGGATCAAGAAGAGATTTTATGGGGCGCCTGACTGACTCAGTCTGTAGAGCATGTCTCTTGATCTCAGGGTTGTAGGTTCAAGCTCCACGCTGGGTGTAGAGATTATTTAAAAATGAAATCTTAAAAAGAAAAAAAGAGATTTTACTATTCTTTTATACAGTTCAAATGATTAAAAGACTAAATGGCCTAAATATGTGCTGTCCTTGGTTTTATAACTAACAGATAAACTTGCCTCAAATTTTTATGTTTTGTTTTGTTTTCTGCCTTAAATTTTTAAAGAAACAAGTGTGGTATATAAAAAAGAAAACAGTTAAATAGATGAAGATAAAAACTCATCTGAGAAGAATGCAAAGCCTTATTTCTTAAAAATGATCACAGGAAAAATAATGTAAAAGAGTGAGATTCCACTTGGGTTGTATCAAAGGAAATAACTATTATATAATGAAGTAACAGAATATTAAGAGACAGTGACCTAAAAAGGAAAAAGAATATTGAAAAATAAGTTGGTATAAGCCACACTATAGACTTTCTAATAAAATTAAGGACACACCTGGCTTCACTTTTTTATAGTTATCCTTCTTTAGAACTGTATAAATTGTCTCAAAATTATTTTAGGCACTTGTAATGAACTAGTTCATCTCTGTCCTAAACAATAATGCTATATTATAATTATTAAGGTAGCTCTCCCACTGCAATGGTAATTTTACAAATAGGTAATAAATTCCATGAGAATAGGGGTTATGCCTTATATTTCATTATTTTTCCCCTGTAACATCTGTAACATGAAATTATGCACAGAAAAAAATATATTCAGTATAGTAAATAAAACCTCATTATAGGGGCACCTGGGTGGCTCAGTTGGTTAAACATCCAACTCTTGATTTCTGCTTGGGTCATGATTGTAGGGTCATGAGACTGAGCCCTGTATCGGGCCCGCACTGGGCTTGAAGCCTGCTTGGGATTCTCTCTCTCCCTCTCCATCTGCTCCCCCACCCTCAACCCCCATGTACACACGCGTTCTCTTTCTCTTAAAGAAATGACCTTCATTACAGATCAGCTATGGATTCTGATTATAGGGAACACTAACTTAGAACCTCAGTTAAATGAAATGATATTCCCACCAAAAGCAATCCCATTCTTCTCGTTAGTAGACTTATATACTACAATAAAATTGTACTCCTTTATGTTTTGAATTTCAACAAAAATTTATGAAAATTTGTTTTCTCTCTTATCGTATACATACTTTCACACTAATCTTGATTTTGCCTGTTAACCTGCAAAGCCTAAAATGTTTACTATCTGGTCCTTTATAGGAAAAGAATGCTGATCCTGTGACAAGATTAAGCACAGAAATATCAGTAAGGAGAACCCAACTCAGTCTTTTGTAGGGAATAGATAGTTACGTCAGAGAATGTTTCCTAGAGAAAGTGATGGTTGGGGTGGGGCTGAAGGATTCAAGTGACTTAGCTGGTGAGGACTGGAGGAAGGGCAGTCCAGGCAGAGGCAAAGCATCTCCAAAGAACTGGAAGCATAAGGCCTACCACATTTAGAAAAACTGAAATGTGATCAGGGGGCTGGAACCAAGAATGGATAGAAAGGAGGGATCCATGGGGTTAAATGTTGCTGTGGGGTCAAGCAAGGTCAGGACTAAAAAAGAGTGCTTTGGATTTTAGCAAAACGTGCTGAAAAACAATTGGTGGGTGGTCCTTATTTATCTTCACAGTGGATTTAGTGACAGCATTCTCAGCAGACTGCCAAGAACAGAAGCCAGAACGTAGTGGGTTAAGAAGCTACAATGCAGGGGGTAAGGAGAAAATGGAGAGGATTCAGAGAGAAAGAATACTAGCTACAGGGGGATGTAGAGTAGAATTTTCATAAAGATGGGAAAGACTGGAATACTTTGGTCAAATGCTACAGGCAAGGAACCCTGAGAACAAATAAGGGAAGGGATTCAGAGTAAAAATGGAAGGCTTAGCCTTAAAAGAAGGTAGTGTACCTTTTCTACTGTAATCAAAGGGAAGACAAAAACGCGGGGCACACATCTAGGGAAGTTTTAAGCATAGTGACAGAAAACTGAGGAAGATCTTTTAAGATGGCATTTATTCCTAAGCAAAGTAGAGGGAGAGATAGTCTCAGAAAGGAAAAGAGGCTTTTAAAAAACCATGGTTGATAATGGGAAAGAGAGCTGCATGGGGAAGCCTCTGAGGATTGCTGGGCAGAGCTGAGAACCCAACTGGGGAGGAGACTAATTTTTAGTAACATTAGCCTGTGGAGATCTGAGGTTTTTTCTAGCAGCATTTGGAAGGCTGGAGGTAGGCTCACAAGAGGTCAACATTTGGATTCATCTAGAGCTGGGTTTTTGCCAGATGGGTTTAACAGAATCCTGAATGGGTAAGGCAGTTGAAAATACTACAAGAGAGGGGATGAAGTGATGGATCGTGAAGTCTAGGTCAAGCAGGGGCAGAAGTGATTAAATGAAGGAGGCCAAAAAGGACAGAGGGCAGAGAGAGACTGCATAGCTTAATGAGGTTTTAAAACAAAAATAAAAAAACAAGTATAACAGGAATAACTGAATGAGAATGATGGCTGAATAAGGGATTCTTGCTCTGAATGAAATTTGAATTTAAGTTTTTAGAGATGGACGAGTCCAGTGTGTGATTACAAATACAGCTGAAATTAGTGGAGGTGAAGGTCATTGCACATGAGGAATCTGGAGTTGGAGTCAAAATAGCCAAGGCTCCACTTAGCTTCCACAAAGCAGCATCTGGAGGATATGGCCTGGTCTTGAGAAAACATTTCCCCCTCCAGTTTTTCTAATGACATGATCTGAGGGGACATTTCCCAGCATTCAATATTCTAGAGTATTTGAATAAAGTTAATTTGTTCCATCTCAGACCTGTGTGCTCACTCCCTCCTCCGAATTCTGTCAGTGATCTCTTTCAGGGACGTAGCTGAGTATGAGGGACACAGGGCAGGTATCCGACTGGGTTTCTGGTGCATGCTACAACACTGATGAACCCGAAGACATTACGGTAAGTGAAATAAGCCAGTCACAAAAAGATACTGTATGATGCCACTTATTTTTTTTTTTTTTAAGATTTTTATTTATTTATTTATATGAGAGAGAGAGAGAGAGTAAAAGCATGCTGAGCAGGGAGCCTGACGCGGGGCTCGATCCCAGGACCCCAGGGATCATGACCTGAGTCAAAGCAGACTTTTAACTGACTGAGCCACCCAGGTGCCCCTGTATGATTCCACTTGTATGAGAGACCTAGAGTAGTTAAATTCATGGAGACAGAAAGTAAAATGGTGATTGCCAGCGGCTGGGGGAAGTGGGAACGGGGACTCACTGTTTAATGGGTACAGAGTTTCAGTTTTGCAAGAAGAAAAGTGTTCTGGAAATGGATAGTGGTGATGGTTGCACAATGTGAATGTAGTTAATGTTGAATGATACATTTAAAAATGGTTAGCATGGGGCGCCTCGGTGGCTCAGTCGTCAAGCATCTGCCTTCAGCTCAGGTCATGGTCCCAGGGTCCGGGGATCGAGCCCCCCGCATCGGGCTCCCTGCTCTGCGGGAAGCCTGCTTCTCCCTCTCCCACCCCCCTGCTTGTGTTCCCTCTCTTGCTGTGTCTCTCTCTGTCAAATAAATAAATAAAATCTTAAAAAAAAAAAAATGGTTAGCATGGTAAATGTTATGTATATTTTATCCAGAATGAAAAAGAAAAAAAACTAGATGCACATATATGGTCACATGATATATAAAGAAGGTGACATTACAGTATCATGGAGAAGGGAGGGTGATGGGCCAATTGGATATCTGTGAAGAAAAAATAACTCTTCACCCCTATCTCACACCATACACAAATACCAATTCCAGAACTGCAAATATAAATGTGAAAGCCTAAAACAATAAAGCTTGTAGGATAAAATGAAGAACAACTCTGTAACCTTAGAGGAGGAAAGGACTACTTAAATAGGGTACAAAAAGCTCTAACCATAAAAGAAAAAAATACCTTAAAAATCAGAATATGTTAAAATTAAAAACTTCTGTTCACCGAAACATACTAATGAGAGAATGAAAAGGGAAGCCAGAGAATTAGAGAAGATATCTGCAACCACATAACTGAAAAATGACTTGTCAAAACTATATAAAGAACTCAATAGATCAGTTAAGGAAAGGCAGACAAATCAATGGAAAAATGAACAAAAGACTGACACACATCCGCATTTCCAAAAAAAAATATGAAAAGGTAGTGAACTTCATTTGTTATCAGAGAACTGCAAATTAAAACTACCATGAGATACTGCTACAAACCACCAGATTAAAAAGACAGAAACAACTAAGTGAGAGCATGGAATCATGAGAATTCTCATCCAGGCTGGTGGGCATGTAAATTGGTACTACATTGGAATCTGTTTGGCAGTATCCACTAAAGCTGAATAGATGCATATCCAATGATCCAAAAATTTCAAAAGGAATGCAACATGTGTTCACTAAAAGACATGTACTATAATGCATAGCAGGACTTTATTAACTGCCAAAAAAAGGGAAACTATTCAAATGTCCATTGAGAGTAAAATGGGTAAGGAAACTGCAGAACATTCACATAATAGACTGCTAGACAGCAGTGACAATAAACAATCTGTAGTAACACCCACAATAATTCATCGACATGATGAATCTCACAAATGTTATGCCAAAATATAAAGCCAGTTACAAAAAAAGTTCATATTGTATTTTTCCATTTACATACAGCACACAAAACCAATCTATGATAAGTCAAGATAGTAGTTCCCCTTTGACTGAAAGAGGGATGGGGAGGCAGGTAGTGACTGGAAGATGGCACCAAGGGAAGGTCTATGGTGCGACCGAGTGTATTTCAAGGATACTGGTACTGATAAATTTCTTAAGAAACCAGACAGAAGAATAACGAGATAAAAAATATCTCAAGATGTTTTGGCAACAGTTTTAGGATCAGCCATCTAGGAGGTTATGAGGGGAACAGAATTATAGTAGGGGGGATTTTGTGTTAAAAATGACATGCTGTGTGCAAGAGGTTGTCCGTGGTGAAGGAGTGGCCAGCAAATATCTACCATGGATCTTCTCTGCTCCAGGCAGGAGTAAAACTTGGTCAAGACAGAGGGGGGTACATACACACACAGTGTTAAGTGCTGAGAGTGGGGGTGAGAAGAGAAGAGAAGGAATACACAAAAGAAACAAACATAAGAGAGTGGACGGAGAAAGGAGTACCTGAAATAAATGCTGCAGAATGATGGAAGTAAATCATAATAAAAGTACCTGTTTGGGAGATAGTGGTTATTTACCTGCAAATCCTGCCTTGGTTTAAAATCAGGGAATATGGTGAACCAAAAAACAACATACATGTAGAAACCCAACTAAAAAACCTGGTTAACCCCACTTTTCTTCAACTGTAGTTGAACGGATCCTTCCTTGCTAAAAATAAAAACATGACTTGTTAGCCGTTATAACAGAAAGGAAATCTGGAAGAAAATCTCTAGGTGGAAACATGCCACCCCCCCCCCCCAGTCAAAGAATGAAAATTAGATTAAGAAATCGGAGGGTTAGGGGCGCCTGGGTGGCTCAGTTCCTTAACCGTCTGCCTTCCGCTGGGGTTGTGATCTCAGGGTCCTGGGATCCAGCCCTACATTGGGTTCCCTGCTCAGCGGGGCGTCTGCTTCTCCCTCTCCCTCTGCCTCTCCTCCCGGCTTGTGCTCTCTCTCCCTCTCACTCACTCTCTACTCTTTCTCAAATAAATACATAAAATCTTAAAAAATAAATGGGAGGGTTAGTTTTCCAGCTTTACTCTTTTCAACTTTGGTGTCAATCCCAATTAGAGCAAACATTAAGGGAGAGAGATAGGAAGCATTTATTTGGTAAGTGCCCACTCTGTTAAGGGGAGATCATACTGTCATGGTGAGGCAGATATGTCACAGGTTATTTTTTAGAAAAAGTGTATTAAATATGTTACGTAATTAAGTAGAAGAAAACCTCGTGGCGGAAAAAGGAAGGCGTAACAATTCCTGGGAGAGTTTGGAAACGCTTCACTGACATTTAAGTTGGGCCTTGGAGAATGGAGTAGGAGCTTGTCGGGTATGTCAAGAAGTGGAGTGAGGCCAGAAAGAGCCTAGAGAATTGAGGAACGGCGCAGAAACTCGGGCTGGTTTCTGCACTGGGCTGTGTGTGTCGGGTACAATGAGAGAAAAAGGGGCTAGGAAGGCAGGTCGGGGGCTAGGGAGCAAAGCATCTTCTGCAAGAGCCAAGAGCATCACACGTCAGAAAGCAATATGGCACAGAGGTTAGGAGCACTGGCTGTGTTCTAAATCGGGCTCCACCGTTTACCCGCTGTGTGATCTGGGCAACAGCCTGGGCCTCAGTATTCGCGTTTGTAACATGGAAATAATCTTTACCTTATACAGTTGCTAGATCGTTTAGCACAGGGTCCAGCCCATTCAGCGCTAAATGAGAATACATCATCGTTGTATGATAACCAGCCCTCTCACCTCCCCGCGACAGCTAAAGAACCAAAGTTAGCTCCGGGCGGCCGCGCCCACTTGCCACTGCTCCGCCCTTTCAGGCCTTAGACCTCTATTCAGAGAGTGGGGCCGGGCCAGAGAAGGGGCGGGCGGGCCTGGCGGGCAACGCCGCCGCTTACCAGGGCTGGGGTCTCGCTCCTCGTCCTCCGCTGTCCCGCGGGCCTTGAAGCCGGGCGGTAGCGCCGGCCCGATCAGATCCCTCGCCATCCGCGGTGGCGGACACGGGTCAAGCATACAACTCTAACCACGCAGAATCAAGTCTACCCCAAAAGGCAGCCCGGGATCCGTCGCAAACGCAGGAGGTTTTTCCGGCGCCTACCAATGACGTAGAAGCCCCTGGTTGGCAGAGTCGGGTAATCGCGAGAACGGAAGTGACGCCTAAGGCTTGTTCCACATTCGCATGCTAGGGTCCCTACCTGGCGGGAGGCATGGCTGAGCAGGCTAGTGGTTTTGTGACTTCAGCGAGGTGGTTTCCAGCGTCCGAACGGACCCCCACGGTGGGGCCTCTGAGCGACACTGCCGCGCCGCGGGACAACTGGATGCTCTGGGCAATGCTGCCGCCGCCACCACCACCGCCTTCGTCGTCGCCTCCCGTAGCAGGGTCACAGCCTTCCTCAGAGGAGCAGCCCCCCCAGGAGGCCCAGACTCTCCCCGAGGCGCCTCCTCCCTTCGACGCCCAGATTCTTCCCGGGGCACAGCCTCCCTTCGACGCCCAGTCTCCCCTTGATTCTCAGCCTCACCTCAACGGCCAGCCTCCCTGGAATTTCCAGGCTTCGACATCATGGTACTGGAGACAGTCTCCTGGTGTTTTTCCTGGGCACCAGAACGCTCCGGGTAGGCTGTTATCCTCTCCTTACCACCCCTTTACTTTTCCTCTCCCCTTCTTCTCTCTCCCACTTTCCCCCTTTTCCTCTCTCTATTTCTGATTCTGCCCTGCACTCTTGGAGTCTGTTCATTAATGTCCGCAGTTTGTCCCACAGTAGTGTTTTCCCCGCCTATTCAGTCGGTTCAGCAGTTAGAATAAAGCGGTGTGTATTAGAAGGCAGTGAGTGCTACGGAGAGAGACAAAGCGAAGAAGAATGATAGGTAGTGCAGTTTTAAATGTCAGTGTAGTCATAAACAAGGTGACATTCGAGCAAAGACTTCAGGGAGGTGAGGGATCAGAGCTGTGGGGAATAGGGATGAACTGCAAGTGCAAAGACCTTGAGGCAGGAGCTATAGATCAGAACCAAAGCCCGTGTGGCTAGAGAGGAAGGAGCCTGGGGTGGAATTGTAGATTGGGGAAGAGGGCAGACCTGCTAGGGCCTGGTAGATGATGGGACTTTGACTTTTTACAACTCTGATAGGGATAGTGCAGGGGAGTGACGTGATTTGATTTATATTTTAGAAGGATTAATGTAGCTACTGATGGGAATCCACTTAAAGGGAAACGAATTGAGAAGCTTTTGCAAGGTATCCGAGTGAGAGATACTGGGGGCTTGGACCAGGATGGAGCTCAGGAGGTGATGAGAAGTGTTGGATTCTAGATCTGTTTTGAAGGTAGGGTAGGGCCAACACGATTTGCTGAAGGATCAGATATAAGGTGTGAGGTAAAAATGAGACAAGAATAACTTAAAGTTTTTTGCCAAACAAGCAGAAAGGATGGGAGTGGAATAGATTTGGAAGGAAGACCAGGAGTTGAGTTTGTGTCAAATAGAGATATTGAATAATAGGCTGTTAGTTTGTACTTTCCAGGGGAGATTTGTGGCTGGAGCTGTGAATTTGGGTGTCATCAGCATATAGATCATATTTAAAGCCATGAGATTGTTAACTTAAAACTGTTCTCTAACTGCATAAGATTTAATTTACATTAACTTTAATCCAAATCACTGTTTACTGTGTGCCAAATGCTGGGAATAGGAATGTGCCTAAAACAGTTCTAAGTCAGATGAGATGGGCTCATAAATGTAAATCAACGCATCGTGACTGGTGATGGAGGCATATGAAAGGTGATTTCAGAGTTTAGAGGAAGTTGGGGAAAGCTTTTGGAAGAAGTGTCTTGGGAGATGTTTAGGATTTAGGAAGAGATCCTTTTTAGACGGGGGCAAAGAGATGTGAGTACAAGGTGAGTTCTGAGAATTGCACTGTTCTGGTGTGACTGAAGCAAAGTAAGTGGAGGTATGGGGGGAAGAGTAGGATGAGAAAATAAACCGGGTTCTCATTAAAGGACTCTGGGAATCATTTATAGATTTTCCAGCACGATTGTGACCAGTGGAGGATTATTTTTGTGGTGTCAGTGTGCAGGGTCTGTTGGAAGAGAGGGCTTAGGAACTGGAAGACAATGGGGGAGGCTGTCAGAGTAATCAAGGTGAAAGATAAGGGTTTCAGAGTCGGATCATGGCAGTAATATTTCACAAGGCTCTGTTTTCCTGGTATAAAATTGATGCTGAAAGCACTATATTGGGATTTTATTGTTTACATTTCTAATGTTTGAAAGAACTACAAGAAATTTCATCAGGTTAGAGTGGCTATTCCTTTCTTTACTCTGACACCTAAAGCATGTATGGATATGTAATCTTACCAATTACGTATTCATTTGAAAAATATTTATTTGGTAGACTAGTCTTAATCTTTGTTAATTTGTTTGAACTACTTTTCTTCTTAGAAGAGGTAGTTTTTATTCAAGTATTTGTGACATGTTAGGGTAAATAAAAATTTAAAAATTGTGTATTTGCAAATATTTATGGATTTCTTTTTGTTTTTTAGTTAAACATCCTTATTTTCCACGAAAATATGATCCAAAGTTCACTGATGTCAACTTCCCTCCCAGTAGAAAACAGAAAAAAAAGGTATTTTTAAAGATATTCTTGAATGTGACACTTGGGTCCCTGTGTCACTGTTTCATGCCTTTTGTTTCTATTACAACGGTCTCAGTGTTTTGCATCCGTTTTTGACACAGTGAGGCCTTGCTGTAATAGGATCTTTAAGGATCTTAGCTTTAAGTAAAAACTTTAAGCAAAATCTTTTTGAGAAATAAATGGAGGAATTGTAGAAAAAGAAAGCATTCAGTCCATTTCAGTATATTTTCATGAATAAATATAATTGAGAACTATGATTACTAGTAAATGTAAATGTTATTAAACCTTAGTGAACAAAAAAAATATATATGTATATATATGTACATGTACATTAGCGAATTGGGACAGGAAGGATGGAATTTAGGGAGAAGAATGGAAATCCAAACTCTTCTCTTGTAAAATTGAAAGTATGGAGTTAAGAACAAATTACAATGACACAAACCTTTTATTTTTTACGATTTTTCTTTATGACATGGATCTTTTAGGAACAAATATTTCTGTGATTAAAAAAAGCATTTGCAGGAGTTTTTCTTGAGTCAAATTCAATTAAAATTAAATTTAATGTTAATTTAAAATAGTTTATCTTCTATGCCTGAAGTAATGTCTGAAATTGTTCAGAGTTTTTTTGTGTTATTATTGTTATTTATTATTTATCTTAACTCATTGTAATGCTTCAATTCTTTTCAGTAGTGGATATTTATCATTTTTATGAAAAAAGTTGTTATTTTTTTAAAATCAGGATCAACTCTTGGTTATGCTTCAGAGATCAAATCTTAAAATAGGCTTGTTTTATTCTTTTTTTTTTTTTTTAAGATTTATTTATTTACTTTAGAGAGGGAGAAAGAGAGAGAGAGAGAGCTTGTGCACATGTGTGCACAGGGGGAAGGGACAGAGGGAGAGAGAATCTCAAGCCGACTCCCCACTGAGCACTGAGCAGACCGCGGCGCGATCTCAAGACCCTGAGATCATGACCTGAGCTGAGATCAAGAGTCCTGGACACTGAGCCACCCAGGTGTCCCAGGCTTCTTTTATTCTGATGAAGCTTATAAATGTGGTCTATTTTAAGGTGTATAAATGTCAGGGTGCCTGGCTGGCTCAGTTGGTAGAGCATGTGACTCTTGATCTTGGGGTTGTAAGTTTGAGCCCCACATTGGGTGTAGAGATTACTTAAAATCTTAAAAAACAGTAATGTCATTATTTTAGAATGAGTTGAATAAAGTCTATAGCATGAAATTAGTATCGTTCATTTTGGCATGGCAACTGTGTAGCTAATACTAAGAAAATATTGCGCATATCTAATGTATTAACATAATCCCAACATTAAACAATGGGAGGCCATTTCCTATGTACTCTATCATTGTAGTAATCTTTTTTGTTTTATGTTTAAGCATAAAAATAGCAAATTTGGAATAAATAACTGACCTTTACTAAATGATTGTTTTTTTCCTTTTTGGGGTTTAAAAAAATGTGATATATTTGTTTTTCCTAAAAGTTGAAATGCTGTTTTTACCATGAATATTGACTATTAGATCATTTTGACATATGCTGTACTTTTAATTAGATTACCAATTTGAAATCTACTCACAGATTATATTAGCTGTACTCAGATTTAAAATTTCTTTATCATGCCTGGCTTTTCCTAATATACTTCCTAAAAATAAAATAAAAGAAACAGGATTATCCCTTCATTAGAAATGTATTCAGAAGTTTCTCCCACATGCAGGGGTTATGTGAAAAATCAAAGTACATACCACTGGAAGGATAGTTATATTTTTATTATTGATTAAACATTTTTTATCAAAAGCCTAATGTCTCTCTGTTTTTGTTTGCAGAAAAGAAAGGAACCAGTTTTTCATTGTTTTTGTGATACCTGTGATCGTGGTTTTAAAAATCAAGAAAAGTATGATAAACACATGTCTGAACATATGAAAGTAGGTTTTTCTTGGTTGCCCTGAAATTTATAGAAAAATGGGTATATTTGGTAGAAATTCTGAGCTTTTTTCCTTAAAAGTTTATAGTTCTCATAGAAAAGTTGTTTGATTACTTGACAAATTGAGACCGAGACCCTGGGATGTGCGGTTTGAGGGTGGGGAGCCCACTGCTTCAGGAAGAGGCAAGATGGCAGCAAAGAAGGGAGGTCTGACAGCTGTGTGTGTGCACCTCCCCTGCTTTGTAAGAGTGTTGGGCCTCACCTCCAGCTCCTCTATGCACCTTTGTGTGTTTTTTCCCCTTTAAGGCTGCCCTTGACCATTTAATCACACCGTAATTTGCGTGGCCCATCACTCTCTAAGGATGGTCTGGACCTTATTAAGTACTTTTAAGAAATTTTTAATCAGAATGTTCTTAATTTGGAAAGGTTCTTTTCAGTTAATAGGAATGCCCCTTCAACTTTAGGAATTAAGAAAATTTTATAATGTTGCTGATGTCATGCATTTACTAAGTAGAGAAGTAATTGATATATATTACTGTTCTATATGTTTTGAGGATGTCATTCCTTTTTAAATACAATCCTATTTTGGAGTGCTGTTTGTTTTGCTATGGACGTAAGTATGGGATGATAACACGACGTAGATGGGATAACTATGTAATTCAACCAGATTATGTCTGAATATGTAGTAGTTGGGTAAATTTAATATGGAAAACATTGAATGATCTTTTTTTTTAAACTCTTGCAGTGTCCTGAAGTAGATTGTTCTTTTAGTGCCCATGAGAAGATTGTCCAATTCCATTGGAGAAATGTAAGTTCTTGTGTGGGGTTTTTTTTTTTTTAATTCATGCTCTTTTTATTTCATTGATTTGCTATCTTCACAGCTCTTCATTTACATAGCCTAATAATAAGTAACATTCAAGGAGTACTTTGTACTTTGTATTATTCAATTTTATCCTCACAAACCACTATGTGAAGTAGATAAATATTGGCCAGAGTTAATAGATTAAAAAAAAATGACTGCCCAGGGCCTTAGCACTAACTCTTGCACTTGAGTTTCTTGACCACACATTCTGTACTTGTTTTATTACACTGTGCTGCTTCAAATCGTTCTGTGTATTCATTATTTCTTTAGCTACCTCAGTCAGTTTTGGTTGGTAGGTCATTCATTTGGGTATTTGATGTCAGTTGAGAAACGGTGACATACCTACTTTGTAACCAGAGTTATGTTACTCCTTTTTTTCTTTATCAGTAGCACTAATCTAAATAAGAAATTACTCTTTTTCCTTTAAAGGAGAAGTCATAATAATGGATAGATAAAACCTGCTTACTTTGTTTTAAAATTGTCTCTGCTAGTAAATTTAATGTTGAGTACAGAGTCTCCATTATCCCCCATGATACTGGAAATTTAGTTAGAAACATACAATATGAGGGTGCCTGGCTGGTTCAGTCGGTGTAGCATGTGACTGTTGATCTCAGGGTTGTGAGTTCAAGCCCCATGTGGACATGGAGCCTACTTTAAAAAACAAAAAGTTAAAAAAACAACAACAACAACAAAAATGACCAACACATACAATATGCTTCCTGATGTTCAGCAGGCTTTTTCTCCCTAGATGCATGCTCCTGGTATGAAGAAGATCAAGTTAGACACTCCAGAGGAGATTGCAAGATGGAGGGAAGAAAGAAGGAAGTGAGTCAAGAGTTCAGAACTAGTGAAATAACTTTCTTGTACTGTGGCAAGGCTGAGTACTTCCAAATAATGCCCATTCTGGCCCTAATGAGTAATTTGAAAAAGGAAATATGGTGTTTTTTAACATTGCAAATATTCCTCTGAAAATGACTAGTACTAATTTTGCTGTTCTTCAGAGTTGGTATATAGTGAATTTGAGATTGTTACTTGATGTTTTAAAAATAAGCATACAATTTTTACTAGGGTAGTTTTGATTCATTGAGTTCCCTTACAATGTTGGTACTAGGGAATGTGGCTGTGAGCTATATTATATGAGGTTATTATTGAATAAGTTTTGAGAGGACCTAATACGAACTTTTTGTAAATAACTGGTGTCATAATGGGACCGTACCCTACTCTTTGAGGGGAGCTACTACATGCCAGCTATGTTAGATGTTCAGTGCTCAGACAATCATGAGTGGGTGCTCTTATTAAAAAAAATACATAATACTTTGCTATGTTTTTCTTTTGATTTTTTTTTCCCCCAACAAAAATTTGTTGAATGACTGCAGTATGCTAGGTAGAGAAAGTATAGCAATGATACGTGGGTTTATCCTTAATTAAAAAAAGACCAGGAATTCTTTCCTATGAGTAATGGCTAAGAAAATTGAGCCACAATGTGACTTGTGGCTTTATGCTTATCAGGGAAGAAAGTTTCATAGAGGTCTAGCTAGAATATACTCATGAAAAATCCCAGGAGGACATTGTTTTACTGTCTTCTCAGAAGGGAATATGACAGCTCACCCTGAAGCCAAAACTAGGCAGAATTATTAGAATGGTCAGATGCATTTTAAGTCAGGTGATGTTTTTCTGGAATTAAAAAATGAGGAGAGCCTGAGATGAGAAAGGGGATAGTTATCTTCTGAGGTCAAGAAAAATACTTAAAACTCTTTGGACCGGCAGGTCAAATTTTTGCTTTGTTCAACTTAATTTTTTAGTTTATTTTTAAATTCAACATTTTTATTTATAACGAATAATTTGAGACCGTGTTGACGTTATGAAAAGAGGATGTTAGTAAAATTATGGGTATTTATTATCACCACTGTCATCATCCTCAAAGTCTTGGGTATGTGAGTAAGATAAGCTTGTCAGATGCCCAGCAAACAATAAAACATGACATGGCATGTTTTATTAGTTTGTTAATATGTGCTGTGGGTACAGTGTGAGGTGAGTAAATGTATCAATGAAATACACCCTAGGGTATCTTAATGCTTTTATATAGCACTCACTGTCTCATTTTTAAACCTCTTAAAATACATGTTTTTGTTTTTTTTTAATATTTGAGTATAGTTGGCACATACTGTCATATTGGTTTCAGGTATACAGTGTAGTAATTCAACAAGTCTGTGCGTTATGCTGTGCTCACAAGTGTAGCTACCGTCTGTCACCATACAACACTTATAATACCACTGACTACATTCCTATGCTGTACCTTTTATCCCAGTGACTTTCTCATTCCATAACTGGAAGCCTGTGTCTCCCACTCCCCTTCACCCATTTTGCCCATCCCTCCACCCACCTCCCCTCCAGCAACCATGAGTTTGTTCTCTGTATCTATAGGTTTGACTCTGCTTTTTGTTTATTATTTAATTTGTATTATTTTTCAGATTCCACATATAAATGAGATCATGTGGTATTTGTCTTTCTCTTTCTGACTTATTCCACTTACCATCATTCCCTCTAGGTCCATCCATGGTATCTTAAATTTTTAGTTTAGATCCATTTACATATGTGGTGTTGTGGCAGATATTATACTGTTAGGTGAAAAAGTTAGTGACTGCCCTTTAAAACTATAGAGGTAATTCTGTGGGAAGCCAGCATAAACATAAAGATTTAGAACCAACTGAGAACAAATAGAATTTAGTCAATGTGTATATAAGTATGAGTTATGAATACTGTAAAATGCAGGATGGATGAGGGTGAAGGGACAATCAGAAGAATTTAATTTTTAAGCGATTAGAGTCTAGCCAGTCAGCATGGACTTGGTGGATTTAATAGAATTTTAGTCACATCTTTGGCTAACAAATGAAGGAGTTTAGGCCACCAGGAGTAGAGTATACTAGAATGCCTTTTTCTCTTTATCTCCTTGGCAGAATCTTATTATCTTGAAAGACCTGTTTCAAATGTCCCCTGATTTATCACTCTCTTCTTAATCTTCATTTTCTTTATCTCAGTGCTGCCAGGGTGCTAGTCTGTAATAAGATGAGGCACTTGTATCAGAATGTAAATTGATACATTACTTTTTTTACTGAGAGAAAATCTTTGTAGGAAAAGATGTCAGCTGATTAAATATTTTACTTTGTAACATTGTTGGTTTATATTCTGGCATCAGCATGTGGATTGGCTGCCAGTCCTTGGACCACCCTACCCTAAGGCACTATTTACTACCTCATTTGTGACTAGGTAGCTTATGAATACAACCACAGTAGCATCTGTTGCATTATATCAGTTATCCCTAGTCTTGGAGATCTTTGGTTCTGCTGCACTTCGGGCTGTTCCTGGAATTTAGTATGTGGAGAATAAATAGTTGTGGATTGACTTTCTGTTAAATGGTGCAGGGTAGTAAGACCCAGTCTCAGCATGAAGGGAGCCTAGCCAATTGCATGGTCAAACTTAGAAGTCAGAGTAGTTAGGCCCATGACGTGGTTTGACTTAGTGAAGAATTCTGAAGCATGGCATATTGAAGCACCCTGCTCCATTTAGCTGGCTTCTTTATATATACAATTTTTTTCTCCTCACAACTCCCTAAGTATATGGTTATTTTGTTTTGTTTTTTGCTTTGCTTCTTTGTTTTTATCAGTAGGTTATATGTTTTTATCACTTTACACAGAAAAATAATAAAACAAGAAGAATTAACTCCATTTCCTGTTTGATACTTAGTTTTTGAAGAGCAGATGCTGACGGTGTTGAAGATTGTATCCTGCTAGGTGGGGTGGAAGTGACCTAAGTGCTAAAACAGTAGGCTGTTCCCCTTGCAACTTAGCCCTGACTTTGATCAGTTGGAAGTTAGTGCAGCTTAGTGGTGCCAGGCCCTTTTATAAATGTTTAATTCTTTTGAAGAGGATGACAATGACTGCTAGTCAGCATAGATTATAAAGCAGTTAGGAAGTTAACTAAACTTAGTTGTTGAATCTTGCAAGTTTTGAGTTCACTTAAGTCAGTAGGAAAGGTCTGAGATGAGTTTCTAATTTGCCAGCTTTGCTTTTTTTATCTCTAGTGGCTGTGTAAATTGAATCATGAACTCTGAGAAAATTAGACCACTATTAATAATGGTCACCACTTTCAGTGACTCTGTTCTACAAGTCCAGCTATTTCACTCCCTCACAATCCTTCCCTCCTCAGCATGTAGTCTGGAGGAGTGCAGTGTTTCTTGGCAAAGGGAGGTTGAGCTGAACTCAGATCTAACTAGGAAAAGATGAGGGGAGGCAGGGATAGTATCCAGATGGATTGGCATGTTCAAGGAACTTGAGTATAGGTAAGAGATGATAGAAGTTTTTGGAAGATGGCAGTGATACAGACAGAAAGAACTAGGTGGATATAGAACATTTGGGAGGTAAATGGGCACTGTTTGGAGATTGAATGATAAGAGGTTGAAGAGGAAAGGTTTTGAGGAAACTTCCGGGTTCCTGATGTGAGCCCCTCTGAATAGTGAATCCTGGAAGAGGGTTTGGATGTATTGATTTTGGACATTGTTGAGTATGAGGAGATTCTGAGATATTTATTTGAAGATGTTGCATAGACGTTGGGTCTTGGACCAGACTGGGCTGGAGATATATATTTTTAAATCATAAGGTTATAAATGTAAAGACATAGAGTGAAAGAAGACAGCCTAACAGAGTAAAAATCAGTAAGACTGCCAAGTGAGAGCTGGAGAGGTAGAAGAAAACTAGGAATATGACATGTCATGGAAGCCAGTAGAGGGGAGGATTTCAAGAAGGAAGATGTGATTAGTAGTAGCAGTGTAGTTTGCCGTGGAAAGGTGAAATAAAACAAGAAAAATGACTGATTTTGTGACATGTAGGGCCTACTTGATGTGGATGCAGATGATTGCTTCTTCACCCTTCTTTGAATTTCCTGCCATCTGTCTACACAGCTCTCTGCAGTTCTAACACCCTCCCCAGTGATTCGTAACAAGATGGGTTGCAGTGGGTTGCAGTTACCTTTGCCACCTGCCGGTGGCATATTAGATGCTCCAACAGAAGCGTGTATACTTTGAATTCCCCTGACTTTTTGAGGCTCATACCTTATAATAAATAGTTCATTAGGGCCTTTTTATATTCAGATTTCCTTCACCTTCATGCAATTTTAGCCACTCACTTCCATGATCACAGTCTGGATTTTATACTCTGGATTTTTGCCCTGGAAATTCTAAAGCTAGGCATACTAGTCTTTCTATAAATTAAAAAAAAATTTTTTTTGTTTTGTTTTTAAGTAATTTCTACACCCAATGTGGGGCTTGAACTCACAACCTTGATCAAGAGTCACATGCTCTACTGACTGAGCCAGCCAGGTGCCCTTGGGCATATTCCTCTTTGATCATAACTTCCATTCTATCCAGCTCTCACTGTCACCTCTACCTAGTCTCGCACTAGTTGAGACCTCGCATCCTTTACCCCCTTTACTTTCTTCTGTTATCCCCTCTGTCTTCACCTCCCTACCCAGTTTGTTTATTTATTTATTTAAAAGATTTATTTACTTATTTATTGATTTGTCAGAGAGAGAGAGAGTGAGCACAAGGAGGGGGAATGGCAGGCAGAGGGAGAAGCAGGCTTCCTGCTGAGCATGGAGCCTGATTCGGGACTCGATCCCAGGACACTAAGATATGATCTGAGCCAAAGGCAGATGCTTAAGCGACTGAGCCACCCAGGCATCCCTTTATTTATTTTTAAAAAAGATTCATTTATTTTAGAGAAAACGCGCGCATGCATGCATGAGTTGGGGGAGGGGCAGAGGGAGAGAATCTTCAAGCAGACTCCCCACTGACTGTGGAGCCCCATTTGGGGCTTGATCTCATGACCCATGAGATCATGACCTGAGCCAAAACCAAGAGTCTTACACTCAACCGACTGTGCCACCCAGGCACCTCTCCCTGCCCAGTTTAACTCACTTCAGCTACTCTGGTCAGTATCCCAGCTCCCTTATTCCTTTATCCTTCATTGCACCTACCTGGCAAAATCTCAGCTCTGGCTCAGTTGCTAAGTGCTGTTCAAGAAAATCACACAATTGAAGTGTTCTTTGGAAGCGAATACTCAGCAGTGCTATCACGCTTAAGGAACTGACTTGACTGATGAGAAGGTTATGTTATTTTCTTTGTACTTGTGCAAAATTATATGTTCAATAGGCATATATTTCTTAGTTATATAGGTGTAGAATAAAATATAAAAATAAAGTCGTTAAACTCATTTTATTTGTTTTCGCCAACTAAAATGCCAGTGAAGACAAAGCTCCTTGAAACTGGCAGTCAGGATTCTGTAATGTGGGCTTAACATGTCTTTTCTGATTATTCCTACATTACTTGCTCATAAGAGCTCTTTCTCCTAGCCAGACTTGTTATTTAGCATATCCCAAACAGGGTTTTTGACCTTTCAGCCTCAGTTTTGCTCATGCTCTTGCTTCTAGAATGTCTTACCTTCTCCATCTTTGAGTTTTGCCCTTAGACCAGCTGAAATCCTGATGCTTGAGGGTTTTTTTTTTCACCCAATCTGGCTAGAGGAATATCTTGTCGTCCTTTTCCATCTGCCACTTTGGTATAGATGTCCTTTATGATCCTGTTAATGAACTTCTTTGCATATGTGTCTTTAAAAAAAAACTAAATTATTGTCTTTAGAAATATAAGAATTATTTTTTATGTGACTGTTTATATTCCCTGGTGCCATAGATGTAAGGGATGGTTGTAAATGTTGGTATATGTAAATGTGGCTTGATAATGTTTTTATTATGGGTGTAATTCTATTTTGGTATAACCAAGTAAGTGGTTGTGGATATCTTGCTGAGACTTATGTTTTTAATTCATGTTTCAAACTATACCTTTGTCATTTTAATTTTTAATTTTTTTACCTTTGTTTTTAGTTTTTACTTTTTTAAGATTTTATTTATTTATTTATTTGTCAGAGAGAGAGAGAGAGAGAGTGTGTGCGTGCACAAGCAGGGGGAGCAGCAGGCAGAAGGAGAAGCAGGCTCCCTGCTGAGCAAGGAGCCCGATGCGGGACTCGATCCCAGGACCCTGGGATCATGACCTGAGCCGAGGGCAGACGCTTAACCGACTGAGCTGCCCAGGCATCCTACCTTTGTTGTTTTTAAAGAAATTGGGTAAAAGTGTGTTGATCTGATTAATAATTGTGGTTGGAAATCAGTAATAATAGCTAATGATACTTAAACTGCTGTGGTTTTGAACATTAAATTCTCACCACATAGGACAGAGCATCACTAGACAAACCAAATTAATCTGTGTTTGAATGCATTACTTTCTAGAGTAGCTTTCCCTGTGTGAATATGAACTATGCCCCCTTGTGGTTTTGTGTAAAAAGTGCTTTAAAGGAAAAAAATTACACAGGCTAAAGAAACTTAAGGTCTATTAATATTTGAAGACAAAAACCAGCTTAGGTAGCAAGTGTAAAGGCTCTGGTAGAAGGCTAGTTTGATTTTCTAATGTTAGCAAGAAATCTTAGTAACCTTTGAATTTATATTATGTTAATGTAAATTATGATATGTTAGGATACTTTATGTTAATGTATGTTAGGATACCTTTGGCCAACTTCTTGACAGTCGTTTAGCTTAAAAATTAGAGGTAAACATTTAGTATTTGAAAAGGCAAGGATTTTATTCTATATGGCTGAGGTCACCAAAAACATATAGGAGTAGATACTGACTTGCCTTTAAGACTCTTACCCTAATATGAGATATAAGATAAATATATGTGAGATGGCCATGAGACCACAGGCAACTGAAGCAATAATTTTAACCATGTAGGGATAATAATGTCTGGTCAAGGGGTACTTGGAATCTTTGGAAGGCAGGGCTACTAATTTGTTTTGCAAGACTTCTTGTAGGAGGTATAGTGCCTGCCCACCCATCCTCCCCATTTATTTTAAGATATGTTACACATACAGTGAAATTCATCTTTTTTAATACGTAGTTCTGACAGATGTATATCATCATGTAATCACGGCCACAATCAAGGCATAGGACTATTCTTTTAACCCCCCAAAATTCCCTCATGCCCTTTGTGGTCAGCTTCTACCCCCAGCTCTAGCGCCTGATAACCACTGATCTTTTTCCTGCTCCTATATTCATATCTTTGCAGAACATGATGTAAATGGAATCATTCAGTGTGTGGCTTTTGGAGTCTGACTCTGACTTAGCTATAGTGCATTCGAGATTCATTTATGTTGTTGCATGTAGCAGTAGTCTGTTCCTATTCTGTTCCATTATATGGATGTACCACAGTTTGTTCATTTATTTCCCAGTTGAGGGACATTTGGGATGTTACCCGTATTTGGCGAATATGAGTGAAGCCTTTGTAAACATTATATACAGGTTTTTGTTTTGTTTATACTTTTTTTTTTGACTTGGGTAAATAGCTGGGAGTGGGATTGTTTTGTCGTATAATAAGTATAACTTTATAAGAAGCATATGGTTAACTTTCTAAGAAACTGCTTTTAGGAGGCAAGTTTTTAAATCAAGATATGCCTAGTAGGGCTTGGACAGCATTCTGATTAAAGAGGATGGCTAGGATGCAGTGGTGCTTGCATCAGTTAGGATCCTGTTTCAGTAAATGGAACAGCGACCCTACTACCTTAGCTTAGCACAAAGAGGGCTATTTTTCCCAGGTAGAAAAAAGTCCTGGGCTACTGTATCAGGCACATTTTCTTGCTTGTTGCTTGTTAGTAGGTGGCTTTCATCTTCATGTCCACCAGGAGGTTCCTGCATATCCAAATATTAAGCCCTCATTCTAGGCAGGACGATGAGAAAAAGGCAAAAGGCACACAAAGCTGAATTCGCCTCTTTTCATTGGGACAACAATAGCTTTATTTTTTATATCCAGTGGGGAGACTTCCACATAGCTCTCATTGGCTACAAGTGGGTTGCTTGACCACCTTTAGTGACAACAGAGTTGATGGAATATCCGCAAACAAAATTGGTTTTTTTTTTTAAGATTTTATTTATATATTTGAGAGAGAGAGAATGAGAGAGAGCGAGCACATGGGGGGGAGGGGTCAGAGGAAGAAGCAGACTCCCTGCTGAGCAGGGAGCCCGACGCAGGACTCGATCCAGGGACTCCAGGATCATGACCTGAGCCAAAGGCAGTCGCCCAACCGACTGAGCCACCCAGGTGCCCCGCAAACAAAATTGTTAAGGAAAGGGGGGATAACAGGCAGTTAGTAGTTTGCCTCAGTGCTTGGTGGCAGAGTTTAAAGCTCATTGTATTTCAAAACTCTTTTAAAGATTTTTTTTTAAAGATTTTATTTATTTATTTGATAGAGAGAGAGACAGCGAGAGAGGGAACACAAGCAGGGGGAGTGGGAGAGGGTGAAGCAGGCTTCCCGCGGAGCAGGGAGCCCGATGCGGGGCTCGATCCCAGGACCCTGGGATCATGACCTGAGCCAAAGGCAGACGCTCAACGACTGAGCCACCCAGGCGCCCCTGTATTTCAAAACTCTTTTTTTTTTTTTTAAAGATTTTATTTATTTATTTGAGACAGAGAGAATGAGAGAGAGAGAGCACATGAGAGGGGGGAGGGTCAGAGGGAGAAGCAGGCTCCCTGCCCAGCAGGGAGCCCGATGCGGGACTCGATCCAGGGACTCCAGGATCATGACCTGAGCCGAAGGCAGTTGCTTAACCAACTGAGCCACCTAGGCGCCCTATTTCAAAACTCTTTTAAGTGGTATTTGGAAGCAGGTCTGTCTTGAAAAAGGAATAAACTTGAGCAAGTGTTTAATATGCTTATTGGTGATGATTTTTATGTAAGATAGGTGAGGGCACAGGGGATAGGATAGAGTGTAGTTCAAGTTTCTAGAATGTAGACTGAAGGTATACTGTGATAGTGGACAGAAATGTCTTGGAAGAGGAATGGGCAAAACCTTTGAAGTGAATAAATGAGATTACAGATTTGTGAAATTTAGAGATGGTTAGAGAGAATGAGGAAATTGGGTGAGGATGACTATTTGGGATGAAGTTTATTGGTCCCTGTGATATGACCTTGTTAATACAGTGTTCTGAAATTATCGCTTGGTGCTTGCTGATTCATCTGAGGTTATTCCATATCTTGTTTCTGAAGTTCTTTTGCTGTAACATGCTCATACATTATTTCTATAAATGTACTTTGTTAATAAAAGTATGGGAAACGTTTCTCTTGGCACATTTGATACATTTCTCAAGAATACATTAACATTCTCTCCACTAGCAGTTTCTAAAAAACCTATTATAAAAATATATTTACTTTATAAATTTCTATCGTTCTGAATTTTAAAAAAATGTTCTTTGAAGGCCTGAAAAGAATAAATTTAATGTTGATGTGGCAGAATAGTCCTTATGTCTTGAATTTTCTTTTGAGGGCCACATTCTTTCTGAGGAAGGCACTGTATTCTTTAATATGCAGGAAAGATAAGATCTTTATGTAATTGTTATGTTAGAAAACCTTGTAAAAGACTTTAATATAGCAAGAATTTTAGAGTTGGAAGAAAATGCTAAAGATTTACTTGGTATATTGTCCTTTAAGGAAGGCACATCTTTGCTCTTATTCCTTTATCTAGCCAAACCCAGAGATGCCCACTGTGTTTAATTAAAAACTTTAAGGCTTTCTAATAAGAACTTTCAACCCATCCCTCACCCCTCACTCCACCTCACCCTGCCAGAAGTGATTCTTTCTTTTTTTTTTTTTTTTTTTTAAAGATTTTATTTATTTATTTATTTGAGAGAGAGTGAATGAGAGAGAGAGTGCACACATGAGAGGGGGGAGGGTCAGAGGGAGAAGCAGACTCCCTGCTGAGCAGGGAGCCCGATGCGGGACTCAACCCCGGGACTCCAGGATCATGACCTGAGCCGAAGGCAGTCGCTTAACCAACTGAGCCACCCAGGCATCCCAGAAGTGATTCTTTCTTAATTCCAGATCTGTGAGGTACAAATGCTGTATGATTGGGCATTATAGAAAATACTGGTAGAAGTTTGCTAGAAACATTGAAACGTATTTTACATAGATTGTGAGTCCACTAGGTGGAGTAGTTTTGTGATCTATATTTCAATGGTTACTGTGGTGCTGAGGAAATCCTTCTAAACTGTATCTCCATTTCTTTCAGAATTCCGACAGAGGGGGTTGGCTTCTAAAAAATGCTATGTCTTTTTGAAGTTCAGAAAGACTTTGAAATAAAAATACAGTGGTATGGCTTGTGTTGAAGCAGTTGTGGGTCAGTGCCATTAAAGAGGAATTGTGTTTTTATAGCGAATAGGCTTAGGGGAAAAGTCAATAAGTGGGTGGTGATTTGAGAGGGAGAGTCAGAGGATAATGTAACCAAAATGATATGGGCAAGGGTCAGAGTTGGCACAGTTTTGCCCATTTATTGATGGTAGTGCTTAAGGATTGTCACTGCAGACTTAAGGCTTAGGCAAGGGGAGGGCAAAGAATAGGGAAGACATGAAAGGAGGAGAAGGAGAAGAGACATACAGTTTCAGGGCCAGTTCCTCGTGGAGTATTGGGGAAAGATGGAAGTATAGGGAAAAAGTGATTTTAGCAGGTAAAAGCAGAGAAACCAACTGTGAAAATAGCACTTGTCACAGGCTTTATAAGTTCATAATACCCATTCTCTAACAGGAGACACTGGACTAAGTTTCATCTGTATGTAATTGTGTAACGTAAGACAGTTTGTGATTTTTTTCTCAGCAGTCTTTGGATTTATTTCAAGTGTACTTTAGAAACTTTAACTGTGTTTCATTTTTTTGTTTATCAAAGCTCCAGACTTTCCCTTATTCTTGTATTTCAGTATCATGTTGCTGGAGGGGGCTTTCTGATTTTTTTTTTTTAACATGTAACAAGGTTTTGTGTTTCTGATTTCCTTTTTTTTTGGATCATTTGCTTACCTTTGTTTTTCCTAGTTTTTAGTCTCTAGGTTCTGTGTAAATAAGAATGGTATACATTTTGGAAGAGGGTTTTATTTTAAGCACTGAAAAATGGCATCTTCTAGCTTTGCAAGGGATATTGAAAGATCCCATACCTTTCAGGAAGTGTTACTTTGATCTGCCAGAAAGAGAAAGTGAGCTGTTTGAAAAGACTTCCACCAAAGGAGATTGCACAACATCTTTGATATCTTATTTAAGGAATTCTTTCTCAGATCTCATGTAAAATCTACTTGCTATGACAAACATTGACATTTTTTACCTTTGGGACACACTTAGGTAGCATCTGCTCGCTTGTACATGGTACACTCTAGTACCACATCTTTATTGTTCAGCATATGGCTCAACATGTTAAGGGTCTGCAATACTCAGAAGAAAAATGTTGAAGAGACCCCAGTAGTAAGAATAAGTGCATTTCAGAGATGTGAAGGGTATTGAGTAGCTGTGAGTTATATGCCTAGACAGCGCGGGGCCTGTGAAAGTCATCACTGATTTTCTCACCATTTCTGCTTCTGCATATTTCTGTCTTCAGATTGAGACCAGCTGGCTACCATCCTTTCTGTAAGAGCATTTACTGTCACTTCTCTTCCTCTTTTAGAGGCTGCAAATAGTTCCAGTTCCTTTCATCTTTCCTCAGAGGTTTTAGTTTTCAGCCTGTTAATCATCTTTGAGTCTCTTCTGAATCCCATCCAAGTTTTATTTTTCCTTAACATTCCTTTTCAGTTTAGAAGCACAAAACTGAACACAGTGCCCTGAGAGTTTCTGACCCCTTTCGAGTACTACCAGAGGAAGATTTCACACTTGGACATGGGCCAGACTTCATTTCACATAACCTTAGATGATGTTTGCTTTCCAAAAGTCCAGTCATATGGTGCTGACTGGCTGTCAGATTTTTATCTCTTATGACCTTGATCTTTCCCTCTTATGTTTATTTATAGCTTGTACATTCATCATCTTTTATTTATGGAGTTTACTTTTCTTGGCTGGATAGATCTTGGCTAGATTGCTTTGCACTGTCCTCATGAAATTCATTGCCTCTTTTTCTAATTACTTCACCACTTACTCAGTGTCATTTCCATGCTTATCTTCCAGTGTGGCCAACCCAAAGGCTTCATATTGTCTGTGCTATTCAAGTCATTGATGCAGATGTTAAAAAAAGAAAAAAAAAAGAAGGGAGGGGGAACAATGTCCTAGAAACAATGGCAGAACACGTTGGTGTTTCTTAAAATTTACTCTGATGACTAGCCAAGCTTAGTGGTAGAGGGCTGCCTATGTTTCCCCTCCATTTGTACTTTCATACTCCTAGGATCTCTTCCCCTTACTGCCAGTTTGGTGCTCACATCTCCATACATCTGTGCCAAGGAACAAAGAAAGCTTTGTCAGAGCAGTTCACCTTGCACACTGTTGTCAGATTTAATCTTAATCACTGCCTTGTACGTATCTCTCCCTGTTCATAACTTTCAGTGGCTCCCAATTGTCACTGAATTAAATATAAAATTTCTAATCTGATATTCAAGGCACATTAT
Source organism: Halichoerus grypus (assembly GCF_964656455.1). Lineage (NCBI taxonomy): Eukaryota > Metazoa > Chordata > Mammalia > Carnivora > Phocidae > Halichoerus > Halichoerus grypus. The sequence goes on along the minus strand of NC_135715.1, from coordinate 54,789,282 downwards.
TTAATGGCCTTAGCCTCCCTTTCTGTCTGATTGCTTGTAACTATACAAAACGAACCACTTGCCATTCCCTGGATATCTTGCACACCTTCTGAGGCCTTGGTTTGTTTGCATTGTTTGCTCTACTTAGAACCCTGAAGCTTTTCCATCTAATTTCTGTTTATTAACACCATGTAAGATCAATTTCTTCCATCTTTCTTTTTGGATTTCTGGATTTCTCCAGCTAGATATGATCTTTTCTTCCCACCTCATCTTTATACTCTTTGGGGCACTTTTATTATGTTTTGATCTTTGTTATAGTTATTTGTGTGCTTTTCTCATCCTTCTACCAGACTACCTTTTTTGAGAACTTTTTCTTCCTCATTTTGGTAACTTTGGGTGTACCTAGTATGTATTTGCATAAGTATTTGCATAGACTTACTTTTTTTTAATAGTATTTATGGGTATATGGCAAATAAATGAACTGTATCAGTTTGAGCACATTTTATGATATTTGATTCAAATTCTAGTGTAAGCTCCTTACCTACTCATAGACTGGTAGCAAAGTTTGCGGACTGACAGCTGGTCTACATTTTGAGTAGTATTGGCACAGTCAACTTTTTTCCCCTTAAAAAAATTCTAGAAAGTATTAAAGTTTTAAAATGATTTATTGTATTAGTCATTAATTAAACAAAAGTTGCTAAATGCAGTAATTGCTTGATTGCATAATTAAATTTGTATTCTAAAAGCCCTTTTATAATTGACTTTTATTGTTTCCTAGAAACTACCCAACTCTGGCCAATATTGAAAGAAAGAAAAAGTTAAAACTTGAAAAGGAAAAGAGAGGAGCAGTTTTGACAACGACACAGTATGGGTAAGTTCCTTAAAATTGCTTGCATTCTCCATGCTTATTTCAAACGAGTATTCTTACAGATAATAAACAAGAACATGTACCAAACAAAATCTTAAAATTTCTGCACTCCTAATTCTGAAATCTTTGCTTTTATAACGTTTTTTACTTCAAAATTTCTTTAAATTATATTTTTAAATAAGTAGTACCCTATATTCATGTGGTTTTCAAAAAGATACAATAAATCTTTTGTCTTTGTCTCCTAACTAAACAGTTCTCCTCCCCAGAGACAACCCATTTTATCCTTCCAGAGATACTTCATGTGTATATAGCACATAAGATAATAGTCTTTTTTTTCCTTTTTGACACTATTCTATACTTTGCTTTTTTTAGCCAAATGATATACTTAGAGATATTAATGCATAACTAGCCTTCTCATTCTTCAAGGATGTGTAGAACCCTAAGGGTGTCCCACAGCGTTGGTTTTTTTTTTTTTAACCAATTTCCTATTGACAGATACTTAAGTTCTTACCAGTCTTTTACTAATAAAAATTTGCCATTACTGCCCTGTACATACATTTTACACATATGCAAGTATTCCTGAGGTTGGATTGCGAGAAGTGGATTTGCTGAGTCAAAAGATAATATGTATATTTGTTTTGTTTTTTTTTAAATAATTTTTAATTTATTTTTTGATTTTTTAATTTATTTTATTTTTTTAATTTATTTATTTGACAGAGAGAGACACAGTGAGAGAGGGAACACAAGCAGGGGGAGTGGGAGAGGGAGAAGCAGGCTTCCCGCAGAGCAGGGAGCCTGATGTGGGGCTCGACACTGAGCCGAAGGCAGATGCTTAACGACTGAGCCACCCAGGGGCCCCTCTTTTTTTTTTTTTTAAATATTTATTTATTTATTAGAGAGGGGGAGAGAGCATGGCAGGGAGGGGCAAAGGGAGGGGGAGAGGAAGAGAATCCCAAACAGACTCCCCACTGAGCGTGGAGTCTGACTTGAGGCTCAGTCCCACGACCCTGAGACCATGACCTGAGCTGCAGTCAAGAGTTGGAAGCTTAACTGACTGAGCCATCTGGGCACCCCATATATATTTGTATTTGTAATATTAATGGCTAATTGCCAAATATCTATCATAGTTAACTCTCCCACCAGCAGTGTGTGAGACACCCTATTTTCCCCAATCCCTCACCTTCATAGAATTTTTTTCAGAATTTTTTCCATTTTTTTACTGAAGTTCATTTTTAATATAAATGAAAGATACAAATCTCAAATGTACAATTCAAATTTATACACATACACACACCTACACACCCATGTAACCTCCACACAGATTAATAATATTCAAAACATCTTCACCTTATAAATTTTTCTTAAGCTCTCCCTAGTTCATTGCCTCCCCACAAAGATGACCTCTTTTCTGATTTCTGTAATCATAGATTTATCTTTCGTGCTCTTGGAACCATATATAAGTAGAATCATATGATGTGTATTCTTTGGTGTGTGATTTCTATGGTTTGGAATTGTTTTGTGGTATTCACCCATATTGTGTGTAGCTCTAAACTGTTCATTCTTGTTGTGTAGAACTCATTTGTGAGAATATCCATTCTACTGTTGGACATTTGGGTTGTTTCCAGTTTGGGTTATTATGAATAAAGCTGCAATGGACATTTTTTTACATGTCTTTTGGGGATATAAGTACTCGTTTTCACTGGTCATACATATATGCTGAATCATTGGGCATCTATATATTTAGTTCTAATAGATAAAGCCAAACGATTTTCCATAAAGGTTGTACCAGTTTACGCTCCTACTGATTGTGCATCTAATTGCTCTGTCTTTGGTTCATGCTTGGTTACACCTTTTCCTTATGTCCTCCCATTTCCCTCTTGACTAATGATGTTGGACACCTTTTTATTTTTTGTTTTTTAATTTTTTAAAAGATTTTATTTATTTATTTGAGAGAGAGAATGAGATAGAGAGAGCATGAGAAGGGGGAGGGTCAGAGGGAGAAGCAGACTCTCCGCCCAGCAGGGAGCCCGACGATCCCCGGACTCCAGGATCATGACCTGAGCTGAAGGCAGTCGCTCAACCAACTGAGCCACCCAGGCGCCCAGTTGGACACCTTTTTATATGCTTATCAGCCATTTTGATATTTCCTTGTGAAGTGCCAGTTCAAGTTTTTGACCAGTTTTTAATTGGGTTGCTTTTCTTGATTTGTAGGAGTGATTTACTTAGACACAAATCCTTTCTTGAGTAGATAGATATATTGCAAATATACCTTCACAGTTTGTGACTTGCCTTTTTACTCTCTTAATGGGTGTCCTTTCCCCCCCCATATAGTAGTAAGTATTAATTGTTCCGACATCTGGGGTCATGTGGGGTTCAGTTAAACATATCTGCTGATCTTGACAAGGCTCAGTCACAGCTGGGGGTTGGTTAGCTGATGGCTAATCTAGCCTGGCTGAAGGCTGAGATACTTACAGTTACCATTTCTGGTACACTTCATTCTTTAGTGTTGATCCACCATCTGATAGCATTTTCCTTTTGCCTAAAAGGAAAGTTTTTCTTTGGCATTTCTTGTAGTGAGGATCTGCTGGAGGTCTAAAAAGGTCTTTTTCTTTTTGAAAGATATTTTTTTTTTTTAATTTTTTTATTGTTATGTTAATCCCCATACATTACATCATTAGTTTTATATATAGTGTTCCATGATTCATTGTTTGTGCATAACACCCAGTGCTCCATGCAGAACGTGCCCTCCTCAATACCCATCACCAGGCTAACCCATCCTCCCACCCCCCTCCCCTCTAGAACCCTCATTTTGTTTTTCAGAGTCCATTGTCTCTCATGGTTCTTCTCCCCCTCCGATTTCCCCCCCTTCATTCTTCCCCTCCTGCTACATTCTTCTTCTTTTTTTCTTTCTTAACATATATTGCATTATTTGTTTCAGAGGTACAGATCTGAGATTCAACAGTCTTGCACAATTCACAGCGCTTACCAGAACACATACCCTCCCCAGTGTCCATCACCCAGTCACCCCATCCCTCCCACCCCACCCCCCACTCCAGCAACCCTCAGTTTGTTTCCTGAGATTAAGAATTCCTCATATCAGTGAGGTCATATGATACATGTCTTTCTCTGTTTGACTTATTTCGCTCAGCATAATACCCTCCAGTTCCATCCACGTCGTTGCAAATGGCAAGATCTTATTCCTTTTGATGGCTGCATAATATTCCATTGTATATATATACCACATCTTCTTTATCCATTCATCTGTCGATGGACATCTTGGCTCTTTCCACAGTTTGGCTATTGTGGACATTGCTGCTATAAACATCGGGGTGCACGTAGCCTTTCAGGTCCCTACTTTTGTATCTTTGGGGTAAATACCCAGTAGTGCAATTGCTGGATCATATGGTAGCTCTATTTTCAACTTTTTGAGGAACCTCCACACTGTTTTCCAGAGTGGCTGCACCAGCTTGCATTCCCACCAACAGTGTAGGAGGGTTCCCCTCTTTTTGAAAGATATTTTTGCTGGTTATGCAATTCTACACTAACAGGTTGTTTTGTTTAGTTTTAGTTTTTTGTTTTTTGTTTTTTAATTTAAGGATTTTGCTCCATTGTGTTTTCACTTGCATTGTTTCCAAAGAAATCTGCTGTTACCATTATTTTGTTCCTATATATAAAATGCTTTTTTTCACTAGCTCCTTTTAATATTTCTTTATTGCTGGCTTAAACAATTTGATAATGTGCCTTTGTATTATTTTCTTCATGTTTCTTGTGCTTGGGATTTGTTGAAATTCTTGGTTTATGGGTTTATAGTTTTTATCAATTTTGGAAAAACTTTGACCATTATTTCTTAAAATATTTTTTTCTTTCTCTGTCCTTCAGAGACTCCATTTAAATGCATATTAGGCTGCTTGAAGTTGTTCCTTAGCTTCCTGATGCTCTTTTCACTTTTTAAAATTCTTTTTCTCTTTGTCTCATTTTGGATAGTTTCTGTTGCTATGTCTTTATGTTCATTAATCTTTTCTAGGCAGTATCTAATCTTCCATTAATCTCTTGGTGTATATTTTGCATCTTTTACCACAAACATTGTGGTTTTCATCTTAAGTTTGACTTGGATCTTTTAAAAATATCTTCCATGTCTCTATTTTAAATTTTTTGAACATTTTGGAGTATAGTTATAATAGCTTTTAATGTCTTTTTTTTGCTAATTCTAATATTTGTGTCTGTTCTAGATTCATTTTGATTGATTTTTCTCTTCATGATGGGTCATATTTTCCTGCCTTTTTTGCATGCCTGGTAATTTTTTATTGGGTAGTAGACATTAGGGACTTTATCTTGTTGGGTATTTTCATATTTCAATAAATATTCTTGAACTTTTTCCTAGGAACACAGCTAAATTACTTAAAAACAGTTTGATCCTTTAGGTATCTTGGTTTCTCTAGGATCTTAACTCTGTTTTCTCAATTCAGGGAGTCTGCCAGATGCAAGGTTCTCTTGCTGCACTGTGATCTGAAACCTTCTAAGGCAGTAAGATAGGGTAGTCATAGGGCTCACTGCTCATTTATTTCTTATTTTCCCCACATTCACTGCTCTTGTTACCTGATGTCCAGTGTCTTAAAAACTGTTGTTTCTGTGTTTTGCCTAGATTTTTGGTTGTTTGAGGTGGGAGAATAAATCTAGCCCCTGTTACTTTATTTTGGCCTTAAACAGAGGTCCCTAATGGTGTCTTTTGATAATAAAAGTTCTTAATTTTCATGAAGTCCAGTTCATAACCAGTGCTGTTTATGTTCTGCTTAAGAAGTCTTTGCTTACAGCAAGGTCATGAAGCTATTCTTCTGTGTTTTCTTTTAGATTTATTTCTTTACTATTCACATTTGTGTCTTGAATTAATTTTTATATACAGCATAGGGATTAAGGTTCTTCTCCCCTCCCCATATGAACTGTGGTTAATCCAGCACCAATTTTGCTATACCATGCAAACAAAAGTAACCTGATACAATGGTATTAATATCAAAGTAGATGTTAAAGAAAGAAGTGTTACTGGAGATACATATGAATATTTTATTTTATTTAAGGTTTTATTTATTTATTTCACAGAGAGAGAGGCAGCGAGAGAGGGAACACAAGCAGGGGGAGTGGGAGAGGGAGAAGCAGGCTTCCCGTTGAGCAGGAAGCCTGACACGGGGCTCGATTCCAGGACCCTGGGATCATGACTTGAGCTGAAGGCAGACGCTTAATGACTGAGCCACCCAGGCGCCCCCATATGGATATTTTGTAATATTAAAAGGAACAGGAAGCAACAGGAAGACAGAATAAGCTGTAAATCTATATGCAGCTAATAACATAACTTTAAAATACATAAAGCAAAAATTATTGACTGCCTCAAAGGAGAACCAGATAAATTCACAGAGTTGAAGATTTTTAACACACCTTTCCCTGTATTTATTAGAAAGTGATCTATAGGATTTTAGAAGATTTGAATACAACCAGTCTAATCTAGAATATTTATATTCCCAACAACTTTTTGTTTATACAAAGAATATACATTGTATCAAGCAGATCACAAAACAAATATCAATAAATTCCAAAGGATTGAAACAATACAAAACAATTTTATTTTGACCAACATAAAAATAAGCTAAAAATCAATAACAAAAAGATAGCTAAAAAAAACTCCAATGCTTAGAAATTAGACATTTATTTACTTAATTTATTTTAAGCAGTACATTTAAAATGTAACTTATTAAACTGACTCCAAAAATCAGAATAGTTTTATATTTGTTAGCAAAACTAAATCCGTAATTAAAAACTTTTTTACAAAAAATTCTGTACATTTATAAAGAACAAATGTCAGTCTTACAAAAAGTTTTCCAGCAAATAGAAAATAAGGGAACACTTCCCAACTCATTTTAAATTTTTAAAATTTTTTCTTTTCAGAGAGAAAGAGCGGGGGGGGGGCAGGGATGGGACAGAGGGAGAGAGAGGGAATCTCAAGCAGGCTCCACATCCAATGCAGAGCCCGACTCAGGGCTTGATCTCACAACCCCAAGATCATGACCTGAGCTGAAATCAAGATTTGGAAGCTTAACCAACTGAGCCACCCAGGCGCCCCTCCAACTCATTTTAAGAGTCCAGTATAGTCTAGATAACAAAACCTGACATTACAATAAAGGAAAATCAGAAGCAAATATCTGTTGAGCAGAGACACAAAAGTCCTAAACAAAATGTTAGCAAATCAGTCTGGAAGTAGGAAAAAAGTATATACATCATTACCAAGTGGGATTTATTCCAGGAGCAAGGTTAGTTTGGTATTTGAAAATCAAAAGTTATTCATCACGTGAACAAAATAGAGTAAAATGATATGATTATCTTAATAAATAACAAAAAAATTTTGATGAAATTCAATATCCAGTTATGAAAAAAACTTTTGACAAACTAGGAATAAAAGATAATTCCCTTAATCTAATAAAAGATATCTACAAACAACCTATAGCCAGATTATACTTAGTAGTGAAATACTGATTGTTTTCCCCCTGAGATTGAGAATAAGACAGAGATGGCCACTATTACCACTTTTATTCAACATTATAATGGAGGTCTTGGACAGTATAATAAAGCCAAAAAAAAAAAAAATAGGACATACAAAATTTGAAAAGGAAGAAGTAACGGTCAGTTGTTAAAAGTTGACATGATTGTGTGTGTAAAAACATATCCAAACAAATCTATAATGAGAGTTAATAAAGTGAACTTAGTGAGGGTGCTGAATACATATAAAATCAATATTTTAAAAAATTAGTTGTATTTTTACATGCTAACAGTAATTAGGAAATGAAAATTTAGGAGATACTATTTATGATAGCATCAAAACATCAAATACCTAGGAATACATCTAATGAAAGACTTGTAAGACCTCTATACTAAAAATTGTGAAGTGTTGCTCAAAAATAAAGGCCTAAATAAATGGAGTTTATTGTTCATGGACTAGAAGACGCTATATGATTTTCTCTCCAAATTTATCCCAATCAAAATGCCAGCAAGTTTTGTTTTGTAGGGTGGTAGAAGCAGTTAGTATTGATAAGCTTTAAAATTTATATGAAAATCCAAAGGATCTAGACAGCTAAGAAAGAGATGAAGGTAGTGTAGCATTGTCCAAGGATAGGTAAACAGAACAGAATACAGTCCACAAAAGATCCTCTGGTCAACAGTCACCTGACTTATGGCTGGTGGCAATATGGTGCAGTGGGGAAAGGAAAGCATTTTCAACCCTTTCTTTTTAAATTTTCGTATCCATATATTTAAAAGTGTATTTCTTAAAGAATATATAATTTGGTCTTATTTTTTATTATCTAGGCCAACAATCTTTATCTTTTAATTACATTTAAAGTAATTACTAATATAGTTGGGTTTCAGTCTACCATTGTCCTGTTTGCTTTTTTTTAATATGTCCTTTTTGTTCTTTTGTTGTTTGTTCCTTGCCTTTTGTTTGTTTGTTTTTTGTTGTTGTTGTAGCCTCCATGCCCAGCCCCAAGAAGGGGCTTGAACTCACGACCCTGAGATCAAGACCTGAGTGGAGATCAAGAGTTGGACACTTAACTGACTGAGCCACTCAGGCGCCCCCCCTTCCTTCTTTTGGATTAATTGAATAATTTTTTAATATTCTACTTCTCCTCTGTTAGCTTTTTAGTTATAATTATTCCTTAATCTCTCTACTCCATGTGTAGCTACATCTTTACTTACATTATACCTTGTGTAAGTATTTTTCAATGTTGATTAAATAAACTTTTTCTTTTAAATGATTGTCAATCAGCAGTGTAAAGGAACTACTTCCTCAAAGGTAGGGGTAGTATAAATACCAGATATACCACTTTCAATGAAGTCATATTGATCTGATCAGGTAAATGTCATTCAAGGGGTGTCTGGCTGGCTTAGTTGGTAGAGCATGAGACTTGATCTTGGGTTTGTGAGTATCTAGCCCCATGTTGAGTGTAGAGATTACTTAGAAAAAATAAAATATTAGGGCACCTGGGTGGCTCAATCGGTTAAGCATCAGCCTTTGGCTCAGGTCATGATCCCAGGGTTCTGGGATTGAGTCCCACATCAGACTCCCTGCTCAGCAGGGAGTCTACTTCTTCCTCTCCCTCTTCACCTCCCCCTGATTTGTTCCGTCTCTCTCTCTCTAATAAAAAAATTAAATCTTTAAAAGAAATAAAATCTCAAAAAAAAAAAAGTCATTCTGACCCATCACTAATGTGAATACCTTAAGATGATCATTTAAAAGCCATCTGTGGTCAGGTGCTATAGGAGCAGGATACAGGGAAGGCATCTGTGAATGGGAGCCTAAGGAAAGTGGCATCTCTTCATTATCCTCATGGGGCCGGTGGGCCGGAGGCCGAAACTACCTGTTTTGCCTGTGATGACACTGTCGAGGCCTGACTTCTGTGGTTGCACATTGGAAATTGGTCCATGGTTTTCTGCAAAATTTGGAGTATATATATGATTTTTTGGAACGAGACTCTGTAAGGATCATGGCGACCCTAAAAGGATTAAGAACCTTTGGATTGCAGAAATATTAACCGAATATGTTGGTTTAGAAAATTATTTAGAAATTGTTAGGGGGCGCCTGGGTGGCTCAAATGGTTGAGCGTCTGCCTTTGGCTCAGGTCATGATCCCAGGGTCCTGGGGTTGAGTCCCGCATTGGGCTCCCTGCTCGGTGCAGAGCCTGCTTCTCCCTCTCCCTCTGCCATTCCCTCTGTTTGTGCTCTTCTGTCTGTCTCTCTGTCAAATAAATAAATAAAATCTTAAAAAAAAAAAAAAAGAGATTGTTATGATAATAACTACCATTTATTAAGGGCTCAATGTGGCACTTTATATTAACTCTATGTCTCTATGATTCCCTTTCTACAAATGGGGGAGTAAACAGACGCAGGGATATCAATATTGTCCAAGAGGCACAGCTAGTAAGTGCAAAATTGGGATTTGAACCCAGATTCCTAATTTCTGTATTCCTAACTGTAGCCTCCATTATTAATGGAAAAAAAAAAAAAAAGAATTCTGCCAATAAATGACAAGTTAGGAAAAACATGTATTTTTGTGAAAACTCAGCCCTACCAAAGGATGCCTTGTATTGTTGTCTATTGAGAATGTATAATGAACCTTTTTTTGAAAATTTGTTCCTACACAGTTTACCTTAGAATATGCTCATACAAGCATTTGTTTTCCTTCTAAGAGGAGTAATTATAGTTGTTGAGAGGGCACTTGATTTGAGGTAGCTGTGAAATTGTGCTCAGTTTATGATCTTTAAGTTTATCCTATAAAGTGAAGAGAATAGTACCTGTCTAATCTACTTTCAAAGAGTTATCGTGAAGATCAAACAAGGCAGTATATTTGTAAATGCATCAGAAACTTGAAGACTCCTGGAGAATGAAGAGACAACAGTTAACACACTTTAAAATCTAAGAAACACTTATTTTATGTACAATCAGAATGAAAGAATTCTGGTTAAATTGACCTGCTGTTGATCATACAACATAGACCATTTTCAGAGGGGTTAAAATATGGGAGGAAATATGCATCTCAGAATTGATAAAGTATAGTATATTGTGGTATATTATTCTTTTAAAGATCTACCATAAAGTTCTCTGTCTTTGGAAGCCATTGAGTTTATTTATTTTGATTTCTTTAATATACTAGGCTACAAATAATTGATATGGCAGCTAAGTTTCTTTTGCATTCAGTACACTCCTTTCGATTTTTCTTGAGAGGTCAGTGCCTTTTATATATAGAATTGCATTTTTCTCACTCCAGCAAGATGAAGGGGATGTCCAGACATTCACAGATGGCAAAGATCAGAAGTCCTGGCAGGCATCACAAGTGGAAAAATGACCGTGTTGGACAGAAAGCAGCCATTGGATCTGGGAATTGCTTGCGTGATTCGAAGCCTGAAGATCCACCTGAGGCAAATGCAGACCCTCTGGGTGTTTTGGTAAACACTGATTCTGGTAAGTTAAAAGGAAAGTAGCATGTTTATAAGTGTATAGATCGTGATGCTGAAGTTGATTCTTCACAGCATTGTTTGTGGAGAATTTAATGGCAAATATGTTAAAAAGAAAAAAAAAGAACAATGCTTTTGTTTTTATTCCTAGGAGGAGTGTCTTGTCAAAACCCTCATTTCAGGACATCTTTTCTGAATCTTGGGGAGTGGGTGCATGAGGCAGGCAGGATGTGGAAGAAAGATGATATTGGGTAATTTTCATAGTATGGTGTAATCTTGGAAATGTTCTTAAGATTGTTCTGTATGGGGGCCCCTGGGTGACTCAGTTGGTTAAACCTCTGACTCTTGATTTTCGGCTCGGGTCATGATCTCAGGGTCATGAGATGGAGCCCCATGTCGGGCTCTGCATTCAGAGGGGAGTCTGCTTGGGATTCTCTCTCTCTCTCCCTCTGCTGCTCCCCCTCCCCCCACGCTCTCACTCTCTCTCTAAAATAAATCTTTAAAAAAAAAAAAAAAAAGATTGTTTTGAATGTATTGATGCTGTAGATTCAAATTTGCTCAATTATGTTAATTTTTCCCCACCTATGAGGTGGGTAATTTCAGTGAAAGCCAGTATTATTTATGCTGCTGAGCATTAATACGATCTCTTTGGGTAAATAATAATATTTCATTGTATTTGATACTATTCTTCCTCAGCACATAGAATATATTTATATTAGCTTTGAATTCCCTGACTCTTGCTTAATAAGTTGAAAAATTAAAGGACCAGAATGCTGCTAACCACACAGAGATATTATCCAGCCTCTGAGACTCCATTTTCCCTTCTGAAAAATGAAAATGTGGATGTAAATATTTCTACCATCTTTCCTTCAAATAACATCATGAGGCTTTATCTTACTGTATGTATTTTCTCTTCTGCAAAGGAGTAGTATTAGTGGTGAACTGATGCTGGTAGGCTCTGTTTAGCTTGGAAGACAATGACTTCTATGATAAGCACATGGCAAATAATTAAACTTATGGGTGGCAAGAAATGGGATAACTAATTCAATGACTGAATTAGGATGGAAAGGATCTTGGCATAGGGAGTGTTGGGCTAAATAATAAGATATAATTTAGTTAGAATAATAGTAATTATTTTAACACCTGCTAACACTTAATTGAGGAAGGTTCTTAAGGTGCTCTACATGCTTTATACGTGTTAACTCTTTTCCTTCTACAATGCAAATGTACTGTTGCTACTTGCATTTTAGAACTGGGAAACACAGGGTAAGTAATTTACCTTAGCCCAGCTGTTAGTTGGCAGCAGTGCCAGAGTTTGAATTTAAGAATCGAATTCCACTAGACACTGCTTCTTTTTTTTTTTTTTTTAAAGATTTTATTTATGTATTTGACAGAGACACAGCGAGAGAGGGAACACAAGCAGGGGGAGTGGGAGACCGAGAAGCAGGCTTCCTGCGGAGCAGGGATCCCAATGTGGGGCTCGATCCCAGGACGCTGGGATCATGACCTGAGCCGAAGGCAGCCGCTTAATGACTGAGCCACCCAGGCACCCCTAGATTAACTGCTTCTTCTAAATGTGAAGTCTGAATTTATCTAAAAAAAAAATATTGTATGAGCCTAGGATAGTTGAGATGTGGAAGAGAGTTTAGAAAAGGCATCTTTTTATCCTTGCTGATAGCAAGGAAAAGGCAGATGATATTTGGGGCCAGCACTGAGTTTACTCTTGGGCACTGATTTTTTTCCTTCAAAAGATGTTAGAGCCCACACACTTCTTCAGATTTAAAATGTGTGACCTTGATGATAAAAACCATCTGTACCCAAATATAAATTTTCATGTCATTAAAATACTTGAAACACAAATACAAACACTACTGTTATAATTAGTAAGTTACTAATCTGAAAATTATGTAATTCTTCACTTCATGCCATTCTCTAAATGAGCATTCAAGGGACTCTGTAATGTTGAATAGTCTTCATTCTGTTAGCTTGAGAGGTCAGTGCCTTTGGTAGATGGGTAGTTCTGTTCTCTTTCTCTCTCTCTTTCTTTCTTTTTTTTTTTTTTTTTGTTAAAGTAATCTCTACACCCAACATGGGGCTTGAACTCATGAACCTGAGATTGAGAGTTGCATGCTCTATGGGCTGAGCCCCCCTCTGTTTTCTCATTTTTATTTTTATTTTTTTAAGATTTTATTTAGAGAGAGAAGGGGGTGGGGAGAGAGGGAGAGCACAGAGGGAGAGGGAGATGCAGGCTCCCTGCTGAGCAGGGAGTCTGTTGTGGGATTCGATCCCAGGACCCTGAGATCATGCCCTGAGCTGAAGGCAGATGATTAACTGAGTGAACCACCCAGGTGCCCCTGTTTTCTCTTATTTATTTATTTATTTATTTATTTTTAAGATTTTATTTATTTATTTGACAGAGAGAGAGACAGCGAGAGAGGGAACACAAGCAGGGGGAGTGGGAGAGGGAGAAGCAGGCTCTCCCCTGAGCAGGGAGCCCGATGCGGCACTCGATCCCAGGACCCTGAGATCATGACCTGAGCTGAAGGCAGACGCTTAAGGACTGAGCCACCCAGGCGCCCCTGTTTTCTCATTTTTAAAGAAGTATTTCAGTATGTGGTAATCTGGCGAAATACCAACAAAAAGATGATTATATATTTTGCTCTATTTAAGCCTGTATCTAGTTCTTTAGGAGATGCTTTAGATGTGAGAAACAGTAGTATCTTTCATCCTCATGGTAGAAAGCGTTTAGTCAGATTCCTAGGTGCAATTGTATGAGAGACCTCAAGTAATTTTGTTTTGGTATAAATGTGGAAACCTTTACCTATACTGAGGGTCAAAGATAGGAATTTACCTATATTGAGGGTCAAAGATGATTATGTAAGTCTTGAATATAAAAATCTTACAAGTAAGTTACAAATTTACAATACTATTCTTTAAGGAAGTCAACCAGTGATCAAGTTAGGGTAACTAAATTTTGTAGGAAGGATTTCATTTAAATTTATGTTATCCTTTACCTGGGATTTCTTCTGGACATTTACATTTTCCAAATCAATGTTTAGACCATTGGTTCTTCAACTTTTCACTCCAGGTATAGCTACAAAAAACTATGTGGACCATTTTTTCACATGCTCATTTCACATTTCTCAGCATGTCTACTCTCTAATCTGTCCGTCTTACACTTGTTTGGAGGCAGCTTCCTTCTCCCTGGGCCAGAGCGAGCCAACCTTAAGATCAGTTGTTGTGCTCATTATTCAGCTTGTCACTGGCGGGGCAGCACTGCAGTGATGTGGCCCTGTTCGTGCTCTCAGGTGGCAGTTAATACTTTTCATCACTAATTTCACTTTTAAAATGAAGATCTCCTGATGCCTTACATTTTCTTCCCTTTTTTTTTTTTTTTTCTTTTTGGCTTGGAACCTTATCTAGATAACAGCATTCATATTTTAAACAAGACAACAGTTCTTGAGGATCTTTACAGACTTCAGATCATGCTTAGAAAATCAGTATTTTTTGTGATAGTTGGTACTGTGTGAACTCTCAGTAATTGTATAGGTGCTTTAAACTGGGGATTAGTATTGTTTCAAAGGGAAAGCCTCTCATTTGGAGTCTCCCAATTTATCAGTTTTGAATATGGCCTGTTTTTACTAGATGTCCTTAATGGCGCCATGTTTTTTTTTAGTTCCTTGTATGTTCTGCTAACTAGTGTCCTCAAGTTGTTGTTGTTGTTTGGGGCACCTGGGTGGCTCAGTCGTTAGGCGTCTGCCTTCGGCTCAGGTCATGATCCCGGGGTCCTGGGATCGAGCCCTGCATAGGGCTCCCTGCTCTGCGGGAAGCCTGCTTCTCCCTCTCCCACTCCCCCAGCTTGTGTTCCCTCTCCCACTGTGTCTCTCTCTGTCAAATAAATAGATAAAATCTTAAAAAAAAAAAAAAAAGAAAAAAGATGTTGTTGTTTTAAATCTTTTTTTGGTATTTCATTAGTTAGCACCATATTTATTTCGTGGCTGTTGTTTAAATGTATCTACATGTTTTATGACTTTCCTGACCTGTGGTTTTAATAAGTGTCGTCTGAGCTAGAAAGAGGAGCTGGTCAGTAATGTGCATCAGGCATCAATGACTGAAGTGCCTCAGCATCCACAAAATGAAGAAGATCCAATTTGTTAGTCATTCGTTATAGTATAAATACAGCTGTTGTCATAGAACACTGGGGAACATCATGTATGCACGGACATTGAGCTAGGTGGGCTTCTGGTGTTTAAAAGGTAGATGTTAAAATAAGAATATAAACTAGCACATCAGCTGTCATGTTAATGTTTGTTTTTGAGAGTTGGATACCATAAAGCAAGGTTTCCATTTTTTAGAGTGACTTTTTCAATATACTGCATTTTCTTTAGGGTACTTAATCTATCTGTAGATGTTTTTGGGGCTAGAGCATGTAATTGTGTTTCGCTTCATAAAGGCAATAAGAAATACTAGGGGGATGAAGAGGGAGAGACAAGTAAAGAAATAAGTTGTAGAAAGAATCCAGATGGGAAGCTTTTACAACTAGTGTTTATACTTATGCAAGACTTAAAAAGGGCAGGTTTTTTTTCTTTTTTCATTTCAGTAGGGATTTACTTGAGGTCCTATATTCTCTTTGTCCATCATTGTAATTCAGAGAAGTTTCTCCCTGACTTCAAGAAATTCATAGTCCAATGATAAATTTTAGATTTATATATATTTACATATATATATATATATATTCAGAGGGCACATGGTATGTATGTATGAGAGAGAGGTGAGATTTACTCTAAGAGAAGTATTGCTAGGGTTTTAACAGTAAGAGAAATTATTTGAGCTGGTATTTTATAATCATTTTGAAGTTTGATTTTATCATCTTCATTGCTCCTATCTTTATACTGGCATTTTTAGTTGAGAGAGGTGTTTTGGCTGTTTTTGTTAAAAAGTGAGTGAATTTTCTTCAGTATTATTTTGTCAGCCAGTACAGTGCTGTCAACATAATCTTTCCAACTGCTGAAAATGCCTATATTCGAACTGCTAGTAGATCCAAGGGACTTTGGGAACAGGCTCCCCGCCCCCCCCCCCCCCCGTTTTTCAGATGAAAAGTCACTATAGAGGGTGTTTTAACAGGGCCAAAAGGACGATACCTCTTTTCAAAGTGTTATTACATGTCATAGATTCCTGAAATATAACTGAGGGAGAACGACCTAGGGGAGCAATTGTTCATTTGTGTGAACTCCTAACTCTTACCCATGGGGAGACATTCAAATATAGTGAACTTTGTGACATTTCTGGTAATGAGTACACCAAGCATCCAGATTGTGGTTTTACCATTCTCCAGTTGAAGAGACCAGGGCCTTTTGGAGAAATGATTGATTGTAGAGCTGGGACAGAGAAAATACAAAGTGAACCTAAGAGCATCTTAATAGTGCCAGAAGGTTAGAAAGTGCTCAGAAAACAATCAGGATTGTGGGCGTGTCAGAAGGATATAGGGACCAACTGGAAAATGCCCCGAATAGCCAAAGTTGGAACAAGTCAAGCCACAAAATAAATAATAATAGATTATAACCCAAAGAATAAAATAAATATCCACAAGTCCATACTGATATAAATAAGAAATGGGGAAGGAGGGACAGATCTTTCGGAAAAACTCTAATTAATAAATGTAGAAGACATGAAGGAAATAAAAAGTCACCATTAAAATACCACAGTAATAATTGTTTCAGGCAAGACCCACTGATGAATGGTAAAATTAGTGACAAAACTTTAAAACAGGGTATTATGTAGTTTCAAAATATCTCCCCCTAAATATTAGTTACTGTGGTAGTTTTAACATGTCTAAATTTCTTTTATATTCCTTACTCTTAAGAGGGGGGAGCTTAATTCCCTTCCCCTTGAATGTGGGCTAGACTTAATGAATCATTAAAAAAAAAAAAAGAACAATGGAAGAGAAAAATCATAACTTTATAGCAAAGAAACCAGGCCGACTACCAAGAGCCCAAGGTTAACATCACTAGTAGTAAGTCATGTTGACGTCATGGACTCCTGGTATGATGTGACGAGAAGGGCACTACCTAAAATCCACAGCCTCCGTGTAATCATCAAAAAATATCAGATAGACGCTAGCCTAAGAGCCATTCTACAATAACTGACCAGTAGTCTTCAAAAGTGTCAAGTTCATTAAAGACAAGGAAATACTGACAGATTGTCACAGATTTAGAGAAGACGCAGATAAGGCGTCATGATGAGTAAATGTATAATGTGATGGATTGGATCCTGAAGCAAGAAAAGGGTATTAGTGAAAAACTAGTGAAATCACAATAGAGTCTGTAGTTTCGGTAGTATTGTACCAGTGTTAATTTGGTAGCTATGTTAATGTGCCCTGGTTATGTAAGGGGGAAGCTAGATGGTAGGGTATATGGAAGTTCTCTGTACTATCTTTGCAACATTTGTATAAATCTAAAATTGTTTCAAATATAAAGTTTTCAAAAAAGGGAAGGCAGGAAAAGGGGCGATATGTAGGCCTATTAAAGCCTTGCCCTCCACTTCTTGAATTGAATTGTGAGGAAATAACTTTCCTCACAATTTTTTTTTCTGATTTTCCTATGTTTTTCTATTATATTCTGATTATAAAAACAGAAAAAACTGAAGATCATTTAAAAAACCTCCGCTTAACTTACAGAGACAGCCACTGCTCACATTTTGTTGTATATCCTTTTAATATTTTTCGTATCACGTGTATATGATTTTTAAAAATAAAATGGAATCATGTTATTAAAGAAAAGAAAGAAAGAAAGAAAAAGGAGCTTTAAATCCAGACAGAACTAGGTTTGTGTTGTGGCTTCACCTTTTCCTAGCCCTGTCGTTCTGTACCTTTGTTTGTTTGTTTTTGTTTAGATTTTTAAAATTTATTTATTTGAGAGAATGAGACAGAGAGAGAGAGCATGAGAGGGGGGAGGATCAGAGGGAGAAGCAGACTCCCTGCTGAGCAGGGAGTCCGATGCGGGACTCGATCCCGGGACTCTAGGATCATGACCTGAGCCGAAGGCAGTCGCTTAACCAACTGAGCCACCCAGGCGCCCCCAGTTAGCCTTTTTGAACTCGTCTTTACTCATTCATGCAACAGTTTGTTCTTCAAATATTTGTTCAGCACTTACGTACTGTTCTAGGCTCAGAGGTTACAGTACTGAACAAAGCCAAACCCTTCCCTCCTGTAGCTTGTACTTGTTTACGTTTGAGTACATCAGATAGTTGTTTAGAGTTTTGCTATAACAGGGAACAGAGAAATGGAACCGTAGCTGGAAGAAGACATTTATTAGCATTATTACTGACCATAGAGACATTTTGGTAGGATGGCTTCATCTTAATAAAAGGACTTTATGTATCTGTAGGAGAGATTCTAGCCCATTAGTTAGAAATTGGGATTTGGATTCAGAGTTTTGCTGTAACAGGGAACAGAGAAACGGAACTATAGCTGGAAGAAGACATTTATTAGCATTATTATTGACCATAGAGACATTTTGGTAGGATGGCTTCATTTTAATATGAGGACTTTATATATCTGTAGGAGAGATTCTAGCCCATTAGTTAAGAATTGGGATTTGGAGTCAGATAGCCCAGATTTAACTTTACTTTGTCCAACTGTTGTATAATTTTGTTACCTGAAGGAAAAGTTACTCAGATTCTCTGAATTTTGGTTTCATCATCTGTAATTAATAGTGAAAATGATGCCTCCTAAGGATTAAATAAGATTGTACTTTTAAAGAGCATTATAGTCAACTGTATTATGCTTTTTAGTATCTCTCTTTGGGTCTTCGAAGGAAATAATAGTTTGGCTTACCATCATTCAGTGAGATGAACAGTCTCCGTATTAATACTGTTGTAGATTTCTGTTTAGTCCACTAGTAATTTGTATGTAGAACTGCATTATTTTTCTTTCCTCTTATCAGTTCATGAGAAAAGATAGTAAGTTAGCTTAAAATCGACAAGGAGCAGTTTGCAGAGGGCGTGGTGCTGGGTAGCGTGGATGGGTGGAGGAGAGGGGATTTAACTTCATCCACCACCAGGCGGTAGGTCTATATTCACATGGAAGTACCCCCATTCCTACTGGCCTGTTTTGTTTTCCCCTGGACTGACTTGGTGAATGTTAAATGCTGTCTTGAAACGTTTCATATTGGTTGTGGGATGAGCTGGTACATTACATAGACAGGTTACTTCCTGTCTTCATTCTTCAGTGAGGCTCTGTTTTTTATTGGTTGTTTAGACTAGATTGAATACATTTTTAGAGCTGCCAAAAACAAATGTAATAGGTGGTATCCTGAGGCTACAACTAGGCTCACTGGGCTCTGATCAAACACTACCTTTGGCAGGCTCTTTGATTCTTGCCAAATTCTCTGGCTTGGCTTGTTTACTTAAGTTCTTAGAAGTTCTAAATGATAAAAACTTTGGGTGAATTCATTTCAGCATAACTCTTTGACTAAACCTTTATATATGGAATGGTTTAAATATTATTTGTGCCCTCAACACCAGTCTTAAAAACAAAAAAGGTAGGGTGCCTGGGTGGCTCAGTCAGTTAAGTGTCTGCCTTCAGCTCAGGTCATGATCCCAGGGTCCTGGGATCGAGTCCCACGTTGGGTTCCCTGCTCCGCAGGGAGTCTACGTCTCCCTCTGCCCCTCCTCCCATTCATTCTCCCAATCTCTCTCTTTCTCTCTCTCTCTCAAATAAATAAAATAAAATAAAAACAAAAAAGGTAGATATTTTTATATTATTTATTCCTAAATCTAATTTTTATAGTCAATCATCCTAATCCAGTGAAGTTAAATGAATTTCTGGCCTTGGCCTTTCTACTACCTTAATAAAATTAATTAATAGCACAATAGCCTAAATAAAAGTAGTAGCAAAGACTGTATAATTAATTTAGAGAAGGCGCAAATTCCATAACCTGTGAAGCATGGTAAGTAACTGAGCTGTGTTATAGCTTCCATTGGCCTCTGTCTTCTCTTTGGGGCAAGTAGCTTCTCTGACCACGGTGGTTTAAACCAAGGGAAAATGTTCAGGTTTCCTGAATTTTGTTTTTGGGGAAGATTAAGGAAATGATCAAAAGTGACTTTTCACTAACATATGAAGGAGTTGGGGGGGCTGTCAGCTTTCTTTTTCATGGTGGTGGATATGTTTGGTATACTGTTTTACTTCTTTCCCGGTCTGTTTCAGAGTCTGATAAAGAGGAGAAACCACCACGTACTGTCATACCTAAGGAAGTGACACCAGCCCTGTGCTCACTGATGAGCAGCTATGGCGACCTTTCAGGGTCAGAGAGTGAGCCAGAAGGTGAGTCAGAGCCTCAGAGCCTCAGTCGTTACAAGGGGGTTTGTTTTGTTTTGTTGCTTTTTGAATTTGATGTATACTGTGCCTCAGGAGCATCCTTTCATGTGTGTCTTTCTGAGGACAAGATGTGTCAAGCACATTCTTTAATCTTCACATTTTTCATTTGATGTTAGCATGGGATAAAGGGAAACTTGAAAAATGAGGAAATGTGTTGCTCAGTTGTGGGAGAAAAAGGCAAAATACTATAAATAATACAATGACAGAATAGAAAGGGGAAGAGATAATATTCCGTTAATGGAATCAAAGAAAATTCTAAAAGATACAGAAAAGAAAGTTAATGTCTTTTTTCTACTCTCAAGAGCCCTTGTCTTAACATGTTTATAGCACCTTTGGTAGGTAAAGAGAGGTCCTTTGTGACAAAGTGGATGACAGAATTCCTTACATGTATATAGAGCATTGTTTTTTTTTATGGAGCACATTTACGTAAATTACCTCATTTGGAGAACACAGTAACCCTCTACACAGTAACCCTCTACTTGTGTCGAATCAGCCTGTGTGTTTTAAAGACTGGATGAAATGGAATCCTTTCAAGGTTCTTTCTGAGTAGCCAATGATGTACAGTTCAGGATATCTGTCTAACCTTTAAAGATGACAACAAACCAGCTTAATCTAGCATCTTTTTTTAGGGTCACCTAAAAGTTGTGAGTATGTTATTGATCTGTAGTAGCGTGGCAATTCTAAACCCAGCATTCATATAGATAATCAGCATATGTTTAGTGAATAAGTCTTTGCTCTTCTGTTATGGAAACCTGGCTCTGCATGGTCAATTTATTTGGGCTTTACCAGCCAGGAGAGAATTCATGTGTCTATGTCTCTGGACAAGATGTGTAATCACAATAAGAGCTGTACTGAAGGTAAGAATACAGGGTTACAAGTGAGTGTGTAGAAAGAAGGGAAGATTTGAGTGTAATTGGATGAAGATGGCGGCACTTTTAATGTTGATTAAGCTAGAGATAATTACTGTTTGTATAGTTGGAAGATGTTGAAGGAGAAGGAGTTGGGATTTAATATGAAGGATAATGTTTAGATGTATCCGTAACATAGAGGTTTTTTTCTTCTTTTTTAATGGACCATGGTTTACTATGGTAGCTGGTTAAAAGCTACTGGAATTTTGAAATATAAACTACTTTGGTTTTATCAGCTATTTCTTAACAGATGGTTGCCTCTTCTTGTTTTTATTTTGATTTTAAGAAAAACAGTATTTATTTCTTTACTCTTTTTTCCAGTACACTGATATGAAGATGGAGTTATTTAAACACGTATTACATTTCCTGCTTATCGCTTGTATTTATGACAGGTGATAGCAATGAAAGCTATTACCAGATTACTACTGAATCTTATAAGAACAAGCTACACTAATGCTCTCTTCTCTCTCTTAAGTTAAAACATTTAATACTTTCATTCTCATGTCTTTATTTGCGTGCACACAAGCAGGGGGGTGGCAGGCAGGCAGAGAAGCAGGCTCCCTGCTGAGCAAGGAGCACATGAGGGACTTGATCCCAGGACACTGGGATCATGACCTGAGCTGAAGGCAGACACTTAACCAGCTGAGCCACCCAGGCGTCCCTCAGGTCTTCATTTTGAGGCGGCCACCATTTTTAAATTAGAAGGAAGAAAGGAAACTGAGAGGCATCTTTGAGGTCCCACTACTTCATTTGTAGAAACTTAAGCTTAAAGAAGACAAGTTTACAAAGCTAGTATGTGGGAGAGCTGATGTAAAGCCTAGGTTTAGGGACTTAAAAATCTAAAAAAAGCCAACTGTATTGCCTTTCATTATAGTCGTTCTCTGTGTTATATTTGCTGTCTTCCTGCACAGAAATGCATAGCCTTTTCTTGTAGATAAGAGAAGATAGTATCTATTAAAAGATAAATTTTATCGTATATGAAGTTTTTACTAATTGTTTAAAATGCCCTGCCTGAAGGAAAAAGCCCTTGCTTTACATTCCTAAGGCTTAAGAATTATTGTGTGCAGTTTGAATTCAGCTTTATTAAGCCATCCAGGTCTCTAGCAAGTTTCCAACTTCCATTGTAAGTTCTGGGTATAGGATAGGCTATTGACACATAGGGACTTTGGAAGAAATAAACCAAAGAAATAAAGTGGGCTTTCTCTGAACCATGAATAGCATCTAGGAGACTGCTTATTTAAGTGGATTCTAAATGGAGAGGAGCAGTTTGATTCCTCACAGATTTTAACAGTTGTATCGTCATAGTTATGATCTGTCTCAACTTAGGAAGTAATACAAAGGTGTATAGAGGATCTTAAACATGACTAGTGCTTTTCCAGAAAGAGTTTTAAACAAGGAGGGGGTCCCTCAAGAAAGACTGAAGCAAAACAAGAGGCTATGCTTGGCTCTGCGGACATCAGAATCATTAAGGTATACACAGGAAAGAAAATTTCAATGAGTAATATTTCCAAGTATTAGTTTGATATCTGTTCCGGATTTTGCATGTTAGTTTTTTGTTTTTGTTTTGCCATGTTAGAAGTTAAGCATAGTTTTGTAGCTCTCCAAAATTGTTTTTTTCAAACTGGTTTGGGCTATGACTGGGGGTCCTCCAAATTGAAAACTCATTTTAAAAGGCCACAAACCAAAAAGTGTGATTTTTAGGTTTGAAAAAATTCAATGGTTTGATAAATATTGCATTAAAATATGATACTAAGCTGGGAAATGTTGTGAGCCTCAAGAAAAATATAAAAAGTCCCAGTTCCTCATTCCTTAGCAGAAAATTGACCATGTAAGCTCTGATTCATTTGACTTTCGTATTTCTGGATTGGAAGATCAGTACTTTTTTTTTTTTTTTTTAAGATTTTATTTATCTGAGAGAGAGAGAGAAAAACCATGAGCAGGGGGAGGGGCAGAGGGTGAAGCAGACTCCCCACTGAGCAGGGAGCCCATTGCAGGGCTCTATCCCGGGACTCCAGGATTGCGACCTGAGCCGAAGGCAGACGCTTAACCAACTGAGCCACCCAGGTGCACAGAAGACTAATACTTGAAGGGGAAGGAAATAATAGAAAGTAGTACCCTGGTTTTTCTTTTTGCCTTTTGTTATTATTCCCATAGTTTTGAACTCTACCAACCACTTTGAATTCTTTGCTCCATTCTTACATGGTTACATTTCTCTAATTTTCTTTTTTCCATCACTTTGAAGGCACATCAAAACCACTGTCATCACAGCAAATTTTTTTTTTTTGTTTTTGAGATAGAGAGCATGCATGCTCATGTGCACTCGAGTGGGGTGGAGGGGGAGAGAGGATCTCAAGCAGGCTCCATGCTCAGCACAGAGCCCATCCTGGGGACTCAGTCTCACAACCCCAAGATCATGACCTGAGCTGAAATCAAGAGTTGGATGCTTAACCAACTGAGCCACCCAGGTGCCCCCATCATAGCAAATTCTTATATAGTGCTTATTCTGTGTCAGGCCCTGTTTTATGTGCTTTACTCATCTAATTATTGCAATAACCTCATGAAGCAGGTGCCATTATTTATAAGAATATTTAGGCAGAGATAAGTAGCTTGGAAGATCACAAGTAGTATGTGATGGAACTAGAACTTGAACTTAACAGTTTGGGACCAGGGTTTGTGCTTCTAACACTTACTCTGTACTTCCCTTCAAACATAATTAACACATTTGGTCCTATGTAACACTTGGGTGTAAAGGTTTTGAGGGATATGATTAGACTCCTACAGTCTTGTCCAGGCAATTGAACCCAGTCTCCAAACTTCTGGAATAGAACTCTTTATATCACATCAGCTTGTCAAAAATATAGAGTAACCATTTTAGGGTTGATAGGAGGGGATCCTTAAAACTTGTGCGTTTTCAATTAATCATACAGTTTTTCTTCTTTATTCTGTTAATATGGTGAAGTACATTGATTTTCAGGTATCAAACCAATCTTGTATTCTTGGAATAAAATCTACTTAGTCATGGTGTATTACCTTTTTAATACATTGCTGGATTTGATTTGCTAATAATTTATTAAAGATTTTTACCTCCATGTTCATGAAGGATTATTGATCTGTGTTTTCTTTTCTTGTAATGGCTTTGTCTGGATTGGGTATGAGTTGGGATCTGTTTCCTCTTCCTCTTTTTTAAGGGCTTGTGTAGGATTGGTACCATTTTTCTTGTTTGTAGAATTCAATAGCGGAGTCATCTGTACCTGGCATTTGGGGGGGGGGGTAGATTTTAAATTATGAATTAAATTTCCTTAATAGGTATAGGATTATTCAGATTTTCTGTTTTTTCTTGTTCAGCTTTGGTAATTTGTTTTTCAAAAAAATTTGTTTCATCTAAGTTGTTAAATTTATTGGCATAAGGTTGCTCACAATATTTTCTTGTGATATTGTAGGATCTATAGTGATGTCCTCTCTTTGATTCCTCATATTATTAAATGGTATTTTTTTCTTTTTTTCTTGATCAATCTTGCTAGCTGTTTATTAATTATGTTAATCTTTTCAGAGTATACCAACTTCTGGCTTTATTGATTTTTTTCTCTATTGGCTGTTTCTAATTCGTTGATTTTCACTCTGTTATTTCTTCCCTTCTCACTCTCTACCTCCTATAGTGGAAGTTCAGATAATTGATTTTAGGCTTATCTTCTTTTTTTTTTTAATTTTAAATTTTAGATTTTTTTCTCTTTTTTCTTAATTTCTAATAAAAGCAATCAAAGCTATAAATTTGCCTCCATGCATTGCTTTAGCTGCATCCTACAAATTTATGTTATGTTTTCATTTTTATTGTTTTAAAAATATTTTCTAATGTCTCTTGTGATTTGTTCTTTAACACATGGGTTATTTAGATGCATATTGTATAGTTTCCAGAGATTTGGAGGTTTTCTACATAGTTTTCTGTTAATGATTTTGCTTTAATCTGTTATGGTCAGAGAGCATATTTTTTACACTTTCAGGGTCTTTTTGTTTTTTGTTTTTCCAGTTTATTGAGACTTGTTTTATAGCCTAACACAAGTGAGTGTTTATGTGAACTTGACAAAAATGTGTATTGGGTTGAGTGTCAGTTGGAGTTGTTAGTGGTACTCAGGTCTTCTATATCCCTCCTCATTTTCTTTCCTTTTTTTAAGATTTTATTCATTTATTTGACCGAGAGAGACACAGTGAGAGAGGGAACACAAGCAGGGGGAGTGGGAGAGGGAGAAGCAGGCTTCCCGCTAAGCAGGGAACCTGATGCGGTTCTCAATCCCAGGACCCTGGGACCATGACCTGAGCCAAAGACAGATGCTTAATGACTCAGCCACCCAGGCGCCCCTCCCTGCTCATTTTCTATTTAATTGTTCTTCAGTTACTGAGAGCAGAGTGTTAAAAGTCTCCAACCTTAATAATGGATTTGTCTATTTCTTGTTTCAGCTCTGGGAGCTTTTGCTACATGTATAGTGAAACTTTGTTATTAGGTGTTACTGTTTTGCTTTCTTGATGAATTGATTTCTTTATTGTTATGAACTGTCCTTCTTTGTCCCTGGTGATAGTCCCTGTTCTGAAGTCTCCTTTGTCTGATATTGATATAGCCAATCCAGCTTTTTTATGATTGGTGTGTGCATGGTATTTTCTTTCCTCCTTTTACTTTTAACCTGTGACTGGTCACAGGCAGTCCTTGCTTTGTACTTCCTTGGTAACTGAGATTTAATCTCAGTTCTGTTTGTGAAAGCAAGAACTGCCTACAATTTAAAGTTGGTTTCTTGTAGACATTATGTAGTTGGTATGTAGTTGGTCTTGTTGTTCCCCACCACCCCACCCCAGTCTGACCACTCACCCTTTTAAGTGGGATGTTTAAACTATTTATATATATTGTAATTATTGATAAGGATTGTTTCTTTTTGTCTCACCTTTTTGTTCTGTTTTCCTTCTTTTCCTGCCTTTGGATTTATGCTGCCTTATTATTAGGGCAGTGCAAATATGGAGATTCATTGAATCTCTTTGTTTTACTTTTTAGGAGTTGGTCTATCTAGAGTTTATAGTATGCAACTTCAGTTTTTCACAGTATACTTTCAGTGATATTATACCACTTTGTATAGGATTTAAGAATTTTATAGCAATATACTTACACTCTCCTCTTCCCTTCCTTTGTGCTATTGTTCCCAGGTTTTCTTACAGATGTTATGAATCCCACATACATTGTTACTATTTTTGCTTAGACTAGTCAGTTATCTTTAAATCAGAAAAAGTGTCTTTTGTATTTATCCACATATTGACTATTTCTGACACTCTTCATTCCTTTGTGAAGTTTCCGTCTGGTATTATTTCCTTCATAGAGATCAGTTTCTGTAACTCTTTGTGGTAATCTCTTCAGTTCTTGGCAGTTATATTTCCGATTTGAAAAATATCATACTACGTTGAAAATGCCTGGTTTTTATTAATAAGTAGCCAGTATTATGGCTGCTTGGGGGAGTATTATGGCTTTTTTGGTTATTTTTAGAAGTTTACCTGTTTTTTGTTGTTAACTTTGTATTTGTGTCTCATTACATTTAGAAACTCCCATTAAGACTGAAGCAGACATTCTGGTGGAGGATGAGGTTCTTCATAGCAATACTCCTAAGAGACCAAGTCCCAGTGTTAAAGTGACTGCTAGAAAGTATGAGAGCAAAAAGAAAAGTTTTAAAAGGACAAACCCTAAGAGAAAAAAGGATTATCACAACTATCAAACGTTATTTGAACCAAGGACACACCATCCATATCTCCTGGAAATGGTAAATGATCTTTCTTACATTCTAATCTTTGTGTTCTTCTCAGATGATGAAGATAGAGCCACTGGGTTTCTGCATGGGTTTATACATGCATGTTTTTAAAGTTTACCAAAGACATTTGCTCCTTGAAGACTCATTTGTGTATCTTAATTTTGAAGCTGCATTTGGAATACAGCTGATGTTCAGTAAATGTGGAACAGTTACACTTTTCAAAACTGCTGAAAATAAAAGAATCTATAGATTTAACTGATTGGTAAGGAAATATGTATTGAGGTGTACTGACGTTTTTAAAGTTTCCATTGAAGTCACAACTAAATACAAAGGCAGACTGAAGGGAGAAAGAGGTTTTTATGTGTTTATTTTGTGCATTATTGGCTTTATTCTTAGCATGATGTGCTGAAAACTCTGTTTCTTCAAATTTTAAAAGAGGAAGCAGCACATCTTTTGATTCTAGGTAATGGACATGAGACCGTTCAAAGATCCAGTTCTTTCATGCTAAAAGTAATAGAATATTCCAAAATTTTTACTAGAGTTGTAGAACTATTGACAATGTGTGTGAAAGTTGTTTTTGCCCTGTCAGCTAAGTGTTTATGCTATAGCTAAAGTGTTCTGTGGCTGCACTCTTTGAGGTCTTACATGCAGACACAGTTGCTTCTTGTTTAAATTGATCTGAAATGGACTATTTTGTAAATTTCAGTGCTTATATAAAGTAAATTGCATTTTTAAAATACTTGTAAGTGGTAAATTAAATTATCTCTTCACTGAACGTTCATTCCTTTGTAGTGTTTCTAAACTACACTAATGACATCAGAAAATAAATTGAGTGATCTTATCCTTTTTGGCAAATCACATATGATTCCTTGGTTGTGTATTTCTTCTAAATACCAGGGATTTTTAGATTTCCTTCAGTTACAATAAGCACAAAAATGAGAAGTTGTGAAAGTCCAGGAATGTTGAGATTTTTTTACTGCTGGTTTCATCATTATTATATTTACTATATCTGCTTATCAGTTTCTGTACTGTTTGTAGGTTTGGGTTTAGGAGGGTCCTCTTTGACATGATTTGTAGATTAAAGAATTGCAGACTTTTAAACCTGTATTTCCTGTCCTTTGTTAGATACTCCTAGAGAGGACCCCAAATGTGAACATTTGTGCTGTTTAAAAAGCTAGATAGTCTTGGTATAAGTTAAAAGGAAATGTTCTTACATTATTTTTTTAACAAAATAATTTAAATATAGTATCTATTTAAATAGGTATTATATTACAAATTTATTATAAATTATAAGTATATAAATATATATATATTTTTATTGTTCTGTGTTCTTTGTATGGGGAAGACACATATAATATTTTAGATTGTGTTTCTTGGATATATTTTATTTACCAGCTAATCATTTTATTTATTATTTTTTAGCTTTTAGCTCCAGACATTCGACATGAAAGAAATGTGATTTTGCAGTGTGTTCGGTACATCATCAAAAAGGACTTTTTTGGACTTAATACTAATTCTCCAAAAACTAAAGATGTATAAGTATTTGATGTTTCAGTACTCATGTGAAATAGTCCCATCCTAACGTTAGTGGAGGAAAACCTTTTTAAAAAACAAAAAACTGGATTAGTAATTAAATTGTAGACCTCATGGGATATTATGTTGGATTTTTAATTCTTTCCTTTGAATCTATGCAAATAAATACATAACTGATTTTTTAAGACTGTGTCTGTATTGTTGGGGTTGTGCATAGTATTTGCTGGCAGAATTATATTTTTTATTTATATTTAATTGTATGTATTGCTGTCAGGTAAGGAAATCTGCTCTGGGGACAGTTAAGAATTGAAGATTCTGGTTTAGTAGTAAAGAAAAAAGTTTTAAAAAAATGTTACATTCAGCTGAGCAAAAGTGTAGGTTAGGGAGAGAAGTACAGTCATTTTGTTTTTAATGCAGGAGAGCAAGAATCATTCTTTAACTGTAGCAAGGGGGATTATTATTATTATTTTTTAATTTAAAGATTTTTATTCATTTATTTAACAGAGAGAGAGAGAGCACAAGTAAGCAGAGCGGCAGCCGGAGGGAGAGGGAGAAGCAGGCTCTCCCCTGAGCAGGGAGCCCGATGCGGGGCTCGATCCCAGGACCCTGGGATCATGACCTGAGCCGAAGGCAGCTGCTTAACTGACTGAGCCACCCAGGTGCCCTGGGATTATTTTAAAAATAAACCATATCAAATTAATATACTCAGAAGGTCTTGAAATTTAAAATTTAAATTTTAAAACTTCCCTGTTTATTTCAAAGGACATTTTGAAATTCACCTATTGGCACTAAATAAGTATTTCAAATATTGAATGTTTGGAATATTAATATAGATAGGCCTTTGTGTATGTTTAGATTCACTGAAAGTGCTTCTTTTTGGTATGGTTCAGAATTGGACCTTTTTAATTTCTCTGTTGAAAACTATATAAAGCATGTTACTTGGACTTGATGAAGTCCATCTAATTTATAGCCAAAACAGTAGTTTGTGAAATAATATAAAACCTTAAAACGAGTTTTAAGATTTAATTAAAATTCATCCTATGAGCATATTAATTGAACCCTTTTTAAATGTTTTAAATAAATAGATCTTTTTGAGTCCTTTAATACCAGAGATTTTGATCTTATGTTCTAGTCACTTGTGCTAGCCAGAGCTGGAGCCCTCCCCTTTTGATGGGGTTTTTAAAAATTAGTCTCTTGTAGTTGAAAAATTGACTTTATCTGACATTGTGATTATTGAAGTCCATGAATCTTGCCTGCAAGAAAAAGGCAAGAAAGCTGATGGCGGCCCTGAGGAAAGACCTCTTGCTCCTATATGTTTGTAAGATCCTATCCAGAATCCTAGAGCACCTGGCATGTAACACTATGATATTACAGACCTGAGATCAAAATTCATATTTAGGTCAGTGTTTCCCAACTTTGTAACCGCCATCCAGACCTTCTTACTCTGTTTCATTCTCCTCCTCCAGTGAATCCCATGTTTTAGAAAATTATCTGTCCAGCACATTACTTAATTCAGTTTATATAACACTGTTGAGTGCTTACTTATGTGCCGCCATTGTAAGCATGGATTGAAAATATAAAAATGAATGAGGCCTTGCCTGACTTTAAGGAACTCAGTTTAATTTTTATATTATTCATAGCTGTGACTCTTACACCAATTCATCTCATCAGGATGAAGTAACCAGTGTTACAAAACTGGGTTGATACTCTAAAATATGATTTAGTCTGTAGTTTTATCGTAGGTTGGCATGCAAATTCCATAGACTTTAAATACATAAAGGAATTCAGACTCCTAGGCTGCTTTCACAGACCCCTGTAACTCCAGGAATGTTCACAATCACTGCTTTAAAGTGCATTGTGCAAAAAGTTTTATTTTCAGTTTCTCTTGCTTTCTAATAAATATATTTAAGACTGAAAATGCTCTTCTGAGTACTGCCTTGGCTATGTCTGGCAGTCTTGAGCTCTGGTGACTGTTTTTTAATTTATTTCATATTTTTAAATATGTTTATATGTATTTTATATTTTAGAATTATATAATATTATGATAATATATAATTCTACCTTATATAAATTATATTTTATATTTTATTTATATTTATATATAAATATATATTTATATATTTTTTATATTTTAATATTTTTATTTATTTTTTTATTTCTAAGTGGATAATTTCAGATTCAGTTGCCTTTATATTTAACCCAGGAATTTTCCAAGTGTGTTTAAAATTTTTAAGCACCTAGAATACAGCCCATGCGGTTTCTACTTTATGGAATACATGGTCAATATTTGTAAATACTCTGTGAGTGTTTTTGGGGGGAGGGGTGCCTATTCTTGGATACAAAGTTTTTTAGATTTAGCTTGTTAATTGTTCATACAGTCTACATTCCTGTCTTACTGTTCATATAATGAATTGATTTCTGAATGTGAAAGAAAGCATTATATGATGACTCATGATGAGTTGTGCCTTTTATAACTGCGAAATACTCTTATTTGTCCTCAGTACTCTCTGCATTGACCTATTTCCCCCAGTTAATGTAGTCAAAACAGCTTTTTGGGAGTTCAGTGTAATAGTCTCTGGGGAATTTAATCCATTTATATTAATTGAAATTGTTGAAATGTTTGGACCGTCCCTACTATCTTATTTTGTATCTTACTTCAGCATTTCAGCAGCATGATTGAGTATTGTTTTTTCTCTTAGTTTTTCTTTCTAGTGCTTTGGAAAGAATTAAACCTATTGCTCTTCCTTTAGTGGTTTTTCTTTTCTCTGAGTTTGCAGATACAGTGGCTGTATCTTCCACTCTTCTCCGTTAGCATTCTTGCACTTACCCACCCGGACCTCTCCTTCTGGTGTAATCATGTGAGATTTGTTTCAGATTAATCTCTGTTATCTTGGTGTATATGTTTGTGTGTTTTAACAGTATGTGTAGTTATTTAGACAACTATAAGTTTAACTGTTTCCTTCTCACTGCTTTTTCTTTCAAGGTTAGTTTTTTGGTTTACTGCAGCATATCATCAATTAATCATCAAGTTGAATCCTCCACTTGAATTTTTTTTTAATTAAGTTTAGGGTGTTAGGTTCAAAATCCTTTCCCTTCAGAATTTTGAAACCCTAACATGATGGTTTGCTAGCATTCAGTATTGCTGATCTAAAAACCAGACACCAATCTGATTCTCTCACCTTCTCTTTTTATTTATTGATAAAACCCTGTTTTTTCAGGTTTATTGAAAAACTTCTGGGTTTTCTTTTTATGCTTTGAGTCCTAAAAGTTTTACCATTGTGTGTGTAGGTATGTGGGAATTTGTTATACCCCATGGTCCTTTCACTCTGAAGAATTGTACCATTCTTGGATGAAGGACAGTTTCTAAAATGATTTCTTTAATGACTTTCCATTTTATCGGTTTCATTTTTCTGGAACTCTTACTGAGTGAGTGTAGGACCTCCTGCCTTGATCCTCTGTCACTGGACATTTATATTTTTTCTTGGTCTTTTTGCTCTATTCTGGAAGACTTCTTCAGATGTTATTGTCCAGATCACTGATTCCCTCTTCAGGCATGTCCATTACATTAGTATTTTAGCTTTTCTATTTCATTTTAAGTTTAGTAATTTTTTTTAAATATTCAAGATTGCTTTCTTGGTCTCGTTGCTTTATTCATAGATGTGGTATACCCTTACATTTCTGGGGATATCAATTGGAATTTTCACGTTATTTTCTATTCCTTCAATTACTCGTGTTCTGTATTGCCAACTGTTTTAATTTGTTCAATTTACTAATTATCTTTACCACTATTTGTTGTCTTTAAAGGATCATTCTTCTCCATGAAAGAGATTCACTTCATTAATGTATTGGTATTGTAGATGTGGATTTTCCCCACATTGGTATAAGCCTTCTTTTCTCTAAAAGACTTTTACCTTGACTGAGAAAAGGGGGCTTGTTCACTCAGTCTTTTTAGAATACATGGATGGGGAGTGGGCAGGAGATCCAGGCTCTTGTCCCATCCTCACCCCCATCACTGGAGAGTCACCGTGTCTCTCTTTGCCAAAATACAGAGACGGCTTGATTCTGAGGATAGAGCTCTTCTCTCCAGGGCAGAACTCTCCCACTCCCACCAACCACTTGGTTTTGGAGGTGGGCAAGGTTAGGACTTGACAGTTGCAGCTGGAGGCCCCCACCTTTCTGTCACTTGTTGATTCAGGGAATCCTTGGGTTTGCTTTTTTTACCCTTTTGATTGTTGTCTCCTGGGCTGGTTGGGGCTGAGGCTCTCCACTCTTGTTTTTTGTCAGTCTGATCAGCTTTGCAGTGGTTCCCCAACTTCAGTGGACATCAGAATCACCTGAAGGGCTTGTTAAATCCAGATTGCAGGGCCCTACCCCTAAAGATTATAAATAAGGAGGTTGGGCTGTGGCCTGTGAATTTCCATTTCTAACAAGTTTACAGGTGATGCTGATGAGGTTTGTCTGGAGGACCACATTTTAAGAACCACTGTGAGGAACTTAAGAGTTTCTCAAAACCACTGGCAGCCCAATATTACCCTTTATTTAGTACTCCCTCCCTGTTGTAAATCTCCAGTTCTTTTAAAAAAAATACCATTTCAAGGAATTTGGAGCATAAGGAGAGGGGTAGTCCACTGTTTTAATCTAGACTTTTAATTTCTTCATTTGTCATATTCCTCAGTTTTAGAGTAAGCCTCTAAAAAAATTTCTCCTTTTCATGGCTTTTTCCTTTTTTAAAGATTTTATTTATTTGTGAGAGAGAGAGAGAAAGGGAGAGCAGGAGCAGGGGGAGAGGGAGAAGCAGACTCCCTGCTGAGCAGAGAGCCCAACGTGGGTCTCAGACGCTTAACTGACTGAGCTACCCAAGCACCCCATTTCCTTTTTATGGCTTTTTAAAAAGCATTTCATTTTGGAAAATGTCAAATCTATGTAAAAGTATAGAGAGTAATGCAGTGACACCCGTCTTCCCAACTGTCATGCGGCTTCGATACTTTATCATCTGATAGTGGCCAGTCTTATTTTCATCCACACCTCACCTATCCCTCCCCACCCCACCTGAGATTATTTTGAAGCAAATGCCCAGGCATCCTCTATTTTTTTTTTTCAAGATTTTATTTATTTATTTGACAGAGAGAGAGACAGCAAGAGAGGGAACACAAGCAGGGGGATTGGGAGAGGGAGAAGCAGGCTTCCCGTGGAGCAGGGAGCCCGATGTGGGTCTCGATCCCAGGACCCTGGGATCATGACCTGAGCCGAAAGCAGACGCTTAATGACTGAGCCACCCAGGCATCCCTCAGGCATCCTATTATTTTATTCCTATATATTTCATTATATATCTCTAGAAGGTAAGGACTTAAAAAAATCCCCACCATATCTTCAAAATTAATAATTCCTTAAGACCATCTACTGTCCAATCAGACAAAGGAAGTTTCTGTCACTTATTAAGATAACATAGTTGAGATCATTCTGTGTATTTCATTTTGTACCTTGTTTATATATCACAAGTGCCAGATTGGAAAAATATATTTTGGACAGATTTAAAATTTGCTCAATTTGCTTATTGTATTTACTACTATTGTCACCTTCCTCTTTTCCATGAAAAAGTAGACATTTAAATTCTGAAATGGACTACGTATCTTCATTTTAAATGCGAAAATGGCAGTGTCAAGCACAGTAGAGCTCACCACTGCTACGGTTTTGAGGGAGAGGAAGATAGGAAAGCCCTGCTGAAGGCATAGGCCAGGGCCGGGGCTTTTGCCACATATTTAATAAGCATTTGAAAGTTGCCCTACTGACTTTGCCCAGTAACGATTTGCCTGATACACAAGGCTGAAATGGACTGAATGGTCACTCTGGGAGAGGAGAAGCCACTTCGACTGGTGGAAGCAGGAGCTTCGGAGGGCAGACTTGTTCCAGAAGAGTCTCCTGTTAGCATAGCTGTGGACTTCTTGGGAGTGGCATAGGAAACGATGATTATTTCAAAACTGGGAGAAGAGAAAACCAGTAAATGTGAGTACATGGAGTAATAGAGAAGACAGATATTCAGAACATACCTGAGTTGAAATTTCCGTTCTTGATCACTGTTGCCTTAGACTGTGTCCCGCAGTGCAGTGCACCCTATGAAACCCTGTGGCTATGGTTTGCAACCCTTTCAGGGTCTTCTGTTGATCTTTTGTACCAGTTGACTGGAATGTGTCTTTGTGCACCCCCAGGACAACCTATAATGTCTTCACTTCGGAACTTTTCATAGGTTGAGTGAGGGTTTCCATATTGTGGTTTCCGGCTGTCTTTATCTGACTATTCAAGGGCAATACCACCATTTCCTGGGTCTAGTATTTGCAAACATATAGCATCTATATGTTTTTCTGGTTATTTTTCTGTTTTTATTTAATTTGTAAAGCTAAACTGTAGGCTTTATTTGTGTTTCTCCAGTCCTCCATCATGTCCTTTTTGATGATTGAGTTCAGGATACCACATTGCATGTCTCTCAGTTACCTTGTTATTCATTTTGTTGTTGTTTTTTTATGACGAGAGTAATACGCTCATTGTAAAAATTCAAATAATCCAGTAGTATATAAAATAAAAAAGTGAGGTTTGTTTTGCCTTATCCTCTTCTCATCAGATTACCCAGAGGTACCACTGTTAACAGTTTGGTGTGTATTTCCAGACTTTTAAGATACATATATTTACAAATATCTAAATATGCTCATATAAATTTTGTTTTTAAATAGAAAAATTATCATAGATAATTTTTAATTATGATTTATTTAGTTATGATTAATGATATCATAGATATAGATATTGCTTTGCAAATTTTTCACTTGACAGTATGTCATGAATATTTATGTATATATGTAAATGTATGCATGTATGCATATATATGCTTTCACTTTTTAAATCATTCCCCTATGGGGAAATTTGTTTCCAATTTTTCTCTATTGTTAATGAGACTACTGCTGAATTTACAGTGATACACACTCTGTGTGTGTGTGTGTGTGTGTGTGTGTGTATGTTTATGAATATTTCTGCAGGAGTCTTGGGCTCAAAGGTCAAATGGCCTTTAAAAGGCTATATCAAATTACATTCTTATTAAAAATATGTTTAGAAGGGGGCACCTGGGTGGCTCAGTTGGTTAAGCCACTGCCTTCAGCTCAGGTCACGATCCTGGAGTCCCAGGATCGAGCCCCGCATCATCGGGCTCCCTGCTCAGCAGGGAGTCTGCTTCTCCCTCTTCTCCCTCTGACCCTCCTCCCTCTCATGCTCTCTGTCTCTCATTCTCTCTCTCTCAAATAAATAAAAATAAAATAAAATAAAATAAAAAATAAAAATATGTTTAGAAAACATATCGAAACTTGAAATAAGGAAAATAGATTCCTGTATGCCCTTTCAGGGTCACACAAGAACAGTGGTTCTCAAAGTGTGTCCCAGGACCTTTCAGGGGACCTGTGAAATTCAAACTATTTTCATAATTCTAGGACATTATTTGCCTTTTTCACACTCATTCTTTTATGAATGGATAGTTTTTCAGAAGCTATATGATATGTGATGCTGTCATCACTATGACAGCTCATGAGAAGTGTCCATGGCTTTTCTTGTGTTGTCTAGAATTTTCTAAAGTGGTAGGTTGAGGATAAACATACATGAGTTTTTAGAGCTTAACTCAGGTTGTTCTCAGTACTCTTACTAGCTATCTTTGGTTTTGCCTGTTATAGTCTTTGTAACCTTGTAATTACTGAATTAATGTCATCAGTAAATTATTATTTTGAAATGCCAGTGATCTGGAAAACTTTAAAATGATGCCACTCAGCTCACTACTATTTTTTTGTGTTAGAAAATAGAGATTAAAAAAATGTTATTTATGTTAATATGTAAATGGTTTGTTGTTTTTAAGTGCATCAGTATGCTTAAATTTTGTTTTAATTTCTAACGCTATGTATATTAATAAATATAACCCACATAAACAAAAGTTCTTGGAGATCTCAGTAATTTTTAAGAGTGTGAAGGAGTCCTAAGACCAAAATGTTCAGAAAGTCACTGTACTAGAGCAAGTATCTAACAAATCCACCTAGTGGTTAACTAACCCTTTTTGTTTGACTGACTGATTAGGGCCCAGACTCTGTAAGGCTGGTGTTAACTTGTACAATACTGATAAGCTGCAAATGATTTTTTATTTGGTAGTGTGACCTGTTCATTTTCTCTAGGAGAAAGGAGGTCATAGTTGTTTAGCTTTGTAGGACATAATCATTTGACTTTGTAATCTTACTCCTCCATTCTCTTCCAGTATCATCTTTTATCATCCTTTGGGATCCTTTGGTAATAAGTTAAAGAAATCTTTTGACCTGTGTTTACTGTGTTTCCAACTTTTGAAAATTATTCTTTGACAAGTTCACAAGAGTTTCTTTTTATCCATGCTCTTACGAACGTATCACAGATCTTTTTACTGGTTTTGCTGATGCATGAAATGTGCCAGGGTGTTGTAAGACTTAAGGACTTAAAAGTTAAAAAAAATTTTTTTAAACATTTCCTCAGAGTTCAATGGGTCTGCTTTCTGTTCAGGGGCCTGAAGAGGATTCGAGACTCTAAGAGAAGGACTAGGTGATCCCACGTGGCGTGGACTGGGGAGGTGTGCGTTTCCTTCGAATACTCCTACCCCGGGAGGCGGTCCTGTCAGCAGCTGTCAGTCCAGAGCAGTAGTAGTAGGTCCTAAGTGTTGGACCTTTCACATGGAACACGCGTTATGTTTAGAAAACCTTGTTGAGGGACAAGAACGTCCCAAAACAGCAAATACAGTAATTTTGTTATTTTGGTTGGGTGAGAGAATGGCATCTTTTTTTGCATTTTCCTGACACTAGTTGATGTGGGAAACAAAGAAGAAAAATTATTAAATTTCCTTACTACCTACAGCCCACTGACAAGTCCTTGAAACAGGCAGAATGACCTTCCTGTAGGGACTCAACTCAATGTTAACACTTTGCTAAAAGGGCCAAAGGCGATCCTAACCCGACCCCCCCCACCCCCGCCAAGATCCTGTAAGTCTATTTTAATATATAAAAATTCCTTTAGAAATTTCCTTTATCTCTAAACCCCCCAAGATACGTGTTGGCAATCACCCCCCAAGCATGTGGCCCATCGATACACATCTGCAGGGTCTCATGACGAAGGTTTTATTAGACAGTAATAAGTGAACCTTTCCCCAACAATAGCTAGTCCCCTCAAGGTCCTGGAAACCTTGCTTCCAAATTCCTTAGAGACCTATGCTATCCCTAACCCCCTCCCAACTTGAAAGTATATAACGGGCCACTCCTCACGACCCCAGTGCAGCTCTTCCTGCCCACGGATCCTGTCCCCATGCTTTCATAAAATCACCTTTTTGCACCAAAGATGTCTCAAGAATTCTTTCTTGGCCTCAGCTGTGAACCGTAAATGTCTTTCCTACATCACTAGTGAGGCCAACCATTTTTCCTATGTTTTTTTTTTTTTGGCCATTGCATTCTGTGAATTGCGTGTTCTAAATCTTTATTTTCCTGTTGGTTGCTTGGTTTTTTCTTTCTGATTTGTATACACACTTTATGGATCTCAATCTTTTGTTAAATATTGCAGTCTCTTGCTAGTATTTTTATTTGGGGGGAAATTCATTCTATTACTTTGATGGCTTCGCGGCTTTGTGTCATCCTAAAATATATATATTTTTTTCTTCTAATACTTTTGTCATATTATATTTTGAATCTTTAATCTGTTTTGCATATAGCATGAGTTAGGCATCTGTTACTTTTTTAATTCCTTATTCTATAAAACTGTAGAAGAGGAACTTAAACTTTTTTGCTGTTCTAATCCCTTTATTTTTACAGGTAAAATGGTTTACCTTCTTGATACCACCTTCTAGTATTTGTGCTCTATAGAAGGGTTTCCGTTTTTCTTTTTTTTTTTTTGAAGATGATACCATATAATAGGAAGTAATCCATTATTATTATATAATTTCACAGTGGTTCCTTTTTAATACCGTAAGGGGCAGCTATTTAATCAAGGCCGTGTTTCCTCCCCATGCTCTTTTCCATGTCTTCAAAACTACTGACATTGTTGCCATGTCTTCCAGGAGTGGTAGCAGCAGCCACTCCCCAAATTTTGATTTTATACAAAGATAGCTGCCTCTAACCACTAAACTATCTGAAGATAACCAATAACTGGAGCCTTTTTTTATGTCACAGTGACCACCGGTTATTTTTGGCCCTTTCTCACTGGACTGTGGCCTTCTTACATCTTGAGGGAAGGAAGTCACATATTATTACCTTGTCTGAGAACACGTAAAATTACCTACAGTAGACCAGTCAGTATTATTTGCAGCTGAGCTGCATAAATCCCAGAATATGTAAGAATTCCAAAATGGGAAAATTCTTGAAAATGTTACTGCTTTAAAATGAATCTATGATGATATCTGTTCTTTCAGCTCTGAAAGTATTTTCTGGTTTTTGTTTTTCGACATAATATTGGCTCAAATTCCTCCCATATTTATTTGTGCATATATATTTAAAACAATGCTGAATCATTGTGATAGAACATCTACTTCCTTGCAGAAGCAGGAAAAAGAAAAAGTTCTGAATTAGATACATATTTGTATTCCAAGGCTGGGTGCTTCTTTGGGGACATTTTCAAGAGCAGGTTTTAGACCACAACTAAAATCACAAGGTTTGAATTTGGTAGGCACTTATAATTATAAGATCTCATACGGTGTTTGGTGGATGTGATGATAGGAAACTGTGAGATGGGAGACAGTCATCAAAAACCATCAAAATAAGAAGAGGTATCAAGTCAAAATAAAAAGGTATCAATCAAATTATGTACTGAGTCAGACTTACAGAGCCTGTGGTATTCATAGCCCTTAATTCCCTAGCAAGGAAAATGGCATTTGAAAATTTAATTTTTCACCATGTCAGTCACTATTATTTGGTATCAACAACCAGTGGCTCCCAAACCAGGCTGATCATCTGAATATAAGTTCCTACCCTGAGATTCTGGGTTTTGTTGATATTAGGATGTAGCTCAGGAATATTTTAACAAGTTCCCCAGGTGAGGTGATGAATGTGGTCTGACAGGTTTGGGAAGCCCTGGTGTCGACCACTGTGTGCAGGGCGTCTTGCTGGTTAAAATACAGATTGCTGGGTCCCCCTCCTCCCAAGTTTCTGACTCACAGGTCTCTGGTTGGGCCCGAGAATTCGCAATTGTACTAAGTTCCCAGGAGACGTTGCTGCTGCTTTTGCTGGTCCAGGGACCACACTTCTGAGTACTCCTGACATAGATCTTCCCTAAGACTTCCCAGTCCCAGACTGGTCACACTCAATAAAGACAACAAACTGGATTCTGTGGCAAGGTCTCGGGTTTCCTTGGCTCAAGTCTTTGCTTTTCTTTTTCATGTTCTACTTGGTGATTTTTCTTCCTTGGGAGTGAGCATTAATTGATGGACCTCTATCCCTAAGCATAGTTTCGAGTGGAAAGAAGATGATGTTTGCTGGTTAGGGTGGCTTGGCAGGGGAATGAAAATAGCTGAGGAGTTGTGCAGATCTGGGCAAAACTCCCTGTGCTTTGACCCTGGTTATATTGTGATCTTGGGCAGGTCCCCTAATCTGCTTTCCAGCCGTGGGAGCTCCAGCCCTGGTGCCTTGCCATGCCTCCCTCCTGCCAAGAGGCCTTTACTCTTCTCCATACCTGGAAAGCTCTTCCCTTTCCCCAATGTCTTGTTATTGCTTGCTTACACTTAGATCACTGCTCAGCAATCACGTCCTCAGAAAGCCTTTCCTGACCTCCCTAAGTAGGTCAGGTCCTTCTTTACACACTCAGCACCATGTACCTGCCCTTCCCAGCATCACCACAGTTGCATTTGTATATTTACTTGTGTCATAACTTGATTTGTCTCTCTCTACTAGACTGTAAGCCCTGGGACTTATGCTGTAAAAAGGTGGATCAGTTTGTGTTTCCTATTGTGGTCCAGCCACAAACACTGTGCCTGACACATAGTAGGTGAACGAATGGGGGCACATATACAAACAGCAGCACGGGCAGGGTGGGCATCCCAAAATTGGCTGCATTCCTGCCTATGGGTTTCTAGAAGACACTTTGTTATTCTTTTTTTTTTTTTTTTTAAGATTTATTTATTTATTTGACAGAGAGAAAGCACAAGCAGGGGGAGCAGGAGAGAGAGAAGCAGGCTTCCCGCGGAGCAGGGAGCCTGATATGGGGCTCGATCCCAGGACCCTGGGATCATGACCTGAGCAGAAGGCAGACGCTTAAGCAACTGAGCCACCCAGGCGCCCCGACACTATTGTGCACAGCTATACTCATTGGTATCTGTTATTTGAACTACAGTTTATTGAGTACTTACATATGTCAGGCACCAGCTAAAGGTAATTTTTAACTACTTGCAAACATGACTGCCCTTTCCATATAGTAGAATCTTAACAATGGGTAGCATCTGGAAAGTGTATTCATTTTATAGAGATGGGATGCTTTAGTTACTGGCCATCACAGAGTAGAGGGTAGAAATAACCAGCACAGGATTTTAATTTTTATTTATTTTTTAAAAGATTTATGTATTTGAGAGAGAGGGGCAAGGGGCGGGGAAGGGACAGAGGGAGAGAATATCCAAGTGGACTCCCGCTGAACGCGGAGCCTGAAGCAGGGCTTGATCCCAGGAGCCATGAGATCAGGACCTGAGCCAAACCCAAGAGTAGGATGCTTAACCGACTGAGCCACCCAAGTACCCCGGCACAGGATTTTTAAAAGCCTGTTTGACTAGAGGTTAGAAAATGGGAGAAGGAATCGCTTATTACCTGGGGGCAGTTGGGCAATTGCCTGAAGAGTCTCCAGCATTAACTTGAACCTAATATCTTTAGGTCAGGGAAGGGAGTAGTCACGGACAGCTAACTTGGACATCCTGTATTATTGCCTAGTACCATGGGCAATTACCTGGCCTATTTTGTGGGGTATGCTGGATGGAGGCAGGAAGAAACATGTTCATATATGATCCAGAGAGATAGGCCCACTGGCAGCTTTATTAGATTGCATACAATTTTATGAGCTTGTCATAGAGCGTGTGCAAATTCCCATGTCTGCCCGCACCCTGATAATGACTGATACCTTTTAAGAGATAGAACACCACAGATGTTTGATTATATTTCACCCATAATTTGTGGTCCACATGACTTCATTGTATATGAGCTGATTTATAAGCTGTAAAGTATAATGCAAACGAGAAGTGGTATTTATTATTTGTATGCTTTCTGGTCATTGGCTGAGTTCCAGGGAGGTTTCTGTATCCAAGAGAGGTTTTCAGAGGAGACAAAGAAAACAGAGAGCAAAGAACTTGCGTAATCAACAGAGCAGTTTTATAGTTTTAAGATTTGGCGTATATAAATGATGGCTCTCCTGAACATTCTTTTTGAAGTCAGAATTTGGACCCAGATAAATTGGACAGATATCTCAATAGAGGGCACTAGTCCATGTATTTTTGCTGTTTTAAAATGGCAGTGACTGACTTTGACTATGTCAGTATCTGAAAGTTTAATAAGACATTTTTTTCAAACTCCCTTTATTTTAATTGAATGGAATTCATTTAGAGTCTGGTACCAGAAACTGGACAAAAGCTCATGCCACACCAGACTTTCATGGTGGATAATGGTAAGGCCTGAGGTGTTGCAGACGACAATCTGGATCTAGGTAATGGGCATTGTTATAACACGGTGCTGGTCTGTCATCCTTTATTATACCTACCCAGTTTATTTTGTTGTTCCGATTAAGAATGTGGAGAGGCCTATTTCGTTGTTATTGCCTTATGACTTTTAGTTTAATAGTTATCATAAGTGAGAATTGAATCGGTAGCTGGATAAGATAGATATATATATATATAATATAATTACTATAATATCTATAATATATATAACGTAATATATATATATAATTACTTCTCAAACAGAGCTGGGAAGCTTTTTTCCCCTAAACATAGAGGAAATGCCTTTGCTATGTTTCTAAATTTAACAAGAAAGAGGGCCTGAGGAGAGAAAG
Organism: Halichoerus grypus; assembly: GCF_964656455.1. NCBI lineage: Eukaryota > Metazoa > Chordata > Mammalia > Carnivora > Phocidae > Halichoerus > Halichoerus grypus. The sequence goes on along the minus strand of NC_135715.1, from coordinate 54,746,806 downwards.
ATGCCTCCTGAAGTTAAACAGGTTACCAGAAACCACTCTGACTGGTGGACTGGAATTGCTTCCCACTTTCCTAAGGCAAAGGTCATCAGCCAGCAGAGCCATTCACTGACTACACACCTCTCTGGGTGGGGCACTATCCCAGGCCCTGGGCAGTCCTGGAAAAAAGGACACAGTCACTGCTGTTTATGTTAACACCATACGATAAATACGAGTGCGGGTAAACAAGTAAATGACGTGAACACTTCAGCAAGAAGGGGAACTGGAACCTTCTGGGGAGGCCTGTCATCAGGTGATTTCCAAGTGGTTTTGAGTGTAAAGGAGAGCTCTTGCTCATGCAAGGTAGGAGGGATGGTTCCGGCAAAATGGAGGGAAGAGTCCATGTTGCTGGGCCGTAGGAGAGGGGCCAGTCTGGAAAGCAGAAGGAAGGAGGAAGGAGTAGCTGGATTATGTGTCTTGGCCTGAAGAGGTGCTTTTGAAACTGCTGCAGCTACTAACTAACCCTCTTAGGAATCAGAGATTGAGTGTACAGACCGAACTCTGACCCATACCCTGCAGCAGCCTGCCGGGGAAAACCACGCATGCACTATAATGGGACACCCAGGAAGGCAGCGTGCCACGGGTCAGGCTTGTAGGAAGTCCTTCGGCTATCTCTAGGAACCACCCAGGACGCTAACACTAACCTCTGTAACAATCAGCCCCAAATGGCCAGGACTTGATTAATAACTGACAGCTTCCCTATTTTATCTCCACTTCCAACTAAGGACCCATCAGAGAAAGCTGAATAGGCACTCCCCCCCCCCCCCAATCACATGGATGACCCACTTCCAGTTAGCCTGACTCCGGCTTCCCCACGCCAACAGCCTCCAATCAGGGCACTCTGCTGCCTTCCCTCTGTTTCACCATACAACTTAACCCACTCCTCTGCCTGCGTTTGAATCTCTGCCAAAATGCAAGTGACAGAGGCTGACCACCTTGCAAATAGCCTTTGCTTCTCTCATTGGATTGGTCTTCATTTATTTCCACAGGGGTACTGCTGCTGCTGGTTCGGATTCATCTGCTGCATAGCTTCCGCCTTGCGTTTCTGTTTCTACTTGAACAAGCACCGTTTGTCCTTTGCTTGGCATTTTGCCAAGAGAAATAATAGAAAGAGATAGATTAACAGCAATGCCGATGGGAGTCTGCTTTTTGAGGGTCACTAGGAAATGCTGTTGAGTGTCTCCTTTTACGTAGGGCGGCAAGAACATGGGCTCTAATGGAATCAGCAATGGGAGACAGTGCTGTTCTGATGTGGTCTGAATAGCTTTTTAATTTTCAAGGACTGCTAAGGGGGAATTCAACTCCTCTTGGATCAGTAATCAGTAGATGACTTACCCTGCACTTAGTAGTACATCCCATTCCTCTTTATATAAGTTTTACCACTCTAAGAGTGGCTCCAAAGAAAGCTACCGTGGTTCAGTGGTGGCTAATGGTTGGGAACTGTCTGTCAGCTGCATGGAAGTTAATTATATGTTCTACTGAATGCCCCCTCCGAAAATCACATTTGCTTCAAGATTTGGGGCAATACTTACTTAGCCTGCTTTCTAATTTGCTGAGTCTCAGCCGTATATGCCTAATGGTAGTACAGGAAAATCATAATATAGCGACTGGAAGAAGAATTCCAATTTGTTCTTGAGTTTTCTTTTTATAACTTCAGTATGTGCATTGCTAAAAGCCCTAGTTCCAGCCTCCAGATGTTTGGGTTGAAGCTGCTTTTCTGTGCTTGGGAACAGTAAGTTAACACGTAACACAGGTTCCGCGAATGGTGCAGTAAATATGACTATCTGACTGAGAAGAAATCCTGACATCTACTTTCCTTATGCCCTATCGTCACAGCACGTGTTTGACACGCTGTGGTTGCAGAGCCAACTACGAATATGGTGTGGACAAATCAAGTGGGAAGTAAGGCTCCATGTGGAAGCCTTGGCTTGCATGCGAAGCTTCCTCAACCGCCTCAGCTTAACTTTTTGGCATTATCTTCTTCTGGACTTTCCCTTCCAGGCACACCGTCTTGCATGTCTTTGCTCCCAGGGTTTTGCTCATGTTCCATTCTTCCCCGCTGTGCTCTCCCCACCACCTGTACCTGCCCAGTGGTTTCTGAGCTGGGCTCAGGGGCGCCTGGGTGGCTCAGTCGGTTAAGGGGCTGGCTGCCTTCGGCTCAGGTCCTGATCCCGGGGTCCTGAGATCGAGCCCCCCGTCCGGCTCCCCCCTCAGGGGGAAGCCTGCTTCTCCCTTCCCCTCTGCCTGCCGCTCTGCCTACTTGTGCTCTCTCTGTCAAAAATAAATAAATAAAATAAAAATAAAGGCGCAGCTCAGATTCCACATACTTTTTGACATTTTTGTGATTGCCCTGACAAGAAGCGATCTTTTCCCTCTTAATTCTCATGGTGGTTATTGTCCGGACTACTCAGAGTGCCCTTCAATGCACTCTTCTGTGTAACTGTCTTCATTCGTTCACTTGCTCAATAAGTTTTTACTGAATGCCCACTAAATTCTAAGTTTTGCTCAGAGCAGGGGATCTGTCAGTGATCAAAACAGCAGAAGTGGGGCGCCTGGGTGGCTCAGTCAGTTAAGCGTCTGCCTTCGGCTCAGGTCATGATCCCAGGGTCCTGGGATTGAGCCCCCCATCGGGCTCCCTGCTCGGCGGGAGGCCTGCTTCTCCCTCTCCCGCTCCCCCTGCTGTGTTCCCTCTCTTGCTGTCTCTCTCTCTCTCTCTGTGTCAAACAAATAAAATCTTAAAAAAAAAAAAAGAATTAAAAAAAACAAAATAGCAGAAGTGTTTGCACTCTGGTAGGAAAGGCAGACAATGAGCAAGATAAATAAATACATAAAATACATAGTGTATCAAGTGCCAGTAGGTGCTCATGAGAAAATGTAAAGCAGGAAAAGGCAGGTTACTGAAATTTGTGATAGGGTGGACAGAGAAAGTCTCACTGAGAAGATAATTTCTAACGGATTTGAGAGGGGTCAGGGTGCAAGTTATGAAGGTATTCCTCTGCTAGGGAAAGCTCTCTCCTCCCCACACAAGTGCAAAGGTCCTGAGGTGGCAGCATACCTAGAGGATGTGAAGATGACAGGTGAGTGGTGTGGCTGGAGCCAAATGCACTTGGCCGAGGGGAGGGGATAATTTATGGGAGGAGGTTGTTGCCATGTAGAGCCTTGTAGGTCATTGTCAGGATTTTGATTTCTATTCTTTGTGAGATGGGAAGCCATTGGAGGGTTGTAAAGAGAGAAGTGACATGACCTGATTTGTTTTAAAAGAAGCCCTCTCCCACTCCTCTTGCTTGTGTTCCCTCTCTTGCTGTGTCTCTCTCTGTCAAACAAAACAAAACGAAAAAGGCATTAAGAAGCCCTTAGGGGTGCCTGGGTGGCTCAGTCGGTTAAGTGTCCGACTCTTGATTTCTCAGGGTCATGATCTCAGCGTTGTGAGATCAAGCCCTGTATCGGGTTCTGCGCCCAATGGTGTGTGCTGGAGATCCCCTCCACCTCCATCATGCTCTGTCTTTCGAATAAATAAATAAATCTTTAAAAGAAGCCCTCAGGGGCGCCTGGGTGGCTCAGCCTGTTAAGCGTACAACTCTTGATTTTTCAGGGTCATGGTCTCAGGGTTGTGAGATTGAGCTCTGCATCAGGTTCTGCACTCAATGGAGAGTGTGCTGGAGATCCCCTCCATCTCCATCGTGCTCTGTCTTTCAAATAAATAAATAAATCTTTAAAAGAAGCCCTCGGGCTGCAGGGTTGAGAATAGGCTGCAGGGATGGGGAGCTTGTGGGCTGAAGCAGGAGTGAGACTATTATGGTGGTCCAGGTGAGCGATGATGGGGACTTGGGCCAGAGGGATGGGGAGAGAGGTGATCAGATTCTGGATATATTTTCATGATAGAGCCAATAGGATTTCTCAAGGGACCAGATGGAGAAAAAGAGCGAGAGAATGGAATCAAGGGTGATTCCAGGATTTTTGGCTAGAGCAACTGGGAGGTTGTTGCTGCCATTAACAGAAACGGGGAAGAAGGTAGAAGGTTGCGGGGAGTGGGAGTGATGGATGCTCACGAGCTCAGTTTTTTAAAACATGTTAGGTTTGTGATGCTCCTTAGTCATCCATGCGCAGATGTCAAGTAGGTTGTGGCTTCAGAAGGACAGAATGTTTTATGCCTCATGAATCTTTGTGTCTAGGTTGTTGATTGCATGAATCAACCAATTAATCAACAGTGAACAATAATTCTGAATAGAGGTTTGGGGAAATTTCTCATCCTGGACTGTGAGAGAGGAAAAACATTAATTTGTTTTTGGATAATTGTGAAGGTGGTATGTCTGAAAACGGGAAGATGATGATGAGAGAGCAGGGACCAGGGGTATTGTCCCTGTGCCAACGTCAGCATCTGTGAAGCCTTAGATCATGAAATGTTTATTTTCATTGGTTTAAGAAGAGCCCATAACATCTTTTCTCTCCCCCGAAGATGCCATCAGGCCTCAGGATGTATGTTGTCACTGTTGCTGAAGGCATTGTCATCATTATTATTATTGCCAATGCCAGCCCCCTATTCTATGCACTATGTATAATAGTAGAGTCAGTTTGATATTAAGAGTTCAGCCACCTGGGTGGCTCAGTCGGTTAAGTGTGTGCCTTCCGCTTAGGTCGTGATCCTGGGGTCCTCGCATCGAGCTCCACATCGGGCTCCCTGCTCAGCAGGGAGCTTGCTTCTCCCTCGGCCCCTGCCTCTCTCTCTCTCTCTTTCATGAATAAATAAATAAAATCATTAAAAAAAAGAGTTTAGATTCTGGAATTCTTGAATTCTGCTTCTTCTGTTTATAAGTTGTAAAACTTTTAGCAAGTCACTTAGCCTTCCTGTGTTTCAGTTTTCTAATCTGTAAAATGGGAATAATATTAGTACCTATCTCAGCGAGTCGTTGTGAGAATTAAATTGTTAGTGTATTAAAGTGTTTAGAATGATCTGGCACATAGTGAATCCTATATATGATAGCTATTATTTTTATATCAAGCACCGTCAGATATATACTGGGCGCCATGACGAACATTGAACTTGACATAATTCCTGGCTGTGGATCTACTGATGGTAATTGAGACAGATTATCTCACATGGAAAGAAGAAAATGAGTTTAGAAAGCTCACTCAACTCAGAACTGCTGGTGGGAAGTTCAGAAATGAACCAGAAATAGTTTTAACCTCCCATCCACCTTGATTTCCACCTGGCACTTAAGTGGCAAAGTAAACTCATTGAAGGTCTCAGAGGGCCATAATGCTGGGCACATTTTCTAGATGCCAGGCCACGGAGTACCTGGACTCGTACCACTCTGTGGAGTGTGGTTCTCCAGAAAAATGAGAAAAGCTCCCTCTCTGTCCCAGGGCTAGTCCCTGGTAGGAGGACACATCCAGGGGAGTATGAGGACGGTCTGCCAAGGCTCTCCCTGTCTTCTGTGAGCAGAGCAGATGAAAGGAAGGTATTAGGAGAAAAAGAGAGTATCTGTGAGGTGGGGAAGGATATTAGCAGACAGCGATGTGGTTTCTTGTTCTATGCTGTAGTTGCTCAGATGTTGAAATTATGGTCCCCTTGAGACCTTTAGTCGCCTTGCCATTGACGTGCCACGTGAAAACCAAGACAATTCCTCTGGGACTCACTGATTCCCGAATGAATAAATGAATCAAGTAAGCAAGCAATCCAACACTGACTGAGTATCAGGAAAGATAACCGTGTTGTAGAGATTATTTGTTCCTGACAGAAGACTAGTTTCTTCCTGTTATTTGTTGATTTGAGGAAAAAAGTAACCTTCATACGTGGGTCCCCAAAGAAACAAAGATATTTTAGGAGACTGATTCATTCAGTAAATGGTTCTGTGTGCCAAGCACTGTGCTAGAAGCTGGGAATATGACAGAATAAGAACCGGACTCTGCCATCAGGAGTTTATAGACCACCACAGAGAGGGAAGCAGTGAGTTCGTCCAGCCTCATGATTTAGTGGGGTGCATGCACAGAACAGCACCTAACCCATTTTCAGGAGTTCAAGGGTATTTGCCCTGAGTCATAGGATGAGTAGGAGTTGCTAGATTTGGGGTAGAAGTGAAGGGGCAGAGTTATATAATTTAAACTAGCCCTGAGGAAACTCTGTCATCCCAGGGGCCTCCTGAGCTCAGATCCAATTTTAGAAACTGAACCTAGTGTTAGGCCATGAAGATTAACTCACCCCAACTGGTCAGCAGGGGCAGGTGCTGTTACCCAAAAGAGCTTGGAGGTTAACTTCGTGCCATAGGCTGGGTCTGTGCTGGCCAGAGCTCTCCCTGGGAGAGCAGAATTTAATTCTGGACTCGTATTTTCAGTGCCCTTAGAAAGGGTGACTTCTGGGCCCACTGAAATAGAAACCATCCCAACTCCTAAATGACTGGCAGGCGGGGGACCTGAATCGCACCCAGTGCTTTGGCTAATATAGATGCCCAGCAAGTACAATATGTTTGGGGCTTTTTCCCAGTATCAAATGAGGCGGCCTTAGATGCATGGGAACAGGAGTAGCTGTTCCTTGTGTCAACAAGGAGGCTTTTTTTGTGTGTGTGCAGAACTAAAGAAATGCAGCTCACTTACTGGTCTGGCTAAACTTCAAAAATTTGTGTTGTTTTTTTTTTTTCCTCCTCCCAGGAACATTTTGTTCATGCTGGTGGTTAAAAGGGGGCAGCTTTCACATAGAAGTACAGGAGGAAGTATTTAAGTTGGTTAAAAGGAAGGACTATTTGGTAGAATGATTGAGTGCAGGACTGGGTTCCCAGGGGGATTATGGAGTCCAATTTTTATTCATGGACTTTCCTATTAAATAACTCAAATAATAAGGATGGCAAGGCATTTTAGCCCATGTCACCACTTTTTAAAGGCCTGTGCTTCGGGATGCAGAGGAAACGGGAGTGACTTGTGACCAGGAGGACCCAAGGTGGCTTCATGGGGGTGAGCTGGCCTTGGAGTTGGGGTCAGATGTGGAAAGAAGAGTGGGGAGGGCAGTACACAGAGCAAAGGGATCAGGGCGGAAAAGCATGTGGGACAAGCGGGATGGAGCATAGAGGGTGATTTGGAATGTGGTCTCTGAAGAGGGGCACGGGAGGATAATATTAGCAGGGTATGGGACGGCTGGATTATGGAAAGCATGGAAGGCTTGGCCAGGGAATTTAGATTTTTACCTGTCAATCTAAAATTGTCAGGAGGCAACAATTAAGCAAGAGTGTTTTATTTGGGATCAAAGAATTGCAATTCAGGGTACACAGACTTGGGTAACAACCCAAATTATGTCCCACTAGGGGGCAAAAATCGGGGATTTTTAAGGCAAAAATGGAGTGCTTGTATGCATTGTTCATAAAGAATTTTTGATTGGTGTTGGTGGCAGAAAGCTAGTCTTAGCAGAATATAATTGGTTGCTAAGTCTATCACTAAACAAATTCTCTTATGGTAGCAAGTTTTGCGGGTGTTGGGGCTCAGCCCTTGGAATATTTGCAGTTTGGCTCAGTTCAAAAGTGTGTGGTTCCACCAATTAGGATGTGCATAAAGCTCATCTCCTTAATGGCCTCCTGGCTCCATTTTAAAGCCCCTTGACATAAGTGACCCCATTTCATTTCACTTTTCACATACTCAGTAGGCAACTACAAGCCTTTTTTTTTTTTTTTCAGGTTTTTGAGCAGGAAAGGGAAATGATGGACTTTTAGGGATCATCGTCTTTTAGAGACTTACAGTTTTAGGGAACTTACAGTTATGTCATTCAGTGTTTCTCAAACTCTAGTGGCATTAGAATCATTGCGGGGGGTGGGGGCCTTGTTAAAATTCAGTCTCCCAGGCCCCCGCTCCCAGAAATTCTCGTGTTGAAGTTCTGGGTGGGGATGGGAATCTGCAGATAAACTCTGCCACTGGTGATCCTGGGACCAGTGGTGAAAGACCCACACTGGGAGAACACAGCTGGCCTCCTGGTTGGAACACTGTCTAAGGACCCCAAGCACGGAAGCCTCGGGTGAAGCCACAGAGAACCATTGAGAAAGAGAGTCAGCTTTAGAACACATTCAGGCCCAGAAGGCAGGAAGCCAACTTTTGATATAGTACCAGGCCAGTAGGAACTTTCACTTCTCCATTCTCTTGCCCTCCCTACACTCCAATCTTGGAGGGCCTTGGAGTCTCAAAAGGAAGAAGGCCAAAGAAAGTGAAATAAGAAGTGGATCACACCCCGTTCCCTTGACAGTAGACCTTGGCCCGGTGTTCTGTGGGTAAATATTGAACCAGTGCACCACTGTTTTTTAAGCAGCACACCAGCTCCCGAGGTAAAAAGCCATGCCTTGCAGCATTTGCCTATTCCTGTGGTGGTAACACTCCCAGCATGGCCATCCCAGGCTACAGGCTACCCATGTGATGTCACTGAACACAGAGTGGGAAGAAGCCCACCAGCGTTCCTAGCCTGAAATCATGCTCCAGCTGGGATGAAGGGGCAGAACTATTTAGAAATGAAGATTGATCGTTGAAAAGCATATTGTCCTGCACTGCGCTTTATTATTTAAAGTGCTCATAGGGCTTTCCATTACTGCCCAAGTTTTCACCCAGTGGCAGGGGGAAAAACTGAACAGATTTCAGTTTGGGGACAGAAAGAGACAAAAATAAAATTGCATTTTGGTTATATCCTAAAGATGGTGCCTGTTCAATGTATGGGTTACACTGGGAACTTTTATCTTAAAAACTTGCAAGTTACTTTTTAAACGATTATCACTGGGGCCCCTGGGTGGCTCAGTCGGTAAAGCATCTGCCTTAGGCTAGGGTCATGATCTCGGTGTCCTGGGATGGAGCTCCACATCCGTCTGGCTCCCCACTGAGCGGGGAGTCTGCTTCTCCCTCTCCCTCTGCCCCTCTCCCTGCTCGTGCTCACTCTCTCACTCTCCAATAAATAAATTAAAAAAAAAAGATTATCATCAAATGGAAATACAGAACTGAAATGTACATGAAAAATCATGGCCCTTAATTGAGAACCACAGGATGTAAGGTATTCTGTAATTGATGAGGCTTGTTTTGGAGACTTCTCTTTAGCGTTCCCAGATGTCCCCCAAAGGAAGACAACTGTCTCATTGATTAAAAGACAAACCAATGAAACTGTTCAAAGATGCAAAGATAGTACAGGAAGGACCACCAAAGATTGGGATAAGACCTATCTCACAGGTATAATGTGAGGATTAAGTGAGCAGACATATTTGAATGTGTCTAATACCCATAGTAGATTTGCAGTCAGTAGGTTCTAGTTTTTCTTCGGAGCTTCATGAAGTTCCAGTGATGTTGGGGTATGCTCATTCCCTGTGAGGGAGCTTCATCTGGGTTAATAAATGCTAGGCAGAATAGTTTCTCTTTCGGGTCTCTGGTCGCCCCTCCCCTCTTGCTGCTGAATGTCACAATTGAAGCCTTAGAGGGCCTCAGTTAGTTCGGGGGAGAGCCAGGACCTGCACCGTTCCTTTGGCAGGTGGGGAGTGGGTTTTTCAATGGGCTCCCAAGTGTCTGCCGCTAGCAAAAACAAGTTCTGCGTAGCCTAAGCCACAACGAGGACACCAGAACCATAGCTCTCCCACCCTGGCTATCCCGAATAACTGACTCTTTGTACTTGCCTAATCCAAACAGTAGATCGCTAAGGCATAAACTGCTCCCAATGAAATGCTCCTTCAACCCCAGGACGGGTTTGGAAACCACAAAGAATTTCCACCACCAAGACTGCTTGCAGGAGGGGGCTTGCTCCAGGTTTATAAGCTACTCTTACAAACCACCATCGCCTACTTCGGGTGACACAGATCCTGCCTTTTGCCGTTGAGTCAACACAACCTGGAATGCTGCGGGCTTCCAGGCAGCCCCCGTTCTCGTTTCTGGAGAGGAAAGAGAAACTTTCCCGGGCCGGGCGGGGCCGGGGGCGAGGGCCGGGCCCAGCGCGAGCCGCGCGGCGAGGCGGCGCGGGGCGGCAGGCGGGCAGAGCCCGGCCCGGGGGCGCCGGCGCGCAGCGGGTCCAGACGCAGAGGCCCCAGCGGGGCGGAGGCCGGGCGCGGCGGGCTCCGAACGGCTGCTCCGCGGCTGGAACACCCGCTCCAGGCTGGCCTCCGCTGTGGCGGCGTGAGACTCCCCACGGCACCGGTTTCTTCTTCCCGAGTCTAACCCTCAACACCAGTCCTTTCGCACTCTGCGGGACTTCCTGTGCAGAATTAGGAACAATGACTCATCCAATCTACTCGGGTGGAGACGTGGTGTCTAGAACCAGGGGACTGGATGAGCTCACAAAGGACGCGAGGGTGGAAAGATTCCGCGGCCCTTGGCAAGGAGCGGAGCAGAGCGGGGGCCCGGAAGGGGTTAAGGGCGCCACAGGAGCCCCGCAGACGCAGAAGCAGGTCTGACGCCGGAGGACGGGGGAGGCGGCGGGCGGAAGCCGCGGGGAACGACTCAATTTACCAAGGCTTGCGACAGCCTCCGTTGTCTCCCACATGGTCTAGCGGTTAGGATTCCTGGTTTTCACCCAGGCGGCCCGGGTTCGACTCCCGGTGTGGGAACGCCGAATCTTTTAGGAAAAAGAAAAGCCGATTCAGGCCCTCCTCAGCTCAACCAGAAGGCTGGTGTTTTTAGAAAAACCTATAACCCAATTTCAGAGCAGCAGGGAAGCTTGGGCCTGAAGGGAATCCGGGCGTCCCGCCCCAAACCCGGCGCGGCTGGCGGAAGCAGGCGGAAAGGCAGTAGCTCCGACAGTGAGCAAGTTAGCTTTTGAAGTAGGGGATGGAATCCGAGTGAAGAAGGTGGGTCCGGCGCTAAAATACCTGTTCGGCTGGTACTACTGATGTAATTGCTCCTTGTTCTGTGGCTATGGAGCGGGTGACCGAACGGTGCCCTTCTTTGAAAGAAAAAGAAAAGACGCATGTGGGGACATTATAAGGCTTTTAAGTTGCCTAAAGCCATTTTATTGAGGACAGCAAGATTGCCAGAAAAGACGTATTATTAAGGGCAGAGTAGCTCCGCGTCCGGTCTGTGGGGTTAGCCGTCGGGCGAGCTCACTGAACCCGTTCTGTGGGGAGGGGAGGGAAGAAGGGGAACTTCGGTTATTGTAACTATCGAGGAGCGAGGCACGGGCCGGGAACACCACTTCCTTCTCCAGCCCCAACATGTATTTGACACATTCTGTTTTTAAAACTTCTAGAACCCATGATATGCTGAACTAGAATTAGGAATCTTAGCGTCGATGTGTCACAAGACGGCTTCCAACTGTTACCCCAAGAAGTGTTTCCTCGGCTGTAATCGTTTATCTTGCTTATCGCTCCAAACATTTGCCATTAGGAAAATCCTCAAGGCATTCAGAAGCCACACTCCTTTCCCACTGGTGTTGAATTTTTGGAAGCTTCCCCGGTTGTTCCCAGACTGCCACCAACACTGAGACATGACCGTGAAAAAGACTTGGTGTCCCTGTGACTTTGAAATTTGCTCTCCTTTAAAAGTCCTTTGGGATTCTAAGGGTCACAAAACCAAATGTCATCCTTCATGAGAAAATTACTAGGCGGAAAATATACATTTATTCAAAATCCCTAATAAAGGGCTTGGAGGAGAAATTTATCATCAGCTGATAATCTGCATTTATGGAATCAAGTAGGACAGAACTGATAAGAAGATAAAAAGCCCAATCATAACAATAGGTAATATTTATTGAGCACTTGCTATGAACCAGGCTAAATGCTTTACGTACCCTTTTCAATTTAATCCTTATTTTGTTATTAGATAATATTATTATGCCTCTATCAGCCAGGGGCCCAGTAGGAAACTGATGACAGATTCTTAGCAGAGAATTTAATAAAGGGACTATTGCAGGTTTATTTAGAGTTTAGGGAAACAAAGAATAATGCAGTCAGTCCTGGGGCTCCTAGGTCTAAATGGAGAAGGGGAGGGAGGGTCGCTGATAGAGCGGGCTGCCAGTGAGGAGTTGTGTTTTTTTTTGTTTATTTGTTTCGTTCAAAATTTGCTTTTATCTAGCAGGTGAGTTCTATTCACATGAAGGCTGTCAAATGTACTCAGCCTATGAATAATTCATTTTCATAAAATAGATTTTGGGGCTCACGGATTTGACAAAAGCTTTCTTTAGATGCCTATGATACTTGAGACTCAGAGCATAGTAGATATTTCTAAAGACATGCTTAAAAAAATGAAAGAGTTTAACTTTTTGGGGAAATGGTTGAGTTATATTCGGCATTCTCATAGCCTTGCATTTTTGCAAAACATTTTGCCATAATTTTTATTAATCATTCTCATAATCAGTCTTTAGATTCAATGACTATTTGAGCTGCAAAGGTACTTAGCAGTTATTTAATTGAGCCCCTCTTTTTAGTCATGAAGTCATGGGTCTGGGATTTTATTCCTCTGATTCCTTGGTATTGGACTTTCGATTTACCCATAAAAAATGGAGTCTCTGCATGGTGTCCTGGCCAGACACCACTCTCTCCAAATCCTGGCTTTAGGGAAGGGGCTTGGGTGCAGAAAACATGAATTTTAAAATTTTGTTATATCTGGCTTTTGGTCAGTGTTCACCAAATAGCTACATGAATATAGTCATAACAAATTTTGAGGTTTTTTTTTTTTAATTCACCATATAAACATTTCTAGACAGTGAGGATCTTTATTTGGGATATTTGAACTAGTCACAGGTTCTTGATATGCTTCCATTTTTGCATATGGTCATAAAGTCTGAGGGAGTGTGCATGAAGATTGCTGTATGCCCATCCACGTGTGTATTTATAGTCCTAGAGATTTGTAACTATGTTCCCTCAGAGATATAGGCTGCATGCAAAAAGTATCTTAAATAATCACAGCATTAAAACTTAATACAGGAAAGGGAAGGCAAATACAAAATTTAACACACCCACGTCGTAAAGCTGAATAACTTGGAAAAACACTGAATACTTGGAAAATCACTGGAACAAATAATCAAAAAATCAATTTGCAAACACCTAGAAGACCACAGGGTCCTGGGTAATCATGGCACATTGCTTTGTGAAAAACAAAGCTTATCGGATAAATCTCATTTCCTTCTGTCACAGAGTGACAGGCACGGTGGATGGGGGGAGCGGTCAAAATAATGTATCCCCATTTAAGAAACCCTGGGATTTTGCCCTTTGTTGTGTACTCGTGAAGAAAACGTAGGCTATTGCCATCTGGCAAGGACACGTCAAACCGAAGTTCAAGGCTGGGCTTCCCCCAGATGGGCAACTTACACTCAGTCTATGCAAAAATGACCTCGTCCTTTCCCAAGCCTCTGCTTGATTCCTTCAAGTGTCATTCAGGTGGTGTTGATGCAAATTACTTCATCGGTTCCTCAGTTCCCTGGACTCTAGAAGGGGGGTGATAGTAGGACCCGCGTCATGGCATTGTGGAGATGAGATCTGAAAGTGCACGCAAAGGGCTTGGCCCAGGGCGGGGCTGGTGGCCACTCGTGGCCCTCACCCTTAGTGCGAGCATCACCGTGGTTATCACGTTTGGTTCCTCTTTCTCCTCTACTTCCCATCACAACGTTACATCTGATCATTTCTACCTTTTCAGTGGTGCCCACGTATGTTGGCATCGATTTCCCCTGCTGCTGGGTCAGATCGTCTTGCTCCGTGGACTGTCGGAATAGGTGCCAAACTGGTTTCTCTGTCCCCAACTCACCCATCTCTTCATCTCACATTCTGTTGCTTGTCACATAGCTCAGAGCTGAGCACGCAGCTGCCCTGGGCCTACACCTGCGGGGCTTTGCCTACTGTGAGCTTCCAACCCACCTTTGCAGCCTAATTCCTACCTCTTCCCTCTGTGCGTCACAGATTCCCGTTAATTTCTCCCTGGGTCCTGTATCTGCCTTCACTCCATGTTTCCTCTGTGAAATGCTCTTGTGCCCTTTCTCTAAGTATCTGCGTCTTGCCCATCCTTTAAGGCTTACTTCAAGTGTCATGTCCTTCTCGGAGCTTCCCCTACCTTTCCTGCCACTGGGAACCTCTTCTGATTTCCCTTAGTGTCCTGTGTACCTGCCTTCTGATACTTATTCCTCTCTAACTTCAGGCCTTATCTTAGATGTCATTTCCTCCAAAGGTCTGCCTTGCCCCACTGACAGGTGACATGCTTGGCTCTGCATGTTTCTCTCTCATTGCATTCCCCACACCTGCCATGGTGCCCCAGGATTATGTGCTCCAAGGCCAGGGCCCTGCACATGGTAAATACTTAATAAATGTGTGTTGAGGGAAGGTGTGAGCTGGACAAGGACTGTATTGTCCTGAGGAACACCTTAGGCTCCAAGTTACAGAAAGTCACTGGAACTAGTTAGGGCCCAAGGGAATCATTAGCTTATGTAACCGAACTGTGGGAAGTGGGGGTAGTGGGATTGGCCTCAAGAACCACCAGCCCAGTGTTCTCTCTCTCTCTCTCTCTGTCAGATTTATTCTCATCTTTCATGGGCCAGCTGCTTCCACACGGCAAGGGATCTGGGCCCTGCCAGCTCCATGTTCATTCCGCACAGCTTCCCCAGGCGAGACGGAAGGCCTTTCTTAGTTTCTGTTGGAAAGTGCTGGGGAGGAATTCGGCCTCACCTCGGCCCCGTGCCCTCCTGATGGTTGATGCACGTGGGGTGTTGTGGTTGGCAGCCCTCGTCAGAATCCCATAGGGGAGAGGAAGGAGGAACAGGGATTCAAAGTAAGCCAGATAAATTAAATAGTGGTGATGGTCGCACCATTTTGTGAATGTACGAGAAACCTCTCAGTTGTGAAAGACTGAATTTTATGGTATGTGAGTTATATCCCAATAAAAAAATAATAATGAAAAGGTAAGCCAGAAATAAAATCTTGCTGGCAAAATAAACATTTTTATATTCCCTTTATTCGAGCCATTCATTTATTCAGCCAACATTTATAGTGTGCCTATGATGTGATGACCACTGATCTAGATTGACAGTTTAGTTGGGGAATCACACACACACACACACACATCAGCTAAGAAACTTGGATTTCATTCTCAGTGTGATGGGAAACCTCTGGAGGGTTAAGCATGGAGACAGTTCCACCCCAGGATGAGACTCCCTGGATTCGAGGGCCTGGCCCTCTGCTTGTGGTCGGCACTAACCACACTTTTGTTCGAAGAGGAGAATGTTTTGGCAGGTCTCGCGAGATGGCTTTATAACCTCATTTTCAGAATTTGGCAATTTTGTCATAAAATAAAGTTTCCTTTTGGGGTAACCCAGATCACATCATACTTTGTTTTCAGCCCATTTGCCCAAAGTTAACCAAACTGCAGAGTTTGAAGGCGCAGTTGCCAAGTCTGCCCTCACTTTGGACACCGACTGCGAGTTTGGGGGGCTTGCCAAAACCACCCTCAGGTTTGATGCTCTGCTAGAAGGACCCACAGAACTCACTGAAAGCTGTTATGGTTTATTACAGGGTAAGGATGCAGAATGAAATCATTCAAAGGAAGAGACACAGAGGGCAGCGTCTGGAGTGTTCCAAATGCCAAACTTCCATTGCCTTCTCTCTCCATGGAATCAGGATGCATTACCCTCCCAGTATTGGTATGTGACAATATGCATTGAATATTGCCCACCAGAGAAGCTCATCTTAGTTTTTATTGGGGCTTTATTATGTAGGCATGATTGATTGATCACCCACGTGGTTGAACTCAGTCTCTAGGTTGACTGATAACAAGCGACCCAGAGCCCTGACCCTAAATCACATGGTCTTCCTGACATGGCCAGCTTGCCCCTAAAACTATCAGGTGTGTCCAACACCTGTCCTAAGGAAAGATACTCCTATCAGGTATGACATAGATTACTTCCCAGAGGCTGAGGGCAAAGGCCAGACCTCTTTCCGGGCAAGTTCAAATTCTTTACTATGCATCATTTTTTTTTTTCTAATTTTCTCCTCATTAGATATAGAGGAGAGAGGATTGGTTATTGCCACAAACTGCCAAAACATGGGTAAGTGCTCGGGACAGCAGCTCACCCTGGCTCTGGCCGCCCTCCCAGCTTCTCTCCAGACTTCCCTAGGGGAAGTTCCAAAAAGAGGGGTTTGGAGGGGCTGTGGGGAATAGCAGTCTTTCTCCGAGGCCCACGCTCTTTGGCTGGCTGCCTCACAGCCCCGGGCTCTGATTTTAAAATGGAAACAGTGGGCCGTTGGGGTGTGTTTGATGCTTCATCAGAACCCCAGGTTAGTTTGAGGAACGTCACCTGCATTAGGATTTCCACTGGAAGCTCAAAAGCAAAAGTTACAGAATTGCATGTGGAAAATGGAGGCCTTATAAGGAATTTGTCCAGATCTGGCAGCATTTGAGAGTGGACCTGGGGAGCTCCCCCTGCCCCATACCCCCACCCCCAGGGGGTCTTGGCTACGTTGGCTGACATCTGCAGGAGTCTGGGTGCATCACCTTCCACCCTGACCTTCTCACTGTGTATAAACTTAGCGAGCCTGTTTGCCAAAGGCAGTGACCCCCACCATTTATTTCTTGCCTCTGGGTGCTTTCTGGTCTAGTGCTATTTTCCACTCTAAGCTCTAATATAGACAAATTGGAAGTGGGGGAATGGAGAGGAAGGTAGGAGATTTTGTAAGCATCAAATGTGTTCATTGAGTGGAGGTGGAGACAGTGAACCTGACAGTTATCAGAAGCCAGAGTAATTTTCCATAACCTGTGCTTGTTAATGTCCTGATTGGGGTTAATGGATTCAAGGGAGGCAGAGAGAGTGGCGCAAGGAGGGAAGGAAAGGAGGAATAATCAGGAGCTGGCAACAGCTCAGCGGTGGGGTGTGAAAGGAAGGGATGATTTGTTGACAACCCCAAGATGATAAGCATCCCCAGAGAGATGGAGAAGTGGGGCAGAGAGAATGAGATTTGTCTCCTCTGACAAATTCGAGGCCGGGACCTCTAAATGGAGCAACCTAAGAGCACAGGCCATTGAGGGGGTTCCAGACACCTAGCAGATGCCTAGGGGGCAATTGTCATTTTCAGGCAAATAGGAGACTGAGGGGTTTTCTTGTGGATGGCGGGGGGGGGGGGGGGGGGGGGGGGGAGGGCGGGCTGTTGCCGGCGGCCGGTGGTAGGAAGGGAGGAGATGGAGGAGCGTGTGCATGGGAGCGTGGCTGGGGTTCTGTTGCGTAGCTGACCTGCTGTGACAGACCTCTCAGGAGCACCAACTGTGCCCTGCACAGCTCCATGGGCCTCTGGTCCCATTGCAGCCGGCATAGATTTGATGTTTCGGGTGATGATTTTCTGGCAGATGGCAGCAACGTGTTTTGAGGAAGATGTGACTTTCCTAATTTGCACAAAGGTACTACATGAGCTGGCAGAGGCTCTGCGGTACTTGTTAGGTTATTTTTTATAAGTCTTGCAAATTTCCCCGTCCCTTCTGATCTTGCTACACTATGTGAGGAATCAGTCAAAGCCCCTGTGCCGCTAATTATTTTGTAAGTTGGGCACGTTCGTGTTGGCACATAGCTTCTTCAACACGCTTTGTGTGTGATTGTGGGACACACGGGAAAGGTGAGTTGTGCAAATTACATGCAATGCTGCTTAGCATATAACACACAGCAAGAGCCAAAAACATGGTTCTTCCTTTCACCTGGTAATTCTACTTCCAGAAATCAACTTTGAGGGAAGAATCAGAGAAGAGCAAAGAAATAGATTTATGAACGAGGATAGATTTATGAGCAAGGATATTTTTCCTTACAGCATCATCTATCATTAAAAATGTGGGAAGCAATAAAATGATAAAAATAGGAGAATGAATGAACAAATGGTATATCCATATGATGGAATATTGTGCAGCTGGTGTTATTTACGGTCAAGATTATTTTAGGATACAGAAGAAAGCAGGATCCCAAACTATATGTGTAGTGTGGGTCCAACTTTGTATCCCATATTAATATGTTTATATAAGTAAACACACACACATAAAAACTGGAAAGAAATATACTAAAAAGTTAACAGTGGCTATTTCTGGATGGTAGAATTACAAGTGATTTTTGTCCTTTTATGCTTATTTTAACTTTCCAACTTCTTTGAAATGAGTATATATTGCTTTTATAGTCACAAACATTTTTCCCTGAAATATATCTATACATCTCGGTAGTCTATGTTGAGTGTTAGGAAAGGTCCTTTCTTGGGCTCTCAGTCCACCCCCCAACCCCCCAGCACAAGGAGAGTTCAGGGCCATCCAACCTTCTGTCAGCCTTTACTTGCTCTTCTTACCTTCCAGACTCGGGGTTCCGGGCTGACCCGTTCAGTGGGCAGTGCGGGCAGTGAAGGGACAAGGCTCCAGGCCCTGCTACACCAGCCCCCCACGTCCTCCCCCAGGGTGGGGTGGGCAGTCCATCTTCTCATCCAGAAACAAAACCTGGATGCCCTAGGCCTCACATAGGAAATGCCAGGTGAGTTGTATGTGAGAGTCTTTGAGTAAACCAGTTACCTGGTAACCCTTCACGAGAGGCTCTTCTCCAGAGTTTAAAGACTGTTTAAGCGCACAACTTGGATCTCGTTAGATTTTCTTCATCTGGTAACTTCCTCTTGTCAGGGCGCTGCCTTGCCTTATTGCTCTGTTGCAAATGAAAATCAAAGTCGTTTTTTCCTTTTAAAATTATTTTCAGGTTGAATTTTGATCCATTACTCCTTCGCTGGTTGTGGAAGGCCCTGGGGAGATTTATCAAAATGAATTTCTATTTGAGTTCTTATCTGAGGGTTAGCAGAAACAACTGGTATTTTCACAAGCTGGAAAGAGGCCAGTGTCAGGTGTCACAAATACGACAATAAAAAGGGAAAATAGAATTCATTCCCTTTGAGGCTCTGCAATGATAAAAACATAACGAAAAACTTGGATATTTATTTATTTATTTTTTAAGATTTTATTTATTTATTTGACAGAGAGAGACACAGCGAGAGAGGGAACACAAGCATGGGGAGTGGGAGAGGGAGAAGCAGGCTTCCCGTGGAGCACGGAGGCCTATGTGGGGCTCGATCCCGGGACCCTGAGATCATGACCTGAGCCGAAGGCAGACGCTTAATGACTGAGCCACCCAGGCGCCCCAAAACTTGGATATTTAAAGAGAGCTCTCTACCTTTTAAACTTGATCTTCTGATGACATGATATAAATATACGTCTATGCATATGCATATATACATAGAAAATCATTCTGCTTCCAAGAAAGTTAGACCCCAAGGGTTCATAAATTTCCAGTCTCCTATCCAATTACTCCTTTGCTCAGGTGGTGTCCGCCACAGGGCCAAGAGACTTCTAGGAAAGGGGGACAGAGCAAGTAAGTCTACAGCTCTTCCCTCAGGTAAATTATGATTCAATTTGAAATGTTTTGCAACTTCTGGTGAGTCTATAACTATTTCAAAGTAAGTTTAAAGAAGGGCGCCTGGGTGGCTCAGTTGGTTAAGCATTTGCCTTCGGCTCAGGTCAGGATCCCAGGGTCCCTGCTCAGTGGGGGCGTCTGTTTCTCCCTATACCCCTCCCCCTGCTCATACTCTCTCTCTCAAATAAATAAATAAAAAATCTTAAAAAAAAAGAAAAGTTAAAAGAAGTTAAGTGAGAAGGATAAACATAAGGAGCCAGGGGATTATGTAGATTCAACGCACCGATTGCAAGTCTGCCACCATCTCTAGATCCGTGACCCAGAGGTAAATGTAGATGCTGGTGAGTGGAGGGTAACGGGCTTACAAGTAGAGGGTAGAGTGTGTGCAGAGACACCGGAAGTGAAAAACGCGGTTCTACCTTTCCACCACCAGACTAAGGAAGCAACACTTGTATTTTCCTTGAACACTTTTTGGGGTTAGTTTGGGGAAACGGACGTTGCTAGCGTTGGTTGTGTGGGGTTATTTTTTGTTTTGTTGTTGTTGTTGTTGACTTTTTGATGGCTCGGTGTAGATGTCTGTCCCTGGCGTTGCAGCTGAATTCCAGTGTGGACACTCGAGTTCCTTTCCTCACCACTGACTTGCCCAATGCCCAGGGCTGAGTTGGGTCAAACAAGTGCAACAACTCTGAGGGATCAAGTGTGCAGCCAACGGAGGATTCTTTCTTAAGTTCATGTCATGAATTCGTGCACCAGCCTCTGCTTGGGCCACCAGCCACTGACGAGTAAAATGACCTCAGCGACCAGATGCCAAGCAGAAGGCCTTGCCCTTGGGACAATGTTGCTTCACTGGTTCTGCCTGCCCCGGATGCTGAAGCTAGACCAAACTTTTTCGGGCAAGATTCTCGACCAGCCAAAACTTTGCAAAAGCCAACATTTCTGGTCAGGGAACCTTGGCTACTTCCACGAGCCTTTTAGAAGCACAAAAGCTGGTCCCCCACAGCGAGTGGTTGCCCGGCACACAGCTCTGAATGGAGTGCTTGGCAAATCCCTTTCGCTTCACCCTGTAACGGGAGCTCAGGCTCCCTCTCTGGCAAGAACACACTGGAAAATTCCCCGGACGTAGAGAGCTGGCTCTATTTCCTAGCAATTCTACGAAGTTCTCTCTCTGTGATGGTAAAAATGGAGCAGCCTACACATCTTCAGATCACTGGGATCTAAAACAAAGAGTCCCCAGGACATTCTGACAAGAAACAGGCAGGGCCCTACTTTTCAGCCTGGAGCTTTCAGAATTTAGAATCAGTCTGGCCTCCAAGGTTCGGTCACAGTGACTACTTCAACTCGGGGCCTGCTGGGACGTTAGTGGGTCCCCGAATATTTTGAATTTCTTGGCAAAGCTGTCCCAGACCGTGTAACCTTCGTCATCTGAAAGCAAAGACAAATAGCTACTAGGTTTACAGAGGAATAAAGCTGGGGGGCGGGTGAGGGGAATCAAGCAGCCCTGGGAGCACAGCTTCAAGTTCGACAGACTCGGAATAGATTCTGCCGATGTGTGACCTCAGGGGCAAATTCTGTATTTTCTTTAAATCCTAGTTCTTCATCTGAAAAGCAATAGAAAACGCAGTGCCTACGTGGTAAGGTCAACATGAGGATGGCTAAATAAACACGCAAAGTGCCCAGGAGGCACTCCCAGATTCTTAGCCTTCTCTCTTTCCTCCTGCTCTCCACCCCCTTCTCTGGTCTCCAGAGCTATGATTTTCAAACTATTTTAACTGCTGGAACTTTTTTTTTTTTAAATGTTTAAAAACATTTTATTCATTTGTCAGAGAGAGCACACACAAGCAGGGCGGGTGGCAGGCAGAGAGAAACAGGCTTGAGACCGATGCGGGACTCGACCCCAGGACTCTGCAACATGGCCCGAGCCGAAGGCAGACACTTAACCTACTGAGCTACCCAGGCGTCCCTCACTGCTGGAACTTTAAAAAAAAATTTCAAATGAATGTGTAGGTAGAAGCCCAACATAGAAAACAGATAAATGCCCCAAGCGGCTGCCAAGGAAGGCCTTGCTTTGTCCCCTCTTCTCCTCTGTGGAAGCTTCCTGCAGTTTCGGTGCCATCGGGCTGGTCTTTCTCGTTTGCTGGGAGACCCTGGGGGAATACGGGCACTGTTGATTGCTGCCCTTTGTGCTGCTTCCCACCTTCCACTGCTCCCACTCCTCCCAGATCCGGGCAACTGGAATCTTCCCGTGGAGGGCTCTGGTGTGTCTTGGGTTTAAATGAAAGCACTTTGGGTCAGAGTTCTTTCTATGCTGGTGAACGCACTTTTTGGAGGGACAGTGCGACTACCGTCTGAGAGCTCTTGCTGAGCCCGGGGCGTGATTGTTCTCATGCAGGAGTTTGGTGAGAGCTGTGTGAGTTCTTGTTTTGTGCTCATGTGTCAGAAATGGGGGAAGTGCTTGGTGCCCACCATCCTTACTCGGGTTGGTGTGCTTACCAGATTTTTCTTGGCACATGAGAAGGACGGATGGAATTAGTCATGTCGGTGCAAGAAGAGGGTCAGAGGGTAAATCACAAGACGCTTCGTTGTGAACTAAGCTCCAGTGTGACCCGGGCTGTTGTAGGGCCCGGGTCTGCTGTACGTGCCTCTACCTCTGGAGGTAGGCTCCGCACGAGGCTGTTCCTATAGGGACTGCCACAGAGCATGCCCAGCTGGGTGGGGAAGCCCCAGGGCCATGAGGGCTCTGGCAGGTGCGGCCCCCACCCCACCCCCACAGCTTGCCCTACTTCTGCCTCCTTCTTGGGTTGCCCACCATTTCCTTTCCCGCAGGATCATCTATTTGGGGCGCTTGTGAGAAGGGGCACCGTCCTCCCTCCGAGGGAGGAGGAATATTTGAGGGCTGGGAAAAGGGCTTCTTTTCCTCTCTGTGTCTCTGATTATAGATTGCTGGGTCTGGAGGACAAGGACAGCCTGGAGTCCTGCCCTGAGCCGGGAGTTGGAATGTACAGTAGTGCTTTCAAGACCTTAGTCATCAGTAAACAAAGCTATTATGCTCTGTGTCTCATGTGCTCTCTCTTCTGCTGGGTCGCCTGTGGTTGCCATGGATATGGCTTTGTCTTTGGAGGCCTATAACCAAGGAGGATTTAAGTAAATCCTCGTGGGTCAATATTTCCATACCCCACCCCACCTCACTGCACACCCCCCCACCCCCCAAGAAACTAGAGAGAGAGAGAAGGAAAAAGAAAATAAGGCCACCCTTAAACAACTCCAAGAAATCCTAAACAGTTCTGCAGTCATCACCAAAACAACAACAGACACTCCAGGCTTTAATTGCGGGACTTAAAGGCACACATTTTTAAACAGTACTCAGAATTAGAAAGATGAGGTGCATTAATGGTTCTGATTGCAGCAAGTGCAAATGATGGTATTTCCCGGTTGAGTGTTTTGGACAATATAAAGTTACATTTTGTTTTCTTGCCAGTGCTTAGTTTTTAGAATGCTTCTTGATCTGCTGTTTCTAAGATGTGTCATATTCCCGCATATAAACGAACCTGTGTTTCAAGCAAACAGTAGTTGTTTCTGACACGGAGGATTCGGTGACACTTGGGAATGACTACGGAAGATGGGTAGATTGATTGAAGAAGGCTAAAAAAGGAAAGAAGCCTGGGTCCTGGGCAGGAATCGAAGAGCTCCAGTGTCTTTGTTTGAAAACACATGCACACTATCCCGGGATTGCTCATAAGTCACTCCAGAGAGAGGTGCTGTCACCTGGTAAAGCAGAGGTCAGAGGCTGAGAGCTGGGATGCAGCCACAGCCCTCCGTGCTTCGGTTCTTCACTCAAGGGCTGCATCCTTTTTTTTTTTTTTTTTAAAGATTTTATTTATTTATTTGACAGAGAGAGGCACAGTGAGACAGGGAACACAAGCAGGGGGAGCGGGAGAGGGAGAAGCAGGCTTCCCGCTGAGCAGGGAGCCCGATGCGGGGCTTGATGCCAGGACCCTGGGATCATGACCTGAGCCGAAGGCAGACATTTAACAACTGAGCCACCCAGGCGCCCCAAGGGCTGCATCCTTTTTAATGGGATGCCCTCCACGTATGTCTCTTCGTGTGTGTTTCCAGGGCCCACACTGCCTCGGCCAGAGAGGCAGGCTGTGGACGCAGTGTGGAAGGGGCTGCGTCCATAGCAGTGTGCAGGCTGCCATCACCAAGCTGCCCCCTTTCCTTATGGTAACAACCTGGGGTTTGGTCGTCCATCCCGCTGGCTTCCCTGGTCACTGTCATTGGCAGCAAGACACTTCCAATGAAGAAGTTGAGTCCGAGCTGCCGTTACCCAGTGACCTCTTCCACTGAAGGGGGAAAAAGTGATGTTCATTTCCTTTCTGTGGGCTTGAGTTTTCACGTGTTTGTACTTAAACTCTGGATTAATCCACAGCCTCTCCTTGCTTGCCTTCCGCAGCTCGCCCCAATCTCTGCCCACCGTGTTACCTGGCAACCGCTGGACCTTCCCGAGTGGAGGATTATGACTCTCCTGCTTTGACTCCAAGTGACCCGGTGCAAAGCCCCCTGTGATTGTCAGGAACAGAGAGGGTGATAACGCTGCTGGCTATTGGGGTCAGTGGTGGCCTGCCTGGACAAAGAAGGGAAGCTCACGCTTGAGCTGCCTCTGGGGGGCGCTAGGAGAAATGGCCTGCCTCCTAGACCGGGTGTGAGTTGGCTTCCACCTGGCTCCCATCCTGCCTCCAACTGCCTGGGAGGCTGAGGCAGTGGTCTAGAGTGGCGGGCCAGCAAACAGAAGCCCAGCTTCTGGGTTTGATGAGGTCTATGGGAGGTGTGTCTGGGAGGCCCAAGACAACTTTGGGATGTCCCCAGATAAACAGCTACTGGGTTGGCTGAGCTGCCCTATCAGACTCTCGATGAAATTCTGGTCCTCTAGGCTTCCATAATAGTTCTTCCGGGGTCACCGCCAAATGGGATAGATTTCATGGAAAAGCTGAGGGGTATGCTGATCCTTCCTTGGCATCAGGCTGAGAGAGGCAATTTTGATCTGGGTTAAAAGGAGTTTTCTGATTTTCCAAGTTGGTAGGATGGAATGGGGGGATGTCTGGGGGGTTTGGATTTGAGGGTGACTTAAAAGGACCCAGGAAGGTTATGAACCTTTAAATAACATCCTGTCTGTACCATTACAAAAAAATCACGAGAAAGAAAAGGCGAAAGCAGCCAACGAACGTGGTGTAGAGGGAAAGCCACCATAGCTCGGATTTTAAATGAACACAAACAAAAGATGGAAGGCGGGGCATGTAATGAAGGGTGTCACAAAAGAATAGCAGGAATCTGTATATTAGTGTCAGGAAAACTGAAGTCCAGAATATGCTAAGACTTGTGAAATAGCAGCTGACATGAGAATAATGCTCTGTAGTTTGCAAAGCATTTTCATGTAAATGATCACATGGATCCTCATAATAATCCTGCGGGGTGGTAGGGGGTGGTGGTGGGGGGGAGGAGTTATTATCCTCAGAGTGTGTGGGGACTTCTCAGAGGCAAAGCTGGGATTTGAGCCCAGATCATCTTGGGCCAAATGCTGGGTCTTTCCACCACACCACATCACTTTCTGTTACATGCTCTGAAGTATATTTAGAGAAAGATGGGGCGGGGCCATGATTCAGGAGACTGTGTACTGCTGGCAGGTGATAGAAAGCAAAACTAGTTGCTTCTATAGTTTTTTCAATTCATCACGAAGCAACACAATCTTCGGAGGATAGAATAAATTTCTTAAGACGGATGAGACCTTCAAGGAGAGTTGATTTCTCCAACCCCAGGGCTGGTCATTGTGGATGGCTGTTTCCAAAGGGACCTGAGTCTCTCTTGTATGGTGCTTACTCCAGAAATTACTCGCTCGGTATCTGTGTTCCCTACTAGGCTTAGTGTCTTGAAGGTGGGTACTATGGCCATCCTGTCCATCATGGTATCCCCTTTGGCTGCCCAGGCAATGAATAAATCACTAACCACAGACCCACCATGGAAGGTATGCCACAGAGAGAGGCAGAAGTCCTCATGATTTACCAAAAAAGAGAAAAGGTAGATTCTAGAGTCTACTTGCCAATGAGCTGACATTAGTCTCTAAAGTATTTATGTTCATTTCAATGATAAAACTGAGGCCCAAATATATAAACTGAGTCACATGAGCTCATCTCAGTCATCCCAGAGGCCTGATCAAAACCTCTATTTTGGGTCAGTCAAGGCTGAGATTAGGCCTTCGGGGCTGCAATGTCATAAACGCAGGAAAGAAAGGGTTTCAAAGCAAGAATCTTTTGTTTTAGACTCAAGGCTCTGCTTTTAGAATGAGTTGTTCTATTAAGTATTCAGGCTTAGTAGAAGAAGTTTTACTTTCTGCTTGGCTAGAAGGTACATATTTTAGAGAAGGTGGGAGAAGATGCATTTTTTTTAAGATTTTATTTATTTATTTGAGAGAGAGCAGGAGAGAGACCAAGTGGGGTGAAGGGCAGAGGGAGAAGCAGACTCCCCGCTGAGCAGGGAGCCTGATGCAGGACTCGATCCCGGGACTTCGGGATCATGACCTGAGCAGAAGGCAGAAGCTCAACTGACTGAGCTCAACTGACTGAGCCACCCAGGACACGTTTAACACCAAAGCTAAGCGAGACTGTCAGTTATCAATACTTACCATTGTGACCACAGGCACTGCTCACACGAGTGTGAACACAGGCAGAATGCTCTCTAGAAGAGATTGGGCTCAGCGGAAGCCAGATTTCCAGAGATTTCTTAAGCTCCTCTCTTCTCAGGAAGGACATTAGTTAAGATTAAGCTTCTCATCTCTTTTCCTGACCTCCAGGCACACCTTTCCAGCTCCATGCACGAACTTTCGTGGGGCTGGAAGGACCTTGTGCTGAGTCCGTCTCAAGGCTTCTTCTCCTTTATTTCCTGACAGTCACAGGGGTCTTCCCTTTACCCCTCAACACATCCGGGTGTTCCCACCCCAGAGCCTTGGCACCTGCTGTTTCCTCTCCCGGGACCCTTCTCTAGATTGTTATCCTCACCACTGGCTCGGTGTTATTCAGGCCTCAGCTCAGAATCTCCCGGCAGAGACCTGCCTGACCCATTCCCCTTGTATTTTCCTCATAGCGCTTTCATCACGATACAAAATTGTTTAATTTCTCTTCTCTCCCTTCTCCCTTCCCTTCTCCTCTCTCCCTCCTTCCTTGTGCCGCCTCTTTTTCCTTGTTTGTCTCCTCCACTAAAATGGGAGCTCCGCGAGGCAGCCCCTTATCTGTCTTGCTCGCAGATGTATCTCAGGGCCTGGGATGGCACCTGAGCAGGTGCTCAACATACATTGGTTGTGCGAATACGTTGACTTGCCCCACCTTCTTCCTTGGCTGCTTCCATTTAGAGCACTTGCGGACAGTACGATCATCTATTTTCAACAAAGGGTAAACGAGGGAAGGGAAATGGAGATCATTTGAAAGCACTTTGATATCAGTAAATAGTCTTAATGTTCGAGGGGTCTCTGATAACCTGAAAACAATCCACAGGGACAGGCCCAGATCATCAGTTCTGGAGACCTCTCTAAGGCAGAAGGAACTGTGCTTCTGTCTTGCAGTAAATGACACCTCAGGGAAAGCTGAGGAAAGGGAATGGGGTGAGTCCATCTGGGAACGAAAAAAACACTGCTGGCAGGAGATAAGCCTGCTCAGGGTCTCTCAAAATATCCTTTCTTCAGATCATGCTGTGCCACCTGATCGGTGTCCATGGGCAAAATCAAGGTTGGAAGGAGGAGAAGGCCAAGGATAGGCAGTGAAAGAGAAGCTTGGGTGGCCAAGGAAGCTGAGGAAAACATGTCCCAGCAGGTACTGACTTAAAGCTAAGCATTTCCGCTGATTTTAGTGCCCAGTGTGGGCACGCCCCCTCTTAACCTCGGTTTGACCAAACGGGTTGGGGGTGTTACTGCTGACTTTCTTAGTGGGGAAGGAAGGAAGCCGTGAGGCTATCAGCCATCTTTTGGAACAAGATCCCAACTAACAGTCAATTAAACGAAATTCTGAACTTCAATGCAGGGCTGCACAGCAGCTAGGATGTCATTGATCCACTTGCCTTTTCCTCGTTGTTCTGCCATTTTGGACATTGCCCTCATCTGGACTATCACGTCCATACTTAAGCCAGAAGAGGAAAAGAAGGGGAAGGCACTCAGCTTTCAAGCTCACCATGAAGAAGGCGCACACATATTCTCCATTCATATCCCATGGGCCAGCACTTTGTCCATGGATGTACCTCGGTGCAAAGGAGTCTGGGAAATGTGGTCTTGAACTGGGTGGCCACACCCCAGCTAAAAATTGTACAACCATGAAAGAGGAGGAAAAGATGTATCCGGAAGCAGCATCTCTGCTACAGGTGACTGGAGGAAATGATGGCAAAATGCCTTGTGAATACGGTGATGGTTTTCCTTTGTAACTGGCCTAGGGAGGAAAATCAATTAGAAATTGAGAGGCTCTCTGCCAGGTCTTTGTACAGCAAACTATAGATTTTGATAAACGGACCAATGAAAATTTCTCCCTAGCAAGAATATAAAGCCCAGTGATAATAAAGCATACAAGTGCCATAAAACATATGTGTAACAAGTCTGAGGTCTTCGTCAGAATGCAGCACCTACCAGGTAATTTACCTAATTACCTTACCAGGTAAATTACCTGGTCAGAATACCGCTTCCTGCTTCCACCATCAACCATTTGGAATTACTATAAAGCAGGTCTGCTGTGGAGTCTAAATCTAGAAATACTAGAATGTAAGCTCCAGAGATATTAAATCTGAGGCAGGCAATTATTCATTCCACGTGTAACTACTAGGTATCGAACGCATCATGCTGTACTATTGGGGTGGGGCAGCTGTGCTCTTGAGAAGGACAGAGATGCACCTCAAGAGTTCAGTAACAGAAGACCTGCATATGAATGAGGGCATTCATTCATTCAACAAATATTTATTGAGCACCTACTTAAAAAAAAAGATTTTATTTATTTATTTGAGAGAGAGCATGAGCAGGAGAAGGGGCAGAGGGAGAATCTCAAGCCGACTCCATGCTGAGTGCAGAGCCTGACGTGGGGCTCAATCTCACCACCCTGAGATCATGACTTGAGCAGAAATCAAGAGTCCCATGCTTAACCGACTGAGCCACCCAGGTGTCCCTTGAACACCTACTTTGAGTCAGACTCATGGTATTATGACAAGGCTGGGACATATTGATGAACAAGCTAGACAGGGTTCCTGCCTCAGAGTGTATATTCTAGTGTGAGGAACAAGGCAGGAAAGAAGAAAGCAAGCAGGTGAACAGACAGGATACTATATAGTGATAAACACCATGAAGGAACCAAATAGAGTGATGATGGAGAACTTGGGGAGTGAATAGGAGGGTCAGTGAGGGCCTTTCTGAGGTGATGGTTGAAACCTAAAGGATGAGAAGCCAGCCACATAGGGAGCCAGGAGCAGGGAGGTGGGAAAGAGCTTATGTGTTAGTGGGACAGCAAGGAGACCAGTGTGGCTGGAGTGTGTTGAGTGAGGGGACACTGATTGAGATTGACAGGGGAGGGCTGGTCCCAGAGAGTTTCTGGAAGGGGTGGAGCTTGAGCTGATCATGGCCCAACAGGTAAGGCTTGAGTCTGAGAGAGGGAAACGTTCGCAAAGTAGGATGAGCTGTGAAGGGCTTGAGCCAGGTATGTGCTGGCCCAAGGTGGTGGGTAAGAAGGGTTCATAAGTGGGAGTACTGAGAGAAAAGTCTGGAAAGGCAACCTCGGGAAAATTCTGGAAGGTCTAATAGGCCAAGGAGCTTGAATTCTCAAGAACAATGTGCAGCCATTTGGGCAGGAGAGAGACATGCTCAAAGCGTGGTTTTAGAAAGATTTTCTATAAGCTAGTTAGTGGCTTCTCAATCTTAGCACTGTTACTGTTTTGGGCTGGATCATTCTTTGTTGTGAAAGACTTTCCTGTGCATTGCAGGATGTTTAGCAACATCCCTGGTCTCTAGATGCCAATAGCTGCCCTCTTAGTCATGACAACTAAACATGTCTCCAGATCTGGCCAAACGTCCTGGGGGGTGGGGGAAGGGCAAAATCACTTCTGGTTGAAACCAATACTTTTTTTTTTTAATTGGTTTTGTTTATCTTTATTTTATTATTATTTTTTTTGAAATCAGATTTTGGACTTGAAATATCTTGATAATTGACTGTTTTCTTTCACTATGGTTGTGTGGACATAGGAACTGCACATTTAAATAGGAAGGCAACCTTAGTTCTAGTTGCTGAATATTTTTTTACTTAAATTTTAAGAAAAGTTTATACAAAGCTTATACAAGTAAGTTTTAATTCACTCCAAAATGAGGCTTTGAAAGGCCTGAGGGATCTTTCTTCTGTACATCCATCCCTTGACATTTCTGGTCTTTTTCCAGTGTGTCTTTCTCTCCTCAGCCTCTGAATCTGGGAGATGGGGGAGGTGAGGCACAGAAGGACGGGCCATTTTCCAGTGAGGAGATGTGGACCCTGAGCTGAAAAAACATTAAGGAGGATTGTTTTGAATTTTTTTTTCAGGTCCCTACATTTAAATTAGCTTTGTGGGAACTCTTTGGGATTAACTCCCCCTCAAAACACCTCCTAAAATATATCCTTTCAGTGCTTCCCTTCTCTAGATGATATTTGAAAGATACACAATATGAAGAAATCCAGAGAAAATTTATTTTTAAAATCTATTTATTTTCTTATGTCTTTTCAATAGCGAACGGGGTTGAGTCCCCTCTCGTGCCCCCCACCCCCCAATTCATGTCCACTTGGAACTTCAGATTTGGAAATAGTCTTTGCAGATGTAATTAGTTAAGGTGAGATCATACTGGATGAATGTGGATCCTAAACCCAAAGAATGGTGGGCTTAAAAGAAGAGGAGGGGAGGGACGCCTGCGTGGCTCATTCTGTTAAGCGTCTGCCTTCAGCTCAGGTCATGATCCCAGGGTCCTGGGTCCGAGTCCTGCATCGGGCTCCTTCCTCTGCGGGAAGCCTGCTTCTCCCTCTCCCACTCCCCCTGCTTGTGTTTCCTCTCTCGCTATGTCTCTCTCTGTCAAATAAATAAATAAAATCTTTAAAAAAAAAAAAGAAGAAGAGGAGGGAACACGGAGAGACACACTGGGAAGGAGGCCATGTGAAGAAGGAGGCAGAGGTGGGAGTGAGTCAGTACAAGCCAGAGAACACCAAGGATTGTGGGGAGCCACCCAAAGCTGGGAAGAGGCAAGGAAGTATCTTCCCCTACAGCCACCTGACACCTTGGTTTTGGATGTGTAGCCTCCAGAACCCTGACAGAATCGATCTCTGTTGTTTTAGGCCATGCAGTTTGTGGTAATTTGCAGTAATTACAGCCCTAGGAAACCAATACAAATGGTTATTTTATAATCGGGTTTAGTTTTTTATTAACACATGGGCTTGCTAGTTTCTGCTTCAGACTCCTTGCTTTTCGGAGCTAGCATGAACCTGCAAGGAAAGGTTAACCTTTGGCCACATGCTTCACCGCAGCTGGATTGGCTTTCAACACGACCGCTGCAAGTTCATTCCCACGGCACCCAAACCACAGCCCGAATTCTGTGCGACAAACAGGTTTCCTGTCGGAAGGCTGCACGTGGCAGTAATGCTTCCTTGAGACCAAATTCCAAGACCTGGGAGAGCTGGGCAGTCCTCTGCGGTGGGTGGTGGTGGGTCATGGCTCCAGTCTTCTAACTAGAGGAGAGGATCCAGCAACCCTAAATTAAAAGGGAAAGGGGGAGGCATCTGGTCAGATCCCAGAGAAAAACAGTGGGAGGTGAGTCAATGGATAACGGGTGTGGGAATAGGAGGGAGAAGCAAAGGGTGAAGGGGTTGGGGGGGCGGAAGAGTGGAATGTCAGGGGGTGGCAGGGGGAGTGGGGGAAGAGAACGAGAAGCAGGACAGCTGAATCCTTTCAAGAGGAGAGGAAAATGGTCTTAATTTGCCATAGGCAAAAACAAAAAAGGAAGATTACACAACATTTTTAATGACAGTATTTCTGTCACTCACCCTGATAGTAGTAATTATGTCTATTATGCAGATTTGATGGTGAAGGTGCTGTCCTGCTAGCCGGGGCTACGGAGGGGATTCATGGAGGAGGTTTTGTCTCTACCAAATAGAGCCTGGGAGGTCTGGACATTCTCATTTATGATTCTGCAAATACACAGTTTCTTAGGAAATAAGCTCTTCAAATGAACTAAAACAGGTAGACATTTTCTCCTCCTTTAAGCTGTGTTCTTACTCCGTCCTGTGTTTATTTTTCTGCTGTTGGAGGGGGGTAGACACTTGCCTGGCTTGATCTTTAGCCAAAAGAAATAATTTGCACACATGTTTTTAGAGGAGAAGTAAGTGGATATATTGCTTGTCTGGAAAACAACTCAGAAATTCATCTCAACTTTAGGTGAGGAATGAGAGGTGGTGTGGGGGGTGTTGGGTGGGAGCTCACGGTCCCCAGGGCAGCCAGAGCAAACATGGCCTGCTCTTGGCATTGGACAATTTTACCTCATTTAGAAACATTTATTCAGCACTTTTTTTTTTTAAAGATTTTATTTATTTATTTGACAAAGAGAGAGAGAGCGAGAGCAGGAACACAAGCAGGGGGAGTGGGAGACGGAGAAGCAGGCTTCCTGCCGAGCAGGGAGCCCGATATGGGGCTTAATCCCAGGACCCTGGGATCATGACCTGAGCCGAAGGCAGATGCTTAATGACTGAGCCACCCAGGCGCCCTATTCAGCACTTTTGTGTGTCAGGCGCTGGAATAGGGGTTTTGGATATAAAAATGGCTTTTAAGAAGGGGTCTAGTGTTTAGTAGAAAGACTGATGATTAAATCATTCATTCATTCGTTCATTCATTCATTCATTCATTCTTGACTCCCTTCCATGTGCCAGAGACCGTTCTAGCACTCAGGGTACAAGGGTAAGCTGAGCAGATGAAGGCCTAAAATCGAGGAGGTATGTGTTGAGCGGATGGAGGAGACCTCCATTGGGCCTGGGGGAGTCAGAAGCTTTCCCAGCACATCTGACAAAGCCTGGAAGGTGCTGAGGACTGCTGGCTCCCCTTTTAGCTGAGACTTTAATGCGCTGTTTCAAAATTTATATGTGATATATCACATTTGTACTTCCTAATCACTGAAAAGGGAACTGGCAGAGACAACCCAGCATCTTCAACAGAGGACGAACCTTAAGATGAGGTGTTTTTTTCTTTTTATGAAGTCTTTTAAAGGTTTTTATTTATTTATTTGAGAGAATGAGAGAGAGAGAGAGAGCATGAGAGAGGGGAGGGTCAGAGGGAGAAGCAGACTCCCCGCTGAGCAGGGAGCCCGATGGGGGACTCGATCCTGGGACTCCAGGATCATGACCTGAGCCAAAGACAGTCGCTTAACCAACTGAGCCACCCAGGTGCCCAAGATGAGATTTTTTTGTTATTCATCTGCTCACGCCTGCTATCCAGACTTGTCCACCCTGCAAGTACTATCTCCCTGTGGCTGATGACCCCAAAGGCATGATCCCTGAGCTCCAGGTTCTCTGTCCACTTGCTAGCTGCATGTGGCCACCTCCCAACCTCGGTGACTGGCATCTTCCAGACATCTTACTAGCCTGGGGCCACCTGGCATTCCTCTTCTCGCTCTCCTCATGCTGGATTGTTCCCTGAACTGTCTCCTCCTCACCACTGCTTGGGACTGACTTGCCCTGTGCATATGACCAGGGAGCTTGTGTATTTGCCCAGGATGTGAGGAGCCAGGGAGGGCCTGGGTGGCTCCCCAACAGCCTCCGGGCCTTCCCTTTACAGGCAGGGCGTGCAGTCCCCGGCGCATGGCCCATGGCCCATGGCGCGGGCAGAGAGAGGAGGAAGCTCCTTTCCCTGATTACTCCCTGGAGGGTTTCTTGAGCTTTCCTACCACCCTTACTACGAAAAGCAGGTGGGTTCTCTCCAGCTCAGGTGGGTTTCACATTCTTAGGCTGTGAGGATCCATTAGAGACTCCCTCCAAGGACTCAGGACAGAAGAAACATTTTGACAGCAGCTGTGCTAGGCCTGAGAGTACCAGGGAGAGGTGGGGAGGGGGGCCCCTGCCTGACAAACTCCCTCGTGCCTTCAGAGGTCATGGGCTCCTGGTGGGGGGGAGGTCAGGCTACTCTGTCATCTCGGTAGGGTCACCACTCCTGCTGCGGGGCCCCTCTTTTTGACCTTAGTGTTGGTATTTTTCTGGCTGGGAGACAGAAG
The DNA here is from genome assembly GCF_964656455.1 of Halichoerus grypus. NCBI lineage: Eukaryota > Metazoa > Chordata > Mammalia > Carnivora > Phocidae > Halichoerus > Halichoerus grypus. The sequence goes on along the minus strand of NC_135715.1, from coordinate 54,713,171 downwards.
GAGGCAGGGTTGGCCGTGTGTGCCCTGGTGGTGTGGGAGGCTCAGCGTTTGCTCCACGACTCCTGCTAAATGAATCATGTTAACCTAATACTTGGAAGCAGCCTCCTTCTGCACCATGGCTACACCCAAAACCAGGCGAGGAGGACCTTCTGAGCCAGGCTCCCTGTTCCTTGGCAGGGCCTCACTCCGGGTCCCACCTCCTGCCTTCTGTACGGACGCTGTCACCCCTGAAACGGAGACATCCAAGGGCCATCACTAATTCACTAGGTGTCTTCCTTCAGCCTGGGCATGCATTTTTAATTAACTTTTATATCAAGACTCAGGTAACACAGCCCTACCCCCTTCTTTGTCCTCATGGAGCATAGCTGCAGTCAGCTGTGAGCTGTTTTTCCACACAGAGGAGCTCTCTCCTCCCTGCAAAGGAGCACCTGCTACTTATTTGAAGCCTATTTTAAATATTTCATGGAATTAATTTCAGATTTAGTGCCTTCCCTCAGCTTGCTAGAAGAGTACTTGTAGATTAGTAAGTCCAGGCCTCTAATTTTATAGTTGAAAAGAATGAGATTCAGAGATGTTAAATCATTTTCCCAAGGTCACACAGCAAGTCTGTGGTAGGGCCCAAATTAAAACCTAGGTCATCTGAATCCCAAGCATAAGCCCCTTCATCATATTATGAGGGGTCTAAGATGATACATTTAAATCCAGGCAGTGGCCTGAACCCTCTCAACCCCCAATTCCAAATGAAATCATGAAACAAATCTCTAAAATGACCAAATCTCCAAGAGAAACAGTGAAGTATGGTCATCCATGGAGAGTGAGTAATAGTCATTATGTTATTTGGTTCTTTGTTGTTTGGGATCTGTAGTGATAAAAGGGATTAAACTCTCAAAGCAGAAACCAAAGGCACAGGGAGAAAAAGAGAAAATATACAATAAAACCTCAAAGAAAACAGAACCTGGAATATAGATCGTAAGTTATGATAGCTTGCATGCAAAACGCCGTCAGAAGTGGGGTACAGAGCGGCCGCAGGGCCCCTCGGAAAAGATAGACAACGATTTCGAATTTCAGTTTTAAGCCTTTACTAAGTGTAATTTGGGGGCAGTTCATTTCCCAGAGTTTCAGTTTCCTCCTTTGTAAAATGGATCTAACATCTATATTGGAGTATGGATGTGGCGACTGAGTGAGAAAAAGTGCATGCAGGTACCCAGTGGTGTCTTGCATGCAGCAGGCGCTCAGAATGTGCTGGGAGGTGTGATGACATCTAACTTGACTTGCAGGGGAGACCCTGGCATGCTGAGGCTAGACCCAGCCCCGAGCAAAAGTTTTAGAGCAGGACTAGAAGATCTCTGGCTCTGTCTGATCTCTGTCTCTATAGCCCAGTTCTGCTCGGGAGTCCAGCTATGCAGGCCCCAGAGCTGTGGAGGGGCCCGGCTGGACCAGGTGACTCAGGTTTGTCCTTCCTGGTGAGGATTTAGAGCGCTTCCTCTCTGTTCTCAAGCCTTCTAATAGGCTGGTTTTTACCTGTCGGTGCCCAGGAGCAGTTTTGTCTCCAGGGGACATTTGGCAATTTCTTTCTTTTCCTTCTTACCTTCCTTCCTTCCTTCCCTCTTTCTTTCTTTCTTTCTTTCTTTTTCTTTTCTTTTTTTAAAAAATATTTTATTTATTTATTTATTTGAGAGAGAAGGAGAGCACACAAGCAGGGGGAGGGGCAGAGGGAGAGGAAGAAGCAGGCTTCCCGCTGAGCAGGGAGCCCAACGTGGGACTCAATCCCAGGACCCTGAGATCATGACCTGAACTGAAGGCAGACGCTCGACCAACTGAGCCACCCAGGCCCCCCCATTTTAGCAATTTCTGGAGACATTTTTAGTTTCATAACTGGGGGTAGGGTGGAGACCAGGATGCTGCTAAACATTCCACAATGTCCAGAACAGACCTCCCACAACAAAGAACGATCCAGCCCCAAATGTCAACAGTTGAGGTTGAGAAACCCTGTTTTACTACATCAGATGGTGTTTATCCTTTTTAGACAAACATTCAGGTCTGTCTTGGGGATGCAAAGCTAAGCTTCACAGAGGATGGGAGAAAGAGATCTGATTTAGGGGGGCTTGTTTATTTAGTTCGGATTGTATGGTGATTTTTTTCAACCTCTTCAACCTAACCTATGGGTGTCCTAGGCCAGGGCATCAATTTGACCCTTTGATAGACCCCTCTTGTTGCCTATCCTCCTCCCTCTCATAGCAGGATCCTAATTTCCCTTGTGAAACTGCCGTCCTGTACTCACTGTCCCTGTGGTTTGGGTGGAGCTGACTGCAGGTGTGGGAATGTGACCATTGTACCATCTGCCCACCGTGGCTGGTTCAGCAAAGGACATGGACCAGTTAATGCCAGAGGTTCCATGAATGGTGGAGGAAGGACTCTCAGTTTCCTCTGGGTACACTGAGCAGAAAGGATACATGCCTCAGGATGCAGAAGCTATCATGCATACAGGGAGATCCATAGTGATAACGGAGGGCCTTCCAGGGAAAGCAGAACAGAGAAATAGCCCCAGTGACAACATTCAAGCCGCACCCAAATATGTCTGTACTATTTACTTATTTGAGCCAATAATTCTCCTCCATTTTAAAAAGCACAAAAGAGTTTTAATTATGTTTCTGTCCTTTGTAACTGAGAGTCCCGATTAAGACAAACCAGGAGGTCGGATGTAGCAAGCTGGGGGGAAGCAGTAGCCCTCTGAGAGCACTTCTCAAACCTGAGAGTTTCCATAGAACCATACTGCTCTAGAAGCATTTTTCTTCCTGGAGGACACTTTGCAGCTTTTATTTTATATTATTATTATTATTATTATTTTGCCTGCCCAACATCTGAACCTCTTTCCTGTAGGAGTCATAGTGGGACTAGAGTTGTTGGAACAGCCAGATATATCCCCCCTTCCCAAGAAGACCAGGCTTAGGTACTTCATCTAGAGGTGGCCAATCAGATTCTCTGGCTCAGACTTAGACTCTGGATCGAGAGAGGCAAGGAAGTGAGGATGGGGGAAGGGTGGGACTTTGTTCCAGCAGCAGCAACCATGGATTCCAGAGCGGCCATGGCCACGGTCACCCCAGTGACCGAGTGTGTCTCCAGGTGGTTGCTGGGGTGTAATTTTGGGCCCTGGGTTCAGTTGCCCAACGTCCCTTTCTCCTGCCTATTTTCCAGAGGCTGCCTCTCCAGCCTTCTCTTGATTCTGTCAGCAACTCACTCTTCTCTCGATAGAATATTTAACCTGGTCTGCCATTTCCTGTTGCCAGAACCATGGAAAGGCCTGAGAGAAGTTGCCCATGCTACTCGCATCAGCAGATATTGCTGCGTGACAGTATGACTCAGCGGCTTGAAACAATGGATATTTATTATTGCTCAATAATTTGGTGGCTGGAGGATAGAATTTAATTTCTTTCTCAGATAATGGTATGAGGTAAATATCCCAGATTGGCATGTGGGTTTGCTCCACGCAGTCATTCAAGGATTTACACTTCTTTCGTTTCACTTGTCTGCCATCCCCTAGGGTGTGGCCCTCATCTGCGTGGTTCAAGTTTGGTTGCCTCCTTGCCAATGTCCAGCCAGCAAGAAAGGAAAAGTGTGCAAGGGAGACACACCCGTGGTCTTGGGACTTACGCCAGCATGGTATGTGTCCACTCTTCACATTCCACTGCTAACTGCAGGGAAGGGGGGCTAGGTAATATGGAGGGGAACGTGGAAACTGGTGGACAATTAGCAGTCTCTTCCATAATATCATTTTGAAGGAATGAATCAGATAGGGGAAATTTGAAGCACAGTGATAGGTAGGTGGAAAATCTTTTTTTTAAAAAAGATTTTATTTATTTATTTGAGAGAGTGAGAGAGAGAGAGATCATGAGCCGGGGGAGGGGTAGAGGGAGAAGCAGACTCCCTGCTAAGCAGGGAGCCAGACGTGGGGCTCCATCCCAGGACCCTGGGATTATGACCTGAGCCGAAGGCAGACACCTAACCGACTGAGCCACCCAGGCCCCCCCCATTTTTTTGATGATAAAGGTGATTCAAAGCCTTTCAATTTTTTGGGGGGTACATAATTTGAACTAGACAAAGGGAACAAGCCAGTGTGGGGAGACTTGGCTTTGCATTTAGGCTCTGGTGTATTCTAACTTTCCATTTCTCTTGGCCTGAGTTTCTTTGTTTATAAGATGGGGATTGTAATAGTTGTCCAGGACAAGATTATTGCAAGGATTCAATGAGATAAATGATGTGCCCAGAACTGTCCCTGGCACCTATTGAATGCTTGGTCATAATTGAGATTATTACCTTACAGATCAGTGTGCTAGAGCATGAATAAGAGATGAGGAGTTTATTCTTCTGCTACTTGCTGGCTCTGGGAATTTGGGAAAGAGTCCCTTAACTTCTTCAGGTCTTGGGAGCTTTGTCTGTAAAAGGGACGATAACTTTTTTTTTTTAAAGATTTATTTCTCTATTTTAGAGATTGAGAGAGAGAGCACAGCAGGAGGGGCAGGGGGAGGGATAGAGAGTCTCAAGCAGACTGAGCACAGAATGCAGAGCCCAACATGGGGCTCCATCCCAGGACCCTGAGACCATGACCTGAGCCGAAACCAAGAGTCGGACGCTTAGCCGCCTGCGTCACCGAGGCGCCCCAAGGCATGATACATTTTTATCTGACATCTGTGGTTTCTTTAAGAACCTATAAGGTTATGGAATTTGTCCATATCATATTTCATATTTTGAATATCGCATTTAATCCCTCCGCTCTCTCGTAGGAAGTGTTGGCGTGGCCACGCACCATCTGTAACAACACTGGGCAATTTATTTAACCTTTCTAAGTCGGCTTTTCCACTGTGGTGAATTATGAATCATTTCTGTTTTGAAAGATTGTTACAAACATTAATTGGGGTCACATATGTGAAAAAGTATTCACCAAGAGACTCAAAAGGTATTAGGTATTATTGTTTTTATTAAATGTGAGAATCGAGAGGATGCTCTGTTTTGTGTCTTGAAGAACAAATTTGCCAGAAACACTGACGTGGAAACAGGATCTTTCCTCTCCACTGCGTCTTCCTCAAAGAGTTATAATCCTTTGTTTGCGACACCACAATTAGTTGCCACTGGAGAGGATTCTAATGTCACAGATAGAAGATTAGGGCTTCGAGTGAGATGTAAATGGGAGCCGGTGACCATTTTCAAGTGGTTTGGTTTATTGGATTTGTTAACGATATTTTCCCTCGCCCTGCCATTCTAGTGACAGCCAGTTAAAGAGAGGTGGCAGTCTGAAGGTCTTGCAAAAAGAGTCTGGAGAAACTTCTAGTCTCCGGTCTTCGCAAACGTTATGCCATGTGAATGTTGCATAGAAACACTAGTATATATGTTACGGAAGTGCAAGGTGGAATGCCACGAGGTGCTATGATGAGCCCTCACTTGTGCTTCTGTTTGGGCGCACCCCAAGAACAGGCTACCAGCCATCCCTCTGCAGCCTTATTCAAATCCTATGTGATAGGAAGAATAGCTTAGGGCAAAGTCCTCTAGGTTTATAGGTAAAACTCAAAGAGAAAACCTTGTGTACAGTGCAAGGATCAAAGTCCTGGGAGTCTGGGAACTTGGGTCTAATCCCAGCTCTGCCATTAATTAGCTGTGTCCTTGGACAAGTTTTGGAAATTCTCTCAGTATTTGTTCTGCTGCTTGTAAGAGAGGGGCGGGACTAGACTTGCACCATCTCTAGATGATCTCTTAGGTCCTTCTGGTCCCAAATTCTGTTGCTAGGGCTGCCTTTTCAGATCCCAGCAGACCTGGTTTGTTTGGGGCTTGGTGAGGCTAAGTGCCCTGCTTACTAACCTTGGAAACCTTTATTCCAACACTGGAATAAAAACAGCCCTGTGAGAACACATTGTGCAAAGGAACAACAGGGATCGGAGAGAAGAAAACAAATTGTTTCCCTACAGGCAGTACATTTATGCTCAGAGATCAGACATGAATGCTTAGCCGCTGGAACAGGGGAGAAATTTCCGTTCAATGCATGTTGATCGAGTGACTTAACATGGGAGAGACTGAACGGAGGTCTGATGACCAAGAACCCAAGGCCCTGTCCAGCCCCGGTCCTTGAAGGGCTGGCCCAGGTTAGGGAGACCAGGCACGGCCACACGTGCTGCATGTGCGCAGAAGCACACACACGCTCACACACATGATAATTAGTAGACATGCTACCTCCCCAAGCACTGACCAGGTATAATGCTGGACGCTAGCCAGGCTACCATGGTGAAAAATGTCCCGGCCCTCAAGAAACTTCAGTAAGGCAAGTACCTAAAAGAGGAAAAGAGAAAAGGCAGAGGGAGAGGAGAGCCACAAATGGTAATAATAAATAATACAACATATTTACACTGGGTTTTACTAAGTCCTTTTGTACACAGTGCACGTCCTCTCTCCCGGGTGGCATTTAGACCATCCCTTCTGGTTTGGCTTCTACTTCCCTGGCCGTCTTCCTCAGTCTCCTCTGTGTGACCTTTTCCTCAGCTTGTCCCAGACGACGTTCCCCGGGAGACTTGGTGCACACCCGTGACCTCAGGCGTCACGTATCTGCTGTTGATGCTTGCTGGAACGCGAGCTCCCTGAGGACACAAATCTTGCCTATTGGGCTTCTCCATAGTTATCTCCAGTAATTCGCACAGTGCCTTGCCCATTATAAATCTTAAAAAAATACATATAGTTAACTAAATCACTATCTCTAGTTCAGAGCTCTTCCCCATTTGTTGTCCTAAAAAACCAGCTGCCCACTTACAACCCCATGTTGCATGCTCATGATACCTTATACTCAAAGCGTCCAGAAAGAACGGCTTACTTCCAAGTAACCCTCCCCCAGACTCATTTTTTCCTTGGGATATCCCTATCTCGGTGAGTCGTACTTCTGTCTGCCCCAGTCACCTAAGCCAGAAACATAAGAACTTTCTCAGACTTCTACTGTACCCTACTCTTTCCTTTATTCTTCACATTTAGTCAGTCAACAAACCCTAACGGATCCATCCGCTCATGTCCCTTCCCACCCTCACCTGTATTATTTCCACAATTTCTTAGCTGCTCTCCCCTCCTTCTATTAAGTGTTCATGATCTTGCAGCATGACTTGTGAGTTCCAACCTCATCCTTATTTTAACTAAACATGTTTTTCTATTGTTGTTTTCTCTTGGGCTTAATTTCCTCAGTTTTTAAAAAACATTTTTATCTTGCTGCATAGTATGTGTGTATTTTTATAAGCAGCCTAAAATACCACTGAACAAAGTGGTAAATAATACATACACACTATGTTATTTTGAAATCTTTTGATTCCAAGTGAAGGAAAACTCAAACCAGCTTAAATAAAAAAGGAGGACATTTTTGGCTCATGCAGTTGGGCAGCCCAAGAATGATTTCACCTTCAAACATAGCCAAATAGACAGCACAAACACGGTCATCATGGCTCTCTCTGGTTCATCACCTCTTGGCTCTGATTTCCTCTGTCAAATCAGAGATCTTACCTTGATGAGTAATCTTTACTAGTGATTTAAAAAATATAATCAAACAGCATAAGCAAATTGCATTTTTTCAAGAAGGCTATAATCAGACCTCCCATTTTCCATGCTGCCCTTGTGATATGACTTTGTCACTTTTCCCCTCAAGGGGTGGAGTCTAGATTCCCTTTTATTGCATCCAGACAGGCTTGTGAATGTTGCAAAGTGATGCTGTATCATCTTTTTTTTTTTTTTTTAAGATTTTATTTATTTATGTGAGTGAGAGAGAACGCGCGCTTGGGGGAGAGAGAGAGTGAGCACAAGCAGGGGGAAGGGGCAGAGGCAGAGGGACAAGCAGACTCCCCCCTGAGCAGGGAGCTCGATGAGAGCTCAATCCCAGGACCCTGGGATCATGACCTGGGCCGAAGGCAGACCCTTAACCAACTGAACCACCCAGGTGCCCCTGCTATATGACTTTTGAGTCTAGGTCATAAAAGGTGATATGGCTTCTGTCTATTCCTCTTGGGATGCTTTCTCTTGGAACCCAGCCATCAAGCCACGAGGAAGCCGAGCAAGCTATGGAGGGGAACCCCACGTTGGTGACGGCTGATTCCCCAGACAGCACAGATCTTCAGGTAGGTGAGTGAATGAGGCTCCAGGTGATTCCAGCACTAGCCACTAAATTCCCCTCCAGTTTTTGAATCCTCCCAGCGGTGCTGCCCACCCCGCATCCCATAAGACTTTATGGAGCAGAGATATGTTGACCCTGTTGCACCCTGCCCAACTTCCTGGCCCACAGAGAACATCAGAGATAATAATATGATGTTTTAAACCACTACATTTTGAGGGAATTTGTTACACAGTAATAGATAAATGAATACACAGAAAAGCATCCCATGTGGACATCCCATGTGGCTCCCCAGGTCCTTCCTTCCTGCTTAAGACATGCTTTTAGTAAAACGAGGTCTATAAGTAATATTTATACCCATCCTACATGGCAGGGAGCGTTCATGTTATGAATGTCTCCATTTTACATCAAGATCATTACTGAGCTTATGTGACATTTTCCAGGGAGCCATGCCTCAGATATCCGTAGATTCTAGAGTCGTTTACCACAAGCAAGCCAAAACCAGGGACATCCTGCTAAGATAATTCCATAGATAAGGACTTTTCTTCCTGAAACGTTGTTAACAATTATCAGGAGGTCAGTTAACACATTTACAGAGAGACTAGGCCATGCCGATTACTTTTTCTTCCCTAGGGGTCCCTCTAGTCATTGGGGGAGAAATGGATCACAGACTGTTTTAACTCTTTCTTCCTCCACCATTCCACTCAGCAATTTCTCCCCCAATAGAGGCAAGATGTCTGCCTTGAGCCCTAGTCCCACTATTTACCCTGTCAGTAACCCAACAAAAAAAGAGAATGCCTTTCTCTCTCTTCTAGAAAAAGTCTCAGTATAGCACTGGTTGGCTCTGATTGTCCAAACCAACCTTTAGGACAATGGTGACTCAGTCCCACTTAAACTACCTGGATCGAGGAAAATTAGGGTGTTGTTACAAGAAGGGGGAAATGCTGGGCCTGTAAAAATGAAAATAATAGCTGATATATATACAATGTAATTATAAAAATATATTACCATGCATTTAAAATATATATATATAAAATTATATACCAGACTTCTTTCTGAACTGGTCTCACTTCGGTCTCTTCTCCCTCCCGTTGCTGGAAAGAGATTTCTAAAATGCAAGTCTAAACATTCTGATATATTAGCATCTTGGGGATAGAGCCTATATCTTGTTCATTGTAAGAGTTAGAGGGATGTCACCTGCTGTAACGATCTCCCATGTTTTAGTGGCTTAACACAGCAGACATTCATTTCTCAATCACATAATAGATACTCCTGGTTGATGGGTGGTTTTCCTCTATGTGGCTATCCAGGGACTCTGACTCCTGCCTTTATATGGATCTTCCATGCCTTAAGTCTTGAGAATCCTGTATCCAGCCACTGGATAAGGGAAGAGAGGGTGAGGAAGCCGTACTTCTTAACGTTTTGGCTCCAAAATGACACACATTACTTCTGCTCACTTTCCATAGTTGAGAAATGGTCACATAGTCCCATGTAAATGCAGGAGCACGGGGAAGACATTGTTCCGGGTTAGGAAGTCAGTTCTCTGTGACAACTTTATGAAGGGGCCGGGGTGGGGGGGGCTGGGAGGAGAGGACACACACAAAAAATGTGGCGGTCAGCTAGCTATCCCGGACATATTTACCTTTGTGTTCCTAGCTCCTAACCCAGTGTCTGACACCAAAGTTGATGTTTAGGAGGCCTGTGGAGTCAATGATTTTGTCTGAGCCTTAGACGGCCATCGGGTCCAGGGCAAGTGTGATGGTGTGGCATACAAAAGAGTAGATGACAAATATCAAATGTGGCCCTTGGAGCGGGCACAAAAAGCTGGGCAGAGATGGGATTTGGGCTGATCATGAAGCTCCCCGTCCTTGGCCATGTGCTGGGAAGAAGCACCCTTCTTTCAGAGCCCTCTGGGGGAAAGTGCAATTTAATGGCTGTTCTTTGGAACCCTTTTGGGAGGGGTCAAAGGTGGGGAAAAGATCATTTCTGCACTCTCAATGGTTTTCAGTCATGCAAAAGGTAGGGTCTTGACTATAGCTTTGATAGAAACTGTTCTCTTTTAGGAAAGCCCACCCGAACTTATTTATTTGACAGAGAGACAGCGAGAGAGGGAACACAAGCAAGGGGAGCGGGAGAGGGAGAAGCAGGCTTCCTGCTGAGCAGGGAATCTGATGTGGGGCTCGATCCCAGGATCCTGAGATCATGGCCTGAGCTGAAGGCAGACCCTTAACGACTGAGCCACTCAGGCGCCCCTGCAATTTTCTATATGTATCCATAAAGACTTTATAAAATTAAAAAAGGAGCTGACCATTTTGGGGTGATTTTTGGTAATTTAGGGAGATAGAGATATATACCGCTCATCTCAGCCACTGCACGGGTATTAATTAGCCTGAGAAAGGCTTGACAGGGAGGAGGGGTCTCCACTGAAGGGAGTGGACTTTTCACCTGGGAAGAGGCAGTCTGGGGCCTGGAAATGGGAATTTGCTAGGCGGGCCTTTTATGGAGTGAGAGGAACTTTCTCCCTCTCTTAGGCCCTGAGCTCTGAGACATTTTGGTAATCCAGGCTGGTGGCTTTTAGCCAGACAGGAAAGTCTCGTGTAGAGGAGTGTTTATCAACCCCTTAAAAAAATAGTCTTTGCCCTATTTGATAAACATAAAAGTCTCATCCAAGAGAGAAGAATGGTCTGAACGGATATCCAGAGCCTGAAAAGTTGAGATGAACTGAACGTGGAGTGGCTTAGCTGTAGTGCAGCCGGGTGCGGGCTCCTGGAGTAGATTTCTAGAAAGGGCACAGGGGCACGTTCCTCCACGTGCACTGCCCGTCTCCTTACATTGCAATCATCTGTTATTTGTCAGTCTCTCCCTCTAGCTCACAAGCGCCCTGAGGGCAGGCACGGAGTCTATGGCTCCTATCACAGTGCTTGGGCTTGATAAGTGCTCAGTGAGTATCTACTGAACACACACCTGAGCCTCTGGGCTCACCTGTTGTGGGGTGTGTTCCCCTAGAGAGCCACCTCTGTATCCCCAAGGGCCTGGCACAAATTCAGGGCTGTGTAGACGTCCGGGGGAGGCTAACGGAGTGATGAACTCATCACTGATAATACCCTCTGTCACTGCTATCACTCCTCTATCACTGAAACAAGAAAAAAGCCTTAAGAAGAGTCCCAGGCACTCAAAAATCAACGCAGAGTGGGACCGTTGAGTGTCAAGAAGTAGGTACATCAGCTTATGACAAGTTATAAACACACGGGGCCATGTCATAAGCCTACGTAGTCATTCACAAGCGTCCTCCTTGAGGCTGAAACACTGAGTCTGAAAGAAAAGGATTAGTGGGGTAAAGAATAAGAGATTCTCTTTCAGGATGAGTTCATTTCTCTTCTGCCAGAACTGACTCACTCTTGGGGGTGCTGGTGAGCACCGGGGGCCCTGGAGTGAAGAAGGAAACATGTGGTGCTAATTTTACTACTTGATTATATTTTTGTTTCAGGTGATTTTGCCAAGTTTTTTTATTTGCTCATAGCAGTGTTAAAATAGAAGCAGTTGATATATTTAAGGATTTAGAGCCCTCTCTGAGTGTCAAACCATCCTGTTTTCCCAGAGAAACACGATACTCCTGGGGGCACAGAGTTTGGTGGCGCAATAACCACAGAAGCTTCTATTTATGGAGAATTTATTTTGTGCCAGACTATGGGCTAACCATGGCATTGAATGATCTCATTGGATATATTGATTTCCCCTTTTATTTATTTATTTATTTATTTATTTTTCAACTTCCCCTTCTTCGGATAAAGAAACCGAGGCTGAGGTTGTTTGGGAGGGTCACAGAAGCTTGCAGAAGGTGACAAAGCCAGGAGGTGGCAGGCCTGGGACCGGAACACAGGCTGCCTGCAAACTGGTGAGGCTTCATTGTTGACTGCCTCCCCAGGAGGAGGGAACTGTGATCTCGCTGGGTCCCCATGGTGGAGGACATGGACTATGAATCAGAGCATAGCACCTTCTGAGAAGCCCCGGAGGCCTGTGAAATGCCATTCACTCCCCAGACTTAGAATGTGCTTACTGTCCCTTCCATCTGCCTCCGAGCGTCTGGCTCTTTCACGTGGTGCGGGCTGTGGCCGAGACACTGGGCTCGAGGTGCCCCAGTGTGCAGCTGCAGATAGCCGCTCCCATCCTGTCCTCCCCACTCTTCCCATGGCTGGTGTTTCCCATCCTCTTGGCCTTGCCCGTCTCTTGTCCCAGTGGACAAGCCCCCGGCACCTGGGCTCCAGTTGACTTCCCATGGGCCCAACAGTGCTTTGTCTATGTGCACACTGGTCACCTCTCATCTCCCCGCTCGGGCACCTCGGTGGATGCCTCCATGAGACCTGCCTGATGCCCACCATGTGCAAGCTGGAAGTGGGTGGGGGCAGGGGGAGTCCTGTGGGAGTGAACCTTCAGCCAATGGGAGGCAAGAGCTGGTGGGTTAATTACTCCCTCCCCACCCACTATGCGGTGAGGACAGGCACCGACTCTACAGCTTTTTGCGTAATACCTGGGGTTTAATGAGTATTAAAGAAATATATTGTGAACGGATGCCCACATATGTAGCCAGCATTTGCACTTAGTGGAGGTAGGCAGCTCAGTGACTAGCTTCCTTGGATTGGTTCTCCTTCCTTCTCTGCTTTCCTCCCCTTCTTCCTCACTCCTGCTCCCTGTGATCTTTAGGGGATTATATTCCCTAGTGAACTTTTGAATCCTATGAGCCCTCTGCCTCAGATTCTCCTTTCTGGGAAATCCAGGCTAAGACAGGTGGCCAGGTCTGAATGATCTTATATTCATATGATCTGCTGGGACATACCTGGTGCGCATTGTCTCTGAGTTTTTGGGTTAAGGGCGGGACACACTACAATAGAGTGGAAAGCCCTAGGTCTATGACCTGAGGCAGGGGGGCAAATTGTAGAGCATTGCCTTCATCTTACTTCAGATAGTTTTCCATTTAATTTGCCAGATCCATTTCCTTCTCCCCACTTAAAACTCACCATTAAGTGGCTTCCCTGCATAACTGAGAAATATAAAAAATACTGAAGGCTAGCCCAGCCCACTTGGTCTCTTCTTGGGCACTTTGTGCCACGTTAGGGAAGAAAGGTGGTGACATTTGTCTTCATGCTTCTCTGATTGAAACCTGATTTCCTGGTCCCCAAGTGAACCAGGACCAGTTTCCCTCTTTGCACAGACACACATCATCCCAGGAAGATGCTAGAAAGCAGCAAAAGACATCTGCGGTCCTCCTGAGACGCTGTGGAGAGAAACATGAGAACCTTCAGCCAAAGAGCAGACTTGGGGCTCACAGTTTCGTATCACCTCAGGCCACGTAGGTGGTCACAGGGCTGAAGAGAAGAGGTCTGATAGTACCTAGTATCCAGTGGGGTCCTGGGGATATTGGGTCCTTTGCCACCCGGTCAGGAGAGGAACAGTACTTTTCCAGCAGTGTGTATCCCGTTGCTGCTGGCTGCCCTAGAGAGATGCCATGAGACCTTCTGTAAAACTGGGGCCACTTGAGGGTAGCCCTGACACTGAGAAGCCAGAAATGCAATACAAGTAACCCATAAATCAGTACAGAGACAAGCCATTCACGAGCTTACACACATAGCAATTGTGAGAGAGATGGAAATGAATGTAACTGATGGGAGCTTCTGCATAAGCTTGGGGCACAGGGTTAAAGATCCCAGGGCCTTATGTAAAGAGACCGAAGGGCTTCAGTCCTGGGTCTGCAGACTGGAGCAAGAGACCTTAAATGGACACTCTCGCAGTTGCATTGGCTGCCACATGGTGTCGCTGTTGGAGACGAGTCTTGCATGGTTTGAGTCTCCACAGAGATGGTTCCAGGCTGGTCCTCATCCTGCACAGGCTTCAGGGGTGACTGGAAAGATGGCAGCCCCACTCCTCGTTCGGAGCCGTGCTCAGCCAAGGTGTACTATATGGGCTGCCCATGTTCTTCAGTGCACACGTCTGTGCTCACTCGTATGCCCCAAGCAGGGCGGCTGTGCAGGGTGGCTGGGTCCTGGGAGGGTTAGCTCCAGAACCCTGTTGATACCAGGGGTGCCCCCAGCCTGACTGAACACCCTTCCACCCTTGGGCTGAGCCCACATCCTCACCCACACTTCCCTGGCTTTCCTGCTGAGCACCATTTTGAAGCATGCTGTCACATTTGCCATTTTGCCTGCTGTGGTGAAATATGAAAGCTGGCTCACTGTGTCCCTAGGGAAGCGCCGGTCATATCATTTGGTCTTTGTTGTTCAGAGCCCTGTGTCTGACTGACCACAGAGGTACCACTGTCCCCTTCCCTCTGGGCAGCAGATGCTTTCTGGGTCGATGTGTGTAACTTACATAACTAAGAAGAGACCCCAGATACGATTCTCAGTGTGGGGAGGGGATAATGATTCCCCTTGAGGTGACCTGGAGCTCTCCCCAGGCATGGGATGGCTGCCGTAATTTATACCGAGGCAGGTACCTATTAATCTCTGCCTCAACAGGTACCATGTTGCATTAAGAACTACATCCAGCAGAAAAGTAGACTTCAAACTCCTGAAATTACACCAGTTGGAAAACCAAATCCCTGTTTCTTATCATCTGTATCAAACATTTAAAACCATTCTGATAAAAGTCAACAAAGTGCCTGTTCATGTGTTTCTCTGTTGTTTGTGTTTACGAAGCCTTGCTGGTCTAGTTGTAAGGAGTAAGCTCGCAGTCCTGGAATTCTTGAAAACGTGCAGAAGAGAAGGAATTGTTGTCCTCAAGGGGCCTGGAAAGCCTGAGGTCTCATTTCTTCCTTTCTAATTTGTCCTACTGGGCTATTCTGCCTTGAGGCATTTCTTTTGTAGCACTTGGCATGGTGACAAGGGAGAGTTTAGTTGGAAGTTGCTAACTTCCTTGTGGACCGGGGCTGTGCTGAAGACCCACAGAAGTGACGCTATCTGAGCAGGCCGCCTCTGGTCCTCATTAGAGAGTCTTGGCTAGTTCACATTTATTCTTGAGGCCACAACCGTCCAGCTGTAAACTGAGACTCTCTCCTCTCTGCCTTCCTTCCCTTCAAGGCTGGCAATGAGAAGACTTTGAACTAAACTCTCGGCACAAAGGGCATCAACCCCTCTCACAGCCCCCTCTGCTCCATAGTGTCAGAGGAATCCCCCCAAGGAAGCGGGAGAAAACCGAGGACCAGTCTTGAATTGATTATGTGTTAGATGGGTATTTCAGGGTTAGCTTCTCGAGCAAAAAACTTCCACCCAGCTGGGTTCCACATGTAGAAAAGAAGGGCCCTTTTATAAAATATCCAATACAAGATGTTGACCTTTCGAAATCCTTTGGGCAGACCATTTCAAAGCGTGGATATTGTCAAAGGTCACCTAAGTAGAAAATGGTAAATAGAGTTTAATTGAGAAGGGCTGGAAGGACACCCTCTAACCAAGCTGAGGTGATAGACAAGGCCAGGACTATGTCAAATCTCCAGCTTTCACCTCTGACTCACACCCCGAGAAGCAACTGTTCATCTGAGCCCTAGGGGGTCAGGGGTACCTTGCATTCACATGTTCTGCCCAAGCTCTGATATTTTGAGCAGTAGTCCAGGCTCTTGTCAGCTGCACCACCCAAACCATGAACCATACACCAATGGTTTTGGGGTTTTTAGCTGAGGTCAAGTTGCCCAAAGGCTGCCCTTCGATGTTTATTTCTGTGACTGCTTTGCCAGCCCCTCCCCGAGTACACGTTCACCCTCAGAAGCAGGCAGATGACTAAGAGCTACAGGATACTTTGCAATTTCTTTTCCATTCAATTCAACGATTATTTACCGAACACCTACTATGCATCAGAGACCAGGTTCCAGGAATATAGATATTCCTTAGGCTGGGAAACCAAGACACAGTTCAGTCTCAGAGCAGTGCTAAAAACAAACTGAATAAAATAAATCGCCACAACAAAAGCCACATTCTAGCCACCAAAAATGTAATTTCAAGGAAATGTGTATATATGTGATTCTTGGACATCCCTAAGTGGGATTCTGGTCCTTATCTCTGAACACCCTCTTCTCTCTCCTCCACACCCCACAGTTGTTCCGTACCTCTTCCCAATTCCCTGAAAACCTCTTCCTTGGGACTTGCCTTCAGTCTGATTCTGCTTGTCCCTGTCCCTGCTTTCAGCTCTGTGGCTCACGAGTCCCAAGGGCCAGCTAGGTCAAGGCAGAGCGCCAGTGGGTAGAGCCAGAGTTCCCTGCAGAGCTCTTGTCAGCTCGTCTCCAGACGGGACAGGCGTGAGCTGAGGCAGGATGTTCTGCGCTTTGGTCCTGCCCCACACAAATGACAGAGATTTAGCCCTTGTCCCAGAGAAGGCCATCGCAACTGGAAACATCAGCACCAGACAGGCAACCACAATTCAGCGTGACAGGTGAGGGGCTATGGGATCCTGGAGAGATCCAAGATGGCCCAGGGAGAGAGCTCTAGCTAAGGCTTGAAGGATGAATCTGGGTTCAAACCCAACCTCTGTGGATTTTGGATAAGTTACTTAGCTACTCTGTGTCTGTGTCCTCATCGGTAGCATGGGAATTATATATTATATAGTTGTTGTAAGACTGTAAAGATTTAATAAAAGTGAATTCTTGGAATAATGTTCAGTAGTGCTCAGCAAACATATAATGAGAACATCAATACACTGAGTCACAAATTCCTGGGCTGTAGTCACAAAGCAGCTTTGTTTTTCTCCCCCATAGCCCCATGCATCTGGAGGAAACATCTCCAGACTTCCCCGGGTGCTCTGAGGAAAGTTGTAGAGTCATTTTCACATCTAAGTCAGGATGTGCGCTCTCATACGCCGGTGGATATTCCAGTCTTTCTGTCTCTGCTCTGGAGGGGGCTGGCTGCCTGGGCAGGGCAGAGAGAGGATCCCTTCTTTCTCCTTCTTGCTCAGCTCCTCCCATACTCCCCAGCGGTGGTTCCTGGCCTCCTGGGGATGGGGTGCAGGGAGGGGGCAATGAGGGGAGTGGGAACGCTCTCTTGCATCTGGCACCCACTGTCCTAAACCTAAAGCAGCAGTCCTCTGTGCAAACCCTCTGTCCCAGGGCTCCCTTGCCCCCCAGGGGGTTGGGGAGTTTGACTCTCCGCAGTTTGAGGCCACACTCCCTTTGCCAGGGCTCCAGGATGGTTCCTCTCACAACACAATCTCGTGTCTTTATCTTTGTCTCAGTGTTGCAGCTCCAACCTCCTTTCTAACTTCCTCCACGACTGTTAGCCACCATCATGTCTCTGGGCGCTACGAGGGAATGGTGAGCTGGTAGGTGGCACCTGTCGGGAGGGTGGCAGATGAGATGGCAAAGGTGGGCAGGGACTTCTTCATCCAGGTAGCTTATGACTGTGACTCTTGTCTCCCAGGTCCTGCCTGGAACAAGGGTGCAGAAGGCTAGGTCCCGTCTCCCTATGGGAATGACAAACATGTGTTTACGGCTATACAATACAGGGTGTCTTTCATATTCATGTTCTCATTGAAAACTGACAGTCCAATCAGATCTTTATTATATTCTTTCCATTTTTATAGATAAGGACACAAGTTCAGGAAGCTAAGTACTGCCCAAGGTCACACAGCTAGGAGGTCGCAGATTCCAATGTAGTGATTTGATTTCTGTTTTGTTCCTTCCATAATATGTGGAGTGGGGGAAGTGGGTCGGGGGAGCGCTGTTCTGGAGGCTTGGCCTTGGGCAGGGTGTTGTCCTCGGGGAGGAGGCACCTGTGGGAGCCACCTGTGCCAGGCCTGGCCTGCTGCGCTCCCAGCCGCAGTGGGCACCGCGTCCTCCACACCCACCTGCCAAACAGAACTGGCCACGCTGGGCAAACACAGGCAGTGACTTCACTCTCCCCAGGACCCAAAGGTGTCCATGTCCTAGTCTCTGGAACCTATGAGTGTGTTAAATTTTGTGGTAAGGGAGAAGGTTGCTAATCAGCTGGTTAAGATAGGGAGATCATCCTGAATTATCCGGTAGGCCCCATGTAATTGCAAGGGTCCTTAAAAGTGGAACAGGGAGGTAGGAGAGGGGAACAGGAGAGATGGCGGCATGGGAAGGACCCAGCCTACCATAGTTGGCTTTGAAGGTGGAGGAAGGAAGCCATCTGCTGAGGAATACAGGAGGCCTTTAGAATCTGGAAAAGACAAGAGCATGGGTTCTCCCTTAGAGCCTCCAGAAGGAGCACTGCTCTGCTGACACTCTGAGTTTAGCCCAGAGAGACCCATTTTAGACCTCTGACCTCCAGAGCTGGATGATAATAATTGTGTTATGCCACCATTGAAGTAATTTTTTTACAGCAGAGATAAGACACCCCTTTTATCCCCTGTTACCTGCTGGTTTTAGCTGTTTGCTGCCTTGACATATGATTTCTTGAGGAGTTCTAAAAGGCGACTGGGAATTCGATGTTAATTCGCCACGATAGTAGTAATTACGTCTGCTTAGTTTACCACTAAACGGTGAGGGCCTGGCATATAGTAGATACTCAATACATGTTTGGTACATCAATAAGGAACAAAATTCTTTAAAATGTGCTAAAATGTTTTAGACGATGCACTATTATTCTCTTTCTACGTTGCCCAGATGATAATCTGGACAAGTGAGGAGTAGAAATCAGTTGATACCTCAGAAGAAAGAAATTCACCTGATTGGCCTCATTTCACCCACATGATCCACCCTGAGAAAATGACTCCAGAAATGCGGAGCCATTGCTCTGCTCCCTGTAGACAGATCCAGAAAAAGATGGTGGCTGGATAGCGTGTAAAGAACTTGCCAGCACGTGGAGTATTGAAAGAATGGGGTAGCCATCGGGGCAAAGGGATGAAAACATGGTTAGCCTGGCTCAGCTACGAGAAGTGGCCAATGTCATCAGGAAAAAGACAAGCACTTCCTTCAGGCTGCTTCACGCTAAAGAATCCGAAGGACCCCGGGGCCCCACTGGGCACCTGGAGGGTCAGGCACAGTTGCTCCAAATTGGAGCTGGGACCGATGGGGCAGGGGCACCCGAGGGGTCTTGGGAGAGGACAGGAAGGAGGGAGAACAGAGCAGAAAGAGACCCCTGGCTGCTCCCTGCAAGTAAGTCTGAGTGGACAAGGGCAGCCTGATGGGCAAGAGACCCGTTTCGTCTGGTCTTTGAGGCACCTTGTGTACACAGTCGGGTCAGCGCCTAGGAAGTCCATCACCCCCTGGGAAGGGACGGTGTTAGTACCTCAGCCTGGCCTCAGGGGCAGGGATACTCAGATCAGTCATGAGGATCCTGTGCAAGGTTGCGTGGGGTCTTCTCTGCAGCCTCAAGGTCAGACAATTCAGGCTGTAAAGTAAATTTGGGGCAGGAATTCTGATCTGGGCTGTCCCAGGTTGTGGTCTCTGAAGGGCAGGGGCATAACAGTGCTGGGGATGCCCAGGCTAAGGACCCCTGCAGGACCGTGACTTTCAGGGGGGGGGGGACCTCGGGATGGCCCAGCAGACACTTTTCTTTTTCCTCTTTTCTTCCTCTCCCCGCCTCCACCTCTAATAATGCACTCAGGGTGGCGGTGGTTTTTTAAGGAGTTGTGCAACTAAGGGTATGTGTCACTGCTAGGGGCATTTGAGAGGACTGACTTGAAGTTTCTAGCACGAGAGCCAGGGAGTGAGGTGCATTTAGGCAGCAAGTGATCTCTGAGCCACCTCCACGCCAGTCCTCTGGGTACTGCTCTTCTCCCTCCGAATTGTAACATTTGCCTTGTTCCGTAGCAGAGAGCTCCAGATCATGCACCTTCCCCGCCCTCCCTTCTCTGACTTTCATTTTTAGTGGGTTGTGGTGCTCTGAAAAACTCCCTCCACTTATTCTTACCAAAAAATGCTTATTGCAGAAGAGGACATGTGACAAAAGCAGGGCCAGTAAGAATCCTTCTGGGAGATTGATTTATTTACACACTCTTGGTATTGTCTTCCCACTGGCGTTTCTAAGCTGGGAGCTTGTGATCTAGAACAGCCAATAGTCATTTTCTCATAGCTGTTGAAGAACACTGCTGCACTAGGAGAGAATAATTCTTTTTTTTTTTTTTAATTCAGAGGAAAGGAGAACCTTTGTGACTCGGTTGAGTGTCTGACTCTTGAATTCGGCTCAGGTAATGATCTCGGGATTGTGAGATGGAGCCTTGCATTGGGCTCTGAGCTTAGTGGGGAGTCCACTTGAGATTCTGTGTCTCCCTCTCCCTCTAACCCTTACTCCACTGTCTCTCTCTCTCAGATAAATAAATCTTGAAAAAATAAAAAAATAAAATAAACTTCAGAGGAAAGTCAAGATGAGAAATGAAGATCCTGAGTGTAAGAGTCCTGACAACCTTGTTTTGGCACCTGCATCCAGCCCTTCCTGAAGCTCGGATCCATTCATTCATAAATATCCCAGATTCATAAGGCAACACACAGCCATTTTGCTTAAATAGTCTGAGTTTCCGTCATTTGTATCTTGACTAAGGCAGTCACTTAAACTTGCCCTACAGAAAGTCAGTCTTATACTATCCTTCATCTGGTAATAAAGGTTACTTTTAATCACATCTGTTCCACTGCCATAATTCTCTTATTATGAGGATTCGTTTAGTCATGTAAATTTTTTTGGTAAAATGTCTATTGTCTTAGGAATTCTGGGAACCACCACTAAATATAAAATCAATTGGAAATCATGCAGCTATAAGGAAAAATATTCAAGGGAGGAAACTTGACAGGAAATTCCAATTCGGGTGGAACATTTTGGACTTAAAAGTGAGGTTGCATTCATAATTGCTGCCTTGGATATTCTTGTAATTTCAATTTTTTCAAAACAAAATTTTTAATAGCCCCCAATACATTTAAAAGATAACGAAAAGACAAGAAACAAAAAAGGAAGGTCTGAGCAGACTCCTGCCCCAGTCCTATTGGAATCATTACAGATCCAGGTCAAATGACCACCCGAGCAGATATTCCTTCCTTCTCCTATTCAGACGTCAGGTCTGTTGGATGAATAGAATCTTAGAGAGGAACCACTGGACTAGAGCAGTGACAAATGGGATATGTTGTAGGAGGATTTCAACTGGAGTCCTGATATCTGTCAGGAGGGCTTAATTAGGATAAACGGCAGGGAATTTGCGGAGTGCAAGGCATACCCACCTAAGAGCTGCATATGGAGGGCTTGCAGGGCGAGGGCAGTGGGATATGAGAAGAAATCACATAAATTCCACCTTGTTAAGAGCGAGCGAGCAAGGGAGGGTTGATACCTTTTTCTTGGGGGTGCAATGGGACAGTGAAAGCTTGTGGGAGGGATTATAAACTCCTAGGTTTCTAACCCCAGGACTCCTCAGGAATCTTCAGAATGACGTCCTTAGAGCCCCAGTGCTCCTGTCCTGTGATAAAAGTTCAAGGACTGTACATTTGCGCTGGGCTCAGCCTCACTGTCCTCCCTCACCTTTTGCCTGATGGGGAGTCTTTCCAGGAAGCAAGGAGACTGATTCATGTTTTGATGAGAGTATTTGATAAGACTCTGCCTAATTCTTTTATACTCATTCCTCTGTCATGGAAACAAGACGTGTCTCTCCAGGTACTGATCTCTGGATGAGGCTCCGGATAACCTGGAAATGGGTGTAGCTGCTGCTGGCCCACCCCGCCGCACCCTGCTCTGACCCTGTGCTCCCAGTGGGGCTGCTCTCAGCTGCTCTGCAGACTCGGCACTCCCCTCTGAGGCTCTTCCCTTTCTCTTCCTTCTTTCCTTCCTTCCTTCCTTCCTTCCTTCCTTCCTTCCTTCCTTCCTACTTCCTTCCTTTCTTCCTCCCTCCTTCCTTCCTTCCTCCCTCCCTCCCTTCCTCCCTTCCTCCCTCCCTCCTTCCTTCCTTCCTCCCTCCTTCCTTCCTCCTTCCTTCTTTCCTTCTTTCCGCTTCCTTCCCTCCTTCCTTCCTTCTTTCCCTCGCTCCCTCCCTCCCCCCTCCCTCCTTCACCCCATCCCTCCCTCCCTCCCTCCCTCCCTTCCTTCCTTCCTTCCTTCTTCCCTCCCTTCCTTCCTTCCTCCCTTCCTTCCTCCTTCCTTCTTTCCTTCTTTCCGCTTCCTTCCCTCCTTCCTTCCTTCTTTCTCTCGCTCCCTCCCTCCCCCCTCCCTCCTTCACCCCCATCCCTCCCTCCCTCCCTCCCTTCCTTCCTTCCCATTTAAAGTTGGTTTTTTGCTTTTTTTTTAATGGAGTGCCTGTATTTCTTTAGAAGTCAAGCGTTTGATTCAGCGAATAATGAATGCGCCAGTGAGGGAAGGAGGGAAGATGAGTGAATCTGTCAGAATCTCACGCTGAGAGCACAGCTTGAGCAGGAAAAAATCTGGCTGTGCTTGCTGCTTACTGTGGTCCTTCCACAACCGGGGGTCACATTAGTCAGTTGGTTCTAACACTAAAAGGAATATTAAAGAGTGAAACCCTAAGAACTATTTTTCTGTATGATATATACACATGTACTTGTAGGTGTGAGCATAAAATAAGGTGAAAAACAAAACGTAGGTGGCCATAGCTTCCTGAACATCTCTGAGAGGAGCAGATGCTTGCTGGCTGACTTAGTGGGCAAGGCTTTGTGTTTGCACGATTACGCTAAGAAAATAAAATATATACTCAAACAATTAATAACCTAATGGGAAGAATAAGATCACTTATTCGTTTATTCTTTCTTCCATTTATCCATAAAGTATTCATTCAGAGCCTAGTGTGTGTGGGCTCCATGCTGGGTCCTGGGGATAGTAAGAGGGAAAGGTGTGCTTCTGCCCTGTGGGGTCTGTGATCTAGCTGAGGAAACCTTCCCAAAGGAAGCCAAGTGGGCTGAGTGTTTCTGGGGAGGCCCACGGGGTGATGGCTATTCTGTCCAGCCCCATCCCCCTAGTCACGCATGGCTATTGAATCCTGGAAAAGCTGCCAGTGTGACTGAAGAGTTGAAAATTTAATATTATTTCATTTTAATTAATTTAAGTTCAAATTTAAGAAGACTGGGCACAAGTACCAGTGGACTTTTTAGCATGTTTGGAACAACTTGGGTGCATGAATCTTTTGTAATTTAGACTTTATGAGATCTAAGCACAGATCGTGTGTTTTCTGTGAAAATTTAGGATCCTAAGTGAGAGGTTCTGTAAGTATAAAATGCACCCTGGATTTAGAAGATGTGGTACCCCCCAAAAAATAGAAGATGTGGTACCCCCCGAAAAAACACAACCCAGAAAAATAATTCATTGATAATTTTAGGTTTGTTACATGTTAAAGTAATAATATTTTGGATGTACTGGGTTAAATAAAATGTATTATTGAAATTTATTTCATTTGTTTTTATTTTATTTTATTTTTTTATTTTTTTAAAGATTTTATTTATTTATTTGACAGAGACAGAGATAGCAAGAGCAGGAACACAAGCAGGGGGAGTGGGAGAGGGAGAAGCAAGCTTCCCGCTGAGCAGGGAGCCTGATGCGGGGCTCGATCCCAGAACCCTGGGATCATGACCCGAGCTGAAGGCAGCCGCTTAACGACTGAGCCACCCAGGCGCCCCATTTGTTTGTTTGTTTGTTTTTTTAATATGACTCCTGGAAAACTTTAAGTTTCATATGTGGCTTGTATTTATTCCTCTTAGACAGTGTTGGTCTAGGGGGTTTTGAAGGAGAGAGAAAGCCTATCATGAAAGATGTGGGTTTTGGACATTAACTTTCCAGAACTGGATCTGTTGGGTAGGGAGGGCAGAGGGTGTCCCTGGGAGGGGAGACCGGGCCCTGGGCTGACTGTGAGAATGCCTGGGATGCTGGGTGTGTAGGGGAGCCCTGGGCATCGTGTTTGGGGAACAGCAGTGGGACAGGCTGATCAGGATGATGGAGGCCATGGTGTGGGTTGCCTTGAGCTGCCATGCTGAGTGGGTGGTGCTCAGTCTAGTTGGCCTAGAGGGAGCTAGGAGGCTTTTGAGCAGGAGCAGAGTGGTAAGAACAGCTTTCGTGATATTTATCTGGCTGCAGGGTATAAATTGAGAGGCGGTGGGGAGAGCCAGAAACAGAGAGAGATGTTTTGAAGCCCCCAGCAGTAATTCTGGAAGTACCCTGTGGGGCAGGAGTGCTTCCTTTTAGTCAAGAATTCAAAAACAAAGAAACAAATATATAAACACATGATAAAACTTCGCACAGTTCTTATACAAATAAACATAGGCCTTATTCACCCTCCATTTCCTACAAATTACCCTGTGTGGTAATTTCTTCCACTTTAAGTTTTTAATGTTTTTTTCTTTTAACTCCTGTGCAGCAATAATGTAACTTGGACATTGTCCTGGAGTCTGGGATGGAATTCTGTTAGTCACTTGTAAGTGGACCTGTTCACTTTGCTTATCACAAATCTCCAAAAAATGTGATTCCCTTGGAGCCAAGAGTCATAGGAAATAAAGATTTCGCGAAAGGAATACTGATGACTACAGAGGATCTGTAAAGTTCATGGATCCTAGAATTGTAGGACAGAAAGGGCCTCCAGGTCTCATCCAATTCCATCTCTCACTTCACTGAGGAATCAGCCCAGAGAGGTCCCAGACCCGGCCACGACCACACAGCTAGTTAGCAGCAGAACAGCGACTAGAATCCAAGCTCCAGGTTTTCAGGCACCTTCCACCCCGCCACATATTGGAATTCTGTCTGCTAGGAACGTTAAGCCTCTAATGAATCCAGAAAGAGGAGATGAAACCACAAAGAAGTGGGAAAAGTAACAGTTGGGGCTACTGTAGGGAGAGAGGTTACATGAGTACATGCAGCCCTGTGAATAAAAGGCCCAGGGCCCCTCTCCTCCGCGCTGTAGTCCTCGGAGCATCATTGGTTGATCCCCCATTAGTGGCTCAGGGACAGCTGCCCAGCATTGGGACACCCGGGAGGAACACTTAATCCCCCCTAAGGAGGGGCTGTAGGGTGGAGGGCCAGGCCTACCACCACCCCGGGGAAGGTTTTCAGTGCCCGGGCCTCTTCCTTTCCACGTTTGCAGGGAAGAAAGAAGCATTGGAGGACTAAAGAGGGGGAGACATTGAGAAAAGGTGGGAGAGGCAGAGTGTCCAGGGGTCAGCCGAAGGTCTGGCTCGAACATCGACGTGCGGAACGTTACAAAGGCTCTTGAAATAGCGCTGTCACAGGTGAAGGTGGTGACAGAGGACGGCCTCCCTGTGCTGCAGGGAGCTAAGTAAATGAGCACAGACGTCAAATGTCCAGAGCTGGGTGGGGGCTGGGCTAGACTAAGAACTCCGCAGAAAGTACCAGAATGTTTTTGGTTTTAATCGCCGAGCACTGTTCTATTAGATGGCACCTGTGGAGCTGCTCACATTTCAGGAAATGTTTTCTGCTTGGGGATCTTTCAGAGGAAAACATAAAAACCCAGCCTCAACTCTGAACCAGTCCAGAGTCCGAGCCACAATTACAGCTTAGGAATGAATAGCTTGGGCTTTCTTGAGTCCTCAGGCCGTCCAATGAATTTGCTTACAGGCATGTGTTTTATACTTTTCCTTGAAAATGAAAACCCAACGATAATCATTGAATAATTGAAGTATTCATACTATGAAAACCAACCCGTGACCCCTGGTAAAAAGCCACACAAACCGGCATCCTCCCAACTCTGTTGTGTTCTTCTGTCCACGAGTAGACAAGTGGGCATAAAGCAAGAGCAGAAACACCAGCAAACATTTGGCTTTTGGTTAGACATTAAAGCTCAGACAGTCATTGAACTTCTTGAACTCTGTGGCTTCAGTCCAGGTTGGAAAGCAGGTCAAGCGAGTAAAGCTGAGGGTAGAGTGTGTGTTCTTTTGTTCCTGCAGGCTTTGAAGATTGTTTCAGGGTTAATGTTTGACTTTAGGTCTTAACTATTTTATGCTTTGGTTTGCTCACATGAAACAAAACATAAATCTTGCAATGAAGGAAGATCTCACTTTTTCATCAATGTGAAGAGTATAAACTCTTTTTTTTTTTTTGGAGGGTAAAGCAGAATGATAAAGTGCTCAGGGTCTGGAGCAGTGTGGTCCAATAGAGGTATAATGTAAGCCACACGTGCAGGCCGCACATGACGTGCTGACTTTTCTAGAAGCCACGTTAACAAAAAGTAGAGGAAACAGGTAAAACGAACTTTGGTAACATTTCATTTTATCCAGTATATTCAAAATATTATTTCAACATGTAATCAATATTTTAAAAATTATTAGTGAGATATTTTATATTCTTTTCTTCATACTAAGTCACCAAAATATAGTGTATATTTTATTCTTAACTGCACACCTCAATTCCAACTAGGCACGTCTCAAGTATGCAGTAGCTGTATGTGGCTAGTGGCTACAATATTGGGCAGGACAGCTCTAGAGTCAGATTGTATGGACTTAGAAACTGCCTGACTTTGAGCAAGTTACTTAGGTGTCCTGTGCCTCAGTTTCCCCATCGGTAAAATGAGAATAATAATAGGATCTGCCTTATTGGGTTTGTCGTGCAGATAACATGAGTAAATACACTTAAAGCCCTTCATGCAGTGCCTGGCCTATATTTGATCAATCTGTGGCAACTAACATTATTAGTTTTGACAAAAGTACACAAGGGAAAGGTGTTTGTGTTTCTCCAAAATATAGTACTTCCAAACCAAGTGAAATTGAATTAAATTTAGAGCTTACATCTTTTTTTGGGCAGTGGGTGGTGGTGGGGATTATTTATCAGCCCAAACCAGGAACACATACTCAAAGTACTCTCATTTTTTATTTCCTCAAACCAGCAAAATGTAAAATGGCCTTCCATCTACCCCTATGGCAAGAGAAAGCAAGAATAGTTCAACTAATTACCTATGGGTTGTTTCCCACCTTGTCAGTAATAAAGGCAGCTGAATAGTTTTGTGTGTTTGTAAAAGTGCGTGCATTTAGGTTTTGAGGGGCAGAATTTAGATATTGGAGCTTTTAAAGTAATAGAACATTCTGTGTTAAGCTGGAATTCCTCACCTTGTTTTCTAAAGCAGTTTTGCCTCGGAGTGACAGTCACATCCTGGGTGACTTCTGCATTGTCCCTGATCTCAGGGCTTCATTTTGGTGCTCAGAGGCACACCAAAGGAGTGGAACATTTGCTTTGTGGTCACAGGGGCCGATTTGTTGTATGAATTTTTTCTTAATCCCTTCTTTGGCACCTGTGAATGAGCATAAGAGAGATATAAGATTGGACGGGGCCAAGTGCTGAGGGCTTATGTGCACGTGGCCAAGACCGAGGAGTGTTGCTCTCACCGGCTGCTTGGTAGTAGGAAGACCCACAGGGAGTCAGGAAACTGGCATTCAGGGCCCATTTGCCAAACATCTCCGTGACATTTGCTCAAAGAACATTTGTATCTTTTGTAGGAGGTTTGAGGGGTTTGGGTCTGATCATGGAAAAAGATATGACCATGACAGGCAGTAACAAAAGCTTTATTGGGCCATGCTTGGGCAGGGTTGTATGAAAGGAAGACTCTCTCACAACACGAGACTGTCCAGAGGCTCCAGGAGGCCAACATCCAGAAGGGGAGGAGGGTAGGGAGCTCCTACCCGCAGAGACGGGTGTGTGGGGGGTGGGGCTCAGCACTTGGTGGGTGGCGTCTGGGTCAGAGAGCTCTGAAGGGTCTTGCAGTTACAAGTCTCTATCTTATCAATGGCCAGTGGGCACTGGGTGAGGTTTCAAGGGGTATGCAAACTCTAGAGGTGGGCTCTAAATCGCTAAAGTATCTGCTTGTTGGGCTATTTTAAAAATAACCTGATGGGGGCGCTTGGGTGGCTCAGTTGGTTAAGACTCCCACTCTTGATTTTGGCTCAGGTCTTGATCTCAGGGTCATGAGATGGAGCTCCAAGTCAGACTCAGCGCTCAGCAGGGTCTCTGCTTGAGATCCTCTCTCTCTCCCTCTCCTCCTGCCCCCCACCCACCATCCCTCACCTCGTGCACACGTGCGCTCTCTCTCTCTAAAAAGATAAAATAAAATAAAAACCCAATGTGTAAATATTTACGTTGGATGCCAGTGGGCTTTTGAATGAACGAGTCTCAGCTTACAGTGGAAAAATACACAGCCTAGAGGCCAAAACACAGAAGCCATCTCTGACTGATTTATATCACAGTCTTACATTCCCCATGGGAACAGTGTGGTCTGGCGGAAAGAGCACGGGGGCAAACCTTGGGGTCAGGTGGCGGCTGTGCCCCTCCCTAGCTGTACCTTCAGTGGTCACTCGGTCTGTCGGGCCTCACTGCCTTCATCCATAAGATGAGGGGTGGGACAGATGGACTCTGAGTTTCCAGCTTTAAGTATTTATTACTCTCAGGTTCTTGAAACATCCTCATGGTGGTAGACAGGATCTGTTTTATTATTTCCATTTGTCGGATGAGGGACCTGAGGCACAGAGTTAGTAAATGCTGAGCGTTTTATCAAATCTCACCCGGTTACCGGCAGAGAACTGGATTAGAATTCACGTTTGGGGATGCATTGCTTCTTTGTGCGCAAGATAAAGGAATGAAATTAGCTCCGGAAATGAAATTAAAATTCTGCCACTGTAGCCCCAGCAAGAGATAACCCAGATTGAAGATTTATAGGCACGCCATCATATGATCCTTCTATTTTCTTTACATATTTACATTTATAAACATTTAGAAGTCCAGCACCTCTTCCTTCGTTGCTGTCTATAAAATTGCAGA
The DNA here is from genome assembly GCF_964656455.1 of Halichoerus grypus. NCBI lineage: Eukaryota > Metazoa > Chordata > Mammalia > Carnivora > Phocidae > Halichoerus > Halichoerus grypus. The sequence goes on along the minus strand of NC_135715.1, from coordinate 54,684,383 downwards.
GTGGATGAGAGGTGATTCCTGAAGACCCCACACCTGGTGATGATGCGTACAGGTGTCCGCATTTCCCCCACACCCATGGGGCTCTTACCATCCTGTGTTGATTTGTTAGGGGTGTGCTCTGAACCCTCACTTCTAACACAGATATTCTCTGTCATGATAATTACTATGAAGATTGGTTACTATTTTTTTTTTTTTTTTTGGTTTTATTTATTTATAGAGAGAGAGAGAGGCAGAGGCAGAGGGAGAAGCAGGCTCCCAGCGGAGCAGGGAGCCCGATGCGGGACCCGATCCCAGGACCCTGAGATCATGACCTGAGCCGAAGGCAGACGTTTAACCGACTGAGCCACCCAGGCGTCCCGGTTACTATTTTTAATAAAGCATATCAGTTGCTTACCTGAATCAGTCTCAGGGGCTGTGCTTGAGAAATTCACTCTGTTTTACTCACCATTGTTGGTTCTATACAGAGAGTTTGACTCCTTATGGTCAACAGCTAGGGAGCATCCCTTTCTGTAAGGAGCGAGGTTTACCTAAAAATAAACGAGTTTTAAAATCCTTATGCTGAGACTTGGCTAAATTGAAAAAATAAATCACTCAGGAGTTTCAGTGAATTTTTTGGCCCCCAAAGGTTCTCTCTTTGACTGTCCCAGAATGCTGTGTTCTCTGTGAAGCTATGTCCATTGGTTTCTGGCTCCAACATTTCAGAGGACTTTGTGACCCTGTTTTCCAGACCTGAGTTTAATTGGAGAGTTAATTATCTGAGCAAGAACACGTAAGCCAAGTCGAGTTTGGGGGTGAAGCCTGAGATCTCTGTTCCACCTCGGCAGACAAGAAAGTCTTTGTGAAGCCTTGTTGATTCTATTTTTACATAAGCAGATGTTCCATATAGCAGAGGCAAGAAACCACGGAGAGGAGCCTGCAACCAGATCGTGTTTAGCTAAGATGAAGACAAAAGCTCCTTTATCTGCTGCAATAACAGCCTAGGAAGACCTGAGGCCTGAGCTGGGAGGTCCTCGTTTCGGTTCCAAGCAGGCATTTGAGCTAAACAGGAAGGAATGAAGGTTCATTTGCTTGGCCTGAGCCTTCAGTCATGATTTCTGATTAGCATGTGCTTCTCAGATGAGATTCATAAGCACCTCGAATAATTTATCCTTTCTCTCATTCCAGGAATTTTTTAGTTCGGTATTTTCAAAAGTTTCTTTCTTTTAAATTCACTTGAATCAGGCTACTGGACCGCCTTCACTAGATCATGGTTTCCCTGGCAACCAACTGAAGGATCCATTCAAGTCTGTCCACAATGACCTTAATGAAAATGATGTAACAATACTTAAAATAGGTGTCCCTTCTCTAGAGCACAGTCGGATTCCTCAAGCTTCTGATGGCTGTCTCTGCAAGAATCCTTCCCTCTGCATTCCAAGTGCTGCCCGTTTCGGTTCCCTCCAGATTCCTCTACCTCAGTAAGTTATTGTCTTACTACAGGGGACCCACATGTACAAACCTCAGTCTCCTCATCTCGGAAATGGGAATAATAGTAACAGTCCCACTTATCTCATAGGACTGGTTCAAGAATAAGACGGTGATGTGAAGGTGTCTGCAATGCTGTAGAACAGCACACAGCGTGGGTTACACACGCCTGCTGAGACCAAGCAGGTAACGTGAACGAGAGCAGGAGACCAGGTCTAAGAAAAGTCATGGTCACATCCCAGCGAGAAATGGCAAGTGACACCGGGAGACATTATCCAGCTTGTGGACTGTGGGAATGGAAGGCCCAGGCCCACTGATGGAAGCAGCTGCCACTTAATTTCGGCCAGTTGGGTTTTGGGGATAGGGGCCCAGGGTTACTAATTCTTCTGATTTCATTGTTGAAGAACAACCAGAAATCCAAACCCTCAAAAACATCTCCTAACTTTTGAATTTTGGCAATGAATTCATAGGAAACAGACACATGTGTGCACACAGGCACGCACACATGGAGTGGAACACAGACTGTGGATCTGTTGTCCGGAGGCAACCTGCAGGTCCCCGGTTTGAGACCCGTGCTGGAGGACATTCTTAGAGCCATATGTAAATCTGGAAGGGGCTAGGTAGCGACCTCTGCTTTTATAATCTTGCCACAGAAAACAGGTTACACTCAGATTTACAAAATTTTTTTTTTTTTAGAGAGAGAGAGAGAGAGCATGCACGTGAGTGGGTGGGGGAGGGGCAGAGGGAGAGAGAATCCTGAAGCAGACTCCCCACTGAGTGGGGAACCCGATGCAGGGCTCCATTCCAGGACTCTGAGATCATAACCTGAGCTGAAACCAAGATTTGGTCACCCCCAGATTTACAGATATGTTAAGAATTTATTAAGAACCACTGGAGAATGGCAAGAGGTGAAATGTACAAGGAGGTTATGTTGGCTCAATGTTGGGAGGAATTTATTGAGAATCAGAGCTGCTGAAAACAGTATGAAGATGTGCCAACCAAATGCAATACATGAACCTTGAGAAGATCCCAGATTTGGGGAGAAAAAAGAAGCAAGAAAAAAAGATTATTTTCAGGGCGATTGCAGAAATTTAAATAAAGGCTGTATGTCAGGTGGCATGATTTGATTAATGCTAATGTCTTAGATGTGTGTGATAATAGCACTGTGGTTATAGAGGAGAATGTCTGTTTTCCTAGGAGATGCATGCGGAAGTACTTAGATGAAGTGTCAGGGTATACAACTTTGTTTCAAAGGTTTAGCTGAGGGTGGGCGTGGGAGATTTCAAGACGGAGACAAAGAGGGAGAAACGGCAAATGTTGCAGCAAAAGTGGTTAATCAAGGTGAGGTATATTTATTGCACTCTTCTTTCAACTTTGCTGTAGATTTTATTTTATTTTTTTAAAGTAAGTCAAAAATAAGATAGGCTTTCAGATGAGGTGCGTTGTGAGCTTCCGGTCCTAGGAACCATTCACGTGGCTTTGGTTTGGAGTATTGCTGCAATGGCTGGCTACCTGGACCTTGCTATATGACTCTCAAGTCCCTTATTAGGGATCTACTAAGGGCAGGACCCAAAGATGTAAATCTAGGATGATTGACTGATTGATTTATGAGAGAGAGAGAGAGCAAGGCAGGGTGGGGCAGAGGGAGAGGAAGAGAGAGAATCTCAAGCAGGCCCCATGTCCTGTGTAGAACCTGACCCAGGGCTTGATCTCATGACCCTTAGATCATGACCTGAGCCAAAATCAAGAATCAGATGCTTAAGGAACTGAGCCACCCAGGTACCCCTGGAATGCTTTTAATTGCTCAATTCCTCAAGCCATCCATTGTTGTCTCCTTACTTAAATGAGGTAATTTATATAAGCCAACAAGCACAGTTCTGGACACATGATAGGTGTGTACCATCAAATATCATGTTTCTTTTAGTTTTTTTTTTTTATTTACCTATGGCTATACTTTGAAACAAGTATTGCATCTCAAACTATCAACACTTCACTAAAAATCATACTGGGAGTCAATTCCAGGGTAGGGGAAGTATTTTGGACTCCTAGCCTTATATAACCTATCCAGGTGAGTTTTCATATTTAAACCCAAGAAATAATTTCATACTGACACTTGAAGAAAGGATTTGAGGTTCTCATTTCAGGGATGCCCTTGTCCTCAGCTCCTGCTTAAGAAGAAATAAAAAATATTCTACCTCAAAAGTTTCAGAACGATCATCACACAAAGACATACCAGAACAAAACTAAACACTTTACACAGATAAGTCAACATCTTTGGGAATTCATAGCTACAAGCTAGAGTTCCAGATATAGACTCCTCTACTCAGATGCTGAAGAGCCTCCCCTCTGGTGGGCCCCTCCAAACATTGGGCCCCTTGTGGGCTCCCTAACCACAGCCCTCTTCGAGCTCACTCATACACAGAGTGGTCTGCTGTCCTCACAGGTCAGCTCCAAATGGGCACATATCTAGGGTCCATAGTCGAAACCTCATTTATTTGGCCTTCTAAAAGTTTTTTCTGGACTCTGAAGCACTATTCCCAGTTTGTCTGCCTTGAGAGTTGTGTCCATTTTGACTGTTCCTCCCACCTCCCTAGAAACTATTCTCTCCAGGTGAGTTTACCTTAATGCATCTCCTTGGGACGTGGCTCTGCTCTCCAGAGATACACAGCATGGCCCACCTTAGAGTCAGGCCTGCTATAACATTGGTGGGGATTGGGCAAGAGTCGAAATGGAGGCCATATACCACATGTCTACTTTTTAAACATTATAAAGCAAGTTTATGAACTTTTGAATAAACTATGTTCTGTCCTCCTACCTTGACAAATATATCTCCTGTCAGTGCCATCCAGGCAGAGACCCCCAGGAACATACCTGTGGTGGAACAAAGTTGGGAGGATTGACTCACAACAATGAGGGAGACACCACACCCTGTGGGGAACCAAGGGAAATCTCAGTCAGTATCAGCAAGGGCCTAGTAGAGATCTGGACTTATGATGCGTGATTGGGGGCGAGTTCAAGAAGGTATGGCTTTCCTCTGGGTTAAATGGATGTTCTAAAGAAGTGGGAGTAGTCCTGAGATTGGATATCTTAACAAAGTGGGTAAGAGCTGTGATTGGTAAAACAACAACAACAACAACCCCCCCCCCCCAAAACAACAAAAAAAACCAGTCTCATTAGCCAGGGTAGGGGGATAGTGGTCATGTTGTTGTTTGAATAAGGTCCTCGATTTTTTTTTCTTTAGATTTATTTATTTCTTTTTAGAGACAGAGAGAGAATCTCAAGCAGACTCCCCACTGAGAGTGGAGCCCGACCTGGGGCTCCATCTCACAACCCTGAAATCCTGACCCAAGCCAAAATCAAGAGCTGGAGGCTTAATGGACTGAGCCACCCAGGCACCCCAGTAATATTCTCGATTTGGTCTGTGCTCACACATGCATACAAGGAGGTCTTGGTTTTCTCTTACTCTATCATGGTCACATTGTTGTCTGTCTGTTTTTTTGTTCTGTGAGATTGTTTATGCTCCATTGGAGGACACCCCCGCTCACTGGGATGCCACGGCCAGTTCTTGGTGATACCAAGCCTAGCTGATGGGGCTCTGTTGCCTTTCTTTTTCTCTTCTCTTCCTCGACAAGGAGAACCAGGTTTGAACATAGACATCCCGGACTCCTCAGTGTTCTGTGCCACAGCGTGGTGGGGGTGGGGTGGGGATGGGGTGGAGCCATCTCCACTCCCCTTCTCCTCCCATTCCTGGCTTCTTCCCAGCCCTGTACTGATCTTCTGCTGTGAGCATGCACGTCCCATCCCACACATCCGCACTGACCCGTGGCCACCACTTGGGCCTAGCCGTCTGTGTGCTGGCAGGGAGGTGCATCCTCAGGAGGGTGAACTCAGAGAAGAGCCCTCCCCGCCCCCAGGCCTGGGAAGCAGGGAATATGTGTTTTAGCTTCTTTTACCTTTTTAGACTTCATCTGTTGTTTTAGGGTTACTTTCTTCCCATTTTATGACGTCTTAGATTTCCCTCCCATTTTTCTTGTAGTTCTTCGTGCCTTCAACTGATGGCCACTCTAAAGTCTCATCGGTTCATTTTATTTTTCTGTTCCATCAGTCACTGAAATACTAACATTTGTTTAATCTCCAAAATGGTCTTTGGTCTTTTCTTTCACACTAAATCATTCCCCTTGCTATATGATGCTTTTGCTAGGATTTAGCTAACTTTTAAGGTGCTCTTGGCCAAGATATCAAAATTGACATTACAATAAAAAATGTCACATGCTTTTGAAGAACACTCTTTGCTGAGCTTAAATAAATAATTTCTATTGGGTATTTCAATGGGGCCCAAGATAACTCAGATACTTGAAATGAACTTAGATACTGGTTCAAAACTACCTATGTCAGATATATTAGAAAACCATCACTTTTAATCCTAATTTTGATATCTCCACCCACCATACTTCCCAACAGTGATAACAGAAGTTAACAGATCTTGTACACTTTTAATGTGCTCAATGCTTTACTGACTGAATGTGAACACCATTTCATTTAGTTCTTGTTAAAAACCTACAAGGTGGATATACTTATTGTCCCCTTTTTACAGATTAGATTTTGAGCGTTTTGGCGCTCTGCCCGGTGTCATACGCTAATATGCGACATGACAGGAATCAAGCCCTCACTGCGCTCTGTGGCCACGTAGCCTTGAAGTCATAAAGGAGTAAGTGAAGCGGAAGCTGGAGATGTTGGCTAGCAGTCAGGATGGCAGTGTGAATCCTTTTTTTTTTTTTTTTTTAAAGATTTATTTATTTGTTTTAGAGAGAGTGATAGAGAGCTAACAAGTGAGTGGGGGGAGGGGCAGAGGGAGAGGGAGGGAGAACCTCAAGCAGACTCCCCAGTGAGCGCAAAGCCCGATGCAGAGCTCAATCTCACGACTCTGAGATCTTGACCTGAGCCAAAACCAAGGGTCGGACGCTTAAATGACTGAGCCACCAGGCTCCCCAGCAGCGGGATTTGTCGCTCTTCTGAGATTCTTTATTCCAATGTCCCGTCACTCATGTTAGCTAGAACAAAATGCAGCTCATTCCTTTCTGCTGACATGCAGCATCTCCAGGCCAATTAATTTTTTTAGAGTGATATTAGTATTGTGTTTAAGATTTGTAAAATGTGTCCTTACTTTGAAGACCTGCATGTTGAAATGATGTAATGTCTGGGATTGGCTTCAGAATAGTTCCTTCTGGTGGGATCTATAAAGAAAACAAGATTGCCCATGATGGTTGTAATGGGGCATCTATTAAAGTAGATGGTGTTCATTCTGCTATACTCTATATTTTTCTGTGTATTGGAAACTTATCATGATAAAATGTTGAAAACATTTCTGAGTTACTTTACTCGCCTCCTGCAAGGACATCATTGCTCCCCAATTTCCCTGGTGAATTATATTTCATTTTCTTTATTAGAAGCTCATATAAAGATCACCAGTCATTTAAGAGAGGCATTTATTTAGGCTTCTTCCTTGTGGACCTTCCTTTCATTTTTCTGTGATAAGACTTTTAAAAAACTTGATTATTATAATGTATATTTTCCTTAATCCTCCACCCATCCATTTTCTTGTGAAAGCAGAATTTGACTGCTGACACAATCTGTTTCCCCATGGGTCTCTTCTCTTCAATTCTCTAACACACTTTTTTCTTTACAAGTAGATTCTGTTTGTGCAGTTAGTTATGGCATGATTTTGGTACATTTTTTCGGCAGGAATCCTTTTTGAGAAAGACTGCAGTGCTCCAAGTTTTAGATGCATGTTAATTCTTTTTCACTGTTATGAGACCCAAGTGATATGAATTTTCTTCATTATGACACAGACTTATATTAAATAAGTTTTATTTAAACACAGCTCAGGTTGAATGACAGTTTTGCCTGTTTATTTGTGCTTCACTCGCTAGTTTATCAATAAAAAAATTACTAAGTTCCTACACATCTTCAGTATTACAAAGAACAATTTACTGCCTTAAATACTAATGTTTTTGTAGGGATTTTATAAAATATTATTTTTTAAAAAATTGTGTTATACTAAAACTTAATTTGGAGCATAGCCAACATTGACTGAATTGTATTCTTTAGGGATTATGAAGTTCTAATTTCTTTTTATATAGTATGCACTAAATGGTATGATTAGGAGGAGAGGATTTATTTGTTCATTCATTCACTCAACAAATATTTATTGAGGGCCTAGCGTGTGCAAATATTCTTCCAAGTCTATTTGCCAAATAGATGAATTTCCCGGTCCTCTTGTAGCTTATATTCTAGCAGAGGAGACAGATAACAAAGAAAATAAAGTTTATTCAAAGCGTATGAGATAGTAACAATTGGGCAGAAGGGAAGTAGGGAAGGGAAGAGGAAGCGTGGGTTACAATGTTAGACAAAGCAAGCAGAAAAGCCTCCTCTGAAAGGTGGCTTTTGAGTGAGAACTGACCCCTGGGGGTGACTTGGGGCCAGAGCAGGATGCCGGAGCTGCCTGGCTGGGGTCGCCACAGCAATTCTTCTTTTTTTTTTTTTTTTAAATACACCAAAAAGCATTGAGTCAAGTGAAAAGTAATAAATGGAGTAATAAAAAAAACACTCAAAGCAAAATATTTTCCACTGGAAGCATGTGAACATGAATACGAGGTTTCGGGGTCATCTTACTGCGATTACTTTAGGTATTACTAGCGTACATACCCCATGTTCCCGTAACCATGCAGGTGTGAATGGAAGTTCACGGGGGCAGTGTGGCTGGGGCCGAGCCATGCAAGGCAGAAAGGCAGGCAGTGAGCTGGAGGGGCGGGAGGGGGGGTGGTGTGGCTGGAGCACAGTGTGTCGGCGGCGGGGTCAAGTGAGGATTTGGCTCTCACTCTAAGATGAGAAAAAAAACTTGCACTTCAACAGAATCACTCCGGCTGCTGTGTTAAGATTGTGGGAGAGCCCGCAAGGTTGACCCTTTAGGTTTCCAAAATAGGAATTAAGGTGAGAGGAGGACAGTGAGAAGTGGTTGGACTCTGGATGCTTTTTGGGAGTAGGGCTGACATTATTTGCTGATGGGTGGGATGGGGGGTGGGAGTGAGAGTGGAGTCAGGGATGCCACTAGAGTATTTGGCCAGGGTAGCTGAAAGCGGGAGTCACCATTCACTGAGCCAGGGAGGCCTGGAGAGGAGTGGCTTTGAGAATGATCAGGAGAGTGGCTTGGACGTGTTAAGTTGGCGAGATCTATCAGACACCCAAGTGGAGATGTCAATCAGATCTATGGTTTAAAGTTCAGGGGGGAAACTGGATTGGATAAAAATGTGGGAGTCTCTTTTGCCACCCGTGGCTTCTAGAATGTTTATAAATTAAATGAGGGCCCCCAGGTAAAAACCTCAGAAACATCCTTCATAGCCTCTGTTAATTGCCGAAAGTCCTATTGCTGTTTTTTTTTAAAGATTTAATTTATTTATTTGAGAAAGAGAGAGAATGAGCAGTGGGGAGGGAGAGAGTAAGAGAGAGAGAAGCAGACTCCCTGCTGAGCAGAGAACCCTATGTGAGGCTTGATCCCAGGACCCTGAGATCATGACCTGAGCTAAAGGCGGATGCTTAACCGACTGAGCCACCCAGGCACTCCTCTATTGCTGTTTAGAATCAGAAAAGGATGGAAAGGGAAAAAAAAAAGAGAAAAGAAAAAGCCTTTGACATCAGACAGACCTGTTGGAATCCTGCTCTACCACATTATAATATGGCTGGGTGACTGTGAGCAAGTTACTCAACTTCTCTGATTGTCCCCCTTAGAAAAATGGAGATTAGGCTGTATTATCTCCAGAGTTGTGTGAAGCTAAAAATCTGTTAATGGGTAAACTCGTACAGAGCTGAATGACATTAGCTCTTCTCCTTGATACTGACCGCTTAAATGGTATTTATGGCAAAGTGGCTCACCAGTGATGAGGAGGTTATCCCTGGGGAGTGGGGGCCGTGCGCTCTGGTGTGAGGAGGGTGCTCCAGGAGAGTGCGGAGGGCAGAGCTGGTCCCCCACTTCCCACACTCTGCACAGTGTGTTGCCACGGCCCACCATGTATGTGTTAAGTTGCATTCGTCCCCATTTGGTGTAACTTGGCTATTTAAATGTAGGGACTGTTTTTGGCATTTTAAATATTTAAAATTATACATGGTTTCTAGGGAAATCCCAAAGGCATTAAAGGTTTTTTTTTTTTTTTTTTTTTGGCATTAAAGGTTTTGCTTGCAGAGATGAGTCCTGAATATTGATGAGCATCTTTCGTCAGAAACTATGATATTGCAGAGTCCAGCCAGCGGTGGTAAAGGATTACAGTCAAGACCCTGGAACCAGAGTATTCCATCCCATTAATTTAATACGGAGATCTCTTTATTGGCTAGGAGTAAAATCTCATATTAACGTAAAAACACTGCATTTGTTTTCCTTACGTGAACTTGAAGTTTAGCAGTCTTGAGTCTCTAAGTGGCGTGACTGCTGACTGAGGGGTCCACACAGTGGAAGCAGATGGAGAGGGGGTGGGATGTGTTTACCCAACCCCCAGAGTGGTTCTCTCTCTGATGGCATCCCTTTTTTGGCAAAATCACATGGGTCCTGTCACTCTGCCTGCTTCTCAGCCTCTTTCTCAAGCTCCAGGAACACCGTGTGCTCTGAACCTAGAAAGAACCTTCCCTCCATCTTGTCCCCTCTGAACAGGTTCTCCCAGCTGGTAGAGTTCTGACTCTATTTATTTTTTAAAATTTTATTTTATTTAAATTCAATTAATTAACATACAGTATATTATTAGTTTCAGAGGTAGAGTTCAGCGATTCATCAGTTGTACATAACACCCAGTGCTCATTACATCACGTGCCCTCCTTAATGTCCATCACCCAGTTACCCCAGCCCCCCCACCTCCCGTCCAGTAACCCTCAGTTTGTTTCCTATAGTTGAGAGTCTCTTATGGTTTGTCTCCCTCTCTGATTTCATCTTATTTTATTTCTCCCTCCCTTTCCCTATGATCCTCTGTTTTGTTTCTTAAATTCCACGTATCAGTGAGATCACATGATAATTGTCTTTCTCTGATTGACTGATTTTGCTTAGCATAATACCCTCTAGTTCCATCCACATCATTGCAAATGATAAGATTTCATGTTTTTGATGGCTGAGTAGTATTCCATTGTGTGTGTGGGTGCACATCTTCTTTATCCATTCATCTGTCGATGGACATCTGGGTTCTTTCCATAGTTTGGCTATTGTGGACATTGCTTCTATAAATGTTGGGGTGCAGGTCCCCTTTGGATCACTATGTTTGTATCCTTTGGGTAAATATGTAGTAATGCAATTGCTGGATCATAGGGTAGCTCTATTTTCAACTTTTTGAGGAACCTCCATATTGTTTCCAGAGTGGCTGCACCGGCTTGCATTCCCACCAACAGTGTAGGAGGGTTCCCCTTTCTCTGCATCCCCGCCAACATCTGTCGTTTCCTGACTTGTTAATTTTAGCCATTCTGACTGGTGTGAGGTGGTATCTCATTGTGGTTTTGATTTGTGTTTCCCTGATGCCGAGAGAAGTTGAGCATTTTTTTCATGTGTCTGTTGGCCATTTGGATGTCTTCTTTGTAGAAATGTCTGTTCATGTCGTCTGCCCATTTCTTGACTGAATTATTTTTTTTTGGGTGTTGAGTTTGGTAAGTTCTGTATAGATCTTGGATACTAGCCCTTTATCTGATAAGACATTTGCAACTATCTTCTCCCATTCTGTCGGTTGTCTTTTGGTTTTGTTGACTGTTTCCTTTGCTGTGCAAAAGCTTTTTATCTTGATGAAGTCCCAATAGTTCATTTTTGCTTCTGTTTCCCTTGCTTTTGTTTAACAACACCCTGCGCCCAGACGCCCACCAGCTGAGTGACCCTAGGAAAGGATGGGTTTACAATGGATTTTTTCCTGTCCTCTGGAGGGCGCCTACCCTAAAGCCATGGCCTGTATGGACAGCGCTGTGTGCCCAGAGAAATCTGTGCCTTGTTCCACTGGATCCTGCGAGTGCCCCCCCGGGTCACGTGACATTTTCATTGCGGTGACTGACTGTGGGACATGATCTCCAGAGACTCAGTGGCTGTTTTCCTTGGGGCTCTAGCACTGTACAAGGGGAGGCACGTTCATGATTTTAAAAAGACATTTCTAAAAATCATGATTACCTTTTTCTGACTATAAAAGGAATGTTTGTGCATCTAGGCAGATCTAGGTTTTCTGGGTCCTAAAGCATACCAATTTAGGGGTACATCTTTAAGGAAAAGAATAAAAAATTATGAACACAGAATTACTAATGACTTGATTCTGAAGGGGCCCACGCAAGTGAGAAGGCCAAAGTTCACACTTAACATGGCATCGAATCTGCCCCTGAGGCTCCCTCCAGAAAATTGAGAAGCCAAACCACTTTCAACCCCACTTCCTCAGAGGGTGTGTTAACACTTTTTTGTTTTTATTTTTTTATTTTATTTTATTTTTTATTTTTTAAAGATTTTATTTATTTATTTGAGAGAGAGAAAGAATGAGAGACAGAGAGCATGAGAGGGAAGAGGATCAGAGGGAGAAGCAGACTCCCCGCTGAGCAGGGAGCCTGATGCGGGACTCGATCCCGGGACTCCAGGATCATGACCTGAGCTGAAGGCAGTTGCTTAACCAACTGAGCCACCCAGGCGCCCCACTTTTTTGTTTTTAAATGACAGCTTTATTGAGATATAGCTCACATACCATACCATTCACCTAACGTATACAACTTAGTGGTTTTTGTGTTTCCACAGTTTTGCAACCATCACTACAATCCATTTTAGAACATTTTTATCACCCCAAAGAGAAACCTTGTACCCATTAGCAGTCACTAGCCACTTCCCCCAACATACCTAGGCTGAGGCATTACTTTCCCTCTCAGTAGACTTACCTGTTCTGGGTATTTTCTATAAATAGAATCACACAGTATGTGGTCTTTTGTGACTGGCTTCTCTCACTTAGCATAATGTTTTCAAGATTCATTCACGTTATAGCTTGTATCAAAACTGCATTTTTTATTGTTCAGTAATATTCCACTGTATGGACATACCGTATTTTTTATCCATTCAGCAGTTGATGGGTGAATTCTTTAAATCCCCTGGAGGCCCAACTGATGAAGTCCCTAAAGAAGGGGAAAATCCAGCCTTTTAAATGCCATCCTTAGCCTTCCCTCTCCAGTTTCTCCACTTTCTTCCCCCCTCTCCAGGTTCTGGAGATTAAGAAAGAGGCAGAGCTGGTGAACGGGGAGTCTTTATTATCACTGTGACAAATGTTACCTGCAGTTCATAGCTCATGGGCACACGACAGGCCCTGCCTGTGGGGGGATGGGCTGGGAAGCAGTCACCATTCCCCTGCTGCAGGTGGGATTTGCCCAAGGGCATGGGCCAGCCCCAGGCCATTCCTGGCGGCCACAGCCTCTTTTTGCAGAAGTTCTAATTCTGGGCAGAGAAGACTACATGCCCGGAGGAATGCTTGACAGGCAGCTGGCTTGCAGTTGGGCTCCCTCTTTGGCTCCACTGCTGAACCTCAAATTTAGGCCCCTGGCTTGAGGGCTGGGGTGGGGAATCCAGCCTAGCCTGGAGCTCAGGGCTCACTGGAGCGTGCTGCTACTATTATGACAAGGCCCGTGGGCCAGAGGTTGCTGACTCAGACCGCCTCCCTGGCCTGACAAACCCTGGGGCACTCTGAGCGCTGACTTCTTGCTGTTACAGCATAGAAAAGGCTTTTCCTCTCCTCTCTTAGTACTACAGATCTCTCTGTCCTAGTGGCTAACTCAGGAAATGCTGCCCCAGCCAACTGCTCTGTCCTGGGGAATCCTGAGGGGGCTGGACAAATCCTGAGCACAGCCCCCGGCTGGTTGCTGAACAAACTCGAATACACTTGTCACAAGAGAAGCCGATAACTCAAGAGGTGGTGGTTTGGAAAAGAGAAAAGGGAGAAATTTATTTGGGCAGCCGGGGGAGGTGGCAGCTCGAGCCTTAACAACCGACCTCTCAGCCCGCAAGGTGGACACTGGAGTTTTATAGGGAGAGGTCCAGGGGTACGTGCAAGGGAGCAGGCAGAGGGCATGTGATCATGGGTAGGGGTGGCGGTGTGGCTGGCGAGGGATCATGGGCAGGAAAGGGGACATCTGGGGTGTTTGGCCTTCTAGGTAATTCTGCCTCCATCAGGGCTTTTCTGGCCCGGTCATCGTAAACCATCTTCATCAATACTTCAAGAAAATGTGGTAAGAAATAAGGACAATGGGTTTCAGTTGGAGCATGAGTTAAGCGGGCTTGTCTATTCCTGGTTTTAACTGTTGGGGTCTATTGTTGAGTAACGGGCTCACTGACATTAGGTCTGGGCTGGGCCTGAGAAATACATTAACCAAAGACAGATCAACAGGAGAAAAACATACAGATTTCATTTGATGTTAATAATTTACATGGCAGGGGAGCCATCAGAGGAAAGGCATGAAGACCCAAAGAAGCAGATGGCTTATGTAGCAATTCCACAAAGAATGATAAATCGTGGCTGTGCCAAGACGAAGTTTGGGTTAGGGGCGATAAATTGTGGGAAAATGACTGGAAATATGTGGGGGGAACTAATGGAAGATTATTTTAGTAAGTTTGTTTGTACAGATTTATTTCAGCGTCGATTCCCAGTCTCTGGTGGTAAGAATGTTCTCCTCCTGGGCGATGGAAGGCACTTTTCTGATGGGAAATTTTGTGCTGATTTGAGGTAGAAAGGATAGGGTCAGAGAGGCCTTCCTGCATGTGTTGTTTCTCAAGTGTCTTCAGCTCAAAATAATCAATATGCCAAAGTGACATATTTTGGGGTAGCATCTCCTGGTCCCCTACATTACCAAGGAAGGTTGTGGGCACTGTGGAGAACTGAGCGCCTACTATGTGCCAGGCACAATTCTAGGCCCTGGGAAAGAACAGAGTGATGGTCAAGGACGGTTCTGTAGTAACGGAAGGGGGCTGGACGTGCTGGGGGACATCGGGGAGCTCTCTTCTGAGGGTTTTAGGTCTCTCAGTGAAACAAGAGTACCAGGCAAGAGGGAGGGGTTGGAGAGGGTGGGAGATTGGATAGGAGAGAGCACAGCGGGAGAGGAGGGACCAGTAGAGCGTGGTTGGATGGTCATGTGGAGGACACATTGGAGCATGGCCATTGTCCCAGTATGTGCTTTTCTCCAGCCCGATGGCAGTTTTCAAGTAAGTAGAGAGTTGGGGTTTACCAGAAGTGGAGACTTGTCAACTAAGATTAGTTGAAAGAGAGGGAAGGTAACTGATAGGGCATGTGAGGGAGTGATCTTGACTGACCATAGATTTTAATGATTGGCCATGGGATTTAATAAAGGTAAAAGGATAAGTGGATGTGAGGAGTGATGGCAATGAAAAAATGGTAAGATCAATGAATTTTATTTATTTTTATTTTTATAAGTTTTTATTTATTTATTTGACAGAGAGAGAGAGCACAAGCAGGGGGAGTGGCAGAGGGAGAGGTAGAAGCAGGCTCTCCACTGAGCAGGGAGCCTGATGTGGGGCTCGATCCCAGGACCCCCGGGATCATGACCTGAGCTGAAGGCAGATGCTTAACCGACTGAGCCACCCAGGTGCCCCAAGATCAATGGATTTTAAACTTCAATGCAGATACTAAAATGTAGTAGTGTTCTGTTTGTTTTGGGCTCTTCGAGGAATCAGCATAGTTGAAAAAGTGTGGAAGTTAGAGCCACACAAGTATGAGTTCAGCTTTTCAGCTTGGCAACTTAAGGGAGTCTAACCAAGTCTCATGTCTTCATCTGTAAAACAAGGCCCTCGTTCTTCCCTAACCAAGGTTATGTGAGGTGTCATTTAGAAGACGCCTGGGAAGGGCTACAGTGCGTGGCACTTGCCCGTGGGGGTCCTAGTATTCTTTCTAGGCTGGATGCTCCCCATTCCTTCTGAAACAAGCTTCCATGTCCTCACCAGCCAGCAGTGAAAATATGCAAACGATTATTTAAATCATTTAATGAATCAAATTATTATTCACATTAATAATTATTCATTGTTAATTGATTAGTCACATAAAGCACACCCTGAAAAGAGTGATTGATGAGAAGCTAGTTTTATTATTTTTTTTTTTTTAAAGATTTTATTCATTTATCTGACAGAGAAGGAGAGTGAGAGCACACAAGCAGAGGCAGAAGGAGAGGGAGAAGCAGACTCCCCACCGAGCAGGGAGCCCGATGCGGGACTCGATCCCAGGACCCTGGGATCATGACCTGAGCCGAAGGCAGACGCTTAACGACTGAGCCACCCAGGCGCCCCTGATGAGAAGCTAGTTTTAAAATAATAAAAAGGGAGCGCTTGGGTGGCTCAGTCAGTGAAGCGTCTGCCTTCAGCTCAGGTCATGATCCCGGGGTCCTAAGATCGAGCCCCACCTCGGGCTCCCTGGTCAGTGGGGAGCCTGCTTCTCCCTCTGCCTCTGCCCCTCCCCCTGCTCTCTCTCTCTCTCTTGCTCACTCTCTCTCTCTCCAATAATAAATAAATAAAAGCTTTAAAATAATAAAAAGAAGTATAAGGAGAAGGAAGGATACGGGGGAGGGGGGAGGAAGACAAGAAAAAAAAAAACGTTCAAAGGAGATAAAAGTTAATGAAGACGAAGGGGGGAGGTGTTGAGAAAATGAGATGTAGCTTCCCCCAAGGAAGCTTGCTTGTCAAGTCCTGTCATTAATTTCTGTGACTCCATTTTCCCTCCCCTTTACCTCTGGGACCTCCCTCCATTTAGTCTGAATGGATAAGAGGCAGGACTCAGGCATCAGGGCTTGTCATCAGGTGTTGGGCTTCATTCTGCTGTGGGGGATAATGGATTTGACCTGAAGACAAGGTCCTTCTTAAATAAAGGGAGGGGGGGGAAAAAAATGCAGGCACAGCAGGGAGTCGTTTGCTCTGGAGGCAGCTGCGGTTTGAATGGTGTCTGCAGGCAGGTGTAGATTAGATTTGCCCCTGGGGCCACCGGCCAGGTGGAGAGGTATGGAGGGCCTAGGGGTACAGAGGCTGGGCTGGGGGGGCAGTTAGTGGGCACTAAGTGGCAGGAGGAGGGGGAATTGTTTGCCATCTGAGGTATTTGGAGTCAGTTTGGTCCTGTCATTCTGCTCCTTTTTCCTTCTTCCCCCTTTATTCCTGGTTTCGCTCAGGGCCTGAGCGTCGTGTGCCTCTTGAAGGCCTGAGTAAATCCCCACAGAAGATGAAGCCTGGGAAGGTGTGTGGTAGGGATGCTGGTGGCATTCCAGGGAAGGAGAGGCAGCCGTGTTCCATAATAGCAGCAAGATGGGCACGTGCCACCCCTCCTCAACCCACCTGCCAAGCCCTCCCCATCCCCTTGTCACCTTCCCTACCCAGCTAGAGCCAGATGCCTGGGTCCCTGTGGCCTGATGTTCCTACATCTGGCAGACTACAGTACGTATGCGGTCATTGGCTTACAGCCCCCACCCCTGCAGGGCCTGCTCTGGACTGAACTCTGTGTCTCTGGAACTTAGCACAGTGTCTGTCACTTGGGTCAAGTCAGTTTCAGATTTGTCTTGAATCCGAAGGGCTCTCTAGTCTGCACCAGGTTCATGAACTATCCCCATCTTCAGTAATCCGGATCTTTTAAAAATGATGCGTTTCAGGGCCTCTCAGTTTGAAGATAACCAGAGTGTTTACCAGGGAGGATGTCACAGCATAAAGCTATGTCCCTGGGTTAGACGTACCAGCGCCCTGGTTACATTCTTCTGTCTCAGCCTGGACGTCACCTACAGCTTTAGTGAGGGATTCTCAGCCACTCCTGAGATAGCCACCCTCCAGAATGGCTCCCAGGGGATCTCTTGTTGGTATTCTTGCCTAGTGTAACTCCTTCCCCCTAAGTGTGGGATGGACTTAGTGACTTATTTCTAATGCACAGAATCCAACAGAAATGATGGGATGTCACTTCTGAGGTGAGGTTACAAATACTGTGACGGCTGTCATGCTTGCCCTCTCTTGCTCGCTTTGAGGGAAGCCTGCTGCCATGCTGTGAGCTGTCCCAGGGAGGGCCCACGTGGCAGGAGGCCTCTGACCAACAGCTAGCAAGGACCTGAGGCCCTCAGTCCTTCAAGCTGTGAGGAATTGAATCCTGCCAACAACCACTGAGCGAGCCTGGAAGCCAGTCCCCAAACTGAACCTTTAGGTACCTGAGACTCCAGCTGAAACCTTACTTTACTCTTATAAGAGACCTGAGCAGAGTCCCCAGCTCAGCTGCACCTGGATTCCCAGCCCACAGAGACTGGGGATATGACAAATGTGTGTTGTTTTAAGCCACTGAATTTGGGGGAAATCTGTTGTGCTGCCATAGATAACGAATGCAAGTCATCTGTTCTGCTCTAACACCAGCCTGCTTCTCCCTGATGGAGGGCATTCTCTGGTCACAGAAATATGCTCGGCCACAGAAGTGGCAGCCGGGAAGTGCCCTGGAGTTCATGTCATGCCGGTGATATCAACCTAGGAGTTATGGAAGTCAATGGACAGATGTTCCAGCTGCCTCCTCCCTGGGGCACCATTCTAAGATGTGTTCTACACAGTCTCTCAGAGGACCCCGGGGGAACTGAGCCACTGTCCCCGCAGAGGTAACCCCTTCACTGCAAGTCTTTACTGGCTTTCTTCCCTTCCCTGTCTTATTTCCCCTACTGCTTACCAAGCTCCCTGGGATCACCACTCAAACAAACTACTAGCATCCAAATCCTTTTTCAGGATCTATATTTGGAGGAACCCAAACACAGATAAAACCTCTATACGGTATGTTCCAAAAGTTTTGCTAAGGAAGTCAAATAGCTAACAACCTCCAAAAGTTGTGTGCAATCCCACTATTTAAGGCAATGACAGATCTCCTCTTGCTCAGGGTGAATCAGAGCAGGATTTGCCTGGGCACTTCTGCAACACTTTATATCTCTTCTCATTTCATAAATCTGCACGGTTCTAGGAGTCCTGGGACTTGGGACAATGACAACCACG
This sequence comes from Halichoerus grypus, assembly GCF_964656455.1. Lineage (NCBI taxonomy): Eukaryota > Metazoa > Chordata > Mammalia > Carnivora > Phocidae > Halichoerus > Halichoerus grypus. Next base: position 54,665,902 of record NC_135715.1, on the reverse strand, counting down.
CACAAGGCATGTTTTGGAGCAATCAAATAGCGAAGCTGTGCGATTGGTCCCAAAGGATCCTGCGGATGCTGAGGCCAAAAGCGAGAGAGTGGCTGGTGGGCTCTCCTCACCGCCGAGTCCTCCACAGGCTACCCCACTGGCCACCTCGGGGCCAGCCACAGACCTGTTACCTAGCTGTCCTGCCTACCAAAATTGGACTTTTTTTTTTTCTCCTCAAGTCATTTCTGGGTTCCTTTCTTGAGGGTTATTTAAAAATAAACTTACTGGCAGGATCATGTAACATAAGCAAAGGTTGGAAATACTTTCTGGAATGAACTGATGGGGAATGTGTAGAGGAAACACTGGAAATCCGTTGCTTCTTTTAAAAGAGTGACTGGATATAACACTAGCCCAGTGGTTCTCAGTTGGGAGTGACTGTGTCCCCCTCCCTCAGGACATCTGGTAATATCTGGAGACATTTTTGATGGTTACAACCTGGGGGGAGGCAGGTCGTAGGTAGAGGCCAGGGATGCTGCTAAACAGCTTGCAATATACCAGACAGAGCCACAGTCGAGGACTATCCAGCCCCCGGTGCCCAGAGGGCTCAGGTTGAGAAACCCTGACCATTACAGCAATCTCTGAAAATAAGAGTGGAAGGATATGGGTTTATACGTAATGTGGTTGACAAATGAAATCAGTTTAGAAGTTAAAGAGCAAAGCTTTTTAAAAGGGCAGAAGCCCGGAAGCCTGTTGTCTTTCGGGGAGGCCGCGGAACGCAGTGGTTCATGGCCCGGACGTAAAGTCAAATGGGCGGGGGCTGGACTCCAGGGTCTGGACTTTCTTGCTCTGTGACCTTGAGCAAATGACTTGACCTCTCTAAGCATCAGTGTCCTCATTTGTAAAATGGGCCAGCCTCATTGACTTGTGAGAATTAAATGAGGGGAGCATGAAAAGCGTCTGGCATAAAGCATAGCATTCAGTAAGCACCCAGTACAGGTCTACTGGGAGCTACTGTGGGTTTCGTTCCAACCACCACAATAGCAAATAATGCAAGGATGGGAGTCAAATGAATGTTTTGGTTTCCCAGTACATATAAAAGTTACGTTGATACCATACTGTAGTCTCTTAAGTGTGCAATAGTATTAGCTCTAAAACAAACAAACAAAAAACAATGCACATACCTTAATTAAAAAGTGAGCAAATGCTTGGGATGGATGTGCTCAACACAGGATTTCCATGTGCAAACAGTGTGCTGTCTGCGAAGTGTCATAAAATGAGGTATGCCTGTCATTGGAAGCAAGCTGGTGCAGCCGCAGGGAAGAGCGGGGGCCCGGAATCCAAGCCCAGAGCAGTGAGCAAGGCGAGTGGTGTTCCAGTCCCCAAATGATTCACTATTTGCATGGAATCCTCTCTGAAATCGTGTGTGAAATCATCACAGAATCTTCCCTACCACCCAGAATTTTGCTGTCTAAATTCCTACTGGTTTTGGTTTTCATTTTTCCAGATTTATTTCTCGAATGCAAATAAACAGTCCCTGGCTGGGGCCTGTGGAGGCCATCACACGAATGGCAGCCTTCTCATCGGCGGTGGTAGCTCAGACAAGGAGGCTGGAGAGCTTGCCTCCCGCCCCACCATCCCCTGTGCTCCTTGAGAGGACGCTTCGGGTTACCTCAGGAAAACAGCCTGTGCAAATAAAGCGGCCCAAGCCAAATAAACACTGCCCCTTCTTGGTCTAATATGGAAGGCATGAGGCCTCAGGAGGAGAACGAGGCCTCACAGGCAGGGAGGTCTCCTGGACGCATCTGGTAGCTGGCTCCTGAGAGGGACACACACACACACACACACACACACACACACACACACACACACACACACGGGAATGGGGTAGCGGGGGTGAAGAGGAGGGCAGGAGGGGGAGAGAATGTACATGCAAGAGGGAAGTCGTATAGTCTTTCACCGTCTCATCTTGGAGGTGTCATCCCATCACGTCTGGCAAGTTCTACCTATTGGAAGCAAGTCACAGGGCCCAGCCCACACTCCAGGGCGGGGGATCCCACCAGGGCATGAAGGGCAGGAGCCATTTTAAGAACAGCTTACCCCGAGTGTGGAATGTGGGACAGGGGCGCTGCGCAGGCCCCGGCAGTCAGGATGGAGGAAAACAGGCCCCTCCGTGCCCGCAGGGCCTTGCATCCCTGCATGTCTGGGAGCTTGTGGGCTAACCTACTTTTTCAGAGGATTTACACTGGAGAGAAAGAATGGTTCTGGTCTGGAAGGCTGGAAACGATGCCTGGGAATATGGAGTCTCTCTAACCCATTCGTCTGGCCCACTGTATCTCAAAGCTCCTGTAGCTAGTTTCCCATGGCTGTAGTAAATGAACACAAACTTGGTGACTTAAAGCAACACAGACTGAGTCTCTTCCAGTTCTGGTAGCCAGAAGTCTGAAATCGGTTTCAATGGGCTGAAGTCAGGTTATTGGCAAGGCCGGTCCCTTCTGGAAGCTCTCGAGAAGAATCTGTTTCCTTGCCTTTCCACTTTCTAGAAACTGTCTGTATTCCTTGGCTTGTGGCCCTTCCAGCTCTTATCAGGACCCTGTGTGTCCATTAGTCCAGGATAAGCACCCGTGTGAAGAGCCTCAATGCAGTCACAGCTGCGAAGTCTTTTTGCCATTTAAAGTTACATTCACACGTCCCAAGGAGCAGGTTTGGGTATCTTCCGGGGGCCATTCTTCAGCCTGCCACACTTACATAACTGAAATAGCCAATTAACAGGTCTTACTGTCACCATCCAGTGCCAAGACCCTTACATTCTACCTCAGCAACCCCAGCTATGGCCCCCATGGCTGACTGAATACAGCCCATTCCTATAACCTGATTGTGCTGTTACTTGCCTGATTGATTGCTCCCAGATCCGTTCTTGCCCTTTCCCTGCAAATTGCCTTTCCCAGGCTCCCTTGCCAACGAGGCTGGGTTTGACCGGTGCACTGGTGAGAGAGTGGAGGGCAGGAGGAAGCAGCCAAGGTGCATCTAACTCAAGCGGGTTAGATGGACCCAGCTCAGGCAGCGTCTCTGTAGTGACCGTGCTCTCCCTGTGTTATAGGTCCCACGAGACAGACTCTCCCTTCATGGACCCCTCTCTTACTGGGCAGCTCTCCTGGGGATCAGCTCTCCTTGAGGGCAGTTCTGCTCTTAAGCTCCAATCCTTAAAAGGGTGGTAGCAGCTTTCTGCTGGTACTAATTCCAAGGTGACTTCACCAACCCCAGATAGCTCTTCAGCTTTCCCAACACCTTTGTAGTTAATTCCTCTTTATTAAATTCTTTCTAATGCCCTGCCAGCACTGTGCCATAGGTTCTGACTGAGCCCTGAGTGGCACACTGGCTTTGAGGGGTTTTCATATCACCCCAAACTATCCGTTCAACTTTATCTCCCAGATTCCTTTATTCTAGCTAACCCAAACCACATGTTTTCCTTCAAATATACTTTCCTGCTTCAGGAAGTGTATGCTCAAGCCGTTCCTTCTGTATGAAATGCCCCTCCGCCCATTTTTGGTTTTGCTTGTCAAAATATTTTGGGTGTTCTTGAGTATCATTTCAAAATCCTCCCTCTCCCCACATGCCAGTGACGGTCGTGCCTGAAATCATTTCTTCTTGCTGTGGATGCATGTGACACAGGGTCACACCACCGCCTGCAAGGGAGATGCTTGTTTAGGTCACAAGCCCCCCCAGTTTTAGAATCTGCACAGCACACTACATAGGTACTCATCAATGTGTTATTTAATTGAACGAATATTCTAATCATGGGAATGACCTACTATCATTTTCTGTTAGATAAGAGAAAGTAATCAGTTTTTATACCGCGCTTACTAGTAATTTTTTCCCAAGGCTAGAAAAACAAGTCTTATGCTTTAAAATTATGAAACTTCTCTCCATTCACTTATCTTAGTTAATGTAAATAATCTGAGTCTCAAGTTCCCAACCAAACAATTAATATCTCTCTCACAGTACGTAGTTTAAAAAGCATGATGAAAATGTAAGCTATTTCTGTTGTTACCATGGGTGAAGAGGTTGGCATAGACTATTTTCTTTGTCTATTGGTAACTAATCCAATAAATTTGCAGCCAGCTTAACAAAGTCACGTGCTCATCACCTTGTGTGATAAGCTATAGCGATGATCAAATGGGCAGGTGTCTCATCAATTTTTTCCATTTATGTGAGCAGGGGAAATGACTCACTGCAACGAAACTTGAGCCTGTCGCAGATGTAAGATAGTCCGGATTGACCAGGCTACCTAAACCAGACCGGCACAGTGCTGGCAGGCACATAATGACCCAGGTGGGTACCCTTACCTATCGGGTGTCCACGAGCAGGTCAAGCACCTTGACAGAGCTTGAGGTTCATTCTTCTCTTCATGCTTGGCTTCCCAGGTGCAATTCCAGGTACCCTCAGGGACAATTACCCACATTCATCAAGAGACAAACAGACCCCTCCCTCTCTTGCTAACATCATTGGCCAGGCAGCGTTCTTCATGATTCCTGAAGGGATGGTCAGCGCTGTCAGTGCCTAATGGCGGGGCTCCCAGGTCCAGGGGCCCTCATGGAGATCTTTGAAAATCTGCGGTGTTGTTCCAAGCAGTCTTTTTAAACAAAAGGCAGCAACTTTGTCCTGGAAAAGTTGGGGGCAGCCTCTGAGAACATGCTTTCTACAACTTTCTTCTAAACCAGAGCTTTCTGAAGAGGTGACTAGTTTATAGCGTACCCCGAAACTTCCCTCCTGAGAAACATCACATCCTGAGATGCAGAACCTTTGAATTGCTAGGTCACTTTTGCTTGTGGATCTACTTTTGAGGAACAGCTTTTCCAAGTCAGGAATTTGTCTGTAGGATTGCTGGCAATCCTCTGGGGGTGGCGGGTGACTGCAAACATGCTTGCCTTCACCCCTTGAAATGGCGGCAGTGTGGCCATTTCCGGTTTTATCTTCCTGTGGCCACAGGATGGCAATGTTTAGGAATGTTACTGTTACCTTCCAGTAACTGTTTAAGTCCTAAACTGGAGCCCCAGCAAAACACACCGGTGACTGGTGAGATATATGGCACCAAGAGCTGCTAAACCAGAGGGAAGAGGAAAAAAAGGAAGGGTCATTATGAAACAAAAAATCCAAATAATATTTTGAATGGTATGTTGAATTATACTTAAGTAAAAGTGGAACATGGCTGAATCCGCCATGAAGGTATGCTGCCGTGGGTACCCACGGTCATCCCTGATGATGTATTTTATGCTATTTCTGACCATTACAAGGAATTTTTCTCCCGCCACCAGGAAGCACTTCCACAACTTTGTTCATACAGGTATTTTAGTACCTCCATGCTGTAATATCACCGGTAGGTTTCCCATTAGATTGGAAACCCCCTGAGGGCAGGAGCCATGCTTTCTTTGTTTCCTCAGCCCTGAGGATGGAGTGTAAACAATCTGGGCTCATTTGCATGTTAATAAATGACTCACTGATCGAAATATTGCCAGAATTTAGGACAAAAATTCCTATTTGGGAACAAAAATTCAAGTTGTCAGAGAGTAAGCCCCAAAAGTGAGATCTGGCCTGAATTTTGAAGACAAATCCAAGCACATGGGGCCAGGGAAGGAGCGGTACATATAGACTCCTCCCCACTTGCTCCACCCACCCCTGAGTGTTAAGAGGAGGGTATTTTGGGTCTGGGGAGAAGCAGAAGCAAAGGCACATGGTGGAAACATGAAGGGTGTGTTCAGGAATGGTTGCAACGTGGAGGGAACAACAAGGTATTATGGTAAATACAACTGGAAAGGTAGATCAGGGCCTTGAATTTGGGGAATTTAATTTAAAAATAATGTTAAGGTAGACTTTTTACTTGATTCCTAGCCTTTTACCCTCGGTGACTGCCCAAATTTGGGGCCAGAAGAGTAAAGCAGCTGTCTGCTTGAGTACCCCAAGGAGACTGCTGGAAGGGAGTGGGAGCTAGTAATCAGTAGACCCCAAGCTCTGGAGGTGGTAACAGGTGTCCTGACGAACTCTGGCTGTAGAAAGGCCCCAGCGGTGGCCCTGCTTCTCTGTCCCTATGACTCAGAGGCTGCTTCTAGTTCCACTGTTCCCTTCCCTCCCTACCCCCCCTCCACCCCCATCATGGCCTCTGGGGTGCTAGAGGAGACTGCATAGTTTTATGACTTCAGAAGGTGGAAGGCACACGAACGAGAGCTATCCTGCCAGGAGGGGCTGGCTAGACAGGCAGGGCCCCTGGTGAGCTTGCTGCTGAGCATGGATGAATCCAGAAGCCAGCAGCCCCCTGGGAAAGGTGTTGGGTATGGGTCATACCTCTCATACACAAATTTAAAAAATGCTCTTACTTTGGTTTGCAGCATAGACATCTCTTGGTGTAGTGCAAGTTCAGCAAATTACTGGGGATGTAGATGGCTCTTTTATTCCAGTTAATCTGATTATATTGACTGATTAAATAGGATTTGTTAATAACATTCACTTATGAGCAGTGGAGAACTTTATTAATAAGTCATTATGTTGGGGACTTTAAATACCTAGCATTCAAAAGCAATCCCAAATGCTTTTGTATTGCAAACTTCTGGACTGTCTAAGAAAATAGCTTATGCCTGGTGTGCTGCATTCCTACAGTGCTCAAAGACATGGTTGAAAAAAACCCAGAAATGTGTCCCAAGCCTTTACAAAGTAAGCTATTGCTTTGCTCTGAAAGGTATGTTTTTCCAATTTTGCTTAGTGTTATTTCCTAACCTTTCTTTAGAAGAGTCGCTGTCCTAACTGGTTCTTGGTGAAGAATTGCATAATAAACAAAAGAGGCTCCTCTGGGTGGTAGATGGATAATGTGGTCTGTTCTCCCCATTTGATTTTAATTTTTTTAAAGATTTATTTATTTATTAGAGAGAGTGTGCAGGGGGAGGGGCAGAGGGAGAGGGAGAGAGAGAATCCTCAAGCAGACTCCCTGCTGAGCATGGAATCTGACACGGGGCTCAATCTCACAACCCTGAGATCATGACCTGAGCTGAAACCAAGAGCTGGACGCTCAACCAACTGAGCCACCCAGGCATCCCACCTGAGGCACACAAGAAATAGTTTGCCTTATATACCCCTTCATACAGAGAGGAAATGAGTCAAGGAACTGAGTGAACGGAGTGAGTAGATTGGAATCCAGAGGCCTTGACTCCTGGTCTTCCCCATGATTTTTCCAATTTAATCAACCCCATAGCTGTCCATGGCTGTTGGCAGCAACTGATTTGGGGTGTGATGACTGGTCACAAGCTGTGGGGTTAGAAGGGGTTGAGTCCTGGGGTTTTCTATGTGGTGAATTTGGCCTATATTTGTGACTCAGTGTCCTCATGTATCCCCACCTGATCGTGTTTTAGGATTAAATGAGTTATTACATGTAAAGTGTTTAGGACAGAGCCTGGTGCATATTAGGAACTCAATAAACGGCAGTTAATATAACACACATGGTTCCTGTTCCAGCTATGAGAAGCAGAGCAGCAGGGATGTACCTTTATCGAGGGCTCCTACCTTCCACAACTTTACTGTGTGGTGGTGGGTGAAGAACATGAATATATAAAACAAACTTACAAGGGCGCACAAGGTATAAGAGTCAGGGGTCATATACTCAAATGCATTCAAAGCCAGGTAGGCTACGTAAGCAAGAGAAATGGAGGGTGTAATGAGCCATGGGGGAGCCTGAGACACTGAGAAGTGCCTGTATGTCTAAAGACATTCAAATTCACTTTTTTTTTTTTTTAAGATTTTATTTATTTATTTGACAGAGAGAGACACAGCGAGAGAGGGAACACAAGCAGGGGGGCAGGAGAGGGAGAAGCAGGCTTCCCGCTGAGCAGGGAGCCCGATGCAGGGCTTGATTCCAGGACCCTGGGATCATGACCTGAGCCGAACGCAGACGCTTAACAACTGAGCCACCCAGGCGCCCCTTTATTTAATTTTTTAATTTTTTAATTTTTTCTTTTCTTTTATTATGTTATGTTAGTCACCATTCAGTACATCATTAGTTTTTGATGTAGTGTTCCATGATTCATTGTTTGCCTATAACTCTCAGTGCTCCATGCAATATGTGCCCTCCTTAATACCCATCACTGGGCTCACCCATCCTCCCACCCCCCTCCCCTGTAAAACCCTCAGTTTGTTTCTCAGAGTCCATAGTCTCTCATGGTTCGATTTCCCCACCTTCTCTTTATTTTGTTTTATTTTTTTAAAGATTTTATTTATTTGACAGACAGAGAGCGCGCGCAAGCAGGGGGAGTGGGAGAGGGAGAAGCAGGCTCCCCAGAGCAGGGAGCCCGATGTGGGACTCAATCCTAGGACCCTGAGATCATGACCTGAGCTGAAGGCAGACACTTAACCGACTGAGCCACCCAGGCGCCCTTTAAACTCATTTTTAAAAACACTCTGTGGGCTATACCAATCACAGTTAAAGGCTATATCATGCCCAGAGCTGGTGTCATTCGTGACTTTTGAAGTGAACAGGCAAATAGGGTGGGTTAAAACTGATGGGAGAAAAACTGAAGAAACCATATTATGGCCAAAATGAAAGGTGAAGCCTCCTGCCCTTTGGACCTGGGATGGTCTGCCCAGTCCCCATTAGGATACCCAGAGCAGGAGCCAGAGATGATACTGGGCACCTCTCCCCTTCACCAGATTAGCCACCCTTACCCAGGGCCACCCCTTATTTTATTTGTTTTGTTTCCTTTTCCGTCCTCCATTTCTTCTTGACCTCCCTTCTTTTATCTCTCCTTACTTGTCTTCTCCCTTCTCCCCGCCCTAGGCCTGGTATGAGCCCTGTGGTCTATGGGGCCATTGTGAAGATTCAGTGCTGACATTCTGAATTTGGGACAGGAGCAACACTGGTTCATTGGTCTTATACTAGACCATACCCACTGCAGAATATTAATACCTTAAAGTGTTAATTCTTTTTTTTAAAGATTTATTTATTTATTTGAGAGAGCTCACGAGCATGAGCTGGGGGAGGGGCAGAGGGAGAGGGAGAAAGAATCTCAAGCAGACTCCCCACTGAACGCAGAGCCCCAACTTGGAGCTCAATCCTACTATCATGAGATCGTGACCTGAGCTGAAATCAAGAGTTAGACGCTTAACTGACTGAATCACCCAGATGCCCTAATATCTTAAAGTGTTAATTCTGGGAAGAGATGTTAGCATAGCGAGGAGAAGAACTGAGTAGCAAAATACAAAACCTCAAGGTATAAAACCAGAATATAAAACCAGAGTGCCAATGAACTTAATTCATGATTCATCCCAGCATGGACCAGAAACTAATTACTCAAAGAGACAAAAACTCATTTTCTGTGTTATAGATAATGCACACAAGAAATCATTTCCTGTCCTTAGCTATTAATCCATTTGGTAAAGATAAAGCCAAGTTTCTTTTCTTCTAATCTGCTAAATTTCTCAAAGTATGCCATAAAATATTATTTGCTTGAGTCACATTGTCCACAAACATTGGTAAGAACCACACCCTGATCATCTGTCAGTGATATGGATCTTGACCAATTGAAGAACCAGAAGTTAAGGAAACAAATCAGCATGGTGATAAAGAAAAGAAAGCAAATAGTCCAACAAGAAAAATAAGAAATCCAAAGCACATATTTCTGAGTCTTAGTGAGAGGGAGGGAGAGTGGGGAACTGTGGGGAAAATACGGATGGCTGGTCAATTTTAAGTACAATATTAGAAATATAGCCTCTGTGTGTTATATTATGAATATGGCCCAGGGACAAAAATTTAGTGTCAGAATGACTGCAGGGCAAATCTTGACTCTAGCACTTATCTCTATAATCTTAGATATATTAATTTAACTTCTTGTCTCAGTTTCCTCATTTGAAAAATGAGCACGATAACATCATGAGGCTCAAATGAGTTAATGTAGGTGAATTATCTACACCAACACTTAGAGAGATGCAGTCTGGAAATGGTAGTAGCTATTTTTATTAGGAGGGGCAGATAAAATCACACAGTATACTAAACTTTGCTCCAAATATGGTTTGCTACTGTGAAGTGTTCTCTCTTCCTCTGTCGTTCAGTTGCATTCTGCTTCACTCTTTAGGAGAGAGAGCTGAGTTTGGGCCATCATATCTTATCCCCTTTGTGTATTGCCCTTTGAATTTTTGCGGTAATAGTTATTCTAATGTGATTTCTCTTCCTTAGAAGTATTTCCTGCCTCTAGGAATATACGCACCTATGTTTCTTTTTGAAACCTCAATAAAGTGATAGTATTTTTACAGGACATAACCTCAATAGGAATGAAAAGATAAGAGCAACACATTTTGGAACCTGGTAAGCAGATGGATGAATGTTGACCAACTTGGCTGACCTGAGGGGGTGGAATCCTACACCAATAGTAGGGAGAGCAAAAAAGCAGCCCAGTTTTTTATAGAGGGTATCCAAAGACTCAGGAATCCATGATATGGTTGACTATGGAATAGGTTTGAAGGTGAAACTAGAAACCTGAATATTGACTAAAAGCTCATTTAAGAGATAATTAGATTTCCAGATACCTTCTCCCCTGTGTAGCCCAGGGACTGCTCGTCACCTGTTCCAGTAGAAGATAGTATTATTTTCTAGAGAGGCTAAAAGAGGGGGCCTATGGCCTAAGGAATACCAGCCACTGTTGGCAGTGAGGATATTATAAAAAAAGGAGACTGACTCCCAGCTCTCTTCCCTCACAAAGCTTCTGGAATACTGACAGGCCTATAATCTCCAGGCAAGAGAGTAGATGACCCTTCTCTGGGAAATTTGACCAGCTTAAGAGAAAAGACCTAAAGATACTATCCTCAGAGTTTCCCTATGGGACTGGCCCAGCCAGACCATCTCACACTGATGCAGACATCAAATAAGCCCCACTCATGTGCTCAGAGCTTCCAAGCAGAGCTTTAATGCTTTGTTCTTAAATATGATTGGACAGACAATTGAGGTAAGCCTTCAAAAAAAAGATGGGGACCAAAACAAGCAAACAGCACAAAACAAACAACCCCCCCAACAACTTGAAGAAACAAACCATATGAGAAAACACTTACAAATATAATTAATATTCCCAGAGAAAGCATTCATGAAAGAAGAACAGGATGCTATTAAAAAAAACTCAAGGGAATAAAAGACAATTTTTGGAAGTTAAAAGCACTATAGCTGAAATGGTAAACTCACTGGAAGGGTTGGAAAAGAAAGTTGTAGAAATATCTCAAAGTAGAACAAAAAGGCAGGAGTGATGGAAAAAAAGAAAAGACAAAACTAGAAAAATAGAGTGGATGAAATAATCACTAATTCAAGAAAATTTCAAAGAACGAAGCCCAGAACAGTGGGTGAAAATAAACCCATGTTAATGTACATCATCATGAGTTTTCAGGCCATTTAAAACAAAAGAAGTTTCTATAGGCTTTCAGAGGAGAAAACCAGGCCATATACAAAGGATTGGAAATCTGAAAGTCTTTGTGTTTCTCAACAATTCTGAAATCTAGACAGTAATGAATCATTGCCATCAAAATTCTGAGGTAAAATTATTTCTAGACTGGAACTCCATGTCTAGTCAAATATCAATCCAATGAGAGGATAGCATAAAAACAATTTCTGGCTAACAAAATGTTTAATTCCTAAGCGCTCTGTTGAAAATCTCCTGAGAGAATTATCAAGAAAAAGGAAGATGTGAGTTTTAAGGAACAGAAGATCTAACCCAAAGGGACGCTTCTGGATGAGGGTGAGGTACCTATGTGAGGCATGAGGACTACTGAATCGGACTGGAGCAGTTGGGATTTCCAGGAGAGATGGCTTCAGGATAAAAGTGGCGGAAGGGTTGATGAGGCCGAATGTCCTGATTAAAATGTCTTAATTCAACTGGTGGAGAGGTTGAGGTTGAGTCAATAGTAAGTACATACAAAACTAAGCAAACAAAGAGAATAATGATTAGTTCCAGGGAAAACAAAATTGTGCAGAAAAGTAGTCAGAATATTATTAAAATAATGTGATCACTGATTATTGATCTAACCAAAATTATACACACACACACACACACACACACACAGACTGAGGGATAATTTGTTGAGAGGCTGCATGAGTATTGAAGAGGGTGAAATTCTCATCTTCCAGAGTGGAACATCAAAGTATGATGATTTTATCTGAAAAAATGAAGAAGTAATCTCAATAATCTGATTTAATAAAACACTAGAAAAATATTAGGTGACAAAAGCATATAAATAAGCTATTAGGAATATGGAGGTAAATGGCAAGAGAATCAGCTAAGCAGATAAGGAAGCGGTTGCCTCTGGCAAGGAGAAAATGAGAGACGATGCCCCAGCCCACTGCTGTTTTCCATAATCAGCCTTGTAAAACGATTGCTCTCCTTAAATGTATGCATGCATAACATGGATGGAAGGAAACGAACGGAACTAGATGTGACTCTCCCATCACCAGCTTTTATCTTCGACAATTTAATCTACACCTATTGCAATTTTACACATTACTCCCTGTAAACAACGCATTGTTTTTGCACAGCGCACCTGTGTCTTTTCTAACTGCATTACCTGCCTCGATGGCATCTGCTTTTGGATGTGTTGGAAATTCCATTTGCAACTGTGTTTTAGTAACTTCTCTTGAGTCTCTCCATTGACATTAGCAGCTAGCTCATTTCTCTATTTGGCTGTTCAGGAAAGAGGAGCTCTTAAAGTGTTCCTTAACAAACAGCTTCTGTGTTCGATATGTTTCTGGGTCTACAGGAGGCATATTTGTTCCTTCGGTTTTATATCTCCATTTGTGTTATTGTTTGGTGGTAAACTGACTCCTAAATAAATAGAATCAAAGGAAGAACCTGAAGAGGGCCCAAGATGAAAAGTATGTGTATATGTTAATGACAGGAGGTAAACTTGTAGGAAGTAGTCCGAAGCACAGAGATGAAGTCAAAGCTTTTCACATAAATGTCCATCCAAGCCTTATTCGTGATGGAAAGGATTGTAATACCCCTAATGTCTAATTGGACGCGATTAGAGTACTTTCTAATGACGAAACTGTATAGAGCCATTAGGTGGCATATTAAGGAAAAAATCTATTTGTATAGAAACATATTTTTATTAATATCAAGCTAAGTGAAATAAATAGATCAGTAAACCAAATGACATTATGTATCAGCTTATCACTTGTGACAATAATTATCTATCCATGTAAATATAAAAGAAAGACATATTAAAATGCTTCAAGCTGTCATTGCTGGTAGGTAGGATTATAAGTAACCTTTACCTTATTAAGTTTCTTTCCAAGCTTTCCCCGTGAAGTATGAACACATTTTGCAATTAGGGAGAAAGTGCTATTTCAAAAACGACATCAAACAAAATGTATAGCTTGACTTCTTTTTCTTGCCGCCAAGAAGAATCAGCCTTGCTGGAATTGAGATGGTTGGAGGAAACAGTAGAAATCCTTTTGATCGATGCTTTCTTTTCTGTGGTTCTGGGTTTGGAACGCTTAACATATTTTGGGGAGTTGTGTTATTTGTTCTGGCTGTGTGAGCAGACTCGTTTCTTATCTTACCCTGGATTCCTCAGATTACTGCCATTTTAAAGTAGTTTGTAACAGTACGGCTACTCAAGCCATTCTAAGGGATCAGATTTAATAGATTTGCTATTTGACTTAAATCAAAGGTTCTCTAATTGGAGAGCTAGGTAACCTGCCAGGTCCTAGGCAATGAGAAGATTAGACCCCCTATATGTTTTCCCCCTGCTTAGACAAGAGGCTTTTTGTCACCATATAAATCTTTAATGTTACTCTTGAAGCTGTGATTACAAGGATACTGAAATTTAGTAAAACGCTCACACCAGGCCACAGAGGGAAGGGGGCAGAGATGGTATCTGTAACAGTGTTGAGACCGTGCCAGTGGAAGTGGGCTGCAATTGACAGCTCACACTTCTAGAACTGCTTTGAAGATGCCCACATCCCGGACTGGCAGGAGAACGGTGCAGGGGGCAGGAAGGCAGGCAGGAGTCGGGATGGTTCCTTGCATTGTTACCTTTGATCCCCAATTTTAGACAGAGAACTCTATGAGACAGAAGATGGTAGCTGGATCTTAGGGCTAAGCCATCCGAGCCCTTAAAAACTTTCTCTTTGAGTGGCACCTGGGTGGCTCAGTCGGTTAAGCATCTGCCTTCGCTCAGGTCATGATCCTGGGTCCTGGGATCAAGCCCCACATCGGGCTCCCTGCTCAGCGGGAAGCCTGCTTCTCCCTCTCCCTCTGCCTGCTGCTCTGCCTACTTGTGCTCTCTATCTCTTTGTCAAATAAATAAATAAAATCTTTAAAACAAAGACAAACACAAAAAACATTCCCTTTGAAACCCAAGGCTGTGTTTGTCCATGCCGTGCCAAGCAGCCGTAGAAACACATATGGGGTGACTTTAAATCAGTTGAGAACTGACTCCACCTTATGGGACAGTGGTGTATCTGAAAGTTTAAAACAGTTGCCAGAGTGATTTTTCACCCCCAATCTCATCAAAAGGGGTGTATCTGTGGGGCTCTGGAAGAGGCATTCAGCACCAGACAGGCTCTCCAGCGCCTACGACATGAGGAAGATGCAAGAAAGTTGTGCGGGCAAGTGAATCAACCCAGCCACGAGACAAATACCACTCAGTATTTACATTGTGGAGCTACCAAGAGGATAAGTGCTTTTCAAGAGTGGTGAGTGAAAGGGAATTCTTAAGACTGATAACCACTCATGGTAGAATGAAGAGTAAGTGCTGAGCTCTTGGGAAATGTCAGAATATCCATGACGGTGTGTTCCTGATTGGATCCACCTGACTCTTTTGGCCCCCTGTGTTAGTGTCTCTTCAGCCCTGTATGGGACTCGGGCCATTTATTCACTCTGCAGAACACGATCTGCGTTATCTATGCCATCTACTCCTGGATCCCTGATCTTGTGCCTCAGGTCCATGGATGGGCATCACAAGATTCAAGAATTCCCTGGAAATTCAACATCAAATTATGTCTTTGTATATGTGACCCTCAAAGGGGTCCCTGACTCAAAAAAACCTTGAAGAGCCACTGGTCTGTGTGGGTGCTACCCCTGGTGAGGGGAGGAATCTAATTTTTTAATTTGCTGTGTATTAATATTTAACATCCATTTGTTGAAAACCTACCCAGCACCATGCTTGGAGCTTTGCTATATATTCTTTCATTTAACCTCCATTCAACCTAGGGTGGGTTCAGAACATCATTCATTTATCCCAGAGGTACCATAGTGATGAAGTGACTGGCTTCAGATCGCACCACCAATCACTGTCAGGGCTGTGGAGTGGTGGGCCTCCCTCTCCCCTGGCATGCAAGGCTTGGTCCTCCCCAGAACTCATCACAGAGGCCAGGCGTGACACAAGGCTGTCTTCGTGGTCAGTGACCAAGGGTCATTCATTGCCTGACTGGCAGCCCATGATGGTGGATATCAACAATGGGTGCGGGGAATATACCCATAAAAAGATTCAATCTCTGTGGGCTTTATGAAAACTTCAAACCCTAAAGGATCTCCCCCACCCAACCTTGCTCTCCCTCATATTCAGAGGATCCCTCATAAAACTGCAGTTATAGATGATAACCTGTCCTATTATTCAGCCTGAAAAAGGAAGGAAGTTCTGACATGTGCTACAACCTAGATGAATCTTAAGAACTTTAGTCTAAGTGAAAGAAGCGAACCACAAAAAGACAAATACTCTAAGAGTCCACATACCTGAGGTACCTAGAGTTGTCAAACTCGTAGAGACAAGAAGTAGAACAGTTGTTGTTGGCGGGGTGGGGGTGGGGGGCTGGGGGGGAAGGACAGGGACTTACTGTTTATTGGGTACAGAGTTTCAATTTTGCAAGATGAAAAGAGTTCTGGAGACTGGTTGCCCAACAGTGTGAACGTACTCACCACTCTTACAGTGTACACTCAAAAATGGTTAAGATGGGGGGCACCTGGGTGGCTTAGTTGGTTAAGTGTCTGACTCTTGGTTTGGGCTCAGGTCATGATCTCAGCGTCGTGGGATCAAGCCCCGGCTGGGTCGGGCTCTATGCTCAGCTCAGAGTCTGCTTGTCCCTCCCCCTCTGCTCCTCTCCGTGCTCTCTCTCTCTCAAATAAATAAATAATAAAATCTTTTAAAAAAATGGTTAGGATGGTAAATTTTGTTATATGTGTTTTACCACAATTAAAAGAAAAATAGAAAAAAAAAGACAGCTTGCGAGTTCACTAGCAGTAAACTCTGTAGATTTGTGGCTGTGTTTCTGTTGATCATTCACCCCTCTCCAAGTAGGAGAGTAGAGATGGTAAGTGCCCCAGAGAGCCGGGGGTGAGCGTGAGGCTCTCCCCGGTGGAGCCCTGTCCTGACCCATCCACACCCCAGTTCCGGGGATATGCTCTGCCAGAGAAGAGAGCTTTCAGCTCTTCTCGTCTGCACGTTTGCAGAATGAGGAACTGATCATAATGAGTTCCTCTATCAAATTCTGTTCAAGTCTCCCATTTTTTTTCCTCTTTAATAACTTACAAAGCAAAAGCAGCAGCTTTCCCCCAGCTAACGGGTACAACGCACTGTATCCAAGAAGGAATCCTGCCAGGTGCCCACACTTCCAACACCAGTAATGCTTGCTTCCCGATCCCAGAAGTCTTTCCAGAAGTCATCTGACCCTTTGGCAGTCCAGGGCCCCTGGGAAGCCTCGACCCGGAGAGAAGGGTGGTCATCATAAAATTAATCGCTGATTCTCAGAATGTAAAGGCCGAGGGGCCAGGAGCCCCGCGCCCGGGGCCACTCCGAATGAATTCACAGGGGCGCTCAGCAGCCTGGGCGCGTGGACGCGGCGCAGCGGGGAACTGGTGGTACTCCAACCCAAACAGATCCGGAGCCGTGGCCCGGCCGGCCGGGACTGCCAGAGCAGCATTTGTGGCCGACAAATGAGGCCTCCGTCGGGACAAAGGGGGCTCTTAGGACGCATTCTGCTTTGGCTGCTTTATACCCAGCAAGAGCCAGGGGACTTCTTTTGTCAGCATCAGGAAACAAAAGTGATTCATGTCATCATGCGCCCTCACCAGAGTCTTTGTGGTCAACGGATGCAGCGAGGCTTTGCCGCCGGCAGCCCTTACAGACAGCGCTTACTGAGGGCCTACTAAGGGCCGGGGATTATTCTAGGTACCAGGCACGTGTTGCCTAATTTAATCCTCCCAACAATGCTCTGATGTAGGGATTATCCCCCTGTGGTCACGTGGGAACGGAGACGTGAAGAGGGTAGAGGCCCCAGGGCGAGCATGCGTAGTCAGCTTGGCCCACTCCCCGCTGACTGATGTCCTCCACGTGTACCTGCTACGAATGTCTGAAAGGCCGGGGGCGGGGCGGGGGTCCCCTCCTCTAACCTGTCACCTCCAGGAATGTTGATCTGGAAGGCCCAGAATGTCCCTGATGTTCGACAAATACAGCAAATGGAACAAAGCCAAAAAGATATGAGGGGATTGAAATTCACAGAGTTTCTTCTAGAAGCCCCAGAAAATTCCCTGCTCAATGCAAGGATGCTTACAGAGACTTCTGTAAAAAACGTTAGGATAAAAGGAAATGGAGGTCAAAGTGTCTATTGGTAATTGAGCCATCAGTCCCCCACCGCTCATATAGTGATCCTATAAAGGCCAGAAGCTCCAGCTGGACACCTTCCTCTTGGTTTCTGATTAGTTCCAATCTCTCACGATGAACTTCATATGGACCAGTGCTCAGGCAGCCTTCCCTATCCAGATGTACCAATTCAGCATTTGTGGCCTTCCCTAAAGAGGGGCCCGGGGCAACGCTTGGTATTTCTTGTCTTTTTGATTTGAGCCCTTCTGACAGGCGTGAGGTGATATCTCATTGCGGTTTTGTTTTGCATTTTCCTAATGATGAGTGATGTTGAGCATCTTTTCATGTATCTGTTGGCCATCTGGATGTCCTTTTTGGAAAAATGTCTATTCGGGTCCTCAACCATGCTTCAATAAAAAATAAATTTAAAAAAATTTTAAAAAAGAGAAAAGAAAAAAAACAAAAAAAGGAAAGAAAGAAAGAAAGAAAAAAGGAAGGGCCCAGGGCAGCTGACCTCTCTTTCCTTTATCATTTCATTATGGGCCCAGAAAATGAGATGGCCTTTCAGCACAGCTTGTCAGCATGTTAAAATGCCAAATGAGAAAGTCTCTGGCACAGTGTGTATGGGTCCAGAATTCCCCTCCACAAGCCCGGTTTATTCTCTGTCGTGGCCCATTTGTGCCAGATGGGATGTACCGCTAATTTATCAGTTCGCCGACTTCCATACACAGACATCATTCCCTCTCACCAACCCCTTGTGTCACATTTTCCACTGGCATTTTAGGCAGCATCCAAGCCCTGGCTTAGGCAATCAGGTATTTTGGATGCCCCAAGTTTCAAACTCAAGTTCTTTTCGGGGTTAGTGATGAGTCACTGTGACTCAAGCCATTCTCCCCTCAATTCTCTGTTCCTGGAGACAACTGGGGAGCCAGATCGTAAACCAAAGGCTGAAGAGGCAAACATTTAAGAAAAGAATGGAGGGAAGGGTGACTGGGAAGAGAGGGAAGGAAGAGTAGGATTACTTCAAAGCTGAAGCAACATCTATTCCTTATCCATCAATCCTCTTTTTTCCCCCAACAGATTTTTTTATTGAGTGCCTACTATTTGCTAAAGTGTTAGATCCTGAAGACCCAATAGTGTATCAGTCAGGGTCCTGGCAGAAAGGAGGTAGCACACTTGGGGGTTAATGAAGGGACTACTTGCAAAAGTGTAGGTAGAGCTAAAGGAACGAGCAGAAGATGAGGAGGCCCCCAGGATCGCAGTAACAGGAAGCTGTTACCACTGCTAAGCCTGGGGAGGCAAGGGGAGGCAACGGGTAAAGGAATCAGGCCAGGAATGCAGCTATAGGAATGGGGCTTCCAGACAGCAGCACTGGCCTTTGACAGATGAAAGCAGTTACTGCCAGATTTTGGCCCAGCACTGAGGAATCTGGGGTATTAAATACCCCGAATATTGACAAACCCAGATAGAAGCCAGAAGGTAAACAGTCCAAAGATGCAGTTCTTAGAGTTCTAAGAATAGGGTATAGGGCAGGGCGGAAAATGGATCTGGTTGGGAGTGGGGGTGGGGCAAGCAGACACCATCCAGCATAAAGTGGTGAACAAGACCAAGATGTTGCATATAGGAACAAGGTCATAGGTCATCGAGGTCAAGAGCTGCATATAGGAACCTACGTCCAAGCCTACCAATAGGTCAAGTCAAGGGCTCTTTTGTTATAACAATAAAGCCTCTATTTGCTGAAGTGCTCATTGCAGTAAAGCATGCAACTTAGCCTCTCAGGACCCAGGGATGCCAGGTCAGCTGACTCTTTCTGGGTCTTGGGCCCTCCCTGGGTGGAGCCTAACAGCATCTTCCTCTGCCCTTTGACATTCGCTCTGACTGATGGGTTGAGCATCAATGGCCCTCCCTGAACAAGTTCTCTATAACCACCATCCCTTCAACAGACAAACAAGACAATAGAGGGAAATTCTTTTCATGAATAAGAAAGCAACTACTTTCAAGCCTGCATGGGGATTTACTATAGACAGTGGAAAGTTAATTTCATAACATACTTACTTATTCATTAAAGCAGATTCCCCCACGGATTCTCTCCCAAACAGGACTTTGTTGGCATATTTTGTATTCCATGTACACTCGAAAGTCCTAAAATCGCAACTTTAAAGCCATCCTGTAAATCCTAGTTTTTTTCCATTTCTTCCTGACATTCCCTATAATCAGTCTGATATGCTGAGATTTCCATGAATATCTCTACAAGAGAGATAGCGTTAGGATAAGCGTGTGGAGTCCAGGTACCCAAGGGTAGGGGTTGAGCCTTATGAAGTGAACACTGCCTCTTAGTTTCTTCCTGTAATCATGAGGGTCTCCTTTGGGAAATGTAGATGGTGAGAAAAGTCAGAGGACAGGAGGGTTTGGAAGGTTGAATCTTTTCCTATTTAATGGAAAGGAAAGCGGGATGAAAGGGCATTGGCTTTGGAGGTAGACATGGGTTCGAATCTCACCTCCATCACTCACCCCGGGCAAGTATCCAACAATCCTTTGCCTCCATTTGCTCATTTCTAAAATGGGGATAGTAATGAATCCCTCCTAGGGCCAGCTGAGGATTAAATGGGATGAGGAATGTAAAGTATCTAATACAAAGTCTGGTGCCCAAAACGATTTCCTTTTCAAAAGACTGGGGTACAGGGTCTTGGCAGACCACTAGAAATATGGAGGGGCCCTGGGTTGGGAAAGATGACTGGGGTGGGGGAGGGTTGTTAGTGTCCCGGGGCTTCCGTAGCAAAATATCACAAACTGGATGGCTTAACCATTGTAAATTTATTGTCTCATGATTCCAGAGGCTGGAAGTCTGAAATCAAGGTACGTGTAGGGTTGGTTCCTTCTGAGAGCCGCGAGGGAGAGTCCTGGCTTCCGGTGTTGTGGGAGCTGGTGGAGAGACCTATGCAAGGCCATTACCTGTCATGGTGTTGGGCCTGAAATCTCCATAGGTCAGAGACTGGCAGTTGGGAAGAAAAGCTGGTTAGGAAGTAGGAAAGGGCAAGAGCAAATAGAAACCTTTGAAGAAAAACTGAAACCCTCAAGAACAAACTGACCCCCACTGTCTTTCCCCACCTCCAGCGTCCATGGTATAGGCGGCCTCCCTGTCCCTCAGAGCTGCACATACGTCTGGCCCTGCACTTGGAGGAGCTGCAAGAAGGGAGCTGGTGGGAGCTGGGGAAACTGCAGGTCAACAGCCAGATGCCCCCAGCGACATGTGTGAGCTGCCACAATCTTGGCCTACTCCGACCTTCAGACCATAGAAAATGGCTTCTCCTCTGCCCCTGTCTTCCAAAGATTATGCAGACTTCTTTTGTGGGCAACCCCCACCTTGGACCCTTTGGGGAAGGGAATCAGGGAAATATCGTTCCAGATGAGCTAAGTTACCTCAGCACGAACCCATCACAGGGTTCGGTAGGCAGCGGCAATGTAGAGGATTCTGATGGAGGCGTCTCCTTGACAAAATGGGTCTTTTGAGGAAGATTAATTTTATCTTGTAGATGATGGGCTGGAGGAAGAGGAAACTGGAGACAGGGTAGCCAAAAGTTGATTGTACTAGTCTGGGCATGACATTACAGAGGCCTGAGAGGGAGCTGCAGGGGAAGAAATGGAAATTAGGTGCGAGACTTAGAAATATTCTAAAGGAAGAATTGAGAGAGCTTGCTAAGCAGGTGAATTGATGGGGGTGGGGGGGCATGAATGCTTTTGAGGTATTGAGCCCAGGTGGTGAGGAGGGTTGTGGTCTTTGAAAGGAAACGATTTGTTTAAAAGCTGTTCTATTCCAATAGACTGGTTATTCTACTCTATGGAATGCGTTATCATATTCAGAGAATATTAAGTGTCGGACATTTGAACAGTTTAAAACTGCAGGACAGCAAAGAAATGAACGACTGCCTTAGAGCACTGATAAAGGGGGAGCAGGAAATTCTACTGAGTTGTTAGTAAATTTGGCTGCCAAGGACTCTTGTCAGGTGCAAGGCGGTTGAGCCCAGAGGTCCTCTGCAGAGGGCTAGGCATTCCTCCCTATTTTACACTTGACCCCAAGGTGCAGGAAGGAAGAAATATTTATGGCGGGTGTTTTTTTCTTCACCTTAGACTACAAGTTCTTTTTCTTTTAGATTTATTTATTTATCTATCTATCTATCTATTTATTTATTTATTTGCGATAGAGTGAGAACGAGCAAGCGAGAGAGTGAGAGAGAGCACAAGCAGGGGGAGCAGCAGAGGAAGAAGGAGAAGCAGGCTCTCTATTGAGCAGGAACCCCGATGTGGGACTCAATCCCGGGACCCTGGGATCATGACCTGAACTGAAGGCAGATGCTTAACCGACTGAGCCATCCAGGTGCCCCAAAATATAAATTCTTAATCTGGGTTTCTTAAACTCCTTGAGTTTCAGGGAGCTCGTAAGGTTTCTGAAGTTTTTCACAGAAGTTGTGGTGTTTTGTGAGGACATGGATTTTTCTGGGGGAAGGAATATAGCTTTCATCAGACTTTCAACGAGATCTGGTTTCCAAACAGGGTAAGGAATCTTTTGCATAGAGAGAGGCCACTGAGTGTAGTTACTGGCTCAATCCACACTCAGCTTCGTATTTTATTTTATTTTATTTTATAACATGAGTGAGAGAGAGAGAGCACGAGTGGGTGAGAGGGCGAGGCAGAGGGAGAAGTAGGCTCCTTGCTGAATAGGGACCCCAATGCGGGACTTGATCCCAGGACCCTGGGATCATGACCTCAATAGAAGACAGATGCTTAACTGACTGAGCCTCCCAGGTGCCCCCACACTCAGCTTCATTCTATGTCCAGTGTTGCTCCTGGGCCTGGGAACCCATGGGCATATGGAGAGAGAAGCCAGGAAAATCCAAGAGGTAGAGGGAAACAGATTCCAGACAGAGCAAGGAGCCAGCTTCTGACAGTTTCCTCCACTTCCTCTCCTGCTAAGTGAAAACACTGTGCAAGGGGTTGAGACGGAGGCCTCCTGATTTTGCAAGGGTTGTTCTTTGCACACTAGGTGCATAACCAATGTGCACTAAGTATTTTTCAGTAGGCTAATTGATTAAGGGACTGTTTCCAAAATTTCTGTTTGGGACTCAAACATTAAGGCCATCTATAAGCTAGGAAACTGCCCTTTCTCAGATGTTGCTTCCTGTTTCTGATTATAACTCCCCATGCCAAGCTTGCTAATTGGCTCATTTGCCTTGCCTCCACTGTATCCTAAGCATTGACCAGTCACGTAAATAGCAGATTAGTTCCAACAGGACTGCGGTGCACAATGGCTACTTTTTAGCTTCCCAG
This sequence comes from Halichoerus grypus, assembly GCF_964656455.1. NCBI lineage: Eukaryota > Metazoa > Chordata > Mammalia > Carnivora > Phocidae > Halichoerus > Halichoerus grypus. The sequence continues at coordinate 54,643,009 of NC_135715.1, read as the reverse complement.
CATCTGAATCCACATCCTGGTTGTGGGGAGTCCCCCATTGTGGTAGCAGAGATGGAGGGCAGGCGCCCACTTCCCACAAAGGAAGCCAGAATAGAAAGCTAATGTTTCCTCTCCCATCCCTCTGGAATCAGAATGAAGGCATATAGCTTGCTTGAACTGGTTGGACCCTCCCACCAGGGACTTCAAAGAACGAGTGACAGAGAGACAGATAAATGATGAGCTCCAATTCATAGCCATGGCAGTGGTCATTTAGCAATGGCGGTTATGTGGTGTTCAGTGGTGGGGACTGTGTATGATTTGGTCGTGGTAGAGCCCTGGCAGGCTCGTTTCTACTCTCTGTATTCCTCTACCAGACCTCCCATTCATGTGGTCAATGACCTGATATACTTCCAACAGATAACTTTTTGCATGAGTTAACCAGATTTGATTTCTGTTGCTTGCAATTAGGAACTCTGAGCAATATAGGAAAAGAAGAAAGATAGTCTCTCAAGCCCTTTAAATCACCCTTATCGTGTAGTGTGAGTTGAAACAAAGGCTCCTGCCCTCGAATGACTCCTGTGATGGTTAATTTTATGTGTCAACTTGATTGGGCCATGGGGTGTTCAGATATTTGGTCAAACATTATTGTGTCTGTGAGGGTGTTTTGGGATGAGATTAACTTTTAAATTGGTGGATCGAATGAAGCAGATTGCTCTCCATAATATGGGTGGGCCTCATCCAATCAGTTGAAGATCTGAAAAGAACAAAAAGACTGAGCCTCCCATGGGTAAAAGGGAATTCTTCTTGTCTGACAGCTTTTAGACTGGAACATTGGCTTTTTTCTTGTTTTTGGACTCAAATTATACCATCACCTCTCTTGGTTCTTAGGCCTTTAGACTCAGATTGGCATTAAACCATTGGCTCTCCTGGGTCTCCAACAGCCAATTCACCCTGCAAATCTTGGGACTTGCCAGCCTCCATAATCACATGAGCTAATTCCTTATAATAAATCTCTTTCTATCTCTATCTTTATGCTTCCTGTTAGTTCTACTTCTCTGGAGAACCCTGATTAATGCAACTTCCCATTGGGCTAATATGAAGACCTAAGAATCCAATCTAGGGGCACCTCCTGGTGAGTAGAGTATAAAATTCCAGATTGAGGTCTCTCCTTGGAGAAGAAATGGGCCATTTGGAATAAACGTAGGATTGCAGTCCTGACCTTGTGGCCAAGAGGTCTCTCTCTCTCTCTCTTTTTTTTTGAGAGAGAGAGAGAGCAAGCATCAGCAGGGGGTAGGGAAGGGCAGAGGGAGAGGGAGAGAGAGAATCTTAAGCAGGCTTCACACCCAGCGTGGAGCCCAACATGGGGCTCAATCTCACAACCCTGAGATCATGACCTGAGCCAAAATCAAGAGTTGGACGCTTAATGGACTGAGCCACTCAACCACCCAGGTGCCCTCTGCCCTCTTTTGAGAGATGATATGCAGCAGAAGATCTTTGTGCAGCTCTCTTCCTGAGAGTTCAGACTGTTGGACAAGAAGTATTTTCTCCTTTGGGCTTAAAGCATCATATATATTTCTATCACTTCTTTTTGAAATGGATCTTTGAAAAAAATGACAAATACATATTGTAAAAAGAAAAATTCAGAGACTCTCACAAAGAAAATAAAAATTACTTGAATATTTTCATTATGTATATCTTTCTAGACATATTTATCATTCATTCATTCAGTGAGAGCTTACTATGTATCAGAATATTGACGTCCAGCAAGATATACATGGGCCTTGGTTCTGCTCCATGGAGCTCATAGTCTGTTGGAGAAGACTGACACTCATCAATGTGTCATGTGGTGGCCTCTGCCACACATGTGGATGGACACATACACAAAACTAATTTCTTAGCAGCTTCTAAAATGGATTTCTTCTTTCTAACACTGCAAAATATTCCTTCTCAAATATTTATGAGGTCTCATAATACTGACAGCAGATCAAGATTAGTATTTTCTCTGATCTTCTCCTAGATTTTGTGTGTGTGTGTGTGTGTTCGAAATCTGTGCAAGATAGCAAGACTCTCAGCAATGCAGTCCCTGCACCTATATTCTGATTCACTCCATTCCCTCGGTAGGTTTTATACTTGTGTTCAGTTTTATTTTCCCTTGTTTGCTCCTTTGTTGCAATGGTGTGATCTAGCTAATTCGATGTTGAGTGATGTGATCTGGGCCCCTGGGGCACTGCGCTCTGAGAAGGTGAGCCTGTGAACGTACTCTGCGCATGTCCTGAACTTCTTCACCTTTAGCCAACGCTTACCAACCACTGTTCTGGGTTGCATGGCCTCCAGCTTCAAACTAAAGCCCCACATTAAGAAGCCTCTACTGGGGACGCCTGGGTGCCTCAGTCAGTTAAGCGGCTGCTTTCGGCTCGGGTCATGATCTCAGGGTCCTGGGATCGAGTCCCACATCGGGCTCCTTGCTCGGCAGGGAGCCTGCTTCTCCCTCTGCCTGCCTCTCCCCCTGCTTGTGTTCTGTCTCTCTCTCTGACAAATAAATAAATAAAATCTTAAAAAAAAAAAAAAAAGCCTCTACTGGACATAAAAATTAGGAGGGAGATCACTGGAACAAAAGCACACTGAAATAGGACAACGGAGTCCCAATGTAGACATAATCCCAATTCTAAAAATGTTGAATGCTAGTGGTGCCATTGTAGGGCAAGATAGTAAATAATTATTTTTGGTCAAATGATTAAACCTTATGGCAAGCTACATTCTCAAAACAGGAAGTTCCTCTATTACTATTTGTGCTCGTAAAATGATCTAGAAAGAAACTACACGGTCAGAAAGAAAGCATAAGGGATCAGGAATTGGGAAAGTAGGATTCCAGCACCAGTCTACTTTTCAATAATTTATTTTGTGCCGGTAGCCAATTTACATTTTTGGTAACTCATTTTTTGTGGTCCCACTTCTAGAATGAGAGTACCCACTCTAGATATCACCATGTTACTTTTATCAGAAGTAATGATAATATATAGAAACTTGGAAGTGATGTTACTTATGATAGTGCTTGAGAAGTAAAAATTTTAAACCAAACAGTGCTATTTGCCAGCAACATTTTCAGACAGTTATCAAGACCTAGCTCTTATCCGGCACATGACAGAGAATTCAAAATTGTTTTCTGCAAGGGTTCTAGTCTGTTTTTGGATCCTCTATGGAAAACAGCCAAGTCCTCAGAGAGGCCACATATTCACTTGAACTTTAGATACAAGAGGTTCATTGTGTCTGTGTATTCCCTTCTCTGGGAGAACATGAAAGTAAGGAATTTGGCCTACTATATAATTTTTTTTTTTTTTAAATCAGCATGGACTTGGAGTCAGAGAATCCTGGGCTCAAAATCCAATTCCCACAATCTTATTGGTTATATGATGTTGGGTGGGTTATTATTTAATTTCTGAGTCCCAATCTCTTCATATATAATAGACAAAAAATACTTTCCTTAGAGACAGTAGGATTGGCTGAAGTCATATTTATAGACGTGTGGTGGGTTACCTGGCATATCCTGGTGCACGGTGTCTATTGGTTCCCTTTTCCTTCCCTGTGTGAAGAATTTTTAGGGGCGCCTTGGTGGCTCAGTCGGTTGTGCATCTGCCTTCGGCTCAGGTCATGATCCTGGGGTCCTGGGATCGAGAGCCCCACATTGGGCTCCCTGCTCAGTAGGGAGTCTGCATCTCCCTCTCCCTCTGCCCCACCCCCTGCTCCTGCTCTCTCGCTCTCTCTCAAAAAATCTTAAAAAAAAAACAAGGAATTTTTAAACAATGCCCAAGACTCAAGCAAGGATAAGAGAATTATGGGTCAATATGTAGAATTAGGTGCAATACATGAATCTGTATCTTGAAAAAAATGTGATCTCAAGTAAAGGTCTAATCATAGTAACATTAGTTCATACTGACCAAGAAAGAATAAAAGTTGGATCACAGCCTATATTTCCAGAAATTCCAGAAGCTTACAAAAACAAAGGGGGAAAAAGCTAACTTTTGATTCCTGAGACCTAAAAGTTGGGAGCTACATATCCTTTTCAGTTTGTCCATTCCCCGTCTCACTGAGTAACCAGACAAATGCTTCATTTTTCTTAAGTAGCTTCCCAAATGGGGGAATGAGTGATTTATTTTATTTTGCTGGACAGTCATTGCCATGTGTTTGGAGATTCTTGGATGAAAGAGGGAATCCATCTGAAATATTGTTGTTGACAAAAGTAAATCAAACATCAAAACCTCCAATGCTCTGCTCATCACTTCCCCTCAGAAAAGCTGTGTAGGGCATTTCTGGTGAACTATAACATGGAACCCAGTGCAAATTTCTTGCAAATTATTTTCATAGGATAAAATATTATTTCACTGTGACTGTCACTCTTACTTTAACATTTTACTTGGAAGACAGTCCTCAAACCTACTGACCAAAAAATATCAATTGCTCTTTTGGGGTAGTTAAAAAATAGAAGCAGAAATAAAGGCAAAAAATGACTCAGAGAGAAAAACCACCGACTGCCCTCCCAAATCTTACTTGAACTGCAAAGATTACCAGGAATGTTTGGGTTTGATGGCATTTGTGGGGTGTCAGATAAAACAACATGGTTCTCTTTTCTGGAAATAGTGACTTCAAACATATCACTTCAGACTCTTCTCAGCAAAAAAAGCATAGAAAAAGGAAGCTACAGCTCCTCTCTCTGTACCAGCCTCTACCTCCCACCCCACCCCAGCAGAGGGAAGGTCTCGAAAGCCAAGAAGGCCACACTGAAAGTGTCCACACACACACTCTCTAGAGGCTGCCCCACCTCCCCAAACCCCAGGCATTTCAGGGCCACGGTACGTTTGGCAGAGCATCCCTCAGAGAAATGTTGGCTCACCAAGTCAGCATCATGCTTCCCCAACCATAGAGTCCACCGTGAAGAAGACGGCAGACAAACCCATGCAGGCATTGATCATGATGACCAGGCCAACAAGTAGGACAAGCATGAAAAGGCTGATGGCGAGGCAGTGGAGAGAAGTTGTTAGACCAGCCCAGACCTCATACTGGGTCTCATCAATAAAGGTAATATCAACACAGACTGCTGATCCCAAATATAATGCATTTTTCCCCCTAGGGCAGTAGGGGAGATAATGTCAGCATAGACCGATACACTAAAATAAAGCTTAGCATGCTTAGGGGCGCCTGGGTGGCTCAGTCACTTAAACGTCCGACTCTGGGTTTCAGCTCAGGTCATGATCTTAGGGTCGTGGGATTGAGCCCTGGGTCAGGCTCTGCGTTCAGCGGGGAGTCTGTTTCAGATTCTCTCTCTCCCTCTGCCCCTCCCCATGCTTGCATGTGTGTGCGTTCTTTCTCTCCTCCAAATAAATAAATAAATCTTAAAAAAAAAAAAAAAGCTTAGCATGCTTAACAGACCTGAAATTTCCCATTGCTGGGCAAAGCGAGAGGCCAGGAATTGCAGGAGGAAACAAGAGGAAACTGGCTCTAGGCTCTTTCACAGATTCACTGTTATTTAGTTAACTGTAACCAGATTGTAACTTTCAAAGTCAGCTTCCTTTGTCCAGAGCTGATTGAGTGATAAGATAGCTAAAGGCACTGGAAAAAGAGTAAATGTGATCTGGGGCCAGAGTCAGGAAGGCAAGAGTGCCTGAAACTTTCTGGTCCAGCATTGCTAGTGATAAAGCTCCGAGCGTCACGTGACCTGCTTGTCCTTCGTGAGCCTCACTCCGGGCAGAGACGAGGCAGCGCTGGGGAGAACTGACATCCTTCCCTTCTCCCTATCATCCTTCTTTCCCTCAGGGCTAACATTTCAAAGCTACCTTATTAAATTCCAGGCCCCACGAGGTGTGCTTTATAGGCATTACCTCATTTAATGCATTGTCACAGCCACCTTGTGAGGTAGGTGTTATAATTAATTTCATTTTTAAAACAAGGAAACAAGGCCTCGAGGGAAGAAGGCCCTCACCTAAAGTGGTCCAGGTAAAGGGACAGAACGGGGACTCCATCCCAGATCCGCTTTGTTCCAAGGCCTATGCTTTCAATCTCCACATTGTATGGCCTCCCACACACTGCTTCTTAATTCTGACCTGAAAAGAAATCTGATCCAAAGTAAGTGAAAATAGAACGAAACAGCTGTGACCGTGAACGTGAAGTGCGGTGTCGTTAGTGGGCTTAGGGGAGCAAGGGGAGAGGCAGGAGGTCTGTGAAAGATAATGCCCCAGTGATTTTCCATCCTGATCTAAGAGGAATCACTGTTATGATCATTATAACACTCAGCATCAGAGAGCTGCTAGCAACTGCAGAGTGAACTATGAAAATCAGGGTCAGGACCTCAGATGCCGGGTACCCCCCGGGGAAGATGCCTTCTTTTTGTCACCGAGAACTATCTCCCTTATCCACCTTCTTCCCCAGTTTGAGGTTAGCCATTTTGGCTGGTACTCAGCTTTGACAGATATCACCCAAACTCTGCACGATTGATGCATGGTACAGAAGTGACCCAGACAGGCGTCTTGTAGGCAGATGGCCTGAGTTGAATGGATCAACCTTTGAGTCCCAGCAATGCCATTTAACTAGTTGTGTTTCCTGGGGCTGGTGTCTGAATTTCACTGACTTGGTCTCACTACCTATAAATGGTACCAGTAACACCTGCTTTGCTGGGCTGTCGTAAGGATGGAGTAATAGAATGAATGTAATGTATTTAGCACAGTACCCGGCACATAATGTACTCTGAAGTGGTAGCCATTCTTATTATAGAGAGGTTTTTTCTTTTAGTTACTGTTGGGATATGTTTTTTCTCCCCCCTGTAGAAGTCCCTACTCAAGAATGGATTATTTGCCTTTCCGTGAAAGAGCACCATATCATCTATGGATTAGTTTTTAGGACTGCGGTAACAAAGTACCATAGACTAAGTGTTCTAAACAGCAGAAATTCATTTTCCTACAGTCCTGAAGGCTAGAAGTTCAAGATTAAAAATACTGGTGGGGTAGTTTCTTCTGAGGCCTCTTCCCTTGGCTGTGTCTTCACATTATCTTCCCTCTGTACCAAATCTTGAGTTCAAATTTCCTCTTATAAAGACATGAGTTATATTAGATTAGGGCCCATCCTAATGACCTCATTTTAACGCCATTACCTCTTTGGAGACCCTGTCTCCAAATATAATCACATTCTGAGATACGGGGGTTTAGGACTTTAACATATGAATTTATGTTAATTTAGAACATAAATTAATTGGTGGAGGGATGGCACAATTCAGCCCACAAAAATCAATAAAGTATTTTTGCCAAAAATCACACATCAGGTCAAGGAAATACAGGACACAGAGAAGCATGTCTAAAGTATCACAGGGAAGCTATTAGCAAAGTCTAGGGAGTGAAATCTGTGTAGGGCACATAACCTGGCTTCTTCAACAAATAATAGCAAGGAAGAAGAAAGGGAGGTGGCCCTAAAGGCTAAAAGAAACTTTATGCTCAACATCACTCAGCATCAGGGAAATACAAATCAAAGCCACAATGAGATACCACCTCAACCCATCAGAATGGCTGCAATTAACAATACGGGAAACAACAGATGTTGGTGAGGATGCGGAGAAAGGGGAACCCTCTTACGTTGCTGGTGGGAATGCAAGCTGGTGCAGCCACTCTGGAAAACAGTATGGAGGTTCCTCAAAAAGTTAAAAATAGAGCTACCCTATGACCCAGCAATTGCACTACTAGGTATTTACCCAAAGGATTAAAAAATACTGATTTGAAGGGGTACATGCACCCCAATGTTTATAGCAGCATTATCAACAATACCAAATTATGGAAAAAGCCCAAATGTCCAACGACTAATGAATGGGTAAAGAAGATGTGACACACACACACACACACACACACACACACACACACTGGAATATTACTCAGCCACCAAAAAGAATGAAATCTTGCCATTTTCAACGACATGGATGGAGCTAGAGAGTATTATGCTAAGTGAAATAAGTCAGTCAGAGAAAGACAAACATCGTGTAATTTCACTCTTCTGTGGAATTTAAGAAACAAATGAGCAAAGGAAAACAAAAAAAAGAGAGAGAGAGAGACAAACCAAGAAACAGACTCTTAACTATAGAGAAGAAACTGAGGGTTGATGGAGGGGAGGTGGGTGGGGGATGGGCCAGATGGGTGATGGGTATTAAAGAGGGCACTTATGATGAGCACTGGGTTTGTATGTAAGTGATGAATCACTGAATTCTACTCCTGAAACCAATATTACACTATATGTTAACTAACAAGAATTTAAATAAAAGCTTAAAAAAAACACTTTACGGTCCTATCACTAAATGAAAGTTATGGACTGTTTGGGGGAGCCTGGGTGGCTCAGTCATTAAGCGTCTGCCTTCGGCTCAGGTCCTGATCCCAGGGTCCTGGGATCAAGCCCCGCATCGGGCTCCCTGCTCGGCGGGAAGCCTGCTTCTCCCTCTCCCACTCCCCCTGCTTGTGTTCTCTCTCTCGCTGTGTCTCTCTCTGTCAAATAAATAAATAAAATCTTTCAAAAAAAAAAAAAAGAAAGTTATGGACTGTTTGGATCTTAATTGGAACACACCAACTTCAAAAAAAAAAAGGCAAAACATTATGAGACAATCAAAGAGATTTAAACATTGTCTAGATCATTAATGATATTAAGGCATTATTGTCAATTTTTTAGGTGTATTAGTAGTGTTCTGGTTTTTTCTTTTATAAGATCCTTATCTTTTAGAGAAATCTGCTGAAATATTTACAAACACAGTGATGAGAGTCCTGGGACTTCAGTGTCCCAGGTGGAGGGAGGGAAATAGGCATGATTATAGTTGAAATAAGGTTGGCCATGAGTAGATAACTGTTGAAGCTGGATGATGGCCCCATTATAATAATAGTCTCACTGATCTGTGGATGCTTGAAACATCCTATTATAAAAAGGTTAAAATATATAGAAAACATTTTTTCATACCATTAAATATTTTTCTTTTTTCTTTTTTTTTTTTTTTAAAGATTTTATTTATTTATTTGACAGAGAGAGACAGTGAGAGAGGGAACACAAGCAGGCAGAGTGGGAGAGGGAGAAGCAGGCTCCCCGCTGAACAGAGAGCCCAATGCGGGGCTCAATCCCAGGACCCTGGGATTATGACCTGAGCCGAAGGCAGACGCTTAACGACTGAGCCACCCAGGCGCCCCCAATTAAATATTTTTCTACAACATGAAGTTTTCAATGTAGCATTCTAGTGTATAGATGTATCATAATTCATTGACATAATTTCCATTGTCTAACTATTAAGTGGTTTCTCTTTTTTGGCCATTAAAGAGATGTAAATTACCATACACAATTCCTTCCTTCTTTCTTCCTTCCTTCCTTCCTTCCTTCCTTCCTTCCTTCCTTCCTCCCTCCCTTCCTTCCTTCCTTCTTCCCTCCTCTTTCTTTCTTTCTTCTTCCTTTCTTTGTTTCTTTGTTTCTTTCTTTCTTTTGTTGTTTTATACACAATTCTGTTTTTTTAGAATAGACTCCTATAAATGAAATTGGTGGGCCTAAAGGTAGGCTTGTATTGAAGCTGTTGGTTCCAGGATGCCAAAATATCTTCCATCAGTAACAACCCTTTTGCTTTCTCCTTTTGTAACATAGTCTCCGTGCTCCTCTCCCATTTCCTTAGTTAGATATGCAGGACATACATGCCAGGCTCTAGAATTTTTCCTGCTGGAGGGCAGTCGCAAAGCATCTCCTGAGGGTCCCCTGAAAATGTTCCACATTTGCTTAATTTTTCTTTTCCTAAAATATGTTGTAAATGTTATTGATCATGCTTTGGCTTTCATCTAGAACCTTCATCATGAGAATGGCAAATCAAACAACCAACTAACTGACAAGACTCTCTTGTTCAATGCAGTAAGAGGATAGGGAAGAACACAGAAACCAAAAGGATCATGCTTACGTTATGGGATAAGGTGACTAGACAAGAAACCATTAAACAAGATCAGCAAGCACGCAAACTGGTGTCAGCCTAAAGAGCAATAGGGATTACAAATCCTCCCGAGGGAAAAAAAAAAAGTGAGAAGCAAAATATCAAAATAATCTCTTCCCCAAGTCAGATTATGACTCAGCCACATGACCCTGCTGGCTAGAGGTGCCTTAAAGAGACAGATCTGAGGGCGCCTGGGTGGCTCAGTCAGTTGAGCCGCTGCCTTCGGCTTAGGTCGTGATCCCAGGGTCCTGGGATTGAGCCGGCATCCGGCTTCCTGCTCAGTAGGGAGCCTGCTTCTCCCTCTGCCCCTTCCCCTCCCCCTGGTTGTTCTCTCTCTTTCTCTCTCTCTTGCAAAAGTAAATAAATAAAATCTAGAAAAAAAAAAAAAGAGAGACCCATCTGAAGTCTCCTTTATACACACTGCTTCCCTTGGTGTTTTCTGGTAGTACAAAGGACCAGAAGAATGTGTAGTTAATAACAGCATGGTAAGCTGGAACAACCATGGACTTCAGTGTCTTGTAGACCTGAGGTTAAATCTCTGCTCCACCACTTATTATTAGCTGTGTGACTTTGGTCTGGCCACTTCCCAACTTCAGACCTCATTTTACTTATTTGTAAATATGGATAATGAAACCTGCTTCATAAAGTAGTTGTGAGTGTTGAACAAATATATATTTGTAAATTGCTTAGCACAGTGCTGGGCACTTAGTGGAAATTCTGTAAATGCTGACTGTATATGGTGAACTATTTTTTTTTTAAAAGATTTTGTTTATTTATTTGACAGAGAGAGACACAGCGAGAGGGAACACAAGCAGGGGGAGTGGGAGAGGGAGAAGCAGGCTTCCTGCCGAGTAGGGAGCCTGATGCGGGGCTTGATCCCAGGACCCTGGGATCCTGACCTGAGCCGAAGGCAGACGCTTAATGACTGAGCCACCCAGGTGCCCCTGGTGAACTATTTTTTAAAGATTTTATTTATTCATTAGAGAGAGAGAGAGCACAAGCAGGGGGAGAGGCAGAGGGAGAGGGAGGTGAGCTGGGAGCCTGACGTGGGGCTCGATCCCAGGACCCCAGGATCATGACCTGAGCTGAAGGCAGACACTTAACCATCTGGGCCACCCAGGTGCCCCTATGGTGAACTATTTTAAAATAAGTTTGCCTTCTATGTTTCCATAGCATTTTTCCAAGTGGTATTAAAGCTGTCTTACCTTGTTTTATAATTATTTGTTTCCATGACATTATCTCATTCATCTATCCTTAGGGGCACAAGCTTAGCAAAACTTTCTGCTGACTGAATAAAACTCAAATTCCAACGTCCACAATAGTAAATATCTAGTTATTGCCAAGTGACCTAGATATTACAAGTGAGCTTAAAAAGTTCATTCATGTCCGTCTATTCAGCATCTAATTAATCAAGAAATGTTGGTTGGTTTATTTATTTGGGAGGCAATATCCAAAAGTGGTGAAAAGTATGGTCTTTGGGACCAGACAGACCAGGGTTTCAATCTTGGCTTTGCCCTTTCGCAGCTGTGTGATTTGGGGCAAATTTCATAACCTTTGTAAGTTTCAGCTTTTTTCTCATCTAACAAGTAGGGCTAAGAATAGTGCCTGCCACATTTGGCTAGTGAAAAGATTGAACAGGATAAAGGCAGCAAAGCATTTATGATATAGCACACTGGCCTAAAGTAAGTGCTCCATGAACGCACCGTAGCGTTATTTTGAAAATACATTTATTGAAATGTTACTGTGGGAAGGAAATGAGGTAGGTGTGAGAAATTTAAAAAAAAAAGAAAAGGATCAGGACTCCTGGGTGGCTTAGTCCGTTAAGTGTCTGCCTTCAGCTGAGGTCATGATCTCAGGGTCCTGGGATTGAGGCCCACATCGGGCTCCCGGCTCAGTGGGGAGCCAGCTTCTCCCTCTCCCTCTGCCCCTCCCCCCTGCTCGTGCTCTCTCTCTCTCGCTCTCTCTCTCTCTCAAATAAATAAATAAAATCTTAAAAAAAATATGTAACTTGATTCTTATCCTCAAGAAGATTGTAGGCTTCTTTGGAAGATAGAGCAAACATGGGCAAACAGATAATAATACAAGTCAGTCTATGGTTAAGTGCTTATTAAGTGGAACAGACAGAAATTCTTAAGTCCTGGGACATGGATCAGTGGAGCGAATCTTTACCATCTTCTGCCCACTCTCTCCTCTGTCGCCCTTCTTGATGACAGCCATTGAAGTTTGGCCAGTCTTTCTTCTTCCTTTGCATTTTTAGGATACGAAAGCAAACATTTAGATCAGTAATCACAAACTCAAATGCCTTCATGGACCGTACAAGTAATGTAGGTATGGAAAGCAACAAGAAATCATGATAGGAGATGATAGCTGAATAAGGAATAAATGCTAGGCCTAAATGTAGAAATCAAATTCATACATTCAAAAACACTGTGTCGGCTAAACAAATGTGACCTACAGGTCACTGCTTGCAATCCTTGGTACAGAGAATTTCCAGTTTATCACATACTTTAAATAGGCTGAAAAGTAGCAGCATAATACACCACCCCTACTAACCGACTACTGTGTATTGAATGCTCACTGTATGTCAGATGTTGTGCTAAGTACTTTTCATTCTTGAAACAAGTAAGGGACTATTATTATTTATTATTACAGAAAAGGAAACAGGTTCAGAGATGTCACATAACTCATCCAAGGTCACAGAATTTTAAGGGGTGGGGGCCAGACTTGACTCAGACATGTATTTTTGATGGCAAATTCCACATTCTTGACTCCTGTTCCACAAGAATTAGATTTTGGTCAGAAAAGCTTTTAAGAAGGTAGTAGGACTTGAGCTGTTAAAAGGAGGATAGGCAGAAAGGCAGAGAGACTGTTCTGTGCCACATTGTTCTTATCTATTTATAGGGTTTTTTCCTCCTTGGTTAGAGTAAATCATTGCAATATCCTTTAAAATTCCAATCAATTGAATATCCAATATTCTGGTGAAAATAAAACATGTCACACAATAATAATGTCCTGAAAAAGAACAAAAGTAAGAGGAATGTGGTCTTGGTTGAAGCTTTCTATACGCATCCCAGTTGGACCCCAGGATAACTAACAAGCAGTGGGCATTTTCTGATCCTTTGCTTCATTAACATGCTCACTTTCTTTGCCAGAAGTCGTGTAGGAAACAGCACCTTCCAGGATGGAATTTGGAACTAAGAGTGTAAATATCTAGCGACTATCCTCCCAGCTGTCTCCATAAAATTAACCATTGTTGTATCTAGGTGCTTTTCTAGTGTTTCCAAGACTATTTTGCTAAGGCTTCTTACACTGAGAGCAATATAAGACAGTCTGTGGTTTGTTTTGAGTTTTCCAGGTAGGCAGCTTGGCTCATTCTGATTTCACTCACTGAACAGCAGGATCAAACTATGTAATGCAAGCAAAAACTCCCAAATACCTAGTTGATAATTGTGGTCAATTTTATGAGTTTCAGTTAAAAACAATATTAATCCATCAGGTGTTATTTACTTCCCAAGAACTATGCCCCCAGTTCAGGCAACTGTCATATTGGCTCACTAATTGCTAACTTTGCATTAAAAAAAAAAAAGCAACTTAGAGTTGAGATGTAAAGACAAGTATTTAACATTAATACTTAATTACCATTGCTTCATCTAACCGACTCTCTAGTCTAACCGGCTCTCTAGGAGATCGGCCTCGTTAGTTTACCTGAATCTTGTTTTTGAGTCAAAAGTCTTTGGACAAAAGCATTCATCTTTGTCTCTGGCACTTTGGAACTCTAGAGCAATTAAAGCTTTTTATTTCTCCATACCAGGTTAAAAGCTTTGGCTCATGATTTGTAACTTGTTGGAGAAACCAAACTGATTGATCTTCTGAACGTGCCTAATTACTTTTGGGGGGTGGGTACTTGCTCTTCCATTAGCTTCTCATAGGAAAAACATGTTACTGCTCCATCTGACTTGTCTTAGCTGGAAAGAGACCAGCTGGTTGTTGGCTTCTCCAACTCTCCTGATAGTGGTCATTTCTAATTGGGTGTCTGTGATGATAACTCTTGTTTTTAATTTTTAAAAATTTTTAAATTTAAATTCAATTAGCCAACTTATAGTACTCTGATGATAACTCTTAACAATTTTCTTCTCCAATGTATATACATTTATTTGGCTAGGGACTACTAATTTAGGATTTAGTAATCCCTGGAAGCTTCCAAATGTTTTAGGAGAGATCTCAGATGGGGTAAAACCTTTTATCATCTGAAAATTTTGAAGTCCATTTAAATAAACAGTTTCTATAAAGAACTCTCCAAGTGGTTTTCTGGTCACCTTCCTAACATGCATGTGCGCATATGTATTTGTGTGTAAAACTAACCGTAGATATATGGACTAGGTATGTTGTAGTCTGATGTAGCCAGACAAAAAAGTAAACAGAATGAGAAGCCTAGAGAAACTTCCTTGATTTGGAAAAACCTTGACCTTTTCAGACTCATTTCTCCTGGTTTTTCCATTGGCAGTGGTTAGAATTAAGACGGCATTCATAGCTGCCTGCACTGGATTTCTTCCTTTTTTTTTCTTTTTCCATGCTCTGCATTCAGTGTTTATCAAACCAAACTACTTGGTATTGGGAGGAAAGTTTAGTTTTTATATTCTGATGACAAACTACTTCAGGCACTCTTGGGACCACTGACCTACGATGTGAACTTCACCTCGTTACATCAGGATCTCTCTCTCTCTTTAAGTTTACGAACGAGGCGCTGACCCCAAAGTAATAATAAGAGTTTCTGAAATCTCTGCACAAGCTCCTAAAATCAAAATGGAGTAATAGCTTCTTCTGTAACTTCTGCCAATTAATCCACCCCCACACCACAAACCAAAGATTCCACAATAAGTTAAAGAGCAGCGTTAGTGACTCAGACGGAATGATTTCACCCATATGGCCCCACTGTGGTGGTTTTTCATTTGCTGGCTGGTATTTCCCTTTGTACTAAGAGTGACATTTACCTGGGGGGGACCGATGGGGGAATAGAGGACATTACTTGCCCAGCAGCTCCTGCAGCCAGGGTCCTCGGTCTCGGGAGCAGAGGGAACAAACCAGGCCCCTGGGGACTGGAACCCGTGAACTCATGCTTTTCCCTGTCAAAGCCTTTCACAGGCTCCCCACACATACGGAACTGGCCTCACAATACAGCAGGACAGTCGGGAACTTCCCTGATCTGCACTAGTTTGCCTTTGCCTTTCAGCCTTCCCTAGCACTTCTTTACCCCAAACCAAACTGAATTATTCTAGTTCCCCCCCAATGTCACATCTTTTTTTTTTTTTGCCTCCATCTCTGGCTAATGCTGTTGTTCCTGCCTGGAATGTCTTTCTCCTTTCTCAGCACCAGAAAACCAAATTATATTCATCTTTTCAGGCCTATGAACCTTTTTCAGATACCATCTTTTACTTTTCCAAAGATACGTACCTCCCTTAAAGCCTTGACCCCTTTCTGCCTTCGAATCAGATTGTTTGTTTACACTTACTCTAAGTTCCGTGAAGGAGACATCTGCTGCTTATTTGTCTTCATGCACGAGCCTCCACTTGGCATAGTTTTTGCAGGGACTCAGTGACTAATCATTGGCTTGCATCTCAATCCCAACATTTTGACCTCAGCAGCTCCTTTCTCGGCACCCATTCCAACCTCCTCTGGGATTTCCCGCCCTGGTTCTGGGGACGCTGTTCACGCCACTGCCCGTGCCTGGGCATTTAGCATTGCTCTTTTTCCTCTGTTCCTTAATCCCTCCACCTCCATCTAACCAATGATCGTGTCCTGTCAACTCTGCCTTCTTTAATGACCTTAGTTAGAATTGCACTCCTGTGCTTTCCTGCCATGGTGCTATAACTTTAGATCTGGTCACCACCATTCCCTCACCTGGAATAAATACCACAGCAGCTCCTAACCGATCAATCTGTCTCCCTTTTTGCCCTCCCCGTCACTCCCACCCAAATCCATTATTTCCTTTTTTTATTATTATTATTAAAAGCTTTTTTTTTATTTATTCATTTGTGTGTGAGAGAGAGAGAGAGCGCGGTAGGAGGGACTGTGGGAGAAGCAGACTCCCGGCTGAGCAGGGAGCCCAACGTGGGTCTCGATCCCAGGACTCTGGGAGCCAAAGGCAGATGCTTAACAGACTGAGCCACCCAGGCGCCCTAAATCCATTATTTTCCACAGTGTATCCAGTATGATCTCTCTAGAATGCAGACCTAGAATGTCACTCTCTTGCCCGTGATTCTCAGAATCTAGTTTAAACTCTTTAACATCGTGTATAAGGTCCTTTAGAATCTGACCCCTTCTTTCCTTTACCATTCATATACCTCTCCTCCTCATTTTCCACCATCCAACCCCAAACTTGACCCACACTGGATATGTAGATTTCTTGGAAGGCTCTTCGGGATTTCTACAGATGCTTTATACAAACTTATGTTTTAAATATATTTTAATTATTTGGGGAACTATAATAAAAACATTCATTTAAATGTATTGTATATCACAGGTCTGTGTACTGAAGACCATCAGTACATTAATTTGGACTACAGGTTAGTTCTTCAGGATGGAACTTCTACTGTTTTGTTTTTGTTTTTTAGGTTTTTTTTTTTTGAGATTTATTTATTTATGTTAGTGGAGAGAGTGAGAAAGCATGCTAGCATGAGTTGGGGGGAGGGTTAGAGGGAGAGAATCTTCAAGCAGTTTCCTCGCTGATCCCAGAGACCGACACGGGGCTTGATCCCACAACCCTGAGATCTATGACCTGGGCTGAAATTGAGAGTCAGACGCTTAGCTGATTGAACTACCCAGATACCTTTGGAATTTCTACCTTTTTTGAATATGTACTTGAAATTCTGCTACACGCATCATCATTGATTCAAAAAGTTGGTAATTTTTCATGGGCTTTTTTTTTTTTTAAACAAGGCCAAGTTAAAAAAGAAAAAACTATGCTCAAGTAAAAATTGTGTATCATTACTATACAGCTCAATTAAATATCAAAGGCTGAGCTCTTCATCTTGGCACATGTGTCATGGCATGTCAAAGTATCATATTTTACTAGAGGCACTTTATCACTTACTGAGGGTTGGGGTGTTTGTTGCTGACTTGTGTATCATGATGAGAAACGCAAGCCATTGTTAAATATTGTGGTTAAACTTTGAAACTAAAATCTCTTTGATTCCTTGTCTAAGTTTTTAGATTGGTTCATTTGAAGGGTATACTATGATGGAAAGGAAGCTATTTAAAAAAAAACACACTTTCCTTTTGCATCTACTTCTCTGTGTGAACTAGGGTTTTCTAGTTACTTTGAAATACATAATAAAATTTTTTTAAATGGCCAAAACAAAACCAAACACAATTGAAATAACTTGGATGTAGAAATCAATATGAAGCAAAGGGTAACACCCAATTTCAGATATTTATGTTCATCAGACTTATCTGCTGTTCTCATTGATGGATAAATAAATACTAAAAATATAAAAGTTTAAAATAAATTTATATTAGTAAAATATCATATTTATCTGTTTTATGTAATTGAGCACCAAGAAAAATTTCAGTTAAAAGATAGGTTCTCATGCTTACAAAAAAAAAAAAAAAAGTGAGAACCATTAAAGTCTCAAAAGACTGTTTTTCTCTTGATCCTATTAAGGCATTGATAATACGTCCTCCTGATGCATTAGAGAAAAGAACCGCCAGATGTCCACAGGCATGTTTTCTTTTCCAGCCAGGATCAACTCTATTCTAAATGGAGAATTGTCTTGTTGGCTTATACGTTCTCAGGGGAACATACTGAGGTATGCCCGACTTCCGGAGGGGGTGCCCCCATCTCTGCCCCAATTTCCCCCACTTCTCTCAGGGTTATACCTTTGAGAAGCCCCTTGGTGTTGAGAGCATGACCATGCATATTCTTTCCTTTTGCTTTGCTCCCTCTGGATCCACATCTCATACCACACACACACAACATTGTACTATCTCCCAGTACTCCAAAGAACAGAATTTGCTCTGCAGAACTAATAAATCGCAACAGTGTCAGATAATATCTTACCATGTGTGTTTTTTCAATAAGAAGGCACCATACCCCAATGTGGGATTAAATAATTTCTAGAATTTTAGCTTCTTCCTTAACCAAGAAACTATGTTCGTATTTATTGTTGCAGAATTTCTCCTCCCTACAGAATGCTACGTTGAGGCACATGTGGTGTTTGTGATCAGCAAGGTATGGGCTAGCTGGACTGGTCATGTGCTGATATGGTCTAGCTGAACCCATAAAGACACGGATGCTGAAAGTGCCAATTCCACTGGGTTACATTCCACCAGGAGGACAGGTGCTTACAGCTGCCCAGAATGGCATTGAGAAATATGAGTTTGTCCTTGTCCTTTGGAACACCGTACTGGTTGGATTCCTGAGAGCTTTAATTGTCACCCTGTGAACGGAGCTGGTCTTTGGCTTGGTGTTTATCAGCTCCAGAGCTGAGGAAATTGGGCTTTATCTCTTTCAGATTAGATCACTACAAGCCTCACTGGGTAAAGCTAGTGGGAGGAGGGATGGGGAGGGTAAAGCCCTTACTGCCTTTACTCAAATGCTTCTGCAAAGCCCATACCCTTGACAGAACAAAGCCCAGGACTCCTGCCCCCTCCCTCAACCCAGCGTGGGATAACTAACTGGGGATTTATTTATTTACTTCTTTCAAAGGCTTTTTAATTAGTAAACCTTTCTCCTAACTAAAACGCTGATCTCTTTCAAGATAAAGCACTTCGAGCCTCAGGTTTCTCCTTCTCTCTTTCCCATTTCCTTCAGGTTTTATTAACTCCCGAGCCAGGCAGAAGGTGGCGGCTGGGGGACGGGGCGTCTGGCCCGCTATGGAATTTTGTACCTTCCCCTGCCTGCCATGAGATTCCACTCCATCCTCTTCTTTGGAAGAAAGAGAGAGAGAGAGAGATGGAGACAGAGACAGAGAGAACGAAGGAAGGAAGAAAAGAAAAGAAAAAAGAAAAAAACCTCCTAAACTCTGCGGTTATTCCATATGATCTTGATTTTTTTTTTTTTTTAAGTAGGCTCCACACCCAGTTTGGAGCCCAACATGGGGCTTGCTTGAACTCACAACCCTGAGATCAAGACCTGAGCTGGTATCAAGAGTCAGATGCTTAACCAACTGAGCCACCCTGGTGCCCCTCTTGGATCTTGATCTTAAAGGGAAACCTTTCCTCTGGCTTGGGGTTTGGCTGGGTGTTGACAGTGCTCCATGACTACAAGGCGCCTTGGGGTGGAAAAGCAGGGCTCCCGGGATGCTGTCACAGGGGCAGGAACTGCTTCTTGCAAAGGTGACAGGCCTGTGGCCCCCTGACCCTCAACTTAGCGTCTCTTTGTGGCACAGCCCCTTTGGAAAGGTTCTGGCACCTACTCCCCATTTACTGTCCCTCCTCTGACGCCCTGTTCTTTGACCTCCAGTAACAAACGACTTCCTGATTACCAAAGCCGGGCCCCACCCGCCTCCACAGGCCAAGATGTCACCCAAGAACTGTGTAGGGCTTCATTGAAATTCGCTGATCCACTGCGAAGTTACCTCCCTGGGCGTATTTATCTTAAAGGCAAGCTGGCTGCTTTGGAGTGTCTGGTGATTAACTGTTTCTTCTTTGCCTTTTTTTTTTTTTTAATCCATGCAAGGGCTGAGAAAGGAAAATTCAACCCTTGCTACTTGTAGAGTGTGGGGTCCACAGTGTGGGCAACATAGACGTGGGGACAACTGGGGGTCCCCAGTGGGAAGTGGGGGGAGAAGATCACAGGATTTCTGAAGCTCAAGTCAGCTGCATTCATAAGCAAATCAGCCGTCTCCTGGTTCTTGACCTCCTTTGGGCATTGTGAGGGCTGATGAGCTCATGCTTGTAAAGAGTGCAAGCCTTTAATTGAAGTATAATTAATAATCATCTGATAAGTGAATAACAATAACAATGATGATGTAATCCCCTTCTCCCACAGCCCCACTCCTGTTTCCTTGGGTAGTAACATTATGACATGATGTCCCAGTGTACTCAATTAGATGAATGACTGTAGGTGCGGACAAATCATCACAGCTATGTGCTTGCTGGCACAGTCCAGGATTGGCCTGCCACTGAGAAACCTGAGGGTACAGAACAATGCAGCAATGTTCTCTAAGTGTTGCGCTGTTCAGATAATGAACAAGTTCAAGCTGTTTCATGACTCAGGTACTAGGACAACCTATTTGCTTCTTTCCAACCTGGTGGCCCTCCCGGGCAGGAGAGCTGAGTCTGGAAGCCTTACTGAGAATGATGGTTACTTATTTCCCCTGCTCCTCTACCTCGTGCTTTCCACAGACCCCTGTACTCAGTCAGATGAATAAGTGAGTCTCCCAAGGCGGGGGGGGGGGGGGGGGGGCGTGATATGAGTGGATTTCCACCTGCTTCTACACCAGTGATTTTCAGAAGGACATCTGGATTAGTCAACATGGCCAAGATGTATCTTGAGTACCTAATGAGATGAATCAGACGCAGTCGGTTTTAGGGAAAAAAAGGACCTTTTTAGTTCTTAGGCTTCTCACAGTTTAATCTAAAAAACAGAGTCCTCAAAGTAGACACCAAGCTTAAAAGAAGTGCTTAGACTGGGAACAGGGGAATAAAAAAATTATGAAGGAGGCAATTCATCACCCAGTTTTGCCCTAAAGTCTTCTCAGGCCAGAAGGCTGAGTAGGCAGAATGGAAGCCCCAGCTAGAAAAGATAATAACACCTTTCATTTGCAAATAATTTACAGTTTACAAAGCACTTTCATATAGCATGACCTCATCTGAGTCTCACAATATCTCTGTCGGGTTGGCTAAGTTTATAATCACCAGTTTATAGATGAGGAGACTGAGGTCCAAAGTGGCTAAGTGACTCACTCGCCCAGAAAGAAAGAGGCGGAGTCAGAGCAAAACCCATGTTTCTAACAAGACACTAGGCCTTCCTCCACCATGGGCAGATTCCATGATCTTCTCTCTCCTGGGAAGATCAGTATTTGATTGATTCAACAAATAGGTAATGAACAATCCCTGGATGTTGGGCACCATGCTGGGTGCTGGGGAGACAGCAGTGAACGTGACATACAACGTTTGTTTCATAACATTTTCACCACTGTAATAGTCTTGGGTTGCTAGCATCTCTAGGCCATGCTCTCCCTTCAAAGAGATCTGCAGTAAAGCCCTTTTGCTGTAACAGTGAACGTCTGTTCTGTCTAGCTCATGTACAAAAGGGAAATCTATGACAAAGATTATGGGTGTCTCATGGAATCCAATCAAATGTTGGTCCATCGCAAGCTTTGGGATGACTAAGAACCTTTCCAAGATTCCCAAGGTTTGGGAAGGGCAGCTTCCAGGCTTTCAGCAGCAGAACTGAAGAGACCTTTTCTTTCAGTCTAGATCATGTTTTTCTGCTTTCAAGTTAAAGTCCCTGGCAGAGAGAATCTCACTGACCCCTCTTGGCCTAAAGTCTCTGCCCTTGGACACAACCCAGGCCTTCTGCACACACATCACCACTGGAGGCCCAACCGTGGGTGCTGGAGTCATTTCCAGGACCAGGAAACCGCTGGGTGCTGAGCAGGCTGCACAAAACAGTGTTCAGTACAACGTGCCCACCCCAGACTTTGGATGACTCCCCAGAGGAAAGCAGAGAGGCAGGAAGGAAAGAGTTTCCAAAACTCTGTCATCACCTCCCCGAGGCCCTTCTCTCCTAATTTTTCTATTTAAATTCTCAATATTCCAGAGAGAAATTTCTGTAAAAAACACCAACGAAATAAATCTTTTATAAATATACTCTGAAATATTTATGGGCGATATGTCTGGGATTTTTCTTTAAAATGTTACAGGGGGGCGCCTGGGTAGCTCAGTCGGTTAAGCGTCTGCCTTAAGCTGAAGTCGTGCCCCGGAGTCCAGGATCGAGTCCTGGATGAAGCCCCGCATCAGGCTCCCTGCTCAGCGGGGAGTCTGCTTCGCCCTCTGCCCCTCCCCTGCTCATTCTCTCTCTCAGTCCCTCTCCCTCAAAACAATAAATAAAATCTTAAAAACAAACAAACAAACAAACAAAACCCAAAAGTCAAGTTAGAAAAATGCAAAGGGGATTATTCTGTTCCTTCCTTGAGCCTGTTTTAAATGCCGGCATTTTTCTGTATAGATTTTTTGGGGGATTCCCTACTTGCCTTGGTCACCTCCATTATTTGATGTTTCTTGCAGGACAGAATTATTTAAGCAATTTTACAAGCATGTGTGGAGGGCTTCCTCGGGGTCGGTGGTCTCTCTTGCTTCCAGGGGAGCTAAGAGCTCCAGTAGTTTTGGGGTATCTGCTTGCATGTTTCCTTCACTATTGGCCCTTGGCGCGGGTTCCACAAAATGTCCTAGGGACTCTCACTGCTCTGGCAGCTCTGCTGACCCTTCCGTGCTGACTCTGCTGAGGAAAGACCCCCACGAGAGCAGGGAAGCCCCAGGGGCATTTGCAACTGCAAGGGGCATTTCTTCCCTGGCACCTGACGCCCAGCCCAGCTTCAGACATCGGCTGGTCGCTCCAGGGTCAGGCCAGGTTCTAAAACACATTCAGGAACAACCTTTGTTTTGACCCAACGGGAGAGAAGAAAGGAGCAAGACAGCTCGCTTGGCCCCAGCTCAGGTGCGGTGGGCCAGGTCAGGCGGCTCGCAGCAGGTGCCCGGCTGTATCTGTTTCCAGCAGTTCCATTAACACTTGGCAAGTCTCACTCACCTTCAGCATTTATAACATGCAATTGTTGACACAACTGGTGTGACCTCACGCTCTTGGGCCTTTATGTGTCCCTTGCCATTGTTGTCAGAACGCGGGATCTGTGGGGTTCGTTTTCTATAGATGCCATGTTTGTCGATGGCAGGGACACAGTGTAGGGCCCCCCCGCCAAGCTTCCCCCCCAAAACACAGTGCCCTCATTTTTCCTTTCTGGATTGATGTTAAGCACTTAATGTAATTGCCTTGCAGAAAAAAATCGCCAGAGATGTATAGTCAGCCACAACATGGCCTCATATTTCAAAACCAGCCAGGCTTCTTTTTAAATGCTCCTTTACGGGGTGTGAAGTCAGTCATGTCATGTGAGGCCCCCCATGGCGCAGGGGGGACAGACGCTTGTCTTACTCTAGAAACACAGCCACTGAGTTGAGTCCTTCTCCTTCCCTGCCCACCCCCACCTCCCCTCAGTGGTTCATCGCACCACGTCCCACTTGGCTTCTCTTCAGTGGGCTTCCTCTTTTGAGATGGCAGCTTGCTCTGTGATTCTCATCTGCTCGGTACAAAGAAACTCCATGACCAAACCGTTAACAGCCCACTCTGCTCCCTGGTGTCAGCCTGTCCCTGGGCCTTGGCCTCGGCTTGCTCTAGAGCACTACAGCTCATTCTAGTGACTTTCTCAGTGTGAGCCAGTTCCTGAACCCTGGCCATTTTCCTTACCCTCCCCTTTACCTTCTCCCCCCTTGAAATGCCTTCTTTTTTCTTAGAGCGGCTCAGGCTCAATGCAGACCCAGGCTTGCCTTCCCTCAAGCAACACTCTCCTTTGCCCCCGTGGAGCCAGCCCTAGAGTGGAAGGGGGGAAAAGAGAAAGCTTTTGACGATTTGTTCTCGCTGATCTATTGTATTAGGGGGTGGGACCAGGAGTCAAGTAAAAATAGCTTAGAAAAGTAAATCCTGTGTGTAAAGAAATAAACCAACGGCAAAGCCAGTGACATTCTGTTGTTTGCTTGGAGCCACGGTGGGCAACTGAGTGTCACAGTTTCCTTGTGCTTGCTGCTTCCCCACTGATGGCGAATGATCAAGGCTGGTATTACGAAAATGTAGGTGAAGAGGGGGCCATGACAAAGGGGTTGGATAATCTATAAACCAGGCGGACAGCCCTTAGCTGTGCTATGTTTCGCTCACTTCCTGGCCCTGCTGAATCATTTCACTGGTGCTCAGGGTGAGCCAGCCCATCTGCCAAAGACCATTCCTTGCCTCTGTCTGCTCAGAGCTGGATTTCCGATTCTTGTGACTGCTGTGTCTGCTGTGACACCCGAGGAGGTGAGGCTTTGGTTATTACTGTTTCCTAGCCACCCTGCCTTGAGAGACCAGTCAGAGCACACCCGTTTTGCCCCTCGATCTGACCTGTCCTGCCCAGCTGCAGGGGGCCCTGGGCCCTTCCCTGTGTGCGCAGATGCACACACACACGCGCACAATGTGCTGGCTGGCCATCTCTGTGTGTCTTCTGCTTAATAACTCAAAATCTGAATGTGCTATCTCTTTTCTCCATATGTCATGAAATCAGAGTTTTTGAGGGTTTGTCTCGTCAAGGTGCTTCTAGCTGGTTCAGAATAATGACTACAAATAGGATCGTACCAAGAAAATCGAAATACCAGGCTGCACGAAGGAGAGTGCCATCTCCCCTCGGGGGGTCTCTTCTGTTTCCCTAGAATGTAAGCTTGGGTCTTAACTTGGGATGCTTACTGTCTGTTTCTTCAAACACTTGCTTGTAGGTTAGCTTTGAGCTTTGTCTACAGTGAAAATGCTGGGAAGGTCAAACTGTGTGGAGTGGAAGTATGAGAAGAGATACATGACACAGAGGTCCCCGACGTGGGTACCCTACCAACTCCATTCGTCTAAGCATAGGCCCAGGGGAGTGGAGACCTCGAGCCGCTCGGCCATCCACTTCCTAGGCCGGCTACAGAGCGGGGAGAGTTTAGACGGAAGGAAGGCAGATACCGTCCCTGCCCTCACGGACAACAGTCTAGCCGGGAGACAGACTTAAAGAAGTAAGAATAAATAATGTAAAACCATCATTAGAGGAGAGATAAATGCTAGAAAATTAAAAAAAAAAAAAAAAGATAAGGCGCTGCGCTGTCCTGGTAGACAACATAACCCAGGCTGGAGCATCTGGGAGGGTGATGTTTAAGTGTGGGTGTCAAGGACCAGGGGAGATGGCGGGAATGGGGGCGCGGCAGAGGGAGAGAGCACAGCCTTAGGCGGCCAAAGCGCACAGTAGCAGTTGGGGCTGTATTTACGGCAATTAGAGTCTCCCTGGCAGAAATGGAACACTCTTCAGATCCCTTGGGAGTTTGTCATAAGTCAAATTGGTTAAGTATGGGTCTAATTAATAATGATAGTAATACAACAGTAACACTCATTAAATGCTTGCTTGGGTGTAGATATTATGCTAAGTGTCAAAGGTCACCTCAGCGAGGCTGTCCCTGGACACTCTGAATAGCAACCCCCCACCTCCAATTTCCTTTACTCTGTTTTTCTTTTCTCTTCTATTACTTACCACCATCTGACATTGTTTCTTGTCCATCTCTCAGGCTGGAATGTGACCTCCACGGGGGCAGGTACTTCTGCCTGTTTTGTTCACTACTGTTTGCCCCGGAGCTTAAGACTCTGCCCGGCACATACTCGATGCTCAAAAGAAAATACATATTTTTATTTGTATATGATTTGTACAAATCATAATTGTAATGAATGAGTGGATATTATTCATTTAATCCTCACAGTGTATCTATGAAGTAGGTACTATTTGCCTTACACCACCGATGAGCAAATTGGCACAGAGAGATTAAGTAATTTACCAAAGGTCACACAGCCACTGGAGTGGTAGAATCAGGATCTAAGCCCAGGCAGTCTGACTGCAGAGGCTTGCACCACAGGTGTGTGTGCAAAATGGCAAGAGTTGTGAAAAGAATATGGCAATTTGATTTACAGCTTTTCCCTGGTTAAATGTCATTCTGTTTAGAGACTTCAGAAACGTGATCCAATGAGGTATTGCAGTTCGAGATACTACTGATTTTATAACACAGGGATCATCGAGCTAGCGGTATGTAAGGACAATCATTGGTTAAGGAAGCCTTGTGCCAGCCCAGGGAACTTGCAATCCAGATAAGGTAAGAAGTACTGAGTCACACTTTCAGATCATATATCCTATAATACAATCCGAATTCCATGTTCCTGGGATATTCCTTACTTACCACTGACGTCTTAGTGACTTCACACAGTGTGGTTACTGGGGATGTGGCAAATGGAAACATGATTTACTCTTTGACTTGTTCAGTTGAACTAAAAGCTTAAAAGTTGTGGTGGTGGAGATGTGTCTGTGTTTAAAAACCTAAGAGTTAGAATAAAGAAAACAAAAATTGTTTGCCCCACAAATCCATACAGTAGACAAAAAATTCAGTCCTGATGTGCCGTTTTTCACATCTCTTTATCACTTTGGGCAGAAATTATTTCAGCCTCTGGAATATAAGACTAGCTCCTGAGGTGACAGTTCTGGCCTCTGACCAATTATTTTTCAGGAATGTAGCTGTCTAGAGTTTGCTTTTTCCTTGATAAGAAAGGTTTTATCTTTGTGTGTGTGTGTGTGTGTGTGTGTGTGTGCGTGTCTAGTTGTCAAAGAAAAGAACCTGCTTTTGATCTCAGAAACTTCGTCTTTTCCTTTCTGCCCAGGTCTCCCTGAAATACTCAGCAGTCCCTAACCTCTTTTTCTAAGAAAGCTATTTAGGAGGTTCAGCATTTATGTTGTTGCTTCTTTGGCCACTTACCATGTCAGAATTGGTGAGTAATTCTGGTCCTTTTCACACGTCTGAATTCATGTTGTCTTTCTGGGCCCATCTCTTTGTGCCCGTCTCTGCTCCTTTCTGTCTCGAAAGATCTTTGGCACACATACACGAATTTAGATTTACAAGATTACAAGAAGTTATGTATTTACAAAGAGGGTGTACAATGTACAAACTCATTGAGCTACATGCCGAAAATCTGTACATTTTGTTCTATGCAAGTTATACCTCAATAAGAAAAAGTTTTGTGTTTACAAATTTGCAGCAAATTTAATGAGAGTTTAAACATCTCTTGAGTGGATGTAGGGGGTGGTGTGTGTTCCCGACAGTATGTTGACTGGTATTATTGTTGTGCAATGGCCATGTCTGCGGCTAGGAGAACGGCCGGAAGCAACCGTTTCTCGTAGCTTACGAGGGCTCAAGTTTTAACTTAAAATTTCTGCATACACAGAGCCACTGGAAACCCATTACCACCAGGAACTTGAAAACACTGGAGCAGTTTCATTGCAGTGAGGACCCGTCTAGTAAATAATGCATGAAGGGGCATCTGGGGAGCTCAGTTGGTTAAGCATCTGACTCTTCGTTTCGGCTCAGGTCATGATCTCAGAGTCGTGGGATCGAGTCCTGCATCGGCTCCACACTCTGTGTGGAGTCTGCTTGTTTATTTTCCTCTGCTTCTCCCCCTGCTCTCTCTCTCTCTACTCTCTCTCTCTCTAGAATAAATAAATAAAATCTTAAAATAAAAATGCATGGGGATTCTACCAAACACCTTCTCATGGAATGCCTAAGACAAGTAATTCTTTGTCTCATCCTCAGATTCCTTATCTGCAAAAGAGGATAACATTTGCCCTGCTTTATTCCTAAGGTTATTATGAGGAGAATTACATTTAAACCAATGAAGCATATATTCAGTGCTCACTCAACCATACCAAATTCTGTGGGCATGAAAGAAGGAAAAGACATGCTTCCTGCATTCACAGAACTTAGGGACGAGGATAGGAAGGAAGACCAGTAGGTGTATGTTTACAATAGAAAGTATCACATCGTCTAGGTGATGGGGTGCAGAGTGATCCAGACCCAAGCAAAAGAAACTTTAATCCTGACTGGTGCCATTGGGGAAGGCTTCATAGAAGCACAAACATTTGAATGGGACCTTGAAGGAGGATGATTTGGAAGAAAGACTCTCCAAGTAGAGGGACAACAGGAACAAAACAGAGATAGGTCTCCATGACAATCAAATGCGTCTGTAAACTGTAAAGCATGATTCAGTGATAAAATATGACTTGTTACTTCTACTGGGGCCACTACTTACTTCCCCAGCAGCCATGGCCCCTCTAGGTAATAAAATAGCATGGTGATTCCAAGAAAACCAGCTTCCCAGCTTCCAGAACTTCGGTGTAGACATGACTGACTATGTATCCTCCAGTCTCAAGGGAGGTGATGCTACATCTCAAGTGCAGCTTGGAAGAATAAATATAAACCAAAGGTTAACAGTTAAATTCTCTTTCCATCTTCTAACATTTCCCCCCAAGTCCCTCTCAGGTGGGCGCCTCCCCCGCCCCCCGGCCATCACCACATCAACTCTTCTCCCTGACAAGGATCAGAGCGGGCTCTGAGTTAGCCAGCCCACATTCAAACCCTGACGATGTTGATTTCTAGCTGTGTTATAGGGAGCACCTTCCTTTAATCTATATAAGACTTAAATTTTACATCTGTAAAACGGGAATGAAAATGATAGTACCCATTTCATAGTGTTGCTGGGAAGGTTAAGTAAAATAATGTACCTGGTACATAACACTCAAAATGTTATGTCTTAAATTGTCATCTGGAGTGGGTGTTGCCAGACTATGGCTGTGGGCCAAATCCAGCCATGTCCATTTGTTTGTGTAACGTCTGAGCAGCTTCCTGTTGCAACAGTGACAGGGACTGTATGCCCCACAGAGCTAAGATACTTACTGTCCGGCCCTTTGCAGAAGCAGTTTGCTGACCTCTGACCTGGGACGCTGAGAAGAGAACATCTGCTTACGCGACATTTACAACCAGTTCGATTTTGTCCTTGGTGGGCTCACCAGTGCCTTTCCCTCTTTATTGTTGGTTCCTGGCATCAAATGATATATGGTATGAACTCCTTATAGTGGAGAAGTCCTTATAGAGAGCTCGGCATCTCAGTACCATGGAGATTCCTGGGATCTATTTATATCCTCCTGCAGTCCAGTATTAATAGAGAAGGACCACATAGGAAATGTGGGGAAGGTGGGTAAAAAATTTCAGCTCTTATTAGTTACGGCATAATCCCAAATGGAAACTGCAGAATACTCTAAGGTTAAAGGGGAGTTAGTGTTACTGGGTGATGACCTAGTCACTGAACAGAAGGAAACAAGGACATGGAAAAAGAAGCAAATGGTGGGTGGTTTGAAATTTCCGCTGACCTCCTCCTCTGCACCTTAAATTAAGAGCGCTGTAAAGTCCACTCCTATTCCATTTAAATATCTCTCTTTTAAAGCACCTGCAACATTATTGCTATTCTAAGATGTACAGAAACCTGGTAGGTGGAGATTATGCAGCAGAGCAGTATTTCTAGGGTTTTGTTATTTGCGTATTGGGAAGATCACTGGGTCTGGGTCCAGAAAACCTTGCCATGATCTAGATGGGACCACAGAGGCATGTCATCTCCCCTCTCTTAGCCTCAGGTTCCTAGGAGAGACAATCTCTTTGTTAATTGTTAGAGGATACTAAATGGAGACACTCAAAGAGCAGTGTGTGCATGTGTATGACTATGTGTGGTGGGGTGTTCTGTAAGGAAGGGATTGTAAGCTTTCTTTTGAACGGCAGATGCAACAAGAAAATATTCTAAGATGAGCTTTGGTCGCAACTGTTTTCACCTACTACCCCCTAGGCCACCTGCATCCATTCCCCTTATTCAACCGAGGGAAGGTTGCTTTGGACCCTGGCTCTCATCAAGGCGGAGAATGAACCTAGTGTTCACTTGCATACACCTGTGATCCAGAGACGTACATTCCTAAAATCATTGGCTGGGGGAGTTGTCTTTTGTCAGTGCAGAGGCTTTTCTTTCTTTTTTTTTTTTTTTAAGATTTTATTTATTTGCGAGAGAGAGAATGAGAGACAGAGAGCATGAGATGGGGGAGGGTCAGAGGGAGAAGCAGACTCCCCGCCGAGCAGGGAGCCCGATGCGGGACTCGATCCCGGGACTCCAGGATCATGACCTGAGCCGAAGGCAGTCGCTCAACCAACTGAGCCACCCAGGCGCCCCAGAGGCTTTTCTTAATTGGATAAAAAACAGATATTCACTTATATCAAAAATTCATTAAAGACACCAACATTCATTGAGGTGTTGTCAGTGCTGGGGCCGGCAAGAATGGACAGTCATTGTCCCTTAATGACCTCAAACGCAGCCTTGAAATACTCTTTAACAATTCCATCCTGAAAACACTTTCTTGCCTTTTGTTACAGCCAGCCGTGACCCTGTCCCACGGCGTCCTCACTGTCCTTCCTCCCACTCTTGATGCCTCTTCTTCTAGTTTACTTTTGGAGTTTCTTCCCCACTAAAGTGCACATGACTGTTGATAGTTCAGAAGAGTTTTCTTCCTGGGGAGCTTGCATTAGAGTTCCATGTCCTTCCGACAGCACTTTCCCTGCTAAACCTGGATTTGGCCTCAGAACCCATCTGTCGTTACCAATCACGGTTGGCAGTTACGTCTATAACTATTCATCATGGTTTAAGCCAAGGCTGAAATTTCAGGAATCAGATAGCAAACACTAGGTTCAGTTTTTTGGGGAGAGAGGGGAATGGGGGTTTCATGGTTTTTTTGTTTTGGGGTTTTTTTGCGGGGGGGCCCTGCAAAGTGAGATGACAGAGATATGGCTTGCACCTGTTATATATAAGGTCCCAACTTAGCAAAAGCCATAGCCCAAGGGTGGCAATTATCTTGCAGAAATGTTCTCTACCAAGAAGAAAGTCAGAGATGATCTTCACTGGGCTGAAAACTTGTCATGAAGAAAGCGAGGAGTGTGGCATTTATAGCCCTATAAAGGCGCAGCCACTCAAGATACCCACAGTGAGCGGAGAATTCAGAGCAGAAGCACTGTGGGTAGAGAAGGCCCCAGAGGTGTTATATGGTGCCTAAGTGAATAGTTGGACTCAAGAAGAATCTAACTTGACTGTTGCAGAGCGATTGTATGAGGAGCTTTATTCCAGAAAGTTCTATCATCTTATGCACTGTGTTTGACAGGGGATAAAGTCCGAAGAAGGAAAATGAACACATTCATTAATGAGGATTCAACTTGCAGCTGTAGTGTCAAAAAGACTCAATAATTTAAATAATATTCCATAACTTTCACAGTATTTATTTTTTAAAGATTTATTTATTTACTTAGAGAGAGAGTGAGTGCAATTTGGGGGAGGAGCAGAGGGAGAGAGAATCCCAAGCAAGTTCCACCCCCAGAGCAGAGCCCCACATGGGGCTCGATCCTAGGACTCTGAGATCAAGAGCTGAGCCAAAACCAAGAGTTGGATGCTTAACCGACTGAGCCACCCAGGTGCCCCAGCTTTCACAGTATTTAAATGTGAAAGTATGCATTAAACTTGGGAACCTGCTGGGATATAGTAGATTGTAAACATTTCCATATAGTTATAGAATTTCAAATGCAACATTATGCCCTCATGTTAATAATAATAAATAAATTCAAGAGAGCTTAGTTCAAATAAACACATTATTGGAGTTGACAACAAGAGTGTGGACACCTCCCTGACTCATAGGTGTGCTCACTGCAGATCTCTGTTGGCAAAGGAGACAACTTGGTATAGTCTGGGCTCTCTCAAGAACCTCTCTTTACCACGTATTGGCTGTGAATCTCTGAAGCTCTTCTCCAGCTGTCAAAGTATTTGAATCACTTGTCTATAGGTATGTGAGCATGACATAGTTACCTTAATAATCTGCAGAAATATGCACAAAGTTATATTTCTGCCTGACATCCCATTACCAATATAAAAATATAATCGACTGTTTTGGTCATTTGCATTAATAATTAACTAGGACACTTTAAAATTCCCGTTTTCCTCAAAGCTACATTTTTATAAGTGCTTGATTTTTTTCCTCTCAATAATTTTGTGAGGGAGTTTTCAGTGTTTTTACGAAATAAGTATCTTTTTATGTAACTTATAAATGCACACAGACATAAAAAGTATTAACAATTAAGAGTTCATAAGATACCCCTATTATTATTATTATTATTTACCCCTATGATTTGTTTTAATTAGATTTTAAACACAGGCTTAACATCATATGTATACACACCCATGTGGTTATCTTGACCAGCAAGATTAACCTTGAACTATTCCTTCAAGGGTATTGTCTCATTAGATGATCCTCCCTATCACCTCACAGGGAAAGAGTCAGCCTTCTGCAATATTTGGAATCATATTTTCCCCTAAATGCAGTTGTAGTGGAGTAAAATAAATAGTAGATTTAGAGGTAGGGTTTATGCCCCAACTCTGTCAACAACCCAGTTCACCTGTTACTAAAAGGACCTTTCATTTAAGCTTTCAGAGCCTCAATTTTGCCATCCTTGAAATGGAAACAATAGTATTTTTTCTTATTATGTAGCTCATTTAATTAAAAAATATTTAATAACGTAGTCTTTGAGGAAAGCACTGGCTAAAAACTCTAACATTAAACAAGTACAAGACCTTCTAGGACATGCTGTGATATTTTACCACACCATGACTTTATCAGTCCCTATAGTTCTAACAATGCCCAAACAGTAATCATTTGGCCCCTGGTAGTTCCTACTTCTTACTCCATGTGACTGGAGAGGGCCTGCCCAACATGATGTAAATGTGGCCAAAGTACCAAAACCCTCTGGATGCAGTGACTGGTTCGGGAATGATTCTTCTAAGATGAAACCAGGTAAGTAAAAACTTGATTCTGGAATTTACTGGGCAGGGACTCTCTTTCAACGAGAAGTAAGGACATTAGGAAGTAAGTCTGGAGGTGCTAATGGTCATCTTATCAGCAGGTAGACTGATTTATTGAAGCTAACTATAAACTAACTATTGAAACTAACAGAGAGAACAGCAGGAGATGGAGAAGAACATATCCTGCATTACAGCATTGGAATCCCTGGATTTATCACCCCCGAGGTTTCACTTGTGTGCTTTTTAGTTATCCAGTCCATGGATTTCTTTTCCACTTTAGATTTCGGAATTGAGTTTCTGTCACTTGCAGTGAAAAGAGCCTTGACTGATTCACTTACTTCTCACTATGAAGGAGATGCTCTATAAAGAGTCCATGGCCAAGCTATGTATGACTCATGATTACGTCAATAGACCCAGTGCTAAATGCCAGTGATATGGTGGTGCGATGGCCTTCACCCCATCTTCTGTGCGTAGCTAGACTGCTTAATAGACCTTGAGCCTGGATCTTCAGAGTCTAGGTTCTCAGTCAGCACCACAGCCCACCTAAACCCAGCCAACAGGTGAGTCTGCTCTTCTGTCAGGTTGACCCCTGCTTTTAACCCAAGGGCTAGGATATGCTTCTAATAAATCCTTGTAGAATCCTTTCTGATGACTCAACTCCTCCCTGATTCATTCGAGATTTATGACTGTCTGCAGAAGCTTAAATATTGCCTGAATTGCACCCTCCCCTAAACCCCCATTGGCTCTCTCAGACTTTGGTGCCTGGACTGGATTTGAGCTTGCTCTGAATTACTCCTGACTATAACACCGAATTTGAACTTCTGACCACCATCCTCCTCTACCAGAATAGGACCAAACTTTCTCAGTTTTTCCTGGCTTCTGGACAATTCTTCCTTACCCTTCTACCATTCTTTGGGAGTGATGAAATCACTTTCATTTATAGATCTCTACACTTAGATATAGTGAGGCTATATCAGGATCTTGAATGTACTTTTTAAAACTAAATGAGATTTTCAATTTTTCACGTACCAAGTGCCTATCCCCCACCCACAACCTTGAAATCAGAATCATGCCGGAGTTCTCTGACCAGACTCTACTTGGGAAACCAGCCAAAGGAAATCTCTGCAACAGATTGGTCCAGCCCCAATTATGGCAGAGGAGTGGGAGTACACATTACTCCAACAAAAGAAGGCCTGCCCAGAGTCATCCGGCACGTCTCATGCTGGCCCTGCCGAAGTAGGAAGAGTGGAGAATGCCCACTGAAGACAGGAGTGACTTCATGCTCTGTCCCTGGAATTGCCTCTGAACTTGTCCTAGGAGAGGACGCTGGGTGCTAATCAAGAGGACTTTGATGATTGTTGGTAAATTTGGGCAAATGGGTCCTTTGCCTGGACTACTCTTCTCATTTGCAGGTTTGTGCATTAGTCTCCATGTCATCTGAAGCAAGGGGTGCTGGGTTCCCTGCTTGGATGTGGGAAGTTAAAGACAGGACCTTCTGTCTGTCTTCAAAGACAGCTCCAGGACCTAGGCTACTTTAAACTGAGAAGCCAGGGAAAACTGCCTAGCCCAGACCACTGAGGCAGCCAAGATTTTCTTCTGTCCTGATGGCCCAGGATCATCTCCTGTTCTGATCATGACCAGCTCTTGGAGCTCTTGCTCCTCTCAGGGCCAATGGAAAGGACATGTGTCCAAGAGAAGAGTTCAGAATGCCCCCAAAACAACTTAAATCAGGAAAGGTAGAGTCCCAAGCCTTGGAAAGGAAAAAGTCCTAATCTGAATCTTGTTTTAATTATCAATCAATGACGGCAAGGTCAAGTTCAGCTCAACTTCAAAATTCCAGAGTACAGCTATTCAGCACTTGCTATGTTCAAAGTGCTCAGAAGTCAGAGGGGGGCCCAAACTCAAAGGGAGCCAGTTCTTTCCTTAAGAGCTGATCAAGTGGCTGAGCACCCAAGAAGTTGAGTTCAGAGGGAATAGAAGACCACCAAGAGGCTGTCTTGGTTTTTAGTTTTTTTCATGGCTAGGGGGAGGATGGGGTGGTGAGTCCCAGTCCTGAGCTATAAACTGAACCGTGGGTAACAATTTCCATATAAACAATAAATGCTGGCTACACCCTAGGCTAGCTCAGCAAAGTCTATTAAACACATACTATAGGAACAAAGATTTATGTCTACAAGAAATTTGTTCTGAGTTAAAAAAGAAACATAACAAAAACCTACCAATGGACTTAGGCATACACCTTCTGTGTAAAGCTGGAGACAGTCTGTACTGTACCTGGGTAAATGCAGAGTAGTTCTGAACATAGGGTAAGTGCTCGATGACCACTTTATGCTTGATAGATTAGTCATTCTATAAAAGTTTATCATGTTCTTTTCATTTTTTCTTTATTTGTAACTCATTTTCAATTAACTTCCGTATATGACAAGCAGAATCCTAATAACAGACATCTTTAAAGGTGCGTGATCCATGTCAGTGTGCCTTAATTCTTCCTTTTCTTAGAATATATTTGTTGAGCTATATATCATATATATATATAATATGTATTATATACAAAATCTGTATAAATTTAAAAACAAAAGTTTGTTTCTTTTTTTTAAATATATTTTTTTAAGATTTTATTTATTTATCAGAGAGAGAGAGAGAGACAGAGGCAGGCAGAGGGAGAAGCAGGCTCCTTGCTAAGCAAGGAGCCTGATGTGGGACTCGATCCCTGGACCCTGGGATCATGACCTGAGCTGAAGGCAGAGGCTTAACCGACTGAGCCACCCAGGCGCCCCAAAAAGTTTGTTTCTTTTGAGAGTTTACTAAAGACTTGACTTTTACCATTCATGTAATAAAGCATAGATTTTCCCTAAAGGTAAAGTCTCCATTTCAAAAAGTTGGTGACAAGGACAGCAGGGATAAAGAATTTCAACAGTTTAAATTTAAGGTCCTGGGTAAAGTTCAAATGGGGAATATTTTCTGACTATGAGAAGTTGGCTTTTTTTTATATGATTATTTTTCACAGAGTCGGAAACACCCAGAGGGCAGTGAGGGGCGCTGAGCAGTGACACGGTGAAGAGCGCCAGGACACTGTCCCAAGGCTGCAGGGTACCACGTGCTCTGCCCAGCTCCCTGTGGAGGTGGCTCAGCTTTGGCGAGTCACACAGATAGTTATTCAGGCCCAGTTCTTGAATTTCAGCATATTTTGCTTCTGAAAAGACAAAAACCAATTACTGATAGTGATGCTGACCTCAGATATGCAGGCTATCTTAGTGAAATGATCTTCACGAACCATATTATTGCCAGTTAGAGGTGACCCTGAACGTGTTGATATAAGTTTCGTGAAAAAAACAAAACCAAAGAAATAGATATTCTCCCTGAATTTGTGTTTTCAGTCACCAATGTGGTTTTGATCCTGCTCATTGTTTTTGCCAGCGAAGCTCTCTCTTACTAAGAGGTCCTTTGTAAGATCACTCCAACCTCTTGGGAATTACTATTGGAGCATGTTATCCAAAGACTGTCATTAGCTGTGACCTCTCTGTCTCCCCCAAGAGAATGTGCCTTCTAAGGGGTCTAAGCCGGATCTGGCTCAACTCTATCCTGTGTTGGGCCAACAAGTGTCTTGAACATAGCAAGTGCTGAATAGCTGTACTCTGGAATTTTGAAGTTGAGCTGAACTTGACCTTGCCGTCATTGATTGATAATTAAAACAAGAGTCAGATTAGGACTTTTTCCTTTCCAACCTCAGCACCCATAGTCTCTTATGGAAGTCTCAGGAGCCCAGGTGCTCGGCACCTTCGTGAGCCAGCCCCACTCCCGCCTAAGGTCTTCTCTCAGGCAAAAGGCAAAAGCTACCCCACGCCTTCCCTCCCACCTCAGCTTGTCTTGCATACTCAGCCTCTATGCCCTGGGCTCAGGGCTGCCTTTGAGAAGGGTCAGAAGCATTGAAGTCAGGGCTTCTGATACTTCACGACATCTATAAATCATAGCCACATAGCTACCTTTTTTTGAGGATCTGTTACATCCCAGATAATGTGCTGGACATGTTTAAAACCTGTTATTTATTTACTCTGCCTCAAGCCAGAAGAGTGATTCCCTTTGCTAATTCTTTTGTTTAGACAGTGAAGATCCCTGATTTAATGAAGCTCATGTTCCTATGGAAAAAGAGAGACAACAAACAAGTAAACAAGGTAATTTCAGATAGTGACTACACAATGAAGGAATTACAACTGGGTTATGATGTAGTTAGCACTGCTTTAAATATCAACATCAGGGAAAAATCTCTCCAAGGGGGTGACATTAGTGCTGAACCCCAAATGAGGTAAAGGAGACTGGTAATGTAAAGAGCATTCATTCACAAGGACCAGCATGGGCAAAGCTCTGAGGAGGGTATGGGCTTATCGCATTATTAAGTTATCTGTGGATCTGTTTCCTTTCTCTGCTAGAATTTGAGCAATATCCTAGCTCACCTACACACCTGGAAAGGACTTTTCTTGCTAGTAACTGGGCTTTCCATCCCCAGCATCCCCCCAGCACAGCTGGGACACCCTATTACATTCATAAGCATTTTCTTTGTCCTTCAAGATATAGTCAAAACCCCACCTCTGCTTTCCCATCTTAGTGTTCAATGAATTAATTTTGTATTTGTTTTCTCCTGGTTTATTCTGCCATATGAAACACGGGTCATCACCTCTGCCTAGGCACCTCCTGGTATTTGTGAGGCTTTCATTCAACAGATTTCCTAAGCATCAACCTTGTGCTAGGCATGGGGCTAAGGCTTGGGACCTAAAGATAAACACAGGTTGGTAACTGCTCTGTGACACATATGTGTTTTGCTAATTAGACTTGCATTATAGATAGCTTTCTCCAGCAATGGTGTGGAGAATTGATTGAAAAGCAACCAGATTGTATATAGGGAAAACAGTAAGTATGTATATATATGCAGGTGAGTATGTGTGTGGTGTTGTAGACGGCTGCTAACACCCATCCCCCTTTTTTTCCTGGAAAAAACACCCTGTTTTCATGGATTACCACCCCCTTCTCACCACCACTCCTGTTCCATGAGGTTGGCTGAGATTGATTCCAGCTTCAGATTCCAGAGGCCATGTCACAGGTCCTGGCTAATCAACACC
The DNA here is from genome assembly GCF_964656455.1 of Halichoerus grypus. NCBI lineage: Eukaryota > Metazoa > Chordata > Mammalia > Carnivora > Phocidae > Halichoerus > Halichoerus grypus. The sequence goes on along the minus strand of NC_135715.1, from coordinate 54,605,430 downwards.
AGGTAATCCTCTTTGCTAGAAAAAAAAAAAAAAGTAAGAAAAAGTTTCTTTCCTCTGGGGTGGTTGAAAGGCTAGGATGCATGACTGGAGCTCTGGAAGTTATCACCATGGGGGAAGAGCCCATGGAGAGCAGAGCCCCACTCAAAGAAAATCTGCCCTAAAATACAGGGAGGCAGTACCATGGTGAGCTCCTAGATCTAGCTGGACACCCTTAGCTCAGTTAAATGAACCAAAAAATTCCCTTTCTTATTTGATTTGAGTTGGGTTTTCTGCTACTTACAGCCCAAATATTCCTAAGTAATATAGATGAGGAGCTTAAGGCACATTGACATTAGTTGCCCAAGATCCCACAGCTAGTAAGTAGCTGTGTTTACTTTAAACCCAGGAAATTGATCTCCAGAGTCTTTGCTCTGCTTGCCTCTTAGATCAGGGTAGGAAGGGAGAGGAGCAGAGGGATTTGAGAGATGCTTCGGTGGTTGAAGCTGTAGAACTTGGGGACAGACTGAACATGGCCAATCAGGGAAACATGACTTACACATCAGGGAGATGATGGTATCACTCATGGGGGAAAGAGGAAATACCAAACAGAGGACATATTTGGGGGTGGAGAAGAGTTGGAGGCGATGAGTTGTGTTCTGGATGTTTTGAGTATAAGGTGTCTGTGGGGCATGCAAATAGAAATGCCTGGACCACAAGTGAGCAAAAAAGCTCTAGGCTAGATTCACTCAGTCTTTTAACAAATACTTATTAAAGGTCTGCTCTGTGGGAGCCCCTGCACTAGATTAATGGGGATATATGGGAGAACTCAGTAGTCATAGAAATTTTTTGGACTTACAGAGCTTACATTTAAGTCTGAGTTATTAGTGTATCAGTGATCTTTGAGGTGATATGGGTGAATGAGGATACCCAGGGATTGGATACAAAGTAAGAATAAAAGGAAATTTAACTTCTGTGTCTCGGCTTCCTCGTCTATAACTACCCCATGGGGTTGTTATGAAGGTTAAGCTTTCAGAATGATGCTGTACATAATGGACCAACTGTATATCTTAGCTCTGATGAGGGTGAGGTGCTGCTGATGTTGATGAGGAAGAGGGGCAGGCAGCGTCAGAGGTTAGGGTAATGCATAACCTGGAGGTAAGATTGCGCTTATCACAAATGATTCGAGTCATACGGAATGAACTCAGAAAGGATACAAAATTGAACTTTAGCTCTTCCTGTTGCGATGCTTGCCGCTACATAGGCAAGAGTTGAGAAAAGCGAACTTCTTTGGCTTTCAAGTACCCCAGCCCCTATTAAATTAAATTTAAATGAATGTGCCACTTAGCTAGGTGCCAGGGATGCAAATACACACACAAATGTGATATTGCCTTTTCCCTCGGTGACGTTCATGTCCTCGTGGCTCTCATTAGTGTCAACTTCTTGCCTCCCCTGGGTTCTTATTCTTTGCACTTGGAGCCCTTTCTTCACCGACAGACAGGTATTAGCCTAAATACACAACTCAGCCATTAGTCTCGATTTATATACACACTCACAATATTAAGTCAAAGCTTTTGCGTGGTGACTTGACCAAAATCTTAGGGAGGCAGGTGGCATCTACTTCAGCCATCCTTTCTCTGCTCACTCAGAACACCTTCAAATGTATACCTTTTTTCTTACACAAAGCAATACCACTCTCTTGAGCCTCTACCCCAGAGCTACTTCCAGGCCTTTGTTTACACATCCAAGGATTTAGCAGATGCTTTGAGGTTTCACTTTAAAGAGTCTGATTAAATTCTTAGACAAGGGTTATCTTCTTCCCTAGTCTCTACTTGGGGAGAGAGAGGTGGTTTACTTAGAGATAGGCTATGGGTATCTATGACATATTTATACACAAACTTAAATATACATGCATTGTTAGTAAAAAAAAAAAAACAGCATTATGCTCTCTATATATTTTTGCTGTCTGCTCTTTTTCAATTATAAATATATTTTAAACATTCTTAGTGTCAATAACTCTGATCTAGAACATGATTTTTAATGGCTACATATTACTCTATGGCTATAATGTAATTTTCTTATGTAGTTTTGATATTTAAGTTGTTTTCAATGTTTCACTTTCATAAATAATTCATTGGAGAACATCCTTGGGTCTATATCCTGTGGGACGCCTGACACCTAGGGCAGAGCCTGGCACTTAGTAAATGTACACTAAAATATTTGCGGAGTGAATGAGTGAATATGTCAACTCGATTTCCATTCCAGGCACTAGTGTTTCTTTTCATACTGTGTATTATTTAAGTCCAAAGTTTTCTCTTTAATAATAGCTGCAGTTATCACAGAACTGTATAAATCAAGGTCCCAGTTCCAATAGGCAGTTTCGGTTACCAAGATACTACGCAAAGTGAGGACTGTATTACTTCGTTTCCTTAATTCAAAAGTAATGCATGATCACTTTAGATAACTTAGAAAATGCATATAAAGAGAAGGAAGAAAGGTGAAATCACCTGTAATTACAGCACTCTTAATTAAATTAAGAGTTAATCACTATGACATTTTGATATATATATTCTTGTTAATCTTTTTTTGTGCAAATATGTGTTGTTGTTGTTTTTTTACAAAAAAGGGGGGGTAATACTTTTCATACTAGTTAGTAACTGCTTTTTTCCACTATATATAGTGAACAACTGCTCATGTCATTAAATATTTTTCTTTTACATGGTTGTTATCAGGTTCCTAGGGTTACATTTTATGGATGAACTGCAGTATTTTTAACTAATCTCTCATTGTGGGTGAAGTACATAGTTTTTTGTATAAACCATGGAAAAAATTCTAAAATCTAGTTAATTTATATGGTTTTGTAGTTTTCAAATTTTGCACTATAAAGATATATTAATTTTAAAAAATAGAAATACATACTATACTATATGCTCTAGGATATAGTATATATATATAGTAACTATATGCTATAGTATAGTTTTGGGAAATAGATCGGGGGAAAAATAGGTGGCACTTTTTCATGTCCTACTTGATACATTTCTGTATTGTTTGAAAATTTTGACACCAGTATGTATTAATTTTATAATTAAAAATAAACACTGAAAAGGGTTTTTAAATTTTAATTTACACCTAGCACCCAGACCTTGGTTTCTAATACCATTCTCCAATAAAAGGAACCCGGGCTTCTTGAAAAAAATGGCTAACTCTAGGGCTGGGGTAGGGGAAATTCAAGATGATCCTGGAGCATCTTACTACACCAGAGAGTAAGAAAAAGCTCAAAAAAAGCAAAAAAAAAAAAAAAAAGTGACACGTCAAAGGGACACGGGCACCAACCTGAAAGAGCTCCCAATGGCCAAATCTGGAATGGTATGAGCTGCACAGTAAATGGTATTAAATTATAACCCAAAGTATGAAATAAATATCCATGAGTTCCAAACATGATGCAAATAATAATAGAAATAAATCAGTGGGGGTGGGGGAGGAGACAACTCTTCCTTATAGAAGAATTCCAAATAATTTACATAGATCCCACCCAACCTGCAGGAGGTGGAGCTTAATCACACCCCACCCCACCCCACCCCGCCCCGCCATGAAAATAAAAGAAAAACCCACCCACTTTGAACCTGGTGAGCTGTGTTCACTGAGTGCAACCTGCAAAGGGGAGAACAGTAACTTTACAGAGGCAAGCACCACCTCGGCAAGGTGATCCCGGCCAACATCACAGAGCTAAGTCATGTAAACAGCACGTACTCCTGATATGATGTGATGACAGTGGGCACTTCGTGTCTGTGGTCTTCCTCCCTGAAAAACCCAGTACCCAGTCTCCTCTTGAGAAAACGTCAGACAGATCCTAACCGAACACCTGACTGGCACTCCTCAGTCATCAAAGACAAGGCCAAGCTGAGAAACATCACAGCCCAGAGGAGGCTGAGGAGACAGGAGGATGAAAAGCAATGTGGGATCCTGAATTAGATCCCGAACAGAAAAAGGACCTTAGTGGAAAAACCAGGGAAGCCCGAACAGAATCTGGAGCTGAGCGAACAGTGCCAGGCCAATGTTGCTGTCTTCCTTTCCATGATTGTAGCACAGTTCTGTGAGAATGAGGACATTAGGGGAGATTCTCTGAGGTACACTGGAACCCTAGGCACTGTCTTTGTAGCTTTTCTGTAACTGTAAAACTATCATAAAATTAAAAGTTGTTTCAAAAAATTAAAAATGCTTCCATCAACAAACATGCCTATCAGCAAGTGTCTTTACATATTAAGAAACCGAACTACTTCTAATCCTTCAAATTATACCTAATCATGTTACTATAAACATTATGAGTTAGAATCACATTTTTAGGCCCACCCTGTCCAAAGCTTGCATTTTTAATATTGTGTCTTTTTCCTTTTTTCGACGGGTGACCTTAGACATGCCTGTGATATCACGGCTGGGCCTCTAATCCTGCTCCACCCCTGACTCAGGCTTCTGATACACCTGGGGTGGGAGCGGGGTGGGAGCGGGGTGGGGGGGGGCATCCTCTGGGCTGGATCTTAGCCGCCTGGAGCTCCCGCATCCTAACATTGAACCTGGGTGCATCTTCTGGGCAGCCTCTGATGCTTTGGGTCTTTTGCCTTTCAAACTATCTTCTCTCAGTCAAGCAGGTCTTGGTAAGGAAAAGAGCTGCTTTTGGTAAGGATTTTAGACTGTATTCTAAGGGCAACAGGAAACTTTTGAAGATTTTAAGCAAGCGAGGTGCATAACCTGCAGAATGTGAACTAGGAGGGAGGGATGGAAGAGTGACTTTGAGAGTGACTATTACGGCAGCCCCTGGGGGAGGTGCGGTAGGCCTGGACCAGGGTGCCGGCACGGTGGGTGGGGACTTCTGATACCATGACAGTGAATAATGATAACCATAAACATTGATACACTCTTGTGGAGTTTACATTGCAAACGCTTTTACATTCTTTGTCAATTAATGTTTACAACCCTGGGTAGAATTTCCATTTTGCAAATGAGAAAAACTGGAGCCATAGGAAATTAAGTGAATGGCTCCGGGCTAAGTAGCATAATTTTAACCCAAGCATTTTGATTCCAAATCCAATGTGCTTTTCCAGTGCCCGACTGCAAGATTAAGGGGGAGATATATGTTAACGATTTGGTCTCTTACCCTCTGGGTTAATGGTTTTCAGAAATTACTATACTTACAAGCTTACAAATACAGTCCTGGGCCCCACCCTCGGAGGTTCTGACTCCGTTTCTGGCGGGGGGGTTGGGGGGGGGAGAGGGCCCAGAGCTCTGTAGCACCCTGGGGGGGATGTAAGGACAGGAGCTTGAACTAGAACTGCCATGGTCTTTGCTTGTTTTCCCAATTCCCATGCACAGGCAACACTGAATGGGGGCAATTGTTCTCCAAGTACGTGTACGGTGATTCAAAAATGGATATAGATTTTTTTTTTACCAATTTTTTAAAAGATTCATTTATTTATTTTAAAGAGAGAGAGAGAGTGAGGGGGAGGGCTAGAGGGAGAATCTCAAGCAGATTCCCTGCTGAGCGGGGAGTCCAACTTGGGGCTCGATCTCAGGACCCTGAGATCATGACCTGAGCCAAAATCAAGAGTCTGATGCTTAACCAACTGAGCCACCCAGGAGCCCAGATTTTTTCCAACTATTATTTGAGTGAGCAGTCATCTTTCCGAATGTGAGTAGCATGAGCAAACTTGGCTTTGAAACTATTTTTGCTGTGGAATGACTGACTACTTTGTCCTTTTTGCGCCTGTCCTGCCCCCAAGCCTCCTCTGTGATCATGGTCCCCGCGTCCCAGGCCGGTCTCTGGGGCTTCCGGGTGAGCCCGCCTCTAGTCACAGCCGTGCGGCCACCCACCCGAGTCCGCAGAGCAGAAGCCTCAGCTCACAGCCGGGTCAGAGCGTGTGGTTTTGTAGCCACAGCGAAAAGGGGATGCGAGAGGGTGGGGTGAATATTTTCCCATCCTCAGCCCTCCGAGCCCAACTACAGGTTATGACTTCAGTGGGACATTTCTCCTTTAAGAAAATAATGAAAATGGTCCAGAATCCCTCCCTGTCTTATTTGGCCTAAATAATGGATTTTCTTTCTTTGTTTAGCTTTCTGGTACCTCTAAAATCAGATGTACTTCTTTATGTAATTGCTTCTTGTTACTACTCTAGTTGAAGGTCACTTAAGGCTTGTGGCTCGCTGTTTTTGAATTTTATCTACCTTTCAATCATTACGTGAAAATAAATACCTGAGTACTTGCATCTCAAGTTACAGAAAAGGGGCCCCAGCTCACGTGGGTTAGGTGCTCTGAAGAGCAAAACTGTGGTGACCCGTCAATGTTTTATTCACACACTTTACCTCGGCCCCCACTGGCCCACCACACGGCTCCCCTCACTCGCCACAGGAATATTTTCCTGGAAGGCAGAGTCAACCCTGAGAAAACTATTCTTTCCATGTGGGGATAGGCTTCTCAAAGTCTCCCCGAGAGGCCTGGTCTCAGCAAGGGGTGTAGAGAGGCATGTTTCCACTCGACCCAAAGGGGCCCTGCCCTGCCACACACACTGCTTTCCAAGCCCCGGGGGTGCGGCCTTCTCTGCACCTCAGCTGAGGGCTCTCTGGTGGCTGGAAGAATCGTGAATGTTTATTGAGTGCCTATGATGGACCAGGCCCTGCAGAATTGCTTTGATCAGTCGCAAACATCTCTTCCTTCCAAGCCGATGGGACTACACGTGCCAGTCGTCGGCTGCGGCCGTCTTGGTGGATGGTACTCCCTGGGACCCCTCGGCCTCAGGCAGCAGACACCCCACAGGCTGGGCTTGGCAGGGTTTCCAGATGGGATTCCCAAGGATCACGAGTCCTTCAGGCTGGGGGCATCCGGAAACTCTTCAGCGGGACGTAGTTGGCTGTTACAGCCCCGCCGTCGTCCCTGCCCCCAAGCTTGGTTTATCTCAGAATTGAAGCAAACTGCTAACCTCTAACAGCAAACAAGGGTCAGGAAATATTTCAGCTCTCTCGAAGGCTCTCCTCACCTTAAAGGGGACCTAGATGGGATCTGTTCTTTGAATTTCCCTCCAAGGCGGAGGTCCTGGGGCATATATTCCCAGTCTCTGTAGAGCAGTATGGCCAGGTGAGGCCAGCTAACCTTGTTCACTCCAGTGTGGTAACTTTGGACATTTTGAATAATCCCTCCTGATTCTGCTTGTGGGGTAGGGACAGACTTCTCCCCAGTCACTGTCCCACAAACAGCCCCTGCTGCTGGGGCCTGGACACACCCTCCACATGGGCTGCCCTCTAGGAACAGTGAGACCTCCATCAGCTTTCATAACCCTTTTAGACAGCGGGTCCATGGGGAGAAGGGAGGAACCAGGATTGGTCCGAGCTGGTTTCTCAGGAGGACAGCCTAGAATCTACAACATGACTACTCAGGGTTTGGTGAACTTGGGTCTAAGCTTCCATGGTGTTGAATCAGAAAGCTGGAGGCGTGGGATAGTTAGAATCTCTGGGCAGAGAAACATCCACAACAGGCAAGTGCCCTCCTGGAGGTGGGGCCCCTATGGGGTATCACGGAGGAAGTGGGACCCCTCGCAGCAGTTGGGGGAGGGGAACGATGACAAGTTCCAGCCCTCCAGAGAGAGAGGAGTGTTCCGGCAAAGGCGAAGATAGATTGTCAGGCCCCCAGCCAGGCAGCTGTGGTTTGGGGCTGGGTTCCAGGGCCAGCAGGGAACTGGAATGCCAAATGGGAACTGAGCAGGCGCCCAGTCATATGCCATACTTGGCCCACAGGGCGGGTTTAGACAGAAATACTCTGGTTTCAGGGCACCTGGGTGCCAAAGAGCTTTCCTCATATACCTGGATCCTGGGCTTGGCATGGCAAGACTGATCGATCTCCTGTCCCCCCACTAGGGGCCAAAGGCCCCAAATTATGAAACAATAAGCTTGTGTAGGATCAGATCAGTCACCTAGCAGAATAGAGTAAGTGTGCAGACGTCCCAGGGATCTCGGATTACCTTTATCCCCATCCTCCCCACCAGATTCTTCCCCTGAGAGGCAGCCATTCCTATAAACTGAAACAGATGAGTTCTTACTAAGATGCCTGATAGGTTTTTTTTTTTTATCTCTTAAATTCACACGCAAAAGGACTATAGATGATAGATATATACATCTACACATACCCTCAGAAACACTTACGCATACAGATAGGTCTTACATACATAGTAGATGAATCCCTAAAAAAGTCATATTTAAGTTCAGTTTTTATAAATAATTCCTACTTGAAATTATCAAGGCAGCATCTCCTGATGGATCTGTCTGCTCTCTTTCATTAAATAATAGGACATATGCAGCCTAGCTTATTTTTTTCCTTTTCTATTTTTTTGCCAGGAAACCCAGAGCTGAACTTCATATTTAATTTCATTACTTCCTTAGTTTTAATCTTCTGATAGAATTGTTTTCTTCTTTGAACCCATTTTGTTACCTGACTTCTGTGTAGAGGTCCTTGATGTAATAACTCTAAGGGCATTTATCAAATGTAATTTGCAATGATTTTAGAAGTGAATAATGAGTAAGTCATAAATAAATGAGTTGAATTTTCTAGAATCTTAGAAATATGTACCAGGGAAGCTTGCCAGTTGATGGATTACTAAGTTCGGGAAAAGCAGAATTCTATCGTAATGAACAATATCCTATTTTGGAACGTACCTGCCTGGAATTTGGAATGTGGAATTCACCCTCTGCAGATGAGCGTGAAAGTGGGTACCTCTGCATTGGAAGGCATTAGCCAGAAGGACCTGTAGCAGGAGGGAACTGCTGGTCTGCTTTGTCAGAATCACTCACTTTGCACCTACTCTCTCAGCCATATTTGCAAACACACCTAGGAATGTTGGCTACATCCTCCCTGGGCAATTTGGACAATGCTTTTGCAGTCTTTTATCTGACCTACTTGGTCAACACGGCGCCTTGACTCAAAGATACCGGGGAAGAAAAAGGCCGACAGTGTCACTGAGTTCATTCCTCAGGGTGGGGCAGGAGTGAGAAGCAACCTGATCTGCCCCTTCCATCTCTAGGGAGAAGCAGGTGGTGAAATCTCTTCTTTATACCCAGAGCAAGCCATCAGCACTGGCCATCGTAGGAGTAACCAATTTAGTTTCTCATTCTGGCATCTCTCCTTTACTTATCTTCATCCTTACTGTGTTCTTGGAGAGAATTTGCTGAAGCAGGAATGCGTGTTCAGAAAATCTTTCACAAACATATCTTGGGGCCAGTAACTGAGGTGCTCCCCAGCTTTGTTAACCCTGGTCTGAAGGGTGCAGGCTGCAGCTCTGCTCTGCTCAGGAGGGGCTGGGACCTAGAGGTTCTGCTTGTCCTCTGGGCTGTGGGCTGAGTGTGGCGGACCGGACTGCCCCCAGGAGACTGCGAAGATGAGCCACTCTCTTGGCCAGTTTTCCGGGCAGGGGGCCATTGAAATGGAGTGAATGGCCTCAGGATCCCCAGTGTGCTAGAGGCAGGGAATGGATAGATGGAGGGTATCTCCCCTCTGAAGCAGCTCCTCAGGCACAAAATGCATGTCATTCTCAGGTCTGATTTCATAGGTCAGAAAGGGAAAGTCCAAGGGCCACCTGGAATTGTCCTAAAATAAGTAGAGGACAGACATGGGGGAACTAGGACCTATGAACAAACGTTGTGTAACGTTTGAGGGGCGGAACTAGGACCTATGAACACAGTTAGAAGGAGACCAAACTGGGTTCCAAATGAGGAAGGTTTTCTCTCTCTTAGGGTTGTTCAAAAGCGGATTGGGCCTATCCACGGATAAATGGATAAAGAACGTGTGGCATGTACGCACAGCAGAATATCATTCATCCTCAAAACAGAAGGAAATTCTTGCTGCAGGGTAGATGAACCTCGAGGACATTAGGCTCAGCGAAATGAGCCAGTCACAAACGCTGCATGATTCCCCTTCTCCGAGGTGTCTGGAGTAGTCAGAGTCATGGCAACAGAGAGCTGAATGGTGGGTGCCAAGGGCAGGGGAGCCCGAGGAGTGGGGAGTGGGCAGTTATGGTTCGCTGGGGACAGAGTTTCTCTTCGGAAAGAAGAGGGTTCTGTGAATGGGCGGTGGGGATGTTTGTACGACAACATGAATGCACTTAATGCCCTGAACTGTATACTTGAACATAGTTAAAAGGGTCAATATTATGTAATGTATATTTTATCACAAGAAGAAAACGAAGCAAACATCGTTGGAGATTAAAGGACCTTAAGTTGGTGGAAGAAAAGTGGCTGTTAGCCAGCTTATCACATTAGCTGGAATGTGCTCCTCTGGTGGCTGCTGCTGGTTTTGTGTTGGTGGAACAGTCCCAGAAGCCACAGTCCAATATGGAGAGATGAGGCTGATTCCTCAGGATTTTATAGACAGTGAGAAAATAGGAGCAGGAAGGCAAGTTTCCTTAGGAAAGGGGGCTCATTGGCCTTCCGCTTGTATGGCTGTGTGAGTGGCAGGGGTGGGCTATTCCTTAGCTGTTAGGGGGTTAGCCTGGAATAGCAAGATGCACAGTGATGTTGAAGAAAGATTCTTTCTAGCCATTCTAGGTTCTAGTTTTGTAGTTTATTTAGCCTCTTGGAACCTCACTTTCTTTATCTGTAAAATGGGAATAACATCTTCTTTGCAGAAATAGAGAGGTAGTCTCTGAAAGTACCCACCACATAGTGATTACCCACAAAAATGTTCATTATTATTGGTCTCCCCACAATATTCATTTTTTTTTTTGAAGTCTTACTTTTAAGACACATTTTACCATGATTTGCCTGTCAGTGATGTGGTTCCTGCCAAGTTCATCTTAGCAACCAGGGAATGGAGTTGATACTGCAAAACACATTATGCTTATTCAAGGCAATATAACCCTGTGCTATTTTGAGCGTCCTGGGGTGTTTTACAAAAGAAAGGGTGATTTTTTGTTTTTGTTTCATTGAGGCCTCCGTAGGGGTCCATCAGTGGCAGAGGTGAGACTTGCCCTCTTGACCCAGGAGACCCTTGGCCCCACTGCATGGCCCACTCACATGTCCTCCAGCTCTCACCTAAGTGCCTTGATCAGAGACACTTCTGGAAGAGGTCCAAGAGGTACTCATCAGTATTCCGCACCTCTGCCAAAGGACAACTGGGAGAGGGAGGCCAAAGCCAACCAGGGGAAATGAAGGCAGCAATGCTTTTGCCAACTAATCCATCAGCACTGAGGCTGTGGGGTGCTCCTCTCTCCTAGCCACCCTATCCATGCTTGCCTGTAGTTACCAGGGCTTGACCTGATAGACTGGTAGAACAGAGGGAAACTTCCACAAAGACTTGAGGAGTAGAAACACTGTGAAACGTGAAACTACCACTCTGCCTTGTCAACGGCACTTTAGGGCACAGAAAGGGAAACTCTGGTCTGTGTTCAAGCATGAAGAGCCTCTGCCCATTTCCCCTCCCCCACTGAGGGACATTTGGCAACCCTTGAAAATCACAAGACCCTGTAAGTTGCAGTTGTCCAGCCTTGGTCCTCCAGTGTTCTAGGTGGATTTTGGATTTCACTGATCCCTACCACCTGAGGCTCAGCTGCTTCGGATGGGGGTAGCAGCAGGTTGTGAAGAGAGGGGGCTACGTTGTAAGACACCAATTGTCTTGACATGTGCCTCACCATTTCCCCTATTCTTCAATCCCATCTTGGTGTTTGATGTAAAAGATCACTTAAGCCCATCGGTGACAAAAGCCCATGCAAACTAATTTAGGTAAAAATGGGAGATTACAGGGGTGCCTGGGTGGCTCAGTCATTAAGCGTCTGCCTTCGGCTCAGGTCATGATCCCAGGGTCCTCGGATGGAGCCCCACATCCGGCTCCCTGCTCAGCGGGAAGCCTGCATCTCCCTCTCCCACTACCCCCTGCTTGTGTTCCCTCTCTCGCTGTGTCTCTCTCTGTCAAATAAATAAAAGCTTTAAAAAAAAAGAAGGGGGTGAGATTACAGGCCTTGGGAAATCTAAAGGTGAATCTAGGTAGCTGAATCCAGGATCCCAGATCATGTCCTCATGACAGTATTTTGTGCTCTCTTTTTTCTCCACATTTCCTGTGTGGCCTTCATTCTCACTCTCCCTAACTGGTAGCAGAGATGGCCATCAAGATCTCCAACTTTTTATTAGCTTCACAGCTTCAGAGCCTAGAGAGAGAGCCTCTTTCCATTGTCAGATGATTTTCTAGAGACTGATGAAATACCAAAAATAAACTTTAGTTCTTGCCTTCAGGCTTCTTACAGCGAATGAGTTAAGCCTATGAGATCATTGGAGTTTGATCGGTACACAAAAAAGAAAAAAACGTAATTTTGAAACAGGATGTATTTGTATGTGAAGTCTCTAGAAGGGATTTTGGAGAATCAGGGAAGTAACTGAATGCCACTGAATGCCTAAAATCAAGGAGTAGGTTTCCAGGACACGGAAGGAGTAAAAAAGAAGAAGGGCACTCGAGAGAATTCTTGCCTCTCACAACTTTGATTATATATCATTTCCAATAACCATAGTTAGTTCCTGGGCTCCACATAATCATGATTTGTGGAGATCTACACATGAAAACAGTGGTCACCACATAAATTGTATGCGAATGAATTGGTAACACTAGACCTGGGAAGCCAAGGGTTTGACTCTACCTCCTTTTATAGATCTGACAGGTGTCAGGAAGGGAGTAGGAGCTGGCTGCTAGTGTAACCAAAGTGACATATCCACCATGATTAATTAGTATGTAAACACCTTCAAAGGGGCACCTGGGTGGCTCAGTCAGTTAAGCGTCTGCCTTCAGCTCAGGTTATGATCCCAGGGTCCTCGGATCGAGCCCCACATCGGGCTCCTTGCTTGGTGGGGAGCCTGCTTCTCCCTCTCCCGCTGCCCTTCTCCCCCCATCCCCTGCTTGTGGTGCTCTCTTTCTCTCTCAAATAAATAAAGAAAATATTAAAAACAAAAAACCTTCAAACTTGGTAAGGAACTACAGAATCACTAGTGACAGTAAAAAAACAAACAAACAAACAAACAAACAACATTTTTCTAACCACAGATATTCACTGTAAGGGCTCAAAGATTTCTGTTTCATAGCCAAAATGGAATAATAGGAAATGTATTTATACTCCTGCCTTCAATAACTAGAAAATTGGAGAAAATAAACAAAATAATAGTGTTCAGATATTAAACAACAGGCAGCATTGAACTATGGCCTTGAGAGGAGGGGCAGAGGGTGGGGAGAAGAGGTGAGTTCTACAACTCTTCCAGCTTGCTACCCGGAGGCAATTTGCAAACTGCAGTGCAGGGAGGGAGAAACTGAACTCAGCAGTCTCATTGCAATGAAGAATTAGAGATCCAGGTGAAAGAGGTTGAAGGCACTAGAATTTATGAATCAAAGTATGAGAAAGGGAGAGCTATGGAGAGAGAGCAAGCTCCAGAGATTTGCAGAGGGGACACTTCAAAACCTTAGCTGAGTACTGATATATCTACACACAAGAGGGAAATATCTGAGAGGAAAAACCCCCCAAAGCAGCAGGATGAACATTTCCTGGGGCTCACACAAGGCTGGGAATAGTCTATAGCCAGAGAAGAAAGACCTCCTAATAGAAACCTCGGAGAGAGACTCTTCTTATTTAGTTCTACCTTAGTATTGGGACTAAAGAACTCCTGGACTAAAGGTTGCATTGGACCCACCATAACAAAACTTAAAATCAAGTCTTGAAAGGATCTAGTTGCTCCCAGGTAACTTAACTCTGTGCTATAATAAAGTTCAACGCTATTTCAGAGACTACAACAAAATCCAGCAAACAACAATGTAGAATTACAGTGTCAGGCATCTAGTAAAAAATTACCAGGCATGCAATGAAGCAGGAAAATATTACTCAGAACCAGAAGAAAAACTGGTCAATAGAAACAGACTCAGAAATTATAGAAATGATGAATTAGCAGATAAGAACATTAAAACAGCTATTTTAAATATGCTACCCATGTACAAAAAAGTAGAGGGAAAAAACATAAACATGATAAGAAGATAAATTGATGACATAAAAAAGATCTGGATGGGACATATACAGATGAATAATGCAGTATCTGAAATGAAAACTACTGGATGAGATTAATAGTTGATCAGATACTGCAGAAAAAAAGATAAGTGAGGTCCAAGGCAGAGCAGTAGAAACTATCCACAAGGAAGCACAGAGAGAAAAAAGACTGAAAAACTTAAGAGAGGTTAGTGACTTGTGGGCTGTACGTATATAATCCAAGTGGGCTACTCACTGTATAATTAAAGTGCCAAGAAAATGATGTGAGGGGTGGGGAGAAAATATTTGAAGAAATCATGAATAAAAATGTTTTAACTTCGATGACAACTATAAATTGACAGATTCAAGGAGCTCAACAAACACTAAGCAGAAAGAAAACCACATCAAAACACATTAACACATTATAATCAAATTGTTGAACATCAATGGTAAAAAGAAAGTCTTAAAAAGCAGCCAGAGAAAAAGGGATACATCACATACCCAGAAACAAAAATGATAACAACAGCAGATTTCTTGTTACAAACCATAATCCGGAAGACAATGGAGCAACATCTTTAAGGTGATGAAAGAAAAACTGTCAATCTTGGATTTAATGCCCAGCAAAAACAATATAAAAATAAAAGTGAAATGAAAACTTTTCAAACAGACAAAGGTGAGAGAATTCATCACTAGAAGTTCTTCATTATAAGATATCTTTTTTTTTAAAGATTTTATTTATTTATCTGACAGAGAGAGAGATAGCGAGAGCAGGAACACAAGCAGGGGGAGTGGGAGAGGGAGAAGCAGGCTTCCTGCTGAGCAGGGAGCCCGAGGTGGGGCTCGATCCCAGGACCCTGGGATCATGACCTGAGCCAAAGGCAGACGCTCAACGACTGAGCCACCCAGGCGCCCCATTATAACATATCTTAATAGAAGTTTTTTAGGTAGCATACCACATGAGAAAAAGACTTACTTAAATGACTGAAGAGTGCCAGAAATGGTAAATACGTACATAATTTCTTTAAATGATAATTGCCTGTTTAGAGCAAAAATAATCACAGTGTACTGTCAGATTCATAACACATGTTGAAGCAAAATGTATGAAAATAACACAAAGAAGGAAGAAATCGAAGTGTACTGTTATAAGATTCTTTTACTATAAAGTGGAATAATATTATTTGAAGTTAGACTGTTGAACAGTAAAGAGTATAATATGTACCCTATAGGGGACAAAAATATGTTACACAAATCAAGCCCTTGTAAATAAAAACAAAAATAAAACCTCTGAAGAGCTATTTCAATAATTTTATCATTCTCAAATTTGTGTCTTTCATTCTGGCTTTAATGAGTTATAATGACGTTTGTAATTTCAAAATTTAACCTGTCTCTGTAGTTCAACATCTGCTCCTCTTTTATTAAACATTGCCAAGTAACAGCAAAGGAAGTATTTTCAGCATCATGCTGGTCTCAGCAAGCTAAATTTGGTACTGTGGAATTTGTTGGTGAGGATAAACTATGTGAGAATTCCTATGCTTGAAGTAATGCTGGCATTGGGCCATTTCTATTTAAATGTTGGGTTTGGAAAAAATTGTGTTTACAAACTGATTCTGCCACTAGGAAACTGTACTACCTTCCGTTGGGGAAAATATGTAAAGTCCCTGTGACTTGGTGGTCCCATACGTTGCACATCACAAAGAGAAGAATACACACTTGTCTGGTGCCCTTCCTTATTTACCGTAGAATGAACAAGACTTTTGGAAACTGTGATGGAAAACTTGCTTACTTAATAACTAGCCATTCTTGTCAGAAGAGTAGAAAATAATACTGACTGACCTCATTGGTTTTTCCATCAATGTGTCTCCCTATGCAGAACTACACGTGGGTCATAGTTGAAACTGTGAGCTTAAATAAGGTCTATTACTTAGTGGCTGGATAATCGGATAGTGGTACAACGTGGTAAGTGGCAGTGGACAGCTTAAAGAAGGAAGGTAGATAGTTAATAAGAACGTCTAGATAGAGACGCAGGCAGCCTGGCTTGATAATAAAGAACAAGTAGGGGAATCAGGAGATCCAAACAATGTCCCAGCTCTGCCATTTGCTAGACCTAAAGCAAGGCCATGTGACCTCCCTGGGCCTTAGTTTCTCTTTGGACTAGAGTAATGCTTCCCTAAGCGGAGTGAGTACCATGGTGGTACACCAGATTTTTTTTCCTTTTTAATATATATTAATGTATTTTTGAAAATATAACTATTTTAGAGACTGTAACTATATCCAACCACAATTTTATGAATATTATTGATTAGGGTGAGTTAACATATAAAAATCAAGCCAATATAAAAACAAATATTATGTAAACAAGAGTCCAAACAATACCAGGATGGGGGAAAAAACTGAAAACCTTATCAGTCTAAAATGTTGGGTTTAGAAATATTTGTTTTTTAAAGAGTTTACAATAGCACATAGTTTGCACATAATAGTATAAATAAAATGAGAGAAAGATCCTGGCCACAAAGCTGTGAAAAGTAGCCATCAGATGGGCATGGGGTAACTGATGAGCTGAATCCTAAGCCAGCAGCAGTGGGTGAAGTTGAGAGACAACCTGATTTGCATCCCAGAACCTCTGAGAGGCCTAGAAGTTTGTAGCACCGGATACTTCTGGAAGCAAAGGTGGGGAGATAAGGTTAAAAACAGAACAACTGTGCTTGACCGACTGTTGAGGAAGGAGTAGGACACCCTTCCTCATGCCACACAGCCAGAAACTGGCACCCTTCTCACTCAGATGGTCAGAAGACTCCACAAGAGAATGCTTCAAGAAGATGAAACTGTTGGAATATCATGGGCATCAATGCTGAGAGATTTGTGCAGCTCAGGGAAGTCTGGAGATACATTAGTGAAAAGTGTATCAAAAAATCTTACCAAACCATAGTACTGTTAATAACTCTGTGAAGGGTTTCCCAAGGAAAACAAATAGCTGTGCAGACAAGGAAAAGTAATCACAGTTTCCTATGTGGCTCAGATGACCCTAGTGGTTGGTTTCACCATTAAAGTCATGTCAGCTGAATATTAACTGGGGGAGGGGCACCTGGGTGGCTCAGTCGGTTAAGCTCTGACTTCGGCTCAGGTCATGATCGCAAGGTCCTGTCACGATCTCAAGGTTCTGGGTTCGAGCCCCCCTGTGTAAAGCTCCTTGCTCAGTGGTGAGTCTGCTTCTCCCTCTGTCCCTTCCCCTGCTTGTGCTCTCTCTCTCAAATAAATAAATAAAATCTTTAAAAATATATATATTGACCAGGGGGATGGGGAAGGTGGGAAGTAGGTGTGGGCGTCAGGTAAGGAATATTGCAATTAAACTTAACCTGAATCCTCCTTAGTAGGAAATCAATAGATAATGCTAAATTAAAAAAAAAAAAAAGCCTAAGTAGAAATAAAAAAATCAATTTAAAAAAAAATAAAATACAAATAAATATAAATTTAAAAAAAATCAATAGATAATGCTAAATTAAAAAAAAAAAAAGCCTAAGTAGAAATATCAGGGTTTGTTTTTATTCTTTTATTTTTTTAATTTTTATTCTTTTATTTTTTAAATTTTTATTCTTTTATTTTTTAAGATTTTTAAGATTTTTATTTATTTGGAGAGAGAGTGCATGAATGGGGGGAGGGGTAAAGGAAGGGGACCATCTCAAGAGACTCCCCACTGAGTGTGGAGCCGGATGAGGGGCTCAATTTCACAACCCTGAGATCATGACCTGAGCTGAAATCAAGAGTCCCATGCTTAACCAACTGAGCCACCCAGGTGCCTCTATCAGGGTTTGTTTTTAAAAATAAAGAATTGAAGGTAAATATGAAAACAGTAGTTTAGAAACACTGAAAGTGGTAACTTCAAAAGGTGGAGTACAGCTTTATTTTTTTGTAACAAATATTATAGAACTGTTTGATCCTTAACTATATGCAAAATAATTTTGGCACAATTTTTTAAATTCCATTCCACGAAGGTGTGGTGCGAATGACAGAACTTTGGAAAATACTGGTCTGCAAGATTTTAACCTCCTGACAGTCTGTGAATTGATTGAGAAGAATCGCCATTGCCATTTGTTTATTGTCATGACACCGAGGAAGCTCAAGTCACATGCATTTATTATTTAAGTTATAGTGAATTATCTTGGGGACAGTGGTGCCGAGGATTATAACATGGAGACATTACAGGGGTTTATCACCCACGGCTGGAAGTACCTGTGACTCCTGAAAAACTTTAAGTACTCATTTATAAAGGCACATGTTTGCCTAGTAAATACTACTCCCCACTCCCCTTTTTTTTTAAGTTACAGATGATTCTGGAATGGCGGGGGACCAGGATGCATATACCATGGCTGGAAGGCTTTACCGGTTCCATTTCATGACATTTGTTAAACTGGAAATATGAGGAGTGGGTAGGCATCTGTTGTTAAATGAAATAAAGCGTATAAAATGCCAGGCACTGAACGAACGTTTGCTGCCCTCTCTTTCACCCAACCTCACGGGGAAGAAGATTAATAAGCAGTCACTCAAATTGTGACTGATCATTTCTCGGGTTCCTAGAACATGGAACCAGAGTGATGGTTGAGAGGCGAGGAGCTTTTTTTTATAAAGCAGAGTCTAGAATTACATCAAAAGAAAGAAAAATTAATGGAAAATGACTTGATTTTACACCCGATTGTTTGGAACATTCCAAAGCCAAGAGAAGCCTTTCTTGTCACACGTGATTTCATGATAATTAGGGCCAGCTGTGCCTGGGCAATTCAGGTCAAGCCAGATGCCAAACCCAACTGAAACACAGGAAGATCCTCATCGTCAAGAGCCTCCAAACATCCTGTAGAAAATCAAAAGAAGGTAAGTTATGTTATCTTTTCCCGTTCTGCCAAAATGTTTTTCTCCTGAGTACTGACAATCTCTATGGTTTTCACTTGTGCCTCATATCTGAAGATAATGCTGCTGCTGATATATTGCGCATACAAAGAAGAGTCCTTAAAGGGGCGGGGTGGAGAGGGCATCATTAACAGCTTTTCCACTCTGCTGGGATTTGTTCTTGGATTATTGCCCTTACCCATAAGCCAGACCAACTCACCCATAAGTCACATATTTCTAGCCAATAAAGATGAACTGTCTCAGCTTCTCTCTGAACGGGAGAGGAGTTGAGTGGCTGGGGGATGGTTTGGAAGGAGGGAGACTTTTACTATACGCTGTGTTGTAACTTTTGAACTTAAATGAAAAGATGGAGGAGAATTTCCTATTCTAAGAAGTAAGTACTATTAAAAAAAACTTTTTTTTTTCCCAGTGGAAGAATATATTTGTTTGCTAACTCGCTCACCTCAGCTGAAGACGTTCTAGTTGACATGAACCCCACTTTAAAGACTGGAAACTTCTTTTCTTCCAGGTCATTTCAATTATATTCTTTCTGTTGACTTGTGGATTTCTTAAAGTATTTTAAATTGCAAGTCCTTTCATCTCATGTTTCTTTTATTTCTACTTCAGGATATATATATATTTTTAACAGCTACAGCTGAGAGAAATCCCCAACAAAGCCATATAGTATTTTGCTTCACTAGGATGAAACCCCTGGTGTTGGGGTTTGCTTGATCCCGGGGCTCCCTGCTTAACACGAGCTGGCCTGCCCCTTCTCTTAGGTCCCTGTTTTCACCGGCCACTTTGTTGCAGCGAAAAAGGAGGTAGAGCAAGAGGCAGGGCTCTCCTGCTCTTTGTCATGGTGACTGACTTGGGGCTGAATGGAGAATTCACTGCATTCCTCAAGTTGACTCACTTCCACCAAAACCCTTGGGTTGGGGTTGGAACTCAGCTCAGGCTTTCCAAGGGGCTGTTCCTGTGAGCTGGCCTTGGATGATCTTATCTGGGCCAGCCCAGGATTGTTCTTCATCTTGGGGACCTCAGTCCATCTTGTTCTATAGCACGCTGATTTTAAAACATGGCTCAGCTATCTGCAGGTGGGAGAGAGAATTCTGAGAAGAATATTCAGAATGGATCTAGACTCATCTGGGTTCCAGGACCAGTAAAAGCACCAACAAATTAACCTCCTCTGGCTGTGCTAGATCCGAGCCCATGTCAAAGGTACAGCAGGAACAGGCTGTTTCCAGAAGTGCAGGGAGCTCCCACTTAATTGGATTCCCTGCTTTGGTTACTCCTAGATTCTCTCAAATCCTACAGCAAGATTAGTACAGAGATGCAATAATATTGTTCTTGAAGGCATTTTAACCTTGTTACTGAAAAGTTCAACCACGTGTAATAGAACTCATACCATTGACCCCTAGGTTTCTCCATTTGGGTAAAACATATACTCATTTTGTAGATCAGTGGTCCCTAAAATGAACTATTTGTACATAGTGCACATGCGAGACAATCTTGTGGGGAACTATAAGGAAATACTTGAACCTAGTTTTAGTTTTATTTAAAATAAAACAAATTAAGCTTTACTAATATTTAATATGGGTTGACACTGGTCCCCTCTCTTAGCCCACATGTCAGAAGATCAAGTGTTCTGGATGACAGAAGAGAAAACTTGAAGGAATCTTATAATTTGGAGAGATGAATAGCATCACCATAATTTATTTGTTTTTAATGTACTGGGACACACAGCAGTTTACGTGCAACAAGCTGCATGGATTCTCAGGTTTTATAATCTTTATAATTTAGTTTTGATAAAACTGAACCCAATAAGGTTGGGGTTGGGTTGGTTAATGGTATAAAAGTATTTCTCTAATGGAATCAGAGAATAAAGCGAATATCAAAATACAAACAAGTAAACAACAAGAATACAGTAGAGCACACACCTCTCCTATTCATGAGGTAAAAATAAGGACAATCTATGTCATCACATGGTCCCAACTAAAAATACTAGTGAGAGCAGAAATATGATTATTTTATCTTTATCTCATCCTTTTGAAATGTCTATTTTTGTGATTTTTTAAAACATACATAATATGTTAATGGAATTCTACATGTCTATGATTTTATAAGTAGATAACCATTTCATGAACGAGTATGCTCAAACATTTTCTTACTGATGGGATATGCAGTCAAAACAGTTTGGAGGCCACTGTTAAAGAGAGGCAAACTAAAGCAAAATAATATTCAATTATTTCTTTGTATTCAGGAAGCAAATGAGTAAGAGTCAGAAATAAGTTCTGTCCTTCTTGAGTCCAATCATGGTAGGCTCCAGCTTCTCAGGGTCTCTGGGATTCTTGACTTCCATCTTCTTAAAGTATTATTTCTAATATTGTGTGTGAATTAAACCCACGAGGCAGTAAAACAATGCTGTGGGAAGAATGAAAGTTCTGGATTCAGACAGCCCTGGGATGTAGCCCTGGCCCTGTAATTTACTTGCTCTGTAACCCACATAGTCTCAGTTTCCTTATCTGTCCCATGGAGGTAAATGACCTCACAGAGTTGGGAGGATTACTTGGATTAATAAATATAGAATCTCTGGCACATCATAGCCTTCCTTCCCCCTGCATTATATGCTAACCATAATTCATGAAATTTAACTCTAGATTAGAGTGAGGTTGACCATGTCATTAAGAGACTGAATACTGAAACCATATCCCCTAGGAGTCATATCAGAATCTTAGGGGTGGTGATTGACAAAGTAGATCAAATGAAGCTAAAATTTTATATTTGTAAATAAAAAATGCTTGCATTACACATACTATGAAAAATAAAACTCAAACAAGTCATGTTGACTGGTAGAGATACCCAGAGGAATCTGTGATTATACTGGGGGGAGGGGCAGAGTGAGGGAAGCTCCCATCAGTGGGCATTTCAGAAACAGGAGAGGGTGTGAGAGTTTTATGTCCATAAATGGGGGACATTTTTAAAAATAATGAGCAAAAGGATAGACATGATTTGAATGGACACTTCACCAAAGATGACATTCAGGTGGCAAATAAGCACATATGCGGATGCTCAACATCATTAGTCACTGGAGACATACAAACTAAAATCACAATGCCTGTCACTACATGCTTTTAGAATGGTGTAAAAGAGAAAAAGAAAAAACTGGAAACCCCAAGTGCTGGTAAGGATGAACTCTTATACTTTATTGGCAGGAATTCACAGTGGTATAGCCACTTTGGAAGAGTTTGCTAGTCTCTTAAAAAGTTAAATATATATTTACCATACAACCAGCAACCCACTCCTAGATATGTACCCACGTGGACTGAAAACTTATGTTTCCACAAAACCTATACCTGGAAGTTTACAGTAGCCTTACTCGTAAACTGGAAACAACTCGGATGTCCTTCAACTGATGAATAGATAAACAAACTGTGATATATCCATACCACGGAATACTACTCAGTAATAAGGAACAAACTATCGATCCATACAACGTGGATAAATCTCAAGTACATTTTGTGTAGTGAAAGAAGTCAGAACCGAAAGGCTACATGTTGTATGATTTCATTTACATGACATTCTCAAGAAGGCAAAACTATAAGGACAGTTGCTAGGGGTTGGGATAGGAGAGGGATTGATTACGAAGGGGGAGCACAAAGGAATTTTGAGGGTGATGGAACTGTCCTGTATGTTCCTATGGTGGAGGATACATGACTCTACATTTGTCAAAACCCATAGAATTGTATAGTCCAAAGAACGAATTTTATTGTATGCAAGTAAAAGAAAAAAATCAACCAGATTGTCAGAGGCCCCAGATGGAACGTAGACTGTGGCAAATGAACAAAGCAGTATTACAAGTGAATGCTTTAACCATGCTTAAGGGGGTGGGGAAGAAAGGAAAGAACTTAAATAACTCTGGAAATAAGTGTTTCGAGTGGATACTGCAAGGCTAAAACAAAAAATGACTTGTACACAAAATTAGAGTATACCCTAGTGAGTAAATTTGTCTCTTACAGGGTATGGGTTAGCAATTTTGAAACTACTTTACCTGTATGCCAGAGTTGAAGAAAGTAAATGTAGTGGAGATAATGAGAGCCAGGTTTCTTCTGGTTGGAGGAAGAGGTAATAAGCAAAGGGCCGACCCTGCGGTGCCGAGCTGGGTTGGAGGCATCAGTACGAACTCGTGTGTGATCTGTTTGTATGCTTTTAAGATATATTTAGACAGATAAGGGCTTCTCAACTTTGGCACTGTTGATATTTTGGGGCTGGATAATTCTTTGTTGTTCGTGCCTGTGCTTTGTGGGATGTTTGGCAGCACCCCTGACCTTTACCCACTGGATCCCAGTAGCACCCTCCCCTTGAGTTGTGATACCTCAGAACGTCTGCAGACATCACCAAACACCCCCGGGGTGGAGGTGGGAGACAAAATCGCCCCCCCCAGTGGAGAATCACTCAATTAGATATATGCAGAAGCAAATACACGTGTGTGTATACGCGGCTTAGTATGCAAATATGATTTCCTAGTTCTGTCCACTGAGGGCCAAGAAAATAGTGACGTCTCAGTAAAAATGAGCTCACCTACCCAGATCTTGGTTTCTATATACCATTCTCCAATAGAAAGAATTAGGGCTTCTGAGGGAAGTGGTTTGTTCCAGAGGCGGGTCAGGAAAATACAAAATGAGTCTGAAGCATCTTGTGGTGCTACAAAATAGGAGAGTGCTCCAAAGCCAGTGTGGGGGACTTGTTGAAACCTGAATGAGCTTCCAGTAGCCGGAGCTGGATTGATTTGAGGGAAAAAAAAACCAACAATATGGGATTATAATGCAAAGAACAAAATAAATATCCATGAGTCTAGAAGGCTGTTAATGAATAGATGGAAGAGATATGACAACTCTTCTTCCCAGAAGAATTCAAATCAATAAATGCAGAAAGAAGGAAGGAAACCAGAGAATCATTTGAACATCACAGTCATAATTGCAACAGGAGAGAACCACTTAATGAGTGCTGAAATTAGTAGGTGAAAGTTTAAGGAGAAAGCCGGCAGACATTACCCTAACCAAATGATCAGTGTTAACAAACCTGGTAATTAAGACACGCTGATATTATCAACTCCCTAATAGGATGCAATGAGAAGGGCACCTCATCTCTGAAATTTATAACCTTAAATTACCAGGAGACAACAGATAAACCCAAATTGAGGGACATTTTACAACATTCCTGACTAATCGTCTTCCAAATTGTCGAGATCACAAAAGACAAGACCAAGAAACTGTAACAGATTAGAAGAGACTAAGGAGGCATGATAACTAACTGCACCGTGGCATTCTGGAATAGAAAAACTGACATTAAATAGAAAAACTGGGGAAATATGATTCAAGTCTACAGCTTAGTTAACTGTTTTGTATCAATGTCAATTTCTTAGTTTTGCCAATTGCACCATGATTATGTAAGGTGTTGCCTTTAGAGGAAGCTGAGTGAAAACTATATGGGAACTCTCTGGATTGACTATTTTTGCAAATTTCATAAGTCTAAAATTACACAAAAATAAAGTTTTTTAAAAGATGAGAATCATGGAGGTACTCCTCTGCATGACACTCTCAGTTCAATGATAACACATAAATTATATTCTAAATGCTATTCACTAGCCCTAAAAATGGGTAAATTTTTGAGAAACTGCCACCAAACGTCCATGGAGGTAATTAAATAACTCTGAGTAACTCTGAGAACTCTAAGAACCTACTATATATTCTTTAGTGTCAATTAGTTGACACTTGAATATTCAGTCCTATTTTTTAGAGATCTATAAAATATGTCACATTTTTCCTATACACTGAGAGTTCAATATATCCTAAAAATGAGAATGTGGCTCCAGAGTTGTTGTTAGAATCATTTTGAATGAAAATGAAAAGAGATGTACAACTTGACTTTTTTTCCTGGTGAAGCCACTTCTCTCCTCCTCCTCTAAGTATTTTTCCAAGGTTTCTACCTGATCAACCTGAAATGTGCAATACTAAAGGGAGCTGGTTGCAGTAGGGACCTGGACCTACCAGGGGAGCAGGGCGGACAACCAGACCCTATGTCAGAGACAGAAGCGTCGAAGACAGTCGAGAAGAATGGCTCCTTTCTCAGTTCTGCTGAGCCTGTGCCAGACACTCGTTCCTCACAAATACTGAGGTTCTGCATTATTGCCCAGTTGAATGGCTGAAGTTGTGAATGGCTGACTCAGTTGCCCAAGGCCACACAGCTACATGGAGCAGAGCTGGGTCTTGAAACCAAACATTCTAAGGCCACTGCCCACACCATTGCCACTTTTCCTCAAGTCCTGGAAGTGGCTGTGGAGGTTAAGCAGCTGAAGGCTGAGAAACCAGGAAGTCACTGTGGTCAGAGGTAAGACGAGGCTTTGGAGGTCAGACCAGATGGGTCTGGCATGGGTCAAGGCAGGCAGAGGTCCCGGGGCTCAGTGGTCAAGAGAGTGACTGCAGGGAACGTTAGCTCCATGGACTTCAGTTTTCCTGCTTGGAGTAGGAACTGAAGGTAGGTGTGAGCTGAGCCGACCGGCGGTTGTGTGAGGAAGGAGAACACAGTGACGCGATGTGAGCCTAGGCTCCAAGACTTACCTGCTGTATGACATTGGGCAAGGAATGTACCCCTTTGAGCCTGATGCCCCATCTGTAAAACAGGCATCATAATTGTGAACCAGATCATGTCACTTCTCTACTCAAAATCCTCCAGTGGCATCTGATCATACCCAGAACAAAATCCCCAAACCTACAAGGCCCCCTGTGACTTGGCCCCAGGATCCTATCCAACCTCTCACCCTGCTTCTGGCTCACATTACTTCAGCCATGCCGGCCTCCTTGCTTTTCCTCCTACACTTGCTCAGTCTCACCTCAGTAGACAGTTTGAAGCCTAGTGTCCGGGTAGACTTTCAACAAGTGTTGCCTCTGCCTGGAATGCTCTTCCCCCAGATTTGTGCATGGGTCGTTCCCCCATTAATCCAGACCCCTGTTCCCGGCTCACCCTCCCTTCCCCAACACCCCCGTCATCCTTCCCCATCCCCCTCATCCCCTTCCTCTGCTTCATTTCTCCACCTCATTTTCACCACCACCGATATTATGTTACAGAGCTATGCGTGCATTTTCTGTTCTTTTTCTCACTTGAATGTCAGCTCAGCTCCATGAGAACAGTGACTGCGTCATTTTAAAATCACCGTATTCCCACTGGCTAGCTCATAGTGGGTACTCAAATTTTTGATGAACTTGTAACACTGTTTTGAAGAATAAAATCAGATAATGCATGTACAATGCTTGTTAGTGCTCGATATTAAAGAGTGAGAGAACAGAGAATGCAAATATAGTTCGATGCTTGCTGAATATCGGGTAAGACAGCTAGGAGGATAGGGCGGTTCTTACCTGTTGGCAAGATAACTAAAACAGAGACACCAATTTAACATTTCATTGTTATGAAATTCTAGAAAAGTCATTATGCCACATAGAGAGGGATAGACGCTGACTGCAATGATGGGGCATTGGATGATAAGAGAAAGGCCAAAAATTTCTTCTTCTTTCCAGTTCTCATACCTTCTATAACCAAACACTCTCCAAATAGTGCCACATTTTCATTTTTATTGGTGGCAGCAGGAGATATTCTTCATGCATTGGGACACATGGCCAGTTTTTAAGAGCTGATATTTGAAACTCAACTCTGACATGGATGGACAAATCTGCTCCCCAGAGGACCTGAGCTGGCACATCATTTCCCCCTTGGATTACTGCAAAAAAAAATCTCTCAACCATTTGCCTTCAGTCTTTTGTTTCTCTTAATGATCCATCTCAGATTATTTTCCCAAAGCATGGGATGGAGCACATTCCTAAACCCACTGCAAACACCACTGCCTACAGAATAGCACAGAAACGCCTTACTGTCCCATTCACAGCCTTCGACAGTCCGAGTCCAAGTGTCTTTCCAGCCTCATACTAGATCCCTCCCTCCGTAGCCTCTGGTTCCCAGACAGAGGGCATCAGTCACTGTTCACTGCTCCTTACATGGTTATCTGCATTCGCGCCCGGGTCCTTATTCCTGAACCCGAAACTTCTCCTTTCCACCACTCACCCTGCCATCCAAATTCTGCTCAAGCTCTTGTTCAAACCCACATTCCGGTGACTTCTCTTTTGAATGCAAAGCTTCCCTGTGCCCTACGCATGCTCTTTGCTTATTCTTCAATGGCACGCTTAATTCATTTTGCATGTGTTAGTTGGTGTTTTGTGTCTATCTTTTCCACTATGGCCAAGGTTTTGGAGGGCAGAGACTGTGTCGTATTCTTTTTGGTTAAGCTTTCAGGATGTTGTACAAAGTGGGTGATCCATGGAGGTCTGATGAACGCATGTTCCCTGGGCAGTTCAGTGGAGCCTCTGTGGTTGGTGTAATATTTATGGAGAGTCCACAGTGAGATAGACATGGGACAGAGCTCGGCAGCTCTGTTTGTACACACACCTCATTTCCAATGAGATGTGTAACGAAACTCATTACATGAACTTGGTTTTAATTTTTTTAAAGATTTTATTTATATATTTGACAGAGGGAGAGAGAGCACAAGCAGGGGGTGTGGCAGGCAGAGGCAGAGGGAGAAGCAGGCTTCCCACGGAGCAGGGAGCCCGATGCGGGGCTTAATCCCAGGAGCCTGGGATCAGGACCTGAGGCGAAGGCAGACGCTTAACGACTGAGCCGCCCAGGCAACCCTGGAGGTTATTTTTTAAAGTAAAGAATTGGAAACTACCTAAATGTTCATCAGTTGGGTACTCATTAAATAAACTGGAGTATACACATATCTTGTAATATATGCTACCAGCATGGGAAAATATGCATAATATGTAGGTTAGGGAAAAGGGCAAGTTGCAAAACAATACATAATGATACAATTTATGTTGGGAAAAGCTTTTTATGTAAGTGCACATACAGAAAAAACATAAACCGTGTATCTGCACACACATATATATACACACATGTATATATACACATTCATATATGTAATGTATTTTTTTTTTTGGAAGAGTATGTACATTAAATGTTAGCAGCAGTTACCTGTAAGAAAAGGAATTGGAGGGGAAGCACAAAGTGGGGGAAAGGGAAGGATAATGTTCGGTTCTTATTCTTTATCTTTCTGGGTTATTTGAATTTGTTATAGTAAGTGCACGTTATGTTTGCAATTAATAGCAACTGCAGCAGCAGGGAATCCTTGAAAGAGGACAGTCCCTGGGCAGAAGGGTGTTGGAATGACAGAGGGCCTCAGAAACCTAGAGAGAGGAATGGTCAGTGTCCTCTGTTAGGATCTGTCCCCACCGCCGCGGAATGTGCACTGGTCACTTACCAAGCCCACAGTAACACAACTCTAGCAAGGAACCTGTGCGTTCACTCACCTGCCTAATCACCATTGCCCCTGAATCAGTGTCAAATGGTTTTCTCTCCTGGTAGAAACCCCTTCAGGAGAGGATTCGAGCTTGGGACTTCCCCATGTCGAAGCCAACCCACCCTGACGGTATTTTATGTGTTCAGTTCGATTCACACTTGAGCCTCCAGAAGGGACCCCCAATCAACACCCTTGTTTTTTATAAGCATTCATAAACAATTTTGAAGGATGTCCTTAAGTTGCTCTCTTGTTCCGTTTTTTAGGTAAAGTTGTCTCCATTCATCTTTTCTCCTAATACATAGCTACGGACTCTCCCAGAGTTCCTGCTCGAAGCAAGATTTAGTTGGTTGTCTCTGTGCAAAGTTGGTATAGGAGACAGAGCCCTGAACCTTCTAGACAGTTTCAAGGAGAGCTGTTTCCTTCTCTGTGCTTCAGTGTCCTCGTCTGTTAAATGAGAGGGTTGTAACCGATGATGTCCAGCGTCTTTATAAGCACTAACATTTGTATTCCGGTCTACGAACATTTGCATTATCATATACCCTCTCCCCAGGGCTGTGTGGGGCATGGTGAGGCCCACAGACTGACAGCATAAATGACTTGTTGAAATCTTCTCTCTTTTGACTGCTCCTCTGTCCTCCTTCCAAAGCAAGAAACTCACACCTCCAGGTGCTATGATCTGATATGGAATCTGACCAAGGTGCAAGCGCAGAAAGCAGCGAAAAGCTACGTAAGGACAGACGCCCATTCTGTCACATTCTGTCACATTCAAAAACGAAGGCCCACTGTCCGGCACCGCATCTGGCACCCAGAAGGTGCTCAATACGAGTTCTTTGAACAAATACAATAGTGAATAAATGATGTCATCGGCTGAGAGAAAGGCCAATCTGATTAGAGAAGGGCTGCAACTTCCTGAAATGGACCTTGCAGGCAGCTCGAAGGTTCTCCTGGAGCCCACCACGTTCCGACAGCCTTGAATTCTCTGCTCTTCCCTCAGAGGTCTAAGGGATTGACAGAGTTCCTTGGGGTGTAGCAAGTGAGACTGGCTGTCCCCTCCCTACAGAATGTCCTACAAGAAAGGATTTTAACCCCTCACCAGATAGAGCCCTTTATTTTTCATTGACAGTTGGGAAGTGAACTAGCATCACTGAACAGACACAAATGAAGGTTTTTCTGGGTCTGGTTGAGCAAATAGACGGGGCTCATTTAAAGGCAGCGCAGTGCATTAAAAAATTAAAGCTCACACAATGCTCGAAAGTTATTTTGTTATCTTAAGTAGGTTAAACTAATTTGTCTATACTTTTGTTTATTCTTTAATTGGTTTAATAAGTTCTTTCTTCAAAGACAACACACCGATAGATTTCAGCCAACTTTAATTATCGCAAATGCCTCAATTCAGTCATTCAAATTAATTCCTGGGAAAATTATTTATTAACTTTCACAGCCGACTCTTCCAGAGGCTGCTACCTACTTATTTGTGGTGTTCATCTTCCTTGTCAACTCATATTTTACTGTAATCTCTCTGATTTTGACTTCTTTTCTTTTTCTGCTTATCCTTTGTTCCTGCTAGGTTTCCTACTTTTAAGTCCTCATAACATCTCACTGCCAAATAGCACCAAGCTTCACTGCTCCTGGTATTTCTGAAATGTTGAGTTTCCCCCCAAATGTGTGTGCTCCCAGCAAATCAATGCACATGAAGGAGGATCCAAATGTGGTTTGGTCTCTTTTTAATGCCTCTTTGAGTCCTGGTCAAAGTGGGAGGGACAGTGTGGCCTAGGACCTAAAAAAAAAAAGCTTGACTAATGGTCAGTAGACTAGGCCTGTGATTTAAGGGACATTGGTTCACCTTTCCAGGCCTCAGTTTCCCATTGCAAAAAGAGGCAATTGAAGATGACTGGCCTCTGTGTTTTCAGCTTTGACTTTACACTGTGCTGTGAGAGGCAGCATTTGGACGTAGTTGGTATGATTTATAAGCCATTTTAGGTCAACCAGAAAGGGAAAATGTAAATCTTGAGAAATACAACTAACAGGGTGCCCATGAGACTCACGTAATCACCTCTCTTCCTGGAGAGATTAGGAAATTGTGGTTTAAACACAAAACGCCCTAAGTTGCAGTCCTGTACTCATTGATTTAAAAAAACAAAAACAAAAACAAAAAGAGCTAAGTCAGTATTTTCCTTAAAAGAGGAAAAAAAAAAAAAGAACGACAAACAGTATGTTTTGAGGTGAAAGAAAAGTAAACAAGCATGAAAAAATGTTTATTAAAATTTTAAAACTTTCAGTCACATGACTGTTCTGGAACACAAAAGCCTTCCCTGTTTTTGTTACTAAGTGGCCTGTGATTTAAAGCTCCTGACCACACCAGCCGCTCACAATGACACTGTCCCCCCTTCCTCCCCGCACGGTCCCAGCAGACGCTCATTTGTATGTATGGTTTCAGCCTGTCTGCAGTGTCTGGCCAAAGGGACAGATACTAATGACATATGTTAATTACTATCCAACAACTTCCTTTCATTAGAGTGTTTATTAACATTCTCACTTCTGCCCATTGAACCAGTTGGCACGGGGGTACACACTGGCAGCCCTGAGTTCACGTGCTGTTTTCACTCCGGGCTCACACGATAGAAGAGATTTTTCCTTTTGGGTAATGAAATCTTTTCTGTTTATATGTCAGCCGGAGAGCTTTCTGAGATGGCCGGAAGATGACACCAAAATGGTAACTGGGGAACAAAGGTCTTGCTGTTGTGGCCCACCTTCAGGGTTGTTCTAGATGTATTTTGGTACCATACCAAGGTAGGTATCTGTCCATCCGCTTAGACATCTCTTCTGTATCATTAGTGGGCACCAAATAGCCCTTCTCCTAACTATATGCACCCAGAAGCTATGAAATAATTTGTGTATTAGTGAAACTATAAACTATCTTAGGAGGCACATCAATCCTAAAATTTAGGGGCACGGGCAGTGGGGAGCGGGGGCAGGGGGAGAGTAAGCTAGCCAGGGAAAGGTCTGAAAGGCCCAAACTGGATAACATGATGAACTATGAACAGACACATTTTCATATTTAACAATAACAGCACAATTAACCATAAAGAGCTCTTTAGATCTTTCCACGTCATTGATTGCACATGTCCCTTTAAGGTGCCCTGAGGAGGGAAATGGACAAGTCACCACCCGAATGACAAAGCAGGAATGACACGGTAAACAAGTGTTTTCCAGTGTTCTCACCCAGTGACATTCCCCAGCATCACTTGTCACAGAACATCAACTGTAGGAGAGAGAGTAGAATGCTAAAGAGACCTTTCTTAGACAGTCGCTTTGTCGGGAAATCACAGTAGATTCTACTTTCAAGGGGATTGGAAGTTTTGTTCTCATCTGATCAGGCTGTCTTGCCACAAATATTAGACTAATGGTTTTTGTTTTGTTTTGTTTTGTTTTGTTTGCTTTCCTATTAGAGCACAGCTTTCAAATACCATGCAAAGAGCGGTGATTTTGCCAAGGGAGTTTCGCAGTTGCAAAGGCCTTAGGGCTTTTGTAGCTTCTTTTTAAATTAAAGTTAAAACAAGCCTGGGCTTTTGTATTACTAATCCTGTGAGGAGGCCACACTCCTTTCTCTTCTCGTTCTTGTGTCCCAGGCACCAGACCCAACCGGCTCCCAAGGTTATGTGATCTAAAGCCAAGGCCACGCTTAGTCACACTCTGCATGGGTCTGGTGTCAAGGAGCTCTGGGAAGGAAAGTCTCCCACATTGCGGGGGTGGGTAGATAGTGGAGTACCACCAACAATGGGGACAATGCTTTAGTGAGAGGTATTCATTTAATCCACAAATATTTGTTACCTACAAACAAAGCTGATATTTAGCTGTTATGCACCAGTATGATTGTATCTCCTAGTTTTTAAAACATCAAAATACTTCCATACTGATGGTTAAATGTCACTATCCTGAGCCTTCCCAGTATCCCCATTTGCCCCAGACATATCAATCTCCTTGTACCTCCCGAATTCCCTAAGACCAAGCACCCTCTGAATTCCCAAGATCAAGTACCTACAAGATTCGCACTTAGCCCCACAGGGGCCTCTAGGACTCTGCTCCAGGACCAGAGCTCACGTTGTGTGGAAGGGGCATGACCACTGACATGGGTGTAAATAGCTAGACTCTCACCATTGCCTCTAATATCCCAGCACTAAGCTGGGTATCAGTGATACACAGAAGAATAAAACATTGACCCCTGTCTTCCAGGATCTCCCGGCCTGGTGAAGACTACCACAAAAAAAGCTTTATGCTAAACCCCAGGAATTTTGAGATGATGCTATTTTGGTGAAACTGCTTTGCAGACTTGGACACTAGACTATATCAACATGCTAGATGGATCAAGTTCTCAG
The DNA here is from genome assembly GCF_964656455.1 of Halichoerus grypus. Lineage (NCBI taxonomy): Eukaryota > Metazoa > Chordata > Mammalia > Carnivora > Phocidae > Halichoerus > Halichoerus grypus. The sequence goes on along the minus strand of NC_135715.1, from coordinate 54,572,773 downwards.
GGACAGAGTCACATCAGTCAAGCTCTCAAGAGATGGCCGTATAAACCAAAATCACAATTTATCAATTTGTGATGAGAAATGAGAACTTCTAAGCAGAGTGGACATTTGTGTCACCTTGACTAACACATTCTCTCCCAGTACGAAACAAAATAGGAAGACAAATGGTAATGAGAACACAGCTTGAGTACACAGCCTGAGCAGGGGATTTTAGAGGGATGGTTTTAATGTCAAAGGGTGTCACATTTTCTTAAGCTCATGTCTTCATTTCCTCTTGGGAGATGAACCTGCTAAACAGATAGGACTGGATGTTCCTGTCAGCTCACCCATGCCCTCTCCCCTTGGTAAGCCCTTCCCCTCTGACTCCCACTTTCTCTTTCCATGCAGACCTCCTCCCTTGGTTTAATCATTCTATCTTTAGATTTGTTAATACCTTCAGCTAGGCTCCAGCCAAACTCTGTTGGTTTCCTGTCCCTCACTTGGAAGCTTTCTCTCTTTCAGGTGCCCCACACAGATCCTGCTGTTTGGGTTAGATTGTTGTCCTTTAACTCTTTGTTTCTCAGATTTGGCTAAACTTCAGAGGCATTGAAGAAATCTTAAAAAATATTGATATCTGGTTCCCACCCCCAGGAATTCTGATTTAACTGATGATACAGGGTGCAGTTTGGCCATTGGGCTTTTTTTTTTAGACCTCCCCAAAATATGCAACCAGAATCCGGGGCTCCAGAAGAGTTGAAATTCGAAGAAAAGAGCTTTGAATTTGAACCAAGTTTGAGAATCACTGATACCACTCTCAGAGTTGGAGGATGTCTTGACCTGCACCAGCTTTTACCACATGCCAGTGCTCTGGTCCCAGTGTGAGCTACTGATTTATTTGGTCTGGAGTGGGAGCCAGGCATGGGCATTTTACAAAGCTCCCCAGATGATTCCGTTGTGCAGCCAGGGTTGAGATTCAATGGTCTAAACATTAATTTCACTGAATTTTTGGTATCAATTCCTCCTTGGACTTGGCATTGCACAGAGGGGGGAAATAGGGAGATAATTTGTGGGAAAGGTCTGTAGAGGTGAGTTTTTCCAGAGGAACAGGAGGGGCCTGGGTGTGTAAGCCCAGTGGCATCAGCAGGACAAATACGTGGGAAGATGGGGTAGAGGAACTCAAAGTAGGTTTCTTTATATCTATACTAAGTGTATGCTATTTCCCTGCCATGGACATGGATTGGGATATATACTCTTAAGGAGTATCTTCAAGTAACTTCAGTCGAAGTCAATAAAGTCAATGGGTGAACTTGAGACAAGTTTGGTCTGCTGTATACTTTTCTATGGGAAACTGACTTCTTGTGTGCTTCGAGTACTCTTTTGGCTGCTCCTCTGTGCTTCCCACCTGAGCCCTTTACTTTCTGAAGATCGCCATCTTGAAAGAGGTGTAGCCACATTTCGGTCCACATTCTCTTTAACAGTAGCTTTGTTTAGCAGAGAAGCAAGAGACTGGGGACTCCCAGCCTGTCATCTTCCTAAATAAGCTAAGGATTTTCCATTTTCCTCACAATTCCCTAATTTCCTGTTGTCGTTTTTAACCTTTCCGAAGAACATTTGTATACAATTCATTTGGGCTTTCTGGGTGTTTGTAGCCTTGTCTGATTGCAGGGCATCTGGGAAAGCCATCAACTTCACTTTGTAAGCAACTTAAAAAAAAAAAAAATGCATTCCGAGGAGAGGAAAAGGCCGTGGGCAGGGCTGAGGCCTACTCCAATGCCTCCACCCTTCCTTCTCCTGGGACTGCCAGTCATGGGCCTTGGAACTCAATGAGTTTGCATAGGGACAAGGGGACAGAGCAGGGCCACTGTGCAGATGACACAGCATGATTCTAAGGGAGTCTATGATCATGGTGCCTCCAGCTCCCTTCCCCCACTGCCCTGTTCAGCAGCCCCAGCAGAAGTCCTGTTCTTTGAATTTCACCTGCTCTGCTCCCAGATTCTGGGGCGCATTTGTGCTTCTGACCTATGCAAGCACCAGAAAAGTCCTTTGTTTTCTTTGGGCTTCATTTGTTCATCTAGAAATAGATAGGTGTTTTCCAGGTCTCAGCATTTTTCCAAAAGTCATTTTCTCTAGGCCTGTGGGAGCCGGCTATTTGCAGGACAGAAATGATTTGCATATAATCTCTCTGAGAGACTAAAGAGAACATTAATTTGAAGACTTGGATAGCCAGATCTGAGGCTGGCTCCTTCTCTCTGGCCCCTCTGTTTTACCCATTTCAGATTAGGATCCCTTGAAGCTCTTCCCTAGCTTCTTCACAGGAAGATCCAGTATCTCTCAGCAGCAAGGAAAGCCCCTCCAAAAAGTGTCTCTCTCTGGCATTCAAAGAGGATCCACGCTCAGCTTTTTATAATCTTATAAATAAATATCCATAATTAAATGTGGTCGTGGAAAACAGCCCTCTCTCTCACTGTAACAGATAAGTTACAAATCCGGATTATCTTTGTCTTCAGAAACCCGCAGTGTAGACGCACATAGGTTTGTTTTCCAGCATTCGCATGGTCATGCATTATCACTGCCTCATTGGTCTCATCTTGAACTGGTCACTGTGGGACGCTTCTCCAAACTTCCAGACGCTGTAATGAATGGTAAGCCCAGATGAAAGAGAATCGGATCCTTAGGAGATTGATAGGTATCCGGTGTGGTGTGGTGTGGTGTGGTGTGGTGTGTGTGTGTGTGTGTGTGTGTGTATACCCCTGAGAGGTAGTTCGACTTCCTTGTTCAAAGACATTTATTTGCTCATTATTCAAAGTAACAAAAGCTTCCAGGAGGCAAGTGTGCTAAGAGCACGTTGCTCTTATCTTGTTGCATGCCCTCTTTTCTAAAAAGAATCTCTTGTAATTGTTCGATGTTACCCTGGAAGACCCATAAAGATTTCGGTTAGAAATGTAGACTGTTGAAGCTAACAGACACCATAGAGATCATCCATCTGACGGCGGCCCCAAGCTTCTACACGTGAGGAAGCAGAGATGTCAAGTCACACAGCAAGTTTGTGGCAGGGAACACCCAGGTCCTCTTGACTATGTTTCCCCCGAGAACCTCAACCCCACACTGTCATTACAGACATAACCCTGTTTTCCCCATGCCTCCCCTACCTGAAGCTGGACTGCATTGTTAGTAATGAACCGAATTTCACTACTTCATTCCCATTCCAGCCCAGCCAGGATATCCTCAATTCTCTGTAACACGTCTCCCCAGTTTTCTGGAAGTCTTCATATACTCACGGACAAATTTATTCTGCTGGGTCCACCAGGCCACTCTTCCCCACCAGACACCTGTGGGCACTGCTATCTCATGCCACAGCACTGGAAAGCGGTGATGTTCCCAAAATGTTAGAGTTGACCTGACCCTGGTCCCACCTCCTCTCAGAAAGGGTCTCCCTCACCTTATAGTTACGTAGCAGCCTCAGGGAAGCTGCTCCCTCCGGGCTCTGGTCTTTTCTGTAAAGGACTCACACAGGAGTCTTGTGAGAGTTGTAAGTGACTAAGTGTGGATGTATGTGTGTCCACGAAACAAAAGCGAGTAACAAACATTCTACTGAGAACTTTAATGACAAAGACTTACCACAGGGTCAAGATGCCCAAGTGAGGCTCCTGATCCCCTTAGAATGAGTCTTTTTGCAGAAGGCTCCTCGGTTGTTCGTGCAAATAAATGTCTTCTAGGCCTACCCCAGTGGTTTAGGATCTATGCCCATAGTTGAACTCCAGCTTAGATGCAAGGTGGATCCCTATTATACTAGTAGTTTTCTTCTTCGAAGTACGTAGTGTTAATTGAGTATTAAAGGATTCAGTTGGCTTGAGGGGCGGGGGTGTGATCTGACCTTTGCTATGAATGTGGTCCAAATAAGACCCCAAGTAAGACAGTAGCTTTCCCCCATTGGCTCTGCTGGTAGACAGCAATGGATCCCGGTTTTGTGAGGCCTGAAGCTTGTATAATTTTTGGCACCACCTTTAATAAAAAGAGTACAAAATGCCAAATACAAAGTCAGTGCAAAAATGAATCTTGGTTTACAATGAGTAAAGAAATCACAACAAATTTTAAAGTTTAAAAAGCTGACCAATAATAAAAACTATAAAACCTAGAAAAATATAATATCTTTTATTGTTCAACTGCCTGGTACACCTCTCTAATTTCTTTTTCACTACTACTTCTTCTTCTTCTTCTTCTTTTTTTTTTGCTGCATACTTATTGCTTCTTCTTGGCCAGGATTTTGTAGTACCATTTTTTATAGTGATAACGCATACCTTAGTCTTTCCCCTAGCATCGTTGATGGTAAATTGTATTTTATTACTGATAGTTAGAAAAGTTTCTTTTGGCTTTATAACATGTTATTGGTCATCTTATGTAAACTTTTAGGATTGGGAGAACTTCTATCAAATTTCTTTCATATATGAGCTGTAAGATTTCAGGTTGGTTCAAGTTTGCACAGTAACTAATCTTCAACAGTCTTTGGATTGGTGACACTCATTAACTGGTGTCATGAGGGATCCATGCAAGTGAAGCGACCTGAAGCTTAAGCCTCCTTTACCTCCTACCCTGGCTTCTCTGGAAAATGAGCAGAGAAATGCCCACTACATCCACTTCTCCTCCCCACCCCCGACTGGCCACTATGCTGGGCCAACTCTGCAACCATTGCTCACATAACACCAGAGTCTAGAATGTATGTGTCTATGGCAGCTGTGGCAGAGATGAAGAAACTGGTCTCGAGCTGACTGTTTTCTGATGCTTAAAGCACTTCCAGCTAATAAGTGGATACATTTATGTTGGATCAAGTCACTAAGGAAATGTTAGGAATGAATTAAAGTTCTTGGGGTGTCACAGTGGGGCATCACGCTCACTGTGTGTTTCTTCTTGAATCCAGCAGTTTTCAGATAGTGCTACACAGAGCTCTGCGTTTCCAGAGGTTCCTCAGGGGCTGCCTAGAGTAAGGATGGGGGAAGGGGTAGAGTGCTCAGGGCAAGGGGTGGCTCGGTGGGCAGGGCCCTGGGTCCCCCCTGTCCACCAGATTCAATCAGATTCAACTGTTCTATATCCTGAAAGATTTCCATTAAATGGAAGTTTTTTGCTTAAAAGAAAAGTCTGGAATTTTTTTTCCAATCAGTTCATTTTCCTCAAGAACAAGCATTAGGCACCCAAGATGTGCACTCTGCCATTTAGAAATATTGTCCATTCATTTGACAGTGATTACTAGTCAAAACACTTGCAATTAAATAATTTTTTTTCTGTTCTGTGTTTCACAACTACATGTTCATCTGATATGTAGGTCAGTTTGTTTCAGGGTTGGATTATTTTTGCTTTACTTTGCTTTCAAATTTTTTGCTGTTCAAAATGCAATTGTTTGAATAAAAATCATTTTGTTTCAATTACTTAACACAGATACTCTGGGAACATCAACAGTTTCTTGGTACAGTAGGGACACATCCACTGTTGGCATTTAATAAGGTTGTTGTGTTTTTGGTTTTTTTTTTTTACCTTTCCATTTTAACTCTCAGAGTTATTCCTGTATTCACTTGAGGTTTGCCCTAGTATTTTTCTCTGGATTTCTTTATCAAGCTCTACATTTTGCCAACTCTTCCATTTAGGTGTTTGCTATTGTAAGGTGATTTGCAAATGAGAAATGATTAGCAGTTTTCAGATGTTGTTTGTTACTTTTGTGCTGTATCTTCTTCTCTTTTTTATAAAGGTCACAGGACATGGATTACCTTTCCCTCTTTATTCTTCCTTATCTTTAAGAACTGGTCAGGAATTACATACCTGAGGCAATTTATACTTGAACAAGTCGATACTTGAACAACTTGGTATTTCTGATTCCAAGTTTTCCCTCCTGGCTTTTTTTATTTTTATTTTTTCCTCTTCCATGGATTCCTTAGGAGCTGATTTGGGTTCCTTCTCATATTCCACATGTTCTGCCTGAGACATCCCACCCACAACCACTGCTCCAGAATCACAGCGGCAGGAACCATATCTGTTTACCTCTCACGCTGTGTCTACTTTCCTGAGTTCAAGACCCATATTTTGTTTCCAAGAAACACACTTCATTTTTCCAAAAGTTTTTATTATTGAAATCTAGTTGACATACAATGTTGTATTACTTTCAGGCACAGAACCTAGTAACTAGACAATTCTATACGTTCCACATGCTCAACACGTAAGTGTAGTCACCATATCTCACCCAGCAACGTTGTTATAACATTGTTGATTGTATTCCCTGGACTGTACTTTCCATTCCCATGACTTATATATTTTATAACTAGAAGTTTGTACCTCTTAATCCCCTTTATCTATTTCTTTCATTCCCCCATCTGCCTCCCCTCTGGCAACCACCAGTTTGTTCTCTGAATTTAAGGTCTGTTTTTGTTTTTTGTTTGTTCATTTGTTTTGTCTTTTAGATTCCACATGTAAGTGAAGTCATATGGTATTTGTCTTACTCTATCTGACTTATTTCTGTTAGCATGATATCCCCTAGGTCCATCCATGTGGTTACAAATGGCAAGACCTCTTTTTTTTTTTTTTTAAGATTTTTATTTATTTATTTAACAGAGATAGAGAGAGAGAGCACAAGTAGGCAGAGCGGCAGACAGAGGGAGAGGGAGAAGCAGGCTCTCTGCCGAGCAGGGAGCCCGATGCGGGGATTGATCCCAGGACCCTGGGATCATGACCTGAGCTGAAGGCAGCCGCTTAACCAACTGAGCCACTCAGGCGCCCCAAGACCTCTTTTTTTTTTTTTTATGACTGAGTAATATCGAGGCTCATATTTTTAATGGCTAATGAGTTATCTCCAGGAAGTCCCCCAAGGCCTCAATATTAAGCTACCCCTTGCAATAAAGAATTAAGTTGCCTCCACATAATGAGATAAACCATTATGTTTGCTCTATAATGTTATTGTCTTTTGAGTCAAGTATAATGCCGATTCAATAATATTCCCTTCTCAGGGTCAGCCAAATACAAATGCTAAGAGCAAGTTTAAAAGAAAATACCTATTATTAGAAGGAATCTGCTATATTTTAATTGAAGTAGTCAAACCAAGCTATGGCTCATTGCAATAAAGGTTTACCAGCCTTCTGGTGGTCTAACAGCCAATCCTCTGGTAGAGAACCAGGCACATGCCCAAGCTGTGTCAGGAACCATATTTATAAGACTATAAAACATGGAATATAGCTCCCCTATTGGAAATCCCATTTTTGAAAAAAAAAATGTGAAAACCTGTCCCTTTTAATTGGAATTTGGAACAAAATATCTCTTCCTTTCATGTATCTGAAAGTCTAGATCATATTCCTCTCTTTACAGCCATTTACTCATCCCACAGATATTTGCTACATGCTTTCTTGGAGCAGGCCCATTCTAGATGCTGGGAGACCTTGGAGACCAAGACAGGGAGTGGAGCTTTTTACCTTCAGGAAGCTAGTAAACAGGTACACAAGCACATAAGCAACATGACTTTGGAGGTGGTAAGCAAGGTTGGGAGATGAAGCAGAACAAGGGGAAGGAGTGTGATGGGGGGCCTAAGGGTGCTGTTTCAGGTAGAGGGGGAAGGAAGGAAGCATTCTCTGAGAAAGCAGCCTTTGGACAGAAGCTTGAGTGAGGTGAGAGGGAGCTCTGCACAGATCTGGGGGAAGAGCATTCCAGGTGAGGGAATAACAAGTACACAGGTCCAGAGATGGGGATGAGCTTGATGTATTAAGGAGGAGTTATTAACTTGGTGTCCATGGATAGAATCAGAGGCCCTGAAGTTGAATGGGAAAAAAATTGCATCTCTCTTTTCACTAACTTCTAACTGAAATTTAGCCTTTCTTCCACTAATAAATATGGGCAAACAAACTGCAGTGTTTTAGCCACATCTGTGACTCCATTACCCAAAGAAATCAGACACTTTCATATCACATTATAGTTGTTGCAGATATCTGAAAATGTCATTCGTGCTCATCACGACTTCAAAATTATGATTGTTGTTAGAGCAGCTAGATCCTGTTATTCATGTTGACAAAGAAGCACATCTATTATTCTATCACAAATTTGATTTTTTAATATTCTGGTAATCATACTTCAGGGCAGTTGTATCCTTTGTAATCTCATGTATTTTACTTTATGAATTTAAAAACTTGCTTCTGAGAGGCGATCCATGGGCCTTCTCAGATTGCCGAAGGGATCCACAGCACAGAAATGTTGAGAACTCACATGTTCGAGGAGAGCCAGGAGGCAAGAGTAAAGTAGCAATTTAGTAGTCGAGTTTGACAGGGTAGGCAGGAGCCAGATCATCCTGGCTGGAGAGGCCCCAGTCAAGAGTTGAGTGTTTATGTTAAGGGCAATGGGAAGTTAGTAGAGGCTTTTGACTGAGGGTTTTTTTGCTTTGTTTTGTTTTGTTTTGTTTTAAGTAAGCTCTAAGCCCAAAACGGGGCTTGAACCCACCACTCCAAGATCAAGGACCACATGCTCTACTGACTGAGCCAGCCAGGCATCTGTAGAGGCTTTTGAGTAGGGAGGCAACATGATCTGATTTAAGCATGAGGTCCCTCTGGCTGCTGTATGGGGAAAAGATTGTTAAGGTTCAGAGTGGTATCCCGGAGACCGTGAGAAGACCAGCTGGAAGGCCAGTTGAAAGATGATGGTAGAGTGGTCGAAGAGGTCACGATCAGCGATGTATTTTGAAGGTAGAATGGACAACTTGATGACAGACTGGATGTGCATGTGTGAGGAGAAAAAAGAAGAAAGACTTTCAGGTCTATGGCAAGTGGGTGAATAGCAGTGCTGCTTGTCAATATAGCGAGGGCAGGGGAGGAGTAGGTCTGGGAGTACAGGGTGAGGTGGCTATGGAACCAAGAGTTCTCTTTTAAACAGGTTACACTTGAAATGCCTACCCGCCATCCACATGGAGCTAACTGGGTAGGAGTTGGGGGTGACTGTGGAGCCTGGAAAGGGGATAAGGGTTGGAGAATGAAATTTTGGGTCTTGGCTATACAGTTGATATGTGAAGTCCTGGGACAGGATGAGATCACCAAGGGAGAGAACACATCCAACATTAAGAGGTCTGGAACAGAAGGAAGGAGCTGGTAAAGCTGAATGAAGAGCACAGCAATGGAGACAGGAAGGTGGTAGGGATGTTTAAAGAAATACTGGGGAAGAAAGAAGTCATTTGAATCATAAAACACGCCTTAGTGCAGATGCCACACAATACTTTAAAAACTGAATTTTGTGACACAAACAATACCGGGGAAGCAGAGTATGAACTCCACTTGCAACTGTGTTCTAGCCATGGCCAGGTCCTAGATTTAAGCCTTGATATTCTGATGTGTAGGCCTTGGTTGGCCTGGAAGCATGTTATGTTCTTGGGCATACTGTTTGACCACTTAGCTCTTTTTTTCCTTTTTTCTGTCTATAAATTGAGATCCCTCCATAGTACCGACCTGTTTCACAGGAAGATTGTGAAAAATCTCACATCCCACATGAGAAAATGGATCACAATTTGCTTTGCAATATCAAGGTGTTAGACATCAGGTGGGACTTCACCCGATTGTGTGTTCAGTATGGCTCTTATTTGGGTCCTGAGTTCACTGGTCCGCATCTTTACTATACGACTCTACTAGGCCCTGTTCTAGACAAAAGTGTGGAAGAAAAATTCACCTTTAGCTGTTTCATGTCTTTTTTTTTAGGTACTTCTAGCCTTACTTTGTCAAGCCCCAAAGGATCTCCTGAGTCTGACTTCTTTCACATGATGACCACCTTTCCCAAATCTCTTTCCCCAGTGTAGTAAGCCTGCCCATTCCCTCAGGGCTGTGCCTAGAGATTCATGCTACCAACTCCCTGGCCCTACATCTACTTCACCAATAGGCACAGAGCCTGTGGGGGTTGTGGGAACAATCCAGTCCTTAATAGGTACCAGTGGGGATTCCTGCTTCATCCCCTACTCTTCCCATTATCTGTAACGCAGTGTGTCCCTGTGCTGTCCCTTCCCTGTTGTGTGGCTGATACTCATCTCGGTCTCTTGCAGCTGTGCCCAACTTTCCCAAGTCACAGGATGCAGATACAGGAAGAACTTCGGGCTAGGGGGTAAGAGGCGTGGGTTCTGATTCTATGCCACTACAAGCCTTGAGTGGGTCACTTAAATGCCGAGTCTCACCTTACACTTTTGAAAAACACATGGTCTAGATGAGCTACAGAGTCGCTCTCATTCAACCATACCACAGCCTGATACGGCGGACCAAACCCTGGTAAAATGTTAGCGGGCAGTAACGGGGCTAATATGTTTCCTCTTTCTGGTCACACATTTGAACTTTACCTTGGGCGCCCTGAGGAATTTTGTCCTCCCCTATTCCCAAAGGTTTATTTCAATATCGATAGCATGTAAGTACTGGGGCAGGCCCACGAGAGTAAATGTATTTCAGATAATTGAGTCTTTTAGTAGACCTCAAACTACCTTCTCCGCTTACGTCTATGGACAGTCCTGACTATGAGGACCAGTTATTTAAATGAAAGGGATATGGGCGTGGGTCAGGGGAGAACCATATGATAAAAAACGTTAGGTTTCAGGCCTATAGAGTACATCTCATTCCAGAGATGGATTGATGGAAAAACAGAAGACTGCAGTAAATGCTTGTGAGCCCCCTCCCCCGCTGGCCTGGGAATGGCCTGACAAGGGTCCTTCCCCATTGACAAGAGTGGAGAGTCAAGATAATAGGAAAGTCATCACCAGACCACGTAGTCTGGCTCCCAGAGGGCAGAAAGAATGCTCGGGTCTCTGTTCAATCCAGAGGGATATCCTAGCTCTCCAGAGTCTGCCTGTCTTGGTGTTGTGACGGTAAGGGTGAAACCTGTTAAAAGCAAGAATTTACAAACGCTGCCATTCTCTCTGCATCTCCGGAATCACCCAGGCACCACTTATGCCCACGTTGACTCCTCTGATCTTTTTAAGGCTGGATCCTGGGGCCATTCCCAAATGTGCCAAAGGTCTAGAGAGAAGCCCCACTGAGGAGAATGGGGAGGAAAATGCCACCCACCCCCTCTCCTCCAGACCTGGAAAAGGACTAGCAAGTGGGACTGTAGAATACTGAAGAGTCTCCCTGGGGAGAAAAACGACATCCACTATCAGGCTGGCTTTGGCCTTTGTGGGGAGAGTCCAAGATCAGACAAAGGGGGCCTGAGAAATAAGATCTATCACTCACATATTCAGTTCTCCAAAATGTCTACAATTTAATTAAGCAACAGAGTTGATCTTCTAGCTCTTGAGGAGCTCTTTTTAATTAAACTTTGCATTTCTTCTCTCTGCCCTGCAGAGACATTCCAGGGTAGCATTTGGCTTTGAATGAGCAGTGATTTTGGCCACCCACGATGGTTTGGAAAAGCCCCACTGCTGAGTTACCAAAATTCTTCAATGTGAATATCATCGACTTTTCATTTTCACCGATATCCAGAAACTTTCACTAATGTTAATGAAACATATGTGCTATTTTCTTCCTTTTGTGGCTGTCTGCAAAATATCTCTGTGTTGAACTCAGATGTTGACTAAGTTTCAGGCCAGATTTCAGTTCTTCCATCTGTAAAATGGTGTCACAACTCTGACTCTTCATACAAAGTGATTTTACACTTTGGGCAAGGAATAGAAAGCTCGTGACAGTGTGTGCGGCATGCCATCTAAAACATGACATCATGAGAAGCCTGGATACCAATCACCCATTACAGTGAGGAAGATGTCACTGTGGAAATTGCTTGAATCTAAAGTAACAACTTCGATGTTCAGAGTGGAGAGAATCCATTTAGGGTAAAAAGGACATTAAATGATGATGTAAACATTATTCTCATAAGCTATTCAAGTTCAACCTGAGACAGCGCTTTGCACACATTGAAGAAAGCTGATTAACAGGTAGGACTGAGCAAACTGATGGACAGGCAAGCAAGAGAGGGGTGAGATGACAAAAGATGGGTGAATGAAGGTGAACAACGTGGCCGTTGCCTTCCTATGACACTGATTGTAATAATTTGAAACCATGAGGCCATTTTCTGCTCTGTAGAAACATATTTCACAAAATTCTATGTTTCCACCCAATTCTCTACCACAGATAGACATAATCCAAGTGTCTCCATCTAAATTCTTGGAAAAAATGAGTCAGAGCGGCATAAATTTCAGATTGGAAATAAAATACACACAAGTAAGGCAGATTTCTAAAATCCAAGATCAACCTTGATGGACCTGTGTTCAAAATATTACTATAACCTTCCCAGCAAGTTTTATTACACGATGTTATTTTAGAACATGGCAAAACAACTCCTAAAACTGATCATTGGAATTTTTCTTAATTTGCAATATGGAAAGCCTGGCAAAACTCTTTGTTGCTCTACCATAACCATAAATATGTTGTGCTTTGGGATAGCTAATTTATTTTACAGCCAATGCTAATTAAGCCAGAATTAATTGCATTATAATGCATATATAAGAAACAGGAAATGTTAAATTGAAAAGGAACCAAGAAGTTCAAAGTTTGACTCTCTTCTTTTTGAATACAACCAATGATACATTCCTCTTTTTTCTTCTCTGTATGAAAGCAGCATAATTCTGGTTGCTCTGTTTTGCTATCTTTGAGGGTTTGTTTCTAAAACTAGTCATAAGCAATTTGAAAATGTTTCTTTTTTTATTCCTAAGGGAAAGCAATGGTCTCTGTAAAGCATGCTCTGCTTCAAAACTGATGAATGTTAAGATTATCTACATCATTAATGAACATAAGTGGCTTGAAATATTATACAGGGCAATCTGTTCTTCTTAAGGGCAGGACCAGGAACATAGCAACGGGGAAAATAAATCCATTCATAATAACAAATGAACAACCATGGAAGAAAAGTGCTGAGATCTCTTCCTAGCACAAAACAAGAAGCTAAACTATTGAAGGAAAAGAACTATTGGTAGTTCTAGAACCCAAAATGTAAATGGGATCCCGAGCCTCACTTTCACTGTGATTTTCCAAACCTTTGGAAAACTGACTTTCTAAGTCGGGCATGCTGACTGCACAAATACAATGGACTTTACTGAGTAGTTACAATTGATGTTATGATTACTCATCAACATCTTTAGCTAGTGGAGGTTTTGGGTAGCATTGTTTTATATAGGTCAAAGGCCATTAAAAATAAACTCCAAGATCTCATAACAAAACACATGTGAAGATCTTTCTGAATGTTTAATGTGCACAGCCAATTTAAGAAAGTATCGTTTCATGTCAATATAGGCAAAACATACGACAAGGGGCTTGGGATTGGAATTTGGATGGAAATTTCAGTGATAATTACTCTAAATGAAAATAACTAGTACATGTATCATTTGCCATTGAATTTGAAGAAGGAGAAAGAGGAGAAAAGAAATTTGTATTAGTTAGGATTCGATTTTCAGATAACAGGAATCCAAGTCCAACTAAATAAAGGACATTTATTGGCTCATGTCAAACTTCAAGTCCAGATAGGGAGCTGGACCCAGAGACCTGAGTATCATTTAGTATCTCTCCCTCTCTTTCATTCTCTTTCTCTATTGGCCTCATCTTTTCCACTATCAATGTTCTTTCCTCAAGACATAGGAAAGATGATGGTATATTTTTCTCTAGAGAAAAAGAACATGTGGGGCGTCTGGGTGGCTCAGTCATTAAGCATCTGCCTTCAGCTCAGGTCATGATCCCAGGGTCCTGGGATCGAGCCCCTCATCGGGCTCCCTGCTCAGCGGGAAGCCTGCTTCTCCCTCTCCTACTCCCCCTGCTTGTGTTCTCTCTCTCTCGCTGTGTCTCTCTCTGTCAAATAAATAAAATCTTAAAAAAAAAAAAAAGAACATGTATATGTATATCTTTATCTACACCTGTCAGGATGGCTAAAATTAACAACACAAGAAAGAACAGGTGTTGGAGAGGATGTTGAGAAAAGGGAACCTTCTTGTACTGGTGCAGCCACTCTGGAGAACAGTATGGAGGCTCCCCCAAAAGTTAAAAATGTAACTACCCTACGACCTTGCAATTGCACTACAGGTATTTATCCAAAGAATACAAAAATACAGATTTGAAGGGGTACATGCATCCCGATGCGCATAACAGCATTATCAACAATAACCAAACTATGGAAAGAGCCCAAATGTCCATCTGCTGATGAATGGGTAAAGAAGATATAGGGTGCCTGGATTGCTCAGTTGGTTAAGTGTCCAACTCTTGGTTTATGGCTCATGATCTCAGAGTCCTGAGATCGAGCCTCATGCCAGGCTCTGCACTCAGAACTGAGTCTGCTTGAGATTCTCTCTCCTTCTCCCTCTGCCCCTCCCACTAGTGCACACTCTCTCTCTCTAAAATAAATAAATAAATAAATAAATAAATAAATAAATAAATAAATCTTTAAGAAAAAAGAAAATATGGTATATATATACAATGGAATATTACTCAAGCATCACAAAGAATGAAATCTTGCCGTTTGCAACAACATGGATGGAACTAGAGTGTATTATGCTAAGTGAAATAAGTCAGTCAGAGAAAGACAAATACAATATGACCTCAGTCATATGTGGAATTTAAGAAAGAAAACAGATGAACATATGGGAAGAGGGAAACGAAAAAAGGAGAGAGGGAAACAAGCCATAAAAGACTCTTAAGAATAGAGAACATTCTGAGGGTTGATGGAGGGAGGTGGGTGAGGGATACGCTTGATGGGTGATGGGTATTAAGGAGGGTACTTGTTATGATGAGCACTGGGTGTTGTATGTAAGTGATGAACCACTGAATTCTACTCCAGAAACCAATATTGCACTGTATGTTCATTAAGTAAAATATAAATTAAAAAAAAAAGGAATTTTTTTTTTTTTAATTTTAAGGAATTGACTCATACAATTGTAAATGCTGATATGTCCAAACAGCATGGTGGGTCAGGAGGATAGATTACCAGGAAAGAGCCAATGTTACAGTTCAAGTCCAGAGGCCATCAGGCTGCAGAATTTCCTCTTTCTTGGGGTACATCAGTCTTTTTACTATTCAGGCCTTCAACTAATTAGATGAGTCCCACCCACATCATGGAGGTCAATTTGCTTTACTGAAGTCCACCTATTTAATGTTAATATCATCTAAATCTTCCTCACAGAAACTTCCAGAACATTTGACCAAAAATCTGGTCATCATGGTTCAATCAAGTTGGCACATAAAATTAACAATTACAGATGACTTCCAACAATCCTAGGCTTCAGCATTCCGAATTAACAACTCAAACAAAGAAAGTAAGCTTTTTTCTCCTCGTATCCATATACCAAACCCAAAGAAAGACCTTGATTAGACATGCTTTTATCCCATGACCATCCCAGAAATGGCACTACTATGGTTGACAGACCCATCAGAACCTCATGAAATGGCAAAGGGGCATTGGAAGCCCTTTGTAACTGTTCTGCCATATTGTTCACTGAGCTTATGACTACCTGGGACATATGAAGCCATCTTGTAGATGGGTTAGTGCTGTGTAAATTCCCATCCTGTGCAGTGTGGGATAAGAGATAGGTGGTAAGGTAGACCTAGAAAGAGCCCATCTTTAAGTATGGGGGAAGGAAATGTGTTTCAACTAGATAATCTGTGACCCATTCATTGATCACCACCTCAATTCTTTCCAGTAGGAACACATTGGACGACAATGAACGCCCTGCCCAAATTAGATAAAATTGTTTGGAATCTTCTTTAGGTAATGGCAGGGCTCCCCAGGTTTCAGCACGTGGATGTAAGTTGGGATGCGGTATAATTATTTGTTCTTACTCCTATTCCACTAGCCATATATATATTTGGAGAGTTGTTTAAATTTAGTTATTGATCTCTATTTAATAGTGATATAAATATTGATAGTTTTATTTCTAGTTATTTGTATTTGATCTCTAAAATAAGTTTATGCCTAAGTCAACAGTGTCAGAAAATATACACCTACAGACACCCATGGGGAAAATTTTCCCTCTCGATTTCAGATATACTTATGCATTTGTTGCACAATTGATTTATTTCTGTCTTTCCAAGTTGTTGTTTCTCCCCTTCCTATTGTGACCCACCCCTTTCATTCATTGATTCAATAGCTACAATGTTCCAGGCTCTGTGAAAGAGGCTAAGGGTATGTGGATGAACAAGGCAGGCGCGGTTCATAGGTATCCTATGGAGAAAACTGGATTGAAACAAGTCATTCTCGGTGTGACACTGGGACCTCAGAGCATGCATTTGTGTACTAACCTCACTCAGGCTCTCTCGGACTCTCACACCCTTATCTTCCTTTGCTCTACTTCTCTCACCCAGTGTGCTTTTCTTTTATCTTGCAATGTTTTATTTATATTTGAAAACTACCTAAATTCTTTTGGGAAAGAGGCAGAATATAAACGAGTTAGCAGTTCTTATTTTGCAGTGTGAGTTCAGCTATTTTAGCCAATGCATTTTGTTATCTTAGTAAGATGCTCCATTAAAGAACCCTCTCAAAGCACATTACAGGTGGAATATATATACGCTAGGTGGAATGTGCAGGACCCTTCAGTCTAGATTCTAGTCCCCAGTGTGGGCAGAATCAGATAAACAGCCTTCTTATGGAGATGCTTCTCAAATTTAAATAATGAGAACTTCTCTATTAAAAGAAAAGAATTGGGATGCCTGGCTGGCTCAGTTGGTTAAGCGTCTGCCTTCGGCCCAGGTCATGATCCCAGGGTCCTGGGATCGAGCCCCGAGTCGGGCTCCCTGCTCCGTGGGAAGCCTGATTCTCCCTCTCCCACTCCCCCTGCTTGTGTTCCCTCTCTCGATGTGTCTCTCTCTGTCAAATAAATAAATAAAATTTTAAAAAATCTTAAAAATAAATAAAAAAGAAAAGAATTATCATAAACCTCCATTATTGACTTATTTTTATTATGTTACTTAAATACATAAAGTCATAAAATAAGATATAAGCTCCTTATGTATATAGCTATTATACAACTATAAAGCCAAAACAAATTTGCTTATTAAATACAAGCAAGGCTGTGAAACTAGAATAAGCAAATCAACAATTTCAATGTGATGAAGAATGCTGTGTGCTAGAATTAAATTTCAAGCACAGCCTCATAACTGATTTTATATATTTTTTGGTTTCCTTTTTGTGACTTCTATAGTACTGATGTGACTTCAATAATATTTCTACTTATACATATTCACCTATGTATACTTTTCAAGAGAATATTAACATTTTCAAGACGTTGTTCTTTTAGTTCAATAAAATCTTATACACAGGCAAAACTGTCAGTGAGAAATCCAGGAATTTAAATCCAAATTTAAAAGTAGGTCTCTAAAACTGTCTTGCTCTCTTGAAGATAAAGTTAACATCACAATGTAATTGGAATATACATTAAATGAATAACAAATTCAATTACTGCTTGAATAAGGAACATAAAAATGCTTCACCGTATATTTGCTATTATGCTTGCTGCTAATGAATTTTTGCAAGTTGGTACATAGAATGATGGGATCTGCTTACAAGAGGAACACATCCTGATTGCAGTAGAGCAGATTCTTTTGAATGTAAAACTTTGACCATGGGATTAGTGAATCAACTCTCTCAGCACTTTCCTCTTTTCAAACTCCTGCAAAATTTTTGTCTGCATCGCATCCTCATTGGAAGTACAAGTATTGCATGGATATACTCAGAGTTCGATGTGATTCTGATCATCCTAATTATTTTTTAAGATTATCATTGAAATTAAAATGTAATATTAAAAAAGAATGATTCCAGACCCTAAGAAAACATATGCAACCCATAGCTTAAGAAATGTTGCCTTGTAGAATGCTTTTATATCAGGTTGACCCCTATGAGATAGAATAACAGCCTCACAGAGTTGAGGCAAAGAGGCCATCCCCAAGCCCCAAGGCCAGGCTTCTTTCTCTTCTTTTCCTCTTCACCATGTGTCACCGTTTGCCCCCATCTGTGGAGGGACTGATCCATGGTCCATCAGCTCCTGCCCTAGATGCCAAGGGGTCATTGTCTACCTTTACCAGATGGTCTGACAAAAAGAGGACTGAGGAGCTCTCCAACTGTGCTTTTCACACTTTAATGTGCACATACATCCCTGTAGGTCTTGCTCAAATGCAGATTCTGACTTAGCAGGTCTGAAGTGGGGCCTGAAATTGCATTTCTGAAATGCAATTTTAGGCCCCACTTTCTTTCTTTCTTTCTTTCTTTCTTTCTTTCTTTCTTTCTTTCTTTCTTTCTTTCTTCCTTTCTTTCTTTTCTTTCTTCTTTCTTTCTTTCTTTCTTTCTTTCTTTCTTTCTTTCTTCTTTCTTTCTTTCTTTCTTTCTTTCTTTCTTTCTTTCTTTCTTCTTTCTTTCTTTTTCTTTCTCTCTTTCTAGATTTATTTATTTATTTGAGACAGAAAGAGAGAGAGAGAATGAGCAGGAGGGATAGAGGGCGAGAGAATCCCAAGCCGACTCCACGCTGAGCACAGAGCCCAACACTGGGCTTGATTTCACAACCCTGAGATCACAACCAGAGCTGAAACCAAGAGTCACATGCTTAACCGACTCCTCCACTCAAGCACCTCTGAAACTGCATTTCTAACAAGCTTCCAGGATCCATGCAATGCTTCTGGCTTCTGGCCCACACTGGAGAAGACTGAGTCTAAGGCCTGTTGGCTGTCTTCTAGGATGCACCTTAGAGGAGGCAAACTTTGCGTCTTCTGTGCTAACTTAGGGAAATTTGCCTTAATCCTGTGTTTGCTTGGGACTATGGAATTTTGGCTTCTACAAAATGGAGCAAAGACTTATTAAATAGATTAAACAGATTACAAGAATCTTATGTCAATCTGGGAGAAAGCAAAGTTTTGTCAGACCCAAAGGATCTTTACATTATAGGAATTTTTCATACCACTAGTTGGTATGAAGTTTCTATAAGATTAATAGCCAAAGAATCAATAAATCAAACTCTAAAAATCCTGAATTACTTATAATTCTTAGTGGTAAATCAATAAATCAAATAATTTAGAAGTGAATTGAGTGATTTTATTTTCCTTTTGGGTTGGATTTCATTGACTGCCGGATCGCTTTAATGTGCCATTATATAAGCCTGTTCCCAAATTGATATCTATGGTTAGGAAGTATTTTGATTTTTAATTAAATGCTATATATTATTGGAAGAAACTCAGGACAAAACTATCTCCCTTCTGGGA
The DNA here is from genome assembly GCF_964656455.1 of Halichoerus grypus. Classification (NCBI taxonomy): domain Eukaryota; kingdom Metazoa; phylum Chordata; class Mammalia; order Carnivora; family Phocidae; genus Halichoerus; species Halichoerus grypus. The sequence continues at coordinate 54,553,601 of NC_135715.1, read as the reverse complement.
AACCTATGAAAATCATCCTGTATCAGTTATAAATGCAGATGGCTGTGAGTGATGGAGAATCCAGTTCACTGTGGTTTTAGCAGATGGTGGGTTACTTTCCTCACACAGCAAGACTCCTGGAAGTAGGTGGCCTAGTAGGTTCAGTAATTTAGTGATGTCAGGGTCACTATCTTGGCAATTCTGGTCTTTTCTTCATCATCACAAGATGGCTGCTTCCATTTTAGGTGTCAGATCTGCATTTAAGGGAAGAAGAAGGGTGATAAGGATGGCATCCTCCTTATCCATCGATTCAACCAAGATAGTCAAACATTTTTCAGGTGCCCCCAATGGACTCCTGCTGACACCTCATTGGCCAAAATCATATCATGTGACCACTCCCTTTCCCAACTCCCAGTAATGGAAGCAAGAGTTTGGGAATAGATGATGAATCACCCAACCAATTATTATTTTTTTAAATCTCCGAACTTTCCTTTAACTGAAAAGCAGAATGTTGTTCATCTTTTTTTTTTTTTTTTTAATGCTACCTCTCTGTTGGCAGCAATTGCGGTGGTTTAAAAAACATGAGAGATACATGAAATTTCTGAAAGGAACCTCAGGGTCCAAGGATTTCTGTTTAATATGAAAAGTAGAACATAAAAGAACCCCACTACCTGAGTGAGGCTCATTCTAAGAACATGTGAACCGGTCCTAAGGTAAAAAGATCATAGGGTCGTCAACAAAGTCATGGAGGCATTCTTGTGGTTCCATCCCCCCTCCCCCCACCGCCCACCCCGCCCGGGCCCAAGAGGACTGCAGAATTTAGCAGGAAAGATTCTCTTGCCCTCACTTAGAGCACGTTTGAGCTTTTAAAAGGAGAGCTTCCAGAAACATGATAATGCGACAGAGCTCCTGTCTCCTGGCTCCTTTGTCCTCCCCCCGACTTAGCACAGCAGGCTACTGTTCCCAATGGGTCGGCATCCCACTGGAGACCTCAGTGTAGCAGCGTTCCCCCTTCCTGCAGGCCCCGGGGAGACCATCTTCATTAAACAGCAGAGGAAGAACACTGCAAAGACTCCAGCACTTGCTCAGTCTTCGATTTCTCGACCTCTTCTTTATTTTGACACTTTGATATGATCCAGTAGTTATTAGCATTAAGCTTCGCATATTTGATAGACTTGTTCTGAATTGGTCATGGATTCTTGACTTTGTCCTTATTTTCAAATTCTACTTATAAGCATTAAGGTTTTTAGTGATTATTTCTAAGGAAGAGTTCACTTGGTCCTGTGCATTTATCTTTGTGGAGAGTCTTTTGTTTTCAAGTTTTGCTAGGCGTTCTGCATTTCTTACCTTTTTGCAGAACTAAAATGGCTGCTTTTTTGATGTTAGGCTTACCTGTAAATGGATTTCTTCATTTATTTGTATTTCAGGTGCTGCCATACAGGATACTGGTATTCTAAATCATAATTCCTGGCCTGGCCTCCACCACCCCCAGAGGTCAGCCTCAAACAGGATAAGACATATTTCACCATATTTTGAGTCTTCCCTCCTCAGTGTCTAAGATCTATGTTACTGAAGCACAAGACTATAATCACACAAAATTGTAATTTCAATAGAAGGAGAATGTCTATTCATACATACTTAAATATACAATAACATCTTTTTGAGACCTATTTTAATGAGTTATTCTTCCAGAAGTTTCTGTATTTTAAAGAAGATAGGGGAAAGAATTTAGAAATAGGACTTGGAATGCAAAGGGTCCAGTTCTTGGGGCCCCTGGATAAAAGAGAGAGTTTTAAGCAAGGAGTCTTATCTGGGCTCCCTAAACCAAAAGCTGTAGATGGGGTGGAGTCTGCATACATTATCGGTCTTTATAAGGCTTGGTCACACCCCCAAGTATGATCAAAGAGATGTTGCCGTGAGAGAACCTACTCCAGAATAGCTTGGAATACCTCAAGTGTCTGGGGAAGGAGTGGTGGCTGAATTGCAAGGGAATTGCACAGAACAAGTAAGTGAGAAACTAAAGAGAAACTGAATCTGCCCCTCAGTTTTCCTTGAAGGCAGCCCCAATAGTGTCTTTTACTAAATATTTTCAGAGGGTAAAGACTATAATTTCTGTGGAAAGAAGGAAAAACTATGAATTAAAAATCAGATTTCAACCCAACTTTCTGACATAATAAATTAAGACCAGACTAGGGGAACTCAACCCTTCTGCTTTACTTGGACAATATGAAATGTTCCCATTTGATAAATACTTATGGTGGTGATCCTGGTGAAAATATGAGTGCTTCTTTCTGAACAAAAAGCATTTCATTAACAAATCATTTGCAAAGAATATGAACCAATATTAAAAGGTTGAAAAAACTTAGAAAAGGTAGTGTCTACAAAGCTGTAGTCATTAAGACAGTATGGTACTGGCACAAAAACAGACACATAGATCGACAGAACAGAATAGAAAATCCAGAAATAGACCCACAATTATATGGTCAACTATTCTTCAACAAAGCAGGAAAGAGTGTCCAATGGAAAAAAGACAGTCTCTTCAACAAATGGTGTTGGGAAAACTGGACAGCCACAGGCAGAAGAATGAAACTGGACCACCTTCTTTTTTTTTTTAAAGATTTTATTTATTTATTTGACAGAGAGAGACATAGCGAGAGAGGGAACACAAGCAGGGGGAGCAGGAGAGGGAGAAGCAGACTTCCTGCCGAGCAGGGAGCCCAATGCGGGGCTCGATCCCAGGACCCTGGGATCATGACCTGAGCTGAAGGCAGATGCTTAACGACTGAGCCACCCAGGCGCCCCAAAACTGGACCACCTTCTTATACCACACACAAAAATAAATTCAAAATGGATGAAAGACCTAAATGAGAAAGCACAGGAAGCAACCTCTTTGAACTTGGCTGCAGGAATTTCTTTAGATACGTCTTTGGAGGCAAGGGAAACAAAGGCAAAAATGAACTATTGGGATTTCATCAAGATAAAAAGCTTCTGCACAGCAACTGAAACAATCAACAAAACTAAAATGCAGTCTCTGGAATGGGAGAAGATACTTGCAAATGACATATCTGGTAAAGGGCTAGTCTCCAAAATCCATAAAGAACTTATCAAACTTAACACCCCAAAACCAAATAATCCAGTTAAGAAGTAGTCAGAAGACATGAGTAGACAGTTTTCCAAAGAAGACATACAGATGGCTAAAAGACACATGAAAAAGTGCTCAACATCACTCATCATCAGGGGAATACAAATCAAAACCACAATGAGCTATCACCTCACACCTGTCAGAATGGCTAAAATTAACAACATAAGAAACAACAGATGTTGGTGACGATGAGCAGAAAGCAGAACCCTCTTACACTGTTGGTGGGAATGAAAACTGGTGCAGCCACTCTGGAGAACAGTATGGAGGCTCCTCAAAAAGTTAAAAATGGAACTACCCTATGATACAACAATTGCACTACTAGGTATTTACCCAAATAATACAAAAATACAGATTTGAAAGAGTACATGCAGCCTGATGTTTACAGCAGCATTATCAACAACAGCCAAACTATGGAAAGAGTCCAAATGTCCATCCACTGATGAATGCATAAAGAAAATGTGGCAGGGAGCCTGAGTGGCTCAGTCAGTTAAGCACCGACTCTTGATTTTGGCTCAGGTCATGATCTCATGGTGGTGGGATTGAGCTCCACGTCGGGCTCCCACTCAGCATGGAGCATGTTGAAGATTCTCTCCTTCTCCTTCTACCCCTCCCCCCATTTGCACACGCTCTCTCTCCCTCTATCACTCTCTTAAATAAATAAATAAATAAATAAATAAATAAAATCTTTTTAAAAAAGATGTGGCATATATATATATACACACACACAATGGAATATTACTCAGGCTTCACAAAGAATGAAATCTTGCCATTTGCAACAACATGGATGGAGCTAGAGTGTATTATGCTAAATGGCATAAGTCAGTCAGAGAAAGACAAACACCATATGATTTCACTCATATGTGGAATTTAAGACAGAAAACAGATGAACATATGGGAAGGGAAAAACAAAAGAAAGAGGGAAGCAAACCATAAGAAACTCTTAATGAAAGAGAACAAACTGAGGGTTGCTGGAGGGGAGGAGGGTGGGGGATGGCTAGATGGTGATGGGCATTAAGGAGGGCACTGTTGGGATAAGCACTGGGTGTTATATGTAAGTGATGAATGACTAAATTCTACTCCTGAAACTAATATTACACTATATGTTAACTGACAGGAATTTAAGTAAAAATTTGAAAAAAAAAAAGAACGTGTAGTGTCAAGATATTTAAAAATGACAAAAAAAAATATGGATGACTGCTTAAATACATACAGTAGCAAAAATATACACTTGCTCTTTGGAGCATCAGAGAGGTGTCAGCTTACGGAAGAAGGAAATGATGGGTCTCTAAACACACTATTTTGATGAGCCACAGCTGGTGACTATGTTCTGTGTGTGGCATTTCAGAGTGTTTTTTCTGCGTGCATGTGGTAAAGTACCAAGAGTTGTATGTAGCCAACTCCTAGGGCTTGGAATTGACCTTCCTCCCAGGGGCTGCTCTTCCCCAATGCTGGATCTCTGGTCACACAACTGGTTTTCCCATTTCCTGATGCTTTGATTTGCATTTTTATCATTTTTCTTTAAATCTTCTACAACCTCATCACCTACCCTCCAGAAATGATATATCCTCCTCCTTCAATTGGAAATGGAAGCTGTTTGGTCTACACCTCTTCAGCTTCCATCCCCTCTGTCATCAAAATTACTGATGTCTTTACCCATCCTTCCCTCCTTCCTGTCTCAGAGGAAGCATCATCCTTAATTCTTTCCAGAGCTAATCCATCTCCCTGTGGTCTTGAGTCTTGATTTATCACTCATCTCCAATCACTCCCTCTCTCTCTTCACTGGCATTTCTCTAACCCATATGCATGCTGAATTTCCACCATCCCTAAATGAAACACACCACCTTTCAATGGCCATTCCCAGCTTGCTTCCCACTGTCATTGCTGTTGACCAGATCTGGGGCCCCATGTCCCTGGGAAACGGTCGCTGCCCTAGCCTCACCTCCTTCCTTTCTGTTGTTGAAGTCCTGGAGGCTCCTTGGTTCTGCAGGTCCCCCTTCCTCATGCCACAGTCTCCCTCACAACACCAATTCTTCCCCACCCTGGGGCTGGGGTTCCCATGGCCTCATTTGTTTCAGGCTTGACTTTCTCCCCTAGACCTGGAGACTACTCCTCATTTTTGTACCTCACAAAGCTGTTCTGAAGATCCAATGAGATTACGGATGTGAAACCACCTTAAAAACAAACAAACAAAACAAACAAAAAAACAACAAAAAACACTTAAGAAATGGTAGCTCTTATCAGGGCTAACTTCCCCCTGACTGTAGAAAACTGACTCTAACACCCTTCCCCTGAGTGCCCCCAGCCTGTTCTCCATCCCTGAGGTCCACCAGTCAACTCCCTGAGCTGAGGCTGTGCATGAAGGCCTCTCCCCACAGATGACATGCTGCTCTGTGCAACTGTGGTTAAGGGCCCAGCTGCACCTCCACCCAGCACCCTCCATTCCCACACAACTTGAATTCCCCAGTAGGGTGTATCGCCATAGTTTCTGCTTTGTCGGAGTGAGTGGACCACCCCACCGTCCGCTTCATGACACATAACATCTCAAAACTTGGTTATAGGTTGTGATTTATCAACCCATTCCTTAGGACCTAAACTCTTCAAAGGTCAAAGTCCACTCTCCTAGAAGCTGAGCCTGTTTCCTGTTCTCTCTGAAGCACGTCCTTCTGTGGACTGGCTCTTGAAACCTCTCTTCTTGTAACTGATTTCCCTCAAAGTCCTATTTCTCTCTGCCTCTTTCTACACCCCCGCTCTGACAGCCCTTCTGATGTTGTACACCTTTCTTACCTGAGCAGGCTCATAACCTATTCACCAATAATACCCAGATCACCATGACATGAGTCTAGCCCTCCCTAACTCCAGACCCAGAAGGCCTTCCAACAGTCTCTGGTCCCCTTCCTTCCTCCTGTGTCCCCTAACTCTGTGAATGGAGACCCATCCACCTCCACTCAAGGCAGAAAATTCAGTTACCACTGACCCCACCATCACCAATTGCCCCAACTACAAATTTTATCCATCTCCACATTTTATCCATTTCACTTCTTTCCCATCTTTTCACTATGTTTAGTTCAAATTCTCACGATGTTTTATCTGATTTCAATAACCTCCAAACTGGCCTTCCTCCTCACCACCCGCACTCTGGGGCCAGCTATCTTTAGAGATTTCACATTGCCACCCTGCTTAACAGCCTTTGACAAGTCTCCTTTGCCAAAATCATTAGTAAAGCATTCCATATCCTTCACAATCAGGCTCCGGTTTGTTCTTTCATGCTCACCCCTTGCCAAAAGCCCCCTGGACCCAGGCTGAGTGGGACGTGGCCTCTGTTTTGTTTGTTATTTCATTTTGTCAACTGATCAACTAATTTTCACTCACAGGTTTTCTCCTCTGCCAAACAGCTCAGCTCTGCCTGAATTGTTTAGCATATGTAGATGATTCAATCCCAGAAAATATCCTTGCGTGGATATTTTTAGTCATCAAATGACATAAACACTCTACACATTAATCATGGAGTTTATAAAATTCCAAAGGAAACCTATAACTATATGATGGCATCTCCGAAATGTTTGAAAGAATCATGGCATAATATTAGCAGAACGATTCTCAAAACTTTGTCCCATTAATATCGAACGTTTATTTACCCAAGCTATGGGAAGGAAATAGCACAAATAAATCACAGCATTAAGTATAGAAATAGACGTATTTTGTTGTATAATATATTATTTTTTTCCATCTTGCAGAGTGACTTTTCTAAGGAGGCTTTTGTTAGATTGAGAAAAATTAATTTCTAATCCCAGACAGCAAGCAGCTAATGCTAAACAGGGGAGTGACTCAAAAGCATGGGAATTTCAGGCATCAGGCTGACTGGGAGACTGTGTCTGTTTATAATATGAATTTTAATCTGAATTTACAACTCTAATTTGGACTTAAAATGTGTTTTTCCGGCCCCCCTTGGCTATTGATTTGCTTTCATTTTATGCAGTCTTGTCTTCTGTCTTAGCTAAAGATTGTCATTAACGAACGCTACACCAGAAACCTGTTTCCTGATATATGCTCTATACAGCGAGGAATGTAGACATTTGGTGATTTTTGGTTTCTTTGTCATTGTGTATGGGTCAGACGTAAAGCACATTTACACAGCAGAGTCTACAAAATATAGTCATTGTTGAAATGAGAGGTCATTCTATTTTTACTCACTTTCACTTTAATTGCAAATTGTTAGTGCAGGAATTTCCACAAAAGGGTTATGCAAGCATGCCCAAATTGCTTGAAATATTTTCCACTTCTCTGACTTCCCATGGGAAAAGCCACTAGGTTGCATTTGTGGCATCTCAGTTGGTTCAAGCAGCCTAATTGGGATTTAGAGCTTTAAACTGTGCGGGTTTACAGAGGGACATCCAGGATCGGAACTCCTGTCTCCATTTCCTCCCTTGAATCTGGAAAAGTGTGAATTACCCATGAAACATACAAATTTGAACGATGGCAGCTGACATCCAGCTTCTGTTTTTTTCACTGTCCCGTTTTTACGTTGATTCTTTAAATGATTTTTAAAAAAAAAAAGATTTGAACTGTTTGCCAGGAATTTCATCAGGAAGCAAAGTGCACTATTGTGTTCTTTAAAAAAAAGGGGTTCGCATCTCATATGGGAGAAATACACCCTTGGGCACGGGTAACTTTCCTGTCTCTCCGGCAGAAGCACCTAATCACCGGCCCATCTGTCAGAGCCACCTAATTGCAAACACGGGCCCTTTTGCAATGTAGTGTACTAATGCAGAACAATTAATTAAAGCTCAGAGGGAAAGAGTTGTTTAAAGGTACATACTCCCTTTAAGAAGTATACCTCTAACTGGGATCTTGCATTGATTCTCTCTTGTGCTTTCTTACAGACCCTCATCCATATACCCACGCAAATTTCAATTGTCCTACTTTTCAATTTCTGCTGTGCAACATTCGATGTAATTTAAAGGAGTCAGGGAAAAAGCCGAAGTCAGCAGTGCTTTCTTTGTTTGCCTCTCAAGCTTTACTGTGCATGTAAATCCCTGGGGGTCTTGTTAGAGAGCAGATTCTGATCCAGTGGGTCTGAGGGGGTCCCGGGAAGCAGCATTTCAAGTGGGCTCCCAGATGTTCTGCTGCGGCTGCTCCCAGACCACAATTTCAGTAGGAATGATTTAGATTATTAGATACTCTCACCAATGGGAATTGAGACTTCATCTTTTCAGGATTCCTGTGCAAGCCCGTCTCTGTCTTACTTGCTCAATACAACGGGCACATCCCAGGTTATCTTGCCTGCTTCACATCTTCTCAAACCCACTTTCACTTTCCTCCTTGGCTTTTTTGGTATTTCCTCTGGAATCCTTAAGGAAGCACATCAGTGTCTAGGACTCTGAGAGCTCACACAAGGAATGTGTTCAAGACATGTTCCCTCCTGGCAGTTTTAGAAACAAAATGACACACGTCTTCTCCTTTCGATTATAACTGAAACGTGGCCAGGGAGTGCACTGTTTGGAAAAATGCATTGGGCATGAGAAATGTGTCCCAAACTCCCTAGGGGGTCTTAAGCTCATGTGCCTCAGTTTCCTTCTCAGTAAAAAACAGACAAGGCTGAATTTGAGGATCTCTAAAGCCCCCCTCCTGCTCTAACCCTTGATGATTCTGACAGTTGGTTGTTTAATCATTTGGAGGAATTCTTACTGGCTTAAACCAATGGATGCTCTTTTAGGAAGGTTGTCCTATTAGTACTGAACCCTGTTGAACTCATCAGAGTCCGCTCCCACCTCTGCGCTCCCAGGAGGATATTACTCGACCCACAAGAATAGTATGACAGCACTGCATCCTTGTTTATTTTTTTTAATTCTAAAAATTTTTTAAAGATTTATTTATGTTAGAGAGAGAGAGAAAGGGTGGGGAGAAGCAGAGGGAGATAGAAACCCAAGCAGACTCTGCATTGAGTGCAGAGCCCCACAAGGGGCTCAATCTCATGACCCTGAGATCAGGGCCTAAGCTGAAACCAAGAGTCTGATGCTTAACCGACTGTGCCACCCAGGCACCCCTATTTTTTTTAAGTAGGCTCCACACCTAGTGTGGAGCCCAAGGTGGGGCTTGAACTCACGACCCAGAGATCTAGACCTGAGCTGAGATCAAGAGTCAGACACTTAACTGACTGAGCCACCCAGGTGCCCACATCCTTGTTAGCTTATACCCACCCGTCTTTATGGCTGGACTCTGAGTGTCTGGTCTAAGCTCTTTGTGGGGAAGGGAGGCAGTCACGAGGACTGTGCCTGGTTGCCAAGACCACGAGACGTGGTGGGACCAGGTAAGTATTTACCCCAAGCACATGAAGTCGGCCTAACCCAAAACAGGAAGTTCTTGAATCTAAGAAGTGAAGCCAGAGACAAAATTGGAGTGACGTGGAACCATAGTCAAGAAAATAAGATGTGATCAGAAACTGGGAGGATTGGGAACAGTCCAGGAAGCAGAATTTGAAAGGATGCAGAGTGAGTGGTTTTGGAGGGAGAGTGTGAGAACTCTTGCAAGGGGTAGGACCAATGTTTGAGTTGCTCAATTAAAGGAGCTCCTCAGGGCTGGTCGGAGAACTTTGTAAGGGCAGAAACTCTACTCATGTTTTGCCGAGTACCTCTAACAATTACATGAATAGTAAAAGAGATGAGCCAAAGTGAGAAGCTGCAAATGAATGAATGAATGAAATCAGTCAATTTGCAGATCACATAATTTATCCACAATCCTCATATCCATTCTCTCCTTTTTCTTGGCAGCCATACAAGTTCATATTCTCATTATTTCTCAAACAAACCAAAGGGACTCCCCAGTTCTCCATTCCCTTCCAACTTCATTTCATACTACACACAGCAGCAGGATTAGTTCTTGTTTGTGCCTTAGTTATTTGAATATTCTATTCCATTAGAGAAAGTCAGTCTCCTGAGGTCAGAGGAGGTGTTCTACCAAGTTTTATATGTTCACTATGGTTAGCACTCAATAACTCTTTGTTGACGTGAATCACGTATGTTCATTATAAGTCATTATAAGATCAATATCCTGAACATTTAAGGCAATATCTTTCTTACTATGTTATTTTTCAGTACTCAGATATCTGAGAGTTATACTTGATTAAAATATTCTTATAAAATCAACTCATTTAAACTTTCCCATTAATTATTACTTTAGGGTTGAATTAGTACTTTTTTTAAGTTAGGAAAACCTTTTGTGAAGTAGTGATTCTTCATTTTTTGTTAGAGTAGCAGATCTGTGAGAGCTATGGGCACCTCTTCCCCACAAATGCCCCTATGCTCCATCTTACATATCCCCTAAAGCCCTTGCAGGCCCCTAAAGTTGATGGAATTCAAGCCTAGAACTTCTGCTGGAGAAGAACAAAGGTTTTCTGCAGCCAAAAGACTCTCGCTTGTTTCCTCCTTCACTCTCTCCCCCGGCCTTGCCACCTGGCATTCAGGAATGCAGAGAATCCGTCCATCAATACCCATTTTGAAACTGAAAACAGAAAATAGGCAGGAGGCAGGGCATAGTATATTCTGTGCTCTTGTCAACAATGATCTTTATCATGGGATTATAGAAATCAAGGAAGGATTGGCTGATGTGACCACTCTTAAAGCCTGGAAATGTAGGCAGGTGCTTTTGAAATTGCCAGCTGATGACAGAGAGCATACCTCTCCACCCAGTCCTGGGCGCTCCTGGGAGCTTCTCACTGTCCTTGAAGAAATGTTGAGAGCAAGGGCTAATTCTGAGCCTGAGGAGCACCTCCCCCCTCTTTTCTTTGAAGATTCCTTTCCCCATCCCTCCAGTTTCAAAATAGTGTGTGGATCTGACATATAGGAAAGGTTGCTAGGAGAAGGGGGATTAGGGCCTCAAAAATAAAAAATGAAGCTAACCTGTCAAATGTTGATTCTAGTTTAATTTCTTGACAGCTTTATCCCAAAAGTAAGGGCTTCCAAGTTTCTGTTTCAAGAGAAGATATTTCCATATCCTTTGCAATTTTGAAATAAGAAATTTCTCTGATGCAAGTTGTCATAGCATGATGGAAGAGGACAGAAAAATCTGTTGAGATCTGGGGATTCGCTCACCTCTCACACTCTTTTTCTTTTCACTCTTTTTGCTGGCCTTCTATTTTATAGCAGTAGTTTCACCAGGATCCAATCAGCCTCTGAAACAGGATCCTCAACCTCTTTAGAAGCCCTTGAACCTCCTTGGGCCCCACCAGTTCAGCTCATGATGGATGTCCCAGCACGTTGAGAGACAGATAGTTTGATCAGCAGCATGTTGATGCATGAAAAGCACAGTCATTGATTATCAATTATGTAAGAAAATTGTGGTTTAATAGATATCATCAATTTTGATTTATGTCACTAGAAGAAGTAAAATGATGGGGCAGGGATAGTTTGTATTTCCTCTAATTAACCTGTGAAGAAACCAATCATTCTGTAGCAGGCCACACATTCAGTCATTTCAAAATGAGAGGGAACCACGTTGCAACCAGAATGAAAGTATTAAGCGATGTACATAGGACGGAAGACCCTGCATTTGGAGGAATATGGATTTAAAATTAATCCAAGCATCACTTGATAACAGTGTACAGAGCATCTTGAATGGAAAAGACCATGAAGGTTTCCACTTCTCAAATTCAAGGCCCCGGCTGTATGTAGCATAGCAAAAATCAGACACAAACTGCCATCAAATGAATGCCACCAGACTAACTGGTCTCGTCATCAATGAAATGTAGGACATAGTGTACATAGGAGATGAAGCAAATATATTTGAAGTTTTTCTGGCACGCTTCTTGCTACTCACCTCCGCGGGTTTAGACAGCATTGTGCGTGTCTAGATCCCAGTTCCCCATTTGTAAGATAAGAGGATTATCACTGTAGGACCTAACACGTGTTAACACTTTCACTGTGTCAGGCATTGACCCTGGCGTGTTAATGTATTATCTTTAATCTCTTAAGCAACTTTCCAAAGTAGATATTATTATTTCCACATTACAGAGGAGAAAGTTGAGGCACAGAGAAAAGAATTAATTACCAGCAGTGACATAAGAAACAAGTGATGGATCTGTGATCGGAACCCTCCTCTATGGAGCTCCCAGATAGTCCCTAAGGTGCTTGGATTCGTGTGCTAGGGGTGCTGTAGCAAAGTGTCACAGACTGAGTGGCTTGAGTACTAGCCATTGATTGTCTCACAGTTCTAGATCAGGGTGTTGGCAGGGTATGCTCCTTCCGAGGATGTGTGGGAGAATGTTCCATGCCTCTTTCCTAGCTTCTGGCGGGTTGCTGCCAATCTTTGGCATTCCTTGACTTGTGGCAGGATAACTCCAATCTCCACATGGTGTTCTCCCCGTGTTCATGTCTGTCTAAATCCCCTCCTTTTTACAAAGATACTAGTTGTATTGGATTATATATATATATTGGATTATAAGCCCATCCTACTCCATCTTAACTAATTTCATCTGGAACCACTGTAGTTCCAAATGAAGTCACACTCAGAGGTATTGGAGATTAGGGCTTCAATGTATGAACTGGGGGGTGGGGCGGAGGCACAACTGAACCCATAACAGTACTTATAATCTTGTTAAGGTTTGAAGATAGAAGTACACAAAGAGTTTCTTAATAATAGGACATAAGCCATAGTTCCAGATGACACTTTATGTCAGAGTGCATTAGTGTGTTGTGTGGTGGATAATGAGTGCTAACCCTTCAGAAACTTAAGAAAATCACACTTGGCTGGTTGAGGAGGGAATGCCTTCGACTGTGATAGGATTCAAACTGAGTGGAAATAAGTGGCATAGTCCATGCGGCCAGTAGGGAGAAGAAAGAGGGGTGTTGCAGTGTGTAAAACAGGATGCATTTGTTAGAAGTTGTGAGCTATGTTCCTGTCATTAAGGAGCTCACAACTGAGCTTTGGAGGCAGGGAGCAAACCTGAGAAAAATTAGCTATCAAGGCAAAAGTTTAAAAGATGATCCTCACCATATGGGGGCCGCTGTGCAGGCGGGGAACTGTGGCGGCCACATGAGCGACGGAGGTCACAGTGAGCGCCAGCACTCTGACAATGCCTATGGGTCAGTGGTGATGTGAGCTGAGGATTTTTCTGTTTTGTTTTGTTTTGTTTTTAAGGGTGGGCTTTGTGTAAGAGAGCAGCGGGGAGAGGAGTTCCCACAGAGAGGAGGTGCTGTGCACAAAGGTAGTCAAGTCTGAGGCATAAGGGAAAGCCATCAGACTTGCCAGTTGGGCTTAAACACCAGGTTCTTGTAAGGGAATGCCCTCAGGCCACCTTCAACTTTCCAGAATCCTGCATGAAAGCTACCACCTAGGAACGCATTTACCAAAGTGTGTGGTCAAAACTTATGTTCTATGGGCATCTGGGTGGCTCGGTCGGTTAAGCATCTGCCTTCGGCTCAGATCATGACCCCAGGGTCCTGGGATCAAGCCCCCGCACCAGGCTCCCTGCTCAGTGGGGAGTCTGCTTCTCCCTCTGCCTTTGTCTGCTGTTCCCCCTGCGTGTGCTCTCTCTCTCTGTGTCAAATAAATAAAATATTTTTTTAAAAAAGTGTACATAATGTGCTAGCTATTGTCTATAAAAGAAAGAAAAATATAAAATATTCTATTTGCTGATTTTTGCACGATGACACACAGAAAGGATGTGAAACAGAAATCAATGAAAATGGCTACTTACAGGATGGGGGGGCGGGGACAGGGGACAGGTGGAAGTGATAGGGATGGGAGCAAGGCATCTGAAAGTTTTAACTTTTGAACCATATAAGTCTTTTACATGTTCAAAAATGAAACTAAATTTAAAATAATGAAAGAAGCCTAGCATTCAAATTCAATGCAAACATAAACAAATGAACATAACTGCATATCAAATTGGTAACCTAACCACAGAAAGAAAAGAAATCATCCAGGTAGGTCTGAAGCCAGGACTCTGACAACAATAAGAAATGTTCTAAGGTCAAAGAGAAGCAAATAAATCTTAAACTTTAGTAAGTTTGGGGGCGCCTGCATGGCTCAGTTGGTTAAGCATCTGCCTTCGGCTCAGGTCATGATCCCGGAGTCCTGGGATTGAGTCCCACGTCGGGCTCCCTGCTCAGCAGGGAGTCTACTTCTCCCTCTGACCCTACCCCCTCTTGGGCTCTCTCTCACTCTCTCTCTCTCAAATAAATAAATAAAATCTTTAAAAAAATTTTTTTAAATAAAATATCAGTATAAATTCTTTCTTTTAATAAAGAGATTTCCTAACCTGTCCACCAAAAGGGACTAAAGCCAACGACATCCCAGTAGAAATGAGCACATCCAACACCCAGATTTTGTTTTCTAATTACCATTCCCCACTGAAAGGAACGAGGGCCACTTGAGAAATGGCTCATTTCATATCTGGTACAATAAAATTTTAAGGTAAACATGGAGTATCTTGTTCCATAAAGCAAAGAAATACACAAATTCTAATGGAGTTAGTGTCAAAATACCACAGGAATGAACTTCAGAGTTTCTTGCTAGCCAAATTTGACACAAATTGAGTATAAAAAAGAATATGGGTCAAACATGTTAAATAAAAAAAATCAATGAGTCTGCAGACTTAGAGAGATACAGTAGAATATGACTCAGCGATAAAAAGGAACAGACCGCTGAAACACACAACATGGACGAATCTCAAAATCAAGCAGAGTGAAAAAAATCCAGACAAAAAAGATTACATACCATAGGATTCCACTGATATAAATTCTAGAAAATGAAAACTAATCTAGAGTGACAGAAAGCAGAGCAGTCATTGCCTGTGGACGGGGTTAGAGGAAAGAGGGTGAAAAGAAACTTATCCCTTCAACAACAGCAACATGAGGGGCACAATGAGAAGGGAATCACCACATTGGATCCGACCTCAGTTCTCTAAAATGGCAATTTGAAGGAGCCATTTGCTGCACCTGTACCTGAGGCCAAGCAGACCTCCTTTGCAGTAGACCTCGACATATAAATGGAATAAAAATCTCAATCATATTGCTACTTGTGGGATCCGTGCTTTGGGTAGGGGACCACTGAGGACATCGTGGTTCCAATACTGGGTCCAATTCAATTGGAATATTTTGTTACTGGTGAGATTGAACTGTTCTTTTAAAGAGTAGATAGTTGTTTTCAAATAGACTCTTTCATAGTTCCATTTTTCTCCCAAAGCATTGAGAAATAGCAGTTTCTATTCTATCCATGTACAAGTCATTACTTCCAATTTTGATGTTTTATCATATTGAATACTTACCGAGTTCTGTGGTAAATCATGAAGCATGTAAATACTGTCACAAGAGAACAAATTTATAAACTACCATTATCACAGAGATTCTGCGAGAAGCCCATCTCATCAGTCACTTAGGAATATTATGTATAAGACTTACAGTCCTTGCCAGTGGAGCTTTAGAGATTTTCATATGTGATGGAAGTGTCCATCCATTATTGCTGTTGCCCAGTCAGAGCACAGATGGTGCTGTGTGCTGAGTAGAAATGTGGGTGGGGACCAAAGGCACCCTCCTGGTGTCTGTAGAGGCCAGCATGTGGACTTGCCATGGAGTAAAAGAAGGGGCCAAGGGGCACCTGGGTGGCTCAGTCAGTTTAGCATCTGACTCTTGGTTTCAGCTCAGGTCATGATGTCAGGGTCATGAGATCGAGCCCCGCACAGGGATCCAAGCTCGGTGGGGAGTCTGCTTGAGACTCTCTCTCTCCCTCTCCCTCTGCTCCTCCGATATTCTCTCTCAAATAAATAAATAAATCTTAAAAAAAAAAAAAAAAGAGAAGCAGCCAAATTCAAGGGCTGACACCTTCAATCAGCATGAGCCCCCGTGCTAGAGAGGAGTTCAGTGATGCAGTGTTTCGGGGTGTTGGATAAGCCAGGGCCCCTAGGAGAACACCACATGCCATGTGACTGTGGCCACCGCAATTGATCACATCCTTTGGGTGAAGTGCTCCAAACTCTATTGTGGCAGAGGTGAGTCATCCACCCAGGGCACTTCTAGATCTTTCCTACAGGGACTTGGGCTTTCAGCTCTGTGCATCTGTTTCTTCCCAGGGAAACACAGGTTCAGGCAGCAGGAGAGTGCCTAGAGCCTTGCGGAGAAAATTGCAGCCTCTACTTCAGCTTCCTCCTTCATAGCCCATGACCCTCTGCGACAAGGTGTACATTCCTCTTTCTTTCAGATTGCTATTGAGTATAGGATGTAAACCTAACCTTTAGAGTTTATTGAAAGTCTTTGGGGAGTACTTACTGTTTAAAGAAAGCAAATGGTAAACCCTGGAAAAATGTGAATAATTACAACATAATTGATTTACCGTGTAAACTTGGATCTTATTTCACCTTAAACATGGGGGATTGGGGTGCACAGCTGCCTTTTTCCTTTATTTTCCAAAAGCAGAGGCTAGTTTATTCTTTTTCAGGATGGTGAGTTGTTGATCAGGAGATCACAGTTGCTCCGACCAGTGAGGAGAGCTTCCTCCTTGTTGCCCTCCGTTTCCAGGACATCTTCTCTTTTGGGTTTGGGGCAACCATCCCCGACTTCCTTACCTTTCTCCCCTTACTACACGACACAGTGACTGACCAACCTCCAAGGGCTAATTTGGGAGGAGTTGAAGGAGTTTGAATGGGGCTTTGTATTTATGACTCATTTCCACTAGCCTTACAGAGATGATGGATGGCACCAAAAAACACATCCAATTTTTGAGGCTTGTTATTTGCTAACTATGTAGCCAGGCCCCTTTGGCTCTCACTGAAGGAGAAACTTAAGCTATTAACTGAGATTAAGTGACTCATTTTGAGGTCAAAGAGTAAATCAGGGATAGAATGAGAATTAGAACTGTAGCTCCAAAGAGCTGCGAAAAGAGACTTCAAGAGGAAAAAAAGGATACAATTGAGGAAGATTACTCTTTCTCCTCTGGCTACAGTGACAGACAACCTTGGCTGTGGATTATTCTCAGGGATTAATAATTCATTTTGAGCCTCAATAATGAATTAGAGTGTTCATGGACACAGCATCTTTGCGTGACAGTTCTGTGCTCCACTCTAGAAGAAAGCGGAAACCGATTTAAATGCTTCACCGATCCCTGCCCCCTCTGTTGTCTGCAGGGTTGATGATGCACTTCAACCTAATCCAGCAAGAATTTATTTAGCACATGTTGTGTGCCAAGCATCATGTTAATCCTCTAAAACAAATATCAGAAATTTAAATAAGACCCAATCCCTGTCCATAAGGAACTTAGAGTCTAGTGATCTATTCCTTACCTCAAATTATTTTTTGAACCATTCTCTTTTTGACTTGCATAATTACAAGAAGAACACAAATTAGACTTTGACTCTAAAGTATCAAGAATACACAGGGTTCTTGAAGACACAGTTGCTTGGTTTTATTCAGCCAGATGAACTGGGGGGATGCCAATGGGCACACATTGACATCGGTGGCTGCCCTTCAGCTGTAGACTTGGAAAGCATACTCCAAATCCTCCAGTGAAACGTTTTGGCAGGCATTTTCATCCAGATATTATTAACAAAACTAAAACAATCCGCACATCGATTCTGACTCTCAGGGAGGTCCTTGATGGAAATGTTAGCAACTGGAGTTTCAAGTGCTTTTGTCCAACCAAATCTCATTTCCCAAGCGGTCATAATCTTTTAAGTAGCTTTTCGGTATTGGGGTAAATAAAGTAGCATAGGCATTTCCTTGTCTAGCCACTTTTTGCATTTTTCATTACTGTGACATTTTTGAAGGCTATGACTGATCCATGACTTAACAATGTAAATACTCTCAGTAGCATAAAGGCTGCTGGAAAAAAGATCACACAAGTATGCCACCAACTAGAAATCTGAAGGAACATGGTCTATGCAGTTCATTCAGTCAACAGATATGTACTAAGCACTCTGCTAGAACTTGTGTGTCTTAGACCCATGTCTCAATGTCTTTGGGCTTCGGCTTTGCTCATCTGTGAAATGGGAATAATGATGCCTACCTCACAGGATGATGGTGGAGATTAAGGACAGCAGCTATGTGAAAGTTCCCAGCCTAGGGCCCATACAGGGGAGGTACTTGGTAGATGTGGTCTCCTGTCACTGCTAGGGGAGAAGGGACAAACAAATATATATATATATATATATATATATATATATATATATATATATATATTTTAAAGATTTATTTATTTATTCGAGAGAGAGAGCACACACGTGACAGAGAGCATGAATGGGAGGGGCAGAGGGAGAGAGAATCTCAAGCAGACTCCATGCTGAGGGTGGAACCCGATGAGGGGCTCCATCTCAGGACCCTGAGATCATGACTTGAGCTGAAACTAAGAATCGGATACTTAACTGACTGCACCACCCAGGCACGCCAGGACAAACATATTAATGAAATTTTCCCACCTTCTTCAAGTTGCCTTCCCCTCCTCTGCCTTCTTCACCTTTAACAGATGCAACTTTGGGGACTTCAGAAAGAAACAGAGGTCATGCTTGGGAACACCTTCACGTTCCTGTCTTCTGAACTCTCGATCTGTTCTCATCTTTACTTAGATGGTCTCAGAGCATCACTACCTTTCTTGCTGACCAGATTAACTCGTCATTCTGTGTTCTGGAGCCCATTCCTTCCCACTTAAGGATCTCTTGCCACCCAAAACTTCTTTCTCCTCTTGTCCTCAGGTACTTTACTTTCTATGTATAAAGAAGCTTGATCCTCCTCCTCCTGGGCTCATGAGCCCCACTCTTGAGCATGGCCCCCTCTTCCCTACTTCAAAGCTTCTGGAAGGACTGGAGATTGCTCACTTTCTCATCCGCTGTTCACTTCTCAAGCCACCATCCTCTGGCTTGTCTTCCTTACGCCACTGAGATAGTTCTTGCCAAAATTATCATTCATTTCCAAGCCTATTGAATTTTATTTCACTTTATTCTTCATAGCTCTATGACTTTTGAGACTGCTTTCCTTCTGGAAACTGCTACTCCCTTGGCTTTGTGGTTTACGATGTTGGTCTTCCTCTTTCTGCCCTGGCCATTCCCGGCAACTCCAGGGGCTCCTCATCCATTACGCCTGATGATGGAAACCTCAGTGGGGGTAGTTTTCTGTGCACTTTACATAAATTATTGCATTTTAGTCTTCACAGCAAACTTTAATGAGTACTAATATCTCCCCCTTTTATTCACAACAAATGTGAGGCTTAGAAACGCTAAGCCATCTGCCCAGAGTGACACACTAGGAAAGGCTAGGGCCTGAGTCCAACACAGGGAGCCCAGCCCCAGGAGCCCCTCCTTTCAGCACCTAAATATTAGCTTTCCCCTCAACCCTTTTGATTAATTTTAACACTTCATTTATCTTGATCTCACCGGTAGGTTCTCCCAGATAGACCTAATTTACTTCCAGGTTTTAATGATTGCCTGCCTACATATGGATGGTTCCCGAGTTCATTCAGACCAAGAAGCAGACATCAAACTGGAACTGGATGTAGGTGACACTTACTTGGGAGAAATGCCTGTAGGGATAAAGGAGAGAGGGAGAGCCTTGGGACCCTCATGTCAACCGTGCATTTGTGAAAGGAGAGTGAGGACAGAACAGGTCAGGTAGGGAGATCTTCAGATTGCAGGGAGGCCCTGAGAGAGTCTATGTTGGAGAAATCCCCCAGGGTGTGCCCAGTCACTGGGGGCAGGAGCAGCCCCGGGAGGTGGGGCTCAGGGAGAGCTGCAGTGGGCAGCAGTGAAGGAGCAGAAGGCTCTCTGCCAACTGCGTTCATCACAGCAGGGTCTCTAAGCAGTATCTACCCAAGTGTACACCTCCATCGTGAGCACAAATCTCCCATCTACATTTGCAGTCCTAACCTGTCTTTGAATTTCAGTCCTATACTCAACTGCTTGCTTCCCATGTCTATCCCAGTCTCATGAAGTGTCAAGCTCAGTATGTCCAACTCTCAACCCATTTAAGGGCCTCAACTCTGAAAGTTCCATATTCTCCATATTCCCTACCTCACTGTGCGGCCCTGGCATGCATCCCTCATCTGAAGCCCCTCCCTTGTCCTCACATCTGCACGTGCAATCAGCAACTAAGCTCTGTGGATTTTGTGTCCTAAACTTCTCTTCAGTGGGTTGCTCATCTCCTCTCCTCAACATGCTACTGCTGTCTCAGTGCCGAGCCTCATCATTTCACTCTGTTGGAAGAGCTTTCTATCTGGTCTCATTGGGCCCCCTCCCACTGCACTGCCAACGGAGGGATCTTTCCCCACAAAACTCACCCCATGGACTGATAATCCCAGGATGATGTCGTGAGTGCTTAGAGGTGAGCCCCAAGTGTTAGGGAATTCAGTCCCTGATGGAAGTGCAAGGATGATTTCCTCGAGGAAAGCACCTGGAAAATCACAAAATAGATGACCAGCCCGTTTCAACAGAGGATCATCCACTCAGCCATGGGTGTTCATGGCCAAGAAAATTTTAGTCATAGGAAAGTTTCATGTTGCTATTAAAACAGCGAATTGCTAAAGGCAAATAAGGAAGGCGCTTCAATTTCCCTGAAATTTGAGGACCTGTAGGCTTGGGATTTCTGTCTTTTAAGTGCAGGCAACATTGACACATATCTGTTGGATGGGTTTCAAGGTCAGCCCGACTTTGCCATAGTGCTCCCTGACCTCGCCTCACACTTCCCATCTCCTTTGAACTTGAGAGGCAAACTCATTCTTAACCTCTCTTCAGGGAGGGATTGTTTATTGTTTCTTCGAAGAGAAACTTGAGAAGGCCAACAGTGTGGGCCTCTTTGCAGGTATAATGAATTCTTGATGGGTCTGAGAAACAACTATCTAACAGAGTCTATTTCGGTTTTCGAGGATATCAAAGAACTTTAGAAAATCACCCAAGTTTTGAGTATTTTGAGTTTAATTTCAGGACAGGTCAATAGCGATACTACTCTAATATGCTCTGGAGGATACTAGATATTTTGCTCAGTGAACTGACTTGTGAAAATTTAATCAGCTAACTTACCCTTCCCATCCCAGCACATCCAGGATACACAAATGAACACTTTGCTTCTTCCAGAAGAAATTTATTCTGCATTCTCTGTGAGACAATGTAATAGAAACTATAATAGATCAGATCGACAGACACATGTGAAGATGCTATAAACCATAAATAATGCCAAATATCAGCCTTATAATTTTGATATCTAAACATAATTTCCCTAGGGGATTTCATTTTAATAACAAATAGTTTATGAACTGGGTTCATATTCATGCTTATTTTCTAAAGGAAATGATCCCATTATCTTCCTTTTGACTGTAGGAGGAGAGGAGAAATGGCAGGAGAAAGACAGCTGAAGGAAAGGTCATGGGTATTGATTGGATTGTTCAGGCAGATGATTAACTGCCTCTGCAGAGGCAGCCCCAAGGGCCATGGAAGCCGTTGCTCAATTTAAGACTTGGTCCCAAGTTTCCCTCCTTATTACTGAAATCTGATCTTTGTTTCACAGGTATACGTTGGTAGCTCGGTAACTTCATTTTGTGGGCTGTAATTTTTCCTCCATATTCAAGACCAGCAAAGCAGGTAAGAGCTCTATGCACAGTGGTGCATCTCCATGCTGGTGTTTGTCTTTGCGCGCCAGGGTGGGAAGGAGCAAGAGCTCAAAGAAGCCTGGAGAGATCAGACCCGAGAAACACAGATAAAGTGAGGAGAGGAGGCATGATGGCCACACTACGTGGCTACTACTCATTCTTTTTTAGAGTACTGGATCAGTGCCAGTGCAAATAAGCACTTTCCTGGTGGACCAAACTACTGGTTTTCTATAATCCAGTTAGCTGAGACAACCTGGGGTGTCAGGGTAAGTGGCAGAATATGTGTCACAACACAATACTACCAATAAAATTCTAGTTGTATTAGTAGCAACCATTATTATTATGAAATACATGTGAGCCCATTAATGGTTATTCTTAAAATAATGTCTTTCTCACTCCTGTCCATTCCAATGAGCTGCCCTGGGGGAGAGACTGAGGACGAAGGGGGTTACTAATGGGCCAGGAAGAACAGGAAATCACTTCACGGCTCCTCTTCTCGGGGTTTGGTGCCTAAGCACCTCATCTGCGTTGGGTGTCATGGTGAGAATAAGGTTGCGAACTGTGGGTTCAAGAACAATTTCTCAGGGGGAGCTCCGGGCCTCGAAGCTGGTGCATGACCATACTTACATGTGGCATCTGTCTTCTCTCTTCCTTCTCACTTTGCACTCTGACCACAGGTACACAACACACAACGCTCACTCGGTGCTTATACTTCAGATGAGCTCCTTCCGAAACCTCTCACCAAGTTGTCTTGGGCCCAATTGGCTCCAACTGGGTGCCGCAGCTCTGCCCTCATGTCTGCAAACATCCAAAGAAAAATGGGACCTAGAACCAATCACCTGACTATCCCAGGACGCCATCACTGGGTACTTAGCACACTGGAAAAATTCGCAGGGTTTTTCCTTTTTCAAGTCATGAGCATTTAAACCCCATCTCTGCCATTTAACTGCTGTGTGACCCTAGGAAAAGTGTTGGAACCTCTCCGAGGCTCCGTTTTCTCACCTGGCAAATGGAAATACAATAGGGTTATTGTGAGGGTTAAGTGAGGTCATGTTGCTGCTGGGAGGAAAAACTTTTCTTCTTCTAACCTGAGTACAGATTATCAGGAGAAAAGAGGAGAAGTTTATTTACATTCACAGGAGCCTGTAAGTCAAATGGCTCCCAGAACCAGCAGGGGATAAGGATACTAAATGGAAAGAAGGGAGTGGGGAGAAGGGGCTTCTGGGGAAAACAGATGGAAGGTATGACAGTTTCAGATAAAGTTTGTTAAGCAATTACTCATCTAGGCGATAATGTTAGACTGCTTTCTGGCTGCGAATCTCCTGGAGAGGAAACTTACGAGCTGTGTTTTTTGGGAGGTCCTGCTTAAGTTAAGGTTTCTCTATCTTTTTTTTTAGAGAGAGAGCGAGAGGGGAGGGGAGGAAGGGGAAGGAGAGAATCTCCAGCAGACTCCGTGCTAAGCGAGGAGCCCAACGCAGAACTCGATCTCACCACCCTGAGATCATGACCTGAGCCGAAATCAAGAGTTGGATGTGTAACCAACTAAGCCACCCAGATGCCCCGACAAGGTTTCTTTCTGTGGCAGCTGTCTGCTCAGGTGTTTTTAGCTTGAAATAATCTTTATGCCACTGAGGGGCATGTTGTATCCCCTCATTGTAACAGGTGTCACAGGATAGGTAAATCAGAGGTCAGAGTTCAGAGACATTACCAACATTACCAACAAGCCGCACTACCACCCTTCAGGCTAATGTCTCCCTCCGGGCACTGAGGAGTAGGATGTACCACGAGTGACGGCAGCGAGGGCGGCCATGGGGAGAATGCTCTGCCTGTCTCAAGAGCAGAAAAGCGATTCCCACTTTCCACTCTTCTACCATCAACACAAATGAAGGGTTTCTGTCTCTACCTGATAACAGCCTCTTCTTTGACCCACAGCACAGGAAAAAAAAACCAAGCTGAATAAAAATCATTTATTTATGACGTTTTTATTCCATGTTGCATAGATTTTCTGTTTCAATTCCAATTTTTACGGAACTCATATTCCCCATTTTGTTTGTGGTACAGTGGGTTTAGCTGGGAGTGAAGACACGTTAGAAAAAAATCCTGTAAAACAGTTACATCAAATATAGTTATTGTACCAACACAGACTGACTCCCATTGAGAAACTTGCTTTGATTTTATTATTCATAATTTTTTAAGGATTTATTAATTCCATACAGTGCAAAGGGCACTGCACCAAACCGGTGAATGTTATTCTATACTCATGCAAATAATTTTTAAATGGATAAATCTGACATTTTAATAAGGCAAATACGACAAATCTTTTCTTCCCACCCCCCGGCTAATTTGTACTTAAATAAGAAGTAAGAAGAGTACAATGGTGGTAGGGAAATGAATTTTGTTTATTTCAATATAAACACACACCCAGCAATTTTTGGAGTGACTTAGTCACTGATGCCAAAGATTATCAATCAGTCTAAGAACATGGAGTACATATTCACAAATAGGCATTTCTGGAATTATTTGAGAAGAAGTGACATTTTTCATATTCCGAGAAGTACCTATGTTTGCCCATCTTTCTTCCCCATAGGCACCTGCTTCTGACCAGCACATAATAGAACTGCTCAATGGTTCTATTCACTTAAAAAAATAATAATAGTCTTACTCTCTGCATGTTGCCAGAATTTTTATCTGTATTATTAATTCTTTTGGGTTGTAAGTCCCAAAGCAGTAGCTTTCAGCTCTGGTATCATGAGCCACTATGTGTCCTCATCTGTATGAGAGAAAAGAAAGGCTCGCACTCATGGAGTGGGATGTGGGTGGGACTAGCAATACTCACGGCTGGCCCTATAGGTGTGCCGAGACCCCTAAAGCATCTTGAATGCCCACCGGAGTGGGTCCTTCATGCAAAAGTCCTCTGTTATGTGTGCATCTTTAGAACAAAGGTTGAGGCCATGTTGACCCAGGTGATTCTGCCCAGCATGGAATAGTGTCACCACAAGTGGGAATCTCAGAGGGGCCCCGGATGATGGTCGCAACAATGATGATGACAACAAAGGTGATGGTGATGATGATAATGTGCCTTTGTTCTCCAGTAATTCCCAATGCCCCCTATTTCATCTTTTCTTTGCCTAGACCCAGAAAAGCTGGAAAGTGGACTTAAAGCCAAAGACTCCTTCCTCCCAGGAAGCACAATGGAAGCTAAGAGGTAAGATGTACAAACTCTTCTCCTCTGCCTGTTACACCCTAGGCCTGGATAAAGGTAAGAGCTGCTTTCCCATGTCTGAGGTCCCCCCGGAGCCCCATCAGTATAAGGTCAAGTTTCAGCATGGCTAGCAAAGAATAATGGGTGTTGCTCCTGTGGCAGATACTACATTGTCTACCCAATAGTCAGTCTCACCCCCTACGCCTTCTGGTGCTTACTCTGCAGCTCTGGGGCATGAAACGTCAATCAGAGGCGAGCACAATAGTCTCTGCCAGTAACTGGCTTCAGCATTGGCACCTTGACCCAGTCCTTACCTGAGGGTAAGTCTGCTGTGGAAAGTTGGGAAAAGCCTTTCCTCATTAGTTAAAAATAAAAAGTTGATGGGCGCCTGGGTGGCTCAGTTGGTTAAGCGACTGCCTTCGGCTCAGGTCATGATCCTGGAGTCCCAGGATCGAGTCCCGCATCCGGCTCCCTGCTCAGCGAGGAGCCTGCTTCTCCCTCTGACCCTCCCCCCTCTCATGTGCTCTCTCTCTCTCATTCTCTCTGTCTCAAATAAATAAATAAAATCTTTAAAAAATAAAAAATAAAATAAAAAAATAAAAAAAATAAAAAGTTGCATAAGAGGACATACTTCTTTCCTTTGCTGGACATCTTGATACCTGCACGTGATACCTGGAGCCGCTATAATACCTGGGGGCCAGGGGAGAAGACCCTGGCCATACACTGGGGGTGCCAAGCTGCCGAACAGAAAGAAGGAAAGCACCCAGGTCCTTGACGCCATCACGGTGCCACTATGGTAAGCTAAGCTGGGCCTGCCCCCCTCCATGGAGTTCTAGTGATGGATGTCATAAGCCTATTATTGCTTAAACCACTTAAGGAAGGTAGGTCTTCTGCAGCTTGTGGGTAATCTACCCGACACACCCTTTAGAAGATCACCCAGGCTTGTGATCAGCTCATCAGTGATAGAGACCATGAAATTGGTAAAGAAACCACAGGACCCACGCACATGAGTGGCCCTGGCCACCTCAGATAGTTGCTGGTTTAAAAAAATCATTGAAAACTATAATTATTCTGTCTTCTACATCTATTCATCATTCATTCAATGAATATTCAGTTAGCTCTTACTGTGGTTTGGCTGTGAAGGACACAAAGAAATAGAGTATGTAGGGGTAATGTAGTGCTTTGGCATTCACTAAGAACTTCACATGCACTATTTGGTGCCCACAAGAACTCTGTGAAATCAGTACTTATTATTCCTATTTCACAGATGAAAAAAATCTGAGGCTCAAAAAAGATTATCCAAATTTCCATAACCTGACTCCAGGTCCATGGTTTTTTTCCATCAAAATCTGAAATGTATCTTGCCCACAGGAAGCTTAGGATCAAAAACTGGGGAGATGAGGTAGCCCTACATTTAGAAGGGAAAACAAACAAACAAACAATATTTAGATGGCAATGCAAACAGCTATTCAATAAATTTTACACAGTAATAAGTAGTTAAGTACCAAATGTAGAGGGTGAGAGCAAGCGTATTCAGGAGGAACTTAGCAATGTTGATGGAGAATCGGTGTATATGATTAGTGCAAATGGAAAATAATTTTTCCCACACAAGGACTAACAGCTGTACTGGAATCTGATATAACCATATAAAAACAATTACAATCTCATATAAGTAAAAAATGCATAAACCAGATTCATGTTTCTTACCAGGTCTTAGTTACCTACTTTTGTCATCTGTAAGTAATAAATTCTAAGCTTGAAAAATTTGATAAAATAATTTCATTTGAAAAGCAGTCATGCACGTATGTTGAGATTATTAGAGGAAAGATGTAAGGTGATCTCAGATTGCCCCAATAACAATGAAAGTGAAGGAAATGGATTCACATCAGATTCTTATTCTTACTAATATTACTTATTCTATTTGCGGAACTAATAACACTCAAGCCATTTAAACTGCACTGTCTGATTCAGTAGCAAGTAGCCACTAGCCACATGTGGCTACTTAAATTTAAATCTTATTAATTAAAAATTAAGTTTAAAATACACTTTCTCAATTGCACTTGCCACATTTCGTGTGCCCAATAGCCACATGTGGTTAGTGGCCACCATATTGGACAGTGCAAAATATAGGACATTTTTGTCTTTGCAGAAAGTTCTGCTGGACACTGCTGCTCTAGATTCTGGCAAATGATAGACTGTGATAGAGAATGTAGAGTTAGTTCTTAAAAGAAAAAGGGGGAAAATATTCAGTTCATACTATGATGTTTTTGCATTGCTTTATATAATTATAGCATCAGAGTTGCTTTGTTCACTCATTATGAAACAAATACTTGCAATTTGCCAGGCACTGTCTACACGCACTATTTCAGTTCTGCTGAATTGACAGTTTCTCCCAGAATCTAGTGCCCAGCACCATGCAGGAAAATAGTTCTACTCCATAATTGTTTACTAATGGGATGACTCTGAGGAACAATGCAGACCTTAAAACTCCTTCCTCTGCCATTGGACAGGTTAGGAATGCGACCAATGCCGCCTGCAGAGGATAAAGTAAAGTCTTGGTTGCTTACCCAACCTCTTCTCTTCTTCTTTGCTGACAGAATTCCAGTTTTATTCAGGACAATCATGTCCCTAGCCAGGGCAACGGATCAAGATTTTTCCACACACACATGACAATGTTATTTCAGCTTTCGCATCCTCTCTTTCAGCTATATGGCCATGTACTCCAGATTTGGCCAATGAGACCTAAGTGGAACTCTGAGGAGAGTGGAATTTTTCCTTCCTTCCTTCTTTTTCCTTCCTGAGAAAAGGAAATGGACTTGACTCTACCGCTTGCCCCTTTCCCCTCCTACTTGTTTTGAATGTGGATGTGATGTCTGGAGGGGCCACGGGCATCTTGCAACCGTGAGAAAATAAGTGTAAGTGAAGAACCAAGAAAACCACAGACGCTTTGTCGTTGTTGAGCTGCTGAGCCAAGCTCTGAACTACCACCAGACTTCCTACATAGAAAAAAAGAAACACCCATTCATTTGAGCCACTTTTACCTAGGTATTCTGTTATTTGCAGCTAAAAGCAATCCTAATTTATATAGCACATTATGGTACTACTTGGGTTCCTGGACCCAATCCCAGCATGGGGGGTGGGGTGGGGGGAGAGGGTCTTTCCAACACACCACCAGGTAATTTTCAGACACCAGCAGGGTGTTTGAGAATTCAACTCAATTCAACTCAATTCTTACACCATCTACTTGGAGACAGCATCAGATTCCACCGGTTAAGGGCTCAGTCCTGCAAGACTGCCTCCCCACACCCCCACCCACTTCAGATGCTAGTCAAAGCCCAGATCATCACGAGAGATTCTGACTGATGGGCTATAGATCAGAGGTTCCCATGGCCCTTTCCTTAGGTTTGATTAATTTGCTAGAGCAGTTCACAAAACACAAAGAAACATTTTACCTACTAGATGATCAGTTTATTATAAAAGGATATGACTCAGGAACAGCCAGATGGAAGAGATGCAGAGGGCGAAGTATGTGGGAAGGGATGTGGGGGTTCCATGCCCTCTCCATTCTCCCCAGATCTCCATGTGTTCACCAACCTGGAAGCTCTCCAAATTTCATCCTTTGGGTTTTTATGGAGGCCTCATTACATAGGTATGATTGGTTAAATCATTGGCCATTGACTGATTCAATCTCCAGCAACTCTACACCCACCCGGGAGGTGGGGCTGGGGGTGGGACTGACCCTCTAATCACATGATTGGTTCTTTGGTCACTCAGCCCCCATCCTTAGGTTACCTAAAGGCTTTCCAAAAGTCGCTTCATTAACATAACAAAAGACATCTTGCTCTCTCTTATCACAGGAAATTCCAAGGGTTTTAGGAGCTGTGAGCCAGGAACCATAAACAAAGACCAAATATATATGAGAAATATTTTTTTGGTCATCAGAATGGCCAAATTTATTTCTTATAAATCACAATATTTTAGGTACACAATGTTGTATGCAGACAGACCATCTAATCCTTCTTCATGAGGCAACTTCTTATCTAATAAGATTCTATGTTTGAGGTGGTCATTATAATGTACCGCTCAGAAACAGACTCACAAGTACAGAGAACAAACTGGTGTTTACCAGAGGGGAAGGAGCGGTGGATGGGTGAAATAGGTGAAGGGGATTAAGAGGTACAAAAGTCCAGTTATAAAATAGACAAGTCATGAAGATGAAAAGTGCATCATAGGGGATACAGTCAATAATTTTGTAATAATATTGTACGGTGACAGATGGTAACTACATTTATGTTGTAAGCATTGTGTAATATACAGAATTGTTGAATCACTGTGTTGTACGCCTGAAACCACTATAACATTGTATGTCAACTATACTTTAATAATAAAAACTACAAAAAAAATTGGCACCGTGTGACGTTCAAGACTTTCATAAGAAGTCTTAGAGCTTCTGTTTCTACTGGTGGGCATGCTCTCTCTTGGGACTCTCCCCCCAGAGGAAACCAGCAGCCATGTAAGAACTGCAACTACATGAACCACTCGTGTAGAAAGAGTGTGATGCTGGGTAGCAGCCAACTATCCCAGCCGTCTCAGCTGAGGCACAGGACCCGAGTGAAGGAGCCATCTTAGACTTTCTGTTCCCATCAGATGCCTCAATGAGAAGAAAGGAAGTTCCAGACATATGGCCCCAGTAGAGATATCCTAGCCATCTCCAACAATTCATGCCATTCCAGCTGAGGCCCCAGCTTTCATGGAACAGAAACAAGCCATACCCACTGTGCCCTCTTCAAATTCCTGACCCACCAAGTCACGAGCACAATAAAATGTTTGTTGTTTTATGCCTCTAACTTTCAGGATGGTTTGTTATGCAACAAAAGATAACTGAAACATCCTTGGGATTTCTCACATCCCTAAGACTAAACCATGTTATTATTATTTTTTAAGTAGGCTCCACCCCCAAAGTGGGGCTTGAACTCACAACCCTGAGATCAAGAGACACATGCTTTACTGACTGAGCCAGCCAGGTGCCCCAAGACTAAGCCATTTTTTTTTTTTTTAAGATTTTATTTATTTATCTGACAGAGAGAGAGAGCACAAGCAGGAGGAGCGGCAGGCAGGGAAAGGGAGAAGCAGGCTTCCTGCCGAGCATGGAGCCCGATGTGGGGCTCAATCCCAGGACCCTGGGATCATGAGCTGAGCCCAAGGCAGACACTTAACTGACTGAGCCACCCAGGCGTCCCTAGACTAAGCCATTTTAAACATTAGCTTCTCAGAACTTCATTTTAATTCTTTGAACATCATCATCATATTGAGCTAACTCTCTGTATCTCTATCATCCTTTTGCCAGACTTCCTGTTTTCCTCACTGGATCCAAGACCATCTGGTACAGTTGTGGAGGTCATGCACTGCACAAAGGTGTCAGACCAAGGGGTCGAGTAGTGGTTGAAGTAATTCTTTTTTTTTTTTTTCTTTTAGTTAACATAAACATGTTGTATAGCCTAGTGGCTGCCCTGAGTGGGACAGACAATCTCCCAAAGTTTTCAGTCCATCAGTTCTCGTTGCTGATATTTGATTGCCTATATAGTGCAATCCAATCTTACCTTTACCCCCATTTTCTTTCTTTTTCTTTTTTTTTTTTTTTTGCATCCTTGGTGCCTTGAAGTACTACTCATTATGCCTCTTGCAAGTCCTGTATTCCTTTTTTTCTCTTTCCCTATTAAGAAATCATTTTTTTGTCTCTCAATTGAAGCAGCTTGTTTTCCTAATTATACATAATATTTGCCTATTTAAAAAATTTAAAGAATACATAAAAGTATAGGGAAGAAAGTAAAAAACAACAACAAAAATCACCTGAAATCCCATCATTGAGGTAACTGTCATTAACATTTTGGTGATTTTTTTTCATGTATATGGGATTTTCTGGATCATTCTGTCTGCTTTCTCCAATCCTTTCCCCAGATGATAAATGCAGAACCATCTAATTAGAGCCCTCTACAAATTTAGTTGTCAGACTTTGCCTGAGTGCTTACACTGCTTAGTAATATTTAAAATCTGTCTCACTTTCTTCCTACCACATTTGGTTAGTTGACAGCTTTTAGGTTCTCCTCAAACACTACTCACTTTACTGAAAACAGGGAGTCCCTCCTTGACTCCCCCTCACCTAAGTGGATTTCTGTTGTGGCACATTGTTAGAAGTTGGAGGAGGGACAGTAAAGTATCTTTCAGACCGAGAAGACTTTGAGACAGAAAAAGAAACAAGCTACCCCATAGCATTTACACAGAGTTTTATTCAGGGTAACTTACTAACGGGAAGGATCAGGTGGACAACAATCCAGGTGCTATACAAATATTTTCCTCAAAGCCTGGACCTTAATCCACAGATTTTATAGACTGAGGGGATGTGCAGAGGTCACTGTAGTGAGGTCAAAGGTAGCTGTCTAAAGTGGCGCCTGTGCGCCAGAGGGAAGCTCAGAGCAAGCCTTCCTTTTGGTCAGGGCATACATTAATCTCCAAGGGGCCTAGAACGTGTAGCCCCAAGGGAGGTCAGCGGGTGGAGATGAACAAGATGGAAGGCCAAAGATGGAGTCAGTATTGTTAACACTCCTATACCCATGCGTCCAAACTGGTGAAGAGGCGCAAAGAGAAGGGAGGTAAGTCAGGGCTACCTCAGAATGGGCAGTTGACAAGCTTTGAAGACAGAAGCTGGGAAGGTGAAGCATATCAGACCAGGATGGCATATTCACTGGAGCAAGGCCAGATGTAGATGCAAGAGCCAAAAAGACTGCAATGGAAGCCAAAGAAGCGTCTTGCAGAAATCCTGCTAGACACCCAAGAGTGGCTCCAGTGGGGCTTTATTACAACCAACTGCAGGTGCTCAAGTCCTTACAGGGATAAGTGGAACCCATGACAGGCTGGAGTTCTGGCTCTTGAGAACCGACTCCGTGTGGCTCCTCGGTCAGTTATTCCTATCCCTCCACTTGCCTGACCGTGAGCCTTGGAACCAGCTCTTGCCTGCAGGAAGGCTAAGCCACTACCATTCTTTGTTCTATGGCTATAGGACTTCTCTTCCCAATTGTACTCGTTGTAGGTCCAGCTCTGCCCTATGACTGATTCTCTCAAAGCAAAGTATCTTCCTGATATTCCTAAAACCCTTGCCAATCTCTGACAAGAGTACATTTAAATATCACCAGCCATGTTTTAAAATGGGAAACATTGTACCTTTTGCTGCTGGTGTGTTGAAAAGAGAGGGAAAACTCAGCAGCAGAGGATGGAATCCGAGTCTCTGGTGGTTTCTTAGGCAGGCTTTCAAGCAACCACTGGTTTTCAGCTGCATGTTGACCGTCAATGTCCAAAGTTCCTGTGAGTCCAATTCCTAAGCATTTCAGAGATAGTATGGTATAAATCAGGTCACTTCCAGATTTCTTTCACTGCTGGTTTGGGATTAGCTTTTCACAAGTCTACTAATGCAGTTATCGCTCATCCATCTGCTTTATAGTTTTCAAAATGTTGATGATGTTTGTCCTCACGGATGTGTGCCTATTTTACATTTATTTATTTTTAACCTTTTCTGTTATTTTCGAGGGGCTTGGGAAAGAAATTGAAATAAATGTGTGCTCAGTTCATCATCTTAAAATAGAAGTTAACACGAAAGTCTTTGCAAAGGAGAGCAGCATGGCAAAAACATTATTTTGAGGGGGCGCCTGGGTGGCTCAGTCATTAAGTGTCTGCCTTCGGCTCAGGTCATGATCCCAGGGTCCTGGGATCAAGCCCCACATCAGGGTCCCTGCTCGGCGGGAAGCCTGCTTCTCCCTCTCCCACTCCCCCTGCTTGTGTTCCTTCTTGTGCTGTGTCTCTCTCTGTCAAATAAATAAATAAAATCTTAAAAAAAAAAAAAAACAATTATTTTGAGAAGCCAATATCATCTGTAAAATGCAGGAAAAACAGGAGGGTCAGAAATGTAAGTCATGGAATCAGGAGAGCACACAAGACTCCAAAAGGGAAAAAAATCAAAGGTCTAAAATATGATTGTGGCAAAGAGAATGAAAAGAAAAAGTCAAACTTTCAAAAAAGGGAAAGGAAGGAATTTGTTGAACAGTTGATAAAAGGGAAGAAAGAAGAATCCATGCATTGTTGAGCTTGGGATAGAATGATCGAGAGGCCCCTATGAATTTATGAGAAGTAACGAAGAGGCTTTGGGGGGCCTCTTCGCCCCCCAAAATAAATAGAACCCATTCTATTTTTGTGACAGTGAGTGTTGAGAATGAGGGAAATGGGTGCTATTTTCTTAGAGCAGCCAAAATAGAACAGAAATTCTGCCACA
Source organism: Halichoerus grypus (assembly GCF_964656455.1). NCBI lineage: Eukaryota > Metazoa > Chordata > Mammalia > Carnivora > Phocidae > Halichoerus > Halichoerus grypus. The sequence continues at coordinate 54,520,403 of NC_135715.1, read as the reverse complement.
ACTCATCAAATCTTTTTATTAATTTACTATTTAGAATATATATTCAAGAACTTCTAAGTTAACATGGGAAATGAATGGACTCAAGAGATTCAGGTGGTAATGCCTTCTCTTCCTCTGTATGAAGGTCATACTTTTTCAGGAAAGGGTTTTTATTCTAGGGAGAAGATAAATCAGAGTTTCTGATTTGGGAGTTACCAGGCACGGTTTAAGTTTGGGGTACTACAATGAAATCAGAGGATTAAGAAAAATCCTGTGGCTTCTCATCCCACTGGTAGTCAGGCTGCCATTTTAGTCAAGAGACCATAAGAGTCTTTTTAAAGAAATCTGATTAGCCCAAAAGGCAAAGCCTAAATATACAGACAACAGAGGCTCCTTGTGCCAGTCAGGGATCTCCATAGAAACAGAATCAATAGGATATATGTATATTTATATTAAGAGATTTATTTTAAGGAATTGGCTCATGCAATTGCAGGGGGCCAGAAAACGCTAAATCCACAGGACAGACCAGTAGGCTGGCCACTCAGGCAAGAGTTGATGCTGCGGTCTTGGTTCTGAAATCTGTAGGACAAGCCAATAGGTTGGAAACTGAGGCAGGATTTCTTTGTTTGCAGAATTACTTTTCTCTGGGAAGCTTTTTGTTCTTCAGGCCTTCTACCTATTAGATGAAGTCCACCCACATTATTGAGGATAATCTCCTGTAAAGTCAACTGATGGTAGATGGCAATCACATCTACGAAATGACTTCACAACAATGTCTAGAGTAGTATTTGACTGAACAACTGGGCAAAGCCAAGCCTAGCCAAGGTGACACATAAAATTTAGCCCTTGCACTCCCCAGTGAAACTGCTCAACCAAATCGCCCCAATACCAAAGCCCATCATCAAGAAGGCCCACTCATGACACAGACCTAGTCAGCTTTCTAAATGCTCTACGCTAAGGGGCGCCTGGCTCACTCAGTCAGTAGAGCAGGTGACTCTTGATCTCAGGGTTGTGAGTTTGAGCCCCATGTTGGGTGGAGAGATTACTTAAGAAAAATTGTAATAAAATAAAAATAAAAAGATTGTCTAAATGCTCCATGCTAAAGAAAGAAGAGTTAATCAAGAATCAATAGACATCTGAGCAAAGTCCTTTAGATGAAACAAAAACAGTTTAGGGGGAAGAAAACAACAACAACAAAAAACTATCATTAAGATTCTCAGGGAGATAAGTGATGATAATTTGACCATGAAACAAGAAAAACTATTAAGGAGGAAAAAAGTCTTCAGAGGACAAAAAGGAGCTCCTTGAAATTATCAAAATTATAACACAAATTGAAAATTCAGTAAGAGGGTTACAAGATAAAGTTGAAGCAATCTCTAAGAAAGTAAAACAAAATGACAAGAGATGGAAAATTGACAAGTGGGGGAAAAAAAAGAGGTCATTTTAGGAGGATCAAATCTTTAAATAAGATTTCCAGAAAGAAAACAGAACATGGAGGAGGGGAAATTATCAAAGAAATAATTCAAAACATTTCTGAGCATTAAAGATTATGAGTTTCCAGATTGAAAACGTTTACCAAGTTCCCAGCCCAGCAGATGAGTATCTATCCACACCGAGTCATTTCATTGTGAAATTTAAGGAATCAAAGATAAAAGAGTAGGGGCGCCTGGGTGGCTCAGTCGTTAAGTGTCTGCCTTCGGCTCAGGTCGTGATCCCAGGGTCCTGGGATCGAGCCCCACATTGGGCTCCCTGCTCCGCGGGGAAGCCTGCTTCTCCCCTCCTTCTCCCCCTGCTTGTGTTCCCTCTCTCGCTGTGTCTCTCTCTGTCAAATAAATAAATAAAATCTTTAAAAAAAAAAAAAAAAAAGATAAAAGAGTAAAGCTTTGGGTGAGTAGGAGGGATAGATTACATACAAATGATCAAGAATCAGACTGCCTTCAGGCTTCTTGACGGCATTAGCCGAGGACAATAAAACGATGCCTTCAAAACTTTGGGGACACATGATATTTTTACCCAGAATTCTACTTCCAACCAAACCTAGCAAATGTAAGGGTAGAAAATGATGTTTTTATAAATAAAAGTTTTCTAAAGTTCACTTCCCAACCACTTTTTCTCAACAAGTTGTGAAGGATGTACTCCTCCAAGAAAAGGAATAAACAAAGGAAGAGGAGGACAGGAGACTTAGGAATTTAGGACTCTAACAAAAGAGACAGGCAGGGACACCTGGGTGGCTCAGTCGGTTAAGTGTCTGTCTTCGGCTCAGGTCATGATCCCAGGATCCTGGGATGAGTCCCACACAGGGCTCCTTGCTCAGTGGGACGCCTGTTTCTCCCTCTGCCTGCCACTCCCCTGCTTGTGCTCGCTCTCTCACTCTCTCACTCTGACAAATAAATAAAATCTTAAAAAAGAGAGAGAGAGAGAGACAGGCAAAGGGAATACTTAGCAGGATGATGGAGATCCCAGGATACATTTAGATGGAGAGAGTAGTCAGTCCAAACTAGTAAGGTCAGAGGATCCTGGGACAGATGTCTCCAAGAGCATGAAATTGATTATCGCACCTAGCATATTTGAACATATTAAGAAGAGAGTTACACCCCTTGAGGACTGTTTGGGGGCACAAAACTAAACAATTAAAAATATATATATTAGATCCAGGAAAAGCAAAAGGTTATTGAAGAAAGGAAAAGTAATAATGTCAGTTAGTACCACTTGGTTCAATTATAAATAGTATTTACCTAGTGAAAACAATGTAAATATATGGCTTAACAAAATCACATGTTCGCACGGAGGATGTATGTTTGTGATGCAGGCAGGCAAGTGGAGGAAGACAGCTAAAACCTTATCTTGCATAATAAAAATAGATAATATGTAATACTAAAAAATCAAGAAAAAGTAGTTACTTCAGTTGCAGTCCAGTAATGTTATTTAAAGATTTAGAGGTGAATTTATTTTTTTTAAGATTTTATTCATTTTTTTCTTTTTCTTTTTTTTTTTCTTCATTTATCTGACAGAGAGAGAACACAAGCTGGGGGAGCAGCAGAGGGAGAGGGAGAAGCAGGCTCCCGGCTGAGCCCGATGCCAGACTCAGTCCCAGGACCCTGAGATCATGACCTGGGCCGAAGGCAGACGCTTAACAGACTGAGCCACCCAGGCGCCCCTGGAGGTGAATTTAAAAAGAAAATAATCAGAGTTAAAATTGTCTCTGGGAGGAAAAAAAAATAATGGTGGGGACATGGAGAGAAGATAGTTGTTTTTCGAGGTAAGTTTTGCAGAACTGTTTGATCCTTCTCGCATACATAATTTCGACAATTTTTTTTTTTTAACTCCCAAACCTGTCGGATAAAACCCAAACTCTTGGCAGTCCAAGAGCTCACCTGATGGAGTCAGAGTGACCTGGATTCTAATAGCAGCTTGGCCACCTCCCAGCTATGTAACCTTGGGCAAGTTATCTAAGTTCCCCAAACTCCGTGAAAAAGGGATAATAATAGTTCTCATGGTAACGGTGCAAACCGACTGATCCACAACCCTGGTTGTGAAGAGTGAAGAAAAGAACCCATGTTAAGTCTAGGCATTATGCCTGATGCATCCTCAGTGTTGTATACATGTTTACTAATGTTTTTTGCCTTGATCAGGCTGACATTCTAGTCTCTCTGTAATCTCTCCCATCTGCTTTTCCAACCTCCCGTCTTATTCCTCTTCTAGACAAACTCGAAGCTTGGGCCAGGCTGTTCTCATCTTTCCTGAAATCTATGGCTCTCTTGCCAACCTCCCTGCGACTGTTTGTTTTCCTATTCACCAACCTATTTTGGTTGAGATAACAATGGAAATGAAATGTGTTACACCCTGTAAATAACTAGACAATATTTGCATTCATAGGATCGAAATCCAAGATGTAAATATTTCCTCTAGGGGCTAAAAGCCGAAAGGAGGAGTTCCATTTTTGTTCAAGATGTGTTAATCTTGTCATCGCTCGAGGTTGCCATGGTTCCTGTTTGGCACTTCCAGGCCTTAAGCTTATGCCACTATATGGGAACAAGTAGAAAGAACCGCATTTGACTGAGACAGGGAGACCGGCAGGGTAAGGATCTTGTGAGATAAGTCAGTGTTGCAAGTGGAAACACAAGCCAGAATTTTTGTGTCTTAGTTACACACTGATTCTCGCTGCTCCTGACACTGCGTATTTCCAGCTTCGTTTTTTCCCTGGGGAATGGGGAACAATTTATTTTGTAAACCAGGGAGATACCCTTTTTCCTTTTGTGTGGCACAATTTAAGTGGGGAAAACCCAGTAACCATTTACTTGTCGTTTTTTAGAATAAAGTCTTCGATTTTGTAAGTAATTTGTTAGAGCCAGTTATTTTATTAGAGAGACTTCCTTAGGATATAAAGATAAACATGCTCTAACCTAAAAAATAAGGGTTAAACCAGAGAAAATTCAGCTAATTAACTTGGACAATTCATACTCCTCTGTTGACTTCACAATTATTTTCAAATTCACAGTCATAGTTAGAAGGGTTCCTTGGACAGAAATCAAAATTGCGTTTTTATGAGACTCGCTAACCTATCTTTGGTGACATTTGTGCCCTGTGCTACTTTTTTGGTTCTTATCTAGCCTCTTAGAGACTTTTGGTCTCTGGTGTATATGGGAAGTAAATAGTAATATGGGAATAGTGTTAATTGCTCTTGATTGCTTAAAATGCTCACAAGATTTCAAACTTTATAAATCCTCTTATAAGATTTCTTTTGCAGATTTAAAGAGGAGGGATAATATCATCTTCCTTCTAACCATCATTCTATGGTGAATTCAGATAGACCATCCAGAATCTTAAACAAATTCAACAGCATTTTGTCATTTATTATCCTTACCATTGATATTTTGTTGACATTTGCTGACAATTTATGACCATCCCTAAGGCATATGGTACTAAATCAGTAACTATAAGGTATACATCTGTGTAGACGAGGAATATTCTCTTTCCTCATAGGGTAAATAATTCATGAAGGGTTCTTTCATGTGAGCTGTATCAGTTTTTTAGGTATCAATAGTAAAGTGAGAGATGAGAACATTTTAATGTGAAACAGAAAAGTAAAAACTCTCAGGTTAAGTTTTGAAAACGCTTATTCCCTTGGCTTTAAAGAGGGATAAAGTAGAAGATATTTAGTAGAGCAAAGGACTTCTAAACTTCGCTTTAGTTTCAGCTTCAACTTTAGGACACTTCAGGAACAATTAGAGCACAGGTCAATCTCTATTTTAGATAATTTCTTCTAAACTGTGTATTAACCCATGATTGCCCTTTACTTCTAATTACTTTCTTGCTTATTATTATCTTTCTTAATTTAAACATATGTGCTTGTTTCAATCTCATGGTAACAAAGTCCTGGATAACAGACAAGGATGTATTGCCAATGAAAAGTTGCCAACTACAGGTTGTGACTATTCTTAAAATAAGGTCAAATCCAGGGGTGCCTGGGTGGCTCAGTCACTTAAGCATCTGACTCTTGATTTTGGCTCAGGTCATGATCTCAGGGTCATGGGATCGAGCCCCGCGTCGGGCTCGCACTCAGTGAGGAGTCTGTTTGTTCCTCTCCCTCTGCTCTTCCCCTGCTCTCTCTCTCTCTCTCTGTGTCTCTAAAATAAATAAATTTTTAAAATCTTTAAAAAAAAAAGGTCAAATCCAAAAAAGGACCCATAAACCAAGTTTCCAGGACCCTTCAGTATGCACTGGCTACCAATGACTAACATGAAAGTAACACTGAATATCAACCTCTGTGGTTCGAAAATTTCATCTGATAATGGCATCTTCCTTGGGTTCAATACTACAGTGACTTCAGGTACAATGGTTGCCAACTCTTCAATTAACAGATTGATGAATATCCTGAAAAATTGGGCAGTTCTCAAGTGGTAGTCCCACTAATGGATATTATGCTTGATAAATTAATTCTGAGGCTTAACTTCTGTGCAGAGTGGAAGGCAATTAGAAAATCAAAGAGAAAACAAAAATAGACAACAGCACAAGATACAAATTTCCAAGAAATAGCTTGTAGCATCTCACATAGAGGAGGACAAGAAGACGTAGACCCTTCCAGAAACGCGGCCCATGACGCAAGATGACTACCGCACTAGTCTGCCTCAAGTGGCTGAGTGGTGGAATGCTGGCTCGCGCATGCACATGACATGAGCGCAAAAGCTTTTTGTTCGTGACGATTTTACTGCTGTCTATGCAGGACTCACTCAATTACATGTGATGACCACATACTTTTTCCATCGCAGCATCTATAAGAATGTTTAATTTGGATTTTCCAGAACAGCAGCTAATGAATGGCCAAAGGGGCCTCACATCCCTTTCCACCAAGTGGTGCCCAGGGACCCCCACCCGTGACTGCTGTTGGTAACTGACCATTAGGTTTAATAGTTCCCTGATTTCTTTCTTTTTCTTATTCTACTTTTTTCTTCTCTCTTTCAACTACTGGTAATACGCAGATTGGGGTCAAACACTTCACAAATTATTTCTGGCTTAATAGTCCTCGTTTTCAAATGTGCTTTTCAGACTTTAATTAAACCTAGTCTCCCTGAGGGCCTACGGGGAAGCAGTGTTTTTTCTGCTTTCCAGAAGGCGACAATGGAAAAAGAATAATGACTACAGACAGTAGAAGTGGAAAGGGACAATAAAAAAGAAACTCCTGACCTATTCTGAATTTAGAAGCTTTTCTGCCTGTCTTCAGACCTAAATTCACACTATGAAGCATTCTAGGGGAAATCTGTTTCCTTGAGGAGGTTGAGAGGCATTATATTCTACATTAATAACATGAGAAAAAATTCTCATTAACTAATTTCTTATAGGTGTAGCATCATATATAAAGTAAAATACAAAATATGAGAAAACTGTCCAGTTTCAGTTTATTTGCTTAGATAAAAATTATTTTATTATTTATTAAGTAATAAAAATGATTATTTTTTTAAAAGATTTTATTTATTTATTTGTCAGAGAGAGAGGGAGAGCACACACAAGCAGAGGGAGTGGCAGGCAGAGGGAGAAGCAGGCTCCCTGCTGAGCAAGGAGCCCAACAAGGGACTCGATCCCAGGACTCTGGGACCATGACCTGAGCCAAAGACAGACGCTTAACTGACTGAGCCACCCAGGCATCCCAAAAATGATTATTTTTTATTTCTAGGCAAACTTTATTCACAATTAGATGAAAAATAATTATAATTTGGCCTACCTGCCTTCAAGTCATATAATTGGATAATTTTACATAATTATAATTTATTGAGACAATTGGAAATATAACCACTTTGTCTTTAAAATCCACACATAAGTGGACGTAAAACAGTTAAACAACAAAACCTCAATGAGGCAGCCACTGGTTAGTTGTAGCTGTACTTACTGAGGTCAAAGAGTACATTTGCAAGTGGTATACTAAACTAATAATAATAATAATAAATATAGGGGACATATTTTGGGGGATAACGAAATATCCTTGAGAAGGCACCTATCCTTTCTTCCACAGTAAGGCAAAGAGAATTTTATTTTTAAAGGCAGATGGTTTGGGACGCCTGGGTGGCTCAGTCGTTGAGCGTCTGCCTTCAGCTCAGGTCATGATCCCAGGGTCCTGGGATCGAGTCCCGCATCAGGCTCCCTGCTCGGCGGGAAGCCTGCTTCTCCCTCCGTCTCTGCCCCTCCCTCTGCTTGTACTCACGCTCTGTCTCAAATAAATAAACAAAATCTTTAAAAATAAATAAATAAATAAAGGCAGATGGTTTCGGCCCGTTTTTAAAGAAAAGGTCAAAGAGCTCCCCCTCCTTGAGGTACAGTTCTGCACGAATCTTAAGAGCTTACAGGAACAGAAGCAACAAGGTACAGACATCAAATTGATGAAGATCCTCTCATAAAACTTTATTTTTTTATTGAAGTAATAAATAACCTACAGTGTTATATTAATTTCAGGTGCACAATATAATGATTTAACAATTCTATACATTGCCCAGTGCTCATCACAGTAACTGTACTCTTAATTCCCTTGCTCTGTTTCCCCCATCCTCCCCTTTGGCAACCACCAGTTGGTTGTAAAATCTGTATTTTTAATAATTGCAGACGAAGAAACGAAAAGAATGAGAATGTTGTACAGACATCACATCAGAAAGAAACCGCTCAAGCATGGGCCCGTTTGGAGTGGACAGAGGAGTAGGAGTGACAGAGTCGAGGGGCAGAAGAAGCATAAGACGTGGACAAGACAAGGTGAGAAACCGCTTCCTCGGTCTGTAGGGCCCTGGCCCAGTGTTCATTACAAGGGACTTCTCACTATCCTTCCCACACACCAGATGATCAATCCAGGCTAACTGTGGTGATTCCATTCACCTTGCCCGTAACTGGCTTAGAAAAGGGGCTTGTGACCCAATGAGGAAAAGTCTGCTGAAATTGACAGAATGGGTGAATGGAAAGAACTTCAGGATTTGATGACATTGTTGAATTATTCATCGACCAATCTTGAATCCTCCCCTACTTCTGGACTTCCATTCATGTGAAATAATGTTTCCTTATGTTTAAGCCAGTTTATTTATTTATTGAAGATGTGATTGGCTTTATTAATCGATTCATGAATCGGGCAGCACCCCATCAAGGAGAGGGGAGCTCCCAAGCCAGTTTAAATCAGGGTTTTCCGTTATTTGTTAAACAAGAATTCTCTAATTGAAATAATTAATGAGATATATTGGGTATTTCACCAAAACTCTTGCAGGGTATATTTTTATTATGGTTTCCCTAATGTACATTTATATTTAAGTTGGCTGAGCCTAGTTCATTTCACAATTTGGGTTCTCTTCTCAGCTCATAGATCTTTCTCAAGTTCTAACTCAACAATTCCTTTATATGTTGTTTAGTTGAGAGGCATCTGAACTAACTGACTCTAAATAACTTTTTAGCCAAGATGCTGGTGTTCAGAATGGAAGGATAAGTGAGCAGCATTCACTACAAAATAATGCTTAAAACATCAATGCATGTGTCACATATGATTCCTTCTAGATTATGTAACAAATGAGCAAATAAAGATGTCATCAACTAGCCAATTTGATGTTCCTATTAATGTGGCCAGAAAATAAATAGAATTTATAAAGAATTTCTTTATGCCCCTCACTCTTCTACCAACTGATGACTATCTTATTAATGACAATATATCCTCCATTCTGTGCTGGCCATTGAGAGCTAAACATTCACCATGGATATTAATATTCATGTTGCTGAGATTAGGAACAATGGGTATTAAAGAATAGTCCTGCTCTTTCAAAGACCTTGATCTTGATCTTCAGCCAGTATTGCTGAAGCTGAAAATTTTCAGGTCTTTCAGAAACAGTATCTTTGGGTTAAAATTTGACTGTTTAGAGTGCCTGGCAATGGCAGCACTACAATGAATGCAGTCTATGGCAAATTTGAACAGTAAAGTGAAGTGGGGTGGCCTCTAACCTAGGGGTTCTTACATCCTCTGGGGCCCCTTTGTTGTGTCCTTTTGCCAGAACTCTTTTGTCCTTAGCTTGACCTTAATAATAGCATATAGGTAACAAAGGGAGAAATATAGTAGGGGAGATATTAATTCTTGCACCCAGCATTCTTAGGAATACATTCTTTCCTTTTATATTTGTAGTCTTTAGTGCTTTAGTACACCTAAGTGCACCTCATAGCACATCTGAGCTATTGCAATACCTTGACCTCTGCTATTTCCCACTTGAAATAAATCTCATGCTCCTGTCAAGTTGCCTTTCTTGTCCGCAGTTCTTATATATTACCCTCATGACAGCTAGAATGATTCTTTTAAAATATTTGCATAGTATACTGTGTTCCCTCCTCTTACTCTCAACTTTTCTGTATCCTTATATCTTGATGTGCTTCTTGTAATTGAATTTTGTTTTCTTATCCAGTTTGACAATTTTTGTATTTTAATTAGAACATTTACTTCACTTACATTTAATATAATTATTGATATGTTTCGGGTTATATCTACCATCATAATATTTGCTTTCTATTTGTTTCTCCTGCCCTATGGTCTGTTTTCTCTCATTTCCTGTCATCTTTTGGGTTGACTTTATTATTGTCAATATTCCAATTTCCTCCTTCTATTAGTTATACATGCTTTTATTATTCTTTTACTGCAGAGATTATAGTATTAACTTGCCAAATTCTAATATAATATTATTTGGTATTTTTACCCTCTTACCAGACAATGTAAGAGCCATAGAACCTTGAAACTCTATTTGTCCTTCTCCTAACTTATATGGTATTGTTGTATTTTAATTTCATATTTATTGAAAACTCCACAATAAATTATTGCTATTTTATAACAGTCAACATTTATTTATGCTTGTTTGCATACTTATTCTTCTCATTGTTCTTTATTCCTTGAATATGGGGCTCAATGTCTTTCATAAGTTTTGAAAAATTCTTAGCCATTGTCTCTTCAAATATGGCTTCTGCCCCATTTTCTTTCCCTCTTTCCTGTTGGGGCTCCAATTGTATGTATTTTGGAACTTCTCACTGTAAGCTCCATGTCTCTTATCCTCTGTTCTGTATTTTCCACACTTTTCTCTCTCTACATTCTGGATATTTTCTTCTGCTCCATTTTCCAGTTCACTAAATCTCTTTTTAGCTTTGTCTAATTTGTTATTAATCTTTTCCATTGAATTCTTAATTTTAATTATTGTATTTTTCAGATATAAATTTTGGGGGGCTCATTTTTAGGTTTTCAGTTCTCTTCCAAAATCTCAGTCTTTTTATTATTTTGATGTAGTAAATATAGCTATTTTTAAGTCTATGCTGGATGGAGCCTCAGCGGATCTATTTCTATTTTCTCTTGTTTATCTAGGTTTCCATCATGTTTCCCTTTGTGTACTTGGTTATTTTTGGGTGTGGTATGTTTTTACAGAAATTTGCTTCTATAGGCAGCAAGGGGTTCTAACAATCCAATTTCATCATTAAGCTGATTTGAAGCAGGGATTCAGTCTCTGTGAAGATCAGTTGACTCCCAGTTCACACTTACTTCTATAATGTAGCCTATTGAAGTATCAACCTAAAGCCTAAATGGTTTACCAGGTTTATTCCCCACCCCTTTGTGATTTAAAATTTTTTGCCTTGGCTTTACAAGCCTGTCAAAAACACTCATTTCTCAATTTCTCAGCCACTTCTTCCAGAATTGGTAAAGGCTCTATAGGAAAATTTCCCTAACTGCCAAGCTTATGTCTGTGATTTGTTTTCTCCTGGAATTTGGCCCTGTAATTCTTAATTAACTTGTTGGTTCTCTAATGCCTTCAAGGAATTTTTTTTTCTAACATTTTGTCCAGGGTTTTTGTTTTGTTGTTGTTCTCAGTGGGAGTATTTGTTCAAATTACCCAGTCTACCATGCCAGAAGTGAAAAATCTGATCCTTTAAAAATATAAGTCAAATGATGACACTGAAACTCTCCATAAATAAAATGAAAGTCCAATGACTTTACAGAGGTCTGGAAGAGCCTATGCAATCTGGATCCAGGCTACCTCTCCAACTTTATTGCCTCCAACTCTCCAATAACTTTCCAAAAATCTAATGATCAACTCAGTGTAAACTTCTAAAGTAGAAAGGCCATGTGATATGTCTATTTAATAACCCCCATAGCATTTAGCATATTATCCAAGCAATATATCAATTATGATTAAATTTGAATATACGCTAAAAAATAAAGCCCAAAATAGTGGCTTAAACTAGACAGTTTATTTCCCACTTAAATGGAAGAAGTCTGGAGATAGGCAGTGCAAGGGTGTTATGAAGGCAGCAAGTATCAGGGACCCAGGCTTTTTTTATCTTGTTGCATTACTCTGCATGGTTTCCATTCCCAAGGTTCATCTATGACCTAAGATGATGCTAAAGTTCCTGATAGTAGCCGTAAGGAGGAAGAGGGAAGTAAAAGAGTGCCCCTCCATTTTAGCAGACTTTTCAGAAGACATAACATCTCTGCTTTCTTCTGATCACCTACCCAGTCATGTGGCTTCACCTAGCTACAAGGGCAACTCAGAAATGCAGACTTTTAGCTAAGAAGCAGTGGGCTAAGCTAAAAAATTGGAGTACTTTTAGTAATGAAGGGGAAATAAGACACTGGTATGCATTTAGCAATCTCTGCTACAAACACTAAGCACGTTTTTCCTTAAAATTTCTTGGATTCTCTCTTTTTCTTGATCTTGATCACTTCAACTACTGCTCATTACTAATTCACATTCAATACTTACATCATTAAATACACCATTTCAATCTCCCAAAGATTCTCCATGCAAAATCCTACAATTGAAACTTCTCTACCAGGTAAAAAAACTTGTCTTCTTTTTCTTATGCAAACATAGAAATATTATTTCTTTAATGAAATCTTTTTTGGCAAAATGAGAGATGGGAAATTTTCCCCTGAACACCCAGACTTGTCATTCACACATCTTCAGTGAGTTTACTCTGGTCTACTGAATGTGAATGCTTCTCTTAATTAGTCCATATCTATAGTTGATTTATGTAGTGTGAGTGCCACTGTCTTAGTCCATTTGGGCTGCTATAACAAAATAACAGACTAGGTGGCTTATAAACAGCATAGTTTTATTTCTCATAGTTCTGGAGGCTAGGAAGCCCAAAATCCTGATACAGAAGATTCAGTGTCTGATGAGGATCTGTTTTCTGCTTCATAGATGGCCATCTCTTTGCTATGTCCTTCTGTAGGAGAAAGGGTAACAGATGTCTCTGGGGGCTCTTTTATAAGGGCACTAATCTCATTCATGAGGGGTCCACCTTCATGACCTAATCACCTCCTAAACGTCCCACCTCCAAATACCATACAAATACCATTGGGGATTAGGCTTCAATATATGAATTTTGGGGGGACACAACATTGAGTCTATAGCAGCCATTGTCTGTGAACCTCTAATTAATGTGTTTCTTGGATTTTGCTTTCCAAGAATACTTTCTATATTGGATTTTGCTTAATGTGTGTCTTTTCCACTAGAAACTAACCTTCAAGCGGTAGGAAGCATGTCTGTTTTGCTTCTGTGCCTAGCATCTAGCATGGTGTGTGGGGCATAGTAGGTGTTCATTACATATTTGTTGGAAGAAGGAGGAATTTAACCTTCACCGCACATCTATTATATGCCAGGTAGTACAGTAAGTATTTTACAAATATAATTTTACTGATTTTTCATAATAGCCAAATGTGATAAGAATTATATTCCCTTTCACAGATGACGTAAATGAAACTTGAAGAAGATAAATGATTAAACTAAGTCACAAAGCTAGAAAGAGGTGGATCTGAGGTCTGACCTATAACCTCTGTCTCCATTGTAAAGGCTCATTTTACTCTGGCACATTTATGTCAACCAGGTGGGCTGTTCCCAGGCTTCCTTTGATAACAGCTTGACCAATTTCATGATAAGATGGAAATAGTAAATAGTAGATTATTATCCTTTCAGTGACAAATTCCTGAAGTCTCCTTGTTTTAATTAGAGGAATTCAGTTATAACAATTAGATTATAGGCATAATGGTAGGCAGTTATGGGAGTTGCTGGTTTAGAAGGGATAGATTCAGGAACATGTCTTCAAAAATCAAACAATGTGGATATTTTCCTACTCCGCTAACACCAACTGCCCTCAAGGATCAGTTGTTCAGGTGATACAATTTTGATACTAGGATCTCTAGGAAAAAGCAGAAATAATGACAAAAGTTTCAGTCATGATACCAGATAAACTTTAAAGGGTAAGGAAAAGGCAAGAAAGGCAGAATAGAGGAGAAAAGAAGAGAGGGAAATATATACAAAAGAGCAGAAAACATACAAAACAGTTAAGTGGAGAGGAAGGGAATGGCACCCATCTGTTTGGTTGTTGCTTTGGGTTTACTTCCTTTAGCTACTAAGCTTTCAGTCCCCATTCTTTCAGTAATAGCATCCCCATTTACTTTTTGGTAATTCCATCCTCACTTTTGGATACCATCTGGTGGGACTGTTGTTCAGAGGCCCTGCCTTCCCCCAGCCGCTGAGAAAAGAGTTGAACCTAGCTAAACCAGTCAAATGCTCTCTTCCTGGAATCAGAATCCTTTGTTTCAGATGCAGCTGTTGAGAAGTTCATGCTGTGGAGACTCATGTGAGCTGTTTGGGTCTGTCTTTTCCACCATTGGGTCTTCAGCCTCCTCTTCTCAATCTGGAGCTTCCCCAGTTTTCCCAATAAATTTCTTTCTTGCTTAAGTTTACCGGAGGCAGCTACTGTTGTTTGCAATCAGAGAACACGAGTTGATACAGTCAAGGAAGAAGGTAGGTGGAAATAAATGCTGAAATTAAGATCTGGGATGAGATCCATTGAGAATCTATTTTCAGTTCCCAAAACACTAGGTACTGGGGACAAACCTAGTTTAAATCTGAAGCAAAGTACAAATTAGTGTTCAATCATCTTAGATCTCTAGGAGCAAATATACTCACTCTATAACGTAGTAGAGGGTTTCCAATAGGTGAGAGTAATATTCTTTTTCAAGGATAATCTATTGTAGGATTGACATCACAGTTTGGGTTACTGAAAAAGTATGTGTTTCCTGAAAGGCAGAGGTTTACCTCAGTTTTTACTTTACAAGATCTTTGTGTCTTTGATATTCACATCTTTGGCATGACTAAAGGATTTTTCCATTCAAATCAACCTCCTTCAGCTTGGCTAGTCCCTCCTTCCTCCCCCCTGATTTGCCCCATGGGATTCTTTCTTTTCACTGCCAAGGATTAAATTCTCTGTGAAAGCCTTGAAGGCAATAGACATCTGTACTGGAAAGGAGATACAAAACTGTCCAAAAAGAGAGAAGCACTCCCAAAGCTTAAGTGAGAAAATAATTGAACTCTTATTCATGTTGGAAAAAAGTCTGGTTTCAAACTGAGATTTTTATTGACTTTTTTTGTCATAAAAGGATCATCGTTTATGTTGAATAAGGAACAGTTATTGTTCTACTTTACCAAAGATGCTAAGTTTGCATGTTTTAAACATCAAACAAACATCTCCATAGAGAATGGCTTGCTGCCAATAACTGGTGAGCAGGCCAGACTTTCAGAGCAGCCCACTTATACCAGTTCTGTGTTGGTGGGTGAGCAATTCAAGATAGAAGGCTGAATTAGAATTCAGTCCTAATCCTGCTAGGGAAGCTGGTTTTATTAGGTCTTAGTTTGATGGTCAGAAGACAATCCCACATTGCTCTAGCAGCACAGATCCATTGCTCTCTCCTCAAGCCATGCACATGAAAGGCACGGTGTTGTTAGCAATGTACAAACAGCAGATGCCATGAGTACAAATAAAAAGGACACACAGTAGGGCGCCTGGGTGGCTCAGTTGGTTAAGCGACTGCCTTTGGCTCAGGTCATGATCCCGGAGTCCTGGGATCGAGTCCCGCATCGGGCTCCCAGCTCGGCGGGGAGCCTGCTTCTCCCTCTGACCCTCTCCCCTCTCATGCTGTTTCTCTCTCTCTCTCAAATAAATAAAATCTTTAAAAAAAAAAAAAAAAGGACACCCAGTATATAATGTAGACCTTAACGATTACCTTGTTCTCAGTCCTAATCTCTCCACCTTATAAATATCTTACATTAATATTATATTCTGGCAATTGATGTGTGGAGTCCTATGTTGTGCCAAACTAAATTGATTGTCAGTTTAGACATGATAAGGGGGATCATGCAAGAATGATATATTATCAGAACTCTATCATCTCAACATTAGTCGGTTGTTCAGTCTATTAATCTAACAACTCATGGGAAGCCTGAGGCTGGAAATGAGGGAATATGATCAACGGAGAAGAACTGAGCTCTAGATATTAACTCTTAGAAAATAGCCCCTTGAAAATGTCTTCTCTTTATGTTTATTTGCCATGGGAAATGGTATATTTTTCTGCTCTGTGTGAAAATTTAGCTTGGGGGGAAAATCACATAGGTTATTATGTCAGGTCTCCCAAATGATTAGATGACTGACCCCTTCAGCAAAAAAACCTCAGGGTTCTTTGCTTTTCTTATAATTGCTCAGGCTTCAATTCTATTGAAAAGAGACTGGAAAAGCCATTCTATGAAATGACTCTTTAATATTTGATAAATGAGTCAGTCTTGTGAGCCTATATGGTTGCAGCAGTCATGCTTCTCAGCTGAGACTGCCTATGTTCACATGGGATGGTCATTAAGCAAACCTTTTAAGATGACAGGACTTCAGTTCTTCTGTCTCATTTCCCAGAAAGAAGAATAATGGAATAAAGTCTGGAGAGTTAAAAGGGAAAATAAAGGGTATGCACCCTTCCCCCCACTTTCTAACCTAGAAAGGCAACATAATTTGTGGTAAAAAGCTGTATTCTAAGTGGCAAAGTAAATAGGAGATATTTATTCCTAAATCTTCATGACACTTTAATGAGATAGTGGGAGAATATTATTATTAGGCCCTTAATGATTTAAGAAAATTGAGACAAAGGGATGCTGGAAAATATATTAAATATTACACTATTAATCTGAATTAAAAGACCAGAACATGTCCAAATATCTTTGTTCAGGGAAATGAATCTCCAGCTGGAGAGTGAATTGGACAATATAGATACTAGATAGTCAGCTTTCATCTGGATCCAGATGTTATTTCCATTCTAGTCCAAGTGAGATTTGCTTTTAACCACAGACTCAGAGAGCTCTGGTCTCTACCCAGAGAAATCAGACTGTCAGACCTCTCCCTTGGATTTCTCCTTCCTGCCACACACTCCCACACCTCAGGCACTCCACACATACCTACCAGCTGCCCACCAGAACCAGCTGCCTCAGGACCGGGCTGTCAAGGGAAGTCTTCCTGTGGATGGACAGCCCTTGGCAGCAGCAGGAGTCCTCAGCAAGATTGTCCCTTTGGCCTCAGTTCCGACTTTGGGCTCTGACCCAGGTCTGGCAAAAGATAATACATACCCATTGTAGGAAATATGAAAAGGACATAGGATTTTTTTTAAATTGCTTATAATCTCACCACCCAGAGTGATCACTGTCAATATTTTGGTATAGTTTTTAAAATTGTAATCTAAATAAAACATATAAATGTTCATTTAGTTGGGGGTCACACACACTGCACATGCAATTTTGAATCCTGCTTTACTTTTTTTTTAACTTTGTATGCGAGCATTTCTCCACGTTATAAAAACGTTCTTTGTAATCGCCACATACCATCTATGATATAAAAAATAATGATTATAGAGATCAAGGAGAAACCACAAAACTGAAGGGGAAAAAAGGAAACAATCTAAAAGTTGAAGACGAAGGAATGATTGTTCTAATTACCAATTTGTAGATCCTAAACGTTATGGAGGAGGGTGTTTGAGGAAAAAATTAGGAACTGGTACATAAGGAATGAACCTGCTTTGATAAATGTATAAAATAACAAAAAAATAGTTGTTAGTAAAGGCGTAACATATAATATTTAAATACCAAGAAAATGATTGCTTTTGTGCAGCATCTTATTATATTGGTAAGATTAATTAATTCAGTTTGATTAAATAATAAGAGGGAAATGCCTACATTTTAAAGAGAAGCCTAGGGAAAACATGCAAAAAGGAGCTCCTTAATTGTAAGCATAATATTCTTAACATGACATTGCAGGTTCTGACATTAGATTCCCTTTGTGAGCCACCGTGAGGAGTTAGAAAAAGAGGTAGACAGGATGTTAAAGGCAGAACTGTCTAATTCCTCCCCACCCCTGCCAAAGATTATTCTCAAGGAAAAGAAAAAAAATGTGGTAGTATTTGACCTCTAGCAAGTATTTTGTGTTCACTGGAGATTGATCCTGATACCACAGCCCCTCCCTCCCTTTGTTTCTGAGTTATCTCCCTCTTCCCAATTACAGCCAAGGGGTTGGCTAGAGCTGGGAGGACAGGGCCCTGGAGAAGACTGTGGCTTATTGCAAAGATAATAGGCCTGGGGTTCAGACAGAAGCTGCCTTCCAATCCAAGGCTTATCACTTCTAGCTGTGTCACTGGGGCAAGTGACTCAAACTGTCTGGGGTTCCCTTTCCCCCTTTATACGGTGGAGATAATAAAATCTTTTTTCATATGGGATATTAAATTAAAGTTGGTTATTGTTATTTATACTTCATTTCTATTTTTCCATATATTTTAGTTCCCCGCACCCCCACTTTTTTTGACCATGGAGTTGTAGCTCATTTCAACAGTGATTCTGGTTTCTTGTTCATTTCCTCTTTATCATTAATCCCCCGAATTTGTGCTATGATAAGCCAGAAAGATTCTTTCATCTCAGTACTTGTCATTTGATGTTTAATAAAGCTCATAGGTGGCACCAATAATATTCTTTAAACATTCATTAAACAAAATTCCCTCAATAAATTTTTTATTGAGAGCCTAATATGTGCTAAGCACTATGCCAAATGATATGGCTAGAAATTAATAAATCCTAGCTGGATAAGAAAATCAAAGAGACGATGTCCAATATATTTACAAAAAGGTTTAGGCAAATACTTTTTTTCTTTTTAAAGATTTTATTTATTTGACAGAGAGAGACACAGCGAGAGAGAGAACACAAGCAGGGAGAGTGGGAGAGGGAGAAGCAGGCTGCCCACGGAGCAGGGAGCCTGGTAGGGGGCTCCATCCCAGGACCCGGGGATCATGACCTGAGCTGAAGGCAGACGCTTAATGACTGAGCCACCCAGGCGCCCCTAGGCAAATATTTTTAAAATGTATAAGGCTAGTAAAAATTGGATTCTTGGTGTAATATAAGTTAATGACAATATTGGTTTAATTTTAGGAAACTTTCTTATAGGGTAAGAATATGAATTAAGAAATTGGAAAGGTAAAATGGAGTGTTAATCAGGAGACTTAATTTCAGCCCATGCAATAGCTATACAATTTTGAGTAAGACATTTAATTTTCCTGGACTTTCGTTTCTTTATCTGTACAATGGAATTCAGGGTCACAAACTAAAATAAATCAAATACTTTCCTAAATAACTCATGGGTTCAAGAGGAAACCACAATGGAAATTATAATTAGAAGGGTAATGGTAATTAATATTAATTAGAATAAAATGCATGTATGTAAATGAATTTAAAATATAAGACAGATTGAAAATAATTGAGTTACATGTGCATCTCAAAAAGCTAGGAAAAAACAAAGTTGAAAAAGAAAATAATGAAATTAAAAATGGAAAGTAAGGAAATTGAAAAATAATAAAAATACAGATTATTAACAAAACCAAAACCTCATTTTTGGAAATAATCCAGACAAGGCAATTTATGGAAATTGGCAATTTATGGTAATTTATGGGCTTAGCTCACTTATAAGTTTAGGTGCAAAATTTCTAAATTAAGTACTAACAAATCATATCCAAATGTATTACAAATACAGTATGATTAATGGTACAGATTTTATGGAAAATAGTTCTTAAAAAAATTAAAAATGGAATTACCATATGATCCAGCTATCTCACTTCTAGGTATGTATCCAAAAGAATTCAAAGAAGATCTTATTAAAGAGATATTTGCACGCCCATGTTCATTGTAGCATTATTTACAATATTCAAAAGGAGGAAGCAACTCCAATACCCATCAACAGATGAGTGAATAAAGAAAATGTGGAATATACCTGTAAGGGAATATTATGCAGCCTTAAAAAGAAAAAAGGAGGGAAATCTTGTCACACACACTACAACATGGATGAATCTTGAGGATGTTATGCCAAGTGAAATAAGCCATTCACAAAAGAATACTGTATGATTCCACACATTTGAATGTCTAAAGTAGTCAAAATCAAACAGAGAATAGAAAGGTGGTTACCAAGAGCTGGGAAGAAGAGGGTAGCAGAATTAGTGTTTAGTGGGTATAGATTTCAGTTTGCAAGATGAACATGTTCTAAAGATCTGCTGCACAACAATGTGAATATACGTAACACAACTTAACCTTAAAAATGGTTAAGATGGCAAATTTAATGTTATGTGTTTTTACCATCTCACTGGCATGAGATTAAGTGATTATAGCACAGTGGATTAAGACAAAAAATGATTATGGCACAGCAGATAATACTCAGACACTGGAGTGAAATGGCCTGGGTTCCAATCTATTGAACTTTGGGTAAATTACTTTTCTGTTCCTTAGTTTCTTATTAAAGTAAAAATAAAAATAGATCATAACCCCCCAACCCAAATAACAACAACAAAAACACATCGTGAACAAGTAGGTTTATCCCAATATCTGTCAGTTTAATCCACTATATTAAGAGATAAAAGGATCAATAGATGCAGAAAAATGTTAAAATTCAACACTTGAAATGTTTTTCTCTATGACTTACGTGGCTTTTCTTTCTCTTCCTTTAGGCCTCTGCTCAAATGTCATCTTATCAGTGAGACCTTTTCGGACCACCCCGTATGCACTGACACCCTACCACACCTGCCTTCTAACCCTGCTCTTGTTTTCTTCATAGAAGCACTTCCTAGGGGGCGCCTGGGTGGCTCAGTCCTTAAGCCTCTGCCTTCGGCTCAGGTCATGATCCCAGGGTCCTGGGATCGAGCCCCGCATTGGGCTCCCTGCTCAGCAGGAAGCCTGCTTCTCCCTCTCCCACTCCCCCTGCTTGTGTTCCCTCTCTCGCTCTCTCTTTCTCTGTCAAATAAACAAATAAAATCTTAAAAAAAAAAAAAAAAAAGAAGCAGCACTTCCTAGACATAAAGATAATGGAAGAAATGACAAAGATAAAAATAGACAAATTTGACTACTTAAAAAGGTAAAACTTCTGGATGCCAAGAAAAACAATAAACAAAACTAAAAGGCAAATTTCAAAACTGGGAACAGTATTTATCAGCAATATAACTGGAAAAGGGAATGAGTTCATATATAATAATAATAATAATGATAATAATAGTAATAAAACATTTATAGAAAGAGTGGGCAAAAGCTGTATAGAAAGAGTAAACAGATTAATTCATTCACAAGAACATGAATTAGTGAATTAAATATTTAGAAAAAAACCTTCGACCTCACAGAGAGGCTAAGAAATTTAAATAAAGGGATGCCTTTACATCCTAATATGTAGTTCTCTATTTTCAGTATTTTAATATGCTGAACCTATTATTTTTATAATTGGCAAATAATAAAAGTTGTATAAAAAAGATTTTTATTAGGAATGTCCATTTAGGTTTTATGTATGTGATTCTTTAAGTCTTTAAATGGCTTTATTTAATATTGTACATAACATAAATTTTACCCTGAAACTGAAATAAGATGATTAGTAGACAACATTCAGAACAACCATATGTGTTGGTTGTAAAATATATAGGTTAACAGCATGCATGAACCTTAAAAGCATTATGCTTAAGATATAAAATGTCCAAAAGAGGGCAAATATATCAAGACAGAAAGTAGATTAGTGGTGCCTAGGTTAGGAGTGGGAATGATGAGTGACTGTAAATGGGAATGAAATTTCTTCTTGGGGTGATGGAAATGTCTTAGTGGTAATTAATGGTTGTATAACCTTGTAAATATACTAAAATTAATTGAATTCTACACTGAAAACAGGTGAATTTTATGGTATATGAAAGATATGTCAGTTGTTCAAAAAGATATAGTTTAAAAGACTTTAGCCAGATAGAACACACAATCTCAATTTAAAGTGATATCAAAGGTATGAGAAGTTTACTAGAATGACTTGTGAGGAGCTCCAGTAGCGCAATCGGTTAGCGCGCGGTACTTATGGAATGACTTGTGAAATAGCCAATAGAATCTTAACTGTTTCTATCCTTAGATTTTCCTTAGTTTTGTCAAGAGACACATCATTAATTCAAACTTCCTAGAGGCATTTAGATGTAGAGAAACATCTGATTTATTGACTAATTCTCTAAAACATACTTTTATAAATTTAAAATATACACAATGGTTAGAATCAAGCTAGTAGTGGCTTAATGAATGGATTACGCTGCTTTGCAACTACAATTTAAATTTTTCATTCTTTCAGCAATTGATTATTGAGTGTTTACTATGACTAGTTTTAGAGGTAACTGCCAATATATAATTGTATGTATAGAAGTGATGGTGAAGGTAAATATTTTAAAATGCTCTTTGGAGTCAGGCTTATATGCTTAATTTCTAAGCATATCCTTTTTTTAAAAAAAAAAAATAGGTAGTACCAATGTAAATTTACTCTCAGTCCAGGAATCATGATGGTCAATGCAATATGAATTAGTGAGATTTCACTGTGTTTGCGAAAATGTTACTGAGGTTATTCTTGGTAAATCTGAATGACTCTATAATATATTAATTAAAAGATATTTGCACAGTGAGATATCACCTGCCACTGGTCAGGATGGCTAGTATCAAAAAGACAAGAAATAACTTGGTGAGGATATGGAGAAAAGGGAACCCTCATGTGCTGTTGGTGGAATTGTAAATTGGTGCAGCCACTACGGAGAACAGTATGAAGGTTCCTCAACGAAACAAAAATAGAAATACCATATGATCCAGTAATTCCACTTTTGGGTATTTATCTGAAGAAAACAAAAACACACTAATTTGAAAGCATATATGCACTCCTATGTTTACTGCAGTATTATTTACAATAAACAAGGTATGGAAGTAACTTAAGTGTCCATCCATAGATGAACTGATAAAAAAGATATGGTATATATACATGCAATGGAATATTACTCAGCCATAAAAAAGAATGAAATCTTGCCATTCACGACAACATGGATGGACCTAGAGGGTATTATGCTAAGTGAAATAAATCAGAGAAAGACAAATACCATATGATTTCACTTATACCTGGAATCTAAAGAACAAAACAAATGAACAAATAAAAAGAAACAGACTCTGCATTTATGAGTTATGTGCCTGATTAACAGGTACAAACTTCCAGTTATAAAATAAGTAAGTCATGGGGATGAAAAGTACAGCATAGGGATGTAATAACTTTATATGATGACAGAGGTTAACTACACTTACGTGGGGAGAATTTTGTAATGTATATAATTGTTGCATCACTATATGGCACACCAGAGCTAATATAATATTATATGTCATCTATACTTCAATTAAAAAAAGATATTTGATCAGTATTAGAAAATTATATGCTAATTCCAATCATGGCAATCAGTTCTGAAACACTGTAATAACTGGAGGCCTCTGCTAAGTCCTCTGGGACCCACCTCTTACTCAACAGCTTACTAATTCCACTCCAGCCTTGAATGGCTTTGCGTGAGTGTGATAGGATAGTGCCCTCCCTGATCCACTGGGGTGGAACACCATTAGAACCGGCTCTGTACTCATGAGCATGTATAAAAATTGGGTGGTGGACAGTGGATTTGATGTTCATAGAACCACCCTTGACCAATGGGGAATGGAAATTGGTAGATAAATGTTAACCCTTTTTGTCTCCTCGAAAGCATGCTTAAGGCTCCTCCATGATAGCCAACTCAGTAACACATCCTTGTATTGGCTTTGCCTCCCTCCCAGTTCCACCCCCTCTCCTCTCAGCTGATATTCCTGCCTTCTGGCCCTATTTTGTCAAATAAACTAACTGCATGCAAGTCTTGTCTCTCATTTTGGAGGAACTCAGCCTAAGACATATGGGATATTTGATATATGCAATCTATAGTACTTCTTAGTAAATTCTTGCTGAATAATTGACAATGTAGCAATAGGTTTGTATTTTTCACTTGAATTGCATCATTTGAGTAGTAGGAATTTTATAGAAAATGAACCCCTAATGTTATAGGAAATAAGTCCCTACTGTACATGTGATGGCAGATTCTTCATAGTATAGTTCTGACTGTATCTGTCATTTAACCTGTATATCAGGGTCATCATCACTAGGAAACTAGCTTAGGCCTTAGAAGAAGACAGCAGTGATATAAAATGACCTTCAGGAGTCCAGGTTCTATGTCTAGGCTTCCTTTTTGTTTGAAGGTGTGCCTGCCTCCCCACCCTCCCCCCAAAATAAATAAAAATAAAGGAGCCAAGTCAGAGATAGAGGTGGATCCTTTATTTTACTTATTTAAATAATCTCTATGCATAATATGTGACTCAATCTCACAACCCCAAGATCAAGAGTCTCATGCTCTACTGACTGAGCCAGCCAGATGCCCCAAGTGGATCTTTTAAATGTAAAGGGGTTTGGTAAGAGAGTGGATCCGCTGAATCTTCCAGAGACTTCTCCTAGTTGCTCTCCAACCTACCACAGGCACTTGAGAGTTCTGTAATAATTCAAAATTCTAGGGGCACCTGGCTGGCTCAGTCGGTAGAACACATGACTCTTAATCTCAGGGTTATGAGTTCAGGCCCCATGTTGGGCATGGAGCCTACTTAAAAAAAATAAATAAATAAAAATAAAATAAAATAAAAAATAAAATTCTATCCCCATGCAGCTTTTCTGGACATTATCTCAGTATCCCTAACTAAGTACTTCCTCCACTAGTAAATCTATTATTCTTTCATGACCTAATTATTGCACAATTCTGCTGATTGTATAAGTGTAATATTGTCTACTGAAATATGATTATAATCATTCTAGAATGTTCTGTTACAAGGTCTGGAGGCACAAGAGGAGTTTTCAGTTCCGCATTAAAAATGAGCTACAATTTAGACAAGTCTGTCACGTTTGTGGGCAGAGAGACCTCACTGAAACAAAAGCAATCAATTCATGTTATCTTTGCTATTAGAAGAAAGCAATGGTGGAATTCTTCCAAAATAGTGGATAAAGTATAATACTTTAATGGATTTTTCCCCCTTGGATTTGCCGCCTAAACTATTTTTTTTTTCTTTTGGTCTAGACCAGATTTCTAATGATTTCACATCCCTTTGCACACATTGTAGCTGGGGATGGGGGACCCCATTGGTGTTGATTGAGAGGTTCAAGATGGCTAGGAATGCAAAGTGCCCTTGGGAAATTCACATGCAAATAATGAGGTGGAGGTTGTACCTAAAAAACTGATCAAAATGCAATTCAATCTGTGCAACAGACTTCAGGCCCTTCTGGCCCAGGACAGCCACAGCCAGGTCAATGGAATGGGGGCCTTTCCTGAACACAACAAGCAAGTTTAAGCTTTTAAAATGTTCCCTAGTTTCCTTGTTGAAAATGGAGTTCAAGCTTAGGTTTTAAAAAACTTCCCTTTAATGCTTTAAAGGTGGAGCTAATGACTTATTACTGTTATTTATTTTTAAACATAAAACCTACTTTTTAGTCTTTCTCTTTAGGAATATTCCCTCTGTCCCTGTAGAGATAATAGGCTGCCATGGAATAAAATTGGAGAATGTTAAATACATAGGGACTCAATTTTATTCTATGCAGGGCTGTTGCTATCATGATGTTTATCAGGGAACAAGCAGCCTCAAAGAATCTTTTGGTGTATTGTTACCAGCCCTGCTTTGTGTTACGCTTGGTGTATTTTCCTGGTCATCTTAGTAACACTGTTAGAACATAGAGGCTTTTCTACCCCCAAATGTCTGCTATTAAAAAAACAAACAAAAGCAAAAACACAACAACAAAAAATTAAGGCAACTAACAATACTTATACACTTACTCAGAATGAATTATCAAAATAAGGAGCAATAATTGCAGTTTTTTCCATCTGTAGGGCACTACCAGATGCTCATTTCCCAGCAGATGTATGCATCAATGATGCATCATAGTTTTTAAACTATGATGCTGCTATTATTTTACTTTGAAATTATTTTTTTTTTAAAAAAAAGATTTATTTATTTAAGCAATCTCTACACCCAACGTGGGGCTCAAACTTAAGACCCTGAGATCAAGAGTCCCTTGCTCTACCAACTGAGCCAGCCAGGTGCCCCACATTGAAATTATTCTTATCTAATTTCCAAAGATCCATATTGTGCCTATGTAGTTGGGGGATTAAGAAGTGTTTGCAATGATTTGGAAGTCTCTGGTTACTTTTAACCTGGAGGAAGAGTGTCTTTGGTGAAACGTGAACTGAATTGTTCTCCTGCTCCTTTCCATTTGCCTTTGTTTACAATAAGATTATGCAAATCTACCTTTAAGCTGGGGGTAAGGGGTGGGGGAAGTTTGTCTCCTTTTATGCTTTCAAGGATATATAAAAGACCATTGCATAGACAATTTCATCTGCTAGAGAGCACATAGTAGCTATTCAATTAATTACACTGAAGTTGGATCAGTCTTATCTTTCCTGTCCTTAGTTCTTCTAAGGAGAACAAAACCCCACATTTCCTATCTTCTAGTTCTTACCAATATAGCAGCCACAAATTATTATATGCTTTTAGTTAATTCTACTTTAAGTACTTTTCAGGGGAGAAAAACCATATTGTAACCTAATGAAGTGAAAAATAATCTGCAATACAATTCAGATGAGATCAGCCATGGTTGTTAATATGCATTTGTGAGATGTTGAATGTTCTTTCTTTTAATTAGTCAATATGCTTTTATTTGTTTTTATTGTCTGTTTTTGCAGCAGCATTATTCATGAAATACAACTCATCATGTCCTTAGGATGGACAGAATAGCAAGTGGTGTTGTTAGGTGGTTGCTGCTACACAGTTATCACAAAGAAGAAAATGCAGTATTATACTATTTTGGGGTGCCATCAGTGTGAAGCTGGTTGTAATTTCAATTTCTGAGGGATGGTGAGGGGAATGAGAGTGGGGTACGGAGAAGGTGGAGGGGTGAATGGGAAGGGAAGAGAGATTGGAATGGCAAATGAGTTCACTATAAAATCTATTCAACATTCAAAAAAAATGTTGACTTGTAGATCAAAGCCATTTGAAAATATGTGAAGGCCTGAGTCTTAAATGAGTGACTCATCTGGTACAACTAGTAATAAGATGAATGCTAAGTTAATGTCTTATTAGAACAGAGTCATTGGAAACAGTGCCAAAGACTATTTTCTTTGGATGTTTGAATAATGCAGAGCTGGGTGGAAATGGCGATTTGCCTCCTCTGAAGATCCTACAGATTTGAAAGGCTCTGGGGTCAAAATCTTCCTGTTCTTCTAAAAAAAGGAACAGCATAAAGAAGTCCTATTTTCAGACAGCTACTATGTATTCACTAGGAATATACTTCAGCTACAGAATAATTACCATTAAAAAAGAATTGACTGACCACTGGTATACTGTGCTAAATAAATATTAGGTACTTAAAAATATATCCATAATGATCAGCAAGGTGGCTTCTTCATTCTAACCTTAGTTTTATAATAGAAGGCAGTTTTTATTATTCTGACAATTGTAGGGGAAGAAAAATAATTCTCCCTCTACCCTTCTGAGTTCTTAGCTGAGACCCTTGTAATAAAAGGCAGATTAACAAAAGAAAAACAAACAAGTTTATTACCGTGCATACCTCATGTACACACAGGATACACTCAGGAAACATGAGTAACTCTGAGGTGTCTTTAGAATTCAGGATTAAATGCTATCTTAATAGGGAGAGGGTAGGGGAGGTATAGGCCTTTTAAGGGAGCGTGGATGAGTTTTAGGAAAGATGAATGGGCCATAGAAGAATAGACGGGTGGTATGATAGTCTGTGACAAAGTCTGTCCGAGTATGGTGTCAACTTGAAGTTTCCCCTCCGTGACAAGAGTCAATGTTCCTTGGTTGAGGAAACTCCAGGGGAGGGTGTCTATGACATCCAAGTTCCTTTTGGAAAATATGTCTTCAGGCAGATAAAGGGAGTTCAGAGAAAGTCCTGCATTTGCTTTTTAAGTGCCTATAGCTCAGCTCAAAATATCAATATATCAAAGCAGCATGTGGTGGCATGTCCTATTACCCTTCACAATCATAAATAAAAGAAAGAAAGAAATTTCATGTAGGAAGAAATGAAAAAATAATAGCAAAGCCCTCATTTGATATTAACACTTCAAAGTTTTGACTAATAGAAAGCTAGGAAATTTTTTAGACATATTAACTAAGTCAAGCTTTAAACAATGGATCATTTTATCTGAAATTATTCATTGTGGGCTTTGTAGGAGGTCTGTGACTAGTCATGCCAAGTAAGTTCTTAGAAAATAGTTCTGGAGCTCATCTGACTGGAAGAAGCACATGAATTCTCCATATCCTTAAACTAGGATGGAAAGAATGCATTTCCAGAATCCACAAAGGCTGAAGATTCCAGTTCTCATCGGTATCTAACATGATGCTCTGTCCCTAAACAAATGCAAAGCTATCAGAAAAGGAGATAGAGATTCAACTCATATCTTCTTACCATTTTCACTGGACTTTGTTGTTTACAAAAAAAAAAAAATGCTTTGGGCATGATGTTCCATGAAAAAGAGTAGTCAGCAAGTTGTTATAGGCTTAGGTAGGACAAGGAGAATTTTAGAGATCAAGTAAAGAACAGAGAAGGAAATTTAATACCATTGAATGCCCTTGACCAAAATTTTGATAATGAGCTTGTTTCCTAATGTCATAATTTCTGAACTCAATGTTCTTCTGAGATATCTTGTGAAAAATCTAGTAGTAAAGTTCATGTGATAAATTATGTTGACAACATTATTACATAATGTGGGATTTAAGAAATTCTTTATAAGTACTTGTTGAGTGCCTATCATATGCTTGACAGAATAAAGAAAATTTAGCTCCTTTCTCAAGATGCTTTTTGTTGGAAGTATTCCTTTCAAAATTCTTGTTTTTATCAAATAATTTGGGGTCAATGTTGGGATAATATAGGCTATTAACCCATTTTATTCAAATATGTATTGATATAGGTGTAATTTAACAACCATTTTTGTAATGCTGGTTATGACTTGAATAAGGAGTATGTTTAGAAACTCTTTTAAACATCAAAGGTAAACCACTGAGTTGGCATTATCATGTGATCCCATTCCTATCTATAAATAACTAGGGCAAAATAGCACCTGGACTTTCTCTTCCTTTTTTTGATGGAAAGCTTGGCTGGCATCTTTGCAATTAATTTTATATTTAACTCAGTTAAGCTGAGTCAGTTATATACTTAATTTTCTTGAGTTTGACAAGTGTGTAAAGCATGTAACAAAACAAATCAATTATGTTGGGGGTTTTCCTCCTAAATTCCATCACACTTTCTTTGAAATTCTAACCTCTCCTCATTTAAATCATCTCATTAAGTAATTTTTATCATTCATATAGAAAGATTTTGTAAACACCTTCCATACATAAGCAGTACTATTGCCTGTAACATTATGTGGTCATAACATTAATGGATTTTATTTTATGCTTCTGACTCCAATTATCTTGTGTGCATCTAAGACTTTCTTTTCTTCTTTTTTTAAAGTATTAAAATAAGAAAAGATTTTGGCCTTTAAGACTAATGATTTCCTGTTTTTCTTCTACAATAAAATTAACTGGAAATGTCAATTTAAGTACGTTACTGAAAACTACTTTATCAATTTTCTTCTAAAAGGTAAAGTCAGAGCAGGGGGAGAAAATGAATGACCAAAGGAAAACTTCATACTAAGGAATGACTTCAACAGCCATTCCTTTTCCCCTGAGCTTTGAGACTCGAGATATACCTAACTGTTCATGAACCTAATCTTTAAATACAAAGAAACACTGGCTGCTATAATTTGTATTTCTTGACCCGGTTTTGGTTCATGTATGGTAGAAGGACAGAGGTCTTATTAGAATTATGATACAAACAAAAATAATGAAAATGTATTTATTTCTATAGCTTTAAGTATTCAAAAAGATGTGCAAATACAAATTGGTCCTTAGAACATATTGAAAAGGCTAGGTTACTATTGTCTCTATTCTACAGGCGCTCATGTTCAATGAACGCTAATTGCTAAAATGGGAAAACATTTATCTTGTCCCGTATAGACAGCGTTCCTCAATTATGTGTGATTAATGCCTTTTTTCAAGCATTCGACATCGCTTTTGATCAGTGAAAGATCATCCAACTTATCAAATCGTTGTTCTGTTCATTTAAGTCCAATTCCTACGTGGCCACAGTAGAGTCTGTAAAATGTATACTCTTTCTTAGAATGTCTCTACATCGGGAGAAAATGGTGCTCTCTGATTCTTTGGAGATATCTCATTAGAAAAATCAAAACATGAGTATTCTGTAGAAATTTAACTTGGGAGCTAGAATTAGCAGGAGCCTGATGTAACAATATGTCTGGAGGCAGCTGTGAGGGGTGGTTACATTACAGCAATTTGCATCTCAGTCCCACCACTTGCCAAGTTGTGAGACCTAAACCTCTGGGCGCCTCACTTTACTCATTTGTAAAATGGGGTAATTATAGTCCCTACTTTATATAGTTGTGAGGATTGAGATAAAACACTTAAAGCATTTAGAACAATGTGTAGTGAGAGTAGGCATTAAATAAATATTAGCTCTCCTCTGGGGAAATTTGAAGTGTTATTTGATTATAGACTTAAAAAAAAAAACCTAAATTAACAAATTATTTCTTTTTGCAATGTCACTTCACGGTTCTGTAGCAGAAGTTAGAAATGATTTTTTTTTTAAGTTGCGAGAAAATTCCCAAATTAACACATCCGTAAGTCAGAAAAGACTGACTATAGCAGAATCTGTAACATTTACATTTGGTCAAACAGGGAAAAAGTCTTTTATCCTCTTCACGTAGAAGAAAAGCTGTATGTAATTAGTGTGTGTGCAGCATATCTTTCTTGGCATTCAAAAGCATTAAAAGAACACTCATTAATTTCCAAGAGAGTTTTGAAAAATACTAGTCCCTAGAGTTCAGGCTGCTTTTTTAGAAAAATCTCTCAACACAGAGGAATGGAATCTGAAATTAAGAGGACCCGAGTACCCAGATTTAGGTATAAACTTTGGACAAGTTATTTAATCTCTCTGTGATCACTTCTAAAACGAGAATGATGTCTTCTCCTTCAAATGAGCTAATGTGTATCAGTGTGCCCTCTGAACCATAAATTAAAAATTTCTGAAGTCAAACTTTTGTTTTATAAGCATATCTTCCTCGAGGATATAAAATTGTTTCACTGACCAGAAACATACTTGTATTGAAAATTCAACAAATGCTGCAAAAATTAATCAATTATAAGCTAAACTGTACACTTTGAAATTTGAATGAGAAATTTCAAAATAAGAATTTTGTGCTATTTACAAAAGTCAAGTAGCATATACTACTTCTGGTCTCATTTAAAAAATTTTCTAGAGAGCGAATTGATTTATAAACATGCAGTAATATACCTAGGCATAAGTTTCTGCATATGTAAAAACGTGTGGTTTTTTTTTTTTCATGTTTATAACTCATTTAAAATTTTGACGTTTCTTTCCAGATGACATTTAAAAAGTTACAGGTAAGTAATATTGCATGACTGAAGCACTGGTTAGCTAGAATTACTAGTGGAACAGTGGCATCTTTGCTGCACACATTTCTCTTTTAATATCTGTCTTTGCCATTCACAGCCATCCTGAGTGTTAAGTATTCCCTTCCTGCTCTTTGAGGGCATTACTTTTGGAGAATCACTTGGTTTTAAATACAGACCTATCTCACAGTTCTCACAATTAGGTAAGTCGTGTTATAATGTTCAGCAAATTTTGTATTTTATGGTAGGAAAAAAACACTAAACACAGCCAAATACACACGTTGGTTTGCAATGTTGCAGTGACTAGATTTAAGTGAACACTGCACTACAGGCTCATCTTTTAGTCAACAGAGAGTAATTCAGAGCTGCACCTTCAGAATGTAAACGGGAAATTCAGTCTTCCAAAACGCAAAGGATAACTCTAAGTACTGAGTTCAAAGGATTTAATGACTTCATTACACATCGCAGTAGGCATTTAGTATCAATGTAAAAAAATCCAGACCCCCTTTTTTTTTTAATTAAAAGGTGGTAACATAATAACACACAGCTCTTCAAGCGCTTCTGCTTGTTTTAATGTACTTGTATTCAGGTATTCCTGGTCCCAGAAATGCTGGTAACTGAGAGATATAGAGAGATTTTTAAAACTCAGGTTTCCATAATTGCAGAGTTGTTCCTTATAGCTTAGTGGGGCTTGATGCAGCCTAAACAGGAATTTGAAAGTGATTTGGCAGACAAAAATGAAATACATTTGAAAAGGCCATTGCCCTCCCCCCCCAATCAAAACAGCCCAAAACACTATCATTTACTACTGGTTATCAGAACAAGTATCTGCTTTTATAGGGCTATCTCAACTCATTCTGTCAACTTTGGGTAAGACTTTGTTTCTTCTGCTTCTAACCCTATCAGCACAATCACAGAGGGTATTTAGGGTCCAAGGGGGTGTTGAGCTGTTGTTGTTTGGGGTAATTTAAAACTTGGACCTAATGCAACATTTTGAAAGATCAAGAGCATTTTCTTTCACACTAGTCCAAAGAAACACATTTTGTCTATCTACATTCCATTGCAGGTTCAATTGGATAAGACAGTTTCTATTTTCCATTCACAAACTGTTGAAATAGCAAGTTGGATTTGCATTTCAACAATGGATGGCCACCATTAACCACCCGTTTCACCTGCAACAAGAACTGTTGTGTATTAAAAAAAATTACTGTAAAATACACCAATGGCCATGGGTATGTAAAAATACAGTCATTCACAAAATCATGAATATCCTAAAACAAGTAGGATCTTTTCACATGTAGTTCATGTTTATTATCACACCATTTTCAATATTTGTGCGCACCTACTTTGTACCTAGCACAAAGCTCCACAGTAGCAATTTAAAGTAAAAAAGGCAGTCCTCTGTTTGGGTTCAGTGGGGGAGACCACAGAAAAAGCAACAATATATCATAACTTTGATAGAGGATATACATGGGATGTTAAGGGTGCATTTGGTGACACACCGAAGGATGGAATGAAGACAATAGAGTAACCTAAAGGTAATGCACCGAATTGACAACTAGATGTCTATCAAACTGCAAGAAACTACAGCTCTTTATGCTTAAACAAGCTCCTGAAATAGGATTATAGATCTGTAAATTTGTGAGATTTCCTAAATTAGTTGTCTAACCATAAAAGTTTAGTTCCCCAACAACCTAAGTTAAAAAAAAAATTCTCTCTAGGATTTTCCGTATCAGTTTGTTGTTGTTTAATTCCTGGGCGAGAAGTACATTCTCGCTTCGTAGTACATTCTAGCTTAGAGCTAGAACGTTTTGACGGGTAATGCTAGGGAAGCAACTTCCAGTAAATTGCCTCCTATCAAACCTAACATTGCTTCTGTAAAACTATGCTCAGACCATGCAGGTTTTTTTTTTAAACTGGATTTGCAGATGGCCCTTTTTCTTTTCAAACCGTAAGAGGTGGTCTTCATTTATCACTGCACTCGTGTTGCCACCAAGATTTGTCTTTTAAGTCAAATCTGTGGGGGCTATATAGCCTGGACAATTCAACGGAAAGACCTTTCTGCCGGAGATAAGCTCCACCTGTTGAGGTCAATTAGTTTACAGGGCTAGGCTCCTTCTTCCCTCCAGGTAGGGATGGACTGCAAGCACGCCATCTCTAGAGAAGAGCCTACCCGGGAGGAACTTAGGCAATTAATAGCAAACAGCGGCAACATCTGGCTGGCTAGCTCACCCCTGCCCGTCGAAGGGCGAGGGGACTGCATGGCAGCCACAACAGCACTGCACAAAAGGCAGCACCTATCTTGAAGACACTCCGGCCTTGCGTGGACCGCGCAGCTCCCGGCGCAGGGGCCTCCGCCTAGGGGGCGCGGGCGACGCGGGCCGGGGGCGAGCCCAGGTGCGGCGAGGGGGAGGAGGGCTCCGCCACGCGCCAAGGAAGAAAGCCTGACTCATGTCGTGTCGTGGCGGTGGCGGTGGCGGCAGCGACGGCAGGCTCCTGGGAACTGAAACTCGTGATGCTGTTGCTGCGGAGAAAAGCCTCATTACCCATTCCGCAGGCGGGGGGGACACCACCCAGGGCGCGTACACCCGAGACCCAGGGCTCCAGCAGCCTCCGCGGGCCCCTCCCCGCCGCGCCCCCTCCCCTGCCTCGTGCCCGCGCGCGCGCACCGGCCGCGTGTGAGAACAGAGCGGACACACCTAAGCTGCGCGCGCCCCGCACCCTGCCCCACCCCCACTCGGGGCGAAACTCACAGGCCGACCCGGATTCGCTCCCCCGGCCGAAATTCCCCACCCCCATCCCCGCACCCCCTCCCCTCCCCCCGGCGTGGGCGCCTCCGCGAGCCTTCGGCAATTTCCGTCGGGAGAACCAGCGCTCGGCAAGGCCCGAAGCCCCGGCACCGCCTTCTCTGCCGGATCCGGCTTTATGTCTGCGGCGCCGGGGCGCATGCGCAGACGCCATCTTCCCTCCTTCTCCTTTGCTTGCCCCCTCCCCCCGCCACCGCCACCGCCACCGCCTCCTCTCGCCGGCGGTCGCCCCTCCTCCTCCTGCGCTCGGGCGCTGGTCCCTCCTCTCTCGATGCCGCGAGAGACTGGGGGATACGGTGGAGCCGGAGAAGAGCACTAGTAACAACCATCACAGCCCCCTCCCCGCCCGCCGCCCTCCCTCGGCACCCACCCACTCACCCGCCCCGTTTGCCGACACCGACCAACCCCACCTCTCGTTCCTTTGAACGGCGTCGGCTGCAGTCGCTTGCACCAGCCCGTCTGGCCACCAACGCCGCCGAGAAGGAGCCGCCGCTGCCTGCGGCCCCCTCCCGCCCGGGCCGCGGGAGCAGCAGGGTGAGGACGAGCCGGCTGCGGAGGAAGAGGACAGGAGCGGCTCGCACCCCTCTGCGCTAGCGCACATCCCGCCGCCCTCCGGGGAGGCTCGGGCGCCGGCCCCTTCCTCCCCGAGGACGTGTGCCGAGCCGAGGCGCCTGCCCTGAGGGAGGAAAATGCTCGGGCTCCATGGCTGCCAGTGATGGAGCGGTCCCTGGGCTCCCGCTGCCACTGCCGCCGCCTCGCCCCGGCCGTGCTCCGCGAGGACCCGGCGTCTCTGCGCGCCCGCCCGCGCCTCGTTGCTGGGTTCACCGTACCGGGCGCCCCGCCGCCGCCCCGCTCCGAGCCTCGCCGCCCCGGCCCCAGCCGCGGCCAGCGTTTGCTCACGGAACAGCCGCCGCGAGCCCAGGGGGTTTGAAAGGGTCCGAGGGGCGTGGGGGGAGGGCCGAGCGGGGACAGCGGGGCCGGGAGGGGAGGTTTGAGCGACACTGAGCTCGGGGCTCGCCGGCGGCGGCGGCGCTGGGGTGGCGAGGGGAAGGCGACACTCGCTCCTCGCTGCCTTCGTGCAGAGCGACCGGGAGGGTTTTGCAGCGGCCGCCGCCGCCGCGGCGGGAGGAGGGGTTGAGGTGGCTTCTGAGTTATCCGGAGAAGGTGGGCATTTCTCGGTTTTCCCACCCCCTCCCCTTGTCTCCCCCTTGCCTTGTCTCCCCCCTCCCTCCTGCCCCGCACCCCACGTGAAGCGGAATATAAAGGGGGGTGTGAGACTAGAGGGGAAAGTGAATGGCGAAGGACTGAAGGGGTCCCCCCTTCGGGTCCCTGGCCGCCCTGTTCACCCTCGTTCATCCTCCCTTCCCGAAGCTCGCCCCCGAAGGCAGGAGCAGCCGGCGCCTTCGGCTGAGGAGGAGGAGGAGGAGAAGGAGGAACCGCGCCGGGCGGAGCGTCAGGTCCCGTTTTTCCTCCCCGGCGTCTTGAATACAAAGCTTACGGTGCAGAAGGAAATTGCACTCGCCTCCTCCGCCCCCCGGTACCCGACACAATGCACCAGCCGCCTGAGTCCACCGCCGCCGCGGCCGCGGCCGCGGCCGCTGCAGACATTAGTGCTAGGAAGATGGCGCACCCGGCAATGTTCCCCAGAAGGGGCAGCGGTAGTGGCAGCGCCTCTGCTCTCAGTGCAGCAGGTACCGGCGTTGCTAGTAGTGCCACATCTTCCGAGGATTTTCCGCCTCCGTCGCTGCTCCAGCCGCCACCTCCTGCAGCATCTTCTACGTCGGGACCACAGCCTCCGCCTCCACAAAGCCTGAACCTCCTTTCGCAGGCTCAGCTGCAGGCACAGCCTCTTGCGCCAGGCGGAACTCAAATGAAAAAGAAAAGTGGCTTCCAGATAACTAGCGTTACCCCGGCTCAGATCTCCGCCAGCATCAGCTCTAACAACAGTATAGCAGAGGACACTGAGAGCTATGATGATCTGGATGAATCTCACACGGAAGATCTGTCTTCTTCCGAGATCCTTGATGTGTCACTTTCCAGGGCTACTGACTTGGGGGAGCCTGAACGCAGCTCCTCAGAAGAGACTCTAAATAACTTCCAGGAAGCTGAGACACCTGGGGCAGTCTCTCCCAACCAGCCCCACCTTCCGCAGCCTCATTTGCCTCACCTTCCCCAACAGAATGTTGTGATCAATGGGAATGCTCATCCACACCACCTCCATCACCACCATCACATTCATCATGGGCACCACCTACACCATGGGCACCACCATCCATCCCATGCTGGTGTGGCCAGTACATCCATCCCCGGAGGGCCACCCTCAAGTCCAGTATCGAGAAGACTCTCTGCCACTGGAAGCTCTGACGGTGTTATACCAGCTGCACCAACTTCTGCTGTATCATCGGGTGGCTCACCTGCATCTGTAATGACTAATATCCGTGCTCCAAGTACGACCGGCAGTATAGGTATAAGTTCCGTTACTGGCACTCATACAATGAATAATGTTAACATTACTGCTGTGGGTAGTTTTAATCCTAGTGTGACGAGCAGCATGCTTAGTAATGCTAATATAAATGCAAGCAATATTCCTAGTGCTGCTAGTGCGAGTGTTGGGCCTGGAGTTAGCAGCGGTGTTAATGTGAATATCTTGAGTGGCATGGGCAATGGTACTGTTTCTTCCTCCGCTGGTGTTAACAGTGCCCCTAACGCAGCTGCAGGGATGACTGTGGGATCAGTTTCAAGTCAGCAGCAGCAACCCACAGTTAACACGTCAAGGTTCAGAGTTGTGAAGTTAGATTCTAGTTCTGAACCCTTTAAAAAAGGTAGATGGACTTGCACCGAGTTCTATGAGAAAGAATATGCTGTACCTGCTGCAGAAGGTGTGGTGATAAATAAAGTGGTGGAAACTGTAAAACAAAACCCGGTAGAAGTGACTTCTGAGAGGGAGAGCACTAGCGGGAGCTCAGTGAGCAGTAGCGTCAGCACACTGAGTCACTACACGGAGAGTGTGGGAAGTGGAGAGATGGGGGCCCCTACCGTGGTGGTGCAGCAGCCGCCGCCGCCGCCGGCTCTTCAGCAGATGGACTTCAGTGGCCCCGGTGCTGCCGGTGTTTCTCAGTCACAGATCACGCAAGTACAGTTACAGCCTCAAGAACTGAGCTATCCTCAGCTGCAAGCCACGCTCAGTGCTGCAGCTGGTATCCAGCCGTCACCTGTTGGTGTGGTTGGTGTAACTTCAGCTGTAGGTCAGCAGCCTTCCGTTGCCAGTTTGGCTCAACCCCAGCTGCCATACTCTCAGACGGCTCCTCCAGTGCAAGCCCCCCTTCCGGGGGCACCAGCCCAACAGTTACAGTACGGACAGCAGCAGGCGGCTGTCTGTACGCAGACGGTCCCGAGCCATGGTAAAGCAGTGACTCCGAATCCCGCTGCAGAGTATGTACAGCCGCAGCCGGTTCTTCAAACAGCGGTGTCCTCCGGACAGCCCAGTGCTGCAGGAGTGGCAGCAGGGACAACAGTGATTCCTACGGCCCAGCCGCAGAGTCTCCAGCTGCCCGTGCAGCCCGCAGCAATCCAAGCACAACCTGCAGGGGCATCTGGCCAGCCCGTTGGCCAGGCTCACACGGCAGGAGCTGTTGCGCCTACTGGCAGTCAAATTGCAAATATTGGTCAACAAGCAAACATACCTACTGCGGTGCAGCCGCCCTCTACCCAAGTCACACCTTCAGTTACTCAGCAAGGTGCTCCTCCATCGTCACAGATAGGTCCACCCGCTCAAACTGCGATTACTCATCAGGGAGTTCAGACTAGTGCTTCGAGCCTCCCTCAACAATTGGTCCTTGCCCCCCAGAGTACCTTGTTACCTGTGCCTCCCCAGCCACAAGGAGTAGAATCAGTAGCTCAAGTTTCGCAGCAGTTGCCTGCAGTTAGTCCTCTGCCCTCTGCTAGTGGTATTTCTGTTACCAGTCAGGTTAGTTCAGCTGGTCCTTCTGGAATGCCTTCTGCCCCCACAAACTTGGTTCCACCACAGAATATAGCACAGACCCCTGCCACTCAAAATGGTAATTTGGTTCCAAGTGTTAGTCAACCTCCCTTGATAGCAACTAATATAAATCTGCCTCTGGCACCACAGATCCCGCTAGGTTCTACTCAGTTCTCTGCACAGTCCTTAGCTCAGGCGATTGGAAGCCAAATTGAAGATGCCAGGCGCCCAGCGGCACCCTCCTTAGTGGGCTTACCTCAGACTATGAGCGGTGACAGTGGGGCAATGTCAGCAGTTTCAGATGGGAGTAGCAGCAGCCTAGCAGCCTCTGCTTCTCTTTTCCCGTTGAAGGTGCTACCGCTGACGACACCCCTGGTGGATGGCGAGGATGAGAGGTAAGCTCATGCCATGTTTCTGCAGACATGCAGCAGCTTCACACTTAATCTGTTTCGTAGCTGTGCGTATGCACGACATTTGTCGAAGGCATTACATAGTTTTTCAATTTTGTATATGAAAATGTGTTTTCGCGGTAAGTTCCCTAGCGCAAGAGTGTTACGGAATGGTTTCAGAGTGGATAGCAAGTGGGTGTAAGTAATACGTAAACTATTTGACAGACGAGTTATTGAGCATTACGTGTAGGCCTGGGGGGCACCGAGTGGTTTTTGTTAATCATAAAATGCTTTTTAAAGAGATTTATTATGAACAGAAAATTTGTGCTAACCTGTATAATAGTAAGTCTACTCATTTGAATTCCTAAAATCCTTGTGATCATCTCTTGATGGGGGGTTGTGCCTCCCACGGTTGTTTCTCCTTTACTAGGTTGGACAATCCTTTTCACTTCTACTGTGTTTGATCTTAGTCTGTGAAAGATAATGTTACCTGCTTTTCCTAGTCAGACGTTACAGGAAAGATGACCTAGTCTGGGTTATATAGGTTGCCCTTGTACTGTAATTGACCAACTTTTGTGTACTTATTTAATGGTCATTTTATCTGAACAGAACAGGAATGGGAATCTTAAAAAGTATGTCGTGGGGGAGGAGGGTATACACTGTCAAAATTACCAGATTCATCTTTGATAGTAGTATCCTGTACATTTTTCCTTTTGTATAAGTAGATCAAGGTGGTAGCCATTTTAAAGAGTAAGGAAAGTCTTGGAGGGTTGAATTTGTAGAGGTATGAAAATAAGACTTTGTTCTCCTGATAATCTATTCCACCTGTTCCCTTCTTTGTCAAAAAAATACCTAAAGCCAAAAATACAGTATTAAACCAGTGTTTTTGTAATTGAATTGGAAATAATGCTCTAAGCATGCCATTGAATCAAATTGTGTCTTTTAAGCTGACTGCCTAGAAAAGTTGTGAAATCTCTAATGATTCTACATGGCTTTAAACTAAGTTGATTTTTAAAGGAATGTCTTTTCACAGATTTGCTGGTCTGTGACTAACCTTGATCAAAATATTATCATAGGAGTTAATGACAAAGGCTGTTCATTTTAATTATTTTAGTGTTAGTTGGAGATTTTTGTGATTGAACTTTCATCGAACCAATTGGAAATTTATATTCTAAATGTGTATTTGTGGTTTTTCATTTCGGAAAAATTGAGCGTATTTCAAAAGAATTGCAGTTTTAAGAAAAAGAGAACAAAGGCCAATGTTGCAGTGAGGTTTTCATGATACATATTTTTTTTAGTTACTCAAAAGGTGTAAAGCATGGTTAATTGAAATGATTTAAAATCTTGTCTTTCAAGATTTTTATAATTTTTCCAGGAGTCGTATAATTAAAACCTTGTTACCTAACCAGATGTATTCTGTAACATGTATACAAAACTGTACTTAAGAGGTAGACCTCTTCTAAGGGGTAGTTTCCTTAATAGTCCTCTTATAATTATTGATAAAACTTTGTTTCATATGCTAATATTAACCTGTGATTGCTAATATTCACTATAATTTTAAAGAATTATTTACCCCAAATATTAATGTTTTCTAAATCTAAGGGGTGTGACTGAGTGAAACCCCTGAAAATCAGGTATATTATGTGGATGCTAAATTCAGAGAAATAAAAGCTTAGATGAAATACACAAATGAAAACCAAGCATTTTGAACTGAAACCTGCCATGATTTTTGTTAATTACCATTTGTGGTCTCCTGGCATGACTTTCTCCTTTTTTTCTTCCCCTGGTGGTAGGTCATGATAGAGCTTTGCACAACTTGCTTTTCCAGACAATTAAAGTCAGATGTTGCTACTTAGAACAAGGTTTTTAATTGTAGGGGTAGAGGTCAGTTTAAGATATTTAGTACAAAATTAACTTTTCTGTATAGTAACTGAGATGAAGATTAATTAGGGACAAATTATGTAGAAAGGTTTGGAAATAAAGGGACAAAAAGATATACTGAAGTATGATTAAATGTTGGTGTAAAGTAATCTGAGTTGACTCTGCCTGTTTTGAATTTATTACATATTTGAACCTTTGTTAGTTAACATCAAAGTTAAGTCATCAAAACCAGAAAATTTTTGTTTCATAGGTATCCTTTAAACGCTGAAAAATCAAAATGTGTCACCCCTAAAATACCTATAAAGATCAATAAGGATAAA
This sequence comes from Halichoerus grypus, assembly GCF_964656455.1. NCBI lineage: Eukaryota > Metazoa > Chordata > Mammalia > Carnivora > Phocidae > Halichoerus > Halichoerus grypus. The sequence continues at coordinate 54,479,804 of NC_135715.1, read as the reverse complement.
CATGTATATTATTTTCTTTATGGTGTTTTACTGCATATTATTTCTTTTACCCCTAAAGCTTAGAAGAAGAAATGTTTCATTGAAATTTGCTCTTGGAAGGGAATTTGAGAGTATCTACAAGAGAAAAAAGTGACAATGATTAAAAAAATTCTTCTTACCTTTTCTTCCCATGATAGCTTCCGTGTCACTTGCATCTTCTGGGGTTTGGTCACCAATTTCTCTCTCATGGGAGGAGGGGGTACATTATAATTTCAATATATGACTTAGAAACCATGTTAACAGTGAAATTTTTTGGTGGTAAGGCAAATGAAAGATTAGTCTTCTTTTGAAATAATACTCTTAACACTTTAAAATTTAAAATGTTTATTAGGCACGTGGAAAATGCTTTCAGTTGATCATTGGGCAAGAATATAAAAATTAGAAACACAGGTCAGGAGTTTATGTATCTTGTTTTTTAAAATTCATTCTCATCAAAAAGGTCTTAATGTCCTATTTTAGCTTTTAACATGAACTTACCTTTATAACACAGGGAAGATACAGGTATTTCACACTGATCTATAGTCTTTTGTGTTTTCCAACTATTAGTACGGCCTCTTAAGTAAAATTGGTCATACTTCTCTTCATCCTTCAAGACTCAGCTCAGATGTTCCCTCTGAAGCATTCCTTTTACCCAGGGAATGTTGTTTTCTGAGCACTTTTTGGTGTTCCTCTATTTAAGTGCACTGCACACATTCAATTATAATTATGTTTACCTGTCTTCCTCACAAGACTCTGAGCCCTTGAAGGACAAGAACTAAATATTTTTTGAATGAATTAACGAGCAGACCTTTCTCTGCTTTTTCTGTCACTATTTAAAATTTATATTGTCTCATCATAAGCACAACTGTTAGAGATGCAGGATCATATAATTTATGCAATAAATTGAAAAGAAAAGAATAAAAAGACTTGCTCTTTTGCACCTCTTTCACCTCATCATTGAGGTGAGTTGGTATTTATTTTCTAAATACAATGCCTGTTATGTAGTAGGCTCTCAAATTTTTATTAAAGAGGAATGAAAGTCTTATCTATGAAATAGTAATACTCATTTTGCCTACTTCTGAGGACGGTAGCATTAGATAAAATATCTTAACTATAAAATACTAAATTATAGGCTTTAATTTTTATTTAGGTTGTACCTGCACAGTTCAAAGGGTCAAATAATTTACATGGTTATGGAAACAAACAAAAGCTTCCTGCCCCCTTCCTTTCCATTTTTCCTTTCCCAAAAGCAGTCACTTTCACCTCTTTTAGATGATTGTCATGTTTACTTCTTAGTCTGTAAACAATATGCTTATATTGCTCCTGGATATGCAGCATGGCTAGATGGTTAGGAGCATGGAATCTGGAATTAGACTGTTTAGGTTTGAATCTTCCTCTGTCAACTGTTAGTTTTATGTAATATTGGGCTACTTAACCTCTCTGTGCCTCATTTGGCTCATTTAAAAAAAATGGGTATAATAGTACCTACCTCATAGGGTTGTTATAGGAAATGAATTTGGAAAGCCCTTAGAACTGTGTCTAACTCATATGCCCTGTATAGTGTGTGTTAAATATAATACTCTGTGCTTTTGTTTCGGTTTTATTCACTTCCTGGATAGAAAATGAGGATTTAGCTTTGTTATCACCTACTCAGCTGATCTCCTTTACCTCCTGGCACTCCTTCTTCTTAATAGTTATGATTCCAGCACTCTTGATTATTCAGTATTCTTGTAAAATATCACTTTTCCTGTCCTATACAATGTACCGCACTTCCCTGCCTCCCTCCACTCCACCCCAGCTATCTAGTATAATAGTGTACTAGAATATATAGTATATATATTTCTGTATACTGCTTAGCATATAGAAATGTTAGTAGGTACCCCCCACCAAGTTTTCATCTGTTTCCTCCAAATTTTCTCCCATTTTTGTATGCCTTTCTCACCGTTTTTGCTTTGCCTTTTGTGACAGAGCCTTTCCTCAGATGTCTGGTAATTCTTGGTGTGGTCGGCTGCTTGCACGTTAGGAGACTAAAGAGCTTATCTAGTCTAGTGACTTGTTGACTGTTAAGCTTTACCATAGGGTGATCTGGCTGAAGTTCAATGTCTCTGCCCCACCCCTGGCTTAGTTTTTGCTGTAATTATACTAATTCAACTTTTCATCAAATGTCTCTTGAGATGTTCAGACATATCAGGTATTGTTATCAATTTTATCTTCCTGAGGCAGTCTCTCATGCCCCTCTGACCTCCATTCTGGACTGAGTGTCTTTTAGACTTGGTACACAACCATTATTGTGGGATTCCCTTCACTTTCTCCTGTGGTTGGATTTCCATTTTGCTGTGATCCATGTCATGTTCATTCTTGGCTTACTTGATGTTTTAAAATGGTTTTAGGGGATGCCTGGCTGTAGAGCATATGACACTTGATCTCAGGGTTGAGTTTGAGCCCCATGTTGGGTATAGAGATTATTTAAAATTAAAATCTTAAAAAAAATGGTTTTAGTTTACTCTGACATTCATTTGATTATCTGGTTAGGTTAAGAATACTACATGTAAAATTGTATTATTTTATAATTTTGCTCCATTGCTTTCTAGCTTCCATATTGCTTTTGAGAAGTCTGAAGTCACTCTGATTTCTCAAATATTATATGTGACCTGTGTATGTATGTGTTTCGTTTTTCCTTTTTTTCTGCCTTGTTTACGCTTTTCTCTCTTCCCCTCTCTCTTTAATTCTCTGAAAGCTTTTGAGATTGTATCTGTTTCCAGTGTTTGGAAATTTTACAGTGAGGGGTCCTTGTGTAGGTCTCTTTTCATCCATGTTGCTGAGTACTTGGTGTGCCCTTTTAGTCTGGAAACACCTTTTAATTCTGGGACTTTTTCTTGAATGAGGTCTTGATTATTTCTTTCCACTTTCTGTTTCTTTCTCAAACTCTTCTTATTGGGATAATAATGGACCTTCTTGACTTCTTTTCTAATTTTCTTGTATTTTCCTATTTTCCATTTCATTTTCTTTTTGCTCTACTACTATTGAGTTTTCATATGTTATTATATATTTAATTTCCCAAAACTTGTTTTTTGACTTTGCTCCTTTTAAATAGTATCTTGCTCTAATAACAATAATGCCTTCTCTTAGCTGTCTGAATATATAATTTTTTTTTTTTTTTTTTAAAGATTTCTTCTCCTTGTGTGATCAGTGTCCCCCAGGTTTGTTTTCTTAGTTTATATTTGCTTCGGTCTTTATCTTTCATGTTCTACTATAGCCTTCCCTTAGATGGTTGGTGGTTGTGTTGTGAATAGGGAAGTAAAATGCGAATTAGAAATCCTCAGTGAGACTTGTTAGCTTTACTGTATAGTAACCAGGCTGGGATGTTTGGTTGGAGGACTTTTGATGTCAGTATCTTCATGTCTTTCCTTTGAGCTGATTAGATATCCTTGTAGAAGGCTCTTTCTTGCTGAAGATGAAGGTTGTGGGGGACTGGAGGGAAGTTGGGTAAAAGGTTTTGGGGGAGTCTTGGCATTCCCATATATATTTCTTCACTCAATCACCCTGTTTTTAGTATGTTTCCTGTCTACAGCTATACCCGATTTTTTCAATCTTGAGATAAGGTGTTTTATATTCTCCAGACAATGTATTTTCAGTTTTTTGTTGGGATTGGGGAAGGACAGTTGGGATCAGTGGAGCTGGTTACTTCTTAAAAAGACTTTTAAACAATCTTCCTTATTTTAGCTCCCTCTCTCCCCCATATCCCACTGCGGATGTATGTGATACTGCCAACTGCTGAGTCTTTTGGGGATTTTACAGTTTAAATTGGGTTTGTTCTTGGCTTTCTCCAATGTTTGCTAAAGATTTGATTTTCTAGTGTTTGCTAAGTCATTTGTCACTCAACCATCTGCTTTCCAGCTTCCAAATTTTTGTTGCTATTGTCTTTTCACCCGTTCTCTCAATTTTTGTGGGCTTATGTCTTTCTATCTTAAAAATTCATTTTATTTGGTAATTTTAGTGGGTTTTTAGAAAAGGAATATAAATTGTGTTTACTATCATTGTATACCTATCTTAACTGTAGAATACTCCACTATTAAATGTAAAGAATGATGCTAATTTTAATAAAGTCATTGCTCCAAGATTTGATCTATAATAAGTACATAAATTTTAAGAGTGGAATTGCTTGGGCTTATATCCAGTAGAAATAAGAATAGTATATAACTTGGCATTTCAATTCACAGAAGTCATTAGAAATGTTCGGATTAGATTCAGTTAATATTTATTATCACATTAAACCAACTCAACAACCCTGTGAGTTAAGTTTTTTTCTGTTTTACTGGTGAATAAACTGAAGCTTAGTTTATTAGAGAGGTGGCGCTGTCTCTGGTTACATACGTAGCAGTAGAACAGCTCATATTAAAAATCATTTTTCCAATTAAAAGTCTTTTGGTATTTCTACTAATAAAGCCAACAAGAGGTAAGGCTGATGCCCATAAATAATAGAGTGGCTGAAAACCTGAAAAAAGGCAGGCTTCTTTGATTTGTGTATTTGTGCAAATAATAGAATTACCATAGAACATACTGATGTTTATCCATAAGCCCTTGGTGAGAAGACAGTGGTTAAAGTCATCACACTGATGTATCTGGAATACACTAGACATGCAAATATTAAATGCATTAAGTTTAATATTTTTTTTCTTTTGAAAGTTGTATGAAGATTATCTTTTCAGGAAAACTATTTTAATTTCTAATTTAAATTCAGTCTTTGTAATTTTGGCTTCAGAATTGTAAGACAAGTAGATTTTGCTTCTTGTTTAGAAAGTTGAATTTAAAACTATGAAACTATGCAAAGCATGACCTGTTCTGGTGCTGCGATATTAGAAGCATGCTGCAATGTTGGAACTCTGGTGGTTGGTTTTTGCTGTGTCACCGTGTTGTTAGCATTGAATATGTCATGGTAAGAATATGCTTTAATGGCCCATTAAAAGAAATTACACGAATTACATGTTTACATTATTTTATTTTATTTTATTTTTTTTTAAGATTTTATTTATTTATCTGACAGAGAGAGACACAGCGAGAGAGGGAACACAAGCAGCGGGAGTGGGAGAGGGAGAAGCAGGCTTCCCGCGGAGCAGGGAGCCCGATGTGGGGCTCGATCCCAGGACCCTGGGATCATGACCTGAGCCGAAGGCAGACGCTTAATGACTGAGCCACCCAGGCGCCCCTGTTTACATTATTTTAAAGAACTATTTATAATTAATTTTAGAGTCTAGGTTGACTTTTTTTCCTAGCTTCACGTATATTCACGTGTCCTTCCCCCCATTATTTCTTTCTCACCAGTCGATTTGACATGGAAATCTTACTTGACCTTTCAGCATCAGTGAGCCTAGCTGACCTTTGTTTTTCCTCCTCCTTGAAACACTCTATTTTCCTTTCAGGGATCTCCTTTTTAGTTTCTTCCCACCTTTCCGGCCCCCTTTTTTGAGTCTCTCTCAGATTCACCTACTCTGTCAGACTCAGTGTTGGAGTTTCTTCAGATTTCTGAGTCCTCTTCCCACTTACTGCCTTTTCCCTAAGTGATCATCTGCTCTGTGACTTTAAATACAGTCTGTATGCTATCAGTTTCTGAATGCGCACCACTAGCCCACACTTCCCTTAGCTTTAGGGTGATACCGTTATCTGCCTTCATAAAGCATTTCCACTTGTGTTCTCATAGTCTTATCAGAGCACAAACTTACCTCTTCATTACCTAACCTCAAATTTCTTTCTGTTTTGTTCATCTTCATTTTAATAATTACTATTTCTTACTAGTTCTTCACTTTAGAAACCTGAGGACCATTCCTGATAACTCCCCTTTTCTCACCCCATACATCCTGACCATAACCTTCAAAATATATCCTGAATTCATCTGCTGTCCCCCCATTGCCCCAACTCCAGTCTGACATGTTTACCTCTTACTTAAAGTACTGCAGTAGCTTCCTCACCAGCCTCTTGCGTACATTCTTGCGTTTCTCTGATACTATATTTTGTAGTCAAAATGATATTCTTAAAATAAAAATCTGTTCAGATCACTCACTTGCCCAACACCCTTTAAAGCCTTCCCATTTCTTTGAAAGTAATTACTTTTTGCTTTTGCTTACCTCTGACATCATATTATGCCACTTCCCCCCTACTTTCTGTGTTCCAACTGCCTTCTTTCAGTTCCTCAAGTTGCCATCCATTCTTACTTCTTCTAGGGTTAGGCACACGCTGTTCCTTCAGCCTGAACGTCCCCGCTGTCACCTGCCCTCCATTCCTCCTCAAAGTTTAACTGTCACCTTTTTATAAAAAAAATTTATTTCAGTGTGTTATTTTCAGGTGTACAGTATAGTGATTCAGCAATTCTGTACACTACTCGGGGCTCCTCACAGATGTACTGACCGTCACTTTTTGATAGGCCTTCTCTGACATAGCAATCTAAACTCAGGTTCCTTGTTTCTTTTTTTTTTTTTTTTTTTCAGGTTCTTTGTTAACACTGTTCTTTTATAATGTTTATTACAGTTTGTAATTATTTTTTTGTGTGTGTGATTATCTGATGATTTTAAGCTTCATGAACAGGGATGTTTGGTTTGCTACTACATATCCAAAGTATATTTCAGTGCTTAACAGATAGATGCTTAGTAAAAATCTACTTAGTGAATAAGTGAAGCAAAGTGGTGTAAGATAAGGACACCTTGGCTTTTTATAATCACTGTTATGGTATCTTTGAAAGGTAAATAACTTCTGTATAGATGACCATGTGATATCACTGTTTCCTTCTTTAGTAGAGGTGAATCAGAATTAATTGATTAGTTTTTGCTGTGTTTATGAGCCAAAAAAGCAATCCTAGTTGTTGCTTATAACAAGCATTTTGTTTTATGTTTATGCTTATTTTGTATTTACTTTTGTTTATGCCAATAAAATTCTCCGACTTGATTAAGACCAAAAAACCCCCTATTTTTTCATAATTAGAATATCAGTATTCTTTATCAACTTTTGACTCGTTCATCCACTCAACATATAATGAAGCTTAAATAGTATCCAAGTATTGTCTTGGAAGTCCTTTGGTGCAGTTTGAGCTGTTGAAAATATAAACATTTAAGTTGTAAAAATGTCATTTGTTTGTATTGAGAGTTTTCCTTATTAAGCAGTTCAGTGAATAATTATTTGTTTAAAATTCCTAACTGATCTATTTTCCTTATGGTTATTATGGTTACTTGTTATTGAACAGGTAAGTTATGGATTACGTAAAGGGAGATGAAAAAGGCTTGGCGGTGATCAGAATTAGTAAATTAATTTGATTACCTATGGGTATTAAATGGGCATAAAAAAGTGTTGAGAGATGAGGTCTTTACTTTGAAGGTTGGGGTAATTAAAAACAGAAGGGAAAATATGGAATCTGATGTTGTAGTGTAGTGATCATCAGTTGTGAGAGAGACCAATCCGTATTAAACCTGGTTGCCTGGCTTAAAACCGTATTTGTGTTGATTGGGGAGAAGATTTACTAAGATTAATTTTTATTAAGGATTAACTTTAGATCATTATGTGTATGGATCTACCATGGTATGGATGGTATTGCCCTTCCCCATCCACGAAGCCATAGAGTAAAGGGTTACTCTGAGCTTCATGTGGTTAAGACGGATATGATAGCATTTTATTTCCCCAGGACTCCTAGATTATTTTTGTAATATCAGCTCACCACTCAGGTTGGGGAACTTCTGATACCTTGGGTACATGCCTGAGTATTCCTTTTTTGAGTTAAGTTGTAGTTGGATTGATTATAAAATTGCTCATTGTGATAAGACTTCATTTTCCCCCAGCTCATCTAGTTACCTAATTTTTTTGGTATTAGACTTTCTTAGTGTGCATTCACATGGTAATAAACAGCATATTGACTAGTTAGGAATGCTTTGAAGGTATAAACATACAATTTAAATAATATCTAGCACTAGATTTGTGCTATGATATGGCTATGATACATTTCTACTGGTAATAGTAATGAAACCATATTCTTGTATGACTTCTGGGGGTTGTTTTTAACAAAGTACTTTGAAATAGATTATATCCCCTTGAGTCCTAACAGTACTAAAGTTGATAGGATGCTTTTGTTCAATTTTCACAGAGGAAGAACAGTCTGGTTCATTTATTCAGTCATTGATTAAATATTGAGTTACTGCTGTGTGTACTCAGATGTACTGTTTTTACTTGTTCATAGGCTCTATAACAATTTAGCTAGTAAGAGTAGTAGTCGTAGTTGTAGGAGAGTTCAAAATTATAGTACTTAGGTGCAGTGTTGTTCTGAGCACTTTACATATATCAACTTATTTAATTCTCAGAAAATCTTATATGCCTTGTAAGTACTATTATTATCCCCATTTTGTGGGTGACAAAACTGTGGCATAGAATGATTAACTTAAAAAAAAAGAATAAGTAACTTGAATTCAAGGTCACATAGCTAGTAGGTGGGAGCTAGGATTTAAATCTAGGCAGTCTGGGTTCCAGAGTTTGTACTCTTAATGACCCTTGAGCTCTGTTGGCCTCTGTGGCATATGATCAGAACTGAGGTGTTCTGAAAGCAGTATTGAGAGTTGTTTTCTCAGTCAGCTTTCATCTATTGGAAGGCACTGGGAACTGCAGATATCTCTTATTCTTGTTATATCCTCAAATAATCTTTTTTTGATCTTGGAAGTTTGAGTGGGGATGCTACTCTTATTCTTGTACTCAAGAATATAAGCCCCATGAGAACAAGGACCTTATCCATCTAGTTTACCTCTGTATTCTCACTGCATGCAATGGTGCCGAGCTCATAGTATGTTTTGAAATATTTGTCGAATGAGTGCATTCAGACATGTGGCAGAAAAAACCCCCATAAACATCCAGGGTAGGGATATCGTTATAGCCAGATACTTTGCCATTCTGTTACCATTATGTGCATAGCCATTCTGATACACAGGAGTAAGTTTCAGTTCTTCCCAGATATATTACTGTACCTGTTATATTAAATTCCTTTTGTCTCCCCTTCAGCAGCCTATCAAATGGGTATATTTATTGAGTGCCTACTATGTGTAAATTACTACATAGTAATGGTGTAGGCAAAAATGTAATCAAACATGGTTCTTGTCCTTAGGGAGTGTATATGACGTACATATGGTGAAATTATATGACAACAGTAAGAGCTAAATAGCAGTTTTAAATGACATGAAATATGGAATCAACAAATCAGAAATTTAGAGCTGGAAATCTTGAGATCTCATTCAACTCTTGTTTTATAGATGAAGGAACAAGTTCAGAAAGGCTAAGTGAATTCTCAGATAGTGCTACAAAATGTTTCTTAGACTAACTGGAACTCTAGTCTTGAAAATGACATAGGAAATTGCCTTCAAAGTTCACAGATGGGATAGAATTGACCTTTGGTAGGTCAGGGATGCAGTGTTATTTGAATGGACTTTTTAGGTTGAAGGAGAATGTTTCAGGTAAGAGAGTACTAATAAAAAGGGGAAGAAATAAATGCATTCAGGGCATCAGCAAGGCAGCAGTTGGACTTAATAGAGTTAAGTGTCTTAGGCTGTCATAGGAAGTGACTGCAGATTGAATCTAGGAGTGATCTGGCGCTCAACACTTGTTGACTAAATCACATTCAAGGAAGATAGTATAAAATATTTCTCATTTTGAGAAACAGACAAAAATAGCCTAATTTCTCAGAAAGGCCATTATCTATAGCTGTAGTTTTAAAGGTATGGTGGGTAAGTGGTCATAACCTTCAGGTAGGATTTTTGGCAGTTTGTTTTCATAGGGTTTATCTGTGTTTAATCCAAAGCAGATGTGTCCCAAATATATTTGGTAGTGAAAAGAAATCCTAGTGTGAACTAATATTTTAGGATTGGTTCTTTACATTAGTGATCATAGAGGCCCTTCCCTCCTTTCTTTTCATTCATTCCCTTGCCAGTCTCTTCCAGGCAGTGGAAAGAGGAGGAATAATTTCTTTCTATCCCCTGGGCACTCTTAGGTCTCTACCAAAAGGGAAATAGTATATATAGTTATTTAAAATGTTAAAAGCATTAATGCTGTCATTGACACTAAATGTGAGTAATTTGATTATTTTATTGACATTTACAATGCCACGAACTAAATTATTCCTTTATATGTTGGTGCCTTCTTTCACTTCACTTGCCATTTAAAATTTTGAGAATATATTCATATATGTGTGGATATACATATACATATATGTGTGGAATATAATTTTTAAAAGAACCTCTTGAAATTCTTAGATTACAAATTATCCTGTGTATTTGCAAGGATATGATTTAATAAGTATTGGCACAGCACTGTATCCTTAAGGAGAGCCTCCTTATTCAAGAGTAAGTGTGTATCTATATATATAGATCTGCATATGTATACACACACACACACACAAGAAAAAGATAATAGGTAACAGGCTCCAAATACTACTCTCCTACTATTTTTGGTCCTTTGTTTCAGGTTTTTTCACCTATTTATAATTTATTTTGTAGTATTTAGATCTACCTTTGTAGGCTGCTTGAAACAATTTAGGGAATGACTTGGATAGAAGTGCAATAAATGGGAAAAGTATGACAAAGGTAGGATATGTGTCATGAGAGATATTAATAAAGCAGTATTGAGAGTCAGAAGGTAAAGATCAGATCACATGCCTTTGAAGTGGTGACATTTGAGAGAAGTTATTTTAGTAGAGAAAACTTACACCAAGAAGGTTCAAGGTACAGGGAGTATTTAATGGAAAAGAGCATAGGACATAGTCTGAGTTGGTAGGTGATGGTGTCTGTGTACAGGAAGATAGAAGATAAGGCTAACTTTGAAAAGCACTGAAGGCAGGATTGAGGAGTCTGAACGTAATTGGACATGAAATGGAGGGCCCCTTTTAGTTTTTGTGCTGTGTAGTGACCTGGTCCCAGTGTTGGGTTTTAGGGAACTGCTGACTTTATTTGGGATATCTAGTTGCTTCCTTCCCTAATGGGGTATGAGAAACTCAGTAGTTTCTTTTTCTGTCAGTGGTGGAAATGGAGGCATGTGCTCTTTGTGGTTACAATCTGAGATAATGGTTTGAGTCAGTGACCTTGGCCTCATTAGGAAAACTAAGGAGATAAGGACCCGGTCCACACACTACTAATCCAGAGGTTGAACACTGGTAACTTAATCCTTTGGAATACATCTCTAGATTGTAAAGGCCTCCAAACTGCTTGAAATTGCTATCACAAAAGAAAGCCATGTGGGTACCACCCTCCCCCCAAGCCCGGGCTATTTTTGCATAGTATTTTTGGTTATTTTTTTAGACTTTTTAAATCTTATATTTGCTAGCTTTACCATCTTAAAGCAGATGAGGAAGAAGAAAGAAAAGAAATGGGATTCTAAGGCAGGTAAGGTGACATTGGGCAAAGTAGTAGCTTATAGCCTGACAGCAAAGTAGGAGTTAGAAATTTTAAGAATACCCCAAAGAAACATGATATAGTATTGAATGATTCACCAGTTGAAAGTGACATTATGAAATAGATAACCTAACACACTTACATCCTAAGGAAGTTTTTGTTTATGCTTAATTTTATTTTCTTGGTTGTGTTTTTGTTGTGGTATTTTCAACAATGACAGGGATTCTCTTTCTGTCCAGGAAAAACTCATGTCTTAAAAATTACTTTTTAAAGATGATAGTCAATAAAACTTGTATTAGCAAATTTATTTTAGAAAAATACTGCTTTTAAAAAGTTACCTTTTTTGCTTGATTTTTGTTCCTTCAAGTGTATTGCTTTGGGTGCAAGGTGGTATGAGGTGAATTGAAAAAAAATACGGGTTTGGGCTGTAGTGCTGTCCACTGCTCAGGTGCTGATAAACCATCACATGTCTGGGTGTTTCCTTTTCTTCCTCTTTTTAGGCTTTATTACTAGTTTGTCTTAACTTCCCTTTCAGAGCCAAGCTTGGAGCCATGTCTTCTCTTTGGCTGATGCTCCCTGTTACTGTAGAATGTTGGAATAGTGTTTTGTCTGACTCCAAAGCTGTTCTTCAGCTTCATTGTGTTATTTTCTTCTTTGGGGATCTACCAAATATTATTTACTAGTTATTCTCTGAAATGACAGCAGGATTTATATGTGTGTACAACTGTTATATTTTATTATTAGGATTTTTAGTTATTTTCACGTTCCAGGGAGGAGGGGTGGATCCAAAATGGGGAGATGGGTAAAGTCCAAATTAGATATCTTATAATGTTTCCTGCTTTCATTCTTGAATCCCATAATAATTAACCATGATACTGAACCCCAATCCTTTTAGGAACAAGTATATTAAAGGCTTATTGAAGGAATATAATATTTGAATTTTGACCTCTTTAGCTTTTTTTTTTTTTTTGGTAAATTTATTTAAGATTAATGATAAATTTGTAGGGGACCTGAGCATTGTATGACAGAGGGATGATTCTAAAATTCCTTTTTCTTTTACTATATTATTGGCTGATATATTATTTAGGTAAAATATTATCAAGTTAAGTAATTTGGTCACATAATACCAAGTGATGGAGCGAGTATTCCACTAGATGATTTGATTCCAGAGTTTGTACTCTTAACCATTCTGGAGTTTGTCCTGGCCACTAATGAGCAGCAAGAGGTGTGGCAGCTGACAACTATAAAAAGCAGTCTTCAGCCTGTGGGGATGGAGGCATTTGGCCCTGTAGATTTTTTTGGATTCTCATTGTAGAGTTGTACAGTGACTGATGTTCCTATTTGATCCTTTCAATCTTAGTTATTATTTTCTCTTAATATTATTTTCTCCTAATTAACTCTCTTAATTTTGAAAACATTTCTACTGCAAATGATTAAATTTTCTAAGTTTTTGCTAAAGAATAAACTTTAAATTTGGAGAATTTGCGTAAGTGGAATCCAACTTTTAAGACTTGAGTGTAGGGATAGTTTTATGACTTGAACCTTTCAGTAAGTCAGATTAGTAGCCTTCTATGGTCTCATTTAGTGAGGTTTTACAATAAGCTGTTGATACTTACGATATATATTTTTTAATGCTTAACATGATCAAATTACATTTAGATACTTCTTAAAGTAGAAAACTCACTTTAATCAGTTGAATCATAATAGCACATTTTATGACTCAGATCTTTTAATTTTGAATGGTTATAGCTTATATGTTCATCTCATGCTTATTATTGGAAGAAGAAAATGCTAATTTATGTGAATACTTTTGTAGTAAGTTGAAGAACAGGATTTACCTTGTCTTTTTGCTTATTATCTTAGAAGAGGGAGTTTATTATTTTTTTTGAGACAATTGCATTAGGTATTCTTTTAATTCAGAATTTTTACAGTAGAGCTGCTTTCCTTCATTTTGATTATGTTTCCTGATTTATAAACATTGGAACTATAGAAAGAAGCAATTGGAACTTTTTTTTAAATTGTAGTTAATAGTAAGATCTTAATGGGTATAGTACCTTAATTTATCATTTAATATATAGTATGAATTTTAGTCACTTTTTCCATAATTTCACTTTCCACTAATATGAAATAGCCAAAAGCTACTGAAAGCCAATAATTTTCACATCTTGTACAAGTGATTGCATTTCTAGACATTTTACTTATTGATACGCTTTTGACAGCCTAAATTTGCCATTCTCCCCATCCACGTAGGCAATCACAATGAAGGGAGAATTTTTTTTTTTAAAGATTTTATTTATTTATTAGAGAGAGTGCAAGCAAGAGAGCACAAGCAGGGGGAGCAGCAGATAGAGAGGGAGAAGCAGACTCCCCATTGAGCAGGGAACCCGACACAAGGCTTGATCCCAGGATCCCGAGATCCAGGATCCCAAGATCCTGACCTGAGCTGAAAGCAGACGCTTAACCCACTGAGCCACCCAGTTGCCCCTGAAGGGAGAATGTTTATTTGACAGAGAGAGACACAGCGAGAGAGAGAACACAAGCAGGGGGAGCAGGAGAGGGAGAAGCAGGCTTCCCGCCGAGCAGGGAGCCCGATGCGGGGCTCCATCCCAGGACCCTGGGATCATGACCTGAGCCGAAGGCAGACGCTTAACAACTGAGCCACCCAGGCGCCCCTGAAGAGAGAATGTTTAAAAGTGGGGTTGCCTTTTGTGAAATAGAAGGCTGAAAGAGACCCATTTTGGGTCTTTTCCTTTTATTTAAAGGTTTAGTTTCTAGTTGTACTCAAATTTTTAGCTCATGGGGATCTACCAGTAGCTTATTAAATTTTCTTATTAAGAAATGAATCCAATATGCAAAAACAAAAGCTTTTAACAAGTAGACACGCTGGCCTAACAAAACCCAAGTTGTGCTGTATTTGAGCTTAAAAATATGTGACCTAAATGCCATGTAGTGGTCTGAGAGACTCAACACATGAGTAAGGGAGCAGAAACAGAGAAATAGAAAGGTCTAGAAGACTGTTAAAGTGGATGGAAGGGAAAGAGGAGGATCTGGTGATAATTGGTAAATTATTAAACAGTTTTGTTGCCTACATCTCTAAGTCTAGCAATGTAAAATATTTTAGAAAAAGTACCTAAGCTAGTTTAAGCAGTTGTCTGTTAGCCTGTGAGGCTTTTTATAGTATTTCTAATCTTTCTTGGTATTGTGATGATTTATTTACTTAAGAAATATTTGAATGCTTGTTATTTATGCTAGCTCTGAACAAAGGTACTAAGGATACAAAGAAAAAAAATCATGCTTTTGGTCTTCCAAGAGTTTTGTCTAGTACTCTGAAAGAGCATCATAAGATCTTGATATATCTTCTGAATTATCCAAATTAAGTTATATTATGCTTAGTTGTTCTGTATATGGTGTGCATGACAGCCTTTTGGTTCAAATAAGTTGATTAATCTAGGCTATGGATTAAGGAGCATAGTTGACAATGAGGTAGAGTTTAATGAGCATTAGCTTTGGCATCAGATCTGGTATCTAATCTTGTTTATGCTACCTCTTATTGTGTGACCTTTGTAAATGTAAATGTAAGCCCAGTTTTCTTACCTGTGAAGTGGGAGTAATAGTTGCACTGTTGTTGGGAGGATTAAAGGGGATAAAGGATGTAATGCACCTAGTTCAGTTCTTAGTAGTTTTTGTAAATGGTAGCTGCTTTTATTGTGCAAGTAAGAATGATTCCTTTCAGAAGCACTGTAAATTAAAATTAAAAGCTTGCCTATGTAGTTGGAGACTTTCTCCATACGATAGCCTTCTAAACCAGTGATTCTGCACCTTCGTGACAGTTTTGGTATATAGCCTTTCTGCCTGGGGCTCCATAAGAGAATTAATCCCTGTAGGAAAAGAGTGACTACTCTCTCTCTCAGTCCTCCTAAGAATGTCATGTATCTGGTATCACCATTCTAGATGCATATGAGCAAAGGGAATTTATTACTTATAATGGAGGCATCAGGGATTAATTCTTCTGACCTAGGCTGCTGGGACTGTATTATCACTATTTGAGAAGTGCTTCGAAATTCTTAAAATTTACAGAAACAAAAGTTGTTACAAAGCACACCTTCCTCTCTCTCTTAATGGGAGTAGGGGTTACTTACAAGGAATATAGTGTCTTCTGGCTGTTTGTTAATATTCCACAATAGAACTATTACCCTAATCAAGTGATTCTTAAACTTTTTCATTATAAAGATTGTTTTAGATGGGCATAGTGCCCTGAAAACCATCTGTTCCATACTCCGTCCCATATGGGACTGAACACTATCTCCTTAGAATGAATGGAATTAGTTTGTTTTTAATATAATGAGCCAGTACCTGGTTTTTAGGTTTCAAAGTTTCATTGAACTGGATTTTGAAATCTAGTATAAAAGTTTCGAAACTAGTGTTTTTGGTATACCACTTTTTCAAGCCAAAAAATAAAAAATTTTTCTAGAGCCCAGGAATCTTGGGGAATGCTTTTTGTTATATACATCTTGGAGGTTAACATTGCATTTTAATGTATTAAAGACTGAGAAATTCTGCAGAAGAGAGATAATTTTACTTACTGACCACTAACCTTAACCAACTTTTTTGATCATCTAACATTTATTAATGTTGTCCTGTAGAATTAGTGTTCTTTGTAACACACTTTGGAAAATCTTAATCCCCTTTATTTTATATATGAGAAATGTTCTGGGTCATATAGTTAAGTGATGGTGGCAGGCTTCAACTGGATCCCATCTCTACAATTATTATTCTACTGCTAATAGTTCCTTTTCTGCTATACCACCCTGTTTTTCATAAGTATTTGATTTATATTAGAAATAAAAGTAAAATTGTTGTCATGTGAGTATATATATAACAAGTGAGCCATCTGGCAGAAGTTTAAGAACATATTTTGAGACTACAGCACTGACATATTTGCAGCCTCATTTAATTGGCCTTGTCATTGTAAATGGTTTACAGACCTTAGGGATAGACTTCATATGAGTTAGTATATTCCTGGGGGAAATCTGTAAATAGGATAGAAAGGACTAGTTAACTCTGTAAACATTCAGAGATAGGGAGGCTGATCAGTTTGTTCTATGCTTTTTGATTACCATTAATGTAGAACTTTTTACTAACTTTGTGTTTCTTATGTTTTAGAGTTAAATAAAGCTTGATGTTCCTAACAGAGTAAAGGAGCCAACTGAACGTTATCATCTCCCATTTATCCATTTCCTATGTTACACTTATTTGAGAAATGGATAAAGAAAGTACAAATGGGGATGTCAAATTCTGAGGAGAAAAATTGAAGTCTTTTGGGGATTAAAAGATTTATCAAAGGGTTGAAAAGAATGGTTATTGGGGATGTTTCTGAAGATATATTGGTAGATTAAGGAAGGAATTTTTGGCTCTTTTGGAATGTCTGTAAAACTGTGGAAAATAAGAATTTTTAAAACTACTAGCTGCATTTGACGGTTTCAGAAATTTGACTCAAGTTTTGAAGGAAGAATGGAAAGAGAAGTACTACACTCTATTACTTCTGAATAAAATTTGAAGGAGTGACTTATTAAAACATGTGAAGGAAAACACGAATTTCATTTCTTAATGGGGGTACATCCATATATGAAGTTGTCTCACTTGCTGAATTGAGAATTTAGTAGTATTGGCACTTTCAAGGGCTTAATCTTAGATCTGTTGTGGCTTTTACAAAATTGTATTGCTAGCCTATACAATGCTAACTAAAGTTCATGTATTTCTTATATCACATCGTATTTCTTAAATTATAGCAAATCATATTTCTTAAATTATTAACTTGACGGTGGTGATATTCTTTTCCCTTCATACCTTTTTACTATTCTTGGCAATACTTTCCTTTTCAACACATGGATTGTGACTATAAAATCTTACTCCCCAAATGTCTGTAAAGTAGAATCCACTAATGGAAGTGGTGAATAATCAGTAAAATACCAGGATTAAGGTATTTTTCCAGGGTTTAAATTTAGGATAGCTTATCAGGTTGGGCATTTGTCATTTTTCTGGTGTGTAGTCTCATTACTGTATAGAAATTAACTACCTGAAGAGTAGTTGATTAACACATGCTTTCTTATTTTCTGATGAAAAGGATGCCCTCTCTCTAAAACTTCAAGATGCTATTGATATTATGACTTTCTTCTTCTTTTTTTTTTTTTTATCACTGCAGGCTCAATGTCCAGACAAGTTATATATAATGGAGTAGATTAAAGGCATTATTTATAATTAGATATCTGTGTTGTCTTTTAAAAACCCACCCCACTTTATTGATAAAGAAGTGGAAAACACCCTGTTCTTATATAAAGCGTTATATAAAGTTAGATTGCTTCTAATGTCATATTTACATTTATATAATTATATTTGATTTTTATTAGACTCAAATTGAGATGAAGAAGCAAATGACCTTTCTTTGAGTATATATATTGCAAGCTATCCATAAATAATTTTTAAAATACATTGCAATGGAGGACAACTACAACATCCATACAGAATATTATATACTCTCTGGATATATTATATTCTCTGGATAGCAGAATTGAGCTGTCGATCAGTAGAGAATAAAGTCTAATTTGTTATTGCCAGATTATTATTTTAATCATGCTCATAACAGAAATGATGACTTAAATTGTAGATATGATGTTAAATTACATTAAGATAATTAAACTCATTAAACTCTTTGTGAAATTCTTATGCATTTAAAAGACTACCCTATAGATTTATTTGTTAGGCAAGTCAATAGAAATGTAAACTAGAAATTCAAATAAAAAAAAAACCTTTCTGCATCTTGCTTCTTTGTAGACACCTAAAAGGTAAGAGAGATTTCTGATTACCATTTCAGTTTACTTTCAGATACAGTCTTCTCAGGTTCAGTAGAAACATCTGTTTCTAGGTTATTTATTTTGCTGATACTGAGTTTTGCTACACTTTATTTCTAAGTTTTATTGCCTTGTCAAACTTTCATTGGTTAATAGAAATGACAAAGCAAGTAACTATCAACTGATTCATGTTTTTGAAATTGAAGGAAAGAATTTCAGAATTCTACTTAAAACAGTGTTTATTTTAGCAGTTTGTCAAATATTTATTTGAAAAAAATGTTTAATTGTTAATGAAAATAATATGACTTAAAAAAGTATAAAATTAGTTAAAACTCTGGATCCTGGAGACAAGCTGGTATTGAATTTCCTGCTCTACAGCTACTAGGTGTATGATCTTGGGGGAGTTATTTCATTACTTTGTGCCATAGTTTAATAATCAGTAAAACTTTGATTATTTTAATATTGTATATGTCAGAGTTAATGTGAGGATTGAATGAGGCAGTATATATAAGATGCATAATATATTACTTGCTGTATACCAATAAATGGTAAAAAAAAAAAAAAAGGTCATGAATATTTTTAACTGATTTTACAAGTGAAAGTAGATTATTTGGCTGGCCCAGGGAGGAAGAGCATGTGACTCTTGATCTTGGGGTTGTGAGTTCGAGCCCCACGTTGGGTATAGAGATTACTTAAATAATTAAATTAAAAAAATAAATATTTTGTAGCTTCATCATTTGATTTTTAGTAAAAAAAAATGCAAGAGGGACATTTATGGCACTAATCTTTGTTTCTTATGGACATTTTTAAAGAACAAAATGAGCAGAATATTGTATTCCTTCTGCTTTGCAGCAATAAGTTTATAGATAATTTAAATTATCAATTTAAATTGGAAGACCTTTTGGTTTTTTTCCACCTGTTCTATCATATGTTTGCTGTAGCCCAAAGTTAATTTCTACAACTAGTTATTTAACATAAACATAATTTAGTTTTTCTGTTTGCGGGTGAGAAGGTTTTCTCTTTTGATCTCACACGTACTTTCTCTATGTAGAGAACTGTTTACCAAAGAAATTAAAAAACTTAAGACTATCACCAACTGATTGATATTAGTACAGAACATGACATAATGTTGTCATTTCCATTAGGATTAATTTTTAAAGAAAGATTGGTGTAAACTTTTCATATTAGAAAATGTATATTTATATTTCTTAGTGGACATTCCATAGGTGTGTCGAATATGGTACCTTATTCAGAACCTGTTTATTTTTTACTTTATTTTAAAATAATTTTAGACTTAACCAAAAAGTTGCAAATTAGTTCATAGAATTCTCATATACTTCATCCAGTTTTCCTTAATGGTCGTATTTTATATAATCATAGAACAACTGTAGAAATCAGGAATTAATACTAACCAATCTGTAAACTTTATTTGATTTTGACCATTGTCTACTCACTAAATGACCTTTTTCTGGTCCAGGATCTAATCTAGGATCTCATACTCTTGTCCTTAATTGTCCTATCTCCTTACTCTCCTTCAATCTGGGATGCTTCTCTATTTGCCTTTCACAACTTTGACACTTTTGAAGAGTACTAGCTCATTAGAATGTCCCTCAATTTGTGTGTCTGATGTTTCTCATGATCAGATTGGGATAATGCATTTTTGGCAAGGACACCATGGAAATAATGTTATGTCCTTATCAGTGCATTATATCAGGAGGTACGTGGTATTGATTTGTTCTGTTACTGGTGACATTATCTTAATCACTTGGTTAAGGAGGTGTCTGCCAAGTTTTTATACTCTTAAAATTACTCTTTTTCCCCTTAGAAATAGCAAGTATTTTGTGGGGAGATATTTTGAGACACTGTAAATATCTTGTTTCTCATCATATTTTCAATTTCTCATCATAATTTCCATTAATTTTAGCATCCACTAATGAATCTTGCTTGATCAGAATCTTTTGAATTTAATTCTGTAACATCTTTTTGTTGTTGATGTATTTCTTGTTATAGATGGAGAAATGTCTCAAAAGAATTAATATAAAGGCAGCATAATTCATAAAACGTCACTATTTTTCTTTTTTTTTTTTTTTTTTTTTTAAAGATTTCACTTATTTATTTGAGAGAGAGAATGAGAGAGAGAGAGAGAGCACAAGAGGGGGGAGCGGGAGAGGGAGAAGCAGACTTCCCGCTGAGCGGGGAGCCCGATGCGGGACTCGATCCCGGGACTCCAGGATCATGACCTGAGCCGAAGGCAGTCGCTTAACCAACTGAGCCACCCAGGCGCCCCACTATTTTTCTTTCTATAGTCTTTTCATCTGTTTCTAAATGCACTCATTAGGGATGTTGCACAACCCAAGATCCTGGAATAAAAAATGTCATAGAAAGATGATCCTTTTTTTTCCCCCCAGTACCTTGTATATACTTCAGGGTATGCTGGCCACTATAAGAACAAAGCCAAATATTTCATACTAGCAAAATAAACAGGTGAAAAAGAGGTAAAAGTAATGGGCTGGGTTAGTTATGAAAAGAATTTACGAGAGCAATTTAGAGAGTTTTCTTAAAATAGACTTCTGAGGTTTTCTTGTCAAATCTAAAGGCCTTTTTCATTGAGAGGAGGCAGTGGAAAATATAAACGTTTTTGTGTTTAATCTTCTTGACCTTGAAGTTGCCTTTTTTATATGATATATATTTTTTTTATTTTTTTTTTAAATTTTTTTTAAAGATTTTATTTATTTGAGAGAGAGAGTGAGAGAGAGAGAGAGCACAAGAAGGGGGAGCGGGAGAGGGAGAAGCAGACTCCCTGCCGAGCAGGTAGCCCGATGCGGGACTCGATCCTGGGACTCCAGGATCATGATCTGAGCCGAAGGCAGTCGCTTAACCAACTGAGCCACCCAGGCGCCCGATATATATTTTTATGATTGCCTTTTATCTTTTATTCTATAGTGGATTAACTACTTTAAAAAATGCATTGTGCGTTGTGTCTTTATCTGTTTATTCTATAGTGGATTAACTACTTTAAAAAATGCATTGTGCATTGTATCTTTATCTGTTTTACTTCATCTTATACCTTAATCAGTGAATCATGAAGACACATTACTTGTCTTTTGTTTATCTGTTAACAAATACTTGATATTTAAACCTAGTGGAGTAACTTGAATCCTAATAAGATTTTTGGATAGTATCTTTTCCAAAAGGATGAAGAGAAAATACAGTGGTAAATCTTGAAATTTGGTAGTTCTTGAAATATTCTAATAATTAGGGTTTTTCATTCTTACTGCAACTTTCTTCTAAGAAATTGCTTTCCATGGTAAGTGTCTACTCTCATAATGCTATACATTCCTTAAAGTTTCAGGCTTTCTTCCTTATTTTGGTGTTTTTGAAGTGCATCCTACTTGACAGTATATACAAGATTGTGGATTAGAAGTAATCTTTTCCTCCAGAGTCAATACAATACTATGGCTAACTAATTCTAAGGTAGCTGGTTCTGTTTGTTCATTCCTTTTGCTTTTTGGCAAGATCTTTTCAAACTGAATATTTAAAATTGGGTGTTCTGGCAATATCTGATTTGCTTTCTTACTAATTTTGAATCTGTAAAAGAACATTAGAGAATCTATAATAGGTGTTATAATTTAGCTAAAATTTGTATCCTCTTAGGATACCCTTGAAGTTCTGCCGACCATATTGGAAAATTAATCGTAGAAACTGATGACCCCCAAGAGATCCTTGAAAGTAATATTTTCGTAATTTTTATTTTCTTTAGGATTAGAAAGTTGAACTTTTTAGTGTCTACTTTAGATATCAGCCACTTGACAAAATTCTTCTTTTCTTACTTTTTGTTTCTTGATCAGTACACTTCATTCACTTGTAAAACGTTTACTGACTTAAACTCACTGCACGAAGTAGCTCTATCTGGAGATAGGGACTCAAGGTTTCTGTTATGGTTGTTCTTTGATTTTCTTCTTACTGCCAGCTGGGACTTTTCTGGGCACTTGGAGGGGTTTGTGAGAAATTCTTTTTCTTTATAGACGTGCCTTAGAACCAGTAAGAATGAGTGATAAAAGATGAGTAAGAAGAATATGTTATATCATGCTTCCAATTTAGCCTGGAATGTTTTGTTTTATAGGTAAAAGCTGTAAAATTAGCAAGTTCAATTTTAGTCAGTTATAATACAAGTGAATAGAAATAGCCTTTATAGAAACATATTGCCTCTTACTTCATTGCTTAAAAATGATTAGGCTTAGCTTTCTCTTTCTTCAGTATTAGAAATGCTTAAAACTAATAAGCAGTATATGCTCACTAAATAATTTAGTGTTGAAAACAAATATTGCAAAGAGTCTAGTTTGCACATTTTGGGAGAATTTCTCAGAGTGGTATTTATATATAAAAAACTTAGATTTATTGTTTCTGATTGACTATAACTGGATTTTCAGTAAGAATCTTTAAAAATTTAAATATTATTGATAATACTCAAGTGATTTTATTGAGGTGTAGTGGATTAATAGACCTCCTAACATCCATTTGAGTTCCTTTGTGGCATTTCAGCACTGGTGATTTTGTTAGTTTTGTTTTGGAATTTATTCTCTAGTGGTTGAAATACAAGTTCTCCGGTGGAATGCTTATTTTTTTCATCTCTTTAAACATCACATAGAAGAATGCTGTCTATTAAAATAGAATTAAGTAAGGTCCTACTGGTGTCATTCTTAAGAGCCTTTATCAATAGTAGTCTCACAAAGGCTGCTCTTTCTTTTTGAATAATGATCTCATTTTGAAAGTGCCTCTACATTTTTCTTTATAAATGATACATTATCAAATCCACAGTCTTCATAAATAATTAACTCCTGAAGCAAGAGATATACTGGCTCTCCTCAATGATTCAAAATAATTTCTATTTAAGGAAATCTGTGTATTCATTTTTGAGTATGAATATGTTGAATCCACAAGTTTTGGTATATCAGGCAAAATAAAGATGTTATTTCCTGAAAGTCATCTCACTTGGGAGAAGTTTGAGTGGATATACTTCTGCAGCCCTATAACCTATCCTAAGAACATTTATTTTTCTTTTTAATGGGTTTGTATTTTTAAATTATGACTTCCCTGGGGTATGGTAAATAAATCAAGGGTTTAGAGCTCCGACTGTAGGAGAAATTGTGAACTTAGCCTACTGTTAATCTGAGCAAGATATGCTTTGTTAGGAGTTGTTTTTCATTTTCAAAGTGAAGTGAGCCTGTAACTTAAAAAAAAATTTACTAGTTGTATTTCCTGTTCCCAAATGGAATGCTCCCTTTTTGCCTGTATTTTCAATCAGATGTACTATTACTATTCAAGAAATGAAGGAAAACTGGGAAATTTGGAAAGTCATATCTTTATAGTTTCTAAATTTACTTTTTAAAACTGTATCTTAAAGTAGTTAGGGTTTACTTAGATCTCATCAATTTGGAAATCTTTAATCTTAATGGTTTATATTAAAATATTAAACATGAAAAAGAATGATTTGTCAAGGAAATTGATTAGAAAAGACTAGAGGGTGATTTTTTTAATAATTAAAAAATACTTTTATAACACCTGTTTGCACAGTATACAGTAGTCCCTCCTTATCTATCTGGGTTACATCCCAAGACTCCCAGTGGATATCTGAAACCACAGGTAGTACTGAGCCCTGTATATACTGTCTTTTCCTGTACATAACATACCTATGATAAAGTTTAATTTATAAATTAGATACAGCAAGAGATTAACAATAATGAAATAGAACAATGATGACAATATACGGTAATAAAAGTTATGTGAATGTGGTCTCTCTTTCAAAATATCTTATTGTATGTACTCACCCTTCTACTTGTAATGATGTGAGATGATAAAATGCTTAGCAATGAGATGAAGTGAGGTGAACGGCACATGCATTGTGACGTAGCATTAGGCTGCTGTTGACCTTCTGACAATGTGTTGGGATCATCTGCTTCCGGATCATGGTTGAACAGGGTAACTGGAACCAGGAGAGCAAAACCGTGGGAGGGTCTTGTAGGTACTAAGATGGGGGGTGGGGGCTACTGTAGGTACAAGGAATACATAAATGAGCTAGCTCTGATGTATTAATTCTAAGCCTTTCTCATCTGTTAAAAAGCACCCCTTAAGAACTCCAGCTGTGGCATACTTTGTTAATCTATTTGGGATTATAGTGTTTTTTTTGGACTCTTGAAAATACCTAATTAGAGTACAGTCCTTGAGATATTTAGTATTCAGATCTTTTTCTAATTTGTACTCCTTTCCTCTCATCATCCCTCATATACCCTCTCAATGTGATAAAATACTGTTGTAAGCTATTGCTCAAAAAGTAGTCTTCAAAACTAAAAGACTTTAGGACTTAAAATCTATTGGAAACTTAACATAAAAAAAAATAGCTGCCACATAGGCTCGTAAAGTACTTTCGTAGATACTTATTTGATACCTCTTGCTAGATGGCAGTTTCACCCCCTTGACTTCTTTTCGATTTCTCTTTTCCCTTCTTTACATTTTGGAAATCACAGATTTGATGGTTAAATTCATAGGTTTTCTTTTCTTAGTCCAAACTGTTTTCATTTCTCACTTGTACAGAATTGAATATATTCCTAAAGCAGAAGGGTTAGCTTGTCTTTCTTCTTCAGGCTTTAAAAAAAATTGAGTCTAAATGTTGTTAGGTAATGGAATAACGATTCCTTTTCAGCTGTTGGTTTATTTCCAAACTGGCTGGCAGAGCCAGGAGGAAGTGGAGGCCTTAAAACACTAACTTTGGTTGGTTGCTCCCTTCTTAGTGCTGAGACTATAACCTTTGTTGGTTGGTTGATAGAGAACAAGAGAGCACAATCCTCGTTCCACTAACAGGTAAGGAACCCTTCTGATAACCAGTTGGCGTGAGAGAAATTATTTGATAGCGTTTTTTTCTTAATTTATCCCCAAATATAACATGTCCATGATATAGTATAGTGTGGCTATGTTCTATACAACAGGAATGTGCAGCACCTTTCTATTTAGAGTGAGATCTGAAATTTAATAGGGATGTATTACTCTGTACCACAAAGTATAATTGATCTGTTTTCCACTATTAAAATTTATTCTGCAGTCCCTATAACTTTAAATACATATCTGCTTATCTTATTCTCCTTTCAGCTTTTCCTTGATCAGATGCTATGTGCTTTGAACTTCCTTCTCTTATTTACCTTATTCCTATAATAAAGCAAACTATTTTCCAGTATCTTTATCATCATCTATTATTTGGGTATATCTTACTGCTTTAATATCTGCATTGTAACCATTAATGATTTATTTCCTGGTCCTTCTTGACCCAAAACCAAATGATCATACATTTAAAAAAGATTTTTAGATTGTATTACCTATGTCCACTGCTCTGCCCTCCCACTTTTAAATATGAGTGCTTGAAGAATAAATCTTTTTCAGTGACAGTAGTCATAACTTGATAAAATTTAGGCTTAGCTTTGTATTGCTGTAATATGGGACTGTAGTCTGATTAATTCTTTAAATTACGGAAGACTTAAAAATGAGAACAAATTCAGCTTCTTAGACGATTCCCAAAGTGTAGTAGTTTTTCTGTTAATATGCTTGATTATTCTGTTTCTCCTTTTTCAATCCATCTTCTTCTCTTAGACAGAAGAACTAACTGGGACTCCTCATTTGATATCTCTGAGGTCGAGTGCCTTTCCCTGTCCCTTTAAGACAACTGTGCTCTTGTTTCTAGTCATAATTTATCATTTTTTGATTCGGTCTTCCACTCGAAGTTGGGTGGTTTGTCACAGAGTATGTTATGGCTTACACCAAGATAGGCCCCTTCTTAATAGTTACTGAAGAATTAATCATTTGTGGTGACAGATTTCTAAAATTCAAATTAGAAAGGCACTAAAGAAAGTATCCCCAAAGGTAGCTCCTTTTTATCCTGAGGATAAGTCATTACAAACTCAAATGACCAGAGAATGTAATTTCTTAATAAGAATTTTTTCTTAAATCTATATTCAGCTCTCTATTTCAGTGCTTCTCTCCTACCAGAGGTGCAAGGAGTGATCCTAGAACCACAGATACAGCCAAGACCACGGAGAGCTTTTGACGTCAGGGGTCCACTTTCTCCACTGAACCCTTGGAGGCAGAATATCCAGCTACTGGAGAGAGTGGGAAAGGATAATAAACAAGTGGGTGCTTTCCATTATTTACTTGGGTTTATTTATAGATTGGAGTGTCCTTCCATTGCCCATTTAATTCTATTGGTATACTCCTTGGGTTCATATAAGAACCAAGTGGGGCTGCAATCTGTTTGTTTTTTCTAAGAATGCTAACTAGTGCCGAATTCAAAAAAGAGGCCTACAATTTATTTAATTTTCTCTCCAGATGATTAAAGCAGTGGATGATTTGGGGGCACTAGATTTGGTGACTACCTGTGTAGTCCACAGGAATTTTAAAGAGGAATATTTGCCCATTTTAACCTTGAATGGTATTAGTGGACTTCTAAGTGCTCTTTTATATTCCAGTAATTAAGTTTTTGTATTTCATCTTTGGGCAAGCTGGACATCTGAACTCTCCTAATTTACACAGTCTGATGTCCAGGTGTTATTCTACCCTGTTAGAACTTTTTGGTCTTTTTCCTACCTCAGACTTTAGGACTTCATATTAATTAGATCTTTTAGAAGATACGATGATACTGTCAAATTGAGGCTTCATTCTTTAATAAGATAAATGTGAATGATTATAAGTTTCAGGATATATTATCCCTGAAAGCTATGTTAAATATATACTCATAAGTAGTTTTCCAGTCCCTAGGAATAATGTTATTTGTGGCAAAAAGAGCCTTGTCCTAGATGTTTCCCATGGCATTAAGATGGTTTTCTCTTAGTTTCTTTGATGCCAAGGGTAGGATTTGATTCCAGGAAGTTCTTATCATCTACAGTGGGTAGAACGTGAACTTTGGTGTCTTTGGCAAGTTTTCATTTTTCCTTGGTGGATTCCTTCTGTGACTCCAGGTATCTTGATAATGGGAGACCGGTTTATTTGTTCTCTAATTGCCCAGATTTCTTTCAACTGGTAAACATCATACTTCTTCAGCAAAAGGAACTCTTCTAGCAGAGCCTTCATGGAGGATCTCTGTCACACATGCAGCACCTGCAGTTTGGAAGGCAGTGGTGAACGGAGCCACGCACTATATCTAGAAGACACAAGGATGAGAGAGCCACCTGATCTTGTCATTTATAAACTTTAAGATTTATTCTGGTGTACTCTTGGTCTGGAAATGGAAAGGCTCAAATAATGAAATAATTTTTTCAGATTGGAGTTTTACATGGCCATGCAAATATTCCTTTCTATTCAGAAGACTGAAATAGAGGAAGTATGAGAGACTCCTTTCTTTTAAAAGCAGCTCTCTGTTTCACTTAAAAGATTTGTGGGATTGAAAATCACCTTAATGAAGCAGGCAACCCCCACTTTTTTTTTAAGTATTATAGGAGATCCCAAAAACTTCTGAAACTGTTTTTTGTTGCCTGACACTGAAAAGAATTAGTAAATAAAAGGTGAATTTCTTAATTATTCCCAAATTACTTTTAGTATTAGGATACAGTCTTTAACTTATCTTTTTCTGGTCTTGAGCCTTAATTCTTATTTGTCAAATCAACAAAGATTCCAGTATGGAGTAGAAGAGACATCTTTTGAGATCAAAGTAGCTTGGGCAGTCTTCTAAAATAGTAAATACCTGTTAAATTTGAGGTATTGTTCTGCATTAAAGGCATACTAAAGTTTGAATGATACTGAAACGAGAAAGTATTTTATAGAGCAAAGGCAATATTAGAATAAGCCTTTACATGTGAAGAAGTGTTGCAAAATAGTTACCCAAATGGAAGGAGTTATCAAAATGTTTCTATTTTTCTCTTTGGTATCTATTAACTGGTCAGTCAAAAGCTATTAAAGAAGTTTTTAAAAGTTACCTGATGCTGCCAGTTTGTTTTATTTGGTATACTTTTTAGGAATAGAAATTCTAGAGTTAAGAAGCATCTAAAATGTTTTAGGGATCTTGAAGGTCTTAGGAACCACATTTACTAAGTTATAACCTGGCCTTTAGTCTTTCTTTCCATGAGACCTGTTTTTTTTTTCCTCATTAATTACAAATTTTTGTATAGTACTTAAAAGTTTAAAAGATCAACTTGAACTAAAATTTCTGTAGGGAGCTCTCAATTCCCATGAATGATTACAGCTTTTTATGCTTGATTTATTGTTGTTAAATATGAATAAGACCGTCTTTACAAACACACAAATTAAAAAATACCCACCATTTTAGAACTCAGGGGAAATGAAAGTGAAATTTGCTTGGAAATTAAGTTGAACTCTTTGAACCACAGTACCAACCAGTTTATGGCCTGTGCGATTATTAGCCTTTTGTTTCAGCTTTAAAGATGAAAAGTGATTTAATCTCTTAACTTCATGCTTTGATTAAATTTTAGCTCTGTTCCTTAAAGTGTGCAAAAGAAATGTAAGTGCATTTCCATTCACCTCATGCCACTAAAAGCTATTTTAAAGTGAAACTTTTTGTATATTAATGTGAACTGATTTGTTTATTTAAACTTTTATTTTGATACATTTTCCTTTCAGATTTTTTTATATTTCGTGTCACTATGCAATCCTATATTTTTCAGTGTTTATTTTATGATTATTAGTATAAGCTAATTTTTTTCCTAGAATGACTAATTGTGTAATATTTGTATTATGTGATCATTTGAAAACTAATAAATATTTTCTCCATGAAAAAAATGCACTTACTGATAAATGGCTTATTTTTGTTTCAGGAGTAGACAATGAAAACAACCGTATTTTTAAGTGTATTTTAATTTTATGTGTCTTCCTCTAAGTATTTCTGAATATATATCCTATTCTTGTGTAAATCTTTTTTGAAAAAAATTTCCAAAAACTGTTAAATTAAAATGATTCTTCATTGGGTCATCCAGTGCCAAATGTATGAAATAGGTGATCTATTTAGTCTTTTTTTTTTTCCATTTTCCTGATTAGCTTCATCTTTGTTTCCAGAAGTGGGTTTCTTTCTTTTTTTTTTTTTTTTCTTTAGATGCTGTTTTGGTGTGTCCATTTTGCAAACCATTAAAACTCTTGGAATATTGTAAATATCAGGAATAACATGGTCAAATCTTTTAAAGTGAGACTGATCAAAATATAACCCCTTACAAAATAGCATATAAAAGACAAATCCTTGACCCAGAAAAAGAACATTTGGAAATATTGGCTGATTGGAGAACTACCCAATTCACAAGAGCTGTTAACAGGAGAAGAAAGATGTTTTATATTTAATGTTCTGTTTGAACAGATAATCATAGAAGGAGAAATCTTGAGAGTCTCTTGCTTTTAACCTTATCAAGACAACATGGAAAAGGATAAAACTTGGTTTTTATGATTCTTTATAGTTACATAAACTGTAACTGAAGCCACTGGAACAATTTACCTTTTCTATGCAGAGTCTGCTAGAAGCAAGAGGGGTTTCTCTTTGATTTGAAGAAAACATATATAAGAAGTGGACTCCAAAAATTAAAAACATGGTGATGGGGTCCTAGACAAGAAATAAAAGTTGAATTAATCACAACTTGTGGATTAAAATGAAACCGTTTTGCTCCCCAAAGAAATCATACTCTGAAAAAATAAAAAAGGAAATTATGATTTAGAATAGTTACTGTGTTTGGGGGGTAGAAGGAAGCTAAAATTCTTGGCTTTATTACTCTGGTAAGTTTGGAAAAGGAGTTAAGATTCTGTGGATAAAATTTTGTTTTTAGAATTAAAGCCATTAAAAGATTCACAGACATATTTCAATAGAAGGCTGTATTTTTTACTTGAATACAAAAAATTTATAAGCCTTAACTATATATGCATAAGAGTGGGTTGTGTGAGGGGTTAAATAAAAATTCTGTACCAGAAACTTCAAACATACTGTAAAAATAATGGTGAAATGAGAGTTTTAAATACTTTAATTTTTATTACGTGGACTCTTCCCTACACTGTGTTCAAAATAAAAACATTACAGAATGTTAAACATGGCTTACCTTTATATCTTTGAGGTATGAGAACATAGGCTTATTGTTTCACCATCATTCATTGGATTAACTATAATAATAAAATTTTGTTTTTGTTCTTTAGTGAGGAGACAAAATAGCTTTTGTTTAAAAAAAGTAAATGTCACATAAGCAGTGTGGCTGACAAAGTACTGACCTTATAGTTTGTTGTTTATGAGCTCAGATCTTATTCTTACTTTACTTTGCTATATTGAAACAATTGAGCAAAATGTCCTAAGCAATTGCTTGCTTTTTATTCGGGTATTTTTATTTGCCATTAAGAAGATTGCCTAAAATGTGAAAGATTTTTGTTTTCAAAAATAAGCACATAGGTGCTCTAAAATTCTTTTCCACTAGTATCCTCTAAGGTAATTAGATTACTGCAGTAAAAATGTTAGGGAACTTCAAAGTATGCTTCGGAGTTTTCAGGAATTATGATCAAAGGGATCTCTACTCAAGAGGTAAGGTATGGCATAGGAAGAAAAATGTTAAATGTGTTCAATGTAATGTCTGATGGTAAAGTCAACTTACAACAGATATCCTTGGATTTTCAGACAGGTATAGAATTAGGAAAATAATTTTTCTTAAAAATCTCTCCCAGAAAAAAGGATGAACCACAGATTTGTTTTTGTAGTACTTTGGAGTGCATTTAGATACATATATCCACAGACATTGTACCTTTGGTGTACTTAGCCTCCTATATTTCAGGGCATCTTTTACCTGTGCTCTCTTAGTGTTTATCATCCATTTTTAATTTAGTATTTCTTAAGCTCTGAGCACTATTAAAATATTATACTTTGTATGGAAAGTTGAGTACATATTCCATGAGATTATTGCCTGGCTTCATTTTGCCTGTTTTACTTACATGATATCTAGAACCTAGAAAACAGTTGTACTGAATAATTTTTATCTTGGTTTGAGAAATTAATTTGAGTTTTAAAAGCATTCATTTATGCTGTAAGTTAGGGGAATTTGTTATATAAGGCTTAAAAAATAATGTTGGGTAGTATATAAAATCATTTAGAGAAAAAAGTTATGCTGTTATTCTCTGAGGAATATTAAGTAGGTTCACAGAGTGGAGTGTTAGCATATACTATTTAGTATATCTAGAATCAAAGGAAAATGCAATATTCAATACAAATGATTTAGAAAAATGATTAGGGTTTTTTTTCCCCCCTAGAAATATTAGTATGGTTTATTCAATAGATGGTAACATAGAAACCACAATAATCTTCCATCCTATCTTTTAATTCTTATTATAAGAACACTAGCTTGTGGACATTTGGTGTTTAATTAAAATAGTTGGCTGTGTCTGTTCTACTTTCACCTTTATGGTGGAGCAAATGATGATATGTGAACTAGAGCGAGAACTCGCTACTTGATGAGATAGATGATTTCATGTTCAGGATGCCCTCATGGTGAGAAGTGGATCCAGGATTTGCTTCCATGTCATATTTTATTTGAAAATTACCATAGACATTATCTAGTTGAGCACCCTCATTTTATATACAAAGGAATGAATATCCAGGAATATCTCCTGTATTTCTGATACCACACAATGGATACACAATTGTAGGACCCAACTCTCTTGACTGCAAGCTCAGAGATCTGTACTCTGCTGCCTCCTCACGTTGTTCCTAGTTCTGGAGGACATGAAGCAAGTCTGATTTCCTTCAACTATGACAGCCTCCAGATGTTTTAAGATGGCTGTAATACTGTATTAATTTCAAGCCCGTTCTGTTGTTGCTTTTATTTTTAAATAGATTAAGCACCTCCATCTTACTGCCCTTACTCATGTAACATAGTTTTGAAATCCTTAAAGGTTTTTTTAGATTTTCTCTGAACATGCTTCCGTTTATCATTGTTCTTAATGTGTGAGAACACAGTACAGGTTTGTTCAGCCTGTTCGGCCCTAGAGTACTCATGTCACTTTGTTTATCCTTACAGATACAGTAAAGTGTTCGATTTTATGCACAGAATGTTCCATAGTGATACGCAGAATAATTTGCATCTAAAAATTAGTCTAGTAGTCTTTATGTACAGGCAAATGTGTACAGTTCAGTGGGAAAGAAAAAAAATAAGACCTTGAGAAGTCATAATTTAAAAAGTACGGTCTTCCATTTTTTTGCTTGCTTAGTTCTGACTCAGATTACTATCCATTCCATTTTAAATGACTTGTATAATGTGAAATGTTATTTTTCAGGTTGTCCTTGCTAATTTAAGGGTAACCAGGCCCGTTGGAGCTAAACTGTTGACACGTGACTGATAATGAGAAGAAAATCAACTTGTTTTTAGTAACATAATTAAAATTAGAAACAAAAAGCTGCTTCAGTGGAAAGGTTTGGGATCTATCCCAAACAGCAGAAGATGGTGAAGTAGCCGCCCTGGAAATCTGAGAATGTGGCCTTAGTTCTAATGAAGGCATAGTCTTATGTTGCCTCTTGAAATATAGTGTGGATACTCTGCTAGAGCAATGTTTTAGCATAACAGCATTTTAAACTACCAATTAAATATTTAGCTTTTTTTCACTTAAATTTTTAAATTGAGCTCCTGTAAGGCACAAGGTATTGTTTAATGGTTGCATGTACCTTGCAGGGTACACGTTTACCTTTGAGAAATACTCGTTTGAAATTGGGTATATTATCCTACCTGAGTTAGAATTCTAGGGCAAATGAGGGAGAAAAGAACACACCCATGCCTGCTCTGTGCAGCTTTGGCCAGCTGGCCTTAATTTAATCCAACTGACCTGTGAGAAAGGTGATTATTTTTTTTTTTTCGGTTTATGCACAAAGATGCTGAAGCCCAGAGGCTTCAAAATCTGCCGCAGGGCACATAATCAGTAAGCAACAGAGATGGCATTTGAAAGATCTGTCAAAATAGAAATAATTTTGTTGCACCATTGATTGCCAAACATCTTTACCAGAAAGAATGCATATTCTCAGGAACATTTTTTTATAGAACATCAGTGTTTAAAGTAGATAAAAGGGATATTTTACTTAGTATGCATTTTTAAATTGACTCTTTTTAAAAAAGTAATTTTAGTTTTACAGGAAAATTGACAAGAAAGTACAGAGACCTCCCAACCTCCCAACCATATACCCTGTTTTCCCTCCCATAGTTTCCCTTATTAACCTCTTGCTTCTGTGTGGCACATTTGTTGCAATTAATGAACTAATATTGATAGACATCATTAGGGTTTACTCTTGTGTCATACAGTTCTTTGGATTTTGCTAAATATTTTTGTACCAATGTTAATGAGAGATACTGATCTATAATTTTCCTTTCTTGTAATGTCTTTGTCTGATTTTGATACTAGATTTGCCTCAGAATGAATGAGGAATTGTTCCCTTTGTTCCTGCTTTCTGAACGAGATTGCAGAAAGTTGGTATCATTTTGTTAAATATTTGGTAGAATTCATCAGCGAAGCCATCTGGGCTTGGTGTTTTCTCTTTGTGAAAGTTATTAATTATTGATTCAGTTTCTTTAATACAGATAACTTACTCAGTTTGTTTCTTCTTGAGTAAGTTTTGGCAGATTGTATCTTTTAGGGAATTGGTTCATTTCATCTAAGTTTTCAAATTTGTGGTGATAGAGTTGTTAATAATTAATGTCCAAGGGACTGGCTGTAATGACCCCTCTTTCATTTGTAATATTAGTTGTCCCTTCTTTCCTTTTCATTGTTAGCCTGGCCAGAGGTTTATCAATTTTATTGATAAAATAGCCAGATTTTGGTTTTGTTTTTTCTCTATTTTACAGTTTTCAGTTTCATTGATTTCTGCTCTAATTTTTATTTCTTCTATTTGCCTTAGGTTTATATTGGTCTTCTTTCTAAGCATTTTTTGTACTATCCCAGTATTTTGATAAGTTGTATTTTCATCTTGTAGTTTGAAATATCTTAAAATTTCTCTTGAGAATTTTTTTTTTTTTACACCAATGTGTTATTTGGAAGTAAGTTTTTTAATCTCCAAGTATTTTGGGATGTCCATCTACCTGTAAATACTTGTTATTCGTCACTGACTTTAATTCTACTGTGGTTTGAGAGCATACTTAGTGTTATTTCTATTCTTTTAAATTTTTTATGATGTGTTTTATGGCCCTTAATCATGGTGAGTGTTTTCGTGTGAGCTTAAGAAGGCATATTTTGTTGTTGGATGAAGTATTCTTTAGGTGTTACTTAGGTCCAGTTGGTTAGTGCTGTTCAGTTCAACTATGTCTTTATTGATATTCTACTTGCTGGATCTGTCAATTACTGATAGGGATAGAACAGTGTTGAAGTCGTCTTTAAGTATAATAGATTGATTAATCAGTTTCTTATTTTAGTTCTGTCAGTTTTTGCCTCATATATTTTGATGTGCTATTGTTAGGCCAGTGTGTATTAATAAGGCTTGTTATGTCTTCACGGAGAATTGATCCTTTCATTACATAATGACTCTCTTTATCCTTGGTAACTTTTTCTTGTTCTGAAGTCTGCACTTCCTGAAATTAAGCTATTCTAGCTTTATTTTGATTAGTGTTATCATGGTATAATTTCTTTATCCTTTTACTTTTAATCTACATATATCTATATATTTGAAGTGGGTCTTGTTTTTTTATCCACTTGGTAGTCTTTGTCTTTTAATTGATCTATTTCAGCTATTTACATTTAAAGCAATTATTGATAGAGTTGGATTAATGTGTTGTTTGTAACTTTTCATTGCCTTTGTTCTTTTAAAATTTATTTTGCCTTCCCCTTCTTTATTTTTTCTGATCTTGAGTATTGAATATAATTCTATTTTCTCTCATACCATACTTCTAAAATTTTTTTAAATTATTGCCTCAGAGTTTGCCATATACATTTATAACTAATCTACCTTCAAATAATACATACCATTTCAGGGGTAGTGCAGGTACCTTATAATAGAATCTTTCTGCTTTTTCTCTCCCATGCCTTATAACATTGCTGTCCTTTATTTCACTTTTCCATAAGCTATAATCAACCAAAATATTGTTGCTTTCATTTTGAACAAACTGTGTTAATATCAATTTAGAGTTTTAAAAAGAAAAGATTTTGTTTTGCCTTTTGAAATTACTTCTCTGATGCTCTTCCAAAAGGAAATTGTGTAGACCTGTGACCTATATAATCTTTCTTTTCTTTGGAGAACTTATTTTAGCATTTCTTTCAAGGCAGGTCTACTGGTGACAAAGTCCGTCCATTTTTATGTGAGAAAATGTCTTTCTCTTCTTTAATTTTGAAGGATACCTTTGCTGTATACAGAATTCTAGATTGGTACGTTTTTTTTTCTTCCAACACTTTATTCATTCTGTCTTCTTGTTTGTATGATTTTTGAAGAAATATCTGATGTAATTCTTATGCTTATCCTCTATAGGTCAGGTTTCTTCTCCCCTACTCCTACCTCTGGCTTCTTTCAAGATTTTTCCTTTGTCTTTGATTTTCTACAGTGTGAATGTGATATGCCTAAGTGTGGATATTTTGGATTTATCCTGTGTCATATTCTCTGAGCTTCCTGGATCTGTGCTCTAGGGTCTGTTATAAATTTTGGAAAATTCTCAACCATTATTTTTTCAAGTATTTCTTTAGTTCCTTTCTCTTCTCCTCCTGGTGTTCCCATTGTGCATATGTTACCTCTTTTTAAATTGTCCCTTAGTTTTTGGATGTTCCTTTTTTCCCCTCTTTTTTCA
The DNA here is from genome assembly GCF_964656455.1 of Halichoerus grypus. Taxonomy (NCBI): domain Eukaryota; kingdom Metazoa; phylum Chordata; class Mammalia; order Carnivora; family Phocidae; genus Halichoerus; species Halichoerus grypus. Next base: position 54,443,783 of record NC_135715.1, on the reverse strand, counting down.
GTTTAGGAGGTTTCTGTTGACATGTCTCTTAGCTCACTGATTCTTAGGCTCTGTGCAGTCTACTTATGAGCCCATGAAGTGCATTCTTCATTTCTGACTTTGATTTTGAGTCCTAACATTTCTTTTTGATTCTTTCTTAGAGTTATATTACCCATCCATTTTTGCATGTTATCCCCTTTTTCCATTAGAGCTTTTAGTGTTTTCGTAGTTACTTGAAATTATTGGTCTAGTAGTTCAAACGTATCTGTCATATCTGAATCTGGTTTTGTTGCTTGTTTTGTGTATTCAGATTTTGTGTGTATTTTTTTTTTTAATCTTTTAGGGTACCTTATCATTTTTTGTTAAATGCCAGACATGCTGTATTGGTAAAGGAACTTAGGCAAATAGGTCTGTAGTGAGGTTTTATGTTGATCTGGTTAGGTGTTAGTCTGTTTACTATTTGTTCTACCTGTATGTGTCAGAGGCTGAAATTACCTCTAATGTGCTTTTTTTGGACCAATCTGTTTTCTTGGGATTCCTTAGAGACTTCTTTATAAATAGAATCTTAGTTTTGCCATTCTTTCAGTAATTCCCTGTTGATGTTAGTGGGTAAGGTGTGGGGTTAGGGGAAGTGCTTTGTGGTCCTATCATTAGGTCTCAGTCTTTTAGTGGACTCTGCTGTTGGCTTTCACCTTCACAAGTGCCCCCCTTTCCCCATATGAGACATGAAGGGTAGAAAGGGCCTGATTTGGATACTTCCCTTTCTCCATTTTGTTAGGCTTTGGTAAAATAATATTCCTTGTGGGCAGCCCTTTGTTAAGGAGAATGATATGCTCTGGGTATATTTCAAAATGGTTACTTTTCCTTCTGCTTCCAGAAGTAGAGGAGATTTTTCTCTGTTCTTTATCCTGCAAACCTGATGGGGCTTCTGGAGATAAAATTCATGGAAATGTAAGAGGCCCCATAAGGTTGATTTCCTAGGAGTTTTTAATCTCTCAAGCGTATGTGCTCTCTGTCTAGCAGTTAGTCAATTCCTTTTACGTTTTTCTACCCAGCTGGCTCCAGTGGTGGTTTCTCCTAGTAAGCTGCTGATATTTGTATTTGCCTGGTTCTTCAGTTTTGGAGCTGGAGGTTGGTCCTGTAACCTTGGTTCTCTGATGGATCCAAGAGGAGGTGTTGATTTTCAGTTTAGTTTTTTTCTTGTTGTGTGCTCAGAAGTGACAGCTTTTACTTGTTGGACTGGAAACTGGAAGTCACTGAGCATTTTTAAATATTCGAATTTGCTTTCAATTTGGTTTGTGTCCTTACACAAGTAATGGAGATTTCTAAGCCATTACAGTTATTTAATTTGGTTCATTTAATCCTATTGATCATTCACCTACTAAATTTCATGCATCTCCTAAGCATTGGTGATAATTAAGATGCTTCTACCCTTGTACACCTCTTTTCAAAGTCTTTTGCTTTTTTCGTTGTCCTCTAGGTCCTGGATGTATCTCTTGTATCTTGTCAAGGACTTTGTGGCTTTAGTACTTTCTCTTTTTATGAGAAAATCTCCCTCTCTATTGGATCCTTAATGTATCTGGTTATGTAGTCCTATATTATCTTAAGAAAAGGAACTTTGATTCTTTCCCCACCCTCTAACTTCTGCAGTCTCTGTTCACTCTTATTGTCTACTCATAACATTACAGTTTCTCAAATTTTATTTACTTTTCAATCTATTCCAATCTGGCTTTTGCATCTGATACCACTAGGACTGCCCTTGTCAAAGTCACCCAGGTCCTTGCTGTTGCCAAATCCACTGGACACTTACCTGTGCCTTTTTATTTGATCTTTTAACAGAATTCAGTGTAGTTGAACACTTCTACCTTCTGAAATGCCCTTTTCTTGACTTCCATAACAGCATATGCTTTGGGTTTTCCTCCCTGCCTTTACTTTTTAGTTGCTGTTGCTGGTCTTAACTCTTTCATCCAACTATGGAAAGTAGTTCAGTGCTCAGCCCTTGAGCTTTTCCTTTAACCTCTTCTCCGTTTACACTTAGATTGATTATTTATTTATTTATTTAAGTAATCTCTACACCCAACATGGGGCTTGAACTCAACCGCAAGATGAAGAGTTGCACGCTCTTCTGAGCCAGCAAGGTGCCTCTACACTTAGATGATCTTATCCCTTATCATGGCTTAATACTTCTGTTAACTCTGCCCTAATTTTTATCTCCCTCTGTCCCCAGCCCTTCCTCAAAGCTCCAGTCTTAATATTCACTTGGATAATTAAAAAAAGTAAAATGTTCAATCTTGAACTATTTTTATTTTTCTCTTAGTCTTCCATATCTCAATGGAGCACCATTGTTTATCTCATTATGTGAAAAACCATGGAGCGATCTCTTCCTCATCTCCCATATACAGTATCTTCATTATTCGTTAGTTCAATTGTTTGCTTTTGGACTTTTTAAACATTATTTATAGCAGTTTTTTAAATTTATTTTTTTATTTTAAGTAAATGCTTTGCTGCACGTGGGGCTCAAACTCACAACCCTGCAATCAAGAGTCACATGCTCTACCGGTGGAGCTAGCCAAGTGCCCCTATTTATAGCAGTTTTAAGTTTATAGAAAAATTGACCAAATGGTACAGAGTTTCTATCTTGATTCCCCCTTCCTCTTTTCCGACTAACATCTTGGCATTTATTTTGTACATTTGTTGCAGCAGAACCAGTTTTGATACATTAAGGTCCACAATTTACATTAGGATTCACTTACTGCATCATACTGTTCTTTGGGTTTTGCGAAATGCATAATGTCCCATATCCACCCTTAGGGTATCTTACAGAAGAGTTTCACTGTCCTTAAAAATCCTTTTTGCTCCACCCTTTCATCCTTCACTATTCCAATCCCTGGCAACTACTGATCTTTTCCTGTGTTGGTAGTTTTGCCTTCTCCAAAATGTCACGTAGTTGGAATCGTACAGTATGTAGTCTTTTACAGTGGCTTCTTTCATGTTGCAATATGCAGTTAATGTTCCTCCTTGTCTTTTTGTGACTCCATAGCATATTTCTTTTTATCACTGTCTAGATCTACCACAGTTTATTCACCTATTGAAGTACATCTCAGTTGCTTCCAATTTTTGGCACTTAGGGATAAAGTGCTGTGAACATTCATGTGCAAAGTTTTTTGTGGACATAAATTTTCAGCTCATTTGGAAAAATACCTAGTAGTGTGATTGTTGAATCTTATGGTAAGCCTATGCTTAGCTTTGTGAGAAACCACCAAACTGTCTTCAACAGTGGCTGAACCATCTTGCATTCTCACCAGCGGTAAATGAGAGTTCCTGTTGCTCCACATCCTCACTAGTGTTTTGTGTTGGTGTTTTGGATTGTAGCTACTCTAATAGGTGTGTGGTGGTATTGCTGTTTTAACTTGCAGTACCCTGGTGCTATGACATCAAGCATCTTTTCATAAGCTTCTTGTCCATTTGTGTATCATCTTTGGCAAGGTACCTGTTTAGATCTTTTGCCCATTTAAAAAAATCAGTTTTTCTTATTATTGTGTTATTGAGTCCTTTATGTATTTTAGATACCAGTCCTTTACCAGGTAAGTGTTTTGCAGATATCTCCTCCTAGTCTGTGGCTTGTCTTCAGTCTCTTAACAGTGTCACTTGCAAAGCAGCAGTTTTAAATTTTAATGAAATCTACTTCATCAATTTTTTCTTTGGTGGATCATGCTTTTGGTGCTGTATCTAAAAACTTACTGCCAAATCCATGGTTGCCTAGATCTTCTGTGTTGTCTTGTGGAGGTTTTACAGTTTTGAGTTTTATATTTAGATCCATGATCAGTTTTGAGTTAACTTTTTTGAATAAACATTTTTTTTTTTTGCATGTGGATGTCTGGTTGGTTTAATACCATTTTTTAAAAAAAGGCTGTCTTTTCTCGTTTGAATTGCTTTTGCTCCTTTTTCATAGCTCAGACTTACCTCCTAAGTCTCTCTCAAACTTGTCCACATCTTACCATTTTCATCTATCAACCTCCCTTCCAAGCTGCCATCCCCTCTTGCCTGAACAGTAGCACTTACTGGTCTTCTCACTTTATCTCTTGACCCCTGCATTCTTCACAGAATATGACTTATTACAATTTTTTTTAAGATTTATTTATTTGACACAGAGAGAGCACAAGCAGGGGGGAGGGGGAAGAGAGAGGGAGAAGCAGGCTCCCCGCAGAGCAAGAGGCCCGATGTGGGGCTCCACCCCAGGACCCTGAGATCATGACATGAGTCAAAGGCAGACGCTTAACCGACTGAGCCACCCAGGTGCCCCTGACTTATTACAATTTTAAGGCATAAATAAGATCATGCCTGTTTTCTGCTTAATGCTACTTGCTTCCTTTTATAAAAACAATAAAATCCAAATTCTTTATCATGGCCTATTAGGCCCTAAATGATCTTGCCCTGACTTTTCCTCAGTTTTACCCTTGCTTCTACTCTCCAGACAACCTTGGGCTTATTTAGTCTCTGAATTATTTAAATTATTTTTTCCCTACCTTAGGGGATTCATAATAATAGAATGCCTCTTTTCCCGCTTTTAGGTCTGAGCTTAGATGTTTTCAGCAGTGCCTTCTCTAGTTAGTATATTGTAATCATCCAGTTCTGGATCTTGCCTTTCCTTCTCTGTTCTACTGATTTCTTCCTAGTATTTTTCTCAACTTAAAAGCATATATTGTTTGTTCATTGCCTGACTCCCTGCGACCAGAGATCACGGTTGTCTTACTTATATTGTTTTTAGCGCCTGGCACAATAGTTGCCTCATAGTAAGCACTGAACACGTATTTTAATGGAGGAGACATGGGCCCGGCCTTTGAAATGCCCAGATCTAGCGAGGGAGATCCACACACACGCAGATGAATTGCAGTGCCACGGTAGTGCTATCAGAGAGTTGTAGTCCCAGAAAATACGAGATAAAAGGTTAAAAAAGAAATCTCTGAAATTCTCACTAGTGTGAACTAGTGATTACAAAAGTCACTTTATGAAGTCTTATTGCCGAGGCTTCTTAGCCATTAATTTATATTTTTATTATTTGCTAATGTGGGGGTCAACATAACTCTCATCCTAGCAATTCCAGACTTAGGATCTTCAGTGTCGGGAGAACCCATCATGCTGTAGGGACAGTGTCCGTGCAAAGGTGCGGTCTCCAGCCCAGCAAGAGGCCCGACAGCGTACTGATTGAGCACTGGCTCTAGAGTCAGGGTTTGCTTTTGAATACCCAGTGCTGCCGTTTACTTCCGGCAGATCACTTCACTTCCCTGTGCCTTAGTTTCCCCATCTGTGAAGAAGCTAACAAACTTATAACGTTGTTTTGAGGATAAAATGGGCGAATATATATATAGCACCTTTACTATGTGCCCTGTCCTGCAATAAAGGAAAGTGTTTCCGTTACCCTATAAAGGCCTCATTTAAGTAAAATTTTATTACGTTAGGATATACTTACACTGAGTAACATGCAGCTCTCTCCACAGGCCCCTCACTTCCTACTTTACAGAGAAAAGACTTCATTCTCCTGATGGCAGACCTAAATCGTGCCTTTGTAGCACTCCTTTCTTCTCTCCTGTGCACGCCATCATACCACTTCTGCTTTCTTAGATGTCCTAACATTTTATTATCCCTCCTTTCTTTTCATATTTACCTTCTTCTTTCACCTAGTTCCTTCTCCTATAAACATGTTAAAGTCTCTCCAATTAAAAAAAAAAAAGGTAACTGTCGCTACTGCCTTCTTCCTCATCTCCGTACCCAAACTCAAACACAAACTTACAACATTCTCTCCATTTATTTCTTCCAGTGCCGCTCCCTCCACGGCCCACTCCGGTTTTGTTTCTACTTCCTAATAAGGTCATCGAAATAATACTGTTGAGGTTATCAGTGACCTCGTCACCGAATCAGATGGACAGTGCTCTTTCAGCCGCATTCAACACGATTGATGTCATTCTCTTCACATTTTTGGTTCCGTGGGTCTTTACTTTGATTTCCTTGTAGCTTTTTGGTGGTTCTTAGTCTCATTTGCAGACTATTCTCATTCTACCGAGGTTTTATTTTATATGTTGGGATTTCTAAGGTTGAATCCTTGGTCATGATGTCAGTTCATTGTGCATCTGGGTCCATAGTGCAGATTCGTACCTTTGTAATGAGGATTCAAGTTTAATAACACAGGTCCAACTTGGCATCTCTTATGTGTGCTCCAAGAGTGCTTGAAACATATTTTATGAATTTATGATCTTCCCCCCCACCCTTAAATATGGGCTTCCTTTACCATTCCTCATTTTAGTGAATATTACCCCAGTCCATCATCCAGTCTTGTTTATTTTTGTGTCTAAAATATCTCAACAACTTGTTTCTCTGTTTTCACTACCCCAGCTCAGTGCATTATTTCCTAACTTGAGCTATGACAGTTCTAATTGGTTTCCTTGTATAGACCCTTGTGTGCTAATCGAATTCAGTCTCCACAATGCAGCCAGAGTGATGTTTCTCAAGACACAAATTTAATGATATTATTCCTTTAATTAAAACACTCAGTTGGCTTCCTATTGTTCTTAAGATCCACAGGAAGGATTGAGACAAAAATCCTTAATATTACAATTTATGAAACCCCGAAAGACCAAGTCCCTATTTTTCTCTCCATTTGCACCTTTGGCCACGTGGTGTTTTTTTTGTTTCTCATCCTTCATGGTCTCAGCTCAGTGGTCATGTCCTTACCTCAGGAACACCTCCTCTGATGTTCTTCAGTAGGTTAGATCAGCATCCTTTTGCTCTCACAGTGCCATGAATATGCTATCTCATTGCCTATAGTCATGGTTTTACATTTGTGTGTGCCATTTCTCCCTCTGGCTAAAAGGCTCCAAGAGGCCAAGGATCATGTTTACTTTTATCATTTGCCAGTGCTTAGCACAGTAACTGGCTTATACCCATCATTTCAGTGATTCTTACGATGACGATTTTATTTTTCTTTTACTAAGGAATAAAAAAGTAAAAAAGTAAGCCAGTGCAAAAGAAGCTCGCAATATTGAAAGAATTTTCTATAAAAGCTGAATTAGCTTGAACTCTGTATCATTTTCTCCCAGCCCCCTGCCTTTCTATGATGGTAAAAGAAATGTTATTTAAGAAAAAAATTCTGGAGTCTATTTCTAGATTCTGATACTTTGTGAAAATAATTGACACTTAATAATGGTTCCACTATTCAGGCCTTCCAAAACAGAAACATTAGATTTGTTTCTAACTTTGCAGATAAATATTCAAGTTAGTTTTGATTTGGCTTTTAAGTGTAGGTTTGATGACTTTCTGAACTCTCAAGTGATTCTGACTTGTGATCGTATCTGGGAAGGGATACTTAGTGATAATTTTAGTTTAAGAACACAAGAATTTTTAAATTTAGGGTGAGGTGTAGTGAATCATTGCTTGTTTGCTTGTCTAGCTCTTCATTAATTTATCCTTTCTTTTTTTCTCATGCTTTTGTTTTTTATAGGAAGATTACCCACTGTCAGCATTTCTGTTTTCATTCCTCACTTCAGGACATTCTCTGCACCATTCCTATAGGGGGTCGAAAAGGTCATTTCCATAACAGGTTAAATTTTTGCCTTGACTCAGTTTATTTTTCATATTAGAGAAGTTTAGCATGAAAAGGCTCAGTTTGCCATTTAACGCTGGATGTTTCTCAAAGGAAAGTTTTAAAAATGTATCAAAAAAACCTTTGTAATTTTAGGGCCTGTTTTCCTAGGTTCTGAATAATAAACACTCCTGGCAGCCTGGCATTTGGTAGTTGGAATAAACTAATCACTTCAGCCTTTTGCAATCACTTAAAATACTCATTAACTGTGAGTCATTGTTTTGAAATAATGTACATTGTAGCTCTTTTTGTTTTTCTTGCCTGAATTGCCTGACATTCCTTAGAACAGCTTTGTGGCAGCTCTGAGCTTAGTGTACATTTTTATTCTCAAAATTGGGTGTTGCCAAAGTATATTGCTGGACAACAAACTATCCCCATCCAGTCAGTTTGGTAGGGCATGTCCTTTCGTAGAGCTCAAGAGTCCACTGGGGCATAGCACTTCTTGCTGAGGTACTGATGAGAAGTTTCTTATGATAAGTTTATTTGGAGAAAATGTATATGTTGTTTGAATTAACAGGGAACTAATTATCTCTGGCATCTTAAAAACATATAAACATGTTCCTTTGCTAAATGATAGAACTGCATTTCTTTATTTTCCTAATTAAATTTGTAGTAGTCCTTTGAAAGCAGGTAAGAACCTTCATATTTATTGAACAGTTAGAAGTCAGTCACTATTATCACACGGACTAAAATATGTCTGTATAAAAGAGCTTATTAAATACTTCCTAAAATTTGTAAAGTTTTAATTATGAAGACTCAGTAATTTTTTCCCAAGTTAATTTTTATTCAAACGTTTTAAGTATGTAGTCTTTTTTTTTTTTTCCAAGTTGGTGGCATTCTTTATGTTTTCTAACAAGCCTTTTCTTGACGGAAAATGTGACTTAATAATCATGAACTCTTAACGTTTTTCAGTGTTGTGTTTGGAAAGTCATTAAGAACAATCTTGTAGTGGCTATCAGATTTTTAAAAATAATTAGCAGCTTCACTTCCACTTTTCATATAAACCAGAGCCTTGGTATTTTAGCTGCAAAATTTGGTACGTTAAGAACGAAAACCAGTCGTCACCTTCTAGAAGTCAGCTTTATCCCCTGAACTCTTTGTACTGGTGGTGGATATAGGACAGTCTGAATGAAGACCCACTTCAGGCACATTTTCTCATTAAGTAGTCTAAATTCCAAACCTTTGTTTAAATGTATTAATTCACCTTCCTGCAGTGTAGGTTCTCAATAGGTCAATATGGCCAATATCAATATGGGCAAATTTAGATTGCCTTTTTCACCGAGTCCACTAAAAATGTCAGGTTACCTGTAATGGAGAAGAGGTTATTCTAAAAGATTCATCACCTCTTCTACATTCTTGGAAATGTAATTTTGACATGAAGGTTCCACAAGGAAAGAAGATATTTATATGCACATTCTAACCTTATAATTTTTCAGTGAAAAATTGAGTACTATTTATTGGCTATGCTTTGGGGCATTATCTTATTTTCTATTTAATTTTGGCTTCTTGATAGGAAAAGGACTAAATTTGTTACATAAATCGTTTTTTTTTTTATTGTTCACCTCAATAAATCTTAAGTCTTTTTTAAGTTTACCCCTAATATAAGTACATATTTTGAGTGTGCAGCTATGAGAGGTTTTTTTTTTTAAGATTACTCTCAACATTTCAGTACAAATTACAAAATGATGAAGATGTTCTAAAACATCGTTCTTTAAAATTTCTTTGTCATAGGAAGTACCCCAGAAAAGCAGTCAATCTCTCATGAACTGTTAATAACATTCCCTTTACATTGAATGTACAGGTTCAGTGGGTTTGTGTTGAAGGTTCTGCTTTGTCATTACAGAAGAGGTCAGCAAATTTTGAATGTCTTTCTGTAAAAGAAAAGTCCATGGCCCATCTTTTAAATGTAACAACTCCTAAGTTCTTTACAATAGACAACTAGAGAACTGTAGAGGGGAAAATAATTTTTAACTGCTCCCTATCTCATTAAGTATCCTAAGGATTCTTCTATTTTAAACACTTAAAAAAAAAAAAAAAAAGGAATTAACCACATTGATGATATCCTGGAACATTTACTGCATACTTCTTATTTCAACTTCTTTGCCACAGTAGCTTACTGGTGACTGAATGACTGGCTAAGTGATTTTCCCCTAAGTTGCTGTCTCTATAAATTTATCTGAGAATTCCTTTCCTAGGTAGAGCCCCTGTTCCATTAGAAATTACACAGTATTTATTTATTTATTTTTAAGATTGTATTTATTTATTTGAGAGAGAGAGAGAATGAGAGACAGAGAGCACGAGAGGGAAGAGGGTCAGAGGGAGAAGCAGACCCCCCGCTGAGCAGGGAGCCCGATGTGGGACTCGATCCCGGGACTCCAGGATCATGACCTGAGCCGAAGGCAGTCGCTTAACCAACTGAGCCACCCAGGTGCCCTACACAGAATTTATTAAAGAAGAAATTTGCTGTTGAGATTTCATGTTCTCCAGTAAAACTTCTCTTGAATTCTTCACATATACACACAAAATGTTTATCTTATTTTGGAAATAGAATCTAGCAAGGACCATAGGCAGAGACATGTAGGATATGTGTCTTCTTTTATCTTCTACCCAACCTTTCCTACTATATAATTTGCTCTAATACTTCTTTCTTCATATATTAAGCAATTTTCCCTATAATTCTTTCTACAATATTTACTGGTTAAGGATTGCATTTTAATTTGTCACTATGTTGTTTTTTTTTAAAAAGTCATTTATCCATTTTTACTGTGGGAGGAATAGCAAAATTCGGTACGTTAAGTCTTTGCCATGTAATATAACTTTATTTGTTAGTACTATGTAGTGGGTGTTGTAAAACGTTGAAAGAATTGGATTGAGTATTGCATGGCTTTAAACAGGTCTTTAAGAAATACAGATGTTTGTCTTTATGTTCTGGATGTTTAAGTTTTAGATGTCTTGTTAATAGTGATGGCTTCATATTCTCATAAATTATCAGCACAATATTTAGGACTGATTGTTGGTTTTGATAATGGACACAAATCTATATTTCATAATAAATTCTTGGTGGTTTTGCAGGTTTTTTCCTCATAGATCTGATTAGCATGACCGACTGATGTGGTTAATAGGGTGTTCATGCTAGGAAAAAAGTGTTCAACTCTACCATTTTCCTTTTATGTGCTTATGTTTACATTATTAATACCCTAATTCTACATTCCTTTGCAGGAATATTTCAAAGACTTTTTTCCATTTGGTGTGGGTTATTTTGGTTAAAATAACTCATTTAATCAGATGCCCATAAACTGCCCTAGAATTTAAAACATGGAAAATAACAAGAAAGAGTGGCTACTGAAATTCTTATACCTTTGTGGCATTGCCTCTGAGGAAGCCTTAACTGGAACACACCTTGAACACTGTAGCAGATGGAGACCATCTGACCCAGGGATAGACTAAGTATACAGTATCAGTTTGCATGTTAAATATCAGCAGAGTGCAGCATCTTTCTTAACTTCTCAAGATTAAAGAACTTTTTTGAAATATTTTTTTTTTCCTGCACCAAATAGATTGTCTTTCACACCCTATTTTGAAATTTACTGGTTTAGAGTATGGTTAAAAATGTTTTTTTTTCTTTCATAGTCCTTGAAAATTAAAGTAATTTGCATGCTATTTAAAATTCCAGCCTTATGTAACAGTTCACAATTTTACCATCACCTTAATTCCCTCAAATTTTTTATTTCCAAGGGTATCGAACTTTCTGAATTAAACCACCATACAATCTTCGATAAATATTAAGGCAAAGTTTGATTAAAGTAATAACCTACATCCATGATAGTTTGATAGCTAAATACTATAATTAGGACTGTATAAATAAGGTAAGCAATCTGTTTTTAACTTTGCCCTTTTTTGAGGGATGAGACAATTTGTTTATTAGAAATACTCTTTGTGAATTAACATATAATTTGTTTACCTCTACTTTGAAGCAGCCTGTTAGTTTTCTTCTTGGGACTTTTAACTTCTTTTTTCATTGAAACTTTTGAATATGCAGACATATTCTTGGCATTTATTTAATTTGTAGCCATTTAAAGAAAATAATAGCATTAAGCTGGAAAATACTTTAAAATGCTCAGGTTTGGATAGATAAAGGAATAATGTTCCCACACATTTTAAGTTTGAAAATTTAATGATTACTTTCTGTTATTTGATGTGTCTTAGAAATTGTAAGGACTAATAATTTCTTCTGGGAAATTTTCTAACTTATGCTCACTGTTAATTTTTCTCCAACTTTTACTAATATTTTAAGAGGAAATAATTTAATTCTTTTTTTAAAATTCTTGTTTTTAACAGTGATGTTACATTGCTGTCCTATATTTTAGATGTAATCGTCATAGATAAGTACACACTGTGTAAGAAAATAAACATTATTTCGTGAAATGGGCTGTAGCACAGGATGAATAAAAAAGTTTTGAAAATTAGCTTCCATTTCAGTTGTTACCTCTGATGATTAAAAGGGATGTGTGTATGTGTGTGTGTATTTTATACGTGTATGCACACATAATCTGGATCAAATTGTATTTATATATTATACGTATACATGTATTTGTGTGTACCCACAAAATGTGCACACACATTTGTATATATGTGTGTATAAACACTCTGTTGATCCCTGACCAGAGGGTACGTGGTAGATCAGGCAGCTGTAATTCTAGATTGCTTTTTTAAAATTGGTGCTGTGTTCTAGAGCTAAGGGATCAGGAGGTAGAAGGCGGAGGAGGGGGTGACTAATGACTGGGTAGGTCTGGGGAGGTGACTGCTACCCCTTTCTTCATTTTAGTAGTAAATCAACCTGCTTTTGCTGAAATGTCTTATGTTTGCCTTTGAGAAGCTCCTGTTGTTAACTGTGTTGTTCTTTCCAGAAATAGGAGGGAGAAGGAAGGGGAATTATAGAGACAAAATTTGACTTTTAAAATCCTATCTTTGAGAGGAGAAATTTCAAGTGCCTGGATTTCATCTTTTCTACTTAGTGGATTTTTGATGGGGTGTTTTTAAAGTTCCCCTTTCTACATTTGGCTACATTTACCAAACATAACTCCAAACATTAGTCAAATAGTATTTCACTTGCAATATTAATTTTTCTCATATTAAGTAAGGAAGAACGTTTCATTACTGCCATAGTGCAGTCACTGGGTGTGTTTTGAAGATGGCCTAGGTGTGATTTGATGTGTTGGGATGTCCTGGGTTTTTCTGTCGACTGGCTACCATATAGCTAGTTTCCATTCGCCATGATCAGGTACCATTTGAGCCCAAATCCAAGTCTTCAGGAACTTTTATTAAGAGACTGAGGCTATTTAAGAGAGGTTTTTTTTTTTTTTAAAGTAGAGTCATCAGAATTAAGAGAGAGGCCACCCATAGTGCAGAGGAAATGGGAAGAGGGGGTGCCCCTCATCATTCAGCATCAATTTCTAGTACCCTCAGATTCCCAAGCACACTAAAGATGTTCAACAAAAAAACTTTTTTTTTTTTTAAAGATTTTATTTATTTATTTGACAGAGAGAGAGAGAGACAGCGAGAGAGGGAACACAAACAAGGGGAGTGGGAGAGGGAGAAGCAGGCTTCCGGCCGAGCAGGGAGCCCGATGTGGGGCTCGATCCCAGGACCCTGGGATCACGACCGAGCCGAAGGCAGACACTTAACGACTGAGCCACCCAGGCACCCCTCAACAAGAAAACTTTTAATAATGTGGATGCTGATGTTCTGCAGGCAAAGTAACGCATTACTCTAGGGTTAACACAGCTAGCTAAAACAATTTAGAAACCACTTTCTGGAAATGGGATTAAGTTTATATTAAAATCAACTTCACTTTCGATTTCAGCCATTACTTTCAAAGCAGTATAGAGGGCTACATGAAAAGTGTTTACCTACTCTCAGAAATAGTATACATTGAAGTGTAGGGTTTTATTCATATTGATATCCTTATTTTTCCGCTCTGTGAAGTTATTGCTTATTTGAAGTGAAGAGGTTTTGTTTGTTTAAGATTTTTAAGATTTTGTTTTGTTTTTTGGGTTTTTTTTTTTCTTTTTTTGGGTCAAACCATTTTATTGAGGAACTTCAGAGAAAAGTTGAAGGGGAGGAAGACAATGAGATCAACATCCTCGGCCTGCCTGAAATCTTTCTAGCGTCACAGTTGCCAAAGCTATTTTAAAATTTTTTAATAGATTTATAACTAGTATATATTGCATAGTATTGCTGTTACCTCTGTTCCAAATTCACCCAGTAGTATCTACCTTCCTAACCCAGCTCTGGGCAGCCATGATTAAATTCTTAATTGTTCTTTCAGACATTATATATATTCAAGCAATTCGAATTTATATTCTTATTTTTTCACTTTGTTTTATGCAAAAAGTAGCACACCATACACACTATTTTGTCCCTTCCTTTTTTCATACAGTAAATAGACTATTTCCTCATTCTTTTTTTTAACAGTTGCGTAATTCTGCATTATATGGATAGACCATATTTTACTTACCCAGTCTCTAATTAGTATATATTTAAGTTGTTGTTTTTTGCTAATACTGTGATGAGTAACCTTGTGCATATGTCATTTCCTATCTGTGTAAGTTTATTCATGAGTTAAATTCCCAAGAGTAGACTTGCAGTGTCAAAGAGTATTTGTAATTTTGAGGAATATTGTCACATTGCCATACATGAGGTTTGTACCAATTTATGCTCCCACTAGTGACGAATGAGAGTACTGTTTCCCTACTGGCTTGTCATTAGAGTATGCTATTGAATTTCTGGATTTTTGTCCATCTGTTAGGTGAAAATTGTATCTCAGAGTAGTTTTTATTTGCATATTTCTTATGAGTAACTTTAAGCTTTTCATATTGATTTTTATTTCCATGTACTACCAGTTCATATTTTTTGCCCATTTCTATTGAGTTTTTATTGTTGCTGTTGTTAGGCTTTTGTGATAAGAGGGAGTGGCCAGTATTTTTCCCAGTTTGGTATTTGTTTTTCAATTTTGTGTGTGTGTGTGTGTGTGCGTATTGCCATGTGGAGGTTTTTTATTTATATGGGATCAAATTCATCAGAGTTTCCTTTTATGACTAAAAGTTTGAGTCAGAAAGACCTCTCTACTAGTCAAAAGGTATAAAGAAGTTATATTTTCTTTAGCTATTGGTTTCATTTTTTTTCTATATGACTCTTCCACCTCTTTGGAGTACATTTTTTGGTTCACTGAGTGGGTCCGACTTTACCTTTCTGCAGGTAGCTCCTGTTGTTCTGACAGCATTTAATCAATATATTTTCTCCAGATGATCAGAGCATACTCAGAATGGGTTTAATTAGAATATCCTTTAATGTTTTGAATCTGAGGGTGATAAATGAAAAAATGAGTAATAGAGAAGGTAACATTTTATATTTTTAGTTCCCTTCTGAGTTACCAAACTTTTAATTATCTATAGGTACCCACAAGTTGAAAGGAACTCTTCCCAAACTTTTCTACTACATTTGCTAGAGTTTAGTGTAGGTTATCGTCTGGGTTTATCTATCAAAACTTCATCGTGAAATCATTTCTACCACTTTCTCTAGAATTTAGGGGGGAAAAAAAGACATTTATGGTTGGTAGCATTTAGTTTTTAGTCAATCAAATACTACATAGAATCCCAGGTTTTTGGTTGTTGACTGGTTCCTGATTGTTGAAAAATAAAAAGTGTGTGTGTGTACATTTTTGTGTGCTGTCATTTAAATGGGTAGGTTTTCTTAGATTGTCATATTGAGCACTACGTATGTCAATTATGTGCTAGATGTTAGAGATCAGGAAATACGACATAGCTCCTGATCCTAGGTACTAGTTGGCAAACTATTTTTAATTGGTGTCTGAAGTTGTTCATGCATACTTATGTAACTAGTTTTCTGAATTCTCTTCCCCCAAAGACTTTAAGTAGTTAACTTGAGAGCAAACTTAGAAGGTGGAAGAGATATGATATTCTACTATGGTTCATTATAGCACTGACTGGTATTGCTTATGGTGACTTATAGTTGGATATGTCTCCTCTGTTAGCTATTAGGATTTCTAGTGGTTTATGCAAACTCTGAATAATAATAAAAGAACCACAAGGTTTTGTAAGCTGATTTCTATTCTAGTCCACATTATTTCAGGAGTGCTTTCTATTGTTAAATATTTCACTCTATTTTGTTAGGGTACTTTCTTCCTAATCTGTTTATCTTCATATTTTCAAGTATGAAAACCTGTTTCTAATACCAAAAAAAGTCACAGATATTTGTGATTTTTGTATATGGTAACTAAGAAAAGACATGACAAAAACCTATCATTTCTTGCAGTGAGATTGGAGTTGATATTGTACTGATCACAAAAAGCATCTACATACATTTGAAAAAGTATATAGGTTCATGTTTGAAGATACAGGGCCCAGGCAATCCATATTTATCAGTCACATATTAGATCCTTCACACTAAGTCATTTTAACAAAGCAAAATGGTGTGAGAAAGGCAGTCTCTTCTTTCATGTAGGAGCTGACTTGATAGGGGAGACAGCCATTACAGAACATTTCAGACGTGTTAGGAGAGGAGAGGTAGTGGATCATGGTGTGATGGGTCACAGCTAAACCTCACCTGGTCTGGAGGAGCAGGGAAGACCAGCCTGATGAGGTGACTTTTAATCTCTGAAGAGGATCCATGAGACAGAATGGAGGCAAGAAAATCAAGTAGGAGGCAATTTTAGGACGTAGGCAAGAGCTAATGTGGGTCTGAACTAGGGCAGAGGCTTTAGAGATAGGAATGAAGATACTGATTTAAGATAGACTTAGGAATTCCTGTCTTGTTAATTGATGGATGTGGGTGTAGGCAAGGGATAAATTAAGAATAACTTGTTTTTCTAGGTGGAAAGTGATTCTGTTTCACAGAAATGGGAAATACAGGAGGAACAGGTTTTCAGAGGGAAGACTAAATCACTTTTAATCATAGTGAGTTTGAAACAAATATCCAAGTAGAGATGGCCAGTGAGCAGTCACATTTGAGCCTGAAGACTAGGATACAATTCTGAAATTGGAGGATACTGACTGGGAAGCTGTTATCCTCATGCTGATAAACAAGGATATGAGAGGAGAGGTGTGATGATCCAGGAATTGTGTGTAAAGTAAGAGCAGAGAGCTAAAGGAAGAGGTTTTGGGAACCTCAGCATTTAGGGGATGTAAAGACTCTAATTATGCCCTTTGGTTGGGCCATTTGTCCCTCGAATTGCTATCCAGATTCTTCACCTAACCAAACCTGATCAGTCCTGCAGCAGTCAAATTAAAACCTGTCTTCATCGTGAAACCATTTCTACCACTTTATCTAGAATTTAGGGGGGAAAAAAAAGACATTTATGGTTGGTAGCATTTATTTTTTAGTCAATCAAATACTACATAGAATCCCAGATTTTTGGTTGATTGACTGGTTCCTGATTGTTGAAAAATAAAAAGTGTGTGTGTGTACATTTTTGTATGCTGTCATTTAAATGGGTAGGTGTTCTTAGATTGTCATACTGAGCAACTACGTATGTCAATTAATTATGTGCTAGGTGTTAGAGATCAGGAAATACGACATAGCTCCTGATCCTAGGTACCAGGAACTTAATGTGGAAAATAAGACAGCTGGGTGGATGTTTTACAGAGTTTACAGTTTCCCTTATTCTCTCCTCCCAGGTGTAAATTTGAACTAATTTGTTGTTAAGTTAACCTTATTTCTCCCCCAGTCATTAGAGAGACATAAACTCACCTGTAGAAAAGCAGCGAAAAATCCTGGACGTAGATTTTTGTTCATCTTTGAAAATATTTGAAGTTATACCTGGTGTATGCAACTTCCCATAATTTTTTAACATAACATTTTCCCACATTATCACAGGTTCTTCAGGAATATTTTTACTTGCTATATAAAAACATTATGTGGATGAATCAGAGTTTACTTATTTTCATTGCCAGACATTTCATTTTTTTCATTCTTATAAGTAGTGCTTAAATGAACATTCATATTTGTACATTTATCTTTTTATGCGTTTAGGATTGTTTCCTTAGAGTTATTTCACAGATATGAAATTACTGGACAAAAGAGTACAAACATTTTTGAGACTCAATAAATACTGGCAATTGCTTTTCAGAAGGGCCTTGACTATATTTACATTAACGATATATGAGAGTACTCGTGTCATTATCTTTTACTAATTTTGCTAATTTTCTGATTTCATGGGTGAAAATAGTATCTTGTTTTAATGTGAATCGTTGGTTATTAATGAAGACAAACATGTTAAAACTAATTGTATTTCTTTTGATGGTCTATCTTCTTTCTTCCCCCCTTTAATTCTAGTAACTAGTGAACAGTTGCACGTTCTTACTGTATCTTTCATGATTTAATAGACTTAGATCATGTCCTTAGCTTGTATGTTTTTCACGACAAGGAGGCCTAAGTTTTTTAGTCTTAAAAGTATATTTAAACTTTACTACTCCTTGCCCGTACAGTTTTTTTAAAACTGTGGTAAACTACCCATAACATAAAATTTGCCTTCTTAACCACTTTTAAGGGTACAGTTCAGTGGTATTGAGTGCATTCACTTTGTTAGACAACCATCACCACCACCCTACCCTCTTGATCATTTTTTTTTTTTTTTTAAAGATTTTATGTATTTATTTGACAGAGAGAGAGAGAGCACAAGCAGGGGGAACAGCAGAGGGAGAGGGAGAAGCAGCCTCCCCGCCAAGCAGGGAGCTCGATGCGGGACTCAATCCCAGAACCCTGGGATCATGACCTGAGCTGAAGGCAGATGCTTAACCATCTGAGCCACCAGGCGCCCCACTCTTGATCGTTTTGATTAGTCCTGCAGCACAACACCGTTGGCTTCGAAATTCACCAGTGTTGCTTGTAGCATTCTTACCGTTAGTGAAACATTATTTTGGTTAATATTTCTGTAGTAATTTTGTGGAGATTTGTTGGTTTGTCTAGGTGTAGAAGCACACTGTCTGAGTGCAATAGCTGAGATTTCAGGTATGTTGGCTTTTGGGTTGTTACTAATAGTTTAGGGTCCCTCATTTAATGGTATTGCTTATTAGCATTCATGTCAGTTTTCCCTAAACTTAATATGTTGTTCTACGAAGACAGATGCTCATCTGCTACTTCATGCTTATTACACAGGGCCTCATACGATATTTATATGGTTTGTTGTTCCTTTTGACTGAATACTTTACTCAGAAATTTTTACCCACAAGAATGGGGGCTGTGTGTCTGTCCCTACGTGCTGGCAGAGGGCACGGGAAGTACCAAGGCTGTGCAGTGGGAGGAGCGTGACTTATTCAAGGAACAGAAGGGAGGCCAGGGTGGCCGGGCACGGGGAGCCAGGGGGACAGAGGTAAGCAGGGACCAGATCCTGTAGGGCCCTATGGTAGTTCAGTTCCTACGGCCCTGTGACTAGAACTCTATTAAAGGATTTTAACTGGACATGGGGTGGAGGGGGCAACGCAGTCGAATATGTTTTTTGAAAGCTCATACGGGGCGGCTGGATGGAGAACTGGATTATAGAGGAAAAAGAGAAGCGGGGTGATGTGTTGGAAAGCTGTTTCTGTTATCCGGATGGCGCTGTTATATAGATATTCTTTCTCTCTCTTTGTTACTAAATCCATATTGTGACCATCTGCAGCACGACTGAAGATAACTGGCCAGGTTTCCTCCATGGAAAAGTGAAACTTACCAGAACATGAGAGCTTCGGAGTGATGGGTTCATTAATATCATACTGTAACCAAGCTAACTAACCCCAGGCTAAATATAGTTAGCATGTGAGTCTCAAAAACCCACTGTCAACTATCTTTGAACATCTCTGTGAGGTTAAATGAGCTTTAATTATAAAGGACTTAGTGAATTCAGAAAGATACTCGTATTCCTATTTTATATATGAAGAACAGGAAGTACAGTCATTAATAGTACTGAAATAAAAAGCAAAACATCTGTCAGCTTCTTTTAAAATGCAAGTACCGTTTTGTCACCATCATGCTTTTAGTTTAATTCCTTCACAAATCTATTATAACTTGAGGGTGTAAATGAAATTTGAGAGTTTTATGCACATTTTTGGCATTCATTATTTTTGTGTCCCAAGTTAAAGGTTGTGTCACTGCTCTGAGAAGTTGCCTCTGATTCCCCAAGCCTGGGAAAAGTCCCCTTTTCTGTGCTCTGATTGTACCTCATAGCTTCCTCTCTGTTCAACATTTACTGTGCTGAATCCTAAGGCTCTGATGACAGGGGACATCAGAGACATTGGGAACAATGAAGGCAAAGGCGGGGGTGAATTGGGGAGGCAAACTAGGAGGGACTTGAGGCAAGCGTGGAACTTCTGTGAAGTCCTGTGAATCTATTTCACACCACAGTACAGTTTTGTTTTAATATGAAATAGTATTTTAAATTGCCTAACATCGAGGAAAATCGACATTGCAGGGAGCCCTTCTTGTTGTTTACGCTGTGGCTTCCTCTATTGTGGGCATCCTATTACCTTCTCCAGGGTGAGGAGTTCCAATTCTATAGTATTTCGTAGACTTTAAGTTCCTTTCCTGTGTTGGCTTTAGGGGTTAACATCAGTATATACATGATTAGGCTTTGTAAGGTTTTAGAAATAATATATTTATTTTGACTGTAAAATGTTGAGAAGAATTCAGATCCTTAGTTCTTCAGGACAACCTATACTCTGACTCCTTTTCTTCTTAGACCTGGCTCAGCTTGCTCTTTCACTGCTTGATGAGTCTTGCTGATTTTGACACTGCACTGCTCTAGTTGTGTACTTCTTCTGTTTTTATCTCCTTTCTTGGCTATTTACCCTCCTTCCCTCAAGCTAGGTATGGGTATGTAAGTCATCTCCTTAGTTATGTTTCTTTCTGTCAACTTCCTGCTGAAGCATTTGCCAGTTCTTAAACTCTACACTCTGCAGAGGACCGCGGGTCCTTATCTTCAGCCTTGGGTCTCTTTCCCATCGCCCCGTCCAATAAGCTGACTAACAGCCTTGGATTTTGTTTGAATTCCTCCTAAGTGCATAGCTTCTATGCACGAGTGCCCTGGTGTTCCTGTCATCGAGGCTCCAAAGCTTAGTCACCTTGGCATCCACTTTCTTATGCCTCCCACATGCTTGTCCCCGAGTCCCCTGTGTCTGGTCCACAGCAGACACTGGGTTATCTCTGATTCTGCTCTTGCTTTTTTTCTCCTTTTGCCTTCCATCCCCATTATCACCACCACAGCCCAGTGGTGCTTCTATGGACTATTTGTAGGAGACACCATATGGACCATCCAGCATCCAAGCCTATCTCCCTCCTTCCCAGGCATGCAATTAGTCTCATTCAAACATTCCCTCTCAGTACCCAGTTCAGAAATCTTGTTCTACTGACTCATACTTTTAATAATATTATTTCAACATAGCCCCTTGCTCTTTCTTCCATACCCTCTTTAGCTAGAATTCCCACTTCATTCTTCCCCCTGAAACTTAGCCTATCCTGGGGCCACATTTTAAGTTCTGCCTGATTAGACGTGATCTGCTTTTGGAAACTCAAGACTTTTTTTTTTTTTTTTTTTTGTGGCAGTTTTTTGCCATCCATCCACGCCCTACCTTAATCATTTCTTTGGGTCAGCAGGGCCAGAGTGGTTATAAGGAAGGGCTCTGGACTTGCACTGCCTGAATTCACATCCCAGTTCCATCTCTTACTGCTTCTGCACCTTGAGCTTATTACCTGAACTCTCTGAGCCTCATTTTTCTCATTTATGAATTGCGAGCAGTAATGGTACCCAGCTCCCAGGGCTTATGTGCAGAATAAATAAGTTAATACATGTTTAAAATACTGCCCAGTCCTATATAGATGTTTGCTGTTATCATTACATGTTAAGAAAATATTTATCCTATTCCATAAGCTGCTTAAAGGTGGAGAATGCTTGATTTTCACTTGGAATGCCCTACAGAATATATCATAGTACCTTATGTTTAGTAGGCATTCAATAATTACTTATTGAGTGAAATTGAAATTTATTGAGAAATCCAGTTGTCCAATAACAGCTACTTTTGGTTTTGAAATAAGGCTGTTCAAACTTATACAGAGTAGTTTCAGCAGACATAAAGTGAGGTCACAGAGTTTTTCCGGGATAATTTAATAGCAGAGTATACGGTTTCCTTGTTTAATTATATGGTTTGGAAAAAAAAGAAACTATGTAGTTTTAAAGTATATGTTTTAAAAAAATTATACAAAGATGATGAAATAGTGAACCTTTGATCACTTAAATACTTAAAACATAAGCTTTGGTGTTTTATTTTTTTTTCTTTTTTTTTTTTTTAAAGATTTTATTTATTTATTTGAGAGAGAGAGAATGAGAGACAGAGAGCATGAGAGGGAGGAGGGTCAGAGGGAGAAGCAGACTCCCTGCTGAGCAGGGAGCCCGATGCGGGACTCGATCCCGGGACTCCAGGATCATGACCTGAGTCGAAGGCAGTCGCTTAACCAACTGAGCCACCCAGGTGCCCAAACTTTGGTGTTTTAAATAAAAAAAATTTAAAAATTAAAAAAAAAAGACAAAAACAAAACCTAAGAATTATATTGGGCAGCAGTTTGCATGCAATAGAGACAACCTTCCAAGTGAAAGCCTCTCAGTAGAATTAGTGAGTTATGTGTAGTTTTCTTTCAAGAACACTGGTTTTAGTGTCCATTCTGGGATTTTTAACTTCAATTTACATTTGGCTTTTGTAACATAATATTGAATAGAGTTTTGGAGTAACTTCTCCAATTGAATAAGAGATGTCCAGGACGAATGTTTGCTGTTGGTCTTGTATGTTAAATTTTAATACATTGGAATTGTGGTAATGATGTTTTAAGCTTAAATATTTAACATTCCATCAGGTAGTTTTATTTATATGGTTTTAAAGAAATGGTAAACATTATCTTTGGCATAGACATTTAATTTAGTTTTATCAATCTGCTTGAGACTTTTAATAGGCACGTAAAAATGGGTCTAAAATTAGATCACAGGTAAAATGTAGAGTGATGTTTGGTTTTGATGGGAAAAAGGGAAGAAATATCCATTAAATATGGGCTTAATTTTTCTGGCTTCACAAGGAGAAAAATGGAATCTATACCAGTAAACAGAAGCTTGGTTAAGTGCCCTAAGAAAGTAAAAATTTTTTTTGGTGATATCAAGTGAAGTAGTGTTTTCTTCTGTAGGTTTTACAGGGACTTTGATGCATTGGACAAAGAACTACTAGAAGTTCAAGTTCCTATTGAGTAATTATTACTTATAATAAAATCTAGGTATATTATCTTCCATATTTAACAAAGAGTTAAGAACTAAATTTCCATCTTTTTATGTTAATATACTCTGTTCAAAGTCTCTTAATTTTGTCATGAATTTATTTAAAATATTTTAAATATTAAGGTATTCTAAGTATTTGTAGTCAAAATAAAATATAGATATGTTCAAGGATCTATAAAATTAGGTTTTGTAATGGATCAGTGTTTAAGTAAAAGGAGGAAAGGTATCAAGTAATTGTAATGAAATATTCACTAGCTGTAGAATGACCTGCTTATCCACTCGCCAGGTCTTATCTCTGTTTCTGTTTCATTTGTCTTTATAACCTTCAGGTAGAAACACTGGGAGTTCATGCTGTAAACTTCTCTATTCTCTGTGCTTTAGAGTTGAAAATACTGGCAGGTTTTTATATTCTAGGTCACACACCCCGCTTCCTTGGGCAAGTAGATGATTTACAAATTTATTAGCAATGGTAATACAAAAATTCAAGGTTATTTATGTATGGCATTCCTTCAGTTGTGGTGGAAATAATTTCTTTTCCTTTCTCTTCTGCCATGTTAACTTTAATTTAGATTTGTATATTCCAAAAGAGAGCCCCAGCAGATTTCTAGAGATTTTATGTTTAACTATGTCACCTCTCTGCCCTCTGCTATTTTCTATGTACTTTAGAGTATCTGCCTGGGAATATTAGAAACTACCAGGAGGAATAGAATTGCTGAAATAGCGGCCTTCATATTAGTAATTATATAAAGACTTGAAAATTGTTGATTGTAAATATGTCTATGCTATGTGAAGCTTGTCCATATATTAATCTTCAAACTTCATTATGTTCAGTGTGCACATATTAGTGTGTCTGTAATGATTGATGACTATAGTTTTTGGCTTCAGCCAGGCTTATATCAAGTAACCTGGTCTCACCCAAATTCACTCTTTGTTTCTTAATTTCTTATGGCTATTATCAATTGCACTGATCAATTAAAGATTTTTCTTTTTTTTTTTTGTGGGCCTAGTGCTATGGGAATACAAGGAAATTTTGTCGCAGTCCTTATTTTAAATAGCTTGCAGTTTTGTTGTGAAGAAAATGTGTGCATGTGAAATAGTTATAAAAATAGTGAGTCCTTAAGGATAAGGTCACAGGCATAGTCTACACATGGATTACAAGCTAAGTGGATTCAGAGCAACGGGGTTGGACATACTGAAGTAGTAAGGGCTCTGGATCTAGATGGCCTGGATTTGAATCCTGGTTCTCCCACTTACTAGTATGTGAACTTGATCAAGTGACTCAATTTCTGCCTGTTTCTTCAAATGTCAAATGGGGATGATAATATAACTTACCTACCAGGATTTTTGACTTGTAACCTTTCTTAACTGGGATTTCTTGAGAAAATTAAGCCCTAATGACCTAAGGCATCTATTTTAAGTAATGACTTGACTTCTCTTTTGTGCATCTCCAATGGCACTAGTTATGAACCGTCCTTGGGAGATTTGAGGAAATATCCTCTAAGATAATTTTCTGTCTGCAGTGGTTCCAGTGAAGAACCCTGGCTGAGGACTAAATGAGTTAACATATAATAAATCACGTGGAGCTGGTCTTGCAAGTGTTAGCTGTTACTGTTGGACTCTGAAAAAGAGTATTTAACCAGTGGTAAAGAGTTTTTCAGGCTGAGAGAAGTTAAAGGTTATCTGAGAGTGTTTTCCATCTCAAACAGGAATACAGTTACTTTGTATCTCTAGGACCAAGATGGGACCTGGAAAATCAACAACTTAGTCATGAATCAGAAAAGCATGGAACATTTGAAAGTAATGGTTCCATATCAAAACAAAACAAAACAAAACACTTTTTTATCTGTATCAAAGTCATGTAAATTTACAAATATTTTGAAACTATGAGAGAGATAATTTTTAGTGAGCAAGACATAGCAAGTGGAAATTAACCATATACCAAAAAGGTAAATTGACACACCTTTCTTTTTGGCTATAATTTTGTGTTGTTGTTGCCTCTAAAGGCAAGTTAGAGAGAGACATTTCTTTCATTTGGTGTATAGTGCCATGCAAGCACAATTTTAGGTAGGTTAAATACTAAAAATTGGCTGTTGAGTATAAAGATCACTGGTAACATTGGGAGAGAGCCATTTCAGTGGAGCATCACCCCACAATGCATGTGTTAGTACTCATTCTCTCACAGTTTCAGGATGATATTTGTAAATTTATATGCATTTGATACAGTTTATATGCTTATTAAGGAGTTGTTTGTTGTTGGTTTTACTACAGTAGACTTCTAACTTGTCCTCTTATATTTAGAGTTCCTCTTACCCTGCATTTTATCCTGCATGTCATGTGGGTGATCATTTTCTGTCATCTGTTGCACTTGACTCCCACTAGTACGCTCACCCCTTCCCCAGCTCAGTCTCTGGGACCAAGTCGGACTGTAGGGAGGATTTAAAGAGTTCCATTTCAATACTGGGGAATTCAGCAGGAGGGACAGTATAAATCTGATGCTTTATCGTTCAGTATTTATAATTGGTTTACCGCTTTGTTCCAATCATCAGTTCCCCACCTCACACCCTAAATCAGGTGCCTTGGATATTTTATTTCTCTTTGCAGAGTGCTTGCTTTGATACGTGTAAGCCTTGACAAGTCCCCAGACAAGAGACTGACTCTCTCCGATGTGTGGCATTGACAGTGCCCTATCTGTTGGGGCAGCTGTTAATGTATGGTGACATTTCCTGAGACCAACCACTTGCCTAATTATTACCTGTTGCCTGTCAGGGTTTTATCCATTTTTTTACCCACTAAATTTTTCATACCGCCTACTGTTGTTTCACCACCTTCCAGATTCTAGTTCCAAATCCCTCTCCATTCTAGTCCCACCTCAGGAACCTCTGGCAGTGCCCAAAAAATGACAGTGGCAGAGTGTAAAATGTTCTTTATAAAACGTCTGTGGTAAAGGAAGGAACCAGCTGAGGGGATGCCATTAAATAAATGAGATAAAGTAAATCTATGGAAAAAAACTGACAAAGTTTTAGCATTAAGAACCCAGATGGAAGGCTTTTCTTTCTTTTGCTTGAGATTATAATTTAGAAATTTTAAGGTGGGCTGTGGGGAGGAGTGAGGGAATTTAATTGATTGGCTCTATCATCTCTGAAATTTAGGTAGAGATGTGACTTGTTGATAGTGAGATAAATTATAGTGGCTCTAAGAGAATGAAAAAAAATATATATAGTGGTTTATGTGGGGAATGGATATGTCATCAACCAAGAATGACCATAGGAATTATTGAACAGCTGTGGAATAAGTCTGATTATGTCTGGCTTCTGCAACATTTGGCAGCCCAGAAGCAGACTGGGTAATAATTAGTTAAGTGCATATATGTGGTTTTTTTTAGGAAGGATATATTCCAGAAGGAGTTAAAGGCAGTTTACAAAAATATATCCAGCGTGACAAAATAAATTTAAGTGTATATTGTGGCAAAAGAGAGAGGTTGAAAAGGATAAGATGGAGCCCAGAATGAGAATAATACCCAGACTCTGCATATGAGGAAGTCTAGAAATGGGCCATAAATTAGCTGAGAGCTTTCTAGCAGCCAGGGTAGAGATGGAAATAGTAATTGCAGATTCCAGCCCTGTAAGACATAAAACAAATGAGTTAATTAGGCAAAGTGCAAGAATTGTTGGCACTGAGAAAATATTTGCCCGAGGTCTTTTCTGTGAATTTATAAACTTAATGAAAATGGAGAACATGCTTTGGGTCAGCAGAAATAGCCCTAGGAAAAATCATCTTGACTATAAGAAAAGTAAGTGAATAATGGTTCTTCATTTTTTTTAGGTGTTGGGAATCTATAGATGTTATTACGTGGAAAGAATTAGACTGGATTAAAACAATTAGAATAAAAATTACCCTGTGAACAATGAAAACACATGACTATAATTTGTCATTCAAGTACTATTTTATAGGAAGTATTTATAAATTTTAGATATATCAGAATCATCAAGGCAGTCTAGAGATATCTTCGTACTTACCTGGGTTTACCTGGGTATGTTCAAATTTAGATTGTCAAAGCATTCTCAGATATCAAGTGTTTTCAGCAGAAACAATTGAACAATTCTTTGAAATTTCAATTTTCTGTGAAAAATATTCTGAAAGAATCTGGTCTCTAGCACATTATCTAATACCAACCAAATGCTTTGGTGAGCCTGAGACCTCAGGGCAGTATGGCTAAGGGAACTGGTAGGAGGTGGTATAGCAGTGAGCATAACTGTATGTCTAAAGACCAAGATCGATTGTGTATTTCCAGTGAGGGAGAGAACAGTTAGCTAAATTTTTATATTTAGGTGTTCATCTCAAAAACTAATTACGGGATTTTTACCTTGTCTGTAGCCTTACTTAATAAAAAAAGAAAATTTGTAATTCTTTAGATTGACTTAGAGCAATTCTTTAATAAGGATTAGAAAATATTCTTTCATATATTAAGTGCATTAATCAAGAAGCTCTTGTTTAGTTTGAGGATGGATTACTTAGCAGAAATATTGTGAAACCAAGTTGCTAATTATTCTCTCGGATATTGGCCAGTCACAAAGGCCTAATGATCAAGTAGCAAAAGGTGAGCAGATCTATGAATTATTTTATGTTTGACTGAGCAAATGGCTGAATTGATGAACATTTGCTGAGGAGGTACTTGAGATATAAATATGATGAAATCATGGCCCCTGCCGTCAGGGTCTACTAGGGGATTATCTAGTCTATAGGGAAGTAAGCCAATTATACTACAGTGTGGAAAGTTCTTTGATAAGTGCTTGCTATATGTGAAAGTAGTGAATTGGGAGCTGGGGAATAACCCTTCCTAGAGGATGAGATGTTTAGTTGAATTTGTGAGGGAAGTTACTTACTTGGAAAAGGATTTCCCAGTTAGAGGAAGTGCAGAGACCTTAAACAACATAGATCTTTGAAATAGAAGATTATGTCCTATGCAATTGGAGGAGAGACAGGGAATGACAGTAGATGAAGCCAGAGGGTAGGAAGGGGCTAAATAGGACTTTTTGTGCTGGATAAGCAGCTTCACTTTATCTTAAAAGCCATAAGGAAACATGGAAGGATTTTGAGCAGAAAAATTGATTAGATTTGCATTTTGGAAGGATGGATCTGGCAGCAATTTAGTGAAGGGGTTAAAAATGGGGAACAATATTGTTGGCAATTAGATTATCTGTGACACTGTTGTGATTAGCAGGTAAGAAGTGATAGACCTGAATTAAGGCAGGGACAGTGGCAAGGAAAAGGAGGAGGAGAGAATCATATTCTGAAATGGAGACAGAATCTACTTTGACTCAGTGCCATATGGGCTATGAGAGGTGATGGAAAAATGGGATTGAATGTAATTTTGGCTCTCTAATTCAGGTCACAGGTTTTATTTTGTTTTGATTTTAAATTGAGGTGAAATTCAATTTAACATAAACATAAATTACCCGTTTTAACATGTACAATTCAGTGATATTTAGTACATTCACAGTGTTGTGTGTTGTGTAACCATGACTTTTATCACGTTCCAAAACATTTTCATCACTCCAAAAGAAAGCTCCCTACCCATTACGCAGCAACTCCTCATTTGGCCTTGCCCCAGCCCCGGCAACCGCCAATCTGCTTTCTGTTTCTCTGGATTTACCTTTCCTGAATATTTCATATGCATGGCAGCATTCAATGTGTAGCTCTTTTGCCTGACTTCTTTTACTTAGCATAATGATTCCCAGCTTCGTCTACCTTATAGCACGAATCAGTACTTCATGTTTATGGCTGAATAATGTTCCATGTGTGTATATTGACTACATTTTGTCAATTCATCTGTTAATGGACATTTGAGTGGTTTCCACCTTTTGTGAATAGTGCTACTATGAGTATTTGGTTACAAATATTTGTTTGAGTTACCTGTTTTCAGTTCTTTTGGACATATATGTAAGAGTGGAATTGCTGGGTGATACGGCAATTCCGTGTTTAACTTTCTGAGAAACCACCAAACTGTTTTCCACAGAGGCTGTACCATTTTACATTCCCACCAGCAATGTATGAGGGTTCTAATTTCTCCACATCCTTACCACTACTTGTTTTCTGTATTTTTTAATTATAGCCATCCTACTGGGTATGAGGTGGTATCTCACTGTGGTTTTAATTTGCATTTCCCTAATGATTAATGATTAATGATGTTAAGCATCTTTGATGTGCTTGTTAGCTATTTGTGTATCTTTTTTTTTTTTTAAGATTTTATTTATTTATTTGAGAGAGAGAGAGAGCACAAACAGGGGCGGGGACAGGGGGAAAAAGAGAAGCAGACCCCCCACTGAGCAGGGAGCCCAAATTGGGGCTCCATCCAGGACCCCTGAGATCATGACCTGAGCCAAAGGCAGACTCTCAACCAACTGAGCCATGCAGGCGCCCCTATTTGTGTATCTTCTTAATTCCACTTTTAACTATATACCCAAAAGGTCTGTAAACTATATCCTAGGTCATTATCAGATAAATGTTTTGCAAATATTTTCTTCAGTCTGTAGGTTACCTTTTCATTTGCTCGATAATGCCCTTTGATCCATAAAATTTTTAACTTCAATGAAGTCCAATTTATTTCTTCTTTTGTTGCTTATGCTTTTGGTGTTGTATCTGCGAACCCCCAAGGTCATGAAAATTTACTTTATGTTTCGCTCTAAGAATTTTATAGTTTTGGCTTTTATATCTTGATCGTTGGTCTGTTGTGAGTTTGTATATGGCGTGAGTAGGAGTCTAACTTCATACATTTGCATGTTGATGTCCGATTGTGCCAGCACCATTTGTTGAAGAGACTATTCTTTTCCTATTGAATGGTCTTGGCACCCCTTCCTAAAATCAACTGGCCATAGTTGTATGGGTTTATTTCTGGATCTTTGCCCTGTGTGATCTCTGAAGTGTCCATTTCTTTAGCTTGTGGTCAGCTAGTGTTTTGGCAGAGATTTCCTTGAATACCTGGAGCTCCCCATCCCACCTCTTACCCCCCAAATAACCCCTGTTTTCTTAGTCTTTGCATATTTACTCTCTGTTGGGACACTCCTTCAATGCGTAGCTAGGCTATTTACAGTTCTCCCTTAGCCTTCTCTTCCTGCTTGTACTGAGCCTAAAGATCTGCCAGGGGTGAAAGTTACGAGTCTTCTTAAATCCTGCCCTGGGTGTGCACTTTGGCATTCTAAATTCCCCAGTTTATATGATAGCTTTTCAATGTATTAATTTTCCAAAGAATCTCTCTCCACTGTTTTCAGCATATCCTTTATGTGCTTTATCTTTACCTTCAGATGACAGTGGGTTATTCATTTGCCTCTCAGGGTTCTCGAGGAATGCCCCGTGCTTAGACACTTTTCCCACCCTGAGAGAGTCTGAGTTAGGTGAAGCAAAGGCAAACACCTTATCAGTCCTTCAGATTGTGAGAAAGTACATAAATCACTTGATGAATTATCACAAAATAATGGATATGTAACCTTCATCCAGATTTAAAAAAACGCACCATTCCTAGCATTCTAGAATCCCCTCAAACTACCTCCTAATTACCCAGAAGGTACCTATTCTACAGACTTTTAACAGTATCAGTTAGTTTTGTTCATTCTGAACTTTATGTAAATGAAATTATATATCTTCTTTTTTTTTTTTTTTTTGCTCAGTATTGTTGAGATTTATTCATGTTGTTGAGTTTAATGGGAGTTTGTTCAGTTTCATAGCTATATAGTATTTCGTTGTAGAACATTCTATTTTTCTATTGATAGACATTTGGGTTGTTTCCATTTTGGAGACTCTTATGAATAATGCAGCTGTGACTTTTTTTTTTTTAAAGATTTTATTTATTTTTATTTGACACAGAGACAGAGATAGTGAGAGAGAGAGCATAAGCAGGGGGAGCGGCAGACAGGCAGAGGCAGAGGGAGAAGCAGGCTTCCTGCTGAGCAAGGAGCCTGATGCGGGACTCGATCCCAGGACCCCGGGATCATGACGTGAGCCGAAGGCAGACGCTTAACCGACTGAGCCACCCAGGCTCCCCAGCTGTGACTATTCTTGTGTATGTCTTTTGATGCACGTATGTTTGCATTTCTTTTGAGTATATTCCTGGGAATGACTGCTTTAAAAAAAAAAAAAAAAAAAAGACTGCTGGTTGGTTTGTGTATGTTCGTCTTTAGTAGATATTCCCAGGTTTCCAAAGTGGTACAAAGTGGTTGTACCTATTTTCACGAAACTACCAGCTATGTATGAGTGTTCCAGTTGCTCCACATCCTACCCATCACTTAGATTTTTTTTTTTTTTTTTTAAGAGAGGGAGAGAGGGGAGAAGGGCAGAGGGAGAGGGAGAGAGAGAATCTTAAGCAGGCTCCACACCCAGCCCTTAGATCATGACCTGAGTGGAAATTCAGAGCCGGATGTTTAACTGACTGAGCCACCCATGTACCCCACCCAATACTTAGATTTAAACCCACTGGTCAGTCTTTCTAATTTTAGCCATCTTGGTGGATGTGTAGTGTACCTCATTGTGGTTTTATATTGCATTTCCCTTATTACTATTGAGATTGAACATAGAAAGATAGGTTATTTAGATGTATTATTTTATAAAATGCTTGTTCATGTTTCTTGCCCACTTTTCTGTTGGGTTGACTTTTTCTTACTGGTTTTCGGAGTTCTTTAAATGTTCCTGAAATGAGCTCTTTGATATGTTACAAATATCCCTTCTCACAGTGTGACTTATCTTTCCATTCTTTTATTCATCTCTTTTAATGAACATAAATTCCAATTTTGATATAGTTTAATTTGTTCATCTTTTCTTTTATAGTTAATGCTTTTGTGTCTTGTTTAAGAAATCTTTGCCCATTCCCAAGATATTCCTGTTATTTTCTAGAAATTGTTTTATCTCTCACAGTTAGAGCTACAATCCATCTGATTTGATCTTTTTCTATGGTATGAAATAGGGATCAAGAATAATTTTTTTCCCTAAAGGGGCAGCTAATGGCTCAGCATTAATATTTGAAAAGACCATCATCCTGTCTCTTCTTTGTAGTGCTAAAAAAATTTTTTTTTGTTAAGATATAATTGGCATATAACGTTATCTTAATTTCAGGTGTATAACATAATGATGATATATGTATATAGTGCAAAATAATCACTACAATAAGTCTAGTTAACACCCATCACCACATATAATTTTTTTTCTTGTGATGAGAACTTCTACAATTTACTCTCTTAGAAAATTTTCAAATATACAGTGTTATTAACTACAGTTATCATGCTGTACATTATATCCCCAGGACTTATTTATTTTATAACTGGAAGTTTATACTTTTTGACCTCCTTTACCCATCTAATGCTTCCTCCTCCCCCTGCCCCAGCCTCTGGTCACCACTAATCTTTTTTTTTTAATCTATCAATTTGGTTGTTTTTATTTCATTTTGTTGTTTAGATTACACATTAAGTGGGATCATGTGGTATTTGTTTTTATCTGTCTGACGTATTTCACTTAGCATAATGACTGCAAGGTCCATTCATGTTGCTGCAAATGGCAGAATTTCCTTCTTTTTTAATGGCTGAATGTGTGTGTGTGTGTGTGTGCACATATGTATGAAAACAAATCATATTTTCTTTATCGATTTATCCACCAATGGATGCATAGATAGGTTCCTTCCATGTCTTGCCTGTCATGAATAATGCTGTAATGAACATGGGTGTGCAGATACCTTTTCAAGTTGGTGTTTTCATTTTCTTCAGATAAATACCTAGCAATGAAACTGATGGATCATATGGTAGTTCTAGTTTTAATTTTTTGAGGAACCTCCATACTGTTTTCCATATTGGCTGTATCAGTTTACATTACAATATCATTGACTGTATTCCTTACACTGTGCCTTTTATTCCCATGATTTTATTCATTCTGTAACTGGAATCCTGTATCTCCCATTCCCCTTCACCCATTTGGGCTCTCTGTTCTGTTCCATTGATCTCTATGTCTCTTTTTATGCCAATACCATACTGTTTTGATCACTATAGCTTTGTAATACAGTTTGGAATCAGGAAGCATATATATATATATATATATATATATATATATATATATATATATATATATTCCCCCCCCCCCCCAGCTTTTTGTTCTTCTCAAGATTGCTTTGGCTATTCTGGGTCTTTCATGGTTCCATACAAATTTTAGGATTTTTGTTCTATTTCTGTGAAAAAAAAGTCATTGTAATTTTGATAGGTATTGTATTGAATCTATAGATTGCTTTGGGTAGTATGGACATTTTAATGATAATAATTTTTCCAATCCATGGGCACTGATTATCTTTCCATTTATTTGTGTTGTCTTCAGTTTCTTTCATCAATGTCTTATAGTTTTAAGTGTACAGGTCTTTGACCTTCCTGGTTAAATTTATTCCTAGGTATTTTATTATTTTTGATGTACATATAAATGAGATCATTTTCTTAATTTTCTCTTTTTGATAGTTTGTTATTTTGTACAGAAACTTAACAGATTTTCATATATTGATTTTATACTCTCCAACTTCACTGAATTTGTTGATTAGTTCTAACAATTTTTTGATGTCCTGTTTAGGATTTTCTGTATAAAATATCATGTCATCTGAAATAGTGATAATTTTACTACTTCCTTTCTTATTTGGATTTCTTTTTCTTGCCTAATTGTTCTGGCTAGGACTTCCAATATTATGTTGAATAAAAGTGGCTAGAGTGGGCATCCTTGTCTTGTTCCTGATCTTAGAGGAAAAGCTCTCAGTTTTTCATTTTTGAGTATGATGTTAACTGTGGGCCTTTAATATGCTGAGATATGTTCCTTCTATACCCACTTTGTTGAGAGTTTTTACCATAAATGGGTGTTGAATTTTGTCAAATGCTTTTCCTGCATCTGTGGATATATCATGGGTTTTATGCTTCATTTTGTTAATGTGGTGTATCACTGTGATTGATTTGTGGATATTCAACCATCCTGACATCCCTGGAATACATCCCACTTGATCATAGTGTATGATCCTTTTAATGTATTGTTGAATTTGGTTTGCTAGTATTTCACTGAGAATTTTTGGATCTATGTTCATCAGGGATATTGGCCAGTAATTTTCTTTTCTTTTTTTTTTTTTTAAATAAAGATTTTATTTATTTGTCAGAGAGATAGAGAACAAGCACAAGTAGGGAGAGTGGCAGGGAGAGGGAGAAGCAGGCTTCCCACTGAGCAGGGAGCCCGATGCTGGACTCGATCCCAGGACCCTGGGATCATGACCTGAGCTGAAGGCAGACGCTTAACCGACTGAGCCACCCAGGCATCCCAATAATTTTCTTTTCTTGTAGTGTCCTTGTCTGGTTTTGGTATCAGGGTAATGCTGGCCTCATAAAATGAGTTGGAAGTGCTCCTGCCTCTTAGGTTTTTGGAAGAGTTTGAAAAGGTTCAATACTAATTTTTTAAAAGTTTGGTAGAATTCACCAGTGAAGCCATGTAGTCCTGGACTTCTGTTTGTTGGGAGGTTTTGGATTATTGATTCAGTCTCCTTTCTAGTAATTGATCTGTTGATTTTCTACCTTTTCATGATTCAGTCTTGGTAGGTAGTATGTTTCTAGGAATTTATCCATTTATTCTAGGTTGTCCAATTTGTTGACATATAATTGTTCATAGTAGTCTTTTATGATCCTTTGTATTTCTGTGTTATCAGTTGTAATGTTTCCCTTTCATTTCTGATTTGAGTTCTCTCTCTTTTTTTCTTGGGGAATCTAGCTAAGGTTCGTCTATTTTGTTTGTCCTTCCAGAAAACCAGCTCTTTGTTTCATTGGTCTAGTCTTTTAATATACTATTGCTTTGTTAAAAGTTTTGATATCTAGGAGGGTAAGTCATTCCACCTTTTTATTTTTTAAGATGCCATGAGAATTATGGGGTCTTTGTTCTTCCATATGAATATTATGGTTCCTCATGAAACCATTGTGGGAGTTTGATGGAGTACCACTAAATCTGAAGCTCAGTTTGGGGATTTTTGATATTGAATCTCCATCTATTTGGGGCTCTCCCATATTTCAATAAAATTCTACTTATCTTTTGTTAAATTTTAGGTGCTTTATATTTCTTTTTTTTAAATTTAAATTCAATTAATTAACATATAGGTGCTTTATATTTCTGTTGCTTTTGTAAATAGTATCTTTTTGAAAAATTACATTTTTTGGGGTACTTGGGGTGGCTCAGTTAGTTAAGCATCTGCCTTCAGCTCAGGTCATGATCTCGGGGTCCTGGGATTGAGCTTCCTGCTCAGCGGGGAGTTTGCTTCTTCCTCTCCCTCTGCCTTTGCCCCCCACTCGTGCTCTCTCTCTCTCCCTCTCTCTCTCAAATAAATAAATAAAATCTTTATTTTTTTAAATTTTATTTTTTAAAAAGATTTTATTTATTTGACAGAGAGAGAACACAAGCAGAGGGAGTGGCAGGCAAAGGAAGAAGCAGGCTCTCTGCTGAGCAGGGAGCCCCGATGTGGGACTCGATCCCAGGACCCTGGGATCATGACCCGAGCCACCCAGGCACCCTAAATAAAATTTAAAAAAAAAAAGAAAGAAAATTACATTCTCTACATGTTGATATGTATAGAATAATTAGCCATCTTGCTAAAATTTGTTATTGATTCTAAAATTCTCTGTACATCGTGGCTCAGTTGGTTTAGTGTCCAACTCTTGGTTTCAGCTCAGGTCACGATCTTGGGGTCGTGAGATCAAGCCTGGTGGTGGCTCTGCGCGCTAAGCTCTGGGAGTCTGCTCTCCCTCTCCTTTTGCCCCTCCCCCCTGCTTGTGTGCGCTCTAAATAAATAAATAAATAAAATCTTCAAAATTCTCTGTATATTGTTTTTCTGTGTAGACAATCATCTGAGGTTAATGATAGCTTTGTTTCTTCCTTTCCAGTCATTACTTGTTTTTTTTTTTCTACTTTTTTGTCAGTAAAAACATGTGAGCAACATGTAATTTTAAATTTTCTAGATTCATATTAAAAAATATAAAGACACAGGTGAAACTAATTTTAATATATTTTATTTTATTTAACCCAATAATGTTATTTCAGCATGTTTATTGGTATAAAAATTATTAATGAGATATTTTACCTATTTTGGTACTAAATCTTCACAATCTGGTATGCATTTCACATTTGTAGTACATCTCAGTTTGTACTAGTCATATTTCAAGTGTTCATGGCCACTTGTGGTTAGTGGCCACTGTATTGGACAATGCAGGACTAGACTTTCCAGTAGAGTGCTAATACTGGGCATATTTATCTTGTTCCTAATTTTGAAACATGCTTCTGACATTTCACCACTAAGAAGGCTGTGTTCTGTTGGTTTTGGCAGGTATCTTTCATGTGGGAAGAGAAATTTCTTTATATTTTTTAGTTTACTAAGTTTCATTATTAGTAAGTAATTTATATTGAATTTTGTTAAATTTTCTATATTTGTTGAGGTGATTTTTTTTTTCCCTTTAATCTGTTAAGATGATAACTAAAATTTAAAGATTTTCTAATGATAAACCACTCTTGTATTGCTAGGATAAACTTAAGTTCGTGCATTTTTATTTATTACTAGATTTATTTTATTTTTGTTTGCTTTTATGGATTCTTATACTATTCATAAAAGAGAATGAGAGAATTTGTCTTTCAAACTATATATATATAAAATCTCTATAAGCATTTTTATGAGAGTGTTATCTTCTGTTACTTGGCTGTTAGGTAGAACTTTTTTTTTTTTTTTTTTTTAAGATTTTGTTTATTTGACAGAGAGAGACACAGCGAGAGAGGGAACACAAGCAGGGAGAGTGGAAGAGGGAGAAGCACGCTCCCCGGATGTGGGGCTCGATCCCAGGACTCTGGGATCATGACCTGAGCTGAAGGCAGACACTTAACAACTGAGCCACCCAGGCGCCCCTGTTAGGTAGAACTTTACATGTAAAACCTAGATCTGCTCTTTCTAAGTGTTGCCTTAAAGTTCATAGTATTCTGTTATATTTTAATTTTTTCTGTATTTATGATTATATCCCCCCTTTTTTCTGGATATTGTTCATATTGCATCCCATGTCTTCATTAATCTTTTCAGAGTTCTACCTATTTTATTAGTCTTTTCAAAGAGCCAAATTTGGCTTTGAGGTTGTTTCTTGTTTTAAATTTCATTAACTTTTGCTTTTATATTTATTGTCCCCTTCTCTCTGCATTCGTAAGTTCATTCTAGTTCCTATTCTCTCATATTAAGTTGAAATTTTAGCTCACCAATTTTCAGATTTTCTTCTGTAATGTAAACGTTTAAGGCTATAAAATTCCTTCCACGTTATTACTTTGGCAGCATGTCTTACAAGTCTGCATTTTCTTTTTATTTTAAGTGTTTTAAGTTTCCATTATGATTTTGTTTTTGACCCACAAATTATTTGAATGTGTGTTTTGAAGTCATCAAATATAGGTGTTTTTACATTTTATCATTTTGTTAGTGAATTCTATATTAATGAATTGCAAAGTGATCTGCTGACTTGGTTGTATAATACTGATTCTTGGAAATTTATTTACCTCTTTCTTTATGCACGAACACTTTAGTTGTTTCATGTATGCTTGTAGAGCATGTCTATTCTTTAATTTTGAAGTTGAGTATTCTCTATGTGTCCACTAAGCTTTTTAAATTTCTTTGTTTAGATCTATAATATCTAACTAATTTTATCTGCTTGACCCAACAATATTAGAGAAAGGTGATTGACACTTTCTCTCTTATAGTTCCAAAAAAATTTGCTTTATTTATTTGTATGTATTAAGTGCATACAAGTTTAGAATTGCTGGTGCATTGAAGCTGTTAGGTCATGTGTCTCTTTGACCCTAGTGATGCCTTTTATCTAGTTCTCTTTTGTCTTATTTTAACAAGGTGATTCTACCTGTCTTTAGTTGGTATTGCTAATGATATCTTTTTTTCCATTTTCTGTCTTTTAGCATTTTCATGTCCTTTTATTTTAGGGTGTCTCTTATAAATACTATATAGCAGGATTTGGGTCAGGGGAGGGACATTCCTATTTTTTCCCCCTTTCTTGTTTGGGACCTATATATTCTTCTTATGTTCTTGTAATCAACTTAACAAAATTTAAGGTTAATCAATATCTTAAAACCCGCCATTTCTAGGAAAAAGTTTAAAGATTTTTAGATTTAAGATTTAAGTAAGGATTTAAGGCAAAATCCTTACCACATTTTAACACTAATTACCACCTTCCCTACTCCCCACAATTTACATATCGTTGTCCATAATTTTAACTTCATTTTAAAATAATTCACAAATTTGATATTATTTTCTATAGACAATGTTTAGCTTTAATTACATGTTTATCTGCTTCTTTATTTACTCTTCTTTCTTGTAACTCAGACCTTTTGAATGGAACATTTTTCTTCTTCCTAAAGAATATTTTTTGGAAGTTCCTTTAGTGAATTTTAAATGGTGGTTAACTTATTTTCTGCTTTTCTGAACATGTCTTTATTTCACTCTAGTGTTTGAAAGGTCTGGGTACCCAATTCTAGGTTGAAAGTTATCCTGGTCATCATTTTTTTTTCTGCAAAAGCAGAACATTTTTGAAATGTCTTTCTAGTGAAAAATATATCAGGATTCTAATATTTATTATGTGCAGGCTTAATGAAAATAATGTTACTAAGAAGCCTCTTAACATTGTACAAAATTTGTATTAGGTTGCTGGTAGAATTGCTATATATTTAAAAGTGGAAATATGATTAGAAGAACTTTCCATACACTTATGTGTGGTAACTGCCTTTGGGTTTGTGGATAAAGTCACTATTTATAGTGCCTATTACTGTTTATGGCCTTGAGTTTTGTTTGCTTATATTAAGCACCTGTTTTTCAAAAACTCATATTTTATTAGACTTGGTGGTAAGAGGGCAGTCTGTCTGCATTTGTCTTTTAAAATCTTATTTTCTAAATGTTGCATTGATTTACGTCTGCTTAAGTGGATTTATACTGTCATTTCTGCCTGTTTCTTACTATTTTTATAATATGGCAAAAAGAAGGGGATGGAGTCCAGTATTCATTAAATCTTTATGTATCACTCATACTATATACCCTAAATATTTTTCTTCTTTTAGTTCTTACTATAAATCCACCTTCTATTTTATAAAAGAAGAAATTGAATTTGAAAGTTAAGTGACTTCTCAAGGTGTTACAGCGTCTTGTGTTAGAACTAGGAGTCAAAACACAAATGCTCATGTATATTCTACAATTCTAGTGTCATTTAAGTTAAGATGTCCGATAGTAATCAATCCTCGTTATGCAGATCAGCAGGTGGACTGGATAACCAGCTGTGTAGCTTAATGTTAGATGTGTGAAAGAGCCCCCCTCCCAACTAACAATATTGCTGTACTATTTATTCTGTGTAGCTTTAAAGACCTATAATTAGATTTACTTGTAGGATTCGAGATAGCTGTCTTATGCCACAGTCATTAAATATGTTAATCATGGGTGAACTTGTACTCTTAATAAACCTTATCACTCCCAGCCTTCCTGTACCCCAACTCCTGTCCTAGATTAACATGACAAGTCATAATAAATAACTTCGTATTTTTCCTCTTCCAGACTAATTAAAAAAACTTAACACATACTTTTAAGCCCCACATTCAGAGATATTATTTACCTCTGGGTTGGAATCACTGTTATTTATAATGTATAAAATGTGGACTACTTTGGGAAGGGGGGAAGGACTGTATTCCCTGGCTTGTCCATAGGAAATTAATATATTCTGCATACTCTTTTTAAAAAATTTTTTTATTGTTATGTTAATCACCATACATTACATCATTAGTTTTTGATGTAGTGTTCCATGATTCCATGTTTGTGCATAACACCCAGTGCTCCATTATCCTGCATACTCTTAAAGGATTTTATAGAAAGAAGTGGGAATTCCATTATTGTACATACTAGAAATTTTACTTTATTTATTTATTTTTTAAAGATTTTATTTATTTATTTGAGAGAGAGAATGAGAGAAGAGAGCACATGAGAGGGGGAGGGTCAGAGGGAGAAGCAGACTCCCTGCTGAGCAGGGAGCCCGATGCGGGACTCGATCCTGGGACTCCAGGATCATGACCTGAGCCGAAGGCAGTGGCTTAACCAACTGAGCCACCCAGGCGCCCACATACTAGAAATTTTAGAGGGATATTTGAACATTCCTAGAGTTGACTGTAGAAATAATTTCAAGCTCACAGCTACTCAAACCTCAAAACATTCAGATATTATTTCTTTTCAGTTTCTTTTACCTATTCATGTTCCTTTTTCAATTTTTCAGATGTCCTGACAGTATGTCTTGCATTTAACAATGACTTTTCATTTTGTATTTAAGTAATACATTTAAAAAAAATAGCCCAGATTTGTGTATAAGATGCCTATGTGTTTAGATTTTTTTAAAAATTAGAGGTCAAATTATACAGACTCTTAAATAAATAAAATTTTACTTAATTTAAGATAGCCAGGGTTGTGTAGGTAAATGTTCTAGAAAAGTATGGACGGCTGTTTTTAAATAGGATATGATGTGTTAGCGCCATCTACTGTTGATTAAGAAGAATCACTTCTCGGTGTACATTTGGATTTTTCCCAGTGCTGTGTTCTAAGTCCTGCATATTTCTCGGGATATTCTCACTTAGTTGACCACTTTGTAGAATCTGCATGTTTGGGGATATTCAGATGATACCCTGTGTATGTTCAAGGTTGTCCAGTTTTTGGAGATTTTGCCTCATAATTCTTGTCAAAGCAACAGTGGCAAATTTCCTGCAATATTGACAGTTCGGGATTTTAAAAATAAAGCTAGCTAATTATGCTAGCTTTCCATGTGGCACTTTTGTTTTAAAATTTGCTGATTGATTTACTATTGTTATAAAAAGACGGGTGGATTAAAATAGGGATTTAAGTTGAATGTTCCATTTGTAGTTGAAAGACTATGGAAAACTATTTCTCAATATGTTGCTTGTTACTTAATTAATTGAAAGCCCAAATCTGCATGGCGCAGCATTAAGTGTGTTGGTAATTTAGAGAAAAGTCTTTTTCTAAATAATATGATTGCTTTCTTGGGAGTTCAGTTTGTTAATGGAAAGGATATTGCAAAAATAGGTTTATATAATGTACTACTTAAGCTTCAAATTTAGACTCCCTGCATTTAAATGTTGGCTTTATCACTTGTTCCATTTGTGGTCCTGAGACCATTAACCCTAACTTCTCTGAGCCTATTTTCTCATCTGTAGGCAGGAATCATAATAGTAATACCTACCTCTTAGGATTATGTGAAGCATAAACAGAATACTCCTAAAGCACTTAACATAGCTTCTGGCACATAATAAACACTTAATAAATGTTAGTTGCTATCATTATTGTCATTATGATACTTTTATTACTGCTCATATAATCCAAGTGATAATGTTTCAATAAATATATTTTTATCTTAGTAACTAATCCCTTTTTTTGAAACCTAGAACTTAAGAATAAAATATGTAGCTCAAGAATATAAACGTTCAAAGTGTTTACTGTTTCTGCCCATCATTGAAAAGAACAGGCTTTTTGGGTCCTGGATCTGTTGGTTACTAGCTGTGTAACGTGCAGCAATTTTTTAACCCAAAGCTCTGTTTCTTCATTTGAAAACTGGGTTGTTTTTAAGATTAAATGATAGGATGTATGTAAAAAGCCATCGTTCTTGACGTTTAGTAGACTCACAGAACATAACTGTTAATTCTCTTTCAGTAACAACTTACTACCAGTTTAGAGACATGTACATATTTCTATAGTTTTGTTACCCATACTAAAGTAAAATATTAAGCACCTTTTGTATTTGAAAGATTGGTTGGAGTTTGAGAAGGCTACAAAGAAATTGTAATGACCTCAAGTATAATTGAGATGGGATATAAATATATGAAGGGTTTTTAAAATTAATTTGAATAACGCAATAATATTTGTATGCAATTTTTAAAATAAATTATACAGAAAATGTTTTTTAGGAGTTCAGAGGAGGAATACTTTCTATACTGGGTCTAGCTTACCAGTCCCCTACCAACTTTATTGTTGTTGCTCTTGTTGTCATTATCATTGTTATTATGGTGGTTGTAGGACATTCCTCGTCATTCTAGGAGGACATACAGAAGATAGAATCCACTCGTGGATTATTAGAAATATTTATTGATTACATGTCATCTACCAGCTTAATGGAACCAGGCTGTGAGTGTATTCAGCCTGCAAAGTGAGGATGAGGGGTATGTGGTGGGAAATGATCAATGCTGAATGTCGTTCATGAGCATGGGAGATGCTAGCAAATATATGAATGAACCCAGGAAAGCCTCTGCATCAGTTATGCTAACTAAAACTAGTGGTTCTTATCACATACTAATATAAATTTCTGTGCATAATTATAAATAGCTAATTCCCTCCTGTGTCCTCTGGGACTTTGCTTCATCAGGATATATCCTCTCTTGTTATGTTTAATTTTTGACTCTTGCATAAGCCTCCAGCCCCACCCAAGTCCTCTGCCTTCCTCACTCCCCATGCACCTGTGCTGCTGTGGTGTGGCCTTACCACGCTGCCACTCGCGCTTCTGAAACTGCTAACCGTCTCAAGTCTGAAACACTTTTCAGAGCTGATGTCCTTTGACCTCTGTCTTGGGCATAGTGCCCGTTACTTCGTCCGTTCTCTTCCCTTGGCTCCAGTGAAAGGCGCACCATTCGCTCCTAGTTCTCCTCTCTCTGGACCTTCTCCTTTTTGGTCTCAGTTAGGGTTTGTTGTTTTCTTCCCAGTCCTCTTAAATGTTGTGTTTCTCTAGAGTCTATCATTTGCCCTACTTTCCTTTTACTCTATAGGTTTTCTTCACATTCCAGGCATCTCACCCATATGCTGAGGGTTGGGTGCCTCCATCTGAGTTTTCTCAATGGCTTCGGAGTCCTGAGTTTGACTACTGTTAGTGCAAGGGGATGAGGACACGGGCTTTAGCCCCTTCTAATCTCCATCACTTGTTAACACACTAAAGCTTCCCTAAGCAAACATACAATCTATGTAAAACAAACAACAACAACAAATACAAAAACTCATGTAAAAGTAGAATGCTTGGTATGGAAACTCAACCTCAAGAAGTATCTCCTAATCCTTTCTGCCCCTGGACAGTAGTTCAAATTTTAAGTTTTGTCCTAGCTTTCACAAGGAATCTAGTAAAATTATTTTACCTTTTACATAAGACTTTATTTTAAAATAAAAATAAAATACTTGCTGTATTCTCCATGGTTTACTCTTTTCTCTCTTTTTTAAACACATCTGACTTCCAGGCAGGGCGTTAGGTCCTAGGGATACAGCAGTGAAAAAAGCACACATGTTCCCTGTCGCCATACATCCAGTGTAATAAGGGAGTCGGGCTGTCTTACCTGTAATCACGTGGGTAATTCAGTTCTACTAAGCACTGGTCTTTAGAAGACTATGCATTTAAAAAAAAATAATGAATTCTTATTTTTTGCAGTGGTTGTATTTTCCTGTTAAATATATTATTTAATTTAAATATAAATTCTAATTACTACATATAGATAAATCATAAAATCATAACATTTGACTCATAATTAACTATGATT
This sequence comes from Halichoerus grypus, assembly GCF_964656455.1. Classification (NCBI taxonomy): domain Eukaryota; kingdom Metazoa; phylum Chordata; class Mammalia; order Carnivora; family Phocidae; genus Halichoerus; species Halichoerus grypus. The sequence goes on along the minus strand of NC_135715.1, from coordinate 54,400,242 downwards.
TTATTTTATTTTATTTTATTTTTTTTAAAAGATTTTATTTATTTATTTGAGAGAGAGAGAATGAGAGACAGAGAGCATGAGAGGGAGGAGGGTCAGAGGGAGAAGCAGACTCCCTGCCGAGCAGGGAGCCCGATGTGGGACTCGATCCCGGGACTCCAGGATCATGACCTGAGCCGAAGGCAGTTGCTTAACCAACTGAGCCACCCAGGCGCCCTTAACTATGATTTTAAAAATAAAGATTAACTTCAGGTGTAAGACATTTATTTTTCATAATCCAAGGGTCAGATCATACAGTTTATGAATATTCTTTACCACTGTCTTTCTAAAAAATAGAGTACATTATTCCTGTTTTTGTATATTGGCACGATTTATTAGATGATAACAAAAGGAGGAGAACCATTTTATTATTCTAAGTGTACAGCAAATTATGAATAATTTCTATTTTTTGACTGATTTAGAATTAACTACTCTTTTATAATTCTAATGTATTTTTTCTGTTCTTATATTCTTGGAAATAAATTACATGAGTTCTATATCTATAGTTACATAACTGTTAAAGTACAAAGTTGAATAGACTTTGAGTAAAAATACCTAATATACATATTCTGTCAGCAATCACATTTCAATAAATTTTTAGAAACTCCATATCCCTATGACTTAAATATTTTTTATTAGAACATTAGTGTGTATGTTGTTTTTTTTTTTAAGATTTCATTTATTTACTTGAGAGAGAGAACAAGTGAGAGAGAGAGCACAAGCAGGGAGGAGGGCAGAGGGAGAGGGAGAAGTAGACTCCTCACTGAGCAAGGATTCCGACACGGGGCTCGATCCCAGGACCCTGAGATCATGACCTGAGCTGCAGGCAGATGCTTAACTGACTGAGCCACCCAGGCACCTAAATATTAGTTTTAATGACTGCATAATACAGGTGTGGCAGTTGCTTCCACCTGCTAGTGTATGGCATCAGTCCCTCGTCTTAAGTATTTTTTGGTAGCCCAAAAGAGTATCTCACATGGGTTCCTGCAGCTATCTGGTGTCAGCCACACGGTATTAGTTTTAATTTACTTCTCGTCTGGCCACCCACTGAGGTTCTGCATGTTCACTGGGCAGCGCCACTTTTGGTGGTTTGCGTTGCTGATCCTTCTCTGAGCCCTTGTGGAGGCCAGCTGGGCTGGGCCACTGAACTATTCCTAGGGCTCACTGGTGAAGCTGAGTCTGGGAGTTTTATCTGTGAAAAGACTTTTCACCATTGATTTAATTGTATTAATGAAATATAGGACTATTCAGATTTCCTAGGTTTCATCAGTCTGTTTTAGTAAATTGTATTTTTCTAACAATTTGTCCATTTAATCTGTATCTTTAATTACGCTTATATTCCTTTTTCATTCCTGATAATTGCTTCTTTCTGCCTTCTCTTTTTTCATAATTAATCATACTGGAGGTTTAGTGGTTTATTTTTATAGTCTTTTTCACAGAGCCAATATTTGGCTTTGTTGACCTAACACGTGTTTGTTTTCTATTTTAATAGTGTTTGCTGTTATTTTTATTACCTCTTTTCCTGTATTTTGGCTTCCTTCCCTGGGGAGCCCCCCAATTTTCTTGATAAAGCCTTATCCCGCTATTCTTTAGCCTTTATTCGACTGCTCAAGACTGTACATTTTCCCTAAGTGTTACTTTGTTTGCATCCTGAAGTTTTGATATGTATATGTTATTGTTCATTTTTAATCTCAGAAAAGATGTCTTTCTGTGATGTTGACTCGTATTATATTTTTCTATCACACATTTTCCTTTATTTTCTAAAGTTTAATCTAGTTTTAAAAAGGTCCAACTTGTACATTTACTTACATACATTTTTTGTTTCATAATTTGTATCATTTTGCTTTTACCGATGTCAGTTCCTTTTACTTTGGTTGATTTTATCAGTCTTTTTCTACCTTCTGCCGTAGCATTGCAGACTGTTTAGGAGAAAAACAAATGGAGAACTGTGTGTTTCCCACCTCTCCTCCTCCAGTAAATTGTAGGACCAGAGGAGAATATCTTTGACACAAATTGCAGGAAGTACTATGAGGCCTTTTGGGAATAGAAAAGCTGTTTGGCGTCTAGTTTCTCCACTTCTCTCGGTGACCTTGATACCTGCTTGCTTCGGTTTTGCTTTGCTTTTCTGCTTGATGTTTTCCAGCCTCCCTCACTTTCCCATCCTCTCCCCACCTTTCCTATTTCATCCCTTCCTTTATCCTTTCTCTTCCTCAGGTCTTCTTCCTTCCATTCCCGAATCCTCATTGTTGTTTCTTTTTCCCCTCCCACATACAAACATCTTTCAAAAGTTGAAAAATCCCCTGTAGATACTTCTGACTTTTGGATCAAGGTGAAATGATCAGTAGAGGCCATATGCTATCGATTTGTTACATGCTAAGAAAACCTGAAGAAAAAAATCTCCTACGCCCTTATTTAAATCCTAGAAACCTAGTGAATCACTCTATAGGTAGTATTTTTGTTCTTTCAGAAGGCAGTGAGTCGACCGTAAATAAATAGGGTCACTGCCCCTTTAAGTAGAAACCGCCTGGAGGGGCCCTGGGACCGCGGGACTCCTTCCGGCCGCGCCGGGTCCCGGGAGTGTCAGTTGGCCCGAGTGGAAGAGGGGCGCCGGCAGAGCGACGGTGCTGTGCGTACCTAGAAGCCTTTTCTGTAGCCTAGTGACAGACCTGCTGCGAGGACTTCCCCGAGGTTCGCGTCCTCACGGAAGGGATGGCCCCGCCGGCCCCGTAAACAGTGTTTATTCCCTTGAAAGGCAGTTGGCCCCTCAGTCCCGCGTCCTGGAGGCTGGAATTAGGTTCGGTTCCGTCACTTTTGTGTTTCCTTCCTAGTTGGGACATTATAAAAGCTGTTTTTAAAACCGCTTGGAAGATTAGTTGGGGTTTGTGAAGGGAGGAATTTTTTTTTTTCCCGCCTTCGGGTGTTGACTGCGATGAGTTGTATGGAGTCCTGTTTTAGTTGATGATTTTTAAAAATTCAGTTGTGTAGCAGCTCTGTAACCTGTTTCATCCCTCAGGTGAAGCCATGGCGAGTTGACTTAACGTTGTAGATGTTTCAGAATTGTATATGGAGCTTTTCTGCCCCAAAATGTTAACCTTCATTTATTCATGCTTGAAAATGGTGTTAGCTGTACTTCAGGATGTTTTCAAAATTTATATGTGAAGCAGCAGTTGCGTGGTTCTTGTGAAATGTTCGAAATTTTTGTGAATGCTTTTTAGAGCTGGCAAATTCTAGCGTAATGTTTAGTGTGTATACAGGTATATATATGTATGTATACACATATTTATACGTGTATATATCCACATACTGTGTGTATGTGGTGTTTTTATCTACTGTTTCTATAACTTAAACAGATTTGAATTTGGACAAAGTACCATTCACTCCTATAGTTCTACGTCAGTGTAAAATACTTAAGAGGAGTTGGTATTAATTTTTCAAATTAAGAATTAACTTAAAATTACATTTTAAAAACCATTTAAATTTCAAAATGAGCTGTTAACGGGCTTAAAATTAGAGAAAATACTTGCAGGAATTTTGCAGTTAGCTTACTATGAAAAGACGTAGATTAAAGTTCGTCTTATTTAAAGGGAGGTGAATCAAAAGGATAATGGACAAATAAACTTTTAAGTCTTTTATAATTAAATCTGTAGATTCACAAATATTAACAGTTTGAAGAAAAGATATTCATTAGAGCTGAAATTGCAAATGGGAAATTTTCTGCTTCTCATAAATGAAAATTCTTGAATCTTAAAGGAGAAATAAGCTTTTTGCCTAAATTAACCCTTGCATAGGATGGCAAGTTTTTCCAGTTATTTTTGTGAAAAATTAATTAACTTATTAATTCTAATTTATTTTGATTAATAGGTTCCTAAAATGCAAACTTTCTAATAAGGTCGTCACATGGAGCACTAAGTGGACTAAGAAATCATTTAATATCTGATTACTAATGGTCAAATAATATGTATTTTTAAAACAATATATATGCAGATGGAAAGATTGTTTTTTAAAAAGAACGAAATAATTTAGATTTTAGTTGTTGACAAGTAGACAATGAGGGGTTATTATTTAAGATGTAATTTTTTTTAGAGCTGGCTTGTGATGATTTTAAAAAGATACACTTTAGTTAAACCAAATAGAACTTATGATTCACAAATATATATCCCACTGAAATGAATGGTTAATTGAAAATATTTTGGATAGGGGCGCCTGGGTGGCTCAGTTGGTTAAATGTCTGCCTTCAGCTCGGGTCATGATCCCAGGGTCCTGGGGTCTCGAACCCCATATCTGGCTCCCTGCTCAGCGGGAAGCCTGTTTCTCCCTCTCCCACTCCCCCTGCTTGTGTTCCCTCTCTCGCTGTGTCTCTCTCTGTCAAATAAATTAAAATATTAAAAAAATATATTTGGGATATGTAGGATACATTTCACCTCAATTTTAGCTTTAAGCAATCTTATTTGCCTACCTATTTTGTGATGACTTGCCTCCCTGAAGTTTGGCTTTAGAAGTAACTTAATACTCTATAAGTGCCTTTACGTGTATTGTCTCATTTGGATCCTTGGAATAACTTGTGAGGGAGGTAAGGCAAGCTTGAGCTCGAGAGATAGTTACTTAAGGAAGCATATAACTAGTGACAATAGGTCCCAGTTTTTCAGCTCCTGAGTTTATTTTTTTGATATATATTTAGCACATTTAAAGTATGCTCAGTAAATATTTGTCAGATGAATTAGCAGAAATAATTTTCATCATAAAACAATATATACTCATTAAAGATTTAACTAGAAATCTCTTTAATAGAACTGATAACACATTTTATTGGCAATTTAAAATCTGATCATAGACCTGGTCCGAGTGAGGAAGGTTATCTAGAGAAGTTTATGTCCAATTTTAAGGACATGTAGGGAGAAAATTAAGAAAAGCTGTTCATTTTATCAAGAAAGCTAAAAGGGGAAATGGAGTAAAGGAAGGGCTGTGATAGGGCTTTAAAAGGTGGTGATTTGTTACAACAATTGAATTTAAAGCAAATGAACTTATAATCTTTGTTTCTTGAGTTTTCTTTAATTTTCTCTTTTTCTGAGTTTACTTATGGAAGTTATAGGTAATACCGATATCCTTGTTTCTCCTGTAACCACTTAGTGTATTATTTGGACTTGTGGACAGAAAAGATAAAAGATGGTGGAAATATTTATTTGCTTAATAGTTGATAGTTTCATCATCCTTGATAAACTTTTTGTTCTGTGCCTTCTTTTATTAATGCTAGTCTCAACTCTGTGTAGTACAAGACTTTATACTGTAAACAATTATTAGCAACGCTGCACAACTAAATGTGGAGCTTCTCTGGGGAATGATTTTGAAGATGGAAAGAATGGACAAAAATAGGTACCTCGAAACAAAGTTAGCTGCCTTTATTCCCAGATTCTGTTATACTCTCTACATACTTGTCTTGAAATACTTAGCAGTTAGATTGTCTCTTTGTGTCTCTCCTACTAAAATATAAAATTTTGAGGGTAAAGATTATGAATTTTTATGTTTTTGCCAGCTAAGGACAAAAAGTGGTATTTTTTAAATGGATGAATGGATGAGAAGTGAGAGAAATCAGATATGCTAATGGTTATGAGTCTCTGAGGGATTAATACCAGCATGCACGGTAAAAATGCTGCTTTATATGAGAAAAGAGAAGGTTGTGAGATAAGAGATAACCAGCACTTGTCAAAGAAGTAAATTCAAATGATACGTTAGATCACAAAAATGGCAGTAGTTGCCCTTTCCTCTTTCCTGAAAGTTTTAACAATATAAATGCTGCTTAAAGTCATGATTAACAGAAAAATAATTTAGCCAGAAGATCTGATTATCTTTTCAGAAACATTTTAGCAGCTATTCTCTTTTTATCTATATAAATCTCTGTTCTTTTGGGTATGGTAGTTAGAAACTCAGGCAGGCAGGTTCTGCTACTTAGTACAGGTTATTTGTCCTCTAAGCCTCAATGACCTTATTGATAAGTTGGGAATAATAGGAGTACCTCCTTCACAAGGTTAACAGGAGGATTTTTAATACGATAGATCATGTAAAGTACAAAGCACAGATTTATAGGAAGCTCTCAAGAGTCAACAGTTTTTGACCTACATAAATAGAATTTCATATGATTCAATCTCATATTACTGTTACCATAGGTTTTTTGTAATTTGTGTTCAAATTTTCACAGAATAAACTTTCAATTCTTTATACGTCAAAAGAGACTTAGTTTTCTAAAAGGAATTGTTATAGATGGTGCTCTGAAAATGCCAGTGATCCTACATTTTTATTTACTATTTTAAAACTAACCTTATTTATGTCAACATGTTAAGAAACTTCATTATTTACATTTGTTGAGTCTGAACAGTTTAAGAATTATAAAATATATGTAGTAAAGGTTCAAGAGAAATTTACATGTATTCCTACTCATAGTTTAAAGTTGATCAAGCAATGCTATGTCGTGGGCAGTAAAAATTTTGCAGTTCCATTTATATAACATGATGGTTATTTAACTACAGAAAGAAAAGTGATCCATAATTGATACAAAAAATTTACTGAGTGTTCCAAGGGCTCACAATTGCATTTCTACACTTTGTTTTAAGAGAGAATTTAGTTTTGACCTTAGAAACAATTTCTTTAAGTTAAACATAGACAATTTGTGGGGCGCCTGGGTGGCTCAGTCGTTAAGCGTCTGTCTTCGGCTCAGGTCATGGTCCCAGGGTCCTGGGATCAAGCCCCACATTGAGCCCCACATCGGGCTCCCTGCTCGGCGGGAAGCCTGCTTCTCCCTCTCCCACTCCCCCTGCTTGTGTTCCCTCTCTCGCCGTGTCTCTCTCTGTCAAATAAATAAATAAAATCTTAAAACAAAACAAAAAAAACAACAAAAAAACATAGACAATTTGATACATTTCTATAAATTTCAGGGAACAGTAACATCAATATTTAAGATTTTAAAATGCTGTATTATTTTGATATTTTTTGAAAAAAGCACATTTTTTAAAAATCAAAGTTTTAAATTTTGTTTTAAAACATATTTAAACATACTTTGTTTTAAAATATGAAGTAGTGAAGTCCTTTTGAATAGGTGCCACAAGGTGGCAGGATTGTATTTTTGCAGATTCTTTTTGCTTTGATGTACCCCAAACCCTTGGTTATCTAAAATCAGTTTTCCATGTGATTAACTGTTAAGCATTTTATATACCAGAACTTTTAAATTTTAACTTTTCTGATGGAAAACTTTCTCAACTACGTTCCATGCTTTCCTGAGTTTGTAAGCAGAAGAATAGGCTAAGTTGCCTTTATCAGTGAGCCATTTGAATACCAGTTATTGCATTGTGTTAAGATGAAGTGATAGATAGGTAAAGGTGGTGTGGAGGGAATGAGGACTGGTCCCAGCAGAGACTAGATTTTTGTGCTCTTAAAAGCTGTGCCTGACGTCAGCTTGCCTTTTGCTTATCAACATTTTTTCCTATTAAAGTGAAGTGAGTCATGTCAAGTGCCAGGCTCTGGCATGCTAGAACATGATTGTTTTGTGCAAATTAAATAGCAAATGAAGGCAGACATTGCCTTCTCCCAGGGGGTTTTGTGACAGGTTTTTGGAGGGAAGGAAAATAAACTATGAGGCCTTGAAAATTCGTCATCAGTGGCCCCTCTAGGCAATGAGGAATAGAATTCTGTAGTTATGAGGAACATTAGAAACTGATTTAACTCCTTGCGTAGCAACTTTAAGAAATCTTTATTATAATAATAATTTAGACTCTGAATTGTGCATAATTTGTATGAATGAGATAATATTGATTACAAAAGATGTGTCTAGGTATGAGTGTATTTTGCTGGTGACTCTGTTTTTCTGATCTAGTCATTGGAGAGCTGTTCCAAGGCAGTTTGTGTCTTTATTGGTGATACAATAAGTATTGGGTAAAATTTTCAGTCTCTTGGACTTCTCAGTTTATTTCTGGATGCTGCTTTTTGCCACAGCTTTTCTCTCCCCTCCAATATACTTCCAGGTCTAGAGTTGTTCTGTGTATCTGTTACAAAAATTGGACTATAGAGATTTCTTCTGGATTTCTTCCCTTCATTAATTATTTGCATATTTTTAAAATCTTTTAAAAGATACTATATATAGAATTCACGGACCAAATAGCAGAACGAATCAATTCGACCTTACATAAGCACTAAGAAAGCAGTAGTTGAGCTCTACTGATTAAGGGGAGAGGAAGAGTACGTGGTCTCCAATAGCAGCCCTGTGTTTCTCTGGCTCTGGCAAATGTTCATCTACCTGCCTGCCACTTTTCTGCTCTCCATAGTGATCATCAACTCATGGAGGGTTATGTTTTTGCCTTCATCTTTCATTCAGCCCTTCTGGGGTAACTGGAGACCTCTTGCAAGTGCTCCAGTGAAGCCATGGAAATGACTGATAAAGTAGCTCCATCTGAAATGGATATTAGAGCATAGACACTTGATCCTTTCTTCTCAGTTCTCCTTGGTAGTAACAACTTTTTTTTTTTTTTTTTTTTTTAACTTATAGTAGATGAAGAGGTATAAGTTTCATGACTAAAATATGTGGATAAATTTTCCTAACTTGTAATTTTAGAATGTGTATACATTTTCTTCCTGGCAAGGTACTATATGTTTTTAAGTAAAAATAATCTTATTCAAGATTTGCAAACTGTTTTTGTGGATTATATAAAAGATTCATGCTTTAAGAACAGGCTAAACCCTCCCTGTTGCATTAGGGCAGTTTTTGTGTAATTGTACACTCTGAAACTAAATTAACTTTGAGATTAGCTGAAAGATCAGGTGCAAGAGCTCAGCTGTGTTAACGTCCTCTTACATGCTCTGCAAAATGTTTTAAGTATTAGCAAGCAGCTCACCTGAGGTGGTACCAAGTTTGAACATTTAACAATAAGAGAGCTAGAATCTCATTAAAACGATTTAAAGAATTAGCCCACAATTTAAGTATTTTCTCATTCTAAATGTAGTTTTAAGATCTATTTAATTCTTGTTTTGATGAAGGAATTTTGGGTTAAAAATGCATTGTAGTTGAATTTTTTTAAGAAAGAAAGAGTTGGTTAAGGGGCAGTTAGTTACAGACTTGGAATGCCAAGCTAAAGATTGGGATTTTATCCTACAGGTAGTGTGTAATCATTAAAGGACTCAACTGAATGGGTGACAGGCAAGAAAATTAAGAAAATTTTAAGACATTAGCCTGGAAGCAGTATACAGGATGAATTTGTTTGGATCTGGCTGGATAGAGATTGGGACCAGATTGACCAGATGATATGGTGATAATCTGGAAGTCTTATATGGGTCTGGATTAGGGTGGTGGCAGTGGGAATAGAGAGAGAAAAGGCAGAGATATTATCAAGGAAGAATTGATAAGACATAGCAAATTGCTAAGTGTGTTTAAGAAAAAAGTGTTATATAAAATTTCTATTTTTGTCAGAGACAGAAGTCTTAGACATAAGCTTGTCTCTACAGGAAAACTATTTCTGTACATTTAGCATATTTCAAACTCTTCATTATAAAAGAGATAATGCTACTTGATGTAAAGTTCAACAATGGAAGATACTGTTGATTTTGAGACTGATTTTGAAGAATGATGTGGCTAAAAGTGACTTTGAAAGATCATGGTGTAGTGGTTCTCAAATACTAGCAGCCTCAAAATCACTTGGTTTATTGGGGATGGAGGAGGGTGTTCTAAAGGCTGCAGAATGTCGTGGTTAAGAGCACAGACTGTATGTAGGTCTGCAGGTTTGAAACCTGGATTGAACCTTTACCGTGGGCAAGCTACTTAATTTCTCTGTGTCCTAGTTAACTATTAGGGTCCTTCCAGGAACTAAATCCGATGAAATATAAAAAGTGCATAGAAGATTGCCTGGCACATTGTAAATGCTGAATAAATGGTAGCAGCTGTTGTTGCTATTCATTTATCATTTCCTACCTCTGGAGATTGCAATCCATACCTTTGACATTGGGCTCAGGAATCTGTATTTCTAAAATATCCCTTCCTGTGACTCTGATCACCAAGTGTGAAAACTCGTTGCAGCCTGCTTTTCTTCCTCCCTATAATAGGACTGTTTAAACTACTCTATCCATTTTTATCCTTTATTTTGCTGTTCCAAAGATGGCCATGTTTTTAAATAGTATGTGCTACTATTTCAGCATGCTCGATCAGGAACTCCTTTTGAATAGCATACCTAAATCCCTCTGGAAATTCCTCCAAGCTTTCCCCACCCCCTTTCTCCCCACTTTGTCCCTTGAGTGGAATTGAAGCTCCTAGCTCTTAGGTTCCAGCCCCACATGCTGCCTCTCCCAGAAGCTGAGGTTAGTGCTCCTTTGGTCTTAGACCTCACATTCCAGCTCTGATTATTTCCAGCCCTACCTGTGCCCTCAGAAATATCCCTGTAAATTTTCTTGGGGATAATGAATGTACAGTCTTATTTACTAATTACAATTGCAAAGTTTTTAAATGCATAAATAATTTCAGGTTTTTGTTTTTTGTTTTTTTAAATTCTTTATAAGGCCTATTCTCCAATCCCTCGACTATTGCTGGTGCCTTCCTCTGGTTTAGTGGTTCTTAGCCCTGGCTTCACATTGAAATCACCTGGGGAACTTTTAAAACCTACCAATGCTCAGGTCTCAGATAGATCAATTAAGTCAGGATGGGCCTGAGTATCTGTATTTGTGAAAAGCTTCCCACTTGACTCTAAGGTTCAGTCCGGGCTGAGAAATGCTGAATTAGGCCCAGTCTCATCACCTGCCTCACCACAGGTCAGACAAAGGGGTGCTTCGCCATCTGAGGTGAATAGAGTCTCCCTAGTCTGGCAAAGTATTTGAGGCAGACAAAGAGAAAGCTATTGTAAGCCTCTCTGTGTACTCCTCCATAGGCTCTCTGTGTACCCCTGTCTTTGTGCTTGACCTTTGCATATGCCATTCCCATATTAGGTCAAGGTCCTATGTTACATGCTGTCCTAGAACTGTAAAATTTTCGTTAATAGTTCAGGCATTTCTTCTATACCATGATATATATGTTTCTGAAAACCTCATTTTACAAAATTGCATGCAAAAAATAAGACAGTGTATGGAGAAAACAGACTTGGGGCCAACCACTCAATACTTAGGCAGCTTTGTAACCAGAGCAGTAAGTGAACAAAAAATTGGTACCAGCTCAATATAGCTGGAAGCTCTCATGGTAGATATTAAAAATAAAAATACATGCCCAAAAAGTAGAGTGAAATGCCAGCAATATTTTAATTAGAGCAGAGGCGGCAGGTGCTAAGATAAGGCAGAAGGAAATGGAGCTCCAAGCCAGTTGGGACTGTGGTGAGGCTGGTATAAGAGGCAGCTAAGCTGACATGAGCTGAAAGCTGCACAGAGCTGGGGGGGACTCCTGGTGGAAGCGCTTACTTTTAAGTTTTGTTAAATACGAATGAAAGGCCTCTTGCTGCTGCTATAGCAACAGAGTTGAGAGCTTTTTCCTTTCTTGTTAAAGGTTGCAATTCACTGGCTGTTCTGGCTCCTCTTGTGTAGGAAAAATCCCTATGAATCAACACAACTTTTGTGTTATCCTGACATCATTTTTCCATTTACTAATCACTCCTGAATTAATTTGCCTTCCAGAAACACATGCATGTTATAGCAAAGTGGACTATATGTCACAATTTGTAATCCTAGACTAATTTGTGACATGACTTGACTTAGGCCTTCTTTCCCTCTAGAATATAAGCTCCCTGAGGTGGGACTGGGATTGTTCTGAATAGTGGTCCTAGCAGGCATTTGCTGAATGAATGGATGACTCAGAACTTCTCTAACAAAAGTGGTGGGAGCAACTAGAGGTAGAAGCATTAAGTACGATTTTTAAAAAATGGAACAATGAAAGTGACCTAACCTTACAGAAAGTTTAGGAAGTAAAGGAGGAAATAACTCCCGATTCCTTCCTTAATTATATTCTAGACTATTATTATTACTATTATTTATTATTATTATTTGGCCTTTTGAAGTATATATTCTATTAGTTCTTTATTGTAACAAATTATCCTAAAATTGAGTGGCTTAAAACAACAATAAACATCATCTTACTCCATTTCTAAGGGTCAGGAATTGGGAGAGGCTTAGCTGGATGGTTCTGGCTCAGTGTCTGTCATGAGGTTACAGTCGAGATCCCAGCTGGGGCTACAGTCATCTGAAGGCCTGACGCCGGGCTAGAGAATCCACTTCTAAGATGGTTTGCTCACATGGTCGGCAAGTTGATGCTGGCTCTTGATAGGATGTCCCTAAATCCCCTGCTATGTGGAACTCTCCGTAGAGCTGTAGGAGGGTCTTCATGACATGGCAGCTGGCTTCTCCCAGAGAGAATGATCAAAGAGAGAGTAAGGCAGAATCCTTGTGACTTAGTCTTAGAAATCATACACCATCATTTGTGCAGTATTATTCTTAGGTCAGTACTCTTCGGTATGGGGAAGAACTTTACAAGGGTATGAAAACCAAGACGGGTGGATCACTGGGGGCCATCCTGAAGGCTGGCTAACACACATAGGCATTCATGTTTATAGGTGTCATCATAGGTCATGCATAGTCTGTATCTTTTTGTTCATTTAACATTATATAAGTATTTCCTGTGTTGCTTAGTTTCTATTATTTTTCATTGACTATAACTCCCTAGTTTCTTTTGTTTCGAAACATGATTATAAAATAGTTATACTTGATTTTTTCTAAAATGCAATTTAGCAGGCATTGAGTACTCTGTGTACATAGCTAAGCATTTTAAATTTGCCAATGTATTCTTGAATATATGAAAATGTAAGCTATGTACAATCATATAAAATATCTCAATTATGAGTATAGTAAGCAGTACAGAAAATGATTGATTTTTCTTTTTTTCTTTCATGATTTAATCTACTGTTCTGGCATTATTCTCTGACAATTACTATGATTGGATTGCAGGTAAGGATTCTTTTAAACTTTTTCTTTATTATATCTTAAGAGCAAATGAATATAAATTTGCAAATACGATTTTTTTCATGAAATCCTCTAATCAAATGCCACACATTTAAGGATTTAGACATATCTTTTGAAGGCCATTTTGGAAGAGAGGACAGTTTTCTTTCTATAAACTTCCTGATGAAATTCAGTAATCTGAATTTATTCTCATTGACCCATGTCTGACTTAAAGTGTATAGTGTTCTTATATGTGGGCTGTTTAGCCATCTTTTTTATTTTTAATTTTTTACTATTATGTTAATCACTGTACATTACATCGTTAGTTTTTGATGTAGTGTTCCATGATTCATTGTTTGTGCATAACACCCAATGCTCCATGCAGAATGTGCCCTCTTTAATACCCATCACCAGGCTAACCCATACTCCCATCCCCTCCCCTCTAGAACCCTCAGTTTGTTTTTCAGAGTCCATCGTCTCTCATGGTTCATCTCCCCCTCTGATTCCCCCCCTTCGTTCTTCCCCTCCTGCTATCTTTTTTTTTTTCTTGACATATATTGCATTATTTGTTTCAGAGGTACAGATCTGTGATTCAACAGTCTTGCACAATTCACAGCACTCACCATAGCACATACCCTCCCCAATGTCTATCACCCAGCCACCCCAGCCCTCTCACCCCACCCCCCACTCCAGCAACCCGCAGTTTGTTTCCTGAGATTAAGAATTCCTCATATCAGTGAGGTCATATGATACATGTCTTTCTCTGATTGACTTATTTCGCTCAGCATAACACCCTCCAGTTCCATCCATGTTGTTGCAAATGGCAAGATCTCATTCCTTTTGATGGCTGCATAATATTCCATTGTATATATATATATATATATATATATATATATATATATATATACCACATCTTCTTTATCCATTCATCTGTTGATGGACATCTTGGCTCTTTCCACAGTTTGGCTATTGTGGACATTGCTGCTATAAACAGCACGTACCCCTTTGGATCCCTACATTTGTATCTTTGGGGTAAATACCCAGTAGTGCAATTGCTGGATCGTATGGTAGCTCTATTTTCAACTTTTTGAGGAACCTCCATACTGTTTTCCAGAGTGGTTGCACCAGCTTGCATTCCCACCAACAGTGTAGGAGGGGTCCCCTTTCTCCGCATCCCCGCCAACATCTGTCGTTTCCTGACTTGTTAATTTTAGCCATTCTGACTGGTGTGAGGTGGTATCTCACTGAGGTTTTGATTTGGATTTCCCTGATGCCAAGCGATGTTGAGCACTTTTTCATGTGTCTTTTGGCCATTTAGATGTCTTCTTTGGAAAAATGTCTGTTCATGTCTTCTGCCCATTTCTTGATTGGATCATTTGTTCTTTGGGTGTTGAGTTTGATAAGTTCTTTATAGATTTTGGATACTAGCCCTTTATCTGATATGTCATTTGCAAATATCTTCTCCCATTCTGTCGGTTGTCTTTTGGTTTTGTTGACTGTTTCTTTTGCTGTGCAAAAGCTTTTTATCTTGATGAAGTCCCAGTAGTTCATTTTTGCCCTTGCCTCCCTTACCTTTGGCGATGTTTCTAGGAAGAAGTTGCTGCGGCTGAGGTCGAAGAGGTTGATGCCTGTGTTCTCTTCTAGGATTTTGATGGACTCCTGTCTCACATTTAGGTCTTTCAACCATTTGGGGTCTATTTTTGTGTGTGGTGTAAGGAAATGGTCCAGTTTCATTCTTCTGCATGTGGCTGTCCAATTTTCCCAACACCATTTGTTGAAGAGACTGTCTTTTTTCCATTGAACATTCTTTCCTGCTTTGTCAAAGATTAGTTGACCATAGAGTTGAGGGTGCATTTCTGGGCTCTCTATTCTGTTCCACTGATCTATGTGTCTGTTTTTTGTGCCAGTACCATACTGTCTTGATGATGACAGCTTTGTAATAGAGCTGGAAATCCGAATTGTGATGCCACCAGCTTTGCTTTTCTTTTTCAACATTCCTCTGGCTATTCGGGGTCTTTTCTGGTTCCATACAAATTTTAGGATTATTTGTTCCATTTCTTTGAAAAAAGTGGATGGTATTTTGATGGGGATTGCATTGAATGTGTAGATTGCTCTAGGTAGCATTGACATCTTCACAATATTTGTTCTTCCAATCCATGAGCACGGAACGTTTTTCCATTTCTTTGTGTCTTCCTCAATTTCTTTCATGAGTATCTTATAGTTTTCTGAGTACAGATCCTTTGCCTCTTTGGTTAGATTTATTCCTAGGTATCCTATGGTTTTGGGTGCAATTGTAAATGGGATCGACTCCTCAATTTCTCTTTCTTCTGTCTTGTTGTTGGTGTATAGGAATGCCACTGAGCATTGATTTTATATCCTGCCACTTTACTGAATTCCTGTATGAGTTCTAGCAGTTTTGGGGTGGAGTCTTTTGGGTTTTCACATAAAGTATCATATCATCTGCAAAGAGTGAGAGTTTGACTTCTTCTTTGCCGATTTGGATGCCTTTGATTTCTTTTTGTTGTCTGATTGCTGTGGCTAGGACTTCTAATACTATGTTGAATAGCAGTGGTGATAGTGGACATCCCTGCCGCGTTCCTGACCTTAGGGGGAAAGCTCTCAGTTTTTCCCCATTGAGAATGATATTCGCTGTATGTTTTTCATAGATGGCTTTTATGATATTGAGGTATGTACCCTCTATCCCTATACTCTGAAGAGTTTTGATCAAGAAAGGATGCTATACTTTGTCAAATGCTTTTTTTGCATCTATTGAGAGGATCATATGATTCTTGTTCTTTCTTTTGTTAATGTATTGTATCATGTTGTTTGGTTTGCAGATGTTGAACCAACATTGCAGCCCAGGGATAAATCCCACTTGGTCATGGTGAATAATCCTTTTAATGTACTGTTGGATCCTATTGGCTAGTATTTTGGTGAGAATTTTTGCATCCATGTTCATCAGGGATATTGGTCTGTAATTCTCCTTTTTGATGGGGTCTTTGTCTGGTTTGGGGATCAAGGTAATGGTGGCCTCATAAAACGAGTTTGGAAGTTTTCCTTCCATTTCTATTTTTGGAACAGTTTCAGAAGAATAGGTATTAATTCTTCTTTAAATGTTTGGTAGAATTCCCCTGGGAAGCCATCTGGCCCTGGGCTTTTGTTTGTTGGGAGATTTTTGATGACTGCTTCAATTTCCTTAGTGGTTATAGGTCTGTTCAGGTTTTCTATTTCTTCCTGGTTCAGTTTTGGTAGTTGATACATCTCTAGGAATGCATCCATTTCTTCCAGGTTATCTAATTTGCTGGCATAGAGTTACTCATAATATGTTCTTATAATTGTTTGTATTTCTTTGGTGTTGGTTGTGATCTCTCCTCTTTCATTCATGATTTTGTTGATTTGGGTCATTTCTCTTTTCTTTTTGATAAGTCTGGCCAGGGGTTTATCAATCTTGTTAATTCTTTCAAAGAACCAGCTCCTAGTTTCGTTGATCTGTTCTATTGTTCTTTTGGTTTCTATTTCATTGATTTCTGCTGTGATCTTTATTATTTCTCTTCTCCTGCTGGGTTTAGGCTTTATTTGCTGTTTTTTCTCTAGCTCCTTTAGGTGTAGGGTTAGGTTGTGTATTTGAGACCTTTCTTGTTTCTTGAGAAAGGCTTATATTGCTATATACTTTCCTCTTAGGACTGCCTTTGCTGCATCCCAAAGATTTTGAACAGTTGTGTTTTCATTTTCATTGGTTTCCATGAATTTTTTTAATTCTTCTTTAATTTCCTGGTTGACCCCTTCATTCTTTAGTAGGATGCTCTTTAGCCTCCATGTATTTGGGTTCTTTCCGACTTTCCTCTTGTGATTGAGTTCTAGTTTCAAAGCACTGTGGTCTGAAAATAGGCAGGGAATGATCCCAATCTTTTGGTACGGGTTGAGACCTGATTTATGACCTAGGATGTGATCTATTCTGGAGAATGTTCCATGGGCACTAGAGAAGAATGTGTATTCCGTTGCTTTGGGATGGAATGTTCTGAATATGTCTGTGAAGTCCATTTGGTCCAGTGTGTCATTTAAAGTCTTTATTTCCTTGTTGATCTTTTGCTTAGATGATCTGTCCATTTCAGTGAGGGGGGTGTTATTAAAGTCCCCCACTATTATTGTATTGTTGTCAATGTGTTTCTTTGCTTTTGTTATTAATTGCCTTATATAATTGGCTGCTCCCATGTTAGGGGCATAGATATTTACAATTGTTAGATCTTCTTGTTGGATAGACCCTTTAAGTAGGATATAGTGTCCTTCCTCATCTCTTATTACAGTCTTTGGTTTAAAATCTGATTTGTCTGATATAAGGATTGCCACCCCAGCTTTCTTTTGGTGTCCATTAGCATGGTAAATGGTTTTCCACCCCCTCACTTTCAATCTGGGGGTGTCTTTGGGTCTAAAATGAGTCTCTTGCAGACAGCATATCAATGGGTCTTGTTTTTTAATCCAATCTGATAGCCTGTGTCTTTTGATTGGGGCATTTAGCCCATTTACATTCAGGGTAACTATTGAAAGATATGAATTTAGTGCCATTGTATTGCCTGTAAGGTGACTGTTACTGTATATTGTCCGTGTTCCTTTCTGGTCTATGTTGCTTTTAGGCTCTCTCTTTGGTTAGAGGACCCCTTTCAATATTTCTTGTAGGGCTGGTTTCGTGTTTGCAAATTCCTTTAGTTTTTGTTTGTCCTGGAAGCTTTTTATCTCTCCTTCTATTTTCAATGACAGCTTAGCTGGATATAGTATTCTTGGCTGCATATTTTTCTCATTTAGTGCTCTGAATATATCATGCCAGTCCTTTCTGGCCTGCCAAGTCTCTGTGGATAGGTCTATCCTATCTAATCTAATGTTTCTACCATTGTAGGTTACATATCTCTTCTCCCGAGCTGTTTTCAGGATTTTCTCTTTGTCTCTGAGACTCGTTAAGTTTTACTATTAGATGTCAGGGTGTTGACCTATTTTTATTGATTTTGAGAGGGGTTCTCTGTGCCTCCTGGATTTTGATGCCTGTTTCCTTCCTCAAATTAGGGACGTTCTCTGGTATAATTTGCTCCAATATACCTTCTGCCCCTCTCTCTCTTTCTTCTTCTTCTGGGATCCCAATTATTCTAATATTGTTTTGTCTTATGGTATCGCTCATCTCTCGAATTTTGCCCTCGTGATCCAGTAGTTGTTTATCTCTCTTTTTCTCAGCTTCTTTATTTTCCATCATTTGGTCTTCTGTATCACTGATTCTCTCTTCCGCCTCATTTATCCTAGCAGTTAGCGCCCCCATTTTCGATTGCACCTCATTAATAGCCTTTTTGATTTCGACTTGGTTAGATTTTAGTTCTTTTATTTCTCCAGAAAGGGTTTCTCTAATAACTTCCATGCTTTTTTCAAGCCCAGTTAGTATCTTTAAAGTCATGATTCTGAACTCCAGATCTGACATCGTACTAATGTCCGTATTGAGTAGGTCCCTGGCAGTCGGTACTACCTCTTGTTCTTTTTGTTGAGGTGATTTTTTCCGTTTTGTCATTTTGTCCAGAGGAGAATAGATGAATGAGAGAACAAATTGCTAACAGGGTAACAACGTCCCCAGAAAATATACTCTAAACAAATCAGAAAAGACCTGAAGCTGGGGAAAAAGAAAGGGAAAGAAAGAAAAAAGAAAAAGAAAAAGATAAAAACAAACAAAAACAGAACAAAACAAAACAAAAAAAACAGAATATGATCAAATATGATCAGTCTGATGCATAGATCAGTGCCACACACTAGATTTTGGGTGTATTTTGGTCTGTTAGAAGAAAGTGCCTCCCAAAATTTTAAAGAAAGAAAAACTTATATATGTACAAAAATAAGGGTTGATATGATGAATGGATGGAATATGACTGTAAAGATGAAAATTATAAAAAATTTTATAGAAGGAATTGATAAGAAGTTGTTTGAAAAAAGAAAGAAGAGGATTTAAAAAAAAAGAAAAAAAAAAGGGAGAGAATGTGATCAGGCAGGAGACTAGAACAAAGCCATACACTAGAGATTTAGGGTATATTTTGATCTGTTAGAAAAAACTGTATCTCAAAAATTTTAAAGAGAGAACAACTTATATATATATGCCAAAAATAAGGGTAACTATATGAAGGGATAGAATATGACTTTAAAAATGAAAAATAAAAATGTTTTTTAAAAAAGGGATTGATAAGATGTTGGTTGAAAAAGGGAAAAAGAAAAATTCAAAAAAAAAAAAAAAGACAGTTAAAAAAAAATTAACTTTGAAAGACTAAAGAATCATGGGAAAAAAGCCATGATTCTATGTGCAGTATTCCCCTAGCACTGGAGTTCTGCCGTTCTCATTGATCGGTAAACTTGTCTTGGCTGGCTGTTCTCACTGATCTTCTGGGGGAGGGGCCTGTTGCTGTGGTTCCCAAATGTCTTTGCCGGAGGCGGAGTTGCCCCGCCCTTGCCGGGGGCGGGCTAAGTAATCTGCTCGGGTTTGCTCTCGGGAGCTTTTGTTCCCTGCAAGCTGTCCCTACAGCTTTGGAGGATGAGAGTGAAAATGTCGGCCTCCCAATCTCCACCCCAGAGGAGCTGAGAACTAGGGGCCCCGCTCCTCAGTGAGCCCCCAGAGAAAAGCAGTCAATCGCTCCCGTCTCCCCGGTCTCTGGCCGCTCTCCGTGTTCACCCGGCCTGTGACCGAGCATTTCTATCTCTGGTGCACGATCCCGTGTGGAGTCTCCAAACCCAGCAGATCCCTGCAGTGCACTCCCGCACCGCTCCTCCCAGGGGAGGAAGGGGAGTCTCCCTGGATCTGCCGCTTGTTGGGTCCCTGCTGGAGGAGCAGTGGCCCAACTGTGCCGCGGATCACGGTTTATGGCAACCCCGAGCTGAGAGTCCGCTCCTCAGCTCCGTCTCTGCAGCCGGCTTCCCTGCTCCGATACCTGGGAGCTCTGCCGCACTCAGGCACCCCAGATCTTTCTGTGACCCCGAGGGTCCTGAGACCACACTGTCCCACGAGGGTTCCACTGCCCGCTTAGCCACTGGAGTGACGTCCCTCAGCGGAGCAGACTTCTAAAAGTTCCGATTTTGTGCTCCACGACTCTATCGTTTGCCAGAAGCGGCTGATGGAGGCCCCCTCCACCGCCGTCTATCCTCCCGAATATCGCCTCGGATTCATTTCTCTGCACGCCCTACCTTCCAGAAAGTGGTCGCTTTTCTGTTCAGAGAGTTGTTGCTATTCTTTTCTTCAATCTCCTGTTGAGTTCGTAGGTGTTCAGAGTGGCTTGATCCCTATCCAGCTGAATTCCTGAGAACAGATGAAATCCAGGTCTCCTACTCCTCCGCCATCTTGCTCCGCCCCCTGCTGGTTAGCCATCTTAACTTTTAATTAGAGTCATAAGTGCAACCAGTTCTGAACTGCAGTTTAGCTAGAACTATGGATAGACTGAAGATTAATACAGGTATATCAGAAGTTTGTGAATATGTCAAATGAGTTGAATTTGGTTTATAGATATTAGATCATTACCACTTTTCAAAGAAATTTTTATGGACTTTTAAACTGAAATTCTGTAATTTTAGGAAATCACATATAGTTTTTATATCCACTTATACTTCTTTCCTTAGGCTTATACACAGATGGTGAAGTCCATTTTGTTACTTTGTCAAGTAAAATTGATCCCTTTGGTCAAACACTTGGGAAATTTATGTGCAATATTTTCTTATATGATTAGTTTTAAGATCAGTCAGGGGAAGGTCTAAAATTATTAAGTGGATTTCTTTCATTGAAAAGAGTGACATGATTTCAATTATTTTTTAATTTCTCAAGCTCTTAACAAATATACATCTAAAATCTTGTTTATAATTACACATTAGCTTTTTATACATTACATATATTACACATAAGCTTTGCTTTTCACAGATAACAGAGCTTCTAAATATTTCCAGACACGTTTACCATCTTAATGGACATTATATTACATTGCATTATATTGCATTGGTTTCTTTCCTCGTTCCTTACTCTCTTCCACTCTAGTTTTAGAACTTTTTAAGTTATTTTTTGTCCTTTTGGGGCTCTCTAAATTCTTTACATCCTCTTTTTTCATGTGGAAATAAAGTCTATATCACGTTCTTTAAACACCCAGATAAATACCGTAAGTAGGATAACTTCTCGTATCTTGTATCTTATAATAATAGACCTTTAAATTCCATTTATATATCTTTATATTGTATAAGATTTAATTTTATTTGGATTTTTATGTTGTACTTGTGCTCATTGCGTTTGCAGGCTTGTAAATGATTTGTTGGAGATCACCCATCTAACTAAAAGTAGTATGGGCCAGAGTATATCTTGAACATTTGCTATAAGATGATCACAGAGAAGGACTCAGAAGGCTTGCTAGAAATACATCATTACTACTTTCTTTTGTTGTCCAAAATCTGCTCTTTTCTATAAAAGAGATTAAAGGAGGCCATTATAATGTAGAGTTTACAGAGCCACATTTTCTATTATGCAGTACCTTTCTAAAAATGCTTGTATGTGAAATAGATGTTTGATGTTTTATGACTTGAACAAAACAAGGTGCTTAGTTAAATGATAGTAATTGTTATTTTGCTGAAATAACAGTCATGTATATGTATGTTGGCAATCTAGGAGTCACCAGTCTGGGTTATTTTTTTGTGTGTAATGGTTTCTGTGTAATATATATACTTATTTGTTATAGTGATAGAATCATTTGAAGTAATGATTATATTTTGATAACTTGGCTTCCTTTAAAATCACTCCCCAATTGCCTTAACAGGTTAAGACCCTTTACCAGAATTTCTTCCTAGTCTCTCCTTTTGTCCTTCTTCCTTTCAGCCTTCATGCTGTATCTGGAATCACCTTTCCGAAATCCAGAACACTCCCCTGTAGTAATGCCTTCAGTGTTTGCTCTCATTTCCTAGAGGCAGGGTTGATATTTGGCTGGTTTACACTAGTAGGGTGAAATTGGCTGTTTACAACCAGCATCTATTCTGATTGCCTGGGGCTCATGTGTTGTGGGGTAAATTTCAGATTCTTTAGCAGTGTTTTCAAGATTTTGGGTACTTGGAAGATCTCTGAATACTTCTGCTTCCATTTTCCACCATTCTGTAATTATTTCAGATCTCCTACTTTTTGGAGATTTTCCACAAAGATGCTTTGCCTTTCTGCTTGTTTTGGACATGCTCTTCATTTTCCTTGAAATATTTTTTTCTTTTTTTGGTCTAATGATTTTAAGATTATTCACGAAGATTTAATTTAGGAGAAAATTCCTTTCCTGATTACCCAACACCTACAATCCCCCCCACCCCCATCCCCTTTACTTATTTACCTCCTATGATCTCTTTGGTACCTGTGACACCTAAGATATCACACTTATTACTTTGCACTTTAATTATTGCTTGCAAATCTACCACCCTTCCTGGACTATGGAGCTATCACAGTGCTTTGCACAGGTGGTCACTAGAGAAATAATTTAAGTACAGTGGAAAGAAATTGGTTTTTTGAGCCAGACAGACCTGAGTTCAAATTCCAGGTGTGTCATTTCACAGCAATGGTCAAATTAACTTTGCTTGTCTCAGTTTGCTCATCTGTATATGTGATGGTAATAGAGGTGAGCTGACTATTAAACGAGATGATATGTAAAGTGCTTAGTGCATTGCCTGGTGCATAGTTGTTCAATTTTCCTAGTTAAATTCAGTTTAAAAGTTTTGTCTTGCCTTTTATTTTTCTCTTTGAACTTTAATCTGTAACAAGAAAGCAGTTTTTATCTGAAAACATTTCTCCCTTCTAGTGCTCTGGTAAAACTGGATGATGAGTTTTATCACTCTTGCTGCTAAGGAAAAACATTGTTTACAAATTTCTACCAGCTTTTTAGACAAGGGGTGCTTTACTCTTCAAAGGGAGCCCAGTGACTAGCCCAATGCCAGGCACAAAATATTTGTGAAATAATATGCAACAGATATTTGTGGCACTATCGTGGGAAAGAACAACTGTCTTCCCTTGTTCTGGGCATGAGATCACTTGATTTCTTGCTGGAGGAACAGGCAGAGCACAGTCACGGGAAAAGAAGACATAGAAGCTGATGGGGAGTTCCCCTCCTTAGCTTCTCTTTGAGCAGAGACTAAGATGGTACAAACAGCTTTTTTGAAGGAGGCTACCAGGACCGTCACATAGTTTGGGATATTAAATAAATTGGTGAGGGAAAAAAAGAGGGGATTTTCTTTAAACATATAAAACAAAAATATTAGGAATCACTTTGTGAACTAATTCATCATATCACAGAGATTAAAGCAAAAAAAAAAAACCCTTTTACCAAAAAAAAAAAAAAAAAGAAATCTTCATTAGTTCTTGGGATGATTATTATGATTTGTTCTTATTATTATTGTATGGTTAGGGGAAAATAAAGCAAGTCATATGAGGTGATTCTCAAAGCTGAAACATTTTCTTTTGGATATAATCTATAACAATACTGTTTATATTAAGCTATTTTCCAGAAATTTTCTACTTTAAAAAGTAAGTGGAGAAATGTGTTGACCTCTTTTGATTAAACCCAGTTACGACTGAAGCCGAAAATAGTTCGGAGCACAAGGCCATACATAGCCTTAATTGCTCACCTTATTGTTTCGGGAAACGCCAGGTTCTTTGCTTGTGTTATCTCCTCATTTTACATAGGAAGAAGTAACTTTTGGAAATTTGAATTAAAGTCTAACTCCAAAGCTCAAAATCGGATTGTTACTCTTTAAAGTTGCCTTTAAAGGGGCGCTGGGCGGCTCAGGCTGTTAACTGACTCTTGATTTCGGCTCAGGTCATGATCTCAGGGTCATGAGATCAAGCCCCAGGACAGGCTTGGTGCTGAATGTGGAGCCTGCTTGAGATTCTCTCTCTCTCTCTCTCTCTCTCTCTCTCTAACTTTCTCTCTCTCCCTCCCTCCTCTGCCTCTCCCCACCTCAAAAAAAAATTGCATTTAAAAAGTCAGTTCTAAGCAGGGAGTAGACTTTGAGCTTTACAATTACATATCTAGACTTAAATGACCAAAATAACATCATAGATGCTTTTAAGGGTTGTTTGGAAGCCACATTTTAATTGGAATTAGAAAGAGTAAGCCTGGGGTACCTGGGTGGCTCAGTCAGCTAAGCGTTTGCCTTCGGCTCATGATCCCAGGCTCCTGGGATCAAGCCCCGCATCGGGCTCCCTGCTCAGTGGGGAGCCTGCTTCTCCCTTTCCTCCTTTCTCGTTCTCTCTCTCTCTCGTTATTTCTCTCTCTCTCAAATAAATAAATAAAATCTTTTTTTAAAAAAATGGAAAGAGTAAGCCAGCATCATTTTGGCTTTACCTCTCTTAGGCCATATAGAATCTTGCCATTAAGAGAATATGGAGAATTTTTGTTGATACCAGAATCTTAGTGAGAAACATTAGGAGGGTAAATGTGATAGAAATAGTGACTTGGAAATAATCAAAGCCTTCACTAATCTGTTTAAAAAGTGAAAGTAGATCCTAGAACTTTCTCTATTTTGAAATAAGGAGACCTTGAAATCCACAGAAATTTAATTTTCCAAGTCCACCAATACCGTAAGACAGCATGGGGAGACCTAGATCAAATGTATACATTTGAAATAGATAACCTGTGTCATCAAAATTGAAAATTTGATCCAATATAGAGCCTCCTTCTTCACTTCACTTCCATACCATTCCTGGAAATTCTGCAGTTCCCTCGTCTGCACTCTTTGCCTCTCCCGACAGCTGAAGTCTTTGGAAATTATAAAGATGTTTGAAACTACCAAGCCAGCCACTACTGGCAGTAAAAGAAGCAGCTTCTGCAGGATTTGGACATTTCCAGTTAAAGTCTTGGTATATAGATAGTGCTTTCTCTTTGATTGGGAG
The DNA here is from genome assembly GCF_964656455.1 of Halichoerus grypus. Classification (NCBI taxonomy): domain Eukaryota; kingdom Metazoa; phylum Chordata; class Mammalia; order Carnivora; family Phocidae; genus Halichoerus; species Halichoerus grypus. Next base: position 54,375,359 of record NC_135715.1, on the reverse strand, counting down.
GAAGGTTGTTCCTGTTTGTTTCTGTTTGCTCTTCAGTCTATATACTCAACAGTCTTCCCGTTTCTTCTGTTTCTTTAGAGCTTGTCCTTACTGACTTCACAGCACTTGAGGTTGCTCTAGCTATAGAAGTTTCCTTTATTTTCATGGGTTATCTTTGGTGGTCCACAGCATGGATTCTTTTATGCCTCTTGCTCTAGAGAAATTATATGTTCTTTCCTTTGAAAATACCCTTGTTCTACCTTCTCCTCAATACTTAAAAGCTTTTCTTTTGCATGCACTGCTGGTGTTTTTGAATCAGAGTGATATTAGACATGTTTGGGATGTTGAGTGAGTGCTTTTTTATATAGAAAAAATAACATTTGCAAAAGAATAGCAAAACATAATCTTTGTAGCACAACAAACGTGGTGCACCAACATACCTGGTACACATTTGAGATATACACGTTTGAGTATGTGTGTGTTTGTGTTTTTCCAGGTGACTTGGTTCTGCTGGTGCAGCTTCCTGCTTCTACCTTGTATTTCTTGAAGACCTAAGCATAAGCAAAAATTGAAGTGTGCCTTATACTCAAATTCTTCTTTAACATATATAAATTGTTTTGGAACAAATTCCGTGTTTTCTGAACAAGCTTTATTACAGAACTAATTGTACTTGATAGGCTCTTTTAATTAAAAAGAGAAAAGCATGGTCTGTAGTTTTAGGAAATTTTCTTGAATTATTTTATGATACTTCGCTCCCCTCCATATTCTCTGTTCTGTTTCTGAAATTCCTGTCATTCAGATGTAAGCCCTTCCAAACTGCTGTTCTTTCTTTTCCTTCCTATTTTTCCTTCTTTGGTATTAGTTGTGAGATATTTTAGTTTTAGTTTTAGTTCTGAGATATTTCTTCAACTTTGTTTTCCATTTATTCTAGTGAATTTTCACTGTGTTCTCATGATACCCATTTTTCAGTTTCCAAGAGCTCTTTTTGATGTCCTATTGTTGTCTTCCTGCTATCATTAGATCCATGCCTTGTAGGATCTTTAAAGTTTCCTCGTTTCCCTACACTCCCACCATTTTCTCCAGGTTCCTTTTTTCTGAGTGTTGGTTATGTTAGAGGATGGTTAGCTTTTGCTCAGTTGTTCAGCTGTGTAAGGTTGGGTCTTGTTTCATGCAGACTCTCATCTCACTTGCATGGTGCGCTTTGAGAAGCATGTGGTTTAGAGTGTTGAGTTCTTTAATATATATCAACTATCTTCTGGACTTCCTTTAATGCTTGCTTAATTTCCAGCTGGATGAATTAAACCCTCTTTTTTTTTTTTTCCCAGTCCCCCAAACTGCTGACATCTATCCTATTTTTTCTACCCTTGTGTGTTTAAACTGGATTCTCTATCTCCTTAGTGGTTTGTAGGTGGAAACAGAGATAAAATGCGCATGTTTTATCCACCACATTTACTCAGAAGTAGTTTTAAACAGCCTTGTTGTAGAAGAAACTAAATTCTCTGTAAGATTCTCATGGTTTCATGAAACTATCCAAACCAAGACTCAGAAAAAAGCTATCATTGCCTATCTAGTGCTTGAACTTTGTAGGCCGATGATTCTACAGAGGGCATCATTTATTTATACTTACACACGGGAAAAGATTGAGTTTTTATTGAGAAGTGAAAAGTGCCCCAAACTAATCTTTGAAGAAACTAGGGGAATACAAAGTGGAATATAAGAACTATTACTGTATTGCTATTAAGTGCACAGCAGTACTTCTTCAGTGCACTGTGTATCATGATTCTGATCTTAGTAAACATTCTCCACGCAGAGGAAAGAGGACAAGATACCGAAGCACAGACTATCTCCTGCATCGTATATTGCTCACTACGTGTTCCTGGGATGCTTCATGATAGCGTGACTTTGTTGGGACTCTTGACTATCAGAGGAGCATGTCTCTTAACTGTTCTCTCCATCTGAAAAGCTCTTCCCTGACTAATTCCTTCATTTCTTTCAGGTCTTTACTCAAAACACACTTTCTCAGGGAGGCCTTCCTTGACAACTTTGTCTGAAATTTACCCCTCTCTGATACTGCATGTCCCTGCTCTCATCTTGTAGTTTGTCTCCCCATACCGTCACTACCTCCGTCCTGTGCACGTGCTTTAACCCCGCCTGAACATGGGTTCCATGAGGGCAGGGATTTTGTTCACCGCTGAGTCCCCAGTGCTGGCACAGAGCAGGATTTCACTTTATATTTGTTGGATTTTCTCCACTTTTTCAACTATTTCCATATTCCAGCAATAACCAGTCTTTCACAACTCTGGGGATTAGAAAAATATGGTGGTGTCTGTTATGTTAATACTGCAGAAATATTTTTTGCTTTTCCTAGTGGTGGTAAGTATGGCCTTAATCAAGTCCCACAACTCCTTTGTGCCTCAGTTTCCTCATCTATATAAATGAGGACAGTAATGGTACCTAGATGAGAGAGCTGTTGGGAGGATAAATGAGTTACACGTAATGGGCTTGGACTAGGGACTGACGAGTCCGAAGTGTGATTAAGTGTTTGCTGCTATTATGATTATGATTATTATTACTGTTCATTTTCCTTCATTCAGTAACACCATATTGAGCACTTACTATATACTAGGTTCTGATATAGGGGCTTGGGACAAGCTGGTCAATAAAACAGTAAGTCCCTCCCCTTCCCAACCTTCTAGTGCAAGGAGGCAGACATTAAACCTAGTAACTCAATGGGAATGACACTTTGAAAACTTTCAGGCTAGGGAAGTGTTGCCCTCTGAGTGAGGCTGGGAGCACACAGGGGTTTTAGTGGCATTGGTCATGATCTTAGTTTGGTGGTGGGTTTGTGGGGGTTTATTCTACTGTTACGCTTCATAAGTGTTACATGTATTTTTTATGCTTTAAATACCTCATTAAAAAAATATCTTTTCTATTCCAAGCATACTGAAGTATTGAAACAGGTTAATTACTCACTTAACCTAGTTATCTTGATTAGGTAAGATATTTGATTTTTAAAAATCCCTTAATATTAACCTAATTGGTGCCCCCCTCCATTTATTAAAGGCAAAGTTGTTTTTAATTAACTCTGCTTTTGCTCACAGTGTCTATTTGAAATATTTAATTTTATGTAATTTATGCAGAATTATCCAGACTTGGGGTAAATGATGGGAATTTTGCTTTGTCACTGACACCATTTTAATGACTTTAACAAAACATCTTGTTTTATTCAAAATAATATCACTGAATTTTGAAAATATATGTAGTATTTAAATTGTGTAATAGAATGAAAGATTTTTAAATTTTCCACATTAGACTAAATTAGAGGAATCATACTGTGTTTTTACTTTGCCTTCAAATCAGTTACAAAACTGTTAAAGCCTATTAAGATTATTTCTTTTTATTAGAAACACAAGTAGTGGGGCGCCTGGGTGGCTCAGTTGGTTAAGCAACTGCCTTCGGCTCAGGTCATGGTCCTGGAGTCCTGGGATCGAGTCCCGCATCGGGCTCCCCGCTCAGCGGGGAGTCTGCTTCTCCCTCTGACCCTCCCCCCTCTCATGCTCTCAAAAAAAAAAAAAAAAAAAAAAAAAGAAACACAAGTAGTCTGAAAAATCAGTATATTTAAGATATAAATTACCCCAAAGTGTCTAACCATAATGACTACAAGTAACCTTTACAACTTTAAGGACAGGTGTAAAAGTTTTTTACTAAATTAACCATGCATTTCTGGGGTGTCTAGGAACTGTCTACCTTTTGGTTCTGTGTGGGAGTGGAGTTGTGCCCTGTACCAGCACCCACTGACTGGAATTTGTTTAAGCGTGGTGTTACCTTGGGCCAGTTGTTTGACCACTCTAAGCCTCAGTGTTTTTTATTTTTTCTTTACATGAAGAAAATAAGGGTACCTGCTACCTCAGTTGTAAGACTTAAATAAGAAAATGCACATATAACCAGTCGATTGAGAAGTCTCAATTTTCCAGGGTATGAATATGTGGTGGTTTTATTTTTCTAATAATTGTACCAGTTTTACCCTTTGCAAGCTCCTCCTTTTTGCTGTTTAATGGGGCTGCTTCACAGTATCTCACTTTAGTTCTATAACTAAAGTTAGTTTTCTCACTTACAGTTTAAGGAACTTTGGATTCTTAAGACTAGTTTTATTATTTAATGACTTTATATCATATTTGCTTCAAAGCTGTCCACTTCTGCCAAGGCAGGCTAAGCTTGTGTCTCTAGCAATTTGGAATGGAGATGGAGGGGCCTGGTCTATTCCCATATCTATCTGCCCCTTCCCCCCTTCCCTGAGCAGGCTCCCTTGGTGTGGGCCTGGGGAGAGGGAGAAGATGGATGTCCTTACCTCAGATCTTGCAGGGCTCTCCTTGGTCAGCCTTTATGGCTATTGTGTTTGTGGTCAGTGGGCGTGATATGGACCTGTGGTGGCCCCAACAGGCCCCACAGATAAGGTTTCTCCCCGTGTATCTCAACTAGTTCTTGCCAGTCCCTTCAGAGACATGACCTCGTCTTCCAGTTGCCCCTTCACTGCTGGCTTTATGCTGTATTCTTCTGGATCTCCCTCCATAACTATTTACTGAGGTGTCTCACTCACTGGGGAGAATAAACATGTAGTTTGATTTTGTTTCTTCAAATAACTGTTACTAATTGTGTCTGTTGAATCTCTCTTCCACACTGGTAGCAGGCTTCCTTATCAACATGTCAACGTATTTCCATCCCTTCTCAGTAAATGTTGGTTATTTAAACAGTCAGAGTTTTTAAAAAATTATTTTTTTAGAGAGAGAGAGGGAGGGGCAGAGGGAGAGGGGGAGAGAGAATCCAAGCAGGATCCACACCCAGTGCAGAGCCCAAAATGGGCCTTGATCTCACAATCCTGAGATCGTGACCTGAGCTGAAATCAAGAGTCAGCCGCTTAACCGACTGAGCCACCCAGGTGCCCCAGTAGTCACAGTTTTTTAAAACTCAGTTCTTCACATTTAGAAACTTGACTCTCATGTCAGAATCAGAGTGTTGTTTGGTTCTCACATGCTTGCCTTCTCTCCTCAGTAAGTAGTGCCCCAGCTCAGGGGTGTTGTTTGGTTCTCACATGCTTGCCTTCTCTCCTCAGTAAGTAGTGCCCCAGCTTTGGGGGATAGCGAGCTCAGAGAGGCAGAAGCCCCTGTATCGGCTGTTGCCAGGTCTGGCTTCTCTGTATTGGTTGCAGCTGCTTTTCTGTCTACCTCTGACTGACTGTTGGCTCTTCCTGTGAGGCAGCCATTCACATGCAGGCTCCCTCATGAGACATATTTGGTGGTTCATTGGAGAACTGACTTGATAGCTTCATTCCCAACCCCCTCCAGTCAAACCACCTTCACCCTCTTGCTTCCTGGTCTCTTTATCCAGTGTCCTCCCAGACAAGGCTCTTGCCACATGGCTCAAGCCTAGTTATTTTCTGTGGTGTCCACTAGGCCCACAGAAAACCCAGGTGTCTTTGCTGTGTCAAATGGCTGCACCAACGGTGTGCGGCCTCTCAGCCCCACCATCTCTTTCCCATATCCATTCCTGAGGTAATCTCATCCACTCCCACAGCTCCTTACCCCCACCCCCCCCACACAACTTCCAAATGTTTTTCTCAAGCCAGATCTCACTGAAATTCCAAAGCCATATTTTCCGCTGCCTGGGGTGTCCCATCAGTGTCATTTTCCAGAACCAGTGTCCAACTGCAGTGTCACCCCGGTGAATGTCATCACCTTTCACCCATTCACGTAATCCAGAAGCCTGGGACCCCTCCAGCCTCCCTTACCTCCCACACGCCAGTCCTGTCCATTCCATCTCCCAAATACCTTTTGCATTCATCCCCTCTTCTCTCTATCTGCACTTGTGGTTTTGGCCCTCACAATTTCCATTCTTTCATGGCAAGTCCCATCTCCTTTCATCTTGTACACTGTGGTCCAGGGGGCCTTGCTGAAACCCTTTTGTGTGGACCCCCATGCCCTTGGACAGAAGACCAGCATCCATCTTGTGGCCCATAAGGCCCCAGCCTGTCTTCAGCTTGTTAACTTTCTGCTTCTCTCTGCACCTCCCACCACTAACCCCCAGCTTCCTACTCCCTCACCACACTCAGCAGCTGATAGGTGCCACACTCAGCCTGCTGCTTTATGACCCCGGTTTTACCTGGCCGTGCCCTTTTCATGGAGTGTTCTCATTTTCTTTGTACCTTGCGGTCTGACTGCATGACTCCTACTTGTGTTTCAAGGCCCAGAGGCAGAGTCTTCTGCTCTCTAAAATGTCTCTGGCTTCCTTCTGCTAATCACCATTCTTTTTTATAAACCCAAATGATACCAGTTATCACATGTCTTTTCCCTGCCACCAGCTACCCCTGGGTCATTGAAAGCAGGGACTGAGACTTACTCATCTTAATAATTTTAGTGCCAAATAACGTTTCTGGCCTCTCATGGGTGCTTAGAGCTGAATAAATATGAATAAATGAAGGAAGGAATACCTGAAGAGCTAATGTATAGAAAGTTATTTTATTCTAGTTTGTATCTTAGCTCAGATGTATCATAGTGGCCACGTCTTTTACAGTAGTTGGCAATAAGTTGAAGTACTTACACGTTTGTAAATCATTGTAAATTATATATTTTTATTGTTTTTTTATACAACCGTTACAAAAAATTATAAATCATTACAAATTATGTATTTCCCACTCCACTGACCTTTGTAGTCCATTCAGTACTTATTATTTTTATTATATTGTCTTACTTAATTGTGAATATGTTAATGTCAGAATCTTGTTCTGGGTAAGAAATGGGAAGGAGATGCCAGGTGATGACCAGTAAGAGTAAAGATCTGTTTTCAGAGTGACGTGCTGTGAAGGCCACTTTCTCCTCTTGTCGCTGGCCACAGGCCTGCGGAACACAGCCTGCTTCATTCTCTCTGGTCCAGTTGGGCTCGCCTTGGCCCTTACTGCTCTTGAGGACTCTCCACAGAACTACCAGGGCTTAGGAAAGCACAGTTTAAAAATCATTCTTAAGCATGTTCACAAAGTAATATGCCTGTTAGTAGGCTGGGTCAGTGCGTCTGATAACCCCCCTCATGGCCAGGACCTCTTCCAGGGACTGCGGAGCACCTTTGCAGATTCTGGTATTCACTGGCACTGGGCTGATCTGAGTGCCTGACAGCCTCTCCGGTGTCATAATATAATACACACTGAGCTTGAGAGGGCTCACTCTCACCAAGAGCCCAACATCTTTACTCAGGACAAGGCCTGGAAACCCAGTAGTCGGGGTTTGCCATCTCTATACTCTTCCAGTTCTCATATTCCTTAGTTCATGTATAATATGTAGTGTGTGTGTATATATATATGTACATATACACACACAAATAAATATTGTATATATAATATATAAATAAAAAACATGTATATAAACATGAAAGTATATATCGATTTAGAATTCCTGGTCTGCATGTCTAGAAGACAATATATTGAATCAAAAGTTGATTCTATGCCTCATCCTACAATTAAGTGGATAAACCCTGGACAAAACCGACAATGTCTTTGAGCTTTCATTTCTAAACCTACAGAAAAAGGAAATTAGAACTACAGGATCTCTAAGGTCCATTTCAGCTCTAGAATACTGAATAGATCAGTTAAAGAAACCCTCAGGCCCTTTGAAGTCACGGAGCTGGAGACCATAATATGGAAATGTGTCCTTTGATCAGAGCAGAAGGTACTTATTAAACACGCATTGTGTCCCCAGCATACAGAGTTACCTTTCCAATTTGTTAATGCTTACTGAAGTCTGTAGTGCATTAGAAATTCAGTAGCTGTGTAATACCCCTGAATTTATGTTCACCTTTGTAAATAAAACTGTTCAGTTGAGCTTTATCTGATTGTTTTAGGATCACCAAAGGACTGACTGTAATGGCCCAAAGTGTTTCTGTATGCATAGAATAATGGTTAATCCAGTTCCTACTGGCCCTTCTTTCTATACTGCTCTTCGTTGATATCTTCTGGAATTTAACATGAAAATGTGGCTTAAAGTAACTTGTTCTTTTTAAAAAGTAAAAGAAGAGCTCGAAGTATCTATTTTCCATAGCTGTGCAAAAGTAAAATAGAAATGGTATTCGTTCTTGATAGGAGACTTGCATGAGGTTCTTGAAATAGAAAATCGTAATCAGGACAACTTTTTACTTCTTCAGATGTTTTATATAGCATATCATTTGGCTTCTAAATCTGAGATGCCCTTTTTGCTTGTGCCTCCTGATTTTCATAATCTACCACTATTAGGGAAAGTGATAATTTATGAAGAAATTTGGCTTTGAGGACCTTATTGTCACAGAGATAAAAAAGAAAAAAAGAATGCTGCCCATTTGAATCCTGTTGCTTAAAGACATTGAGTCTTTTTAGGATATGAGCATTCTTTTGGAATTTGTAGTTATGTTAAATAAGGCAAAGAAATATTTTTATTTTTTGCAAAAGATTTTATTTATTTACTTGAGAGAGAGAGGGAGAGAGAGCACAAACAGGGGGCCAGGCAGAGGGAGAAGGAGAAGCAGGCTCCCTGCTGAACAAGGAGCCCAATGAGGGACTTGACCCCAGGACCCTGGGATTATGACCTGAGTCAAAGGCAGACGCTTAACCGACTGAGCCACCCAGGTACCCCAAAGATTTATTTATTTTAGAGAGAGAGAGAGAGCATGCACATTAGGGGGTGGGAGGGGGGGAGGGGCAGATGGAGAGGGAGAGAGAGAATCTTAAACAGACTCTCTGCTGAGCACAGAGCCTGACATGGGGCTCAATCTTATAAGCCTGAGATCATGACCTGAGCCGAAATCAAGAGTCAGTCACTTAACCTCTAAGGCACTCAGGTGCCCCATGATTTTTAAATTTTTTTTTTAAGAACTTTTTTTATAAGATTTTTTTTTTTTTTAAGTAATCTCTACACCCAACATAGGACTCAAACTCAACCCCAAGATCAAGAGTCGCACACTCCAATGACTGAGCTAGTCAGGTGCCCCAATATATTATATAAACATATTTAAAATATATAAATAAATATAAAAGATTATATTTAAATTTTATTAGTATTTTGTTAGGGTTTTTGAAGTTCTCACACTTCAAAAGCAAGTATTTATTTTTTATTTTTAAGATTTATTTATTAGAGAGAGAGAGAGTGCAAGAGAGAGCACAAGTGGGAAGGGCAGAGGAAGAAGGAGGGAGAGAGAGAATCTCAAGCTGACTCCACCCCACCGAGTATGGAGCCCGAAGAAGGGCTCAATCAGATCATGACCTGAGCTGAAACCAAGAGTCAGACGTTCAGCCGACACCCAGGTGCCCCAGTATTTCTTTCTTTTTTTTAAATTTAATTATGTTAATCACCATACATTACATCATTAGTTTCTGATGTAGTGTTCCATGATTCATTGTTTGTGTATAACACCCAGTGCTCCATTCAGTACGTGCCCTCTTTAATACCCATCACCAGGCTAACCCATCTCCCTACCCCCCTCCCCTCTAGAACCCTCAGTTTGTTTCTCAGTGTCCATAGTCTCTCATGGTTCTTCTCTCCCTCAGATTTCCCCCCTTCATTTTTCCCTTCCTGCTATCTTCTTCTTCTTCTTCTTTTTTTTTTTTAACATATAATGTATTACTTGTTTCAGAGGTACAGGTCTGTGATTCAACAGTCTTACACCTTTCACAGCGCTCACCATAGCACATACCCTCCCCAATGTCTATCACCCAGCCACCCAGCCCTCCCACCCCCCACCACTCCAGCAACCTTGTTTGTTTCCTGAGATTAAGAATTCCTCATATCAGTGAGATCATATGATACATGTCTTTTTTTCGCTCAGCATAATACCCTCTAGTTCCATCCATGTCATTGCAAATGGCAAGATTTCATTCCTTTTGATGGCTGCATAATATTCCATTGTGTGTATATATACCACATCTTCTTTATCCATTCATCTGTCGATGGACATCTTGGCTGTTTCCATAGTTTGGCTATTGTGTCCACAATGTCCCAGTATTTATTTTTTAAAAGTCTTTTAACACTATGGGATTGTGGAACTGTATGGCACATGTAACTCTGTGGGACTTAGGAATAGTATCAGTATATCTGAATTAGAACTCTTGTAGATTAATCACCAACAAACTTATAGCTTTAAGAACAAGGTAAAATTATAGTTTAAAATTCAGACCCAATAATACATTTCATAATAGAGAAATTAGTTATAAAATAGTCATTTTAGTTCTCTTCAATGAAAGTGTTCAAGTCCTTGGATTATATCTTTTTATAGCTTTTTCTTTTTTGTTTTTATTTTAAAATATTTTTAATCAAAATAATATATATATACAGGTATCAAAGTAGTCAAATCCATAGAAACAGGAAGTAGAATGGTGGTTACCAGGGCTGGAGGGAGAGGATAAAGAAGAATTGTTTAATGGGTATAGTTTTAGATGTGCAGGATGAAAAGTTCTGCTTCACAACAGTGTGAATATATTTAGCACTACTGAACTGCACAGTTAGAAGTGGTTACATTGGTAAATTTTATGTTTTTTACTACAATAAAAAAATATATGTACATGTATAAAGACCAAATAGAATATACAAAAAGTATAAGCAGTTACTTTCTTTTTTTTTTTTTTTCCCATTCTTCCCAGTGTGCTACCTAGGAGGCAGCCACTTTTTTTTCTTTCATTTTTGAGGATAATTTACATATAGTAAAATTTCCCTTTTCAGCATATAGTTCTAGAAGTTTGCACAGACACAGTGAGTGTACTGCCACGACCATCAAGAAACAATTCTGTTACCCGCAAAAGCCTCCCCTCTTTTACCCCAAAGCTTTGGCAATCTGTGATATGTTTTTCTGTCCCTATAGTTTTGCCTTTTCTAGAATGTTATATAAATAGAATCATATATATAGCAGCCTTTTGAATCTGGCTTCTTTCACTTACTGAAATATATTTGAGATTCATTTGTGAGGTATTTTCATTTCATTGTGAGTAGTTAATTTCATTTCATTGCTGAATAGTATTCCATTGGATAGATGTACCATGGTTTGTATAACCAGTTGAGTGACATTTGGGTTGCTTCCAATTTTGAGTGATTATGATAAAACCACTCAAAACATTCATTTGCAGATTTTTGTGAGAACATAAATTTTCCTTTCCCTTAATAACTTGGCTTGGGATTATTGGGTTTTATGGAAAGTATGTTTAACTTTATACGTAACTGCTAAACTGTTTTGCATAGTTGTTGTAACATTTTGCATTCCCACCATCAATATATGAGCATTTCAGTCACTCTGCATTCTTGTCAACAGTTGGCATTTTTAGGTTTAAAAATTTTTTTTAATGTAGCCATTCTAATAGGCATGCAGTGGTATCTCATTATGGTTTTAATTTGTGTTTCTGTAATGATTAATGATGTTTAGCATTTTTTCCATGTGCCTGTTTACCATTCATATATCTTCTTTGATGAAGTGTCTTGTCTATTTTTTTAATTGGGTTGTTTGTTTTCTTGCTATTGAGTTTTGAGAATTATTTATATATTCTGGATATAGGTTCCTTTATCAGATATGTGACTTGCAATATTTAATTCCAGTCTGTAGTTTGTCTTTACATTCTTATAGCTATGCCTTTCAAAAAACAAATTCTTCATTTTGATAAAGTCCAGTTTATTGGTTGTTTTTTTCTTTTTTCTTTCATCAAGTGTATTTTGGTGGTGTAGCTAAGAAATCTTTACCTGATTCAGGGTGCCAAAGATTTCTCATATGTTTTCTTGCAGGAGTTTTATGGTTTGGGATTTTACATTTTGGTCTATGGTCCTTTTTTTTTTTCTTAAAGTTTTTTTTTTTATTTGAGAGAGAGAGAGAGCGAGCAGAGCAAGCAAGAGAGAACACGAATGGGGCAGAGGGGCAGAGGGAAAGGTCGAAGCGGACTCCTCACTGAGCAGAGAGCCCAACTAGGGGCTCGACCCCAGGACCCTGAGACCATGACCTGAGCCGAAGGCAGTCACTGAACCGACTGAGCCACCCAGGCACCCCTAGGTCTATGGTCCATTTTAAGTTACTGCTTCATATGGTGGGAGGAATTGATCAGGTTGGGGGTTTTTGTTTGATTTTATTTTATATGTGGCTATCTAGTTGTTTTAGCGGTATTAGCAAAGATTGTCTTTCTGCATCGAATCAACTTTACATCTTTGTTGAGAATCAATTTGCTACATTTGTATGGGGTCTACTTCTGACCCCTCTCTTCTGTTCTATTGCTCTATACCTCTGTTTTTCACCAGTACTGTACTATCTTGATTAGAGTAGCTTTACAGAAAGTTTTGCGATAAGGTAGTACGAGTCCTTCAGCTTTGTTCTTCTAAAATTGTTTTGGTTATTCCAGTTCCTTTGCCTTTATATGTAAATTTTTAAAAAGATTTTATTTATTTATTTGTCAGAGAGAGAGAGCACAAGCAGTGGGAGCAACAGAGGGAGAAGCAGGCTCCCTGCTGAGCAAGGAGCCCGATGCGGGACTCGATCCCAGGACCCTGGGATCACCACCTGAGCCGAAGGCAGACGCTTAACCGACTCAGCCACCCAGGTGTCCCTACATGTAAATTTTAGAATCAGTTTGTCATTTTCTACAAAAGGTCTTCCTGGAATTTTGATTGGGACCACACTGATTCTATATATTAATTAAGGGGAGGAGGAACTGACTGACATAATGATATTGAGTCTTTCAATCGACGAACATGTTCTATCTCACCACTTTATTTGGTTCTCTTTTGTTCCTTTTATGTTTTATAGTTTTCAGCATAAAGATCTTGTATATATTATATTAGATTTATACCTATTTCATGTGTTTTTTATGTTATCATAAATGGAACTTTGTAAAATTTAAATTTTACTTGTTTGTGCCAACATAGAGAAATACAAATTGATTTTTCTATATTGAATTTCTATTCTATGACCCTTAAACATGCTTCTTGTTAGTTCTAGTAATTTATTTGTGGATTCTTTGGGATTTTGTACATAGACAATCATCTGTGAATACAGATATATTTTTTTCTTTCCAATCTGGATGCTACTTATGTACTTATGTATTGATTTATTAATTTTTGCCTTATTGCCTGGCTATTAGTTCAGTATCAGATTGAACAGAAGTGGTTAGATTGATTACAATCTTAAAGGAAAGGCATTCATTCTTTTACCATTAAGTATGATGTAAGATGGATGTGTTTTATAGATGCCCTTTATCAGGTTGAGGAAAATCCCTTTAGTTCCTGTTTTGCTGAAATTTTTTTCGTGAATGGATGTTGAATTTTGTCAGTTGCTTTTTCTGCATCTATTGAGATGATCCTATAATTTTTCTTTAGTCTATTAATAGGGTGAATCACATTGATTTTCATATGTTTACCTTGCAATCCCAGGATAAATTCCATTTGGTCAGGATGTATTTATTATCCTTTGTATGTCTAGTTGGATTCAATTTGCTAAAATTTTGTTAAGAATTTTTATATCTGTATTTATTGGCCTGTAGTTTTGCTTTTATTTTATTTTTTCTTTTATGATGTCTTTGATTTTAGTATTAGGGAAATGCTGGTCTCATAGAATAAGCTGGGAAGTGTTTTCTCTTCGGTTTTCTGAAAGAGTTTGTGTGGAATTGGTATTATTTCTTCCTTAGATGTTTAGTAGGATTCACCAGTGAATCTATCTGTGCCTGAGGTTTTTTTTTGTGTGTGTGTGTGTCTGTAGGAAGATTTTAAACTACAAATTAATTTTTAAAATAGACATAGTGCTATTTATGTTACCTGTTTTTCCTCAAGTGAGTTTTGATAGTTAGTGTCTTTCTAGGAATTGGTCCATTTCATCTAAGTTGTTAAGTTTATTGAAATAAATTTGATATGCCATTTTTTAATTTTCATTTGGTTCAAAATATTTCCTAATTTTTCTTTTGATTACTTTTTTTGACCCATGAGTTATTTAGATATGTGTTATTTTATTTCCAAATATTTGGAGATTTTCCAGATAATTTTCTGTAATTGATTTCTCTTTTAATTCCATTGTGCTCAGAGAATTTACTTTGTGTGATGTGAATCCTTTTAAATTAATTAAAACTTGATTTATGCCTCAGAATATGCTCTATCTTGGAAAAAATGCCACGTGTGCTTGAAAAGAATGTGTATTCTCTTGTTATGGATGGAATGTTCTGCAAAAACAAATTAGGTCAAGTGGTTGGCATTGTTATTCAAGTGTTCTGTATCTTTACTTATTTTCTGCTTATTTTTTCTCCAGTTATTGAGAGAAGATTATTGAAAACTCCTTACAATTCTATCAATTTTTGCTTCATGTGTTTTAAAGCTCTGTTGTCACTGTGTAAACATTTAGGATTTTTATGGCTGCTTGATGAATTGACCCTCTATTCATTATGAAATGATCTTTGCTCTGCAGTGCACTTTGTCTGAATAATACAGCCACTTCAGCATTCTTTTGATAATTGTTAACATATAATATCTTCTTTCATCCTCTTATTTTTACCTATTTGTGCCTTTATACTTAAAGTATGTTTCTTATAGGCAGCATATAGTTTTGTCTTGCTTTTTTTTTAAAAATTCAGTCTGACAACCTTTACCTTTTAATTAAGGTGTTTAATTGGAACCATTTACATTTAATGTGATTAATGCTATAGTTAAAGTCTACTATCATGGTATTTGTTTTTTATTCTGTTCTTTATCCCCCTTCTCCTCTTATTCTATCTTATTTCAGATTGTATATTTTGTTATGATTCCACTTTATCTTCTTTATTGGCTTATTAGCTATATCTTTGTAGTTAGTCATTGTTTTAGAGTTTGCAGTACACATCTTACAATAGTCTTATTTTCAAGTAAGTAAGAACCTTACAGCAGTACGCTCATTCTCTCCTCCTGGTCTGTGTCCTATTTTTGTCCTACATTTTACTTCTACATATGTTTTTGCACCCCCCATACCTGGTTATTATTTCTGCCTTAAACAGTTAATCATCTTTTTCTAATTTTAATTTTTTTTATTCAAGTACAGTTGACATACAAAATTCTGTTTGTTTCAGGTGAGGAGCATAGTGATTTGATACTTTTATGCATTATGAAATGATCTCAGTGATAAGTCTACCAACCATCTGTCACCACACAAAGTTACTACAGTATTATTGACTGTATTCCCTATGCTGCACCTTACATCCCCATGATTTATTTATTTTATAACTGGAAGTTTGTACCTCTTAATCCCTTTCATCTATTTTGACCCGCCCCCCCCAACCCCTCCCCTTTCTGGTAACCAAGTTTGTTTCTCGTATCTATGAGTCTGTCAATAATAAACAGTCACTTATTTATCTCTTAAAAGAGATCGTTAGGGGGCGCCTGAGTGGCTCAGTTGGTTAAGCATCTGCCTTCAGGTTGGGTCATGTTCCCAGGGTCCTGGGATTAAGTCCCATGTCATGCTCCCTGTTCTGTGGGGAGCTGGCTTCTCTCTCCGCCTCCCCCCCCCCCCCGCCTCTCTCTCTCTGTCTCTAATAAATAAATAAATAAATAAATAAAATCTTTAAAAAAAGAGAGAGAGAGTTAGGGAACAGTTTTTTTTTTTTTTTTTTTAAATATTTAACCACATGGTTACCATTTCTGATATTCTTCATTCTTTTGTGTGGATTTAGATTTCCATCATTTTCCTTCTGTCCGAAGAGTGAACTTTAAAATTTCTTCTAGTGCAGGTCTGCCTGTGATGAATCCTCCCAACTTCTGTATGTCTGTAAAAGAATGAATTTCACCTTTATTTTTGACAGGTATTTTCACTGGGCATAGAATTATAGGTTGACAGGTTTTTGAAATTTTTCTTTTAACAGTTTAAAGATATTGCCACATTGTCTTCCATCTAGCTGTTTCCAACCCACAAGTCGGCTACATTCTTATCTTTGTTGCTTTGTGTATAATCTAGTTCTTTTCTTGGGCTGCTTTTAAATTTTCTCATTGTCACTGGTTTTAAGCCATCTGATTATGACACACCCTTATTGCAGTTTTCTCCACAATTCTCTTGCTTGAGGCTTAGTTTCTTGGATCTGTGGATTTATTATTTTAATAAAACTTGGGGCAGATTGCCATTATTTCTTCAAATATTTTTCCTCTCTCCTTCTCTTTTCTCTTCTTTAGGGATTTCACTAAAGATATATTTGCTTGAAATTGCCCCACAGTTCAATGATGCTCTTTTCTTGTTTTATTTTTTTCAGTTTTTTTTTCCCCTCCCTGTGTTTTATTTTGGATCCTTTTATTGCAAACATATCACTAATATTTCTTCTGCCTGTCTAATTTACTGTTAATCCCATGCATTGTATTTTTCTTCTCAAACATTATATTGTTCATCTTCAGAAATCTAATTTCTTTATACCTTCCATACCTCTACTTAATATGCTAATTTTCCCTCCACCTTCTTGAACATATAAAATATGGTTATAATAATTGTTTCAATGTCGTTGTCTACAAATTATATCATCTTTGTCATATCTGGGTCATTTTGATTGATTTTCTTCCTTGTTATATTTCCCTGCGTTTGTATGCCTGGTACTTTTCATTGGATGCCAGACACTGTGAATTATTGGATGCTAACTGTATTTTATTTAATATCCTTGAGCTTTGTTTGGGACAAAATTAAGTTACTTGGAAACAGTTTGATCTTCAAGGCTTCCTTTAAAACTGCTTTGCACAAGACCCAAACACCCTTTAGTCTAGAACTAATTTTTCCCCACGACTTTGGCAGTATCCTTCTGAATATCTGGTGCCCCATGTTTATAAGTTGTTTTTTGTTTTGTTATGTTTTGTTTTTACTCTGGCTGATGGTAACACCAACTATTCCTGACCCTGTGCGATTTCCAAAAATTGTTTCTGCCTGCTTCTTTTGGGTGGCTCTTTCCCAGCATTTGTAGTTTCCTCACATGCTCGTGCTGGTAAGTACTCCCCTGCAGCCTGGGAGCACAGGAACCCTCTGCACAGCCCAGTCTCTTACTTTAGGAAAATACTTCTACATCCCTAAAGATCACATCAAAAGATCATCCCTAAAGAAAAAAAAATGTATATATATGAATATATATAAATATAAATTCCTTTTTTTCAGTCCCCCTGTCTATTCCTCAGAGGCAGCCAAAATTTTTTGTTTTCTCATATTTACCTACACATGTCTATGTAATATATTTATACTGTTATTTCTTGCTTTTTAAATTTTAGATA
The DNA here is from genome assembly GCF_964656455.1 of Halichoerus grypus. Classification (NCBI taxonomy): domain Eukaryota; kingdom Metazoa; phylum Chordata; class Mammalia; order Carnivora; family Phocidae; genus Halichoerus; species Halichoerus grypus. Next base: position 54,358,155 of record NC_135715.1, on the reverse strand, counting down.
TTTTATAATCAAACTGTCATAGATTCAGATTTAGCACTTTTAAACCATTCTTATGACTCAGGTTTTCTCTGCACCACCTTTGCAATGCAGTTAACTTTTTAAAGTTAAAACAAATAAAAAATTTCAAAATTAATATAGTTATGTAAATTTTATTGATAAGCATACTAGTTTTTTTTCTTGCTTTTGTTTTCTGTAAAATTGCTTTGAACTTATCCAGTTGCGCCATTAGATCTGTCAGACACCTGTCTGTGGCTCCCCTCCCCCCTGCAAATGCTCAGACGTATTGGATCATCTCTCTGTTTACTCCCACCCACCAAAGCCCTCCCTCCCTGAGCGGCCCCCATCTTTCTGCACCCTTACAGGTCAGGTGCTACTTAGGCTTGCTTAGCGGCTGTCATCTTGAGATTTCCTTCCCCATCATCCTGTTGATTCCCTCCCTTCTCTCCAGCATCTCAGTCCCTGGTTCATGTTTCTTACACCTTTTCTCTCTCATTTTCCTTTTGAAATAGACAGTATTCTTTATTTCTAAAAATTTCAACCCTTTTGCCTGATTTGTTCCTCCATTTTGGTGTCTGAAATGTCTGAAAATGTTTTTGTTCTACCTTTACACTTACATGATAATTTGGCCAAGTGAGAATGTTTTCTCTCAGAATTTTCTCCATTGTTCTGTGGCAGCCAGCAAAAACCATTCTGATTATTTGTTCCTGTGTTTATAACTTGTTTTTTCTGTTTGGAAGCTTTTAATATTTTTCTCTGTCCCAAGTGATCTTTATTTTCATGCTGATGTGCTTTGGTGTAGGGCTTTTTTCATTTTTTTAAAAAAGATTTTATTTATTTATTTGTCAGAGGGAGAGCACTCACAAGCAGGGGCAGCGGCAGGCAGAGGGAGAAGTGGGCTCCCTCAGTGTTTTCCCTGTCCTATCAGCTAGTCTTTGTTGAGCTCTGAGTAGGCACCAGACTCATAGATGTTTTGTCTTACAAAGAGAAGTATTTTTGAGAGTAATTCTAGTGACTTTGTACCTCAGATATTTCTGACCCATGGGTTTCCCCTCCATGGAGCTTTCCTCCAGTTAATTTGTTTTCAAATTGTCTTTCCAGTCTGCAGATAAAAATCTAGTTTGAAAGGAATTCTAGCACATTTATGTATACGAAAACAATAGATTTCTAATAATTTGGTGGGGGAGGTTTATATCCTCTGGCTCTGCAAATTCTCCAGAAATATATACACAGATGGGTCAAGGATGTACATACAAGATATTTCTTGCAATTTTATTTAAAATAGCAAAGTGCTGGAGATGACCATAATGTCCCTCTGCAGAGATATGGATTAAACAGACTGTGATGGCTTATATTGGCTTCTGTAGCTTAATCCAATGGTGATCTGTTCAAACAAGTAAAATGGAAGCATAACCAGCTTGTTTCTTTCTGTTTGTGTTCAAGAACACTTTAACTGGGAATTTTAAATTCATTTCTTCATGTGACCTCAAGAGTTTTACTTTTTTAAGCTTTTTTTTTTTTTTTTAGTTTAAGATGATGCTTTCTTTAATAATTTGTCCTGTGTGGTTCAGCTAAAATAGGTAAATGGATTTAATTACACATATAGTTTGTGGTAACTTTAACTTTCAAAATATAGAAACTACTGTGTAGTAAATAATAATTCTGTCTTGCACTCACAGACAGAGGGACCACATCCCTGGTTTCCGAATTACTGATTTTTAAGCTTCCACTTACTCTGTTTCTTTTTACTGAAAATGGGTGCCTTCCTCAAATAGATTTCTTTCATCTGAGATGGTATATATATCAAGTTTTGTAAATCACAAATATGCCAACAAACATTGTTATTCAAAAGCAAAGGCTTAAAATTTGGAGATTATTATGACCCTTACAATAAAAAAGAATGTTACTGCTTTATAGTTAGTCACACTTAGGTTTTCAACCCAAAAGAGAATTCATTGTCCTTGTCATCATCTACCACATTTGCCAGATTTGGTCCCTAATTCCTTTAGACCGTTTCTAGAACCAGATGCTCTCTGGCAGCACTGGGTCAACTTAAAAGAATGTCTGAAAGGCTGTGATGGCAATTAAAATGTCCTAAATTAAAGGATACTGAGGATTGAAGGATGCGAAATTGAGAGAGAATGCCTGTTTGAGCGAGAAAAGATGTGTGTGTATAAATAGATTATTTACATATATCATGTTCTGTGGTCAAATTTTATATTGAAATTATTTGTGATGGTACAGCTCGCCTATGGATTAGCTAAGTCTTCACTATTTGTAGTTTTTTTGTGGTTTTATAGGCTTGTGCCATTAGAGGGCAGTATTGTAGAGGTTAAATTTGCTTTCTTAACTATTGACTTGCAAACCATAGAATTTATAATAAGCAAATTTAAGGCCTTAGATTTTTAGTATATTGAATTGTAGCCTCAATTGATGCATCCTTGCAAATATTTTAAATTAATAGAGGAAATAAGCAATGGGTTAGTCATTTTTACACCCAGATCTCTTGATTTTGGTTTGGGGAAGGGAATTACTTGGTCAGTATGGCCGTCAGGATGAAATACATACTTTATAATACTTCAGTCCTTCTGATGTAAGAAAACTCATACGGTTGAGACTTACAGGAATTGCCACTTCCAAAAACTTGCTTTAGGGACTTACTGAAAATAGATCGATGTAGGATTCAACCTGTGGATTGAGTTTTTTAGCTATAAGTGGAAGGAGGGAGATGTGATTTTAAGGCTTATGGCTCTAGGGACGTTTTGGGAAGATCTACCTGATTTCGTCATCTTATGGGTTCCTTTTTGCTTCAATAGATATATGCCTAGCAAAGGATATGTAATGTTTTTTGTTTTGTTTCTACGAGTATTTAATAGATCCGTGAAAAAGTAGTATTTCTCAGAAAGCAAACGTGATTTTTCCCTCCAAAATTCACTACCTCTTTAAAAGGTGTTATTACAGTACGGTTATTATCCTTATAAATAAATCTGCCTATAAAATCCTCCCATTACTGTTGCCTGTAAGAACTAGATAATTGAAATCGAGACGCTCGAGCTCCTCCAAGTCTTAGCGGTGGGACTGGGCATGCCCAGTAGCTCAGACGGTTCTGGTTGCAAATAGGAAGCTTTCGCCGTTCGGAAGCCTCAGGGACAGGCGGCTTCTGGGACGGGGTCTGACTCCCCTTAAACGTAAGCACGTGCGGGGCCCCAATTGTATTTTCAGGGACCCTTGACGTTTTCCGCCGAAGTAGTGGTCCGGCTTTCCGAGGCTGTAGAGGCGTCGGTAGCCACGCAGCTCTGCGGGTCCACTGCGGCCTGGGTCAGCCCACCCGAAGAGCGGGATCCGATCGGGAGGCTGGGGGCTGGGGAGTTGGGGGGGTTGGGAGGAGGGAAGGCGGGGAAGCTCGAGGAGGGCGGGGAAGGGAGAAGGGGAGGTGCCAATAGGGTGCTGGCCAATCGGCGCGGCTCTCTCCTCCATATATTCTGCGGCGAGTCCGAGTCCTGGTCCATAGCTTTAGTGGAGCCTGGCTGTCGTTGTGGGAGGCTTCTCTGCACAGCGGTGGGATCAGCATCTTCCCCGATCGCCAAGCCCCAGAAGCCGGGTTTCTTTAAATTAAGGCTGCTGTTTTCCGTTTTTCCCTGGGCTGCAGAAAGCTAGAAGATTTTCTATCTAGCTCAGACGAGGCTGCTGGTATTCCCTTTTTTTTTCCGCGAGGGTGTTTTTGGCTGCAATTGCATGAAATCCCAATGGTGTAGACCAGTGGCGATGGATCTAGGAGTTTACCAACTGAGACATTTTTCAATTTCTTTCTTGTCATCCTTGCTGGGGACTGAAAACGCCTCTGTGAGACTTGACAATAGGTAAATGTCGGCTGGGATAGTTTCTGTAAATTTACTCGTGAGATACTTCTAATAATGCAGGTGAAAGCTAGCCAGGCGAATTCCTTTGTCCATTGCCGAGAGACTACGGTGACATGGATGTTGCTTTTTGAAATGTTTAGAATAGCCTTCTTTTCGCAGTTCTGGCCAGAGAGCAGGCTGTTACCACATTATGTAATTTAGCCTTTTGTGGCTCACTAAAATAGGTATATGTCTGGATGTTCGTTAGTAAGAGAGTGGCTGGTGTTTTCTGGAGGGTGATATATTACATAGCGTTGTAGAATGTTCAAAAAATGATGCTAGTAACATCACAGAATTGGGAAGTCCTTTTTGTCTTGGATGTTATAAAAATACCATTTATCGATTTTCCCCCCTCTTTTCCAGCTCCTCTGGTGCAAGTGTGGTAGCTATTGACAACAAAATCGAGCAAGCTATGGTATGTACTGATTAAAAAAAATCATTTGTACTAAATGTGGGCACAGTACAGGAAGCGAGATTGGGATGGAACCAGTGCATCCATAGTTAGGATGATTGCTCTTCATACATTTAGAAATGCCAGCACTGTCTCCATTCGGCCAGCATGAAGCCACATACCAAGGCTGCTGCGGACCGAGAACGGGGCCCTGAGGGTATTAAATGTTCTCTCTTCCCGACGGGTTTCACACAACGTCGGGATTTTTGCAGAGGTGTCCCTTTTTGCTCGGGAACTGCTAGGGAAGCTCTGCCCTGCGCGTCCTTCGGTCGTGGGCACATCTCTAGCGATGTGGCTTTACTAGGAATGTTAAGGTTCACTGGGGAAGGAGGGGGTACAGAGTGGGGATCTCAAGGGCTTTCTAGACCTGGTACAAACGGATCCCCAGTGATGTAGGCTACTGCACAATGAAGAAGAATCGGAGAAAAGTTTTGTCTTTCTCAGCCTGTGCCTGGTTTTCTCCTATTTTTTATTTCCGCCTTGGCTGTTCTTTGTTATTGGAGCAGCGCCTGTGGCTCTTCTCACGGGATTCTCTGCCCACTGTTGCTAGGCAAACTCCGAACCTTTAATTCGGAGCTATAAATAACTCGAGCTCCCATTGGCTGCGACGTCTGCCCAGGTTTCTGTGATGTCAGCTTAATCACGAAAGGGGGGGTGGGGGTGGGGGTGGGGGTGGGGGTGGAGGGAGGAAAATGCGGCAACATGCTCTGTAGGAACTGGCTGCAGCCGGTGCTGAGGGAGGCGGTCCGGGGGGCGGAGGGAGGGACTTGGGGGCGGGGAGGCGGCTACCGCTGCTGCGGGCCTGGACGTCCCGGCCGCCAGGCTCCTGGCCCGCCTTCTGGAGTGGCAAACGCCAGTGTGTGCGGCCCTGGCTAACGGCCGCCGAAAAATGCATAGGCGTTTAAAAAAAGCCCGATCCCCTTATACATTCAACTTAAGTATTTTGTACGGTTGTGGTTGTGTTCAGTAGATGGCTCCAAGGGCGGGTTAAATAAGCTAAAGGCAGGGTATGTTAACAGTTAGGGAGAATCTTACAAAATAATACTTTAGAAATTCAGAATCTGGGAAATAATAAGTTAAACCTCTTTTTCCGTCTGCCTTTCAGGATCTGGTGAAAAGCCATTTGATGTATGCGGTTAGAGAGGAAGTGGAGGTCCTCAAAGAGCAAATCAAAGAACTAATAGAGAAAAATTCCCAGCTGGAGCAGGAAAACAATCTGCTGAAGACACTGGCCAGTCCCGAGCAGCTTGCCCAGTTTCAGGCCCAGCTGCAGACTGGCTCCCCCCCTGCCACCACACAGCCACAGGGGACCACACAGCCCCCGGCCCAGCCAGCGTCGCAGGGCGCAGGACCGACGGCGTAGCTGCCTAGGCCCCCGCAGAACTGGCTGCTGCTGTCTGAACTGAACAGACCAGAGCTGTACCAGGGGCCTCCGCCTCCACAGTCGCCCATTTCACTGCTCGCTGCAGAAGAGAAGTGAGACTGACATATGCCATTGTCTCTTTTTTCCAGTATTAAACACTCACATGCTTTTGGCTTGAAGACATTTCTTAGTTGGGTGAATTAAAGGTTAATCAGAGAATTAGCATGGTTATACTGGGACCCCATGCAGCTTGGCAGATACGTGCGAAGTGGTTTCATTCATGCCGAGGAGCTGTGTGCCTTTCCATCCCTTCCCTGCTCCCCATCCCCGCTCCCAAGAGTTCTCTCCTGCTTGCACGTAGTGTACTCCACGGGGTTTGAAGCAGTGGGGCTCCACTGGACTTTCCTCTCTCCTCTTCTCCCCCAGGAGGACCTTAAAAGGGAGGTCAAAGTAAAGACTGACGCGTAGTCTCACCTAAGATGAGGGGAAATGTAGTTCATCGTACCAACTGACGACTGTCACCAAAAATCCATAAAACAATAGTACTGTGCCTCTTTCTGGAAACAGTGGATGACACAAAACTCTGACTAAAACGGTGACAGGTAGCTGGGACCTAGGCTCTCTTACATGAAGGTTGTTTTGCTTATTGTATATTTGTGTATGTAGTGTAACTATTTTGTACAATAGAGGACTGTAACTACTATTTAGGTTGTACAGATTGAAATTTAGATGTTTCATTGGCTGTCTGAAGAGGTGTGGATTGTCTTTTATATAGAGATCTACCTAAAAAAATGCTACATGAAGAAAACCACACCTAAAGAAATTTTAAGAATTTGGCACCGTCAGTCACTTTGTGTAATCTGAAATCTTCTAGTTGCTGAATATCTTGAAGTAAATTCCTGTTCACTGAAGTCTTTTGATTGAGCTGGTTGAATACTTTGAAAAATGATCCGTTCTAGCTAATGAAATGAATTTCGCAGTAGGGGTTTCTGCATATTACCTGTATAGTAGTTCTATGCATACGTTTCTGTGCATGTTCTCTACACAGTTGTAAGGTGTCACTGTATTTAACTCTTGCACTTGTCAACTTTCAATAAAGCATATAAAATGTTGATAAACAAGTGTTTTCATGTTAGAGTATTAACATTACTACAGTCACTTCGCAACTATTTCCAGGTAAAGTTAAAACAGTTTGACTAGCAAAATCTTGAAGGGGAGTGTGAAGTGTGGACAAAGTAGAGGTGCTAGTGGTTTGAACTATGGATAGACATTGCATTATTTCAAGCCAGTAAGGGAAGGAGAGACGTAGTGAAGGAGATGAGAGCTTATTTCTTCAGCCCAGTATCACCTGGACAAGTGGCTTCACCTCTCAGGGCCGATGTGGGGCATTGAAAGAGAAATCTCTCAGTTTTGTGGCTTTGAAGTTCTAGGTGTCTATGGAAGCCTTAATTTTCAAATGTTTACCAGCTGGGAGGGTAATGAGCCTTAACTCTGTGTATAATCCCAATTAGCAGCTCTAGAATCAAAAGATGGAAGTTAGGCTGATTTCCGCTTTAGAAACTGTCACCCTGGATTGGGATGTCTTTCCTAGCATGGGTTGAGTTTCCAGCTCCTGGAAATGTCCAAGCAAAAGACAAGATGATTCCAGGTGTTTCCTCTACTGGATTTGAGGTGGGACCAGATGAGCAAGGCAGTCAGTCCATCCCAGTTGATTCCTTAGGTCGAAATTAAAAGCATAATGGAATCGTAAGGCAAATTGGCATCTGAGATGTGAACCTGACATGTTCTGGGGGCCATATCAGCAAGCAGTGTGAACAGGGTGGATTTATCAGCTCTACTGTGCCCTAGGACCTCAGCAACACCCCTTCCACCCAATGGGAGTTGGGGCATTTTTGAGCTCCAAAGCTAACTTAAACCCTAGCAGGACGAGGACTTAACTTTTTTGACTCCTTCATTTTTCTGTTGTAGAGCTGGTAGATTGATAGGTGAATGGAACATTGGCGCTTCCTGAGAAGAAGTGGACAGTGCGCAAGTGTTACGGAGCTCAACGTGATGGGTTTGGGGACACAGAGCTCTTGTTGAAGCCGTAAACTACAGACTGCCACAGGCTGGTGGCAATTGCCATGAAGATGGTTTGAGGAATTTGGAGAGGACTTAAAAAAGCCTTTGTCATTTTACTTTGAAGGTTATATAACTTTGGCTTAAAAATAAGGAGGTACTTACATAGTAATTACGTTTCCTTTATAAAGAAAACCATAATGAGTCAAAATCTTTAGCCATTTCATCGTTTGCTTTCAATGAAGATCCTCAACATCAAAGGTGGTAATTGTAGAAGATTTGGGAAGTTTCATGTCAATGTATTGTTAAGATAGTGGAGAACTTCCTTCTCCATTATTTAATGGAATTTTGGACTTATGATTAAAAATGTGAGACTCCCATGACACTTTGGGAGCTGAATATTGTATGTGAAATCATGAATTATTAAAATCAAAAGATGTTTTTCCATTCATGTTTGTTTTAGTAATTACTAAACATGTTTTAAGTGAGTGACATTTCAGGCTGTTTAAGGTAATTTAAAAAGGCATTTTCCTATTTGCTTCCAGGCCTTTGTTGGCCTGTGGGTTATTATTTAATTGATGATATCACACTTAGGTTCGGTAGAGCAGGAAAGATTTTTAAGAGGAATGGACTGTTGTACCAGCACTGGCTGTTCACGACCTCAGCAGGTGCAGCAGGAGAGACGTTGTTCCAGGGAAGGCGACACAGAAGGAATTTTACATGATTTTTAATGACTGACTGCTTTCTGTCTCAAATTAACAATGTTTATCACTCAATAGTTCTGTGCTATTTTTTACATACTTTAAAAACATTTATTTGTCACTGTGTGATGAATATGCCACAGCAGAATCAATTTTAAAAATTTACACAAGAAACGGATAAAAGTTCATTATAACGGAAATCAAAAATGAACGTGCACGTCCGTAGCCACGACTCGGACCTTGCTGTTACGTACAAGTAGTGGCAGCTGCTAGGAGGGAGTCTGACGACACGAGTGCGTAGCCGTCCCCCGCGAATCCATTCCAGCAGCGGTGTCGGCGCAAGGGTTAGACACGGAGGCGGAGAGGAGGAGGTTAACCCCCCTTGGCCCCCACTGCCCCCGCGGGAGAAGCGTGGCCAGCCGCCTCTCACTGCACGTGCGGCGTGCGGAGAAGGACCCGGGCCGCGTGTGGGGACTCGCGCGGGCAGGCCGGGCCCCGCAGCCCCCAGGCTGTGGGCACGAGACGGAACCTCCCGGACCCGCCTTCGTATCCGTAAAATAAGGAGTTGGATCAGGTCGCAAAGATTCAGTTCTGCTCTGAGATGCTACAACCCTCTGCTTTTTGAGATGCCCCTCCTTTATTCTTCTAACTTTGGGGGTTGGGGGGTGGAGCACGCTATTTTTGTTTGTTCATTTAACTTCTTATGGTAGAATTCATTTGGTTTTAATTGTAACTCTGCTGGCTACTAGCTAAGTGACCTTGGGCTTTTCTCTGTTACCTCATGCTCCAAATGGGACATGTTCTCTCCACAGGGTTTTTGGCTGGAAAGCAGTAAGCACGGAGAAGGAATCCGAGCAAGTGCTCAAGGAATGCTAGCCTTTCTATTTCTGAGCCACTCGTTCTTTCGTTTATATATTTTAATTTTGTATTTGTTGCAGGAATAAAGCTGTGGCAGTTTTATTTTCTAATAACTTTTGACTTAGCATTTAATAATAGTGGTGACTGTTAAAATTTTATTACAAAAGCACACATTAAAAATGCCATTTAGGGGGCGCCTGGCTGGCTCAGTTGGTGGAGCGTGTGATTCTTGGTCTTGGGGTCGTGGGTCCGAGCCCTTGTTGGGTGTAGAGATTACTTAAAAATAAAATTGTAAAAAGGCCATTTGGAATATGGACAGAAATGCACCATTTCTTTATCTCAGAAATAATACCTCAAGGCAGCTGTTTCATTTATGTGAGTTAGAGGAGGGATTAGTTGGGAATTGTTCATGTTTGAAAATAATATTGGTGGAAGTAAATACACAATTACAGGTAGGAGATATATGTAGATATAATACATAGTTATTAATTTTCTTATTAAAAAAACCCCTATGTAGAACAGTGCCATGGAACGCCAGTCGGGCTCAAAGTCACCGGGATTTGCTAGCAATCAGGCTTTATCAACTGCTATGGAAGGTTCTGTGGCCATTTTAAAATGAGTGAAGTTGCTATAACATTACAATATACATCTATACTTTAATTCGGGTGTTTTAGACTCAGATGTCTATAGGATACGACAGAAGTTTCTTGACTGAAGTGAAGGTAAGACAGTAGGACGTGATAGTGACCATGGCAGTTGCAGAGTCCGTGCTCCGTCTAAGGGGGACGGCTGCTCCTTAGCTCCGACCAGTTGTTGCCATATCGGGACTCAAACACTGTGTTGCCAGGTCTTCCAATTTTTCAAGACCCAGAAGTCCAGGCTCTGTCTGAAATTTCCTGATTTTCGGACACTACAGACCAAACGAAAGCACACGTACTATGCTGATGTGGCCCACGGGCCATGAGTTTCCACTCCCTTTCTGTGTCTGTCTCAAGAGCCAGACTCCTGTCGCCAATAGCAGCTCATCCTCCAGCGCAAAACAAAACAAAAAAAGCTGCTTCTTTCCGATTAGAGAAAGCGAGCAGAGGCTATCTAGTAAGCTCTGTGTAAATTGCTTCAGAGAACATTCCCTGAAGACCTTCCACAAGGCCAGAGATAGTAGAGAGAGTGAGCCACCATCCTCGCCTTCAAGGACAGCCCACTAGCTTCTTTTAAAATAAATGAGGTACTTTGTTTTCTGGTGAACTTTGCCTTATGCAATATAATGCCTGAATAATTCCTTCTGTATTCCTTCTCAGATCAACCTTTTGGCAAAAATATTTCCAAGAACTCTAGTTAAATCAGTGGCATTTGCTCGTGGTATTGTAACTCCCTCAATAATAACCGCATTTTAGAACTGACTCATCTAGGGACAAAGACAGTGTTTTGCAGATGGGTGTGCTACAAGGTTACACCATGCATGCTCCAAATTTCCAGGAATGACTGATATTTCAATTAAAATAATCTTCCCTGGGCGCCTGGGTGGCTCAGTCGGTTAAGCGTCTGCCTTCGGCTCAGGTCATGAACCCAGGGTCCTGAGATCGAGCCCCTCATCGGACTCCCTGCTCAGCGGGGAGCCTGCTTCTCCCTCTCCCTCTGCCCCTCTCCCTGCTCATTCTCTCTCTCTCTCTCTTTCTTTCTCTCTCTCTCAAATAAATAAATAAAATCTTTAAAAAAATAAAATAATCTTCCCGATTGTCTCAAGTACACTGAGTTCACGCCCTCATCTGTAGTCTGTAGTCACTGCAGACGAGGGGCCACGCAAACAGGAGGCAGTTTCTCTCCGTGAGGAGAGAGAAGATGTGAGGGAGGCGTTAGGGTGATCAGCTGGACCGGTTTCTCCGGGCCTTCGGGGTTTCCCAGGAAGTGGGACTTCCGGTGCTCACACCAGGAAAGTCCCAGGCAAACGGGGACAAGTTGGTTGGCCCAGATCCCATTTTCCTCTTCTACTTGGACACACAGCTCAGTTACATCTCCCACCCTCTTGAAGTTAGTTAGGTGTGACCAGGGGACCCAATTTTAGTCAATGGACCGAAAGCTGAAGAGACCCAACACTTTCAGACTTGGCCTTAAGAAAACCATTCTTAGCAATCTGCTCTGCTCTTGCCCTTCCGCTGACCTGATGGAGAAGACCCGGTGCCCCGGACATGACAGATCCCCTGCCAGCCTGGGTCCCTGTATGACTGTGGAGTGGGCTCCCCCACTGACATGGAACCTGCGGGCAGAGTTCCATGAGCAAGACTGTTTCAGCCATTGGGCATTTAGAATCTGCTTGCTTCTGTGGCTGACCCTAAGTAACGTGAAGTAAGTCCGCCGAAGTGGGAGGGTGTTATCAGAAAACCTAAAATACATGGCGTTGATTATGGCTGGGGGGTGGGTGACGATGAAACTCTCGGAGGCCTGAGAGGCTGAGACTCATTGTGAAGTGCAAAACATTTCGCAAAACTGTTGCCTGTGATAACTCAGAAGGGCGCCCAAGTACCCCGTGAGCACGTCGCTCTGGGGGGCCGAAAGTTAGTGACTTGTGCCTCTTCCCGGTGTTTGGCAAAGACTTTCAAGACGTTGGTGAGCTCAGGAAAGGATTAGCCGAGTTTGTGAGTAGAAAGGAAAGGGAATAAAAGGTGAAGAAATGTGGGGCTGTCTAACATTGGAAACGCTTCGAGATCCCATTAAGACTCTTCAGTTAAACAAGGCGCTTCACCCCTTCAGATGGTCCGCACTCCCCATATATGCGTTTGGTCTCAGATGTACAGCACATCACGTAATGCAGTCTTGTCCAGAACAAATATTTTAGGTCTTGCTGCTGACACATTGATCAGGTACAAATAGGGCAGAAGCCTACCAAGGTTTTGAGGGACTTTTTTTTTTATTTTATTATGTTATGTTAGTCACCATACATTACATCATTAGTTCTTGATGTAGTGTTCCATGATTCACTGTTTGTGCATAACACCCAGTGCTCCATGCAGAACGTGCCCTCCTCAATACCCATCACCGGGCTGACCCATCCCCACACCCCCCACCCCAGAACCCTCAGTTTGTTTCTCAGAGTCCATAGTCTCTCATGGTTTGTTTCCCCCTCGGATTTGAGGGACTTTTATTGCCAAGGAAGACATAAGCCAGCCCAGAGTTAACCAACAACAACTACAACAAAACATCGGGGAAGCCTTCAAATAACTTTCAGGCCCTGGTACCCGCAGAAGCTGGAAGTGGGTGACACAGATGTCTAAGATGTAGAGCTCTCAAGGAGAGCATTCTCCCCAGTGCCCACTACTCAGGTGCCTATGGAGGATACCAGACAAGAAAACGACCCAGAGGAAGGAGACTGGAACTTCGGAGAAGGATGCGCCAGGGACTTTTTTTCCCAGAGGACAGAAACAGGGTCTAATTAAGGACCTTCCCCCACTGCCTGGGCAAAGCGGGTCTTCTCAATGCCTGACCAGTAGGATTTCATAACTGCTGAGGACTGGGTATGCTTCCAGTGGGGGTTTTATTGCAGATCTTATGCCCTGGCTCCCCCCTTGTGCATTGTCTGTAAAGGGGAAGGTAAATTTGCCTCTGAGTTCCAGGCCTAGGAGCCACATCCAGACCTGTGCCTTACCTGGAGATCTTGGAGTTTGAGCTGGATGGGATTTGGGGCTGCTTCCCCCTGGGAGGGTGAATGTGTTCTGGGAGGGCAAGAAGATGATATGCATATTTAGATCCAAAGGGAGGGGTTATGGCAGAGACTGGTAGGTATTTACCAAAAAAATCTCTTCCTCTTCCTGGATGCATAGATGGCATTTCCCAGGTTCCCTTGAAGCTGGGTGAGCCCATTTGATGGAATCCTAGCCAAACTTGAGAACGTGGACAGAAATGCTGGTTTGTCATTTCCAGGCCTGATTCATAAAAACTTCCCATGGGCAATCCTCCATGCTTTTTCCCCTTCAGCCAGCTGGTTGGAGATGGGACAGCTTTAACAGCCTGGGCCCCTGAGTGACTGAGGGGAGCAAAGCCCTTCTCCTGCCTCCACACCCTCCAACCTGGACTGTTGGAGGGTGGGGACTGATACAAAAAGGCAATAAATACATTTCTATCATGTTTCAGATACATTTTTAGTTCATTACCTTCACTGGTGCCCAAACACATGGACTGCCTGATGCAGTATTACAAAGCAAGGAGCAACAGAACTAGAACAAATAATCCTAAAATTTGTATGGAACTGCAAAAGACCTTGAGTCGCCAAAGCAATCTTAAAAAGAACAAAGCTGGAGGTATCATAATCCTAGATTTCAGGATCTTCTTCAAATCTGTAGTATTCGAAACAGTATGATACTAGCACAAAAGTAGACACATAGATCAATGGAACAGAATAGAGAGTCCAGAAATAACCCCCCAATTATATGGTCAATTAATCATCAACAAAGGAGGCAAGAATATGCAATGAGAGAAAGTCTCCCAACGAAACTGGATAGCTACATGCCAAAGAATGAAACTGGACCACTTTCTTACACCACACACAAAAATAAACTCAAAATGGATTAAACACCTAAATGGGAGACCTGAAGCCGTAAAAATCCTAGAAGAGAGCACAGGCAATAATTTCTCTGACATTGTCCATAGCAACATCTTTCTAGATATGTCTCCTGAGGCAAGGGAAATATGAAAGCAAAAATAAACTATTGGGACTACACCAAAATAAAAAGTTTCTTCTGCACAGCAAAGGAAATAACTAATAGAATTTAAAGACAACCTACTGAATGGGAGAAGATATTTGTAAATGACATATCTGATAAAGGGTTAGTAACCAAAATATATAAAGAACTTACACAACTCAACACCTAAAAACCAAATAATCCTATTAAAAATGGGCAGAAGGTGGGGTGCCTGGGTGGCTCAGTCGGTTAAGCGTCTGCCTTTGACTCAGGTCATGATCTCAGGGTCCTGGGATTGAGCCCCGCGTCGGGCTCCTTGCTCAGTGGGAAGCCTGCTTCTCCCTCTCTCACTCTCTCTCTCTTTCTCTTGTTCACTCACTCACTCACGCTCGCTCTCTCTTAACAGACATTTCTCCAAAGAAGACATACAGATGGCCAACAGACACATGAAAAGATGCCTAACATCACTTGTCATCACAATGAGATATCACACCATCCAAAACACAAGAAACAACAAGTGTTGGCGAGGATGTGGAGAAAAAGGACATTTTTTTCCCGCGCTGTTGGTGGGAATGCAAACTGGTGCAGCCACTGTGGAAAATAGTGTGGAGTTTCCTCAAAAAATTAAGAATAGAACTAACCTATGATCCAGTGATTCCACTACTGGATAATTACCCAAAGAGTACAAAAACACTAAGTCAAAAAGATACATGCATCCCTATGTTTTTAGCAGCATTATTTACAATAGCCAAGATATGGAAGCAGCCCAAGTGTCCATCAGGTGATGAATGGATAAAGAAGATGTGATGTATATATATAACAGAATATTACTCAGCCATAAAAAGAATGAGATCTTGCCATTTACAACAGCATGGATGGATCTAGAGAGTATAATATTAAGTGAAATAAGTCAGTCAGGAAAAGACAAATACCATACGACTTCACTTATATGTTGAATTTAAGAAACAAAGCAAACAAACAAAGAAAAAAAGAGACAAGCAAAAAGCCAGACTCTTAAATAGAGAACTGATGATTACTAAAAGGGGATGGATGAAATAGGTAAAGTGGATTAAGGGTACACGTATCATGATGAGCACTGAGTGATGTATAGAATTGCTGAATCACTCTATCGTACACCTGAAGCTAATATAACACTGTATGTCAACTATATTGGAACTAAAATTTTAAAAAACACTAGTGCAACAAAATAAAAACTAAGAACAAACAAACAAACAAAGAAAAAACAATGGGCATACAAGGACCAAGATGCAGTCAATAGATTAGAATGTATCACAGAGGGGTTCCGGGAAGAGGTAGTTCTTGAGGTTGGCTTTGAAGGACCTGGAAAGCAACACATGAGCAAAAATAATCTTTGATCTAGTTATTGAAAGCAATTGCCTTCCTATGTGATAGGACTAAATTATCTTAAGAGTTTGGAGAAATGCTCCTATGCAGTGAGAACTGGCCTGCTGAACTTGTAAGGTGAAACTCATTTTGAGAAGCACCACTGGCATGGAGTCAGCTAGATCAGAGGTCACGACGTGGTGACGCTTGGCCTGTACCAAGCAAGTCTAGTGACCGGAGCTGGCTCTCAGATATGTTTACACAACATCTGAAACAAAACAAAGTGAATCAGTGACTTCCCTTCCGAAACGGGGAGATCATTCCAAGTTCTGGCAACCTTGAGTCTGTCTCTTTCCTGCGTGACGATAATCAGCTGCAGCTGAGTGGTAGCTGCTGTGGGCTGAGCCCGGCCTGGGCGCCCAGCGCGCTTCCCTCGTCCTGTTCCATACCCCGCTCAGGTGGGCATCGGAGGTTGGGTCCCAGAGCCAGACTATAACACCTGAGTCATAACATTTTGTGCTTTAATTCCTTTTAACCCTGTTTGTAAAATGCTCGTGACTTAGATCCTTAAAGAAGAAAACAACTAGAACTTGTTTTATTATCTATTGGATCATGGATCCGTGCTGTTGAAAATGAGCAGTAATGCTTTTTCCTTCACAGGTGTGAAATGGTTGAACTGGGCCACAGCCTGAAGACCTGAAATCTCCTTCTGGGGAAAGGAAAATGGAACACATTTATTGTTTTTATTAGTTACTTATTGTTTGAGCGCTTACTGTGGGCTAAGCACTCGTGATACGGCATCTCATTTATTCTTCACACCCTGTGAAGAAGTTATCCTGCATTACACAAGAAGAGAGAATAAGTAATTTGCAGATCAAGTGTAAAGACCTGATGAGTGGGATGCAAATCAGGTGTGTCTGACCCCAAGGTCCATGGTCTTGGCCACCATTTTGGTCACTCCCAACGCCAAGCAGCCCTATCCAGTGGAGCATGTCTGGCATTCTGTCCATCCCTCAGTGTGTGTCTTAAAGAGGGGGGCATGTGGCAGTATAGGTCCAGGTGTATGAATCCCATCCCCTCCAGAAAAATAGTAATAGACAACATCCTGCCCCCAAACTCTTCCCTGTCCATCAATCTGCTTGGCTAGCAGGGCCCAGTGGAATTCTATGTCCTTTAAGACACCCCAAAGGTAAGAGTAGATATGGTTCAAGTCAGAGGATCCATAGGTGAGTGTACAGCACAAGGGCAAGTAGCCCTCCCTTGTCCGTGTCCAGCATGGCGGCTTAGAGGAGATAGCCACCTTTCCCCCTCCAATATCATGGCCACATGACCCAGAAAAGCCAGCACTTGAGGATGAAATGTTCTTATAGAGGATGCTCCTAGTCATTCATTGATAAAAGCCACCTTATTTCCTAACGTGCCAAGCTTAGGGAGTCCCCCTAGGTTCTGTGGGTACAACAATGAAAACACTTTACTTCTGCTTTCAAGGTGCTCAACCCAGTGGCAAAGACAGATATGTTCAGAATTATTATAATGCAAAAGACCATCACCTTCAAAGACATTTTACACTGAAGTGTCATGAAACAAAGGGAGAGAAGAATTAATGCTGTCTGGGAAGTGGGTCACTGAGGGAGGGAAGAGACACTGCTTCTGAGAGGGAGGTCATTTTCTGTCTCCTTCCGTGCTTGCTTGGGAAGAAGTGTTCTAATGCCGTTTGCTGTTAGCTGTCCAGCATTCACTCTCCCTCCTTCCTTTGGGAAGCCCTGAGGTGGGTCCAGAAATGGCCCAGCTTGACATCTGCCCCTCCCCTGGCCATGGCGACCCAATCTTGTCCTGTCAGCATGAACGTTAGCCCACAAAGGGCTCAGAAACTTGTCCCTGCCTCTCTCGATCTCCCTGCTGGGATCAGCAGTTTGCCAATGAAACTCTTAAAAGTGCACAGTCGTGAGCAGAGAGCTTGGGGCTCTTGCAGGAGTCATTATTTGGCTCCACTAAAGAAAGCTGGGTCAAGATGTGGATCTCTGTGACATCATTCATCCCGGTCTGAAGCCAGATTTGCCCCCAGACATTGTCCTTTTCTCTGGAGCTGGTTTAAGTTGGGTTTTCTGTGGCTTGCAAAGTAGAGGATCCCTAATTTATACATGTCCTTTCTCTGTTTCCTTGTCAACAGATTAGGATTCTGTTTATTTTTTTCCCCCCACAGGAGTTATTGTGGCCTACTTTGAATTTCAGAAGAACTAATTACCATTGCATACTTTGAATTCCCAAAGTTCTATAGGAGTACTAAAGAAATAACTAGAGCCAACCTCCTATAGTTTCAAATTGAGTCCGTTAGTGTGTGAAAATGTTGCTAACACCATAGATGAAGGACACATTCCATGGTGTATTCAACAGGTCATCCTGGTTGAGACCATTGGGTAAAATGACTAGCCGTAATCTCCATGGTGGTAGGGGTCTGCAGAGAAATCCATTATGGAGCTATTGAAAGAGACCAGGTGTGGAAGAGAAATCTAAGAAACACTGGGAAAGAAGACTTGACAGGGTGGATTGGGGACGCGTGGGATCCTTCTGGCTCAGGAGATTGGGTGCGTGGTAGGGCCAGCGCTGGACAGGACTAGGAAGGTAGAACCCATGGGGCAACCTCCACAAGTTCCATTTTGCATATGCAGAGTGAGGAACCAGTCAGGTGCCCACGGAGGGATTTCTCTGAGCCAGCAGCTGGAAGACCTGCGGCTCCGGGGCCCAGGGGAGAGAGCTGGCTTCTGCCTTTCCCTTCCTCCAGAGCACGGCCACACCAGCTCCCCGACCTCCCTGGCCCCTGGCCCCTGAGCAGAGCTGACAGGTGCGCACACTGCAGGCTTGGCCCCGGGACTTCGGGGCTCTGTGGGCACCCCGGCTGAGCTGGGTGGGAGGGCTCCGTGGGGGGTGGGGGGGCAGGGCTACAGACTGAGGAGC
Organism: Halichoerus grypus; assembly: GCF_964656455.1. Classification (NCBI taxonomy): domain Eukaryota; kingdom Metazoa; phylum Chordata; class Mammalia; order Carnivora; family Phocidae; genus Halichoerus; species Halichoerus grypus. The sequence goes on along the minus strand of NC_135715.1, from coordinate 54,339,856 downwards.
CAGGCTCTCCAAGTGACTGCGTGGAGCCGGGCGCCTCCTCCCCATACTCCCTCCCAACTCCGAAGGAACTATGAAGGAGGTAAGGAGTAAACTTGACCGGCAGCTAAGCCCCAGACACGTGGGGAGAGTTTGTTAGAGCTGTTCGCTGGCTTTGAGTAACACAGGGGAAGAAAGTGAGTTGAGTCATTCCCGTGAGGGATGGTGAAGCCTCCGGGTGGATCTGCTGCTCAGGAAAAGCCTAGCGCAGGAGGAGAGGCCGGGGAGGGAGCTGGGGAACCCCGGCTGCAGGGGGGGGGGCAGGGGAGCTGAGGGAGAAGCACTGAAGACGGAAGCCCACAGATGTGTCGGGGGAAGCGATGGACATCGGTTAATTCTGACAGCAAATCCGACCTCACCGTGTCCTGGTGGTCGCCGCCAAAGCCTCTGCCCCCAGATCAGGTGGCCTGGGCGGACTTGTTTGGGGAGGCCGCCCCTGGGGCCGTAACTGGGACAGTGCACTTGGGAGAACCACATCAGCGGTGGTTTAGGGTAAAGGGGACAGGGGTGTAGGACTTAAAGACAAAAAAGCTGTATAATTGAGAGGACTACATGACCAACTACACACAAGGGTTGGGACATTGCTCCTGAATGGATGTCGGGGACAGAGGGCGTGGCCTCAGGAGGTTCTTCTATCCTGGCACTACTGACTCCTTCGAGGTTACAACAGAGTCGCATAACTCAGGAGCTGGGGGCTGGGACATTCCCTAAGCAACATCAGGTTCTGCCCCCCCACCCCTCGTACAGAGGGGGCACGAAGTCACTTCTCTGTGGTCACAGACTTAGTGGCCACGATGCCCTGGAACCAAAAGTGACTGGCAGGGAAAGAGAAGAGGTGGGGAGACGTGGGGAGAAGAAGAGAGGAGGGGCATTCATTCATTCATTCATTCATTCCTCCACTCACTTCTTCATTCAACAAGTACGTACTGCCTTTTAGAGGCTGGGGCCACAAAGATGAACATGACCTGTACCTGCCTTGAAGGAACTTCTAGCCAGAGAGGGGACAGAGACAGTTGTTGGAATAAAGTGTGCAGGAATCAGCTGGGCAGCAAGGGGGGGAAGAGTCATTTCTGCCCAGGGTGCTGGAGACAGTGGATGATGAGTGCCAGGAAAAGCTTCCAAAGGGAAGCAACTTGACCGAGTCTTAGAAGGTGAGGCAGACGAGATGGGAAGGGACTTCTGGGCAGAGGGGCAGACACCAGGCCAGAGAGCACACTGTGCGGAAGCAGCCCTCAGGTTGAAGAGTGAGTGCTCCTCCTTGGAAATCACACTTTTTTTTTTTAAGATCTTATTTATTTATTTGACAGAGAGAGAGAGCACACAAGCAGGGGGAGCGGGAGAGGGAGAAGCAGGCTTCCCGCAGAGCAGGGAGCCAGCCCGATGCGGGGCTCGATCCCAGGACCCTGGGATCATGACCTGAGCCCAAGGCAGACACTTAACCCACTGAGCCCCCCAGGTGCCCCAGAAATCACGTTTTGCTTGGTGGGGAATGGAGGAGGAAACCTGAAAGAGAGGGCTGGGTGGGGTGTGTTACAGCCTTGCCCGGTCAGTGCAAACCGCTCAGCTGAGAACTGAGGCGGCACAGCTGAAAACTCGGCCTCTGGCTCCGGGAGTTGCTCCACCGCATCCCAAGCTGCGGGCACCACCCCGAGGGCTTGGATCCCGGAGGGGAATCAGGCTCATAAATAACACAAAGAAAAAGTGACAGTGCTAAAATCCAGGTGAGAGTGATGAGGGAGGGAGGGATGAACTCCAGCTTGGAAGGGGGAGCAGAGTTATGATCTTGAGGAATGGGTAGGATTTTGACAGGGTGGTGGGGGAGTCACATGGGGGAGCCAGGAATTATTCTGATGGAATTTCCACCTTCCGAGGATTTCACAGCAATGAGCAGTTGGAATCTGCATTTTCTCTGAGCCTGGGCTCCTCTAGGTCTGCCAGTCCCCTCCCCCGCCTGCCAGTGCCTCCCCTGCCTGCCAGTCCCCTCCCCTGCAGGGCTCAGCAGTTCTTTTTCCAGGGCTGTCTTGGTGTCATGTTTCCAGTGTGCCTCGCTTCATAGGTGCTAAATAAATGTCTGGTGAGTGAATGAGTGAGTGGAAAAGGGTCTCTATCCTTCCACCCCTAGAGGAATGTTTTGTAATTCTGGGATCACAGAACAGAAAGCTTAGTTACCTGTGGATAACAGGACCCAGATCTTAGCTTCCTCCTCTGGGGTTCTTAATCCTTTTTTCCGCTTTGGGCCCCTTAGGCGTATGGTGAACGCTTCTCAGAACACGTGTTTTTTGTTTGTTTGTTTGTTTTTACAGTCTTTGTCAGGGAATAGATTAATTCTTTTTATTTTTTTAGAACAAGGTTTAGATGATAAAATTAAATATACAGGATCATAAAAAACACTTATATTAAAATATAATTCTCAGAATATTAAACAAATAAATTAGTGTTATAGTAATAAATAATATTTATTTATTCATACATTAAATAATAAAACCTAGTAGCAGATCCCATTACTTCCTGTGATTTCCAAGTAGTGACAACCTTAAATGGCATTTTGAACTATCTGCGACATCCGTAAGAGATTTGAAAATATCTATGATTTCCACTCATAATAAAGTCACCACTATCAGTGGCGGTTTGTTGCCTGCATTTATTCCTGGAGAAACTGCTAAATGATGAGGCCAGCGAAACGAAGAGGCATGTCTCCTCCCTGCAAGTTTATGCAGCCCCTGACCTCTCTCCCTGGTCCCGAGCTGCTGCTCACCTTTCCTCATCTACTCGAGCACCTGCTACTACAGCCAAGGTCACGATCGCTGGGGACGGGCACGTCTGACACCGGGCGCCTGGTGCCAGACGCCACGGCATGAGGTCAGTCAGCGAAGCCCCCGGGCCGGTGCTTTGGAATAATTTTGGCCCTTTTGGATGCAGGTGGAAACGGTTTGTCTCCAGGACAGTCGCCGGGCTGGATGCTTTCACATGTTGAAGAGGCTACTGGACTGAAGTGTCCACACACTGAGGAAGGTGCGCGGAAAGACTCCTTCTGCATGTGTTTTGACATTTCTGCAGGGCACCTTGGCACTCTGGACCCCAAACCTTAAATGTGTGCACCAGCTTTGGTCCAGCAATCCTGTGGCTACAAGTTCTTCTTAATAACTATGAGCCTTTTATAAAGGGTGCGGACAGAATTTTGGTCGATGTTTTAAACAATAGCAAAATTTAAAAAGAACTAAACAAACCAGAGGGAATCATTCATGATATATTGCAAAGAGAGCAGAACCAAATGTAGCCGGATCTCTGAGAGCGTCACAGTTGGACGGCGATGGGGAGAGCCGCCACCTAGACCCCGACCGCCTCAAGCAGTGTTCACACTAAGTATTCCCGTGGTCGCCTATGCGCGAGGGGGTTAACCACGCACGTTCTTTTCTCCCCCTGCTCTTCCAGGCTCTCTAAAATCCTTGCAGGGAGCCTGTAGGATGTAGCTGAGCTGGACACATTCACTTCGGAGGATATGTTTGGTCAATTTGTGTCTGACAGAAGGACCACCAAATATGCTTCAAAAAAAGCATTTCTCCACGAAAATTAAAGTCATTTCAAATCTCTCTCTTAAGAGTGTGAATTCAATGAGGGCAATTAAAAAAAAAAAAGGAGAAGGAAAGTGCCCCAAGGGAACGGTTTGAAGCGTTTGCTGCTCTCCTCATTGGAAGCTGAAGCCAGAATCTCCGGGGGAGGCAGCATCATGATGCTCCCCTCGGGGCTCCAACCCCCCTGGCAGCAGCTGGCCTGGTGGCTTGGGGGTTGGACGGGGTCCACGCCACCCTCTGCCACTTACGAGCAGCAGCGTGTTACTTGGGGGTAACCGAGGCTGCCGCTGGGGCTGGGACGCAGGTACTGGAGTGGTGAGGGGCTCCTGGGGCTCAGCGGCTCCTTCCTCCTTCTCATCTAGAGGAGGCAGGGGCCCAGGCAACTCTGGGCAAGGAATACACATTCATCTCACTAAGACAGCCTTCTGAAATCTGCTAACTTCAAATGTCTGAAAATCCTGATGCTTTGCTTTGACTTGACACATTTTTTCTTTCAGAGATGGATTGCATGTCAATTGTAGTGAATATTTATAGTATCCGCCTTTGCTCCCCAAATATTTACTGAGTGCTCATGTCAGAGAGAGCAAACATTGGGTGGCTCCCGCTAGGACAACAGAGGGCTAGGGTGGGAAGGTGCTCTGGACGCCATCCATTGGCAGATTCCAGCTCTTCTTCCCAGTGTGGTTAAGGGAGGCCATTGGGGTAAGGATGTGGTGGCTGAGGGGGGCTCACTGGGGGTGCTGCGGGGAGGCTGGAGGGACTGGGGAGAGGAGGTGGCGGGTGTGGACAGGGTGGAGTTGGTCCGGGGTGTCAGGGGCCCACAGAGGCCCAGGCAGGGCTGTGGGTTTATATGTGGAGCCGATTGGCAGAGCTTTATGCTGCTCGTTCCTTCCTCACTCCACCCATCCACCTACATCTACAGAGATCTTCTGCACATAACTCCTCTATGTACTATGAGCTAAGACGACCTACCATAGTGCCTGCTGCCTGGAGGGGAGATGGGAAAGTAAATCATTATAACCTAGAACTAAGTGCTGGGTGAACATAAGCTTAAGGGGCAGGCTTGGAGCAAAGGAGGAAATGACCAGTTCTGGTCAATGAGGGACGGGAAGAGGGCATTGCAAGGAAGGAAGAGTGGTGTGAGAGCAGAGATGTGTGACACCAGATGGTCTGGCCCGGGAACTGGGTCTTGCAGCCAAGTCCAGGCTGCCTGCCCCAGTGGAGGTCGGCAGTGTGGCTACAGAGAACGTCATGGTCACGCTTGGGCCACGGAGAGCTGAGGTCAGTGGGAAGATACTCAGATTTGCCCTTAGAACTCCTGTGTTGACACTCCATGGGGAGGCCAGGCTGGGGGTGAGGGGCTGGGCGGGGGCCCTGGCTGGCGCTGGGCACACGGACCACTTGGGAAACCGCCTCCGTGAGCAGTGACTGGGACCCTGGGAGGAGGGAGCAGGCCTGAAAGTATCTAGGAATAAAATGAACAGGTGGCAGGTGGTGGCTAAGGAAACCGAGGGAGGGAGGGCCAGCCATGAGTGGTGCCATGCCGGGCAAGCTGCCTGTCTGGAGGTGAGGAGCTGGTTCAGTCTTGAGTTGGTCTGGGGCAGCAGGGGGCGGGGGGGACCCCAGTTAGGCCATTGTTTGCTGGGATGTGGAGCTCAGGAGAGAGGACATTGGGCCGGAGCTGAGCTTTACAGACATCCTGTCCTGCTAAAGGGGACCCGCGGCAGTCAGGCAGCTGGGGGCCCGGGAGCGCCTCCACCTGCGACCTTGGGCAAGTCCTTTATCCTGTGAGGGCCTCAGGTGGCCCCTCTGCCCGTGCAGGTGCAAGGGCGGTGAGGATGAAATGGGAAAACCTGTGCACTGTGCTCAGAACAGCGTGTGTTAGCGCTGACTCATGACTACCTGCGACCCCCGGCCTTTAAGTGGGGGGCGGGGGGTGAAGCCTTCGGAACAGATGAGATGGCCCAGGGAGGCCGCTGGAGGGAGTGGGGAGAGGTGGAGGACAGCCGGGGGCCCTGAGCGTGTGAGGATGTTTTTCTGAGCCTCTGAGGCAGGGTGGGGGCTAGAACAAATCACGCGGCTGGGGCTTAAAGTCTCTTAAAAACAAATGCTCCCCAGCCCTTCTAAATATATCAAACAGCTTCGTTTTGTGAGCAGACCAAATTAAACATTTACTCTCTACATTTCCAGATGAACGAACTAACACTGAAGATGCCACACAGAACATTCTTGAGGTGCCTGGGAACCATCCGTGACCTCGCGCTTGCTGCTAACCAGCTGTGTGACCTTGGGGAGCCCCCCCCACCCCTGTCTCTGAACCTGAGTTAATGCACCGTAAAATGAGTTGGTCAGATCAGAATCATCACTCAGCTCTCGTCAGCCCTGAAGGTCCAGGTCTAAAGGCAGCCAACTGTTAGGCTGGTCTTAGTTACTTAGTGGCCTTGAGAGCAAAATGACAGATCTTCTTTAAAAGCCTGTGTAATGGAGGGCAGGGGAGAGGCTTTGTCAGCAGGCAGCAGGCGGGGAGCCAAAGCAGGAGGGGAGGGGACAGTGTGATAGGGTGGGGAGTGGATGGCGCTCAGGTCGAGGGATCCTGCAGCCGCAGCAGGGAGGGTCGGTCCATGGTGGGGAGTCTGGGCTGGGGCCTCCCGCTCGTGAGCCACTGGGCATGAGGCGGGCATGTGCCCACGCCACTCCCACAGCAGACATAGTCTCTGCCTCCTTGTATTTGCCATCTGTTGGGGAGGCGAGATACTGAACAAGTCCCCAGAAGGAGTGAAATGAGGTTAAGGCCCAGGGCAAGTTCCTGAATTTCTCCCAGCTTAGTTTTCACTCTGCAGAAAATGGGCATACAAATGCTTAACTCAGGTGGCATTATGAGAGTAACTGCACCAACCGTGTTGATTCCTTTCCATGCGGTGGGGCTTGCAGAGAGGCAGGGAGTACGATGGAAGTTACTAAGTGAGGACAGGGGGACTAAGGGATAACAAGATGAAGGAGAGGTAAATTCATCTCCAAATTGCACTGGATGGCCCTCTACTTGCTAGCAGTGGGCTGCAAACTCAGCTCTGAGCATCTAGGCTATCAAAGAAAGAAGGAAATAGGACAAGTCTGAGCATATCGCTTCTGGTTAAAATGTTTCAGTGGTTTCCTCTGGCCCTTGGATAAAAGCCAAGTGCCTTCATCTGACGGCCTCTTCTGTCCCCTCCAGCCCAGACACTCTGTGGCACAGGGAAGTCACACCCCACCCTTTCTTGGGCCAGCCGTTTGCCCAGCGCTCTCTCCTTCTTTCATTTGGGCTCAGCAGGTCTGCCTTCGCCCATCACCCAACTCCATTCCCGGGTTCCCTCTCTCCCAAAGTGTCCAGCACACAGTAGGCACTCAGAAAACAGTGGTAGGATGACTTTATAGCCTGCCCTGTCCTGAGATCTCTGTGTCAGGCTCCCCCACAGACGCCCCCAGAAAAGGGGCACCATATGGTGTGGGGGACACACTGCACTGCCCACAGCCTGGCCCTGGGGATCGAATCGACAGTGATCCACGAGAACTGGAGAGAGGCTGGTGGTGGAGTGGTTCCTGCAGGACTTGGTAAGGAGCACTCTCAGATGATAAGGACTGAGGTGGGTGGGAATTTACTGAAGGGGAGGAGGAAAGAGGGAGTTTAAGAGAATTTACACAACACCTGCAAAGGGCATATTAGGAAGCCGGCTTTCTGTTACCACCCCTTGTAAGGTAGATCTGTAGAAGTGCGTGAGATTTGGGGAAATAAACAAAAGATCAGCCCCAGAAAAGAGAAAGCAAAGGATGGTACAAACCCATAGACTCAGGGGACAGATTCTAGGGCAAAGGTTCCAGAAATGAAGTGCCAGTGACTAATCTGAATTATCTGCAATGTAGACAGATAACAGGAGATCAGAAGTTGACACGGTGAAAACAGTCAGACTTGCTGGCATGGGAAGATGCTATGGTGAACCTCATGGTAAATATTTCCAAACCTTAAAAATCGTAGTCAACACTCCATACCAACATTTCACAACCAGAGACTGATCCAAAGATCTTTAAACATTATGTCTATACCTTATTATCTATCATCAGATTCTAAACTTCTTGAAAACGGTAAGAACATGTCCTTTTCATGCCTTTCCCTTTGTATCAATTCCAGAATCTTCACTTCATCCTTGCTTGTTGAATTCAACTAGATGGAAAGAATTGGAGATGTATAGTTTTCAGATGTAAGGAAGACATGCTAAACTTAATGGTATAGGCTGGCATTTCAGATAGGTTAAAAGAATTACTCATTTTTAAAAATATTCACCACCCCATTACAGAAATGATCTGGAGCCTATGTGAAGTATGACTTAGGGGGTTTAGACAATAATGTGTTTCAATGCATCATCACGGTGCAATGACTTTGAAGAAGATCCTCCCGATAGATGGGCTACATTCATAAAAGTGTGTCATGATCCTTTCCTCCACTGGCCAAACCACATCTGGAGTAAGACATTGTATTCCAGGCCCCATGTCTTATATATGCGATGGGTAAACCCAGAATGCATTCAGGAGACGGTGATCGGGAAGGAGAAGTCCCTCAAAGTTGTGAGATGTGGCAAGTAAGATCCCATTTATGCTATCATCTGCCTTCTCACCCAAACTGGAACCCTGGTACTAATTCTAGACTCTTTCACTTCCTTCAATCCCTCCTGGATCCCAGCACTGCTCTCCTTCTCCTGTGTCCCCAGCTGAGTTCTGATGCCCACCAGGTCACCCCACACTCTACAGCAGCCCCCTTCCTCCAGGCCTGCTCACCTCCACCTGTCCTCTACATGTCTCCTAGGGTAAGCCTTCTAAAATGCACATCTGTTTGTGTCACTCCCTGCTTAACCCCCTCCATGAATGCTCGTACATCCCGCATCAGACCCAAGCCCACTGTTAGAGCCTTATCCAATTTCTGCCCCCTTCACCAGCACCACACCACAAGACAGAAACTCAACTCCAACTAACTTAAAAAAGAAATGCTCATGCATGCAGTATATGTCTGAATAGAAGGTAACACTGAACAGAAACTATTTCCCAGTAAAAAGAGTCTCTCCCTGCCCTGCCTCCATTTTACCCCCTAAGTTGAATATTTACCCTTACTGGGGAAAGGCGAGAGACGCCAGCCAACAGTTCCAATTTCACAACCTCCCGGCATCCTGAATTCAGAGGCAAGACACGGTTTTTGTCCCTAGTTGGAAGATCCTCACAGAAGATTCTGTGGGGCTGAACTGTGGGGCTTCCCTGAGCCAATCACTGTAGCCAGGGGATAAAGGCTCACTCTGATTGGCCCCTGCGGCATGTCTGGGACCAACCAGGACCCTCTGCAGGGAGGGAAAGAGAGAAGGTGGTTCCCAAGGAAAGGGTGCTGCGCAGATGGACCATCCCGTCAGCTCCCTTGGGAGCCTTTCCTGACCCTACCTGAGGACACAAGTGCTTCTTCCCAGGTGCTTCCAGAGGTCCTGACAAACACCTGTCTGCCAGCATGGGGTACCTGTGGGTTTTGTGGATGATATACTGAGCCAACCATGGGATAGAAGTTCCTGGAGGGCAGGAATTTTGTTTGTACCGGTCATCTTCTGTCTGAACTCCATGTTCATCCTCCAGCCCCTTCACTCTGCTCTCCCTCATGGACTGCATCATAGCGCCCTGGGCCTGGTGGGCCAAGTGGGGCTCATTTGCAGGAGATGAGGGACAGAGAGGAGAGTGAGGCTGAGATGTTGATCCCTCTGGTTCCTTCCCTGCTGGGTCACCGTGAACTGGCTGCCTCCCGGAACTGAGGGCAACACCTCCTTCGAGAAAATCCTCTCCGCATAGCTCTGGGTTCTGGGAACATCTCCCTGCCCTCGCCCTTCCCAGCCTTGCTCTGCAGTTCACAGCCCTGGGTGCTGCACTATCTTTTTAGGTTTCCCTATACCCTGCCCATCAGATCAATAGCTCCTTTATTAAACTCTCCTCATATTACCCAATTAGAGCATGCCTCCTGGTTCCTGCCAGGACCTTGCCTAATGCAGTGTTCTGTATTCATCTTTGTTTCCCCAGGGCCAGAACAGTGCCTTCCATACCATGGGCACTTAATAAATTTGGGAATGAAGGAATGATTAAACATTGGCTGGATATAGGAGTGTTGAGGCCTATACAGAAAATGGACCCAGGTGGGTAGCTTTCATTTTTTTTTGGCCAGGACACATATTAAGAAACACAGCTCATGTTGCAGTGCAGTAGACACACGCATATTTACATCTAACTGAATGAGAAGTTTCGTGAAGCAATGCTTACCTTTACTATGATAAGCATATCAACATACTGTGATATTCTCTATTTAATTCTGTTCTGTTTCAAGTTCAAATTCTCCTTATGGTCTGCTAAATTGATTTCATGACCTGAAAAATAATTGCAACCCACAGCTTAAGACACACTGGCCCAGTGACTTTCAGCATTCCCTCCATTCTGGAGAGTCTGTGATTCCAACGGTAGGGTTTAAGGCATAATGAATGAGAACAGCGATGATGCATCTCATGGGAGTTGGCTTCATGGCCTTGAAAAAGCAAACAAAATCGCCATTCTATCTTCAGTTTTTCATATAATTCTTACTCAAAGTTGGCCTTTTTTTTTTTTTTTTAGGTTTGGCCTAATTTGGGGGGAAGGGCAAATTAAAGCTGTTAAAACACGCTGATGTATATGAGTAATTTTAAGCATCAATTCATCAAAGTCAGTGTGAGGGACCACCAGCCTGAGAGGGGACCACCAGGCCTGGAAAGGACAGCTCATCTTGTGTGCCTGCCCCAGGGTCCCTGGGCCTCTCCTCCGTGTCCTTGTTGCTACCAGCAGCTCTTCCTTCTCCTCGGCGAAAGCATTTCCTAGTGCCCTACATGTAGGTGGAGCTTGACCCAGAGGGCAGCCCAGGCCTGTCCGTGTCCCCCGAGGTGGTAGTCACCAGGCCCAGGCAGCCCATTTGCGATTGGATATTGTCTCACTGCTTCAAGCCCAGCCCTAGTCTGCAGCCCTCTCCACCTCAAAAACTGTAGGATTCTATTTTAAACCCTGAGTTCTATGTTCTCGAAAACCGACTCTCCCTTCCCAGCTCACCATCTGTCATTCGCCTGGTATCTGAACTGTAAAGCCAAGTTAGAAGAGTAGAAGATGGTAATAGATATTCTTGAGCTATGATTCGGAATCAAATCCTCAACCCCCGTCCTCAACCAGACATCACCTCCCTGCCAGGTTCTTGAGAGAGAGAAATACAAAAAAGACAATTCCAGACAGGCGGGCACGTGACCAGACGCTCCAAAGCGGAGGCTTGCTGAGCCACACAGACGAGCTGTCATTCACTGGCTTACTCGTCGTCATTCCCTCAAAAAATTCCTGTCGGCGCCTACAATGTGCCAGGCACGGGGAGGGAGAGAACAGTGAGCAAAAACCGGAGTCCCTGTCCTGGTGAAGCTTATGTTCTGACAGTGGAATCAGAAAAGAAACAAATAAATGAGTATCTTAAACCAACGTAGGAGATGGCGGTAAGTCCTGTGAAGGAAGTACCTCCCGCTAAGGTGGGTGCGAGGCGGCATGTGAGTGTGTGTGCTCGTGGGAACGTTATTTTAGTTAGTGATGTTACGGAGGGCTCTCTGAGGAGGTGACCTCTGAGGAGAGAGCCCGGTGGGTGTGAGCCAAGGAGACACCCAGGGGAAAAGCATCTGGTGAGAGGAAGAGCACACACAAAGACCTTGAGACCATGAAGAAGACTCCTTATGCCCCGGGGGAGAGGCAGAGCTACGGCCCGGTGCTATTGAGCAGCCTTCTGGGCCCTTCGCCTCCCCAGCCCGTGCCAAACCTTGGCCACTCTTGGACACAAAGATTCAATAATTTTTTAAAATTATTTTTAATTGTGGTAAAATACACATAACATGAAATTTCCCATCTTAACCATTTTTAAGTGTACAGTTCAGTGGCCTTAAATACCTTCGGGCTATTGCACCACCATCACCAGCAGCCATCCCCAGGACTGTCGTCTCGAAGAACTGGCGCTCTGTATCCATGAACTGCCAGCTCCCCACTCCCTGTCTGCCAGCCCCTGGCAACCAGCATTCCACTCTCTGTCTCTAGGACTTTGACTATTCCAGGGACCTCATATAAGTGGAGTCATACGGTATTTCTCTTTTTGAGCCATGTTTCACTTAATGTTCTCAAGGTTCATTCATGTGGCAGCGTGTGTCCAGATATTTCCTTCCTTTTTGAGGCTGAACAATATGCCATTGCACATATAGACCACATTTGCTCATCACTTTATCTGTCAAAGGTCCCTGGGCTGCTTCCGCCTCTTGGCTATTGTGAATCATGCTGCCTTGAACACGGGTGGGCAAATATCTCTTTGAGTCCCGGCTTTCAGTTCTCTTGGGTGGATACTCCGCAGTGGATCAACAATTGTAGATCACTTTTCCTTGCGTTGAACAAATGTTGTTTCTGCGTGGCCCCTGAGAATTATGCCACCTGTTAAGGAGGGCTGCCATGGTCTGTCTGCACGTCCCTCTCCCGTCTGGACTGTAAGCTCCCTGTGGACAAGGAACCCACGGTGGACACTCCCACACCCCGACGCCAGGGAAGGCCCACAGTCTGCCCTCTGGAAGGTTGATGAAAGGAACAAATCTGGCCAGGGCTGTGGCCGAGAGGAGGGCTCTGAGCCCCCCTGCCTCTGCTGGCGTGTGTTTTTATAGATGGGGCTTCTCTGATTTTGTTTGAAAGAACTGCCCCTAAGATAAAAAACTAATATAATCCAATTCCCTGGGGGGAGAATCGGAAACCCACAGAGGGTTGGTGATCTGCCCGGCATCCCGATGCAGCGAGCGAGTGGTCCGGCCGGGATCCGAATCCAGGCTCCCTGGTCTCTATTCGGTGCTGCCGCCACCTGGCCTTCACCGGGAAAGAAGATTGTCTTGGCATTTCCCCCCTTGCTCTCCGCCTGTCTCCTCCCTCAGAAGAGAGGGCAGAGCCCCCAGCAGACCCAGCCCTGGCCCTGGGCCCCCCGAGGCTGGGCAGCCCAGCGTGGAGTCAGCAGGGCTCCCCTAAGCAGAGAGGTGTGCTTTGCTTTCTCACAAGCTCCGATCAAGTTAGGGGGTCTCAGCGCCGAGGCACCCCCAGGCAAGCCCAGCGCGGGGCTTCGCTGATCTCCAGATGCCCAAGCAGGAGGGAAATTGCTGACGGTCTTCATTCTCTGAAGCCGTTCCTTCCCCGAGAGAGAAGCACCATAGGCTGCGGGTGAGGGACAGGGAGAGGCCTGAGGTGTGTGTGTGGGGGGTGTGTAAATGCGTGTGTGTGAGAGAGAGAAGCCCCAGGTAAGGGGTGTGTGTGCGTGCGTGTGTGTGAGAGAGAGAGAGAAGCTCCAGGTAAGGGGTGTGTGTGCGTGTGTGTGTGAGAGAGAGAGAGAAGCCCCAGGTAAGGGGTGTGTGTGTGCATGTGTGAGAGAGAGAGAGAAGCCCCAGGTAAGGGGTGTGTGTGTGTGTGAGAGAGAGAGAGAGAAGCCCCGGTAAGGGGTGTGTGTGTGTGCGTGTTTGTGTGAGAGAGAAGCCCCAGGTAAGGGGTGTGTGTGTGTGTGCGTGTGTGAGAGAGAGAGAGAAGCCCCAGGTAAGGGGTATGTGTGCGTGTGTGTGAGAGAGAGAGAGAGAAGCCCCAGGTAAGGGGTGTGTGTGCGTGCGTGTGTGTGTGAGAGAGAGAGAAGCCCCAGGTAAGGGGTGTGTGTGTGTGCGTGTGTGTGTGAGAGAGAGAGAGAAGCCCCAGGTAAGGGGTGTGTGCGTGTGTGTGTGTGAGAGAGAGAGAAGCCCCAGGTAAGGGGTGTGTGTGTGTGTGTGTGTGAGAGAGAGAGAAGCCCCAGGTAAGGGGTGTGTGTGTGTGTGTGAGAGAGAGAGAAGCCCCAGGTAAGGGGTGTGTGCGTGTGTGTGAGAGAGAGAGAGAGAGAAGCCCCAGGTAAGGGGTGTGTGCGTGTGTGTGTGAGAGAGAGAGAGAAGCCCCAGGTAAGGGGTGTGTGTGTGTGTGTGAGAGAGAGAGAGAGAAGCCCCAGGTAAGGGGTGTGTGCGTGTGTGTGTGAGAGAGAGAGAAGCCCCAGGTAAGGGGTGTGTGTGCGTGTGTGTGTGAGAGAGAGAGAGAGAAGCCCCAGGTAAGGGGTGTGTGCGTGTGTGTGTGAGAGAGAGAGAGAAGCCCCAGGTAAGGGGTGTGTGCGTGTGTGTGAGAGAGAGAGAGAGAGAAGCCCCAGGTAAGGGGTGTGTGCGTGTGTGTGTGAGAGAGAGAGAGAGAAGCCCCAGGTAAGGGGTGTGTGTGCGTGTGTGTGTGAGAGAGAGAAGCCCCAGGTAAGGGGTGTGTGTGCGTGTGTGTGTGAGAGAGAGAAGCCCCAGGTAAGGGGTGTGTGTGTGTGTGCGTGTAGTAGACAGAGGCAACGAGAGAAGGAGACTATGATGCAAAGGAGCAGAACCTCCCTCAGAGAGTGTTGGGAGCCAAATGTCCTGAAGAGCCCTTGGCACTGTACCCGGCACAGGGTGAGCGCTGTGTGGACGCTGCTGATTCCTATCGTGGCGGAGAGGCACGCAGTGTGTGGCGGATGGGGAGAGAGAGAGGAAGGGAAGGTGGGAGGCGGGAGGAGCGAGTCCTTGAAACCCGCAATTTAACAAAAGCTGGAATCTGGGCAGACCTCCCTTGTTCTGGCTGTTCTCCCATAGAGCTGACTATGCTCACCTTCCTCCCCTGTTGTATTTTTCCCCCTATTGTATTTTTACATTTACATAACACAGCCTCCATTGTGTAAAGGAAAATGATTTTCTGGATTCCCCGAAGTACCTCAGCACACAGTGCATTGAGAGTCTGCCGGGCAACAGGCAGCCAGGTCCCAGGGACAGGGACAGTGGGGTCTGGGGGCCACATATCACCCCTACCCCTAAAAGTAAAGCCTCTGCTGTGTGCCTGAGCCCTCTCTGCCTGCCCTGCTACCCCCATCCGTCCTCTGGGTCTCCTCCCATCTTTGGCCGGAGGAAACCGCTTCCCGGATGTGTAGGATTAAGGGTGAATCGCACACAGCCCATGGATCCCTGGATGAAGATGGGTCCCGGGTCCCTCCAGGCCCTGACAACGGAGACCAGCAGGAGCTCTGCCCCCTCTGGTGACTTCAATCCTGCGCCACTTTGGGATGGCTCTGAAGGGACAAGGCGCGTGGGGCCCCCTCGATGTCCACGTTGGTTTTCAATCCAGGCCCTCACAGGGAGTCTTTTTTGGGTTAACATTTTTAAAATGCTGTCTCATTTCTTCATGGAGACAGAGAAGAGACCCAAAGGAGGGGTCCTGCTCCAACAGGGCCGGCTGGGGAATGCCGCTGTCCCCGGAGCTGTCCTGGGGCCTCAGGCTGGTGGTGGCCCTACGAACTGCACCTTCCTACCTCGGCCCCAAGCAAAAAGCAGATCACCTGACCGAGTCACTGTTCGCATCTGCCCCATACCCTCTCGGGCGGCGGCAGGGGGTCACCAAGAAGCTTTCAGGCTGAGGGGAAAGGGGGCCGGGGCTCTCTGGGAGAGGATGCAAGGGCTTGGCCTGGGGGAGGGGGCAGGTGCAGCCGGCGCAGGACGCTGCGGGGACGCCGGAGCCCAACCCCAGGGCTCGGCTCCTGAAGCTTGTGGAGGCAATGCTATTGAACGCCCCAGTCCGGGGCTGGGACTGAACAGTCGTGTTAGAGACCAGCAGGAACTGCTCCTTGGTGAGACACTGAGACAGAAAGACAGAGGCACCAAGAGGCACCCTGACAGCCACTAGGCATGTGTTGTCAAGGTGGCTTACTAGGGAAGAGCACGGGTCCTCACTTTCCAGACTGTTCTAACGGCGGGTCCCCTGGAGCTCTGCCCAGCCTCCCTGTGGCATGGCTGTGCAGGGGAGGCTGCGTGCAGGCTTCCTCCTGTCCTGGTGGCAAATGGCAGCAAATCCCAAGCTGGGTTATTACATCAGCGACTTTTCCCTTCCTCGGCCCCTGGGGAGCCTGGGCCAGGGTGGAAGGCAGCAGGAATCTTTTCCAACACAAACACGTGATGATTTCAGGTAGCAGCCCCTGAAAATGGGAAGAGACATCTTAAGGGTTTCACTCAGGTTGAAAGGGTTTGGAGCTAAGCCCAGTCCCTTCAGGGCTGCAGGCCAGCCCAGGAGACTGAGAGCTGGAGAGATGTCCCTTGAAAGACAGGTTTGGTGACTTCCAACAGCGAATGACCTTAATTCACAGAACTGAACACTCCTGTTCCTTTCCCATCCTTTGCCTGTTTGCAGCAAAGAAACACCCAGCTGGTACCTCCCCCGTATTAGGCAGGAACAAATGGAGTGTTTTCCTACTGCGTAGAAAGCCCGAGTTTTCCCATCTACAGAGCACGGAACAATGCCATCAACCTCTCCTCTTTTATTTTCCCAAAACACCTTCCGGAAGAGAGAGCCAACACCAGTTGAGGGGATGTCTGCCTAATAGGCAGATAGATACCTTTGTGCCACCGCCGTATTGAAGGTCATCTTGTGTCCCGGCAGCCACTTTGACTTCCTCAGAAGGACAGTTCGATTGTGCCCCCAGCAGCAGTGTGAAAGGGGGAGCCGAGGATGCCAGATGCCATGGACCCTGCAGCGTGACTTCGTGCTTGTGAAACCTTTAATAAAGGAGCCTGAGAGCCCAGGAAGCGGCGAGCAGCCCCCCAGCCCCCTGCTCTCTGCTCGTCCTGAGCTCTGAAGACATACCCAGTCCACAGACACCAGGGCCCTTTTCCCATGTCTTACTCCCTGACAATCCTAGTCCCGCCTTACCACCAGAAGTGTACCTTTATTCTGCTCTCACCATCCCCTGCCACCACCAGCCTATATCCAGCCTGAAGATGCTTATCAAAAGAGTAAGTCAGATGAGAAACAGAAGAGAAATAAGCCCTTTTCTCATACAGAAAGAACACAGATCTGGGAACTGGGCAAGTTTCTAGCATCCCTCCTGAGAACACGTCCCTCTGGGATGTGGTTCTGGAGTGAAGAGTGAGTGCGGGAGGTGTAGTGGGGGCAGGGGAGGTGGTGGGACCTGGGGCCTGGCCCAAGCAAAGCGTGCCCAGGGAATCTGAGTGGGTGATACAGTGAATCACTGAAGTGTCAGAGAGTCCCCTCCCTCCCTCTGTGCTTTTCTTCCTCCTTCCTCCTCTCCCCCCACCCCTGCTTTTCTTTCTTTCCTCTCTTTCTTCCTTTTCTCCGCAACCCCCCTCCCCATCAGTTTTGAATCTCCAGTGCTGTGTGAGTCGACTGCATGTCCTGGGTCCATCCCCTTCAGGAATGACATACGAGGAGATTTGGAGATAACATGTAATCAGAGTGAAACTTGCAGTCGGCCAGGCTCTTAACAGATATTGATGGCTCCAGAGGCCAGATCAATTCTTAGTCCCCCCAAAACTCTGTCTGCAGGAATGACTATAAATAACAGTAATATAGCCAACCATGGCACTGAAGTGGTATACGAACTTTGAATTCTCTCCATCAGCTGGGATGAACTGTGTCGACCCATCCGCACTTTCCCGTCTGGGCATTCTTGCCTCTGAGAGTCTGTTGTTCTAAGACAGGGTTCTGGTAGGGGTAGGATTTTGAATGTGAATTGTTTTTTCTTTTCTTTTTTTTCTTTTCCTATGCAGTCCCCACCTGTCCTGAGTAGCAATTATATTATTATATGGTTGCCAGCAATGATTACATACATAATTGTATACATAGATGTAATTATATACATATATAATTTGTATACATTTTACAGTTTTTTCAAAGCAATGTCACATACATCATATCATTTGCTTCCCACAACAGCCCTGTGATGTGGGAGGGCAGGATATCTTCAAATGTATGGCTGTGGACATCAAGGTCCAGAGAAGAAGTGATGGGCAGAAGCTGGGGCAAGAAACCAGGGGCCTGACTTCTGGTCCTGGGCCATTTCTACAATTCAGATCTACCCCCCATCCCTCCAGTCCTGCTGAGAGTGTGTATTCATCAAGGGTCTACTATTTGCCGACTCCCGTGATCATTCATTTCATGAACAATCATTGAGCTCCAGGCACTGGTCTATATCTGCAATATGTAGCAGTGAAAATAAACACAAAACAGAAACAAAACCAGTTGTTTCTGTTCGTTAGGATCAGGCCCCTGTGAAGGGCAGCGCCATGGTGAAGAGCTCAGACGCTGGGGCCGGCCTGCCTGGGTCTGAATCCCAGCTCCCCCATTCATCAGCAGCATCCTCTCTGGCAAATTCTTCCAACCGTCTGAGTCTCAGTTTCTTCCTCAGTGAGTCAAGGATGGTGATGACACCTACCGGAGGGGCGTTTTGTGAGCAGCCCACGAGCAGATAAACAAGTCCCTGAGAAGTATCTGTACACAGCAAGCCCTCCACAAGTGCTCGCTTACGAACATCCTGGCTGGGGCCATAAATGTCAAGGTCACCTACCCAGGGCACACAGTGAGCCTTCTCTGAGCCGCCCTCCACAAGTGCTCGCTTACGAACATCCTGGCTGGGGCCATAAATGTCAAGGTCACCTACCCAGGGCACACAGTGAGCCTTCTCTGAGCCGCCCTCCACAAGTGCTCGCTTACGAACATCCTGGCTGGGGCCATAAATGTCAAGGTCACCTACCCAGGGCACACAGTGAGCCTTCTCTGAGCCGCCCTCCACAAGTGCTCGCTTACGAACATCCTGGCTGGGGCCATAAATGTCAAGGTCACCTACCCAGGGCACACAGTGAGCCTTCTCTGAGCCGCCCTCCACAAGTGCTCGCTTACGAACATCCTGGCTGGGGCCATAAATGTCAAGGTCACCTACCCAGGGCACGCAGTGAGCCTTCTCTGAGCCGCCCTCCACAAGTGCTCGCTTACAAACATCCTGGCTGGGGCCATAAATGTCAAGGTCACCTACCCAGGGCACACAGTGAGCCTTCTCTGAGCCGCCCTCCACAAGTGCTCGCTTACAAACATCCTGGCTGGGGCCATAAATGTCAAGGTCACCTACCCAGGGCACGCAGTGAGCCTTCTCTGAGCCGCCCTCCACAAGTGCTCGCTTACGAACATCCTGGCTGGGGCCATAAATGTCAAGGTCACCTACCCAGGGCACGCAGTGAGCCTTCTCTGAGCCGCCCTCCACAAGTGCTCGCTTACAAACATCCTGGCTGGGGCCATAAATGTCAAGGTCACCTACCCAGGGCACACAGTGAGCCTTCTCTGAGCCGCCCTCCACAAGTGCTCGCTTACAAACATCCTGGCTGGGGCCATAAATGTCAAGGTCACCTACCCAGGGCACGCAGTGAGCCTTCTCTGAGCCGCCCTCCACAAGTGCTCGCTTACAAACATCCTGGCTGGGGCCATAAATGTCAAGGTCACCTACCCAGGGCACACAGTGAGCCTTCTCTGAGCCGCCCTCCACAAGTGCTCGCTTACAAACATCCTGGCTGGGGCCATAAATGTCAAGGTCACCTACCCAGGGCACGCAGTGAGCCTTCTCTGAGCCGCCCTCCACAAGTGCTCGCTTACGAACATCCTGGCTGGGGCCATAAATGTCAAGGTCACCTACCCAGGGCACGCAGTGAGCCTTCTCTGAGCCGCCCTCCACAAGTGCTCGCTTACAAACATCCTGGCTGGGGCCATAAATGTCAAGGTCACCTACCCAGGGCACACAGTGAGCCTTCTCTGAGCCGCCCTCCACAAGTGCTCGCTTACAAACATCCTGGCTGGGGCCATAAATGTCAAGGTCACCTACCCAGGGCACGCAGTGAGCCTTCTCTGAGCCGCCCTCCACAAGTGCTCGCTTACAAACATCCTGGCTGGGGCCATAAATGTCAAGGTCACCTACCCAGGGCACACAGTGAGCCTTCTCTGAGCCGCCCTCCACAAGTGCTCGCTTACAAACATCCTGGCTGGGGCCATAAATGTCAAGGTCACCTACCCAGGGCACGCAGTGAGCCTTCTCTGAGCCGCCCTCCACAAGTGCTCGCTTACGAACATCCTGGCTGGGGCCATAAATGTCAAGGTCACCTACCCAGGGCACGCAGTGAGCCTTCTCTGAGCCGCCCTCCACAAGTGCTCGCTTACAAACATCCTGGCTGGGGCCATAAATGTCAAGGTCACCTACCCAGGGCACACAGTGAGCCTTCTCTGAGCCGCCCTCCACAAGTGCTCGCTTACAAACATCCTGGCTGGGGCCATAAATGTCAAGGTCACCTACCCAGGGCACGCAGTGAGCCTTCTCTGAGCCGCCCTCCACAAGTGCTCGCTTACAAACATCCTGGCTGGGGCCATAAATGTCAAGGTCACCTACCCAGGGCACACAGTGAGCCTTCTCTGAGCCGCCCTCCACAAGTGCTCGCTTACAAACATCCTGGCTGGGGCCATAAATGTCAAGGTCACCTACCCAGGGCACGCAGTGAGCCTTCTCTGAGCCGCCCTCCACAAGTGCTCGCTTACGAACATCCTGGCTGGGCCATAAATGTCAAGGTCACCTACCCAGGGCACGCAGTGAGCCTTCTCTGAGCCGCCCTCCACAAGTGCTCGCTTACGAACATCCTGGCTGGGGCCATAAATGTCAAGGTCACCTACCCAGGGCACGCAGTGAGCCTTCTCTGAGCCGCCCTCCACAAGTGCTCGCTTACGAACATCCTGGCTGGGGCCATAAATGTCAAGGTCACCTACCCAGGGCACACAGTGAGCCTTCTCTGAGCCGCCCTCCACAAGTGCTCGCTTACAAACATCCTGGCTGGGGCCATAAATGTCAAGGTCACCTACCCAGGGCACGCAGTGAGCCTTCTCTGAGCCGCCCTCCACAAGTGCTCGCTTACAAACATCCTGGCTGGGGCCATAAATGTCAAGGTCACCTACCCAGGGCACACAGTGAGCCTTCTCTGAGCCGCCCTCCACAAGTGCTCGCTTACAAACATCCTGGCTGGGGCCATAAATGTCAAGGTCACCTACCCAGGGCACGCAGTGAGCCTTCTCTGAGCCGCCCTCCACAAGTGCTCGCTTACGAACATCCTGGCTGGGGCCATAAATGTCAAGGTCACCTACCCAGGGCACGCAGTGAGCCTTCTCTGAGCCGCCCTCCACAAGTGCTCGCTTACGAACATCCTGGCTGGGGCCATAAATGTCAAGGTCACCTACCCAGGGCACGCAGTGAGCCTTCTCTGAGCCGCCCTCCACAAGTGCTCGCTTACGAACATCCTGGCTGGGGCCATAAATGTCAAGGTCACCTACCCAGGGCACACAGTGAGCCTTCTCTGAGCCGCCCTCCACAAGTGCTCGCTTACAAACATCCTGGCTGGGGCCATAAATGTCAAGGTCACCTACCCAGGGCACACAGTGAGCCTTCTCTGAGCCGCCCTCCACAAGTGCTCGCTTACGAACATCCTGGCTGGGGCCATAAATGTCAAGGTCACCTACCCAGGGCACACAGTGAGCCTTCTCTGAGCCGCCCTCCACAAGTGCTCGCTTACGAACATCCTGGCTGGGGCCATAAATGTCAAGGTCACCTACCCAGGGCACACAGTGAGCCTTCTCTGAGCCGCCCTCCACAAGTGCTCGCTTACGAACATCCTGGCTGGGGCCATAAATGTCAAGGTCACCTACCCAGGGCACACAGTGAGCCTTCTCTGAGCCGCCCTCCACAAGTGCTCGCTTACGAACATCCTGGCTGGGGCCATAAATGTCAAGGTCACCTACCCAGGGCACACAGTGAGCCTTCTCTGAGCCGCCCTCCACAAGTGCTCGCTTACGAACATCCTGGCTGGGGCCATAAATGTCAAGGTCACCTACCCAGGGCACACAGTGAGCCTTCTCTGAGCCGCCCTCCACAAGTGCTCGCTTACGAACATCCTGGCTGGGGCCATAAATGTCAAGGTCACCTACCCAGGGCACACAGTGAGCCTTCTCTGAGCCGCCCTCCACAAGTGCTCGCTTACGAACATCCTGGCTGGGGCCATAAATGTCAAGGTCACCTACCCAGGGCACACAGTGAGCCTTCTCTGAGCCGCCCTCCACAAGTGCTCGCTTACGAACATCCTGGCTGGGGCCATAAATGTCAAGGTCACCTACCCAGGGCACACAGTGAGCCTTCTCTGAGCCGCCTCCACAAGTGCTCGCTTACGAACATCCTGGCTGGGGCCATAAATGTCAAGGTCACCTACCCAGGGCACACAGTGAGCCTTCTCTGAGCCGCCCTCCACAAGTGCTCGCTTACGAACATCCTGGCTGGGGCCATAAATGTCAAGGTCACCTACCCAGGGCACACAGTGAGCCTTCTCTGAGCCGCCCTCCACAAGTGCTCGCTTACAAACATCCTGGCTGGGGCCATAAATGTCAAGGTCACCTACCCAGGGCACACAGTGAGCCTTCTCTGAGCCGCCCTCCACAAGTGCTCGCTTACGAACATCCTGGCTGGGGCCATAAATGTCAAGGTCACCTACCCAGGGCACACAGTGAGCCTTCTCTGAGCCGCCCTCCACAAGTGCTCGCTTACAAACATCCTGGCTGGGGCCATAAATGTCAAGGTCACCTACCCAGGGCACACAGTGAGCCTTCTCTGAGCCGCCCTCCACAAGTGCTCGCTTACGAACATCCTGGCTGGGGCCATAAATGTCAAGGTCACCTACCCAGGGCACACAGTGAGCCTTCTCTGAGCCGCCCTCCACAAGTGCTCGCTTACGAACATCCTGGCTGGGGCCATAAATGTCAAGGTCACCTACCCAGGGCACACAGTGAGCCTTCTCTGAGCCGCCCTCCACAAGTGCTCGCTTACGAACATCCTGGCTGGGGCCATAAATGTCAAGGTCACCTACCCAGGGCACACAGTGAGCCTTCTCTGAGCCGCCCTCCACAAGTGCTCGCTTACGAACATCCTGGCTGGGGCCATAAATGTCAAGGTCACCTACCCAGGGCACACAGTGAGCCTTCTCTGAGCCGCCCTCCACAAGTGCTCGCTTACGAACATCCTGGCTGGGGCCATAAATGTCAAGGTCACCTACCCAGGGCACACAGTGAGCCTTCTCTGAGCCGCCCTCCACAAGTGCTCGCTTACGAACATCCTGGCTGGGGCCATAAATGTCAAGGTCACCTACCCAGGGCACGCAGTGAGCCTTCTCTGAGCCGCCCTCCACAAGTGCTCGCTTACAAACATCCTGGCTGGGGCCATAAATGTCAAGGTCACCTACCCAGGGCACACAGTGAGCCTTCTCTGAGCCGCCCTCCACAAGTGCTCGCTTACGAACATCCTGGCTGGGGCCATAAATGTCAAGGTCACCTACCCAGGGCACACAGTGAGCCTTCTCTGAGCCGCCCTCCACAAGTGCTCGCTTACAAACATCCTGGCTGGGGCCATAAATGTCAAGGTCACCTACCCAGGGCACACAGTGAGCCTTCTCTGAGCCGCCCTCCACAAGTGCTCGCTTACGAACATCCTGGCTGGGGCCATAAATGTCAAGGTCACCTACCCAGGGCACACAGTGAGCCTTCTCTGAGCCGCCCTCCACAAGTGCTCGCTTACGAACATCCTGGCTGGGGCCATAAATGTCAAGGTCACCTACCCAGGGCACGCAGTGAGCCTTCTCTGAGCCGCCCTCCACAAGTGCTCGCTTACGAACATCCTGGCTGGGGCCATAAATGTCAAGGTCACCTACCCAGGGCACGCAGTGAGCCTTCTCTGAGCCGCCCTCCACAAGTGCTCGCTTACAAACATCCTGGCTGGGGCCATAAATGTCAAGGTCACCTACCCAGGGCACGCAGTGAGCCTTCTCTGAGCCGCCCTCCACAAGTGCTCGCTTACAAACATCCTGGCTGGGGCCATAAATGTCAAGGTCACCTACCCAGGGCACGCAGTGAGCCTTCTCTGAGCCGCCCTCCACAAGTGCTCGCTTACAAACATCCTGGCTGGGGCCATAAATGTCAAGGTCACCTACCCAGGGCACACAGTGAGCCTTCTCTGAGCCGCCCTCCACAAGTGCTCGCTTACAAACATCCTGGCTGGGGCCATAAATGTCAAGGTCACCTACCCAGGGCACGCAGTGAGCCTTCTCTGAGCCGCCCTCCACAAGTGCTCGCTTACGAACATCCTGGCTGGGGCCATAAATGTCAAGGTCACCTACCCAGGGCACGCAGTGAGCCTTCTCTGAGCCGCCCTCCACAAGTGCTCGCTTACAAACATCCTGGCTGGGGCATAAATGTCAAGGTCACCTACCCAGGGCACACAGTGAGCCTTCTCTGAGCCGCCCTCCACAAGTGCTCGCTTACAAACATCCTGGCTGGGGCCATAAATGTCAAGGTCACCTACCCAGGGCACGCAGTGAGCCTTCTCTGAGCCGCCCTCCACAAGTGCTCGCTTACAAACATCCTGGCTGGGGCCATAAATGTCAAGGTCACCTACCCAGGGCACACAGTGAGCCTTCTCTGAGCCGCCCTCCACAAGTGCTCGCTTACAAACATCCTGGCTGGGGCCATAAATGTCAAGGTCACCTACCCAGGGCACGCAGTGAGCCTTCTCTGAGCCGCCCTCCACAAGTGCTCGCTTACGAACATCCTGGCTGGGGCCATAAATGTCAAGGTCACCTACCCAGGGCACGCAGTGAGCCTTCTCTGAGCCGCCCTCCACAAGTGCTCGCTTACGAACATCCTGGCTGGGGCCATAAATGTCAAGGTCACCTACCCAGGGCACGCAGTGAGCCTTCTCTGAGCCGCCCTCCACAAGTGCTCGCTTACGAACATCCTGGCTGGGGCCATAAATGTCAAGGTCACCTACCCAGGGCACACAGTGAGCCTTCTCTGAGCCGCCCTCCACAAGTGCTCGCTTACAAACATCCTGGCTGGGGCCATAAATGTCAAGGTCACCTACCCAGGGCACACAGTGAGCCTTCTCTGAGCCGCCCTCCACAAGTGCTCGCTTACGAACATCCTGGCTGGGGCCATAAATGTCAAGGTCACCTACCCAGGGCACACAGTGAGCCTTCTCTGAGCCGCCCTCCACAAGTGCTCGCTTACGAACATCCTGGCTGGGGCCATAAATGTCAAGGTCACCTACCCAGGGCACACAGTGAGCCTTCTCTGAGCCGCCCTCCACAAGTGCTCGCTTACGAACATCCTGGCTGGGGCCATAAATGTCAAGGTCACCTACCCAGGGCACACAGTGAGCCTTCTCTGAGCCGCCCTCCACAAGTGCTCGCTTACGAACATCCTGGCTGGGGCCATAAATGTCAAGGTCACCTACCCAGGGCACACAGTGAGCCTTCTCTGAGCCGCCCTCCACAAGTGCTCGCTTACGAACATCCTGGCTGGGGCCATAAATGTCAAGGTCACCTACCCAGGGCACACAGTGAGCCTTCTCTGAGCCGCCCTCCACAAGTGCTCGCTTACGAACATCCTGGCTGGGGCCATAAATGTCAAGGTCACCTACCCAGGGCACACAGTGAGCCTTCTCTGAGCCGCCCTCCACAAGTGCTCGCTTACGAACATCCTGGCTGGGGCCATAAATGTCAAGGTCACCTACCCAGGGCACACAGTGAGCCTTCTCTGAGCCGCCCTCCACAAGTGCTCGCTTACGAACATCCTGGCTGGGGCCATAAATGTCAAGGTCACCTACCCAGGGCACACAGTGAGCCTTCTCTGAGCCGCCCTCCACAAGTGCTCGCTTACGAACATCCTGGCTGGGGCCATAAATGTCAAGGTCACCTACCCAGGGCACACAGTGAGCCTTCTCTGAGCCGCCCTCCACAAGTGCTCGCTTACGAACATCCTGGCTGGGGCCATAAATGTCAAGGTCACCTACCCAGGGCACACAGTGAGCCTTCTCTGAGCCGCCCTCCACAAGTGCTCGCTTACAAACATCCTGGCTGGGGCCATAAATGTCAAGGTCACCTACCCAGGGCACACAGTGAGCCTTCTCTGAGCCGCCCTCCACAAGTGCTCGCTTACGAACATCCTGGCTGGGGCCATAAATGTCAAGGTCACCTACCCAGGGCACACAGTGAGCCTTCTCTGAGCCGCCCTCCACAAGTGCTCGCTTACAAACATCCTGGCTGGGGCCATAAATGTCAAGGTCACCTACCCAGGGCACACAGTGAGCCTTCTCTGAGCCGCCCTCCACAAGTGCTCGCTTACGAACATCCTGGCTGGGGCCATAAATGTCAAGGTCACCTACCCAGGGCACACAGTGAGCCTTCTCTGAGCCGCCCTCCACAAGTGCTCGCTTACGAACATCCTGGCTGGGGCCATAAATGTCAAGGTCACCTACCCAGGGCACACAGTGAGCCTTCTCTGAGCCGCCCTCCACAAGTGCTCGCTTACGAACATCCTGGCTGGGGCCATAAATGTCAAGGTCACCTACCCAGGGCACACAGTGAGCCTTCTCTGAGCCGCCCTCCACAAGTGCTCGCTTACGAACATCCTGGCTGGGGCCATAAATGTCAAGGTCACCTACCCAGGGCACACAGTGAGCCTTCTCTGAGCCGCCCTCCACAAGTGCTCGCTTACGAACATCCTGGCTGGGGCCATAAATGTCAAGGTCACCTACCCAGGGCACACAGTGAGCCTTCTCTGAGCCGCCCTCCACAAGTGCTCGCTTACGAACATCCTGGCTGGGGCCATAAATGTCAAGGTCACCTACCCAGGGCACGCAGTGAGCCTTCTCTGAGCCGCCCTCCACAAGTGCTCGCTTACAAACATCCTGGCTGGGGCCATAAATGTCAAGGTCACCTACCCAGGGCACACAGTGAGCCTTCTCTGAGCCGCCCTCCACAAGTGCTCGCTTACGAACATCCTGGCTGGGGCCATAAATGTCAAGGTCACCTACCCAGGGCACACAGTGAGCCTTCTCTGAGCCGCCCTCCACAAGTGCTCGCTTACGAACATCCTGGCTGGGGCCATAAATGTCAAGGTCACCTACCCAGGGCACACAGTGAGCCTTCTCTGAGCCGCCCTCCACAAGTGCTCGCTTACGAACATCCTGGCTGGGGCCATAAATGTCAAGGTCACCTACCCAGGGCACACAGTGAGCCTTCTCTGAGCCGCCCTCCACAAGTGCTCGCTTACGAACATCCTGGCTGGGGCCATAAATGTCAAGGTCACCTACCCAGGGCACACAGTGAGCCTTCTCTGAGCCGCCCTCCACAAGTGCTCGCTTACGAACATCCTGGCTGGGGCCATAAATGTCAAGGTCACCTACCCAGGGCACACAGTGAGCCTTCTCTGAGCCGCCCTCCACAAGTGCTCGCTTACAAACATCCTGGCTGGGGCCATAAATGTCAAGGTCACCTACCCAGGGCACACAGTGAGCCTTCTCTGAGCCGCCCTCCACAAGTGCTCGCTTACAAACATCCTGGCTGGGGCCATAAATGTCAAGGTCACCTACCCAGGGCACACAGTGAGCCTTCTCTGAGCCGCCCTCCACAAGTGCTCGCTTACAAACATCCTGGCTGGGGCCATAAATGTCAAGGTCACCTACCCAGGGCACACAGTGAGCCTTCTCTGAGCCGCCCTCCACAAGTGCTCGCTTACGAACATCCTGGCTGGGGCCATAAATGTCAAGGTCACCTACCCAGGGCACACAGTGAGCCTTCTCTGAGCCGCCCTCCACAAGTGCTCGCTTACAAACATCCTGGCTGGGGCCATAAATGTCAAGGTCACCTACCCAGGGCACACAGTGAGCCTTCTCTGAGCCGCCCTCCACAAGTGCTCGCTTACAAACATCCTGGCTGGGGCCATAAATGTCAAGGTCACCTACCCAGGGCACACAGTGAGCCTTCTCTGAGCCGCCCTCCACAAGTGCTCGCTTACAAACATCCTGGCTGGGGCCATAAATGTCAAGGTCACCTACCCAGGGCACACAGTGAGCCTTCTCTGAGCCGCCCTCCACAAGTGCTCGCTTACGAACATCCTGGCTGGGGCCATAAATGTCAAGGTCACCTACCCAGGGCACACAGTGAGCCTTCTCTGAGCCGCCCTCCACAAGTGCTCGCTTACAAACATCCTGGCTGGGGCCATAAATGTCAAGGTCACCTACCCAGGGCACACAGTGAGCCTTCTCTGAGCCGCCCTCCACAAGTGCTCGCTTACGAACATCCTGGCTGGGGCCATAAATGTCAAGGTCACCTACCCAGGGCACACAGTGAGCCTTCTCTGAGCCGCCCTCCACAAGTGCTCGCTTACAAACATCCTGGCTGGGGCCATAAATGTCAAGGTCACCTACCCAGGGCACACAGTGAGCCTTCTCTGAGCCGCCCTCCACAAGTGCTCGCTTACAAACATCCTGGCTGGGGCCATAAATGTCAAGGTCACCTACCCAGGGCACACAGTGAGCCTTCTCTGAGCCGCCCTCCACAAGTGCTCGCTTACAAACATCCTGGCTGGGGCCATAAATGTCAAGGTCACCTACCCAGGGCACACAGTGAGCCTTCTCTGAGCCGCCCTCCACAAGTGCTCGCTTACGAACATCCTGGCTGGGGCCATAAATGTCAAGGTCACCTACCCAGGGCACACAGTGAGCCTTCTCTGAGCCGCCCTCCACAAGTGCTCGCTTACAAACATCCTGGCTGGGGCCATAAATGTCAAGGTCACCTACCCAGGGCACACAGTGAGCCTTCTCTGAGCCGCCCTCCACAAGTGCTCGCTTACAAACATCCTGGCTGGGGCCATAAATGTCAAGGTCACCTACCCAGGGCACACAGTGAGCCTTCTCTGAGCCGCCCTCCACAAGTGCTCGCTTACAAACATCCTGGCTGGGGCCATAAATGTCAAGGTCACCTACCCAGGGCACACAGTGAGCCTTCTCTGAGCCGCCCTCCATAAGTGCTCGCTGTGAGTCTACCTACCTTATGGGGAGACTCAAAAAACCAAGTATGTGTGGAGATTGTAAAATGCTTAAGAATGCTTTGCGGTAAAATTTGGGTAATGACTCTATGTTTGTTTCTTTCTGGGCTTTTCCTCTTAGCAGAGATTTCCCTTCTCTTCTCTGTATCTCCTTTTGCCCTCCCCCAAGAAGAAATGGATTACTTATAAAAATCTTGTGGCCAGTTTTAACAAATATTTATTCGGGCTTTTCTTCCAGAGCTCTCTGCAGCTCTACTCAGTTCTCCTTGTGTCCCTAATGCAATACTTAACATTTTATCTGTCCAAGTAAGAGAAAATAGAAGTCTTTGTGTACAGATTTGTTATCCTGAGGACTTTCAAGATGTCAATGGTGCAATGGATGCCTCTGTTTTGACCGATGGCATTTTGAACATTCAAGGCTGAAACTTTCCAGTTGCTTCACAGATAGAGCTTGCCTCCCAGCACTTCCCCCGACCCCGCCAGTAAGGGGGTAGCTTGACTTTGGCCACCATCCCACTCGACTCCCCACTCACACTGGGGCACTGAGAGGATTGATATCCTTGGTAGTCCCAAAAGGTTTTCTCACAGCTCTGCCAAGGCAAGTCAATTACTTGCATCACTTTTATGGTTTAAATTCTAAATTTCTTAGGAGAGTCTGCCTTATGTTATGGGTTTGCGAAAGGGCAAACTTTCCAACGTAATCCAGTGTCTCTTGAGATGAGGGTTTGTGCATCAGTCCATGGGCAGGCTGACCATACGTCCTGATCTACCCAGGACAGTCACCGTTTATGTTTGGTGTCCTGGTATAATTATCAATAGTACCCCCTTTCATGCTTACAAACATCCTGGCTGGGGCCATAAATGTCAAGGTCACCTACCCAGGGCACACAGTGAGCCTTCTCTGAGCCACCGTCTATGAGCCGGGCCCAGATGGGCCCTCAAGGCCTAAGGAGTGCGGTGAGATTTAGAAATTTAGAAAAAGAAAAGGTGATGGCTAGAAAACTGCCCTCAACAGAACACTGAATCTCACAGTCATAAAACATGCTCAAGATACAGTAAGTGTTACGGCCGAAGCAGAGTTCCACAAATACCCACGTGTACCCCCACATCTCCCAGTCTTCCCTGCAGATGGTCTGGGCCATAGGACTCGCAGGGGCCAATGTCGTGGTGAGCGGAAGTGAAGGGTCACCTCTGGGCCAGGGCAGCGAAGACTGCTGTCCCTACTAGACCTCAGTGACCCTGGATAATGATGGTGGCGTAACCTGGACTGTGGAGATGCTCCCTGCAAGGAAGCTTAGCCAGCCTGCTCCAGCCAGGCTTGTGTGAGAGAGAAGTGAACACCTGTCGGCTGAGTGCCTGAGCCTTCCAGTTGTTACCGCAGCACGGCAGCATCCGGATCTTAAGCTAGAATGTTCTTGTGTCTGCAGAGGATGAGAATTGTGTTTTAGCAAAGAGCAGCCTACGTAGGAGTGCACACTTCCTTCTCTTCTGGGCCAGCGAGCTCTTTCTTCAGTGTACTGGCCTTCCCAGAAACAGTGTTTGATCTCTAAGTGTGCCCTGCGAGGTTGAGGCCTGGAGGAAGCCCTTACTTAGCCTTCCCACCGTGCACATTTCCCTCCTACAGGGCTTCGGAGTCAAGTATTAAGCACCCTGTACCCCACTCTGTGATCTACTTGAGACACAAGGACACACAAGACCTGGATCCAAATAAGACATCATGTCTCATTGCTGCTGGGCTCTGCAGAGAGCCCCAAATGCTTCAAACGTCGGTGGGAAAAACTCCCGTGCAGAGTTGTTGCACGGTTAGGTTTGGGGGTACTACTGCTGAGTCCCTGCTTTGGCTTAAACGAAGTCAAAGTTTTTAAACTGGTGAGTCTGTTTCCCAAATGCTAACGGGTGGATGGGCAGCATCAGAATCATCCCGACACGAAAAACCAATACATATGCATATGCCCATCTTCCCTGGAGATTTTGATTCTCAGCGACCCGGGGTGGATTCCTGCTTGAAAAAACAGCCATCCCGTTGAGCACCACATCAAAAACTTATGATGTACTATATGTTGGCTAACTGAACATAATAAAAACAAAAAATAAAGAAAATAAAAAACAGCCATCCCCACCCCAAGTGATTGTGACGAATAGCAAGTGATTGCTGACAAAGGGAATGTGGTATTTCACGTTAATTCAGTGAATTCAAGGAGTTGCTAGTGTCCTCTTTGTGGGATCTGCCAACGTACCTGAAAGACCCAGAGAAAGTGCTTATGTGCCACCCGGGACGTACTGATGGTCAGTGACTGGTGTGACTCAGGCTCTCACCAGAACGCACAGTGAGATGTAAACTTTCTTACCTTGTGAGACTTGCTCATCTGTCTCCTGCTAAGGGCTGGATTTTCTGCCCGAAGAGCAGTGTTTTCAAACTGTGGGTTGGAACCTATCTGTGGGTTATAAGAACCGTTGAGCAGGGTGCAACCAGTATTAAAAAAATTAAATAGTCCAAGGGTGCGGGGGCCGGGAAGGGTGCGTGACGTATGTTAGGGATAAGTGTGGTTCTGGAAAACTTGTTTTGGTGGGTGTGTTGTGCTTTCGGTTGCCATGTATTTCTTACTATGTGTCATGGCACAAAATGTCCGGAAGTCTCTGCTGGACATCAGAAATCAACCATGACTCTAATTTACTTGGGGCAGCCCCTGTCTCCTCTTTCAGAAGAGTGATAGAAGAAGTCACCGGGGAGGGCAGACTGTCATACACAAGTACTTCCGGGAGGCTACCTGGAAAGTAATAGAAAACCAATTTGTACATGATCGCATAGCCTAGGGAGATAAGTCAGTCTCAGGAAGCTTTACCCATAGCAGCTGACTCAGCCCACCACACCTGTCACCTGGGGACCGCTGGCTTTATCTGGAACCCAATCTGGCCAAATTTCAGTTTCCCTAATCACCCCCATTGACTACTACTATTGTGGGAAAGACCAAATTCGTGTCGGCGGAAGACTCTATCCAATAAAGGAGGAGCCCCAAAGTGTTGGCCCAGCCATGGCCTGTCCCGGTGGTTTGGTGGGTATGCTGTTCTCAGGGCAGGAAGGGCAAGGCCGTACTCAGATCAGGTCTAGGCACTGTGGGAGTTAGAGAGGGCGCGGACGAGGTAAACCTGATGTCAGGTGGCCTTCCTTCTTCCGGCCTCTTGACAGGAGCCCTGAGGTCTTATCTTTCACAGCACGCTGCTCTTACTTGGTGACCTAGAAGAGAAGAGGCAGCGGAGCCAACAGGATGAGGGACCAGCTCGCAGAGCATCTCGTGTGCAGCCCTCAGGGTGGCAGGTGCCTTCTGCCGGCTTGGGAGGGGCTTGGGGGGGCGGCGGTGGGGGAGCACAAGGGTGGGGGGGCTGTCCCTCGGGCTAATTTTGGAGCAAGCCTGCTACCCTCTTCTCAGGGGGAAGAGTGAGGGAGGAGGATGGGAGAAAAGCAGGCCTTAAAGAACATCACTGAAGGGTCTGGGGTGAAAGACTCCAGTGGACCCAAAGCCCCCCTCCCACTCCCCCCCGCCCCGTTTCCAAGTGTGCCATTTACAGCAAAGCCCCCGAATGGCTGAGAGAGGTCCTGGCCACTGCTGCCACTTCTGGGCTTAAAGCTCTCACAATACTCAGGAATGAAAAAAAACTGCCAAGAATGCAGAGATGGAATTTTAAAATGCAACCCAGGCCTGTTTCAAGTTGCACGGTGAACATCTTTAATCCCGCTGCTGCTCTCTGTGGCTGCCCCTAGGACTTCCTTAGGCCCCATCAGAAGCGGGAACAAAAACGGCCGGCGACCAGCCCTTTCCTCCACCACCCGCCCCGCCAGGACCGTTTCGCTTGAGAGCAAGCTTCGGCTGCCTTTGCTGCTTGGAAGGGACAAAACTCACTCCCTCTACAGCTGGGCTTTCTCAGGATCGTGGTCCTCAAAATTCTGCGTGCATCAGCCTCACCCAGGGAGCTTGTACCGAGCATTAGTCTTAGCTCCGCCTATAGCACTTCGCATCTAGTAGGCTTGAGGTGGAGCCCCAGAGTCTGCATTCTGAGATGCGCTCTCCGTCCCCCCACCCTTCCGTCCCCCCTTCCCTGCCGCCCAAGCCCGGATGCCAGTTCTAGGCAGACCACACTTGGAGAGGCTGAGGGGAAGGCTGGCCAGGGAGCGGAGGTTTGCACCCACCAGCCCTGGGCCTCGCCCTCCCAGCCTTGGGGCTGACCACCCAGAGTGAGGTGGGACTCCCGCCCTCCTGTGCTCTTTATTAGGGCAGGGCTGCGCCCTGAGGTTGCCTGGTTTTCATAAAGAGGCCTCAGACATCTGCTCCCCACCAAGTCCTCAGGCAGACAAAGAAGAGGTAACAGCTAATCGAACCTTAACATACTTTGTAGGTGCCTTTTCTGCATTGAAAAAAAGAACATCAAAACCTCAAAAGATCAAAAAATTTAAAAAGTAACATGGGTGGAAAATCCAAGGTCATTAGAGCAGCCCAGGGCTTCATTCTGGGCAAAGAGCTTGAAGGTAAATCTAGCTCTGGTTCCCAAGCCACAGATTCCTGACCCTGTCCCAATCGTTTAGCCCAGTACCCCCCCGCCCCGGCAATCCCACCTGGAGCTTTTCTGGCATT
Source organism: Halichoerus grypus (assembly GCF_964656455.1). Lineage (NCBI taxonomy): Eukaryota > Metazoa > Chordata > Mammalia > Carnivora > Phocidae > Halichoerus > Halichoerus grypus. The sequence continues at coordinate 54,306,750 of NC_135715.1, read as the reverse complement.
TTCTTCACTGCAGTTTTCTCACGGTAGCCCACACACGGTATAAGGTTGAACAAAGACATTTATTTGTAAAACCAATTCCCAATGGAGGAGAGGCTGAATCCATGTAAAGTAAACTGGTGATCATTCGGAGGGCCACATGCATACATCAGTGAAACCAAGGGCAAAACCAGCCAGCCCGCTGCTGCAGACACCTGGGAGCTACCAATCCCGCCAACAGAGAAGCAAAATGTCCTTTCCGCTCCAGAACACGGATGTACCAAGATGTCCTGTGAGAAGGCAATTTGGTCTGACATCCACGATGAAGTGATCAGAGAACAATTGAGGGAGCCTTTTTTTCTATTCTGTGTGGCTTGTTTGCTTCCCACAGATACCCGGCTAAAAGCTTAAGTGGTCCTCCGCCCTCCAGAAGGAGGGGCAGTGTCAAAGCCCCGGGCCTCCTCACATGCCCATCCTTATGCTCTGAATGATCTGAAAGATAGCTGAAAGAGGAAAACAAGACAGACAGCTCAGGTACCAGGCAGCACGCAGCTGGAAACCCCAGCCCACAGCGAGCCCCGCTCCTGCTGACCCCCGGGCCCTGGACGTGGGAGCATACAGCTGATGAGATAGTTCCTAACAAGCAGTTAAGTTAACAAAAGGTTAGTGAACTTCTTTAAAAAAAGGCAGCCCGGCTCTGTCTGCCGATAGATGATGGATGCCTCGGGGATTTATGGATGACTCCTGCTAATTCCATCAGGAGTGAAGGCTAGAATTCCCTCAGGCGCTCGGAGAGCTTTGCCCCCACCCCTTCCGCAGAAGGGTTCACTGGCCGCTGGGGAGAGGGGGACAGGGCTTTCTATACGGGCACTGCACTCATTTCACAGGTCAGTGAGGCTGCCTTTTCCAAACGGCAGTGACCTGGAAAACCAGCAGCCCCTGAGCTGGGAACGCGGGCCAGGTGCTTGGAGCAGATGCGCCAAGCGCCGGGCCCCTGACTGCGGGGAGCCCTGGGTGCCAGATCTCCGGGCTGCCCGCACACAGGTTCTGCAAGGCAGCGAGCTCCCATCCCCAGCGACACTGATTTTATCCCGCTGGGGGGCGGAGGGGGGGAGCATCTAAACCCACAGAGAATTCCCGGCACCCTGGCTTGTTTTGCTAAGAGCTGGTTCAACAGCTCCCCGGCCCGGTGCTAGCTATCGCGGTCAAATGCATCCCAGGAAAGTCAGGCCCCAGCTTCTATTTTACACCCTCTCCAGAGGGCAATGTCGGTCAGTCTTGATGAGGACGACGGGAATGAGGGACACGGCAGCTACCATGCGTGGTAGGATTTGGTTTCTGAGGCGAGGCTGGGTATCCTTGCCCTGAATCATGTCTAAACACAGAATAAACAGGAATGCAGCTGAGAGACCACAGGAAAACAGGCTCTCCAGAACCCTCAGGAAACAAGTCGTTGGCATTTCATCATCTAACGTTGGTGAGCACGCACTGTGCACCAGGTACTGTGCTTCGGGTGTACAAAGACCAGTAACACGCAGGGCCTTGGGCAATCTTTCTTGGACAGCTAGATTTGAAGGAGAGATAAAGCATGAATGCATTTTTTTTCTTAAAAAAACAACCCAAAACCCTGCACACATCATCACTACTCTCCTAAATTGAATGTACTCCAAACATGACATCATATTAATTTTTCGTAAATGTTCAGTGTGACCCTAATGAAAAACAGTCATTGATTGGACTCTGCTGTAATATGGCCATGGAGTCTACGCGACGTGTTCCACTGGGCTGTGTGCTGGGCTCTCGTTTCTGCTTCTGTTTTGTTTCATTACGATGATTTCGGCTCGCCTCTCTGGGGTTACTACACCAGCCGTCGGTGGGCCCTCTTCCATTGGGAGGTTGCCGCAGACCCGGCGGGACACAGAGGCTGTTAGAATCACGTGGAAAATTAAAGCGAGCCCGTTCCGTGTGAAGATCAGAGGGGCTCTTCTCCAGATACAGCGAAGGGGTGAATTCAACAACTCGTGATATTTAAATCTGGTCGTGCTCAGAGGTCTCCTTGGCTGCTTCTGGGTTTGGGGATGGGTCTTGACGGGAGAAGTTGCTGCATGGGTGAGAAAGCACCTTACAGAAATGGATAAGCTCATGGAAATGGCGGGCAGGTCTGGCCTCCCCTCCCAAGGCTGACAGGGAATAAAAATTAAATAAACATTCCGTCTTCCAGCTCAACAGGAGTGCTGGGAGGCAGCTGGATATTCAACAACGTTAGGGAAAAACTATTTACATCCACCATGCCTCATGTTCTTGGGATCGGGGAAACATCTCTAATCTTGACAAACAAGTTTGCAGAGGAATGTTAGGGTCAGATGGAAACAGGTCTTCACCGAATAGCCGTGTGACCGGACGAATAATTTAACCTTTTCGAGACTGTTTCCTCTTGGGTAAAATGAGGACCACGGTGCTTGCGGTGCTGTTACAGGGATTCAATGATCCGACACAGACGAAGGCTCTGGGCACGTTGAGGACTCGGTGCACGGGAGCTATTGCTGATTATTACCATTCCTACAGTGATGACTGCTTCTTCTCCACGCGTGAGCAGGAAGACTGGCGCTCAGTACCCAGTGCCACAGGCCATTCTCTAGAGGTGTGCACTTTGGGAAATTCCCAAATAGTTCTGAGCCCTGATTTCTCTCTTTGTACGCCCGTAGATAATATGAATCTCAAAGGATTGCAAGGGGTAAATATCATAACATAAGCAAAAAAATCTGTCCATCATAAAATGCTCAAAAACGTTATTTCTCCCTTAATTTTATCCTTAGACAAGAAAAGTAGGTCAACAAATAGGAAACAGTCTGTGCCTTATTAAGTCCATCATGCCCCATTCGGTTCACTCATGACTTCAAAAGGGCTAGGCAATGATAAAACCACTCAATTCTGTTTAAGGACCTGCTGCAAATTTCCCTAAAGAATCTCAGACAAAATTTTCTTGTTTTAGAGTTGCAACACTTGTATTAAAACAACTTACCAGTTACTGAATCTGCTTTAAGAACTAACTAAAGATCACTCCTGACCCTATAGAATCTGTGAATTAACATGTGAGAATCTGATGGTCCTTCTCATGGTTACAGGTGACTCTTTAAAACTGGACCCGCTTGGAGAAATGACTTTGGATAAAGTTTATTTTAAGCTTGCCATTTGCCTCCACTTTTAAGATAATGGAGAGATGGTTGTGTTTATTATCCCTTTTTCAGTTGTATTAATGTCTTTAAGAAGCCTTCAACATTCTATACCAATTACAGTAATTGTACTTCTGCGTGGCCCCCAGTAATGACCCGCAGAGCAACCCCGGCCTTCCAAATGCTGACTTCGCAAGGCAGAGAACAGGAAGGGAGCCAACGGTGCGTTCAAAGTGGGAAAGGAAGTGGGGAGTCTGGACCCTGACAAGTTAATAACTTAACAGTGGGTGAACAAAGCTGAGAAAACAGCTGAGCAGGCTGTAGCAAAGGGGCTGTGGGTAAGCCAGACAGCAGGGAGGAGAGATGCCAAGAAAAGGAGGGACGGCAGGCATTCCAGGGCAGGGCATCTGGCCTTGGGCAGGTCACTGAGGTTCAGAAAAATCCAGGCTAGAGAAGGAGCTACAGAATCCCGGAGCCTTTGCCCTCTGCAACCCGTTTAGCTTCCTGATCTTCGGTAGCCTCCAATGGCCACATCTCTCTTTTTATTTAACCACCCCCTTGCAATGAAATCCTTAGGCTTTCGCATGCAAGAACCATTCACATCCAAACAAACCAGAATGATCCTCCTGACTCCACATCTGCTGACAACAGGTGCCCTCTCTTCCACTCAACCACCTTTTCTAGAAAGCTGTCTATACTCACTCCCTTTCCTTACCTTCAATCCCCACCTCAGCCCATTTCAGTCTAGCTTCTGCTCTTTTCAGTCTACTGAAATAGCTCTTGCTAAAGCCACAAAGCTCCCTCCACGTCACTGAATCCAATGGGCCTTTTCTAGCTGCCTCTCTGTCTTACTTCCCTACTCGCCATTGTTGAGCACTCCTTCCTTCAGCCCTCTCCTCCCTTGGCCTCGTGACACTATATTCTCCTGGCTTCTAGTTTCCTTCCTTCTCTTTGGCTCTTCACACTAAATGGGTTTTGCAGGGGTCATTCTAACTCTACCTGACCAGTTAACAAGAATAATGATGTTCCTCTGGCTTTCTTCTATTCATTACATTCTTTCTCCCTGGGCGACCTCACCCTGGCCCACAATTTTAGTTGGCACTTAGCTTTTGATGACTCACCTATGTGTACTGCCAGCCCTGACTTCTCCTCAGAGCTCCAGACCCACACCTTCCACCATCTAATTGAGATCTACACATAGGTGGCTCAAAGACACTTCAACCACAACAGGACCTTCTCATGATCTCTTCCCACCACCAAACTTTGCATCATTATCCTCCACCTTGCATGTAAACCCCAAAAGCCAGAGTCCTCCTTGACACCTCCAACTGATCACCAAAGACCTGTGGACTTTACCAAAGTATCTTGTGATTATGCACGTTTCTCTCCATGCCTCCGGAAGCTACCCTAGTGCAAGTTACTGCCATCTTTCCCCAGACCCTTGCGATGCCCTCCAACTGGTCTACTCTTGCTCCTCTTCAATCCTTGCTCCATCCTGTAGCTAGAATTATTCTTTAAATGAAAACAAATAAGATTGTGTCATCCCTGTGTTTAAAGCACATCAAAAGCTTCCTATTGCCCAATCCTTGATGGCGCCTCCATGACCTGCATATCCTGGCTCTATCAACCTGTCCGGACGCATCTTGTATTACTCTTCTTTCTTGGCGTAATCCCTCGTGTTTTCAAAAGCCCTCTGCTCTTACTATAGGGCTTTTGCACATGCCATTCTTTCTGTCTGAAAGACTTCTCCTACCTTGCCCTATTGCCTGGTTTTCCCTTCTAATCCAAAAGTTATTTTTGCAGGGAAGCCTTCTTTGGCCATCTGAAGCAAGAATTCTCACACCTGCGTGTGTACAATAGTCTCCCGAGGACGTGTGAAAATAGAGGCTGGACCCCACCTCCGGAGTTTCTAATCCAGTGGGTCCAGAGTGGGAAGTGAGATTGTGTATTTCTAACCAGGTCACAGGTGATGCTGAGGGCTGCTGGTCCAGGGACCACACCTGGAGAACCACTTACCCAGAGGATACCAGCCTTTTGCGTTATATGCTTCCACAGCCTTACGTGCCTCTCCTTCAAACACTGTCATGGCTGAAATGTCACATGTTTCAGCATGACTACTTGATGAACTCATCTTGCTTCCCCACTAGGCTGTAAGCTCCAGGAAAGCAGGGACCTTGGATGATTTTTTTTTTTTTTTAAGATTTATTTATTTATTTGAGAGAGAGAGAGAGAATGCGGCGGTGGGGGGGAATAGTTACGGAGGGGATAGAATATCTAAGCAGACTCCCACTGAGTGTGGAGTTCGATGTGGGGCTCGATCCTAGGACCCTGAGATCATGACCTGAGCCAAAACCAAGAGTTGGATGCTTAACCGACTGAGCCACCCAGGGACCCTGAGACCTTGGATGATTTTGCTCCTGACTGTACCTCTGGGCCTAGCTCAGCTCCGGACACATAATAGTTCCTCAGTAAATATTTATTGGAGGAACAAAAGGTGAATACTTGCAAAGAGCATGGAGGAAACACACATATTAAAAACCTCAAACAATTATTTTGTGAATCAAGAGTCAACATCAAATGACTACTTTTACATTCCAATGTTGCAAGAGCTCAGTCTTTGGAGGGGAGGGAAAGTCATGAAAGACCATAAACTCCTTAAGTCCTGGGACTGTGTCATCCCAACCCTCTCTTACCCTGGGGACTGACCTATCCCAGCTAATTGGGGGTGCCAGAAGGACACGGGGATGACAGGAAGGGATCCCCCAGGAAACTGTCAGACAGCTAGACAATAGGAGGCTGCCAGACAGCTGACTGCCAGACAACAAGAAGCTTCAGAAGGCCACTTTTATTGAAAATAAGATTGATGATAAGCGAGATCAAGAGAGTTACTGAGAAGAGGAGACAGGCCAGAGGAATATCGTTTAGGAGGATAAGACAACTCTAGAAATGACATAATTTTGATTATTTTTCATTTAAAAAAATGAAAAAAAAAAGCTGGTAAGAAAAAAAGGACAGGTTCTGTGAGAGACAAGCAGAAATGTCAAGAAATAAGGACATTGCAAAGGTGAGTCATTAAGCTCTCAGGAGGAGTCAGCACAAAGAAAGTCAAAGGCAATACTATTCCCAGTAGCATTTCCCGGTTTCTTCTCCAGAGATGGAGAAGAGGGAAGAGAGAGAGGTGCCTAGGATACGTGAGGGCAGAAAGGCACTGTGGAAAGAAGGGATAGTATTAGCTAAGAATGGGATGCCCTCTATGCCCAGCAAAATGGCAGACAGCAGCAATGCTCTTCTGAGTGGCAGACCATACACAAACCCAAATGCTCCATGGGGCATAGGGCAGAGGGCAGCACAGAACGAGGGAGGTCGCAGGTCACCTCATGGGAGCCAATGGCAGATGAGACATCTTTTCCAGAGTGTCCACCTCAGGTCCTGAGGCAGGAGTTCCCGAGCAGAGGAATGTCCTCAGTCCTTCCTCAGTGGTGAAACGGAAGGGCTCCTGCAGGCCTGCTCAGTCTCTCAAACCTCCTGCTGGCCAATCAGCCTCGGGGGGGGAGGGGGGTGACAACCACTTTAGGTGTCACAATTCTGAGATCGTTCTGGAGGTCTCCAGGAAAGGCCAGTGTTTATTGGTCGACCCGCAGACTTGGTGAATTCCAATCTGTCCTGGAGTAAGGTCCAGAAAAGGGTAAGGTGATCGGGTGCCCGGTGGCCCAGTCAGCAAGCAGCCTGTAGCTGGGCCAAGGTTTTATCCATCCGGGAGCAGACCCGGGATGGCTATGCATCTGGAACCTCTGGCGGGGAAAGTAGAAGATGTTTTAACAGGAGTTGTTTTCAATATGCAGTCATATGCTGAAGGCCTTAGGGTTGGTGGAAAACTTCCGCTTGGGAGTACTTTGGGGGGAAGTGGTGAGAGAGAAGGAAGGCAGGGTAATAGAAAGCGGATGGGTGTAGAGTTCAGGTTTGGGTAACAGCTTTCTCACTCATTAGCTGTGGGATGCTGGCTGATTTCCTTCATAAGCCTTAGTTTCATGATCTGGAAAAATGAGCACCATAGCTTTTTTTTGTAGGGATTATGTGACTAGAAGAAAAAGGTACATGTCGGGCCTAGCGTTGTAATAAGTACCAGGAAATGGTAGCGAAAACAGTTGTATGAACAGATCCTCCTCACTCCCATCCCCTAGGTTGTAAAGGATTCTTTCTAGAAATAGAGAAAAGGCTCGAGCTACCCCAGCAGAGGTGACATCACCGACCTCTGGCTGACAAACCTGTCCCCTACCTGTCCAGTGGGAGCTGGTTCTGCCACAGCTCCCTCAGGACCTCAGAGCTATCTATCCCCATACGAGATTTCTTACCATAACCCAAGAAAGTCACTAGAAAGATCCAAATGTTCTCTTTCTTTCTCTGTCAGCATTCAGAATCTTGGTCAGAACCTTGCGTGGGAGGCTGAGAGGTGGGGAGATAGTGTGACTAAGGGTCATCACCATAATGACAGTAACAACAAGCTCCTAAGGTCCTAGGAGTTAGAGACCATTCCCACGTCTTTAAAGAATGGGAGAACCAAGGCTTAGAATGCGCGGAGGTTGGACAAGGCCACAGGGCTAGGAGGTGGCAGGGCCAGGTTTCAAACCCAGGGAGCCTGGCCCCGGAGCCAGCACACGCGTGACTTGGCCTTCCCCTCCTCCACACCGTTCTTAACAAGAGCCGCCGGTCCTGGGGGGGGTAGGGGTGTTGGCCCTTCCAGAAATGGAGAGGCCTTGTGTAAAGGGAGACAGTTGGACCACCTGAAACATGAGGCTGGGGGAACGGCAGGCTTTCAGGCCCCTCAGGTTCAAGCACTTCTTCGTGTCTGTTCTGAGTAGGCTGTCCTGAAAAACGGCCCTGTCTGCGGCATGCTCTCACCACCCCCTCTCCTGCGCCCCTGGGGGGCAGAGTCCCCGGAGGATTCAGGAGAGTGTAGTCTGTTATGTGACAGACAAAGGGAATGTCTCTGCCCAGAAACAGTGTGGCTACTCACAATTCATGCGCCCGATAGACCTAGCAGGCCCTTTGCCGAGAGGCGTGAGCTCTGTCATGACAGAGGCCGGCTCCGGGCCAGACGCAGTTTCCTGTTTGATGGGCAAAGAGGGTCCAGAGGTCTAGTCCCTTCCTGGGATGAAAAACTCAAAATATCCAGCAACACAGGAGGTACCCCTACATACACACACACACAGAGTCACACACACTCACAAATGCACACACTCACACACACTCACAAATGCACACACTCACACACACTCACAAATGCACACACTCACACACACTCACATGCACACAGATCCCACTTCAACCTCAACAGCTGCTCTTTCATTTGTTTTTCTCTAACATTTGAACAGAGTTCAGCTGCTCTTTTTTTTTTTTTTAAAAAAAGGCTAAAAACCACTAGTCTAGATGTTTTCTTCTTCAGATACACTTAATTTTTTCTGATTATAAAGGTATATCTGGGAAATAGAGAAAAGTCCGAAGGAAATAACAGTCATTGGTTAATCCTATGACCCGAGAGGTTTCCCGCTGATGGGGGATGTAAGCTCATCAGCTTCGAAAATACCCAGGCTTCCGTAGCCATTAAAATTCTCATAATCTCTAACTAGGAAATGAATATCAAGCTTGGCCAGAGCGAGAGGAATAAAATTGAAATTAGGAATACGTGAGGGAGAGATAGTGTGAGGGAGGGACCGGGGCAGGGCTGGAACGGAAGAGTTTCCCTCTGGGAATCAAGGGCTCGTGGGGATGAGAGGACGCCCCCACGCACCCAGTGGAAACCTCAGTGAGGGCTGAGGACGGGGACGGGGACGGCCACGCTGACTGTGGCTGTCAAGGTGGAGGTTCACACCAGGGCTCGGAGAAGGTGCATAATGCCTCAGGATCACAAGATACGTGTAGATGCTGACTCACCAAGCCGACTGTCTGGACAGCCAGCATGTTAAGGAAAAGACCTAATTTCATCGAAGCCGGGAGGCCTTCCTGTCAAAGAGGAAAGCTGAAAATGTCGAAAACGGTTGTCCTGTCAACACCGTGGCCCTAACGCCAGAAAAAGGCCCTTCCAGGGGTGGCGAAGATGGGCACGGGGCCCTGCTGCCGACACCAGGCTGACGGCGGACAGGACTGCAGCACACGTTCCCCGGAGCTGGGCTGCGGCCTCCCAATCCTTCCCAACAAAAGCTCTTAAAGTTGCTGAGGACAAAGGGGAGAAGAAAACCCCGGAGGCGAGGGCTCGGGGCTGCAAGCAGGGGTGACTCGCTTCCTTAATGGTCTGGGGCAGCGTCAGGACCGCAAGTGTCTTGCGGAGATAGCCGCTGGCCTATCTGGACGACAGCATCTCTGCCGCCCCAGACGCACATTCTGGGTCACGCTTGTCTCTGAGTCTTCAGATAACAACAAGCCCTCCTCAGAAGCTGTCACACAGTTCCCAAGGGGGCAGGTTTGCCACCAGGGACCGGGACAGCCAGGGCGAGCTGCTTATCTGGAAAGAGGCCCCGCCGCCTGCAGAAATGGAAGATCATGTTTTTATAAACCGGGGAGAGGAAAACACAGCAAAGTCTCTAAGCAGGCGAGGCGTTTGAATCCTCTGGGCTTCAGTGTGCATCTGGGGTCCTTGGAAATCAAGGAAAGACAAATGCGACCAATTAAAAAGGCCCAAGCGACTGGTGATGGGTATTGAGGAGGGCACGTTCTGCATGGAGCACTGGGTGTTATGCACAAACAATGAATCATGGAACACTATATCTAAAACTAATGATGTAATGTATGGGGATTAACATAACAATAAAAAAATTTAAATTTAAAAAAAAAAAAAAAAAAAGGCCCAAGCGAAACAAAGTCCCAGGCCAAGACTTGAACAAGAAAAGTTTCTGGCCCGTTTGGAATAATCCTCGAGGAGACTCAAAACAGGTAGTTGGCTTTCTGAGAAACAGGGTTTTTGATTTCTGACAGAATGTATATAATATGAGTAACAATAGAGCTAGTTACCAAATTAAACAAAACAAAGAACAGTATGGCCCTGAGATGTCCTATCTACTGTGTCTCAAAAGAACACACTGCTCCTGAAACTTTTGTATCTCACAAAGAAAACTTTTATAGCAAAACAGTGGTGCATTCAGGTTGCGTTAAGGAAATGCAACTTACATTTTATTTCTGATATTCAGCTTAAAGTACAAACCCCTATTCATCGATTTCCGCATGTGGGTGCTTCCCTTTTCCTGTGTGGGGAGGTCTGAAAGATTTTGATGCTTTATCATGGGAACAGAGTCTCAGGCACCCGAGTGTTATCACTTAAATTGCTGACACTCATCCTTGGAGTGGAGAGGCAGGGCCTACTGCTTTCTGAAAGATCAAGACCAACTCGAGTGGCTGAGCCTGGAAGGAGGAAAGGCATGGAAACCAAGCCCTACCACCCACACACCCCACCCCACCCCGCCGCCCCCGGAAGCTGCAGGATTCAAGCTTGCTGTGGGTGGAGGGGCTACTATTATCCCTCTCTGATCAGTAAGGAAATCGATACAGAGAGTAAATCATGTGTCCAAGGTTGTCCAGCTGATAGCGAATCTAGGCTTTGAACCTACATCTGGCACATTCCAGAACTATCCCCCCTCTCCGAGGCCTCTTAACCTCTTATCCTCTTACTGCCAATTGGTCAGTTTTCAAAGAAGTGTCTTGCCCAAGAGCCCTTTTGCAATCATGGAAAGTGGAAATCTACTTAGTCTGAAGAGAGGTGTATTTAAAGAGCCTCCTCCAACTGCCGCTCACCGGGACAATGTATTAGAGTTTACAACCGTGTGCCTGGGCTCAGGGCAGCCCCAGGAGGTCTGGCGCTCTTATCTGATTTCCTGGTGAGGGGGCGAGCCGGGTGCGTGTTTGTGCCAGGGGTCTCTGGGCGCCTGTGCTCTGTCCCCTCCCGGCTCTCCTGATTCCTCTCCCTTCCTTTTCCTTATCTTGCTCTTATCAGCGCCGCAGGCATGACAAGCATGTGTGGAGAATGAGGAAGGCCGCAGCAAAGAAGCCGAGAAGCAAGGGGTCAGGACTCTGCTGTGACACATCGCTCCCCATAGTTAAGGGGTCTGGTAACCTCCTGGAGGTTTGGGAACTCGTTTTTCCACATAAAATGGAGTAAGGGTGGCCAATAAGAGAGCATATACTTAAACGCCAACATTTTCCCAGTCTTTCCTTTCCCACAAGCTAGCTGAGAAAACAGATAACATGTGCATTCCTGATTACTCGCCTGACCTGAATATTTATTTATCCTAGGTACACCCACACTACTTCTAAAAAGAGCACTTTGCCCAACCAATCATTATTAGAAAAGTGGGTTAACAGAGTGAGGTAATGAGAGCGAGTCTTTCAAGAGAATCAGATGAATGATCAACACCTTCATTAATCTTCGAAGATTCCATAAGTTTCCTGTATAAAAATATACAAACTATGAACCACCAGCCACGTGGACTGAGAGAGAACAGTGACCAGGAGCTTCAATCATTCCATCACCGAGAAGTCTCATGACATGAAGCAGAGGACCTGACTGGCTGGACTTGGTGGAAATGGCCCCCTTTCACACGCAGAGAAACACCGGCCCTGCAACCCTCAGAAGGAGAAACTCCAGAGGGACAGGAGGCTCTGCAAGATGAACGGAATCGTGACTCATCCCAGGGAGGTGGCAACAGCGACAGATCTAAAGGAGTTATTGTGTTTTTCATGACATGTTTGGATAGAGAAGAACACATACAAAGATAGAAGGAAGGGCACGGTACCAAGGACAAGTTGAGAAGAGTGACACATTTCTGTGAGAACAGTGCCTGGCTTGAGCTGAGGCTTACAAAAAAAAAAAAAGCTAAAGTTAGCAAAAAAAAAAAAAAAAAAAAAAAAAAGGTGGTGTAGTGGATTATTCCTAGTTATGATTTAAAAAGAGATGATGCTCATGACTTAGGGTTCATGGTAGCATGTTAATGGAGCACAGAGAAAGTAAGATGACCCAACTCCTGACTAGCCTCTCCATAAAGGCAACACGGTCTTGACTAGAAAGATTTCAAGCGGGGTCACTAGAAGAGCACGGGACCTGAAGTGGGGGAGTGGGGGGGGGGCTGTGTCCTCTCAGCCGCTTGAAATCTGCATCTCCGGGCCCTGCAGGCTCCCATCCCAGGCCCCTGGACAAACCCACAGAAAGCATAACAGAGCCAATGTATTTAATCCCTGAAAAAACGAAGGGAGGCTGGGAGGGCTCCAAAAGATTGTTGTCAGCAGATGTCCCAATTTACCCGGGGGAAAAGACACCGTTCCCACTATACAGACCAATAGCCTGGCAAGATTGTAATGAAAATGTAATTTAGAGAAGGTTTTTAAGCCCTTTGAAAAAGATGGGTATTGAGAATGAACACAGGTTTGAGAAAAACAGACCAAATGACTTTATTGACTTAACCGCCCCCCGCCCCCATAGGCTACCCAATGGTGCAGGCAGTTAATGTGTATCTTGACATCAAAAAAAAAAAAAAAGAAAAAGAAAAAAAAAAAAAATATATATATATATTGGCTCTGGCTCTATTTAGTCCCTGACAACCCCGGCTTGCGGGCTTGCGGGTTCGAGGGCTGACTGGCCTCATGGATCCCTACGACTGGGCTTTGGCTGTTCTTGAGCCTCGCCTACCATCTCAAGCTGTTTGTCTTTCGACACTCAGCACAAATGGCACCTCCTCTGGGAAACTTTCTCCTCTGCCCAGGATGACTTACAAGTCCCCACTCTAGTCTGGTTGTTTGCGTTCTCCCGCACTCACATGTTGGAATCCTAATGTCCAGTGTGACGGTGGTAGAAAGCGGGGGCTTTGGGAGGTGATTAGGTCATGGGGAGGGCGGCCTCATGAATGGGATCCATGCTCTCATGAAAGAGACCCCACGGAGCTCCCTCCCCGCTCTGCCATGTGAGGATACCACCGGAAGACACAAGGAGAAGTCTGTGACCGGGAAGAGGGCCGCCGCCCAACCACACTGGCACCCCAGTCTGACTTCTAGCCTCCAGAACCATGAGCAATACATTGTGCTCTTTACAAGCCATCTAGTCTGTGGAATTTTGTTATAACAGCCCGAACAGATGAAGACAATCCCTTATCCGTGCCCACCAAGCACGCGGGGCACTCCACTATCACAGAACTCCCCCCGCAGGTACAACAGACCGCTTCCTTATCTGCCTCCCTCAGTGCCTACGGGCCCCTGAGGGCGTTTGTGTTCCCAAAGCCCGGCACAGTGCCAGGCACACAGGGGACCCCCAACGCCTGGTGATTGTTTGCACGAGTTTTGCTGAGAGGTTCAAGGTCAACCTGAAGGGAGTTGTCTCTGCGTTCCGTAGGCTTCTCCATGTCTAGACTTTATCAGTGACTTGGAGGAACATTATACTTTCAGAGACTATAAAGCTGGCCAAGAAAGATGATTAGATAAAAGGCTCAAGGTTCAAGATCGAACAATGTACAGGCTGGCCACAAAGCGTGAAAATGCAGATTACTTTTTTATATAGATTTATTTTTCTTGATATTTGTGTGGCATGCTAAAGGCATATCTTGTTTGTTTTGTTTTGGGGTGAAAATCAGAGACAGATCATCTGAGGCAACGCAGAACAGAGGAAGATGCAGGAGCTGATGGAAATGTGGTGTCGATGCACCATATTCCTGGCAATTTTCTACCGTGCTCCGAACCATGCATTGCTAATGAAGGTGATACATTGACCATATCATGTAATGTCACTGACCGTATCGTACATTATAAGATCGGCAAGCCATTTATTATGTCTGTTCTTCTACGTTTCTAGACTTCGTGGCTACTCTGTAGAAAGACAACTGACAACCAACGATACAATTTTAATAGAAATATTCATGAAGTTTTATATTAGGTCTCAAAAAAATCAACTGGCTATCTACAGTATGGGGAATGTCTGGCTTTATTCATCCATCCACACATCCATGAATCCGTCCAACCATACTGAGCACTCACTATGTGCTAAATACTTACGAGAATGTACAGATTTAGTGGACAATGAACACTGCCTTCCCTGAGCTTATGTCCCAGTAGTGGAAAATGGATAATAAGTAAGCAAACGAAATAATTTCATATGTTGATGAGGGCCATGAATACAATAAAGCAATGTGTGATGGGGACAAGGGACAACTTGGATTAGGGGGAGGTGTGGAGATGCATCTCTGAAGCTTGCAGGACATTTATGTAAAGAAGAGTGTGGTGGCGCTGGGCTGGTCATTAGCTCGATGTGAGTCTAGGATGTGCTGTGACTGTTGAAAATAAACCGAAGCTCGGGTCATATTAATAGAAGTAGAGTGATGGGATCAAGGGCAGTGATGATCCTTCTGCCTCTGTAGCAGTCACACCATTTCTAGACCCACTTCCGCAGCTGCAAATGCTCTATATTTTAAGAGAGTCATGGAGTGCATCCAGAAGAGGGGTCCAGAAACCACATCTTATGAGGCGAGGTTGAGAGAAGTAGGGGAGTTTAGTTTGCAGAGTTTAAACTCATCTTTAAAATATCCGAAGATTCAAGATGTTCATAAGAGAATGAGCCCATGCTTTGTGGTTTTAGGAGTTCACACCTCAACTATTGAGAAGATAGCACAGTGTAGCTCAAAAGAGGGGAGATGTCTCTAACAGAATTAGAGCTATACAGAAATGGGATAGGCTTTTTGAAGAAGTGAACCCTCCACCCTCAGAAGTAATCTAGTAGAGGCTGGGTAACGTCTGTTAAAGATGAGGGATCCCCATGTTGGGTAAAAGATTGGGAATGGGGTACAGTTTTGTTTCTTTGAGTGAGAGATCTTGGGAATCATGGAAGGCCTGCCTTGTTAGAAGTGACCTCACTTCTCCTCATTTACCACGATTTTCGAGACCCAACCCGTGGGGACCAGGAATTCCAAGACTCCCAATAACAGAATTCAACTAGAACAAATGCATGATCCTTTGCTCAAGCCTCCCCTGCGTGTGTGTGTGTGTTTGCATGTGAGTATAAGCAAGCTGTCTGAATTTACCACCCTCCGGTATGAGGTGACTGTTCGTTGAGGCTCAGGTCAAAGGCTCAGCTCTATCTAGGAGCTCTGTGGCATTTCCTCTTAAGGCAGAAAACCTCTCCCTTTCTCTGGAATCTGGATCTAACTTGGGCAGACAGGTGGCTCCTGTTCTAACTGCCCTTTTAGGGCTATGTTTTCACACAAAGGTTTAACTGAATTCTAAAGTGTATTCAGCCAATTTAATTGCTTGGTGTAATCATTTTATGATTATGATTTGATAGTATATCAATTCTGTCTCGTATTTTCTCTGGAGGACCAGAGACCAAATCAAAACCCACTAAGATGAAGGCTTCAGGCAGTGATTACCTTGAATCCCAGACCAATATATTTTTTTGTCTATTTACTTGGGAAGTGTGTTTTGAAGGACAGAGCAGAACACGGGCTGTGAGATCAGCGAAAAACCCATACCTGAGCCACAGACAACAAAAACAAACAGTGCCAACAGCCATGGTCCCACGGGATATTTCTCTTCTTGTGGCCTCTGAAAGGGAATGGGGGAAAGGAAGTTAGGTTCATTGATTCAGGAAACATTTGTGGGGTAATTACTAGACACTACTGAAGGCTGGGGAAGCCACAGTGAGTGAGACGGATCCAGTCTCCATGCCCAGTGGGCAGGCGTAGATGAAGAGAATCAATTGTAAAGGGTCCAGATAGGTGTGAAAAGATTCATCATAAATTTATTTATATTCCTGTAACTCAGTGAACTCGGTGGGCTTAAATATTCTGGGGACAGATGGGGTAAAAATACACACACCAGTACAGCGATTTGGGAGGCCCAAACGATACTGCTATGAATTGCTTCCACGTGTTGAAGGCACACTCTAAGCCAGGCTCTCCCCTAGGCAGTCTACACTGCCTACTTCCACCACTCACAACGCCGTGCAAGGCACATTCTTATCTCCAATCTGTAGTTGGGAAACGGACACGAAGTCTGTTCACTTGAGCAGGGCTGGGATGTAGGTCTGCCCCATCGGAGAACCTGGGTGTCTTCCATTAATAGAGTCATCTTTAATTGCCCGAATCGATGGATTCCAAGTAAGGTCACAGAACAGCTATTTTCTCAAAACCTTCTACGGGCCAAAAAGTGTTGGCAAGTTGGTGCCGTGGAAATCCTTGGAATGGCAGAAGCACCAAAGCAACCGTGAGTGGATCTGCGAAGGTAGCAGCCTTTTGTAATAAAGCTCCTGAACCTCAGTGAAGCTTTCTCTTTGGCGAAATCTCTGCATTCCTTGGGGAGCAGAAGGGCACCAAGGTGCCCACACGAACCCAGAGCCCTGCGTACCTCCTGCTCCCCTCAAACCAATAGCACAGACATAATAAGAACAACCACCCACAACCCCTCTAGGTCTATTTGCAGTAGGGCTTGGTCCTTAAGATCAAATCGATCAGTGGAAAAACTATTTTTAGAGAGAGGCATCCAAAAAAGTGGTGAATTTCTCAAATAAAAAGGGAGAAGCTGGAGTGAAAAAAATAAAGAACTCACTAATGTTTCCTCATGTGTGTGAGCCAAAAACAAGCTATCACCAATGTAAATTAGAGAACTCATTTTATTACAGATAAGCAACAATGCTTTGGTTCTCAGCTTGCCTGTTACATGCTGAGAGAGCCTCCTCTCCTCTACCCCAAGTGGGCTCACTGACCACTTATATATCAGCAGGTATGTTTTCTTGACGGCAGCTATCACAGTTTGTATGTTTATTCTCGTGATAATGTGTGTACTGTCTGTCCCTCCGCCAGACTATGGGCTCACGAGGACAGGCACTGTGTCTCTTTCCTGTTGCAATGCACAACAGTGCCTGGCACGGGACTTAAACATAGTAGGTGCTAAATAAGTGTTCATCGAAGAATGAATAAGCATACGAACTTCATTAAATATGATTTCTTAGGTCAGGTCGAGTAGAGACGGGGTCTAGGAAGGACACTGTCGTTTTTTATAAATACTTCCTAACTGGTGATAGGGTTGTCCCCGCATCTCTCTTACTAGAGAAGTATAGGTTAAAGTGCTAATGGCAGGTAGACTCTGAAGATGAAAACCCCTCAGTGCTCTGTCCTTGACAAGCTTGTATCTAGAGCCACTCTTGCAGGAGCGAAGCACCTGGAATGGTAGCTGTGCTTGACCAGACAAGGACACAATCAGTCTTACACAACTGCCTAACTTTACCCAGTGCTGTTACTGTGTCGTTCTTTGGCCCTTAACACCAGATCAAGGGTAGATCAAGTAAATAATCGAGATATTAAATAAAGTGACCCGAACACAGTGCGGCACTTACCCCTCCCCACCCTCTTTCACTAATGCCCTAACAATCTGTCAGAGTTGACCAGAAGCCAGCTCCGTTGCTGTCATCCCGCTGATGCTACATAAAAAGTTCATTTAGCTCTATCTCCAGCAAAGCCAACAAGTGAATTCAGGAGCCTTGTACATGAATTACTGGTCTAGCGCGGATACCGAATGGAGTCCATTATTTTTCCTTTGCAGAAAAACACAAATTATCAACATGCAGAGTTTGGACTATATAACTCCAGAATCTGTTGGATGACATTTTCCAGTGAATCAATATTATTTGGGGGACTTTCAGAGCTCAAGAACAGCAATACATCCTTTTTCTGAGAGCTTTAAGTTCCTCTTTTTTGGAAGCAGCCCCCAGCACAATCCCATTGGGGCAATGCACCCAAGCCTGAATCTATCGCTAGGAAAGGTAACAAAAGCAGTAGAATTCTGCAAATAACATGGTTCATTTCAAACAGGGGTTTGCTACTTTCCCAGGCTTCGGAATGTCAAGGGCTGGCTTTCCCTGTGATTACATACCAGCAGGGTAACCCTGAACTCTGAAATTTAAATCCCTGTCCATTCTAGAGAAGTTACTACTGTGTAATCACAAAATGATTATTCTATTTCTTTGTTTCTTTGATTTATCTGCTATCTGGGAGAAGAGTATTCACTCCATAGCTATTAGCTAAGGAAATATTGAAGCATCTGCATACAACTGAAGGGGTTTATTTCTGAATGATTATTCTGAATTTTCAGTTAGAATCTGTTCACGTGTCCTCAATTTCATCCTGAACAGGTTATCCCTTGCAAGTTACTTCTTTCAAAGTATAATTGTGTTTGACCTGTAATTAGGAAAATGAGATTTAGGGTTTAAAATATTTCCTTTTGAAAGAAAATTTCATTTTTCTTTTTGGATGCTGGTCCATTTACAATAAAGTTAACCAAAGAGCCCTTCTAACCACCTGAAGATAAACAGAGATTGTGGCTTGGTTTGGAAAACTTTCATTACAAATGTAATAGGGCCGTTTGGACACCCGCATAGGTGCCAGGCACCATTCCATGGTCTATCAGAACCTATTAAAATTCACTCGCATCATAGATTAAACAAATCTGAATGCAGCTCTGAAAGTTGAGTTGAAATGGGGGTAAGTACATTTCCTAGATATTTAAACATTTTCCTCCAATTTTTAAATTTTCTTCTCTTATTTTGAAGACAGTAACTTTCCCTTTCCCCCAGGTCTCAAACACCTTCCAATGGCCTTGAAAAGCTGGAGGTCTCAGACATTGAGCTTACCAAGCCTAATGGATACATCGGCTCTGCAAATCAGTTCCCCAGTTGCTACTTTTGCAGGCGGTATTTGTCAACTGAGTTCAGTTAATAACTTTCCTAGTTCTTTAGGTTCTTGGTTCATTAAAAAGAACCACACAGCTAATCTGTATGATATCTAGGACGAAGTGATCTCCTAGGGATATAAAACCCTGAGTTAAAATTAAAATTTGTTTTTCAAGGTCAATTTGGAGAGCACGGTTTGTTTTTTTCTGAGTAAAAACAAATAGGGAAAATAGATCTATGTGAAAAGTGGTTCTGATTCGATGGTATATTTGCATTTTACTGCAAGATGATAACTAAATGATCTAACACCCTATGAGAGAATTTCAAGCGTAACTTAAGTCTGGAGCTGTGTATAAAGCTCTGGGTAGAGCTGAGTTTGATCCTAAGGTTTCTCTGCCTTAGTACTGCTCGGTTTTGTAGGAATTCTGCTGTGATGATTGTAGCTCTAGCTTTTTGCTCAGTTACTCAAACCAGCATCATTTCTTTGGCTAAAAGGAATGGCCTCATCAGGTCTGCAAGCTTTTCCAGTCAAACCCCAAGCTTCAGCTGGACTTCGCTTAAGTGTCTAGGATAATAGATTCCAGGTGCCTTGGCTCACAGACTTGGAGACCCAACACTGCCCAACAACTCATCCCAGGCATGCCTCTGAATGTCCAAAATCACAGGTCTGGCATTTTCTCTTGAAGATATTCTGCTTTGCTAAAAGAAACCCCTGTGCATAAGGCCCAGATTTTACTTTAAAATCCAGTTATAAAAGCTTTAATCTGGCCTCCAAAGTTCTGGATCATACCATTAGGATGAGCCAAAACTCACAGGGTGAACAAGAGTAATGTTGCATTTAAACTTCAGCCCAGTGGTGAGAGGCCCCACTAGGGAAGAGGCAAAGGAGAGAAAGGACGATGAAGGGAAACAGGGGTCTGAACCTCATTTGGCACTTTGAGCCCTTCCAACTTATACAGCCCCATTACAAAGGGGCTGGAGAGAAAACTTAATCTGTCTGCTGAGGGTGGAGGGCAGGGGTTAAAGCCTGCAAGGAGGTGATGATAAGTGGTCTCCATTTACCTATTCATTCATTCATTCATTCACCAAACGTTCTAGCACCTACTAGGTTCCGGGCCCCGTTCTAGCACCTACTAGGTTCCGGGCCCCGTGTCACGCACTTCCTTTAACTGTTCCTTAAGGATGTGACTTTCTGTTTTTCCCAGAGACAAAGGCCCCATTCTCTCCTGGGGAGGCTCTTCCGAGGCTCGGTGGTAGCCCCAGCAGCCACTCCAGAAGGGCCACCACCACCCTGACCCTCGCCGCCCACGAGAGCACCTCGTGGTGCTCGCCTCCCAGAGCCCGGCTCTCAGCTCCCACTCCGCGGGACCCGGCGGGAGGGGCGGCAGGGGCGGGCCGGGCCCGGGGCAGGGGAGCAGAGAGGCCGGGCCCTGCGCCCGCCCCCCGCCCGGCCGGCCCCGCCCCGCCCCCGCCGGCCCTGCCCCGCTCGGTCCGGTCGGCGCCGCCCCCGCCTTACCAGGGTTTTGGCTACGTTCCCCCTCTGGGTGATGTTTTTGCTGTGCTTCTCGTTGGCCATCCGGATCCGCTGTTTGGCCACCATGGCTTGGGCGCTGGGAAATGCCCTCGATTCCCACCTGCAAGAATCCCCCCGCGTTAGCCCCCCGACAGGGCCGCGCGCGTCCCGCCCGCTGCGGGCGCTGCAGGTGGCAAGGCGCAGCCCCTGAGCCCCGCGCACCCCGCTCCCCTGCCCCCAACGAGCCGGCTCCAGAGAGAGGCCAGAGCCCGGACGGAAGTAATCTTTCATCTCAGGAAACCCTCTCCTACTTCCTCGCCATCCTTCCGGTCCCCCCTGCTACCTAACCAGCGCGGCCCGGAGGCTGGCGCTGCCGCGCGTCCTCCTCGCACCCGGCGGCCGCGCTGTGCGCACTGGGCGGTCGGGATCCAGCGGCCGATCGCGGCGGGGCCCAGGGTTCCGGCGGCCCCCGGCTTTGTGCGCTCATAGGGGCGGGGGCGCCACTGCTCCGGGCCTCCAGGGCCGGGGACCCACCGGGGCCCGGGGCCCGGATTGGGGCGGCCGCGCTTTAAGCCAGGGCGGGCGGTCTCCCCTGCACCAATGACCCCTGGCTGAGAGCTGCACTGGAGGCGGCGGCCGGCGGACGTGGGGGGGTCCTCAGAAGACAAGCAGAACCAGGGCAAGGCTGGGCCCAAGCTGTTGGGGGACAGTCCAAAGAACCTCCCCTTCAGGTGTCTGGGGAAGGGCCCTGCGCGAGGGAAGCCCATTGCAGGACCTTTCTCAAGTACTGCGGAAAGGGCTGGAACTCCCCGAGGATGGGGATAAGTGGGTGTGAGGATGGAGCTGGGGTAGGTCATCTTGCCTTGGTAGCTGAGGGGGCTTGCTGGAGGACTGCCAGCCACGCATCTGAGTGAAAGGTGGAGAAAGGTCGCAGTCTGCAGCCCAGCCAGATTTGGCAGTCACTACCCTAAGCTGGGCGGCTTTGTCTGGCTTTGGCTCCCCACCCGCCTGGGGCAGTTTGAACCTCCTCCAGCCACCCTTGTCCAGAGGGATGTGAACTGGGCGTTTCCTTGCACTAGGGGGGGAAAAGCTGGAGGGTCTGTGCCTCCCAGACCCTGCTGTTAGGGCCCTACAGATTGCTTCTTCGGGGCAGGGGGGAAAGGGGTCCAGTCCCTCACTTTTCCTTTGTGCTGCATGACTTGAAGTGAACTCTTAGAAGCTCAGAAGAGTTGAGAAAAAAAAGGGGAAACATCAGCCTGGAAGATCTGGGGCAGTGGGAAGTGGTGGGGAAGAACTGGGGTATTAGATTTGTTCTGGCTCCTGCACCCCAGTCCTTCCCTTGCAGGCGTCTGTAGGGTTGTGTGCGGATAGAATTTCCCAATGTCAGTAGGAATTGAGAGAGCGCTCCTTCTTTCTTTTAAGGGCTCTTTATTAAGCTCATCGTCACCCTCCTCCCAGTATGCTGTCATTCAAGCTCTAATATAGACGGTTTGGGGGTTGCTTTTGGTAACCCAGAAGAAGACAGAATCTACCCAGCATCATTTAGTAAAGTCTGGTTGTTCCGCTCTAAAGGTCACTTAGTTTCCAAACTAGTTTCCACCAACATCACCACAATTATTACAGGACAACAAACCAAGCAGGCCCATTATTTTTTTTTTTAAGATTTTATTTATTTATTTGACAGAGAGAGCGAGCACAAGCAGGGGGAGCAGTATCAGAGGGAGAGGGAGAAGCAGGCTCCCCGAGGAGCAGGGAGCCCGATGCAGGGCTCATCCCAGGACCCTGGGATCATGACCTGAGCCAAAGGCAGTTGCTCAACCAACTGAGCCACTCAGGTGCCCCCCCCCCAAGCAGGCCCATTATTAAAAAGACTTGTGTTTTTAGTAATGATGGACTCTTTCAGTGGGGAGAAGAGAGGGGGCCACCCCTGCCTTGGGGACATGTGCTGAGCCTTGCAGAGGTGTGAGGCCCAGAAAGTGCCTCTCCCTGAGTCACCTTTCTCAGGTCTTGCCCGAATGCCTGGGGAGGAGGTAGAAGGTGCGTTCCCTCCTGAGTTGAGTAGAGGCCTGGCTCTGAGGAACAGTAAGGAAAAGATGCAGAGATGTTGCCCCTTCGGGCCTGCCAGTGGAAACGTGTTCTTAACAGAGAGAAGTCTGCCTTCCCACAGGCTCAGGTGAGCCCCCTGTTTGGGAAAAAGTTCTTTCTTGACCCCTGATTCCTGCTTGATAGTGGCCGATTTTACTCCTTTTTCTTGTTATGCTTCGCTTTTACATCATTTTAAATTTGTTCGTTTTAGTTATACGGAGCCTGCTTACTCACACATGCAAACAGAAATAGGATATACCGTGAAACCTAAAGGCTTTTCTTTGCCTCTCTCACTAATTCCCATGGGTCCTAGGTTACCCTTCCAGTATTTCTTATTCATACATACATCCGCTGGTATATTTCCTTTTTAAAAACAAACAGAATCATACTATACAAACCATGCTGCCACTTACTCTTCTCTTTTACTTTATTGACAATGTTATCACATTTACTTATAATTCATTTCTGCTTTTTCATACGTAGATCTCAGGCCTGTTTATTGTCTTGAGCATCAGCATTATTTGCTAAGAGAGGTTTTCTCTTCCATCTTGGGTTCTGTCCCTTCCTCCGCTCAGCCTTCCGCCTGACATAAACTAGAAGTTGAACTGGCTCATCCCAGAGGCCTTTCTGCAGGGAAGCTGGTGCCAAGGTCTGAAGCCGAGTCCCTGAGGACTTCCAGAGTAACCACGGGGCTAAGAAGGAGCGAGGCCTGGGGTCATCTTGCTTTTTGGAGGTGGGAGAACCTAGGGGAGGAATGGAAATGTGATCAAGAGTTGCAAGTTCCCTTGGGTTAATTCGTGCCAGCAGCAGGAATTTTATAACATACTGCTAGCATACTTAACCACAACTTCCAAAATTGCCCTGGGTAAAGTAGCAAGAAGCTGCTAAATGATTAAAATTTAATTTTGGCTGGTAATTTTTTCAACCTTTAGAGCAAGAATCCTACCAGGCCCTACCTCCATTCATCATGAGTCTGCCCCACTTAGGGCACTGGCTGTGCGACTGTGGACTCTAGGTTTTACCCATCTTTACAAATGTGGATTATCAAAGCGTACAGATGCGACACTATTGAGTCGTCATGTAGTAAATCCCTGTCATTTTTCTGTGGCTGACCAGCAGGCAGAACGCTTTTCTATTTGGGGGATTCCCCCACTGTGTGGGTTAGGACCTTCCTTTCCGCTCTGGGAGCCCAATGGGAGAGATATGGCATACCTTGTTTTATTGTGCTTTGCTTTATCATGCATTGCAGATATGATGTTTCTTACAGATTGAAGGTTTGTGGGCACCCTGCATCGAGCAAGTCTACGGGTGCCTTTTTTCCGACAGCATTTGCTTATTTCATGTCTCTATGTTGCAGTTTGGCCATTCTTACGATATTCAAACTTCTCCATTATTTTATCTGTTACGGTTATCTGTGATCTTTATGTACAACTCACTGAAAGCTCACATGATGGTTAGCTTTTTTAGCAATAAAATATTTTTAAAGTAAGGTATGTGCTTTTTTTTTAGATGTAATGCTGTGGCACACTTAATACACTACAGTGTCGTGTAAACATGAATTTTATATGCACTGGGAAACAAAAAAAAAGGTCATTTGGCTCGCTTTATTGTGATATTCATTTTATTGTAGGGGTCCGGTCCGAACTCGGCTGGGGGTATGGCCCAGCTTGGCCAATCATCTGCTCCCTTTGGAACTTCGAATTTTGAACAAGCAGTACAAAAAGAAAAGAGCAAGTTAATGTTCATCCTGGTGGTGGGGTACCCGAGGCAAGCAGGATTCAGTGGTGGCGGGGGGGAGGGTGTGTGTGGTAGAGACCACTTGTTTTGTGGTACTGGAAATTCTTAAAGTCCTCTTCTGCTTCCGTTGGCCAGAGTTTATTTGTGGTGTTTACGCCCAAGAACCCTGACTCATGTACGTGAAAATAGACAAAAAACCCAGAAGGTCTTGCTTGGTCATTTCCCCTTCCAAATCTGGAACGATTGTCATGTCACTTGAAGCCTTCAGACATTGTTAGCTAGTGGTCTTTTCTCACCAAGGGGAACTGAGTCTAGAGGCCTTGGTGACAAGTGTTGTGGGTGGCCGGTTCTCGAGTATGGATGGGAATGACTGGCAGACACCCCTGCTTGAATAAAGCCAGCAAATCACCAACACTTCAATACTTTCAGTGTCTTCTTCATCCAAATCATTTCCGGCACTGCCAGAGAAGAGAAAAATTTGGCGGATCTCAACATCATCTCCTTTCGTACATGTTATATTCTGGTGCAAGTGTTCATGAAGGTGTCTCAACAGTAGGCAGAGAAAACTAAGAAGAGAGCTGACGGCCAACGTTATCTGCTGCATGTGTTGGAATCCACTCCAGGCACTAGATTCTGATTTCCTGGAATCATGCCACATCATCACTGGAAGGAAACGCACAGAGTCATTTGCTCAGTGTTTACTGAGTGTCTACTGTACGCCAGGCACTATTTCCGACACTGAGAATTCAGTGATTGATACAAGAGCTTCTGCCTTTAGGGAGCTCACAGTTGTGTAGAGGAGACAAAGAAGTAAACATTGGGAGACTGCCCTAATTTCGCAAGTGAGCTAAAGCCTAGGAATTGCCAAGGAAATTGGAGCAGAACTGAAGGCAGAATCGAGGCCTCTTGGCTTCCCATTTTCTCAAGAGAAACATTTACCAGGTAAACTTGAGAGGAAGCCAGGGTGACAAGGCCGAGCTTTGGAGCAGCTTATACGTGCACACACACACACACACACACACGAATCACAAAGACACATAAGCATGCACACTAGTGCATGATAAACTCCATTTCGGACCTCCAAGGCTTGAACTTTGGTCCATAAGTGGTGGCACAAACAGACTTTAACCATTATGATAACTATGTAATTCCTTGACCCCAGAGGTGATCAGATTAAGCCTTAAAATGCAAGTTGTGATTACCCATCTCCACTCTGTAATTGGCTGGCCACATCTGTTATTAATAGCAGTCAAAGCTTCATATCCCAAGGGGAAAACACATACCCCGCTACAGTACTTTCCCTAATGACTTCCCATGGCAATCCACTCCCCACTGAAGAGATGTGAGCTGCTTGCACATGTTGGAGCTCCCGGGCTGGCTCATGACCATGCCCTTGCTAAGATTGCCACAGCGCTTTCAGGACAAAGCCACCTTGTTTCAGTTCAGTTGGGTGCATGTTTTTAATGGCTGGAAGAGTTTCCTGGCAGGGAAGAAACTACACGTGTGATAATATCTAACATTTCCTATGCACTTCCTGAAGAGCCAGACCTTGCCAAGTATTTTCCCTATACTTTCTCACTTCTTACACAACCCTACAAGTCCGTGGACCCTGGGAACAGACAAATCCCGGGCCCTCCACTTACTACTTTAGTGATCTGTCTCTTTTCTAATCCACAAAGTGGGAATAGCAATAATGTTTATTAGACACGATTATTTTGAGATGAGATGATACAATCCGTGTTAAAAGCACTGGGCCCATGGTCGTCATGCAATAAATGCCACCTACCCCTATATCTCTGTACACCATTGAGACAACAGTTTATGAAAGTTAAGTAACTTGCCCAAGGAAGGTCAAGATGATGAGCAAATAGTCCCTGCCTTCAGATAATTTGGAGTCTTCTCCGAGGTACTTAAATACTGCTGAACATGGTAACTCTGGATGCACACAAGAAGCCATTGAATTGAGAGGACATGTGGACAATCTTTCCAGGTAATTTTTTTTTCTTTTTAATTATTTTAAAATCTGAAAAAAAAATTCAAGTATTACGATATCAGAGGCATATAGAGAAGAGTTGGTCTTTTTCATTCCTGACCTAAGTTCAAAGCAAACACTTTGTGTCCTTCTAAGTAAATTCAAGCATGTATGCCTAATGCATTTTATATATGTACATATATGTATGCTTACTTATGTATAATATATTTAAGCTCTTTACAAAATCCTTTTAATCCCCCTTTAAAAATCTCAAATAGTACCATTTTATTCAATATGATTTGTACCTTGTTTTTGCTTTTTTTCACTTGATAGTATATCATGGAGGCTGATCTACATCATTATATCTAGATCTCTTACATTCTTTTAAAATGGTTGCATGGTATTCCACTGTATGGAGATATAATAATTGATTTAACCAATCCTTTATTGATGGATATTTAGATTATTTCCGGGTTTTTGTTTTTGTTTTGTTTTTTTTTTGCTACTATGAGTCAATGAACAGCCTTGTATATGTTTTTGCAAATATGCATGCATATATCTGCTGGAGAACTTCCTAGAAGTGTAATTATTGGACCCAAAGTTATGCACCTAAATGTGTAATGGATATTGCCAAATTATCCTCCAGAGAAGTTATATCAATGTACACTCCTTCCATAATGTATATGAGCATGTTCAGTCTATTATTTCTTAGTTGTATGGCATTGGGCAAACAATCCTAGGTAAGTAGCATGCTTCTTTTCGTTTCTTTATATTTACTAGTTAGATTGAGTGTTATGCTAATGCGGCCAAGGCCATGAATTTGTCCACTAAGTAGTTAATGAGCTTTGCTAGCTCTTTAATCAAGGTTAGTTCTTTCTGTGGTCTGTGATTCCCAATAGGGACTAGAGGCGAAAATGGACAGATAGGCAATATTCCTGACCATTTCTGGATTTAAAGAGTATACCTTTCTAATGGTGAATTATCGAAAGACTTAAATTTAAAAAAATGGTAATATTGCTCTGTTTTCTAAGCTTCATTATTTGTAGGGAGGCATTTATATTTAGTATAATGCTCTAAACAATTTAGAGAAAGAGGACTTACATTTATGAACAATACTTATTGCACAGAAATTGCTTTTCATAAACTGTTAGCTCCTTCGTGGCATAGACCATGGATGTTCTTCATGGCATTCCCAGGGGCTATCATAATGGCAAACATTAGGTATTCGGTGGATATTGAATGAAAGGATAGTAGAAAACTGAGAGGATTTGGGGGGTATGGATATTAATTACAATAAATATCTATTCAGTGTTTTATCTAGTTTGCATTTCATTCACTCAGAGTGCAAGTCAACTTGTGTTAGGTGCACAAGGTTCCTACTCTGAGTTGTGACCCTGCTGTCCTAGACAGATAACAATGTAAGCCCTCACTTAATTGTCTTTGCTGCTTTTCTTTGATCTAAATTAAAATTAAATTACCATTTTAAATAACATTCATGTTTTCCTCATCCAATTCACTTATTCCTTTTTATAGTTGTTGTTATTATTATTATTATTAATCTCTGCCAGGCCTGATTTAAAGAAAAGTCCAGCCTTTTCAATAACTGCATCCCAAAGTCACTTGAAAGGAGCCTTGTGAATGATCAGGAATGCTGTTGGCTTTTCTGAATGTCAGCACATTAAACGCAGGATCCCAGCTTCTGGAAACCTGTCACATCTGATATACTTTAAAAGGATTTTGCAAAGAGCTCATTGGCAATGATATGTGTGGATTAGGAAACCATCTGCGGAAGGCCCGGATGTTTGCATGGAGCTGTTTTCTCTGAAACCACAGCAGCTTTTAATCCCACCACGTCCCTGCCTGCTTTTGTCTCTGGAGGGCCCTGGGCCACACTGGTGTCCTCGGTCGGCTTCATCTGGATGGAAATGCAAGCCAGGCAGGGGCTGCCCTCCAGTTGTTGAATATCCCAAGTGTAATCTGGACCACAATTAGGAAAGAGGGACAAGAAGAGGAAGCTTTGCAGGGGATCCCTCTCTGGGTCACTGTGGAAGCATTAGAACCACCGTGTCACCTGGAAGTCAAGCCTAGGGCCACAGGCAGAGTCCCTCTCCCACACCCACATGCACACTCATTTCATCCAGGAGCAGAAATCAAAAAAAAGCCAGTCTGGGGGAGGAAAGGAAGTGATTCAGAGCATTTGGCAATCATCAGCACTAAACGGATTCGCAGGAATTTCTCTGAGCAAGATACTGGGTGTGTGGTTTAAGCTGCCCTTTGACTCCAGAGCCCTTTGTCCAAGTGTGACAAAATACCAGCAGAGAGTGACAAGAGCCGCAGCATCACCCTCGCATCAGGCCGAGGGGATGGTGTGAATTCTTTCCGACGGATAGGCCGAGAGTTGTGTTGTCCAGTTTGCAAGGCGTTTTACCAGGTTTAATTAGTCAATCCCCACACCACTATGGGGAGGTAGGTCAATGTTATTATTATTCCAGGTTTACAGCCTAGAAACTAGCACACAGATGGTGACCGCTACAGAATTTCTCTCTGGGAGGGCCTTAGGGACAACAATCTGGTCAGAAGGGGGATGGGGCGGATGGTGGTAGGAATGTGTCCTGCAGTCCTGTTTGCCAAACATTTTATAGACAACTGAGAAAACCCCAAACATGCCCGACCCGCACCGCTCGCACTCCCATTGGCCACGGTGACGGCCGTGACTTTGCCAGTGGGGGGTTCTCCTGGTACACCCGTGGTGGCATCGGGTTGGGGTTCGGGTGGTCGGGCCTCGCCACTCTTTGTCAGAGCTCCCCATTTCACGGCCCATGATCCCACCTCCTGCATGGACTTGTGGGACTCTGGGGTTGAAAAGGGCCTTGGAGATTATCCAGTCCAACTTCCCCCTTAAAGGGGATGCAAAGCAGACGTCAAAAAAAGGAAAATTCATCATGATGGGTGCCCTGTAACTGAGACAGGTAATTTTCATGTGCAAAAACTGTACCCAAAGAATTTGAGCATATGTGTGTGTTGGGGGGGGCAGTTGGAGCTCATTTCTGTTCATTTTGACAAGACGTAAGGCACGTAGTATAAATAAACTACTTCATTTGGACACGGCTAGTCATCATTCCGTAGTAAAAGCCATAAACACAGTTTGGCAATGAAAGGAGCGAAGTCCAGAAGGAAGGAAATGTGACCGATGGGGCTGAGGGCTTTGCTGCTCCTTTGTTTTGAAGGAACATAAATATGTTTCTTTCAGATCAATTGCAGTTAATGTTAGCATCTCTGTTTTAATAAGAAAACTTCACAATTTTACCAGCAAGCCTAGTTCTCCAGGAAGGGTCCCACGATTGTTTTCCACCTACATGTCTTCCCTGGTCACTTAGTGCCTTGGTGCCCCTTTTGTGGATTGTCTTTTGTTATAATTGATATTCTGCCAGTGTGTCCACATGGTTCGTATTTGCATGGTCTGTGTCCTCTTTCTCTGGTCACCTTCCCTGCACTGCGGTTCACAGCATTCTGCACAGTTGATGTTCCAAAGGCACCGACATGCAGGCAGCGTGCTTCAGATCAGCAAAGGTGGCCTCTGTTAAAAACAGCATTGCCTGAATGTGCATCCCGCATTTGGACTCCATGCAATAGAAAGAGCTGCACGTTTATACTGCTATCTGCCGAAAGGGTAGGTTGGACTCAAAGAACAATTCATCTAGTTCATTCTACAGCTCCGTTAATCTGAGAAGCAGGACCCTACTCAATTCTATCCACGGTAAACCACAACTGATTTTTTTTTTTTTTTTCCCAAGGCTCTAAGTTGCCTCTGTGCTCATGGCTCCGTGAAGAGCTCATGGAAGGGCAAGGTCAGTCCGGGTGTATCTCCCGATGGCTAAGAATGCCAAAGAGGCAGAGCCCGTTCACCTGCCTGTGATCTGTATCAGCTCCTGCTTCTTCTTTCACCTTCCTGAGATGCTCAGACCTGAGCAGCCCATGGGAAGCTCTCAGTGTGTGGCCGTGTGGCTTTGTGGTCTCTGTGCTTGGTGTGGTCCACATCCTCCTGCTTTGCTCCAGTGAGAGTCAGGGAGAAGGTGTCATGTCATGACTGCTATTTTATCCCTTTTCCTCCCCTGCCCAAACCCACAGAGTCTAATCAGTACCCAACAAGCTTTATTACAGACTTGGCTTTCTCTGTGACAACTTAATGAAAAGGGACCTTAACTTCCCTTCTTGTTTCTCTCCATCCATTCCTTTGACTTGGACTCCACCCCACAGGAACCCACTCCGACAAATGGTATGGTTGGCTTTCTCCATCCCTGGCCTGTAGGGATCTGGAAATAATTGACTTGTCTCACACTTTTTTCCAGAGCCGAACTTGTCTAAGTCAAATTGTGGTTTCTTCTGCTTCATTGGCTATTTGTTTTCTTAGCTCTGAAATGTGCTTCCGCCTCGCCACCCCCTCCGTCCTGTGTATCTTGTTTATCCAACGTGGGCGGTTGCCAATTTAAAAGAAAGAAAATGACCGGGTAGGGCCCTGAATAGTTTAGCAGGGGAGGAAGGGGACAGGAGGGCAGAGAAAGAGGGACTGGGCCACTTGGAAAACTTTCGGCTGAATAGGGCCTTGCCAGCCAAAGATCCATGATAGATGTCTGCAGAGTAGATTGGCTAAGTGCTGTCTCAAGCCCATAGGAGCCCTCTTGTGAAATATAGATTTTTTCCTCCCATTGTTTACCAACTACCAATTCTTTATTAGTCTTTTTCCTTAGGACTCACTCTTTCTTTCTTGGAAAGGATTTTCATTTTATTGTTATTTCAAGGGGCTGGGATGGTTTACCCAACATTTAAAAAAAAAAAACTGTGGGAAAATATACATACCATCAGATTTAACCATTTTAGAATGTACAATTCAGCAGCATTGAGTACATTCACAATGTTATGTAACCATCACCACTATTTCCAGAATTTCCTCATTATCCTAAACAGAAACCTTGTACCCACTAAGCAAGAACTCCCCATTCCCCCTCTCCCAGGCCTCTGGTAACTTCTATTCTATTTCTGTCTCTATGAATTTGTCTATTCCAGGTACTGAAATATAGTTTTGAAGTCTTAGTTTCCTTAAAGAGGTAATAATTGGCTTCAAGCCTCAATGCGCTTCTATTAGATTGCTGAATGACCATCTGGCAGGCTGAGTGGTTCCTTGAACAATCCAGGAACCGAT
This sequence comes from Halichoerus grypus, assembly GCF_964656455.1. Classification (NCBI taxonomy): domain Eukaryota; kingdom Metazoa; phylum Chordata; class Mammalia; order Carnivora; family Phocidae; genus Halichoerus; species Halichoerus grypus. The sequence goes on along the minus strand of NC_135715.1, from coordinate 54,275,409 downwards.
GGCGCACCTGAACTACTCACACGATGGCTCCTAGCGAACAGTTTCACTTTTCTTCATATTATGCTCTTCAAAAGCCTTACTGTGTCCCTCCCCTTCAATTATTATATTTTAAAAATAGTTTACTAAAAACCGGTTTGTCATAAAAAGGTGGCAGTTGCCCCAGTCACTGTAATTAGGAGAAGAGTCTAGATTCTAGGTTTTGAAACAAATATCTTTTATTCCTTTTTTAAAATTGTGTGCCTGGGTGGCTCAGTCGGTTAAGCGTCTGCCTCTGGCTCAGGTCGTGATCTCAGGGTCCTGGGATCGAGCCCCGCATCGGGCTCCCTGCTCAGCACGGAGTCTGCTTCTGCCTCTCCCTCTGTGCTCCCCCTGCTCATGCTCTTTCTCTCAAACAAATAAAATCTTAAAAAAAAAAAAAATAAAATTGTGGTACAATATATACGTATTAACACAAAATTTACCATTTTCACCATTTTTAAGTGTGCAGTTCTGTGGCATTAAGTACATTCCCACGGTTGTGCTCCAACTCGCTGTTCGCCTCCAGAACATCTGGATTTTCCCAAACTGAAACTCTGTCCCCATTAAAAACAACTCTGCATCTCCCCCTTCCCCAGCCCCTGGTAACCACCATTCTATTTCCTGTCTTTATGAATTTGCCTGTTCTAGGTGCTGCATATAATTCCCTTTAATTGACTCAATGTCTATAAATCCTGCTCAATAGCAGCAATGGGATTTCACATCAAGGGGAAAGGGAGTTGTTAAACTTCTGGTCTTTATTTCAGGCATCTGTTTTCACACAGGTGGACCTGGAGAGATTTACAACTGGGTTCCTTGTTAAGAGATTGGCTTTTTGAGATTCGTTTACGGTGATAAGGAAACCGCTTTAGCAAATGTTGCCCATATTGGGTTAGTTTCTTCTTAGGAAATAGGAATCACATGTTTCTTTGGCTACAGGTGGGGCTTGCAGATTTCTAAAAGGGAAATTACTTCCTTGAGGGACTGTTGACTTAGTTAACGGTGGTTGAAGGGTGGCCCCTGGGGTGCATTCAGAACACTTTCAAATTCCTTTGGGATAAGAGTGTAAATAAAACTTGTGGCATGGGAAGGAGAGCTTCTAGAACTGGAACAGGCCACTCAGGTAACCACCTCAACGTTGTGTTTAGAGAAGTTGTCACTACTTTTGATTTTTTGGCGAGATAGAGGAAGGATAGAGGAAAGGATATGAGTTTGTTTTCTGCCATCTTGGTCCAGAAAGGTTCAAGACAAATGTGCAGACGTAATTAAAGATAAACAGAAGAGCAAGAGCACAGAAGGATCTCTCTGTGTAGAATGCTCAGGACCCATGTTTCCCCGTGAAGCATTTTCTGGAACTTTTCTGTAACAATTCAGCCTGTAACTTTTCCGTCTCTGAAACCCTCCCGCTCTTTTCCAAGTCACTCAAACTGCAGTACAATTGTCTTAAAAAATTCTTTACCCGTGTTTAAAGCCTGACATACTTCACAGAGGGTCAGAGAGCAAACTCATTGACGACAAGAATCGGGTGTTTACCATTGCATCTGATCTTGGACAAGCTTTTATTAACCACTGAACATTGCCCTTTGCCCACAGGCAGCCATCAATCACAATTTGGTGAGATTGTTACTAGAAGGGAAAATATCTTTATTTGGCTTTCTAGGCTTTGTTTTTGTTTTTCTGACTTTTCATTCTATGCCTACACCTTCCCTCTTTTCTCCTCCACATTAGTGAGAATTCCCTCTTTTCCTTCTGTGCTGCCTAAGGCGGGAGCCCACGAGCTTTCAAGGGCAGTGGAAAAAATACTGGATTTGGAACCAGAAAATATGGGTTTAGGTCCTGAAACCCTATGTCCTGGGCAGGCATTTGTGTTCTCATCTGTAAAGCTAAGCATGACAATACTTCCTCTGTAGGGGGAAGAGCTTGCTGTGGGGAATAAGCATGGGGTAGGTGTACAAGTGCGTTGTAACATGTAATGCTATGTAGGGAGGTTGATGGTTAAGGATGTGGCTTTGGGGCAGCTTGCCTGTGTTTGAACCTTGGCCATGTCACTTGAACTCTGTGTCTCAGATTCCCGATCTGTAGAACAAAAATGATAATATCTGCCTCACAGGTTTACTCTAAGACTCCAACAATCTTAATATGTGTGTAGACATGGAGTAAGCACCATGTGAAATGATGATGATGGTTATGTAATCATAGAGAGTTATTATTACTGAATGCAGATAAATTCTAGTCCGAGACTCAGTTTTATCATTTGTTCTTATCTCCCACCCCAGTCTGCAAGGTGTTTCCCCTTGGATATTTTACTATCGCTCGAATGTCTTGCCTCAAATGGAATATATATTATGCAATCCAAGCATCCCCTAAACCTGCACTGCTGTTCAACTCCATCACTGCTGGTGAAGGACTTGATTTCATTGTATCCTCCTGACGCGAAAGACATTGTCCCCAGCTCTCTCAGCTGAACCTGAGTATGTTTGAAATAGCACATCCTGTTGATGACTCAGACATGGAGGATAGTGGGGAGAACAGAGTCAAGGAGAACTATGAAAGTATAAACGTGAGTAGCTAGGAACTAAGCACTGTTGATCTGTTAAAGGAGGTGGATGGTCCATATTCACAACCTATGAAGCACAACACTTGGTGTCCTGGGACACAGGAGATTGAGCTTGAAAGCACTGACTGCCAGACTCAGTTGGAAATTCTACTTGTTGTCATTCCTGTTGTTTCCCCAGCTTTAAGAGCGACAACCAACCAAGTGTTGTGCTTCATAGGTTGTGAATCTCAACACTTTCTGCTCTGAAACCTGTCATAACCTCTGGGCCTCGGTCAGGTCCCCCTGAATATGTACCATACACCTCCTTTATCAGATTAAATGTGGTGTGGCATGTTGAAGTGTAGGTTGGCATTTACTTGTGCGATTATTTGATTAGCAACTGGTGTCCCCTCTGGGGTGTAACTCCATAAAGACAGATACCATATCTGCTATTACCGTTTTATCTCCACGACCAAGAAGAAGAAAGGAAATTGTATCAGTTGACTGAATATATGAAAGCCAAAACATACTAATATTAACAGGATTATTTCAAGAGCCACTCAACATCCCATGGAAATTCCAAATTCTAAATCTTTAAACCCCATTTTAAAGAGAAAACTTCAGGTCAAATTAAACTCATATCAGAGTAGTTAAGGGGATAGGCTTAAAGTTCAAACCTTGACTTTCTACTTATGAGCTGGGAGACCTGGGGCAAGTTACTTAGCGTCTCTAAACCTCGACTTTATCAGTTGTAAAACCAGTTTAATAATACTTAATCTCCTCAAGTAGAGTACAACACTCGGCACATAGTAGGCATTCAGTGAAAAGTAGTAATGATTTTTTTTTTTTTTTAAGATTTTTATTTATTTATTTGACAGAGAGAGACACAGCGAGAGAGGGAACACAAGCAGGGGGAGTGGGAGAGGGAGAAGCAGGCCTCCTGTCGAGAAGGGAGCCGGACGTGGGGCTTGATCCCAGGACCCTGGGATCATGACCTGAGCTGAAGGCAGACGCTTAACGACTGAGCCACCCAGGTGCCCCAGTAGTAATGATTATTAACCAACTGTTTTGACTGGAGTTTCCACAGCGTACAAATTAATCTTCTTGTGTCATTCCTGCACATGAAAATAATGAATTAGTGACTAGCGATGGGCCATAACAACAAGCTTGTTGAAGATCAAAATCGCTACATTAAAAACCTTTGGGATCTCACTTTTCTAGTTCAAAAATGAAAACACAGATGTATTCTTGATTACGTATATCCTAATCCTATCTGAGCTGTGTTTAAAAAAAATCTACCACATGAAAAACTTGACACATGTTTATGACAGCATTTTTGAGGTGCAATTTCCATTTTGATGTGTTGTTTCACAGATTGTATTGCTGACTGTTAGGCAGGATGGAAAAGAAGATATCAAGTTGACATCTTGGATAGATGAAACTTCAGCTGAATGGGACAGGGCAGTCCATGCAGGGCTATAAGGAAGAACACTGTGAGTGGAGCAGTAATCTCAGTGTGTGCCCAGAGACACAGACGAATTGCCAGGCTGGGATGTGACAACAGTGAGTAGGTTGGCTTTTGCTCTCTCATGACACACTGTCAAATGTTTTTGAAGAATTGATCGTGTGCATTCATAAGTTGGAAAGAAAGAAAAAGAAAAGTAATTCCCCTGCTATTGCTTATGAAACACGTTGAAAGGAGGATCAGAAGAGCAAGAAATCTAATAAAATATTTGGCATGTGAGTCCATTATCACAGATCACAGACTAAAATCTTTGTAAGTGGTTTCTTCTGGGCTGCTCTTAGAGTTGACAGAACAGAAGTTAGACTGAGAATTGGAACACCTGGGTTCTACTCCTAGCTAGACTAGCCATATGATCTTAACAAACCACTTATTTCCAGGCCTCATTTGTTTGATTTATAAAACGAGAATAATATAATAATATTTATTCTCTTAATTCATGAAATTGTTGTGACAATCACATTAAATGGATGAAAAATCTTTGAAGAATATGAAGCAGAATATGTGTTCTTATTATATATATTTCTCCAGGGTTTATTCCTTATTTTCCAATTACATTTTTTTTATGTCTCAAAAATTTTCCAAATTTCCCCTCATCTGTCAGAAATGCTTAGCAAATATGTCCGTTGCTTATTGAAAAGATGAGCTTGGGGCTCGTTTGCAATGGTTACTGTGCACATAACACTTTCTTCTGAGATGCGTCTGTCCTTCCAGCAATCCTGCAGGAGATCCAGAAAGTAGGCTGAAATACACTGACTGATTTTAAAGATAACAATCTGTCTAGTGCCAAGAGGGAACCTGATTATATTTCTAAGGAGGCTGGGAGGACTGTTTAAAATGAGGCACTTTTCTTAGGGTTGGCAAAATAGATTAGCTAATAGCCTAACAATGTACTGATTTATCTTGATTTACACATAATTACTATTTGAAACCCAAAGGTCAGGAACGACTACAGCAGAACCTAAGACCCCATTGCTATCTTTATGTGGGCTTAAGAAATAACAAAAAAAGGGGTGCCTGGGTGGTGCAGTCAGTTGAGCGCCCAACTTGGTTTTGGCTGGGCTCATGATATCAGGGTGGTGGTCTCAGGGTTGCGAGATAGAGCCCTGCGTTGGGCCCCACAATCAGGGTGGAGTCTGCTTAAGACTCTTCCTCTCCCTCTGCACCTCCCCCCCATGCTTGCTCTCGCTGTCTCTCTTTCAAAAAAAAAAAAAGAAAGAAAGAAAGAAAGAAAGGGAAGGAAGGAAGGAAGGAAGGAAGAAAGAAAAGAAATAACAAAAAATTTATCACCAATTATAATTTAAGATATTGGTGATTGTTAGCAGGACCTGATTTCAGAGATTTTTAAAGCGGGGGAAACAATGTGACTTAGAGTTAATAAAATATGGTATGGAAAGGACATGCCTTCTTCATTAATTTAATCCCCACAACAGACCCTTGAGGAAGATGGTTTTTTTCCTCACTTTACAGGTAAGGAGACTGAGACACAGATAAGTTACTCCACCAAATGATTCTATTTTATTATATTTTTTAAGATTTTTATTTATTTATTTGAGAGAAAGAGAGAGCACGTGCACAAGGTGGGGGGGGGTGCAGAGGCAGAGGGAGAGGGAGAAGCAGACTTCCCGCTGAGCAGGGAGCCCGATGAGGGGCTCGATCCCAGGACCCTGGGATCATAACCTGAGCAGAAGGCAGACGCTTAACCAACTGAGCCACCCAGGTGCCCCTCCACCAAATGATTCAAAACTGGTAAATAATAATCCTGGAATTTAGATCCAGGTCTGTCTGATTCCAAAACCTATAATGTCATGTTGGGTTTTGTTGTACGTGGACCCGTCAAGGAGTTTGACTCTCCCTCTGACTGTATTGGAAGATTGGAAGATGTTTGGCTGGTGCTTTGTGTGTCCTAGCTGGATGTTCCTCCTTTTAAAATCATGAATCACATTAGACTTTCACGGGATGCCTGACCCCAGAATGAGATTAGACTCAAGTGACCATCTTGCTCAGGCGTCTGCCTGCAGACGCACTCCTCATGCTGCCCTTGTCGGAGAGGGGGCCGTCCGCCAAGGACTCGAGGAGGACGCGGTGTGCAGCGGGTGGACTGGGGCAGACTGCTTTCCAGTACAGGGCTTTTTCAGGACACTATTTCCCTTTTCAGTTTGAATGAGAAATTTGTAAGTTCAGAAACAACAACAAATATAGCCAACACCCTGTGCTCACCAGCCAGAAGGAATAGATGCACTGGTTTTTTTTTATCATACTTGCTTCAGAAATGTCCAAATTCCTTCTGTTCCCTTTCCAGTCCCATTCTGTTTCAGACAGAATTCCTTCTGTTCCCTGTCCAGTCCCCAGACACCACCACCGTCATGAATTTAGTGTGCATCTTCCAATTCAGGTCTTTTTGCTTTCCCTACATAACATATCTTAATAGCGTACTTTAAAAGTATTTGCAGAGAGGTGGGGACATGTTACACTTCTCATGCTGTGACTTTTCTCTGCTCATTTCATGTTAGATTCCTAGGATGTAACCATGTTGGTTTATAAAAATCTAGTCGATTAATTTCAACTTCTGCATTGTGTTCCATCGTGTGGATATAGCACGAAATCTATTACTTCCCCTATTTTTGGCTATCACCTAGAATGTTATAGTAAACCTTCTTATGTAGCTCCTTGGACACATAAGGGGCATTTCTTCCAGGATTAATACCTGGGATGCCACAGCGGGGTCATAGGTCGTGTGTATCCGCAACATTATGAAGTGTTCTCTAATGTTTGAATTGATTTACACTCTTACCAGCCATGTATGAGTATTCCTATTTCCCCCACACCTCCAATAACACTCGGTATTGTCAAACTTTTCAAATCTTGCAAATCTGATGAGTGGGATTGTGTGAAGCCTCTCCTGAGGATCTCCTCTCCCGAGGATCTCCTGAGGCTTCACACCATCCACCCTCTATCCTCACGTGAGTGTCCGAGGCAGACAGGGAGGGGGTGGGCAGGCCAGGGTGTGGCCTGTGGTGTGTGTGGAATATTTGTCATGCTCTGAGTCTGATGACTGCTTCTGTACCCACATCCTGTTAGTTGACAGGACTATGTGGCCATAACAATATTGACCCTAATTTTCTTAAGTGTAGGCTTCTTTCTGTTTATTGGTTGGTTACATTCAGGAGCCGCTCTTCCTGGTGAGCTTGTGGAACAGAAAATACCTCTAGCCAAAGGCCCTTGGCAGAAAACATTCTTCTTCCCATGTCTCTTGAGAATCTATGTCACACAGTGTCGAAGTAGACATGGAAGCCATGACTTGTTGGCTATGATTCTCCCTGAGCCTCTCTTCCTTAACTCTTCAAGTTCACTTAAGCATTAGATCTTGGTAGTGTTGAGGAAACTGGGATTTGGGGCACACATTTGCTTAGACGATCCTGGGAAAGTTATCTCTCTCTGAGTTGCATTTTTCATCTGCAAAATGATGACCGTGATAACACCTGCCCTATTAGGTAGGATTAAGTGAGGTAATGTAGTAATGCAGTAAGAGCTGATTACATGTCGGCTATTTGTGGTGATAACTATTAGATTTATATGTGGGATTACAGGTCACAGTGAACGACATGAGTGCCACAGGATTTGCACTGGTCTCCAAGTTCCCTATATAACGTACTGGGCCATTTGTGTTTTTAACCTGGAAGAGAGAAGGTAAAGTGGAGGATCAAGGGAATGTATTTTATTTGACCTGCAAGATACTATTTCTTATTTTAATTTGATTCAACTTTTAAAACTGGGAACTTTCAAATGCATATCTTGGGTTCTTGCTTCTCTTAAAAATTTGAAGCTCTGGGGGTGCCTGGGTGGTTCCGTTGGGATCGAGCCCAGCATCGGGCTCTGTGCTCAGCGTGGAGTCTGCTTGTCCCTCTCCCCACCCCCCACACACTCTCTCTCTCTCAAATAAACAAATAAAACCTTTAAAAAAAAACTGAAGCTCTGGTAATACTGGGTCAGGTGCCTATGTATTTAAGATAATCCCAAGAAGCCCTTCTCCATGGGGCACACTTTCTCCTGTTTGTCATAGCCCCCATGTCGGCGCACTGGATGTCTAATTTATTAACACCTCTGCCTGGCCCTGGTGGGGAGCTGAATTTCCACTTCCTGCTTTTGTGCTCACCAGTCTTCAAGTTCCTTTACGATGATTAAGCCATATCTCTGAGCTTCCAGGGATTGGGGTGGGAAAGAGGGAAGAGAAGTAGAGTTTGGTGATGGGCCAGCTCGGTGCCAGACATTTGTGCCCCGCACTTTCCACACACTATATTATTTAATCTTCACAATAGCTGTGAGGTAAATACTATTATCCTCAAGTACAAATTACAAAATATGTATTACAAATGGTTAAGCAAGCTTGGTAAGTTGAATAACTTGCTCTGGGTCACACCGCTACAAAGAAGCAGAGCTGGTATTTGAGGCCCTGTGGAACTCCTTAGCCTTTTCTGTCTGTTATGTTGTGCCGAGGGAGAGGAAATAAGCTTATGGGAGGCTCTGGTGTCCTTCATGCTAAGGCTCCACCTTGATGTTCTGGCATTGTTACTGCTTTTCAGGTCTGCTCATGGGGAGGGCTGGGGTGGGATCACAGGACGAAGTGCACCTGTGTGAGGCCCTGGGCATTGTTTGCTAGTCCCTGATTGGAGCTATGTCCTCCTTCAGTGACTGGCACCTGAAGGTCAAGGACCTCGCTAGTTGTGCTTCTAACTCTTCAGGGATGGTTTTGAGTTTGTCTGTGCCCCAACATGCTAGGAGGCAGAGGTTTTGAGCTTCAAGAGTCAGGCCACTTATTTACCTGTCTCAGACTTCCCAGCCCAGTTCTGGAAAGTCAGAGAAAATGTTTGGGAGTTTGAGCAAGCGGAAACAGGATGTGTTCCCTACTGGAGGTAATTGCATGGCTGGCGGGGTAGTAAATGGTAATGAGGTAGGTGAGGTCACACAACAGAGATGCCTCTGATTGGCTGAGGAATGTTTCTCTTACCTGGATAAATATTTTGCAGCGGTTACCTGGGCGAAAACCAGCTTCCTGTAAAGGGTTGATTTAAAAGCAACAACAACAACAAAGACTCTTGTGGGCTGAGTGCTCTGTACTATGTAATTATTTCTCAACTAAAGATACCAACTCAACTTTATGCAAAGGGAAGGTTCAAACACAATTCTCATTGGCCAAGGAATATTCCAAAGTGTGTAACTATTGCTCCATAGTTTCAAAGGTGAGAACCACTTGTTCCCTTGTTCTTCAAACAGAATTCACGGCTATAGAAACCTCCTTAAATTAAAAAAATTTACAAAAAGCGCCATTGAATTTAGCACTCAGAGTTTAGTAGAAAAGTCTTAGAAATCAGAAGACTTAATCCAACATCCTTGGTGAGAGAACTTAACTTTTTTAAGCCTTTGTTTTCACCCATACAAATGAGATAATAATATGTCAATTTCTGCCTGGTGCTGTGAAGTTCAAGTGAGATTATGTTCAGTTCATGCAATGAATATTTATTGAATGTTGACCATGTGCCAGGCACTATGCTTGATGCTGGGAACAAAAGATGGAAGGGTCCTTGAGCCTCAGATGCTCCGGGTTTACTGGGGACAGACCCTGTTCCATCCGCTAAAGGATGGCCAGGACACAGGAGTCCATCCTGTGGGACAAGAGCCCACGGAAGGCCACAGACCCAGTGTGGGATGGCAGTGGCTGGGGTGGCACTGTTCTGGGCCTGGAAGCTGTACGAGGCTCCACCAGGAACAGACAGGGCATGACAAGGTGGGAAAGAGCCTGTGGATGTGGTGCAGCATGGGGAGGTGTTCCTCAGCGTCAAGTGGGGCACCAGGAAGTGGGGGTGGGGAGATGAAGCTGGGAGGTGGGAGAGCAGGGCAGGGTGGGGCCAAGGCGGCACGTGGGGTTCCTGTTGGGGATGAAGGGCTCCCACTGGAGGAAGGGTATTGGCCACTGCTGGCGGCAGGAGCAGACAATTTCACCATCATCGGGGAATGTGGGCCAGTCAATGGCTTCTAGTCATTATGTAAAGCCAATCTCCTCTGGACCTAGACCCCAGCAAATTCTGCTCTTCCAGAGTCGTGCGTCTATCTGAAGTCATTTCTCAGAGCCTTCCATCTGTCCTTCTGATCACATGCCCCCACCCGCCTTGGGCTCATCCTCAGCCTGGATTTCTGCACCTGCCAGACCTCAGCATCCTCATTTACAGGGTGCCATGGCATTTCCCCTCTGCTTTATGCCCTGGAGAAGTTCCAGGCCCTGGCCTAGGCCTGCCTCTCAGACTAACCCCGGACTCAGCTGGACTTGGCAATTCTGCGGCCCACCAATCGATGTTCCTTGGCCTTGACTTTGCCTTTTCAGTGCAACCTTGGGAGGTCTTCAGTCTCATAAGGGGACGAGAGCCAGATTTCCCTGACAACAAATTGCAGAAAGAGCTCACTGGTCCTTTTCTCTTCCTCTCCCTTCAGGGGTGCTCAAGCCCCGGGCCCACTACCGTTCCCTGCCTTGATTGTTTGAACTGCTTAGGCAGGCCCGACTCTAACAGCCACGGGCCCAGAGCGAGAGTTTGTGGTGGAGAATCACAGCCTGCACATCTGTGTCCAGAAAGCTCAGCAATGGCGCTAGCAAACTGGTAAATAAAATGCATTATGTCTGCCTACCATGCAAAACAGCAACAAAGCTTAAAAATACATATAAGGCGGGGCGCCTGGGTGGCTCAATTGGTTAAGCATCTGCCTTTGGCTCAGGTCATGATCCCGGGGTCCTGGGATCCAGCAGGGCTCTTGGGAACCCTGCTTCTCCCTCTCCTCCCTGCTCATACTCTCTCTCGCTCTCTCTCTCTCAAATAAATAAATAAAATCTTAAAAAAAAATACGTGTAAGGCTATAGTTTTTACTTGACCGATAGTTGGCAAAGTATTAACGATGACTGAATTTAATTGTTATCGTACATGTCTGGGTGATCTTTTGATGAGCTGGCAATGTTTGGATAAATAATAAGTAGAGGCCTAAATCATAATAAATTATATAATTATTAGATACATTTTATTTTTCTTGCCTTATTTTGGCTCAAGATTTTCATATCACTTACGCTCACTTGATAATAAAGATATGCAGGATTAAAATGCATTGTAATTATTTGAAGGTGATGAAGTAAATATTTTTATTTAAAAAATGAATTATATTAAATGTGAAAATTTATAATGATTTTACATACATTTTTAATAGTTATTTTTCCCCTAAAATAGTCACAGTTACCTTTTACAATTAAGAGGCAAATTAAAATTAAGAGGCACTTCAAATCAAAATGATTTAAATGGAGCTGAGTTTTTAATTTAATTTTTCAAATATTTGAGTCCTGTTAAATATTTTATAAAAAACAAATCTGTTTGTATTTCTGGTGTTATATGTCTCTTTAGTTGCCAACATAAAGAATTATTATCATGGTTTATGTATATCATGTGCATATTAATCAACACACAAATTTAAGCGTAATGTGAGCTGTTTAATATTGCCAAACGTTTTTCTGTCAGCATGTTGTGAATGCCCTGCTAATTTGCACGTGTCTCCAGAGCACGCACTGGGGCACAAATGAGCCGTCTGGTGCTACTGTGAAGCAATATTTAATTTATGTCATCCATGCTCTCTGAAAGGAAGGGCTTGGCAACTTAATTTGTCTTTTACCTTCATGCTTCTCTCTCTCAAAACTGCTGGGCACTTTGAAGCGCTGTTCACCTCTGACCTTCGCAGTGGCTCAACTCACGAACCTTCACAGCATTTGCAGTTGCCTTTTGTTTCAAGGACAAAAGGGCAAGAAGTGTGGACGAGTGATTCCCTGGGGCCTGAGTGGCGTTGGCTATGAGAATGGTTTAGTTAGTGACAGGTTATGCTGGGCCACCGACAAATGCCAGGTCTGCATAACAGATGACAGAGGGCCCGTGTGTTTCTTTACTACATTTTTTGTTTGTGTTAAATGTGTTTATATTATGTAAAGCTTTCTAAAGCATGGGACAAATACAACATATGTGTTTGTATAGAAGTTAAGCGAATTGCCTAAGATGGTCCACTTGGTAAGTTACAGAAGCAGAATCCAAACCTGTGTTGTTCTGACTCCCACCTTCTGGTGGAAATGCAAGCTAGGGTGTGGAAGAGAGAAGGGAGAAGTGCTCATCTGTCTTTAGCGCCTGTTGGACTTTAGGCATAATCTTAAACACTTTACACTATTGACAATCTCTCTTGTTCAAGACAGATTGAATTCTGACCTCTCAGAAAAAAAAGACATGGAAAAAATCCAGAATTGTTTCCATAAGGTAGAAATTGTAGTGCTCAAAACAAACAAACAAACAAACAAACAAAAGTGTTTGATCATTGTAAAACTTATCTGGAAATGCAAAAGATCTAAAATTGCCGAAACAATTTTGAAACAGAGGAACAAAGTTGGAGGACATAAACTATCTGATTTCAAAACTTAATGTCCAGGTCCAGTAATCAAATACATGTGACATTTGCATATGGATAGCACATAGGTCAATGGTAGATATTAGAGTTCAGCAATAAACCCACACATTTGTGGCCAATCAATTTTTGAAAAGGGTACAAAAGAGCAAGGACAGTCTTTTCAACAATAGCGTTAAGAACAATCTTTTCAAAATGGTACTGGAAAAATCAGATATCCACATGCACAATAAACAACAGCAACAAATATAAAATATTTATATCCTTACCTCATTCTATATACAAAAATTAACTCAAAATAGATCATAAATCTAAATGTTAAAGCTCAAACTATAAAACCTTTAGGAAAAAAATCAAAGGAGAAAAATCTTTGCAACCTTGCGTTAGGCAAAAATTTCCTAAATATGACATCAAACGTATAATCCATAAAAGAAAAAAAAAAGGATAAGGTGGACTTTATCAGAATTAAGAACTTTGACAATTTGAATAACATTTCTAGGAGAATGAAAAGCAAACCACAGACTGAGAGAAAAGATTTGCAGATTATATGTCTCTCATGAGGGATTTACATCCAGAACATATAAAGAACTCTTACAACTCAACTATAAGACAAACTATCTAGTAAATAAATAGGCAAGATATTTAATAGACATTTTATCAAAGAAAACACATGACTGGCCAAAGAAAAGAAGAAGCATATGAAAAGATTCTTACCATGATCAGTGATTAGGGAGATATAAAAAACACTACAATTAGATACTAATATGTACCTACTAGAATGTCAGTAATCAAAAAGACTGACAATACCAAGTTTTGGAGAGAATGTGGAGAAACTGAAACCCTCATACATTGCTGGTAATAATGTAAAATGATACAGTCACTTTGGGAAACAGTTTGGCTGTTTTTTTTTTTTTTTTAAGATTTTTATTTATTTATTTGGAGAGAGTGAGGGCAAGAGAGATCACAGAGGGAAGGGGAGAAGCAGATCACTGCTGAGCAGGGGACCTGATGCGGGGCTCCATTCCAGGATCCTGAGATCATGACCTGAGCCTAAGGCAGACGCTTAACCAACTGAGCCACCCAGATGCTCCCAGTTTGGCTGTCTTTTAAAACTTAAACTTAGGGGAGCGTACCTGGCTCAGTTCGTAGAGCATGTGACCCTTGATCTCAGGATCATGAGTTTGAGTCCCATGTTGGGCCTGGAGCCCATTAAAAAAACACCAAAAAACCCACAAAAAAAACCTTAACATAAATTTACCTTACAACCCAGTGATTCTGCTTCTAGGTACCTACTCCAGAGACATGATAATATCTATCCAAAGACTTGTACATGAATGCTCAGAGCAGCATTATGCGTAAACAGCCCAAAGTCCAAATGTCCATCACCTGATGAACGGGCAAACAAAATGTGATATATTCATACCACGGAATACTACTTGGCAGTAAAAAGGCATGAACTATTAAAACATGTAACAACATGGGTGAAACTCAGAATGAAAGAAGCCAGACACAAAAGACTCCCTGTTGCATGACTCGATTGATATGAAATTTCTAGAAAAGGCAAAACTGTAGGCTGAGAGTGGGAATGGGAACGAGGATTAGCTGCAAACAGGTGTGGGGAAGCTTTCAGGTGACAGGAGTGCGCCAGATGTGGATTGAGGTGATGGTTTTACAGCTGGATGGGTTGTCTCATAATCAAACTATACATGGGTCAATTTTACAATATCTAAATTGCATTTCAATAAACCTTTAAAAAATATGTGTTGTATTTAACCAGTCATCTTACTTTGTCAGACACAGCTTTGTGCCCTATATGTAACACGCCAGGGGCTTCCAACACTTTGGTTTAGTAGTCCAGTGGAGACATCTTTGCAAATGGATCAGCCTGCTTGTTGCATGTCTTCCAATTGTCCTTAGGGATGTTCTGAACTCCTGAAGGAAAGGGATATACATAGTGTTCCAGACTTCTCCAGACGATGATTTCTGAAGATACCATATTTGGGTAAGTGGAGGAGAAATCTCTCAAGGAAGCCACTGAACTCTTACATCCTCTTATCTTTATAACTGAAAAAAATGCTGTTAGGTTCAAATTTGCCATGGATGGAGTCACTGCCCTTTGAATTTATAAGGGACTTTGGACACAAGAAGAGAAGACTGTTCTTTATACCTCTGATTCAGGACGTGAAGACCTATTTCCCACCAAATGTTACAGAAGCAGCTCCCCAGGAATGCAGAGTGTCCATGATGCAGGCGGATTACGAAGGAACTAGTAAGTCCTTGAACCACAGGAACGAGACAAAAAAGGCAGCACGAGTTGCTGAGGTGCTGGTGCTTCCGCTAGGGTTCTGCTTCCCATCCCTTTCTGCTCCCGAGCGTGGAGGAGCTTCGCTCAACACCCTCCTTTGCGGTGCCCCCTCTGCAGTCAGGAGGGGGGACAGCAAACACTCCCTATGCCTCACAGGTTCCGGACAGCAATGGTGGAGCTCTGGTTGACGCAGTTAGCTGTGGGTCCGGGGGCCCCTCGTCAGGGGCT
This sequence comes from Halichoerus grypus, assembly GCF_964656455.1. Taxonomy (NCBI): domain Eukaryota; kingdom Metazoa; phylum Chordata; class Mammalia; order Carnivora; family Phocidae; genus Halichoerus; species Halichoerus grypus. The sequence goes on along the minus strand of NC_135715.1, from coordinate 54,260,331 downwards.
GACCTCATGCGTTGGCTCAGTGTGGCACTGAATTTCAGCTCATACTGTCCCCAGTCACCACAGTTAAATGCTTCTGCCTATATCATTTTCTCTACCATTTATTGACCAAACCAACCCGCCCCTGCCTGGAAGAGGGGGGACCAGAAATGTTAACAGATGGCATCCACGTTCCCACAGTGGCTCTTTGGGAGCGCTTGTCGTCCTTGTGACTTGTTTACGCGCGTGTCTCCCCCCACCCATCACCCTGTGAGTGTCTCCAGAGAAGAAGCTGTAACTCGTCTTCCTCACCTACCTCCGCCTGGCCCAGCACTGTGCCTGGCACTTAGTAGGTGCCGAATACACATTGCTCTTTCTGTTTTGCTTTGTTTTTGTTTTTTTTTTCCCCCTAACAAATAGATGTTCACCAAGAAAAGCTCGAAGCCCTGGCTCAGAGAAATTGTGTGTTCTGTATTTTTGCATTTGACTTTCTTTCTAGTAAAAAGCAGCCCAAATCCTGAAGTTTCCATTTGTTATAGCGTAAGTCTGAGGATGGTTAGCTGCATTTCTGACAACTTGGCTGGGTCAAATCATGTGGTTTATGATTTTTGAAAAATTACAAGAAGGGACCATTCGTTTCTCACTGTTGTTGGAATATTTACAACAGTATAACTTTTGCTCACCCCCGCTCTCCCGGGAGCGCAGTGTGGTCACAGGGATGACCTAATGCAGTCAGGTCTGGGGGGGAGAATGGAGGTACAGTAACCTCCGTTGTCTGGAACGAAGCCTCAGTAAGGTTCAGTGGTTTGCACAAGTACACACATGAGCCTATAGGCCTTGATTTCCTGACTTGGTTCACACATCTCTCCATTCCCTCTGGTTCTGTGTTAATTTTTCAAATCCGGAAAATGTGTGAAAGTGGCCAGTTGGCCTCTTTTAAGGTGAATATTTTTCTTTTCCAGCGTCTTTTTCGTGCTTTAAACAACTTGGGTTCAAAATAGTTGATATAAAAACAAATCCACCAAAATAGCAAACAATATTGCTCCGAAGCCAAGGTCACCCCTCAGGTCAGGCCGGACAAGCTCAGAGCATGAAATTAAATGACCTCAAAGGCCCCATCCTCTTCTAAGATTTCATGACTCCAGACTTGAGAACATCTCCAAATGAAATCTATCCTGATTTAAACAAATATATCCAACTGACTTTCCAACGGCTGTCTCAGGATGTTTGCCCAGTGCGCTAATGGCCTTGGGAGGTCAGCCAGCCACTCTGGCTTCTGTTCTTTTGGGAAAAAGTGGTTCAGAGTTTAAAAAACTACTATGTAATGTAGCAAGTCACCTGGCTCGCTCCATGCCTTTTTCTTTCCACTTTATTTGTTGGTTCATTCATTCATTTCTTCATCCATTCACCAAGCATTTACTGGGTACCTGCCCTGTTCTGGACACCGGGCTTCCTACAGGGCCTGGAAAAGCACCTGGTCTCTGTCCTCAGGGATCTCACTATTCAGTGAGTATACAGGGAATTATAATCCAAGACAGTAAGTACAATAATAGGCACAGAATATTTTAAGACCCCTGCCGAGAGGTACCTCAGGCAGCCTTGGGGTGGCCAGGGAAGAGGTCAGAAGGAACTCCTAGAAGAGGTGATGGTTCAAGGTCAGTATTCAGGTATGAGATAGGCATCCTGGAGTATGCAAGAGTGAATGGAGGGGAATGTGGTCGGACTGCCTCGCAGCACTGAAGGTCCCTTTGAGATTATCAGTCATGGATTGAGACCGAGACCAGGGAGCCTGGTGGAATGTTGTCCTCTAGCCATGTCGGGATGTGTGGATACAGGTTGGGAGTAAGTGGAGGGTGGGATCTTTCTGGGGCTTGGTGCTTCCATATGAGTACAAAAGAGGGAAAAACAAGTAAAGATGGCAAGGCTGTGTGCATGTAAGGGATGGCCGTGTTTATGGCCAATGCCCCTCAGCTGGGAAGAGCGGGAGAGAGAGAGAGTGCCACTACAGGATGTTTGGAGTCTGGGTCAGGACCTGAGGGAGTGAGGCTGAAAGACAACAGGTGGAGGTTGGAGAGTGTGGTGCTTGAAAGTGAGATGTGGGCAACCTACTGTTACAGGCAGTGATAAGATGGCGGGAACGGGGCCTATGGAGGAGAGGAGCCCAAGGGACAGAGGGACTGGACCATATTGGATGGATTGTCTACTCTAGCCCAGATGTTAGAATCACCAGGGCTTATGACCAGACTTGTATCAGCTTCCTTTTGCTGCTGTAACAAATTGCCATAAATGTAGTGGTTAGAGCAGCGCAAATTGATTATCTCACTTTTCTGTAGAAGGCCAACACAAGTCTCATGGGCTAAAATCAAGGTGTTGGCAGGTCTGTGCTCCTTTCTGGGGTTTCCAGAGGAAACCCTGTTTCCTTGCCCTTTTCAGCTTCTAGAGGCTGCCTGCACAGCCCTCGGCCTGTGGCCTCTCTTCCACTTCAAAGCTGGCCACGGTGGGCTGTGTCCTCTCGTGGTACCACTCTGACCTCTGTTTCCCTCTCCCATTTTTAAGGACCGTTATGATTGGGCCCATCTGGATAATCCAGGATAATCTCCCTGTTTTAAGGTCAGCTCATTAGCAATCTTAGTTTCATCTACAACCTTAATTCTCCTTTGCCATGTGGGTTAGCCTGCTCGGGATCCCATAACAAAATCCCACAGACTTGGGGGCTTATACAGCAAAAATTTATTTCTCACAGTCCTGGAGGCTAGACGTCCAAGATCGAGATGTTGCCAGGTTTGGTTTCTCCTGAGGACTCTCTTCTTGTCTTGCAGATGGCTGTGTCCTCCTATGGTCTTTCCTTAGTGTGCACCTCCCTGATGTCTCTCTGAGTGTCCAAATTTCCTCTTCTTTTAAGGATGCCAGTTAGATTGGATTACAGCCCACCCTGAGAGCCTCATTTTAATGGAAGCACCTCTTGAAAGGCCCTATCTCCAAATATAGTCACATTCTGAGGAGTAGAGGTTAGTGTCTCAACATAGGAATTTGGGGAAGATGCGATTCAGGCCATATCACCAGTTAACATATTTATAGGTTCCAAGGATTAGGACATGGACATCTTTGTGTGTGTGTGTGTATGTGTGTGTGTATGTGTGTATGTGTGTGTGTGTGTGTGTGTGTGTAGGAGGGGCATTGTTCTACCACAGGAGAAATGTTGAGGAGAATAACCATCCTCCTGGTGTTGGAATCTTCAGTGAGTGGGGATGAGCCCAGGTTGTGTGCAGGTGACACAACAAGGGAGTCTGGTCTGAGAGTATGTGCATTAGACTCGCTGGAGTTTTGGGAGGAGAAGCCGGAAGGAGGCTCTGAGGACCCCAGCCCGGCAGGGAACTTGGTGGGGATGTGTGTGCAAGAAAGGGTTGCTCCTTGAGGGGGCTGCTGGAGAATTGGCCTCCTTAGGAGGGAGCTAGGCAGAGTTAGGGCAAGAAAGTGACAGGGTCTCTCAGATAGGAGGTTTAGATGTCAGTGTTTCACATCATGAGATCCGAGCGCACAAGGCAAGGGTTTGGTAGGGTAGGAGGACGGTGAGACTGAGCCAGCGTGGGGGTGTACAGACCTGTCCAGGAGATAGGCATGGCCTAGAGACTTGGATGTCCCATGGTGACTGATGAGAACAGAGCTGTGAGGCATCTTAATTACTACTCAAGTCCTCCGCCAAACCCACTACCTTCAAAAAGCATTTCCTAAGCTGGCACTGATCTCATTTTTCTCATTCTTTCTTCACTGAACATATCATTTGGTTTTGTACTTAATTTTTCTTTGTACCATCAGAGGCTTGTATGGTTTGTCCACACAATTGGAGTGTAACCTCTTCTAGGGCGGGGACCATATTTGACTCCCCAGTAATGCCAAGCATAGTCCTGGGCACGTAGTTCAGATACTCAGTAAATAATTGATTAAGTTCCCTATACATTTTATTTTTAGACAGGATAACAGGTAGGATACTTTCACCACCTTCCATGATTCTATTTTCTTTCTTACAATTACCAACTTTCCAATGACTTGAGAATTTTGCTTAAAGTATAAAGTGATCTTGTTTCCTTATAGACCCAAAATGGCTACTGACACTTACTGAGCACTTTCTTTGTGCAGGTGCCATGTTCCAAGCATCATGTCACTGAATTTAATCCTCCCAACGACCGATGAGGCAGATAGTTTCACTGCCTCATTTTATAGATGAGCAAACTGAGGTCTGGACAAGCTAAATAACTTTTCCTGAGATCACACAGTTGGAAGGTGGCGAAACCAGGTTTCAAACTCAGTTCTGAGTGAATCTAAAGCCCATTCCTTCTATATTTTGATGGGCAACCTTCCATTTGTCAGTCTTCCTTCCTTCTCTAGTTGTGAAACAGCAAATGATAATGTTTATATAAGTGTTACTCGTACAGGACGACCACTTCTAGACTTTGTCGTAAAGCTTTATTTCCATTGTGCAAAGTTGAAACCTCCGGAGTCCAGGTTCTTGCTGTGACATCGGTATGAGTTTCTACCCCAGGGGTTCCTGAACGTGTGGAAATGAAGTCTAGAGTCTTGGTCGTTTCTGAACAGAGCTGCCAGTAACTCCAGGTTGTTTTTTTTTTTTTTTTTTTTGTCTACTCTACAAAGCTCTATTTCCTGTGATTTGTGAAGATGCCAAGGAGGTCAAGAGGTGCTTCTACTTGGGGCAAGAGCCCTGTGGTCAGTGTCTGCTCCATGGGTCTTTCCAGGTGAGGGAAGGACGACACCTGTTTTCTAGGCACCTCATTTTATTTTTATTTATTTATTTTTTAAAAAGATTTTATCCATTTATTTGACAGAGAGAGAGAGCACACAAGCAGGGGGAGCGGCAGAGGGAGAGGGAGAAGTAGGCTCCCTACTGAGTAAGTAGCCCGATGCGAGGCTCGATCCCAGGACCCCAGGATCATGACCTGAGCTGAAGGCAGATGCTCAACCGACAGAGCCACCCACGTGCCCTTAGGCACCTCATCTTAAAACTATAGTTTAGTGGGGTGCCTGGGTGGCTCAGTTGTTAAGTGTCTGCCTTCAGCTCAGGTCATGATCCTGGAGTCCTGGGATCGAGTCCCGCATCGGGCTCCCTGCTCCGCGGGGAGCCTGCTTCTCCCTCTCCCACTCCCCCTGCTTGTGTTCCCTCTCTCACTGTCTCTCTCTCTCTGTCAAAATAAATAACCAAAATCTTAAAAATAAATAAATAAAAAAAACTATAGTGAACTTCTTTCCTTTAAAAAAAAAGCAAAAAAAATGGATCAGTTTGCTCTTTTTGTGGTGGGAGATTAACGTGGAAGCAGACATTCTGTCAGGGTCTAGAGTATGTTCTGCTTCCATCATCTTTCTCTAGATTTTCAATTTCTTGCGTGTATCCAGAGAAGTTGCATTTCTGTTGTACTGGCCTGTTTGATCTAGTGCGATAGGAGGGAGAAAATGTTCCACACCATTCCAGGAAGCAGCCCAATTCTCTCTCAAGGTCACAGAATTTCAAGTCACGTCCATGCCCCCCAGATCTGTGCTTTAACCTACTCCAGAGATGGCCCTCCGAGCTCCTAGAGTCCGCTGAGAAGACAATGCCTGGGCGGTATTGTTTTTGCAGTGAATTTCAGGGTCTCCCAGCCCGGCTGCAAAATGAGTTTCATTATGTAGCTGAAATCTCAGCTTTGGAGAAAGTGAGCCTCGGACCTTGTTTTCTCCTCGGTGCGGCTTCGCTTGCTCTCCGTGATGTCCCTCTCCTGTAGAACGTGTCTCCTGGGAGCCACGGCCCAAACACTGTCATCGGAGCCCATCTGTGGCCGCGGCTTGCAGATGCGGGTCTCTGGGGTTCTGTTTGCACCTGGGTCCGGGATGGTGCTGAAGCATTGGAGAAGTCTCCTCTAGAGCTCGGGCACTGATGTGATTTTGATGGGCATCGGCAAGCCTGAGAGCCGCAGTGTGTCCTGTACCAAGTGCATGGACTCTGCTAGCGGTTCTCTCCAACGCTGGTGGGTGAGGGGAGAACACAGAGCCTTGGGCGCTTTGAAATAGGATAGCGCCTGGGCCTTTGTACTTTGAAAAAGTTCCCCAGAAGATTCTGATGTGTTCTAATGTTTGAGAACCACCGTTGGGAGCACAACAGTAATTATTATACAACCGCCAATCCAGTTGCATGCTAGTGAGAGGCTGTGCTGATAAATGAGAATGTATTTCTGGACGGTGACCTTTTATAAAATCGTTTCTCATTACAGCTGGAAAGGAAGAACTAGGAAGTACCAGAGGTGCTATCTTCTTACAAGGCAATCAGGAGAAAACCTAAATCATTGATAAGGGGAGTTACTAAGCAACCACTTGTCTGGCTAGGATGATAAAGGTACTTCAAATGAAAACTTCTAGGCCGAGGGAGAGAGAGCTTTAGGCCCCACTTCACTTTATTTTGCTTCTATTGTTACTGCTGGTAAACATTCCGAAGACAGCATCCTCATCAAATTGGTAAAGAAATTGTAAATGATATTTCAAATGAAAGCTAAATCATTTATACAAGAGGATAAAACAGAAGACTGAAGCAAATAGTTCTTGATGAAGGGTAACTGGGTAAACTAATTTTTTAAAAATATTTTATTTACTTATTTGAGAGAGAGAGAGATCATGAGCGGTGGGGGAGAGGGGGAGAAGCAGACTCCCCGCTGAGCAGGGAGCCCAATGAAGGACTCAATCCCAGGACGCTGGGATCATGACCTGAGCCGAAGGCAGACGCTTAACTGACTGAGCCACCCAGGCACTTGTAAACTAATTTGTACTTGTGTGTGAAGGTTTGGCAAAGGACAGTTTTCTCAAAGAAATGGGCACCAATATAGCCTTAAGGTAAGAGAACTGAACCTTGCAAGGGGAGCCATTCAGCCATTAGAAGCTGAACAGCTAATGCCGATCCAGGCTGTGGGGGCCCAGTGGCCGGCGGGCCTGGTGGCATTTGAACCTCAGAGTGGAGAAGGCTTTGCAGGCCCCCCCCCCCCCCCGCCTTTTATGCCCATGACAGGACCCGACAGGCTGGGTATGAAAATTAACAAAACAAAACAAAACAGCAAACCCAAGAGAAAAACTGCTACTAAATGTTCCCAGGGGTTTAGTCTGTTGGAAATTTTTTCAGGGGCCCAGTAACTACTAACATTCCCATAGACAAGCATGGGTATGTTTTTTTAAAAAAGGCCTACGCCTCCAGCTCTCTGGAGAAAGCAGCACCCTCGAAGGTGAGGGGCCGGCGTCCTGTTAGCACCTGGAGGACACACTAAGAGACTCAGCAAGGAGCTTTGCAGGCCTAACAGTTAAAGCTGGGACTGAGGGGGCCTCTAAGCCTATGTTTGCCCAGCCGCATTTTCTAAATTCAAATTTATCACCTGGGCAAATATTTGTTTGTGGGGCAACGGCATGGACTATTTGAGATCAGGACTGTAGTTAAAACCTGCAGACTTATAAATATTTCGTCTAACTTCAGGGCTGGGGTGTGACCATGACGCTCTCAAACCTGAGGCACGTAGATTGTCTTGGACACGGTTTTTTCCCCAGACATGTTCTGCCTGGGGAGGCCTTTGAGGGGCTTTTTCAGCATTATATTTGCTTATACTAATGTGCAGACTTTCATCCCATAAAGAAAATGTGAAAGGGGGTCTTTTTTCTCTAATGCTTTTTTCTTTCCAGTGGGAAGAGAATACATTTTCCAGGTTATAAAATTAAGAAGTAGATCTTTTGTTTGGTTTAAATAGTTAGGAATGCTGGACTGGGAAAAGACTGTCCTTCCTTGATTCTGTTTTTTTTTTTTGTTTTTTAATTTTATTTATTTATTTGAGAGAGAGAGAGAACGAGAGAGAGAAGCATGAGTGGGGAGTGGGAGAGGGAGAAGCAGGCTCCATGATGTGGGGCTCGATCCCAGGACCCTGGGACCATGACTTGAGCCGAAGGCAGATGCTGAACCGACTGAGCCCCCCAGGCGCCCCCCTTGATCCTGTTTTTGTGCTTTTGTAAGGCGAATTTCACATGAGCAACTCCACAGAGCCACATGACTTGGACTGGAGTGCCCTTTGCTGTTGGGGCTGCTGGGGTGGGTGTTCTCGGTGTTCTTGGCTCCGGAAGGCCCCGGGGTGGTGTGTGTCAGGTTGTCATGCAGCGCCCCCGTGCACCACTGGGGTCCAAGTCCTAGATTCTAGTCCTCGGCTGCGGCAGAAATGCTGATGTGCGCTCCGCCCCGCTCCCTCCGCCTAGCAAGACAGAGTATCACTGTGGAGAACGGTTCTCACGGCGCCCCAGGCTGGACTTGTGATGGGCCAACGACACACAGAGAACTGGGATATGAAGGGAGGAAAGAAGAAAGAGCATTTATCAAATGCATGCTTTGGGTCAGCTGCTTTGTATTTTTGTTTTCTTAACTCTCTCCAGCCACTTTGTGAGGTACAAAATGTTACCCTCATCTAATGGATGAGCAAACTGAGGCCCTCACTGGTTAAATCAGTTGCCTGAGGTCATGCAGCCAGTAAGTGGCTGAGCCAGGATTTGAGCCCCTCTGTCTGATTTTAAATCTGCACCATCTCTGCTGCTTTATACTGGAATCCGCTTGTGCTGGAGATTAAAATCCATCTGGTCTGGTAGAAGGGTGAAGCTTTTCTTCAGTGAAGCTCCTCTTCTTAAATCGAGGTAAGGAACAGAGCTTCGCCTCTCTGGGGGACACTTGCCACCAGGACACTGCCCGGCGCTCTGGGGGGGCTTTCTCTCCTGCACTATGTTCTGGATGGAGGCGGCAGCAGCAGGGGAGGGATGCGTGCAGAAGTTTGGGGACCTCACGTGACTTTGCAGAGTGCGCTCCTAAATCTGCCGTCCCCCTGGTGGGTTGTTGGCGTGTGCTCAGCTTCTCAGACCCACTATTCTCGGTCTTCTCCCCAGCACCCTCCCCATCAACTCCTTCCCGCTGAGCTCAGCCCACCCAGTTTTCTGTTGCTTGCAAAGCCCGAGCCCTGGCAGCTCGGCCCTCCCAGGATAACTTCACACCTGCCGCAAACAGGACGGAGGGGCCGTCCCCCCGACCGGGAGACCCCACGCCTCTGACAGCCCTCGGCTCCGCCTTTCCCCACGACGCGTTTCTTGTTCTGTGCGGAGTGTGCAGTTCCACACACGAGGCATTTTCCTGTCAAAACTATCCCCAGGACAGGCTCTGAAATGTAGTCATCTTAAAATAAAAGGGCGGATAAAACTGTGACATAGACCTCCTCCCGGGGAGCTCGCAGTTTATCAGAGCAGTGAAGGAAGTGCAAAGGCACAGGCCTGGGCTGCAACGGAGGGAATGAGGCCCCCGGGAGGCGTAGAGGTCTCCTTGAAAAAGGCGGTCATCTTCCAGGCCTTTCTGTGCCTATGCCCTGAACAGCGCATGTCGGACCCCCAGCTGAGACTTCTCCAGAACTGTGGGGAGCCTCTGAGAGCCATCGGGGCTTATTGAGCTGCTGAGGAAGAAGGTGGGAAGGACAGAAGCAAGGTAAGAACAGTTCTGTCTCCTGAGAAAATTCTCAGCTACATGGCAGTGGGCTGTGGCTGAGGAGTGAGATCGAGAGAGTTCTCAGTCTCAGCTCCGCAAGCCTTCACCCGCGCGGGGACTATCACACGGGCCTGTAAATCCTGGCTGTGAAACCCCAAGAGAGGGCCCGTCAATGCACAGGAGGGGCATAGAGGTCAGTTCTGGGCAAAGCTGGGTTCCCAAAGCAAGTATGCTATTTTGCACTCGCTGGGGGGCCCTTGGAGGGCGCTGACGGAGGTAAGAGGGGCGCTACACCATCTCCTCTCCTGGAGAGGCCACTGATGAGACCCGGGCCCTGCAAGGCAGTGGCAGCAGGAGGGCACAGAAGGAGACTTCTCTATAGGGCCCTATCCCCAGAAGATTGTAAGGCCTCTGTATTCAGACTCCCTCCACACATGGGCTGTTAAAAAGTGACTGAACCACTCGGAATCTCTGTTTCTTTTTCTGAAAAGCTGGCAAAATAATGATATCTCCCTCAAAGCGCTGATGGGAGGACTCTGAGATATAACAGTGCTCTAGAAAGGCATTTCAAAGATAATAAAGGACTGTTCCCATAAACTATTCTGATGGAATATTATTTTAAGGCTAAAATGAATGAGACATTTTTCATGATGAGAGAGCTTCTACAAGATTTCTTGTGAGTTTCTATGCAGGTAGCATTTTTGTTTCTCCAGTTCTCAGGAGTGAAAATAGTTCTTCTCATATCCTGCTGGGTCTCCTTTTGCCTCCTTTGAGCCTGTGGTGGAAGGGGCTGGGCTCGCCTGGGAATAAACAGTTAGAGGGGAGTGCAGAGGCTCACACCTATGGATCGTTGCAGGAGTTGGAAGGGGCTCAGGGGCAGGATGCTACTTTAAGGGTTGACTTTTTTCAAACTGGATTTTAAAAACTGAAATCTCACTTTAGAAAAGGATGACCTGACAGCAAAATTTTAATGCTTGGAGTAGAGGCCCAAGAGGAGAGAGTGTCCACAGTGGGGACTCATAGTCCTCAGGGAGGAGGGTCTGGGTCATGACCCTAGGTGAGCCACGGGGGCCCACAGATGTGGTGACTGTGGGTAGGAGGAGTTAGATAGGGATAGCTGAAGAGAGAGATGCTGAGGATCCACTGTGTCCCTAATAGGAGCGACTCGTTCCCCAGCTCTCCGTGTCTTCAGGCCTCCATCACTGCAGATCCGCCTCATCCAATGGCAGCCTAGCCACTGACTGGTTGTGGAAGGTATGGGGGCCCAGCCATTTCAGCCCCATGTGGGATAGCCCTGATGGGTCATGTACACTCTTGAGCTCCTTGCGGTGTGGCCAAGGTTTCGTTGGGCATCTATTGGTTTGACTTCTCCCTCTGACCAATCCTACCCCCCTCCCCTCTCACTTCCACGGCTCTTGATCCCTAATAAATACCCTGTATGTCAAACCCCATTTCCAAGTCTGCTTTGGAAGAATCCGGTATTACTACCAACCTGCAAGAATTGGTACCAGGAGTGGTCCAGGAAAGCAGGCCTTAAGAAGGGGCTTTGAAATCCGATCACTTCCCACCCACCTGGGCAAGAGGAACCTGGCCCTAGTGAGAGGTGGAGAAGAGACAGCTCCTGACAAACTCAGGTCCAGGTGCTCAGACTTTCCCCAGCGGTGAGCGGGGAGAACACATTGGTTGAGGAATGTGTATTAACTAGAGCAAGCTGTCAGGCATGTGAGAAGAATGAAAGAAAGTAATTATAAGGACTGATGTTGCTCAGTGACTTGGAACAAAATCCCCAGCGTAATAGTTCAGAGGTATCTATCTCAAGTTAAAAATCATAATTCCACCTTATTGTGAAGTTAAAAAAAATTCTTGGAGACTCTAAAAACTTTTGTCTACCAGGAAAATGTCTCTGTTATTGAAATAGGGCAACTGGAAGTCAAAAACTTCAGTACCAGTCATTCCCTGGACACCCGAGAAATGGGGATTGACTCACCTTCAATAAAGATTGCCACATTGGTGCTAAAGATAAAATTTTAAACTCCCGAAATTACTAGCTAATTCTTGACTTATCCAAATTTCATTTCCACTGGTGGCAGTGATCTACCTCTCTTCAGTAAATACTAGTGCGTGGGTATCAGTGAGCAATTTCATGCGGAAATCCTGCAGCCCCATCACTGTCTTCCATAGTTTCAGCTGGACACACGCCTGCCTTGTGATTCCTGTATGCACCCATCTCCCTGAGCCCAGCTTGAATTGAGGGTTTGATGACATGCCTCCTATTTGGATTCCTCGATGCAAAAGAATGTTCTATAGAAAATCTTGCCCACCTGCCTCGCTCAAAAGACTTTCCAGCTTCGATTTCAAGATGCATTCTGTCATCCGGTTGTTTGCAAACCGTTCTGCGAAGCTTCAGCTTCATGAGCTGGCCTCTGCATTTACCCTGGGCTGGGTTTTGTTTCAAAGGGCTGAAAGGAGCCTTGAATTAACTCATGAGTGTCTGCGAACTTACAGGGATAATGATGCAGTCAGGCAGGTAGAGTTTTGCCGCATGTCTAGGACTCCCCAAGGAACACATCCAAATTGTAAGCCATTACTCTTTACCCATAAAAACCATTTTGCCAAGAGTCCTGATTATGTAGGCTGAGAAGTAGATACCGGGCAGCTGTTTTGGTTTTTCACTCGTGCTTGTTTTATAATAAATACTGTTTATCTCCTTGATGTTACGTAGCATTTTAAACTTTCCAGACCTCTTTTCATCCTCTTAATAGCCCTGCAAAATAAACAATTACCATCTCCTTTTGATATATGAAGAAATAAACTTTAAGTTCATATAATGTGATATCCAGAAAAATTGAGTAATAAATACCTTTAAAAAATTCTTTTAAAAGATTCCAAGTGTTGACTCAAATTCTTTTTTATAGGGGCTGTATAAAAATGCAAAAATATGAAAGTGGACATTTATTCTGTATGCTTTTATTTGTTACACAACCCCTAAAAATCTAATTAAATACAAATAAGACAAACATATCAATAGCATTCAAATTAATAACATTCATTTCATATGTTAGGTGATGTTTTACTGAAACTAAATTGCCAATATTGGGCTTATTAGTAGACTTGTGTATCTACATTTCTGATACTTTACTTGTCCACATGATTCCTTGTCTCTGTTGGAGTCATTGAATTTACTGTAGTCACTATACTTCCACTTTAACCTGACTTTATTTGAAACCATGGATCCATGATCATGAAGAATCAGCCAACTGAAAGGTGTAAACCAAAAAGTCATACTCAAAAACAAAAAAAATTGGTGTGTAATGAAAAATTCCTCCGTGCCCGTTTGCTGTGATAGTTACTGTTGCTGAACCGTTGGAGATGAGTAGGAACAGAAGTGGGGTTCAGTGAACACACCCACTCACAAGGCAACTGGACTCTGAACTTGGCTCGGGATGGTGCCTCCATTCTCCCACCGTATTTCTCCGTTTGAATTACCCTCTGTTAGCAAAACCTTCTAACACTGACCCCCTTCCAGGTTTATTAAAGTCTGCTCACCCCACAGAGCCCAATTCTTATGCTTCTGCTTCTGGGCTGGTCCTGTGCCTCCTCTCCCCACTCCCACGGCATGTGCCTCCATTTCCCCTCTCTGCCTTGGGTTGCAGTTCGCGGGGGGAAGGTTGCTTTCCACAGTGGGTGAAAGACTTTTAAGCCAGGTCCATTTTCATGATCATTGTGGTTCCCAAGATGAATGCAATGTCGTAGTTTTAGGTGACAGTCAAATGAGGGGCCTTCACAGGATGTGTATTTGAGCTCTACTAAAGGAAGAAATCTCTCTAAATTGCTTGTTTTCTGGCATAATGGAAGCCTCTCAGCATAGGCTGGTTGGCACAAAACTTTAAAGGTTCAAAGCTTGAGCAGATTTGGGACTCATCTAATCCAGTGAACCTAATCCCAATCCCTTGCTTTATTGAAGGGGAAACTGAGTCCCAGAGAAATTAAACAACTTGCCCAAGGAAAGATCACACAGTTAAATATTCGCAGTGCCAGTCACTAGCTCCGAGCTCAGTATGCTCTCCTACATCCGATAACTTCCCTGCCTTCAACTCTTCATTGATCCCTAGAGAAGCCATTCCGATCCATCTGCTCAGATCTCAAAGAAGAGACTGGATCTAATTATTCATCAGAAGTTCTTGAAAATTGATTCATACTGCCCGCTACTGTTCAGCTTTTAATTTTCTTAACTAATTCTACCTACATCACCAAAAAACGCAGTCTTGGGTTATATTTAACAGACAGAGATAGGACTAAATTAAGGACCACACTGTAGTGTGACAGTATATAGTAGGTAGCAAAAAAATGCACATGGTTTGAATGAATGAATCAATATCTACATCCTAAATCCCATGACATACGATTACAGACACCGATGAAATGACCCAATGGGCTTGCGAACACATATTGCAGAAAGCAAGGGGACAGAGATGCTGCGTAGGTGGTCTTCCCACTTCACCATTTACATACTAGATGACAAACTCTGGCCCTGGGGCCAAATCCAGGACTTCTTTTTGTTAATAAAGTCTCATGGGACATGGCGGTGCCTATTGTTTATAATCATTTATGGCTGTTTTTGTACTGGTAGATTTGAATAGTTGCTACAAAGACCATATGGGCTTCAAAATCTAAAATATTTACCGTCTGACCTTTTACAGAAAAACAATGTCTAGATCCTTGAACCTGACGTGTTTCTTAACCTGGCATTTGTAACTCCAGTAGGTCTCTAGACATACTTTGGGAATTCTACCAGAACTTTTAAATGATGTGTTTTCATGTGTATGATAGTCTGGAGGGGGAGAAATGAACACAAGCACACTCTGCCTCATCTGACGACTCCTCTAGAACCAGTCACAGTGTCCTGTGTGGTAGTGTCTGCATTTAGATTAGGGTTGATCATCATTAGAAACATGAGAAAATGGAAAGACCTCACAGCAAAGTAGACAAAGTCCCTTTAGGAGCATTGAGGGCTGTGTTAACTGCCTTGCCTATGAGTGAGAGGTGTCTGCCCACGAGTCGGGTAAACTCCAAACCGGAGAAAAATACACACCCCTAAGAGACTCATCTCGGCGTAGTCAAAACCACTTTCCATGCTCCAAAGGAAAAAGAGGGTAGTTATTTTTGCTATATGGAGGAGTGAGGAAGGATCCACATTAAACTTTGCGTGGGGAGCATTTTTCTTAGTTACTTCATCAATTAATGTCCTAGGTATTCACGAAGTTGTCAGTGGGTTTCCAAGGACCTGGGGAAATCAGTGTTACCCCATCTGGGTGAAGTGATTGTACCATTTCACTCCCAGACTAGAAATGTGCCTTTTACAGGAAGTATGAAGTTGGGTTAGATTATCCATTTAAAATGGTGTCCTTGAGCCATTTACAAATCCTTGGTTGTCTATATCAATTCAATTAGCTTCATGAAGGGAGACAGGGAGATAAAAGCAGACAAGCTTTTAAAAGTTCATGGCCTATGGGGGAAAAAAAGACTGATTGGTTCGAGGGGGAACTTTCAAAGCAAGAAAGCAGAACTTGACTTATAAAGCTTGAAACCATGGCAAGGCAATCAAAATACCAATTTCACCAAAGTACAAAGACTTCTCTGATGTTTCAAACCAAGTAACTGCTTAGAGGAACTCAATTTCAGTCTTGACTAGTTAAGATAAAGTTTACAGTTGCAAACTGGAACAATCTTTTTGGAAGGATTTATACTCAGGAGGCATAAAGACAATGCATACCCAAGACACAGTAATTCTACCCCTTGGAATTTTTCTTAAGGAAAAATTCACAGAAATCAAAGAATATATACACAAAAATGTTTACTGCTGCATTATCTTTAAGATAAAAAAATAAGGAAGCAATTTGTGTACAAAATACCAATGTTAGGAGAGTGTTCAGTGAAATACGCTGTATCAGTATCATAAAACTATTAAAACGAATATTTATAAAGAATGTATAGAAATACAGAGAAACGTGCTGTGACTTAAGTAAAAATAACAGCAAGCAAAGTAAAATGTTCGCTATAAATTGTGGATATGTAAATATTACACGCCAGAGGTAATATCAAGGAGCAAAAATAGTTTAATTAGGTGGTGTGATACTATGGGTGACATTTTTTTTTTTTTTTGAAGATTTTATTTATTTGACAGAGAGAGACACAGCCAGAGAGGGAACACAAGCAGGGGGAGTGGGAGAGGGAAAAGCAGGCTTCCTGCGGAGCAGAGAGCCTGATGTGGGGCTCGATCCCAGGACCCTGGGATCATGACCTGAGCCGAAGGCAGACGCTTAACGACTGAGCCACCCAGGCGCCCCTGTGGGCGACATTTTAAATGTTTTGTTTAATGATGTTGTGTTTTCTTGAAAAAGAATGAGGATAGTCACTAATTAAAAAGCTGAAAGCTCAGAGAGGGACAGACATTAGGAAACACTACTTTAATTATGACACCGATTTCATGTATCGGGGAAAATAAAATAAAACATAAAAGTTCTATAAAGAACCTAGGTGCCAGAAGTCATGAAGCCCCCTTTCTCAAGACAGCTAGTGGGCATGGGGTACTTATTGTATGGAAATGTCCTTTAGTCTTTTTTTTTTTTTTTTTAAAGATTTTATTTGTTTATTTGACAGAGCAGAGGCAGGGGGAGCAGGAGAGGGAGAAGCAGGCTTCCCGATGCAGGGCTCGATCCCAGGACCCTGGAATCATGACCTGAGCCGAAGGCAGCCGCCTAACCAACTGAGCCACCCGGGCGCCCCATGTCCTTTAGTCTTTAAACTTCCTTTACAGAAGCACTAATATTATCCCCACTTTTCAGACGAGGGAGAAGACATAAGGAAGAGAGGAAACTTGCCTCTGATTGCACAGATAATCAGCGGCAGAGCTGGGATTTAATCTGAACCCAGCGACACCACAGTTGTTGGGCTGGAGACCCTTCAAGACTTGACACCCAGAAACAGAGTCTTGGACTAGAAAACTTTTAGAATGAGTAGGTCCTTGGTCATTAGACAGACCTGATTTGGGATTCTGGCTTTTTGCATCTGCCAGGATGCTTTTGATGAAAAGGATATCGAATGTGACTCATGCTGGTGTAGACACTCAGGAAATTTAACATCTCATTCCCATGAAGTGCAGAAGTGGGGCTGGCTGGGGGGGGGGGGGGCGGCCAGCATCTTAGTGATGCCACCCAGCATCTTTGCTGTGTTTCTCCTCACCCCGAGAGTGATGCTTGCTGGGGAGAAGAGGCATCACAACCTTGCCCAAGGATGAAGATAGAGTTCCTCTGCCCGGGATGGTCTCTCAAGAGAGAGCAGCTTCCCCCCGGAGATTGCCAGCAGAAATATGCCTCGGGAACATTCCTGAAGTGGCTCCTGGCTGGGGATCATGGGAGCCTGACTGCTTTACACTAGTGTGGAGGGGCTGCCAGGGAGTCGACCACAGTGCTCGCTGCACTCTGCAGTTGGTCACCTAACCTGTTGGCATTCCCAGGTCTTCATCTGTAAGACGGTGGATCCGAGGAGTCAGTGGGATGAAGATTGGCTGTGCCTGATCAGTGGAGACAGTCACTACTGGTTGAGTTTGTCAGTGAGGGAGGGGGAGAGGGAGGGGGGGCGTACTGGCTCTAGAAGCCTGAGGTCTCTGAGCTGCGACCTTCCCTGCTTCATTCTTTTCCTTCACTGCCGTACACTCCAGCAGTGGTAGAGAGTTTGGTCAAGAATGAGGTGTTAATACTCCTAAAATGTTTTAAATGTTCTTTTCTCCTCTCTTCTTTTTTTTTTTAAATCAACTTGATTGAGGTATTATTGATATATAAAATTGTATATATTTAAGGGGTACAACTTGATCCTTTGATATACATATACATTGTGAAATGAGCACCGCAATGCAGCTAATTAACATAGGTGACAGTTACCTCTACATGGTCACCATTTGTGTGTGTGTGAGACGATTTAATTTGAGATTTATCCTCTTAGAAGATTCAAGCATACGATATGGTGTTAACTATCATCACATACTGTGCATTAGATCTCCAGAACTCATTCGTCTTGCATAACTAAATTTTCTCCCCTCTTCTTGTCCTAAGCCTTCACCCCATTTCTCTATTGGATTTATTTGGTCAATAAGAAAAATGCATAAACGCAAGGCTTAAAGATGTTATGAAGTTCCTTTACTTTAAAAAGTGGATATCGGATTTCACAGAGAATTCACAATTTTCAAGATCCAAGCTAAATACGCTTATTTCTGCTGATCCCCATCCCCACTAATCTTTGTTACTGGTGTTTCTCTTAGGCTATTTTCAGTTTATCCTTGGACACCAGAATTTCTTTTTCTGCATTATTAATTTTTCTTTATACTAGGTGAAAAAACTATGAGTTTTTACAAATTGCAAAGTTTATGCACCTGAACATTTGTGGCTTTCCCTTCTCTGTCGCCTCCTGCAAAAGCAGAAAGCATTTGCTTTTGCAGCTAGACGCTCTTGTCTGGCCAAGTCCCCAGGAGGAACATCAAGTCAGGCTTCTGGTGGTTTCACGTACTGATGTGTAGGCTGAGCCTCTCTCCCCTGCCCCACCTGCCCCTCCCCTTCCGTCTCTGGTGACTTGCATGCGACAGACAGAATGACCCCTAGAGATCGACACAAGGAGCTGTGAAAACAAGAAAAAGAAAACTGGTTTGCAATGCTTGTTAGCCTGGATACAGCATGATGCCCTCCCACTTTCTGTTTACCTCCCTTCTTCTCTTTCTCCCCGAGTCATGTAGACAGAGCCCCGGATGTAACGTGTAGCTCCCGTCAAATCAATCAGTGGGGGTTCAGGAATCATAAGCACGTTCCTTTATTTGAGTGACCCAGAGTGAGCTTTGAAGCCCAAGTGTGGGGTCTTGTTGTACTGCTCATGGGTACAAAGACACTCTTGCCTTTGACACGAGTTAAATGCCATAGGAAGCATGATGTGGTTAGTTCTGTGGCGAGTTCCTGCTAATTCTCCAGTCTTGACCTACTTACTGTAACCCTAAAGCCCTGCAAACACATTAAAAACTGTAAAATACCGACGAGCTAAAAGCAATGGAGTGCAACCTAGAAGAATTTGGCTGTAGAGTAATAAAGCATTGTGTGAACTTTACTTTTTGTAAAGCAACAATATAATGCTTAATAAATGCTTTAAAAGGAAAATATTACTTAGAATTCTTTCACCTAAATGAAACTGTCTTTTTTGCGTTTCCAAGCAGCATTGGCTATATGTCTACATTTTCAAATAGTTGTAATCATAACGCATTTGTGATTATGAATGGTAGACTGTTGACATTCTTGAATTTGACATTCTTAATTTCAATTATTTGCCTAGAACTCCCAAGATTGCAATGATTTGTCATTTTGCAGGGGTTTGATTTTGAAATGGCTGGGTTTCTAAACTGTCGTCTGAGAAGGTAGGAATCCACAGGGATGGAACAAGCCCAGCCCCCCATTGTTGGGACAGCCTTTCAATAAAGCTTTTGTGTTGCATATGAAGCCTGCAAGGAACTCTCCTGAAATGATAAAGATGTTGTTTCTTTGCAGATTTCAGTAAATTTGGGTAAGTACACTAATAATATGATATAATGCAGTCTAGAGTTTATTTTATTGGCAGAATTTATATTTATAGTTTTATAAGCAAATTCTGAGCTCATGGATACATTAAGGGTCTTAAGGGGTTACTTAACATTTTTAGGTACTGCATTTTAAAGGAGGAAATTGTATGCTACAATGGTTTTCACTTATCTGGGAATTTGCAAAGATATTAGGCCATATTCTTCATAAATGTCAATAGTGTACTGTATTCTACCTTTTTAGGTGACAGTCACATGGTGTTAATGTAATTCCCATAAAGATCATATTAAATGACTATGGAATATTCCATTGTAGTGTTGTATAATGGTTTACCAAACTATTGTCTTATTATTCCACATTTAAGGTGTTTTCCATTTTGCACTATTAAAGATAGTTTCAATGATAAACTTTGGGTCTACTTTTGAATTATTTTCTTAAATTCCTGAGGTGGTAAAGGAAGATGGACATTTTTTTTTAAAGATTTTACTTATTTGAGAGAGAAAGCACAAGCGGGGCAAGGCGCAGAGGAAGAAGGAGAAGGAGAGAGACAAGCAGACTCCCCGCTGAGCCGGGAGCCCAATGTGGGGCTCAGTCCCAGGACCCTGAGATCTTGACCTGAGCCAAAGGCAGACACTTAACCGACTCAATCACCCAGGCGCCTGCAAGATGGACATGTTTATGACTTGATATATATTATTATATTGCTTTCTAAAAGGTTTATGTAAATCTACAAATGACCATCAATATATTAATGACAGTTGAGTGACACAAATTAGATGGCATCATGCATGATTATTAATGTTTCCTGCTAGTTAAATGGGTATCAAGTGGTTTAATATTATTGTCTAACTTTCCAATGCTTTGATTTGTGCTTGAACATGGTACATTTATTCAGAAATCAAAGTTTCCTTTGAAATGATGTATCTTCATATTTTTTGCTGAATTTCTTTTAGGGGGTCATTCTGGGCTTTGGACTTGAGAGGTGTAGAGAGACAGAGTTTGAATCCCAATTCTGCTACTTACCAGCTGTGTGATCTTGGGCAAGTTACCAAACTTCCCTGGTCTCGGTTTCCTGTGGAGTGGGCTCAAGAACGTGTCTCTCTCGAAGTTAAGGGGATTAACCAGGCTAGCGCCCAGGAAGAAGTACTGAGCACACACATTACAACTGTTTCATGAGTTTTGAGTCACACGATACGGTTTTGCTTTGTTGGTTGTTGGTGTTTATCACAGCCTTAACCCTCAGTGGCTCCCCATCACTCTCAAGATAAGCCCTTGTTGGCCGCTCAGCAACTTGAGTGCCTCTCACCTCTGTGTTCATTCTCCAATCCTCCCTTCACAAGAGGGGTCTTGCAGATCAAGAATTCTATCTATGCCTTCCTACAACTAGTTCCTTCCCTCATGCCCCACCAACTTCTGCATCTAGCAAACTCCTAATCATCCTTCAAAATATTGTCCATTTACTTGTATTTTCCTCAAGTAGACTCTAGGCCCCATGTGAGTCAAAATCATCTCCTTTGATGTGGAAGCCTTGTAGCACAGTGCTTGCATGTGGAAAGTGCTTCACAAATATTTGCTGAATGAATGAATCAATACCTACCTTACTCATCAGGTGTGAATCCAAATGTCTCATAAAGGAAAGAAAAATCACTTTCACAAGGCAAATATTTGCTATCACTGGGATTGGTTGGGTGTAGGGCGGCGTTGTGGGAGAAAGGGTATTCTTTTCCAAGGGACAGCCCTCGGTGTGTAAATTGTGGAATTACAAAATATATACATACTCTCACTAACCCGCAACCACAGGTCATGGGTCTGAACGATTCCCTAAAAATTCAAAGGACAGAGAATTGCTGTAGGCTATTGTGTTCACTAGAGTATGACACATGCTCTGAAGGCAAACTCAGAAGTGGCGTCCCTAAATTAGGCCGGGCCGTGGCTGTATTGGAGGAAGTGATTAATCCCTCGAGATGAGTACTCTGAAAGTGGCAACATCTATTTGATGAAGTTCTGATCTAATTGTCCCAAAGATGGAAAAATAGGTACACGTTTTGGCAACTGTCTCAAGTGCTTACAAATGCACGTGAAGGGGTACAGGTGGTGGAATAAAGTAAATCCCGAGTTAGATCTTGAAAGCGATGGCTACGTGGAGAGTAACTTCCACAGCGGAGGAAGAAGAGAAGTGAGGAGGCAGCGAGGGGACAGTTGTGGGCGGAGCGGAGGCAGTTAGCAGGGGGTGGGGGGCAGACAGGTGGCCGGTGGAGGAGCTCGCAGGCTACCCCGGGAAGGCCCTGGTTGTGCAGCTGTGCCCCGCAGGAGGGAAAGCCTGAGCAAAGCCTGAGATAGGGATTGGGTGCATGTGATTCACTGACGAGACGTTTTTAGGAAGAATATGCCAGGGAGTGGGGCACGCAGGATAGGAGTGGGGAGAGAAGCCAGCGAAGAGATTAACCTCGGTGTGAGTCACTGGGGGTGGGGTGGTGTCTTCATACACCGCACAGCTGTCCCCCCACCTTGAAGCAAGGGGCCTGGCCTTTTGGGTCCCTGTCTCCATCTTTCACTGGCTATCAGCCACCCCCAGAGGCAGGGTATAGTTATCTCTCTGATGAGGTGCTCTGGTCAGCCAGGGACAAGCTTCCAGAGAAAGGAGCAGCTGGGAGCAGCCGTGAGGAGCCAAAGCCCCAGCAGCTAGGCGATGCGAACCCACAGGCGGAGGGGTTCTGAGCGAGACCCCAGCACCTCAGTGGACCTACAGCTGTCAATCCGTGTTTCTGTGTTGGCTGCTAAATGCTCTTGGTTTATTATCAGGCCATAGCTCTGCAAAGTCCTTTGTCATCTTTTTTCGCCCCTTTGAACATTAATATTTATCATTAACATTATCATTAACACTATCATTATATTAACATTCATCTTTTTAATGTCCTTCGGCCTGCGTGTTATCAGCATGCCTGTGCAGTAGTGAAATTATAGTAACCCTGGGATGGCAACTTTGGGTGTTTTGGAGGATGCTTTCAGGGACTTCCTTCTGCATTACCCTGTGCCCAGGTTCACAGATGCAAGTTAGGCTATGAATTAATTGCATATTGAAGTGCTGTATTTGATATGCCCGTGAGTCCCTATGTCGGCCACACTGTGGCCCGCAGCTGGGCTGCAATTCTGAGCCTGCTTTCTGGATTGTCTTTTGAGACGTCCTTCTCGAAAGGAAGGCTTGCCAATTGCTTAGCAGCAGTGTAGAGTTGTAAGCTGCTGTGGAGATGAGCCTTCTTACCACTGAGCCTTCTTACCTTCAGAGTCCCCCGGGGTCGCCTGTGCAGCGGCACATGGGAGGAGAACCCGGGGGAGGTGGCATGGGTGTCCCAGGGCAGCACGGAGCCGGCCACAGCACCCTGCACACTCGAGCTTGCTGGGTGTTTGGACTGAGGGCAGAGAGGGGTACAGGTTGGAAAGGAGGCTTTACTTTGGCAGAAGGGCAGCATTATCTGCACGTTCTTTTGGAAGAACACCCAGGATGGTAGTTGTTTCTTAACACTTGTGCGGCCCAATGCATCCTGGGCAGGTTGGATTCACGACTTACCATGTGTCTTGGAATCAAAGCCAAGATTCTTACAAATGTTGGCAGAGCTAGGAAACAGGTATTCCGTGTAGATTCGGTTGCTAAGTGTTACAGCACTGAACTTTGTGTAACCAGTACCATCAGAAGACCAAACGTGTCACCTGTGCAACTTAAAGGGAATGAAATGATTCAGAAAAAAACCAAAAAAACCAAAAAAAACAGTGAATTCTGACTTATTTCCTGGACTCGGGAACCTGTGTGCAGTCAGACTTTTTCCTTGAGCAAAACTACTCACTGGCCAAAGAGATCATTAAGCACAGCCGCCAGGGTGCCATTTGGGATGGGTGCTGCTAGTGGTGATGGGAATCAGTAAGTCTGGCCACGGTTAAGGCCCTTTCTAAATGATTGGAGCCCGGCTCTTCCCCGGCATCAGGCCCCATGCTTCCCAGGCCCTTCATTCCAGCGGCTGCAGGATGGAATCCACCAACGGCCAGAGGGACCCAGTGGACACCGCCCCATCGTTCTTCTCTTTTGCACCCTAGAGGGTGACCACATCTTGTCCTTCTCAGGTGCCACCACCTCCTTTCTATCTTTGCTTTGGTTAAACTAAGAGAAATTTTAAATGATTCCATTTATGGAGAATTCAAGTGTTGGTTCTCCATTGGTGCTTGCTAGTTTTGTCTGCCTTGGCTCCCTTGGATTCCCCTGGACATATGATCCTTATGAATAAAATATTCAAGGGCCACATGTTTTAGTGTGACAACCTGATGCGAACAGTCCTGGAGAGTGGCACAAGATACAGATCGGGTCCTTGGAGGTGCATCTGTCCAGAGGAAGACCCAGAAAGAGCTATGATGTCATGGAAGGAAACTGCCACCTGGAAGCTTAAGATTTCCTTCAAATACTCCGTCTGCCACTAGTAAGATGGTTGATCAGGCAATTGCCTCGCCTCAGTTTTTGTTTGTTTGTTTGGGAAGCAGGGTGCTCTGCGGTATCAGTGTTGATAATTTTGCTGTCTTTCCGGGGAAGGCTTATGCATCCTGGCCCCACAGTGCCAGGCGTGGCCAGGTGATTTTTGGCATCCCCGCCCTCCTGTGGAAGAGCTGTCCATCCCTGCCCCGTTGACGCCAGGCTTGGCTGGGAGATTGCTTTGGCTGGCAAAAGTGAATCGTGCCACTGCTGTCGAGACACCTTAGGAGACACTGTGTGGTCTGCCACTCTGTTTCTCTCTGTCGTTGGGTTCTGGAAGGAAGAGGACGGGGAAGGGCTGCAGATGATCCGAGTGCGTGCATAACATGAATGAGAAGTGAAACTTGGCTGCAGTAAACACTGAGATTTGTGGGGTCTCTGTTATTGCTGCATAACTTAGCTGAAGCTGATTAACACAACTGAGAATAACACGATCTTGCGAGAATTAAATGAGAGAATTCACTTAAAAATGGGGTGTGCACTTATGAGGTCCGAGGTACTGCGTTCTAGGTAGAAGAACCACAAAGTTGCGTAAGGCATGGGGCCCAACTTCCGAAGAGCTAATAGTAGAATTGACAGAGATGTCTAAAAAATGATGTTCATGACAATGTATAGTCGACCTATGACATTTGGAAGGCACTCAGCCTGGGCCCCCACACATTCCTAAATTCAGGAAACTCTCTAATGTATGATTTTCCTCAGAAAATTCTTGAAGAAAAAGGAATCGAGAACAGTAACACTGTGTTGTGACATGGATGCTGAGCAGCTGTATGAGATCTCTCACGAGCTAGTAACTCTCTTTGTCCCTAACCCTTACAGGTCAAAGTACCTTGTTCAAAACTGAATCGCATAAAACATTTTATTTCACCTGCTTGTGGGGGCTTGTACACGATCAAAACCACGAATGTAAATTATCCACGAACCAAGGGTACAGGGTCGTGTAACATGGCAATACAGGACACGCAGGATGGTTTATCGCTTGATTAATGGCGGGTCTAAAGCCAGGGAGAATGCGACGACCTAGTAAAACTCAAAGACATCCACAGTGTGCTCGTTCTAATCGCAGGTGGTTTTGTTGTCAGAAAGAGAAACCCACTCAAACCAGTTCAGTTAAGGAGGGGGGACTGGACGGACACAGGGGACTCTCATGGGATCTGAAAGGCCTCCAGGCTCTATCCTCTCCATCCCTCAACCCAATTCCTCACTGAGAATGACCACTTTCCTCTCTTTAAGCTGGCTTTCCCTGTAACCCTGGGCTTCCTCTCTTGGCCTCGCCTGGGTTCTGGCTTCCCACTGCCCACGTGGCCTTCTCTATGTGATTGTGATGGTTGACTTTATGTGTCAACTTGACTGGGCCATGGGGTACTATGATATTTGGTCAGACATTATTCTGTGAAGGTGTTTTTGGACGAGATTAAGATTTAATCTTAATTAGACTCAGTAAAACAAATTGTGTTCCTCAGTGTGGGTGGGCCTCATTGCATCAGGTGAAGGCTGACCAAAAAACCCTGACCCTCCCCTAAGTAACAGAATTCCTCCTTCCTGATAGCCTTCAACCTGGGACACCGGCTCTTCCTGCGTCTTGAGCCTGCCAGCCTGTGGCCTGGGCCTAAACCATCAGCACTCCCGGGGCTCCAGCTTGCTGACTCACCCTGCAGATCCTGGGACTTGCTGGCACCCATAATTGCATGAGCCAATTCCTTATAATAAATCTCTTTCTAGATCTACATACATCCAATTGTTTCTGCTTCTCTGGAGAATGCTGATTAATACAGTGATTGAATAGCTTCAGGTTCACAGATGCTTTAAGAGCCCTTTCTAGGTGTCCATGCCAGTCCTGTGGGAGAGCAGCTCTGACTTATTCTCCCTGGTCCAGCCAGCTCTGGACGAGGGTGGTGTGGGGTCACCCCATTCAGAGGGGGGACAGGGCCGGTTCTTGAAGTTGTCATGAGTGAGGAACAAACAAATTACACTTCTCTTAGAGTTTCCTTTCCAGCTAATCTGACTAATCTAACTCTGTAGACTCAAAAGGAGGTTTTTACACTATGATGAGGCCATCATGGGGTGGGACGTTTCTGAGTGTTCCATGTCCCAGAAGCATGGCACACTAAATGGCTCCCCCCTCCATAGAGAATATAGTCAATAACGTATTAACATCATCGTGTGGTGACAGAGGGTAACCACACTAATCATGGTGAACATTTCATAATTTATGCACTTGCTGAATCACTCAGTTGCACACCCTAAACGAATCGAATATGGTGTGTCAACTACACTCCAATAAAAAACCAAAAATAAAAAAGGACTCCTCTCATACCCTCACTGAGCTTGTGATTACAAATATACTTTCAGTCATTTTGGGGACAGTGTCATTTTCCATCAAGGCCCTTCTAGGGCAATGGACCAGGAGCCACCAGAATGAGGGTTTGTTACGGGCTCTGCTCTCTGTCAGCTAGGTGACGTCAGGCAAGCCCCTGGGCCTTATGGGGCCTCAGTTCGCTCCTCTGTACAAGAGGTTAATGCCCAGTGCTGGAGGTACAAATGAAATGGTGTGCAAATCCCTTGACGACTTCTTTGTGATGTAAAATGTTAAAGCTGTTTAAGAATTTCAGAATATGGTAACTAGAAGGTATGGTAACACCTAGTCCAACCCCTTAATTGTAAAGATTATGAAGCCGATGAGACTCAAAAGGATATTATTATTGCTGTGGACATAAGTAATGGTTCTCACAATTCTATGGTTTGTTCTGGTCTGACCTTTCCACCCTCCACGAGGCCTTTGTTTTCTTAGCTGGGAGGGTCAGGTTCCCCAGTTTACCTCCCATCCCTCTCCTTTTAAGGACTTTCTTTGTTTCCTCAGGGGACCGCATGCTGGACCCCCTCTGAGGTGAGGTGTGTGATCTTCCCTCCCGGGGAAGCCAGGCAGGCCAGCCGCTCTTCTGGGACTGAGCGCCAAGGGCAGGCATCCAAACTCCTACAGCAAGAAGAGTCAGAAGTCGTAGATCTGAGTGAGGATTAAGTCACGGGGCCTAGAAAATGCCCAGCACACAGGCGTGCAGGCCCTGTGGCCAGGTTTTCCGGCATGTGCAGTTGGGAGGGCTGAGCCTGGGGTGCCCAGCAAACAGCTTTTGATCGAACGCCATCGTGGTTTTTGAACTCCGAGTGCAGCGCCTTTAATCTCTCTTGGCTCTGATTTCCCAGGTTAATTTCCTGACATCTAAGGAGCTTTGTTTAGTGTATGTAACTTCCTGCCTTTTATGTCAGAGTCTGTGAACTGACGGAATCAGGGAATGAGCCAAGTAACCTTGGGGGGGGGGGGCAAGCTTTTGAGACTCCCTTCCTAGTTTTATTTTCCTTAGTCATACCCCAGCCTTAGTCACTTTTCCCCCTGATATTAACACAATAGGAGGCTCTTGTGTAAGATGTTCAGGGGGGAAGGGAGTGGCGGAGGGGGGAGTGGCAAGGGATTGTGGAAGGAGCCAGAGTGAATTGCTGGAGAGGTTTTACCCTGGCTTTGTGACTTTGCACCCATGTCCCCAAGCCTTTGGGACACAGTGTCACCGCGGGGCCTTATCCTAGGTCCCCACCCCATTTCTCTCTATCCTCTTTTGTCCACCATTCAAAAGACCCTGGCAACCCTGGACCAGTGAGACAGAAGGAGTGACCCCACACCCCCAACCCCGTTGTCTGGCCTGTGCAAACTCATCGATCCCTCTCCGGCTGCCCCCCTCCCCCACCTTCCTTCTTCGCTGGCTCTTCGTTTGCATTCCCTTTGTTGGTCTGACAGCACCATTTTCGCGGGAGTTTGTTCAGTTGTTTGTTTGTCCTTTATGTGGGTGAGCTCCAGGGTTTCTAGAAGCTTCTGGACAGCTGGGCTGTGCCTCTTTGACGTAGTGCATCTGGCGCCCTGAGCAGATAGGAGCCTAAAGCATGTTTCTGATTGAAGCAGATGGGGCGGCCCCGACCTCTCTCGGGGCTGTGGTGAGGCTCGATTAACATCTCAGACAACCCCACGGCAAGTGTCAAGTAGCTCAGTTTGGGAACCCAAACGTAAACAAACAAACAAAACATGATTCTTCTCACTCAGGAGGGGCTGAACTTCGGGAAGCCCTTTTGCCACTGGGAAATTATTTAGAGAACATTTGTTGGAAGGGCCCTCAGAGACCATGGCCCAAAGGCTCATTGGTGTCTCCTGGGTCCATGTGGGCGGTCTGGCTTTTTGTTTCTATAGCCCGACACAGTCCTCAACACCCAGGAGGTGCTCGGAACATGACTGTGGAATGAATGACCACTTTCACCCTGGCGTCTCACAGATGAGCAGCCTGAGCTCCCCGGAAGCCTTGAGGAGCTAGGCGGAGGAAAGCCTGTCCCCTGCCCCCCGAGCTAGTGCTGCTTCCACTTCAATGACTTGTTGGTGTTGTGTGGCTGGTGTGGACCACTGGCTGCTTCCGAGGCCACTCCAGCTGGGGCTGAGGGCCCTCAGGTCTCAGGGAACTCCTCAGCACCTCACAACTTGGTGCGAAGGAGAGCCTGGGAGTGCACCAGCGGGAGACTGGCTGCCATTTTTGTGGCCATTAGGAAGTGTTTGTTGGGAATCTTGGGTGTCTCCTTTGGACTTGACTGGGTGTCCACAATCTGAACAGCCAGTGATACTTGGCCAAAGTCCCATGATCCCAAAAGCAGTGCTCTTGGCCCATAGCTCCTCCTTCAGGGTCGCCTCCAGAGGAGTTGTGAAGGGGACACTGCCACATGTGGGTCCAGCTTGGGCAGAGCCCAAGGTTACCCATCAGGAAGATCTACCAGTTACAAATAGTGAAATTCTTAGTCAAAACAGAGCTACTCATAAGGAAATAATATCTCCGTTGAGGAATTCCTCTATAACTCTCTGCCCCTCTCCGTTCTCTGTCTCTGTTTCCATTTCCATCGGTTTGCCTTTCTCGGTTTGTCTCTGTGTTGGACACCCATGCATTTTGGTTCATTCTTTCCTCCAGTTTTCATCAGCAGCAACCTCGTCGGCGTTGCTCTGTGGCAGAGCAAGATGCTGGCACTAGAGTTACTCTGACTTGGGTTCCAAAGGGCCGATTGGGAATCATCCAGCGCCTCACAGGGACATGCGGAGGAAAGGCAGAGGAGCCGTGAGGATCCCCGGTGGGACAGAGCAGCTGGTGCAGAGGGGACAGCCATGTCACTGGCATCGAGCCCAGGAACAGGCATCACAGAGACAGCGAGTCACGCGGGAAGGTCTCCTGATACAGTGCCCATCGCTGCTCCTGCCCGGAGCCCCTCGCCCTTCCTGCGGCTGGCCCTGGTGAACTGCCTGGGGTCCTGGGGCTGCCAGGCTTGGACTCTAAACTCCGGTCTGGCCCAAGTTAGGAGGTAGGGCCAAAATAGCAGAAGAACGAGGAAGAGAGAAGGGAGAGAGTGGGAGGTCTCCAAAGCCATGCCCGTGGGGAAATGCCAGGGATACGAGTCCAATTCTAGAACCTTCTTAAGCAGGATGCTTTAAAGATCTGAAGTCAGGGTTTCCTGCACCGGGAGAAGAAAGATTGTTTATAGTACTCAGGCTAGGTAATGCCCTGATTTCTAATTTAACAGTTTTTTCATTCCTTCCTATTTCCTCCACCACCTAGCCACTTCCCCAGGGCGTTCATAGGAATAATGAGAACATGTGTAATTGCTGCGAGCTCCTTAAAAGGAAAGTGCTATATAAACAGGGTATTTTTATGTGTGCATATAAAATATATCTTCTCTGACTAGAAGTTTCTTATTCATGGAGCTAAATGAAACAGGTTTATTTGGAATAGCAGCAATCTCAAAGGACCTGAGTAGTGCAAAGAGCTTGTGTGTGGGGAAATATCAGTCAGCATTAGAAAGTGTTTCTGGAATGATTTCTCCCCTTCATCTGTGGGGTCTTAGTTTCTACCTTATTCTCTTTGTTTCGCCTTCATGGGGCTCCTGGAGCACGCTTCCAACATAGGCCTTTCTAAATAGACCATCATATAGTTTCAGGTCGTGGTGTGCCGGGAAATGTTTAACAACTGGCTCTTTGGGGAAGGGGGGCAGTCCTAATTTATAGTTTTTGCCAATTTTCACGATGTAAATACTCCTCATCATGGCCAATTTCAAGCTATCCACACAGCTGATGTGGAGTTGGGGAGAGATGCACGTAAGACACTGTTATAGAATTTTCTCACCGTACGGATGTATTTAAATAAATGTCAATAACCTCAAGAGCACAGATTAAAAAAAAAAAAGTAAAGTGTGGTAAAGTCATTAGAAAAGGATGAGTTTTGAGAAGCTATTATGTTTGTTTTTAAGATTATTTAATTGTAACTTTTTATGATGTGATTTTTAATGACGGCCGCATTAGTAACTGGCTTGCACAATGTCGGAAGATGTCGCAGTTGGCTCTCCCAGGCTGCTGTGAGCCGGCCCCACACACCACCGTGCTGAGGTGCTGAGCTTGATATGGTCTCACCTCTGAAGCCCCTGAAGGCAAGCATCGGTTGGGCATTTCCACTGGACATCACACTATAAGGGTAAAAAGTAAAGGACTATAAACATAAATTCCTTGTTTCCCCACTAGCATCTCTTTCAGACTTTATCCAAGTGAAAAATCTCAAAGTCACCTTCTTTCCTCCTCCTCTTCCAGCCTTTACATTGGCTAGCAACTCTGATCAATTATTCCCTTTGCAGCAAGAGTGCAGCAGGGGTTCTTAAAGTCAGGGGCACACGGGAATCACCTGGGAGCTTTAAATAAATACTGATGTCTGGGTTCCACTCTTGGAGGACCTGATTTAATTGGTCTGGGGTGCAGCCTGGGCATCATGATTTCGAAAAGCTCCCCAGGTGAATCTAATGCTCAGCCAGGGCTGAAAATCACCATCCTTTCCATTCTTGCCAGGTCCTGCCTCCAGCACAGGACCGAAGTTGGGCTTGGAAGTCCAACAGACTTGGCTGCGAATCAGCTTCGCCACCTACAAAGGCCTGTTTCTTAACTCTCTGAGCTTCACTTTCACCAAACCGTAGAGTGGGAGCGATAATCCCGATCCTATACAATTAGGTAAAAATGTTTTAGCTCAGTGCTTGCCTTAATAAGTCAGATTCCTACTTCGTATTCCAATGGTCTCCTAACCTATCTCATCTCTCATTTCTCCCCAGCCTGCGTATCTCAGACACGACTGCTGAAATGATCATTCCCAAAAGTCGAACCTCTGTTCAAAAACCTTGAATGGCTCCCCAGTGCCGACTCCACCTCCTGCCCCAGGCCCTCGGGGACCTCCCTGCCCCGCACCATGCCAGCCTCACCTTCCGCCAGGAAGGTGGAGCGTCTCTCTCAGGTCTGCACCAGCCTAGCGCCTTCACCCCTGCTCCTCACGCAGGAAGCAGCTCACAGCTTTCAGGAAGCCTCTCTTTTCAGGAGGACTCTGACGGACATTTCCTTAGCCTCTCCTAGTCTCTGGTTTCAACCTTCTGTGTTCCCCTCATTCGATGTAGATATTTGCATTCCCCGTCCTCAGACTGAAGCTTCCTATGTGACAGCGACTGCTCTTTACTTGTAGCCCAGGCTGTGCCCGGCACGTGGTCAACCAGGGTGGCTAATCACACAGAGTGACAATCAGCCTCCTGGCTCAGAGCCGCCATTTTCTGGAGCTGCTCTGACTGGAGGGAGAAGGAAGGGAAGTATTTCTGAGGTCCCACGGCCACTCCTGCAGTGCTTCTCCCCCACCCCTGCCCTTGCCATCTGCTCTGGTGCAAACACTGCACCTAATTGCACCCCAGTTGCTCCTGGGCATCCCAAGCAGTCCCCCCGGGGCCTGGCCTCTCAGCTCAGCACTCTCCCCAGTGACCTCCGTGCCCTAGGCACTCAACAAACACGGCAATGGTGAGGAAGACAGTGAATGCCTGGCTCTTGCTCTTCACAGCCTGTTACCCGGGGAGCACTGCCCAGGACAGGGAAGGCCTGACATCAACACTCTATCCACTTGTCTCCCTGAAGAACGTGCGTCTAACACCAGCCCACAATAAAAGGAAAGTGTTAATTAAAAGGAAAGTGTTGATTTAAAAATTGTGTCTCTATGAAAGCAACCACCTTTACGTAGGCCGTTCCATATCTTACTATTATACACCAAACATTTGGACGAGCAGGGACTAATTTCTCCACCTCTTGTGTTCAGTTTCCTAGCTCAGTTACCACCATCATCATGGACTCAGTTGGCCAAGTTGGAAACCTCAGAATACCCCTGGACCCCCCTTCCTGCCTCACCCTCCAAATCTCATTAGCCACAAAATGCCATTGACTCCATTTTTTCCAGGGCCACATGCCTGGCTCCTCTTTCCATTTCCATGACAATGAACTTATTTTAGCTTTTATTTTCTCTTAGTCGGTCTATGGTACGAGCCTCTGACCTTCCTGCTCCATGTGCTCCTTTACTAGCTGACTATCTTTGCAAAATCTGATAAATCATACTCATGCTGAAAATCTTCTGTGTCACCCAAAGAATTCAGTCTGGATCCTGTAGTGCGGGTTCCATGCCTACACACCTGATCCCAACCCGTGTATCAGCCCCGTGCCCTTTCCGCTTACTCTCACCTACCCTGTTCCTCAGACACACTGCCCTCGTCACGGGGCTTTCATGCCTGCCTTCTCCTTTCTCACCTGAACATTCCAACACATCAGTTACGGGACAGCTCAGAGGTGACCTTCTCCACAACCTTCCTTGACTCCCTCTGACAGAATTAATTCTTCCCTCTTTGTGTTCCTACGGCCCTTGGTACAAACCTTATTCAGCGCTTGGCTGCATTATTTTAATTATTTGTTTTCCTATCTGCCCTCATTCAACTGTGGCTTAGTCATCTTGGTATTCCCCAGTGGCCCCACGGGGAGGGAGGAGATCCACAGGTGTTTGTGCAATAAACGAGTGCACTTCCTGTCTCATGTTGCACATGCTCTCTCTGGTCCTCCTCTATGAGAGATACACCCACAGACCAAGTGGAGAGAGCCTAGATCAGACCATAATACTCACAAGCAGCTTCAAAGCTCTGTTGTATGCCCAGAAAAAAAACTTATTCCCAGATCCCATGTGGCAAAGCAGAGCTGTGGCAGACAGGTCAAAAGTCCACCCTTCACCCTCAGAGACACTGTGTTTGGAAAACCTGTGTTGATTTTAACTTGAGTATTAGTCACCCATAAAACACTGCCAGAAATCTCTCTGGGGCTGGCCCAAGACACAAAACGTGTGCGGGTTGTTTTCTAAGCTGTGCTTTGTTAAAATAGCAATTCCCAGTTTGCCTCAGGTGTAAAGTTTAGGTCATGGTTCACTGGATATTTTAGGAAAATATGAACAAACATTCCAATCCGCGCTTTCCTTCTCTTGTGGTATGAGAGACTTAGGTTGTTTGTTCCCATGGCTCAGATGTTTTCAGAGAAGAGATTGCTGATAATGGTCATTCCGTCGCTTGGCCCTCTCCCAAAAGCACCATTTTTAAGCTCTCGGTGGATTCGGATGTCCACAAAACATTCCTCTCCAGGGCAAGCTCGGGGCAGTGTTGGGGAGCTTTGGAGTCCCTGACAGAGCCGGAGCTCTGGGCCCACATTGGAGACGAGGCCACTTCTGCGACATCTAGCCAGCTTGAAAGAATGAATAAATAAATGAACAAAGGAATCTTTCCTTGTGACTTGAAAAAAGGATAGGGGGACCCAACTCTGCATTTGACACTATTCTCCCCTCTCACCGGCCTTCCCGGACTCTCCGTCCCAGAGGTTCACCTCCTTGCCTTTGAGTACGGACTTGGTGGAGAGATCTCACTGACCTTTACCTTGCCGCATTAACCTTCAGTGTCAGGCAGTAAGAAAGACCAGGAGTGACTGCTGCGCAGGAGAGGCTGGATGGCTCTCTGATGAATTCTGGCCAAAACAGAAGGAAAAGCACTCGTGAAACAAAAGTAGGAGGTCAAGGAATGATGGTAGGGTATAAAAGGCCTCCATTCCCTTCATTCAAGAAAATGACACCTAGGTTGGTTGTCACTCTTCATTAAGCTGGAAGCAGTGTTGACAGAATGGAACTGGGTGCTGAGGGGATGTTGGTGAAGCGGCAAGGTGATGAGAGGGAGGAGGGTTTGGCGGAATTCCCGCTGTTTCTTGTTAGAGCTCCAGTGAAGGTGAAGAAAATGGATCCCAATCATGCAAAGCAGCCTGCACCAATGCTACATCATCAAGGAAATGGCCAAGGGGGTCTCTCTCAATGAGGCCAATGCTGCCTTGTGTCTGCTTGGCCGTCTTAGTGACGCTTACTGCTCAGAATGTTCAGGAATGAAAGAGTGTACATTAAACTAAAACAGATGTTCTTAGAAGTGCAAATATAATTAGGTTACATATATCAGTGAACAAATGTTGTGTGGAATAGTGGAAAATGTTATAGAAATGAGTAGCTGTGGTTGGAGGGGTGCTACCCCATGGAGGGAAGGCAGCCACCACCTGTCAGCTCCATGAGTTCCTAGAGTCAAGCTTCTCTTGATACCTCTCAAGGAGCTCGGGAGCTTTTCTCATCTTGGAACGTCTGTCACCCTGATCCCAAGATAGCAACTGGCAAATTTCTCTTTACTGGCTATACCCTGGTGGAGGTTCTCAGGGGGTATAGACTTAGCCGCACAACTCGATTATGGGGTCAAGTCAAATGCCCAAATACTAGAGTGCAAGGATTCACCTCTTATTTTACTTGATCCTTACTGGGTCCTTCTGATGGTAGCCAGGGCATTTGTTCATCCCTTCATCCATTCAACATTCACCAGCCACTTGTGCCAAGCTCTGTGCTAGGGCTTCAGAATGTAGTAAGACAGAGCCCAGCTTTAAGATGCTTGGAGCTCAGTAAGGGAGACAGAAAAAATGTTAGCTAGGCTACCACGGTGAGAGCAGCAGACTAGAGGTCTCTACAGGATGCTGTGAGAGGGTATCAGAGGGCGACTGCATCCAGCCTTGGAGAGAAGTTCAAGCAGGCTTGAGTTGATCTTGCAAGATGAGTAGGAACGAGTCAACTTACAAGGAGGCAGGGGGTGAGGAAGTGGGGGCAGCACTTAGAAAGCTACAGAGACATGAAAAAATATGGTGGCTGAGAAGTAGTAGGTATTTCAGTGCTGGAGCAAGACGCCTGGAATTCTAGCAGGAAACAAAGTTGGTAGGATAGAGACGGCTCATCATCAAGGACCTTGTGTGTAATAGTAGTATTTTTTTACTTTATTCTGACATAGTGAGGTGCAACGGAATATTTTTTTCTTTATAAATCTTTATTGAGGTATTTTAAATACAATAAAATGCACCCATTTTAAGTGTGCAGTTTGATGAGTTTGGGCAGACATACCTGTGTAACCACTGCCCCAATTAAGATATAGAACATTTCCGTCGCTCCCAAAATTTCCTTGTGCCTCTCTTCGGTCAACGACCCCTTTCAATCCCAGCACCAGGTAACCACAGAATGTCGTTGAGATTCATCACTTGTTGGGTGGATCAGAACGTTATTCCTTTTTATTGCTGAGTAGTATTCCATTGTATGAATATACAACACTTTGTATATTCATTTATCTGTTAATGGGTATTTGGGTTTCCAGTTTGGGACTATAATAAAGTTGTTATGATCATTCATGTACATATGTCTTTCTGTAAACATGTCTTTTTATTTCTCTTGGGTAAATAACTATGAAGCTAAACATGAAAAGACGTTTAGCATCATTGGTCATCAAGAAATGTGAATTAAAACCACGATAAAATACCAGTAAACACCTATTGGCATTCCTAAAATTAAAGAGACTGACCATGATAAATACTGGCGAGGATGTGGAGAAACTGGAACTCTCAGACACTGCTGATGGGAAACCCAAAATGTACATCCGCTTTGGGAAATGGCTTGGCAGTTTCTCATATTACATAAACATGAATTCAGCAAGCCACCTCTTGAATTTTTGGCCATTGAATAATTTTAGGTAGAGCAGCAATATGGACAGATTTTGTTTTTAAAAGAATAGTAGCATTGAGGATGATAGATTCTGTGTATTTAGATCATCTTCATGTATATATCAATTTTTATTAATGAAAAATCATCTATCATGCTTTAATGCCATACAGGGGTAATTATTCCCCTGTTGTGAACAGCTAGATAACATTAAATATTCCATTATTGACTGTAATTCCAAATAAACTTCTTGATGCATAGAACAGTGTTGTTTCTGCTGAATTAGTTCCTTAAAATGAGATCCTAGGATCAAGATCACTGAGCTAATATTCTTAAAAATATTTATCTGCCAGGTGACATTCTGACTACCTAGGATTGCACCAATCAACAACAGGGTACATATTATTGTTTATTTTTCACAGATCAGGAAGGAGAAGCTCCGATTATGTGAATTACCTAATGTAGGTAGAAAAAAAGGTACAGCACTGTTTGAACCTGTGTCCTTGATCCCCTCTTTAGGCTAGGCGTTCTTCCTCCTTCTACTCACACTTTTCCTCACTCAGAGCTTTACTTGGAGAAGCCCTACCCTGTACCAGAGAGTCTGCCAAAGCAAGGGACGCACAAATGAAGATGCGAAATTCCTGTTTCCAAAGAGCTTATAGTCCAGCGGCCTTCCCAGATGCCCTCCTCTCTTCTCCGTCTGGAGAAAATCTCAAGTGAGCAGGCTGAACTACAAAAAGAAGGAGAGGAAAAGCGTTAGAATCATGGAGTGGGTCACAGCTTGGATACCAGTTTATGGCCCAGCTTTCGGACCACATTGAGGGAATGGCTTCTTCTGTTGTGCTGGAACGTGGGTGGGTGAGCCACCGTGGATAGAAGCCTGAGGTAGGACCCCCAGCTCAGTGGGGAGTGACTATAGAGCTTCAATGTGAGCTTAAGCAGGACGGAGTCTACAGAAGGGCTCAGCAGGGACAATGACAGTTGGGAGCAACAACGGGGGTGGGGACATGGGGGGAGGTGGGTGGGGTCTGATGGAGGCATTCTGAATTGAGTGCATTTTGTTGGGAGCAACTTAAGTTTCTCGAGTTCTTTCTGTGTGGTTGGCATTGTTCCAGGTGCTGTAAAAAAGTAGAGGAAAAAAGCTTTGGGGGCTGGAGATCAAGCCGTGCCAAGAAACCAAAGAAACCAAGAACCGTCTGGCACATATCAATGCAGGGGAGGGGGGAGGCGGAGTGTGGACGTTGTGGCATTTCATTTTAGGGTGTTCCAGCTCCCTCCCTCCCTCCCTCATTCCCTCCTGCCCTCCTCCTGAGGGCCCTTTGTCCATCCTCTCCCCCACAGCACCCCCCGGCCTCCAGATACCAGGATGCCCTGTCATGTTCTCCCAGCCCCTCACAGAGGCACCTTGCCCAGGCCTGCACCCTGCTTTGGGATCCCATCCACAAATGGCTGCAGATAGCAGCCAGGTCATCCAGGTGAGTACAGAGGGTGGGTGGGGACCCAGCGGCGGGGGCTGCAGAGGACTGGACAACTTCTGGTCCATCCCAATAGAACAGCTGCCAATGCTCTGGGTGACCGATGCTAATGAAACAGGGCATTACAAGGGGACCCGAGGTTCTGGGAGCAGTAGGAAAACGCGTTTTTATTTGAAATCTCACTGTGTTTAAATATTGGAAATCCGATTAATTTCAACATTTTTTCTAATAGTTTGTATAGGCCAAAGAAAATAAGACTGGACTGGATTTCACCGGTGACTTCTCATCTGTGCTTCTGTCCTAGGCAATGCCACTTTGCTTTTTCTTTCTCTCTCGGAGCCTGTCTCTCATTCCTGGGATCTGCTCCCGTTAGGACCCAGGGAGGTAGCTGGTAGGCTAATTAATTTCCAATGGTGATAATGGCTGAACAGTGAGGAATTTGCCTTTGACTTCAAAGCTATGACCTGGAGGTAAGGGACTGATGGGGAAAAGTAAGGCCCCAAGGGGGTGCAAGTGATCATCGGGTGGGCTGGCCCTTTTGGGCCCAGCTCTTATCAAACCATTTGGGTAGCCTGTGGGTTCTGACCATCGCTAGGGTCAGTTCCCTCTTCGAAGGTTCTGGGGATACTTGATGATTATTCCTGAATGAGTTCATTTGGGCCTGGGACTTGGAATGGGGGAGGGATGGCTCTGGGGGATGGTGCCTATGGAAAGACGAGGTGACCGACCCGGAAACCTTCTCCGTGTAGCTCAGGCTTAGCACATAGCCCTACCTGCCTTGTCCAATATGGTAGCCACTAGTCACATATGGCTTATTTACCTTTAAATTAATTAAAATAAAGTAAAAGAAAAATGTTTAGGTCCTTGGTGGCACTAGCCACAAGTGTTTAATAGCCACATTGGGCTGGTGGCTGCCACATTAAACAATACAGATATGAAACATTTTTTGTTGGTGTTGTTGTTATAACAGAAAGTACATTTTTACTGTAAAAATGTCAAACTATGCAAAAAACATATTAAAGTAAAAATGAAAGAATCTCTTTCCAACCTTATTCACCAAATGTCTTCACTATTCACAGCTTGATACGTCGTTGTTCTAGACTTTCCAGATCAATATCTAACTTATTTTCTTTACCCTTCAGTATTTCACAATTTGTCAACCATTCCTATCCTGATGGACACCAGGCTATGTCGTTTTGCTGCAGCAATAATAATCCAGTAACGTTAGATATGAAACATTTCTATTATCACACAAAATTCTATTGGACAGCATTGCTGGACCACCAACCTCATGAAGAAACAGGCATGGGAGTCAGAAGAACTGAGTTTTGGTCCTAGCTCAGCTACTCATTGGTTTTGAAACCTTGGGCAAATTATTCAATTTCTTCGAATCTTATTTCTTCACTAGTAAAATGGAAATGATAGCATTTTCCATAAGATTCCCTTGAACATTAAAGGAAAATGTAAATGCTTGGGATTGTAGCCATGAATACTGTTAATACGGCCTGTGACCTCCAAGCCGGAATGTTGATCTACATGATGGGAGGAGCCAGGTCTCACACTCAGAAGGAGCCTTTGCTCTCCTCCCTATGGTCCCTGGTCTGGTTCTTAAATTTTACTGTGCTAATTATGCTTGTTAGCATAACATCAGAAAGGTTCCCTAGGTGTATGTAGGCAGGGAGGACAAGCAAGAAGGCAGAAGTATGATCTGGATGCTGCCCCAAACGCTGTGTAGTGCCCAGTCCGCACAACTGTCTCAGGCGACCTACGGGAGGTTCAGGGTTGAGGATGCACCTAGGAACAGTGAAGAGAGGAGGATGTGAGGGGGCAGGTGGGTCTGGTTAAGAGTGGACATTGGTAATGCTGGAAAGCAACCAGATCTAGTGCATGGCATGTGGAGGTGCTCAAGAAATACTGCCTAAGTGAATGAATGAATGAACCATGCAGAGGGTAAAGCCCAATGGGCAGCTTCTGATGAACCTTTCCCCATTTGTAGAAAGTCTTGAGTTAATGGAGGCAGGGGAGGTGTGTGTGGTGGGGGGTAGGATTAGCTTGCAAATAGGATGCAATAAATATAGGGGAGGTTTAATAGCCTCTGTGTATTGAGTATCTATTATGTTCCAAGGATTCTGCATGTTTATCTTTACTCCTGACAAATATCCTGCCAGGAAGGTGTCTTTATCTCTATTTTACAGAAGAGTGAGATGCCCAGTGACACCGGGCTATGTGCAACCGTCAGCTGCACATCCAAAATTCAAACCTGCCGTCCCCATCTTTCCTGTCAATGCCAAGCTACCCTTAAACAAGCAGCACATTCTCTCTGAAGAAGCCTGTGTTACTCAGGTTCTAATGCAAGAAGTTGCAACGATCTCTAATCTTCGGGTGGACTCCCGACTTGGCTGATGCTCCTTGTAACTTACTTTTGTTGTTAGACTAGCTGCTCCTGCATAGCACTATTTAAATATATACACACGCACCCACGAGGATTCCACTGCACTTTATTGTCAGGTGCCTTGAACATACAACAGCAATAAAGCTGTTTGTCCCAGTTGCAAATGGAGGGACTGCAGCACAAGGAAGTCCTATGCCTTGTTAGTGCAAAAGAGTGATGAGTCACTGATGGCGTGTGCATGGAAATGAGGACATTTGAGAGGCTGCTAGGGGAACTGAAATGGATCCAGGACATATAATAGTGTGTATCTATTGCTATGGTTATGGAATTGTTTAATGCTTTTTGCTTCTTCGACTTCAATGCTTGTAATTGTATCTCCCAGGATGCAACAGGACAACGCTATGAGATTTTAGATCACACAGAACACAGGTGACAATCGCAGGCCATTCTGCCTGGAGACTGATTTGTCTTATGCAAAGGGAATGTCCAGTCACCAGATCCTATTTTTTACCCATATTTCTACTAACACCTTTGTGGACCTTCTACTCACAAGAATAGTAGTCAAGAGTACATGGTCAAGGGTGTGTGGAGGAACAAGCAGTCAGAAAGGCAGAAGCATCCTGCCTGGATTTTTCCTTTTACACTTACCACCTAGAAGATGTCTTTCATTTGTGGATGTGGCCACACCTCCTTGTGTTCCAGTGAGGACCAACCTGGGGGTCTAGCTGTCCTGGACAGGGTCTCCTGGGGATGGGATCCTCAGCTCTCTTCTGGGGCTGTTGAAAGGCACCTTGAAAGAAAGAGAAGAGAAGGAAAGTAGAGATCAACCATTTGTGTAACTCAACAGTTGCCCTGAGGCAGTGTTCCTCAAAATGGGTTCCATGGAACACTAATCCCATGAGCTGCTCTGTGATGAAAGGATTCTGGGTCCAAAGATTTAGGGGATGTTGCATATCATATCACTCATGTGGAGCTGCACAGTGCAAGTTGGCATATGAAAGGTTGTAAGAAGCCTTACAGAAAAAAAAAAACCATCTTTTTTTTGTTTAATAAACTTCTAAAATTTACTTGAATGTGGAACCCCATCTCCCCCAACCCCCATCACATGTCTTAATAACCAAGGAAAACATTTAGCATTGAGGACAGATGACGATGAAGATGCAGAAGGGGACTGAATCTACTGGCTAAAAAAAAAGATGTGAACCCTTTTTCCACAGTCTGTTACTCAAATCAGGAATCCCAAACTCTCTTTAGTAAGCCACCAAGGTATCAGGAAGCTCACAAAACATCACTTAAAGCATGGAAACGTGCATTTGCTTTGACCAGAAAAGCACCCACTGTCCACTCAATGTTGAACGGGAAGCAGAAGGCCACAACCCCACCCTGCCTGAGTCCTGTGCCTTCCCATTCATGTCCTCAGAGAACTCCCGTTGACTCGTCAGCTGAGCTTGGTTTCCTTCATTGCGTTCACTTGTAAGACCTGCTCCTCCCCTCCAGAGCACTCATCTCCTTTGTAATTAGGCATTCACTAGCATGATTATTGGTTTATGGCTTCCACTGGACTAAAAACAGAGAAAAGGGACTGGCACGTAATTGGTGTTCATTAAATTTTTTTCCAGAAATTGTATTAAATCCATTAGAAGTCATAATAAGTCCACATCCCTTGGTACTCTTTAAACCAGACACTTTCTCACCCTCTAGGCAGGACTCTATATTGGTTTGCTAGGGCTATCATAACAAATAACCACAGTGTTGGTGGCTTAAAACAACAGAAATGTACTCTCTCACAGTTCTGGAGGCTACAAGTCTGAAATTAAGGTGTCGGCAAGGATGCTTCTTCCCGAAGGCTCTGAGGGAGAATTTGTTCCATGCTCTCTCCTAGCTTCTGGTAGTTCCTGGCGTTCCTTGTCTCAGTAGCTGCATCACCCCAACCTCTGCCTCCATCTTTACATGGCCTTCTCTTCTCTGTGTGTCTGACCAGAGATGCCTAGATGAAACTCTGGAATCCCTCAAACATAACAAAAGCCTAAATAAAACCTGTGGCCTCACCACCCTGTCCCACTTTCCTGCCAACGGTTATACACCCACATCTTCCTGCCTTTTCTCAGAAGCCTGTGGTGTTCCTTAAAAACTAAAGGCTTATACATCCTACTATCATTAATTCTGCCAACAGACATTTATCAAACATCCTTGAAGGGTGGTAAGATATCCCAGGTGGAGAAGACAGGGAGGCATTTCAGGTGGCGAAAACGTAAGGACTAAAATTTTGGTCCAGGTGAGGAACAGAGAATATTTTCTCTCTCTCTCTCTCTTTCCCATTTTCACCTTACAACCATCTACAGAATTCACAAGCTACCCATTCATACCTTTGTTCTCAGCTATGGCAGCATCAGGTTGGTTTGACTGGAGCTATAGACAAGACACTTGCTGTGGAAGGAGTAGCCAGGCTGTGAACAGAAAGCTGGGTGGTTCACCAAAGGAGAACTAAGATTTCCACCTTCCCCTTTGCCTCATGGAGGAGCTATATAAGGACTATGAAATCTCTGACAGCTGCAGTCACTGAAGGATATAAGGCTGAATATAAACTTGGTTGTCGGGAGCTTTTGTTTTGCTTCAGACTGGCCAACTGCTAATTCCTATGGGACCTGAGGTCCTTGTAAGGGAACCAGAGGCCCACATGGTCCACGATCTCTGGGAAATGGAACTAGAAAAATGTTCTGGCCCTACTTCCAACAAACCCTAGAGTTCATGGTTTAGTTTATCAATTAACATCTTAGGTGAATATATTGATGGGGCTTGGGAGGTGTTCTAGGTTTGAGGGATGAATCTGAAAAATATTTGGAGCTATGGTCATCTGTTGGGCAAGAGTTTCCCACGAAGTCCTCCTCTTCGTGACTCTCTTGTATACTTGCACCTTTCCCCCTCTAAACCCAAAAGAGACATAGTTGTAGAGTAATACCACGAGGCAGACAAACCTGGTATTACTCTTATTACCCCCAAATACTCGAGAAGAGGAATCAAACGCATAATGACTTTTCCATCCAAGAAGAATGAGGGAAGGGGCAGAGTTTGGTCCTTTCCTGGTCATAAAGAAGGAGAGAGGTGGCATGTCTTAAGTAATCCATTTGTTTTTCCATATACTGCCTTAAAAAAAAAAGCAAAATATGAACCTACAGAAAAGGAAGGACTTGAGGAAAGTAATTGAAATGTGAGAAATTATCGTGGTGAATGCCAAAAACATACCCCACCTGCAGAAGAAATGTTTCCAAGAATGTTGTGGGGAAAGAGGAAGAAACAGTGTAGTCATATCAATATCCATATCTGTGGAGGCAGGAAATACTTTTTGAAAATTAAATTTTAAACAGATAGTGATGATTTCGATATTGAGACACGTGAAGAAAAAACCCTGGATGAGTTTCAAGATTTTGCTTTCTAATATTCATCTTCTTTCCTTCTAGCGAGCAAAATTTATGAACCTCAGAATTAAATTTAAAAGATATAGTGGCTTGGTATGCTGGAAATATTCACTAGCAAATATGCCAGACTTCAATAAGGTGAGTCTGACATATTTCCATGAGAGGGAAAGGCATCTTGTCTTCTTATTCTTTTAAACCAGGCATATGAAATACATTTCATTAATTTTGATGCAATAAGGGGGCCTCAGCTCACATATTTTATTTAGCAAAAGGGCATAATACACCTTTCTTTCCCAATATCTGCTTGCTTTGAGAAATGTTTTTGCCCTTCACGCACACACAAGAAGCATATCTCCAAGGTACGTAAATTTTTAAACTATGTCCTCAACCAGGTGAATTGCAAAATGGATCACTCAATCCTTCCAATCAAGAAGAGATACTGTCATGGGAAGTTTCCCTTCCCAAGGCTGGGATGTGGAGTGGAGGCTTGGGGAAGGAGGGTGGGCTTCTGTTGGATCCAGGGATGAAAAGTTTGGGAACGTTCCACCCTGTGGTTGAGGAAATACTCTCATCTAAAATAATACTCCTTTGGCCAGGTATGCCCACTGAATTCTGGGATTGCCAAGCCAGTGTGAACAAAAGTCAAGTCAAAGAAAGCAGTCAAGGATGGAAAAGAGAGGAGGGAGGGAATTTCCAGATGAGATTTGAAATGAGATCAAGAGTTGATGAGGTGAAGATATACAGGGTGGCTGTTCTGGATGATAGGAGCTGCAGAAGATATCTTTAGGAAGAGAGAAAAGCTTAAAGGAACAGGAACACCAAATATTAAAAGTACTA
This sequence comes from Halichoerus grypus, assembly GCF_964656455.1. Taxonomy (NCBI): domain Eukaryota; kingdom Metazoa; phylum Chordata; class Mammalia; order Carnivora; family Phocidae; genus Halichoerus; species Halichoerus grypus. Next base: position 54,216,640 of record NC_135715.1, on the reverse strand, counting down.
CATACAGCACAAAATGTTGTTTTAAAATCTGAAAATGCTACAAGAATACAGATTTCATTTTAAATGGTTTTGCAAACATGATTTTCAAAAGTAAAGGAGTAATTTTACATGGTATGGTGGTATAGTGGTTGAATTGTGACCCCCAAAATAGTAAGTCTACATCCTAACCTGCAGATGTGACCTTATTTGGAAAAAGCATCTTTGCAGATATAATTAAAGAACTTTAGATGAGATTATTTTAGATTACCTGGGTAGGCCCTAAATCCAGTGACAAGTGTCCTTATAAGAGATGATAGGGAAGACACGGGCACACAGAGGGACACAGAGGGAAGAAAGCCTTGTCAAGAAAGAAGCAGAAATCAGAGCGATGCAGCCACAAGCCAGTGAGCACCTGGGGCCACCAGAAGCTGGAAGAGGCAAGGAAGGATTCTCTCCTACAGATTTCAGAGGGAGCATGCTCTATAAACACCTCGACTTTGGACTTTTGGCCTCCAACTATAAGAGAATAAAATTTTCCTGTTTTAAGTCACCCAGTGTGTGGAAATTTGTTATGGAGCCCTAGCAAACAAATATGGGTGATTATAGCAGGGTTTTAACTTCCAAATAGACCTGGTTTTGAGTTGTGGCCCCTCTGCTTCCTAACCTTTTGTAAGGCTCTTAGCATCTCTAAATATTAGTTTCTGCATCAGTGAGATTGGTAAGACAATAGTACCTCCTTCCTAGGTTGCAGGGCCCAAAGGAGTCAATGTGTGGAAAGGATGGAACAGAGTGAATGTCACATAGTAGATGCCCACTAATGGCAGCTTGTATTATTATAGTGATCATTATCATCTCCCTTACCCCCAATCACTTGCACTGGTGCTTCCACACAACCCACTTGTGCTGGTTAACAGCCCATTCTCTCAGCTCCAAACCCGCTTCCTGTACTCTGTTCCCTTGGCTGGGGCTGGGGCTTTGTTAATGATGTGTCCCCTTTGCCAGTTAGTGACATGGCAGGGAGATAGGGTGACACAAGGAGGGGAGAAGTTACTTGCCCTGTTTGCTTGCTTTTCCTGTCAACATCCCCATTAGTGACTTTTCACCTTGGAAACAGCCAGGTTCTAGTTAATTGCAGTTTCCAGCCTCTTTCAGAATTCCCCAAAGCAGCCCCATGGCACGTGTGTGTTCTGAGGGACCAGCCCCAGCCAGGCAGTGCCCCGTCCTCAGAAGTCTCTGGCCCAGCTCCCCAGGTGTCTCTCCAAGCTTCTAGGGTCTGCCACCCCCAGGCCCCTCTCTGTGTTCCTACAGTCCTAGAGATGCTTGTTGGCTCCTTCCTGCAGTTACTAGCTTTTGTGACTTCGGGTTCCCTGTTTGTGTTTTCAGTCCCCCAATACCTGTTTAAACAATTCTCTGTAGTAAATTCTCTCTGTTAAAATACTAGTGAAGTTCCTGTTTTCTGGCTGTGCCCTGGTGGAGATGACACTCTGTGTGGGTATCTTGGTTTCTTATGTGTGTGGGAAACAGTTGGTACAGCCTAATGGACACTGAATTGAAATCAGTAAGTCTTGAGTGTGTTTCTTGGCTCCCTTACTTTCCAACTGAGAAATCTTGGCCAAAATACTTGGCTTCCTTGAGAGTCCAATTTTCTTATTTGTGAAATGGGATTAATAATGTTTATCTTGTAGGGTTATGTGTAGTTGAGTGAGATAATGTCTAAAAAGTGCCTGGCACCTAACAGATGTTCAAGAGACATTGGCTATCATTTTATGTGTGTTATAAATACGTCTTTGCATCTTTATACCTCTTACAGTTCCTCTACTTTTTACTGTTGAGCATATGAGCTCTTCTGGCAAGTCTGGACTCTTACTGTGGCTTCCTTGGTTCATTTAAAGTGTTTGTTTTAGATGAGAAGACTACAGTTTTGTTGTATTAATTAGCTTGACCCCAACTGACTTAAAGATACAGGAAGTGATAGTTGTATGTGTGACAGAGCTGACTTTAAAACGCACAACATATTAGGATGACAACAAGACCTCCATTGGGAAGCGCCATTGGGAGGCTTTTGCTAGCCTGGTGCTCAGCCTCATTCACTCAACACTCTTTCCCATGTAAATGTGCTCCCGACTTCTAGAAGCATATCCAGGGAGAGGCTGTGATATCTTGGAGGTGGTGGAACGTGAACGAAAAACTAAATGAATACAATCTGACTGAAACTGTGTTCCTAAGACTTAGTCAAAACTCATTTGAAGTCACTCCCATGTTTACAGACTATTTCAATGTCAAAGAACATGATCTACAAGTCATCAAACATTCTCTGGGCACCTAAGGAAGCATTCTGTAGGGGCGGCCAGAATTAAAATCACACAAAAGCTGTGGTCTTAGCTGGTGTAGGTTTTCCGTTATAATGGGAGACCAAACTGACAGGCCCAAACACAAATATAATAACTGCATATATAATTCCTCTAGATTCTGAAATTTTCTGGAACTCCCAGAAGATTCCTGAACTGGCAGGTAAAGGGCCTGGGGTATAAGTACCACCATGGTAAAGTATTTTTCAGTCTGTTGGGAATTTTCTCCCCCATTCTCTCTTCCCACTCCCGAGTGGCCCTAATGCCCTAATACCCCTGCCAGGCATCACATCACAGAAGGCTTGATCCATCCACTTAGCTCCCAATTACTTCCCCTTCTCCATCATCAAAGTGTATCATCCCTACTCTTCCAGGACTCTGCTTTCTTTATACGAGAACGTTCAGTCAGTCAGCTGTATGCGCCATGGATAGCACCAAACACTGGGCTAGGCCTCTTGACCCAAAGGTACATATATCTTGGCCTCGAGGAATTTATAGTCCTAGTAGGGGAGACAAACAGGTGAACAATGGGTATATATCAAATGAGCAATGATTTTGGGTTCTAGGATGATGAAACACAAAGAGGGAATGGCCATTCTCACAAAGACATGATGAGAAAAGCTTTCATAGACACTTCAAAATGGGTAGTAGTGCTGTGTGGTGAGTTTTAGGGAATATGGATTTGGAGGGTGCGGAAATGGGGATTCCAGGCACTATGGCAGAATAGAATATGGGCAAACAGAATCTTGAAACTCAAAATACAGATGTGTGGCAGATTTTAACTCCTGAGGACAGAGAGAAGAAGAGGTGACAGGCTGGGGTCAAAAGGTTGGTCTGGCACAGAACACAGGAAAAAGGGTCCTTGCTTTAAACCATCTTTGTTTCATACCTCATAGCCAGGTCCTTGGTGTTTTGACCAGGTATTTTGCACTGCTTCTTCTAATGTCTGTTTACCACAAGCTTCTCAATGATCATGTCATGATTGTTGAAAAGGTGCCATACTTGGAGAAAGTGTTTAGGAAAAACAACGGAGCCCCACCCTTCCCATCAGCTGGGATTCTGATGAAAAGTCTACTGTGCTCCTCCCTGCCTTCCATCCCAGGAAATAAGTTCTAGAGACATCCACTGGGCATCTACTGCAACATGGTTCCGTGCTAGTCACAATGGGAAGTAACTAGTGCTTTTTAACAAACATGTACTATTTTCTAAGCACTGTGCTTAGTTGCTTTGGTGGCAAATAAAAATAGGGCACAGTCCCTCCCATTAAGAGCTTATGCTTTTTGTTGGGGAGCCAGACTTATACATGGCTTATAATATGGCTATGGCCAAAGGAGGTATGCAGAGGATGCTTTAGAGGTATGGAGGAGAGCACTCACCCTAACCTGGAGCTTCTGGGAAGGCTTCAAGAAGTGATGGAGGCTGAGCTGCGTGTTGAAAGGTGAGTAAAGGATAGCTATGTCAACAAAAGATGGACAGAAACTCCAGGCTGAGGAAAGAGTGTGAGCAACAGCAAGGAAACTTGAAACCACAGAATGCTTGTTAGGAACTGTAAGTGCTTTAGCAAGATTAGAGCATGAATAGTGAGGCAGGGAGAGGCAGAAGAGGAAATTAGAAGGGTAGAGGCCAGTTTGTGCAGGACTAGTAGGCCAAGCAAGGAGCTTAACTCTGTTCTGTCATGTTGGAAAGTCATGGAATGGTTTTATGTTGAGGGTGACATGCTTTGATGTCATCTAACTGCCAAATAGAATAGATGAGTGGCATGGCTGTCTAAGTCTTGCGTAATAGTCCAGGTAAGAGCTGAGCTCCTGAGCTGAGAAAGGGATGGGAGGGTGGAGTAAGGAGAAGGAGAGGAGTCTAAAGGCTATTTAGGAAACAAAGAAGCAATTGGATTTCGTGATAGACTGGCCAATGGAGAGAAGATAAAGGAGAAAAAGCAGGATGAATTAGACTGTGGCTTGGCTGAATGGGTGCACGGAGGTTTCGTGAGCTGAGACTGGGAGTATAGAGGGAGAACAGAATTTTGAGGAAGTGGGGGAAGGCGTGGATATGAAGTACTTGGAGGGCCTGTAAAAGGGTTTGCTCAGCAGGGAGCTGGACATACAACCTGAAACTCCTAAGACGGCCAAAGCAACTCGTAAGCATGCTCAGCCTATGGGTGGAAAATGCAGCAGGCAGTGGCTGGAATCACTCATGATGGGAACAAGAGATAGAAAGAAGAGGAACACATTATCCTTTCCTTTGAGGGAATGGATAGTCAACTGGGGGAGAAAGGCTTGAGCACAAACAACTATAACACAAGGGACCATGTAATAATTCCTGCATTTTCCAGGTCCGATATTGGATCACGTGGTCTCAACAACATCCAGCCACAGACACAGTTTTCGAAGGAGAGCTGTGTCAGAAACCCGATTGCCTTAGCTGTAATAGAGGTACACTTAGAAGTGCTTTTAAAGTGCAGAGTAAGAAGAAATTCATGGAGAAAGAGGAATTTGAGTTAATCCCTGAAAGTGGACTCATGAAAACTCAATTCTACCTATATTTAATGCTGTGTTCATTGAATATTGTATCATCCTAGAGCCATCAAGAATAAGGGGTTGGTCCTGTGAAAAAGAAATTGAATCCTGCAGCAGGCACAGACCGGCTAGAAGACTTCAGAGAAGACATGTTTTTGGGCTCCATGTTCTCTTTCGGAATTCTGGGCATTTGTACAGCATCATTTCCCATCCTGTGTCAGCCAGTAGAGATAAACCTAAATGGATACAATTAATGAATTCCATTATTTACAAAGGCAGTGGCATCTTAGTTATGTTCAAACTGGAATTCAGAGTATGTTTATCTGAAGGACAAATGGGCTATTGACCAGCTAACACCCACCCCTCATATCTGCCTCATGAATTGTTTGTGTGCGTTGTTTTGTTTTATTTTGTTTCCCCCAAGTTTAGTGCATGAGCATCTTAGAGAGAGAGGAGAGAAATATGGGTAGTAGAGAAATGCAAAATGTCTGTCTCGTCTACTTGGTATTATGAGCCTCAATATTTTAGTATAAAAAATGTGTACTCTTGCAAAGGTTTCAAGGAGAGTCCACCATATACCTTTTAGTTGGCTTTACCAGCGTTAACATTTTATAATATTTGCTTCCTCTCTATCTCTCTCTGTGTGTGTAGCATACTCAGGTGTTTTATTTTTGCCGAACCACTTGAGAGTTAGTTATAGGCAGCCTGAGATTTCAACCCCAAATGCCTCATCGTTTATATCCTAAGAAAAGGGGCACATTCTATATAACGTAACTGCAATACTACCTTCACACTCTGTAATGTCATATTTATACAACACTATTATCTAATATGCAGCTCCCATTCAAATTTCCTCAATTTCCTCAACCACTAAGGTCTTTCACTGCCTTTTTTTTTTAAAAAAAATTATATTTTCAAATTCCAGAACCTAATGCAAGACCATCCATTGTCTTTACTTGTCATGTGTGTTTGGTCCCCTTTAGTCTAGAGAATAGACCCCTTGATCTTTTGTAGTTTTCCATGACATGGAGATTTTTGAAGGGTCTAGGCCAGTTGCTTTACCAATCCTCCATTTGGGTTTTTTCTGATTGTTTCCTCACAGTTAGATTCCAGTTAGACATTTGGGTTTTTGAGCTCCTGAGAGAGGGTTAGGGGCAGAACCAGAAGAGCTGTGGGATTGGCAACCTGGCCCAGGCAGGAGGGTGTTTCCTGACCAGGGCAGTGAGGGCCAAGTGGCCTCATGTGATTGCCAGTGCAGAGCTTTGCAGTGCAGATGTGACCAGGGTCAGTGACACAAAGAAGACACAGGGAGAGTAGCTTGGAACAGCTGTGGTGGACTTATAAGAAGCTAAGAAGGGCAGCAGGGGCCTGGCCAGAGAGCAGCAGCACCCCTGAAGTGAACCCATCTCCCCTGCAGTTCTAGAAATATTTGAGACTAGTGTCCTTCAGGGTGGAAGTTTCTGTCTTGTTGATATTCTTCCTAATTAACTAGTGGGGTAGAATTCCAATAGTCAGGTGAATGTTGGGGTTTATGATTTGGAGACGAGAAGGTACTGCTTAGCAGATGGAGAATGAATATTGAGTAACTGGAAGAAACTACTAAGATTTTTATTTTTCCAAGAGAAGTAGAGGCCATTGCAATGGGGGGTGAAAGAGAGGGATGGAAATGTATTCTAATCAGAGATCTTATGCAAACTTACTTTTAATAGAATTTTTATCATTAGAGGTTCATGATAAAATAGGGAAGGCACACTTGTATTTCCTTCTAATGGTGATATTTCCTGTTCCGTTGATCATTTCCGTTGATATTTCCATTGATCATTTTGAGAAATCTGTATAAGGCAAAGAGTATTTCCTTCTGTGCCCACCAATGAGTGGGCTAGGTCATCTGTCTAGGTCATCTGTCTGGTCATCTGTCTGCCCTGCTCCCTTCTGACTTTGTCCTGAACAAGCACTGTGAGCATTCATTGCTTCCTGGGTATGGAAGGAGATAAAAGTAGCAACTATTGTTTTTTGATGGTTTCCTTTGCCGTGCAAAAGCTTTTTGTTTTGGTGTAGTGTCAATAGTTTATTTTTGCTTTTGTTTCCCTTGCGTAAGGAGACATCCATAAATACGTTGCTAAGGCCCATATCCAAGGGATTGCTACTTAAGTTTTCTTTCAGAAGTTTGATGGTTCCAGGTCTCACATTTAGGTCTTTAATTCATTTTGAGTTAATTTTTGTGTATGATATAAGAAAGTGGTTCAGTTTTATTCTTTTGCATGTAGCTGTCCAGTTTTTCCAACACCATTTATAGAAGTGACTATCTTTTCCTCATTGTATATTCTTGCCTCCTTTATCACAAATTAATACCATATTAGTGTGGGTTTATTTCCAGGCTTTATATCCTGTTCCATTGATATATGTGTCTGTTTGTGGGCCAGTACCATACTGTTTTGATTACTGTAGCTTGAGAGTATATCTTGAAATCTGGGATTGTGATACCCCCAACTTTGTTCTTTTTCAAGATTGTTTTGGCTATTCAGAGTCTTTTGTGACACACAAAAAAGACAACCTACTGAATGGGAGAAGATATTTTGCAAATAATGTATCAGATAAGGGGTTAATATCAAATAAATATGAAAAACTTACACAATTCAACACCAACCCTCTCCCCAAATAATCCAATTAAAAATAGGCAGAGGACCTGAAAAGACATTTTGCCAAAGACATACAGATCCAACGGACACATGAAAAGATGCTCAACATCACTAATCATCAGGGCAATGCAAATCAAAACCACAGTGAGATATCATCTTATACCAGTCAGAATGGCTAGTATCAAAAAGATAAGAAATACCAACTGTTGACAAGGGTGTGAAAAAAAGGAAACTCTTATGCACTGTTGGTGAGAATGTAAATTGGTGTAACCACTGTGGAAAACAGTATGGTGATGCCTCAAAAAATTAAAGATAGAAATACCATATGATCCAGTAATTCCACTACTATTTGCCCAAAGAAAACAAAAACACTAATTCAAAAAGATATATACACCCTTGTTTATTGCAGCATCATTGACAATAGCCAAGATATGGAAGTAACCCAAGTGTCCATCAAATAGATGAATGAATAAAGAAGAGGTGGTATATATATATATATATATATATGTAATATGTATATGTATACACAATATAATCATATCAGCCATAAAAAGGAATGAGCTCTTGCTATTTGCATACAACATGGATGGACCTAGAGGGTATTATACTAACTGAAATAAGTCAGACAGAGAAAGACAAATACCATATGATCTCATTTATATGTGCCATCTAAATGACAAAACAAATGAACAAACAAATAAAATAACAGAAACAGACTCATAAATATAAAGAACAGACTGGTGGTTACCAGAGGGGAAGGAAAGTGAGGGGATGAGTGAAATAGGTAATGGGGATTAAGAGGTACAAACCTACAGTTATAAAATAAGTAAGCCATGCAGATGAAAAAAAAAAAAAAAAAGTGGAAACTAAGCTCGCCTGGGAACAAAGAGGAGGGAATATTTACTGTTTTGTGGAGCTGGTCCCCTCTAGGAGCACTAGGGTGAGGCAGATCCAGGCTTGGTTTCTGGATTGCAGAGCCTTTTGATCTTAAGGCAGCCCTTTGATCCTGGACATGATTCAGGGCTGGGGGAATGTAGCTGGTGGTTTGTACAATCTTTTGCTCATTCCTAAAACCAAATCCTACCTTGCAGCCATTAAAATTGTGAACAAAATGTTTCAAAGCAGGAAATTATTTGTATTAAATTTATTTATTTATTTTTTATAAAGCAACAATACCTTCCACTTGTAAAGCATATTAGCCTTTATAAAATATTGTCACAAATTATGTGTGGCCCTCACACCAGCTTCACAACATGCGTAAAAGGAGGAAGCGGCCCACCCTGGTATCCAAGACTTCTATTAGGGTTCTCAGCCCAGGGCTCAATCCTCTGCCCCTTGCTTCCTCCTCTCAGCAGGTGAGTGACATCTAAGAAGTATGCTAAGAAGCTGACTCTCCCACCTTTTACCTCTCAGCCTCCTATGAGTTCTTTCTTCCATCTGGTGCCAGGTGTACACGGAGAGAAGACCAGCTGGTAATCGGGAAAGGCCTGGGGCTCCTCATGTGGCTGTTGACCCAGAGAGGGAGGGCACCTCTGAATTCTCCCCTTTTGTGAAAACACAAGTTCTCATGTGGTGTGGGGAAGATGTCTTCTCATGAGACCAGGAACAAATATGCCCTGTGGGAGTTATTTTTTTGACCAGGAGAAAAGAGATCTGTGTTAAGATGCACTTCTGCATGGCTCCTGAGTCTGGGAGGATGGATTTCAGGTTAGCAGGCTGTAGACATTAGCTGCCCAATTTCTGTGGAGTGTGTGTGTGTGTGTGTGTGTGTGTACGCACGTGTATGTGTGGCAGCTGTTAGATGGTGGCATTCTAAGTGATCCTCCATAAGTCATAGCACATCTCATGTGTCCCTCCCAGGAAAGGCGTCATGATGAATGATAGCTTCCACCTATAATTTCAGCTAACTTTGGATTGCCTTCATCACTTATGAGAGAGGTAGCTTCCACTGAAGCATTTGTGAAATCCCAGAAATGGAAGGCTGGTGAGAGAGGAGGCTTCCCAGAGCTCCATGGCAGGGTCCTTCTGAGGATACACCAGGATCCTACCACATTGAGGGGAAGCCCCGTGGCTGATGGCTGAGAATCACACCCCTCTTCGTTCTCCTCTTCTGGGAAGCTGATTCAAACATCATTGTCTACGCACATGTTGACAGGTTCCTGCAGGATGTCCTGGAGTCTAGCCATTGCAAGCTATCATCCATGAAGTTTGTGCCCATGCCTGGAGGCAGAAAGTGCATGAAATCGTACACTGAAGAAAAAATAAAAGGCACCAAGTCTCAGAGGCAAGCTCTTCTTGGGTTTAAAAGGAGATTGAGAAATCTAGAAAACTCAGAAGTTAATATGATAGAACCCAAATAACCAGCCAATTCAGTAAAAAAATACAATAAGGTACACCCATGTTCGTGGCAGCACTATTCACAATAGCCAAAAGGTGGAAGCAACCTAAATGTCCATCCATGGATATACTGATAAACAACATGTAGGATATACATATAATGGATTATTCAGCTATAGAAAGGAAAGAAATTCAGGTCTATACACAGCATAGATGAACTTTGAGGATATTATGTTAAGTGAAATAAGCCAATCTCAAAAAGACAAATATTGTATGAATCCACTTTCTGAGGTACCTACAGTAGTCCAATTCACAGAGACAGAAAGTAGAATGGTGGTGTCCATGGCTTAGGGGGAAGGGGGAATGGGATGTTATTGTTAAATGAGTATAAAGTTTGTTTTTCAAGATGAGAAAGTTCTAGAAAGTGGCTGCACAACAATCTGAAGATATTTAACTACCTAACTGTACACTTAAAAATATTTAAGAGGATCAATCATATATTATGTGTATTTTACCACAGCTAAACAACAACAATGAACAAAAACAAAGCAAGACAAGCCAGTTGTAAAACAATTAATGGGTTGACAGAGCTTTGTTAGCTGGTCACTTAACTTCTGGGAGACACAGCCACATGTGGCCAGTGGGGAATGGGGGTCAGAGGAGGTGATCTCAGCTGGGAGAGAAGCTGCCCTGGGGATGATCTGTTGAGGAGGGAGGTGGGTCATCCTCTCTGCCCTTTGCCTTCCTGGGAATTCTTTCCTCCATCGGGAACTTCCGGAGGAAAATGCATTGTGAAAATATCCATCTCTGTGTTTTACTCTAAATACTGACCCTGTCTTGGGTGGGGAACTACTGTCACTTCAAGATTCCTGGTGACTGGAGCCATCTGTCACTGGGCACAAAGGGTGATCAGACTGTTTCGACAGATAGGAGAATGTGGCCCGGTTGGTGGTTCATCTAACAGAATGTTTCTCAGGAGGAATCCACAGGCTCTCTAGGCAAAAATAATTTATAGTAGTCTAACCTTTATAATATGAAAATAATTTAAAATTGTACATTTAATTGAATGGTTGGAGCAACTGGATGATGAACTTCTCACTAGCATGCTGATATAATTGGAGCGCCCACAGTTATGACTGTATTCACTCCAGTGAAGGGCAAATGCCATCTCGAAGCTTTGCATGAATGGAGGTGTAGCATCAAATTAAACGGAGGCAATTGGTGGGAGAATTGAGTCATCCCACGGCACAAGGTGGCACAGTCATGCCACACTCAAAGATGCCAGCCTCGGAACCATGCCAGCATCACATTTGTGCTGTGAAGTAATTTCAACCAAACAATGTTGTTGGTGCCATTAATTTTTTTTTTTACACACAATTTTTTTTATTAACATATAATGTATTATTTGTTTCAGGGGTACAGTCTGTGATTCATGAGTCTTACACAATTCACAGTGCTCACCATAGCACATACCCTCCCCGATGTCCATCACCCAGCCACCCCATCCCTCCCACCCCTCCACCATTCCAACAACCCTCAGTTTGTTTCCTGAGATTAAGAGTCTCTTATGGTTTGTCTCCCTCTCTGGTTTCGTCTTGTTTCATTTTTCCCTCCCTTCCCCTATGATCCTCTGTCTTGTTTCTCAAATTCCTCATATCAGTGAGATCATAAGATATTTGTCTTTCTCTGATTGACTTATTTCACTTAGCATAATACCCTCTAGTTCCATCCATGTCATTGCAAATGGCAAGATTTCATTTTTTGATGGCTGCATAATATTCCATTGTATATATATACCACATCTTCTTTATCCATCTGTTGATGGACATCTTGGCTCTTTCCATAGTTTGGCTATTGTGGACATTGCTGCTATAAACATTGGGGTGCATGTGCCCCTTTGGATCCCTACATTTGTATCTTTGGGGTAAATACCCAGGAGTGCAATTGCTGGGTCATAGTGTAGCTCTATTTTCAACTTTTTGAGGAACCTCCATACTGTTTTCTAGAGTGGCTGCACCAGCTTGCATTCCCACCAACAGTGTAGGAGGATTCCCCTTTCTCCACATCCTCACCAACATATGTCGTTTCCTGACTTGCTAATTTTAGCCATTCTGACTGGTGTGAGGTGGTATCTCATTGAGGTTTTGATTTGGATTTCCCTGATGCCGAGTGACGTTGAGCACTTTTTCATGTGTCTGTTGGCCATTTGGATGTCTTCTTTGTAGAAATGTCTGTTCATGTCTTCTGCCCATTTCTTGATTGGATTATTTGTTCTTTGGGTGTTGAGCTTGATAAGTTCTTTATAATTTTGGATACTAGCCCTTTATCTGATATTTCATTTGCAAATAATGTCTCCCTGTTGTCTTTTGGTTTTGTCAACTGTTTCCTTTGCTGTGCAAAAGCTTTTTATCTTGATGAGGTCCCAATAGTTCATTTTTGCCCTTGCTTCCCTTGCCTTTGGCGATGTTTCTAGGAAGAAGTTGCTGTGGCTGAGGTCGAAAAGATTGCTGCCTGTGTTCTCAAGGATTTTGATGGATTCCTGTCTCACATTTAGGTCTTTCATCCATTTGGAGTCTATTTTTGTGTGTGGTGTAAGGAAATGGTCCCGTTTCATTCTTCTGCATGTGGCTGTCCAATTTTCCCAATATATTGGTGCCATTAGTTTAATGTGGTTAATTTGAATTTTATTGACCTTTGAGGTATTGTTTCCATTTAATTTGTAAACTTGTGTTGCTTTTCAATTGTGTTAGAGCTACAAGCATAAAGAGTTCATATCTACATTTTTATTGGTTTATTTTTAGATGGCAATATAATAAGGTTAATTCATAATAAGGTCAAGTTAACACTTAGGGTCTAGAATGCCTTCTTTTTTTAGAAGCTCCTACAGCTCCTACTGTTGCATAGGAGTCAACAAGTTCTGTCCATATTTGATCAGATCTAGAGGGACATCTTTAACTCAGGACTCTATGAGGCCAATATAATGACTTTTGAGAATGAATGAACTTACATTTAGGAAGTCTACCCATTACCATTAACATAAATACATAAAAATCCACAGATATAATTAATAGCTTTCTGGCTTTGTTTATGTAGAAACTGGCCCTCTGACTTCTTAGCCTCTTCTCTCAGGCTCACTTGACCTCTTCTATGTTTCATACCCTCTTGTCCTTTCTTGTCAGCGCTAGTTTGGCTGCTTCTTTTGTTCAGGATGCTTGTTTTATGTACAGAAGCTTCTAGACTTGACATCAGCAAGTGCTCGGATTTCATTTTAAACACAATTCTGATCAAGCAGTCTCTATGGAGTTTGGTTTCCCTAGAAAAGATTCTGCAAACTGCTTTGTTATTTGGCTTGTTACCCCCAAGGCTTGCTTTGTGGTTCTACTTGTGTTCACAGCTCTTTTTGTCTCTCCCTAACCACACACTCTGCCTTCCATTTACGTTCTCCCTCCCGATGTGGGTCCTGCCCAAGCATCAGAAGGGTCCCTGGAGCTCTGTGGGCAGGATTCCCACTTGGGGTGGACTTGGGCACCCAGACACTTTCTTTGAGAAACCATTAATGTTTCCGCTGTCAATGGGAGTTAGGAGTTACTTCTGGTTATCTTTCCATGACCTGCGTCTGGAGGTATCACATCTTCATCCTATTGGGTCATTTGGCAAATACTGACCAGATGCCTTCTGTATGACACCCCCTGTTCCAGGTTTTGTTAATATCAAGATGAATAAAATATAGTATTTATCCTCCATGAGCTTGTGGTCTCATTGGGGATGCCATGCGCATTGAAATAGGTTGTAGTGCCTTGTGACAAACACCCTACCATATAATACAGATGCCATGGGTAGAACAGTCCTCCAGAGGTGAAGAGGAGGAGCCCGTTAACTACTAGGGGAGGTCAGGAGAGATATCCTGAAGGGTGCGACATTTGAAGCCCTCTTGAAGGATGAATAGGAGCTCCTTTGGTGGGAAATGGGGTGGGTAGACATTTAAGGAAGAGAGGAGCTTGTGCAAAAGCTCAAAGGAATAGAACTGCAAGGAGTATGGGTGGAAATGTAAATTATTTGAGATGGTTGGAGTATAGGCTTTGGTGTGTGTAAATGTGTATAGTAGGAGGGAGAGGGTGGGGGATGCTCACACTTGAAGGAAGCAGAGAATTTAGACTCCAGGCTGAGCAGAGGCAATTGTATACCACTTCTTCTGCCTTTGGGCTGCTGTGTTTTTCCTTTCCTTCTTTCTTTCTTTCCTTCTTTCCTTCTTTCTTTCCAACAGCTTTATATTTCACATACCATATACCTCATCTATTTGAAATATATGATTTTTTAGTATATTTACAGAGTTGTATAACCATCACCACAATTAATTTTAGCACATTTTCACCACCTCAAAAAGAAACCCCATACTCTTTAGTTATCATGCCCCAACCCCCCCCTCCCCACCACACACACCTCAGCCCTAAACACCAATAATCTACTTTCTGCCGTATGGATTTGCCTACTCTGGACATTTTGTATAGATGGAACCATACAGTGTGGGACCTCTTGTGACTGGCTTCTTTCGCTTAGCATGGTATATTTTCTTTAGCAGCTGCAGAATGGGCAGCAATTCGATTTCCCCTAAACTTGCAGAGGGATAGTTAGTTCATGGGATAGAAAAAGGAAAAAAGAAACAGTGATGGAGTATTTGGGGATCTGAAAGTGCAAAGCTACAAAGGCATAAAGTTTCATTTAAGATATTTTCTTTCTGGGACTATGGTTCTCCAGCTGTAAATATTTCTCTTACAAAAGACTACCTCTTGTTTTGAGCAATGGGTAGTTTATCTGGAGCCCTGTGGCCTAAGTTCATCTTTGTATGCTGGTTGGTAGAGACAACCCCTGTCTTTCCTACTGTGTGTTGCCATTGGCCCCTTGAAAACACCACTGGATTTGCCATTGATGCTACTTGTTTTTTTTTTTTAAAGATTTTATTTATTTATTTGACAGAGAGATAGAGACAGAGCACAGATAGGCAGAGTGGCAGGCAGAGGGAGAAGCAGGCTCTCTGCTGAGCAGGGAGCCAGACGTGGGGCTCGATCCCAGGACCCCAGGATCATGACCTGAGCTGAAGGCAGCCGCTTAACCGACTGAGCCACCCAGGCGCCCCGATGCTACTTGTTTTTTATGAGCCTTCCGCCTGATAGAGGGTAGACATAAAATCGCCTCTCACCCTAAACAAACTTGATGAGCTGGTAGGTGGCATAGGCTGTACCCGGAACTGTTTTCATAAGTGTGGTAACATTCACATTAGCAAATTCAACAGGGCAGCCCTTGTCCATTTCCTATGTCACGGTGCAGAGTTGCTGAGTTCTGAAACGGTCTGCTTTCTTTCTCTGTCAGCCTTGCTGGCCCATTTTCAAAGACCACATCAGCCAGTGTGAACAGCCCTGGGTCCTTTTCATGCAGCTGTCTCGGGGTTTGATAGACCCTGAACTGGAATCTTGTGAAGACTGGCTGCCGCTTGGGTTGCAGTCCAGTGATTTTACCTCTTCTCCTACAGGCAGATTTGATTTTAAATCCATTCAGGAAACAACATGGTTAGCCTGAATCATCTGAGGATTCAATGCTAAAATAGAATGGAATATGCAGTAGTTGACTCATACTATCGTAGTTAAACTACTTGTCACTTAATACTACACGACTTTAAGAATTGTTTTAATCAGTAGTTTTATAAGGTATAAAGATGCCAGAGAACTTCCTCCATTTTGTTCTCCTCTCTAGTGATGTGCGTCATTATTACACCTCTACCAAATAGTGTTATTTTAAGAGCCTATTGTTTATGACTGCTTTTTTCTTTCAGTTTCTCCCTCTCTCTCTCTCTCCTTCTGCCTCTCTTTGTCTCTCTCTTACTCATATTTACCAAAATATGATGATAAATATTGCCCTAATATTTTAATTAGGAAGATTTGGGGATGTGGCTTGAGGCTGTCCGTTAATGGTTTTTAAAATGTGCTAAATGAGAATGGGAAATGGGAGAGGCAGGTCTAGGACAGCAGGTGGAGGGAACGCTCAGTGCTCATAGAAATCCCAGGCTAGTGAAATGAAGCTTCTACCCGAAGTTAAAGACCAAACAGCTGTGATTCAGAATCTGATCTGGGAGTAGACATCTTCTAAAGTTGATTCAACCTAGAATATTAAGGCTCGGAGTGGAGGCAGCAGCACAATTATCCTCTATATTAATGATCTCCCCAACCTCTGACCAGTCTGGTGTGGTGGGAAAACACAGGTTTTTATAGTCAGTAGATCCGTGCTGGAGTTTGGGATTCGGCCATTTACTAGCTGTGTGATGTTTGGCAAGTTATTCAGTATTTCTGATCTTCAATTTACATTTTTTTTTTTTGGTAAAAGAAAAATGATAATACCTATGTCATAGAGATTATTATGAAGACAAAATATGCATTGAAACTTGAAGGTATGGGGAATTTCAGATTCAAGATTTGTTCCTGACCTTTGATAGGACAGTGTGTTAGGTGATCTGTTTGAGAACACCCGGTCAGAGATTAAGCTGGAAAGTTTGCTTTATCCACCTGTTCATTTACTCTTTTATTGATTCATTTGCTCCTTCACTCAATGCTGACCACAAAGTGTGCGACACTGGCCAGGTGTTGGGGATACAACCATGCCCTGCTCCTGCCAGTGTAGTAGAGATGCCAACCACAAATGACAATTACACTCCAGTGTGGATAAGCACTATGCTGGGGGAGGTCTGTAGTGCTCTGGAAGCATCTGGAGAGTCGGTTAACTTTGTTGGGGGAGGGTCCAGGAAAGCAGAGACTCCCAAGGATGAAAAGAAGAGAGCCATATCTTGGTATGTCTGCAGCATCAAGTATGAGGGGAAATAAAGGATAGATACAGAGGTATGGAGAGAACCCAAGCTTCCCGTGCCCGGGATCGCCTCCCTGTTGGAGTTCTGTCCCTCAGATAGTGATGCAATGGATGCTGTCATCACCAAAGATAGGGTACTAGGGCAATCCTCACATTTAGAGTTAGAACTTGAACTCCATTTCCCCATAGAAACAGCATGCTGAATGGTAGTTCCATGTAGATAGAATTGTGTTATGAAGAACACCTTCGAGTGCATTTTAAACCAGTAAAATATAGAAAAATAAGGGGAAATGGGTTCTGTTTCCAGGCTAGTCCTTTGCAACGCAGAACACTGTGCTTCTTGCTCTGGTCATCTGAGCCCACACTGGATCCACGGGCTGGCTCTTCTTGTCCCATGCTGTTTGGATTTGAAATGTCTGGGCCAGTAAGAGTCTCTCCACAGTGCTTCAATATGGTTCCACTATTCCCCGGCTGGTTAACATCTGGCCCACTTCTTCACACTGATCTTACCTAACTTGGCCCCTAGAGACAATGAACTTGGGGAGCCTTTCTCTAGGCAGCGGAGGTGAGAGATAGTATCATCGTTCCTGTCTGATTCATCATCGGTTTGGCGTTAGTCCATATACAAGGTCAAGCATGATAGTGGAGGCAGAGTTTGGAGGTGCCTTCTCACTTTGCACCAAATGCTCCTTTTTCTTTTCTCTTCCTCCAGTCCTGTCTTCTTCCTGTCTCTCATCTTGTCCTGCCAACACTTTCCTAGCTCAGTTAAATTCAATTCAGCAAAGGCATATGGAACATGGACTACGTGCCTGGCACTTAGCAGGCAGGGGTAAACGAATCACAGTGGTTACCCTCAAGGAGTTTGCGATTTGGCACGAGGGGGTCGAAGACAGACAAGAAAAAGTCCAGCTCTACAAGGTTGGGGTCATAGCCCTCCTGGGGCGGGGTCTACAAGAGTGTGGGGGAGGAGCACCCGAGTCACCTTGGAGACCGGAAGAGGCCTGATGGACCAGCAGGAATTACAAATGTGCCGGGGCTCCAGGCACAGAGTAAATAAAACATGAGCCAAGGTCAGACACAGCATGGCGCACTAAGGAGAGACTGTAGGAGGGAGCCAAAGGCTGGGGGCAGAACGGAGGAGGGAGTGCAGAGCCGTGAGAGCTGAGGATGGGGAGGTGAGCTCCTCTTCGGTCTCTCCCCAGAGGCACGTAGGGTGGTACTTAGCACCTCCTGGCAGCACTCTGAGCTGAGATGGGCGCTGACTTTTGCCCTATGGGAAGTCTGTGTTTTTCAAATGTTTCCTTAGAGGAAAGAGTCCCAGGAGAGTAGAGGGGCTGAGCCTGCACTGGCAGGAAAAGTGGATTAAAAGCAGGCCAAACCCAAAATAGCTCCTGGGGGTTGACCAGATGGAACTGAGATGGCTGGCCTGTGTGGGTGTAGCCCTGGGGAGGCCACACAGTGAGAAGTGAATGATCCCCTCTCGAGAGTGTAGGAGAAAACACTGCAGCCTGGGTCCGAGCTCCACAAATGTTACAAAACAACATTACTGAACGAAGCCACAACTTTAAAAAAGATTCAAAATGCCAAGGATTTTTGAGTGTCAGCAGGAAAAAAACTGACTTTATTAATAAATGAGTCCCCAAAAGATCACTGACCCCGCTGTTTAAAATATGAACACCTGCACTCGTTTGGGCAGCAACAATCCGGAGGCAGCTTTCTACTCTTGCTCCCTGCGCTGGGAAGAATTTGGCCATTGTCCTTAGGTTGCTGTCACTAAGCGTGTGGTGTCCCATTAGGAAAGGACACCCCGCCTTAGGAAGTGGCTGGTCTGCTGTCTCATTCTTCTGCCACTGTCTCGGGTCTTTTCCTGTAAAGCCATCTGCTTAAGAGGAGAGGGCCAGGGAGCTGGGTAAACGTGTAACACCTATACCTTTTGGCCTTCTCGTCACTGCTTGAAGGGCTCATTCAGGGCACAGGGGAAGCCAGCAGCCTCTCCCAAGGCCCTGGGCTGCCCCGCATCCCCACGGGCACCCCGGAGACAGGCGGCTCTGATTTCCTCATCCGAAAGCTGCAGGAAGTAACAGCCCCAGGGTGAGCACGCCCCTCATCCTTGTGAGAAGGACAGGCTTTGGGAAGGGAGCTTTAGACTTTGAGTAAACAGGACAGGATTTCATAAGCTTCTCGGAAATGCCTGGACCCAACGCTTGTCATTTGCTACTAAATTTGGCCTTTTCATTTTCTTTGCACAGGATATCATGGCAGGCATGGCACACATTCTGGGATGAATTTAGATAAACAACTTGGCTGCTGAGGATTTTTACCTGTTATGGCTCCAAGAAACATCCAGCGTTATTAAGCATGACTCAGGACAATTTCAATTAAAGTGTTCAGAATAGAAAAGATCAGTAGTCTAGCTGATCACTTTTTTACCCCATAATTTTCATTAGTCTCAATAAACTGCTGGAGGTAAGTGTTTGTCCTTTCAGCTTTTATGTTGTATATTTGGGTGATACTGTGGAGAGCTTCAGGATCACCTCCACCCTCTTCCTGGGCAGGAAGAATGCATCCCTGCCGCCTGGAATATGCAGAGCCCCCTGTGCATGCCCACCGCTGCACTCATTGCGGATAGCATACTATTTGTTCGCCAGGCTGTCTCCCCCACTGGTCCTGGAACCCCGTCAAGGATCATCTCTCACTGGCTCTTGTGTTCTCAAAACGAGCACAGGGCCTGGTGCAGAGTAGATACGTACCTGATGCCAAGCACGCATCCTGATTCTGGGGAATGATGTTTTTGGCTGCCAACTGCCAAAGGAATAGAGCAAAAGGCTCACGGAAAGGCAGCTAGGAGGTGGGGGAAGGAGCAAAGGATTTGAAGACCAAAGAGCCTTCTTTTGTTTACTAGCTGTTTCTGTCACCCTAGGCAAATCATCACTTTGACATTTTGTTACCCATGAAGTGATACTCCTGCTTTCCTAGATTTAGGGGAGAGGAGTAAATGATGTAAGAGATACGAAAATTCTTTCTCAAAAAAAAAAAAAAAGAAGAGGAAGAAGAAGCATCTTTCTCCCTACAAATTGGGACAGCCACGTTTTTGTGTAGTTCCCTCACATTCTATCTGAGTGACCTGGGGCAGGTAACTTCTCACTGTCATGGATGCTTCCTCGGTAAGGAAGTTGTCAGTTTTGTTTTCCTGGGTCATTGTGAGGATCAAAAGAGATAATGCATATGCATCTGGTTTGGAGATGATTAAAGTCTATGAACCGGAGCCATGATATTGCTCGATAAGGTGGGATGAGCGCGCCAAGGCCTCACTTTGGCTGTCCTCCTCCCCGTCCCTGTCTTCCCACCAGTCCTGGGTGCATGCACGTGCAGGTACTTAGCATGGTGCCAGGAGGCAAGAGCCCCTCCAACTCCGAGAGCCGGCAGCTGTGGCCCCGTCCTCGCCGTGCAGTAACCCCGATGGGTGGGATTCTCGGCAGTCTGCCGTGAGGACAGGACTCGGAGGACCGCCGAAGCTGCTTCGGTGAAATCCCACATTTTGGGGAGAGGCATCCAGGTGTACAAAGAGACACATACATTTCTGATATATCTGCCCCCAAATTAGACATCGGTAACGTTTGTCACTCTTTCATGAACAAGATCAGCTTTTTCTGCTGGCTGGATAATATAAGCAGTTAGGGTTCTTAGCTGTGCACTGAAAATAAAACCCTTCAAAGCATGATTCAGTAGAGCCTTAAGAACCAGGACCCTCAATTCACCAGAATTATGTTGCTGCATTTAGTATTCATGAGAATGATTAGTAAGCAACACACAAAGCTTGTATTTCAAGATAATGTATCAAGATAATATTTATGCTTTGTTTGTGCTGCGATAGAAGAATGCACTTGAACGAGACACTTGTGCGTCACTTATTTTAGCCCAGTTTTCTCGTTCTAAGAAAGTAGACAGGTCATTTAGGGACACTTGACTATGAACTCCTGAGGCAGCATAGAGAGATGAGGATCTTTGGGGTGTGCAAGTGAAAGCTAAGAGGAAGGGGAAGTTGTCCCCAGACTGGGGAGCTGGTGGAGATGGGTGGGTCTGCTGAGTCATGGCGCCCTCCCCTCCTCTCTTTCCCCACCCCACATTAGCAATGAGGCCTTGGGCAGAAACGGTTGTAGAGAGATCTCAGGGAGCTTGAGTCCAGGAAATGGGGACTTTGGCCCCTGTAATAACTGGCTTCTTCCGCCCCTGGCATGGGCTAAGAAATACCAGGCACGAGCACTTCAAAAGAACGTGTTGGCTCCTTGTATGACCCTGTTAGGTCAGAAAGCCTCGAGAGGTACTAAGATTGAATTTTGGAATCCTGTGTAGAGTTGGAGTGAATAAAAATAAATAAATGTGATATTTCTTGGAAAGCTGAATTTAAGTTTGCAAATTTACCCTCACTTGGTTAGCAGTATTTATTTTAGAGATGCAATTTCCAGGGGGCTCTATGAGGTCAGTTGGTATCCTCCTGTTTCCAGCATCTCCATCTTTAGGACGATAGGGACTTGGATAGGTGGGGGTGGAGAAAGAGAAGAGCTGACAGCCAAGTTTCAGATCTCAGGGTAGCGGGATGCGGAGGAGACTATGGGTCCCCGGAACCAAGCACTGGCGGTGTCTCTCATCTCTCTTCCCACTGGCAGTCCCTGAAATCCCTAGGTTGTGACCATGGCCAACCAGGCAACCTGGTATGGTGTGAGCACATTACACACACCAACTCATTTAGTGCCCATAACAGCCTTGAGAGGTCTATACTGTTATTAGTCTCCTAGTTTACAGATAAAGAAACTGAGGCCCAGAGATGCTCAAGATCACGTAGCTACGAAGGGGCAAAGCCAGGAGTGAACAAAGCAATCTGGCCTCAGAGTTCATGCTCTTAGCAACTATACGCTCCTGCCAGTTATTCCTGACTTGTGATGGATGGGCTGGGATATTGTTACTGGACTGTGGTCATGGATGCTCAGGATGCTATTCCAAGCAAGACTCTAAATCATCAAGAAAAGGTCGAGTGTGCATTTTCTTTATGGTTACTCAGAGGTGAAATATTTTTGTTTTTGTATTTCTATTTTTCAGGACAGATTTTCATAATACCGAAACAAAAAGGGATTGCTGGGTAACCTTTGATTGGTTCACTTCGTAAATACAAAACAATTCTCTTCCTTGCACATTTTGGGTAATCTGGATTTTACTACAACAAGGAACTTTCAGTAACTGAGGCAATCTTGGCAAGACTGGCAAATTCCTCCTGGGCCAGCCTATAACTAAACCAAATCTGGTCTGGTCTGTGTGGCTCTGCTCAGAAACATTGCAATATGAAAAGTGGCACAAGAATCTCAGGATGAAATCATAAAAACAGTATATTTGCTTTCTGGCGAGAACACTGAATTCCGGCAGAGTGTCGGGGCCAAACACAGAGTGCATGGTTTCGTCTGGACCATTCCATTTAAATGAAATTTGACTAGGGATTTGGGGAGCATTATTACTACCTTGGGGAGTTCCTGTGTGGATGTAAATAGAGCTTAGTATTTGTTTATAGGTAAATACTCAAAAGGTTGTAATAGGTGAGGGCTTAGAGGATATAGCAAAAATAGCTTTTTTTTTGAACAAGGATTTTATATTATGTTTGGGTACTTTCCATGTAACCCTACTTTCTGGATTTAAAGATGACATTTCTCATGGTACTTTCAACCCATGGTTATATGGCAGAAGGGTCATATAAAAATAACTACTCTTATAGTCTTCGTGGGTTTTAATTTTATCCTAAGGGAGTAACAGCCAAGTGACTAGGAGCTTCCTTTGTTAGAAGCCTAAGACCACCACATCTCCCCCGCTCTGTCTCCGGGCCTTGCCCAGGGGGGCTGCCACAGGGCTGTCTGCCTCAGTAACAACAGGTCTCAGCAAGGAGCAAATCACTGAAAGAAATCCTGTGGGTGTCCTCTGACAGCCCTTCATCCTTAGTCCCTTGCTATGGCCTTTCATTTCTCACCCAGCTTTTCGTTTGGACTTGGGTTTCTGACTTCTTGCTGCAAAGCCATCTGTCTGTCTATCCATCTATCCATCCAGCCGTCCATTTGTCCACTCATTCTACTTTTCACGTTTTATCCGTTACCCGCCTTCTCTGTGACAGGTCTTCCTCAGTGCCCCAGATGAGTCTGCTCTCCCCAGGGCACCTGGGGGCTCCTGGTGGCCCCTTTTTTCCCCCAGCATGCAGGGGAATGCAAGGCTCTGTGAGGCCATTCAGGCTCATTTTCCCAGACCCCTCCCATCTCCATAGGAGTCCATTGTAGTGCCAGGTTGACTGGTCTGCAGTTCCTGTCTGGCACCTCCAGACACAGTTCTGAGCCCACAGGGCTGGAGTGGGAGGAGGGGGAGGGGAGCCTTTGGGGGAGGGAGGCCACAGTCCTAACTTGGTTCCTCTTCTCCCTGTGGGGAATCACTCTCGTATCACTCCCTCCTTTTCTCATGCCTTGATATGTATGGCCAGCTGAAAGAGCTTTTGGATCTTTCTATGTTTAAAAAAAAAAAAAAAGCTTTGAGAGTCCTGATAAAATGTTTTCTCTTAACAGTCTTACAAAGTCTATTGCCTTTAGAGTGAGAATTGGAATTCACAGCATGAACAATGGGTTTTTCTCAACAGTTAGTAGATCCCTGTCTCGGGGCTGGATGTCTCAGTAGCTGGTCCAGTTTTAATGGCGGATGGGCTGTGGAGGAGGGGGCAACAAGTAAGCACCGGGAAAAGAGAGTGGCAGTAGTTGGAAGCATCCGGGATGCGTGGGATCCCATGTGAGCCCCACCTTCAAGTGACTTCATCTTCTATTGACGTTGCCCTGAATGGTGCCCTTTCACGTGACATGGAGAAACTGCCTTCCCCCTAATGTGGGGTTCTGATTTATGTGGCTGATTTGAAGATCAAAACTTGAACTAAAGCCCCTGAGCTGGGAAAGCCTGCCAGTGTGCACGGGAGGCCTCTGTGCTGGACTCAGCTGTCACACCGCATCATCTCTGTCCCACTACCCCTGGGCAATTTGGCCCTAGGTCCAGAAGCAGCAGCTCTGGGGTGTCGCCATCTGTCAGACCAGTGAACTACGTACGGAAGCTTCTCCGGGGCATCCTTCAACGTTTCCTCCCTGGACTTTGGTGTCAAATGCAAGCACCCTCTCAAAATGTAGGCAGCTTGAAGATTGTTTTTCAAGGACAATTCTTGGCCCTCGCTGTGGCCCTGACCTGCTCCTTCTGTCTGATGTTCTGGTGCTCTTCTCTGTCATCTTAGAGGGAGGGGTCTAATCATGCCATGTGGGCAGCGCTTCCTAAGTTTCTCAGCATTATGGCCCGAGGACTCAAACCACCCATGCTCTGTTTTGCCTTTGTGCCTTTACGTATTTTCTTCTTTCCTAGAATACTTTCCACTCGTACTCCTCAATTCAATAAACATTCCCTGAACTAGCTGGGCACCTCTCTGGGGACTTCCCTGGGTACCAAACTGGTCCAAGTGCCACTGTCCTATAGGTCTTTGTTCAGCATCGATTCCGTCTCTTGGGGGACTGCGTGATTACTCCCTCTCCCCTCTACCTCCCTTTCCCCCTTTCCTCTCAGCCCTGAATCAGGGGTTCCTCCTCTGCCCCCTGAGAACCCGTCACACACTCCTGTCACAGCATTTATCATGTATTCTAACTGCTTTCTCTGCCATCCCCTATTTGGGCCTAATTAGTTCCTAAAGGGCAAAGATAGAGTCTTGCTCATCTAGCACACTGTCTGCACATAGAAGGCCCTCAACGGAATTTACTGAGTGTGTGGATAAATAAATGGTTGTTTTTAATGTATTTTCGAAATCACATCCTGGTGAAGGATTGACTAAGAAAATATTCCTGGAACTGGGAAAACAAACCAGAGCCATTTAGTGTGACTTTAATTTTAACCTGACCTTGAGGCTCTAAGCTGAATAAACAGAAGATGAAAGACAAAATATTGGAATGAAGAAATGGTCATTTTCTCTATGTTTCAAGTTGTAAAAATCTCATGCAGTTTTGCCCACAGAGAGAGAGAGAGAGAGAGAGAGAAGAGAGAGAGCTGTGAATTTTATCTTGTCTCCGGGGCAACAAAGTGAGTAACGTTAGAGAGAGACAGGGAGAAATTGAGACAGAGTCTCACAAAGCGAATTCACTGTGCCAACCAAAAGTCATTTGAAAAGAAACAAAGACTTTTCCCAAACAGAAGGAGTGGAATCAAAACCAAAATAAAAGGAAATGAGGTAGATACATAATCTCTTGGTAGAGGTTGAGAAAGAGGTGGCGAAACAATGGAAATTTTATGACTGTTCAACTCGATTGAGAGACGGCAACGCAGCCTTTCCGAGGCTTACGGCGGGTGAGAAATACCAAGTCGGAGCTGTATACATAAGCCATTTCCCAAAGCCAGCTGAGAAACACGATCAGCCTGGCGAGGTGTGTGAGGGAATACAGTGACAGGATTTCCCTGAAAAGGGCTGGCAGGGGAACAGAGTGCTCTGATGGATTGCCCGCCCTCTTGCTTTCCTCGCCTCGCCAAGCGCTCTCAGTTTGGCTCCATCAGGAGCAAATTTCAGGTCTGTTTCCGGCATCGTTTTGCCTCCTGTTTCTGGCACTCTGAGAATCAGTCGTTGTCATGGAAACAACCATTTAGACAATTCATCTGAACAGGGCCTTGTTAAAAGGGCGAACAGGACCCAAATCACTTGGGTGCAAGAAGGCTCCCAGTCAGGAACCCAGTCATGGATCCGGGAGCAGCCAAGGCGCCTGGTCGCTAGGCTTTCTGGGACCTTCTCGGTTCATCCTTCCATTTCTCCATGTACTCAGAATACATTTTTTTATTGCTTCGTCAGGGCCCTCAATGTGTGCCTTCAACAGGAATGTTTCTGACTTCTCCGACGTCAGGACCCTCCCACGGTATCTGGCTCCCACATTTGGTCATCAAATTGCCCATAACAATCAGCAGCGGTCATCTCCGTCTCCAGCCGTTGGTGTTCAGAATGTGGATGATGAGCTGCTTCTTACTCACTGTCTGTGGCATCTGTTGTGAGATCTCCAAGTTCTTGGCCCCTCAAAGCAGTTCCATCGGCAGTGGTGCCCACAGCCTGGCACTTAGATGACCAGCACCCCGCGTTGTAGCAGGGAGGGGAACCCCAGGGTGCAAGCCTAGTTAGGGAAAGACCTAAGAGCCATTGGGAAACATAGCTCCCCACAAAGGGCCGTGCATTTAATTCCATGTAGGTGATGTGAAGTCACCGTGAGGACCTCCTCACTGAAAACTCTGTGAAGTAATGAATTATGCAGAGCTGTGCAGGCAACGGATCACATCCAACACAGAGAATAACATTGAATATGACAGAAGTTGGGGGTCATGTAGCAACCCCAAATGATACTGGAGGCAAAGAGTATTGCATATCCCCAAAGCGACTGAAGGTCTTGTTTTATTCGTGTTCAGGATGACACCAACATGTCATCAAGGAAAGCTAAATATATATGCATATGTACACACATATTTTTTAAGGAGGTCAAGTATGTATTATATGTCAGGAAGATTTCCTACCAAACTGACAAAATAAGAAAGGGAAAATGTTAGTTTTATGGGAACTTAAGTTATGTGAACTACTACTATGTGTATTCTATGCGACCAGAACTACTTTCGAGTAGGAGGTCCGAGCCAGTGGAACTAAGAGTTCGGATGCGTGGAGTCTGCAGAGCCCCTGCCAGAGCACGAGGGATCGTGCAATCACATACTGCAGTGGTCTTTAAGTAACATTTTTTTTGAAACCTTGAAACCGTTTCTGCAGTGGGATCTTAGGCAGGAGCCTCACCTTTCTGTGCAAACCCCTGTCTGTGCTCGCACGTGGGGAAAGAGCTGTAAGGATGGCTGGTTTCAGGTGCAGGCAGTGTCTCAGTCGGCTTGGGCTGCCATAACAAAATGCCACAGACCGTGTGCCTTAAGCAACAGACAGTTACTTTCTCACAGCTCTGGAGGCTAGAAGTCCAATATCAAGGTGCCAGCATGGTCATCTTCCTGGCTTGTAGACAGCCGCCTTCTGGCTGCGTCCTCACAAAGAACGGAGGGAGACAGAGAGCTCTCTGGTGTCTCTTCTTACAAGCACATTAATCCTATCATGAGGGCCCCACTCTTGTGAGCACAACTAGCCCTAGTTATGTCCCAAAGTCCCCATCTCCAGATGCTATCACATTGGGGGTTCAACATATGAATTTTGGTTTGACGTAATTCTATCCACAGCAGGTGGGAATGAGGAGGTCTAAGGAGGTCCCGTGATGTGTGTGAGGTGCTGTGGCTCATGTAGGCAGACGGGGGACTTACTCCCAGGTGACGATGGCTAATTCAGGGCCCCTTGCCTTCTGCCACACAGCTTCGCATTCTGAGCATCTGCCATAGGATTTTGGCTCCTCAGTCTCTTCCGTACTTTTGAGAACTGAATGGGTTTAAGGGAGGATTTCTGGAGGCTGCCTTTTCTAAAACTCATCAGGAGCCATATTAATAATTATATTAGAAATAGCTATTATATAGAGAGCCTTGACTTAAGTCAGCATTGTTCTAAGAAATTCACATATAATATCTCATTTAACCTTCACCATTACCTAGGGTAAGGTCCTGTTACCCTTCTCCATTTCATAGAGAGAGTACAGAGACACTACGTGATTATGCAAGGTCGCACAGCCAGTGAGAGGCATAGCTGGGGGCTGAACCCAGGCCGTCTGTCTCTGGAGTCTGTGCTCCTAATTAGCACAGGGATGCAATGGACAATACCATAGTTAGGAGAGAGGCAGAAGTAACTCTTTCCCGGGGCTGAGCGTGCTGGAGTACACCGTCTGTCCCCTGGTCAAGGCTGGGGCCAGCATCTGAGGCTGATTTTGTGAAAAGCTGTAAGTATGATTGACATATGGGTGTTTCCCAAGCTGAGAACACAAGCACAGACTACAGTCCTCTGCTTCTTCCCATGCCAGGCAATGAAGCCGACAGCCTTACTCTAGTCATAATCCCCTTCCTTTTTTCTATTTGGATAGAGGTCATAGATCTCTTTTCTAGGATCACAGCATCAAGGGACTAAGCAAGGCCGCTGCACAGAACCACGTGGAATAGGATACCATTCTGAAATGAAATAGTAACTGCTGGTCTATCCTTTAGGGATGATGATCTCCCCTTCCTCTTGATGATATTCAGTAGTCGCCAAGGACATTCAGCGTGCTGGCTGTCCTACAGCCTAGGCACATGGGCTGTGCCACAGGGGTTTATGTAAGACAATGACTGATGGCACTCACTCCTGGGGCGCTTATCATCAGCTGTGGCTTCTGGTCGGACTGCCCACGCACTGCTCTCAGCACCACAGGAGGGGATGGGCGTGTGGAAGGGTGAAGGTATGAGAGGGTAGTGGGGAATACGTTTTGCTGCCAATATGTAAGTAGGATGCCAGATTTGGGAGTTCTGCTAAGAGTTCAGTCTTGGCTTGTCATTGCGTTAATGGGCAAATGACTTCATCTTCCCAAACTCCAGCTTCCTCACTTACAAAATATAATAACCGCATTGCAGGTTGTTGTTTGAATTTATTCAAGGTGTCCAGCATCTGCTCAGGGCTCAGTAATGTTAGTTTTTTTTCCCTCAGAGGCTGTAGATTGTGTGCTTTTACTTAAGGACATGCAATGCTTCTGTTACAGTTTAATTGATATCATATTTCTTCAGTCGGTTGTTTGTCTTTGACCATGAATCTTTTCATAACTGAGATGCTTTTATGCTTCTGGGTAAAGAGCAGAAATTAAGCCAAAGAAGAAGCAAAGCTGGGTTTAAGGATAGTCACAGAACAGTGAGGACCACCCATTGGCAGAAAAGAATCACAAAGATTTAAAAAGAAAAAAAAAAAGAATATCCTTGGGGAAAATTGCATTGAAGTTCATTCTATTGTCTCAAGCCTTGGAAAGCTTTTAAATTATTATTTTATGTCGTGGTCTCAAGTACAACCTCAACAAAAAAATCACTGTCTCCTAGAAAGATTCGAACAAGTGAAATGAGGGAATTAGAAGATCGAGACAATAGCAAATAATCACTCACCAGAACAAGAAAAAGGAGAGAGAAGCATCCTCAGATACTCAGAATAATATTTCAGAACAGATTCCGCCTGAAGTCAATATTCCCTTACCAGACCCGTCCCAGGTGACAGAGCTGGAAAGCAGGAGATGGATAGTCTCAGAATTAAAGAATTATCTCTGACTTCTTTCCTGCAGATCTTAGTTTTCAAAAATGATTTTCTTGCTAACCCTTTAGTAACAGGGAGCAGCTGATGTGTTATGCTGTTTCTCTCCTAGGGGAACATGTACTTTGCTGGTGGAGAAACACACACACACACCCACACACACACCCACACACACACATACAAGCCATGCAAGTGAATGGATGAGGGTGAAGGAATCGTGATTGGCCATGAAGGAAGGCTGGGAAGTTACCCGTGGAGATGAAGCACACAGATTTAATTTAATATTGATTTCAGTTTCAGGAGGAAGAGCTTGTGGCTGAGCATGGTGTCATTCAGCAAGCTCTGTTTTCTCATTCTGACCAGGACTCTGCTCGCCTCCCCGTCCCTCCCCACACGCACATGTCTCATACTGAGGGCATTTTGAGGGGCTGTTTATTCATTCGAAGGCGATGGAGAGTGGCCTAGAAAGTGCATTCAGTCAAAAGCACCTCTGTGCAGTGACCAGGAAATCTCAGACAGATGCATTTCCTGAATAAGATGCTTTTCTTTCCCACCTCATCAGGATCTTCTCTAACAAACTTCTCGCTTGTTCTTAAATGATCTTTAAGAAGAATTCACTCTGGTTTTGCCTCCTCCACATGAAGGGGTGGTAAGATAACCAACGTCTGGATCAAACACTGGGTTAACTATTTCTGGTGCGGGTTTTCTTTTCAAGTTTTGAAGAAAACGACATCATTTGGTGCCAGGCTTGTGTCACGTGGCATCTTCCTGTGTCTCTGTCAGGACACACACTCACCCATTCATCTCCTCACGGCCCAACCACCCTAAAACAGTGAGACTGACACATAAATTGTGCCAGGCAAGGCACAGGTGGGTTAGCTGAGCTTGGGGTCCTGCCAGCCCTCCCATCATGTAATAAGAAAGCTCTCAAATAAACACCGTATGATTTAATTGAATCTGAGCTAGGAGATACGGTTTTTACAGAAACTAATTACGGCAGGCAGCCTGGCATATTAGTGCCGTAAATCTCGCTGATGTCAAGCCCTTGAACTGTTGCCATGTTGGTTTATTTTCTCTTTTTCTCCCTCTTCCCATGCTTCCTAGTTTTTGTTTTTTTTTTCTCCATTCAGTCTCTTTACACTTATGCTCATCCCTCCCTCTTCTTTCCAGCATGTTGAGACCTTGAACAGGGGCTCAGTAGCCCCGTGATTCCTGCTTCAGGTCCATGACCATATGTGGTTCTGTGTATGTAATATGTGAGTGCACACATGTGCATGCATGTGTGTGCGTGCTGGCCTTTCTGTCTGCAAGGGACGGGACGATTCAGGATGGAAGAGTATAGTAAGTTAATATGGCACGTGGGGTTGGGGAGTGGGGGCAGTGGCTAAAAAAATGATTCAAGCTTCCTTCCTTCAAATAACTTGTCATGGGTGATACTGGGGGTGGTTGTGATGGCTATAAAAGGGGGAAGAGGAAAGTTGTGTAAACAACTAGCCTTGGAAACATCAGGCAGAATGAGGTACAAGCCATGGATCATGAGACTGCAGATGGAGGAGTTTGATTCTTACAAGGCTAAGCTTTCACTTCTTTCTGTCAGTCAGGAAGAGAACACTCAACTAACTATTACGAGTGAATTATGTAACTATCATAATTACATTTATTACTTACTTAAGAAGTCTGGAGCTAAGTGGTCTCAGAGTTTGTTCAGTCACTTGATGATCCTTCCATGCTTTTTCCATCCTTCTTTGCCATCCTCAGCGTTAATGGCTTTTGGTTCTCATGCTTCATGATCTTAAGATAGTGGCTGTAGTTCCAGACATTGCATGCACATCCCAAGCTTAAAGAAAGGAGCAAGGGCAAAAGACCTTCTTTTTATTAGGCTCTAGATTTTTGGTCTTTAAGAAAGAAGACTTTTCTGAAGACTTCAAGAAAATTTTCCTTATATGCCCCATGGTCTGACCTGGGTGGCTAGCTGTAAGGAAGGACAGGCATGTGAGTAGCTAGCAAAGGGGAGTGAGAGGACCATGAGTCATTTTCCAGGAGTGGATGCATTGTTACTCTATTAAAATTGAGATTCTGTGAGAAAGGGGGAAACGGGACCGGGAATGACAGCTGGGTTGGTCAACCTGTGGCATCTGTCACACTTTCCTTTAGTATATTTGAGAAAAAGGATATTTGTCTTACTATAGTTACTGAGCTGAGCCCTGCACTCCACCAGCAGACGCTCCTTACATGAATACCCTTCTCTGCCATTTGCTTTGCTGTTAGTCACCACCATAATTCTTCCAATGACAGTTCCCTTGAAATAATATTGCTTCTTCTACACAGGCCTCCACATAGGATTTCAGATCAGACAGCCCTGGGTTCAGATCCTATTCCAGATGTACAGCTCACTAGCATCGTGGCTTTGGGCAAGTTGCCTAACCTCTTCACTCAGTAAAAACGCCCATAGTGACTTGTATCTCCTTGAGTGGCTATGAGTATTAAATAATGAATGTAAAGTGCTTAGCACTGTGCCTGGAGCAATGCTCAATAAATGGTAGTTTCTTCTTTTCTCCACATTAAAAAAAATAATAACGGTTAGCACTTACTGAGTGTTTACTATATGCCCAGCATAGTTCTTTTCTTTTTTTTTTAAGATTTATTTATTTGAGAGAGAGAGAGAGAGTGCGCATGTGTGGGCGGAGAGGTGGGGAGAGGGGCAGAGGGAGAGAATCTCAAGCAGACTCCCTGTTGAGTGCGGAGCCCAATGTGGGACTCGATCCCATGACCCCGAGATCATGACCTGAGTCGAAACTCAGTCAGACACCTAACCAACTGAACCACCCAGGCGTCCTTGTCCAGCAAAGTTCTTAGTGCTTCATGCCAATTAACTCATTCAACCCCCACAGCAACTCAGGGGAGGCTGTGCTAGCCTTATATCCTTTAACAGCTAAGGGAACGAGAGAGAAAAGCAAATTTGTCTACAATTGCAGAGATAGTAAGAGGCAGAAAAAAAGATTGAATCCAGGCAGTTGGTCTTGAACCCGGGCACTAACCACTGTGTGTACTTCCTCTCGCACACAATGTGTCTCTCCTGAAAATGGGTTCATGTTAGGACCAAAGCTTCCTATTAGGCGGCAGACACTGGACAGGCGGCAGGGCAGCCTGAATAACCACAGTTGTGTGGCCATGGAGAATGGTGGGCTCTTCCAAGACTATGTACTATCTGAGGAGGCGCACGGCGGGAAAGCAGAGTCACACGAGGGTGTGAGGAGGAGTAATGGTCAGCACCACACATCAGGCCGGACCCCGCCGCGGGATTCCTTGCACCTGTTGTTAGTCTAGTGAATCTCATTGTGCCGTTAGAGCAGACAGCTCCCTGTGCAAGGAGATGGCCCTTGGAGAAGCAGAGCTTGGAGGTCTCCGGCTTCCACCAAACAACACACTCTGAGCAGTCAGATTATTTTCCAGATGGGAACCTTTGAGAGAGTGAAAAGATCAATATTGGAATCCAGCAACACAAAATCACTTTGATATTCTCCTCGGGCATGGTTTTTCTAATGGAAATAAGACAGAGCAGTGTTTGTTGGAGGAAAATGGCCACCTTTCCTTTGGCTTCTGAAAAGCCTCCTCAGTCTCATTGAACGATGCCAAGCCATGGACATAGGATGTCACATGAAAACTTTAGGTGCCCCATGGAGCTCTGGAGCTCAAGCACCTTTTGCTCTGAGATCCCAGAAAACCAAGGGAGAGAAAAGATCTGAATGGGAAACCGAATCCCTGCTCTGCTGGCTATCCTAAGTTGAAGTAATTTCAATTTGATTTTTGGATGGTGACATTTTTTTTTCCTGTAAGGGAACCATGGAGCCAAGCAAGAATGCCTGCATTAATACACATTCTATTAAAAGAAACAGATGAATCACAACCCACGCTGGAAAGGTGGTTTGATAAGGACAGAGCATTTTTTTTTAATGGGATTACACCACAGTCCATGAGGTCAGATGGAGGGTGGTAGGATGGGGATGTGGAGGTGTTTAACAACTGTCCTCTGAAAAGAGAGATTCCTCTGCACATTCCCTCGCCCCTTTGTTGTTGTTTTGTTGCCTTTGGATTTGGTTTGTTTGTTTGAGTCCAGGATGAGACCCTGCTATCACGGGCCAGAAAGTCAATGCAGCTGAGCAGCATCGGCCTGTCTTGAAACGAGCCTCTGCATTGCAGTGATGAGATGTGTGAAATTTTCACATGCCAGGCATAGAGTCATTTCCTTACTTAGGCCTATCTGAGCATTGCTGAACCCTAGATAATGACAAATTTATCTTTTTTTTTTTTTGGTGGATTTATCATTTTAGAAGTGAATTCCCGGTGCTTTATGTCACATGATTTCACAGTAACCACGGCTGGAACTAGGATAAGGGAGATTTTAGTGCTATCCTGATTTTACAAAGAAGACCTGGGCTCAGAGCTGCGAACTGACTTGTAGTGGGGAAAGGACTCTGACTTCCCATCTTTGGAAACAAATCCCACCACACCATCCAGCCCTTCCTTTAGTGGTTGGGAGTTCTCCCCAGGTCACCCTTGGGACTCGCATTCACAATTCATCAGGAGGTTAGTGTCCAGCAGAAACTCGAATGGAGCCATGGATGTTTCAGGTCATCAGCTTGCTGCCTCCACAGGGTCAGAGTTGCAGGTAGGTTCAGCAGGACTTTGAGAATATGGTGGCTTATTAGGAGAAATGAGGGTTTTCCTCCCTACCAACCAGTTGGGTGTCCTACAATTCGATTCAATTCTAATACTATCTACCTGGAAACAGTGTCAGATCCCACAGGTAAGTTAAAGACTCAGTTCTACAAGACTGCCCCCTTCTTCAGTTGCCAATCATAAGTCTAGATTGTGTCAACTGTGCTTCTGACCAACTGCTATAAATTGGAGGTTCCAATGACTCCCTTCTAACGTTCAATTAATTTGCTAGAGTGGCTCACAGAGCTCAGGAAAACATTTACTTACTAGATTACTGGTTCATTATAAAAGGATATAATTCAGGAACAGCCAGACAGAAGAGATGCATAGGGCGAGCATGGGGCAAGGGCATAGAGCTTCACCCCCGCCCTCTCCAGGCTGGCACTCTCCCTGCACCTCCACCCAAGCACCAACCGGAAGCTCTCTGAATCCCGTAATTTTGAGTTTTTATGGAAGCTTCATTACATAGGCATGATTGATTAAATTGTTGGCCATTGGTGACTGAACTCAATCTTTAGCCTCTCTCCCCTCCTGGAGGTCAGAGGGGGTGGGAACTGAAAGGTCCAACCCTGTAATCACCGGGTTGGCTTCCCTAGCAACCAGCCATCCTTAGATTACCTAGGGCCTTTCTGAAAGTCATCTCATGAACATAAAAAAAGATACCTTTAGGACTCCCATCACTGTAAGAGTTTTTCAGAGCTCTGTATACTAGGAATGGGACAAAAACCAAATTATTTATTTATTTATTTTTAAATTTTATTTTATTATGTTATGTTAATCACCATACATTACATCATTACTTTTTGATGTAGGGTTCCACGATTCATTGTTTGCGTATAACACCCAGTTATTATAAATCACAATATCACAGAGACTCACAGAGGTGAACTGACTAACCCAAAGCCACACAGTCAGAACAGAGCATGCGCTTGAGCTCAGATCTCTCCGAAGGTGCCCTGCCCTGTGCACTTTTCTCTGTCCCTCCCTGCCTAGCATTTTGGTTTCCTTCAGTGGGCTATAATTTGTGGACCAAAGAAGTGATTAAAAGGAGACAGTAGGACATGGTGGTGAGGAGAACAGCTCTGGGGGTGGCTGAGACCCAGGTTTGAATTCCACCTCAGTTGTCAGGTGACTGTGTCCCTGTGAGTGGCACATTCACCGCAGCACGAAGGGGGAATAGCAGGGTTGTACTGACCAAGACTGTTCCTTTTTCTCAGAAAAATTTATTCTGGAAGCAGCGTCTGGGAATCTTCTATTTGCATTCTTTTTTTTTTTTTTTTTTTAAAGATTTTATTTATTTATTTGACACAGAGAGACACAGCGAGAGAGGGAACACAAGCAGGGGGAGTGGGAGAGGGAGAAGCAGGCTTCCCGCAGAGCAGGGAGCCCGATGCGGGGCTCGATCCCAGGACCCTGGGACCATGACCTGAGCCGAAGGCAGACGCTTAACGACTGAGCCACCCAGGTACCCCCTTCTTTTTGCATTCTATGGGCAAAATGGGATGATCTGGCTCTGTCTAGTCGCAAGAGAAAGAGAACATTAAGCTGTGGTCTCTATAGTGGGAGGCAGTGAAGGAGAAGGGGATCAGACATGGTGTACAGGGGTCAGTCAACAGTGAGATCACATCCCCAACTTCAGGAAGCAGGGAGATGGCACGCCGTCTATGGCTCAGCCTCATGGGTAACCCAGGGAAGCAGTTTCCCTACTCCTTAAGAACCAGGTATTATTGGTCCAGGACTTCATTGCTTAGCATTCCCAAAGTTGTCTCCAGGATGTCTTCATTTAAGAAGGAAGTTTATGGGCTCATTGTCATGTTGGGCACGCCCACTCTGCGTCAGCAGTCTCTGTTCCACTCGAAGACCACACCACTGCCTGTGGGCACTATTTCTGTTTTCCCGCAACTGACCGAGGACATTGACCTTAGAGGCTGTTTTCTCTTTCCACACCATTCCTCAAGCTCCAGTCCGGGCACGTGCTTTTACTACGAAGTGAGTTTAGGGCCAGCATCAGAGTCAAGGAAAAGTCAATGGAAGAAAACAAACTGGTTGCACCATTGTTTCTACAATAGTTTTGTCAGAATGGATTCTTTTAATTGTGTTTTGCCTTTTTGGGCCGGCTGAGTCTTTTCTTAAAGACCTCTCCATGCCATTGTTTGTGTGATGCTGGGTTCCCAGAGCAAAGTGCGCGTTTAATAAATTAGTGGAGTAAAAGGGAGGGACAAACATGAATCAGGAAGCAACCACTCAAATAGCCAAGAGCTTTTGTGCAAGTTTGGACTAAAAAGGAAGAACAAGCTCTTTTGGTTAACTAGGGTTTAAAAAAAACATGTTCTTCTTGAATCTTTCACTTTCTCGTGTGAAAAATTTTCTTATTGTTTTTTTGGTGGAGGGAATAGGTTTCAGTGTGAAACTGGTCACTTTCCATTGGGTCAGTGGGAATCTGCTGATAAATAAATAAATAAATAAAATATGTATAAATATATTTATAAATATATAAAATATATTTGCATTATGTTTATATTATTTATATTTATATTATATAATGCATAAATTCATAAAATTTATAAGTATATTCACATATAGAAAATATAAATATATATATTTATTTAAGTATTTGCCTGCAACTTAGGTTATCTGTCCCTCCACTTACCCACTCTTCAAACTACATGGGCTGCATTCTTGAAGTTGCCTTAGAGAAAGGAGCCATAAATAAGGGCACTGAATGTTTTTTCTTTTCTGCTGGGGAACGTCTTTGGGCATGGAACATGCCCGTGTATTTGCTGTGGCTCCTTATGTGAAGAGTGGAATTGCCATTACACAGATTCCGCAATGCCCTGAAGGCGTTCTGATGGGTGATTTTCAGGCAGTGTGTTTAGGAAGCACAGGTTGGCCACAGTTTCAGGAAGTCAAGATGTGATTTCGGGAGGTGCAGAGATCAGAATTGGCACTGAGAGAATCTCACTGCTGACAGAATCAAGAAAAGGTCTTTTCAGGACCAGCGTGGAAAAGGAGTCTCCTGTGTCAGTCCACTCTCATTGGTGGGCCGGATTACTTAATAGGTCCATCGGCTCTTCACTTAAGGCTCTGATAGATTTCAGCTGCTTTCTTTTTTTTTTTTTTTCCCGGTGGGGGTGGGAGAGAAGGGTGGGGGAGGATGGCTGGCTGGAGGAAGTTAAGTACTTTCACCTGGGCTAATGTTTCCTCCCTCTGAGCTGTAATGTGAGATCCCTTCTCAGAGGAATCAGAAGTGGAAGCAATAGTTCAGGTTTGATAGTTCATCATTCTGCAGGTGGGAGCAGAGGGTGACATAGAAAAATCACACAGGGCCATGAGGAGAGTGGGAAAGTTCATTCAAGATGTCCATTACCATGTGCAAAGAGTCAAGCTGATTTCTGCAAAGTCACTTTGTATGATCTTCTGGAAGGGTATGTTGAACAGCTGCTCTATTCAAATAATGTCCCTAATATTTTCATCAGTGGGTGATGAGAAACTGAGGTTTGCTTGAAGTTCCTTTAAATGGAAGAAGAGTCACCACCCAATCCCATTTTACAGATGAAGAAACTGCACTTGGAGGAGACATTTGTTTACATAGCAGAGAAAGAGCTGAGAGAACCCTTTAAATCAAGTTAAGCCTTGACTCTTGATCCTATTCCTGTCTTCCTGCCTCTGCAGCTGGGGTTGAGGGGGCACTGAGCGTGGGTGACATGCTGGGATGACATCTCATCGGTGTTTTATTTCATCAAGTGGCCTAAGCCAAAGTGTTACAGCAGAAGAGATTAACCTACAGTCTATCTCGTCAGACACCTGCCTCCCATTGAGTTCCAACTGCAGAGAGCTATTGACCCTTCTCCAAGTACGGCATTTCCTTTGCTGTTTTTGTGCCCTTGCATATTCACTCTGTCTAGAATCCCCATCCTCATTTTCTCTTCTGGGTAAGTTCCTATTCATTCTTCCAGCCCATTCTCTGTGGCCGACCCCACTGGGAAACCACTGATGCCTCTGCCACCTTGTAACACCCCTGCCCCAGCCCGGACCTTGTCAGTGTCTGAACAGGTGCCTCCAGCTCTCCCTACCCTGTGTGTACAACTTGAGGACAGTGACCTGGGCCTGGGCCTTTTTATTTCTGTAGACTAACACCTTAACAATGCCTGACACTTAAAACATGTTTTTAAATTAGTTATTTGATCAATCCCACCAGTCTCAAGGCTGCAAAAGTACCAGCGGCGTAACAACTCCCACAGAAACCTGTATTAATTCATGCTCATCATGTCTAACCTCTTGAGGGAGTTGCTGGGAACTCACTGGAACAAAGCCCAAACACTAAGGAGAGCTGACTCTGCCAGCAATTTACATTCTGGTTCTACTTTTTACTATCAGTATGTGTCAGGCCCTTTCCCCCCACCATCTCATTTAATCTGTCATTGACAACAGCACTACATAGTAGGTGTTACTGTCCTTATGCTTACTTTACTTTGAGGAAACTGGGGCAAAGAGAGAGTATATACTTGGCTCAAGGTCACGGAACTCCCCAAAATGGCAAAGCCAGGTTTGGACCTTAGTTGGCTGAAGGCTAACGGTGGTGCTCTTGACCACTGAGCTGTCTTACCTTTTAACACATCCACCAGAGCACGTGTTCAAGTGGGACAATGACGGCAGGGGTGGAGGGCCCTGGAATGCGGTGGCTCAGCCTGGGCTGAGCAGTGTTTTCACCTCCAGTCTTAGAGTAAGACTCCTGCGTGGGCTCAGGCCTGGGGGCTTGCACTGGTCCGGTTTGGGTAATTTCTTTGGAAAGGCACCCATGGGCCTCCCAGAATCAGGGCATCTGCAGCATCTACGACCACAGTGTCATTAATGAAGACCAGGTATGATGGGCTTCTCACACACACACACGCACGCACACGCACACATGCATGCACACAGACGCTCATTCCACCAAATAACTGCTTACTGAGACCAAGCAACAGAGACTCCAGAGCCTTTCACAGTCAGTAGCAAGGGGAAAGGTCCTGTGTGGGGCCTGGCAAGAGGCAGCGTGGCAGACTCAAAATAACACCAGTAAGAACAAGCCCCAGGGGGCCAAATGCTCAGCTCCTGCCCTATGTTTGCTCAGAGTTCTGAGCAGGAGTTTGGGGTGGGAGGGGAGAGGCTTCCCGCCATTCTATGCCAACCCTAGGCAATGGTCAGAGCCTGGGATTTGTCTGCGCTTTGCAAACCTGGAGGGCTTTGCTGCTTGCTGCAGACCCAAGAGCTGCCAGGAGGCCCCAGAAAATGCTTGAGAACAAAGAGGCAATAAACACACTCTGAACCCTTTTACCAACTGGCTCCATCCCAAACCAAAATGAGAAATGAATTGCTGGGGTAAGCGTGTGTGTGTGTGTGTTTGTCTTAAACTGATGGGAAAGGAAAATTGTTTTAGATGGGAATAGTCAGTTTGGGCCATTTAAAGTTATGGTCAAATGAATATAGCCAATTTAATTTTGATAAATGGGTCCTCCCAAAAAAGCTGCTCTGATAAGCTGTATAATCTTAGCGCCTCACATTTTCATAAGTACTAACATTTCTGGGGGAAAGGCAAAGTGTTCGCTTAACCTGAAAATGTGTTTCCTGAATAGGGAAGCTCATCATCAACATCATCATCATCATCATTATCATCGTCCTTTATTAAGCACAGTTTATGAACTAGGCAATCTTCTGGAAGCTTACAGATATTATCCATCATTTCTATGACAACACTGCTGGAGTGCCATCCTTGACTCCATTTTATTCAGGACAAATTGATGTTCAGATAGGCACTTTGTTCAAGATCATGCTGTTGGTACTTAAATTCAAGTCTTTCAGAATCCAAAAATTCATGCTCTTTCTACTATACTTCTTTGTGTGCAAATATTTGTTATTACTAATACAATGTCCTAGGCCAGATCAATATTCAGCAGCTGGATATGGGAATGACTGTTTTCTCAATGCACTGGCTTTTCGTAGAGAACTTCAGGTGGGTGTGCTGTTACCTAAGCGTGGACCCAGAAGGCAGGGGCTGGATTCCATTTTTGGTTCTCAAGGACTTTTTGCATTCTTCTCTTTAATAAACTAAATATGATGCCACTTGCCTTTACCCCTATCTCATAAGATTCGATGAGTTCATGCCTGCAAGTTACTCCTCATATCTTAGCCACTAGGTATTTACACATTTTGCTAGTTGTTTTCTTTGTTTTTTGAATAAAGTCAGACCATATACACTTCGTTATTAACTGAGCTGAAGTTTTTGGAGGGGTCTAAGTGGGTGGCACGAGGAGATTGGCATGGTCAGCTCACCATCTGGAAAGCTCTTTGAGGTCTTCCTCCCATGAAGGGCTCACTACTAAGGAGTCATCAGTGGGTCTAGGAGGTTGCTTGTCCCAGTTTTGTCAAAGAGGGTCAACCCAAGAAAAGTGTGGAAATGTGACTTGGCTCTTCTGGTAGCACAGATAAATTTGAACGTAAAAGTCACACTTCATATAAAATAGTGGGAATAAAACCAAACACTGATGAGACATCTGACCTTTTAACAAAACAAAATCAAATAACAACAACCAAGAAAACTTTCGGAACTTTTCTAATATGATTACTTGACCAAAATAAATTTTAGATATATCTGTTAAATTGCTGAATATGTGTCAATCTCCTGTGAGGACAAAGAAAAAGTACAATCAATGGGAAGATCTCTACTCAAAAATATTTAACATTATTCAGCACTTTTTAAAAAAATATTTTATTTATTTATTTGACAGAGAGTGAGTGTGTGTGCACAAGCACGGGGAGGGGCAGAGGGAGAGGGAGAAGCAGACTCCCTGCTGAGCAGGGAGCCCGACACGGGGCTTGATCCCAGGACCCTGGGATTATGACCTGGGCTGAAGGTGGACGCTTAACCCACTGAGCCACCCAGGCACCCATATTCAGCACTGTTTTAAGGAGATTTATACAATGAAACCAATAATCCTCACAACAATTATAATCCTTTTCCAGATGAGGAATCTGGGTGCAGACAGAGAAGGCAAGTAACTTGTCCAAACTCACTAGATGGTTCTTGGACTCCATTGTTCATACTTGGTTCATTTATTAATTCATTTGTTGGCCATGACGTCTGGGTGCTAGTCTAGGTACTGGAGGTGCAGCAGTGGACGAGCCCAAAGGAGATCCCTGTGCCCCGAGTGCTCATGTTTGAGTCTGGGGTGACCCCCAAACCGCACGTGTCACCTTTAGCATGACATCCATGCCTTCTGCAGCTCTGGGTGTGAAAAGTCACACTTCTGATGTGGTGAATGCTGTGTCTTTGCAGCAGGTGTTGGTTTTAGTAAATTGATTGTACGCTGTGAGTTCCAGAGTAACAGACGTTGGAGCCTTTCTTTTGTTTCACCTCATATGGACATGAGTGAGAGGGTGTTTGGTAAATACTGGCTCTTTTGTAAGATTATGAAACTATTGGTCCTTTGCAAA
This sequence comes from Halichoerus grypus, assembly GCF_964656455.1. NCBI lineage: Eukaryota > Metazoa > Chordata > Mammalia > Carnivora > Phocidae > Halichoerus > Halichoerus grypus. The sequence goes on along the minus strand of NC_135715.1, from coordinate 54,175,536 downwards.
TTAAGGCTTTTTGACTACTGGATGGAGAAAAAACTGTTCAAGTTTCAACCAGAGAGACAGAGGGGGACTCAGAAGGGATGAGGACCTGAAGCAGAGTTCTCAGTGTGGATGCCCTGGTTCGGTTCTGTGCACACAGCAGAATGCTTTCTGGATTTGTGCTGGTTTGGTTTGAGCTGCATTCCGTCAAGGATGGGAACCGTGGGGAAACATGCTCTCTGAGCATCTGGAGGCCTTTCTCCCTTTGATTTTAGCTCTCAATGCTTCTTGTTATCTTAGCAACAAAGATCTCTGAAGGCAGAGACTCTAGGACTCTTCCTTTCCCAGTTCCTCAAAGAACTGGCTTGTTTAAGTACTTGCCAAATGTTGAATGGGTAAGTGAAAAGATCCCAGGACCAAGAGTCATGATAGCTAGTTTTGGGTCTTAGTAACCCAGGCCAGTTTCTCAAGGTCTCTGGGCCTCTGTATCCTCATCTATAAAGTGAGAAGACAAGTCTCCTCAAACTCAGACAAGTGCAGATGGTCTTTCTTCCAGGAATTCTTATTTGTAACAATAGATATGGAAAGCTTACCTTTCTTTCAACTTACCTTGTACCTCTCCCTCAGGGTGAATCCTATGGAAACTCCAAGTGGAGTCAGCTCTGACTTTCTGTAGAGTGCCGAGGGGCTGAAGGTTCTCTGTTAGGAAGGAGGAAATTTCATTATTGTTATTATTACAATTATCTATCATTTATTGAGCACTTACAATATTCCAGGCGTTGTGCTAAGTAAGTGCTTTATATTTTTTTCCCATCAGTCCTTGAAACAGAACTATGATTTGGTCCTTTTATTTTCCTCATTTTATAAACAAGACAACCAAGGCTCAGGAAGGTTAATGAACTCAAGCAGGCTCACAAGCTAACAAGTGATAGACACGCACGTGTGCATGCATGTGTATGTGTGTATGTATGTGTGCAGGTGTTGATATCTTGGAGCAAGAGTATCTCTTTTTCCTTTTATTTGTCTAACTCTGCAGTGGGAAGGTCTGTCCATCCCCCAGAGGATACCAGACTCTGGCAAAGATCCACAGCTTAAACAAAGCCCCTTCCTGGCAGACCCGCTATCTTAGTCCGTTCGGGCTGTTATGAAAAATACCACAGACTGGGTGGCTTATAAACAACAAACATTTATTGCTCACAGTTCTGGAGTCTGGAAGTCTGAGATCAGGGTGCCCACATGGTTAGGTTCTAGTGAAGGCCTTCTTCTGGGTCACAGACTTCTCATTGTATCCTCACTTGGTGGAAGGGGCTAGGGAGTGCTGGGTTTCTTTCATAAGAACACTAATCTCATTCATGAAGCCTCCCCTTTCATGACTTAAGTACCCCCAAAGGCCCTACCTTTTAATATCAGCATCTTTGGAAGTCAGGATTTCAACATATGAATTTGCAGGGTGGTGGTAGGGATCATATACATAGCACCTGCCTAAGCCAAGCCAAGCCAAGGTGTGAGAGTAACTAGACACTTTCCACAAAGGCAAGGAAAGAGCAAGTCCGAATACTCACTAACGACTTCTCCAGCATGAAGAGCCTCAGTGATCAGGGGCATCAGTGATCTATCAAAAAGAACCTGAAATGATTCCCAGAGGGGAAACTGGGGTTGTTAAAACTTCTGAAAACTTTTGTGACCCTTAATTCCAGTTGCTAAAATGTCCTTCCATAAAAAAGACAATTTCACTCAATTCTTCAGTCTCAAGATTATAACCATCTTCGGAGGAGGACATATATTCAGGCACCCACCCACCAGACCTTAATTTCAAAAGCATTTGTCTTGCTTTCTGTTAATACTAACAAAGTTGCCATTGACGAAAACCAAGGGCATTAAAACCCAGAGCACATCCACCATCATGGGGGAATTAATCATATGATCACTTTGAGATATGGGCCCCCTATTGGGACACATGGGCCAGTCTCCTTAGAACATGCCCATGATTTCATTACAAACCACTCATCCCATCTTGTGTAGACTTCTCTTGCTAACTCACACATTCAAAATTGCCTCTGCTGATAGGACAGCCTTCCTTGGGCAATGTATTTGCTGTGCTGTTTCACAGAAGAAATACCACAAGCCAAAGAATGTACGTATTATAGTCTGGTGGCCGGGACACCTTGGTGAACAGCCCCTAATAAACTTGGGGGAACTTATAGGGCTGTATTTATGTCAGGTGCGGGCCCAAGGCTCCACACCAGCCTGCTTGCTATTCACAATACCTACATCTGTCGTCACTAGAGAGGACCACCAGGCCTACCTACTAATTGAAATTATTATGCACCTTTTTCCTGGGTTTTCAATGTGCTTTTGTTTACCACTGCTGCTGGGTGTGCAAAACAATTGTTGGTATCTCCCCTTGGTTCCCCTGAGCCCAGTGTAAACTCTAGTCAGCCCCTGCAGGCCTCTCTGAACCTCACGGTCTGAGATTGAGGGGATTTGAGAGCTTGCCTTCTCAGTCCACGCACAAGGATAAGAAGGAACAGAGAACTTGAGCACATGGCCAAGGTCCCAGCTACTTGTTGTCAGAGTCAAGACCAGAAACTAGCTATTGTGACTCTTGGTTGTGGGATCTTTTCACTTATTCAGTCCACCATTTGGTAAGCACTTAAGCCGTTCTTTAAGGAACTGAGAACAGGGAGATGAAAGGGGGTCTCTGTCCTGAGGAGGCCATGGTCTTTGTTGCTATGATTGCAAGAAGCACTGGGAGCTAACATCAAAGGGAGACCTCCTGATGCTCAGAGAGAGAGTCTCTCCGTGGTGCCCATCCTCCACTTAAAGCAGCTTACTCCAAATCAGCACAAATCCAGGATTCATGGAATAAAACCACTGGAGAACAAGGTCAGAAGGACCTGGGCCAAGGGAACCAACACAGTGCCTTCTTATCCCTCCGGAGAGGCGAGCTGAAGAGCGGCCCCAAGTGACAACTGTGGGACTCACGGCTGGGCCTTGTCCCCAACACCAGCACGGCCTGGGATGAATCACACACCAGAGAACAACGGGGCTATTTCTTGAGAGCCATTTGTCAAGTTGACATCCCTGCCTAGAGTTATTTAGGTCTTTCTAAAGACACTTTTTTCCCTCCCTGTGGCAGGAAGCACCTGCAAGCCTGTTGAGTTGTGGTTTTGCTCAATAGCACTTTGATATCCCTTAAGGCCATCAATTACTCTTCTGTCCTTGCCGACATGGGCTTTGGCTGATATAAAGATAGGAAAGCTTAAAGAGGATGACGAAGAGGAAGATGATGGTGAGTTCCTCTGGGATCTCAGGCCAGACACTGTCTGGAGGTGGGCTTCTTGCTGATTTCTGTGGGGGTTCCCCTAGGCCAAGACAGTCTGCATCCTTGGCTGGCTGGGCTTGAAACGTAACTGCAATGCTCCCGTGAGGCCAGGTTTCCCTCCTGGAACAGAGCTGTGCTCCTTGCCAACTACTTATAGAAAAAGCAGGCCTATAAGATGAATGTGGCTGGAGCAAAACTGGTCTTCTGATTCAGGTAAATGATTTCAGGGAGAAGGAAGTTGGAAAGGAGTCAGAGGAGAAGAAAGCAAGTAACCAGAAGACTTGGTGAACGGGCCTCTGAAAGTGGTTAGGGAAATCAGAGTGGTTGAGCCGAGGGAAGGAAAGGGTGAACTAAGAACCAGCTTTGATTATACAGAGAATAATTGTGCAGAGATTAGTGGTCATTTCCACCGAAAATATGATGTGGGTTACAGATGCTTAAATTGCTGCCTGAGGATGTTGTTCAGTGTGTGCTGGCCTGTGTGGGTTATTGCATTGTTCTTATTCATGAGGTTTGGTGGAGGGGGGCTCCTTCCTTGGAGATTTGCATGAATGAAAATGACATCCTTCCAGCTGGATTGGTTTAGAGAAAGTTTTAATGACACATGGATCTCTTCCCTTCAGTTCACACTGCCCAATGGCCCAGCTTGACCCTTATGCCTCAATCAGTTTGGCAGACTCTTGATTGGTATCCAGACATAACATCCCTGACCCCTCTAATCCATTTTGCACACAGAGGTCCCACTTACTTTCCTTAAATTCATCTTGGTTTATGGCAATGTCCTGTTCAAAAAAATATTTATGCTTCATTTATTCATTCAACAAATACTGAGCACCTGTTGTGTTGAGCACCTATTTTATGTCTGGCACTATACTAAGCTTTGGGCATACGACGTGGCACAAAATGCAGTACAGTCTTAAGGAGGTCACTCAGTCCTCATATCCTTGTCCTAGAATTTTTCAAGGCCCCCACCATCTGGTTTTAATATGTCCTTCTGACTTTAGGTCCACTACAAAAACTTCTCTTCTATCAGCTTGGTCTATTTATCATGCCCAGCTCACTCTGGGCCTTGCTTCTTTCCACTACTGATGCACTGAATGTCCTTACCCAAAGCCCATGTCTCCTTCGAAGCTAACACAGTCTCCCCTCCTTCAGGTGGACCTCTGTCATCACCTGGGTTTAGGAATTCTCCAGCACATTGGCCCCCACAGTGCTTACTTGGCACTAGATATTTCCTACCTGAGTACAGATAGCGAACTGGGCAGCTGCTGTACCTACTATTACCACTTCTGCCTTCACTCACTGTGGGGTAGGACCCCAAAGAGCCATGGACCTTCTCTCTCTATTGAATGCTCTGCTGTGAGATATGACGGGGGTGGGAGGGTGGGGAAGGTGGGAGGGAAGTGAGGAGGGTGAGGGGAGTGGTTGGCCCGGGCTTGCAGAGCATTCTACACCATTAAGAAAAGGTCAAGGATATCGAAATCTCTGAACTTAAAGGGAGAACGGCTCTTGAGACTGTTTAATAAAACTACCTCATTTTACAGATGTGGAAACTGAGGACTAGAGAAACCGATTTACCCAAAGTCACAAAGTAAAGTCATAGCCGCGTCAAGTCTGTTTTCCTTGTCTGCTAAACTATCTTGTCTTGCTATAGTCCGGCACTTGGAATCCTAAAGAACCTAACATTACAGGACACACATGAAAGAAATAGGAAATGTGTTAGTTCCTTATTGTGGCTGTAACAAATAAGCACAAATTTAGTGGCTTAGACAGCCCAAATTTATTATCTTGCAGTTCTATAGGTCAGAAGTCCAACATGGCTCTAATGGGGCTAAAATCTAAACGTTTGCAGGGCTTCCTTCCTCTCTGGAGGTTCCAGAGAAGAATCTGCTTCCTTGTCTTTGCAGTTGCTAGAAGCTGGCTCTATTCTTTGGCTCATAGCTCCCTTCTCCTGTCTTCCAAGCCAGCAATGGTATGTGGAGTCCTCCTCACACTGCATCACTCCATTTCCTCTCCTGCCTCCTTCTTCTACTTTGAAGGACCCTTGGGATTACACTGGGCTCCCCTGGGTAATCTTCCTATCTTCAAGTCAGTTTAAAAGCAGCCAGAATTCCTCTTTGTCACATAACATAACATATTCACTGTTTTCAGGGATTAGGATATGAACATCTTTGGGGGTTATTTTTCTGCCTATCACAGGAAGGGAGTAGGAAAATGGGAACAAAGATCAACTCTTTCTCTTGCTTTCTTGACTTCTCTAATTCTCTATAACCAGAAAAAGTTAGTTTGAAGATATTCTAGATGTCTGTATTCAACCTCAGGCTTCTCTTCTCAGCTGTGATCTGGTTAATATAGTCAAGACACAAAGAAAAGGAATTTTTTTTTTATTATTTTTTTTAAAGATTTTATTTCTTTGACAGAGAGACACAGCGAGAGAGGGAACACAAGCAGGGGGAGTGGGAGAGGGAGAAGCAGGCTTCCCGCTGGAGCAGGGAGCCCGATGTGGGGCTCAATCCCAGGACCCCGGGATCATGACCTGAGCCAAAGGCAGACGCTTAATGACTGAGCCACCCAGGCACCCCAAGACTTGCTGGTTTCTAAGGAACTGAGAATTCCCAGGCTTAAAGGGTGTGGGCTTACTTTTCTAGAGAGGGGTGTTTATATGAGACATCTAGATGGAATCCCCTACAACAAGGCTTGCTGATCATTCAAATCAATAAGAGTGGGGGTGTGAGAAAATGTCCTGAATGATTTAAGGAAAGAATCAACCAATTTCAAGTTGGGATGGCTTCACAGACTCACAGCCTCTCACAGACTAAAGGACCCTTAGGAGTTTCTTTGTCCAGCCTCCCACCTAATGCAAGACCCTCTGCAAGATCTTTTACCACCTATCATCACCCTTCTTTGTAAAGCTCTGGCCAGAGATGGGAAATCATCTAGATTCTCTTAGATCTTCTCCAATTCTCTGAGTCTATAATTTTTTGTGAAACCCAAATTTCATCTCTACTTCTTGGTGTTGGTAGGAAAATCAGACAAAGTGTCCCCATCTTTTCCCTTCCAGGATGGTAGGATGTTAACTGTTGTTATATCTTCATATAAAGGGTCCAAGAACCCCTAGACCACATGTAGTATTTAACTCTCACGTATGAGGCTGTGAGAATAGGGAGGAGTCATCTGCCGATAGACCTGGTGGCTTCACGGAGCTCTCTTTTCCTTGGATGCTATATTACCTGATGTTTAACCTGCCTAGAACTTTCCAACCCCCTTCTTCTGATAAGACATAGCCTGTCTTCCTGGCCACGTGGGAGACATGACTTAGGACAGCCGATCACGTACCTCATGTGTTTAGCTTTAGTGAATGGGCCAATCAGCATCTAATCTTGGATTTTTTCCCAGCCCACGGGGGAAAGGGAGGAAACTCCTATGTGCTCAGGTCATAGGCTATGAGGAGGTGAGCTTTGCCCATGGCCGGGTCCCCACGTCCATGGAGGATCTGGTCTGGGAAAATGGCATTAAGCAAGAGCAAGAAGGAGAGAGAATGAGAGAGTCCTGAGGAGAACCCTCAATCCTATCATCTTTTTTTTTTTTTTTTTAATGTTTTGGTTATATGAACAAATAAATTTCCCTCTTAGGCTTAAGCTGGTTTAAGATGTGTTTCTTCCATTTGTAACCCATGAATAATTAGGACCTTTCTCAGCTTTCCTCTTTCCTAGAGATGTTGAAAAGTGGACTACAAATCAGAAACTATTAGTTTCAGAGTTGAGCCTGTCCATGATGATTTGGGGAAGAGTCAGGAGAAAGAAAGGACAGGAAATCATGCAGGTGAGAAAGATTCTTATGTGTGAGGTCCAGTGAGATGGAATCCACAGGTGATGCATGGGGTCCTGCTACCTTTGCTCCTTTTGGACCTCAACTTGGTTAAAATAAATTATGACTCCAAACTCACATAGTTTCAGGCCAAAGTTGGAGTCCCAAAGTGAGTGTTTTTCTATTTTGCGGACATGGTGTTACTTGTTTGGTGTAAATCAGAGATTTAGAGAGTACTCAGCAGATTCACTGGTAAGCACAATGTTTTGGCAGCAGAGGGAGAAGAAAAAAAAGAAAAATAGGGGGAGGGGAGGAAAGCGAAAAAAGTAGCAGGAGACGTAAGGAGAGAGAGAGAGAGAGAGAGAGATGACTCCATCAGCAATATGCTGACTGCATATCTCCTACGTGTGTAGGGTTGTGCTAGTTTCAACTTGTCATTCCAAAGCAACAAGCAGCAACCTTATTTGTGACTACAGACGCTAAGAGTTAGGTGTGGCTGGTGTAAGAAAAACGCACACCCAGGTATGAACGGCAGGCAGCAAAGTAAGTGGACAATTACTCATGAAGGCTGTTAAGGAAGGAACAGGATGAATGGGCCCATGTTTAAACCAGAAGTTAAGTTAAAACATATGGAAAATGTTTTTCTGATATTCACGTAAAGCCTGGAACGGTCTCCACAAAGAGGCTGTGGCGTCTCCGGTAGAGGGAGGCTGTTGAGAATAGTTTAGACTGCCTCATGGCTGCCTCACAAGCTTGATTACAGGCCTGCATCTCTGCCCTTCACATCTGCTTTTCAGTAACAGCATGGGGGAAGGCAAGCTGTAAAAGGCTTTTGCAGTTTTTTTTCCTGGCAGACTTCGTTTTTTCATGTTTGTTTTGTGAAGAAAAACATATATATATATATACATATATATATACGTATACATATACATATATATTGCAGTAAACAGCTGAACAAAATCTACACAATTTTGTCCACACTTTTGAAATGCTCCCAGATTTGGATGTAGTGTTTATTTATGTAGCTTGAAAGTCAGAATGGATCTGGGAGGTCGGAAGATAGCTGAACTTTCGACTCTGCCCTTCAGCTCACAGTTTTGTGCATTGTTTTATCTTAGAAATGGGAAAGCGAGGAGCCATTCTTCAGCCATATCTCGCTCGCAGAGCCTTTCCCCTCCGGCAGACTGTGCCACCACTGGCAAGCTTGGACACACCCCAGGAAACCATCACGCCATTGTGAAAGGACTAATCGCCACACAACACTTGCTTTTCCTTCCGGGACTGCGTCATGGGCCGTGGCTGTGTGGTTCCCACATTGTTTCTGTCATGGTCCCAAGGAGCCTAACTCTTGATCCTAGGTCCGGGCAGGGCAGCCTGTCTCAGCACGAGCTCTTATGTAAGTGGCTGTGGGGACAGCTGGCAATAAACAAACATTTTTCCAGCCTTGTTTTCTCTGCAGCCTTGAAAAATTTCCCTCCGGCGTTACTGCTGCACTCCTGCAACAGGATAGCAAATTGCCAGCTTAGAAATACCTTGTGCTGCATTTCTAGATTCTAAAATCAGAACAGAGTGAACCGCAGTGTTCAAAGAAAAGGAATTATTGGGAACGGGCTATTTAGATGGATTTCTCTACAAGGAGATTGGAGGCAGCATTTCAGAAAGCTCATCCATCCATCTGTGCTTCCAGTAACTACTGGTAAATTACATCGTCACTTCAGGGCCACAGATGCGGAGCGAGAAGATGATAGGAACGAACCTGGTCGTGGAAAAGTGATTTCAAGGCTACCAAGTCCTGTCTTCCAGGGTCAAAGTCAGACCTACTGCATGAACAAAGTACATACATAACCAGAACAGTGAGACCGAGAATTTGTAGAATCCTTTTTCCTTGGGCCACTCCAACTTAGAAACTCAAGGAAGGAGCAGTTTGTAACAGTGGCCTCAAACCACTCTGCCTCTAACTCCCATTCCTGAATTTAGTGGGAATCCCACCCAAGTAGGCAATATCTTGCATGAACACCAAGACGGGTTCCCCGCCCACGGGGGTACACGGCTGAAGGCCAAAACTATTGCTCCTGTGGTTGACATGGATGCCACCTGGTAGGTTACCTGGCTTCAGCTGCTTGTCTGAGCGGTCATGTTGCCCCCTCCCCTGCAAGAGTCTCCCCTGGGAGGCCCCAGCCTAAATGACTGTGCTCTCAGTTTCCCAGCTGTGACCAAGTTCTCTTCTGGGCGCTCTCTGTGCTATCTCTGAGTAACTCAAATCATTTCACTCTGCATTGCCAAGTATGTTTGTTATTTGGGGGAACTGGTAGGTACGGGAAGCACATCCAGAGTTTCTTTCAGTTTTCTTTGAGTCTACAGAGACCCCTGAGAGAGAATTTATCACCGGTAGCCTGGACACATGGCTACACATTCGAGAAGGCTTCACTCTGCTCATTGGCAAGCGGAGGTCTGTGGCCGGATTCATCTCCTTTTCTCCTCATTGTCTCCACAACATCCATAGAACCAAAGTAGAGCCATCTGGAAAGGGAGTAGCCTTCCCAAGGCCATTTGGCTAGTCCTTGGTCACCCGGAGATAAGATTGGCTATATAATTTGCAGGGACTGGTGAAAAATAAAAATGTGGGGTCCCTTTGTGAAAAATTAAGAACTTCAAGGTGGCAAGAGCCCAGCATTAAACTAAGTTCAGGCCCCATGCGACTGCACAGGTCACATGCCAATGAGGGAGCATTGTGTGTAGCTTTAATTTGAAGTCTCTAGTTTTCAGAGAGAAATAGCTGGAGGAGGTAATGCTTTGAGGGCCATGTAAGAAAGTCTGAGGCAGAGTGACATCAGGTGGCTGCTTCTAATAGGGTACTCGGAGTGGGGAGTGTCTCAATGGGTCGCTATAAAAAACAGACACCATTCTAAGTTCTTCCATATGTAAAATCATTTCATATACACACATACATATAAATAATCTACATCTACATCTACTAAATCATAAATCCTCACAACAACCATACAAAACAGGCACTATTGTTTTCCCCTGCTTTATAGATGAGGACGCTGAGGCACAACAGAACCTAAGAAAGCAATGACTGAGGGTTCGATTCTCAGCTTTCTGATGCTGAATCTCTATTTTGCAAGTCTACCTGGAGCTGACTAGTCCTGGAGGGGCTGCATCATGCTAAACTCACGGACAATGGGTGTCTATGCCACAAAACAAATGTATTCCTACCCAAAGATGGGTGCTACCATTCCAGTAACTGAAATATTCATTCCCATAATCCAGGGCACTCCTTTGGGAATTTAGGTGCCTGGGGTGACCGAAGAAAGAATTAGAAGGCTTCTCAGTGAGTGCAGAATCAAAACAAAACTAACTGCCTAATCTCAGGGCAGATGTCGAGCAGACTAACGCAACATCTGGGAAATCATCCTCCTTGGGCTTAATGCCCTTCTTCCCAGCGGACGGAGTTCTGTCTGCTGAGCAAAGGGTCTCCCTCTGGCGCAAGGTGCCATCTGGGCCACCTCATGCCTGGCCAGTTACATTGCAACTGAATGGCTTGTCCCTTTCTTTGTCTTGTGTTCTGGTCTGGGATTTGATCCCAAGTGTCATGATCCCAGCAGTAACTTATTTACAAACCAACTCTGAGGATGCCCAATCCACCAAAGGCCCGTTGATTTCTACCAGTTTCCACTTCCTTGGGTGAACTGAATCTGGGCCTTTCTGCACTGCCTAAACTTGGGATTTAAATAGCTCTAAAGAGGAGTAGAATGGTAACATGTTAAAATGAGATTATGTTAGTTCCATCATGAATTTAAGATAAATATGCCAGGCTGGCCCCTGGGAGGTAAGTTAACTCCCTAAAGGCTCCTACCTGAGTGTCATTAAATAATTCAGCAATGAGCCTACACTCGAGTAGGTTTCAAGTGGAGCGGAGGAAGTAGTTGTAAAGTAAATGACTTTTGCATCATTCGGGAATTCGTTTTTTATTTCGTTTTGTTTATAACTCTCCACTTGAAAGTTGTCTTCTCCTTGCCAGACATCGGGGTGATTCATAAAATCAACTTCTGATGTAAAGAGAAACTGCTAGAGGTGATTTTGAAGGGCATCTCTGGGAGCCAATTTAAAGAGTAGCATGATTGAGTTATGAAGACGGTGATGGTGATGATTGTAAATAACATTAAAAATATTTTTACATACAGGTGGCAAGCATTGTGTTAACTGAATAAAAAATATTATTTTTAACAACTCTATGAGATTATTCCCATTTTACTCAGAAAAAATGAGTTTGGGACTAGCAATGGTTATAACGATAAAGGTGATGATTCTTAAATCTTGAACTAAAAGCAATAAGAATTGGCAGCAATTGGAAACTTGTCCTAGATGGAAGAGATGGTTCCAGGCAGACCAACATGGGCTGGATACTGATGGGGCACATGTGGGGTGGGGGGAAGACCAGAGACCACAACTAGCCAAGCTGTACACATAGAGGAAGGTCCTAAAAGGATCTGGGCAGGAAAAGGACCAGGTCAGGCGTTCCTTTAAGTTAGACCCACCTGGATAAAGTCCTGAGATCCTTTACAGAGAGAGGATCAAAAAGCCCACCAGGGGGGCACCTGGGTGGCTCAGTCAGTTAAGCGTCTGCCTGCGGCTCAGGTCATGATCCCAGGGCCCTGGGATCGAGCCCTGTGTCGGGCTCCCTGCTCGGCGGAGAGCCTGCTTCTCCCTCTCCCGCTGCCTACCGCTCTGCCTACTTGTACTCTCTCTCTTTCTCTCTGTCAAATAAATAAATCAAATCAAAAAAAAAAAAAAAAAAAAAAGCCCACCAGGATAATTTACTCTCCGGTTAGGTGTGGATATGAATTGTAACAGATTGTATGTGTTCATTTATGCTCTGGTTACCTGTTGAGTAGATTGGTTAGATGTCATTCCAAAGTGTGGATTTTTGCCTTTCTTTCCTAATTACTTTTGCTCTATTATAAACTCCAGGTAATAAAACCCTCTCAATACTGTGAGAGGCAGAAGCCAGCTGATCCCCACGTAGTCACTTTGTCTTCTGCTCCTCCCCTGGGAGGTGGTTTAATCATATCCATTTGTAAAAGAGGAACCAGAGGCTCGGAGGTACTCCGTAATTTTCACAGCTAGGTAATTCACAGGTGAGGATTCAGATCCTGGCCTCTCTCTCCCTCTCTCTGGCTCTTTCCCCTACGGTGGGGAGTCAGGCCAACAGCCACGCTTTACACAGGCAGTACGCCGGGCTTAATCCCATGTGCAGCGTGCCTCCCACTGCCCGGCCTTCGCGTAGCTGCCCCTGGGCTCTACACTGGGCACACCATCTCCTTTGCCTGCTCATGTGTGCTTACTGAGAAAAGCAAGAATGTGGCTGGGATTTCCTACCTACATGTCTATGTCCAAAATCAGTTCTTTGAAAGCAATGTCAAAATACAGTAATAGTAATAATAATAGTTGTTCATAGTTAAAGCAGGAAATCAAATAATACTTCTATAGCATCCACTGTGTTAGGTACTGTTTTAAGTGTGTTATATTAATTCACTTTGCCCTGTATCTTCATAAAGTAGTGTGTGTGTGTGTGTGTGTGTGTGTGTTTGTGTAAGGATGGTAGAATTTCAGTTTTCTTCTGCTCTAGTCTTCGAACTTCTCAAAATGAATTTTAGCAGGGCCTGACCTAAATAGAATCTGATTCTAACTTGTGGCTCCGAAAATGGTCCCACTCGAATGCCTACCTCTTGGGCAAGGGGGGTGGGGCAGACAAGACTCAAAGGTCTAAGGTGCATCCTGCATTCCCCCAGGCCTGGTCTCCCTGGGAGTGTTTCTCACAGTCTGTGGTTCCTTCTTTCCGTCCTTTTGCTTCCTCCCCTGCCACCACAAAATCTTTCTTTTTCATCTTGAAGAGCCACATGCTAATTACCAGACACACCAGCGTCGCCACTCTCCTCGGACTTTCAGGACCAAGGCTCCCGGCTTGTGGGACACTTGTAGCTTTCCCCCACCCTGGAAGGGTCGTGCCACAGAGCCGTGAGAGACACATGTGGGCAGTCAAATGGGAGAATCTGGCTCCCAGGTCCAAAGACACGCAAAACCAAGCTCTGTGCAGTAATTCCCCTCATAAATCTTGGCTTTAACTACAAATTATTTAGACTATCCTGTTTCACTTCCTTCTCCTCTCCCATCAGATTCAGAGGATTTCAGACTTAAGAGAAACATTGAATCTGAACTACGCGTCATCAGCTTGACCGTCTCTAAGTCTCTGGTTTCACGGGGGAAACCCAGGAGTGGGGAGATGTGGGGGCAGGGGGTCCCCGAGGCAGGGATCAGAAGATATCTACAGATCAAAAGGAGCTTGCCACACCAAACTGGCTTTGGACTTTCTAATACTGAAGATGGTACCACCCAAATGAAACACAAAAGACTAGCCCACCTCTCTGGGCTGTGGTGTTATTGCCCTTCGTAACTGTCCTGTGTGGTACACCTCCGGAAGTCTGAAACAGGAAATAAACAAGATTTCAGGGGTTATGGCAAGACAATAATGACAGCTTTGGAGTGCAGCTGTAGCCACTTTCTGTGATGAGACCTGTGTCCCTCCCTTGGCCTTGACAATGGTCTAGGGCGCTATTTGATCCCTAGGCTTTCATTCCACCCAGTTCAAGTACCTGCTTGCAGGCTTCTCCTGGCCAAGCGCACAAACAAACTTTAAATGACAAAGGAAAACACCAATAGTGTTTTCCACGGCAGGCCTGAGGCAGGGATTTCCCAGAGTTTGTTCTGAGAGGCAACCTGCCTCCCAACCAAGTCCGAAGGAGCCAGGAACCAGGTGGAAAAGCCATGAGTCAGGCCTAGAGAATTTCAGTTTCAACACCCACTCAGCAAGAGGCTGTTTAATTATACATGTTACCTTCAATGAAAAGTTCACCCACCCTGTAGTAAATGATTAATTGTTGGCTGCCTCACATACTGTTCCGATTCTAATCCCTTTACATTTCTGGTTAATTTTTGTAGGAAAACCGTGATGTGCTTCGTTTTCTTTTATGACATGGTAACCACAGTCGCCAGTCAATTGGTGAGCTGGCTCCATTTCACGGATCTTTTGCAAACAGCTCTGTGTAGGCTTGAAGGGTAGGTTGGGCAGCATTGTACCCAATCTGTAGTTCCAATTCTGCTATAAGTGGCTCACCCAAGTCAAACATTCACTGAATGATTGGAAATCAGTTGAATAATCGCTGTGGTCTAAACACGGAGGAAGAAAATTTGCAGGCTTCTAGAGAGAACATTCATTGACACCATGATGTGACTATATTCGGGGTCTTCTAGGGACCAACTTGCTAGCCTCAGCCCTCACAGTGACTGACCCAGGAAGACCAGAAGGTCCCTTCTTAGGACACTTGAGTCAAAAGTAACGTTTAGCCCTGTCACACTTGCTGGTTTTCCTCCTGATGGCGATGGCCAAAGGGAAAGAGGAGAGTTGCCAAATTTGACCTATAACACACACCACAATTTAGCCCCTTCATTTCCCTCAAGAGCATGATTGTTAAGAGTCCAATTTGTTGGGGATTATTTTTAGGAGATGAGGGGAATGACGGATTGGTAGATGGCGGGAGTGTCAAATGCATTCTGATCATTTCTTCACCCCTTTTCCTACCCAAGACTCATTTAAGGTCTATTGGAAGCTCCTTAATAACCAGAAGTACATCATCTGGTCCTGTATCCAGGACAGGACAGGACAACTCAGTTAGCTTAACAACTGTGGGAGCATTTAAGAAAATTAAATATTTATTCAGATTAAGGATAGAAATAGGAATAAATTTAAAAATTTTAAATGCTGACAAACACTACAAACATCGCAATCCCCCTCAATAGCATACTGTTTCTGTTAACTGCCTGACATACCTCTATAACAGTTTTCCCACACCTTTTTAGCTACATACTCTTTGATCACCTCTTTATATGACAATAATTTTATAGAAAAAACAATAGAAGGATAATGAAGTCTTTCCTCTAACATGATTGAGCAAAACCAATTTTTTTTAAATTTTAAATTAAATAGTTGGGATGCATAAACAAGGACATATTTGCTATTTATAGTACTACTCTTATAAGAGTTTGTGCCCTACAGAGAGAACTTCCTTTTTTACTAAATGTCCATGAGAATTGAAATCTCTGTATGCGATTTTACATGTCTGATGACTGGAGGAATTCCCACAGACCAGCCTCTGCCTTCATAATCTCAAACCTGGGTGATCCTTCATTTCCCATATATTCCCAGATTCTGTATAACATATTTATATCACGGTATGACATCTGGCTGTGTGTCTTCCTATCATGACACTGGATGAGTTGGTGCAGTGGGTTCCCGGAGTATTTCTTAAAAGCAATCCTACACCGAGTTGAATAGCAATAACATAACTATTATATGCAGACGTGACTGTGAACCATATAAATATATCCCATTAAATCCAAACCAAATGCATCTCCAACTCACCTACTTCAGCAGAATTCCAAAAATGCTGTGGCAACCCTACACAGGGGTTAGTGTGGTGAAGGGGAAGTCAGAGCAGAAGGATAGTTTTAACTGATTTCAGTTAAAATATTTCACTTTTGCAAATTTTGCAAAACCCATGTGACCATGGGTGTTGTAGCTTAAGTTTTATTAACCTCACAGTAAATGTGCCTCTGCTTGTATCCATTTTAAAACCTAGTTCAGTGCTCAGTAAATAGCTGTTAATGGAAGGAATGGGGAACTCAGTCTGTAAAGGACAATGCAGAGGGATGAAAGAGACATCAAAGGTGAAGTTGCTGCTACCCATGTGTGCACCCTAAGCAGCGTCTCAGCCTGACGTGGGCCCCAGGAAGCAGCCAGGTGGCCAGCCAAGGGAATCTTCCAGGGATGTATCAGGCTGAGGATCTCGTTTTTGGACCATGACATTTTTCAAAAGCACAGAACAGTCTTGGCTGTTAGAAAAGGTGGGAGGGCAGCCCGAACATGCCAGAGAAAAAAGATTAAAAAAAAGGTTAGGTCGAGTGTGGAGAGGGAAGGACAATAATAATTATAATGATTTCCCCCACTAGGCCTCCAACTCTCCCCCAGTAATGGCAATTCCGTGTGTGGCCAGGAAGGACAGCAGGTCAGAAGTCACTTGTGGGCAAGTACACAAAGGTTTCTGAAGTGACCCAGCCAGTCTGAGGGCCCTGGAGAGAATTCTTTGTTAAGTCTGAGGATATTCCTGTCTGTGTCTCTAGGAGGCCTTTGTGGTTAGCTCTTTTCCTGGGTAAGACAAGTAGGTTTATAGGGGAGGGAGTGTGAGACTTATCTGTGAACCTATGAGATCCGTTGCAGAGCTGGAGCAAGACCTGATATTCACCACTTCCTACTCTTCCAGGGTTCCTGTTGGCTCATGATTCATGACTATGTATTAAGTATAATTGATCCCTCCTACACGCCAGGTACTGTTCTAGGACTGGGGGTACAGTGATGGACAAGACTGGCAAAGCCCTTGCCCTCATGGAGCTTCCATTCTGGGGCCAGGGGGAGACAAATAGTATACAAGCACATGAGTGATATGTATCAGCTCCAGACTGTGATAAGTGTTCTGGAGACGCTGAAACAGGGGGTTGGGGTATGGGTTTGGAGAGGTGGAGAGGGGTGGTATCAGCAATTTCAGGAGTGTTTCACTTTTGAGGAGATAACACCTGGGACTGGAATGATGAGAAGGGGGCAGGTGTGCAAGCATCTGGGCAAGCGTGCCCCCAGGGGAAAGGGCACATGAAGGCTCTGAGGCCAACTGTTGCTGGCACATTAGGGTCTGCGGTGAAGTGAAGAGGTGGAGAACAGCAGGAGAGGAGATGAGAGGAACACGGGCCAGATGCTGATGAGTTTTGTGGGCTATAGTGAGGTTCATGGATTTGGACAAATTAGCTTCCCCAGGTTGACAAGTTGACCCTCCATTTTACAATACTATGCCATGTTCCTTAGAAAGGTACAAAGAAGGTGACCGTGGTGAATCTAGAAACCACCAAACCAGTGCCAGTAGCAAGTTCAGGGAACTGTGAGGGTGTACAGACCCCAGAGGAATAATGGAGTGAAGTAAATGGGACTCACATGATCCTTGCTGGACATGTTCCAAGGCACTCAAGAATGTAATCGGGCACCAGGTGTACAGAAATAATCTTTATAGTTTATAAAGAACACTTTGGTTATATGAATGAACAGGCTGTAGTGGGAAAAGAGAGGTTACAGAGAGGCCAGTTAGAAGGTTATTGTAGTTGTTCAGGCTAGAAATGGCAGTCCATGGTAATACCTGTGGGCACATAACTTGGGGATAGAGTTGCAAAGACTTGCAGAACAACTGGAAGAGGATGTAGGAGAGAGGGGAGGAGCATGGTGTCATCATTCACTAAGATAGGCAAGATGAGAAAGAAATAAAATTTTGGTGGGAAGATCAAAAATTCTCTGACTGTGTTGCTTGTTAACACCTAATAATATATTAAACAGGACATTAGACAGAAGATCTGGAGCCAAGGAGGAAGTCAGGGTTGCATTTCTATATTACTGGTTTTATTAGCTCATATTGATGCTTTGACAGTGTTGTGAGTAGCCAGGCAAATATACAATTCAAATCTTGCCATTGACTCCTGTGACAAGTTAGCTTGTTGTTCACTAAAAATTCCTGCTCCTCCAAAAAAGAGCTGTTGCTGGAAGCAGCTGCCCACCAGAACTCATTTCTTAGACCCTCTTACGTTTAGGTGGGAATCATGTGACTAGTGTTTTTAGGTCAAGGCATTTACAAAGCGGTTATAGCTTAATCAGTTCCTCCATTTCCTTGTTGAGCTTGCTGGATGCAGAAGATAATATGTCCCTTGGGCAGTATTTCTCAACCTTGGCACTACTGACATTTTGGGCCAGAAAATCCTTTGTTGCAGGATCTGTCCTGTGTGTTGCATATTCCTGGCCTCTACTTAGAACTGGTTGAGAACCGCTACCCTAGAGGATAGTGAAGCCACAAAATGGGAAGAGATCTGTGTCCCTGAATCACTACATGGAGGACAGCCATCATCTGCTGAGTAGGAGAACCCACATTGTACTGTCACATGAATGATAAAAAAATGTTTACTGTATTAAGACACCGTAAGTAGATCTTAAACATTCTCATCACAAGAAAAAGTAATTTTATAACTATGTAAGGTGACAGATGTTAACTAGACACTGTGGCCATCATTTCTCAACGTATACAAATATTGAATCATTATGTTGTACACCTGAAACCAATAAAATGTTATATGTCAATTACACTTCAATTAGAAAAAAATTAAAAACCACTGAAACTCACAGGAAGAAATATATTGTGACTTTGGACACACATGAGTTTCACAGAACAAGACTTAACATTACATATGAGCACCTGACTCTGATATAGATAGTATATCTGTATACTATCTATGCCATTAACGTTATGACTATAAAAAGTTTGTAAGAAAATGGGAAAACGATGATTTGATTATGTTGAAAAGCAAGAAGTTTTAACTGAGCTCTTTCCCATGGCAATTACCTTGAGCACTATGCATAAAAGCCCATTTTTATTTTTTTGAGTAGAAATGTTGTTTTTCTAATAGAAAGGAAACCTAATACTTCATTTCAAATCCAAAGAAAACTCAGGTTCTGGCCCCCACAATGCTTCTGACAGACTATATAATCTATAAAAGTGGTGTGAGGAAAATATGTTGCTTCCACAAGGAATTCTGGAGAGAGAAAGAATTACATTATTTATAGCACTTTCCAAGGACCAGTTCTATATAAATATAAGGTGTTATTCTATCTGCCTTTCATAATTAGAAAGAAAAAAACATTATGAAACGTTTTCTTAAAAAAAAAATAAGACTGAGTCCTGAGTTATTGCTACCATGGACATTCAATAGAGCATGGAAGTCAAACTCATATGGTAACGTATTTTCCTGTCTCACACTCTTTTCCCTGATTAAAAAAAATTCTAAGTCCTAAATCTACAGGCAACAGGGATCCCTGACAGCTGCAGTAGAAGTAAAAGAACCCGTTTCTCTTGAGGCATCTCCATTTCTGGAGCTTTCAATGGAAAGTTTTATGAAAAGTAAGATATAACAGAGTTAATGAGAAGGTGGAAGTGCAGTCTTGAAGACTCCAATTTTTCCTAGAGGACCTCACAGCTTTTCCTTTGCAATGCAATCTTTTTTTTTTTTTTAAAGATTTTATTTATTTATTTGACAGAGAGAGAGATAGCGAGAGCAGGAACACAAGCAGGGGGAGCAGGAGAGGGAGAAGCAGGCTTCCTGCCGAGCAGGGAGCCCGATGTGGGACTCGATCCCAGGACCCTGGGATCATGACCTGAGCTGAAGGCAGACGCTTAACGACTGAGCCACCCAGGCGCCCTGCAATGCAATCTTGTGCAGTCACATATAACTTTGCCAATTGGTTCCAGAAGTTGGTCAACTGTTTTGATAGCTCTCTGAGGAGTTATCTTTTGTTGTTCACGGCATGGACACTTCCTAAGACTGTAATTTCTTGGACTTCAATAACCTGTGAAGTCTCTCTTGGAAAGATTAAAACAAGTATCAAGGGCACCATCATCTTGCTTTTCCTACCCAGGTCCATTAGTGTTTCATGCCTCAGTGGATAAAAAGAAAAATTATGGAAGGTAGAAGAAAGATTTTAAATAACTTTAAGGCAAAGGATAGGGTTGGATATAAATAGAGAGGATGTATAGAGAGATGTTTCTTATTCCAGAAAGATGGAACATTATCACTCTCACCCATCCTCGAACTCTCTAGCCTTAAAATTCCTGGGTACTCTTATAATAATTAATAACAACAACTAATTATTAATAATAATTATACTTATAATAATTAATACTTAAATACTTAAATATTATTCTATTTAATATAATTATATTATATTATTGTATTATAATATGTAATATATTGTGTATAATAATAATTGATAATTATTAATAATAATTACGTTGCTTATAATGAAAAAATAATAGCTGGACCAAACATTTAGTGATCGCTAAGTGATGGACACTGTACCAAACATTTGATGGGTATTATTTCATTTAATCCTCACAATAACCCAAGAGGTAAATTTTATTATTACTCATTCAAGACGATGAGTAACTTGCCCAAATACCAAAGCTGGCCATTGGCACTGCAAGGATCGACTTTGAGTCAGTTAGTATCCAAAGTTCATGTTCTTAGCCACTATGCTATTCTGCCTTCTTGATGCCCATAAGACATCCACAGTGAAAGTAGCTATACATTTTAGAGCAGGTCTCAAGGGGAATCAGTGCTCTTTTGTTAACACCTTTGTCTTTCTTTAAGAAATGACACTTTCTCCAAAATCCTAATGTACTAGCTCTGATACACTATGAAAACATTTCTTTTTGCTTCTTTCAAATTTGTCAGTTTATAATTGTCCCTAAGTGATCATCTATAATCCCTCTTTCTCCTGGAAATAAATCCACTTTCTATGAGCACATGCCACTTGGGCGTACCGCCCAGGTCCTCCCACAGGGATTAGTCCAGACTTGGGCACATGATTCATTTTGGTCAAAGTCCTTCTCTGAGACCTTTCTAACTGGAGGTGGTGAGAAGGCTCCTGCCACCTGAGCCAATAAATCTCCTTTTTGGGGGGTCTTATTTTATATTGAGCTTCTGAAAGAGTCCTGATCAATATAACCTTATCCCCAACTCTTCTCAATTCTTGTTTTGGTGTAGGCCCCAGTACACTTTAGCTATAGGAAAATTTGGTTTTGTACCAATAAATACCAAAAAATTCATTTGAGATTAAATGAAAGGTGAGAGAAAGAGGATGAAATGGGTACTGATAGGGAAACATCCTAATGTTTGAGACATAGTGTTGGAGTGTTAGAGAACATAGTTGCAAGGGAAGTTATAATATTTCTTCTCAAAATATTTCTTTAAATATGGAAAGAAATTTTAACAAGGAGGAGGTGCTAGAGAAGATGCAGTCCTGCCTAAATGTAGGAGAGTCCTGAAGATTTTCTGGATCTAATCTCTACTGTTTTTTGCCAAGTTTGAGGACTCATTATACTTTAGGCTTCATAAAATATTTCTCCTCTGGTTGCTTCTGTTTGCGTAAATTTTCTATATTGGGTATGCGTGTTTTTCTAGTGGAAACTTTCTCCATTGTACATCTTTTTTCCCCCTAAGGACATATAAAAAAATATATCAGCTTGTTTTTCTATCTAAATGGAGGTTTGTGCTAAACACAAAAATCTAACTACAAATAAATTATGCTCTGATCTTGAAGGATAAAATAAACACAAAGCAATGCAGAGCTGTGTTTTGTCAGAGCCAAATAGAACATGATGTTCAGAAGTTTCCAGTTGGGTTCCAAAATTAGAATAAATCTTGGCAAAATGCATACTCGTGTCCCATTTAGGAATCTTATCATTTGAACTCATTACTGGCTACTCCATGCCTTACTGATTCCAGTAGCTCCCAGGAGGCCTGAGGACCTGCCTCCGTGGGTTCTGGAGCTGCTCTAAGTCGGCTGGTTTTAACTTTGCCTAAGTTAGGAAGGAAATGGGGCATCAAAAACCCAACCAGTGATCTAAGACTTGAACATTTACTTCCAGCCCCATTTCTTCTGGGAAGTCCAGCTGTTGCTACAGAATGTGTGCATTGGGTAGTCATCACTACTGGGTTTTACAGCTATAGCCCTCTCAAAATCATTTGGTGGTAGGTGCTGAATCTAAACCTTCTGGCTGGGCCATGGGCTCTGGGTTACTATGAAAGTGACTCTGGATTATACATTCTATAAGAAATAGTTCATTTCTAAATTGGAGGCCTTCTTGGTTCAAGGGTGAAAGTGTGGGAGTTCCTATCAGGAAATTCTTAATTGGCTGCCAATTGGTGTCAAGCAAGGGAAAATACTTGTTGAGCTCCCCTCCAGGGGCCAGGATGCCAAACTCCATCATCAAAATGGACTGGAAGATCTTCCTTCCGTTGTTCATAGGGCCTCTCAGCTCAAGACTTCATCTTATCTCCCACTATTCATGAATCAGAGTGTAAACATTTTCATCAACCAGTGTCCCATTAGCCCCTTAACATGCTATGTTCATTCTAACCTCCAGACTTCAGCTCACTCCAGTTTCTCTCTTGGAACGCTTCCTACCACTGCACTCTGCATATGCCTTTCAATGCCTCAAGCCCATTTCACACCTTCTTACATCCTTGTCAGGCATCTCTGCCAACAATTTCAACCCATTTTGGTCGCTTGCCTCTCTCCTTTTTCATTGCCTACATCACACAATTACTACTTCATTAATATTCAGTCTTTTATCTTTCTGCAATTGCACCAAAGCATTCTGAATTCAGGGCACATATTTTAGACTTTCTTTTTTATGTCTCTTGAAACTGGAAAGATAGGTACTTGGAGTTTGCCCAAAGTTGAACGTAAATCTAACAAAAGAGAGCAAAATCTTTAGACTAAAATATACAGAACATTACTAAGATAAATTGAAGAAGACCTGAAAAAATGAAGGTATAGATCATGGGTTGGAAGACTCAGTATTATAATCAGATGGTTATTTTCATGAGCAGGGGAAAGGCAAAGATTTCATTAATAGCATTTATAAATTTTATGATGTATTAAACATAAAATTGATGTTACAGGGCATTAAAAAAGAAAAACTTCGGTGTGCCTGGGTGGCGCAGTCGGTTAAGCGTCCAACTCTTGGTTTCAGCTCAGGTCATGATCTCAGGGTCATGAGATCAAGCCCCAAGGTGAGCTCTGTGCTCAGCTCAGAGTCTGCTTGAGACTCTCTCTCCTTTGCCCCTCCCCCTTTCTCTAAATAAATAAAAACTCCTGTTAATCAAAAGATACCTTTAAAAGAGTGAAAAATGAAGTCATGGATTGGAAGAAAATATTAGCAATTAGCAAATTATATACAAGACAAAGGACTTGTATCCAAAATACATAAAGATCTCCCACAAATTAATAGGAAAAAGATAGACATCTAAACAGAAAAATGTGCAGTAGACTTGAAAAGGTGGTTTACAAAAGAGAAAATCCAAATGGCCAGCAAACATATGAATAGATATTAGTCATCAGGAAAATGCAAATTAAAATCATGAGCTTAAAAAACAGACACCAAAATGGCTAAAATGAAAAAGACAGTCAATATCAAGGATTAGAGAGGATTTAGAATATTTAGAACTCTTGCACACTATTGTTATACAGTCGATACAACCATTTTTCAAACGTCTTTCACAAAATCTACTAAATCTGAACATATGTATACCATATGAACTAGCACCTCTATTCCTAGGTTATATATGAGCACACACACTCATCAAAAGACATGTAGGAAAAATATTCATAGTAGCACTGTACATAATGACCAAAAAGTGGAAACAAGCCAAATGTTCATCAACAATAGAGTAGGTAAATAAATGTGGTATATCCACACAATGAAATACTTTCAGCAATGAGAACAAGCAAATTATTGCTACTTGCAACAATCTGGATGAATCTCACAGATAATATTATTGAGCAAAAGAAATCAGACACGAGGAGTATATATGGTATGATTCCATTTCTTTAAAGTTCAAAAAAAGCAAAACTAATCTATGGTATAACCAGGACAGTTTTCTGGATGCAATAATGTTCTATTTCTTCATCTGGGTGGTTGTTACAATGGTTTGGTCTTTTTGTGTAAATTCATTAACTGTACACTTATGATTAGTGCATTTTTTTTCCTGTATGTATGAAGTATTTATGGTTAAAAGCAAAAGGTTTTATCCTAGGCAGATGAACTGTCATTCAGCATGGATTTTTACCCACTGCTCATAAGCTCAGAAGTGGAAAGTGAGGAGTGTGATTGAACAAACAGACCCATAAATCCAATTTCAAACCTCATCTTGACCTTGGAAAGAATAAAACAGTAGTTTGAGCTACTCAGCTCCTCCTGCTTCAACAAATTTACTCATAAAACCATTTTATAGACGTTGCTTTGCTTTGCTTTCAACAAGGAAAGCATCTTTATTAATAACATTCCCGTCCTCATTATTTCCCATTATAGTTCATCTCCTGGCTCAGAGTTGCCTAAATCTCTCTCATGACTGTCATCTTGTTGAATCTTGCATTACATCTGTAGGTATTCTTTTCTGATTCCACCACCCTCATCTCCTGAGGCAAGTAGCCCTATGCTGCTCGGTTCACTACATAGGAGAGGCTCAAGGCTGGATTTTTTAAAAATTTAATTTAATTGGATTAACTACAAGGCTCAGGGTTATGAACTAACCAGGCTACACCTGGTTATTCTCTGGATTCTCCTGAGTCAGGTAGAAGGCCACGATCCTCACCCAGCCAAGTGCTGTGGCATCTTTGCTTGAGTCTGCAAGACCACAGCCTTGATTTTCTGAGGTTGTTCTTGGGCACTCAAATTGGTTTAGATTATTCAACCAGAGCATTTTTGAATGTTGAAGGTAAATTGGGAAACATATTGTTCTGTTTTTGTGTAAATTACATCAATTATACTAAGGTATAAGAGAACATTAGATTTGGACTCCAGAAGTTCTGAATTTGAGATGTTTCTGCTTTAGCCCTTACTAACTCTGAACTTCAGTAGTGGAGGTGGGGGAGGGGCACTTAGCACCTGTTTCCTTATCTTCTCCCAGTGGGACAGTAATACCACCCCACCGGATTGCTGGGAGAATTCATTCAAGTGCACATGCATTCAGCTTTCAATATTGGACATTTATTCAAAACATTCTATCAGCTCTGGGGACTCACAAAAGGTTCACAGTCCAGTTGGTGAGTAAGATGTATGAACATATCAGTTCTGTATTTCTCAACCTATTTTTCATTATTGGCCTCTAAGGAGCCTTCTTAGACATTTTTTCCTTATCTTCCCCTGCTCTCCATGAAATTTTAATACCACAGGTACCCTGTGTGTATATTTATAAATTGTATTCAGATCTGTGCCAGCCCCCTCCTCCAAGAACTACTTCTCTACCCCCTGAGGGAGATACCTCCTCCCCTGAAAATGAAGGAGACAAATGATTCCAGGGGAATGTGGTGAGTGTAACAAGAGGAAAGTGGCCCAAGCTGTAGAGTCACTCCACCGCCTATGGGGAGACCCACTGTGGTGGGCGTTGTCTGGAAAGACCAGGGAGAAAAGAGAGATGCTGGAGGTCACAAAGGACGAATCAGGACTGCCCGGCAGGCACGCAGAGAGGATGTTCCCACGGAAAGGCATAAAGGGGTGTGAGGCCGTGTGCCCACTCTGGGTGAGTACAGATGGGGAGGCCCGGGGCACAAGGCAGGCTGGTGCAGCAATGGAGGGCCTTGAATGCCAAGCCAAACCGCAGACCTTACCCAAAGGCATGGGGACGCAAAAAGTCTTTAAGAAGCAGAATACTTGATCAGATTCATAACATTTGCAAGTTCATTCAGGCTTTTGTGTGGATGAGGCGGGGAAATCAAGTCAGAGTCTTTTATAGAAGTTAAACACAGAAATCAGGAGGCCTTGAATGAGAGCAGTTGCCTGTGAAAATGAAAGGAGGGAAAGAGATTTTGGAGACAGGATTCAGTGAAACAGTTTACGTGACGGCCGGTGTGCCCCAGGTGACTGATGAAAGGGCTGTTTACTGAAACTCAGCAATTGGGATGGTTTGGCAGCTTGGCACTGCAGAAGCTTCCCAGAGGCCTCAGAACCGGATTGCTGAGGTCTCTCCGTGGCCCGAGGTTTGATCTCTGTAAAATCAATGTTTTTCTTTGAGGTGAAACCGGGCAGAGTAAACCTAACCAGTGGGCTGTGAGGGGACAGCATGGGCTCCTCCTTGGCAGGGCCCCAACGACTGGGCTGGAAGACTCCATGAATTGTGTACAAGTGTAATAACAGGACAGTACGGGCCATGGGCATTCTTGGACCTGTGGAGGGCACTAGGCACGGACTTCAACTGCTCCCTTGCCTCTCAGCTCCAGCCAATCTGAACCCACTGATGTCACCAGCTGCCCTTGCCCTCTGGTGTGGCTCTCTTCTGCGAATCACCTGATCTGCCACCAAGCCCCTTGAGTGATGACCACATGCTCCCGTTTGTGACTCTAGTTCACAGTTAAGATCAGACCCCCTACGGATTTTCCAACATGAAGCTGTTCGTTTCACTTCTGTTAGTAGCTTTTAGGATTATGAAGAAATTTTAATTTTTAGTTTGTTTGTTTTTTGAGAGAGAGAGAGAGAGAGAGCGCGCAAGCAGGGGGAGGGGCACAGGGAGAGAGAGAATCCTAAGCAGGTTCCGTGCTCAGTGCAGAGTCCAATGCAGGGCTCAATCTCATGACCCTGAGATCATGACCTGAGCTGAAGTCAAGAGTAGGATGCTTCACCAACTGAGCCACCCAGGTGCCCCTATGAAGAAATTTTAAAAGGCAGCTGTGAGGTAACATGCAGGGAAAATGAAGAATGTTCTTGTCTGAATGACTCTTCTACTAAGTGCAGGAGTAGATGCGGGAGGCCCTCCGGCCACGGCACACATGCAGGGAGCTGGGCCAGGGAGGGTATAGCAGCTGGGAACGCAGCCTGTTCTCTCTATGCTGGGCAGGTGGCAGCGGTTGCCCCCCAGAGCTGTCTGACAGGGCCTCGGGCTGCACAGGGAGGTGTCTGCCCGCCACCAGGGACCCTGTGATACCTACATTCCCTTCAGCTTTCCGCAGAGCACACTCACCATGTCTGAGAAGATGTCTTGGAAGTAAAGGTGAATGCTCTTTTGCCCATTCAGAATCAAATCCATCCACTGGGGGCCACCTTCTCAGCGCTCATCTTTATCATAGCACAGCCCTTACAGTCCCTCCCAAGGCTTCCAGAAGCCACCATGAGGATGGCCCGAATCGAGGACTGCCAAAGTTTCCCTCCCGACCATTGCTTGCAAGCTCCTTTCTCTTTGGCTTCCCCAGTCTCTCCACTCTGCCTAACCCCAGTGGGACTGACAAACGGGACTCAGCCTGTTTACCTTGGCTCTGACATGGAGGGCCTATAAAACACTGCCCTTCATGGGCTTGCAGTGAAACTTGGCTAAAGGGCCCTGGCCCTCTGCCGTCCCAGGGTGCAGGAACTGGATTCAGCTGGGCTTGCAGAACCTTCCAGATTCCACATATTTGTTAGGAGAAGGTGGATGCCACAGTGCGGAGAGGGAGCCAGAGCTGAAGGTGGCTGAAGAGCCTGCGAGGGAGCTCTCAAATGCTCTGGTGAGGCCAGAGCTCCTGACCTGGCTCGAAATCCAGCCCAGGCGAGGGCTTCCTGACAACTGAAAGGCTATAGCCAATAAGTGCTGACTTGTGCATTTTGGTATCTAGAGGGAGGTCTTCGGTGCTGTGCCACAGTCCCGGACATAGTCACGTTTAAAAATTAATTGGATTAGGAGCTTTGAGAAGATGTTAAATAAACACTGAGAGAATGCAAAGCTGGCAGCGGGGCCCAGTGACTGGGACAAACCCGGGATTTAGAGCGACTTCAAGGGGCTGAGCAGTGATGTAATGTTCAGGGAGAAATGTTAATGAGAAGTGTGAATGGTTTTCCTATTAACTGCGTAATGCACGAGAGAGGGCATGCGGCATACCATCATGAGCTGGAAGAGCTTTCGGGATTTTAGTGGACAATGAGATCAACGGAATATAAAACACACGACCTGGCCCCTCAAACTTTACATATCCAAAACTGAGCCTGTCCAATTTGTCCCTCTCTTGACAGTCCCAATTTCTATAGATTACAGCTATTAGCCTCCCAGAATCATCTACCATATGGTTACGATCTATAGCCAACTCTTTAATAAACATATATTTGGTACATAATCCCATAATATGTTTTAGTGAATCATTTTATCATTCATTCATTCTTTCAATAAATATTTATTGAGCACATAGTAAGTACCATACCCCTTGCAAAGTGCTAGAAATATAGTAGTCAAGAAGACAGACATAGTTCCTGCCCCCTCCCCCCCGAACTTATTTTATCAGGGGAAACAGGTATTCAACTAGTAAATACACATATGATTATTCAAAATTATAATCCTCATTAGCCTTATGAAAGTACAAGATTCTAGATGGCAGATAGTTGGGGAGATAAGCCTGGCTTTGGGAGGAGGATTCAGGGCATGTTCCTTGAGAAAGTGAATTTTGAGCTCCCTTATGGTAGGTCTGCCCAATATGGTTGCCACATGTGGGTAATTAAGCTTAAGTGGGTCAAAATTAAATAAAATAGTTCAGTTCTTCAGGTGCACTAGATACATTCCAGTGTTCAATAGCCACCTTCAGCAAGAGGCTACCATATTATAGCATACAGATATAGAATGTTCCCATCATTGTAGAAAGTTCCATTGGGCCGTGCTGTTACATGGAATCTAACTAGCTGGAAAGGAGCCAGGGGAGGGGGAAAATATCATGAGCTAAAAAAAGACACTTCTTAATTAAGAGAAACTTTATAATCTAGAGAAATAAGGTTTTTAGAATGTTCATTTGATGGTGATGTTGGATGGTTGGTTTAGGTGAAGGATCAGGGGAGATGGGAAATGTCTCCTCCCTAGGTTTTCTGACTCAGGCTCAGAGAGATAATACTCTGCCCATTGAGTAAGTCTTGGTGGTCCTGAGAGTCCTGTCCTGGGCTCTATTCTCTTTTCACTCTGTCCATTCCCTTCAGTGTTACCATTCATTCCCTGACTTAACATATGATCCATATGCTGAGAGATCCGAA
Source organism: Halichoerus grypus (assembly GCF_964656455.1). NCBI lineage: Eukaryota > Metazoa > Chordata > Mammalia > Carnivora > Phocidae > Halichoerus > Halichoerus grypus. The sequence goes on along the minus strand of NC_135715.1, from coordinate 54,146,688 downwards.
ATCTGTATTTCTAGTGCCAGCATTCTCTCCTGCGCTTCAGACTTCTAAATCCAAACGCCCACTAATCATCTCCAGTTGGCTATTCCACAGGCACTTCAAACTCATCCCTCTGGTGTCTACTCAGACTGTACCTCCTTCTTGGTTCCCTACTTCAACAATGGCAACATTCTCTAAATCAGAAGCCAGAAGTCTGGGCACCATGTTTGACTTCCACATGAAATCCCATCAGCCACCAAGTCCTGTTGATTCTGCCTCCTAAATATCTTCTTGAATTTATTGGCTTGCTCCCTTCCCTTCTGTACTATCCTAGTTTATTATACACTGAATTATGTAACCATTTCCTAACCTGTTTCCATGGTCCAGTCTGGGCTCCCTCCAAATCATGCTCCACTCTACAGCCATAGCAATCTTTTGAAATCTGATAATGTCCTTCCATTGTTTAAAAGCCTTCGCTGTCTCCCTGTTACATGGGTCCAAAGGCCTTTCCATGGTTACAAGTCTCATCTTGATTTGGCTCTGTTCACTTCTCCTGCTGCTTCTCTTAACCTTTCTCCCATGTACATTATTCTGTAAAAACACTTAGCTTCATTCAGGTCCAGGGACCCAGCATGCTTAACTTTGTTTCGGGATCTTTGCACACACTGTTTCCAAAATACTTTTTACCACCACCACCCCCCTTCTTTCCCCTCTTTTTCTGGCTTATTCAGTTTCAATGTTACTTTTTTTTCAAGGAGACATTCCCCAGTTCCCCAGTGTGGGGTTAGCTGCCCTGTCATATACCCTTCGAAGTGGGTTTAATGATGCCCCTGCCAAAGTTCACATCCAAATTCCCAGAACCTGTGAATGTTACTTTAATTGGAAAAAGGCTCTTTGCAGATGTAATTAAGGATCTTGAGATGAGATCTTCTTGGATATCTAGGTGGGCCCTAAATACAATGACAAGTGTCATTATAAGAAACAGAAAAACAGAGGAGGGCATGTGAAGGAGACAAAGATCGAGTGATGCAGCCACAAGCCAGGGAATGCCCGGAGCTACCACAAACTGGAAGAGGCAAGGAAAGATTATTCTCTAGAGCCTTCAGAGGACGTGTGGTCCCACTGACACCTTGATTTCAGTCTTCTATAGTCCAGAACGATGAGAGAACATATTTCTGTTGCTATAAGCCACCAGGTTTGTGGAAATTTGTTACAGTAGCCCTAGGAACGAATGCATCCTTCCCTGACTTCCATGATACCTCTTTTCACAGTGCTTCAAACTGGCCTCTTTACGTGACTGCCTGCCTTCCTAACTTGCAATAAGCTTCATAAGGCATGGGTTTGTTTGTAATTGTATTCCCAACACTTGCTCAAGACCTGATACAGATTAAGCAACCAGTAATCATTTGATGTGTGAATCTGATACACACAGGACAGACTAATAGGACCTACTCTTGCCAGAACTTCCCTAGCAGGTGTGCTCAGCATCTTTGTGTGCTGGGAAGGGGTCACAGTTTGCCACGACATCTATTCCCCCCATTATGGCTGGCCAGGGTCTGGGGCTTCAGAGCAGACCACTAGAGCACACATATATTATCATGTTCTTTGTGTGCTATGCTCAAAAAAGATGAGGAAATACTTCTAAGTTAAGGAGTCACTGAAGCTTCTCGAACTGAAACATGATAGGGCTGGCTACATAATTTGTGGGTCCCAACACAAAATAGAAATGTGGATCTCTGGTTCAAAAATCATAAACAATTCCAAGATGGCGATAACAGAGCATTACACCAGTAGACAGCCCTTTTTAGCGTGGGGTCTGGTGTAATTGCCAGATCTCACGTTCATGAAGCCAACCCTGACCATGAAATATTTGCTGAAGATGGATATGAAGTCATTATGTGAAATGGGTTGAACGGGTTGGGGGTACCTCAGGGGGATGAGGTAAGAGGTTACTACAAGAAACCAGAAAAGCAGAGGTGATGAGGCCCTGGGTTCAGATGGTTTCATAGGAGTGCAAAGGGAGGGAAAAGGCCAATCTAAGAAATAAGCGATGCTATGTGCTCACAGTCAGGGATGCTTCGGGATCCCTCCAGATTTCTCACAGCAGAGGAAGCGCTGGGGAGCCCCCGAGGAATTGGGGAACATGAGTGTGTTGTTGACATTGTACTGGGAGCTGTATCAGGCAGGACTGGCCATTTCACTCCACAAAGGAACCACAGACAGACGTCAGGCTGTACTTAACCACTTCCTGACTTGAGTGAGGGAGATGGATGCAAAAGGAGGTGGGAGAGAGGACAGAGACTGCCATACTTCTGGGAGCCAGAATGTGTGAGGGGGAGGAGCGGAGGGGACTGTCACAAGCTCTAGACTGTCCACGGTGACAGCCACGGTACAGCTTCCGCTGCACACGGCTACGTGGGAACACAAAGGCATAGTGGCCAGAGCTTCAGATTTTAAAAGAGAAGCTGAAGATTCACAATTGTGAAATCTTTTTCAATTTTTAAGTGTTGACAGCGAAGTTACTTTTTTTTTTTTTTCTTTAAATAAATACTGTAAGCCAAGCCATATGCACTCCTGGGCCGGATCTGGCTCGTGGGACCCAGCTTGCAGCCTCTGCACAGGACACAGTGTGTAAGAGCCGGGGCGGGGCTCAAGTTCTCTGCCACTTGACCAGAAGTGTCCTTCTAAGCCTCAACCTTCTATATAATGGGGACGATTTTAGCATCTACCTCTTGGGGTAGCGGTGAGGTTTAAATGACATCTTTTAGGTAAGGCCCAGACGATGGTAACTGGTATGGAGAATCTCAGTAAATGTTGGCCCTTGTTGCTCTCAAGCGTCCACTACATGTCAGCTTCTGTGCTGTGCGCTTTATTTTGTGCTCACAACTATGCTGTTAAGTAGGCTTTTGTACAGTATACTCATCTCCCAGGGGTGGGGCCGAAAGAAAGGCTCAGAGATCTGAACTCACTTGCCCCAAATCACAGACTTTGAGTCTGAGCAAGAATTCAAATCTTATCATTTCTGCTCCCCAAGGTGGTGTTTTTTAAACAGTCTCTCTCACCCTATAGTGACTGTTGTGTTTTATTCTGGAGGTTTTTAGAAAGAAGGTTCTAGCCAACTGTATTTTGCAAAGAAAATTTAGTACAAAACAAACTCCAAAAGGAAAAAAGAAAAAAGCTCTCCCTCCCCCCTGCCCAGCTCAAATACACAAATGTTCAAAACAAAAGTAATGAAAGCTGCCAGGCATTTTCTCCCCCATCCAGTGGACTCTTAAATAACATTGTTTGGGGGAACACATTATTCTTTGTATTTTCCCAATTCCTCAGGACAACCACTAGCATTTCTATTCTACCTCAGAGGTGAAGAAGTTGACAGCATAATGGATAAGGGACCTATGCACAGGCCCTAAGGCAAGAAATTAACAGGTAGGACTCCAATGCCTTTATTGAGAAGACAAACTCTCTTGGGTCCACTCAGCAATGATGACAGGTGTCAGAGCCAAGCACGGGCCCCTGAGGCCTCTGTGCCCTGGAAGGCAATTAGGTATCTGCTCCGTGGCCTATACTTTGTGTATATCCTCCAGTCCTGCAAACTGATCACCTCCGTCCCCTGCTTCTCTTCAAGGGCTTTATACTCTGGAGCTGGCTACCCAGGATCATCCAGCAAGCAGATTTTCTTTTCTTAAAACAAGGAAGGGAAAGGAAAGATTTGCATTGTTTGTAGGTTGAAAGTAGCAAGAATTTTAACTTGTTCCTGGAACAAATTCTGGGGCATTCGAAATGGGAGTGGAATTAGGTAGGGGTGGGGGAGGTCCCAGCTGGGCAAGTCAGAATGATGAAATTCATGGCAAACAGCTTTGTTTGAGTCTTTTGACTATGGCCAAGCCAGTAGGGCTGAGAGCACGATGTTCTCAGTAACAGCCTTGACAATAACATGATTTGTTTCCCTTCCAAAGCCGAAAATGGCATCTCAGCCTGCAAAGGGGAGCTTTCTTCTGAACCTGTGGGATGGGAGAACTGATTTCGTCCTTCACACTAGGAAATGAAAGCATTAAGCAGAGCGGGCTCGAATCGAAATGCCATTTGACCATAACACTTGCCTAAACAATACATATTTTATTTGTTTTGGAGGAACTTCTCTTCAGTCTTTTCATGGTTAGGATTTCAGACTAAGACGTTCCTCTTTCCTAACCACCACACTGAACCTGAATATTGCCTCAGTCCGAGGGGTACAATACCTGCATATTTCCATATTTCACGGCAGAAACTAAATTCTGAAGCTGGACCCAACCCAGCTGATATTTTTTAGCCCCTGGGCTGATAACCTCCCTAAATCATTTTCCTTTCTTCACACTTTTCTGGGTTCTTTCTGAGAACTGGGAGGATGTAAAGTAAGGCTCCATGCTTTCTCAACAGGGAAAACGAAAAGCTAATAGGCATTTACGCCATTAAGAAAAATAATGGTCGCAGTTAGCTAGCAGTTAATAATGATGGCAAGGGACTGCCAATCTCTTGAGCTGCACAAATGCTGCAGACAGAAGTATGTGAGTTTCCCATGCATTCTCCATCACTGAAAAGCATGCATGGAGCTGAGTTCTGGCCAAAGCAGTGCTCCAGTGCTGCAGGGACCAGTGAGTCACCAAAGACGTGATTGCTCCCTGCCCTCACTGGAATTACCATAGAAAGCAAAGGCAGCGGGCCCACAGTCACACACATGCATATTCCTGCGGAAGACAGGCACAGACTCCAAGGTGAGCACGGAGCAAGTTCATTTCTAAATCAGGGGCTTGAATGTAGATTGTATTTGCCAATGTAAATTATACCCTACAGGTTGAATAAGTTCTCCAGCTGGCAAACCACAGCCCATTTGCTTCTTCAGACAAGTGTAGGATTTATCCACCTTTGGCAACTTTGTTTCTATGGACTAATGAATTGATCCCCATGGTCCTCACAGTAAGTCACAGAAGCTCTGCGTCACCATCCTGTTGGAGGGAATGTCCCCTCTTCTCTCCTTTTACTGAGCTTCTGCTTTTTGTTTTGTTTTTTTTTTTAAGATTTATTTATTTATGAGAGAGAGAGAAAGTGAGCAGGGGGAGGGGCAGAGGGAGAGGGAGAGAGAGAATCCTCAAGCAGACTCCCCGCTGAGTGTGAAGCCCATCGCAGGGCTTGATCTCACAACCCTGAGATCACGACCTGAGCCAAAACCAAGAGTTGGACACTTAACTGACTGAGCCACCCAGCACCCCCTGAGCTGCTGCTTTTTAAGGGTTCCAGTGGGGGTGAGGATATGGTACTGGTATCGGTGGGAGCAGTGAGCAGTAGGTGCCTTGGGAGGAGATGGAAAAGCAGGGAGGCCTCCAGGACATTCAGGGAGCAGCTCATCTCTAGGAAGGAGTTTAAATTTTAGCTGTATCACTTCTTAGTATTGGGGCCTTAGGCAACACTGTTTTGATGAGTCCCTCGGCCTTCAGGGACCCTTTCAAGCTCAGTTGCACCTCTGGAAAACAGGAACAACAACAATAAATGATGCTTCCTCCATCGGGTTTTTACGCAGATAAGGAGGGGGGATATGACCAAGCACCTAATATAATGTGCTATCACTAGCTGGCATCCATTTAAATATTGGATCTGGATCTGTTAGAAAAAGAGACAGCATGAACAGAAGTATAAACAAGTACAAATACATTGAATGCAAACTGCTTCTATACAGGCCGAGAAATAGGTGTGGAATTATTTGGGTATGAGGAGGTAATTTGTGGCCTAGCAGGTAAAGCTACCCAAGGAAACTCTGAGAAACTTCTGTGTGGGTGCCCCTCTACAAGACATATCTCTTAACATAGGCAGGCTTTTTGGGTTCTTCATGATGGTCTTGGATTGGTCAGGGCTTCTGTGTGGAGCTCTTGGCTCTGCTTCTGTCCCTGCTGATAAGAGGTAGCTCAGCTCCACCCTTAATAGGGTTGCAAGATTTAGCAAGTAAAAATACAGAATGCTCAGTTAAATTAGAATTTCAAATAAACAATGAATAATTGTTTAGTATGTCTTATGCAATATTTGGGATGTGTTTATATTTTAAAAAATCCATTGTTTATCTGAGATTGAAATCAAACTGAGTGTCCTGCACAGTATTTGGAGACCCTACCCCTAGCACCTCAACTTGTAAGGGACCAAGGGCAGAACTCGACAGGATACTCCATACTGACATGTAGTTAAGAGGGATTAACTACATCCTGGGAGGTTGGATTGATTCAGGAAACATAGCAAGGGCACGGTGGAGGGATACGAAGGATGTCTGTTGTCAAAAAAGCTCTATCAGCTGTCCTCTCCTCAACTCTCCTGTTTGGATCAGGGTCTCTCCTAGCATAAGCACCAGGATTGATGCCCTTGCACTGGGGCAGCTGGGGGACTTTGGACCCAGGGGGAAAATGCTGCCTGCCCTGGATAAGGATCTGAAAGAAAGTACATGTGACCATAGGTCAGGAGTTCCTCTAGACTCCAGTCAGTCCTCTGCCTCAGAGTCAAGTCTTACAGCATCAAATCCACTGCTCCTCTCAGCACCCACTGTTTTTGTGTTTCCCCGATGGACATAGGGACCTTTCATTAATCCTCTACTCTGTGGTAATGCCCCTTAGTAAATTCTTAGGATAACAACATGGTTTGAAGAGAAGGATATGAGGAGGCAAAGAGAACATTAAAAATATAAAGATAAATGGTATCACTGACAGAAGTTTAGAGGGAGATGATGTTAGAAGAACTTCAAAACACTAATTTCTTAATCTATACAGTGAGGAGTAAGCCAGTCCTGTCAGAAGCTGATGGACAAAGATCCAAGCACATAATTTAGAGTTATACACATAACCAATAGAAAAACTTAAGAGTAATATTAAAACTAACCGTACTCAGGGCACCTGGGTGGCCCAGTCAGTTAAACATCTGCCTTCGGCTCAGGTCATGATCTTGGGGGTCCTGGGATCGAGCCCTGCGTCGGGCTCCCTGCTCAGCGGGGAGTCTGCTTCTCTCCTTCCTCTGCCCCTCCCCTGCTCATGCGCGTGCACGCTCTCTCTCTCTCTCTCTCTCTCAAATAAATAAATAAAATCTTAAAAAAAGATTTCATCATTAAAAAAACAAAACAAAACCTAACCACACTCAAGAAATGAGCAGGAGGATAAGAAAGCCAGAGAGTATAAGAAGTATTCATTCTTCATCTTTCAGAGCAGGAAGTAAACAAAACAAAACAAAAACACCTATTAAAACCTAATAAATAAAGACATGCAAATGTATCAGCTTAGCTTTTGATGGGTTATACTGAGGCAACAAACACTGTCCAAATATTAAAACAGTGATTTATTGTTTTACCTATAAAGCACATCTCTGGCTGTGGCTTCCAGGCTCTAAGATGGCCCCCAGTGATCCTTGCCTCATAGTATGCACACCCTGTGTACTCCTCTCCCACATGGTACTAGAGTTGGTCTATGTGACCAATATAATACTAGAGAAGTGATGACATATAACTTCTGAGATGGGGTTTTATTTATTTATTTTTAAAAGATTTTATTTATTTATTTGACAGAGAGAGAGAGAGCACAAGCAGGGGGAGGGGCAGGCAGAGGAAGAAGCACCACAGAAAGAATTGTGGTCCCATTGCCACCCATGCCAGTGAAGACCATGTGAAGAGCCAATACTTCTAACTCTTGTAAGCCTGTATCGAGGTGCTCCCGAATCCCCCACTGGGGGATAGGCAGAGAAGACCAATAGGGGGCCAGGACTTTCATCCCCCCTGGCCTGTAAAAGCATCCCCCAGGATCGGTGCAGATTATAGGGAAGCTGAAACTCCCATTCTCACCCAGCAGTAACAAGGAACCCATTCCTACAACTGTCAACAGAGGCTGCATGGGGAAACTGGATTTCCACCTCCCCGCCGGCAGTAACAAGGTGGTTCTCCATCCCCCACAACCCTGCCACCTCCTGCAAGAGCAGTATCAGAAAAAGCCACTTAAAAACAGAAGTTTCAATCAGATCGAGTCTTTTTTTTTTCAGAGTCTCCTATTTTGATACACAGTTTCCTATTTGTTTCCTGTGGCTGCTACAACAAATGACCACAACTGGGTGGGTTAAAACAACGGAACGTTATTCTCTCACATTTCTGAAGGCCAGAAGTCTGAAATAAAGGTGCTGGTAAGGCAGCTTTAGGGGATAATCTGTTCTTTGCCTCTTCCGGTGTCTGGTGGCAGTCAAATTTTTTTGACCTGTGACCACTTCACTCCCATCTCTGCCTCCATGGTTACAATGTGTCCTCCTCTTCTAGCTGTCTCCTCTGTGTATCTCTTATAAGGACACTTGTCATTGAATTTAGATGCCACCTGGATAATTTAGGATGATCTCCTCATCTGAGGATCCTTAACTTCATGACATCTGCAAAAACCCTTTTTCCTTATAAGGTCACATTGATTCATTCCAGTGATCAGGACATGGGCATATCTTTTGGGGGACCACTACCCAACCCACTATAAGGTTTAGCTCAGGTCTATCAAAATCTCCACAAGATTTTTGTAGACATAGACAAGATTACCCTAAAATTTATATGGAAAAGCAAAGAATTTAAAATAGCTGAAACAATTTTGAAAAAGAAGAATGAAATGAGAAGAATCAGTCTACTGGATTTCAAGATTTATTATATAGCTGCAGTAATCAAGATTGTGGTACTGGTGAAGGGATAGACAAGATGGATCAATAAAATACAACAGAGAACCTAGAAATAGACCCTCACAAATATGCCCTACTGCTTTTTGACAAAAGGTGAAAAAAAAAAAAAAGAAGAAGAAAAAGGAAGAGATTGTTCTGGAGATATTAGACATCCATAGGCAAATATATGAAACTCAACCTAAGTTTCACATTCTTTACAAAATTAACTCAATATGGATCATGAATTTAACTGTAAAATGTATAACTATAAAACTACTAGAAAAAAATAGGAAAATATCTTCAGGATCCAAGGCAAAAAGGTATTAGACTTGATACCAAAAGTATAATGTATATATAAAAGGAAAATTTCTTAAATCAGAAACCTCAAAAAATTTGCTCTGTGAAGAGACCCTGTTAAGAGAAAGAAAAGACAAGCTATGTATTGGGAGAAAATATTTACAAAACACATACCTGACAAAAGACTAGTATCTAGTATATACAAGGATCACTCAAAACTGAATAGTAAAAAAAAAAAAAAACAATCGAGTTAGAAAATGGACAAAAGACATGAAAAGACATTTCACCAAGAATATACAAATAGCAATAAACACATGAAAAAAGGCGCAACATCATTAGGGGCGCCTGGGTGGCTCAGTCAGTTAAGTGTCCGACTCTTGATTTCAGCTCAGGTTGTGATCTCAGGGTCGTGAGATTGAGCCCCACATGAGTCAGGCTCTGTGCTCAGCATGGAGCCTGCTTAAGATTCTCTCTCTCCCTCTCCCTCTGCCCCCCCTTCCCCCACTGCTCACTCTCTCTTAAAAAAAAATGCTCAACATCATTAGCCAGAAGGGAAATGAAAATTGTAGCCACAATAAGATATTACTACACACCTATCAGAATGACTAAAATAAAAAAGAGTGACAAAACCAAATGATGGTGAGGATGCTAAGAAACTGGATGACTCTTACATTGCTGGTAAGAATGTAAAATGGTACAGCCATTCTGGAAAACAGGTTGCATTTTTTTAAAAAAGTCAAACATGTAAGTACCATATGATGCAGCAATTGTACCCCTAGGCATTTATCTGAGAGAAATGAAGACTTACGTGCACACAAAAATCTGTACATGAATGCTTATAGCAGCTTTACTTTTAGTAACCAAACTATAACTACTGGAAGCAACCCAGATGTCCTGTAGTACATGAACGGTGAAAGAAAGGGTGATGCCTCCATATCTTGGGATACTACTTAGCAATAAAAAGGAACAAACTATCAGTACACTCAATGACCTGGACGACTCTCCAGAGAATTGTGCTGAATGAGAAAAGCCAATCCCAAAAGGTTATAGACTTTACGACTGCATTTATATAACATTTGTGAAATGGCAAAATTATAGAAATGGAGAACAGAATAACGATTGCCAGGGGTTAAGGGGAGGGTGGGAGGGAGGTGGGTGTGGCTATAAAAGGACAACATGAAGGATCCTTGTGACAATGGCAACGTCCTGCATCTTAACTGCACCCATGTCAGTATCCTCCTTGTGATACTGTACTGCAGTGTTCCAAGATGTTAGCATTGGAGGCAACTGGATAAAGCGTAAAGGGGACCTTTCTATATTATTTTTAGAATTGCATATAAATCAACAACTGGCTCAAAAAGTTTAATTTAAAAACCTGAAACAAACTAAAAAAACCCTATGTTTTTGTATTACTTTTAAAATTAAAAATAAAAATAAACAACCTACGGGGAAATATATTTAACATAAGTTACAAAAGTTTAATATTATTATTGTAACATGATATGTAATCATTAAGAATAGACAAGTAGATAGAAAAATAAAAGCTGCCAACAAGTAACTATCAAACTAACAAATGCAAATGGCCAGTAAGTAGTATGACCAGGGGTTCCATTTGCTTCCCTTCCGGGTAGTGTCCCTTTTCACTTTTAACACACTCCAGACTGGACAATAAACCGATAAAAAGATATCCACCTTCATAAGTAGTGAGAGAAATGTGAAAAACAAGTTATTGCTTTCTCCTATCAACTTGCTAAAGAATAAAAGTCCGTTAATTCTCACTGTTGGCAAAGGTGTGGAAAAGTTGTATCTTATGTTTTGTTGGTAAGAGTATAAATTGATTCAAGTTTTCTGGAAAGTAACTGATCAATATTGTTAAAAACTTTTAAAAAGTGGGGCGCCTGGGTGGCTCAGTTTGTTAAGCGTCTGTCTTCAGTTCAGGTCATGATCCCAGGGTCCTGGGATCAAGCCCCACATCGGGCTCCCTGCTCAGTGGGGAGCCTGCTTCTCCCTCTCCTGCTCCCCCTGCTTGTGCTCTCTCTCTCTCCCTAAAATAAATAAAAATCTTAAAAAAAAAAAACTTTTAAAAAGTATATTCTCATGAACAGCAATTCCATTTCTAGAAAATTAGACAAGCATACAAAGATATATGTTCAAGGATTTTCCACTAAAATGTATATATGTTGGAGGGGCGCCTGGGTGGCTCAGTCATTGGGCGTCTGCCTTCGGCTCAGGTCATGATCCCAGGGTCCTGGGATCAAGCCCCGCATCGGGCTCCCTGCTCCACGGGAAGCCTGCTTCTCCCTCTCCCTCTCCCACTCCCTCTGTGTCTCTCTCTGTCAAATAAATAAATAAAAATCTTTTTAAAAAATGTATATATGTTGGAAACAATCCAAATAACAAATCTTTTTTTAAAAATTTTTTATTGTTATGTTAATCACCATACATTACATCATTAGTTTCTGAAAATAACAAATCTTTATTAATACTTAAATAATGGCACCTACATCCATGTACATGTGATGAAATGTTATGTGTGTATAGCAAGATATTAGCATATCTTGGTAAATGCGAAATTTGCTAATGCTTATTTTCTTATGTATACTATTTGTGTTTTCTAAATTATTTTCAAAAGACATATACTATTGTTATAATCAAAATACAGCAAATCTATTTTAAAAGGGTCCTAAGAAAATTATACCTGGAAGATCAAGGTAGCCTCGAGATTAAATAAGGCAAGAAAAATGCAGAGTGTCATTTAGGAAAGTGACCTCCACAGGATGTGGGAATTGATTCCAGCACCTAAGAACACAGTCAAGACTGGGCCTATTCAGCCTGAAAAATACAGCCACCTTGCTGTTCTGTTTTTTAATGCTGTGTTGAATGCAGGGGCTGCACTCAGAACATAGGAGACAGGTACTTTAGACACTATGAAAATGTTGGTTATCACTCTTATTACAAATGGCCTCACCATGCTGCTGAGCTGAATTTAAGGGCAGCTCTGGAACACCAAAGAGCCAACTGGATCCTCCTTGCTCATGAATGGGGTGCTCTGGCGTCCAGTGCACATTCAGCCCTTTGGCCATCCTCAGGCTCCATGCTGAGATGTCACATGGTGTGGCGCCCAGAGCAAAGGCTTGGACATCATAAGGCATGGGATGAAATTCTGACAGACCCATTCATCATTTCAGAAAACCTGAGCAAATTGCTGTGATTCCTCTAGCTGTGTCCCCTCCTTGGAAATGAAGAAAATAATAATCCTCATGTTACAGGAGTTTTCGGAGGATCTGATGAAAGGGGGTATGTGAAAGTGCTTTGTAAATGCAATTTCTGCAAAACCCAGTTATGTGCGTTAGAGAAGCAGTGTTGGTACTGGAAAGGCATGGCATTCCAGTGTGAACCCAGAATGACCACCTGTAGTCACGTGAACTTGACAAGTTTCTCTAAACTTCTGTTTCCTCATCTATAAAATAAAAATGATAATAACTTCCTCATTGTGTTTTTTGAATGAAAATTAAATGACATAGTGACGTAGGGAAGGACACTCAAATGTATTGAGTTGACCTGCTATGTGCCATACACAAACTAGGTGCTTTTATGTGATAGTAAATACACAAATATAAGGCACGTCTCCCTCCAAATTACCCCCCTGACGTAGAGTTTTGCCTTACATTCAGGTTCTCACAATGTTTCTTATATTGTGGGATGTTCTCTCAGTTATTTTATATGTAAAAGACAACATACCATTTGGAAAACACACTAGACCAAAATGACTCAATGAACGCTGGTTTGGGACACACAAAGGTCATTTGATGGAATCCGGGAAACAGAAGGCCTGAGCGCTGAATCAGGAAGCAGCGTTCCAGATGGTTAACCAGCGCAGGGGGTGCCCGACTGTGAATCAGCTTCTTCAGAGGGGGCTAGCTAGCACTCCCTACATCTTTAGCGAAATCCATTCTTTGGTACAATGAATCAGGTCAAGACTGGTGACGGGTTAGGTATGTTGTAGATGTTCCGCCCCCTTTCATAAGATGTAAGAAGGTGGCAGATCTATGCCTGCCTTTTGTTGGACTTTTGTCCTTACCCTTCACAGAGGACCCTGTTGCCTTATCCAACCCAGAACTGCCCTGTGTCTGTCCCCATGCCAGCCTTTCACACACAATGCTCACCAGACGGCTGGGGGTCTCCCCAAACTACTGAATGAATTGAATGGTTGTTTTTGTGCTTCCTGGCCAATTCATGTCTGTGTCTGGTGGCGTTCAGTCCAACACTTTTGAGGTTGTAGGAGAGGGGATTTATATTTTCCCCATGTACCTCTAACCTCAAGAGCCTACCAACAGTTACCAGAAAACCCTGATGTTTGCAGAATGGCCAAATTTGCTGAAGTCGGTCTTTCAGAAATCTTTCACAATGCTGCCTGTCTCTCCAGCAGGACAGAAACCCCTTTAAAGTAGAGACCGTGCCATTTCGGTTAGCCTCTCTCAAATGCCGAGTGTGGTGCTTCACGCAAAAGTAAATATAAGATACATTTAGTGACTACAAGGGTTGGATTTGGAATAAAACTTCCCTCATTGGGTAGGTGTGAAATGTTTGTTGTGTAAATTAGTAGTCCTAGTACAGGGTTCTTCTGATTGCACAAGAGTTCTAGCCAGGCCAGCGACTATCATGGAATCAGTTGCCATAAGTCAACTATTGGTTCCAAATGTACTCCTGTCAGTGAATCCACCTGCACCTCATCCTAAGCCACCCCTGGCAGGTTGGAGGCAGTCCACACAGCCAGCCCCTCCATCGCCCGTTCCTGCTTCTTGTCAAAAGCCAGCAGGACACTTTCTGAGAAGGCTGCCTGAGATCCAGCCCCAAATCATTCCTAATGAGTCCTATTTTTCTTTCTTTCTTTTTTTTTTTAAAGATTTTATTTATTTGAGAGAGACAGCTAGTGACAGAGAGCGAGAGAGAGCACAAGCGGCAGAGGGAGAGGGAGAAGCAGCTTCCCGCCAAGCAGGGAGCCTGACATGGGACTTGATCCCAGGATCCTGGGATCATGACCTGAGCCAAAGGCAGACACTTAACCGACTGAGCCACCCAGGCACCCCTAGTCCTGTTTTTTCCACTCTAAGTGACCTCCCCATCATGATGTTGATTACAACAATTGGGAGATATTCTCCTTTGTTCTATCTCATGACTTTACCCTGCTCTTCCCTCCCCCGCCCCGACTATGTTAGGTGATTCCCAGAGGGGGAGCTGGAATGGGAACAGGGCACTTGATGACTCTTGGAAAATAATAGCTTTTCCCATCAGAGTTGGATTTGGCAATTGTTTTGTGGTTAAGGCTTACATGCGTGGTGCTTCTTCTGTTTTTCAGCATCACGTGGGTTTCCGTACACATGCCCAGAGGCACCAGCACACCCATACAGACCTACATGGGGGGGTGTGCTCACCCACCCTGTGTGCAAATACATGTGTTTACAAGCCCCTCCTGTTCTCTGCACAGTTTCCAAACTTATCCTGAAAAGATTGGGCATAGGGAGAGAAGGGAGAGAAGCAACTCACTTTAATCTTATCATATTTGTTTTATAATTGTTTTTGAAGAATCAGGGCCTCTACACCCATATTCATTCTTTCTCTCTCCCCACTTGGCTTCCATCCTGTCCTCCTCCACCCCGGGAAGACTCCAACTGTGGGTATAAGCCCAGGTGTGTGAGTGTGTGGTGAGCTCAAGATGATGACTCACTCCAAACATAGCCTCATAGGCCCTTTGAGTCCAGTCAGGAGGAAGTCAGGATATTGTCCTCTCATACTGACCATCCTCTCTGCTGGCTTGTGGCTGTGGTGTTGAGGAGAGTCACAGGGAAAGGGCATTCCAGACTTGAGGGGTTTAATTCCATCTTCCCAGAACTGCCTTCTTTATTATAGATGCTGCTTATCTCAGAAGACTGTGCCCTTGGGATCCCTAAGTATTTAGAGGATGCTGCTTCCCACATCCTTGAGATGGTCCTACTTATTAGGCAAATCGCTGGGTTTGGTTCATTTCAAACATTTTGTAACTAATGTGGCTTGTCTTATATGTCAAGACAGCAAACGTGAGTGTGGGTTCCATCAAGAGGAGGAAAGGCCTCTCCTTCTTGTTCAAGATGGTGACAACATGGCCATACACCTCCCACACAAAGGAGGTTCTTTATAGTTAGTGTCTAGGGCCACTGAGGTGTGCCTCTATAAACAGAACTTTCCAGATAAACCTTCCAAGCAAATTTTCTTATCGGGCCCCTCAATAGTGTTGACTGACCCGGAGAGGCAAAGCTGTATTAGCTTTCCACCAGCAAGCAAAAAGCATGGCTGATAAATTTGACAAGTGAGATGTTAATGAAGTAGAGTAGGTAGCTCCTGGCCTAGAGAGGAGTGAGAGATAGACATTGTTTAAGAGATGTGGGCTCTTTCACCTGGCACCTAAGGGTTTTTTCTCCACTAATTATTCACTGACTTCAGCAAAGAGGGTAGATAATAGGTAAAACATGCTTGTATTCTGGTTGTCAAGGAGACAGGAGATCTGTTTGCTTAGCTCAATACACAGGCAAACTTAGTAAGTATAACCCAGCATTTGGATTTCTGGACCTTTACCAAATCTCTGCATCTCTGCCCCAAAGCTATGCTGAGTTTAGTGATGTGTGGCATCTTCTCTTCTTTCCATGTTCCTCTTCTCCCTACCACTCCTTCAGCCTATGAACTGACATAAAATGAAACCCGTCATGGCAAGGGAGTTTCAGCTAGCAGAAGACTCTGCCTAATGTTGTCGAGCCCCCAGAATGATAGCACTAGGCAAGGAGAACATCCACAACCCAGCTCCCAGCATCCATACCTCAGGACTGTGAGGAAAACAGAGATTTCCCCAGCTTGCTGACTTGTTGGTTCAAAGGACAGATGACTGTCATGGAAAAATGTGATTTTGGAAGGCTGAAGTAAAAGGTGCTTGGAGCCAGAGAGAAACATGCTGGACTTGAGAGCAAGAAGGCTAAACCATAGATGTGGTTGATATGTTTTCATGTCAATCAAGTGCCTGGGACCCAGGTATTAGAATGACAGGGTTCTTCTGGAAGGATGGTGGGGAAGCTTTTGGGACCAGCCAGGCCATGGTGAGTCTTGCTGGCTGTTCTGTTTTTCCTGGGATCATCTCTTATAGAGCCTGCTTCCCTTCAGTCGATTGGCAAATCATTATAGAGTCACAAGTGGACTACGTGTGAATGTTCCCTAGGCTTCATTAGCTTTGCACACAAATGAGACTGTCAAGCCTTAGGATCAAATTGTGTTTGCTTGACCACATCCTCCATGGGATGTTGGTCCTTTTTTCACAGCCCTGGCCCCTCTAGTATCTCTTGGAGTTCCGAGGATGGGTCTTTTTTTTTTTTTTTTAAGATTTATTTATTTATTTGAGAGAGAGAGAGTGAGAGAGAGAGAATCTGCAGCAGACTCCCTGCTGAGCGCAGAGCCCAACATGGGGCTTGATCTCATGACCCCAAGATCATGACCTGAGCCGAAATCAAGAGTCAGATGCTCAACCAACTGAGCCCCTGAGGATGTGTCTTATATGCTTCATGGTCATTCCAGCTGCATGTAAACAGCACCCTGTGTTCTGTGAGCTACTCTTTAAGGGATCCCCCACAAAGTTTAGTAGATCAGGTTTGAGTTATATGTGACCCTTTCTCTTCCAGGCACACCATAGGGGTTAGTGAGGGTAGAGTCCAACAGAAGCCATTCATGCCTTTCACTTACACCGTTCTTCTCTCATATGCATTCTCCCTGAGTAGGTACACCACTCTTCCTTTAAGTTTGCCTTCTTCTATCTTCTCCCCCATTATAGTTCACCCATTGAAGAACCCAAGTTCATAGAAATATGTTTTTGCAGTGAATGAATCAAAACGTACAGGTAAGTGCAGAACAATCTGACTGCATCCGTGAGGAGGAGGGCCTGAGGGAGCAAACAAGGGGCAGGCCTCGAGAATGACCTGGGAGAGAGCAGAGTCTGGAGCGAGCTGAGAGATGAGGTTACTGGAGATGTGGGAAGAGGACATCCTATGTGTTTCCATAGCAACCCGGGCTTTCCTGTGACTTGCCTACAATTACAGTGCCTTGTAATTGCTCTTTCAGCCGTCTCTCCACTAATCTATGAGCTTCAGAGACTGAAATTTTAATCTCTGTATTCCCAGAACCCAGCTCAGTTCCCAATGTATAATAGGTGTTCAAAATAGAGAAGAATGGTTTGGGAAAGGTCTGGAGGCGAAACAGGTAAATTGTGGGGGGGGGCAGTAAACAAAATTGCTTGGTTCAAAATGATGGGGATGTGTAGGAAATGACTCTTGTAAGGGAGGGTGACACCTTGATGGTTAGCTCTGAGTACTTGGATTTTACTTAACCATGAGTCAAAAGCTGGAATCAATCCTTTAGTGTAGATCCAACAATAGGGTTTGAGAATTAATTTTCAGAAGGTGTGTTTAGAATGGCTAGGTGCAGGGACAGGAGGAAGGAGGCTGGGGGCTGAGGGAGTCACCAAGGTGTTATAAGTAGTCAGCATGAGATAAGAGAGGTAGGGACTGAAGGAGCGTTTATGGAAATAAAAGAGGGGAGCCAAGGGGGAGGTTGAAAGAGCAGGAATCAGGCTGGACTATGTGAAAAACTTCTAGATGTGGATTCATTCATTGACTCCTTTGTCATGAATTCATGTATGCTTTATTCAGCATTGGGTTGTGCCAGGGCCCTTGCCAAGCGCTCTTCTCTGTTGACTGTCACACAACGGTGGCAGCACACACCTCTGCCAGAAGAGTGACCGTGCAACACAGGGTGGACGCAGGTTTCAGTCTCCACTGGCTCATGTCCCAATTCTGCCTGCGTGCTTTTTGGCAATTTCTTTAACTTCTCTAAACCTCACTCTCCCCATCTGTGACATGGGGATGATGACCTAGCCCACAGAGTTATTGTGAGGATTGCCTGAGCTAATACACAGAGCAAACCAAGGCTAGCTATCATATAATAAATGCAGATGTCTTAAGCAACTGTCCATGTTGTTAACAAGCATTGTGATGTTAGGATACCCACACATAGACAGGGAAGATCCCATCTTGTCCCCTAACACCCTAAAGACAATTTTGGGGGATAGGGAAATTTGCAAACTGTGCTGAGTAATCTATTGTGGTAAATGATCTAGTAGAAGGATGATGTTAGTGCCACAGAACTCACACAAGGAGATTAACGGGGCCTGGGGAATTAAGAGAGATGTCATAAAGGAAATGGTCATAGAACTGGGTTTTGAAAAGGAGTAGAAATTTAGAAGATGAGAGGAGGGAGGAAGAAAAGGAATTTCAGACCAAAGGTACAAGTGTACAAGAGGACAAAGGATGATGACACACCTTCTTTGCAGTATTATTGTAGGAGTGGACTGAAGCACCACAGATGCACTCACTGCACAAGGACCAGCAAAGTGCCTAGTAAGCACTCAACAAATCAGCAAACACCAGCTTCCTCCCTGCCTTTGCTGAATCTCAGCTGTATCTTCTCTGGACAACTTGTAGCTCAAACCGAGAAAGGAGGAATGCCTCAGAAAAGAGAGGAGAAAGAAGGCAGGGGTTCTAAGGCCAAGGATTTTATGACCATGGTTAATGAGTGAATGAAGAGGGAGTAAAGCAAGTGTCTGCAAAAGAGGCTGACAAAGGTCACTCTGGGTAAAGAGCAGAAACAAGAGGGTTCGTGTCATATAAGCTGAGAAAGGAAAAGTCTCAAGAATGAGTTTGGTCAGTGATGTCAAATGTAATCAGAGATCAAAAATGGAAGAACATTCTCAGAACTGCTTCTAGTGGCCTCCAGCATCCTCCTCAGATGTTGCCATAGTAACCGCTGCAGCCACTCTAAGGGGCAATCTCTCCAGTGTCTACTCACAGCTCCAGAAATGTTTCTTCTTCCCCTGGTATCCCCACTGTCCTCTGAACCCCATCCCTCCCCAGATTCATGGTGTAGGCAGATCCCAGAGAGGTGGGAGCAAGAGGGCACACTGCTCTATCCAGAGCCACCCCATAGACCAAGCCACTCTCCCAGGACAGCCCCACCCACCTGAACTTTTCATGGTTACGGTGTCCATGCAGAAGAATGCCCCCCACCCCCACGAGGAATTTGGTAACCGAAATAAAGTAAAACAAAGCCTTCCCATGTTATTGTTGCTGGGATTGGTCTTCAAATTACCTATTGGTACAATTCTCCCAGGAGATGACCTTAAAGGATTCAGACCTCAAATATTTAATGACAAATAAATAGCGTTGTCAAGATAAAGTCCTATGAAACTGGGTCATTCACAAAGGCACTGGTAAGTAATGAGACCATATTAAACTACAAAAATGTCCATCTATTCCAACACCTATAACAAAATTCAGGGAGCTTATAGTTCCTAAAAACTACAGATCCGTAGGCCTTCCTTTGCTTGAATCACATGCCAGTGCATCAGGACGTGGGCTCCCTTTGCTTTATTTACAGCTGAAAAATAAAGTAGAATAAAATGGAAGTTACTCTGGAAAGCACAGAAATACAATAGAGAAGACAAATAAACATGATCAGAGGTTTCCTTTTTTTGAGTCTCTTCTTTGCCTCATGTTTTCTAAAACTTAGTGAATCAAATCTGAAGAACTTACTCCAAAAAAGTAGGGTAAACTACTCTGCTAATGTTTAATTCGCTTTTGGTTGATCAGTACTTTAAAACTTGGAATAAAATGGACTTAAAGATAAAGATGAAAGGGGATCTTCATATAATTTTGGTGGAAAAATAAGGGCAAAAATGGGACGCCTGGGTGGCTCAGTCGGTTAAGCGTCTGCCTTCGGCTCAGGTCATGATCCCAGGGTCCTGGGATCGAGTCCCACATCGGGCTCCCTGCTCCGCGGGGAGCCTGCTTCTCCCTCTGCCTCTGTCTCTCTCTCTCTCTCTGTCTCTCATGAATAAATAAATAAAATCTTTAAAAAAAAAAAAATAAGGGCAAAAGCAAGTAGTTAAGGAAGAAATAGGTTGTAAGGGGGGAAAAAAGCCACAGCTAAGAAACTGGCAAACAGAGCAGCGAGGATGGAAATCTGTACTGTGTCAGAGAAGCTCTTGCCTCTTCATCAGGGACCAGGATGTGTTCTCACTGTGGTTCCCATGCTGCTGGGTTTTCCTCCCTTCATGCCCAATAAAACTTGCCACTTGGTCACCCAAGAGATTGGTCCTGATCTGCTAATTGCAAGGCAGAATACTGAGCACATGGGAGCACAGAAAGGATGAGCCTGTAAAGCCCCCTTCCTCTTCACCTATCTCAGAGACCCTCCTCTGACCCCTACACGAGATCAGGGCCCCCATCCTGGGCTTGTGAAACACCCCAAGTGTCTCATTCACAACAGCCATCACCCTTGTGTTTGATTAATTTCTGTCTGCCTACAAGATATAAGCTCCAAGAGGGCATGACTCTAGGTGACTGATCCCACCCATATCTGGAGCATCTCGTACAGTGCCTCACACAGACAGCGGGTCTTTCATATATGAAGGAATGAATAAGCAAGCAATGGAAGAACAAATGCCATTTCTAGGCTATGGAGATTATTACCTCACCCCTCTTTTGGAACAGCAATGGCAGGATGTCATTCAAATATCAGCTCATTCTCCCCCCCTTCTCTTTCCTTTTTTCTTTCTGCTTCTCTTACCGCCACATGCTTCACTCCTTAGCCCTCCCACCAGCCCCTCAAATATTAAAATAACAACATCATCAACAACTACAAAATGCATTCTGAGTGTCTGCATCCTGGAGGAGGTGGTGGTGCCAATGTGGGCTGGATGAGACAGCCCACGTCCTCTGCTATGCTGCATGGGGTTTTTGTATAATAGGAATATGTCGATTGGCATGTTCTCAGTTTGGGGAGAGAAGCCATGCCTTGTTGTGGCTTTGAGTTCAGACCAATTTTTCTTAATCTTTGAAGATGAAGAGCCCTATAAGCAAAGCAAGTCAAAATGAGCCTAAGTGCTTCAAGCTCTATGCAAGGCAAGAAGAATGCCGTGCGGTGATATTGTTTAGAAAGAGACTTGGTAATTGCTGTACTGGAGAGCCGACATTTGCAGAACTCAATTGTGTGGCGTCCGACTGAGTAAGTTAGCAAAATAAAGACAGATGGCAATGGATTAACTCCAACACGCCCACCAGACAATGGCAGCCAACATGGAGAACTGTGGAGTGCTCTAAAAATGCGCTTTCTGGGATAGCTCTCCAAATGCCTCTATTAGATGCCACCTAGTGACTCACCAAAACATTGCATCTTGCACAACCATGTAGACTGAGGACACAAGTTAAGGGGACCGTGCCACACATAGATGGCTTTGTTTAATAGGAAAAGAGAGTGAGAGATGGCAGATCATGAGGGACTTGAAAATTTATAGTTTAATGTTCAGTTCACTGAGAAAAAATTCCTTATATGTTTAGGAGAAAAAATACAAAAAAAAAAAAAAAAAGAAGAAGAAGAAGGAAAGAAAGAACACAAATCCTGCAAGATAGGCAACTATCTTTCATTCAGAAATACATGACCCAGAGATAGATGCAAGATTTAGGACAGTTTATGCATTTCGGTCCTGGCTTAATACAAGTAAAACCTGGTGAATGGTGAATCATTTCACCATTGGTGAAATCATTTCATTTTTTTAAACTTATTTTATTTAAATCCAATTAATTAACATATAGCATATCATTAGTTTCAGATGTAGAGTTCAGTTATTCATCCATTGCATATAACACCCAGTGCTCATTACATCATGTGCCTTCCTTAATGTCCATCACCCAGTTACCCCAGCCCCCCACCCACCTCCCCTCCAGCGACCCTCAGATTATTTCCTATAGTTAAGAGTCTGTTATGGTTTGTCTCCCTCTCTGATTTTGTCTTATTTTATTTTTCCCTTCCTTCCCCTATGATCCTCTGTTTTGTTTCTTAAATTCCACATGAGTGAAACCATATGATAATTGTCTTTCTCTGATTGACTTATTTCGCTTAGCATAATACCCTCTGGTTCCACCCACATCGTTGTAAATGGTAATATTTCATCCTTTTTGATGGCTGAGTAATATTCCATCGTATATATGTATTACATCTTCTTTATCCGTTAATCTGTCAATGGACATCTGGTTACTTTCCATAGTTTGGCTATCATGGACACTGCTGCTATAAACATTGGGATACAGGTGCCCCTTTGGATCACAATGTTTGTATCCTTTAGGTAAATACCTAGTAGTGCAATTGCAGGATCATAGGGTAGCTCTATTTTTAACTTCTTGATGAAACTTCATACTGTTTACCAGAGTAGCTGTACCAGCTTGCATTCCCACCAATAGTGTAAGAGGGTTCCCCTTTCTCCGCATCCTGGCCAATATTTGTTGTTTGCTGACCTGTTCATTTTAGCCATTCTGACTGGTGTGAAGTGGTATCTCATTGTGGTTTTGATTTGGATTTCCCTGATGTCAAATGATGTTCAGCATTTTTTCATGTGTCTGTTGGCCATTTGCATGTCTTCTTTGGAGAAATGTCTGCTCATGTCTTCTGCCCATTTCTTGACTGGGTTATTTGTTTTTTGGGTGTTGAGTTTGATAAGTTCTTTATAGATCTTAGATACTAGCCCTTTATCTGATAAGACATTTGCAAATATCTTCGCCCACTCTGTAGGTTGTCTTTTGGTTGTCAACTGTTTCTTTTGCTGTGCAAAAGCTTCTTATCTTAATGAAGTCCCAATAGTTCATTTTTGTTTTTATTTTCCTTGCCTTTGGAGACGTGTCTAGCAAGAAGTTGCTATGGATGAAAGACCCAAATGTGAGATAGGAATCCATCAAAATCCTAGAGGAGAACACAAGCAGAATCATTTCATTTTAAATGTCAGCTCCAGTTGACTAGCAGAAGCTCTTTGGATAGTGTGGGATTGTGAGGTGGCCTCCAGGTTCAGAGTTGGCACCCTGTAGTCATTGAGGTTGGCTACAATGGCTATAGGTGAGGGGACTAGCTGTATTTGGATGCATATTAGAGAACCATAAGTCAGGCTATGAAATCTCCTGATTTGTTTAATAGTGGGTGCTTAGCCAAAAAGCTCTTTATATTTCTGACTGTCTGAGGGCAGAAACTGAAAGGTACATAGAACATATAGAAAAGGTGATGCTTTTCTAAAGGAAAGATGGAAGAAATAATACGAGCAGTTTTGTTAGGTTCTACCAAACTATAGTTTCATTATGTTTGTTCTTCCATTGTGGAAGGCATTGTTTGGTTGCCAGTTTGCGCCACTGTCACATATAATTTAAGTCACATAGTCCTTGAATATGTGTTTAGTGATGAGACACTGATTATTCCTAACTATAGGATTTATTTTACAAGTGAAGGTCTCAAGAATTTTAGTAACTGACCCAGTATGCACAATAATTGAGGAGAGAATGAGCTTTAGTTTTTGGGCATCTCCATCACTACTACCATACTGAACTGACACTGTATTTCTTGTTTCTCCCTGGCAGTCACCTGGTTGTATTTGGGTCAAAAGAGAGATTCTTTCCTCTATTGACCCTTAACAGCTTTTGGTGACCAGCAAAAATGCCATCTGTGTCTGCAGATTTGGGGGACTTTCAGTCTATAAGGTCAGGTAGTTGTGTGGTTAACTGGTTTGATTCTACCCAACAAGGTCCATGTGTCCTGGGTGAGAGCCTGGGTCTCCAGCTGCTACAATTCTGCCTTCTCAAGCAATTTTCTCTAGAGATCCATGTCTTTTGAGCTCAATTTGTTTTGAGGCAGAAAGGTGTACACATAGCAAACTCTGTTCAGCCTTTTCCATTTTTAATTCAATTTAACTCTCATTGATTAACTGAATGTTCACCACATGCAAGGCCCTGTACTAGGAGTCAAAACCAGAAATCAGACAAGGGGTCTCGCTTCAGCTCCATGAGTCACTACACTGAGACCTCTGTTTCCACTTCAGTTGAATGGAAATACTGGGTTAAAGCAAATCTTCTAAATTCCTTTCTCGCTCTCAAGTTTTATGGCTTCATGAAGAGAACACGTGAGAATGTAAGACTGGGTTTCAGATTTGATTTCTTAAAGTATGATAATTTTATTATTTATTATTCAGAGAAAGTTTTGAGTACCCATGGTGTGTCAGGAACTAGTCTTGTACAGTGAACAAGACAAAGTCCTCGGCCTCACAGAGCTTACAGTCTACTGGGGAAGACAAAGAGTAAACAAACAAAGAGTAAATGCAAAATATAATATGCCAGATGATGAGTGCTATGAAGAGATAAAGCAGAGTAAAGAGAGAGAGGGGGAAAGTGACCAGGGAATGCTCCTCTCTAAGAAAGAGGGGTCTATCCTGACTGATGAGAGGGAGAGAGCTCTGTGAGGTCTGGAAGAAGAGGTTCCAGGCAGAGGTGGGTGCAAATGTGAAGGCTCTGAGGGGAAAACAGGCTAGGCATGCTTGAGGAACAGCAAGGGGGCCACTTACATAAATAGTTTATCCATCATCATGTGTGGCTAACCCATCTGGGCTGCCTAGAAGGGTACCCCAAAGCAACTGGTGAACATCTTCTGTGTGCCAGGCATTATTCTAGGGTCCTAGGGACACAGAGATGAAAAATGAATAACTACATCACTACCTGTGCAGGAGAAGTCCACATTTTAGTGAAGAGTCAGACCTGATAGAGAAAACTCCAATATTAGGAATGAGGTGCTATGACTGAGGTCATGGCTGAGGATGTAGGAGCTCAGTGGAGAAGATGACAATTAAGTTGGGTCTTGAAGGATGAGGAGGAGTTGGACAGGCTGAAAATGAAGGATTAGCCTTTACAAGGGCAAGGTCATATAAAAGGCAATGTGTGATGCGGGAATAATGAGTCAAGGTCCAGATTGAAACACAGGGCAACAAGAAGCCATTACTAATAAAGGCAGGAAGGCTTTTGTGTCTCCTCTTCTTTGGCATGAACTTCATGTTTGGACTTTATCCTTTAGGCCATGGTCCCCAACATTCACTCTTAAGGACTCCCTTTTTATACTGTCTTCCCAATCGATCATGTCTTCACAGATTTCTTTTTCATCTTCCCAAATACCATAATTATTAAGAAGTAACTAATTGTTTCCCATTTTTTAAAAGTCATCCAACATCCATGACTTCCAATCAGAGTCATGGATAAGTATGAGATACAGCATGTGACCAAACCGAGTTGATAAAACACCATTCAGGAGAAAAGGAGCTCTCCTATTCAATAAGCCATATCATGGGGTGTATTGTCATATATAGAACTTTAGCTGCTGTATCAGACAACCCTCCAAATCTCAGTGCTTTAACATATGAAGGTTTATTCTTGCTCAAGTAAGGTCCACTGTGGATTGGGAAGCCCCTCCATGTTGCAGCAAAGCCACTGAGAACACTTCTTCCAAGGTTCCTGGATCAGGGGAAGACAGAGCATGGAGAAGGCACCCCATCTCAACCTGGAGGTCACACTATCACTTTTGCTCATAGTCCATTGGACAAAACTAGACACATGCTCCAACTTAACCTCAGAAGAGGGTAGAACACATGGGGACGCATGCAGAATATTAGCTCATCATTAACTGACTCTTTCACATAGCATAAATTGCAATTTTGCTCCTGGGGTTCTTAGGAGTTCAGGGCCACATCCAGTCGAGAACCACTACTCTGGCAATAGGAAGCAAGGGAATGACTGGATTGGTTTCTTTCTCAGAAAGATCACATAGATGGTGTTTCAAAGAATGGACTATAATGGGTACACTGGAGGCAGGAAGACCAGTTAAGAGGCACTAGGTCCAAATGAGGGAGGATGAGGGCCTAGCCCAAAATTGGCAGTGGGATGGAGCAGGGGAATGGGTGCTAATAATAATATGGGCTAGAACCCTTCGGTGTTGGAGATCAGATAGAATGCTTGAGGGAATTGGCCATGTCAAAGCTGATTCTTGGGCTTCTAGGCTGGGTGAGTCAAAAACACTATGACAGCAATAGCATGAGTCAGAACGGAAGGCAGGGCCTCCTTCAGGGTTGCAGGTATAATGGTAGCCAGTCATCCTTCTTTTTCCTTCTGACCTAGTCATTTGCCCTCCCCCCTCCCCACCCAAGAAAAGACCTTAGTCACAGACTGTGGGAATTCAAAAGCCAAGGCACCAGAGTTAGGGCAGGTCTAGCTAGAAGTTTCAGAGTCCAACCCAGGGATCAAAAGCTTTGTTACTCTACCCATCCATGTTTAGGTGCTCTGTTAAGTGTCTGAGCCACAAGTGCTATCACTCAGTGCTCCTTCTTCTCTTCTACTCATTTTCCTTCAACAATTTTTTTTCCCTCCTGGACTCTCCCAAATTATCCCCACTGACCTTTCCAATTTGCATCAACCATTACAGCAATCCCCTACTCACTCTGGGCATATTGGAATCAAATGTATCTGTGCACTTCTTGTTCAGAAACCCAGTCTGTCCTGTCTCCCATTAGGCAGGAATCTCATCCCTGGAGAGACCACACCTTTCCAGCTGCTGTGAATTGAAAGGGGGGGGCACAAATCCCACCCTTTTCAATAAGGGGCTATACTCTTTACTGAAGTTGGTGCACTCTGGACATCAGAACCTTGGAACACAAAAATCAACAGTGTTCGCTTATTTGAAGCATCAGCCTCTTAGCACAATCTGATGTGATATGGTTTCCTTGAACTTTATAGACAATTGAAAAAAATCACTTGAGCAGAATTAAAACCATGCTTAGGAATAAACTGTTCAGTTTCCTCGAAGTTTATTCCCTTTGCTCACTATAATAAACTATGAATCAGGACATGGCCATTATCATGGACAGCAAAAGAGAGCTGTAAGCATAAACCCAAAAGAAACCTTGGTACCTGGGTTCTACCTCTGTGGTGTACTACATATTACAGGGCTTTCTTGTCCTCATCTCTGAACTAGGGGTCATAAGAGGCAAATAGCAGTCTGTTCGGGGATTGGGCCCATGATATGTAGAGAATCAAGTACAGGCCTTGCTCAATAAAGGGTAGCCAGTACCCTGGTTACTACTAAGTTCCCTTCCTCATGGCGTGTGGTGTTGCAACCGAAATGTCTCTGCCCTCCTTCCTATCTAGGTCCCCTTAGCTTTGACCATCCCGATTTATATCATGCACTGATCCCCATCCATACCTCACATGAAACCTTGCCCACCTCCTCACTTCTTAAACCTAGTAGTAATTTTAAAGCGTTCTCAGGATTTTGCTCAAAAGTTGAACCTAAAGGTACAGAGTCTGCATCACCTGCTTTTATGCATACAGTCTCAGTTATTTATATTTCCATTTGCTGCTCTATGAGACCGTGCAAATACCAAAGGAGAGACTTGCTTCCAATTCTCCAAGAGCTGCCTGGGAATATTGTCTTGTGGTAGAGAAAGCTGAGCCAGCAGATGCTCCTTTTGCCAAAAGTTCAATAAGTCTCCCTGCCTTACAGTGGAAAGAGAAATATTTTCAGCTTGAAATGATTACACTGCTGAGAGAGCATTTATTTCAGGATCTGACCTTTGTGTGACCATGAATGATCCATGCTAGCTATAGGAGCTGGGGTTAAACATGGGACTATTGGTTCCTTGCTGCTGATGTGCTCCTCAACCATTCCTCACCGTTCATATGGGTGGTGGCAGCAACTCCATGGCTATGTGCACTGTGGGAAGTACTTAAGTTTCTATTTGACATGTCTGACACATTCCCGACATAGTTTGAGAGTTCAAAGCAGCTCCACATAACCTTTTGAGGAAAGATTTGTAGGACTATATCCAAACAAACAAAAACATTAAATGACACACATTTCCATCTGGGCCTGCAGACAGTGTCATGGCATCCTGAGGGTATTTTAGAGCTTGACTTGCCTTCCATCTCTTGCAAATGTTTGACCAGAGCATGGAAGTAACCACGTAGAAAAAAGAGAGATGAAGTTACATTTTGGGAGAAATAACACGGCTAGAGGGATGGCTAGAATAGTAGAAGAGCACACAGTGAAGGAGGGAAGGAAGGGGAAATGTGCTACTATGGGCTGAATTGTATCCCCTAAATTCATAGGTTGAAGTTCTAACCCCTGAGAAGGTGCCTGGATTTGGGGACAGGGTCTTTAAAGAGGTAATGACGTCAAAATGTGTCATTTAGATGGGCCTCAATTTAGTATGACTGGTGCCCTTATGAAAGAGGAGGTAAGACAGACACACACAGAGGGAAGACAATTGGAAGACAAAAGGAGGAAACAATAGCCATCTCATGCCAAGATGAGAGGGAGGCCTCAAAGAAACCAACTCTGCTGACACCTTGATCTTGGACTTCTAGCCTCTAGAACTGTGAGAAAATAGATTTCTGTCGTTTTAACCATCCAGTCTGTAGTATTTTGTACCACAAGAAACCGATACAAATGCCTTATTGCCATTTAGCACCAAGTGAATATTTCACAAATAAACAAGTTTAGGAAAGCTGGGATAAATAATTACATATCTCTAAAATATTATATGTAGGTATGTTGGTATTTTATATATATTTGAAGGCACCGTCTATCTCCTACTCCTGAGATGCTTGCTCAAGTTTAAATTGTTCAAGATCTTGTGGTCCATCTCATTCAAATCACTCTCAAACCCTCCTCTTTTAGAGAGAAGAAGCACTAATTGGGTAATTCTCAGACTCTTCTGTCCAGGTATTTCTAAAAGCAGATAAGAAAGAATGGATGCAGTAGTGAATTAGCCTGGAAAGGGAGCCCGAAGTAAACTGACTTTTTTTAAAGTCAGGTTTATTGAGATATAATTTACATAAAGTAAAATTACCCTTTTAGACTGTACAGTTGGTTAAATTGTTATAAGTATATACAATCATGTAACCACCATCCCAATCAAGATATAGAACATTTCCGTCATCCCAAATTTCCTCGTGGTCCTCTGTAATTTCCTTCCTTTACTCCCAACCCATGGAAACCACTGATAAGAATTTTATCCCTATAATTTTGCCTTTTTCAGAATGTCATATAAATGGATTCATGTGATATGTAGCCTTTTATGTCTGGCTTCTTTCATGTTTTTTGAAGTCTATTGTTTTGATTTTAAAATTTATTTGAATTTTATATGCAATGCTGATATATATGATAAATGT
The DNA here is from genome assembly GCF_964656455.1 of Halichoerus grypus. Taxonomy (NCBI): domain Eukaryota; kingdom Metazoa; phylum Chordata; class Mammalia; order Carnivora; family Phocidae; genus Halichoerus; species Halichoerus grypus. The sequence continues at coordinate 54,117,586 of NC_135715.1, read as the reverse complement.
ATACATATATAAAATATGTATAATATATATTCAATGATATACATACATATGTGTGTGTGTATATATATATATATATAAATAATGCTGAATAATATATCCATGTTTGTTTTAATATTGCAATACATTTGAGCCTACTTACCCAGTTAGGTTACTTAAGTGTGAGCCCAATAATAATTAGATAAAATTAATACTCCATGAAGATGCCCCATTTACTAATTTAAAAATATTACTACTAATTACCAAGATGTTGGTTGCAAGACATGTCTAAAAAAGTTCAAAGAGATATTCATTACATACTGGAAAAATATGGAACAGGAAGTGATGAGCAATAGCCTTCTTACCTTTTACCAGAGACTGAGATCATAAATGCCTTCTTGGGGTTTTAGAGACAACAACAGTATATGTAAAATAAATGGAAAACATTTTTAAGAAGAAAAAAGTATCCAAAGAGGCCACAGGATAATCTCAACAGTGATACATCATTAAAACATGCTGAGGTCCAGGGGTGCCTGGGTGACTCAGTCAGTTGAGCCACGGGGCTCCCTGCTCAGTGGGGAGTCTGCTTCTCCTTCTCCCTCTGCCTCTTCCCACTCCTGGTCTTGCTCACTCTCTCTCTCAAATAAGTAAATAAGATCTTTAAAAACAAACAAACAAACATGCTGAGGTCCTGAAGTTTATTACTGTCTGGATAGCAGTGGGAGTGGTCATGGGGCCTCTACTGTTTCAGCCAGTACCCAACAAACCACTTCCTCACAACTGGAAGCTTTTCGGTTGGTGGTTTCCCTGGGCAGAGGCTACCCGCAGGACAGGTTTCGTATCTGTCTCTAGATTGCTAAATCAAAAAAATAGACGGTGGCTCAGTCGATTAAGTGTCCAACTCCTGATTTCGGCTCAGGTCATGATTTCAGGGTCGTGGGATTGAGCCCCATGTCCGGCTCCCTGCTCAGCACAGTCTGCTTGAGATTCTCTCTCGGTCTCCCTCTGCCCCTCCCCCCCCCTCTAAAATAAATAAGTAAATAAAATCTGGGGAAAAAAAGTGTTTGTGTGAAGGTAGTTTTTTTCATGCAAGAGCCAGGTTTTGGATTAGATCAACAAATAGAAGGAGGGGAAGAAGAGGCACCCACTTGATCAGCTGGACGGTATACTTTCTGCTCTTCCCACATTCTCCTTAAAATTCTTTAAGATCCCACTCAAATGTTACCTCCCCTGTGCCTCCATCATGGCCCATTCCCTAACTCAAGGCAGAATGAGTTACTCTCTCCTTGGACCTCTTATAACATTGTGCACATAGAGTTCTCACATTTTATGATAATTAGTTCTTTATGTCCCCTGCTATTCTTTAATGACCTTGAAGACACAAGGATTGTCTTATCTCTCTCTGTATCCCTAGATCCTGGCATACGGCAAGTGCTCAATGAATACATGCTAAATGTAGTTGGCCCTTATAATACAGGTTATACCACAGGTCACAGACCCACCTCAATAGCACTTTGGAGAACTAAGAACTGGCCTGTGTGGATGAAAAGCTAGTCTCCATTTTAATTTGTGTATCAGGCCTCGTGTTTCCTGCCAGTTTGCCAAGCTTTTGACCCAGATTCTTTCTCTGAGCCTATTTGCCTGGTCCAAGTGCAAACAGAATTCCTGAACTGACCCAGATCTACTGCCTCTACTTGTTCCAGCTCACCAGGGTCTCCTGTTTTGGCCTCATCTATGAAACCTGATGTGTGACCGAGGTGACCCTGGTGAAGGGCCAGGTGGGGCAAGCTGGTACTGCAAGGTCCCAGAGTGACATCTGATTCTCCTGCCTGTCTGCAAGGCAACTGGGTGGGCCAAGCAGAATGAGACTTCATAGGCACATAAGCCTCAAATGTCTGTGTGCTCCTCACAGTGAATCCTGAGGCAGGAAACAGGTGCAGATATGGGCCAGAGTGGAGCCCAGGAAGGAGGAGATTGGTTGGTCGGGATATATTGCTTGTCCCTCTGGCTGTGACCATACCATTAAAGAGGTATGGATGAGACTAGAACAAGTGTACAGGGAAAAGAAAAAAAGAAACAGGGATAGATTCTATTTAGACCCAATTAGGGCCCTGTTACCCCGTAGAGTGTGTTGAATAGTTGGCCCCAAAAGGTATGTCTACGTACTTACCCCTGGTAGCTGTGAATGCAAAAGTGTCTTTGCAGATCTAATTAAGGATCTCAAGATTTAAGGTGAACCCTAAATCTAATGACAGATGTCCTTAACAGGGAGAGGCAGAAGAAGATTTGGGACAGGAACACACAGAGGGAGAAGGCCACGTGAAGACAAAAACAGAGATTCAAGTTTTTCTGCCAAAAGCCCAGGAATGCTTGCAGCCACAAGAAACTGGAAGAGGCAAGGAAAAATTCTCCCATAGAGCCTGTGTGGGAGTGTGGCTGTCCTGACACCTTGATTTCAGGCTTCTGACTCCAGAGCTGTGGGAGTATGAATTTCTGTTGTGTTAAGCCATCAAGTTTATGGTACTTTGTTATGGCAGCCCAAGAAAACCAATACACTCCTCCTTTGCTTATATATCAGAGAAACAGGTATGCATGGGAATGTTTGGGCCCATGAAGGAGGTTTTCAGAGGATTAGTGAGAAAGGCAAGGCATGAGGGATGTGACTGGCTCAGAACCACAAAGAAATAGCTCCTTTTCTCCCAAAATCATCAGTAAAGACCAAAAGCATCCACAGGAAAAAAGTTTCTATTACTCAATGAAGTTCACCCTAAGAAAGTATCTTCCACTTATAAGAGAAGTAATAGTAATAGAAATAATAATAATGACAGAGAGCATGCTATATGTCAGGCGCAGTACTAAGTGTTCTACATATATCCATTTTTCCAATGAGAAAATTGAGGCTTAGAATGATGAGGTAAACCTTTATACAGTATTTAGTATATGCCAAGCCCCGTTCTAAGAACTTTACAGTGATTAATTCCCTCTTCATAATAATCTGTGAAGGAAGAATTATTTCCATCTTACCGATGAGAATACTAAGACCCAGAGAGGTTACAACGTATGTCTAATGTCACATAGCAAGGAAGTGAAGGAGCTGGGATTCAGATCCAGCTGGGATTCAGAACTTTGTCCCAAAGATTCTTCTCTTACTTAAAGTTATCCCATAGCTCTAGGTGAAAAAATAATAATAATAAATAGGGATTTGAATGCAGGTGTATCTGACCCCAAACCGCATGTTTATTCCATAAGCTACATTACCTCTTTAAAAAAAATGAGAGGTAAAATTCCACTGTGAACAGTAGTCCTGCCCACATGGCCATCCCAGTCTGCCCACTCAGTTACAGGCTCTGAGGGTCTTCAGCCAGGAGGCCTGATTTCTCCCGATTGCTTACACAATCATGAGCACAATAGCCAACATATATAGAAGCTCAAACCTACCTGAGGGAGAGACTGGCATTGGTTTTGTGGGCTAGTCTCTGGGAGGTTGCAAGAGAGCCCTCTCCACCCCCTTCCCTGCTCCCTCTTGCATACTGTCCTGTCCATATTTACCCAGTTGTGTGAATGAGGTTTTTATTGTTTCAACAAATATTTTTCAAGCATTTATTGCATTCTATGCAATATGGCAGATGCTAGACACAGAGTAAAGGCCTAGGCCCAGGCAAGGCATGCATAGTCTCCAATTCAGAGTGATAGGTGCTGTTAAGGAAGAATACTAGTAATTAACAGCCCCAATTTTTAGAGTGCTTATTATGTGCCAGTCATTATATAATCTTGTTAACACATGGTGCTCTGGCTTGCCATAGGAGGGTCGCCTAACCCAATCTTGGGAGGTTAAGCAAGGCTTCCTGGAAGTGTCCTGAGGGATGAGTGGAAGTTAGCCAGGTAAAGAAAGGGAGCCAGGGAAAACGGTCTTCCAGGCAGAAGCCTGAAGCTGAGAAAGCACATAGTATACGTTGTAGAAAGGGAAGTAGCTTAATATAGTTGAGGGCAGAGCAGGAAGTAGGAATAGTAATAGATGTGGTGGGAGAAATATGTCTGCAGGTAAAGATCACCTTGGCCTTGTAAACCAGGATAAAGGTTTATTAGTCCAGCCAGACGGGAGTCCTCCCTATTGGCACCTGTCAGCTGGGACCCTTAACATCTTCCCCCTCTTGCTGAATTCCCTGCCCCCGTCTACTGCCTGGAGTCTTGCTTCCAGGTGGATGGACAACCCAGAGCTATACCCATAGCCACCTGTCTGACTACAGGCACTACTACTGCCCAAGAGCTCCTTGGATGTTGACATCGGCCTTAACGGCACGCAAGTTCACTGCCCCTTGTAGACACCCCTAAATTGATGGTTCGATACCACCAGCCCTGGAGAGCAGACCATAGGAAAGTTATTCCTCTAGCTCTGGCTCAGCTGCCCCTTCCTCCTTGCTTTCTGGTGCCTTAGAGGGTCCCTGAATGCTTCAGGAAGATGTCTACCATCTGAAGGTTAAGAAGAGATTCAGAGCTGTGTCTTAGCGAAGACTATACTACTGGTCAGTGGGAGGGGACCCCAGCCTCCTGACTCTACATCCAGTTTTGGTCAAGTGCAAGGGCTTTGGATACACGTAGCTTGTGTCTGAACACTGATTGTACCGCTAAGCAGTAGCTGGGTGATCTTGGAGCAAGTTACTCAGCTTTCCTAAGCCTCAGTTTCCCCATCTCTAAAAAGGGGTAAAATTTCTCCCCCAATAGGACTTTAGTGATAATTAGAGAATGTGTGTAAAGAACCTAGCACATGGCCAGGCATTTAGTAGACTCCTATTATGAAGATTGTAGTGGATGCCACGGTGCCACACCAGATTCCCCTTCACGTCTGAAATGTTCATTCTCCTGGCTCCCAAAGGCTCCCTAGGCCAAAGGAAGATTTCTTGCTCAAGGTCATGACCTTTTTCTGGGGCAGCCCACATTCAATGATAGGTTGATGTGGGAATACAAAGTCTGGTTCCCTTTGCCCCATAAGGGTCATCAGAAGAGTCTCCTTCCATCCTCAGAGTTCCTCCTGAGATCAGCTGAGGACTTTGTTGCCACTGCAGGGGGCTTAATGTCTTCCAGTCCCATTTCCTGGGCTCTCCCACAGCTGCTACTCCCTGGAGCAGTCCTGGATACATTTTCTGCATGCAAATCTCAGAGTCTTAGATGACCCAAGCTGTAATGATGAGGAGGAAGATGGTGTGGTGACTCTACCTCACTGCCTTTAAAGATCTAACCTGTGCTGGTATTGATAAGAATATTAATATGGTGGCAAATTAACTAACTGGGTTTTATTTCTTACTTATTCTCAAATAAGTTATTTCTTTGTTTATTTGAAGTTCCTATTAGAAAGCAAATACGCAAACTCGAATTTCACATGTATGATTTATAAAAGTGTGATATTTCTTTAGTAAGGACCCAGCTTCAGACTCCTTTAAAACACTGATTGTTCTCAGTAAGTTACACATGTGACTTAGGCAAGATTTATCTCCTTTATTAGAAAAGCAAACCAAACAACAACCAATTCATGAATTCAGTTATAACTGTTGTTACCTGTTTTTTCTCAAAGTCTAAATCATATATATGGTAAACTCTATTACTAGGCTTAGTAAGAGTATAGGATCATTTGGGCAAACCAATATTCTGATAGAGTTGTTACATTTCCACACATGAATTACCAATTTTTAATGAATTAGAACATCGTAAAACATATTTAACACTAAAAGTCTGCTGCTCACAGTTTAATTTTATTTTTTATAATTCCAAAGGCATTTGACATTTGAAAGGTTATTACCGCATTATAAATGTGCAGAGATAAGTTACTAGAGAATGGCAGATAGCCAATTTTAATCTGTGTTGATGATTATGATATACATTTGCATACATTAATCTTGTTAAATATAAATATGAGGACTATTATAAAAATCGGTAATTGGAGTATAGCTAGCTGTTCATGGTCACAGTAGGGAACTCATTTATTTGAGTGGGATTAGATAGATTGATTTTAAATTAAGGTAAAATTTACATACATTGCACATTAGGTGTACAGTTTGATGAATATTGAAAACTGCACATAACCCATGTAACCAACAAACTGATCAAGATATAGAACATGTCCAAAGCAGGGATTATGTGGGAAAAGTCTTCTGAATTTCTGACTGTTCTCAACAGTGTGCTCAACTTCCCCAGAAAGCTGGTCAGCTGCTGGATCCTGGTGCCTGCTTCACTCTTCTCATCTCCATTCATTCTGGCAACTTCCATGCCAATGCACCTTTCCTCTGCTGAACCTCATGGCACACAGTTGTCATCAGATTTGGAGGCAACTTCTTTCATTTTCCCAGATGAGGGCTGTTTCCATTTGTATCTTGAACATACATGGTGATCAGATTTCTCCACTCCTTCCAGGAGCTCTCTAAACCTTTGTTCATAAATCTTCCCAGCACAGTCCTGGGTAATGAGTAGGCAGCCAGTCATATGCTTTGCTTTTATAGATGGAAAGCTTGAAGCAAAGTGAAGTTAGATGGCTTCCTGACCAATGAGACTGACCCTGACTCAGAATTATATGACCCAGTCTGTGCCATGGGTTTGTTTTATTTCCTCCAGCAGGAAGGAGAGAATGGTGGATTTCAGGAGGCAGTTATCTCTTTAAGTCTATTTTTCTCACCTCCATTTGAGATGTTACTCCACCGTTCAGGGGTGAGGACAGAGCAGCCTGGAGGGAGACAAAGCAATAAGAGACAGAGATTTGGTGTGAGAAGTCCTGGGTTTTGGTGAAGTTTTTAGAGATCAGAAGCAAAGGAGAAAGAACCAAGGGTTGAAGATGGTCAGAACAGTGGTTCTCAGGGTGCCTGGGTGGCTCAGTCAGTTAAGCGACTGCCTTCAGCTCAGGTCATGATCCCAGGGTCCTGGGATAGAATCCCACATCGGGCTCCCTGCTCAGAGGGGAGCCTGTTTCTCCCTCTTCCTCTACAGCTCCCCCTGTTGTGCTTTCTTGCTCTCTCAAATGAATGAATGAATGAATGAATGAATGAATGAAATATTTTTTAAAAACCCAGCGGTTCTTAACACTTCTTGCTGTTTTATCTTCAGTAGCTTATACTGGCATTTTTAATTAGACTCTTTCACTATCAGAAAGATGGCAAAGAAGTTTATAAAGAAGTCATTGAATTTTTTTTTTTTTTTTTAGGAAGTCATTGAACTTTCTAAGAAATCCCCCTTCCCCACTCCAAACATTTCTCCCTCCGAATGTTGTCCTTTATGTTAACTGACTGGCTTTGTTGAGATAGCCACATTTAGTTCTTAGGGGAAATATATATTTAGAGGCTTAGGAAATCGTGCCAGAGGATTTTCCATGTTTTCAGCAATGGGAGGCGTAGCCACCTAGTGTTTTAAATTTTACAAAAGGAACTGTGGAACTGGCTTTGCCCCTGCCCTACCTCTCCAAATGGAGCCAAGAGACTGGAGTGATCGGAAATGGTACCACTCTCCAGCTGTTCTTATTGGCTGGCTCACAGTTCACCTCATCTCCTTAGCATAATGACTATGCTGTGGGATTTGACAGTTGCAACATCGAATCTGCCTCAAAGGCTCTTTCTCGCTTCCAGGGAGTTCCACTGGACCTCCTTAGTTTGGTGTAAGATCTAACCACAACTTTAATTATTAGTCTTCTTGAGAGAACCAGGGAGACTGTCTCTCACACTATGACTCCATCCACTCAGCTATGAATGAACAATCCAGCTCTTTACAGTTAACTCCCCAAACAAGCTTGACACCCCCAAAGTGTGAGTAAAATAACTATGTGCCTTATACATCACTACCTGGGCATGCCACTCCTATTTTGTTTCTTACAAATTCTTTTACATTCATCCCAGCCTGAGTTAAACTTTCTCTGGTACCTTCTTCTGACTCATAAGAGCATAAACCTAATCCACTGTAGACAGTCAAGGACTCTCTTTAGTTGTATTTCTGCAAGAGGCATCATCAAGGTTGCTTAGCAGCAGAAATTGGTTTATTAAAAACAACTTTCTATGAGGAAAGCACCTTCATATTTTCCTGTGGATTCATGTCTCCTTGTTGACTGATTTGCTAACTGAATTACTCAAAAGATTTTCTCCTTATATGTGCTGGGGGTGGGGGGGATCTAAGGAGCAAAATGGCTGGGAGAGACTTGATATTAGAAAGTGGATGAGACACCTTGAAGCAACTAGGAGAACCATGTTTCTCTGTTCAGAAACCTCTAATTAGGAGGTCTGAGGACTCAGGGTGACCTGCCCTGCTGTCAGGTTTCATTATGCGCTCCTGCAGGATGAGGGAGAAGCTTGGAGAAGAAGGGACATGTGTCAGGCTGGGGATGGGGCCAATCAACCCAGGAAAGGATGTGGACTTGAGTTATTACCTCGTGACCTGAGGCACCACAGTTGCCAAACTTATTCTGTCGAACTATCCAGGCTAACAGTCATGCTCAGAAAAATAGCAAAGCTACCTGTGTAAGGGAGGTGGGGGGGGAATCATTGACATTTACTGAATGATTATTAAAGGCTAGCCACTGTTTTAAGCATTTTTCTGTACACGAAAATAAATACTATTAGTTTAACACTGTCTTTAAAAATGAGAAACATAGGGCGCCTGGGTGGCTCAGTCAGTTAAGCATCCAACCCTTGATTTTGGCTTAGGGTTGTGAGATTGAGTCCCGCATCAGGCTCTGTGCTGGGCATGGAGCCAGCTTAAGATTCTTTCTCCCCCTCTGCCCCTCCCTCCCAGCTCATTTATGTGTGCACTCTCTTTCTAACAAATAAAAATAAAAAATAAAATAAAAACGAGAAACCAAGACTTTGAGAGGTTAAATTCATGAATAAATTTACCTGTAAGTAGCAGGGATGGGATTTGAACCCTGGCAGCCAACACTCCTATCCACTGCACTGTTTAGGCCCTTAGTCTCAGATGACTGTGACCATGGTGGGGGAACTGTGGCTGAGTTGTCAGATTTTCCCATTTTTCAAGGAAGCCAGTTTATCTGAATTTATTAATGAGAAATTTCTGAATTTTTAAATTGTTGGTGATATTTTTTTTTAAAAAATGTTTTTGTAAAACTCATTTCAGGTCAGCAACTGAATGCGGGCTGAATGTGATCAAGGATTACTTCCTTCTTGCCAATAATTAGGTCATTGCTTAACCTGTGTACATATGGGATAAACCTGGACTAAAGAAGTAGAAATGTAAACAGGAACCCACACTAGTCTCATTCTAGTAAATGCCCATTAAGGAAGCTTTGAAATATTGGATCATCAGAGGGAGTTTGATTGCCCTAGGCTTTGCTAGTTTCACCAGAAACCTAGAGAAAATGTGGATTTCAGATTTGTAATGGAGCAGAGTCTAGAACTGTGAGTTTCAGCCAGAATGCTGTAGTTCTATGGTTCAAAGAGGTTAGTGGGTTACAAGTGAGCTGAGATACTGGTCCTTTCAGCCTTCAGGGGGCTGAGAGTTTCTGTGGTCCAGAAGTCCCTTGGTTGGTCACCTCTGGCCTTAAGTAACTCCTCCTTCCAGTTTACTCCATGTTGCAGACATTATAATTTTTAAAAATGTATGCCATGAAATTAAAACAATTAGGAAGCACTTCTATGGTCTTTTCTTATGTAATACGGATTGCCCTAGTTTACCATCAAGTGTTTTTCTTCTTGATGAATGGGATCTACAACTTTATATGAATTCTTTAATGGAAATTTTGTCCTCTTCTGTTCATCTGGATAGTAGGATATCCTCCTCCTGATTCTCTCTCTCCTCCACTCATGGATCTTTTTATTAAAAACAAATCATTTTGGGGGCGCCTGGGTGGCTCAGTTGGTTAAGCGACTGCCTTCAGCTCAGGTCATGATCCTGGAGTCCCTGGATCGAGTCCCGCATCAGGCTCCCTGCTCGGCAGGGAGTCTGCTTCTCCCTCTGACCCTCCCCCCTCTCATGTACTCACTCTCTCTCATTCTCTCTCTCTCAAATAAATAAATAAAATCTTTAAAAAAAAAAAAAACAAATCATTTTGTTTTTGGTGGCTGGGTGGCTCAGTTGGTTAAGCGTCTGCCTTTGGCTCAGGTTATGATCCCAGGGTCTTGGGATCGAGCCCCGCATCGGGCTCCCTGCTCAGCGGGCAGCTTGCTTCTCCCTCTCCCTCTGCCATTTCCCCTCTTTGTGCTCTCTCTCTCTCAAATAAAATTTAAAAAATCTTTTAAAAATTTTCATCCATCCATTCATTCATTCATTCATTCTAGTTTTTTTCCTGACTTATAATCTCACATAACAATGTGGTATTATTTAGTATCAAGTCATTCAATAATTATTTGTTATTTGTTTGGAAAGGTGAGAGGGTATGGGGCCTACTGGGGGAATCAACTTGTCTTGGTCTGCCTGGGACATTTTTAGCACTGAAAGTCCCATGGACTCCCTCCTTAGTCTTGGGCTAACCAGGATCATTGGTCACCCTAGGCTTAGCAAACATGTGAAGTTGTCACAGGATAAAAGACCATTCTTCATACGGACAGCTAGGTATGAGGAAAAGCAGGGGAGAGTTTCACACAAAATAGCCTCAATTTTTTACTAGATAGATGTAAGGTCACCTGCTGGAGAGGAAGGTGAACAGATGGTAGAGGAATTGTCACTCAGTGAACCCTCCCCCATATCCTAAATAACAAACCTCACTTAAGTTGTAGTTACTCAAAACTGGGGGAAATGTGGCTATTATGAAGGGAGGGAAGCACCTAATATGAATCGTTGCCCTCAAAGACCCAGTGGAGGGCAAACACCACCAGGCAGTGAGAGAAGCCAAGGACAGAGCCAGTGAAAAACTCAATGCATGACTGGGCACAGGTGCATAAGTGTCTGTGCCCTGGGCCTCCATCTGCAAAGTGAAGGGGTGGACCATGCACACCCCTCAAAATCTCACATGCATTCTAGAATCCTAGCAGTTATTCAAGAATTATAAGGGGAGAGAAACAGTTACACACACATGCACAGACAAATGTTAGAAGTCTCTGGTATGTGAAGCCAAAGAGAAGAGGCCAAAAAATTCGGGTTATGACAAGGACGGAGCAAACCGTGGCACAGTAAGAAGCAGACGGCACCCTGGAAGTTTGTGAGGAAGGAAGGCGCATTCCCCACATCAGAAACAAACTTCTTACTGTATACCTTTACAATTTAGAAAAAAAATCATACGGAACAATAGCTTGCAGACTGAGAAGGATTGGAAATAATAGTGTTTCATTTGATCCTCACACAATCCTGGGAGGCAGAGAGCAGAGCTTCTACTCTCCCCATTTTATAGATGAGGAAACTGAGTTTCCAAGTAGTTAAGGTCACAAAGCTAAGTCTTGGATTCTGCTCTCATGAATTTCTGTAATGCTTAAAAAGAAGGGGGGGTCAGTTGCATCTTATCACTACACAGCCATTTCAGAAGCGGAAACCCTGGACAAGAGTGTTAGGGACCCAAGGGACACACCGTGCCCTTCCCAGGCTGGAGCACAGGATGCGGTTATGAGTGCAATGGTTAGCCTGCTCTGGAGAGGGCTACTCTTAGTATCACCAAAGAGACGTCACTGTAGATTTAGGGTAGCCTGATCAGTCTCTATGCTTACCCTCTGCTGGGGCTGTATCCCTGTGGTCACACGTCTAATCAGGTCACTGCCGGAGTCCCTTTTCCTAAATGTCCCAGTGCCACAGCTTTGGTGCTTTGGGAAGGCTGTGGGATTGAAATGATCAGAGTCTATGAGGACTCCTACTTTCCTGCTATGTGCTTTATGTGAAGTCCAACGCAACTGTACTACTTTTGCTGCTGTTTAGATTTTTTTGTCCATTATAGATTATTATTCCAAAAATAGACTGGTAATATATTCTTGTACATCTGAACTTAATTAAGAACCTTCTTTCTATTGACACAGATGTGGTTTTACTGCTTCTGGTCAGGCCAGACAAGGGTATCTAAAGACAGATTTCTGAATTGTGGGCCAATTTCTCCAATCTTCTTAACCTAGGGCCCCTGCTCTGAGATGGTGATTTATGACTTTGACATGCTATCTTCAACCACTCTCTGGTCACTAGGGAGTATGTGAAACCTCACAGAAATGCTGCTTCTAGGAGTTAAAGTTGTCCCCTCCAACCTCAACAGGATCCTCCTGGGATTCAGAAGATTACTTAATGCTCTGTATTCTGAGGACTGTCAGAATCACCCTGACCTTACCGAATCATTTCATGACTTGGGAGGGTTGGTGATGGGATTAAATCTTCCACACTGTGGTCCATTTCTGATGTATTTGGCCAATGGAGACTCCAAGGGTATTGTGGACTCCACTTTGTTTCCCAAAAGGACTAACACCAGAAACTCATGTGCTATTTTGTTCTGTAGCTTCTCTGTTGAGCAATACCGCACCCTTGGAGCTGATGCTGCCTAAAGAATGAGAGGTTTGGGGGAACTGACAATTATTATTATTATAAATTTAAGGATTTTATTTATTTATTTGACAGAGAGAGAGCACAAGCGGGAGGAGCAACAGGCAGATGGAGAGGGAGAAGCAGGCTCCCTGCTGAGCAGGAAGCCTGAGGTGGGGCTTGATCCCAGGACCCTGGGATAATGAGCTGAGCCGAAGGCAGACGCCTAACTGCCTGAGCCGCCCAGGCGCCCCAGAACTGACAGTTATCACCTAGTACACCTCCCACACCTCTCCATGTGTGAAGACCATACTGCCTGAACCTGGGGCAGTAAAAGCCTACATCCTTTAACAGCCTCGCAGGTGTTCACCCCAGCTGTTGGCTCAAATCCCAGGGAACACTGCCTCTTTGGTACATGTCATAATCGGGAGATTATGCCTCTCTTCATCTTCTGGGGTTCACACCATTTAGAGCGGAGAGTTTGGGGGGCAGAGATGATGGGATGACAACACCCATGCATCATCCATTCATACCTCCATCCAGTTAGTAAGGGCCTAGTGTGCGCCATGTGTTACGCTGGATACTGGGCATTCAGTGGTGAACAGAGAAGTCAAGGTCTCAAGGAGGGGTTTCTGTTTCAATAGGAACAGCCCACAGAACTTCATCTGCTTTCGCTTCCACTGTGTTAGTTACTGCCAAGAGTTTGTAGGTGTTTAGGGGCTTCATCACGTTTGGAAAGCTCTGGCTCCTCTCTGCTCCTTTGGAGACTAGCCCTTGGTTGGCCTTGAATGAGAAGCTGGGTCCTCAAAGTGCCACTGTCAGCACTCTCCGGGTGAGTACTAGGCATGGGGAGGGATCAGGGTGTGGGGCCCTCTGAAGGCTGTGTCATCCCCGGCTCCAGCCACAGAGGTTACATCATGCAGGGAAGCTGAGCTGTCAGCTTGTTGCTAGGCTGTGGCTATTTATTTTTATAAATGAGACTTGTGCTTAATTTAGAAATCTGCTTTTCCTTTTTCTTTCTTTTTTTTCCAGCATCATCTGGCTGTCTGGCACCACCAGAGAAGTGCATTTCTGACCCAACAAGAGCTGGTGGGTGGATGGGGGCAGGAAGGAGGCTGGGGAGAGGACTGATGCCAGCCCCGCTGCCTCACGGGGAAGTAGGAACACGTGGCCATTATGCCATAAGCATCCTGTTGGGCTTCTAGACGGGTTTCACGTGTGACACCTCCACAGTCCTCCCTTGGAACAACACAGTAGAAAGCTGCCCCGGTGCTAAGTCCTCTTCTAAACAACCACACACCGGAATACAGCACAACAGAAGGCAAGGCCACAAAAAAGAGGATTTTAGTCCTTTGGACTTTCAGTCCTTTGGATGCAGCCATTTTAATAGAGCCACTTTATCGCAGTTATTTTGACGTGAGGATATTTAGATTTGACCTAAAACATCAGCCGATAAATGTGCTGATTTTCAAAAATAAGTGAGTAAAATGGGCATTTTATACTCCTTCTGTGAACTTCCCTCCAGCCCCAATCTTCACCCTATTGCTAATCCTGCCTCTCGGCATCAAGGTGTATGGGTCAGGAACAGGTAAGGGGAAAGGGTGGGAGAGATTCAAAATGGGAGAAATACTGAGGATCAGGTACCAGTCAAGAATGCAGTAAATGTCAGGAAGGAGGTGCCTGTCAGAACTGGGAGCAGGTCAGGAGGAAAGGAGGGTCGAGAGGCCTCTAAAATCAATAAAAAGGTCACAGTGACATGGAGCAGAAATAACAGATGGAATGAGGGGTGGGAAATTGCTTATAATATAAGATACAGTGAGTCCGCGTTTTGGCTCACCTGTTTGGAGGCTGCGTGAGAACAGCTGCATGAGAAAACAGTCTACTTAGGATTCAGAATCACTCATTTTGGCTTTTCCATGGGCAGTGTCTGACTCACAAATGTCTACACATTTCCCTTGAGGGCTTGTTTGTGCCTCAGTTTCCACACATAAAATGCAAATGATTATGTCTACCTTCCTCTTTCCCCACCTTTTGCTCTCCCTGCAGGGGACATGCTGAGGATGAGCCAGCAGCTTGTAAACTGCTCCCAGCCACTTGGAGCAAGGTGCTTCTGTGTATGTGAGTGTTCTGTGAGTCACAGATTTGGGAGTCGGGCAAGTGTAGCCGTCTCTGCCCGGTGATTCATGCGCACACACTGATACCTCTAGCTGGAATGTATAGCGTTCGGGATGAATTTGTTCTTGCCACCACAGAGAACTTCATCTGTACCCAAATGCTACTACTTGAGGAGTTTGCACGTGGGCACTGGGATATCGGCCGTGATAAGAGGTGCAAGGAATCTGGCCTTTCTGCTCATCATCTACAGTTTTAGTATAAAGAACTATAGCAGCATGTCTGTGCCCAATCATCCACTCCCCTCTGCCAGCAAAAAAAATATTTCCAAATACTCCTGCCATTTATCAAACTTGCCAAAGTCCCCCAGAGGCCGTTCCAGTAACTGAAGGCAGAGGGAAGAGAATACTCTCTGCCAGGTTTCACTACCTTCTGTGTTGACTTTTTCTATGACAAGGTGAAGCCTCGCCGATTTGGTCCTGGAGTGTCCTTCCAGAACTGGTACAAGGAGGCAGCGGGGGCTGGGGCCTCAGCTTCCAGAAGCCTGACCTGAGGTCACCACGACTGGGCAGGGACCTTCCTCTGAGCCCTCAGAATGGAGGTGAAGGATGCATGGATCTGCAGCTCGGCTGCCCCAGCCCTACTACCAAGTACGTGGCATCACCAACCCTATTCTAAGAGCCAAGGCGCCATCTCCTTTGGTACAGTTAATCTTTGTTCCTGCTACCAACTCATCTTTCTTTGTTATTTCTCACCATGTCCCTGCCTTCAGATTTCTTATGGATTCCTTTCTCAGGCATCGTGTTTTGATTCCCTCCTCACATTTACTTCCAGTTGCCAAGAACAACTCTGTTCCGGCAGGAAGATATTATTTGGCTTAAAGGAGAGCGAGCAGTGACTTCTCTCCACTAGCATTCTTTGAATTTACGTGGGAATTTATTCTGGGAACTGCTCAGAATCTCCCTCAAGTCTCTCCCTCACCATCAACATGTTTCCCTCACAGAGTTGCTTTGCTTACATTGTTTTTAACTGGGTAGTGATAAGAGCTTTTCTTTTGGAGCCTGGGTGGAGGGCTCAGCACCCCTCTCCACACTATTACTCCCCAAGGACCTTGGCTGAGCCCACACTGAGTATTACAATGGGTATTGTTACCATTGTTACAGACCTGAGCATTGTCCCCAGTGCTTGCTTGTGAGATAAACCTTGAGTCCTCTTTCAGAATTGTTAGTTTTTCCAACCCTTGGGCATTGAGTTCACCCTTGAGGGCAGTCCGTCCTGAGGGACTGACAAGCATTCTTTGATTTAGCTGGACAGATCGGGTCCAACTGATGCGTGCTTCTCTGGTGACATCCCAGCGCCCTAAATGACACATGCTAATTACCATGGCTGATCCCTAGCCATGTTTTGGGGAAGTTATGTTGCTCCAACCACCACTTTGTATAGTGATTCGGGAATTTGCTGTTTGACACAGAGGCAAATGAAGAGACAGGAGGGTCTGGGCACCACCCAGGCAGCAAGCAGGCCTGCTCGGCCTATCCCCAGAGGATGTTCTGAGAGCCCCTGAAAGTGTCCTGGTCCTGGACTTGGTCCGCCTGGACCCATGGCAAACAATGGCCTAGTTTCCTCTAGACCATAGGACATTCTGACCTCCCAGGACAGAATGCCACACTCGAAGGTGAGGGAAAGATCTCCTTGAGAGATCAGACAGCAAGACCCCTGCCACAGGGCCTACAACCAGTGTAATGGGCCAATGCTGAGCAATGAGCATCGCTTCCATTTGAAGGTGCTTCCAGATACATGAATGGGCTCCTTTAAGTCTGCCCACAAATCTTGGATGTGACTTGGGCAGGTGTTATTACTCAGGTTTTACCAGTGGGGAAACTAAGTTTCAGAAGTTCCCCTAAGACAGTGGCCCAGCTCCTTCCTCCCAGGAGCACCTCATATGTGGGGGCCTTCAACACAGGTTCCTGCTGAGAGCAGCAAGTATGCATCTCCTGGTTGGGCACTGAACAGGAAGACCGTGGCTCTGGTGGTAATAAATTACAGAGCTCTTCAGGTTGGAAGAATCTCTTCTCCTACATATCCAGGAGGGCCCCGGCATCAGGGCTGCATGGATGAGAAACAGAGAACTCAACTCAATGTCTTTAAAAACAATGCCACGTTGAAGTAAGCTTGGAGGTTCCCCATTGTTTTATCTTGTTTTGCCAACCACATGGACTTCTGAGCAGGTGCAGCCTCAGCTACTCCTTACCAGCTTTCAGTACTGATGAGCAGCGCCATAAATGCTCACTTTCATTGAGCGTGCCTGGATTGACTTGCTCTGTAAATTCCTCTTCACGCAGCAGCAGGAGAATCTCTGAAGCATGGGAAGGTAGAGCCAGAAGTCCCTAGAATGGGAGTGGGTTCTTGGATGCCACCTTCCCATCAGTTCTCCTGGGTTCCAGCAGACAGCAGATTGGACTTGCAACCAAGCAGACACATGAAAGCAAACGTGCGCTTCTAACATTTCGTAACCTGCCTCCCACAAAACAGAAGGCACTCTTCCCCTCGCATTATTCTCTGCCTTGTTCTTGACATTTTTAATGTGCTGAGTCTACAGCCGACTTTGCATTCCCAACACCTCCCACTTGAAATGGCTCCTGGTCCCTCCAGGCCTGAGGATCCCAGTCACGTGCTACACCCCACAGAACACTCTTGGCTCTCTTTCTAGCCAGGCTACACTCCTCACCTTGACATTTAGGGCCGGCTGTTTCTTTTCCTCTTCTGCTCCAAAAAATCAGGGTCAGTCAAGATTCACTATTCCCGGGCAGGGTTTGGAGAAACTAATGTTGGGATAAAGGGGAGTTTTCTGTATGTGATGGGTGAAAGCAAGCATTGCCTTTCTGCTGCTATTCCCTGACTTCGCAACAGTGTGAAACCCTAAGCAGAAAGCCGAGACTTTTCCAGGCCTTTGTCTACACAGAGCTGAGTGTATCTTTGAAGTTCTTCTGCTTAAACCAGACAAAGCCATACTGTCCCTTTCCTGGGTCCTTCCTTGTTGATGGCCCAGGCTGAGTGCCGGGTTCAGCTCATTCACCTCAGGGTGTCTGGCATGGAATAGAGTCATCAACAGCCTGAGGGACACAGAGGCTGGACCAGTTCTGTCCCTCCCCTCCCCCAACTTCACATTCTGGAGTTTGGGTGTAATCCAGCTGAAGAATGAAGGGAAGTCAAGTGTCAGATGCTAAGTAATGCCTAAGGGTACCTATGTAAGGGATGATAAAGTCATCTGAAAGAGAGAAAGGGGAAGGGAAAAGAAAGATAACAAATAGGAGAGAGAAAGAAGGGAAAGGAAGAAAAAGTACAAAGTGGTCGTAATGCGGCAGAGTGGCTGAGTGCCACCTACAAAGCTTGGAGTGGCACAAATGCCATCTGTCACCCATCCCTGTTTCAAAGTGGCATCAGGAGCTGGTGAACACATATGTTTGCTCCAGAGAGGACACACAGCTCAGATTTTAGAACCATGTTGCCTCCCATGGTCCCCTGGAGTGGGAATGAGCAAAACCCTACTTACTTAACCATAAGTGGTCTTGACCAAAGGATGGTAAAATGCTTTGTAAAAAATATAAATCACTTGTGTAAATATAAGATGGTATTTTTTTCTCCTACTCACCCCAAAACTTGAACACACACTATTAGCACAACTCTCCAAAGTTAATTTTAAGATGCTGGTTTAGGGTATTTTTAAGGGAAGAGACCATGAAAGCTGGATTGAGCATACTGCCTGGCACATAGTAGGTGTTCAATAAGCATCAGAAATTGAATTAATGAATGAATATGAGAGAAATATAATGAACAACAAATTAATAAGGTACTTGAATATTTAATGTTACTTACTTTTCAAAACCTTCATGGCTTTTGTTCTGGGCCCCAAGGATACAAAGATGAGAGAGCCCTGCACACACACAGTCACTAGGTGACCTGCGATCACACGCACATGCTGAAGTGCTTGTGCAAGGAAGACATGGACAGGGCACAGTGATGGAGGTGGCAGACTCTGCCCAGGAGCTGCTGAGGTCTCACCAGGCCCTGGAAGACAGAACAGGACAACAAAGGTATGAAACAGCCCGTTGTGTCAGAGAGCTCAATACTTGGGTATGGCTGGGGCAAATGGAAAGCGTGTGTGTGTGTGTGTGTGTGTGTGTGTGTAGGAGTGTGGGCGCGTGGGGAGAGTAGGAGCCTTGGTGTGAGAAAATACAGACAAGATAGAGAGCCTTGAATGCCTCCAGTAATCACCAGCTTTGTCACCATAGGTCTTAGAGTGTCTTTTATAAGACCGAACACTGGCAACAGTAGGTTTCACTTATTTAAATCTTCCTGGGAGGCTGAAATTTCATGTATACACACTATTGCTTGGTCACTGGGGAGTGTGTGGGTGTCTCCGTGTCTCCTTAGAGCCTCCAAGCTGATGGGAGAGGGGAACCATCTCTGATGCTCATGTGCTTTCCGGTCTGTATTCCTCTCTGCTGTGAGCTACCTCAGCACAAAATCTCCCTGGTCTCTGAGCAGACTGAGCACAACAGAGCTTTACTCTGTATGTATGTATGTACGTATAGATGAATATATGGCTGTATATATGTACGTAAGGATGGATGGATGGATGGACAGACAGATGGATTGGGGGACAGGTGGATGTTCAGAGTCCTACAAAGGCCTTTATGCCCCAAGATTCTCTCCTAAGGGGGCAAAATTCATGTTTACCACCAGTACTTGTTTATCATTAGCCTTGTAGCCTCTCACAAGCACAGAGCCCAGAAGAAACCAATCTGGAATGAAAGGAGACAAGGCTGGAGCCTCCGAAGAACTTAGTGGGGAGCCTGGTCAGAGTTTATCGGAAGTGTAGGCAGCACAGACTCTGAGGTCTACGAGGAGGAAGGGGCTGGAAGGCTCCACAGACCCTCGGGCTCTCTCGTGCCCAGCAGCGCCGGCACAACAGGCCCAGGGCTGGAACATCATGAACACTTCTGCTCCAGAATGCCTTGGGAGCCAAAAGATTTGAGAAAGCCCGAATCAGAGCAGATAAAAGGCAATTATGTTCCCAGGTCCTGGGCTCCTGCCACCCTGAGGCTCCCTGGGGATATACTTGTGGTGTTTGGATATTTCTCTCACAAAGGCCTGAAGAGAGAAAAACAGCCACTCAGCATCTAATAAATTATCCACCATGTCCCTGCTTCTGCTGGCCTCATTCTGACACTTCTCTCCTTCTGACTGTACATAACAATTACCCTCTAATTGCTTAGATAATCTTGTTCATGGAGCTACAGCAATGACAAAGAGCTCTCGTTTGTTATTGCTTCTTCTGAACGTTGATTCAAGCCAAATCACACCTCGGTTCTACATATGATTCTATTCTCAAGAGCAGAGCACCTCACTCCACCCCTACTAAGCAAGGTCTTTGGAGACTCGGTGGGTGTCACAGCATGTTTCTTGCCTCTTTCTTGGCTCAAGGGCTGCACCTGACTTCCAGGAGGTCACTAATCAGCCCTCCCCAAACAAGGCACCAAAGAAGGGTCCTTGTGTATTGGAGGGCCACCAGCCAGCAGTGGGTGGAGAATAAGTGCAGGAAGGCAGTGAGTGGATCCCAGTCCCCACCCCTTTAACAGTGGATATTCCTGGAATTCAGAACCAACCTTTGACTCTGTGTGCCATTATATCTTTTTCCAGAGCACAGAACTGAACGACAGAGAAATATCACAAATCATTGACTTAAATAGTATTCAATGCTTAATGCTGGATGCTCCATCGTCTTTCAGAAGCTTATTTCCCGCAATATGAGTACAGATTATGCCTTGAAGGCACCACAAATATACAGAATATATGGAAATATGAGGTGGAGGTGCAAATCAGACGTAGCCATGAACATGGATTTTCAGAGCAACAGTCAAAAGGAGAATGCTTGAGAGAAATACCCAAGTACGAATTGAAGGTCAGGAGGTCAAGCTTGGAGATCTAAGTTGCTGGATTAATTACTTGGTTCATTTGTCCAACTCTATTTATTGAGGACCTGTTAAATGACAAGTACCAAATGAGGCACAGAGAGTTTTTAAAAAGAAAAAAACACTGCCCATGGCTTTGAGGAGCTCACACTCTGGTGAGAACTCAAGTATGAAGGTACTACATAAATAATGAGAGTACAACAGTACAGAGAACGTAAGAGGATCAGGAAAGCACTGAGGAAAGATGGATGGACTCAGCCTGAGGAGATGGGACCCCCATTTGAACTGGGCCTGGGAGGGCTTGGTGAGCTTCTGAAAGATTTTCTAAGGGCATTTCAGGCCTGGAAGCCGAAAGAACAAGGAGTCATGAAAAGAATGTGAAAATGTTCCAACAATCAAAGAATCTGTGGAGGGAGCCATAGTGAGGGGATGTTGCTGGAAAGAGGCTGGGGCTAGCTCTGAGTAACCTGTGATGGATTTGGGCTTTTACTTCAAAGGCTCTAAGTGGGGAGAGGGAATAAAGAGATTCACTCTGGCCAGTGTGGAGGGGAATGGATGGCATGAATAGGAGACAAGTGGGAAAGTGGCATAATTAGTGCAGCAGAGAAGAAACTTCCAGAGACCTATGAGAGATGGAGGCTTTGTCTTTTCAGTGTGTTTGGGGCACTGTTACACAGAGATGTTTTATTTGATTCTCTTAACCTGCTTATTCTGGAAACCTGTCCCCATATTTTTCTTGGGCCTTGAAATCCAGCCTCTATTTCTGCAATGTCAGGGTATACACTATTTTTCACCCTTGGTCAGGGAGGAGAGACCCCAGGGTGCACACTCAGGTTAATGGAAGTTTCACATCACAGGTTGGACTCAACTTGAAGTCTCTCATTTATGATCAAAATAATTATGCTTTCTCTTTTCAAGTTGACAAATTCTCACTTGAAGCTGAAGATATTTGTGTAAGGACACGGATCTCTCCTTACTTTCTCTATCAAGGGGTTAATAATCCAGGGATCAAGACTCAGCTGGCCTATGAACACTGATTTACTGGACACCTGCTGTTTATCCTTCACATTATTATTACAGGTTGTGTTCAAGAAAGAGTGAATATTGTTCAATGGCCAGAGGAAGGCTCAGACCACGAGGAAGGTTCAGGTCAGGTGTTCAGAGCAATAAGCAGCCCCTACCTGGTGCTGAACTCAGCCACTCTAGAGCTAATGGTGAACATCTGTCCCTCTCCGAAGTATTGCCCATTTGCTTGGAGTATCTCTGATGACTTAACAGCCTCAGACTTCATACACACAAACATCTGTTTGGAATAATTGTCATGTTGTTTCCAAATAATTTCTGTGAAAGGTGATAAATGGAAGTGCTCTCCAGGAGGCCTCAAAAAGAGCTCTACTCTGGACCTTGACCTCTCCTTAGTTTCTCCACCAAGGGTGTTAATAATCCACGGGTCAACAATCAGTCGACCCATGGTCAAAGATTTATCAGACACCTGCTCTTTACACATCACACCACTATTCTAGGTTGTGTTCGAGAAAGAGTCTAGACTGAGTCTCAGCAAAAGTCCCTTTTAATTCCTCCCACTGCCTGCAATACTTCTTGCTATCTTAGGACAGCCTAAGTGGCTGTTGTGAAAACTAATCTCTCTTAAAATGCTTGTAAAGCCTGATGCACATCAGTCATCTGCTCCCCACCAATGGACAGAGAAACAAGAGAAGGGCTAGTCGCTGAAATGCTTTTCAGATATAAATCTCCAACCATACTGAGGAAGCAGCCTCTCCCTTGGAGATGGTACATTGATTTGCCTAAAAACAAACAAACCTACATTTCTCTGAGCCTGTGTCCCATTCCCCAAAGGTAACATATTCTGGAGAATAAAACAAAATGAAAATATATTGACTCAGGACGTCCTGTATGTGTGAGTCTCTGTTAAGCTCCACATAGGGACTATAGGGTCACAAAAAAACCAAGACTTGGCCTCTGACCTCATAGAGCTTACATTTTACTTGGGGACACAGAGAGTTGAATAAATACCTTTACAGGTCCTAACATGAAAAGATATGGTCCCTCCCACCCATATATAGACCAAAATTTTAAAAAACCAAGCATAGTGTAAGACACAGAACTACATGTATGTAAAAATTCTAGATTTTCTGATTGCAAAATTCTGGACAGTTAATTGAATCAAAGCTGAACTTTTCTCATGTTTTTGTGGCCCTGCATTATTGATTCTTAAAGTATGTGCTTCATCTGCCTACTAGAAAACAGATGGGGGCCTTAACTATACACACCGCAAGATACAAGACTGATCACTCCAGACAATATTATAAGAAAAAAAGGACATGGGGGTCCCTGTGTCATTCAGAGTTCTCAAGAGAAATAGAACTAGTAGAAGATTATATACATATGCTATCTACAATATATTTATAGTGCACATACACACACACATATATATATATACACAAATGCATAGAGAGAGAGAATAGGAGATTTGTATATATATGTATATGTATACACATATTTACATATATGTATGTATATATGTATATATACATATGCATATATATAGAGAGAGACAAAGACAAAGACAGAGAGAGAAAGATTTATTTCAAAGTATTGGCTTAAGGGAATATGAGGGTAACTGGCAAGTCTGAAATCTGTTAAGTCAGGAGCAGCAAACTGGAAACTCTCAGGCAGGGGCTGATGCTGTAGTCCACAGATGGAATTTTTTCTTCCTCACGAAAACCTCAGTTTTGCTCTAAAGGCCTTTAAACTGATTAGATAAAGCCAGATTATCAAAGATAATCATTACTTAAAATCAATTTAAGTAGCTCTTAATCACATCTACAAAATACCTCTACAGCAACACCTAGATTAGTGTTCAATAAATGACTATAGCCTGGCCAAGTGGACACGTGACATTGACCATGACAGTCCCCTACAAAGGATTTGGCCAAGGGCAGGGTGGGTGAGCAGAAGGAAACCTAGGCTGTTGAGAGCTGGAAGGGGATTTGGAGATCACCAAGCTCAATCCTTCCGCACACAGGCAAAGGGCCTACAGTGCTTGGTTTGTACAAATCTTGAAAACTGATTTTCCCAACCCAGAAGCATGTTTTATTGAGGAATTCAAGGGGATTGTTACAGATGCCTGGGGTCTAGATTTTTTGTTGATCAAGGCCTGATGGAGCAGAATGTACACAACAGATGTCTAAACATTTTTTTTCCAAACAATATTTTTAAATTAGGTCACATGGGTATTAGAACTGGGTCTGAAGCTTAGTTCTACCCTTTGAGGATAGGGTCCAAGACTGTCCATTCACTGATACCTCCCTAGGGCCTAGCCGAGTTGCGGTATGTAATAGGTGCTCGAAAACATTGGTGGAATTCATGAATTGAATGAATGCATGGAATTTAGGCCAGGTGGGTGTGCAATATCCTGGTTCTATCCATAGGAATGCAGACACAGAAAGGAAATATTTTAAGCGTGAAATACGGTGTTTTCTGAGTTTCCTCATCAGTCCAATGGAAATGGTAGTGTATTACCTATTTAATAGCTCAATTCTAAGGACTATATGGGTAGATAGATATAAATATAACATTTAGCACAGCACTTGGTATATAGTAGGTGCTCAATAAATGGTAGTGATTACTATAATCAACATTATTTCACACTATCCAATTCCAATAGAGGCTGTTGGTGCCATACCCAACTACTTTTACCAGACACTGCACCCATCCCCCAGCTCTGGGAATTGAGTGCTAACAGCTCACAGCTGCCCCCTTCTCCAGAGAATTGCCCTCCACTAAAACAAAAGCTGTGTTCACCAGGCAGTTATGGCTCCCTTCTCCCAAGGGACAGCTCACAGTCAATGACTGATTCATAGGAGAAAAAGAGTTAGTCTTAAGATGGCACCAATCCTAAAGCTCATGGTAATCAAACTGCAGCTAGTGCCGAGCTGGGCTCACATGTTGGCATTTCCCCTGCCTTTTTTCTGCTCCTCTCACTCCCTTTCTCCTGAGAGCATGTCCTCAATAAATCGCTTAGACAAGACTCCTCGTCTCCAGCTCTGCTGCTAGGGTATCCAACTTAAGACATGGTTACTTGGAGACAGCTCCCCTTCCTTGTCTATGCAATAATGAGCCATTTTGCTCATTGTGGTTCTGCTATTCAGATCCTTGGGTAAGTCATATGATGCTCCTAGCCAGAAGAGTAAAATGGCTTTGCCTCTCCAGCTGGCTCATCCACATCACACCTACCCAGTCAGAGAGGCTGAGTGCTCTTTATCTTACATTTTGCCTAATTCTTCCTGGCCAAGTCTATTCAATTAGCTTGGCTTGCTCTTTAAATCAAATAATCACACTTTTGACCACCAAACTCGAATTTCAGGGAAAACATTCATTCATCTGTCCATCCATCCATCCATCCAACCATTGAATAGTTACGGAGTGTTGTCCAAGTAGCCAGGTATTGTGCTAGGCACATGGCTATAACATAGATAAGACAGAGTACTTGCCCTCCAGGAACTTATTCTGGAGGGAGAAATGGACAAACAAATAGGCAATTGTAAATGAAGTTTATGATCCGTGCTCTAATATGATGCTAAGAGAACACAGAGAAGCTCCTATATCAGGCTGGAGGTTTAAAACGCTTGGTTTTTTATTGTGGTTGACCTACACACAAATAAATAGAATGGAAATCTCCTAGAACACTGCAAACCAGAGTGGTTACTTCAAAGAATAAGGTGTTACAACATAGAAAGAAGTGTAGTTTTAAGCACAAAGAATGGTTGCCTAGTGATGGGGAGAATAACAAGATATAAATGCAAAGGACTCTGCCTGCTGTGTTATTACTGCTGTAGCTTTGCTCCCACTCAAATGCTCACTTCCTGGGGGCCCAAAGAAAGGGAAGCCGAATTACGGTTTCTGCCTGGGGACTGGCTAGATCCGTGGTAATCAAAACCAAGTTCTCCCACTGGCTTTCCACCACCGTCATGGCTGATGGCCCACAGGCACAGTCAGGATGCAGGGGTCTCACTGCACAACTGCCTTATTGTTGCTTATTCCTCCCCTGCTGTTCATCAACCTACTCCTGCAAGACACGCAGAGGTGATAGCATGACTATGAGGTTAGGAATGGTAATTGTTCTATGTTGATATTAGTGTGGCTGGTGCTAATGTGAAAATAATTACTACTCTGTGCCTTTATGGCCATTTTCATTGCCCTCTGGTGGTTATGCACTTATTTGGCTATAGATGGTAATGACATAATGCATGGTGGTATTATTGCTTTAGCTATACAACTGGGGCGGGAGGGGGTCAGAGAGGAGGAGGTGTTTGGGAAGGGCTGGGACTTAATAAATCATTTATTTTCTTGAGAATTTTTTTTTTTTTTTTGTCTTTGCAGAGAGTCCTCTTTGGCTGTAAGAATATAAAGTCCTAAGAATACCAGTGATTTGGTGATCAAGAACCCCAAGAACTTATGCACAAGTCAGCGCTTTTGGTGATTATGGGCTGAAGTCTGAAAGATAAGAAGTGATCCTTATCTGAAAGATAAGAAGTGAGAGGAGCACGGAGTTGTGAGCCTTGCAGTTGGTCTAGATTCCTCTGTCTCATGTATTCTCCTGTGTAGTCTCCTTATTGGCTACAGAATAAAATAATGAACTTCCTGAGATGCTTCAAGATCTAATTTCTGCCCACCTTTATAACTTCACCTCCTTTCCCATTCCCTTGTCATTCCCAATAGCCTGTGTATGACTCATTGTTCTTCCCCAGGTCCATCATGCCTTCTCCTCACATGCTGCTCTTACTCCCTGGAATGCCCTCATCCTTCAGAGGCTAGTTCATCTGAGAGCCACCCCTGACTCTGCCAGGCAAACATGATCACATCTTTCCTGTGCACTGGGTGTTCTTCCTAACCACACTGTATTGTAATGGTGTATTGGTTCACCTGTTTCCCCATAAGGCCGTGAACTTCTAGAGGTTCATGAGGTTTTTCTCTTTAATTTCCAGTACCTGGTAAAGTGTCAGGCACATAGCGATTATTTAATATGTGCTGCAATAAAGGAATAAAGTGGGTTTCCTCCTCATGGGCTAAATGATTAAAAATGGATTAAATGGATTAAAATGACAGATAAATCAATTATACTGTATAAGGATCATACGAGATGTTTTTATCAACATACAGTCACAGTTACATAATCACATGTTAGAAGGCCACTTTCCCCTTCTTCATGGACCTCACATATGCTGTTCCCTCTGCTTAGAACACTCTTACTTTCTCTTCATGTAATTCCAGCATAAATGTGTATCCCTTAGAGAAACTCTGATTGAGCACCTTTCCAATCGTTATCACACTAGTCTACGTCCCGTTATAAATCCCCATGGCATCTATATGTTGTTTTCCCTTTTATTTATACAAATTATAATTAGAAAATATTTGTTTAATTATTTTTTTAGTAATTGTCTTATCTACAAAACATTAAGCTCCTTGAATGCAGGGGCTATATTTGTTCTATTCACCACTGTGTTCCCAGGCCTGGTATATTGCCTTGCCTATAGAGAGTACACAATAAATATTCCAAATAAGGAACTGAAAAAAGTCCCTAAAGTAAGACATACTTCTGTTACCTACTTATATGCACACATTAAAAGGTTACATAACTATATCTCTTTTCAGAGATAAGCTGAAGTATACGTTTTCTTACATAACATTTCAAGGAACACACTGAAATTTCATCAATTTGGACTAAAGAGAATAGGGGAGAAGAAAGGTTCTTTTAAATATGTGGTAAATTTCAACTTCGGGCTTATTCCAGATCAGTTTAATTCAACATCTACTGAGCACCTACTTTGTGCCAGGCACTGTCCTAGACTCAACACAGGGTCTATGAACATGAATATGACATGGCACCTGACTTTGAGATGCTTAAAGCCCTTTTATTCTGTCTCTAGCACAGTGACTGAGCCATAGGAGATGCTCAATGATTCTTGTTGTTGTTATAATGAATGAGTAAATGAATAAAACTAGTGTTTTTAATTAGAGATCCTGCAAGACTATTTTTAATGGATTGTTTACAATTAGGAACACTCACTCTACAGAGATCTAGACCCTCAAAGTTCCTCCGCCTTTTTCCTTCAATCAACTAAGTTAAAGTTCCCCTCATATATTCGAGATTCTGTAAGATTTAGCCATATGAAGTTACCATTTTTGTGCATCAAAAAATGACTATCAGCACTTCACACGTGTCAATCTAATACTTAGAAAATCCACTTGCTAAGGATGGTGCCAAGGTGACCATCAAAGTGTCTATATTTAAATGTTCCAGATTCCAAATGAAAGAACTCTTTTCCTTATCTTGGCCTGGGTCTCCCTGGCTTATATCTTCAAAGCTATTCAGACGGGTCTGCTAAACCCACTGCTTCTTACATTCTCCCTAAGATCA
This sequence comes from Halichoerus grypus, assembly GCF_964656455.1. Lineage (NCBI taxonomy): Eukaryota > Metazoa > Chordata > Mammalia > Carnivora > Phocidae > Halichoerus > Halichoerus grypus. The sequence goes on along the minus strand of NC_135715.1, from coordinate 54,089,674 downwards.
TAAATGCTGAGAGTGCTATGCAGAAATAATATGTTTTAGGATCACTTATGAAAGTTTAGCATTTTATAGGCAATTAATAAAAGCCCAGCACAAAGTAAACGTACACAAAAAGTAAATGTACAAAAGTACATTCTTTGAATGAGAACTAAGCAGCACAGCAGGTATTATTCACATCATAAAGAAATCACCAGTTGGCAGGGATGTAGGAGCTTGTGGGATGGTGGTTGGTGAAGTCCCTTCATTTCTGGAATAAGAGTCACCTGTTTGGCTATTGTCCCTGGGTCTTTAACTCCACTGCCCTGCTCCTGTCCCATGGGGCCAACGCCCACAGGCCTGAGCTGTCCTTTGAACTGCCTAATCCACAGCCTCTAAGACTTTATTGCTCATGCCACCCTTACTCCATTTTCCAAGCAAATGGTGTCACTAGCTCCCAGCGTCTTGCCTCATCTCCTGTCTATGGGGTAATTACACTGTTAAAAATCTCACAACCATATTTCTCTACCAGGATTGCCCTAGATTTCCCTCCTTAAGAGAGACTGCATTTTCTCTGGTCACTCAGAATATCATCTCAGGATGTTGACAGAGCACTAGAGATCCAACCCCCAGCACTACCTCTATTTGTCTGATGTTGTCTATGTACCTCTCTGCTATTTCCCAGCCCCAGAGATGGGTGGTTTTTGTCCCCACAAAAAAACCTGGACAGAAATGGGGATGGGAACACAGGATCCTCTAAGTCAGGTTCAAAGATCATCTAATATCATCGTCAAAACTTAGCCTCCATTCAGCTCCCTCTTCACACTTCCTATTTCCCAGGCTTACTGGAAAGGTGGAGGAGAAGCCAGATGAGAGGGGTGAAGCCCAAGACCTTGGGTATTTTTATTAGGCAAGAGTCAAGACTGGCCTGGACAAACAGAAGGGTATTGTGTAGTTCAAGGCCACCACAGCTATAGAAGCCACTGTCACTTTAGCAAGAACTCTGACCTGGTTTCCAGGGAGAATTGTTTGTTGCTTTTCCCTATAGGTATTGTCCTTTTTTTGTCCTCCAGAGAAATAAATCCCTGCTCCCATTGCACAGGATTTAACCTTCAGTTTGAGTCCTTGGTCTCCTCTCAGCTACCAGGTTCCACCTCCCTCTCAATCTTTCTTTTTCCTTGTTCTGTGACACTTGCTGAATGAGGCACACAGAGTTTGCAGTCACTGCAGTACACTTTGTGATTGCGAGGTAATTGGATAATATTATCACCTCAGAAAGTCTTCAAAATTATCATGAGGAAGTGAGGCATTCCTCTCCTGGCAGGTTATCTGTGTGGTCAGATAAGATGACTGCTACATTCCATTCCAACCATGTCATTCAGCCATTCTTCCATAGTGGGCACTTCCATGAAGACACTGAGGGACGTGACAGTCCAAAGCGCTCACCTAAAACACAATTCCAAACATAGAGTCTATACTTGGGTTTCTAATCATCAGTCCGTATGTAGTCTGTCCACCATTAAGGGCTAGGTTTCCTCTCTCTTTTGTTTTTCTTTCTCCTGCCCTTCAGGAGTTTTAAGAAAGTCCGAGGCATCTTGTAGATGGTGACAAAAGTATTCATTATCAAAGAGAGTTCTTGTCACAAACCCATTTTGTCATACACAGTGTAAAGCACAAATATTAATATGCATGGCTTTATGAGCTAGATTGGGTATAAACCTCAGCTCTGCCAATTTTTAGCTTTTTAAACATGAATATGTTATTTAACCTCTCTATGCCTCGGTTTTTCATCTACAAAGTGAGAATTTTAATAGGATGTAACTCGCAGGTCACTGTGAAGACTAAACATACAGCACTTAGAACAATGCCTGGCAAAAGCTGACAAAAAAAACATTCTAATATTGATAATAGTGGTAAAAATAGTATTTGCCTCAGAGTTTTCCGGCGGTGTTTCTCCTACGTGAGAACTCACTGAACCCCTTGAGTATTACCCTGAACCCTCTGAGCTCTCTGGAACCCGAGACGGGTTTAGCTGAAAGTGTCCCATACTGGAAGTCAGAAGACCTGGGACCTTTTGAGGCTACACACAGACTATTCACGAACAACCTACCACGGGCCAGTCCTTGCGCTAGATTCTTCTCCTGTTATTTTATGTATTCTTCACACCGGTTTCACAAGGTGGCTATAATTTCCCCCATTTCACAGATGAGGAAGTAAGCTCAGAACAGTTTAACCACTGAGCCAATGTTACCAAGCCGAAAACACGGTTCTGTCAGGAACCATTATTAAAATCCCAGCACGCGGTTCTTAGGGAGAGTCACTCAACCTGTGACCCGTAACTTCTCCTGCCTGTAAAGCTGTCATATCCCTGCCGTGTCCATCTCACGGGGTGAGAATCCCAAGAGAAAGCGTTTATGCAAGTCGGCTGTAGGCCGTGAAACGTCAGCAGGAATCGGAACCAGTACTGTAAGCACAAGGAAGCGCCTGGAAGAGTCAACAGGAGACGCCAACGCCGGGGGAGACTCCGGATCCCACCTCCCGGCCGGACCCTGAGGGCGGGCGCTCGATTGAGTGGCAGGAGCACAGGCCAATAGGGCTGCGGGAGGCCGTGGGGCGGGGCTGCCCCCGGGCCGCGCTCGGACTTGTGGGAGGGCAAGCGGGCCCGGGGCACGTCGCGGTCTTTAGACCCGCGGAGCGTTTGTTGGGCGCCGGTCTGTGGGGTTTTATCAAATACGCAGGCGCTCGCAGCCCGCGCTGAGAGGCCTGGCCTCAGTGTGAGGAGACTGGCGAAATCTCGTTAGCGAGGACAGCAGGTTGCTGGCGAAGTCACGACGTGGTGCAAGTGGTCTCAGCTGGCTCTCGGGCTCTGGAATCCGGGTGTCTGGGCAATTGGTGGTTGTGATCAAGACCCAGGAGACCCCGGCCTTCTGCTTCCTCTGTCATTCCTGAATGTTCCAGGCCCTACTGGGAACTAGGGAAGGCTGGGGAAGGAGTGGGGATGATTTTCCTACCGGAAACACATTTGCAGTCATCGTAGAAGGAGAAATCCGGAACGGCAGGATCTTGGCTCTCACGTTTTGATATGATCCAGCCCCTTTGCTTCTTGCAGCTGCCACCACCGTTCTCTCGCATGCTTTTTATCGCCGTAATTCTGACTGGATTTCCTGCTCCAAGATTTGCCTGTTACTGTCAGTCCCACCGGGGCCCACAATGATTGCTGTTAAATGGTCAGGATATTCCCCTGCATAAAACCCTTCTGTGATTTCCCATTGCCCTCAGGATAAAGGCCTGATGTTGAACGTGGCTTTCAGGGCAATAGAGGTTCTGGCCTCCTGCCCCAGCCCCATCTCCAGATACTTTTCATTCCCTTTCCCCAGCTAAGTGTGTGTGAGATAAATAAATGAATGAGTTATTTCTTGAACTATCAGCAGTATTGTCAGAAGAGAAGTCCTCCATAATTTGAAAACTCGTTGTGTTTGGTAATCACCTGAGTTGGAGAAGTCAACTCTGCCCTGGAATCCAAGAAGCCTCAAATCTAGTTCTTGCTTATCTGCTCATTTTATTGTGTAATCTGCCACATATTTCTTCCAGTCTCTGTTACTTTATTTATAAAATCGAGCCAGTGAAGTAATGTTTCCTATTATTTTTACTTTTTCAAGGTACTTCAAAGATAAATCTAACAGTACATGGAAAAGGATTATAAATTCAGAGTTTGTTAGTATATGTCCATTATACCCAGATACGTTCCATTAATTACCTTTAAATCTTTTTCTGGGTCATGTAGAATCTCTACTTTATATACATTGTGTAATACCTGAGGTTTATTTTTATATCAGGCATGGATTTAAAGCACCCCACAGGTACCTTTTCCTATGGCTGGATCTGAGGAGCGGGCCTGACTTGTAAGCCTTGTCCACGTGTGCTCACTAGTTATTGTACTTAACAGAGGGACCTAGGGAGAAAGTAAGATAGAAGATGCCAGCTAAAGAGTCCTGCCTGGATAAAGAAAAGATAGCTCTGTCTTAAGGAAACCTTGAAAATTAATTCCTTTTGTGCCACATATAATGATTGCCCTCAGAGGAATTGGAATAGCATGTAAAATACTAGAATGTGGGATCATGGGCTGTTGTAGATCCCTGCTCATTATATGTTCTTAATCACCTCATTGTCTCTGCCTTCAGTGCCCTTTCCCAATCTGGGGTTCATCTCTCCTTTTCTTCCCCCAGCCTCCTAACATATATCTTTCACTTAGCTAACTCTCAGAAGGTATAATAAATATTGAATGGATCAATGAAGAAATGAAAGGGTGATGGATGGAGGGAGGGGGGGATGCATGGATGGACACCAGTGGACATGAAGCCGGAAGATCTGGGTTCTTATATGGATTAACCAATAACCTTATGAAGTAAGTAGAGAGCAATTATGGGTCGTATTTTACAAGTGATGAAACTAAGCTTCAGAAAGTTACATGACTTGGCAGGGTACACACTGTTCAAAAGTGACAGAACTGACCTTAATTTTTACATTTTTCTTCCCACAACATCATAATTCTTGAAGGTAAGAAAGACTTAAGTTCCACATGTTAGGCTGAGAACAAGCTGAGAAAAGAACACTAACATGCCTGTCTCCTTCACCTCCTCCTCCCCTAAGCAAGTGATTTCAGAGGCAAGCCAGTACTTACAGGCTAATTTTAAAGATAGGTCTGGAAAGTGACACCTGTTGGGAACATGGTAAAGAAGAACTAGACATAATGAGATTTCAGCCCATTTTTGCACCGACTTCTAATGGAAGATTGAGTACAGTTCTTTGCTTATGAAAGGAACCTGTTTCCATGGCAGAGGAGGAACTGGGGGAAGAAAGAGAGAAAAAAAATGGTAAAAGCATATTTTCTCAGAATCATTTCTCCAGATACACTGAACAATTCAAAGGGTAAAGGCAGTTCAGTGACGAGGAGTATGGCAGTAGGTGAGCTCTGAGAAATAGAACAACTCTTCAGGGCTCATCCAAGGGACAAGATAAATGAGAAACTTGGGCTTGAAAATGTTTCATTGAGCTCATGAACCTGCCCTATTTCACTTACTGTGGCTCAAATCTCTTCATTTAGACCCTGAAACTAGACTTCCTGCATTTTAAACCCCGGCTCCACCACTAAACTAGCTCTGTAGTCATGGGCATGATTCTTTCTGTCTATTCCCATCTATAAAATGGGTATAATAATAATGAACACCTTCCTTGCAGGTTGTTGTGAGAATTAATGAATTTGTTTATACTAATACCCTTTGATCAATGTCTGGCATATTGTAAATGCTATTGTCACTAACATCATTACAGCTGCTTCTCGATAATTGAAGCGGGGCATACACTTTAAGACTTTATTTTCAATGGCATCAAAAATGGAGGAAAAATTAACAGGATCACCTGGAGCACTTTTACACATCTGGCCTTCCTCTCCATCTCCTATCTCCAACCTTCTGGAAATTCAAACTCAAGAGGTCTATGGTAAGACATACGGATCCATATTTTGAAAGAGCATATCTAAAATGCTTTCTTTCATCTTACACCTCAACCTAACACTCCACTGGAACCCCACTTTAAGGGATTTCTCTGGAGGATAAAAGATATTTTTACTGCACGAGGATTACTCAGGTAATATAAACATGGGCAGGGCATGTACATATTAGTAAGTCCATCTCCCTAGCTAGATTAAAACCAGCCTAAGTTAGGATTTAAACTTCTTCTGCAATATGATAAACTGATGAGCCTGCCTCAAACTCACAGATGATATTGTCATGATGATACTCTTTCTTGAGAAACTAAGCCCTGGTGATGTAAAGTTTGGTCATATAGTATTGTGTGCATTAGGCTGCAAGCAATTTTTTTTTACTTATTGATCTATTTGGACATCCGTCCAGGTTCATGTATATGGATCTTATTCTTTTTAATAAGTGCATAATATTCCATAGTATATAATTTCCATGTTTTCTTTAGCCTTTCTCTATTGCAGGAAATGTGAATTGTCTGCTACCAGATCTTAACCACCAAATATTATGCTGCAATAAGCACCATCCTTACATACTTGGGCATTTTTTTCTTTCTTCTTAGAACAGAATCAGAAAATGTAATTGTTGGATCACAAAGTATGTACATTGTTAATTTTATTTTATTTTAAAGATTTTATTTGAGAGAGAGCATGCACACACACACAAGCGGGGGCAGGGGCAGAGGGAGAAGGAGACTCCCCGCTGAGCAGGGAGCCCGAAGTGGGGCTCAATCCCAGGACCCCGAGATCATGACCTGAGCTGAAGGCAGATGCTTAACTGACTGAGCCACCCAGGCTCCCCTACATGATTAATTTTAGATGATATCACCAAAATGGTTGAAACACTTCACCACTGCCCCTCCCATGAGCTTCTCCTGAGCATATTATGTGTACTGTGGGAAGGGGCAGGCTGACCTGGAATACCTTCAAATGAATGCAGTTGTGAGTATAACAAGGCTATAATTCATGGTTTGTGAGGTATTTTGGATTTTATGGATCTGCTAAAGCCTTATCAGATCACATGCCACCTTCCCTTTTCTGACCATAACTGAGTCTGGTGTGGCTGAATTTACCTCCCACCATGACATAGCCACAAGCATTGATCTGCCTTCCATCCTTGTTCTTAGATTTATGTGATATCTGCTTGAGGGAGAGAGGGGGTGGGTGGGAGTAGATGCAAAAAAAAAAAAAAAAAAAAGAAGAGTGCAGAGGCAGATAAAAGGAATTGTGGGAGCAGAAAATCAGGCTCAACCCAGAGACCACAGGAGAGAGGTCAGATGACAGGATAGAATCTATTTCCTTATTTTCATGCTCTCTTAGCTCAGAAACATTTTCAGCTTAATAGCCGCTGACATTGATAACACCCTCCTGTAATCTACCGCAAATCCACCGGACTCTGTTGTCACACTTCATCAGCTGTGTTATAATTCCCAATAACTGGCACACAATTGATGTGCTATCCCTGAAAACCTGGCCCCAAAATAAATGGCTTCAGAGGGTTTAATGATAAATCAGAGGCATTCTGAATGGATTCTGAAAGTATTCTAAGTCAGTACAAATCCTCCCTGGGATCCAATTTGGCTGGTTCATTACCAGTTCTATCTCCTGCATGCAAAAAGATGATAAACAACATTGTAAAGATGTAGATGAGATTGGCTTTTGTGACCTAATGTTTCTGACGAAGAGAGAAGCACAAGTTGTTAAAATGAGAAAAACGCACACAGCCCACTGGCAACAGATTATTATAAGCTTCATTTTGAACAGGAATCATTTGTGATTTTATTACCTTGGAGACAAAGGCCTGGTTGCTTTTGCATTTTATAGTGGCTTAATTAACCTTTGTGCACAGAGATCTGGTACACCTACTCCACGAACTAAAAGCCACTTTAAAAAATTGGAAGCCACCCGCTATTTCTGATAGACTCAGACAGAGATTCTGCAGGGGTATATAGTGGTGAAAGCAGAAGTTTCCAGGACCGGGCTCCAGGGGATGAGTCCCAGCAAGTGCTTAACTTCTCTGTGTCTCAGTTTCTTCCATTTGGAAAATGGGCTAACAGGAGTTCATTCCTCATTTCTTTTAAGTGGCACTAAGAAGAACCAATAAATAACCAAATGTGAAAGGGATAAATGACCAAATGCAAAGAGGGAAAGTTTAATTAATCAATCTAGCCTCAGAGAACTCATTAAGAATCGTTAGAGTTTGGCTGTCACTTCAGGTTAAGAAATCTCTATGTAAGGTGTTGGAATTGACAGTAGAGTCTCATGCTTCTGTTCATGGCCTTTGGAGGCAAGCTGACCTGGGTTTAAATTCTTGCTCTGCTACTTAGTAGCTGGGCGACCTTGGTTTCTTCACTTACCCTATGGTGATTAACGGGAGGACTGTGTGTCACACAAGGCATACCCAGTACAATGTGAGGGCGTGATGCATGGCTGTGTGTGACTGATCGAAAACAAAGTAAAGATTTTGTTTCTGTGGTACTGAGTTATCATTTCAAATTAAAGGTGATCTAGCTTAGAAGTGAGGCCCCTGGATCCTGGTCCTGATGGCCTGGTCAGCTCCCAGCTGTACCTTGTATATTAGGTGTAAACTTGGGGGATTCGCTGACCTGCCCTGTGCCTCAGTTTCCTTACCTGTAAGTGAGTACAGTTAGGGTACCCACCTCAAGGGGTGTCCCAGAGGCCTAAAAGGTGCCCAGCTCACAGTAAACACTAGGTAAGTGTTGGATGTTACCAGGCACTTCTGTGCATACGGGTGGAGAAAAGTTTGGGAACCAGGTAGAACAGTTGCTACATTTCTAAAACTAGAAATCCCTACCATCTGCTTTTTCCTTCTAATTTCATTACTTGCCTCTAAGAGTATTAAGCAAAGAATATTCTGGTTAACCGAGAACCAGAGTTATCAGGACACTCATGAATTGATATTTACTATGTAATGTGCACTGCATTAGTAGATGTATAAAAGGGCAGACCCAACTCTGTGGGGACTGACACTTACATAAAATGGGAGCCCTCTTGATGAATAGGAACACAAAATCACAAGTACAAAAATGGGCACAAAGGTGAATATTTACTTAACAATGAGAAAAGAAAGCCCAACAAATCACTGGTTCAAGCTGGTCCTGCACGGGAGGCAAACGAATGCAGATTATGGGGAATGACCTGTGCACAGGGTGATAGTCTAGGTGGTAAGAACAGCAGCTGTAGGAGTGGCAAAGTGGACGACCACATTGACAGTCCGCTCCTGGAACAGAGGTCAATAAAATTAAATCCACCAGTCAATAAAGGCGATTTATTACATGTAAGCTAAAGGTAATTTATTTTCCTTTTTTAAGACTTCACAGATAGGGGCACCTGGGGGGCTCAGTTGGTTGGGCATCTGACTCTTGGTTTCGGCTCAGGTCATGATCTCAGAGTCTTGAGACTGAGCCCTGGGGTGGGCTCTTCACTCTGCAGGGAGTCTGCTTGAGATTCTCTCCCTCTGCCCCTTCCTGCCCACCCCCACAGGCATGCATGCATGTGCGCTCTTTCTCTCTCTCAAATAAATAAATAAATCTTTAAAAAAAAAGATTTCACAGATAAAGAAATTTATAGATGTGTCTGAACCAACATTCCAACATTCCAGTTTGGGATCAGGAAAATACAGTCCTGGGTTTCCTTTTAAGTTCTTAGACTTCATCTCAAAAATGATTCTCCTTCAGTTCTTACATGGATGGAAAGGGGAGTCTGGAAGTGACTACTCAGGGCATGTCAAGACTGCAGTCCCTTTCCCTTCTCTTTCATTTCTCTCCTGTGCTTGAGTTTTCAAGTGCTCTGTGGCTGGGAGAGAAAACATGTGTTTAAGAATTTGTGTGATGAGTCCTCCGCTCCCCACCACCCCCACCCCACACACTACTTCTCAATATTGTCTGGACAATTTTGGAAGGGTTGAAGGTATTCTAGAAAGTATTATCCTATACCCACAACTACTGGAAGGGGGACAAAATCTGTCTCTATCTCTCTCTCATTTCTTTTTCTCTGTCTTCCTCACCTATGCCTACATCCCCCACCATTCCAAAACCCTACACGGTTACCAAGTTAAGAAATCACTTACTAACTAAGAGCTCTGGAATAACCCAAAGCATAAATAACTAATGGTGAAATAATTCTGGATGCCGTGACAGGAAAGAGGAAGTCAATATGGGGGGCTGCAGGAAGGATCAGCTTCCAGGCACTTGCCAAATGACTCAAAAGCCATGCCTGCTCACTTCTTTTACTCACCAGGTCATTGCTGCTCTTGGAGATAAGCTGATCCCTATATTGGGCAGTGCAGCAGGTCAGCTCTGCCAGACCCAGTGAGGGTGACATGCCCACACCAGCCTGTCCACACATCCTCCTCTGCCAGAAGCTACAGCACATTGAGGAGGGTTGTGAATTCCAGCCTGGGTCATCTCAGAACTAATGCTTCCTCAAGTCCAGGATTCATCTAAATAGTTCAGGGACAAGCAGAGAGGTAGGAACAAATTTGGCATCAGGTCCTTGATAATAAATGAGACTTGATTCTGCTGAGTGAGTCAGAGTTCCATCTTATTAACAAATAGGTATAGTAGCCATTTATTCAAATAGTCATTCAACAAACAATTCTTAACACATGCCAGTATTTTATAGGTAAAAGCTACAAAGAAAAAATTCACAAGTTTAATTATAAAAATGTACAAGCATACCAGAAACAATATAGTATAATGTGATTATTGCTGTAATGGTAGATAAATGGAACTTCAGGGAAGCCAAGAAATAAGGATGATTGTGTTTGTATATGTGGGCATGTAGATGTAGGGGGTTCTCAACCAAAGCAGGGAAATGTGATTTTGTTTCATATGTAACCCAAGGATCCATGTGTCTCCTGACAGGATAGCTCTTTTCCCCAGTAAGAACTAGCTTCCCCCTTCCCACCTTCCCATCAGGGTCACCTTCTAAGACACTTTCATAAATCCAGGTCACCCTGATGACTTTTCCTTTGAGAGGCTTCTGCCCTACACACCAAACAGCAGAAGTCATGCCGTCATTGTTGTTAGAGCTTTTGTTTTTACCCCCTTAAAGGTGAGAGGTGGAATAAAATTGAGTCTTACAGATCCGAGTCTCTTATGGTGCCCACTTACCCAAGAAGGTGTGGGGTGCAATATGGAGACCAGGAAGACAGATCCCAGAGAGTGATGGCCCACTTGGGTGGAAGTTTTGCGCATCTGTCAGTCAGAGGGTGTGTCCTGGACAGATTCCTTAAATCCTACCTCCCTTAAGTGCCACAGGTTTCATGTTTTCTCTTTTACCTCAAAGTTGTGATTCTAAGCCATGAAAGAAGCCTGGAAAGGATCAAAAGGCTACTTCAATCATGGCAGTCTCCAGCTTCCATGTGAATGGCAGCACAGGTATGTGGGCATACCCCTTCTTTCCTTGCCAAAGCAGCCTGGCCAAGTAACATGGCCACAGTGCCTCAGATAATTCAGAACGAGAATTAATGAAGATAAACAAAAAAAGAAAAAGAAAAACTTGCTTTGGTTTAAATGATCTAAGCAATGTGAAAAAACAACTTTTAAATTTAAATTTTTTTTATTTAGATCATCCAGGATTTAGGTCTTCTTGAATGCCTCCTAGTAATTTTTTTTTCTCCTGCTCTGAGAGATCATTTCTTGCCCATTCTGAGGGCCCCAGCAGCTCTGCCAGTCGGGCTCCATTTTTGTGCTGAGGCATCCACCCCTTTGCTTTCATTGTCCTCTCGTGGCAGATCTTTGTGAAGCTTTCTTGCTGGTCAGAATCCCCTTCCCCAGCACTTGGCAAGAAGGGGCTCTCCTCTGAGACAGTGGTTGGGTTCCAACATAGTAGTTCCCTGGCTGCCTGCCTGGAAACTATTACCACCACCACACAAGGCCAGGGACCACTCTGCATTGAATGGGTAAGAATGTTCGTGGTAGTACTTAGCATCTGGACTGTAGTTCGCCATCTGGGGTAGAAAGATGAAACACAGCAGTCCTGAGCAGGAGGGCACACATCCATGGCGACTCAGAATGTGTCAAACACGACCTCTAAGGGAAAAGGGACAGGGAGATATGGGGAGCAAGGATGTTGTTGCTTATGAGCTTTAGGAATTCAGAGGGAAAGCCACTGTTGGAGAAATGAGTGCAAAGAAGCCTAGGAGTGCCTGGGTGGCCCAGTTGGTTAAGCATCTGCCATTGGCTCAAGTCATGATCTCGGGGTCCTGGGATGGAGCCCCACATCCGGCTCTCTACTCAGTGGGGAGTCTGCTTTTCCCTCTCCCTTTGTGATCTCTCTTGCTCTCTCTCAAATAAACAAATAAAATCTTAAAAAAAAAAAAAAGAAAAAACCAGCAAGAGGCAACAAACCCAAATTTCTGAGACTGATAGACAGCTACTCCAACTTGAAGCCACTAGCCCTCACAGATCTCCCCTTTCCTGAACTCCTCTCACATTTTCCATCTTTATTACGTGTTTTGGCATTTACACCATACTCTGTCTTATGTTGCTTCCCAACTGTAGTTTCATGTAAATACATGATTTCTCCCCAACTTGAATATAAACTCTTGGAGAGCAAGACCATGCCCAACAACTGTAAAAGGGATGAGTGAAACCAGCTTTTAAAACTTGCATATATAAGAGACACAGTACAATTGAGTTGTATCATGCATGGAAATAAATAATAAGTATTGTAAAGAAGCCAACCGGCACTATAAAAAAGCATTCTTTATGTAATTTCCTGGTCCAGAAACTATTTTTTAAAGGATTTTAATAATTATAAATCCTAAACATACACTCAAGTAGAGAAAATAGTTTAGCCCTCATACAACCATTACCCAGAGTCCCAAATTTTCAAGTTTTCACCACTCTTGTTTCATTCATTCCCCCCTTTACCCAGAGTAATTTAAAAATTTTAATCACAAATCCCAGATACATTACTTATCGCTATGTACTTCAGTATGCATCTCAAAAACATATGAACATTTTCTTTCTTAACCACAATGCTTTCTTCAACCTGATTAGCATCAACTTAAAATTAACAACAATGCCTGGATATCATCTCAACTTCCCTGATAGTTTCCAAAGAGTAAGAACATCATTTAAAAGAAGGCCTCTCACCCTATCGCAGAAAGTCATGCTGGGAACTGACGAGAGAAGGCAGCAATTAAATTCAAGGTCAATTCTTGTTTGGCCATACTAGCCAAGTCTGACAATCATAGTCACCAGCTGAGGTAGGACTGGCTCAGAGTCCAGCTTTCTGGAAAGGGGCTGGTGGGTCCCAGACAGCTAATGCTGTGTAGAAATGTGTGTCCAGCATAGGGGCCATCTCTGGGGCGTGGAATGGGAATAGAATTCAAGGGGGTGTGATAGCATTCAGGGGGCTATGAATTTAGATGAGAACTTTTCATGGAAATTCAAAATTTCTTTCAACTATAAATATGGGCAACAAACCACAGAAATATTAGTATCTATGACTTTGTCACCAACAGAAATGAAAATATTTTAATATTATATTAAGGTTGCAGATTTCATCAAATATTGTAAATACCTATTATGACTTTGAAACAATGTTAATTATTTTCCCACCTCTAGATCTTGCTATATTCGATAAGAAAGCACATATATTCCTGTATCACAAATTTGGCTTATTTTGCTTTTTTATTATTTAGATAACTGCATTTTGATATACTTGATTGCCTTTGTAGTCCCCAGTATTTTATTTTATACGTTTTAAAACACTATTCTTGGAAGGAGTCCACAGGCTTCACCAGACAGACTAAGGAACCCATGGCACAAAGAGAAAGGTGAAGACACCCAGAAAGCCTAAGAGCGGCGACATGGGAGCAATGCCACTTGCCACCTACCTCACAGAGTTTTAAGTCCATCCTCATGGTGTGATGTTAAATCCTAGGAGTGTCACATTATCATAGCATGAAAAACTCAACCAAGCTTTGCTATAGGCAGAGGGTAAAAATAGCCAACCACTGCTGAGACCACATAGACCCATATACTTTATCTGCAAATTCACCAACCTTATTTGCTTCTCACTGTCTCGTGACTATTAGCATTAGGCAGTGAATTGCATATAACTGCCTTATACAGTAACCATCTCTTTAAATTTTTCAAGCAGCAAAAAAGCTCTTTTGCAGTTGTGTTTGCTTCCGATAGCCAGAACAATTTATCGGCCTTTGAATTTCACATTTACATCTGGTGTGACTTTTGGCAGGAGTGCGTTAACAACCATCAAACGTTAAAAACGGCTGGCAACCATTCACATGAGCTCCAAACTGGAAATGACCCAAATGTCCGTCAAGAGTAGAATGAATTCAGTAATTTTTGGTGCATGCGTACCAGGGCATACTATACAGCAGAGAGAATGAATGAACTATTGCTATTGGCAATCGCAACTACCACTCTCTCAAATATACAGTTGAGGGAAAGAAGCCAGACAGGAAAGAGTACACACTGAACGTTCCATTTACGGAGTCTGTAAACGTGGGTCTGTGACAAAGCAAGCCCAGGGCATTAGAAGTCAGAACAGCGGCTGTCTGTGGAGAGCAAGTCGTGACTTCTTAGAAGACATGAAGGGGTTTCTGGGAAGCTAGCACTAATTCTGTTTCTTGACTTGGGTGCTGGTACTGGGATGTACTCATTTTGTGAAAATTTACTGACCGGTACACTTATAATTTGTGTACTTTACTGTGTGTATGTTTTAAACTTCAACAAAAAATTAGACTTAAAAAAAGACATGAACAGGATCCCACCCCCCCCCCCAATTTTTTTTAATACACCTTCCTCCAGAACACATACCTTTTTTTGGAGCATTGGCGATATTTTATTTTATTTTTTTTTTTATTTTTTTTTTTTTAAAGATTTTATTTATTTATTCATGAGAGACAGAGAGAGAGAGAGAGGCAGAGGGAGAAGCAGGCTCCCAAGGAGCAGGGAGCCCGATGCGGGACTCGATCCCAGGACCCTGGGATCATGACCTGAGCCGAAGGCAGACGCTTAACCATCTGAGCCACCCAGGCGCCCAAGAGCATTGGCGATATTTTAAAAAAATGTTAAAAAATCTGAAATTCTTAATTGGGGTTTTTGGTAATATGCCAATCACCAGAAAATGAGCTATCCTGCCCACCTCCCCCAGCTGGGTTATAATTCTTCCTATTGACATATTTGTTCATCTTAAATGATAGATGCCATGAAGCCGGCTGTGATCTGTTCTAATGATTTGTTAAAGTGGCCTTATATAAAGTGAGCAATGAATGACGAGGACAGCTTTAGGGGAAGCTTCTCCCTAGGAGGCAGGGGTGTGGTGTACTTTTGCCCTGGCAAGGTCGTCCAGCCAGGTGGATGCTCTGCATCCAGGGTAGCGCACGCAGCAGGAAGAAGACACTTCGAACTGGTCAGCCCAGAGAGGGCTTTTTTCCTAATTGGTGGACCTAACTGGGTACTGTTTTGGAAGGAGGACGAAGCAGGGATGCAGCTCTGCTTCTGTCCCTTATAGTGCCCTTTCCTCTGCTCATCCCTGTGGATGCAGGGCGCTGTCCCTCCCTCCCCCAATTGCTTACCTTCCTTTTTCCCTGTCTTTACATAGGAAACCATCGGGAACCACGTCTTTTCTCCTATCTCTCCCATCCCAACCCCCGACTCCAGAGCAGAACTGAAGTGCTTCAGTGTTCGCTTAGCAGGGATAAAATGTGGGAGTCCTGTTTATGAGTCACTGAAACCCAGTCCGTATCCCAAGGCTTGTTGTCTACTAAACACTTGTTAAAAAAAGGAACTGCAGATTCTTGGTATTTCTCTTGGCCCTTTTGCATTTTTGTCTTTCCCTTATTCTGGGCTATTTTGATTATCAGTGTGGTGCAGTGGAAAGGGACCGGGTATCAGAGTTAAACAGATCCGATGCCAGAATCCTGCCAGTCACTTGTCACTTGTTAAACCCTGAGCGAGCAGTTCCCTCAACTGTAAAATAGGGATGATACTATCTTCCTTGCAAGGGTCTGGGGAGGATTATATAAATAAAATGTACGTGGCTCCTAGAACAATGTTTGCACATAGCATTGCACATTTACTCATTTCTCCATTCATGCATTTGATAAACAGAATCCTGGGGAGGGATGTATTTGTAATCAATAAATGTAAAAAAGCTTTTCTGTTACAGGATTATAATAGAAATATGTGCAGGGGTATCTATCTATTCATCATTTAGCTGTTCAGGCATCCATTCTTCTGTCTTTACATGTTTGTGATTCTTCTATCTGTATCTGTTGTAATAATATCAAGTACTATGTGTGTTTGTTATTATTATTAATGATAATATAACTGCACATACAGAAAAATGTCTGCTATAAAAGATATAACTATATACACTGAGATGTTTACATTATAATTACTTCTGAGACGTAAGATTTGAAGTGGGTTTTTCAATTTCTTTCAACTTTTCTATATTGTTTGATATCTTTAGCAGTAGCTAACATTTTCAAAAAAATTAAAACATTAACAGTTTTACGAGCTAAAAATTTGAAAACCTAGACAAAATGGAAAATATATTCAGTGCCAAAACTGTCATAAGAAAAAGGGAACTGGAAGAGACCAATAGGTTTTAAAGAAATTAAATTACAATTGACAACTTCCCCTCTCAAAAAACTGTACGCCCAAATGGTTTTTCTGGTGAGTTCTAACAAAGTCTTGAGGAACAATAAATTTTTATCTGCATTATAAGTTATTCCAGAAGAGAAAACCAAAAGCTGCAAGCTCATTTCATAAAATTGGTATAATGAGATGAACACAGTTATAAAGGGAAAGGAAACTATATCTCTTTCTCTTATGCAAGTAGATGAAAAAATCTTCTCAAATATTAGCTAATTGATCCCAACAGTATGTTTTAAAATAATAGTTTGGCTAATTAATGGTTCATCATTAGGGATTCTGCCAACATAATACAGAAAATTAATAGATTAAAATTTTAAAACTCAGGATAATTTCAATTGATGCAGAAAAAGTATTCGACAAAGTCTTTACTTATTTATGATAAAAACTCTTAGCAAACTAAGAGTAGAAAAGGATTTCCTTAATTCCCTTAAATGGATGATGGTTATATTCCAAAACCATTTTTACTTAATGGAAAAATTTTAAGGTCCTGCTAAGACTGGAACAAGAAAAATATTGTCAGAAATCACTACATATTACAACCTACACTGTAATATTGGAAGCCCTGGCCAACACTGAAGGAAAGAAAGAAAGAAAAGAGTTGAAAAGAAAGAAACATAACTATCAGTTTTTGCAGGTGATATACTTACCTACTCAGAATAACCAATAGCATCAACAGGTAGACAGTAAGAACTTGATGGGTATATGATCAAATTATGAGAGCATTTCCAACAGCAAACAACTAGAAAATGTTATTTTAAAAAGGCAAGATACCATTCACATAGCAACAACTGAAAAATCTTGGGTAATTAACCAAGAATACATACAGCCTCCTTGAGAAAACTTAAACACTCTAATAAAGGACATAGAAAAACCCAAGTGAACGAGGCACATTCCTTATTCTTGAATCAGAAGACTTAAAATTGTAAAGATATCAACTCTCCTCACATTTACCTAGTAAATATATGTAATTGCACCAAAATTCCAGTTCAGTCTTTGAGACACATGATAAATTTATTTTAAAATATGTCTGATGTTGACGCAGTAGAGGACTTTTTAAGCAAATACTTCCAAAAAACATATGGGATAAAATTGATTAGAGAGTACATCACAGTTAAGGATTTCTTAACTTTGCAAAGGGAACATGGATAATGTTAGAAACATACTTCAAAATGGGAGAAGAGCCTTTACAATGTTTCAACTGGATAAGGGGTTCCTATCTAGAATATAGAAGAAGATAAATCAAATAAGAAATCAAATCAAACAAATCAATAAGAAAAAGACAGTGACCTCAATAGAAAAATGGACAAAGTTTATTAACAGGCAATTTACAGAGCAATACACCCAGAAAGCTAACTCATCATGAGTAACTCAGCAAACTGACATAACAATGAGCTATAATTTTATACCCATTTGAATGCAAAAATTTCAAAAACTGAATTGCACTCTGTGTGGGCTGGATATGAGCCTATGTCCTGCTCTTTACTTAAGTAAGGACCTGCACAACCATTGGGAAGCCCAACCTGTACTATTCAGGCAAAGTAAGAATGCCCATGTACTATAGCCAGCAAGACTGAAAGGGGTTGGGGGTAAGGAAATGAGAGTAAACAACAAGGTTTCTGGCCTAATTGACAGGGTAGATTCAGGTGATAGCACCCAAGATAGAGAAAGAAGAAGGAGGAGAAGCTGGTTTGGGGATAAAGATGATGTTTTCCAATCTGGATCTGTTAAGAATTATGAACTTATGAGACACCTGATGGGAATAGTGGACACTCAATCAATATTAACTTCTCCCCCATCACATAAATTCCCTTTTTCTTCTGTGTTTAGGAAAGATGGAATCTTTATTTTGTAATTTTTTCCAACTTAAATTCTATTAGTTTTTATAGTTTAAGGACCAATATTTCTATTCACCCCTTGTCAATAATAAAAGAATGAATAGATAACACCTGATTTTTCAGGTCATCAAAACTTTGAAGCTGTCATTAGGAACTGAGCGGGAAAATATGCCTATTTTTTCCAGGTCACCAAACGTCAATGTTCTTGAACATATTTTTTACTTATTTATTTTTTAAAGATTTTATTTATTTTATTTTAGAGAGAAAAAGAGCATGCGAGTGGGGGGGAGGGGCAGAGGGAGAGGGAAAGAATCTCAAGCAAACTCCATGCCCAGCATGGAGCCTGACACAGGGCTCAATCTCATGACCCTGAGTCAGGACGTGAGCCAAAATCAGGAGTCAGATGCTCAACCAACTTCGACACCCAGGTGCCCTTCTTGGGCATATTCTTTAAAGTGAGGTAAAGAATGCTTAAGAGACATCATTTCAGACTGGAAAGCTCATGTGTTTTGGTGCCAGAAAACCTGAATTCAAATATCAGCTCTACCACTAGCAAGCCATGCACTTTTGGGGAAGATACTTAGCCTTTCAATAAATGAAACTAATAAAAATTACCTTTTGTAATGTTATTAGGGTTAAGTAAAATCACATAAATCAAGTGTCAGACACAAAGTAGATGTGTCATGAAGGCTATTATTATTATTTTATCATACCATTGTAGACCCTTATCTTCAATTATCTTATTAATTCTTTTTTTGTTTTTAAGTAGGCTCCATGCCCATGGGGGAGCCCAGCGTGAGGCTTGAACTCATGACCCCTGAGATCAAGACCTGCACTGGGATCAAGAGTCAGATGCTTAACCAGCTGAGCCACCTGGGTGTCCCTCAATTATTTAATTAATCCTAAATTTCACAGAATAGCCTACATCACCACTGTCTAATAGGAACATAATGCAAGCCACATAAGTCATTTAAAATTTTTAGTAGCCATATTAAGAAAGTAAACAGAAACATTTTGATAATCTGTTTTAACTCAATATGTACAAAATATAATTTCAACATGTGACCAATATGAAAGTTATTAGTAAGATATTTTACACTTTTATTTTTGTATTGTTTTCAAAATCTGTTGTGTATTTTATACATCAAACCTACCTCAATTTGGATGAGCTACATCTCAAGTGCATAAAAATCACATGTGACTTAGTGACTACTGCATTAAACAGGTCTAGATACAATGCTTTAAATCCTGCATTATTTAGACGTTCTCTTTAAAAAATCAGTAAGCTCCTCTGTCTCGTTCTCAGACAATAAGAGTTTGTTTAACAAACAGCATGGCATTTTTTCCCACCTCAGTCATTAGAAATGGAGATTCTTTGGAACAATCATTAGGCAGTTAGTACTTCTGGCAAGAGGTCTTTGCAAATTCTCCCTCCTTTCCCTCCAGTTTCTGGAGCCAGGCTGATTGGGACCTCAGAAGGATTCCTTGAACCAGTCCACAGAGCAATTTTGGCTGCACTTTGAGGGGCTGCAGGTTTTCTGACTCTTCTCCTCGGGGTTCAGCATATGAATTCTAAAACAGATCTTATTCCCTCCCAGACCTGGGAAGATCCAAACCGCAGTAGCCATGAAACAAATGGGAAGGAGGGAGGAAACTTTTTCCATTTGGGGCTTACTCACGTTCCAGTGCAATCACGCAGACCATTTTTTCTGTTTGGAATTAGTTTGGAATGAGACAGAGAGGAAAGAAATACATATTATATAAACTTACGGTAACCACAAACTGGATAAGACAAGTATTACCAATACTCTAAACAAATGAAAATGTATGAAATTATTATCTTTTTCTGCAACATCTAATGGAATATCCTGTTTGGGGTGGGAGGGTGACCGGGTGGCTTCTCTCAGATCCATTTTACGTCTATTATTCTCTTGTTTTTGAAGTAATTATGTAGAGAACATTTTTTTTTTAACTTGTGGTAAAAACACATAGCATGAAATTTCCCATCTTAACCACTTTGAAGAGTACAGTTCAGTAGTGTTAAGTATATTCACATTATTATGAAACAAATCTACAGAAATTTTTCATCTTGTAAATCTGAAACTCTGTCCACATTAAACGACAACTCCCTTCCTCCCCACACTCCAGCCCCTGACAACCACCACTCTACTTTCTGTTTCTAGGAGTTTGCTGTTCTAGACACCTCATATAAATGAAATCAAACAGTATTTGTCTTCTGACTGGCTTATTTCACTTAGCATAATGTCCTTACAGTTCATCCATGCTGTGGGAACATTCTTTTTAAGTTTAGTTTTCCAGATTTATTATCTTAAAAAATGCATTTGGCTTGATTCACCAAACTTTTACTAAGCAACAACTATATGCTACATGTTATACCTATTTTCTACACCCCCCTCCCCTTATAAGTAGGCTCCATGTCCAGTGTGGAGCCCAACATAGGGCTTGACCTCACCACCCTGAGATCAAGATCCGAGCTTAGATCAAGAGTCGGACACTTAACCCACTGAGCTACCCAGGTTCCCCTATACTTATTTTCATATTTAGTGGCTGGAAAACTGGAATCTTCAGTCTCAAGTTAACGTAGCCATGGTTGGGACTTCCTTGAGGCTTACTCCAGGAAGCTCTGAAGAACACACCCAGGGACACATAGCATTGTGTCTGATTTAAATTCTATCCATGCTCCTCAGCTAGGCACTTCATTACTCTGTTTTCTCACTCTCCTAGGGGATGATTCGGGTCTACAGATCATGGGGAATATAGGTAAAAGTAAGCACAGAATATGTGTGTAGCCATGAATGAAGTGGAGATCAATTTGTAAGCTCATTATTTCATGCTCAGTGATTTGGGTGGTTCACAGGCTGGCCATAGAGATGCTGGCCAATGGCAAAGAATCCCACATCACCAGACTCTGTCCCCACCTTCTGTCTCTCCCACTCCCAACACTTGACATCTCCAGAGCAGCAGGGAATGCAGCCCTGCCATGTATATCTTAGCTCAAAGAGAAAAAGCACAGAGCTCCTATTTGTGATTCCCAGCCTGAAAGGAACCAAGTGTCTTCTGATAAACAACACTTGAGAATTTTTTTTTTTAATGAAGGCATTAAACTGACCTTCTTTTGAAATGGGCTAGACAGGGTAAACAGGAGAGATCTTGTTTTCCC
Organism: Halichoerus grypus; assembly: GCF_964656455.1. NCBI lineage: Eukaryota > Metazoa > Chordata > Mammalia > Carnivora > Phocidae > Halichoerus > Halichoerus grypus. The sequence continues at coordinate 54,068,485 of NC_135715.1, read as the reverse complement.
TTCATCCTGGAAAAATAACATTTCTCCCTTTCCAGCTCAGTACAGTTGACTGAATTGGAAAGGAATCTATTTTCTCTGGAAAGATTTATTTGCCCAACAGTCGTGTTTTTGTATATGTGTGTGTGTTGGCAAGAGGCGATAGATTTTCAGAACAAGGGTCGTCTTGTTCACAGTTTAAAGGGGCCCAGAAGTTGACTAAGGAATTTAACGTTAGGGAAAGTTTTTGCAGCCTTCATTAATGCTACAGACTCCAATACATCTCAAGTTGGCCTGGGTGTTAGGACAGGGAGGTGGGGTAGTAACTCTGTGGTACCACCGCACTCATCTGAGAACAGATACAAACATCTCTACTTTCTTCACCTCAATCTCAAGGCATGTGACAATCAGGGTGTGTAAGAAAACATCTGCATTTCTAGTTGTTTCCAAAACTGTTAAATATTTAAGGGTTCCTGGGTGGCTCAGTCGGTTAAGCGTCTGCCTTCTGCTCAGGTCATGATCCCAGGGTCCTGGGATTGAGCCCCGCGTCGGACTCCCTGCTCAGTGGGGAGTCTGCTTCTCCCTCTCCCTCTGCCTGCCGCTCCCCCTGCTTGTGCTCTCTCTCTCTCTCTGTGTCAAATAAATAAATAAATAAATAAATAAATAAAACCTTAAAAAAAAAGTTAAACAATTTTTGAGTAATGCCACGTGGAAAAGCTAAGAGAAGAATTCCCTCCTTTCTCCACAACCAGACTTCTTTCCCCACCTAAGAACACATATCCCAGGATCAAGCAAAGGAGATATAAATTCCTTTCTGGCCCGGTTAGAGACAATACTTACAGGAATCACTAGCTGTCCCCATCTCCTGTCTCCTCCCCTACTCAGCTTCATGTAGAACTGGTATCACATTGAAAATTTTAGAGCAAATATGTTCTACTTTATGAAGAACGGATTTCACTACTTTTAATTTTCTCACATTGTGTGAGATATCATATAAAATAAACTTGTGTACTTGGGATATTTTTTCTTTACTTGGGATATTTTCTTGAGAACATTTCTTTGAAGGTGGATGGCTTCTTGTCAATTCAAAAAAAAAGTTGAATATTTATATATATTCTAACCCTAGAAATGCACTGTCCCTTAAGCTGCTGCTTCCTTCTCCTGGTTTTTGTTTGTTTGTGTCCAAGTCACTGCTTGCTGAACTCAACTGACAGCTCAGCTGGATTTTGCACAAGTGACTTTTCACTCAGCTGCTCTTTGCCTTGCCAGGTGTGGCTGGCCAACATAAAGGAAAGAGGTGTTTTTCCTTTTAGCAGGAACGTTAAAACTTTTACCACATTTTCCACCACCCAGTGTCTGTTTTCAAGGAAGCACAGATCAGCAGAAAACAGGAGTCTGAGATTTCTCCTTTATAGATGTTGGCTCTCTGCCTCTTAGCGCATTTAATTTAGCAGAAGTCCACATCATTAAATGAGGGGAAAATGTAATTTTTCTTTGATGGCAAAATGGTTTCCACGAGGAGAAACTGGCTGATGGCACGGAGTCTGGTGTTGCTGGAAGACTTGAGCGGCCCCCGGCACCCGGACCCTCGGTGTTCCCAGGGGCTGGCAGTGCTCACAGGGCTGAACGGCTTTCCACTTAGCAAGTATCCACCTCCTTGAGGCATTTTTGACTTTTACCAAGACATTCCCATTGTGCCCCAAGGTCCACGTACCTGGCAGAATTGGAAATTTCACTAATTCCTAGTGTGCTCCTTAACAGCCTGGTTTGAAGGTAGTTGGGACTGAATCTGAGCTACGTGGGTTTCGTACTTGTTTTCAAGTGGCCCAGCACAGCAGCTCCCAAAGAACCAGCTGGCTTCTCTGGGTAATATCCCAAAAGCTTTCCAGGGTAGGGTTCAGCTTTTCTTCTTAATCTCTTCTCCAGACATCTCCCCCATGCTTGGTGTTAAATAAATTTTAATTGGAAATGCTGACCACAAGGTAACAGAAATAGAAGAGAGGAGAGAAAAAATGTCAGCTCGCTGCAGGTTAGCAAAGGATAAAACAGAAGTGATCATCCAGGAGACCTGGACCTGATTCTCAATCTCTAAGTTATTCTTGTAGGGCACATAGCCAAGAGAAGCTTCCAGGCCTCTCTCAGCCATGATCCCTTCTCTGACTTGCCTCCAGTGGTGCCCTCAACTCTGCCCATCCATCCTCCATCAGCACTCTTCCTTTCCCACCCCAAGGTGCTGAGAACCCTCCACGGTGTGCCTCTCCTGTCTCGCATCCTATCTCTTCTCCTCCAGTCAACCACCTCAGGAGGGGGGAAATTAGAAAAAGCTTCTCTGCCAAGAAGCAGGAAATCTCTGGGATGGAATATTATGTGGCTGGATGAATCATGCTCTTGGGATTTCCACATGTAGGACAAGAGGCAGCTGCCTGGAGTGGTAAGAAGGAGATTTAAGGTGGATGTTAGCACTTGCCACCTAATTGTTAAGGTCGGTTGTCCTCAGAGATGCTCCCCCCCCCAACCTTGGACTGTGGACAAGCTTAATGTAACAGAATTGGGTGAAACGGACTATCTCAGCAGCTGGCTTCAAAATTTCTCCTATCTTGATGAGCCGGCCTGATGTAAACAGATGAGCAGGAAGGTTGGGCCCCAGAAAAGTTATGGAAGGAAAAAACAGAACAAAGAGAGGGCTGAATTGCTCTATATAAAACAATGAAACTGTAATACTTTTTGCAACTGAGGGTGGAGGTAAAAGGAGGGGAGAGTGTTGAACTACCAGGTACTAGGTCTCAGTTGATGGAAAGAATGTTTATATCATATCATTTTTAATTATTTTATTTGTTTACATCAGTATGATATAAACTCTATTTATCTAAGTAAAGGGCATAAAGTACATATAAATTATAATAAAGTATATATAAAGATGGTGTGTGTGTGTGTGTGAAAATCAAGGGATCCTTCTGGATTTTCTACATCCAGATCCACATGTTAGAGAAAGCCCACAGTGGACAATGAGATGATACACAATGAGATGATACACAGTGGACAATAAGATGATACACACAGAGTCAATATATCAATGGAACTATTGATATCAATATCAAAATGCACACCTTCCTTATGCATCCAGAATCCAGGATGCAGAAGGTGTGTAAGTTCCCTCAGGTGGGAATGAAAAGCAATTCATTTGAGACTCAAAAGACAGATTTTGTTTTTCACTGATGCCTTGGTTGAATGAAGAGCAAATTTAGCAAAGTAGGGGGCGGGGGCTGGGCAGCCATTTACTGACTTGATTTGGGTTTAGCAGTATTACCTGGGAAAAGAGACAAATGAAAAGAAAATTTAAACTTCTATCTAGCACTTTGACTCTACTGAAAGAGATCCTTGCCTTCCTTCACAAAAATATAGGGATCATAGATATGTGGCATCATCCAAAAATGTTGTCATGAACCCAAATTTAATAAAAGCCATAGGACATATGCATCCAATCTCTGGAACCAGTTACCTGGACTTGACCCGCCCCCCTTTACTTGTAAGTGACCTTATGCAAATTTCTTAACCTCTCTGTGCCTCAGTTTCTTGTTCTCTAAAATGGGTATAATCATAGTCCCCAGGTCATCAAAAGGTCCTTGAGAAGATGAAGTGAGTTAGGGTGTAGAAAGCACTTAGAATAATTCTGGCACATTCGGAGCTTTAATAACCCAGAACTGAATTATTATTATCTTGTCTTATCACAGGAAGCTTGGAAGGAGATTATGCTAGAAAATTCGATACATATTTCATTCCTTCCAACAATTAATTTTCATAACAATGGGACATTATTTTCTCAGCTGAAGACCTGAGACCAAGGAAGATAAGTAAATTTTCTAAGGTCACACAACTGGTTAGAAGCCCATGCCTTTGTGGGTCACTTGTCTTGTAAATTTACACAGCAAATTGTAATTATTGATTATAGTTCACGCAGGGAATAGTGCAATATCTTATACGGCATTTAACTAGAGATGGAAATCAAAATAGCTATGTTAAGCGCACTAGCTTAGCCACACACCATTTTAAATGGGGAAGTGTGAAATGTAATGAAACCGTTACGGTTAATCTCCGAGCAGAAAGTATCATGGGATAGGCAGTGTGACTGAGTTAGCATGTCTGCAGAAGTTAGCATTTCTCAATTCCTGGTCTGCAGTTGCTTGGATTTTTTAAAACAATAGTAAGAGTAGGTTTAGCTAACATTTCATACACTAAATATATTTGTATTAGCTGAAAGAAAAATAATTTTTCTCCTTAAAGCTGTGTCTAAAGTCAAAGTCCCTTTTCCTCTTGGTAAGCAGTTCGGGCAAGCCTGGTTCACTGGTGGTTGGCTTTCACATCCCCCTTGTGGCTTCGAGCCTGATATTGATCTGGGTTCTGGGGGCAGGCTGGGAAACTGGACAGAATCCTTCTTCACGGGAGTACCTCCTACTGCCAGTGCCCCCCTAGACACTTGGCAACCCCTATCCCTTCCAGTTCTTACTTCCATCTTCCAAGGGTGGGGCTCTCATCTTTTTAGAGATGAGGAATCTGAGGCACAGAGAGGTTAGGTAACTGACGTGTTTTCTCGCAGCTATTACGTGGGGACATGAGGCTTCAAACCAAGGACTGGCTCCACAGCCCATGCTCCTGTTATTCATAATTCGCCCCCAGATCCACATCCACATTAAATCAAATGCCGGGTACATTATATGTTAATAATAATAAAAATTTAAATTTAAAAAATTAAAAAAAAAAATCAAATGCCGGGCCAGGCTGAGTTGTAAGACTCGAATCGTTCATGTACACATGCGTAAAAAAGAAGTAGTTCAGGTGCTTCCAAGCCATTGCTGGATGGACAAACAGAACACAAAGGGCCCTTAGATCTGAACAGCTGACGAAGCCTATGATTAGGTCAGATTATTTCTTAATCTTTGACACTATTCAAAGAGATTCACAGGCTCTAATCTCTTAACCAGTGGTTCTCTGGCTTTTCACATGTGAAATAAACAGCATGTTTTGTTCTAGTGAATGATATGCTCCGCTCCCCCCGGGTGTCCTCAGAGCTGTGATAAATTTGCTACTTTACTCTCTCCTCCACTTATGGAAACCTATCAGAATGCAAGTGAAGTGAATACTGTGTGCTTATTAGAGCCATAACTTTGAATCCATGCTCATTTATATAAAACAGCACATCATTTGCAAACCTCAACACTTTCACCATTATTTGTAATAAACTATATTAAAGGTACCAAAGAGCCATTATTCAGACGTGCTTAAAATCTAAACGAAGCAGACATGGTGGGTGCCTATTTCAAAGCATCTCCAAAGGAACAATTCCACATGTTCCTCTTTCTCTCTCTCTCTTTTTTTTTTTATCCTTTCTTTTTTTCTGTGATGCTCCATTCTGTGCTCTGTTTCCATCCATAGAACTAACTTCCCTAGAGCTGTCCAGACTCACGCTCCACGACTTCTCTCAGGCCTGGTCCTTCTTCTCCGTCCTTAGTTCAGGTAGTTACTTCTGGACCATCCCTTGTCAACTTGATTCCCTGCCTCTCTTCTCTTTTCTCTATAATAATCTATTCATTTCATTTCTGCCAGATGAGTATCCCCAAAATACAGTTTAAATACTATCATTTCATTGTAACAGAACCTTAAAAAGCTACCCAATCCAGGGCGAACACCTCACTTGAGCCCCTGATAAGCCTTATGGTTTGATGCCAGCAAGCTTTCTACTATCTGTAGCCAATGCCCAAGCTGAAATATAACTGGGGTCTGTGTTTCTCTTCGATCATCCATTCTGTATTTTATTAAAATGCTACCCATCCTTCAAGGTCCTATTCATCCTTCTCCAAAAACTTCTCTCCTGATTCTCTCAATCAACTGGAATCATTCTTTCTCTGGACCCTCTCTCATAAAATGAGCAGAAATTTTTGTATCACACTGTGATTTCTATTATTATCTCTAGTTCTCTGGTCTTTTGCCCCCCACCCCGTCTCCCACCTCCCCCCCATCCTCCAGTAAATTATCATTTCCTTGGCAGTTGAGACTTTGTATCCCCTACAGCTCCAGTATGGTCTTTCCCATGCAGTAGTAATTGCAAACACTATGTTGTTGATGTTGCTAATGAAGGAGGAGGAGGAGGGGGGAGAGGAAAAGATAGTTAAAGAGCTCTTTTGTCTCTTTAGTCATCATAGTTGGACAGCTCTGATTGTTGAAAAGTTTTTCTCCGCATTCATCTGAAATCTGTCCCATTGAAATTTGCTTCCATAAATATTTATTGAGTGACTACTATGTGCAAATTGCACCATTTTAGGCACAAATCTCACTCACTGATTCCAATATAGCCTGTATGCTCACCTTCCCATGACCCGTCATCAGGGACATTCTTCTCACACATCAAGGAAGAAAAATGCTGTTCCGGAGTCCACACTCTTAGCAGCTTCTCTAAGCTTCTCTCACCTCTACCTTAAGTCCCTGCTTTCCAAGTCAGTTTCTTGAAATTATCTTTCTACACGCATGTCTGAGCTATAACATTGTATGAGGATGCATATCTGCTTGCTGAGAGATTTACTGGATTTTTTATCATAATGTATAGCAAATCCCTTGGGGTCAGAGGCAGAAAGGCTTTTTCTTCCATTTACACACACAAAAAATGTATCTCAGCCTCATGGTGAAGTCTTAAAATATTTGAAGATTTATTTCCCATAAATCTTCTTTGGAAAGATTTATTTACTTTGGAAATAAGGAGCGGAGGGATAAGTAAAGGTTCATAGTTAAAATGCCAGGAGAAGGGCTTAAAAGGGGTGTATTTAGAAAGAGGAGTCATTTATGTAGGGTTGAGTAGATAAATGACAGTCCATAATTATAGAGTGGGGAAAGTTTTGTGAGTCGGAGTGTCTGATTACACCAGCCTTTGGTGGTACCGCTCCACAGCTGGTAGAGAAACAGACCGAACTTGGTCTCGTAGGTAGATTGTGTGACTCAGACCTTGCTGCAGGTAGCCGCTGCGCAGTGCACTATCTGATTTGACACTGGGGCCAGCCAAATCCACTGATGTCCTCCTTTCCATCACTGCTGCCTTCACCCTCATTGTCTCTCTCTTGGAACATGCAATACTATGGCCTCCCAACCAGGATCCTTATCTCCAATTGCTCCTCCCCCCAAACCATACCATCTGACCTAGTGAGGCCAATCTTGCTAAAATGCAGCTCTAATCATGTTGTTGGCCCAACAGTCCTGTTTCTTAAATCTTAAATCGTAAACTTCAATGTCCCCGCCTGCCTTGCCCCTAGAGGTATTTCTAAGCTCCCTATAGAGTTGACCACCCCTACTTTTTAGCTATTATTTCTAATGTGGATTTCAGTCATAAATAAAGTGTCACCTGTGACACTTTATTTCTTTACATCTCTCTCCTACTTCCAAGACTGTAATTTTACATTTGTGCCTAGCATCCAATGAATGTTTAATATCTTGTCTCAGGAATGAAGGCAGGAGAAAATCTAGCTCCCTGGTGTAGCACCCTAGGCATTCCATAATCTTGCCCTGCCCCCCCCCACACCTACCCGTACGTCTGCTCATGACTGCAGCTTCTTTGCAAACCACAAAGCAAACCTGTCCCTTAACAAGGCTTGAATCGTCCCACTTTGATGGGAAAGTTCTCTGTCCAGTCTGTTGCTTTCACCTGGATGGCCATTTTTTTTCCCTCTGCGTGTTGAAACCTTACTCATTTTCCAAGAGACGGTCCAGATGTCCCTTCTTCATGAGGCCTCCCCGTGCTCTGATCACACCTGGTTGATCTGTCTTTGACAGCATTGATCAGACACTTATTTCATGACCTCATTCACCTTCATGTTCACCACAGTCTTTAGAATTGGCAATTGTCCAAATAGGTGCTAAGAAAATTGTGTGGAGTGGAAATAATATGGCTACATGCCTTACTGTAATAAGGCTCTGCTGAATTTGCTAAGCACACAGCCGTGTCCCACATGCCTAGATCTTGCTACTGAAAAAGTCTAGAAAATGGCACTAAAGACATAGTTAGAACATGATCAGGTCAAAGTCTTTTTCTCTCTTATGTTTCTCTGGAGGAGTAGTGAGCTGGGCTGCAGAGCCTAGGGCTTCCCAGCCTGTGTCCCCACAGTGATGGGTTACACACAGGTGTATGGAGAGAAAGATTCTTCCCACCCTTCAGGGTATCTGGGCCAGGCTCCAAACACCCAAACCTCTGGGCCTCTGGCTGTTAACCCAGTGTGCCTCACAAACACTGTATGTGTGTCCTGTTATGAAAAAAAGTTGGGGAGCACTGACCTTAGTCAAGTAGGGCAAAACCATGAACAGGTGGGCACGCATATACTGCAATGGGAAATGGCTCCATTTGGATTTAGTGTCCCATCTGTGGGCACAACAGGAAAAGCCAGGAACCTGGAGTCAGGAGCTGTATTCCAAACCCACCCCTTACGCATGTGCGACTTTAAGCAAATCATATACACTTTCTGGACTTCTATTTCCTGGAGGGCTTTTTTTTCTTCGTGAATTTGTTTTCTTTTTAAGCTGGCTTCCTTTGGGCTTAGGGGAAAGCCATGGACTAAGTGATGTCCACACTCTCTTTTAATGCTCATGTCTTCGAAGTCTATCCAAACCTGTTTCCTATCACTGTTGAAAGTCAGTAAATTAATACCCGTTGGACCACAACTATTTCATTCTTAAAGTAGACTGTTTTTCTCCTCTAGTCACTGGATCATGTGGTTTTCTGAGAAAGTAGAGCCTCTGGGTGAGGTAAAAGCTTTCGTGACATGGGTGTTAAATCTATCCAGTTAAAGGCAAAAACTATGGCTCCTTCTGGAAAAGGAATGTGAATGTCCTTTGGGGCATCAAATACCATAGATTTCATTTTTAGGTGGCTTAATTCTCCACCTCCCAATTAAATATGACACAGCTATGAGCTGACTTTAGAAAAATACAATCTGTAGGTTTTGTGTTATTCATTACTTCAACAAATAATTGCTTGCGGTAACCATACCGCTGTTTGCCTCAAAACAGTCCAGGTTGGACTTTTTGTGCATTAGGTGATTTCTGCTAATCATCTTGAACACTCCCTTTCACCCTGCATATGGAGCACCTTCTCTCTGCCAACAATCTGCCCCTCTGGGCTGGGTCGGTATAGATTCACACATGACTCAACTCATTCAAAACAGAGAACTGGGTCAAAATAACCTCCTGAAATCTGTTTCTGAACCTGATCACTAAAGGATGGTGGATCCTGAATGCATTACAGAATTTGAAATCAAACTCTCAAGCCAAGCCCTGATTCCATCTTGGATATGAATTTTTAGAAGATTCTGAATTCACACTTTCTCCTCTGTGTTTGCATAATTGTGGCTTATAAAAGTTTGGTTTTCCACATCAAGAATTTTGTCCTTGGTGTGGACACTCACCAGATCTTGACAACAGAAGCCTCTTGCTGTGACAGAAGCCAGTCCTTGAGGCAAGAATCACTTGGTGAATGAACACACCTTGTAGGTGCAAGGGATCTCCTTCACCATTCACAAGCATGATTTATTCACTCGTTTCCACACATTGGCTTCTGTCTTCATCCATAGAGCTAAAAAAAGGGTCTTGTTTATATAAAGGTGTTGTAAAATGAATCCATCCCCACAAGGCCTCCCCCTTTGCCACAGGAAGGACTCCCAGACATGCTCTGCACTGTATAAACACACACTTTCATCAACACCGGGCGTACCTTCTCTATTTAGAGCCTGTGGATTCTCTTCCCTTATTCTGACCTACTAATGCTTCTTTCTTTACTTAAAAGTGCGATTGGGTTTCTGGGATTTTCTCTCTATTAATGCTCTACCATGCCAGAGGATAGTAAGGTCCTGTTTATTTTTTTATTATGTTATGTTAGTCACCGTGCAGTACATCATTAGGTTTTTTTTTATTATGTTATGTTAATCACCATACATTACATCATTAGTTTTTGATGCAGTGTTTCATGACTCATTGTTTGCGTGTAACACCCAGTGCTCCATGCAATATGTGCCCTCTTTAATACCCATCACCAGGCTAACCCATCTCTCCACCCCTCTCCCCTCTAAAACCCTCAGTTTGTTCCCATAGTCCATAGTCTTTCATGGTTCGTCTCCCCTTCTGATTCCCCCCCTTCATTTTTCCCTTCCTTCTCCTAATGTCCTCTGTGCTATTTCTTATGTTCCACATATAAGTGAAACCATATGATAATTGTCTTTCTCTGCTTGACTTATTTCACTTAGCATAATCCCCTCCAGTTCCATCCATGTCAATGCAAATGGTGGGTATTCATCCTTTCTGATGGCTGAGTAATATTCCATTGTATATATGAACCACATCTTCTTTATCCATTCGTCTGTTGAAGGGCATCTTGGCTCCTTCCACAGTTTGGCTGTTGTGGACATTGCTGCTATGAACATTGGGGTGCATGTGCCTTCTTTTCACCACATCTGTATCTTTGGGGTAAATACCAAGTAGTGCAATTGCTGGGTCATAGGGTAGTCCTATTTTTAACTTTTTGAGGAACCTCCATACTGTTTTCCAAAGTGGCTGTACCAACTCCTGTTTAATCACAACCTTATCTAAAGCCTTCATTGACCACCACCCCCCATTGTGGAAATAAGCTCTTCTTCCTCTCATTTCCTATGACATTTCTCCATAACCTTTCTTTTTGCATTTATCACTGCTTAAAGTGATCAAAGATCTTCATATCCCCATCAGGGCTGGAACTGTGTAAGATAAGGGACTTGCGTCAGATGCAAAATTTAGGGGAGGGGGCCAAAAACCCAGTCAAAATAAATAATGTTGTAATGTGACATTAAAAAAATAAGAATTAGTGAAAAAATCCATGATTTTTCCATGAACAAAACATCAAAATTTTTCATAAAGATGGGATCAATATTTTTCCTTTTATTTTTCCTTTTCCTTCCAGATTTTTTCTTTTGCATCAGGCTCTGATATGGCCCAGTGCTGTTACTGATTCTGTCTTTATTGGAAATTTTGGCATTTTGTTCATCGTAGATTTTTGCATTCGTTTTGAGTTTTTAAAATATATTGCATTACCATGTTATTTATCTTGATTTCTAAGTTTTTGGCATCCCCTTAAATGTTGTGCTTCGGGCCAGTGCCTCACTTGCCTTACCCTGACCCCGGCTCTGATCGCCATTGCAACTAGCACAGCCCTTTGCCCCTTGATATGCACTCAATTAATATTTCACGAATGAGTGAATGAATACTAGCGGAGATGTTTTAGGTGTTTTTTTCTAAAGGCAAAATGGCATCTACCCACAATTTAGCACCTACCATGACATCTAGATAGGCAATGACACGGGGAAGTTGTAGTGGTCTCAAGTGGCTGCCTGTGGTAGCTGTCAGTGTTGCTCCAGCCAATTAAAATCATTGCTCCTGGACCTCTTTCACTGTCACAGAGCAATCCTCCCCCACACCATCTTGCTTTATTTCATAAACAAATAATTCTCAAGAAGGAAAATAGTCACAGAGGTACAAAATCATCTTTCACCTTCCTCTAGTGAACTGTGAGCCACTGACAATAAAAGTAACTTCTTTGGAAGTCCAGAATATTGAGAGTAGGAGCCTCAGTGCCTCCAGGGAGAAGAAGAAGGCAGAGGGCTAGAAGACCAAACGTGGTGGAGTCTGCCCCTCCAACCCTACTACCTAGCTTGACAGAAAGTAGAATTTTGTTTCATTACAGTAACACAGACACATAGGAGAGGTTCCCATTTCTCAGGGGACAAAGACACAGATCATGGAGGTGTTGAGTCTGAGTCTCACACTGGTCCCAAAGAGTAGAGCTGACTCCTCAGTGTATTCATCAACATTTATCTTTAAAAGACAAAAATCATCATTCACAAAATCATCTCTAGAAAGTTGAGCCTGTAATAACAAAATTATTTCTATGCCTTGGTAGAGCACCCGTGAAAATAATGTTTTTGATTTAGTTACAGGGATTCTATTCAGCAAACAATGCTGTTAAAGTATTTTCTCTGGATTCTGTCCACATAATAGGCACTGTCCCTGGGAGGGTAGATTTTATTCTGTAATAGTTACGATGATTTACACTTTTGTCCAGTTATCAAATGATCATTAGCCTCTATTATCCCCACTGCTCCAACCTTAAGTAGTGCAACTGTAAAAACATTAACTATATTAACTTCAAAAAAAAAAAAAAAAAAGAATAACTTACTCCCCCAAATCCAGGAAGAAAGAAAGAAATCTAGGAGAAAGAAAATGGTTCTTAGAGACTGCTTTTTTGTTTCTCTGACCGTCTTCAAATCATTTATTTTTCCATTTCATTTTTTGGCTGTTCCATGCGGAGTGACTGAAACTTCACTTCTGCTATACCTCTGGAAATTTGGGGACCCGAGACCCAGCGATGTGTTCATTTTAACAAAGCATCCTACTGGAAGAATGTTTAGACACTTCCTAGAGTCTCAAGGGAGCCTCACTAACACGTTAGGTTTTGATTTCACATGTCCTGAGGGCCTAGTGTGTGTGGTAGCCACCATGCTCAGCAGCTTTCCCATGTTAATTTATTTGACATTTTCAAGAGTCCAGAGGGAGAACAGGTATGGTCAGGCTCATGCTAAAGAAATAAAAACCAAGGCTGTAAGAGGTTGTAATGTGCCCAGGGCTGCAAGACTAGTAAGGGGCGTGGCTGAGACTTGGCCCAGGTACCCTGCTTGTCATATTACATACAACTGCCTGGTTATTGTCACAGAAGGGAAATATCGCACTGCTTCTTCTCCAAGAGATGCAGAGAATGTGTTTATCCAACCCAATTTGTCATGTGGTTAGTTTCCATGGTGAAATGAAATAATCCTAAGAGGCTTCAGACATTATTTTAACCTATTTGAAGAGACGAGCACCATCTGTCCAGCTCTCTAGACCCTGTAGATACCTTCCCTGGTATTCCAGATTTTATGAGAGAAACTTCTCCCTTTTCAAAAAAGTCACTGTAACTTCCAAAGAGGCTTACAAGTGATAGTTTCTAGATCACCTTGGAAAAATTGGTAAAGTGATTGTGCATGAGAAAGAACAATTTGATCCTATGCAAAGGAAAATGCACCAAAGTTTATATGCCTGAATTTTGGGGGTATAAGTGGGCATAGTTGTATGTATGCTGGGGGTGGGGCAAGAACATGTAGAACAGAAATTGAATGATGCTGAAAAATACATTCTAATCACTCAGGACCATATTTTTGATAAACAAGCAATCAAGTATTCATGGCTACAACTATAATGGATAAAACGACTCAAGTTAAAAACAGTACAGGAGAAGTAAGAATAACACGGCACAGTGGTTAAACATGTGGGCTCTTAAAGTCACATGAGTTTATATTCCAGTTCTGCTGCTTCCTGGCTGTGTGACATTTGAAACATCACATAAAAACAAACAAGCAAACCCTATGTGTTCAGTATTCCTACCTATACAATGGACACAATAACAGTAAGTATGCATAAGGATATTGTGGAGATTAAGTGAGAGTGCATATAAAATGTCTGACACTTCATAAAAGTGTGCTATTGTTAAAAGGGGGCTATATATATATATGTATATATGTATAGATATCGATATCGATATCTATATATAGCATTTTTTAGCTCCTTGAGGTAGAATAATCTATTTTTCAGGTTCAAGACATTGGGAAAGTGTTAATCATGACAGGAATTGTCATCAGACTTAGAGATAGAGCAGGTGATTTTAATAGTGGAAGTCAATATGATCCCAGTAAATTGGGAGCACAAGACCTACAAAGCATTGGGAAGAGGACATCCAACCAATAAATAGTAATAATTGCAATATTATTGGCAGCTGAGCCCTTAGGGCATCTACATGTCTTTAACAATTAATAGGCAAATAACTCCATTCAGTGCCAGTGGATCTGCCCTAACCATACAAGAGGTGCCAGCCAAACTAGAAAAAATCCAGCAGATGCCCCTTGTAGGAAATTTAATTAAAGTAGAAAGGACTGTAATAACATTCCCATTGTGCTCTTGACTCAAATTGGAGAGGCAGAGCATTGTGTGAATTCTGCAGACCAGGAGGCTGGCGTGGAAAGAGCTAAACACTGCAGGCCTCCTCGGGTCCTGCCAAGGGGACCTGTGACTATATCAATTGATCATCACTTCTCCAAAGTCACAGGGCACTTGCAGATCAACACAATTCCGGGTCCTAAAACGGGTGGGAAGACCCAGAGCTCTGGGTCCTTTAAATGAAATTAAAGATTACATAGTCTGTAATGAAACACCTTTCTATCTCCTCATGGCCCCTATATTTAGTCACTGATAATAGGGTAAACGCTTCAGAAATAATTCAAGGAGCTAGGAAATCAAGTCCCGCCCTTTTATGTTCTGGGGCATGAGCAATGGCTCCAACTCTTGAAAGATCTATTGATCTTTCTCCAAACTCTTGGAACAATGGCTCCAACTCTTGAAAAATCTATTACACATCCTGAGCCTGTGATATTTTCCTGCAAATGTGTGAGACCCTAATTCTGGGAAGGTGGTAGGCTGTTTCACGGGGAGACCATGTAACGGGTGCCTGCCCTGGAATAGCAGCGTCTGGTTTCAGATATGGTCTCCACACAACACTGGGCAAATTACTTCATTCTTGGTTTCCTCATTCACAAAACTGAGTAATAATAGTGTCCACCTCATGCAGTTCTTGTGCCTGGCGCATACCATAGGCACTAAATAATTGTCAGCTGTGATGCCCATTCTTTTAAGCAGTTGACAATGGCCTCACTTATTGACGGTCTAGCAAATAATTTTTTGGAAAAAAAAAATACATACCAATAAAATGCATATTTCTTATAACTAAAATAGCTAATAGGATATATACTCAGAAGTGTGATTGCTGGATCATATCATAGTTCTGCTTTTAATATTTTGAGAAATGTCCATACTATTTTCCATAGTGGCTGCACCATTTAACATTCCCACCAACAGTCTCAATTTCTCTACATCCTTGCCAATATTTATGTTGTTTGTTTTTTTATAATAGCTATTCAAATTGGTATAAGATGATATATATCATTGTGGTTTGGTTTTGCTTTTTGTATATTAATTATATCTCAATAAAGTTGTTAAAAAATATCTTACACTGTTCCTTACACATTATAGGTAGCTATTGACCCTTTGATTGCTGTAGGAAAAGATAACATGTCTTGCTTGTTCTCTGAGTGATATTCTCCTCCTTTGGTAACTCTACTGCTTTGACCTTTCCCAGTGGACCTGTTGAAAGGATGACAAATATCTGCCTTTGGCAAGTGCTAACAGGGTTCATCCTAAATTACATACACCCACTAGGTGCTAAGAATAGAGATGGGGTGCACATGAGGGTATGGATGAGGTCCCTCCTTCATGGAACTTAAATTCTGGTTAGACAAGTGGTAACAACAAAGCCTGAGAATCGTTAGCATCAGAAACTCTGAGTGTGAGGGAGTCATGTGACAGGAAATCCTGGAAGGAGGAAGAAAAGACTTCCCTCATGAAGTAAAGTTAAAGCTGAAAACTGAAGGATTCTAGGGTTAGTTACACTTGAGGAAGTCCTCCAGGCAGGTGGAAGAAGAAGGCTCCATGACCTGGAAAGAAAAGAAGCCTGGAGCTGAGAGGAGCCATCTCCCCACCACCACCACGCCCACCCCCCGCCCGCCTGTGGCCACAGGAGATAGCAAGGTGGACAGTGGCCGGATTCTGGTGTAGGCTTGTCAAAGGGTGAGGCTTGATCCTGGGAATGATGGAGAAATCACTGATGGGTTTCAAGTAGGGGAGTGAAATGATCCGACCTGAGATTAGAAGCATCATTCTGGCTGTTCCATGAGGCAAGGGGGAATGTGGGGATCCTGGTAGGAGGCATAGATGCCTCATCTCTTGATGATTCTGGCCCAGACTTGGATGGTTTGGAAGCAAAGTAATGGATAGATTTGAGAGAAATGTAAGTATTTGGCTTTGAACCAAAGCTACCACCTCCCACCACCACCGAGATAGGGATGGGATATGTAGAAACCTTAACCTTTAGCCTGCGCTTCTGCAAACAACACCCAGAACATATTTAGATTGGGAAAAAGAAGGGAACTGATATCCGAAGTGGAGCTAGGGGGTTGTCCATGTCAATTATCTGAGCTAATCTGCTTGACCCATTGCTTCAGCTAATGAAGGGCTGCTTGCCCTCCTTCCACCCCAATTATGCTTATCATCATGCTTAACATTGCAGAGTCCCAGAGAAGCCAGGAATAACTCAACACCAGTCCCTCTAGCCAAACAATCAGCAAACAAAGATAACTTTAAAGAGTGTCAAGCCCAACTTTATGACTCCCTCATAGGCACCAAGGGCATTGTCTCAACAGCCTAAGCCACCAGACAGGATAGCCCAGGACTGTTTGTGAATCCACCTGCTGGGACCAACAATGACTCATCTGTTTACAGCAGAGCAAAGGTAACTGGGGATGCAAAAGTTGACAGCTGCCTCCCAGGAGACCATCGTACCTGGAAACAAGGGCACTGGGTTTCAACTGGAAATGTTTGCATTGGCACAGACCCAGGCTGGATAAAGTGTGCCCGAGGAGAGGTCACGCCATGGGGAGATGAGTGAGCACACGCACATATTTTAAAGAAATGGAGTCTTCACACCCGACTGGCTGTTTCAAGGCACTCTCATGGCTGCCCTGAGCAGCTCAGAGGCAGATTTCTTTTCTTGGTGGAGGTAAGATTCAGGGCAGCAATAATGAAAGAGTAATAATGATATTGGCATCATTTATTAATGGCATATTATATTCTGGAGGCATTATGTCATTCACGTTATATACCTTACCTCTACTCCGTCATCACAGCCTGATGCACATATGAGTTTTAAAATACTGATGCCCGGGCCCACCCTGCAAATGCTCTGATTTCATTGATCTGGGTGGAGCCCAAGTATTGGCATTTTAGGGCTCCCCAGGGAATTCTGACGTGCAGCCAGGGTTGAGAACCAGAGCTTAATCATCATGACAACCTGCAACGTAGGGTTTTTTAGCTTTATTTTATAGATGAGAAAAAAAAAAATAGAGCTCAGAGAGAACAAGTAATTTGCCTAAGTGAAACCTTGAGTCTGTCTGGCCACCAACCCTCCCTCTGAAGGACTGCTCCACACACTGTGTAGGGAATCCTTGGGTAAAGAGTAAGCAGGGAGATCACACAGGGGACAAAGGGCAGCCGAGGGCGGCAGCACCCCACAGGTACCTGGGAACTCTGAGCAGGAGGCTCCACCCCACCCTGAGCCAGCTGTGCACCCCGCACGGTGAGGATCCGTAAAGGAGAGGAGCTGAGTGGGCAAATAACCCACCTTCATGGTTGCAGCAGCCCCTGGCCTCCCTCCAAGCCCCAGGGGATGGCACAGAGGAGACCCTTGGCAGAAAGTTGAACAGGGCATGGCCGGGCTGGGCAAGCAGGCCCATGTGCACTCATTTACCCCTTGCCTTGCCATACCGCTCCGGGAGATGAACTGCCTTCCTCAGCTTCTGCCTCCCCACTCTCTGCTGCACCTGCTCCAGGTTGTGCCAGGTTCCCCAGCTACCTCTGACTTGTACTTCTGACACCTGCTATTAACTAAAGGAGGTCACACTGACGGATACACTATTGAATGGAAAGGAAGCATCCTCTGATTCTTGTTTCCCAACCTTGAGCACCCTTAGCCATAACTGCCTGAAACAAACATAATCAAGTGGGAATGTGAAGCTGCACTTTTCCTCCTCCCTGCTGGGAAGACCAGGCTTGGGGCCTCTGCTCTCACCCTGCCAGAATGAAGCATGGACATGAAGCAAGGAGCTGAGCTCCTCTGTACCATCCCACTCCCTAGATGAAGGTGGATCTCCCAAAGTATTTCTGATATTGCTGGGAGTGGTGGGGAAAGGATCACACTCCGAGGGATAAAGGAAGGAGGGAAGAAGTTTCTGGAATCTGAGGTGGGCAGTGTCTGACCCTCTCTGTACCTCAGGTCAGAACTCTGCTTTTATACTCCCCAGAAAGGCTTGGACTGGCCAGCTTCATTCGTTTATTTACTCAACAGTTATTAAGGGTTTGTAGCACTGGGGATTCTTAAAGGGGAAAGATCGGTCCTTGACCTTAAGCAGCTCACAATTTTAGCAGGGGAGAAGTCACATAAACAGCAACATCATGCCAGAGGGACACAGTGTGTGGTGGGGACACCAGGAGAGGCCCTGGGCCCAGTCAGAAGAGGGGGTCCATGTCCTGGAGGGGTAACCCTTCTCTAGAGACTTATTGCAAGCCTAGTAAGAGTTAGCCAGGAAGGGGGGCACTGGTTTTCTAAGTGAAGCAGGCCGCTTCAGCAGGGGAGCTGAGCTTCTGTCCCTGGCTTCAATGTAGGACCTTCCTTGCTGGAAAGTCACATTGACTTAGCTGCCGGCACTCTTCCCTCTTTAGGGTGCTGGTATTTGGACTTCCTTCTCTACATCCAGGTTAAAGGGCTGAGTCCAAAGTGTGACTGAAATCCTCACTCAGATTTTTTCTCAACAGAAGCAGGGAGTTCTGAAGGCCTACCCGCCACACCAAAGAGCTTCTCTAGAGAAGGCACGGGCCAGGGAGAGAGCGGCGCAAGGGGAGGAGTGTCCTGTTTTGGACCAGATAACACATCTCGAATGAGGCTAACAATACACAAAGCACAGGTCCTGCCTAGAGTCACTTCCCCCTCTTAGGTTTCATCATAGTAACTGTCAAAACAGGGTAGAGGGAGATCCATGGACGGAGGTGCCTGGATTTCAGTCCTGGCTCTGCCGTGTAGGGTCTTGGATGACCTACTGCAGGCCTCTGAGCTTCCCAGTTTTTATACATAAAACAGGGCTTGAGATCCACCATGGAGGGGAGAATTGGGTGGGATGGCAGCGGGAGAGCCCGACTCGGCACAGAAGGGGTCTCAGCACTTGATGGCTGTGCTGCATGCACTCCTGCTGGGACCCTCTTCCTTCCAGTCCACTCCCCAGAGAGCCCCATTCCAAGTCTCTGAGTTCAGTAACCCAACCCTGGCCCTCAGAAATGTTTGCCTTTTTCCAAAAGTGATGATTCCATTTTTGATCCTTTGGTGCCTCTTGATACCCCCCAACATATTCCTCCTCAGGCTCCTCCAAGGAGCTCCAGTGAGTTCGATGCTCACTGACAGGCCTGTGTTCAGTCCCTGCACGCCGAGGGCAGGGAGGGCAGGGCGGGCTACGGTTCTGTGAGCAGGGGCGAAGCCCGCAGGGCTCCCAGGTCCATTTCTCTCTCCTCCTCGCCTGACAGAGCCACAGCCAATGCTCTTACAGGTCACTTAATTTCCCCATCACCATGACCTTCGCTTGCCCATTTTGGAACAATACATCCACTAATGTTAACAAGCGTTTGTTTCTTTCTGCCTGTGTGGAGCCTGTCTACCTTTGAAGAGAAATCACAAAAGTGGTCATAGTTCTGCTCTTTGCTTCCTGAGTGGAACAGCTCCAGTTCCGAAGTCATTTATAATTAATTATATCAGATTAGGGATCTCTCTTTGATGGTGGTGGCAGAGGAGGGTTTGCTAATCCATTCCTTTACAATGTTTTAAAAATAAGCCCTCAGAACCACGTCCATTTTATTGTCTCCTACTTTTAAGTAGATTTTTTTATTTTAGTGCTCATCAAGTGAAAAGCTTATTTAAACACCTGTACTCTGTCATATAATGGTGACGGGAAAAAAATCCAAAAGAAGTGGAGGCCACAGAAATGTTTTAGAAGATAGTGCTTGAACATAAATCTCTTCCTTTCCATTCCCACGGTTGCCCTTGAGGTGAGGCCTGATCAGCTCATATAGGACTGTTGCGAGAACTTCATACCTGCTCCCCAGACTCCGGGCTCTCTCCACTGTCCTCTGTGCTGCCCAAGTGTCTCAGGCGTCTTGTCACATGCCAGCTTCAAGCATCCCAGTAGCCTCTCTGTGATTGCAGGATAAATTCCATCCTTCCCACCCATTCGAGATGTTTTCCTATCAGGCTCCTCCTGACCTTCCAGGGCCCCCCACAGCTATCAACTCATTGTCCTCTGAGAGCCCTGGAATTGCTTCAGTTTGTGCCTAGAGTTATAAATCCCTCTGCAGCACCCCCTGTCGGAAATCCATCCCCTCCTCCTTCATGTGGGCAAATCCTACCTATGTCCTCTGACTCCTGAGCTGAAAGCATAGTCCCCACTGAGACATGCATGCGGTTATCACTTTGTGCTCTGCTTCCTTGTGCCCATACAGGGGTACTCCTTGTCCCCCACTCCTCCTTTCCCTTCAGCTACTTCACAACCTGCTTTCTTCACCAACCCAGAAAGGACTTGATGTCACTGAGGTATTACTCTCTGGGGCTCTCTATGACCAAGCCCATTTTTATACAGTTTTATCGTCTTGTCTCTCACACTATGCACCTACCCTCCAGACACACCTGGGCAGATAGGGAGAACGGGAGTACTGGTGTCTGCTGTGTGTTGAGCATGGACACATTAAGGTACATTTAAATTTACCTACAAATTTGTCTGGAAGTGTTTTGAGCCACACTTTCAAATGAGAGAACTGAAGCTCAGAGGGAGTTAAGGACAAGTTAAGCTCAAGGACAGTTTGATGCCAGATATGGTGCCAAAGAGAAAAATAAAAATGTGGGATGGAGCCTGTTAAGCCAGGCTTCACGGATGTGGTAGGATCCAAGTCACAGCCTGGTCTGGTGCGCAGGATGGGAGAGCACTGGGAGTGTGAACAGCATCACAAAGGCTTCAGACTCAACGTGAGAGTGTGATCATTTATGGCTTTTAGAGAGTGTACCTGATTTCCTTTAAGAATGAAGTATTTGAGTTAATTGACTGGTTTTGAGCATGCAAACACGGAAATGTGCTAGAGGGCCAAAGTTCAGGGGTAACTGAACTTTCCTGCAGCATGTTAGGAGCAGAATAAATGCTGACAAAGAAGCAGAGATTTTTACATTTTAACTGCAGGTCAAAAGAGGACTCTTCACAGAAGATGGCTGAAATTGAGCAAACACACAATCCCAGATGGTTTCAGACAGCGAGATAAAAATGAATAAACCAATATGGGTTCATCGAAGTTAACAAATGCATCACTCTGTGTGAGTGTGTGTGTATGGCGAGGGGTAAGTAGGAACTCTGTATTTTCTGCTCAGTTTTGCATGGACCTAAAACTCCTCTTAAATAAAGTCTACTTTAAAAAAAAAAATAAAATAGAATGAAACAACTTTAAAAAATTGTTTTAAATGAATGAGGCCAGGTCCCAAACCTGTCCCCTGAGGCATGAGGGGAGGGGAGTATGCGCCCTTCTCTTGGCATACTGGAGCACAGACACCTTGCCTAGCCGTGGTGAGTTTCATCATCTTTTATTTTTCTAGTTCACTTGCTAATGAGATGCTGATGAGCATCATCGGCCTCAAAAAGAAAGATATGGAATATAAAAAAAGGAGAAAAAGGAAAATGAAGAGGAGGAATTGAAGGATGCTTTAAAATCTTGCATATTAAAAAATAAAAAGCTGGTGGCATGTACCGGTTGCAAAAACTTAATGATTTAAGTGCCCAAGAAGAGGAGTTTTACAGAACATCCAATATATGGTAACACGGGGAGTGGAGCACTTGTCTAATTTTCCTTTATCTCTTTTCTAAAATAGGGATAATGATACCTGCCTCCCATGCTTATGGTGAGGTTAAATGTCATAATGTATATAGCATTCTTAGTCCATGGGCGCCTGGGTGGCACAGTCAGTTGAGCTACCAACTCTTGGTTTCGGCTCAAGTCGTAATCTCAAGTGGTGAGATCAAGCCCCAGGTCAGGCTCTGCACTCAGTGCAGTCTGTTTGAGTTTCTCTCTCCCTCTCCCTCTGCCCCTCCTCTCTCTTTTTCCCTCTCAAATAAATAAATAAATCTTTAAAAAAAATAAAATAAAATTCTTAGCCCCAAAGTCTGTACTCATTCATTAAAAATAGTTATTGAATTGCTGATTTTGAGCTAGATACCAAGTTGAACAAAACGGATGTGATGCCTCCTGACTCACAACTGAGAAGGGGGAGCCAGGTGTTAAACAAGGAAACATAAAGATAATTAATTAAAAATTGTGAAGACTACCACAGAGGAAAATGTCAAGAGTGCTGTGAAAAAGTGACAGGGCCTCTGAGTCCATGTTCAATGAATAGTAGTCATTTCAAGACAGACATTTCTTTGCAACTAGGATAGATGAGTTTCTGTCAGACTAGACCCTTCCAGAAGGAATAATTGGGGAAAAAATTAAAAAAAAAAGAAATCTGTTTGAAGGACTACAAGAGCTGCCAAGGCAGCAAGGGCATTAGTAGACAAGATTCCAGAGCAAAGGTATATGCGAAGAGGTCAGATTCATATGCAGCTCTACTTTCTCCTGGAAGTATGGACAAGATCATAAGTGGCTGTAGAGAGTTTTCAGCAATCTCATGGGACAAAATTGGAGTTCATGGCCTGCTAAGGAGGAGGAGGGGCACTGAGAAACACCCAGCTTTCAGCTGGGAGCTGTCAAGGGCAACAGTCTAGGAGTAAGGCAAAGTAGGTACAGACCAGCTCTCACAAAAACCCAAGGCAGCTTCAGCTGAAGTTGGATTAAGGTGATTTGCTTGGCTTAACCACCTAGAAACTATCCCCTGTTAAGAAAGATAATGTCACCCAGAGCCTCAAATCATCCCTATAATTTTTCATACAATAATGTCCAATATTCAGAATTTTTAAAAAGTCTAGTATACCAGGAGACAATCCAATGATCAAAAAAAAAAACCTTTGAAGATGGTAGAAACAGATCTGTAGATGATTCAGATGCTCTACACACTGGAGTTATCAGACACACATTTTAAATACTATGTTAAATATATTGAAGAAAACTGACAGCAAGATGGAGAACTTCAAAAGGTTGCTATAAATCTATAGGTGAATCTATAAAAAAGAATAAGAAGGAAATTCTAGAACTGAAAAAGAAAATAAATAAAATTAAAATTTAATAAATTAATTAGGAGAACATTGAACATAGCTGAGGAGAGAAATGATGAACCAGAATGTATGTAGGTTGGTAGAAAATATCCAGACTGAACCACAAAGAAAAGAAGGGATGCAAAATAGAGGAAAAGAAGGAAAGAGATATATGGGACATTGTAAATTATTATATATAAAGGAATAATTGTAGTGCCAGAAAGAGGAGAAAGAGAATGGGTAGAAGCAATATTTGAAGAGATTTTTCCAAAACTGATGAAAGGCATCAAGCCATATGCACAAGAAACCCTATGACTTCCATGATGGATAGACACAAGTAAATTATGGCAGGGTACACCATAATAAAGCTGTTGAAAACCAAAGACAAAGATAAAAATGTTAAAAGTGGTTAGAGGAAAAAACATATTATCTTCAAAAGAACAAGACTTAATGCTGAATTCTTAGGACAAGGTATAGAAGCCAAAGACATTGGTGTACTGTTCTAAGGTGCAAAATACCCCTTCCAAGTGAATATTATATAGTAATTGTCCTTCAATATTGAAGATAAAATTTACTAAATTTTAGTGTATTTTTATTTTTATCTTTTTATTATTAAATAAAACACAGACACAGAAACCACCCAAAACAAGTGTAGAGTTTAATACATGATTTTAAGACTGACATCTTTGTAACCACCATAAAGAAATACAACTTCACCAGCCCCTCAGAAACCTCTTCTGTGTGCTATCCCAATCACAATGCACCGCTTTCCCTAACAGCAACCCTTACCCTTTAATACTTTTATTGTAATCGCTTTCTTGTATTTATACTTTGATTAGCTAAATATGCATCCCTAGAGACACTATAGTGTAGTCTTGCCCACTTAAAAAAAATTGACATGTCATGGAACTCTCTTTTATCTACTGAAGTTCCTTCCATTTTTTCTCCTAGACTTTCAACAAGTCCCTTTCTTCTCTGTTTTTTGCAAATATTTAGCTGAATTCAGAGCCTTGAACACTATATTTTCTGGAAGAATTCGTCATCAATATTTGCATTAAAGGAAATACACAAAAGAGGTCTTCAGACAGAAAAAAAGTGAAGCTAAATGACAGCAAAAATTATAGGAAAGAACAAATAGTAAGGAAAAGATATGTGTAGGTTAATCTAAATAAATATTGACTATATAGGAACAATACTAACAATGTCATGGAGTTTTAAATATTGTAGAATTAAAATAAATGGCAATGATAGCACAAAATTCAGAATGAAGATAAGTAAAGTCAAAGTGTTTAAATGTCCTTTCATTGTACAGGAATTGATAAAAATATACTGTTATAAATTATACTTTAATAAAGTCAAGATTCATGTTGAATCTCTAAAGCAGCCTCTGAAAGAATGCCAAAAGGTTTTGTAACTGCCAAAATGTCAAAAAAATGGAGTAGTAAAACCTACTTGATTAACGCAAAAGAAGGTAAGGGGGGAAGGAACATAGAATAAGTGGTATAAATTGGAAAAGTAAATAGCAAGATGGTAAATTTAAACCCAAGTGTTTCAGCAATTATGTTTGTTTAAATATAATTAACAATTGCAAACAGTTTTAAAAATTTATATTGTCAGACTACATTAAAAATAACAAGACCCAGTAGTATATTACTTACATGAGAAGCACCTTAAATGCAAAGATACGGAAAGAATAAGAGTAAAGAATAAGGAAAGACATATGCTACAAATCTTAACCAAAAGGACACTGGCATGGGTATACTAGTACCAAACAAAGTAAATTGTACAGCAAATAGGGACCATTTAAAAGTTCTAAAAGGATTAATCCTCTAGGATGATAGAATAGTTGAATAGTCTTAAATTTGTAGCATTTAATAATGTAGGTTCAGAATACATAAAGAAAACCTGATAGAATTAAAGGAGAAATAAGCAAATCCACAGCCAGTGGAAGCTTTTAAGCATATTTCTCACTGAAACTGATAGAACAAAAAATACAATAGTGAGAAAAATCAGACATGGTCTCTGTGCTATTGAACTTGAATTAGAGTAAGGGACACAAACAGTAATCAAATAAGCAGAGGAATGAATGTAAAATTGCATATCGGCTGAGTGCTTTGCAGGAAAAGAAGACAATTCTCTAACAATGAACATGACCTGAACTGAGGGAACTGAGAAGACTCTCCTAAAAAAGGGACACTTGATTTCAGATCTAAAAGATGTATAAGGGTTAATTAAGTGAGTAGAAATGGAATTGTGAGGCAAGGAGCTGACACAGTGGACATCACGTCATCGGCAGAAATCCCCCGGGAGGAGGGAGCATGTGAGTCTGAGGAGCTGCAAGGAGGCCCGAGTGACTGAAGCACAGTGAATGAAGGAAAGTAGCTCAAAATCAAGCTTGCGAGGTGGGCGAAGCAGGAACGCTGAGTACTTTGTAGGCCATATTACGGATCTTGGATTTTTTCCAGAGAGTAAGTGGAAAGCAATCAAGGGTGTTAAAGCAGGTTTATATTGTCATTGGATTTAAGTTTGGAAAAAGATTATTTTAGCTGTGGCATGAGAATGGATTGTAGAAGGTCAGAATCAACAGAGAAGGCTAAACAACTCCGCATTCCTCAGATGACCAATGATGGTGGAGACAGCGGAGGTGGAGAGGAGTCAAATTCAAGAGACATTTAAGAGGTAAAAAGCAACCAGACTTGGTGAAGGATTCTACATGGTGACTGGGAGCAAGGGAGACATCAAGAATGTCTTCTTGGGTTTTTGCTTGTGCAAATGTGTCCGACACGGATGCCATCCTCAAGATAAGAATCAGGAAGAGGGCCAGGTTTTGGGGGGGAAGACCATAAATTCCACTTTGAACATCTTGAGATTGAGGGCTTTTTTGTTAGAGATTATTCTGTAGAATGTCTCCTCAAGGCTCTTAATTGATTTTTCTTTGTGGTATTCAGTTTGTTTTATCTGCTTGTCTTACCCCCTGCAGTCTACCATTTCAAAAATGCAATTGCAAGTCCTAACTGTGAATATTTATCATGTCACTGCATCAAAATATTGACATTTGCCTAATTTGAACCTTCCTAGGAAGTAATGCAAACAAGAGAAAAGATGGAAACTTTGTTGCAATCCCCAGGAGCGCTTGCAGGATGTTGGACCCTGACCACAGTTAGAGTCCAAATATGTCAGAGAACTTTCCTGGCTCTGGTTGTCAAAGGCCATTTAATGTGGCAGGATCATTTTTCTTAAAGATGCTGCACAAGGATGAGCAAGCCAAGTTTAGGAGAATTGGCTCTCAATATTTCAGGGCAATTTCAGAGAAACATTAATGAGCTCCGCCTTCATCGAAAATTAAATCTGTCAAGGATATTAATCAGGTGTCATGGGAAAGAGAGCCTGATCAACTCTTTCAAGGCAATTTCTTGTTAGAATTCCAGGATGGGAGATGCCATTTCCCTTGCTTCAAGGCAGCTGAGATCCTGTTGGCAAGTTGTTTTGAAATCCTTTCCGTGAGAAAGAACACAGTGAAGATGACAGCCTGTACAGTTAATTCACATCCAGAAAAATGAAATGTATATTCATGGCTATTTCTCTTTCTTTCTCTCTCTCTCTCTCTCTCGGCATTGACCACTAACCTTGTGAGGGCATATCAAGCCCTTTTTTCAAACACATTTTCCCCCTCCTTCTTCCTCATCTGTCCTTTAATTCTTTTGAGGCTTAACTTAAAAGAAGAAATTGATTTCTATAAGAAGTTTGGTTATGTATTTGATTGGAATAAGGTTAGTAGATTATATGAGGTTTAAATTATGTATTCTTCGTTAAGGCAGCTTAAATTTTAAGGTTTTGTCCTAAATCATTATTATTGAGTCTGCCTACAGTTTCAACAGTTGTCAAACTGGAGGGAAGATCTGTTTCCTCGCATGTAATAGAATCTTGAGCTTTGTGACTGAATGAAGAAGTTAAGAGACAGATGATTTACAGCTGTTTCACAAACTATGAACATAAGCCAATTGTCCAAGATGGTAGATATTCAGGAACTTGTTATTTTATATGGTTTTCTGTATTTCTGATTTGTTTGTGGATCATCATCTTAGGAATTTATAAAATAAAAGGCTATATACATGCAGCCTGGAACCAGGTCAAAGAGTCGTGACTTTTACCAATGCGGCTCAACCAAAAAGCACCATAGAATTTTGAAGCATAGAGGCACTTAAACCATCAGGTAGTCCAGGGCTTGCTGGAGGGTCTGTGATTTGGAATCCTGGTTTTAATCCTCCCACCTCCTATTACCCATAAAGGGAACAAATCCAAAGATGGGAGGTGTCCTGGTTAAAGTCACACCACTTATATCTCAGAATTCACCTTCTTATGAATTTTCTTCCGACAAAAGAAGCAAGAACTTGAGCCAGTCTTTATTTCAACAGACTGATTAGGCATATTACAGATAGAAAGTCTCAAATGATAGCACTGGGAAGAACTATCCTACACGAGGTCCTTCTCTGGGAGTTCTGGGCTTTGGATGTACTTAGGCCATTTTATTTCCGTTTTGTTTTCCTCTAGACTCTGTAATTTGAAGGAAGCCATCAGGTTCTTGGATGATTGCTGAGTGGAATTGATGGAAATGAGAGGAAGGAAGATTTTCAGAGCATGTTTGAACTTGTTCCTTGCTTTGGACCCCTCGTACACACTGACAACTGAATATGGATTTCATGAGCTGATAAACAAGGGTATTGGACTTGAGTGTTTTGCCTTCTTGTTTGCAAGCTTTGTGTTTGTTTCCTTTTCTCTAAGAGAACATTTGCTTACTCCCCTTATGGCCCCCAACCACATATTGGGAAATATGGGCCAAGTTTACCTTTTATTCATTTATCATGTTGTTGCTTATTCTTGAATTTGATGGATGAAATAAATGACCCGGAGTTTGTGATTAATAGAACCCCATCACCACTCCAACCCCAACTCATGAACCAATGACTTTTACTTGTGCCTGTCATATTAACAAATATGTTAGAGGCCTTAATTTAAATCTGGAGCTAAGCTGATGATCTCAGTTGAAATACTCTGATTCATTCTGAACAATCATTTGATAGAATAGTCTTAGTTTTTCCATCTGTAAAATGAATTCAATGTTGGTAACTCTGGTGTTAAATTAAAATAACTTTAAGAAAATTGCTGAAGGTCGTGACATACGACCCAGCATATTATTGTTTTATGATGGAGAGTTTTACCTACCAAAGAGAAATGCTATCAGCTTCCCTTGGCATTGCTGGTAATTTATTATTAATGGTTTCTAAAAATTCCAGCATTGCAGGAAGCTTCAAGCATCATTACTACATTACGTTTTGCTTTTGTGTTAATGGACAGCCATTTCTCACTGTCACTTTCACGGATAGAAGAAAGCACAGATGAAAAATTTTCACAAATGTAGGACAGTATAAGACATATTCCAGGCTCTGTTCCTTATTATTAATTCAATTATCAAATTCAGCTTTATCAGAAGCGAGAATTTTCTAGATGTGGACAGTAACTCATATACCTCCTTCCCCTCTCGGTTCCCTCCATACATCACATCCACTCAGAGGCAAGGGTCGGGAGATACTGAATTTAGTTAGCATTTTCATGCTTGAAGAATTAGAAATCCACAGCATTGATTTTTTGTTTTTTCATAATTGAGAAGAAAAAAGTCATAGTTTAATTCCAGGCAGTGGAGAAGCTCCCATTCAATTCAACTTCTCTACGGATTAGAGTAAGGAAGTTCTTTTGATGTCGCCAAAGAGATTTCCCCTTCTAGAAGGAGGAGAGGGTTTTCGGCTTTGAAGACAGCTCTTGGAGATAAGGACTCCCTGCTTCCACAATCTGGAATAATCTAAGTCAAGCCCCGTTAACATACTATACAAGCAAAACTATGCTAACCCCTGATGTTACAAATGGAAGCAATTCCTTTCCTGCTAAATCACATTGTACATCTCCAGCTTGTAATTTGTCTTTCTTCAAATGTTTGTGCTCTTGGGATGGCTGTATCTGAAGGTGCTAACAATCAGCAAGAACAAGGACATCAGGGATCTTGTTCTGTCTCCTCTTCTTTTCCATGCCTGCCCTTTGGTTAGTTGGTGCTGTGTGAACAAACAAATTTGAATGGCATATTTTCAAAGGGATGAAGACAATAGCTCTCTGCAAATGTAATGCAATTAGCAGATGTAAAAAGTGGAGGAAGGAGATACTTAGCATGTATACACTCATTATTAATAGCTTACAGCTAAGCAATTTCATATTTTGTTTTGATATTTTCTGACTTCATAGAGTTTTCCTTTATGCAGTCCAAGCATGTACAGCAAGTACTTTTTCATCCAATTACAGATGGCAGTGTAATTTTCCCAATTAGCAAAGTGCTTGGGTGTGTGGTAACAGAAGAAATAAGGACATCAGGGTCTCGTTCTTCTCTCTGATTTTCCATGCCTGCCCTTTGTTGTTTGACTTTAGGTTATTTTGCCAAGAAACAGCTCTAGATGCGTCGTATTTCCACCCATTAGTCAATGCTAATCCAAAGAAGCATGAGGTATGGACAGGGAAGGTCGCTTGACTTCACTTACAAAACAAATCAGTGTTTATACTTGGAGTCTGTTCTAGACAAATTAAAGGATAAAAGAGAATGCCTTGTCCATTAAGCACCACGACAACCTGGCTGTAAAAACTCACAATTTGTTCAGAGCCAGTAAATGGATATTATGATATTTGTAACTTGTATTATGCTCTAGTGAAGTATTTCCAAAAAGGCATTTCAGGGAAGAGAAATCCCTAGAGATGCTTCAGAGAAGGGATTCTGGAATTCAGTAAGTTTGGAGAATGTGTCACACAAGATTTCCCTTTTTGAGACTCACAATGCATAACAGAATTTTACAGCTTTGACAACTCCTCCTGTTAAAAACAAAACAGAGAAGCAAAACTATTGTACTTTGGATAAACTAGCATTTTAAAAACTCATTTGATCACAGATTGCATTTTTTAAACTTATTTTTTGGAATACTACTTATTCATATCTGAAAGTAGCAAGTGAAGTAAGTGATCTATTAGCTATAGTTTGGGAGCAGATCAGTACTTTTAATCAAAAGATAAAGTTTCAAATCCAAGGTCTGCTACTGATTTTTAGTACATCACAAATCGCTCTTATATCCTGCTATACCCCAACACTAATTTTCACTTTTAAATGAAAATAATAATGTAAGTGAAAATTTATTAAGTTCTTATGATGTGTCAGGCACTGTACTAAGTGCTTGAGATGCCTTATCTCATTTATTCCTTTAACCTTGTATTTATTTTTTAAGTAAACCAAAGTAGTGAAAGAATATATTCTCACTTTTTAAAAGTAGAAAAAACATGCTTTTGTTTTAGCGTGTAAACATCTGTATCTTTTTCTGTTCATTTAACAAAAAGTGTTTCCTTGCAAAAGCATATACATTTCTTCTTTTTTATATAACCAGATCATATTATGCATACTGTTGTACACTAGCTTTTTTTTTAATTTAAAGTATGTGTTAGAGATATTTCTGTGTCAGTATATGCACATCTACGACATTCCATTTAGTGGCTTCATGACATTTATGGTGTATACATACCTCCAATTTTTTAACGGTAGATATTCAGCTTATTCTCAAATTTTTCACCAATGTAAACAATTATTTTTATTTCTATTTATGGTAGTATGGGAGATAGGTAAACTTGAATGATGCCCTACTTGAAACAACCAGAATGCTGGAGAAAATACAAGATGTGTCAACTTATACATAAAGAAGGACGACTCAGGGCTCAAAAGACAAAGTGCAAACATGGATCCTGTGGAGCAAGAGATGGCCAAACTTGTCTTTCTCTCTGAGTTTTCTTCTACCGAACCCTGGAAAATTTGAGCTACTGCTTGATGAAATGTAGGAGCCAGGAAGTAAAATTTAATGTTCATACAAGGAGCTAAAGCCAATAGAAAATACCAGCGCTGGGTGTTATACATAACAAATGAATCATTGAACACTACATCGAAAACTACTGATGCACTACACAGTGGCTGACTGAACATAATAAAAAAAAACAGTACCATCTACGTTTAAATAATTAAAAAATAAAGACATTACACACTGAAAAAAAAAAAAAAAACAACACTCAACATAAAGCCAGCAGCCAAAGCACTATACCTTCAGTGTGACAGTGTCCCCAGAAGGGACCATTCACCTGGCTAATTCTGGGTGTTAGGTAAGAGATAAGGGTAATCTCTCCTGAGAGTTTAAAGCCACAAGCCTGACTTCATGTGCGTTTGAAATCTAGTTCATGATATCTTTGTGCTTTAAAAAACATCAAGTTGAAAATATATAGTTGATCCTTGAACAACCCAGGTTGCATGGATCCGCTTATATATGGATTTTTTTCAATAAATATACATACAGTACCGTAAATGTATTTTCTCTTTCTTATAATTTTCTTAGTAACATTTTCTTTTCTCTAGCTTACTTAATTGTAAGAATACGGTATACAGTACATATAACATACAAAATATGTGTTAAAGTAAACCTTCCAGTCAGCAGTAGGCTATTAGTAGTTAAGTTTAGGGGAGCCAAAGTTATACACAGATTTTCAACTGTGCCAGGAGGTCAGCTCCCCTCACCCCTGCATTGTTCAAGGGTCAACTATAACGTGGATGCAGGTTAATGGTGCCCCTAAGCATATTATGTAAGTAAAACAAATCCAAATCCTCTTAGAGGAATTTCAATCCAGGCTTTCAAGAATTCCCACTGAAACAGTATAATAAAAATGATCAGGCTACAGTCAAAGTTCACAAGACACACAGGAACCAAGACACTGTGAGTGAAAACCAGCAGAAACAAACAGGAGACTCAGACTTGCAAAGACTTCATATATTGGAATTATCAGGCACTAAATATAAAAAAGAAACAACTGTATTTAATGTTTTGAGAAATAGAAGAAAGTTTGAGGATATGAACAAGAATAAGAATTTGTTTTAAAAGATTTTATTTATTTATATGACACAGAAAGAGAGAAAGAGATCACAAGTAGGCAGGCAGGCAGAGGGAGAGGGAGAAGCAGGCTCCCTGCTGAGTATGGAGCCCAATGTGGAACTCGATCCCAGGACTCTGGGATCATGACCTGAGCCGAAGGCAGACGCTTAACCGGCTGAGCCACCCAGGCATCCCAAGAATAAGAAATTTTAAAAGACAGACTAAATATATTTGCAAAAGAATTACTAGAAAACTTCAAGAATTCTAGAAGTCATAAATATACAGATTGAAATTAATAAGGCAATATAAACAGCAGATGAGACAGACACAGATAAAGAAGTCAATTAGAAGATATAGCTAAAGAAGCTATACAGAATACAGCCCAGAGAGATGAAGACATAGACAATATGAAAGAGAGGCTAAAGACATGGAGGATAGAATAGAGATGTCTGACATACATTAATTAAAGTTTCAGATGGCAATAATCAAGATAATGGGGAAAAAAGTACTTGAAGAGATAATGGCTGAGAATTTTCTCTAATTGCTGAGACTTTAACACCCATTTTCAAGAAGGCCAATGAGTCACAAGTATGATAAACAAGAGAAATGTTTTTTTGTTGTTTTTTAAAGGTTTTATTTACTTATTTATTTGAGAGAGAGAGAGAAAGCACACAGGGGGAGGAGCAGAGGGAGCGGGACAAGCTGACTCCACACTGAGCAGGGAGTCTGACGTGGGGCTCAATCCCAGGACCCTGAGATCATGACGTGAGCCAAAATTAAGAGTTAGACTGCTTAACGGACTGAGCCACCCAGGCATCCCAACAAGAGAAATGTTTATATCTAAGCATATCATAGTGAAGCAAAACACCAAAGACAAAGAGATTAAAAAAAAAAAAGAAAAAGCAGTCAGCAAGAGGGCACTACAAAGTAAAGGCAGTTAGAGCGCTGGCTAACTTCTCAAAAGCAACAATGGCAACAATCATCTGTTTGAGCTGAGAATATAAATGTTAACTTAGAATCCTATACTAAGGAAACATCTTTCAAGATTGAGGTGAAGTAAAGATATTTTCTATCCTTTCACTTAGCCATTCTTACTCTCTGCTATTTGCCTTTTCACAGAATGGTTGCTTCACCTCTGAGCATTGCCCCGTGTTCTGGCAAGAAAAAGGGAAACAGCAAAAGGCAAAAAATAAAATAGGCCAGTTACTCTGCTCCTCTTTTCCTGCAAGTCCCATCCACACTTCCACTGACATCTCGGCCAAAACTCCAACACATAGCCTCACTTACCGGCCAGGAAGTCTGAGATGCATTGCCTCCCCCAACGAAATTTAGTTTCTATTTGTGAAATGGAGGAGTAGCTTGGATATAAGATAAGCCACCAATTAGTGATTTCTATTATAATCAAGAATAAAACATGATTTCTGTCCTCAAAGAATTCACAGTCTGGTGAGAAAGACGGACCTATAAGAAAGGTAAATGTGGAATTCCAGACATCCATTTCTACAGTTCTTTCTGTAAGTTCAATGGGGAGGCTATTTACTACTATTATTTTGCGTCTTTGCTTATTTATCATTCCGTCAGCAAACCAACCAGCTGACTTTAGGAAGCAGGCTCTCGTGCTAGGAATTACACTAGGTCAGGGGTACACAGAATAATCAAATGTGGTTCCCACTCTGTAAAGGCTTATGACCTTGTGGGAGATGTCAGATAGAAAAAAAAATACACTCGTGCAAAAAATGATTACAACACAAATAGGAGAAAAGGAATAAAAGAGGATATTATAAGTTGAATTGTGTCCTCCAAAATTTATCTGTTGAAGTCTTAACCCCAACTATCTTAGAATGTGACCTTATTTGGAGTTAGAGTCTTTACAGAGGTAATCAAATTAAAATGAGGTCATTAGGATAGGCTCTAATCCAATATGACTGGTGAGCTTGTAAGAAGGGAAAGTTTGGACACAGATACATGTAGAGGAAAGGCAGTGTGGGGAGATAGGGGGAAAAGAACCAAGGAGAGAGGTCTGGGACAGATCTGTCCTCACAGACGTCAGAAGGAGCCTACCCTGCCACCACCTTGATTCTGGACTTCTGCCCCCAGACCTGTGAGACAATCAGTTACAGTTGTTTAAGCCCCCAAGGCTGTGGTACTTTTTGTCATGGCAGCCTTAGCAGATGACTACAGAGGGAGCGGTACATTCTCCTGGGACCATAGAGAGTAAAAATGTTTCAGAAAGGCCTTCATGGTTTACCTGAAGTTTGAGTTGTAGGATGAATAGACATTTGCCAGGCAGAGCTGGAGAAGGAGGAGCCATAGGAATTCCATTCCAAAAGGATGTCGTGAATCGAGAATGAGCAGTGTGTTGAAGTGTGACAAGACTGAGAAAACACTAAAGTAGGGACATAGGTTTGGGATAAGATGCCTTGAGGGAGGAGGCTAGAGTAGTAGGATGCTCACATTAAGAAGGACCTTTGATTTCACACACAAAAATATCCCTTTGAAAAATAAATATGAAGCAGAGAAGCCTTTGTAGCTAGTTTTGTACTGGATTGAGTCTGTTTCTGATTTATATGATGCCGTTTCAATGAGCGAGCCTTCTTCATGAGTTAAAACTGATGCTCAGATAAAATGTGCACCCTCCAGCGCACATCTCCCGTGCATTATGCACAGTACCCAGTACACTTCCAAGCACATCAGTGTTGAACGAATAGCTCCTGATGGAAATATAGGTACTCAGTGCTGTATACTCAGTGAGCAATGAAGCTACACAGCTTGACACCCTTTCATGAAGTCAAGGTCTTATTCTTAATATAAATGTGTTGTTTTGATTCCTTTAGGACAGCTTAAGAATTGGGCCTTTGCTTAAAAACAGGAAATCACTTAATGTAGAAGATTATAATGTCTAAGGATAGGTTGATATAAAACTGCTACAATTATGTCTCTTCAAATAATTGTGATATCCTCGTACCTTTCTAATTTGAAATCTCTGCTCTTGTTATACTAAATTTAATAAAATCAAGTATATGCAGGAAACATTAGAGGAGCAACAGATCATAAGCCTTGCATGTTCAAACCCAGATAACAGAAAACTCTTGTGTGTTTTAAAATAGAAACTTTTTCTTCTTCTTCTTTTTTTAGAGAGAGAGTGTGTGTGAGTGGGGGTGGGGTGGTGGGGAGAGGCAGAAAGAAAGGCAGAGCACTGGGTGTTATACGCAAACAATGAATCATGGAACACTACATCAAAAACTAATGAAGTAACGTATGGTGATTAACATAATATAATTAAAAAAAAAAAAAAGAAAGACAGAGAGAGAATCTTAAGCAGGTTACATGCTCAGCATGGATCCCGATGCAGGGCTCAATCTCATGACCCTGAGATCATGACCTGAGCCGAAATCAAGAGTTAGATGCTTAACCGACTGAATCACCCAGGTGCCCCATAGAAACTTTTTCAATTAAACCAACTCCTTCCTGCTCAATAAAATCCATATAAGTCAAATTTGACGCCAGGACTTCCTAACTATAATAAATGACTGTAAATAGCATAATCTTTACTGTAATATTTGTCACACCTTGAATCAAGGTTCTCAAAAGGGCTGTTTTATAAGAGACAACAGCTATTCATTACTGACTTTTGTTATGCCTATGTTCTAAACCAATAGTCCATCTTCCATATAGAAATTAAATTTTAAAAGCAATTAAGTAAAACAATATATCACAAATCCTTGAAAGGTATTATATATCAGGAAAGTCTAAATAACATAGCAACTGGGTTCCATTTGAGAAATCTGCTATCCATTCATTGTGAAGCTTGGGTAAACCCTTCATCACTAGGGTACTTTTGCTTTTTCATCTATAATATAAAAATAGGAGAAATAGATGCCCACTCATCCAAGTGAAGCATGTTGGGATCAGAGCATTAACATTCCAGTAGTCCTTCCTTAAATGTATCCAAAAAGTATTACAGAAAAATAAGCATTTTTCCTTGAAAAGACTAAAGCAATTTATAGCTAATGTTGAAAGACAATGCTTAGACAGGAAGATAGATTAACACCAACTTTGCTTATGCAGAGATGAATTTTCTTTTCTTCAGTGTAATTTATGAAAAAGGAGAAACAGCCAAGTAAATAAAAGTTCTTTAGAAGAATACCGATATTAATTGAATATGAAAATTGATATCACTGAAGTTGAGCACTCTGGTTGCTTTGGGGACTGAATGTGAAAGAATTATAGTTCATAAAAAGGACTTCATACCAATTCTCACATCAGAGTAGAATCAGGAACAGATTTACAAATAGACAATGACAGCTAAAGGGGATTTAGTTTTTCAAATGCAAATGGAGGCAGACATTTGATTTTTATTTATTAACTAAAGTTCTGTTTGGCATAAAATAATTGCTGGCCACCCTGAATTTTACACACTTTTCTTATAATCTCATATTTAAAAATGGGCTAGATGATTAGGATGATCAGTAGGGAGGCGGGACACTCCTAGGACCCAATGAATGGAAATAATTCCCTGAGTCTCCAGAGTCCCTTGTTACCATTGCCCTTCCCTGATATCAGTCCATTTTTGCCACAAATTGAAAGGTGCTACACTTTTTATTTGTTAAAACGTGAGTTCAAAAATCTACCAGCACTCTCAGTCTAAAAGATTTTTAAAAGTTTAGAAAATTGTCTTCAGTTTTTATAATAGTGTAGATTGATTTTTTTAAAAATAGGTTTTCTATACTGTTTTTGGCATCAAGATCATGTAACTAGGGAGCATTTTCAAGCATCTTTTTTCAAGTTTTCTCTCTACTGCTCATACTTCCCTCAAAAGCAATTAATTTTTCATTCCTCATTAAAATAAGTGTGTTCATGTTTTTAAATACCAGCTAGCTTGCTTACTATCAGCCACTTGTCGTGGTAGAAATGGTAAGCAATTTTGGATCATTCATCTTTTTCATAGGGAAAAGTAAGTCATCTTCAAATTTAATAGCTCTTTTAAATACCTCGCTGTGAGCGAACCTGGGAGCCTCTACATCAGACAAAAGAACATTACAGTCATGGGCACAGACATGTGTCAACTGCAAAATGTCAGAATACGCTGAAAATGAACAAATGCTGAAGATGTAAACTACAACAGAAAAATAAGACACTTGGGTTTTGTGAGTTGTTTGGTGTCTACTAACAATTTCTCTTAAAGTAAAAGAAATAAAAAAAGGGAAAAGTATAAGAGGTAAAAGGAGAAACCTTCTCCCTCTTTGTGTTAAGATTTTAAAGATTTATTTTAGAGAGAAAGAGAGAGGGAGAACACTAGCAGGGGGCAGCCAGAGGAAGAGGGAGAGAAAATTTCAAGCAGACCCCCTACTGAGTGCAGATTCCCAAAGCCCGACTTGGGACTTGAACTCACGACCCCGAGTTCATGACTTGAGCCAAAATCAAGAGTTGGATGCTTAACCAATGGAGCCATCCAGATGCCTCTGTGTTAAGATTTTAGCTCCCGGTGTTTGAATCTAGTGCCTCCAGTGCAAAGTCAAATAGTGTCCTGAAACTTCGTTCAAGTGGCTACTGGCTCTTAATTCAGATTTTAAATATGCAGAATCCATAGAAGTTTAATTTTTCATCTGTATAGCGAGTGTCATTAAATCGACATCAGCTATATCTCAGACAAAACTACAAACTTTAACACTTTCATCTGTAGCAAAAGTAAAATGTATTTATTTTGACTTTATTACTTTGTAACTTTTAATCATTCTATGTTCATCACCTTTAGACTAGTAATTATACTTCTGACATTCAATAGTGAGAATGTGTTAATAAAAACTTAATGTAACTTAAAATAGCATAATGTTTTATGCAATCTAAAATAACCACTAGCAGGCCATAGTTATGTAGCCAACGTTAGCTGTTGACAAAATATTATGTAGATATGAAAGGTTATATTTATAAAGCATTTTATAACATGAAAAAATCCTATAAAATTAAGTTTTAAAAGCTCTGTTCTGAATTACATATAAAGTATAAATGCAACCAAGCCAAACCTTATGTGTAGAAAAATTACTGGAAAGAAATATTTCTCAGTGTTATCTTTGTGTGTGGTTGCTACAGTTATGGGATTTTCTTTCCTTTTCATGCTTTTTCCCCCTAAATTATTTTTATTGTAGTGTATATTCCAAGCTGCTATCATCTCCTGCCTGGACCATCACAAGAGCTCTCTAGCCAACCTCTCCACTTTCATTATTAAATGTTTTTTTTCATTACTCAAATATTAGCCAGAGTGATCTTCTTAAATAAGTTGGACCCTTCTTAAAGTAAGTTGGCTTTCTATTTCAATTAGAATACAATCCAAAATCTTTAACCTGTTGACAATAAACTGCTTGATCGGACCTGGTATATAGGTCTTGTTTTATTGGGTACATATTGAAAGGATTTCCCATTTCTCCTGAAATTCATCATTCTCTTCCTGAAATAAAACTTGCATCTTATTTATGCTCTTTAGTTCAGTAAATTTCACCCAAATCACTGACTATGAATTATATTTCACACTCACAACTTAGCCAACTTGATAATTTCAGCAACTTTTATTAAGAGAACATAGGTGTATTTCACATTCCACCCATATAAATAATAGGTGCAAATATATATAAATATAAGGTACAAATAAAAAAATGCTGCTAGTAATAGACGCTGAAGTAAGGGAGTATGAATGAATGATTGACAAGATGAATTCATATTAAGCGGCTTTTTCCTTACTGATTATATAGGAAGGGTGTGCTTTAAGTAGCAAAAACTATGATTGTTTAAGAGAGATTAAATCATTTGCTCTAGGAAAGGAAAACTGTGTTAATATTTAATGAGTTCCTACCTGTGGTAGATAATTAATATTTGTCATCTCACTTAAGACTGGAAGTGTTAGTAAATACCTGATGCAAGGAAAACAAAGATTGCCAAATAGCAATCTGAAGTAAGCTGATTCTTTTTCTTAGTTCCAGTTCAGTGGGTCTCCCTGGGTAGAAATTAAAAGAGCTAGATCAGTGTTGTCTAATAGAAAAATAAGCCATGCAGGTAATTTTAAATTTTCTAGTAGCTGTATTACAAAACTAAAAATGAAACAGGTGAAATTAATGTTAATAATATATTTTATGTAACCAAATGTACCTAAAATATCAATATTTTAATATCTAATCAATATCAAAATTATTAATTAGATATTTTACCTTTTTTGTACTAAGTCCCCAAATTCCACTGTGCATTTCATACTTAGAACCATCCCAGTTTGAACTAGCCCATTTCAAGCACTCAACAGCCATCTCTGGCTAGGGGCCACCATGTTGGACAGCATATGGTTCAATAATAATCCAAGAGGAGAAAGTAACCAAGTAAGAGTCTAAGTTTAGTTTTCTGGGTGGCTCCTGAGGCAAATTGTAATGCTTCTCTGGGATTGGTTGCCTTCAGTTTTTGAGACACCAAAGCTGGGAAGTCTGGATTCAAACAGTCTGAAATGGGTTGTCCAAGATCCCAGCCAGCCAAAGTTCAATCAGTAGATGTGCTTGGTTGCACATCATTGAAACTTGGCAAGATTTCTCTTTGCCATCCAAACAAGTCTGCAATCCACCACAGATGAAAACACGAGTCTTTTATTTCTTCATCAACCACATTGATCTTTAGTTAGGATGACATTATGATTGATTATTTAAACAGGGATACTTTTGAGAGAGAAAAGAGGTGCTTTTAATAATTACTTTGGGACAATAGGCATAATAGGAGACTGTCCCTGCTGACAGATCAGGACACATGGTCACGCTACCTTTACTCAGCATTTCTACCTCTCAAAACAACCTGAGTTACCGCCAGTAGGTACACACATCTTCAGGATCTATATAACTCTATGAAGAGGAGCCAGTTCCCACAGGAGTCCTGCACACAAAGCCCTAAATCCCCCCCATAGAACTCTAGGTCTCATCCCAAGAACCAGCATCATAAAGGGTCTTTTACTCACATGTCTAATAGCATTGCTTTGATGCAATTTGCAAACTTCCTGTTTTGCAATTTTCCACTCTGGCTCTTGCTTAAATTGGGGGTTTAATGAGAAATGGCTGTTGTCAGCTAAATGAAGCTTTTTCTTGGCAGGGTCTCCCAAGGAAACTAGAGGACCAGTAAACAAAGCTGTGCATGCGGGTGGCCAGCAGAGGGTGGGGTGTGTGTGTGTGTGTGTGTGTGTGTGTGTGTGTGTGTGTGTGTGTGTGTTTGGTTCTTTTCTCTCCTTTTCTTTTTTCTTTTCTTTTCTCTTCTTTTCTTTCTTTTTCTCCTTCTATAAAAAAAGAAATGGAACAATCAGCAATGACAGCTGAGGGAAATGTTCCACGCAAAGTGACAGATGGCTCAAAGCCACCTTCATTTCTGAGTGAGAGGGAGAAGGCCTGTGGGCCCGGAAAATTGAAGGTTTGGAAACTAATCTTGTTTGACTCTTTAATCCATTTCAAACATGGGCCCCAAAATGAAAGATTAAAGGATTTTACTTTTGCTGCTGAGTATATTCAGCTTGGAAGGGTAAAAGACATAGAAATAGGATGTCTGTGGATAGAACAGCAGGAGGTTGAACAGGAGAAACTTACCTTTATTAGTCCCATGGTGGTTGGATAAAATTCTCAAATTAGAATTTTGTTATTGTTGTTGTTTATGTTAAGACTGAAGTGTTTTACACTGGGTTACCATATGAGGCTATGTTTTATATAGAAACTACAGGTCAGATTACTCAGAACAAAAAGTCATAAAGTAAGATTTAGAGGTTAGTTAGTATAAGCAACATAGCAAAAGTAATGAAAAGCACAAAAGATGCAAGCCCATTCATTTATTCATCAAATATTTATTGAGTACCTAGTATGTGGTGGGCAGTGTTCCATTTTAGGTTTGGGGATCAGCTGTGAACAAGGTGGAGAAGTACTCTGTCCTCTACATTACAGCAGCAAGAAATTGACAATAGAGAAGTAAAGAAATAGTAAGATAATTTTAGGAATGCATAAACATGTGAAAAAAATGTAAAAGGGTATTATTGGGAGAAAAATAAGAAGGATGAAATGGTGGGTACTTTAAATTGTGTGGCCAGGGAAGACCTCTCTGAGGAGGTGGTATTTAACCTGAAACCTGAATGGTAAGAAGGAGACTTCCAGATGGCAGGAACAGTGTGTGCAAAGGCAACTTGGCCTACTATATGCCAGACATCATTCTAGCTACTAGGGATATAGTGTGAAGAAATCAGGCACAATTCTTGCCCTTCTAAAGCTTACCTTTCTGTGTGGGTAGAAAATTAAGTAAGGGCTAAATAGAAGAACTTAGCTGGGGGTGCTAGATAGAAAAATCAATCAGAGAAGGCAATAGGTTATGGCTCAGAGAAGGTTTCACTGGGAAGTTGACATTTGAGCAAGGACTTACGGAGGCAAGGGAATGAGCCCTGCAAATGTATGGGGGAAGGCAAATGTTCTGGACAGAGGGATCAGCCAATGCAAAGGCCTTAGGCAAGAATCTGTGCAGCTTATTTGAGTAACAGCAAGGAGGCCAATGTAGCTAGAGTTTACCCCTGAAAAGGACAAGAGTAATTTTTACTTACTAGTTAATATCAGATGGGTGCCTTCCAGGTGGAGAGTCTTTATAGCCCAGAACTATCATACCTCCTGCACAAGGAAGCTCTCTCTCTGATGGAGGAAGGCCCATGTCTGGCTCTGGGGAGATAATACTCACTTTGAGTAATATCATTTCATTTTCTTATTTTCCTCACATTCTTCAAATTCCACAATGCTTTCCAGATATTATAAACTCTACAATTTAAAATATGTGTTCAGAAGTAGTTTGCTTCAATATTTTCTAACTTGATTGTTTTAGTTGTAAGGAAAAATTAAAGATTCCCTGGCCAAAATACAAATCAAAATCACAATGAGATATCACCTTACACCTGTCAGAATGGCTAAAATTAACAATACAAGAAACAACAGGTATTGGCGAGGTGGCAGGAAAGGGGAACCCCCTTACACCGTTGGTGGGAATGCAAGCTGGTGCAGCCACTCTGGAAAACAGTATGGAGGTTCCTCAAAAAGTTAAAAATAGAACTACCTACCCTATGATCCAGCAACTGCACTACTAAGTATTTACCCAAAGGACACAAAAATAGATTCAAAGGGGTACATGCACCCTGATGTTTATAGCAGCATTATCAGCAATAGCCAAACTATGGAGAGAGCCCAAATGTCCACCATCTGATGAGTGGATAAAGAAGATGTGGTGTATCTGTATACCATGGAATATTACTCAGCCATCAAAAATGAAATCTTGCCATTGGCAATGACATGGATGGAACTAGGGTGTATTATGCTAAGTGAAAGAAGTCAGAGAAAGACAATTATCATATGATTTCACTCATATGTGGAATTTAAGAAACAAAACAGATAAAAATATGGGGGGGGGGGGAGAGAGAAACAAACCATAAAAGACTCTTAGAGAACAAACTGAGGTGTGATGGGGGGAGGTGGGTGGGGGATGGGCTAGATGGGTGATGGGCATTAAGGAGGGCACTTGATATGATGAGCACTGGGTGTTGTAAGTGATGAATCACTGAATTCTATTCCTGAAACCAATATTGCACTGTATGTTAACCAAATAGAATTTAAAAATTTGAAAAGAAAAAAAAAAGATACCCTGGCCAATAATATAAAACTTTAGGATTTCATCAATTATTAGTATGTTGTTTAATCTTCAGTTCTCAAGGACAACTTACAGATCACTTTCTGTTATTAATTTTTATTTTAATTCATTGTGGGCAGAGAACTTACTTTGCATGATGTAGACTATTTTCCCAATACTGAGATTTGTTTAACAGTGCTCAATGTGATCGTAGTGATTGTTCCGTGTATACTTGGAAAGAGTATGTATTCTGCTGTTGGGTAGAAGTTCTACGTATGTCAATTGTATCAGTTGGTTGATAGTGTTGTTCAATCTCCTATATTTTTAAGATTTTCTGTCTAGTTTTAGTCCACCAGTTAGTGAAGGAAATGTGTTAAATCTCCAACTACAAGTGGATATGTTCATTTCTCTTTGAGTTCTCTCAGCTATCTCCTTATATATTTTGAAGCTCTATTAACAGAGGCAGACACATTTATAATTGTTATGCTGTCTTAATCAGTTTGTTAATCATTATGAAATGCACTATTTTATTCCAGATAATAATTCTTGAAATAAACCTTATCTGATGTTAATATAATTGAGTTCGTTTTTTTGTCCAATCTAACAATTTCTACCTTCCAGTGGGAGCATTTAAACAATTTAAATTTAATGTAATTTTTATACAGTTGAATTTAAATCTACCATTTGATATTTAATTTCTATTTTTCAGTTGATTCTTTGTTTTCTTTTACTTTTTCTGCTATCTTTTGGAATGAACACTTTTCGTGATTCCACATTCTATCCACTATTGTCTTCTTAACTATACTCTTTTTATATTTTTTAGCAATTATTCTTGGGGTTATAACATTCATTTCTAAATTATCACTGTCTACCTTTAAATAATGGAGTGCTACCTAATGTATAAAAACCTTACAACAGGGGCGCCTGGGTGGCTCAGTTGTTAAGCGCCTGCCTTCAGCTCAGGTCATGATCAGGATTGAGCCCCGCGTTGGGCTCCCTGCTCCGCGGGAAGCCTGCTTCTCCCTCTCCCACTCCCCCTGTTTGTGTTCCCTCTCTCGCTGTGTCTCTCTCTGTCAAATAAATAAGTAAATAAAATCTTTAAAAAAATAAAAACCTTACAACAGAGTACTTTCTCTTCCCATCTTCTGTGTTATGCTGTGGTCAATTTTTCTTCTACATATTGTAAAGCCCACAAAACACTGCTACTAATTTTGCTTAAATAGTCAATTACCTCTTAAATAGATAAAACATGAGAAAAAATGTTTTATATTTACCCCCATAATAACCATTTCTGACACTTTTCATTTTTTAATGGAGATCCAGATTTTCAACTAATTCCATTTCTTTCACTTCTCTTTCTTATACCATAGATCCCCTGGCACTAAATTCTTTCAACTGTTCCTTTAAAAAATTTTTTTTATTTTACCTTAATTTTTCAAAGATGTATTCCTGGATATAGAATTCTAATTAGACAACTTTTAATCTTTTTTTTCTTTTGGTGTTTCAATCCATTGTCTACTGGCTTGTATAGATACTAAAAAGAATCCTATAATTCTTATATCTGACCTTCTGTACATAATTTCTCCCTCCTCTTGCTGCTTTTAAGATTTTCTTTGATTATTGATGTTCTGAAATTTAACTACAGTATGACTGTGTGGTCTTTTTTTATGTTATTCCTTGTGATCACTGAGCTTCTTTTATCATCTTCTTATTTTTTAAATTAATCCACCATTTCTTAATTTCTCATCTCTTACCCTTTTTTTGGAGTAATCAAGTATTTTTATCATTTGATTTCCCCCATTAGTTTGTTAGTTATCATTCTAGTGATTAGATATTACAATATGCACACTAAACTTATTACTGTCTATAATAAAATTAGCATTTTTAGCACTTCCCAGATAATACAAAGAACTTAGAATACTTTAAATTCATTTACTCCCTACTGTCTTTTGTGCTGTTGTCATGTGTGTTAATTCTCCATGCATTTTCAACCCCAGAAGATATTATCTTTATATTATTGCTTTATTTTATTGTTTTATACAAGTCAATATATTTACTCACATATTCACCTTTCTAGCACTCTTCCCATCTTTGTGCACTTCTGTGATTTCATTTAAAATCATTTTTCTTTTTCTTGAAGAATTATTTTAAATATTTTTTATTGTGTAGTTTTGCTGGTACTTAATTGGTTTTTGTTTGTATGAAAACATCTTTATTTCCCCTTCATTTCTGAATAATATTTTCATTCAAAATAGTGTTCTAGGTTG
Source organism: Halichoerus grypus (assembly GCF_964656455.1). NCBI lineage: Eukaryota > Metazoa > Chordata > Mammalia > Carnivora > Phocidae > Halichoerus > Halichoerus grypus. The sequence goes on along the minus strand of NC_135715.1, from coordinate 54,023,581 downwards.
CCAGTTTTTTATTTCAGCACTTTTTAGATGCTACCAAATTGTCTTCTGACTTCTGTTATTTTCTGTTGAGAAGTAATCAATTTGTAATTGCTACTTTGAAAGTAATGTCTTTTTTTTCCCCAGCTACTTTTAAACTATTTTAGTTTTTGCTTTTATTTACAGCAGTTTGACTACATTGTACATTGTACTACATTGATGGTTTTCTTTGTATTTAATAATTTTAGGGTTCTTAGAGTTTTTTGAATGTAGGTTGGTGTGTTTCATCAGGTTTGGTAAATTCTCAGTCATTATCTCTTCAAATATTGTTCCTGTCCTATTTCTCTTTCCTCTATTTTTGTAAACCCTATCACAAGTGTTAGCCCTTTTTTTTTTTTTACTATATTTCAGCATAGATAGATAGATAGATATAGATAGATAGATACATATATACCCTTATATACTCTCTGTATTTTTGGTCTTCTTTTCTCTCTGTGGTTCAAGCTGAATTTTCCTTCACTTACCTATTTTCTAGTTCACTAATTCCTTCTTCTGCTGTAATTTTCTATTAAACCCATCTATTGAGTTATTAATCTAAGATACTGTTATCTTTCAGTTGTACAATTTCTATTGGATTCTTTATTTAAAGATTCCAGTTTCCTATTCTCCAGCTTGTATCAGTTTTCTCAAAACTACTAATTACAGTTAATCGGAGGTGTCCTTCAAATAATTCCAATATCTTGGTTGCCTGTAGACCCATTTCTATCACTTTCTTTTTATCTTGTGATTTCCAGTTATTTGGTCTCTAGACATGCCCAGGGATTTTTAATTGCTCAAATGGGTATTACCTATGAAAAATTGTAGAGGGTCTTGTGACATTGTTTTCTTCCATAAAACGTTAACTTTTCTTCTGGCAGGCAATTAGAGTAGGAACATGTAACCTTGATTCAATGGGCTATCGGGAGAAATCAGGTTGAATTTCAATATTTTGTGAGGGCTTGTCTATTTCCAGTTTGCCTTTACTTTCCACGGGTAGCTCTTCATGGGTCTCAACTAAAAGAGTAGAATGTTTACCATTGCAGCTCATCCTTGGTTGGGACATGAACTCCCATTTCTGTCTCCCCAGCACCATGATAGCAACAAAATTTGCTCGGCTATTAACCTCTTTTGTGTGTCATTATGTTTGTCTTCTAATTTTTTCACCCTCCATAGCTTTGCAATGGCAAAATGTCTCCAGGGGAAAAAGCAATAGAGAATGTCAAATTGTCTCATTGCATTTTCTTCCTTTTCAGAATATTTATCCCTACTCCTTTCCCCCTTGATTGTTCTCTAGTGCCTTCACATAGCTACATTTTAGTATTTGTCCAGCTTTCACTGAGGTTATCAGAGGGAGAGTTGATTTGATATAAGTTATTCTGATTCTCAAATATGTAGATTGAAGTATTTTAAATTTTTCACTTCTAAATATCACTTTGATGAAAAAAATATTTAGATATCAAAGAATCATTATATTTCTGCCAAGTAAAATAACAACATGAAGTTAGGACACCTATTACTTGACAACCACATTTTTAAAGGATGACTACTTTGTAATCATGCTGGAAACCAAGTGATAGGAGGAAAGAAAGAAACCATGAGATCATATTACCAGCAAGATGTTAGTTGAAACCAAAGGGAAAGATACTGGAAAACAAGTTCTGCAATGTCAGTGTGGGTGTATATAGGAGGAGGAGAACCATTAATAGCTTATTTATTTTTAGAATGTATCTTTTTCATTCTAAAAATATTATCATTTATCAGGTAGCACTATGGTCTTTCAGTGTAACTTGATCAAAGATGTTGATTGAAAGGCAGGTGCTATTAATTATTTTGTGTCTGCTGAAATTTTGAAAATAAAGTGGCAGAACTGAGTGTCCCCCTTTCCTCAGCTATTAAAAAAATCACAGCTGCATCAGTTATATGAGAGACCGCATCACATGGTAGCACTGATGGAAAAGTGCTATTCTGTGCTCAATCTATAGTAAGAGCAGTTATGGAAATGAGTGGATGAGGGGAAAAAATGAACAAACACAATCTCTGGACCATTTATGTGGGTTATCAACATCCAGCAAACTACCGACCTGCCCTCATACAACAAAAATGCTCACCCACTGGAGAGTGATGTTACAGTTCACCAAACAGGTGATATGAGGAGGAATGAGAAGGGATCTTGGAATCATAGTAACCAAGGTTCAAATTCCTGGCTTCTGTCACTTCTTACCTATGTGGTCTTAGTCACATTGCCCGAGTCTCTGATTTTTCATTTGTAAAATGACGATCATGATACCTACTTGCAATGCTGTTGCACAGGTTAGAAATAGCCTATCAAGGGGCACCTGGGTGGCTCAGTAGGTTAGGTGTCTGCCTTCTGCTCAGGTCGTGATCCTGGGGTCCTGGGATCAAGCCCTGCTTCAGGCTCCCTGCTCAGTGGGGAGTCTGCTTCATCCTCTCGCTCTACCCCTCCTCCCCCATGCTCTCTCATGCACCATCTCTCTCTCTCTCAAAAAATAAATAAAATCTTAAAAAAAAAAAAAGAAATATCCTAGCAAAATAACAGACATAAATAGGGTCTCAATAAGTAACTGGTATTCTTGTAATTTCTTTCTCAAAATCATCAGGATAATAATGTCTATTTAGTTACTTATTGTCATGTAACATTTACGTGGAAGACAATTTGCCTTAGAGGTTCCTTCAGAATGAACTTTCAATTTTTATATCAAAAGAGTCATGTAAAATTAGCAAAGGGTTAGATGATGATTTCATTAAGAGTTCATAATAATCATCCTAGGAGCTATTAGTAATTTCTCATGGAGAAAAGAACCAAACACTATAAGGTTGAGAAAAAAGGAAATCAAATGAGTGCTTTTGTAATTATGATTTGTATTCCATTTATCACTTGAATACAATGAGACTTCAATACAGCCTTCCTTGTTCTCAGCGATTGGAAAGACAAAATTAATTTGTGGCACAATGACCTTGACATTGATCAGTGTACTCTTTATGGTACCACAACTTTGACGATAATTCATAAACAAGAACATCTACTTTATTGACCTTACCACCACTGTTCATCACCTCATTCATGTCCTCAACTTACTGCCTCACTGGGTTTAGGATTCCTGGTCCATAATTATAATCACTCTATCTCCCACTCAATTTCCTTGCTCCTTCCCCCTCCATTATGAAGGCACAGCAAAACATCAACTGTCTCACTATGACCCATTCCTCTTTATAGAAAAACTTGAGTGTTGTATGTTTGTTCTTCCTACCCCCTCTGCACTCATTCCCTCTTAAGCCTACGCCAGTCAATCAGACTTGTGTGCAACCCTCCTCTCAAATTATTCTTATCAAAGGCATCAAATCCCGTAGTCAACACCACATCTCCATCTTACTCAGCAGCATTTGATGTCAGTGATAATTCCCTACTTTTTAAAAAACCTTCTTTAATTGGCTGCAGGGACACAATAATTGTTTACTTTGTTTCAGACTTCACAGATTGTTACTCCTTAGACTCCTCTGAGACACCTCCCCTTCCTCCTCCTTTCCTTTTCTTGATTTCTGGATATTGCAGTCCACTGGGGCAAGTCCTCTTTATCCATATTCACTCTCTTGATCATCTTGTCCAGACTGTGGCTTTAAGTAGTATCTGCAGGGGTGCCTGGGTGGCTCAGTTGGTTAAGCGTCTGCCTTCAGCTCAGGTCATGATCCCAGGGTCCTGGGATCGAACCCCGCATCGGGCTCCCTGCTCAGCCGGAAGCCTACTTCTCCTTCTCCCACTCCCCCTGCTTGTGTTCCCTCTCTCGCTGTGTCTCTCTTTGTCAAATAAATAAATAAAATCTTTAAATAAATAAATAAATAAATAGCATCTGCATATTTCATCAAGTCTGAGATTCTGTGATAGGCTGAATGGTGGCTCTCAAAGATATCCAGGCCCAAATCCCTGGTGGCTGTAAATGTTACCTTATATGGCAGAAAGGGCTTTGCAAATGTGATTCAGGTTAGGATATTCATATGCGAAGATGGATCAGGGTGTTCAGGTGGGCCCTAAATGTAATCACGAGTGTCCTTGTAAGAGGGAGGCAAAGGGAGATTTGACTACAGAGACAGAGGTGATGTGATGACGGAGACAGATGCTATGCTGCTGGGTTTGAAGATGGAGGCGAGGGCCACAAGCCGATGAATGCAAGGACCACAGCACTCAGAGCTGGAAAAGGCAAGAAAATGAATTCTCCCCTAGAGCCTCGGAAGGAATGTGGCTTTCGTTTCAACCCAGTGAGACCATTTGGACTTGTGGCCTCCAGAACTGTAAAGAGTAGAAATGTGTGTTGTTTTAAGCCCTCAAGTTGGTGAAAATTTACTACAGCAGCCTTAGGGAATAGATACAGTTATACTTTTTTCCTTACATTTTAAATTCTTTGAGATCAGGATGCATGGAACAATCGTGGCAGGAGAATTGCTGTCAGCCAGACAGAAGTTGTGACCTCGTTTGAACAGTTCAGTAGTGTTAAGTATATTCACATTGTTGTGCAACCCATCTCCAGAACTCCTTTCATCTTGCAAAACTGAAACTGCGTATTTATTAAACAACAACACCCCACTGCCCTCTCTTCCCAGCCCCTGGCAACCACCCCTCTACTTTCTGTCTCTATGGACTTGACCTCATGTAAAGGGAATCACACTGTTTTTGTCTTCTCACGACTGGCTTGTTTCACTAAGTATATATCATCAAGCTTCATCCATGTTGTAGCATGTGCCTGAATTCCCTTTCTCTTTAAGACTGAATAATATTCCATTGCAGATATACCACATTTTGCTTATAATGTATATACCACCTTTTGTTTATCCACTGGTCTGTCAATGGACATTTGGTTTGCTCCCCCATGGCTTTTCATCACGCTTGGAATAAAATCCGAAGTCCTTACCATGGCTTACAAGGCCCTTTATGATCTGGCCCTTAGCCATCACCTCAGCCTCTTTGCCTATTAAGCTTCTCCTCACTATCCTCCAGCCACCCCAGCCTCCATCACACCCATGCTGTTACCCCTTTTCCCAGGATTCCTCTGTGCATAGCCCACATGGCTCCTCCCTCTCTTCCCTAAGGCTCCCCTCAAATGTCCCTTCTGAGAGGACACCACCCTGACCATCTCACCTAAAACAGAGCTGCTTCTGCCTGGCTGCCATCGTGTTGTGCTGACTCATGTTCCTCCATAGCTCTTACTGCCTGACATGATTTGTGTTTTTATGCATTTATTTACTGTCTGTCTCCCAACCAGAATAAAATACCAAGAGGGCAGGGATTTTGTGTCATTAAATGTTAATTCCTGAGTGCCTAAAATAAGAAATAGTACATACTAGAAATTCAATAAATGTCCTAGAATATTGAATGAAGTAAAAGAGATCAGATTCAGTGATTCACTTTCAGAATATTTTAAGTTTTTCAATTAAAAGACTTTATTTCTTGGGGCTCCTGGGAAGCTCAGTCGGTTAAGCATCTGACTCTTGATTTTGGCTCAGGTCATGATCTCAGGGTCGTGGGATCAAGCCCCACAACAGGCTCAGCACTGGGCATGGAGCCTGCTTAAAATTCTCTCTCTCCCTCTTCCTTTGCCCCTCCCCTCGGCGCACCCCCACCCAACACATGCACGCTCTCACTCTCTCTCCAAAAAAAAAAAAAAAAAAAAGACAAGACTTTATTTCTCAGAAAAAATGCATGGAAAGTACAGAGGGTTCCCATATACTCCCTCTCCTCCCTCTAGTTTCCCCTGCGATTAACATTTTGCATTAGTGTGGCACATTTGTTGCAGTTGATGAACCAATATTAATACATTAATATTAACTAAAATTCATGGCTTACATTAGGGTTCAGTCTTTGTATTGTACATTCTATGGATTTTGACAAATGCATAATGTCATGTATCATTAGGGTATCATACAGAATAGTTTCACTTCCCTAAAATTTTCCTTGCTCCACCTATTCTTACCTTCTTTCCTTCTCCCCAGCCTCTGACAATCCCTGGACGGTTTCCAGTTTTATGTGACTAGGTGACTAGATGCTTCCCAAGACAGACATGAGAAAGCCCATGTGTGAGTTTTCTGCTGCTCTTAACACACTATCTTCAGGCTGAATGTTCTTGCCTTTCAAAGCTATTAAGGAACCGCAACACATTTCTTGAGTTAAAAAAAGAAAGGAAGGGGGGAAAAAACACTTCACCTAATAATGTTCCATCTTGTTCTCCTTTCAGAAAGATTGCTTGGTTCCTAATTATCACCCAGCTGTGGTCCCAGAGGCTGACGTCTGAAAGCTGTGATGAATAGGGGGACTCACTAGGAAGTTGTTTCTCACATAGATTCATTTCCTCCTTCTAGGATTCTCCCCACTCCCACTTTTTTTTCTCATCTTCATTTTCTAACAAGTTGGAGTTATTGAGATTTCTAAATCTGTTTTTATGCAATGCCACTTTAATTAAGAAATAGCCAGAAGCAAATTGATTTTTCCAGTCAGTTATGGGGGGAGGCTGTGCTTGAACGTTTCCAAATCATAGAGGCTCTACTATGGGTATTGAGGTGGGGAGTAGGGAATATGGAGAGCCACCAAAGGCCCGGGTGTCTTTCTGTGGGGATGGGGACAGAGGAACTGCTAAGTGAATGACTTGTCTTTCCTGATAAGGAGAAGGTCTCTATCCTATTTACTACCTGTGAAGGCAACTGAAATGTGACAAGGGGGAAATAAGGCTTTGAGGTCTTTAGCTTGGCTCCTGGGGGTTCCTCCTTCCTTTACTCATATGACCACTAGCATTGGACAATTTCATTAGCCTTCAGTGCTAGGCTCTCTCCTTGGAGAAACTTGCCAATTATAAAATCACAGCCATTGCTAAATGCAGAGAAGTCTACTGAGTGCTAAGGAAGAAGAGAATGTATTTGAGAGAGGAAATTATTTATGTTCATTGTATAAATCAAGTTCTTAAGAATGGTTTGTTTCCCCAAATTGCTTGCCATTTCCCCAGCACATAACTCTTTCTTTCACACATGTTTTCCATGTGCTCATCCTGATGTGAGTATTCCCATTTCTTTCTTTCTCCCTCTTCTCCCTCAGTGACGTCTTCTCTGTGGCCCCAGGGAGTGAGTCACTCCTTGTTCAATCTCCCCATCATTCCTTACATCATTTTAATGTAACACTTTTTGCTCCTCTACTAAGTGAGAAGTTCTTTCTTAAAGGCAAGAAGTTCATGTAACACTTTTTGCTCCTCTACTAATTGAGAAGTTCTTTCTTAAAGGCAAGAAGTTCATCTAAGCCTCCACAGTCCATAGTTAAGAGCTCCGGAAATTGTTGATTGCAAGAGTGAGCTTATATCTTTTAACTAGAGTGTACGTAGCAGGAGTCCTGGCTTGGGTGCAGGCTGTGGGGACCCTATGGCCATTCCAGCATGTCCGAGGATAGGTGGAACCAGGCCACTACAAGCTGTTTTCATGAGGACAGAGAATCTCTGGGGAAAGAATGAGTACTACAAGACTCTTTCCTGGAAAGACCTAATCTCTCCTGCCTCCGGGCCTCTCTACACATGCTCCACACATGTTCTGCCTGAAACTCTTCCTCCATTTCTGTACCGAGCTAATTTCATTTATGTTGCAGAGCTGAGCTTAAATCTCATTTCCTTAGGAAGCTTTTGCTAGCCACACAGACTGTCAGCTTCCCTCATTCTTCCCTCTCAAAGCCTGGGGATTCTTGCATCAGTACCTACATCATGCTTAGTTATTGTCCAGTGTCTGTCCTGCTAGCTTGTAAATTTCTTAAGGTCAGGACCATCTCTGTTTTGTTTACTGCTTTACTCCAGAATCTGGCCTAGTTCCTGTGCACAACAGTGACTCAAAAATATTTGTTAAATAAACAAATGAGTATATGCAAATGCTACACTTCATAAGCACATCAAATTGAATATGTTGCAGACTTCTGATTCCCCCTCTGAAGTCTGTTCTTCATCTTCCTCATTTTAATAAATGCACCCATATTTATCTAGTTGCTTAGCCCAGAAACTTGGTAGTTGGTCTTGACTCTTCTCCTTCACCACACCTCCATACTGAATCTATCAGCAAATCCTTCCAGAATACCTCTTCCATTTACTTATAGCCATCTCCAATGTCACTGTCCTCCTTCAAGCCACCATCATTTCTCACCTGGATGACTGCAAATCATGGCCTGTCTGCTCCACCTGCTTGCATTCTGTTCCCTTCTACTTGCTATTTAAACTGCTAAGTGACTACTAATTCCCCACAGAGCAGTCAAGATGATCTTTGCAAAATGTAAAGAAAACTATCCCATTGCTCTGTTCTTTAATGGCTATCCCAGTACAACCCACAAACCCAAACATAGCCTAGCCATTCCTTACTGCTCCAATCCCACCTCCTGCCACTCCGCCTCTCTCACTCAGCTCTAGCCATGCTCACTCCAAGCTTATTTTAGGTCATTGGATGTACCATGCGTCTTTCTTCCTTATGCTCTTTGCGATTCCCTTTGCCTGGAAAACTCTTCACCCATCTCCTCATTTCCTTCTCATCCTTTGGGTTCAAGTTACATGTCATTTCCTGAGTGAGGCCACCTCCTGACAACTTCATCAGCTCTTGGTCCTTATTACAACACCTCAACTATTTCCTTCTTAGCATTTCATATAGATAGTTGTCCATTTATGAATTTGTCATGATGCTTATTTTGCACATAATTGTGCACCATTTGTTGACTGAAAGAGCATGAAAAAAGCTCAAGGGCAATGGCATGGGAACAGAGTAGAAGGGCAGTTATGAGGAAAGTACAGGATCTGCAGTGGTCCAGACATTGCTTCCCTCTGCCTTGGTCACCATTAGCCTTGCTGTAGACATCTGCAACAATCAGCCTCTCTGTGGGCATTGGAGGCCAACCTCTCACTTAAGGCACAGGAGAGATAGATGCAGCACCATGGAAGGCTGGACATATGGGATCCCATCAGGACAAAGAAGTTTAGTTGTTTGAACCCTTGGGTAGTGCCATATGGGAAGAATTTGGGCCTTGCTAGGACCCAAATGGGAAGAATTTCTGGGGGCTAAGGATTCTATGGAGTGAGTGAAGGTAGAGCTAGAAAAATGCCATCTTGTGAGCATTGTGGCCAGGCACGTTTAGATTTCAATTCATTTAAGTCTGTCAATCGGTAACTTATTTGGGGTTTGAGTTTTATCCTCAAGACACTTAGCATAGGGGCAACATTAATAATCACTGACATCAATAGTGGTGGAAGATGAGTTCTCAGGGAGTTGAATAAAACCTCAGTCCCACTGGTGGGAGTGGTTGCAATTTTATGAAGTCACTTTGGAAGTACATTAAAAAGCAGACACAAAAGGTCATTGAGCCATGTTCCAGCTGCTGTAGAAACCCTTCAGGTATTTATGTCAATGAGTACATTAACAGTCTTAATAGGTCACAGGTGGCTGCATTTTATTTTTTAAAGCATTCTTATAAGGCGATCCAATTTAAGTATACATTCGGGCCAAATTCTCATTCTTTATGGCTCTATGGGGACATGAATTCATTAGTGAAAAGGCATAGAGTTCTTTAAAAAGAAGAATTGTCTACCGATTAGTTATTTGGCCTAAAATATTAGGAACTCTGTATCCTCTTTCCACTCTGTTCATTGTCATATTATTTCCTTCAGTGGGGGCTAGTTTTCCTCAGGGCTGATGTTTCTTGTTGTCCTTCCCAACATGGGTTTTACATCATGACAGTGAGATCACAACAAACCAACATGGATCAGTCTTGCTCAATATCTGGCCTCTTCAGTCTTCCTCTCCCTCTATGAAGGAGACTACATACGCCCAGTTTCAGGTTCACCCATTCCCCAGGCTTAAACAGCAGCAGATGTTCCAGAACACACCCTGAATCTCCACACAAAGTCTCATGTGCTGCCAGTCCAGCTCTGAACTTGTGTAGAGGCCTTTCTGTCTAGAACTAGTCTCTACCTCCTGGGCCAGTTCTGAAAAATGGGCTTCTCCCTCACCCCTGTGCCTGAGTTTCTGCACTGGAAACCCGAGGCTAGCATTGTCTCTTTTTTTCTCATTTACTTTTTTTTCTTAAAAAATTCATTTATTATGGTAAGATATACATAACATGATATTTCCCGTTTTAACCATTTTGAAGTGCACAGTCCATTCACCTTGTAAATTCATTCATATTGTTGTAGAAACATCACTGCTATCCTTCACCAGAACTTGTTCATCATCCCAAACTGAAACTCTGTACCCATGAAAAGCAAACTCCCCATTCTCCTACCCCCATGGCCCCTGGTAACCGCTCTACAACTTTCTGGCCATTGTCTCTCGTACCAAATCTTGCCTTGATCTTGCCTACCCACCTCTTCGTCCCCTAGCCATAAGGACTGGTCAGAGACCAGAATGTTATTTTTGAATTTTGATTTGAGAGATGAAGCCTTGCTACTTGCTAACAAAACTTTTATATTTTCTGCCTGGGTGGACTTCTGAGTATCTCTTCCTACCTCAGTCTTCCCTGCCCCTCTCTGCCTGTCTCTCATAGTTGCCCTACTATTTTGCTTTGAGTTCCTTACCCTTCGACACACTCTTCCTACTTCCAATCTCCATTTCCCCATGTCTGTGGCTTATTTCCATACTTTCTGAAGCAGTGTTCTATCTGCCAGATGACCCTTCTCAGCACCTATACCTGGACCCTCTCCCTCCCCCCTTGCTCTACATCTTCATCCCTCCCAGCATGCTTTCCAAGGCTACCTGGCAGCCTCTTGAGGTAAGAGAACATTGCCATTCAGTGATGATCACATGGAGACAAAACCACTGGCTCTGCAAACTCTTGTATATAAAGCTCTATGTCCTCTTGGAGGACATAGATTCAAGTTCAGAATCAGTGGCAAAAGGCAATGAGAATTGACAAAGTACTACACGAGGAGAACAGTCAGCACTCAGGCAACACAAATGAAATGAGTTTTAATATACTGGAATGATCCAATATGAAATCTCATTTTCCATATAGATTTAAAAGACTAACTTCAAATGTCATTAACTCTATTTCCCCAGGCCCTTCACACCACTGTGGGAAATGCGAATCTCTTTGCCAATACCCCCCAAAAGAATAGAAACTAAATACATCTCCGAGTGTCCCATTGTACCTGAACAGGTGAGATTATTAAAGCCTAAGAACCTATTCTGAAGAAAAGCTTGCTCTTCCAACATAGAGTATTATTCCTCTCTTCTATTCAAGACTGATTCAGCTAAAGAATTAGTTTCCACACCATCTTAATAGTAGGTATTTTTAGAGGTCAGTGAAATATTACTGTGAGATTGAAAATAATGACCCAATTCCTCATCTCCTTCAAGAGAAATGACACATATTAAGACCTATCTCCCTGAGAAGAGAGATGAGGTAGAATTAGATATTCATAATAACTGTGAATTCTCAAGTACTTCATTTTTCAGTGAACCTTTAAAAATCGTTCAGAGAGCCTATTTAAAATAGCATTTGGGTCATCTATAACAGTCTAATACTCTTTGCCATGTGTCACTCCTGGCCAGGACCAAGGACCAAGGCAAAACAGGGACAGGGACAGGGATCAGAGTCTCAGCATCAAACAGGTAAGTAAAAAGTTTAAGGCAGAATTTTCAGCTGTAAGATGAATAAAGTCTGAGGATCTAATGTAAAACATTGTAACTATAGTTGATAACACAGTATTATATAATTGAAATTTGTTAAGAGAGTAGAACTTGAATGTTATCACAAAAAAAGATAACTTTTTTAAAAAGCTGAATTATACTGTGGAAGCAGAATTAAGGCATAGAGCAACTTCTCACCAGCTGAGCAGGAATCAGAGACCAGACTCAAATAGGAAGCAGAGACCGTGAAAGCATTTGCGGGGCAAATAGAAAATAAATGACTGGATTTGAGATTTGGTGATGCTCTGAAGAATTTCCCAGTTCTTTGTAGCAGTGCCCATTTAGAAGGCCAAAGCCCACTTTTGGTGCTCTCATTCAACAGGTGACATCTTGCTATAGATGCCTGTTGTCTGCTGACATGTGCCAAAGAACAGGACCAAGGCTTTCTCAAGACACATTTAATGGTAAGAAGGGTGTTAGATTTTTTTTTCAACGTATTTTTTTTTAAAGATTTTATTTATTTATTTGAGAGAGAGAGGGTGAGCGACATAGAGAGCAGAAGCAGGGGGAGAGGCAGTGGGAGAGGGAGAAGCAGACTCCCCAGTGAGCAGGGAGCCTGATGTGGGGTTCAATCCCAGGACCCTGGGATCATGACAGGAGCCGAAGGCAGACACTTAACCGACTGAGCCACCCAGGTGCCCCAGAAAGAGTATTAGATTTTAATTTGCAAGAGCAGGTTTAAATTCCAATCCCATTACTTTTTAAATATGTATTTGGAGCAAATCACTTACCATCTCTGAACTGTTTCTTTCTCTAGATAATAACTATAAAATTCATTTTACAGAGTCCTTTTAGGCACCTAATGAGTTAAGGAGGCTTTGAGCATTGGAAAGCATTGTACGGTTATAAAGGCTAGATTTTCCTAAAAGAAACAAGCCTTGCAGGCTCTAAAAAGAAAAATCCAGCTCTTTGTTCCATAGGAGATGTCAGCTGTACACAGAAAACAAGGTTGAGAGAATTTGAGTTTTCCTTTTCAGTTCTGTTCTAGAGTTCCATATCATGTTTTTTCAGCTGCTAATAATGGAGATTTCTGCCAAATATGTAACAATGATAATACTAACTCTAAACCTTTTCTGGCTGCCACTTTAGCACCACCAGCACAGAGCCAATGGTACACATTCTTCTGGAACGTTATCTGTGTGATATCAGTTAATTTTATCCCAGACTTTCTATATAGATCTTCTCTGATCAGTCCTGTAATACTGCAGAAAGGAGAGAGAATTTTCATCTTTAGATATATAGAACACTTGTGAAGGTATTCAGAGGGTTCCCATATATCCCACACCCAGTTGCCCCTGTCATTAACTTCTTACATATTTGTTACAATTAATGAGCCAACATTGAAACATTATTGAATGAAGTCTATAATTTAGTTCATTTTCCTTAGTTTTTACCTAAATGTCCTTTTTATGTTCCAGGGTCCCATCCAGGATAACCACATTACATTTACTCATTATGTCTCCTTAGGCTTCTTCTTAGCTGTGACAGTTTTTCAGACTGTCTTTGTTTTTGATGACCTTGACAGTTTTGAGGAGTACTGGTCAGATATTTTGTAGGATGTCCCTTAGTTGGAATTTGATTTTTCTCATGGTGAGACTGGGTTTTAAAGAGAAAGACCACAGAGACAAAGTACCATTTTCATCAGATCATATTAAGGGTTCATTCTACCAACACGACTTATCATTGCTGCTCTTCACCTTGATCCCCTGGATGAGGCAGTGTTTGTCAGGCTTCTGTACTGTGAAGTTATTTTTTTATTCCTCCTTTTCACACTGTACTCTTCTGAAGGAAGGCACTGTGTGCAGACTACACAGCCACACTTAAGGAATGAGAAGTTATGCCCCTTTTCCTTGAGGATGGAGTATCTACATAAATTATTTGGAATTCTTATGTGTGGGAGATATTTCTTCTCCATCCCAATTATTATTTATTTAATTATTTATATCAGTATGGACACATGGACATTTATTTCATACTTTGGATTATAATCCAATACTACTTTGAGTTTTTGCCCAAATTGTTCCAGCTTTGAACATTGGGAGCTCTTTCTGTTGGCTCCTGTATCCCTTTGTAGTATCTCCCTCGTTATGGGATTTTGTCTACTTTGTTTTGGTTTCCGGTTTTTGAACACTTCCTGGCACTATAAGATGTTCCAGTCTCATTTCCTCTCTCAGCCCAGAATCAGCTATTTCTCCAAGGAGTCCTGGCTCCTCTTATTGGAGAACAATATTGGAGAAACCAAGATCTGGGTGGTAGGTGTGCTTGTTGCTATGGAGTGTTGATGTTTCTGGGACCTTCTAGCTGACAGAACAAGGGAATATATGTGTATGTATTAATCCATGTATTTACACATATCTAAAAATATTTTGATATATAACCATCTTTGTGGGTTTTTTTTAATTTGGAAAATATTTGTTGACAATTTAAGCCCTTAAAAATGTAATGGCTTTAATAATTCACTAGTGGCGTTTGAAAGCTGGGAATGGCATTTTTTTTTCTGTTTTCTTTTTTTTATTATGTTATGTTAGTCAGCATACAGTACATCATTAGTTTTTGATGTAGTGTTCCATGATTCATTGTTTGCATATAACACCCAGTGCTTCATGCAATACGTGCCCTCCTTAATACCCATCACCAGGCTAACCCATCTTTTTCTATACTAAGCTAACATAAGTTCTACTGATATCTCCAACCCTAATCCATTATCACATGGATCATTGTGATTCCCTCCTCTTGCTTATTTGTAAACTTTCACTCTCACAGTCAGAAACCTGGCTCTCAACATCTGCTATCAATTTACTTGATTGTTCAATTTCAGTATATATGTATAGTAGCTTCAGAATTGTTAAGCCATACCCCTATGGGGAAATACCTTACCAACCAGAGTACAGTGCTTATGTACAGTTTCTTTTGCCTTTAAATCTTATGGATTCCACTCATTCCCTAAATTACTTAAATCAGCACCTTTTCCCCCACCTCCCTTAGTGAGGTTGTTTCATACACTGTAACACAGTTGAATTCTCTTGTGATAGTCTACATTCCTCCCTGGTATCCCTTGACATTCTAAATGGTTTCTTAAACTTTTACATAAACTAAGTTTCACTCTTTGTGCTATAAATTTCAATGGATTTGGACAAATGCATAGTGCTATATCCACAATTACAGTATCATACAGAATAATTTCACCACCCTAAACTATCCCTGTACTTCACATATTCAACACTGCCCCCCACCACACCCCTGAACCCTTGGTGACTACTGATCATTTTACTATCTCTTTAATGTTGCTTCTTCCAGAATGTTACATCGTTGGAATCGTATGGTATATAGCACTTTCAGACTGGCTGTTTTTATAAAACCGTATGCATTTACATCCATGTCTTTTTGTGCTTTGTTGGCACATTTCTTATTATGGCTGAATAATATTCCAGTGTATGGATGTGCCATAGTTTGTTTATCCTTTCACCTATTGAGGAATATCTTGGTTGTTTCCAGGTTTGGATGAGTATGAGAAAAGATGCTATAAGAATTCAGAAGTAATCCAGTTTTAGCCCATTTCCATCAACTGAAAAAATTTCTTTGAACTATTGGCAGTCATCCCTGCTCTCTCCCTAATCCCGGGCAGTATTGTCTTTTTCAGAAATTATTTATAAATGTAATCATCATAGTCTAATGTATCTGGCTTCTTTCATTTAACATTATGTTTTTGATGTTCCACTGTGTTGTCGCATACGTCAGTAATCCATTCCTTTTCATTATTGTGCAATATTCCATTGTCAGGATTTACTATATTTTTTATGCATTCATCAGTTGATGGACATTGCCTTTTTTTGGCTATTGTGAGTAACACTACTATGACCATGCATGCATAAGTTTTTATGTGGACATATGTTCTCATTTCTCTTGGGTAGATATCTAGGAGTGGAATTGCTGGCTGTTCGGTAAGTTTATATTTAACTTTTAAGAAACTATCAGTTTCCCAAAGTAGTTGCACCATTTTGTTCCGACCACAATATATGAGGGTTCCACTTCCTCCACATCCTCACCGACTTTTGGAATTTTCAGTCTTCTTGAGTTGAGCCACTCTAGTGGTTGTGAGATGGTATCTTGTGGTTTTAATTTGCATTCTCTAGTGAACAATGGCATTGAGCATCTTTTCATATGCTTATTAGCCACTTGTATATCTTCTTTGGAGAAACATATATTCATTTTTTTTCTTTCCAGTTTGCTCATTTTTAAAGGGAGTTATTTGTCTTCTTATTGAGTTGTAAAAGTTATTTATTCTATATAAAAGTCCTCTATCTGATAATGTTTTATAAATATTTTCTCCCAGTCTCTGTCTTTTTATTTTCTTAGTGATAACTTGTGAAGATCAAAAATTTTTGACTTTGATGAAGTCCAATTTATCAAATTTTTAATGGATGTGCTTTTGATGTCATATCCAAGAAATATTCACTAACACAAAATCACAAACATTTTTCTCCTGTGTATTCTTTGAGACATAGTTTCAGCTCTCACATCACATCTATGATAATTGATTTAAAGTTTGGGGAGGTTTTTTTGGTGAGGGGGTGTTTTTTATGTTTGTTTTTGCAAATGGATGGAGCTCCATTTGTTGAAAAGATTACCTCTCCCCACTGAATTACCTTGGCACATTTGTTGAAAATAAATTGACCATGTATATATATATATATAGGGTTTATTTCTGGACTATTCTGCATTGTTGATCTTTCTGTCTATCATTACGCCAGTATCACACTGTCTTATCTACTATTACTTTGTGTTGACTTTTGAAATCAAGCTGTTTGAATCAACTTTGTTCCTTTATCTTAAAATTGTTTGGACTATTCTATGTTGTTTGCATTTACATACACATCCTAGGATCAGTTTATTGATATTTAATAAAGAAAGCCAGCTGGGATTTTGGTAGGGGCTATTTTGAACTTCTAGATCAGTTTGGGAAAAGTCGACAACAATGTCAAGTTTTATAATCCATGAACATAATATATTTCTCATTTATTTAGGTCTTCTTTCATTTCATTCAGTAATATAATACAATTTTCAATGTATAGAGCAGTCTTATTTTTACTTTTATTTTTGTAAAGATTTTATTTATTTATTTGAGAGAGAGTGCAGAGCGAGAGAAAGACAGAGTGAGCACGAGTGGGGGGGCAGGGCAGAGGGAGAGAGAGAAAAGCAGACTCCCCACTGAGCAGGGAGCCCAATGTGGGGCTCGATCCCAGGACCCTGGGATCATGACCTGAGCTGAAGGCAGACACTTAACCGACTGAGCCACCCAGGAGCCCCAGAGCAATTATTCCTAAGTATTTTGTTCTTTTTGTTATTATTGTGAATGGCATTTTTATTAAGTACATTTTAGATTGTTTGTTGATAGTATACAGGAATACAATGCCATTTGAATATTCATTTAATATCCTATGACTTGCTAAACTCTATTAATAGTTTAGTCTTTTTCTTAGAGTCCTTAGACTTTTCTACACAAAAGATCATTTCATCTATGAATAAAACATTTTATTTCTTCCTTTCTAATCTATATGCATTTAGTTTCTTTTTCTTGCCTTACTTCACTGGCTAGAGCCTTCAATACAGTAAATTTTCCCAATCTAAGGAAGAAAGAATTTAGTCTTTCACCAGTAAGTGTGATACCAACTGAGTTTTTTATAGATACCCTTTATTAAGTTAAGGAATTTCTCTTTTCTTCCTAGTTTGTTGGGAGGTTTTTTTTTTTTTTTAGGATTTTATTTATTTATTTGAGAGAGAGAGAGAGAACACAAGCGGGGTGAGGGGCAGAGGAAGAAGCAGACTCCTTGCTAAGCGGGGAGCCCAATGTAGGGTTTAGATCCCAGGACTCCAGGATCATGACCTGAGCCGAAGGCAGATGCCCAACCGACTGAGCCACCCAAGGTGCCCTGGGAATTTTTAATATGAATGGTATTGGCTTTTTTTTTTTTCAATTATTTTTCTGTCTCTATTGAGTTGGGTTTTGCCCTTTATCCTCTTAATATTGTGTATTACGTTGATTGATTTTTCAACTTTAATCTTGCAAATGCCACTTTTTCATAGTTTATAATCCTTTCCATACATTGATGATTTTGATTTGCTGATGTTCTGCTAAGAATTTTTGTGTCTGTACTCATGGAGGTTATTATTCCATAGTTTTAATAATTTATTTTTCGTGTGATATGTGTCTTGCTTTGATCTCATGCTAGTACTGGCCTCATTATATCAGTAGAAAAAGCATTCCTTTCCCTATTTTCTGAGTTTTTGTAGAATTAGTGTTATTTTTTCCTTTAAATGCTTGATAGATTTTATAAGTAAAATCATTTGGGACTTGGCTTTCTTATGTGGAAAGATTTTTGTGTATTAATTCAATTTCTTTATTCAATATACATCTATTCAGAGTTACTATTTCTTTATGAGTCTGTCTTAGTAATTTGTGTCCTTCTAGGAATTTGTTTATTAATTTGTCAATTAGTTTCATTTAAATTATTTAATCTTTTAGCATAAAGTTGTTTATAATATTCCCTTATAACTATTCTAATCTCTTTATGGCCTGTGTTAATGTGTCTCTTTCATTCTTGATTTTGGAAATTTCTGTCTGCTTCTACCTTTCCTTGGTCACGCTAGGTAGAAGTTTATCAATTTTGTTCATGTTTTCAAAGAACCAAATTTTAATGTAATTGAAATTCTCTATTGTTTTGCATTTTCTATTTTACTTATTTCCATCCAGGTCTTTATTATTTTCTTCCTTCTACTCCCTTTGAACTTGATTTGCTCTTCTTTTCCTAGCTTCTTATGATAGAAACTTAGATTATTGACTTTAGATCTTTCTTTTTTAATATAACCATATATAGCTATAAGCTCCCCTCTAAGCACTATTTTAGCTGTGTTCCGTAGCTTAGATATTGTTTGTTCTCGTTTTTTAATTAGTTCACAATATTTCCTAATTTCTCTTGTGATTTCTTTTTTGACCCGTGGGTTATTTAGAAGTGTGCTGTTAAATTTTCAATTATTTGAGGGTTTTCCAGATTTTTTTTTGTTACTG
Organism: Halichoerus grypus; assembly: GCF_964656455.1. Taxonomy (NCBI): domain Eukaryota; kingdom Metazoa; phylum Chordata; class Mammalia; order Carnivora; family Phocidae; genus Halichoerus; species Halichoerus grypus. The sequence goes on along the minus strand of NC_135715.1, from coordinate 54,004,803 downwards.
ATTTTTAATTTAAGCCCACTGGAATCAGAGAATATACTTTGTATGACTTCAGTCTTATTAAATTCATTATTATTTGTTTTATGAACTTAACCTAAGATCTATACTGGGACATTTTCTATATGCACCTAAAAAGAATGTGTGCCCTGTGTTCAGTGATAGTGTGCTTATGTAAGTCAACTAGGCCAAGTTGGTTGATACTGTTTAAATCTTCCTTACTGATTTTCTTTCTCATTCTACCAACTGTGGAGAGAGAAGTATTTAAATCTCCAACTGTAATTATTGATTTATCTATTTCTACTATCATCTTGTCAGTTTTTGCTCTATGTATTTTGTGGGTTGGTCGTGAGGAGCTTTACATTTATAATTGTTATATCTCCCTGCTTCCCTCTTATCATTACTAAGATTAGTACCATTACTACTATCATTACTTTTTTCTCTCTAAGAATATTCCTTGTCTTAAAGTCTATTTGTCTCATATTAGTACAGCCATTCTAGCTCTCTATGGTTACTGTTTGCGTGGTATATCTATCTAAAGGTGTCTCTTGTAGCAAAAACCTGCCATACTTTGCTTTTTTTGTTTCTCTATTGTTGGGCATTTATGTTACACATTGTTCTACAGATACTTACCCTCCAGATGTTCAATTTTTTTAGAATAAGAAATTCTTTTAGTTACCATCCCTCAAACAGGAAATGTTTCAAACTTTTTCCATGATTATATGGGCATAATTGTTATCTTTGGGAAATTATAAATTAATGAAAATAAATTATTTTAAGGGAATTATATGATATGCTTTGTACTTTATAATTTAACATAATCCTTAAAACAATCCAGTCATGTAGATATTTTATTCTTTTTGCAGGTGAATAGCCTGAGGATCATAGAGATTAAATAAGTGACTCAGGCATACAAAACAAGCTTTCAGTGAAGGAGCCCATCCTGTTAGACTCCATATGATACCATGAAGTTTTTCTTCAACCTCTTCTCTCTCTTCCTGCTGTCCATGCTCTCCTCACTCTCACAATGTTTTCTCCTAGCATTCCCGTGTCCCTTTCAGAGATGAGGTGGTTCAGAACAAGTTATTTGTCTTTTTTTTTTTTTTTTTGGTCAGGGCCAGAGACTATGGTAAACTCATTCAAAGTTGTTTATAATTGATGTTGGGCTGCTTTATATAAGAATATGACCAAGAATGGGAATTTTCTCCCATTCTTATTTTATCCCATTCTCTTACCTTATCTCTAATTGCATTGGTGGCAGATCAGGAAGAGAAACACAAGATGAGGACTGAAGAGAGGGGAGTTGTTTTCACTGTTGCTATTAACATAGTGTGTGTGTGTGTGTGTGTGTGTGTGTGTGTATTGTGGTGGCAGCCTCCTATGTATTCTCAACCAGATCTCCCCAAAGTGATCCTGTCTATTTTGGCCAAGGAGGAATATCCTTTTCAGATATGAATTAATATCCATCACATAACATTTCACAACAGTTTCTAGAAAGAAAACCAAAACTGATATTGAGATTATATAAAGAATTAGCAAATAGATTGATGGTGGTAACATTCTTGTGTGAGTAACTGGAGAATAATATGGGAGAGGCAAAGAGGAATTTTGTCTGAATAAGGATTTATATATACAATAATATATTATTAATATATAATAATATAAGTATGCATAATTGTATTTTTATATATACACACATAGATATAGATATAGCTTCTCTGTTCTATGTCAGAATAGTGACCACCTACCTCTTCAGCATGAAAGACCTCACTTAGTAATGATTTCCTTCAATGAATCCAAATGTTATTGTATCACCGAAGAGCTAAAGAGATATTTGCCTTTTCTGTGCCAATAGAAAGAAACACACAAGGAGAAGATTGGGTTTTAAACTTAGCAGATTTGAAGTGCTTAGGAATTTCATAAATGTTACAATTTTAGATACATATAGTGTTATTCCATTTTAATACTTTCCCAGAGCCATGATCTTTTCTGATCCTTGAAAGGGATTTAATTTTGATCTTTTAGAAATGTTCTTTTCTCCTGAAAAGAAAAATCTGTCATGGAAACGGTAGCAAATGTAAAAAATTGGGGTGTTTACAATTTCTCAAATAGTTAAAATTCTCAAGTTCTGTCCTTACTTCTTGTAGTGGCGGGAGCATTAGAGCAGAGGGAGGGGTGAAGGGAGTGTTTGAGCCAAGAAGAACATCTAGAATAGAGTTCTGCACATTTCAAATCTCTGTATTTCACCAGGTTTATGCCTTATGGTGAAAGACAAAGAGTAAGATATAGAAAGTAAGAGTAAGAGCCAGGGGCCACTAGGGAGGAGATGAGCCCTTTTTTGGGATTCTTATGTGGAATATGATGTGTAAATACATATATGCAGGCATATACGTACACTTTCTTTTTTTTCAATTGAAAAAGCCTTGCGAGTGTTGAAAGTCTTAAGAGCCAAACTTGAGTAACCAATATTAGTGCTTATTCTTTCCGTTCAATACCAAAGAAATCCTATTTACCCCAGGCCAAGAAAAACCTGTTTTCTTTTTGCCCTTCTCCATCCCCACGCTCTTTTTGCACCTGGCTATTTGGTTGCTGGCCATCTCACATGGTTCATCTGGAGAGATGTGTGTGGCCAGGGTAGGTCAAGAGAGGAGATTGGGTGGGCATTTGCTGTATATCAATTGCCTTCCTCTCTTTCCCACCCTAGGGCCATGTTTCTGGGCATGTAAAATGTATTAGCTTTTATTCTGATTTCTCAAACCCAAATGGAAAATTTGAATATAGATTCCTCCCCCATTGCAAGATGTCTAGAAGGCTATCTAAGGAAGTCAGAAGTAAAACTGACCTAGGCTCTCAATCCCTTTTTTAATTCTCTCTAGAATAATAAAATATTCGGTAGACGATCCTCTAGATCAGCATATTAATTTTGCCATTGACACAACTGAACACCAGAGGGGCTGAGAGGCTTTGTCAGGTCTCACAGCTGGTCCCTGCCCAGCTGGGACTTGGATTTGCTTCTCTGGCCTCCCAGGCCAACATTCTTTCCACTCAGCTACGCCACCTCCTTAATGGATGCTAGCAGGAGAAGGTTCTGATGAAAACAACCTTAAATTTTTACAGTGGCTGTGTGAAATCTTCTCGTTAGCATCACACAATGTTATGAGTTAGACCTTGTGCATAAATGTTATTACTTATTATTAATTTATTTTTATCTTCATTTTAGACAACAGAAAACTGAGGTGCTGAGTTGCAGCAACCCCCACAGAAGAATCTCAAAAATACACCCCAAACTGCTCTTCACAGGGCAAGTCCTCAATACAGGCTTTCTGTGGAGAAATGTGGCTCAAGCAAGAAGTGTCCCTGCTCATTCACATAGGGCCCAGGGGAATGGCATTTCTTAGGACAGTCTGATTCCCCAAAGTAAACCAAGATTTGGATTGCCCAAGTCATTCATAGGCAATGGTGCTAAGACTGCCTGACACTAACACCACACTTTGATCATTCAGTCAAATCAAAAAGCATTTATTAAGCATCAGTTCAAGGTCCCCCGCAGGGGCTTCTCTTTTTGTCTCTGAAATTCACACTTTCCTGCTTCTCTTCTGCGGCTCTTCACCCCGACCCAAGAAAACTCCCCAGTGCACACGATCTCACTGCTGATATTATCCTTATCTGCTTCTTCCCAAGACTTTGAATACAAAGTCCAGGACAGAACTTATTCCGCTGTAAATCTATGCGCCCATCCCTGCTTTCACGGGATTCTGTGTGAAGAGCACCCTAGCCAGTAGTCAAAGCTTAGAGGGGTGAAATTTCAGCCTCTGTTTTCTTCCTTCAGAACGTAGAGTGAATATTTTAGAAGGGTTTTTAGGAAAGCAATTCACAGCCAGTAATTGGAAGTGCAGTGTTTTTGCAAGACCAATGTCTCAGATTACAGGTTTATGATTTGCCTAAAAATATATCATTTATTTTAGGCTTGGATTTTGAAAAGGAGAAAAATTAAGTTTTAGGATGATTTTCTTCAAGTTTCCCATGACATTCTTTACATTAGCAAAGGAGGTGTGAGAAGGCAAGATGGAGTTTCTAGAAAGGATAAATCCAACACTGTTTTCCCTTGATTCATTTATGAGACTACATTTTCCTAGCCATGTACACTATTTCCAGTTTATGACTCACTCAGACAATTTACTATATTTAAAATTACATTAAATTCTCTTTGTGATGCTTAGGTCAAATATTCATACTATGTATACAGTTGGAAATTCTTCCTCATAGATCCAGTGCATGGTATGGATGTATTTGTGTCCTTGTTGCCATGGTGACTAGAAAAGGTTAAAGCCAAAGCCTCAGAAAACAGAGTGGCTGAGCAATAAAATGTCATAAATATGTGTGTGCTTCTTAAAATACTCTTCTCACATATGGATTTAAAAATTTTAGAACCACTGCCTTGAAGTTAATTTTCCATTTCTAGCAGTCAGGTTATTACCTAAAAAGAATATTCTCAAAACAGTCTCTTTCAACAACTCCCCTTTCTCTCTAAACTGTAATCTAATGGCCATTTATCTCAAAAGACCGACTACGTAAATCATGAGCAATGCTTTGGATTTCAGATATGGGTGAGACATGCCAATGAGAATGGAGGTCAATGAAGTTATTTTCTAGTTGAAACACACTGTCTTTTACAAATATCCCCTTTAAATACATCTATATAGGTATAGTAAAATATTTTTCCCAGTTTAAGAACTGGGGGAAAAAATTGAGCAATACTTGAAAGTGCCAAGATGTGAAACATGTTTTGGCCGTACAAATTCAAACCTTTCTTTTTGTCAGCTGATGGCCCTTGGTCCCTGACTAACCCTATTTATTTCCTCATACATTTTAACTCTCCTGTGAGATGAATTTTAAGGGTTTATCCTCAAAATTAACACTATTTAGGAGTAGAGAATGTAATTCCTGTAAGGCTGAGAGCCATTGCAGCAAGGGTAAGACAACATATCTTATATCCATACAACTTTCCTACTTACATTTCCAAGTGCAGAGGGAAGAATATGGGTGGAAAACCTTCATTGAGTAATTTTCTTGTCCCCATTGCCCACTTTATAAGGATACCAGAAAGAATATTAATGCATTCCTCAGTCCATAATCCCTGGCTTAATTTTTAACCTCCTAAATTCTTCACAATCCTTTCTTTATTTCAAGATATTTCCATGTAGGATGTATAATAAAAATAAAATTATAGCAATATATTCCAGCATTTTTTTCCTACCTCTGAATAATATCTCATATTTAATATCTAAGAATCAGAGATATCTCAAACTCAATAATCTGGCCCTTCTTCTGCCATCTGGTGGAGAAATGGGGAAGCAGTTTCATAAGGAACCAAGAGTGACTTCACTGAATCCATAAACGCATCAGTCAACAAATGTTTATGGGGTTATTATTATTATTCGTCATTTTTATTCAAATAGGACACATTGAGGCACTTGGTACCAGTAAGAACCATACTCGTAGAATTAGCTAAACTCAGTCCCTGTCCCCAAAAGTACTGCGAAATATTACATAATTAATAGCTGTCCTACAGATTAGTCAGTTTCCAGCAATCGATTCAACACACAGAACAAGGCAGGGACTCTGTAAGACTATGAGGTTACCACTTAGCTCATTTTAGTAAATTTGCTTTATAATGATTTTCTTACCCTAAAATGCTCATGCTTTTCTGAGCATTTTCTGAAGAGAAAAGGGTGAGGGAAAAGAAACTGTTTTATGCCTTACAAAGCCAAAAATAAAGTTTGGGGAACATTTTTCAGTTAACCACTTAAGAGTGCCTAAAACATCTTGATATGAGAAAAAATAACATCTCTGTAATCTGTCTGCATTTTTATCCATTCCTAATTTACAGCCTATAGAGAGTAAGAATGTGATAGTAGAGATGTGATAGTAATCATGCTAACTACCACAGATTTGAGGAAAGTGACAGCCTCCTCAAATTAGCTTGAACAAAATGAAGCTACAAGCCTATTGAATTGGCCCATATATAGCCAGATCTGAATTCCCTCCTTCTTGCCAAAACCCACAGAGAAGAGGCAGCCATAAATCATGTAGGAGATACTGTGGTTGTTATTAAATGTCCTGCACATTTCAAGGAAAGGTGACTCTTTATGCCGGTGGATTCTGGTTGAAAGCGCTCGATACAGAAGGACCATGCTGTTTTATGTCAAAAGGAGCTATTGGCTTGGCCTACTGTCATATGCTCTTTGGTTTTTAAAGGATATCAAGATCTAAGAAAAGCCCTTCATAGTGTTCCAGAATCATTACTATGGCACAGAGAGAAAATACTGCTTATGTAACCAACATACTCAACTCAAATAGGGCCCTAGACTAGAATGTAGAGCACAGTAAGCTCCCACCCCTACTTCCTGCCTTCTCCATTCAAATCCTCTTGCCCAAATCTAGGATGAACTGTCTGCCACAAATAATTCTCATATTAAAGAAAGGACAAAATCTTGAACATCCTTGATTGCAATCATCAATGGGTACATTTTGAATAGACACTGCATGTGTGATGTTTTTCTAAACAAAATGAAAATGTCTATAGTCTAACAATAGGCTTTAAAAATATGCCCTCTGCAGTTTTTGTAGCTGCTTCTCTATTCCAGCTTCCCCAACCCCCATGAATTCTGATCTGCTGCAGCAACCTGAAAGGTCAATGCAGTTTCACAATTTACTCCTATAAATTCTTATCCCCCACCAGTGTCCACAAGAGGGTTTACAGGATATTCTGCCCACAGAGGGAGGATGAGGCACCTACAGAAGAGGAACTGGCAATCACCAGAAGCCAGTATAGATTCCTTAATATCAAGCCAAGTCAGTCTAAACTTATTTTCCATTGAAATTGTTTCTATAGCATAAGTGCAGTGTATCTTCATGACAGCAAAACATCCTGAAACTTTCTTTATGACAAAAAAAAAGAAGGAGAAAAATGAGCTGAATCCAAATATATTTGGGCTGATAGACATTGAGAGATAGGTACCTAAAGAAGGATGTTTTTGGAAGAAAGCTACAATATCTGTTCTTTCTTACATTTTAATTAAAACTTGGAAAATAGAGAAGGTATATCTTTGAGTTTGTCCAGTAAACATTTAACTGAGTATGCTCTGGACACCAGGCCATGTGCTAGGATTTGGAGATAGCAAAGTGGATGATGCAGAAAGCCTAACTGACCTCTGGGAGCCTAGAGTCAGACTCATTAATTATGCCGATGATAGAAAGCCTGGAGACTAAAGTCTGGACAACAGAATCACAAGCAAAAACCATGCAGACATTCACTGGGCCAAATTTTAGCAGGGATATATGTGAAGTTCTCAACTAAGGACCAAAATATAATAATCTAGCAATGCCATTACAGCATGGAAAGATATGCTTAGCAACTATTTCATTAAAAAGACTCAATGGGGGGCACCTGGGTGGCTCAGTTGGTTAAGCGTTTGCCTTCAGTTCAGGTTATGATCCCAGGGTTCTGGGATCGAGCCCTGCGTTGGGCTCCCTGCTCAGTGGGGTGTCTGCTTCTCCTTCTCCCTCTGCCCCTCTCCCTGCTTGTGCTCGCTCACTATCTGTCTCTCAAATAAATAAATAAAATCTTTTTAAAAAAAGATGCAATGGTTTTAGATGACTGATACAGGATAACGATATGCTGTAGTTCCCCCAAATCCTGTGCAGTGTTGGGGTGCATCATATGCATATACGGATCCAGACAAAATTGGCAGCCATCCCCTTCCATTCTGGAATGGGTCTACTGATATCAGAGTATTGTACTTTGCACTGGACACTTCATATTAGCTGGGCCATAGATAAACAAGAGACTCACTGATGAACTAGAAACTATTCACCAGGAAAGGTTTATTAGTGCCTACTTTGTTTAAGTCACTGATTTCAGTGCTAGGGATAGATGATGGACAAGACATTCACATCCCTATTGATGTGGAGATGACTAGTGAAAACAGAAGATAAACAAATAGTTCATAAGGTAACTTTATATTCTGATAACTGCTACTTTAAAAACCACCCAAACTGTGTCCCATGAAGCACAATGGAAGGGAACTAGAGACAGGATGTCTAGAGGGGAAAGATGAAAGAGACATGTAAATGTCTTACTAAAATACGAGAAGGATTTTCTATAGGAGACACTATATTCTGTAAGGACCTGGCAAATAGAACCACGATGTCCAGTGAGAGACATGAAGACAGAATCAACTCAATATAAGATTAAACTTCCTATAAATCAGGCCAATCCAAAAAAGACAGTCTTCATCAAAAGAAGAAATGTTATTTACCAACCCACTTCCCAAAGCAAAAGCTTCACAGCTCCCTGTAGGAGTTGGAGGTCCATGGCTAATGGGTCCAACCTCTGTGTCCCCAGGACTTTGTGGGTACCTCTGTTAGCACTTCTCACTCAGCCCACTTCTCCAATCCTTGAATTAACTTCACTGAAGTTAATTTCACTGAAACCACCCTCTCCGCCTCTCCAGCCTGTCCAGCTTCTATTCAGCTTCTCATCGTTTTTATGTGGTTCCTTAAGAAACATTCAGTTACAAGTGACAAGAAACTAACTCAAGTTTACTCAAGCACAACAGAAATTACTGGTGTGTGTAACTGGAAAGTCCATTGGTATGCTGACTTTATTTTTTTTTATTATGTTATGTTAATCACCATACAGTACATCATTAGTTTTTGATATAGTGTTCCATGATTCATTGTTTGCATATAACACCCAGTGTTCCGTTCAATATGTGCCCTCTTTAATACCCATCACCAGGCTAACCAATCCCCCCACCCCCTCCCCTCTAGAACCCTCAGTTTGTTTCTCCGAGTCCATAGTCTCTCATGGTTCGTCTCCCCCTCCGATTTTCCCCCCTTTATTCTTCCCTTCCTGCTATCTTCTTCTTCTTCTTTTTTTTTTTTTTAACATATAATGTATTATTTGTTTCAGAGGTACGGGTCTGTGATTCATCAGTCTTACACAATTCACAGCGATCACGATAGCACATACCCTCCCCATTGTCTATCACCCAGCCACCCCATCCCTCCCACTCCCCACCACTCCAGCAACCCTCAGTTTGTTTCCTGAGATTAAGAATTCCTCATATCAGTGAGGTCATATGATACATGTCTTTCTCTGATTGACTTATTTCGCTCACGGTATGCTGACCTTAGACACAGCTGGATCTCTGTCCTAGATTCTAGGGTCTCAAATAATGTCAATAAATCTGTTTCCCCATCTGTTAGTGCATTTTCCTCTATTAGCCTAATGATCAGAAAGCCCTCTCCATGTAGCAGGAAAATGGCCTCTGGAAGCCAAAAGATACATCCTTTCATCTTGAGGAACAAAGAAAGAAAGAAAATAATCCTATGTCCAGGAGTCTATAAATGAAATTTCATAGGAGAAATCTGATTGGTGCTGTTTGGATTATGTGACCACCCCTGGGCCAATCACAGTGAACAGTGATACTGTACTATAATAGGCTGAGTTTTGGTCATATATCCACTTCTCCTGTGAGGGTGGGCTGAGGACAGGGCACTTCTCTTCCAAAAGGCAGATGCCACACAGCCCTCCCACCCCCCCAAAAAAACCTAATGAAACAAGATAGAATGCAGCAGGTATCTTCTATAGTCTCACGATTTCAGTAACTTTCTAAATGCCCCATGTTTCCCCCAGTTCATGCTTTTCTTTTCTGGAAGAATAATCTTCCAAAATTATAATTCTCTGCCTTCTCCCCCTAAAACCTTAAGTAGCTCCTATTTGTCTGCAAGATAAAGTCAATCTCTTCGACATGCCTTTGACATGCAATGCACACCATTTCTCCATGACTGCTCTCATGGCCAAAGATCTAACCATTCTGAGTTGCTTGTAATTCCCCAAACATCCAAGATCATTCCATGCCTTCAACTCCTCTCTCACATTTTTCCCTTCTACCTTGCTCACTTAATCCTCTAATTTCCTTTCAAAATTAACCCAAACATCACCTCATCTCCCAGCCTGTCCTGCTCTCCCTCAGGTAGATTTATCCATCTGGGCCGTGTGGACACCTCTGTCTCTTTAGCTTATGCATTTGCTTACATGCCATGCCCCTGTCTAATAACCTGTGGGTTCCTAGAGGGCAGGGATTGAAACTTATTCATCCTCGTGTTTCTGGTAATTGCCTGGCAGATAATAGGCACCTAATAAACAGTTTTAAGAGAGAGCGAAAGGGAGAAAGGGAAATAAAAGGAGGGAAGAAAAAAGACATATTCTCGGGCCTTTCTTTTCCTTCTAAATAATAAATAAATGTTGAGAATTATATTCTGGGTGAAAGGGCCTGACTTTGTGGTCTAAATCAAAGTAATGAGTAATAGAATTTCAGGTTCAGTCATGGTGGAAGGTAGATGCAGGCAACATGGGAAGAAGGAACAAAAAGTTCTTCGTGATGTCTTTTTTTGGTGTTTACCAGGTGGACTAGCCACTCGCCCACCCATGCAAAGGGTAAAGCCTGGCCACAGGCATGTAAAGCGTCATCTTCCATAATGCACTGTGGCTACCCTGTTTCTGGCTCACTTCCAACTGGGCAATCATGTGGAGAAATGAAAGTGAATGGAGAATTTAAAAGGTGACCTAATTCTCTGCTGAAAGCATTTCCAATCATAGGTCTGAATGTGTTTTAATTATACCTGGACACAGGAGCCCTCACCCAGACATAACTGAAGTCCCGAGTGGACTGTCACTGTGGCTGTAAAGATTTGTCTAAGCTTGTGGTTATCTCAAGAGCCTGACATCACACTGATCATTAAGCAACAGTGTGGAGGCGCAGCTGGGCGTTTCCATGGCAACCTGCACTGGGTTCGCCTGCAGAGCTTGGTAACAAGAGCATTTTATTATGGGTCATTAAGGGCAAAAATTTTCATTTACATTGTTTCCTGTAAAATCCTATTATTTCAGGTGTTACACTCCATCTCCATCAATGCAGCTCTTCCAGAAGAAATCATAAAAGTGGGTTATTAGGTAGAGAAACAATAACAAGCTTCAGGTAAACTGTAAACCACAGTGTTCTGTAGATGAGAAAAGCATTTCACAATAGGCAGGTGGGCTGAAGAGGCGTCTAGCACTCTCTGAAGGCGGAGAATTCTTATTCTGAAAAGAGAACCATCTTTCTTGTTATTTTCTGTTCCCCAGGCCTGAGTCATGCTTTTAGAATGGTTGATAAGGATTCTTATATTAAGGATACTAAATAAGTATCGACAAATCTGGCTCTGTTGTTTTATGCTCTAAATATTATTTTATTGTGATAACAACACTTAACATGAAGCCAACCTTCTTAACAAGTGTTTAAATGTACAGTACAGTATTGTATAGGTACAATGCTGTACGGCTCTCTAGAGTTTATTCATTTTGCTTCAGTGAAATTTTATGCCTGCTGATTAGCAACACCCTACCTCCCCCTCGCCTGCCCCTGGCAACCACCATTCCACTTTTGATTCTGTGAATTTGACTATTTTAGATACTTCACATTAGTGGAGTCATGCAGTATTTGTCTTCCTGTGACTTGGCCTGTTTCTTATCCTCACCAGGCACTGAGTCTTCGGTGTCTTATATTCCAGAGTTCCTTTCTTTCCCAGCTCTACCAAATCCAGGAAATGGTAGTTTCTGTCAGCGCTCAAGTACTTAACACTCAAGAAGGCAAGGAGCCTCTCCCTTGTTTATCTGTGCTTGGGAGTAGGGAAATTAGGCCTTCAAGCTGAGCCAGCATCTTTATAATATCCCAGGCCCCTGGCCAGCATTGCAGGCTGACCTGGAGCTGACGGACCGTGATTGCCCTGAAGCTGTGATAACACCAAGTCAGCATGAGGACCGGCCCTCAAAGGTCATTCATTCACTCAGAGCTCCACCTGCTGCCTATAATTAAGGATATCAGTTCTACAAAGACAATACCACAAATGCCACGGAATATTCTCTAGCTCCCAAATCCCTGTGACCTAACAATAGTTAATTTAGTTTCTTCTGAATGGTCACAAGTTCTCTCGTGATCAAAAAGATTCTGGGGGGTCTTGCGTCCCAGGATGACAGCTGAGATGTAGAGATAAACAACAAAGGGTCTAATCCTTACATTTCCTGAGTTAATTTAGTATGGTCAGGAATACGTGAAATGCTTCCTTGTTCAGAAACCCACTTGCCTAAATGAGTGGAACAATGGGCATGTCATTGAATTAGTTCACGATTTCACCGGCATTTTACACCATCCTCCAAGGATGGCGGTAATCAACTTCAGATGACCCAAAGTGGAGCACTGGCCAGTGAGTGGGTGATTGTCAAAGCTTCAGTTATAGAGAATAGCTGGATCATACTTAAAAAACAAAATATAAAACTTTTCCTTCTCTCAACGTCCACCAGAACTGTTAGAGTTATAAAGAGTAAATGTTTGTGTCAAATTCCAATTTTTAAGTATAGAATTAAGGTATGCCTATTCTGAACAGTAGGATCTCTTCTTAGGGTTAAATGACACAAGGCAGGAGAGAGGTGAATGAAGACAATTGATGAATGTTCTGGGATGTATTTTCTGGTGTAACAGAGGGACCAGGGAGGTAAATTCAGTGCAGACTTCCTGTCGAGCTGTGTGAGCCAACACACAGGACCTCTCGTATACTTTCAAGCCCAGAAGATACTCTTTGAGGGTTATGATGGAGAGATTACTTTACAAGTTGCTTTTTTCTTTTTTTTGCCCTGGAAAAGGGGATCAGTCTAGATTAGATTCGGAAAATGAGGCTATACTGCAGATAAACAATAGTGGATATGTAAACACATGGTATATGTGGAACAGAGGTGAATATCAGGTTTAACTGGTGCTTTTATACCAGTGATTACCTGCTACTAAAAGGGTTGGGGCTATGTGAGATGTCAAACATCCCTTTAAAAGGATTCTAATTCAGGAAGTGCCTTATGTGGGGAGGTGAATGTTCCAGCTCCCTAAATCAATAAGTATATAATTAATTAGAGTTAAAAGGAAGCAAAGCTCTGAGGACAGGGGTTTCACAGGCAACTCCCAACAGTTGGATTAAAAGATTGGATTTAACCATGAATTATTGTCCCAAATCCCCTCGCTCACCTCCGGTATATGTACAGTTAACTCTCATAAAGGATTTACAGGTGAAGAACTGCTTTTCTTGGATAAAGATAACTGAATAAAAATGGTATTTATACATAAAATTAACCTTTTGTAACCTACATTTTAAATTTCTTTTATCTGGAATACATGGGATAATTTTTGTATGGATTACCAAAATAAAATTTGTATGTTTAAATATTATAAACAGAACATACACAGAACAGATTTGAGGAATACAAATATTTTAGACACAATAATGACAAAGATAAAAGGAGAGAAAAAATTTTAAATAAAACTCAATTCAATAAAATGGAAAGGTTTTAAAAATTTAGTGGTGGTGTTTACTTCTAAATGTGTCGTTCCATTGTATACTCTTGGCTTCTAAATTGTAAAAAAAGTTTTAGTGATATGCTTTATCAAAAATAACAATGGATTAATATTATAATAGTTTGAACAAAGTGAGCTAATTTAATTAACTTGTCTATTATGTCCTAAACTATTAAAAATTAAAATAATCCTGCTCTGAATTAAAGGGCTGAGCTGCCTATGGACATGGTGGACATGTATTAGAGAAGATTCATCTCTTTCACTTGGTTCTCTTATTAGTTCTGAAGAAAACCATTATGACCACTTTTCCAGGTCCGTCTATCCTCAGTTCCTGAAGAAATAATCACCTCATCCAGATTTGAAAGGCTGTCATACTTGTCATTTAGCATTGGACCTATGAAAAACCAAAAAGTGCTATTGAAAATGAAAGGCTTAATTATTTCAATTTTTTGGCAGAGACAGTTACTTGAATGACCTTCTGTTCCTTTTTTTTTCAATGTTATAGCCATTTATGAGTATAATTAAAAAAAAAACTAACTGAAGTGTAGTTGACATATAATATTATATTCATTGCAGATGTATAACATAGTGATTCCACAATTACTTACATTACAAAATGCTCTCCATGTTAAGTGTAGTTACCCTCTGCCACTATGCAAAGTTATTATGATATTATTGACTATATTCCCTATGCTGTACTTTTCATCTTCATGATTTATTTATTTTATAACTTAATCCCCTTCCAATCTTGGATTGGATGAAATGGTCAAAACAGTACACTTATAAGACATCTTTATAGGCTAATTGGGAACAATTATCTTCAACGTTGATTAACAAATAGATCTATAATTAAGATTCTGAGAGCTATCTATGCAGAGGAACAATTTTGTAATGTTCATATAGAGCCTGAGTCTCAAGAGTTTTAAGGACCTCACAAACATCATCTATTGATTTTCTGCAGCATTTTAATAAGGTAGTAGAAAGCTGGCATCCTGGCCCTGTAGCAGAGATGACGATGCTAAGCCATAGGAGTAGGTGTTGTATTTATGCTGATAATGCATTGAGCCACAATCTTTTTTATTTCAATTTTAAGGACCTCAGACACACAGGACTGAATTGCTTATGCTCATTAGTCCAATGCCCACTTTAGCATCCATCTGTTAAAGTCCTTGACTTGTTCTATTACTCTTCCCCTCATCTCCATCTCCAATCCCATTCCCCTTCCTACTTTCCTGGAAAAGTATAAAAGAGTAGGTGCTGTCCTAAGAACATGCAATGGGAAAAAGACAGTCTCTTCAACAAATGGTGTTGGGAAAACTGGTCAAGTACATGCAAAAGAATGAAACTGGACCACTTTCTTACACCATACACAAAAATAAGTTTAAAATGGATTAAGGACCTAAATGTGAAACCTGAAACCATAAAAATACTAAAAGAGAGCACAGGCAGTAATTTCTCTGACATTGGCCATAGCAACATTTTTCTGGATATGTCTCCTGAGGCAAAGGAAATAAAAACAAAAATAAACTGTTGGGACTACAGCAAAATAAAATGCTTCTGCATAAAAAAGGAAACAATCAACAAAACTACAAGACAATATACTAAGTGGGAGAAGATATTTTCAAATGACATCTCTGATAAAGGGTTAGTATCCAAAATATATAAAGAACATATACAACTCAACACCCCCCCAAAATAATCCAATTAAAAAATTGGCAATGGGCAAAACATATGAACAGACATTTCCCCAAAGAAGACATACAGATGGCCAATACATTAAAAAATGCTCAACATCACTGATCATCAAGGAAATGCAAATCAAAACCACAATGAGATATTACCTCACACCTGTCAGAATGGCTAAAATTAAAAACACAAGAAACAGCAAGTGTTGGCAAGGATGTGGAGGAAAAGAAACCCTTGTGCACTGTTGGTGGGAATGCAAACTGGTATAGCCACCACGGAAAACAGTATGGAGGTTCCTAAAAAATTTAAAAATAGAACTACCCCATGATCCAATAATTGCACTACAGGGTACTCTCCCAAAGAATACAAAACACTAATTCGACAGGATACATGTACCCGTACGTTTATAGCAGCATTATTTATAATAGTCAAATTATGGAAGCAGCCTAAGTGTCCATTGATAGATGAATGGATAAAGAAGATGTGATATATATAATATATATATATATATATATATATTACTCAGCCATATAAAAGGATGAAATCTTGCCATTTGCAACAACATGGATAGAGCTAGAGAGTAGAATGTAAGTGAAATAAGTCAGTCAAAGAAAGACAAATATCATATGATTTCACTCATATGTGGAATTTAAGAAACAAAACAAATGAGCAAAGGGGAAAAAAAAAGAGAGGCAAACCAAGAAACAGACTCTTAACTATAGAGAACAAACTGGTGATTACCAAGGGGGATGTGGGTGGGAGGATGGGGGAAATAGGTGACGGGGAATAAAGAGGACACTTATCATGATGAGCACTTAGTAATGTATGGAATTGAATCACTATATTGTACACCTGAAACTAATATACCAGAATTAAAATTAAAACTTAAAAAAATATATGTGCTGTCCTTCCAAGTCAACAATCTACAAGCATATGAATTTATGACTCAGCAATTTTGCCCTTGGAAATGTAGCTCAGAAAAAAGCTTGTACACATTCATAAGGAACTACATACCTATTTCTTTATCACAGAGTTGTTTGGGAGTAGCAAAGAAATGGAAGCCACCTGTATCCACCAGTAAGTGAATAAATACATTAAATATGGTTTATAGACATGACAGAATACTATGTAACAGAGATAATGAATTAAATTCTCATATAGTAACATGAGAAATGTAGGAAACAGAATGAGATCTAGAGCACAATGTCATTTATGTAAAATTTTCTTTTTTTTTTTTAAGATTTTATTTATTTATTTGACAGAGAGAGAGACACAGTGAGAGAGGGAACACAAACAGGGAGAGTGGGAGAGGGAGAAGCAGGCTTCCCACAAAGCAGGGAGCCTGATGCGGGGCTCGATCCCAGGACCCTGGGATCATGACCTGAGCCAAAGGCAGACGCTTAACGACTGAGCCACCTAGGCGCCCCTAAAATTTTTAACCGTATGTATAAAACAATGCTAAATATTTCTCAGATGCATGTTTATCTCTTATTTTTAAGGGAAAAATTGATGTAGTTTATCAAGAATGAAGGGAAGAAAGGAAAGGAAAACATGTAAGGGTGAGAGGGAAAAAAGAAATTAATCAAAGGGTCTATAGATGTAACTTATTAACTATGTACCAACACAATACTAAGTTCATTACATTTGTTATCTTATTTCAAGTAAGTAGATACTATTGTTCCCCTACTAAAAGTTAAACCAAATGAGGCTCAAAAAAGGTTAAATATCCCACCTAAGAGTCCACTGCAACAAAGTGGCAGATCCAGTTTACAAAAGCAGGAGATCTGGCCCAAGAGTCACCAAGGCAATTATAAAACCACTCATTTCTGAGAGCTGTTTTTGGTGGAGGCAAGATTGTTCATTTTCCTACAGCCAGTTTCCTCTGTTCTACACTCTGCAGTTCTACACTCTGCTCTCAACTGTTAGTTGTTTTTGTTTCCCAGACTCCTGGAAGTGAGTATAAAAAGTAGTAGACAGAAGTATAATAAACACTGATAGATATGTTCTGCTTCTGGCCAATAAATACACTTGCATCTGATTTATATTTTAATGTCTCATTAATTCAGTTAGCATGAGTTGATACCTAAGAAACCAATAAGCCTAGATGCACTGTTCAAATTTAGTTTCTGGACATGGAAAGGCAAAAGAGTGATTCCACAGTGTGGTGGCTCATCTGCTATCCTGATGAAAATCTGACTTGACCGTACATATCATCTCTCTTTAAACTTTATAGATTGTTTTCAGTAGACTACTAAGGTTCCGAGAGTATGTGTTGTGTTTCTTAGTAATATAAGCTATTCCATATTTTATCTTTAAAATATTAAAGGAAAATATTAATTAAGCAGAATAATCAATTACCTTATCTTTTTTGAAGTTTTATGTGATGCTTCCAGGTTGTTAGAAATGAAATTTAACAATGATGAAATCTCTTAGATATTAAAAAGAACGTGCAAAATGCCAGGCAAAATGCTACCTATTGTTGAGTTGGCTCTTTATATTATCTGTAATTGCTGAACGGAAAGTGTGTTTTGAGAGCTCTAGCAGAGATGGCACAAAAGCTGCTTCTGATCAATGAAACAACGAGAAAGATGAGAAAGGTAACATTAATGACATCACCAAATAATATAATGCTTGAGATATAATGTTTTCCTTTTCTATTAAATATGTTTAGTATGCAACCAGAGAAAGAAGTAGAAAATTTAATTAAGAAGCCACAATAAAAAGTACTATTTATTGATAATCTCATATAAATCTTCAAAAGCTTGAAAAAAAGAGATGTGGATGGAACTAGAGGGTATAATGCTAAGTGAAATAAGTCAGTCAGAGAAAGACAAATACCATATGATTTCACTCATATATGGAATTTAAGAAACAAAACAGATGAACATAGGAGAAAGGAGGGAAAAATAAAATAAGATGAAAATAGAGAGGGAGGCAAACCATAAGAGGCACTGAACTCTAGGAAACAAACAGAGGGTTGCTGGAGGGGAGGGAGGTAGGGGGATGGGGTAACTGGATGATGGGCATTAAGGAGGGCACTTGATGTAATGAGTACTGGTTGTTACATACAACTGACGAATCACTAAATTCTACCCCTGAAACTAATAATACAGTATATGTTAACTAAATTGAATTTAAATATAGAATTTTTCAAAAAAAAAATAGAATGCCTACCTACCATTTTAAAAAAAGATAGAAAAAAAAGAAATTTGGGGGGTGAGGTGAAAGAGGACATGAAATATGTTGTAGATGAATTTTGAGATTCATAGTTCCAGAAATAGGAAAGAATTGAATAATAATGATAGAGGGCATAATTAATACTATCTCTTGAAAATCTGCTAGTACCTATTTAAAAAATCCTAGATTTCCACCAAGAAGAATCTAATTAAAGAATTGCACATGGACTTCATTTCTTTATGTAAAGCAATGATTCTTTATGTTTTGGGGATTGTGAACTTCTTTTACAATTTTGGCGAAGGTTCTGGAACATCTTTTTTCAAAATGCACATTCGTGCTCATTTTGCATAAAATTCCAAAGGCTCATAAACCTAAAACCCAAGGACTTAGACTACAAAGATCAAATTGATAGGATACATAGCAACTCAGTCTAAATTTCCCCTACTAATTCTTTTTATAAAGTTTTCTAAGAAACATCTTGACATTTACCATCTTTCTGGGTGTTCATATAATATATAGAACGAAAACCAATCATCCTACTTCAGGCAAGGTCCAATTCTGACATAACTAGATTTTGTCTAATTTACTGGAACTGCCATTGAGTTCTGCAAATTGCAGACATCATAATGACACTTCCAGGAACTAGTGCTGAAGGAGACAAAAGCTATCTGGTTACCAGGGAGAAGGCTAGTGAAGCCTTGTGCTGTGGAAGGTGGCCGTATTATCAGGGGCTCTATCAAACTAACAGAAGAGAACTGAGAGTTCATCAAAGCTTACAGCTTTTTGAAAAAGTAAATCTAGACAAGTGCTCCAATAGCATAGTTGACACTCAATTAAAATAGTCTTGTCTAACCCCATGTCTGGTATATCATTAAGGTTTAATGCAATCATGTCTTGAGAGCAAATAGAAATGTTATTTCCCAGGTGCACTGAATCAAATTAAGAACATTTGTAAAGCAATGAAATTCATTCCTTGTGTCTTGGGATGATCTAATGAGAAGCATTTATCTGTTAGGAAAAGCTTTAGACCCCAAAGCTGTACCTACTACCCACCTGAATGTTCATCTCTGTTCCCCAGGGTGTCACCAAACCGAGGGTGTAAATGAGACCTAAGATAACATTAGATTCTGTTCAGTTAGCTCAGACATGACTAATGAAGGATGTAATTTTATATATTCAGGTTTTTTTAGTTGCTACTGTGTGGGTGATATTTAAAGCAGGTGGCAAATTTAAGGTAAAAGATAATGAGAAGCAGGAAGATATTGTGAAGCCTGAATATGAAATCAAAAAGACTGGGTTTAGTCCCTGGCTCTGTCATTTGGTAACTATGTCAACTTGCACAATTTTTCTGGGCCTCAATTTCTTTACAGGTAAAGTGAGGATATAATGTTTATCTGTTAGGGATTTTTCTGAGTTTTCACATCTGTCATCACAGTGAAGTATGTTTTTCTCTATATTCCAAATATACTTTAAATTTATTTTTTATATTCATTATAGTGATCAATGCATAAAATTTAAAAACTCAAATATTACTACAGGTTCAAAACAATAACAATGAAAAAGGCGGCAGTTTCTTCCCAGATTCCCGCTCCCTGGGGATAGCCACTATTAACTCTTTTAACTCTGTTTATTTGGTCTTTGAAGTCTACTTTTATAATATGCTTATATCTATTTCTGGATGTTTTCCAACATTTAGTTACTATGTATTGAATTCCCAAATTAGAATATGAGAATTTACTTCTCTTAAGCCACTCTCAAGACACATACTTTCTTTCCCCTTATTCATCCCCTCAAAATAGTCATACCACAATTTTTGATTAAGTAAGTATTTAATGCTTATATTGTTATGACAATACAAATGTTCAGAGCTGAGCCATGTAATTTAGTATGATTCTATTCTTTCTTAGGCAACTCTTCCCTCTCTCGTGTTATTTTTATGCTTTGTATTTATTCTATTTTCTATTTACTTTTCTTTAATTCCTTTTCCAAACCTCCACCTGAACTGTAAATAGCCACTCAATGTGATCAGATGCATCAGGTGATATGAGTTTCAGTTTTTCCTTCCCACAACCTTCCTGCAATCCTTTATCTTCTGGTTCCAATCTTCACTGTTTCTAGGATCCTTGAGGACTTACCCTCACCAACAGGCTGGTAATTCCCTTTGCTTCTCTCTTGTGATTGAGCCATGTTTCCTGAATCAATAAATCAATTTCTTTCTTTCTTCTTTTCCTTTATCCCTTTCCTTCCTTCCTCCCTCCATTCCTCCCTCCCTTTCTCCCTCCCTCCCTCCCTCCCTCCTTCCCTTCCTTCCTTCCTTCCTTCCTCCCTTCCTTCCTTCTTTCTTAATAACATAGAGCACATTATCTTGTTGCTTCCTAAGAAACTGTGTGTGGAAAGTAAATGTTTGAGATGGACTACATCTGAAAATGCTTAATTAAATATTTGTTTGGGTATAGAAATCTAGGTCAGAAATTAGTTTCTTGCAGAAGAGAAGGCATTGTTGTAGTGTCTTCCAGCTTTCAATGTTATTATTTAACAACTGATGCCATTCTAATTCCCAGCCTGTCATGTGACCTGTTTTTCCTCTTGAAAATTTAGATATGTTTTATTGTTCCTGAATGTAATGACATTTCAGGATGTTGTGAGCTGTGCTCTTTCATTTTATCATGCTGCTGTGGACTTGAAGAACTCTTTTGTCCAAATTCTCATGTTCTTCACTTCAGGGAAGTTTCCTTGGATTATCTCTGTAACAATTTCCTCCCCTCTGTTTTCCATTTCCTTTTCTAAGAAGGTTTCAAACAGTTGTCCTGTTTCCCATCTGATCCCACACCTACCCCTTTAAACAAACTTGGTATCTCCACATCTGAATTCCTGTAAAGGAAAGGTACAACCATGTTGACCTCACAGGGACTCCTCACACTGGCAGTTGGCCACTCTAAGCCCCAACCCTGAGCTCTCAGGTTATAAGGATCCAGCTCTTGCTAATCACTTACATAACCAAGCAGAACAGAGATTCTTACTCCATCCTCTTTTTTGTTCCTTCTCTCCGGTCTCCTTCCCCTTCTCCCTCTTTTTTCCTCCTTTGTTTGTCTTCTTTACCCCTCATAGGGATGACCTATGTGTCATCATAGGGTTCTCCTCTTCTTTCACTCTCCTCCTTCTTTTCTTAAACTTTACTCTCTACCTGTATCCTAGCTCTAACGGCCATCTGTCCTCATTTCAGTTCTATGGCCTCTCACCTGTCCTCTCTATAGGTTCATCTGTCACATTAGCTATAGCTATAGACCTAGCATTCTGGAGCTAGAAGGGCTCCATTCACTGATGAGGAATTGGACCCAAAGAGGTTGGGCTGATTTGTTAGTGGCACCAGGACTCCAATGCAGATTTGCTAATTCTGGATTCACTGCACTTCCCGTTACGTAACAGTTCAGGGTACCTCAACACCAGGAACACAAACCTCTGGGCAATGTGCCTATGCATTTTGCAGTACAAATCCCACTGAAGAGAGAGATTTTTACATTGTGCTTGAGTTAACGAAGTCTTTTTAAAGAGTAGCCTCTGTATATTCCCCAAGTAAAATAAAACAAATCAGGGAAGGGTTTCTAGTAAATGCTAACATTTATTGAATCCTTACTAGGTGGCATTCATTTTGTATATGTTTATCTTATTCAAACCATATACTAACTTTATGTAATACTCTCATAAGCCCTGGTTTCAATATGATGAAAGGCAGAGAAATTAATTTCTTTACTCAGAGAGACATAGGAGGAACTTACTCACAAGTCTGTTTCTCAAGTTTGTGCTGTTAACTAATCTATGGTGCTTCCTGACAAACATTGTTTAAGGCATTATTGTAGCCTGCTAGACAAGCTCAATAATCCAAGAGCGTGCACAATTTTAAAACAGGCTTCAAAGTGTTCGTGCCCTCTGCCTGTTTAGCAATACCTGCTTCTCCCATTCCTTTGCAAATCTCTAGATTCAGAGAGGGACAGATTCTCCCCAGACCCCTGTACATCCTCATTATGAGCCCTCCCATTCTTATGGGAAAAGGTAAATATAGCAAAAGTAGAGTGTTCCAGATTGTTTCCAGTCTGGCTCACTTCTTTTCAGATAAAAAAACATTTGGTGAAGTGATATTTTTAAAGCTATTATAACAATTATATCCAGCAAGCTTCTTAAGGTTTATTTGAATTGAAGTGATTTGCATCAATCCAAGCGCCCAGTCTGCTCTCCAGGTTTTTGTGATTGCTGTTTTGAGCTATAAATCTAGCTTGGCTAATGGAGGATAATAAGCAAAGTGTCTTTGCTTTCTTTCCAATATAACTCAGCTGTATAGTACAAAACCTTGATTCTGCCTTTAGACATGTGTTGACCAGCTTGTCAGAATTTCCATTGGCATTGTATATGAGGGTGTGTGGAACTGCTACAATTTAGATGTAACTGAATTTTTTTTTAAATCTTTCTTTCAAGTGACTTCAACCCCCTGATTCATTTTCAACTTGGAAAAAATACCATATACATGGTGGTCTATGAAAGCTGTACTTTGGCAAGCACAATTTATAATTCATTATCTTTTTTTTGTCAAGGCAATTTTTAAAAAGCTATTTCTGTCATCTTTTAAATTGGTGTCTTTCTTCTTTGACTGCCATATGAGCTTTATGCCTTATTTTCAACATCTTTAGGATATTTTTCCTATTGCTTTAAAGTGTAATGAACCATATATCAGATATTGTAAAATATGTTCTAGTCTTCAAAGCAAGTTAGGTCTATCACCTGTTTCATAACAAGCAAGGAGCCATGAATGTTCTGCTGTAATCTCCACAGTAAGAAATAGTACTTTATATTAATACGGTTCCCAGGGTCTTTCAGAGTCAGTTTGGAATCCAGGACAAACGATAGCTTTGCTGTCAGCATTGACACCACCAGGCGAACCTGTATGGTGGATCTGTGCAGAGAGTGAGGATCAGTAAGGTCCCTGAGTATAGTAGGTTGAAAAGTGCCCCCCCCCCCAAAAATTATGTCTGCCTGGAATCTGAGAATGTGACCTTATTTGAAAATAGGGTCTTTGCAGAAGTACTTCATTGAGATCCGGTCATACTGGATTAGACTGGGCACTAAATCCATTGACTGATACCCTTGTAAGAGGAAAGACAGGGACACAGAGACACAGGGAAGAAACAGGGATTGGAGTGATGCAGCTGCAAACCAAGGATTGCCAGAAACTAGGAAGAGGTAAGGAAGGCTCTTCTCTAGAGCCTTCAGAGGGAACATGACCCCATTACTATCTTGATTTTGAACTTCTTGCCTACAGAACTTTGAAAGAATACATTTCTATTGTTTTAAGTAACCCAGGTTGGGCTAATTTGTTACAACAATCCTAGGAATGAATACACTGAGGAACTCCTGATTGATGTTACTGAAGAGGCTTGATCCCAAGTGAGACTGTCCAAACACTCAGGTCTCCTGGGTATATGACTTTAAACAGCTATATATGGCTGTGCATAAGAAGAATGAGTAGGAAACTAGTGCACAGTGATCAGAGCTGGATCATCTCACTTCAAGCAAAAGGGCTGCTACTAAGGCAATGAGGAAAATCCAAGCTTGGTCTGAGACTTGGAATGCAGGATTCAAGCTGCAAAGAAAGGAATAGACTTCAGGAACATTCTGGGATGGAAGAAGCTCAGTAACCTGTTCATCTTCTCAGCTGTACCAGCACATGTACACATAGGACAATTGAGCCCAGTCTGATAACTGCAAATAGTTCAACTACAGTCAATGGAAGGACTTTTGCTATGAATTATGAGAAGGTGTTCATTGCTTTGGGAAATCCAAGCTCAGGACTGGAGCCCAGACTCCACTCTGCTTTGAGGAGCACCATTTCACACTGGGGAAGCACATGGACTTTGACATCAATGACACATGTGTTAACATTCTGGCCCCTTCACTTTCTGGCTGTAGTATTTTAATAAAATGCTGTGAGCCATGATATCCTCACTTAAAATGGGGATAAAATGTATCTACCTTATAAAGTGGTTGTAAGGATAACCTGAGATAACATATGCAAAGCAAGTGGCATACAACAGGTGCTCATTAAATATTAGTTCAGTCCCTTCTGTTCCTGGAATCCAGGGAATTAAACAATAATTGTTCTCTTCACACTTCTATCCTTAAGAAACTAGACAGGACATGATTTCCAAAGAAGCAATGAGACTGTATTTGGTCACTTAAGCTTGTATAATAATGAAATTGGTATATTGTTTCCCTATTTGATGGTCAGGGATAAATTATTTTTAATAGTCATGCTTAAGAGTTATCTGTAGGGGGTCTTCCAGAAGACACTGATTTAACTCAGAAGCAGACCTCAAAGCCTGCTATGGTGAGGAGATAAACTCCTTTGGCTACTTTAAGCTCCTCTTCTTCTAGACTTGAAGAGCTAATGAGGCAAGAAATTATAAATGGTTACTCTTCTAAACAGCTTGGATTGGTCCAAGACAATGATAGAACAAAGATATCCTACAGTAAGACAGAAAAGGTAGCAGTTGAAACTTTACTTTTCTTTAGTTCTGGAAAATCATAAATTCTTTCCAAACTAGTAATGCTTCACACAGACTTTTGTGGGCCCAAACTCTCAAGGCTTTTAGAAAATAATGGTTTTCGGGCGCCTGGGTGGCTCAGTCCTTAAGCATCTGCCTTCGGCTCAGGTCATGATCCCAGGGTCCTGGGATCGAGTCCTGCATCGGGCTCCCTGCTCAGTGGGAAGCCTGCTTCTCCCTCTCCCACTCCCCCTGCTTGTGTTCCCTCTCTCACTGTGTCTCCCTCTGTCTCTGTCAAATAAATAAATAAATAAATAAATAAATAAATAAATAAATAAAATGGTTTTCAAGTCTGGATTCAAACTAAGACCTAACACCTAGAGCATCTGCCAGGCTTAACCACACAATGCCTCCCAGTGTCTCTTCTGTATGAGTCTCCTCCTTTCCCTCTCTTGATAACAATGAAATTAGCCCAAAATTTTGTCTCTGAATTTTTATGTGTGTGTGTGTGTGTGTGTGCTGTTTTTTTCCAGAGGAAGAAGTTACATTCTGATCCTACAATAATTAAATCAGGAAGGAACAATGGGAGACGTTGCTTTAATGAATTGGATGAGATGAATGGTTATTAAATCTGGAATTTAGCTTCCTGGAAAGGGAAAGGGAGGCAAAAGAGTGGGGAAGGATGGGGGAGAGGGGACGGAAGGAGAGGGAATGGACAGGCAGAGGCGAGGAGGGCAGGGAAAGGAGAAAAAACTATAATACCCAAGAGAGAGAAGGTGGAAGGAGCATTTTAGGGGGTTGTTTGGCAAACACAGCTCACCTTTCTTATGCCTTCCCTGGTCTAAACTTGTTACCTCATTTCTTCCTATCTACCACAGAGTGAAATACTGTAAGCAATGACCTCTCAGAGCTTAAGTTAGGCCCTGTAATTAGTTCATTATGTGCTTGCTAGAGGCTTTGCTTAGAAGAAATTATGTCCAGGACAATAGCTGACTAACATATAAAATACATACTAAGTATTAGTCACTGTCGTCACAACCACCCCCTGAGGAGATAACTATTTTTATTTTTGACTGAGAAAAATGAGGTTTAGAGAGATTAAGAAACTTGCTTAAGGCCCTATAACTAGTAGAACCGGCATTCAAAATGAGGTCAGTGATTCAGTACCCCATGCCTTTAATCACCAAGCCACACTGCCACCCCTAGAATGGGGAAAAGAGACTGGAATGTTCTCCCTGGGCACAATTCAGTAGCAGCGCATGGGCCTCAGTCCCTGGAAACAGTGTGGTGAAGGGCTTTGCTTGAAGAGGCGACAATATTTTTTCATTCCTCATGTTTCCTTAGAAAAGAGATTTCTACCCACTTTCTAGGAGCAAAAGGATGGGAAGAACATCATTGCTTCTCTCTACCTCCTTCACTGCCCTTCTCCTTAGAGGAAGAGGAACAAACTCTGATATAGAAGCGGAGAAAGAACCCAATGCACTTGGCCCCACAATTTGATTTCTCCTTCCCCCTACCTGTCTCCGGCGCAATCACTGGCTCCTCACTTTTATGGTAAACTTTCCAGAGCAGTCTCTGCCCTGGAGGGGAAGGCCCTGGGATGGTCCTGCTGAGTCAGGAACCAGGAGGGCAAAAATTTCTAATTGTCCATGGACTAAAGCAAGCCCATTTAGCTGCACAGGTAGAGCTGCGCTTTGCAGTCATTTTTATCAGTATGAAAACTGTTGGTTTTATCTCCGTGTCTCTGTCTCTTCTGTCTCAGTTCCCAACTTCCTCAACTCTCAGTTACCTCAGTTCAAAGTGGGAATGTTAATGCCCACTACAGGACAGGCCTAACAGTTAAATGAGATAAAGTATTTAAATCTCTTTACATCCAGTAAGCTTTTAACAACTGTCAGCTCCCCCCCTTCTCCTTCTCTTAGTCACAATCCAACTTTTATGACTTGTTTTTACTATAAATATAAATATATCTCTTCCATCTTGTAATCTCTCATTGCAAAGATTTAATTCTATTCTTATATTATCTCTTAGGTTTTGGCAATAAAACTAAATTTGGGCAAATAAGAAGTCTCACAGAGTTAGTATCTTCTGTAAATTTGGTCTTCATATCTTAAAATTTGAACATATTTATCCCATTGGAAACATCTGATGTAATTGTTTTCAGCAGCATGTAATTTTTTAATCATATGATTGGAGCATAATAATTAGGCTCTTGAAAGGAGCCACAAAGTAGAAATTTGAACATGTAAAATAAGTTAAACCTCTTAGACTTCAAAGTTATTAATTTGGCTTCATTTTGCATACCATATTACTTAAAGACAGTGAGAAAGGGCTAAAATATCTTTAGATTTAAAGCAACTCAATATCATTTGATTTTTATTATTCCATTCTTTCACATTTGTTCTGATAAGAGAGCTAAAAATCTCAGCCTTCGAAGGCCAGACAATGCTGTTTTCCCAGTGGGTCCATGATTAAATGTCTTCTCATGTAGAAAGATAGCAAAAACAAACAAGCAAACAACAGATGACAGATGAGAGCTGAACATTTGTCACTGATGTGCAGCATGATTCTCTTTCCCTTTGTAACTAAAAGTAACAAACTGGTGTGTGACATTGGAGTCAATAAGTAGTTAGGCCCAGCAAGCAGATCTTGGCAGTTCTGCTTTTAGGCCCTGTGCTTAGGCCAAGTCAGAAGACCCAACTTTACAGGGCCCCTTGATCACAGAGTTTACAAAGGCTGTACCTTAGGATGTGACCAAGTCTTGAGTGGAGCTTTATGGAGGCAAATACTCATTAAGACAGATCCAGGAAGGGTTCTGCTTGATTCCTGCCTCAAAGCTAAAGCTTGGCTATGCTAACAATGATAGGAAATGATGGTGGTTCCAACTAAGCATCACTTAGGGCATTTTGGTCCCCTTTTTTTTGGATATAGACAGTGGTGATTCTACACAGTATGAACCTGCTCAGCTTTGAATTCTCTACCTTTTCTTCACCTTTTGATTTCTTCCTGCATTGATCCCAGATCAAGGAAAAGAGAAATAACAGAAAAACAACTTTATTTCCTTGAATTATGGAGTGTTGTGGACCCTGAGCCAATGATGGAGAAGAGTCTAATAGTTAGGAGGGGGACACACCATCTGGTTTCTTCTGTGCTCTCAGCCCATCCTCAACCACCCTCAGAAGTCCATCTTTCTGTCCAAAAATCAACCCTATTCTTTAAGAAGAGTCACAAAGGTATGGCCCTTCCCTCTCTCCCACTTGAAGATTAGGAAAAGTAGAATTGAACAGAAACAGGGAATGTTTATAAAGACTCAAATTCCACCCTCTGTAGCCATACCTTCTAGTCTTAAAGGTCGATAACTCAATGTTTACCCATCCTTCCTAAAATGGCATAGGGATTATGTCTGCTATAACTTTTGAACTGCCACCAGGGTTGAGGTTTTAAAACAAAGTAAAGATGCCATTCCCAATTTTTAGAGCAACAAGCTGTGGATATCTCCAATCTGTAATGTTTATAGTATGGCTTAGCTTATTTCATCGTGAAGAAATTCCAACATCTATTTTTCTTTAGTAATTAATGGAAAATACCATGAAACTGTAGGAAGGTTACCCACTATCTATTTAATGACTGCCTCTGAGATTGCTAATTGAACTGACTTGTTGGCACAGTAATGACATTGACTATTGCCTGCCTGGAATACAACTTAGCTCACCAGGATCAAACAGAAAGACCTAAAAGTCATAAGTAGGTATAAAGCCAGTGATATCATATTTCTGACTCAAATATTTCCAACATTTCATGAGCATAACAGAAAAGACATATGCTTTCAACTGAGACAAAGGCTAGCAGCACTCCAGCAACAACTTTGGCATTTGCCTTCCTTGGGTTTAGCAAGAAAAGGACTGACCTCTGGAACCTCACAGTGGGATGAGGGAGGAAGGTATACTAACTGAGGAAGACACAGTCGATTTCCTCCCTGGTCAAAGAGAGACCATCCTTCTTAGGAAAGGACATGGTTAGGCCTCAGATTAGAGGAAAAATTAGGATCTGTGGCAAATTTCATGATATGTACTTATGTCATATTTTTATGCAAAAATCAAGGCAATCAATGAAAAATAATCCAGTCGTATCACCTTGGTCAATTGCTAACAGTCCCATTTGCTTCCCATCCCACTGGAACAGTGGTGACAACTAGATTTTAAAGGCTTTCCATTTGTTCTACTAATCATCTACACTCATCATTATGATATCAGTTGGCTGTTTTGTTTGACCCTTCCCCATCCCCCACAAAAAGAGCCCTTCACTGAGAAAACTCTGTTAGCTGCTAAGAGGCTTATTATGAAGATTCCAATATTATGGGATAAAAGGAACTGTTGCACAATCTTGTCCTAGACATTCAAATACTTGAAGTCATACATAGTGATGGAGGATTATGCAAATGCTCCTGGTTTGCTTTGCAAAAGTAACCTGAGCCTTCCTGAGGAACTGACTTGTGTGGTTGTTGGAGGAACTAAAATGGCATTAGTTCGGGAGGTTCTTGGGTGTTTGGAAGCCTCTTGGAAGGCTTCCAGAGATATTATCTAGCCCTACCCACACACTTCCTGCCCTAGCCCCACTCCTGGATACTGAGTGACATCTTGCAAGGATAGGGGTCATAGGTGACTATAACCTGCATTTTAGTTTGTGTAATTCCACTCTCCTTAGCAAACTTCCCTCAAAAGTTTGCAACCTTTAACAGGATACAACTTCCTTCCTGAGCTGAACTGTTATGATAGCTGTGGTATCTTTTCTTCTTGCTCATTCCTTATTCCTCAGAGAACTTGGGGAATTTTAATAACAGGGACTACCAGCTATGAAAATTTTGACTCCTATGTCTAAAAGAAATGGAAATAGTCTTAATACCTTGCTTCTTTCTAGTCTTCTCTATAAAATGTCTTAATCTGGTAAAAGTGACATATTATAGCCCTAGGTTTCTCAAACCTTAGCACACCACGTGTATCAAAATCACCTAGAGGACTTATAAGGACACAGATTGCAGGGCCCCATCCCTAGACTTTCTGATTCAGTAGGTCTGGGTCTGTTCCCAAGGATTTGCATTACTAATAAGTTTCTAGGTAAAGCTACTGACCCAAGGATTCCACTTTGAGAATCTCAGTTGTAGTGAAACGGCCAAATACCTGTGAGGCAGGGCTAGGGTGACTAATTCATGATGCTTCACCTGAAATTTTAGTACTAAAATTTCCACATTGCAGTGACTTCTTCAATTCAGGGCAAACCAGGCCAGTTGGTCACTCCAGGTGAGGCTAAAAATATATCTAGCTTAAAGGGAAATTTTGTAGCACTTAGTATTTCTAAAAACCATTTTTGAGAAAGCTGTGTTATAATTTTATATTTAGGTGATTAAAGGGCTTTTAAAATCAGTAGGTTTAAAATACTCAACATATCTAGCTAGTATCCATAGTTCTAAAATATGAACGGTCTTAGAGTCTCCTGTAGTAACAGTACTGAGCTCTTAGTAAGGTCCTAAAGCTGTGTACCACTATGTTAGCACTTTGACTATATTACATCTAATTCCTACAACAGTACAGCTTATTAGGAATTATAGTCAATACAGATGGTAAACTAAGCTTGTAGAGGTTACAGGGACACAGGTGGTTACTCTGTAGGTGGGATTTGAGCCCAGATCTCTCTCACTCCAAAGCTTGTATTCTTTCCCTTATGATGATGCAAGTGGGTATTTGTTTTTCCTAAGGTTTAACATTTGCCATCACTTAATAGATATAGATGTTCAAGGCCAGTCTTATGGAGGCTGATTATTTGTGCACTCAATCTGAGATTATAGTGCATGCCACCACATAAAAACTGATGTCTCCTCCCGGGAGAGAGGGTTTGCAAATAGGCTTTCCTTAATTAGGAAAAACTGGTAGAAGAAGAAAAACAGCTAGTTATTGCTTTTTAAAATAAAAAAAAATACATTATAGAAAGCAATTTCATTTTTATATTAAATTATTTCACAAATATAAGGCACAATATAATACAGAATAAAATTTCAAGGCATACCCTTAAATATAACGTAATCTCTTTATTACATTTCAATGATTATCAGTCATCTCTTATTGCAAGAATACCAAGTCTCCTTTCCTTTCCCCTCCTGGGGCCCCTCTGATTCATCACACACTTGCTAATCATGATCATGTCCCAGATCCTGATCCTGTCTTGGGACCTCCAGTAGCTGGGGATGAAATTCTCTCTACTGTCTCCCCTTCTGTCCTCCTACTAGAAAGCTATTGCAGGTTTCATTTTTTCCCCCTATTTGCCATTTTTCACCTTTTCTGAAAGAGAGCTATTTATCCATCTCTCTCCCTCTCTCTCCTACTCTATGATCTGTCTTTTCAAGGCCAGATCATAGAGGAAGAAGAAAAACCCTGGTCAAAATATGTTTCTTCCCCCTCCCCCCCAAGCCTCTCACCTTGATAATTTCCTTCCAGTCAGGAAAATTATCTTGTCCACTCCCCAAACTCATTCAATGAATTCTCTCCCCATTCCTCCCTCCCCCACTCCATTTAACAACACCTTACAGTAAGCACAGAATCCATTTTTTGATTAATCTGTCAATTTTGTGATTCCAAAAAGGCACTCTTCTTATTTTTGTTACTTTAAATATATTGGGGTCCATCAGGAATGTTTTAGAGGACTCGCTTTTATTTTTTCCTTGTACAGGGTATTCTCAGTTCCTAGCATCTTCTCACAATTATGTGAATATTATGGTCCACACCTGGTATAAAACACTTCCTACTCACCTTTTTTTTTCTTTCCTAATTTCCATTAAACAGAATTACTTACATGTTTCTACCCATGAGAAAATAAAAGTTATGAGGGCAAAAACTCTCAAAGATTCCTAGGACCTGTTCTATTCCAGTCAGTGGCAGAGAACACCTCTGGCCCCCTACTCCCACTAGGAGTGCTCACCTGAGGTGGGCTCAAAGATACCCGCTCATAGTAGAAAATCCACGACAGGATGAAAAACACATCCCTGACCTTAGAGCAGAGTCTGTGGGGTGTAACTCACAACTTACCTCATCACATCAAGCCTATGGGTGGCCTTCTTGGCTCTGAGCCTGGGTTTGCACCTACCTCGATTTTTTTGTCTTGGTCTTAAACATGGTCTGTATCTCTGGGCTTGGACCAGTCAATCTTTGCCAATGGTTTGAGATGTGAACTGGTTCTATGTAAATTTTATTTTACCCAAAATGTTGGATAAAAGAGAAAGAGGAAACAATGCACATCATTGTGCCCAAAATGAGGTATAGGCTGGTGAAATTTTCAAAGAATGAGAAGTGGCTGGAAAGGAGAATGGATAACAAGTAGGCAGCAGTACCAATGAGTTCAGAAAACATATAGCAAATTCCATAGTTCCAGGCTCAGCAAATAGCAACTGCATTCTCTTCTCTTTAGGCCAACATTTAAAAGTCAAATATCTTGAACCAGACACCAGGCAGAAACAACATTTATTTTCTTTTGTTTTTCATAATCAAATGAGATTATTAACAGAAAACAGATCAAGCATAAATGCCCAACATCATAAAAGATTTTTACTTAATACATGTCTCAGAAACAAAGTAAAAATGTCCTAACAACATATAGCATTTCAAATTAAGATAATTGTGAAACATTTATACTGAAACCAACAACAAACAGGGTTTTGTTGTGTGTGTTTTTTTTAAATACAAAATGCCTTTCGCTGTTTGCTCATAAGATTAGATTGCCCCTTTTGGGCAAAGACAGGGGAATGATATTTTAAACTCTGAACTGAACCTGATAAAAGCTGCTGGTGGTTTCTTCCTTTTTAGGGCGTAGACCAGCAGAGCCCCTGCCAGGCCTTGGGCCTTCCTCAGGCCATTTCCTGACCTGAGAAGCACCGTGGCAGGGCATGGGGCTACTTCGACATCTTTGTTTCAGAGCATCGAGGGCACAGACTTCCATTTAAGTTTCTGGCTGGCAAGTTCCAAGGAATATGATCTTTTAGCCAGTAACCCATCTCGACATTGTCCCAAAAGATTGTAATAGCAGACACAAGTTAGTTGATTGGGTTTGCAGCCAGTTCAAGTTCTCTCTAATGCTTCTTTCTGAACAATAGGTCTTTTCAGAAAATAAGCAATTGCTACTGAGAAATCGTTTATTTCTAACCCGGGAGTGGCATGAAAACACAGTGTTTTTATTTTATTTTTTTATTTTTTATTTTTTTTTAATGTTTTATTTATTTATTCATGAGAGTCAGAGAGAGAGAGAGAGAGAGAGGGGCAGAGGCAGAGGCAGAGGGAGAAGCAGGCTCCCCGCCTAGCAGGGAGCCCGATGCGGAACTCGATCCCAGGACCCTGGGATCATGACCTGAGCCGAAGGCAGACGCTTAACCATCTGAGCCACCCAGGCGCCCAAAACACAGTGTTTTTATTAATATACCAGTTTGGTGATGTTTGTTTAATCAATAACATATTCTATTTTCTGGGTTGAATAGCTGAAAGTTACTCAGAGAGTTAGAAAAGGAGAGTTTGAACCAGAAACACAGATTAAAGAATTAGAATAATCGATCATTAATTTTCCAAACTACATTGAGAAAGTTTAGGATTATTTAGCATTATTTAATATGGCCTACACTAAAGTTTGTATTTCACTATGTGGGAAGAAATGCTTTGTTAAGCAAATTAATAGTACCTAAAATAAAATTCCATAGTGCATTTTAACCCACTAAAAAGAATAAGGTATAATTATTTTACTTTATTTGTTATGCTTTATTTCTATAGAATTTGTATGGGTAAAGGAGAATATAATGTTTTGTTTAAAAGTGAAGATTTGATTTTGTTTTTGCATTGTGACTCAGGCAATTTTCCTATGTTAGAACAAGAAGATGAAATAGTACATTTAGAAAGACTCAAAAGACTTTCAGAAGTTTTTGTTTCAACCTTTTCCTTCTCAATCTAGCTTTTTTAGTTCTATTATTTTTAATTAATTTGTGTTATACTCAATCAACATTCATGTAATTATATTACAACTGTAAGTGACTTGATTTTTTAAAAAGGCACCAAATCCAATAGGATAAGGAATGACTGTATTGTGACATACTATGGCCTTGAATTGGCAGTACTATATCAAATTACTTTTTTCTTCATATTAAAAACTTCCTTTCCACAGTTCAGCTGATACAATTGAGGGGGGCGGGGAGGCAAAAGGCAAAACAATTTTTCCTGGCTTAGGCAGCAGGGTCTTCATATTAAAGACCCAAGGTGTGAGGCAAGAACCAGGTTAGATGGACCAGGAACCTGGCAGCAAGTGGAAGCCAAGTAAGTCAACAACCAGATACCAAGAAGCCATTGTGTCTGCATGAAGTAACCCCAGCTGGTCTCTACCAAGGCAAGGGCAGGGACTTTCTTGTATCTGACCTAGCCAAGAAAACACACAAGGAACAAATACTCGTTAAGCACAAGACAATTGTATAATTTATTGTCCAAATTGGCACACTTTGAAGAGTGAAAGATGCTATTAATAATATACCAGGACAGAATGGCTAAAATTAACAAGTCAGGAAACGACAGATGTTGGCGAGGATGTGGGGAAAGGGGAACCCTCCTACACTGTTGGTGGGAATGCAAGCTGGTGCAGCCACTCTGGAAAACAGTATGGAGGTTCCTCAGAAAGTTGAAAATAGAGCTACTCTATGACCCAGAAATTGCACTACTGGGTATTTACCCCAAAGATACAAATGTAGGGATCCAAAGGGGTACATGCACCCCAATGTTTATAGCAGCAATGTCCACAATAGCCAAACTATGGAAAGAGCCAAGATGTCCATCAACAGATGGATAAAGAAGATGTGGTATATATATACAATGGAATATTATGCAGTCATCAAAAAACCGAAATCTTGCCATTTGCAATAACGTGGATGGAACTAGAGGGTATTATGCTAAGTGAAATAAGTCAATCAGAGAAAGACATGTATCATATGATCTCACTGATATGAGGAATCTTAATCTCAGGAAACAAACTGAGGGTTGCTGGAGTGGTGGGGGGTGGGCGGGATGGGGTGGCTGGGTGATAGACATTGGGGATGGTATGTGCTGTGGTGAGTGCTGTGAATTGTGTAAGACTGTTGAATCACAGACCTGTACCTCTGAAACAAATGATACATTATATGTTAAAAAAAAAAAAAGATAGTAAGAAGAGAAAAATGAAGGGGGTGGGAATCAGAGGGGGAGACGAACCATGAGAGTCTATGGACTCTGAGAAACAAACTGAGGGTTCTAGAGGGGAGGGGGGTGGGGGGAGGGGTTAGCCTGGTGATGGGTATTAAAGAGGGCACGTATTGAATGGAACACTGGGTGTTATATGCAAACAATGAATCATGGAACACTATATCAAAAACTAATGATGTAATGTATGGTGATTAACATAACATAATAAAATAAAATTAAATTAAAATAAAAAAATTAAAATAAGGCAAGCAAAAAATAAATAAATAATATACCAGGACAAAGGAATAAACCAAGCCTATTCCAGGCAAAATAGGACTTACAGTCATCTAGCTAAAAGCCATCCAGGGCTATGTAGTTTTCATATAATAAGAACTAAAAGCAGAGGGAATCGTCCACCAACATTTTCATTTTGCTGGTGGAGCAGCAAAGATGTAGGGCTACGAAGAGGACTTTCTTGAAGCCCCACAGTAAGTTCCTGGCAGAATTAGAACTAGGACTAGAACTTCCTGCTTCCAGCTCAGTGTTTTCCTAACATACCACATATTTCTATAGCGTTTCACTCTCTTCAAAGTGTAGCCTCCAGTTTCCCCAGGCTATAACATTCAGGAATATAAACTAAGGTCATGGTAACAATAACAAATAATAATTTCCTGGTTCTCCATCTACTTGTGGTTTCAGAAATTCCAGTTCTTTTAAATTCCCATTAAACAATTTCTAGGAGACTCCTGGGTTGGTTCATGTTTGTTCATGAATAAAT
This sequence comes from Halichoerus grypus, assembly GCF_964656455.1. Lineage (NCBI taxonomy): Eukaryota > Metazoa > Chordata > Mammalia > Carnivora > Phocidae > Halichoerus > Halichoerus grypus. Next base: position 53,968,958 of record NC_135715.1, on the reverse strand, counting down.
CATCCCTACATTGTGTAGAAAATCCACACTTCCCTCAGCTTCCACCTTCACACAAGAGTAGCACAATTTCCACAAGTTGGAGATAGAGGCAGAGCTGGGTCCTACTTCCTTGCCAGTATTATGGCTTTGAACACAGTATTATGGCTTTGAACACAGTATTTCTGGGACTACAATTCCTCTAGACCTGAATTTTTGTAAAATATGGCCTCTATAGCATTGCTTTCTGGAACTATGACAATAAGTGAAGTAATATCCAATCAATTCTTATTATCTGTGGTAATTCTGTTATATAAAGTCACCCACAAACATTTATTTAAATAGCAAATACTGAGCCACTGCCCCTAAGTTAGGTTCCTGTGAGCCTCTGGTCACATTTTTGTCAACTGAACAATTCGTAACCTTGTTTTATGTGTGTTTCTATTTAAAGATACCTTATTTCATATATATTATTGATTCCTTAACATTAAACTCATGGCCAACAGCACCATAAATCATGCCTGAATGAAGCATATCTAACATACCTATATTTCTCTAAGGCAGATCACAGCCTTCTCATGCTGAGGAACACCAGACAGCACTTCGGCATTACACTTGGGGGCCATTGCAAACAGCAAAATCACCAACGAAAAGCACACACAAAAAATGTGAAAACATGGCACTAGATAGACAGCAAAAGGGTACTTTCTTACAGTATGATAGCTTTACCCAATTTGACCTCAGCTAGGAACACACATGCATGCCAGGGCACTCAAATTTTTCTCTGTACTTCTCTATGAATGACCACAAAAGACCGACCACAAAAGCCTGTGATTTTGGAGTCACAAATAAATTTTAGTGAGCAGGCAAACATGGAATCTGCAAATAGATCTACTATCTATAAAGAGATTAGCACAGTGCATGACACGGAACCCACAATAAATGTTAACTATTATTCTTGTGTGATCATTGTTAAGAAAAGCCTGCCAAGGCCTAAGGCAGGGGGGCCAGCCCCACAATTGCTGAAGTGCTACCTACGCCTAATGTCAATCAGAGGAGATGGTTTTTCACTAATATAAACAGTAAGCTGGTTTAGCCCTGGTACTCAAGCTTTATATCCCAGATAGGAAAACTGTTGTGAATTTTTCCCAAAAGGCTCCAATGTCCACCAGGTGATGAATGGACTCTAGAGAGCCTACTTTCCAGGTTCTCCATGCTCAAACACTAACTTGGACATCCTTTTCCCCCTCCTAGGTGCCACCTCTCTTCATTTGACCCTCACAAGGTATTTATATGTTACATATGCAAATGCATGGCACACCAGAATGAATTAATGACCCACCATCAAACAAATTCCACACACACTTCAACACTTTCCAGTTTCTCTTACAAAAGGTACTCAGATTTTCTACTCCCTTCCTTTTATTTATTTTTGTTTTGTTTTATTGCTCAAGTTCCTCTCTTAGCTCTCTCTGTGGCCTTGCATATTCTCCTATTCTTAGAGCATGTTCTTGAAATGGCTTTAACTCCTCCTTTGGCTGCCCTCAGGGTTTTCTCTTTCCCTATCCTCTTTGACTCCTTAATTTCTGGCTTATTCACTGTCTCAAATTCCAAATACTCCCTCCTCCAGCAGATCCTCTTCCTGCAGATCTTTCTATAATTGAGCTTGTTGTTCTCCTCTGGCTGTCTTAACTTCCGAGAATGGCCTCCTCCCTGTGCCTTCTCCTCCCCTGCGGCCTCTTGGACAGGGTTTTTTTCTCTGGGGCAGGCCCAGACTGTCGCCTTCCCTCAGTGGGGGGTGTCTTCTCCCTACAATCTTCTTCCTGTGCTTTCTGTGGAGCCTTAGCTGCATTCCTCATTTCCTGCTTCCCCTTCCTCTCTTATCTCTGTCTGAAATCCATCACCCTTAACGCATGTGATGTGTAGGTTTGGATTTTGCAAAAAGTGGATTGTCTTAAAATAGGTCATCCTGAACACTCTGTGTACATCCCTTATAGAACAGCTCATTATCGCATGGATTTGGATACACTGCAGGTCACATCCCACCCTCTAAACTGCAACTAAACACACGCCAGCCCGTTGTGATTTCCAACCAAGTGTGTGCCTTAGATTTGTCTTTTAATACCAGCATCAGAAAGAGCTAATAGTTACTTACAGTTCTGGAGTTTTAAATATTATGCCCAAATATTAATTTGCTCTATGATTCTTGCTTCTTCCATTTCTACTACCCTGTCCCACTTACCCAGCTCCCAATTACTCTGCTGAAACTACTCTCACTAGGGCTGCCAAGGACTCCTAAAAATATCAGTCTTGTAGCCTTTCCCATTCTCCTTGTCCCATTCTCCTTGCCTTCCCAGCATTGTCCAACACTGCTCATTCATTTCTTCAACAGATAGTCCCTGAGTATTTCTTTATATCAAGCACTGTTCCAGATACTTAGGATAGGTTAATAAAACAAAGATTCCTGCCCTTGTGAAGGTTATGTTGTATTAGACTGTGGGGGCAGACATCAAAAACATAAATAACAAATTATTATTATTACATAGACAAATTAGCAAGTAAATTATTTGCTATATTAAATAGTCCTAAAGAAAAAAAGGGAAGGTAGAGCAGGGTAAGGCAGTCAGGGAAGTGCAGGTATTGGGAGGCTTCAGTGTTCAAAGAGTGGTCAAGTAGAAATCACTGAGAAGGTGACAATTTAGCAGACTGGAAGGACGTGAGAGAGGAAGCCATGTGGCCATCTAAGGGAGTGTGTTTCAGGCAGAGGGGATAGCCAGCCCTGTGGCCCTAAGGTGAGGTATGTCTGAGTGTTCAAGGACTGGCAAGGAGGCTAGCACACTGGAGAGAACTGAGGGGAGGGTCTTAGGGGATGAAGCCAGAGAGCTAATAGACCTCTGCCATCTTGGGTTTGTAAGCCCTGTTACCACGTTCCCCCTTTGGCCTCCATAAATGCTCTCTGCTGGTTCTCTCTTCAGTTCCTTCCTTTGCTTCCTCTTCCAGGGTCTTTGTCTTCAGCTGATCCCCTCAGAGTTGGGTTTTCCCGATGCTCTTTTCTCATCCTCCTCTGCTCCCTCACCATCTCTTCCTCTTTGATCGCATCTACTTCCTTTGCTTCTGTCACATGACAGATTTTAGATTTTAAATGATTAGAATCATTTGAAAGTTTATAATATATATATATAATTTTTCCAGGCGTTGTCATTTTCTGTGATACTTCTACAATAACAAGATGAGGGGTTATTCCCTGCCCTGCCTGTTGCCCCATTCTCTCCCTGCTTCCTTCCCTTCCTTCTCCCTTCCCTCTGAGAAGCCCTTACACCTGCCTTTAGTCAGATGGAGAAAGACAGTTGAATCACAGCTGTTCCATATAATAAGAGAGTGCCATTTCTCTTTCTTAGGGGTGTGCCCTTCCTGGGGCACATAATATGGTCTCCATTCCTGTTTGTGTAACTGTCCACTCTTCTTCCTTTGGGGAGGAGGGGACAGCCTCCAGGGAGGGGCTGTGCTTGCTACACATGGCTCAAGCTCTGGCTCTGTAATGTTGGCAAAGATTCACAAATGACATTGGAACAAGGTGGTGTCAGCAGCAGGGTCTTCATTCGGGGCTGGTAAGGCTAGATAGGGCAAGAGTGGCCCCAAACCCTAATAGGCAAGCAATGGCCTCACTTGCAGAGACAGGCCACTCAGCAGACATGCTTGAGGGGTTCCTGTAGGTCTTAACATTGGGGCTCAGGATCTGGAAGAGTCTGATGACAGATGTCCTGGGTGAGAGTGAGAGCAGAGAACAAGGTTCACAAAGAAGGCCAAAGGGTTTTGTTCCCTTCCTATGGAGCTCCCAGTCACCATACAAAGGACCTCTGGACCTCAAGAAGGCTTTACACAGCTCACTGGCCTGTCTGACCTCAGCCTAATGGTGAGACCAGGAACGGGTGGAGTTATTGACGCTACTAATGCATCCTAAAGTCCGCAGACCTACCACACTCCTTGCACATCTGCGTGAAGAATCCAGTTTATTTAGACTGGGGTCTGTAGGTTGGAAACTCAGTAAAATTTTGTTAGGGGCTCTCATTCTAAATTCTAGTGTCTCCAACAGCTGTGCTGGCTTTGTGGCCACTCTTTATGTGCCCCTCCCACACCTATGCCTGAGGCCCATGACGCTGCCGTAAAGCTGCTGTGACTCCTGGGCTCAGTGAATTCTCCTGAAGCCTCATGGTCTAAACTCTTAATCTCATCACACATCGTTCTACTCAGCTTCTACTCCAGTAGATTTCTCAGTGTGGTGTCCCTTTCCTGTGCCTTCCCACCTGGAACTGGTAATTGGGTTCAGAACAGACATTGCTGGCCTACAGTCCCTGTAGAAAGCTGGCTCACATAATTTTCCCCAGGCTCTATTTTCTGCTCTCATGAGTAGGAGATACCTAAGACACCAAAAGCCTGGCAGGGAGTGTAGACAAATAGTATGTTTCCTCAATATAATGGGATCTGGTGATTGGCTGTGGGGTGGGAAAATATCTGAGGGGAGGAGAAGCTTGCACATAAAACAGAAACTCAAGGGGTAAACATCTGATAGTGGCAGAAACCTTGAGAATGCGTAGCTTAAACATTCTTCATTGGCCTGACAAATAGTGATACTGATTGAAATTAGGAAAAGCACATCAAGCAATCCTGATTAGCCAATACTAATAAGCAAATTCGATGAAAAAATATTCAACTGCAATGAACAACAAATGTATGTTTTATTGTAGACTTTATTAAAAATTATCTGGTTGATTTCGCCAACATATGCATAAGTTCATTATGCATATGACATATGCTGGAAAATACATTTGGTTCTTCTGTTTACTATCTCTGCTGAGGAGTGTCCAGGGTTGTTTAGCTTGTGTCATTCATCATTGACTAGTTACCCTTTAACTGCTCCCATCTTATGAAGGGGGAGAATTATGGGAAGAGTACAAAGGGAGAAGTTTCTGGAAATGATATAAAACTAACATAACTTCCTGAACCATCCTCTTGTTCTTTGGTGACCCAGATTGAAGAGTTGAGTGCACAGATGTGCTTAGGAGGCCAACAGTGCCAAGTGGCCCCGGGGCCTTGGAGGTGGAAGTTTGGGTGCACCAATCTCCCACAGAGCTGAGTCTGAGCTCACTGCCCAGATGGTTGCAATAAAACCCTTCTTTCACATAAAAGAAAAACATTTTAAAAGATTCCTCCCATGTACAGTATTATCTGAGGCAAGAATAGGAAATCAAGTCTGAGTCATTCATTTAAATCCAAAGCCCTATTTTTAGTTGAGAGTGTCAGCTGTTACTTAATACTCTGTCCTGATCTCTGGGCCTCTTGGCCAGGCTTCCAATCATTTACTGATCATTAATGGAGTAGACGAGACATGACTTATTAGCAAGTTTCAGTTTGAGACCGTTAATTGGTGGCATAATGGTCTTGCCCCTTCTCCCCAGAATGATCAGAGTTCAGTAGCTAAGAAGCTATGACCAAACGTGGTTCCCACCCACATCTTTCTCAACTCCATTCTTCCAGAAAAAGGCAGAATTTTATCAAAGAGCTTTCTTGTTTGATGCCACTATATAAGTGTAATTTGGAAAAGGCAGCATTTGAAAAGGCAGCATTTTGAAAACCAAGACATTTTTAAAAGGAGCTTTTGTTAAAAAATATAGCTGGATTTCCCCCAGTGATGTATTTGTATTCATGGATCACCCAGGCTTTCTGTGGCCCAAGCTTGTTACAAATTCCCAGAAATTTGGCAAAAACTTCTGAGAGGAAGCCTCTGGAAAGATCTGTTTGTAGCTTCTCATTTGTCCTCAGGCTATTCAGCAAGATCCTAGAACTTGGGGACCAGGGAATGATCAGGAAGGAAGGGGTCAGGATTCAGGACCTCCTGGGGGTGCTAAGCAGGAGGTAGGTTTTTCAGCCTCTCCCTGAGGTTAGGTTTATTGTTCTGGGCTGGCTGCCCCTTATGCATCTACCATCCCAGTTTGTTTATTTCATGGACAAAGCCTTCCTCATGTTGCTTCTCATGTTTCTAGAGCCCAGCATAATGTGCCTGCTGACTGCCAGGAAGTGTTTTTCACCCCAGGCTGACCAGTCAGGGCAGTAACCACAGTATGGGAACCAGAGAAATCCAATGGCAAGTCTGAAGCAATTTAATTCAATCTTAATAAATTTTCACAATAAGTGGAAAATGTGGAAGTCAGTTCTCCATTACTGAGTAAATTCAAAATATGAGCAAAAGCAATCAAAACTTCAGTTTTTACCCAAATGTGTCACATGACTGCTTCAGCTTTTCCATATTACTGTGTTTCACCAAATACAAATGCTTATAGTCTCTCAGTGCTTCATTATCATCAAACATTTGAGAAGCCAGGAAAGCATTTTGGCAATATGTATCAAAAGCCATAAAAACATGCATATCTTTGTACAAGAGATTCCATTTCTTGAAATTTTTTGAAATTTATCCTCAGGAAGTAAGTAGCTACTGTACACAGAAATTTAGATAACAGAGCAACCATCTTGAAACAAACTGAATGTCCAACAAGAGATTTAGAATAAGTAATGGTTAATCCATGCTACAGAACACTATGCAGCCTCTCAAAGCTATATCTTTGAAGAACAGTAATAGCATGGGAAATATTTCATATTACCAAAAGGAGGGGTGTGGAGGGAGAGACAGAGACAGAGGACTGGGGTGCAGGGTGAGATCAGACAATGGGAGAGCTGAGGAAAACAGAATATGAACAGTAGCACCTTCGATATGTGGCATGGTAAGTCAGGGCTGAGGTGTGGGTTACTGCCTGGAATGCTGAGGTGAGAACATACAGACTCCTCCAAGGACTTGCCTATTTGCCCACTTGCTCAGTTGGTTAATGTTGGTAAGTTATTCTAGTGAATTTTGTCATTCTGAGAAGCGGGTGGGTGAAATTATGAACAGATGGAGACCACATGCCCTCTGCTCAGACCAGGGAAAATACTCTCTACTTACCAATTGCCATACATGACTTTTTTTGGGTTTTTTTGTTTGTTTTTTTTTAGAGAGAAAGAGAGAGAGAGTGTGCGTGGGGGAGTGGGCAGAGGGAGAGAGAGAATCTTAAACAGGTTCCACGCCCAGCTCAGAGCCCAACATGGGGCTTGATCTCATGACCCTGAGACCATGACCTGAGCTGAAATCAAGAGTCTGACACAACCGCACAATAGCCAAACTATGGAAAGAGCCCAGATGTCCATTGAAAGATGAATGGATAAAGAATATGTGGTGTATATATATATATATATATATACACACACACACACAATGGAATACTACTCAGCCATCAAATAAATGAATTCTTGCCATTTGCAATGATGTGGATGGAACTAGAGGGTATTATGCTAAGCGAAATAAGTCAATCAGAGAAAGACAATTATCATATGCTCTCACTCTTCTGTGGAATTTAAGAAACAAACAGAGGATCATAGGGGAAGGGAGGGAAAAATAAAACAAGATGAAATCAGAGAGGGAGACAAACCATAAGAGACTCATAATCATAGGAAACAAACTGAGGGTTGCTGGAGGGGAGGGGAATAAGGGGATGGCGTAACTGGGTGATGGACATTAAGGAGGGCATGGGATGTGATGAGCACTAGATGTTATATAAGACTGAGGAATCACTGAACTCTACCTCTAAAACTAATAATACACTGTATGTTAATTAATTGAATTTAAATATTTTTTTAAAAAGAGTCCAACACAGCTGACTAGGCCACCCAGGCACCCCTGCCCCACATGACATTTTTAACATGCTTGGTCACAATCTTCTTTAATTAAAAAAATAATACAAATGAAGATTCCCTCACCTCTAAATTTTCTTGTAACTACACATGGTCTCTTCTTCCCTTCTCAGGAACGCTTCTTAAAGGAATGGAATCAAGATGTCTGCTTCCTCATTATCTATTCACTTCTCAGCCCATTGAAATTAGGCCTTGAATCCCACCACATCATTAAGACTTCTGTGGCAAAGGTCACCACATGGTTTCTAATTGCCGTATCCAGTAGGCTCCTTCCTGTTCTTGTCCTCTTGGACCCAATATAGCATTTAACCATTCCTTATTGAAATTTTCTCTAAAACTCTCCAAATGTACCATTCTCACCTGATTTTTCTTCTTTCACTGTTTCCACCATCTCTTTGTCTCTTTTACTGGCACCTCCTACTAGGCCTGGCCATTCCCACTGACCTGAAAAAGGTCTTCTTATCTTTCAAGACTCAGCTCCAAGTTTGATACCACCATGAAGTCTTTGTTCGCCTACTCAAATTAGCTGCCTGCCTCCTCAGAGGTGGATTTACATGGAAGTTAATAAAACTTAAGCATCAGGGCACTTTATTTGCGAAGGCCCTGGGCCTCATGTGTTCATGAGGACATATGTCCTTGTAAATTTGCTGATATAATCTATTTTCATTGTAATAAGTTAACTGTCTCTTGCCACTCCGACTGCCCCCACTTACTTTGCATGTTCAGTAGTTTGGAGCAGCTAAGGGGTTTAGGGGATCCAGGTCAGAGAGTTGAGTTAGAGAGACATTTATTTGAATTTCAGATGTATTTATATGGTTTTTATATGGTTCATAAACACTTATATGTAGAGTCAAGTGACACTATTTATATTTATATGGTTCATAAACACTTATATGTAGAGTCAAGTGTATTTATATGGTTCATAAACACTTATATGTAGAGTCAAGTGACACTAGCTGTCCTGGTGTAGGAATGGTTTCCAGGAATACTCCTACTGCCCACAGGGCTGACTCACCACCCTGCACCATGACGCTCAGAAGCAAGGAGGCCAGAAGCTTCTGCATCACAGTAAGAACAGCTTGCCACACTGGGCACTGGGACTATGAGGGCAGGTGAAACAAGGTTTGAGATGTACCAAACTTTCTCCCGATTTTTAAATATATAAAATTGTAAGTGAATGATTCAGTCTTCAATCGCACCTAATCAAAATTATCAGTAATAAAAAAACAAAGTTTAAGGAACTATGCTAGAGGGAAGACTGAATTACATTTCTGTCTCTCTATGAAAAATGGTTATAAAAATTATTGTCATATGAAGAGGCAATCAAAGAGCATATAGCCAAAACATACAGGGGAAAATGTACTAGAAATTTGTTATGAAGTTAGTGAATAAAAATACTCTGTTGGTTCTGCCCCCCCCCGATTGTATGATACTTGAGGTATTTGGCAGATTTTTAAAATTTGGAATTTGTTGGAATTTGTTTTCTCACTCTGAATAAAATTTCTCTTTTATGCTTAAATTTCTATTTGTAACATAATCTATTTTTTTCCTAAAGAAAGCCTGCAAATTGCATTGACTTCTACCAGTCTCCCCTGCAGATGTGCTCAGGTCTTCATCTTGTAGCTCCATTACTTAACCCAGGTCCAAATGCCTCATGCAGGCTCAGGAAATGTTTGTGGAAAAATATATCAACCAAAAGTGATGTTACCCTCAGGGTTTACTTTGTCTTACTATAACCAAAGAGTGAGAACTCAGGGCATTAGGACATCCTAGAAAACCAATCCCAATTGAGATAGGGCATATTCAGCTTTTGTGCCCCTCTGCTCACATAGCACTTCTAAATACTGTATGTCATTTAATCTTTACAATGTCCCCACTCCTAACAAGTGGGAGACAAAAGAAAAATGCAAGAATTCCTCTCATTATTATAGGTGATTCAGGGCAGAGAAAGCAGCAAAATGAAGAAATGAAAGAATAATGAACAATATGTGCCTAGGACCCCTTGAAACACTGAGCTCCCAAATTCCCTTTTCTGCAGACTACCCAGCTGTTAAGAGCATGGTCAGGGCTTAAAACTCAACTTCAAACACCAACTCTTTTACATCGTTACTTCACTTTCTTTTAGAGGCCTTGTTATTTCAGGTGATGAACTTTACCCGGAGGCTTAAATTATAAGTGTGCAGCTGGTTGCTGAGTCTACAGAGCATACTCCCAAGCCTGACTTTCTCCAGTTTCAACCTCCCTCTTGCTCCCATTCTAGAGATACTCTTCTCTGTGGGACTCCAGATACACTGTCCTTTGTGTGAGTCTAGTGTTAATCCCTTTCTGTATCACTAGTACCAATTTGCTCCATCTTCCAAGTTTTATGATCAGAACACTATCACCTCACCTCACCCTTGACCTCCCCCCTAGTTCAAGTTCTTTCTCTGATGACTAGTCTTTTCCCCTCTAGATTTTTATAACCATGGAATACAGTCCTTTTCTTTTATCCTCTCTAGGTATTCATCTAGCATTTTCATCATCGGGCCCTTTACTTCAGCAGCCCCCTTTCTATAGACATTACAAGCAAATTTCCGTGAAAGAATTCACATTTACCTGATATATAACACCTGTGATGTAAGCTAGCAGACCCCCCCTACCTGCGTCCTGTCAGCCAATTTCTTAATAAATATAAATCTGTCATCCCCAATTCCCTGTCTACAGGCTACTCATCATCCTACACCTCCTTGCTAAAAGAAAGACACAGAGCCATCAACTCAGGATTCATAAAGAGTCAGGCCTGGACCACCCAGTTTAAGAAGGCAATAAAAGTATATGGAAGACAACCAGGATAAACCAAAGAAAGAGAAGGGCATGGAGAGACTAGCCATGAAGAAGACAGAACTCTCATCCAATGTTCTAGATAAAATGAAAAAGAAGATTTGGAAAATAAAGTAAGGAGTGGTCTTCTAGAGAAAATTGAAAAAAAAAAATCTAAAGCCTTAAAGCATAGGACAGATATTTGAAACAAGAGGTGAAACAAAAAAAATGTAGAAATTTATGTCCCATTGAGAAGAGAAATGTCCCCTTCTGTCTGAGAAGATTGACCAACTAACCTGAAGATGCAACTTCTGGGTCTTATGTGTCCATATTAACATAGTGAAGAAGAAAACCCAGTGACTAAGCCAACAGGTGTCATAGGCATATTACAGGGATAACTTGCAAAACAGTAATGAAATAAATCTGATATTTAAAATAATAATAGCAGATTAAAACAGAAATATATTAGCACAAGAAATGTATAAGGTTAAAAGCAGATACAATAAATTCATTTATATAAGAAATCTTTGGAGGTATATTCAAAGTATATTCAAGTTTGAAGATACAGGGACAATATGTTTCAAAGGTAATAACAATATTTGCTTCTTGTTTTTGAATAAATTTGGTATGACTCCAAGAACTAGTTACTCATAATTATAGGTTTTTCTGACTTATTAATTAAAAACCAATTAACAATAGTCTTAACCTAGATTTCTTTCCAGTTCCCTTGACAAACTGGCTGTGGATGTTTCTTGAAAGGAAACTATAACAAAGTTGTGTTCTACCTTTTCAGAGGGTCTGACATTCCACCACCATCACACAAGGGAGCAAACACGTTTTTTTCTAGAAATGTTGGCATAAATTTGTGCTCAAAGAATAGAACATCCCAGGGGAATGTCAAACCATGAGAAAAGGGTAGATAAGAAATCAAAACCTGTATTATCAGATCTTGGCCAAATTTGGGGGATGGCAATTTGTACACACTGAGTAGTGCTTTCCTGTATATACGTAGAAAACTTTACCTACTCAATGTTCAGAATAACATATCTTTTTGACAAATGAAAGGTTCCATTTGTGAAACAAGTCTCCAGGATTTCACTCCTCCCTAGTTGTATAAATCTTGGAGTAGACAAAGGCCAGTGACAATAGTCACACTGTTCTTCAGCCCCCTTCAGCCCCCACTAGGACCGCACTATTTCCAGGGTCTGGCTACCAGGTGCTAACCAAACACAGTGACCAGAACTGCCTTCTGTCAACATGAGGAAGGCCCTAGAGGGAATCTTCACAGTAGAGAAATAGCAAGAAAAGTAAAATAAAAAGGCACATTTCTTTCTATTATATCCTAGATCATACTGGGTCTCAAGAAAATATTTCCCAAATCCATTGCACACCTTTGCCTGGTAGATAAACATATACATACCAGGAAGACATGTTAAACTTTTCTGGTTGTTACAAAGAAATATACCCCTATTCTCTCCTACCCCCATGTCCCATCCTTAGTCTGTTTGGTACTCCTGACTTTGGCATAATTCCCTGGCAGGTGAAACACAGATTATATGAACTCCGAAGTCTTTTCCCAGGAAGAGATCCAACATTACAAAAAGGGTTATGTTTCCTGGGAATGTTCTGAATAGTCCCACTGTTTTTTTCTCAGGAAGCTGTTTGTGTGTTCACTTTATGCTTACCCAACCACACCCCAAATAACTCAAGCAAACAGGTACCATAAAGAGTTCACGTTTGAATTGTTTTGAACAATTTTCTGGCAAGAACTGAAGTGTTCCAAGTTAGGGGCTATTTCTCATATAAGAAGAGTACGCATCGCTTGGCTGGAAGTCTTTCTGCAATCTGAGCTCTCACGTTATCTACAGCAAATGGTATTATAGCCATGAGCCAAATTCCAGCTGAGTACAGTGATCAAGACCACCTTGACCTATGAGAGTTAATTAACACGGTCCCAAGGGAAGTGTATGCATTTTGGGAATTGTTTCATTCAAGAACAAGAACCAGATTTAGATTTCTTGAATCAAAGGGAGATGTCTCATATTCTAAGAAGCTGAACTAGTTCTGATAGTCTTACCAAATTATATTATTACAATTCAGTGTATCAGTGAAGCTTTATTTATATGGGCAAGAGTCAACATTCAGATCACTGCGGCATTTATAAAACATAGTCATAAAATTCTTTGACACCACTCCTATGGAAAGGTAGGTTTATATCTCCTCTCCATAAGTCTGGAGCTTTATGACTGCTTAACTAACAGAATTCAGAGAAAGAGGTACTATGGTAGTTTCAAACCTAGGTCTTAAAGATAGTGGGCTTTCACTTCCTGTCTATCGGGATGCTTATATATGAGACCCCAAAACCACAGTACAAGGAAGCCAAAACAGCACATAAAGAGACCCACCTGAGAGGAACTGAGGTCCCTGGTCCCATAGCCTTGGCTAGCCTTCTAGTTGATAGGTAGCACCAGTTTGCCAGCCATGTGAATGAGCTGTCATGGAAGTACATCCACCAGCCCCCAGTCAGGCTACCCAAGCTGACCCCCATTTGAGCAGATGAGTTGTCCCTGCTGAGCCCTGACAAAATTGCAGATTTATGATCAAAATAAATTATTGTTGTTTTAAGCAACTAAATTTTAGAATAGATTATTATGAAGCAATATATAACTGATACAGTCAACTTGCTACAGGATATATTTAGGCAATCTGAAAATTAAAAGTGAGGCAAACCTTAAGAGACACTGAACTCTAGGAAACAAAGTGAGGGTTGCTGGAGGGGAAGTGGATGGGGGGAAGTGATAATTGGGTGATGGGCATTAAGGTGGGCACTTGACATAATGAGCTGGGTGTTACAGGCAACTGATGAATCACTAAATTCTACCTCTGAAATTAGTAAAAAAAAATAAGTTAAAAAAGTGATCTCTCCTTAATTTAATATCAATTTTGAAATCTAAGAAAGCAAATCAGTTTAAGAGAGGTGGTACTTTGCAGCAAACATACATTTGATGTTGGTGTTTTACAACAAACTCTTGTTAAATTAATATGCTGCACAGTTAAAACTAAAAACAATGATATTAATAACAAAACCATAGCACTATTGGCTAAATCAAATAATATTATTCTCAACATGGGAGTTTTATTGTTGTTACCTTTGAACTTTTTTCCTTCAACTGCATGTCTCTCAGTGGTGGACTATTTTAATGTTTTAATTTTTCTGGAACATTAGATTACATAACCATAAAGATGTTCAGCATGGGACATAATACATCAACATAAAACCTTATGAAAGTTAAAGTAAATGAAACACTAGAGGACCTGAAAAATTTATTACAAGACATCTCAAATCCTTACAATAAAGATATATTCACTTATTTATCCATTCACTTGGCAAACATGTAATGGACTCCAATCATGCACCAAGCATCTGCTAGTGGTTAGACATAAAGATGAATAAGAAGGCATAGTGAATAACAATGAATACCTTCCACTCTTGTCGGCAAAGTATTTCTACCTCTACACCTGGGGAAACCGGGGCTTATGGACCTCAGACCACTTCCCCTGTCTGTCTCTAATGGGGCAGAAATTGCCTATGGAGACCCATGCACTTCCATGGAGTCCAAAGGCTAAATATCCTGGAAAGGGCAATACACCGGCCCAGGTTCCTTTATATGTTAGCCAGTGTGGTGGCATCTGTTATTTTTTTTTAAGATTTATTTATTTTATTTAAATGTGAGATCACAATAAAGATGATCCGAGTTTTTTTCAACAGGGGTGAAGTAGTGAAAAGAAGACTAAATTTGGAGTCAGATATCTTAGGCCCAAATCCATGCCCTTCAACTTCTGGGCTTCAGTTATAACATCTCTGTTTTGGGATAATGAGGAACCTTTGGGTTCCTCTATCTTTGAGAGAGAAAGAGAGCAGGGGGGAGGGGCAGAGGGAGAGGGAAAGAGAAACGCAAGCAGACTCTGAGCTGAGCGCACAGAGCCTAACACGAGGCTGATCCCACAACCACGAGATCACGACCTGAGACAAAATCAGGAGTCCTGTGCTCAACTGACTGTGCCACCCAGGCACCCCCCGCCTTTTTCTTTAAAAAGATTTATTGGCATGTTATTTTTGCCTGCTTGATGTTCACCCCCCCTCCCTTGTGAAAATAGAACCTTGATTTTCCTTTCACAGAAAATCCTGTCAGGGCATACTTTGCTGCTACTCCAGGCTAGCTAAAGCATCACGTTTCATTCTATTTTTCCTGGCCACAATAATTGGCTTAGAGTTGGGTAGGAGACACATGTTAGGAAAATGTGGACATTCTTTGTAACTACCGGGAGTGAGAAACTCTTTTTCACCTGGGGTTGCAAGTCTAGGAGCTGTAAGTCTGGATGGAACGCGTCAGGGTCACTGCAGAGAGGGTGTGTGACCTGTACGGAAGCAGCGTAGAGGTGTGGACAGATTGGTTAGGCCCGGTGCAGGGAGGGTGCGGGGCGGGGGGACGCAGGCTACATGAGAAAGTAATTCCTGACCTTTTGCTGAAGCTCATTTGAATAGGATTTCTGCCATTTGTTACCAAAGATTCCTAAAAAGCTGATCTACTGGATGAACCTATTTTTGGCCAAGAAATGGTCTATAGAGAGGTAATTATTATCTAAAAGAAGAAGTTAAGAAGAGCTGAGAATCTAGGACCTCTCCAGTGAGGGTGTTCCAGGCAGTTACAGACAGATGTGAGGGTCCTAAAGATGCCTGTGGTTTGGCACCAGGAAGCTGATTCAGAACAGTGGAAACCAAGGCATAGGTTTGATTCTCTTTACTTGTACCCATGGACTTGATACTTTACAACCATACATATACTAGAACTTAATTTTTTTATTATTCTAAAAAATCATCTACAACATGATTTAAAGTTTTCAAAGAATATCCACACCACCATTTCAAATAATTCTCACAACTGCCTCAAAAGTTTCCTCATTATCCCAAAACAGAGATGTTATAACTGAAGCCCAGAAGTTGAAGGGCATGGATATCTGACTCCAAATTTAGTCTTCTTTTCACTACTCCACCCCTGTTGAAAAAAACTCAGATCATCTTTATTGTGGTCTCACATTTAAAACATTTTCTTTGGGGAGAAAAAAAGGAAATATTAAAGAATCTGATATCGAAGTATTTCAGAAACTGGTATCAAATGAAGATTATGGGAACTAAAAGTTGCCTACTTGAGAGGGCAAACTGAAAAGAAGAACTTATTTTTTATTCCATCAGGATAGTCAGATAGTATTTTTAAACTGTTACTAGATTTTTTGATATATGACCCTCTCCCCTTTTCACCAGACTAGCCCCCCCTACCGCCAGGCCACAGATGGGGCTGGTGAGGGGGGCTGGTGGGCAGAGGGGGCTGGTGGGGTTGTTACAGAAAAGTTGACAAACTTCCCTGATAGTCCAGTTAGGATTTTTGCAGCAAGACAATCAGCTGGAGAGGTTGGCATTGTCACAGGGAAAGGATTTCCTAAATTAATTTTGCCCCATTTAATTAAGAAGTTGACTGGGAGGAGAAATCATTGTTTTGTATAAGCACAGGACTGAGAAAGCAGGAGGAGGATGTCAAAGAAAATCCATACCCTTGCTGCATTGAGAGAGCATGCATGTGAAAGAGGTGTGGGAAGGCCTATGGGAGGAGACAGTGGGAAGTCATAACTTGGTGTTCCCCCCCGTGGGAATTCAGTGTAGAGCTAGAAGGTGCCCTGGACAGGCTAAGGGAAGCACCAGGGGCAGAGGGGCTTCTGCTCCCTACCTTTTTCCCTCCCAGAGGCGCATCATGGTGAAGAGGATGGAAAGCATGGCTAAGCAGAAAATGGGTTTTGATGACGTTCCCAAACCTCCTGCAGCTTCTGTGTAGCACAGACAGTAGGCTGAGAACTGTAGGGCCTGACACGATGGGGCTGGGGTAAAGGCAGGACAGATAATCCCACAGAAGCTATAGTGGCCAAATGTGGAGAGACTCAGAGTGATTTATGTGTCAGGGAAAGCCAAGAGCAGGAGGGTCGGCAAGGAGAGGTCCTGGGCCTGAACAAGTCAAGAAAAAAAAATCAGGAAGTCATTGGCCACAGACAGCAACAATGAAGCAGGCCCAACCCCTTCCACAGGTGATGCCCAGTGCCCATTCAAGGTCCAGCCCCAGGCCAGTGGTCCCATTCTCCCCATGCCCTGAGGTTATGTGAGCCACACCTCTCCCCCTTTATCCAAATACAACCTTTGAGAGAGTTCCAAGGAAAGGGGAAAAATCTGAAAGTCTGAGCAATTATCCCAGAGCTTTGATTTAAGCCTAAAGAGACTTCAAATTCTTAGACCAAATTGGGCTGAAACTAGTGTGTGTGTGGAGAGGGGTTACACTCAGGAAGCGGGAGCCTCCTGAGGATTTTGTACCTTCTAATCAGTATCTGTGCTAAAGCCCTCCCTGGGTCTTGATGTGTTCTTATTCTTTCCACCACAGAGTAATTCAGTTTCTTTCTTTGGAACACTGTTCCCCAGGCTTGCTTGATTATAAGAATCACCCAGAGATTTTATTAGAAATACAGATTTTTATATTTTATATCCAGTCCCACTAGACCTACTGAATTAGAATTGCTAAGGGAGAATCTGGAAATCTATACTTCTCATGAGCACCTCCTATGACCCTTGTGATCAATTTGACAAATGCTGTTCTAGATTTTAGTGGAGCTTCAACAAAATATAATTCCGTAAGGCCCCTAAATTGTGTGGCCCGGCAGGCTGATTCTGGCTGTTTGCCACTACCATGGAAATGTATACGGTTACTCTTGAACCAATTGTATTTCTTTTTCCTTAATCTTTTAGGGGCCCAAACGTTATCACTTCTTTACCATGCTTACACAAAGTCAATTAAATTCTGTCCATTGATTAAAGATGTTAAGCCCTTTGTTTTAAGTTATGCAGATAAATTAACAGCTTGGATGGCTACATCCCACACATCACCCTGGCCATCAGGATTGGTTTGGGGGTGAGCAATGCCAATCGGAGTAAAGCTAATGATGTGGGTTCTCTGGTGAGGCAAAGGATGGATGCCCGTTCCCTACTCCAGATGTGAATGGGAAAGCATATATCACAGTTTACTGGGATATTAATCACTATATTTGGGGGCAAGCCACAGAAATCTGCGTTTTCAACAAGCTCACCCAGAAAATCCTCAAATTGCAATACTAGACAGAGAGCAAGAACCTATGCTCATATCAGACACAGAACAGATTCTGGAGAAAATAAGGGTGTTTTAGTCAGGAATCATGGTAATTTCCAGTAAAGAAACAATATGGCAACAGAAAGTACATGGCTTGGGGCGCCTGGGTGGCTCAGTTGGTTAAGCATCTGCCTTTGGCTCAGGTCATGACCCCAGGGTCCTGGGATCGAGTCCCTCATCGGGCTCCCTCTGCAGGGGAAAGCCTGTTTCTCCCTCTCCCTCTGCCCAACCCCCTGCATGTATGCTCACTTGCTCTCTCTCTCTCCTCTCTCTCTCTGTCAAATAAATAAATAAAATCTTAAAAAAAAAAAAAAAAGAAAAGAAAAGAAAGTACATGGCTTGGAGTCTACAAGGGAAGACCTGTGTCTCATACAGGAAAATGCATCTGTCTTCTAGGCACTGAGGAGCCTCCAGAGAGCAGAGACAGCTGCTAGTCAAATGGAGGCCACCCTGGACACAGCAGGAACTGCCCACCATGGACCTGTGAACCACGGATTGGAAAAGAAGGACAGAAGGGTGGGTGAGACACGGTCCCTGTCCTGCTATAATGACCAGACTTCTAAGCCCATGAGAGAAGCAGCCGGTGTCTGACAGTCTTGTCGAGGCACCAGGAAGAAACTACCTGCTCTGCCCCATGGGATCCAGCAGGACTCCAAGAAAGCAGCATTGGAACCCAATTCTGAAGAACAAGTAGACTTCTTTGTTCTTGGGTTGTTTGTGCTGCTTGCTTTCTTTTGTTTTCCTATCTTGTCATATTCCAAAGAGGATTTGAAGCAATTCTGAATTGGGATGTTTAGAGATGAGAAGTGCATTGAGGGCAGAGAAAACAGCAGAAGTAAGGCACAAAATAATTATAAATGAATAGGACCAGAGCCCTGAGGAGGCAGGAATGGGGTGGGTGGCAAGACAGGCTGCAAGGGCACCATCACTTGTCCAGGTGAGCATGATGAGGGCCTAGACCAAGGCAGGATCAGTGACTTGGAAAACGGGGACCTACATGGAGACATTTTTTTTTTTTTTTTAAGAGAGGGAGAGAGAGACGGGGGAGGAGGTGCAGAGGGAGAGGGAGAGAGAGAATCTTAAGCAGGCTCCATGCCCAGCAAGGAGCCCAACATGGGGCTTGGTCTCACAACCCTGAGATCATGACCTGAGCCGAAATCAAGAGTTGGACATGCTTAACTAACTGAGCTACCCAGCCACCCCCATGGCGACTATTTAAAAGTGAAATCTGCAGGACTGGCCACAAATGGAATGTGGCAGGTTGAAGAAAAAGGGAATAGTTGGAAATAACAATAACATTTCTAGTTTGGTGCAGGCCAGATGAAAACATTATTAGCCAAGATAGAAAATATGGGATAAGCATCAGGCACAGAGACACCTGTGAAGTGATGAAGTGGTCAGTTTGGAACCAGTCTGTTTGGAATATATGTATATTTAAAAATATAGACAATGAGCAAAATGGGTGAAGGGAGGTCAAATGGTACAAATTTTAATTATAAAATAAATAAGTTCTGGAGATATAATGTAGAGCGCGTGGCTATAGTTGATAATAACTATATGCATGTTTGAAAGTTTCTAAGAGAAACTTAAAAGAATCTTAAAAGTTCTCATTACAAGAAAAACTATTTGTAACTATGTGTGATGACTGATTTATTGTGGTGATCATTTTGTGATATATACAAATATTGAGTCATTATGTTGTACAGCTGAAACAAATATAATGTCATATGTGCACTATATGTCAATAAAGAAAAGTTTAACTTGGGGGAAAAAAATCCAGAACAAAAAGTGCTTTAAATATCTTAGGACAGCTCAAATTATTAAAGTATTTTGATGTCTAAGGACCAAGAATAAAGATGCTTCAAAGAAGCAGTGACAACAAATAGATGGTCTACAAAAACCTGCCTTGGTTACCTCACTCAAGGAGAGTAATTTTGACAAAATGGTGTGAAAGCAGACTATTGTGCTAGAAATGTTTACTATATTAGGTGCTACTTTTAGCTGCAACTGCAAATAACAGGGAACAGATGACCCCACTACCGTACAAAGTATTAGTTATAAAGTTATTTATTTGTAGTAAACATTAGGTACTGCACAGATAGAGTAAGGAGTAGTGCTGACCAAGAGAACCACAAGAAAATTCTGAAGCTAAACAAAGGATAAAAATAGATAGATAGATAGATAGATAGATAGATAGATAGATAGATAGATGACAGATTACATAGGAGAAATATCTCCAGAACAGCTACCAGTCAGAGCTGAGAGCTTAAGCTCCAACCTCAAGGAGGGGGCAGAACTAGATGAATACAGATTGGAGCACAAAAGCTTCAAAAGTGACATGAAAACAGGAGAGGAGCTCGATCTGCAACACCCTTAAGATCTAAGGACTGATTACACACATATATCATTTTATCCTATGCTTCCTTGAGTTTTGGTATTGCAATTGTTTTGTTGTGTTGTGTTTGTTTTGGCCTAGCAAAAAATGCTCTGAGGAATGATCAGGCGCCGGCAGTGCAGAGGATGGCAGGCCCAGGCCCCAGGCGTGCATTCTCACTCCAGATTGGGGCAGGGAAAGGGGACGAGCCAGTGGGAAATAATGAACAGCACAGCTAACTACCAGAGCCCAAGTGTCAGCTGGGGGGCTGTGGGAACTGCTCCAACCTGCAAGACACCTAGAGCTTTAACCAGTGAAAGCCTTGTGCCCAACCATCTGGGCCTCTGCGGATTGCACAGGTCAAGTCCCGTCCCCAGATAAGGCACAAAAGCAAACTGAGTTTGCTCAGCTTTACTGCTGAGGACATTAACTGCTTTAGAGAAAAACAGCAGCATTTAAATAAAAAAAGATGTATTTATTTTTATTTGAGAGAGAGAGCGCACACAAGTTGGGAGAGGGGCAGAGGAAGAGGAAGAGAATCTCAAGCAGACTCGCCACCAAGCTGGGAGCTGGACTAGGGGCTTGATCCTAGGACCCTAAGATCGTGACCTGAGCCGAATTCAAGAGTCGGACGCTTGACCAACTAAGCCATCCAGATGCCCCAAAATAGCAGCATTTTGTGCAAGAAACTTGGCAAGCCCATAGCATTTACAATGTGCTGAGAGAGTTAGTTGATGTTCGACCTCACGAAGATTCAACCTATTTGCGTTTCCAGCCCCTCCAAACCCTGATAGTGAAAACATATCACTGAGGCCTCTGATAATGGAAACCTTTTCTCTGATATGTTCTCCAGCTGTCACCTGAACCCACCGGTAATGTTTCAATGGACAGTAGTGAGACTGTCAAGTCAAACAGTAACTCTTTTAGTGATTCCAGCCAGGTCTCTGGATTTACTTGGATGTCAGGAGTCTAGGCTTGGTGGAGAGGACACAGAGGAGGAAGGACAATGACTGGAGCAAGATGTGTCATCAGAAATAAATTCTATTTTCTGGAAGAAAAGGGTGAGCGCCTTCCTACTGAATACATAATTAAGTCGTGGGTCAAATTTATATGACTCAATTACCTCACTACCTTTGTTGATGGTACATCCAAGAATTGGAAGCCAAGAGCAGGGTCTTGAATGCAAAAGAAACAAGAAGAAATGCAGAAATGTTGAAAATAGCAGAATAATGGGAAACAATGAGGATGAGAAACACTTTGTGGGAAAAGGACATAGCACGGGATTTCTGTGATCACAGAGCAGCTGCTCCAGATGAGGGCATCAGCCCTGAAAGAGTAACCAAGTTGGGAAGAGTTGGATGAAGCCCTGGTCAAAAGGGGTTTTATTCTTTCTATCACTGTCTCTGCCAATCCCAACCTTTCACTTGCTGTTAGTGAAACAGCGGCGGCGGGGGGTATGTAAAATATTTAATAAATAAAATGGTGAAGTCTGAGCAGTCAGAATGGATGTAGGCCAGAGTGTTGAAACAGGTGCTGAAGACCTACTGTCAGGCTGGATCCTGGAGAGACCCCAGAAATGGGGCCTGGCACCTGGGGCATCACAGCAATTGATGGTCTGCCCTGTTACCAGGCCTTCTCTGGAGCCCCACTTTTGTTGCTGTGTCCCCTCCACCAACGTGAGATCAGATGGCCTTCATGCAGCACAAGAGCATCTAATTTCATATCACTCCAGATCCAGTTGTCTGTTGACTTGCCTGTCTCTCCACTGTTGTAAAAAGCTTAAGAAAAGCTTCCTCTTTTCTGTGTTTTTGGTATCTAGCACTTTACCCCTACTTTGGGTAGCGGTGCTGGAATCCTGGACAAGGTGGCATCTGAGAAATGCTTGTGTGGGATAAAATTCAGACATGCAAAAAGAAGAGACCTGATTCTACATGCTGTGGACATGGAATAAAAGAAGGTGGGGAAGTGAGCAATAAAGGGCTATTGCAGAAAGAGGAGATACTGAAGTCTGGCTGCATGAAAGAAGGGGAGTAGCAGGGACCACGTCTGAAAAGGTACTCTGAGACCAAACTGTAAAGTGCCATCAGTGACCAGCGAAGGAAATTAAAATTTATCCTGAAGATGAGGGAGAGAAGTGGGAAATTTTAGAGCATAGGCAAATAGTGACTTCAAAGGTGTGATGTATTAAGTGGGAATGAGTCTAAGCATTTGGGGCCAGGGAAAAGGCTGTTTCCCTCGTCTAGGCAGGAGGAGGTCATAACTTGACCTTGGCAGGTAATGACAATGGGAATGGAGAGGACAGTTTGTATATGAAAGATACTATGGAATATAATTAACAGTCCTGGTAACCGATTGGAAGCATAAATAATGGGGGATCAGAATCAAAGATGATGGAAAAGCTGTGAGCCTCAATTCCAGGGAGAATGGTGTTATCCTTAACAGCATGAGTAACTCAGAGAAGGGCCAGACTGGGATCCAGTTGGGAAGGGGAAAGGAAGTGCTACACTAAGAGATGTGAATCCAAAGGACTTAGTAGAAAACCAAGGGGCAGCTTTAGAACAAATAGTCACAAATATGGGATCAGAGCTTAGGAGAGACATCAGAGCTGGAGGTAGAGAATTAGCTCAAACTGACTCAGTTTTACTGAGCATAAAAAAAACCAAGCTTAGTAGCTGCTCCAGATGTTTCCAAAGATGGATTGGGGTCCCACCTATGGGGCTCACTTCCTCACTTCCTGAGGCTCTTTGGTCTCAGAGAAAGATGAGGGAGGTGTGCAACAGTTGATTCCTGAGCTGCCTAGCTTGGCTGCCCTTGTGCAAAGCTGATGTCCAAGAGGCCCAGCAAAAGAGAGGCAGCCTTCACCCAGAGCTTTCCTCAACCTTAACGAACTGTATTTTTAAAACCTTTCTAGGGGCGGCTGGGTGGCTCAGTTGGTTAAGCGTCTGCCTTCGGCTCAGGTCATGATCCCAGGGTCCTGCTCAGTGGGGAGCCAGCTTCCCCTCTCCCAGCTCGTGCTCTCTCTCTCAAATAAATAAATAAAATCTTTTAAAAATAAAAACAAATAAATAAAATAAAACCTTTCTAACAGTGTATTTATAAATGAGTGAAAATGGAGTGAATATTTTATAGAACACAAATTTACATTAGCCATGGCTAGGAAATGATAGATGGTTCACAAGTTTTAGTCTGGCTCATGAAACCCAATACCTCTAAGAACATCATTTTTTTCCTCAGTACATGAGACAATACTGATCCAAAACCAACAACCTCAGCTCACCAGGTAGAAAGTTCTTGTGTTCTGCTTTTACTGGGTTTACTTGTTAGTAACTTTGCTTATCTTTGCTCAGTGTTATCTTTGCTCAGTGTTACTGCACTATGTCCTCATTTTGTTTTTTTTTTTAATTATGTTATGTTAATCACCATCATTTTATGAAAGTGATTTTAATTTTAATTTTTTAAATTTATTCTAGGCAATTTCTGGACCAGACATTTTCAAAAACTATATAGCCCCATGCCTATATAGCAATGATTTTAACATCTCAGCTTGTACAAGAGCACACTCCCACAATTAACCATTTCATTTTCCCAAAACACCCATATCACATTCTCTTGGATAATTTCCTTCCTTCCTTAATTTACTTACATTTCAAAAAAAAAAAAAAGTAAAAGAAAAGAAAATAATCGAGTGTTCATGTTCTGGAATCAGGCTCCCACCGTTTGAATCTTGGAGCACCATTAATAGTTTCCTGCAGCTGCCATAACAAATTACTATAAACTGGGGGGTTTAAAATGACAGAAATGTACCTTTTCATAATTTGGGACCCTACAAGTCCTAAATCAAGGTGTCAGCAGGGCCATGTTCCTTCTGAAGGCACTAGGGAAGAATCCTTCCTTGCCTCTTCCAGCTTCTGGTGGCCTTGGACATTTCTAAGCTTGTGGCTGCATCACTCTAATCTCTGCCTCCAAGTTCATATAGTCCTCTTCCCTCTGTGTGTCTGTGTGTCCATTCTATCTCTTACGAAGATACACACATTGGACTTAGGGCCCACCCTAATCCAGAATTACCTTGTTTCAAAATCCTCAACTTAATAGAAAGGCCCTTTGTAAAATAGGGTCACTATCTGCAAAGACTCTTTTCCAAATTAGGCCACTTATATAAGTACCAGGGGATAGGACTTGGAGATGTTTTTAGGGGACAAATGCAACCGACCCACTGCAGGACCCCATGACCAGCTCTGTGACCCTCGGCAACTTGCTTTACCTCTCTTGTCTTTGTTTCCTCATCTGTATATGGAGATGGTAAAAATACCCAAAAATTATATAAATAAATACGTGCAAAGCAGTTAGCACAGTGCTTGAAACAAATATTGGCTATTATTATT
Organism: Halichoerus grypus; assembly: GCF_964656455.1. Taxonomy (NCBI): domain Eukaryota; kingdom Metazoa; phylum Chordata; class Mammalia; order Carnivora; family Phocidae; genus Halichoerus; species Halichoerus grypus. The sequence goes on along the minus strand of NC_135715.1, from coordinate 53,944,407 downwards.
TTTTGGTAAATGGAAAAAACAAACAACAAGCAAAAAACACAAGATCAGGTTATGACACTACTCTTTACCATGAACTGTACTTTACATTTCTATAGTATGTATTTTTTTATTAATTTTTTTAAATATAGTTGAAACACAATGTTACATAGTATGTATTTCCATGTTAAATTTTATACAATATTTATCTCACTTCAGCCTCACCAAGTCTTTGTGAAATAGAGATTTTAAGGATCATGTTATACCCATTTTGCAATTGAATAAACTGTATTTGTAGTAGCAAAGCAAGCACTTGAACACTAGTGGTCTGACTAGAAACCCAGTACTCTTTTCTATTCTAGTGACGTAGCCAGGCAAGTTATTTTAGGTTTTTATGACAAACCATCACCCCATCTCCAACACTTTGTCTAGATATGAGGAAGGGATTGTGATAGAGATCTTGATTTGAAATACACCTAATGATGATTAATATGGGAGAGAGGGGAAAAAGCAAGACAAATTAGAAAAGAGGGAGAAGAAAATATATTAATGAAGTGATTAAAAGTGACTTAAAATGTCTTTTTCTTTCAACTTTCATATTTAATACTGTAGTATGTTAGGTCCAAAACAGGTTACCAGGCAACCTCTTCGGGCTAGTCACCTCAGATCTGCTCCTGTTCCCCCTAGGATCACGGTGGGTTGGAACCAAACGCAGGTGTCCACAGGGGAGCTGTTTCTTACTTCACTGTTTTCTAACCTTGTTCAGTGGCAGTTACCAGAGGTTCCAGCCCAACTTCTAATGCTTCAGGGAAATTGGGGGCAGAAACAGGTAAGAAACAGGCAATAAAAGAGCAGTAGGAAGAAACTTTGAATTTAATCCTTTGCCGACCGCGGTGAGAACAAACCCACTCTATTTTCTTCAAAAGGTATTCCTTGGTGGGAAAAACATTAGATATATTGAAAGGAAAGCAAGTGAAGGAGTGATTCTGGTATTTTCATCTAGATCACTCAGCCTCTAGTTCTTAAGTTCCCCTGTAGGCTCCTGCTAGAAGCCAGAAAGTTGCTTCATAGAAAAAGAAAACAGGAAAAAAGCAGGGGGGATGGTAAGGAGGGGGTGAGATAATTAGGTGGGGACAAATTTCTATAAATTCTATCCTCAAAATATGGAGTGTGAATAATTATATCAGTGGATGAAATATGAGTAAATATGGGTATTACAACCTCTGCTGAAAATTGGGCTCATACTGTTTAAAGTCATTTTAATAATCTTTTTTTTTTTTTTAAAGATTTTATTTATTTATTTGACAGAGACAGAGATAACGAGAGCAGGAACACAAGCAGGGGGAGTGGGAGAGGGAGAGCAGGCTTCCCGCCGAGGAGGGAGCCCGATGTGGGACTCGATCCCAGGACCCTGGGATCATGACCTGAGCCGAAGGCAGACGCTTAACGACTGAGCCACCCAGGCGCCCGTCATTTTAATAATCTTGTGGCTTATTTGATAATGTATTTTCCAAATTGTTCTAGAAAGCCTCAAGCCACACGTACAATGAAATCATTCAGCACAGTTCTTTAAACAATTGATAATAGTAATAAAATGAAAACTGCCTGCATCTAACTGTAACCCACATTAAGATAATTCTTTGCCCTTCTATGGCATTTGTCTTGAAGTGACTGACCTCTGGGTAAGGATTAATTAAATCCCACAACAGGAATGAGGGGCAAAATTCCAGACAAGTACAATTAAATCCTGTTATAAGGCACCTTTTTCATTCACAGGTTGGGTTACACCTGGGTCAGATCATGCCCCAGGTGTACATGAGAATGTGGAATGCACACATCTTTCACTTATAACCCTGAATGCTTGTAACACAAGGTTGTCCTTTGTCCAGGAGGACTGATTAAATGCCTGACTCAAGAATACTTTGCTTTTGTTTCCTCCTCTATCCATGCTGTCTCTCAGCTCCTCATCCCCAGATGATGTCCATCTAATCCTACAGTTAAAGCATTACAGCATTTAACAAATACAGTAATTAATTTCTCAAACTCGACTGCTTCTCAGTTCTCCAATCTGTCTTCCACGAAAGAACTGAACAAAATGTGTCCCGTGTGCAGGAGGAGCTATTTCAACTAAAGCCTCAAGAGACTGGCCTTTCTTCCTGTCTGCAGGACTGGATTTTATTTAGTTATGTTATATTTTTGGTAACCATATATATTTTTTTGAGATGTAATTCCCCTCTAACTGAAACTTGAAGTCTGCAGGGCATGTGTCCTCCAGGAGCTGGACAGAGAGCCCAGAGCAGGAAATGGCTAAATATCCATCAAATGGGAGAATGCTAATGCACTGAATCGCCACCGTTCTCTATTACATTTGAACAAGGAACTTGAAAGGGAATATAGTCCATTCAGGTAACTCTGCCCTTTTTTCACACACCTTTCAGGACTTCACATCTCATTTTTTTCTCTGCCAACTTAAATCTGACCCCTCATCTTGTCGATCAGTTAGATGCCATTAACATCATCTGCCATGTACAGAACATGCTTCTCAGATCATGGCAAAATCAAAGAAACTTCTTTGCCCAACCGGGACAGAAACAAAGGTTAGCCTAAATGGAGAGACATGATAGTGTGTAAATAAGAAACAGATATCACATATATGGTTTATTATGGCTTCAAACAAGCTCTGGCAAAGCCAACCAAAGTGAAAAGATAAAAAAAAGGGGTTTTCTGAAAACATCTCAAGGAGTATAGAAGCTGTAGGACAAGTTTTAAATGTTAAAATTTAATTTTAAAATTTAAATTTAAAACTTAAATGCACACAAGGAGCTGCTCTAAGCATGCAAAAATGTGTTTAGCTGGAGAAGATGGAAGTCCAAAACAGAGATTTTACCCACAGCCCCTCCAGACAGTTGATAAGCAAATATATCCTTGAAAGACGAATTGTTCCTCTGTTGTGTTACATTTTGTGTAGCCTATTATAGAGTCTCAGTTGCCTCTCCAACTCAAACAGTAAAAACAATAGATAGTATTTCCACATTGCTAACCTCTAAAGAATGGTGAGTTGCTAACTGTCATATTGCTCATATATTTCCTACAGAAATTACAGAAGCAACTTTGTGCCCATGGGAGTTTGTAAGTAGGCAAGGAGCTACTAGACAGATGATTCCTGAAGACCCCTACCTTTAATGAGACAGAACAGGTCAGGAAATATCCAAGCAGCAATGTCCAAAGGTTAGATGTTAGAACACTACATGCTATTACAAGACTTGAATTCATGTTTCTGGGAATGAAACCTCCATTTGGTCCTGGCACTGCTATCTCCACAGCCAGAGTGCAAATCCATGTCTCAGGGAGAGCCCACAGAATTCTCTAGTCAAGGACGCCTGGGTGGCTCAGTCCTTAAGTGGCTGCCTTCAGCTCAGGTCATGATCCCAGGGTCCTGGGATCGAGCCCACATCGGGCTCCCTGCTCAGCAGGAAGCCTGCTTCTCCCTCTCCCACTCCCCCTGCTTGTGTTCCCTCTCTCCACTGTCTCTCTCTCTCTCTCTCTCTCTGTCAAATAAATAAATAAAATCTTTAAAAAAAAAAGAATTCTCTAGTCAAATGCACAGTAACAACCATTTTTATCATTTCACTATTTAAAGAAGCTCTTCCATAAACCACATCTCCAAATCCTGAGTGGAACTGAGAATTTCTTCCCCTCTGACCCACTACCCACTTGACTACTAATTCTGCTGTTAAGGATTTCCAAGCTAGTGGGCTGAGGAGCCCTGGGATCCCAAGAAGCCTCCTTTCTCAGAGCTCTGGACCACTGATCTTACCTCTAAACCTCATCATTATCAGTTCCCAAGGAACTCAGGGGCTTCTCATGAGGGCTTTGCCTCAGATCCCCTGGTTTGTTCTCTACAACATAAAAAAAAAAAAAAAAAAAAAAGATGCCTGCTGGTTTCCATCTGCTGCCGGAGCATGTTCTCCTGGCTCATCTTAACCCAGACCAAAAGCAGTAGAGAAGAGGCACTATAAACAAGTTAATGCACTTTTTCATCCATTTTCTCATTGACTCAACACTGTTTAGTCCTTACTCTGCACAGGACACAATGCTAGGTTTTACTGGGAGTGGGGAGTAGAGTTAGTTGTCTCTGGGAGTGTAGGCTGGGAGGTACTCCACTTGGTACAGGCATAGATGCCATGCAACTCCTCTGTTGCCCACTCTGATCTGGGAGTTCATTGGCTCAGGCATGTATAGAAAATGGGAGGGTGCAGTGTCCTTGGGGGCTAAAACTAAAAGATGAAAGGACAGAGTTATAAGCCATTTATTATATCACTTCCCAAACAGGTGCCCTCCTCTTCAGACACAACCCACTCCAGATGATAGTCTTGGAGCAGACAACTGTAAACCAAATCCACCAGGCATGCCCACTGCCCCCAGTGATAGGTATGCAAAAATTTCCCTACTCAGACATTAGCCGAAACTTTTCAATAAATGGATAAAGGAGGTGAGAATACTTGACTTTTGTTAGATTATGAAATAAGCAAAAAAGGAGAAACCAGAAAGTAGAAAAGCTGAAGATGGTTATGATCATTTGTTACTGCCTTTTTTTTTTTCAAAAAGAGGGAGAATGCACTGCTCTCTCCATTTTTTAAGAAAAATAAAAAATAAAAACTGACTGGATAAGTGAAATACCTTCTAAAAACAGTGCCAACCCAGAAAAGAACCCAGACCTTCTTCCTCCTTTGAAGTTTTCATTTAAATCAATTCTTCAGTACCACCTTGAGAAAGCTTCTTTCCCATCTAAGCCCTCAGGGTAGCTTTGATTTCTACACAGCATCTGGTCCTACATGAGAATGGATACTGGAGTTTGGAGACCAGAAAGCAAAAGAAATTTCAAGGGTTCCCTCAAGGGACACAAAACTTAACCTGTAGGAAAAAGAAAAACCACCAAATACCCACCCCTCCCTCACCATTATCCCTCACACACACAGATGCCCACTATTGGCAATGTTGGTACTTCTGAGGAGACAGAAATGAATAAATCTAACAGAATTCATCTTTAGGGGAAAACAGATGGCTCTATAACATGCTTTGTGAGTCAGAAGAATTTCTAGAAAGAAAAAATAATAATCAATTTATAATGAAAAACAATTTTGCCACTTACTGCCTTTTTCCCCCTTTGCATAGAAGTAATTAAGATGACACCAAGAAAAACTGCCTTGATTGTTCACAGAAATCAAACCTAACAAGTCAAACAGATTCTTCTTCCCATGTAAAATCAATGCTATTTCCCCCCTTCTGTCTTCCTTCACTTCCTCCAGCAGCCTTTCCTGCTGGGCAATGCTAAGATTTTTGTTGAGTCAGCCTGGCATGCCTTCCATTTGAAGATGCTTGGCAGGTGTTTGACAGGCAGAGTTGACGGACTTTTGAGATTCATTTCCATCCATCAGCCTGACAGGCTTCACAGGGCTTGATTTCAGTACCTGTACTTCCCAAGGCCTGCTGCACACCAGCCAGGCTAGTATCAGAGAAAAGAACATAGGGCAATTTGCCAGCCATTGCCCTGAATCCTTATGCACTCACTTGCCAGAGTAAATAGGCCTCCCATTGTAACCTGGAGGTTGCTAACCTGAACTTTGTTCATGTTCGTGGGTATGTACACATGTACGTGCATGCACAACTATGCACATGTGTGCTCACGAGGTAGACTTAGAAAAAATTCATTTCACATATTTCTCTTGTTTTTCCTTCTTCAGCTGAAAAATAAAAGGATGCAATCAGTGTCCTTAGATGAAAGTACCTATGGCACTTGGCATAATTTTCCTCTTTCAATCAACAGCCCAGAAATGAAGTCAATTCTCTGGGTTCAGACTTTCAGCACAAGATGTTTGTAAATGATAATCATACAAAAGTGATCAGGAGAAATGTTTGGAGAAATAATACTTTTTTCTAGTTTAACCTTAGTGAAGAAGAAGAAACACTACAAATGTGGGTTAGCATGCCAATTCTTATCTGCTAAACCTGTGAAATTGTCTCCCTCCCACCTCATCCCTTCCTTCAGGTTTCAGATTTTTATTCCCACAAAAATCTTCTGGCTAAACTAGAAGATGGAAGAATAATATTAAGGTGCAATTTAAATCTCAATGGTTTGCTAAAAGGATTGATATTTGGTAAACTTGTTTTCATGGAGGAGGACTTCAAACTTAATTTTATTCCTAATCCATGCAAGATAGAAAGCAAACTAATACCTAGTACTGATTGCCAGAAGAAAAAAATTTACCATGTATTAAAGAGATCATTGTAAGAAAATGCCATTTGTACCACCTAGTTGTTCACCAATGGAAGCAAAATCAAAGTTGACCCCTTGGTGCCTTATTATTTTAAGCACAAAGACTCCTGATGATTTTCTTTAGGAAGGTGAACACATCCACTACCAGAATGTAGTTACTGAGTCCAGTGGTCTTTTGATGGTGAGAATCATCACGTGTTTGTTCAATATACAGATGTTCAATATACAGTGCTCTTCAATGACATTTCTGATTCAAAAAATGTGTGCTTAATGCCCCAGGCACCTAAATTTTTAATAAGCTCTTCAGGTGACATTAAATAATTTGCTAGCATCATATTGCTGACTAGAGGTAAAACCAAGGCTAAATCCAGGTATTTTTCACTTTTAGACCAACGATGATTGACAGTTCTGCACTGCATACAATTTTATTGAGGAAAATAACAATTAAAGTCATCAGGCAAAGAAATACAGGACAACGTATCTTTAGGGCCATTATATTCTCATGAAGCTTAGGTGGAAATGAAACTTAAGGGTATTACTGAGCTATCATTTAAGGCTCTAGTTTGAAGGACCATGTGCTCTCCTTCTCATTTTAATAACTATTTTCAACTTTAAAGGTTTTCTATAAAACCAGGATATCCTTCTACTCAATTTAGCATATAAATCCCCAGAGTGCAAAGGTTAAGACTTTATGGTCCAATAACAGAAAGTTCAGAAATCTAGTCTATCCTACTTCAGACCTCCAGTCCCTTCTTTGCTCCATGTTCTGGGAACTCTGACAGCTCACAGGTGTCTCAAGTTTGTCATATACCAATGGAGGAGGCATATCCATGTCCCCTGTCCCTGTAATATCCACAAGTCCAGAATAGGGTCTTGCCTTGGCCATGACAAAATTCAGGCAGGGAGCTGGGCCATTTCCATAGTGTTACCCACAGTAAAAGGGCTCCCAAACCCTTTGGCTAGGACCCTTTGTATTGAAGTCCATGTAATTTCCTCTCTCAGACTCTAGGCTTCCCCAGATTTGGTCTGGATGTGCCTCTCACAGGGTTTCTGACCAACTGGCTACAAAGGTACCCAAAGTGAGGCTTGCACAATTCAGGAGGACAACCTGCATCAGGCAACATGAGTCAGACCAGGTTTTAGGCACGGTGTTAGACTTTTTATACCATGGACACCTTGGGCTGTCTGATGAAATCTATGAAACTTATGATAGGCAGAATACTGCCCCTCAAAGATGTCCTTATCTAATTCTTAGAACATAAGAATATGTTGTTACATGACAAAGGACAATTAAAGTTGCTAATCAGCTGACCTTAAAAAAGAGAGATTATTCTGGATCATTCAAATGGGTCTGATGTAATCACAAAAGTCTAAGTGGAAAAGGGAAGTAGAAGGGAAGGTTGGAGTGACGTGATTTGAGAAGGACTCAAACATGTCTTTGAAGATAGAAAAAGGAAGTCCTGAGCCACAGACTGCAGGCAGCCTCTAGGAGCTGGGAAAGGCAAAGAATGGATTCTCCCCAGCACCTAAAGAAGGGACACAGCCCAACTGACACCTTGATTTCTGCCCAGTGAGACCCATGTCAGATTCCATCGAGTGGGACCTATAGAACAATATGATATTAATTTGTGTTGTTTTAAATCACTAAGTTTGTGGTAACTTCTCACAGCAGCAATAGAAAACTAATACAGACCTCTTCGTGAAATGTTTGTAAATGCATAAATAAAATGCATAGTGTTACAATGGAAAGCAATTATATTGAAATTGTTATCTAAGTATTTTATTTTATTTCATTTTTTAAAGACTTTTATTTATTTATTTGACAGAGAGAGAGAGAGAGAGAGAGAGCACAAGCAAGGGGAGTGGCAGAAAAAGGGAGAGGGAGAAGCAGACTCCCCACTGAGCAGGAAGCCCGATGTGGGGCTTAATCCCAGGACCCTGGGATCATGACCTGAGCCGAAGGCAGACGCTTAACCAACTGAGTCACCCAGGTGCCCCTAAGTATTTTAAAGTGATATATATATATATATCTTTATTAATTCACTAAATAAGAAGATTTTGTGGCAAGTATAATTACCGTAATTTTGAAATAGTGATGGTCATTAACAATATTTTGAGATACCTGCATAGCTATAACATAACATAAATTACCTGTGATTCCTAGTCGTGATGGTCACAGGTACTGTTAATATTATTATAGTTTGCTGCTTACATTCATAATGAAAGGAAATGCAAATTTTCATCACTGATTAGTAAAATAAAGATGGAATTTTTGCTTTCAAGTTCTGGAATTCTATCCAGAGATCCATTAGAGATCAGACTCAGGTGAAGACTTCCCGATTTAGAGAGGAGCTTGGCTGTGACTCAAGCAAACTGTTTCAGGATAAACGTGGTGGATGTTAGGCAGCATCCTAGAAGAGCTAAACACAGGAACAGGCTGCTCAAGAGAGCATCATAACCCAGAAACCAAGCCAGGGGAGAAGAGAGCCAACAGAGCCTCATTCTCAAGTCCAGGCCACAACCGTGGGGAAGTGATGAGCACAAGCTAGGGACAGAAAGGGACCCAGAAGCTGTGATCACTCCTATGCATCTTCTTGCTGAAAAATTCTGAGCATCTCTTAGTAGCCCACACAATAAGGAGATCCTCTTGAGCCTAGAGGAGTGGTTACTGGCCATTCTTCCATCCATAAATCCTTGGGTTGGTGCCTGCTGGCAGGGCTCTTTCAGTGACAAGACTGAACTCACAGGTGGAAACAGGTCATAAAACTGTTCTATTTGGTCCACATGTTATTATGACCGTTATTATTTTAGATTTTTATTTTTTATTGTGATATAATTTTACAAAGGGAAATGCATATACTTAAGCTCACTGAATACTGACAATTCCATTACCCCAGAAAGTTTTCTTACGTCCCTTTCTGGTCAAAACCTGATCTTTCCTTGCAAAAGCAACCATTATTACTATTTCTATCATCATACATTAGTTTTTGGTATTCTTGAACTTCATATAAATGAAATTTACAAATATGCACTATTTTGTGTCTGGCTTCTTTCACTCAATATAATGTTTTTGAGATTCATTCATATTGTTGGTGCATACATCAGTAGTTCACTCCTTTTTATTGTTAAATACTATTCCACTGTGTGGCTATCACAATTTATTTATATATTCTTTTGTTGGTGGGATTTGATGGAAATAACATCTCTTATTTTCAGGAGTATTTTAGGCTACTATGAATAAAGTTGCTACAAAGAACAGCATTGTTACAAGTCTTTTGGAGGACACAATTTTTTATTTCTCTTAAGTATATGCATAGGAACAGAATTGCTTTTTCATAGATAGGTACACATGACACTATGAGAAACTGCCATTGAGTGTTCCAAAGTAGTTATTCCATTTTACACTCCCACCAGCAGTGTGTAAGACTTCCAGCTGTTTCACATCCTTGCCAACATTTGATGTCATGCTTTTAATTTTAGCCCGTTTTAGTGGGTATGAAATGGTATCTCATTCACTGTGGTTTCAATTTGCATTTCTCCGATGAAAACTCATGTTGACCACAACCCAACCTTCCTTGTCACTGCCTTTTGATCTTTTCAATATTTGAGCTATAAGAAAGGTCAGCGGCAGTTGAAGGTATTTTGGGTTCACCTTTATTTTATTATTTATTTATTTATTTATTTATTTGGGGGCATCACATTTAGATTCAACTCAATCAGGGTCCTGGAATCCAATTACCATGGGAACATAAGGTAATATGTTATTTCCTTTCTGCTTACCATCCTTTCCTTTACTTTATACTTTATCCTTTACTTTTTTACTTTGGCCTTCTCAGCCAAAATTTGGGTTTGGAGGGAGAATTGTTGAGCCAATTCTGCTCATCAAAGCTTCCCTGTGTCTACACTGCTTTTTGCTAGCCCCATAGAAAAGTATGATTTAAGTTTTGTATGGATTTTTCTTTTTGTTACCATGAGAGCAAAGAGCTTTCATAGTTTTCCATAGTGTAGCTGGAGGCACACATCTTTTCTTTTTTTCTTTTTCTAGTTTTTGCATTAACTGACAACCATTAAAAATTAGGGAAACCCCCCAAAATATGCAGATTTCCAGCTTCCCTTTAGAGTAGGTTCTCTTGAACATACTAGGCCTACATTTCCATATACAGTGATTGGTCACAGCTAAGCAGAGGCTGCCCCTGAACACAGGGTGGGCACCCTCCACTTCAACCTCATTGCCTGCACTCCCATCATCCAGCCCAAGTCACATTACTTGTGATCTCTGGTCTTTTGAATATTCATCACCAGATCTTTCCCTCAGGCTGAAGGAGAATCATGTAGCAAAATTTTTAACCAAATCCTGATTCATTTAAACCTATGGGCAATAAAAATTAGGTCAAAGACATCTTGAGTGACTGATAATCTCTTCTGGTTCAAGTCTCTGATCACATTTGGCAGATAATTGATCTCCCCAACAACAAATCAGGAATAACTGCAAGTAGGTATCTCTTGTTTTAAGATAGAATTTCTCTGCTCTGGGAAGATACAGAACCTCACAGTCTGGAAAAGCTACCCTTAAGTTTCCATGCTCTGAGCTGTTTGCCCTGAAGTGTTGTCTAATAATAGATAGGTGACAATTTTGTGCCAGTACCATACTGTCTTAATGATTACAGCTTTGTAATAGAGCTTGAAGTCCAGAATTGTGATGCCACCCACTTTGCTTTTCTTTTTCAACATTCCTCTGGCTATTCGGGGTCTTTTCTGGTTCCATACAAATTTTAGGATTATTTGTTCCATTTCTTTGAAAAAAGTGGATGGTATTTTGATAGGGATTGCATTAAATGTGTAGATTGCTCTAGGTAGCATTGACATCTTCACAATATTTGTTCTTCCAATCCATGAGCATGGAACGTTTTTCCATTTCTTTGTGTCTTCCTCAATTTCTTTCATGAGTATTTTATAGTTTTCTGAGTACAGATTTTTTGCCTCTTTGGTTAGATTTATTCCTAGGTATCTTATGGTTTTGGGTGCAATTGTAAATGGGATCGACTCCTTCATTTCTCTTTCTTCTGTCTTGTTGTTGGTGTATAGGAATGCCACTGATTTCTGTGCATTGATTTTATATCCTGCCACTTTACTGAATTCCTGTATGAGTTCTAGCAGTTTTGGGGTGGAGTCTTTTGGGTTTTCCACATAAAGTATCATATCATCTGCAAAGAGTGTGAGTTTGACTTCTTCCTTGCCGATTTGGATGCCTTTGATTTCTTTTTGTTGTCTGATTGCTGTGGCTAGGACTTCTAATACCATGTTGAATAGCAGTGGTGATAGTGGACATCCCTGCTGTGTCCCTGACCTTAGGGGAAAAGCTCTCCATTTTTGCCATTGAGAACGATATTCGCTGTGGGTTTTTCATAGATGGCTTTTATGATATTGAGATATGTACCCTCTATCCCTATACTCTGAAGAGTTTTGATCAAGAAAGGATGCTGTTCTTTGTCAAATGCTTTTTCTGCATCTATTGAGAGGATCATATAGTTCTTGTTCTTTCTTTTATTAATGTATTGTATCACATTGATTGATTTGTGGATGTTGAACCAACCTTGCAGCCCAGGGATAAATCCCACTTGGTCGTGGTGAATAATCCTTTTAACGTACCATTGGATCCTATGGCAGTATTTTGGTGAGAATTTTTGCATCCATGTTCATCAAGGATATTGGTCTGTAATTCTCCTTTTTGATGGGGTCTTTGTCTGGTTTGGGGATCAAGGTAATGGTGGCCTCATAAAACAAGTTTGGAAGTTTTCCTTCCACTTCTATTTTTTGGAACAGTTTCAGAAGAATAGGTATTAATTCTTCTTTAAATGTTTGGTAGAATTCCCCTGGGAAGCCATCTGGCCCTGGGCCCTTGTTTGTTGGGAGATTTTTGATGACTGCTTCAATTTCCTTAGTGGTTATAGGTCTGTTCAGGTTTCTATCTCTTCCTGGTTCAGTTTTGGTAGTTGATACATCTCTAGGAATGCATCCATTTCTTCCAGATTATCTAATTTGCTGGCATATAGTTGCTCATAATATGTTCTTATAACAGACACATAGATCAATGGAACAGAATAGAGAGCCCAGAAATGGACCCTCTACTCTATGGTCAACTAATCTTTGACAAAGCAGGAAAGAATGTCCAGTGGAAAAAAGATAGTCTCTTCAACAAATGGTGTTGGGAAAATTGGACAGCCACATGCAGAAGAATGAAACTGGACCATTTTCTTACACCACATACAAAAATAGACTCAAAATGGTTGAAAGACCTAAATGTGAGATAGGAGTCCATCAAAATCCTAGAGGAGAACACAGGCAGCAACCTCTTCGACCTCAGCTGCAGCAACTTCTTCCTAGAAACATCGCCAAAGGCAAGGGAAGCAAGGGCAAAAAATGAACTATTGAGACTTCATCAAAATAAAAAGCTTTTGCACAGCAAAATAAACAGTCAACGAAACCAAAAGACAACCGACAGAATGGGAGAAGATATTTGCAAATGACATATCAGATAAAGAAGTTCTTTATAGATTTTGGATACTAGCCCTTTAGTATCCAACACCCAAAGAACAAAGAATCCAATCAAGAAATGGGCAGAAGGGTGCCTGGGTGGCTCAGTTGGTTAAGCGACTGCCTTCGGCTCAGGTCATGATCCTGGAGTCCCGGGATCGAGTCCTGCATCGGGCTCCCTGCTCAGCAGGGAGTCTGCTTCTCCCTCTGACCCTCCCCCCTCTCATGCTCTCTCTCTCTCTCTCTCTCACTCTCTCAAATAAATGAATAAATAAAATCTTTAGAAAAAAAAAAGAAATGGGCAGAAGATATGAACAGACATTTTCCCAAAGAAGACATCCAAATGGCCAACAGACACATGAAAAAGTGCTCAACATTACTCGGCATCAGGGAAATCCAAATCAAAACCTCAATGAGATACCACCTCACACCAGTCAGAATGGCTAAAATTAACAAGTCAGGAAACGACAGATGTTGGCGGGGATGCAGAGAAAGGGGAACCCTCCTACACTGTTGGTGGGAGTGCAAGCTGGTGCAGCCACTCTGGAAAACAGTATGGAGGTTCCTCAAAAAGTTGAAAATAGAGCTATAATACGACCCAGCAACTGCACTACTGGATATTTACCCCAAAGATACAAATGTAGGGATCCAAAGGGGTATGTGCACCCTGATGTTTATAGCAGCAATGTCCACAATAGCCAAACTATGGAAAGAGCCAAGATGTCCATCGACAGATGAATGGATAAAGAAGATGTGGTATATATATGCAATGGAATATTATGCAACCATCAAAAGGAATGAAATCTTGCCATTTGCAACTATGTGGATGGAACTGGAGGGTATTATGCTGAGTGAAATAAGTCAATCAGAGAAAGACATGTATCATATGACCTCACTGATATGAGGAATTCTTAATCTCAGGAAACAAACTGAGGGTTGCTGGAGTGGTGGGGTGGGAGGGCTGGGGTGGCTGGGTGATAGACATTGGGGAGGGTATGTGCTATGGTGAGCACTGTGAATTGTGTAACACTGTTGAATCACAGATCTGTACCTCTGAAACAAAGAATACATTATATGTTAAAAAAAAAAGAAGAAGATAGCAGGAAGGGAAAAATGAAGGGGGGGGAAATCGGAGGGGGAGATGAACCATGAGAGACTATGGACTCTGAGAAACAAACTGAGGGTTCTGGAGGGAGGGGGGTGGGGGGATGGGTTAGCCTGGTGATGGGTATTAAAGAGGGCACATATTGAATGGAGCACTGGGTGTTACATGCAAACAATGAATCACAGAACACCATATCAAAAACTAATGATGTAATGTATGGTGATTAACATAATAATAAAAAAAGAAAAAAACTAATGATGTAATGTATGGTGTTTAACAGAACATAATAAATAAATAAATAAATAAATAAATAAAATCTTAAAAAAAAAAGATAGGTGACAATTAAACATACTCAACACTATATTTGACCTTTTTTTAAAAATAACATCAGTATGTCTTAGAACCTTCTCAAACAGTGTACAAGTAACTATTACAGAAGTTTTTTTGCTACAAAATTCCCTCCTCCCAAGATTTCTAATCAGTATCAATTTTAAGCAAGAAATCCCAGCCTATTTCCTACAGGTATATTCTTCTCATCATCTGAACTTGAAATGCCCCCAAACTATACCCACGTTTAGTACATTTAAATGAAGTGAAGCAGGATGAATTTTCAACCTTTTACCCAAAATAACAGTGAGCCTCATATTGGAAGTTCACCAGAAAAGAGCTATCAAGAAAACAGAATTTAAAATTCATAGTTAGAACTTAAATGATATGCTTTAACCAGTACCAAAATTCATTCCTGTACCTAAACTATTATTTTGTATGACTGTTTTGCAACCAATCATGAATTTCTTGGGGCCAGAGACTGCATCTTATTTATCATGTGACTTCAGCACCTAGCTCAATGCCAGGTATATCCTGGAAGTTCAACAAATACATGTCGAACAAATAGATTATGAGAAGTAGCGTTTTCTGAATTGTGCTGGGTGCAAGCTTAGAAAACTCTGAGAATCTCAAAAGCATACACTATTGTTGGTTTCTGAAAATAATGAGTTAAAATATTTCAAAGCCATATGTGTGTTGTAATGAAACTAGAACGTCCTAGGATATATTACAATTTAGGCCCTTGTGAGGGGGCAGCATGGAGGAAGAACTCTGTAGAAAGAACTTTCTCATCCTTTGTTAACTGAAATTCCTGGCTCTCAGGGAAGTAGCCCTCCTTTGCTGAAACTCCTTGCAATACAGGGTTCACTTGGTGGGCATTTATAGGTCAGCACATATTCTCAGGGCAAGAATGGCAGGGACACAAACAATGAATCATGGAACACTACATCAAAAACTAATGATGTAATGTATGGTGATTAACATAACAATAAAAAATTAAAAAAAAAAAAGAATGGCAGGGAAATTAACACTGGGTACATTAAGCCTTAGGAATCTCAAGCCTTAAGAGATGACTATCTAGATGGCACAAAGGTAGAAAAAAACTATGAGAAATGGATAAATGGACAAAATTAGTACAGGTTTTTAAGCAGTATCCAATTTACCTTTCTTGGTGACATTTTACAGTATGTGTTTTTTGCTTGATTTAGAGCCACATCCAATTCACAATGGTCCATTGTTGAAGCAGCTTCTCTGCCTCCTACTCCTAAATTCTAAATACCTTGGCAAGATCGGCACATTCTCTACCAATGTTACCCATAGACCTTTTCACTGGACTTAACATTTTTTAAGTAATGCCTGAGATGACAAATCAGCTTGGAATGATTCCTCATCTATTTTTTTATGTAAAGTTTACTTCTATTTTACTATAATTAGAAAAAAAATGGGGGAAAAAGAGAATTAGGAAAACCTAATTTTTAAAAATTCTCTCATTAAACCAGATTATAAATGGATAGAAAACTGGACTTGAAGGCAGACTTTGAGCAAGTCATTGGGTTTTTTGCTGCCTCAGCTGTATCAAAGAGTAAGACTGGACTCAATGATTAAATTGTCATTTTAGGAATGACATTAAAAACTAAAATTTCCTACAAACCTTAAATTTTTAGATAAATTTTTTTAAGTCAAATATCTCCAAAGAATATGCATAAATTATCATTATCTTGCTCAAGAATTATCACAAAGAAGAACTCAATCAACTAAGCACCACCTTGATGAAGAAATCAAACCTTACCAGCATCCCAAGACTTCCTCATGGCCCACCCAACTACCAACCCCTCAGTTCTCCCCAACACTATCCTTACTTCCAATATCACAAATCAGTCTGCTTTTGAACATTATTACGATGAAATTATACCATATGTATCTTTTTATATCTGTAAGTCATATATTGGTCATAATTTGGTGTTAATCAAAATTCAGATTTATCAATATAACTGACCAAAGTATTGGGCCTTTGTGCCTAAGCCTTGCGTCATTCAGGTTTATTTGGGGAGGAAAAAGTGACTGTATAAATTCTGAGTGAAGAGATAGTTAATATAGAAATTTCAAATTTCACATACCATTGGAAGAGCTGGGGGAGCAAGGGTCAAGAGGCCACTTTAGAAGACCTGCAGTGATCACAGGGAAGCCACCGCTGATGTCCTCAGCTGCCTGTCTAAAGGAACCCCAGAGCTGAGGGAAGCCATCAGTGATGATCACAGCTCCCTACGATGGCTGTCATAAGAGAAAACTACCTTCTCCTCTTCTGCATTCCAAATCTCACCTAAGTTCCTATCACTGGCAGGTTTAACCCAGAACTGTACTGGAAAAGGATTCAGAAAAATGGCAATCTGAATGTCTCTCCTGTGACGCAGGACACAGAGGAATGATGATGCTGAGCTAAGAACATCATTTGGCAGAAGCTTAGACAGTTTTAAATTAGCTGATGGAAGAGAACTGGCGCAGGGCTACATTTCTGACCTGCTAGTCACTCCTGGGTCTTCCGATCCCTTTCCAACACAAATCCTACAGTGCCCTCCTTAGGGATAGTTAAAAGCCTGCTTCTATTTTACTTCTTTCAAGACCAGTGAGTTACAAGACCTTCTTCTCTTATTTTGCAGATTGCTCTCTTCTACTTTGAAGAAAAGTAGGCCTGTGTATAATCATCTGAAGGTTCCCAGAATTAAGCAATATGAAATTCATCATATTGAATGTAGGCACTTCCCACTGACCATATCTCTCAGATGAGAGACCACCTTTTAGGGAAGACATAGTTGAAAATAATTACTATTCATCATCCTCTGCTAACAGAAACAATTTTTCCCCCTTACGTAGGTTTCCCACCTTAGAGGCTGTCCTGTCCCTGCAGAGGTAGTACCAGAGAGGTAAGAGTTTTGTTTGCTTTTCTGTGCATCTGAATATCCTGACAATCTAATCTCCAGAGAGCCCCAGTAACCAGGCAACACAAGACATGCTCCAATTGCAAGGTCCACAATTTACTTTTTCTGTGCTACTCCATTTCAAACTAGAAGGCAGAACTGCAAAATTAGATTTGGATCTTTATTACTACAAGCAGATAACTGTTCCCCCTTCCTACTGTTGATCAGAAATTCTGAGATAAGAGCTTTTAAAAAGATTAGAACAACAAATCTCATCTAAGAATAAGATCAAGGCCAGTTCAGAAAAAAAGAAAATGGAAGGAAAGCTTTTGTCTGGTGACAGTTTATTTTAACCCAGACACTTTTTCCATTTGTAATTTGGTGTCACTTGTGTTATGAGAAGCACTGCCAATTCAGATGGGTTTCTTGGGCAGGGACTAACAGACGAGGTTAAACACAGCTGTTCTGGTGTCTGAAATCCTTAAGAGTCCAGCAGGACCTGAGCTGGTAAAATAAACTCAGAGAAGGCTGTCTGAACCAGCTTTTCTAGAGAGAAAATGAGCATAAATAAGCATGGAGTCAGCAGAGCTCCTGGGCCAAGGTCAGACACAACCTGGGGACATGGATTTACAGAGGAAGATACTGTCTACAGCACATTTGCTACAAGATGGTACAGAATTGGACATTCTGTCTTTTAATCATCAGGGTATTGCAAGGAAAAGTGGTCCAGATTGGTACTGACCCTGTCAGCACTTTTGTAATAAATGCTTCATTTACTGGGAATTTTGCTATCAGGTTGCCAAAGATAAAAATGTCACTGAAATGCACGGTGAAATGCAAAGGCTTATAATTCCTTTCTATTAGTGAATGCACACAGTCCTAACTCTTCAGATAAAGGGGGTAGTTGTTTTCTCCAGTGGTGCCTCAATCTCTAGTGACTTAAAGTACTTTTACACATGTCATCTCAACACCATGGTGTGTGTGCCCCTGTTACACAAATGAATTGAACTGAAATTAGTTTCACTTGCCAGTTTTAAGTATCTTCCTTTACCCTCTGGGCAGCATTAGTTTCCATGTGGCCTAAGAGACATTGTTGTCATTTGGCTCTCCCAGGCACAGGACACCTCTAGAGAGGCCAACAGTCTGGAACTATCTCAGTTCTAACACCTTAAGTGAGAGTCCCTTAACCTCCCTGGGTTTCAGCTTCTTCATATACATGCCTTCGATATTGTAGTTATCTTCCCCAACCAATAAATGGTAAGAATGAGATTATGTGTGGCTATGGGAATTTTATACTTGGTGGTGGGAATATAAATTAGCATGACTTTCTGTTGACCCTATGTAGTAAAACTCAAAATGTATATATCATTTTATACAGAAAATTTTATACTTAATAATCTATCCCAATGAGATAGCCACATCAATATGCAAAGATACACAAAGATGTTCATATCAATTAGAAACAACCTCAACATCCACCAACACGGGACTAGTGAAAAAAGATATGGTAGGTATATTCATATAAGAGAACGTATACACCTACTAAAAAGAATCATGGAGATTTGTACTTGTTGACTTGAGTAGAAACTCCATGACATATTTTTTAACGAAAAGGAATTACAAAGCTGTGTAGTTGATATAATCCCATGTATGTGTAAATCATGTAAATCCCAGATCCTGCTGTGATCCACCTCAGCAGTGTTGCCTTCACAGAAACAGCTCAGCTACCAAAAGGTGTTATAAAGTAATTTTAGTCTTTGCTCTCAACTTTCAGAAAACATTAAGGAACATATAATTCCTAACCCACAGCACCACATCCTAAAATAACCTCTGTACCCCACCTTTTTCATCTTCTTATCTCTAACACATTTCAGCATTAGAAATGTGCTGAAGGCTCTCTGTCCTCAACAGCCTTTTCCTAGTCTCAACCACAAAGTATGCCCCCAAATTGACCAATCACTCATCTTTTTTTCCCTCTTTTCCTCTTCCTTTGGTTCTCTTTTCAGTGATTACCATAATCTGAATAATAAGGTGGGGAAAGAAGAAAATGCCAAGTGAACAAAATTTCCTTCCCAGGGAGTAGGAGGAAGAGATTGACTATGCATATACTATGATGTCTTAACCTTGCAGCAAATGCAAAATCATTATACTGCTACCTACTGATATTTGCATAAAAGTGGCTGCAAGGATGTTGACAAAATTCTTAGCAATTATGATCTCAGTTGGAATTTCTCTGTGAATTTCTTTTATGTCTCTCCTTCTATCTCTTTGAATTACTCATGGTAAACATGTTTTGTTTATAGTCAGAAATGAGAAATAAGCTCATATCAACATGTAAAAAAGAGATCATAATGATTATGCTCATAATGAATAATGGATATAAAAAATTAATACACAATTTAAGTATAAAATATATGTATTTTAAATAAATACAGTTGGACTGTCTCTTCCTGTTTGCAACATTAATAAGCTCCATTATTTGGGGATTATCTTTAATTACCCCTACGTGTTAGAGTTGATCAGTTTCTTAGCAACAGTTGAACACTCCCTTATATTGCTTAATTTGTTCTTTTACTCCCAGTCAATCCTATTTAATTTGTGAGTCCACTGCATTGTGACTCTTATACAGCATCTAATGACTTATAAAAAATGTTAACATTTCAAACTAATTGTAATCCTTTTCATCCATTTGCCCCGGAAGCCTTCATTTTTATGGGTCTCTTTGGTGAATAGGGAGGTATTGTATGTACGTTTGTACCCATTTAAATCTCTCCACACCTACACATCTCTCTACCTCTTTCTAAATAGATAGAATTTATTAATTTTTGTGATTTTTGAGCCAGACAAATTTTTCTGAAAATCAAGATGCCTGAAATATGTAGTTCCCAACATTGTGACTCATTAGTCCTCTCTTAGCTGGGGGAATTCTAAAGAGAAGTTTGCAACACATCACTGGTGGGGCACAGTCCCCCAACTGCTAATAATGAATGCCAGGCAACAGGCACTCCTAGTTCCTGAGAAGGGAGCTTGTTAGTCAGACTCTCTGTCCAGAAATGCCAACTAGCACCCTTGCTTGTGGCTGGAAATTCCAACCTGGGAATTCCAGAAAGCATAATTTGTCATGTGACAACTATATTTACCTCTCAAAGCTCCTTCAGCATTATAATTAAATAACTGAATCAGTTCTAGTTGTAGACAACTTACAGCATGTCTCTATGAGGAGAAAAGAAATAATTGCTGATCAAAATCCTGAAGGACCTTGAAAAATTAGAAACAAGCTTTAATAGGCTGGCTACTGAACAAAACATTCAGAGAGAAATAAAAGTACCCAAACTAGGTAGAAAATGGTTGGCTTCTTAGTCCCACAGAGTCAGATGTCAGGAAGGGACTATGCCCTTCAGTGATATTATATAAATATTAAGCAACATTTTAATAAATATACAGGGTACATGTTTGCTTTCTATTTATCCTTTCTGTCCTGTCCTTCAGAGTCACTTGAGTAGCCCTCAGTTATATGAATATGGCTGAGTAAGCCCCATTGAACTAGAACTATAGTATAATAGGACTCCTTTATTTCTCTTGTTTTTTAGAATGACTTTCCCTTTTTCTGGTAGGAAGTAGATCAACTTGGCCAGAAGCCAGGCTTTTCTACCCCTGAAGGATGAGCTCAGCAGAGTCACTCCCCCAGGAAAGCCTTCCCAGACTTTCCTGACCAGATGGTTCTTCTTTTATGTAACCTCTCCTGTACCACTCCATCACTGCCTTATCACAGTTGACCTTGTATTTATATCATTACTCTTTGTTAATATCTCAATCCTCCTCGAGGCTTTAAGCAACATTAGGGCAAAGACCATGACTCTCTTCACCCATATTTATATTTCTAAGGCCTCAGAGAGTGCCTGACCCACATTAGCACTCAGTAAATATAGTACTTGTAGAGAAGATAAGTGAATGAATGAATGAATGAATGAATGAATGAATTGGAAAGATCTATTTAGGGTGGTACCAAATAAGGTCAGTGGGCAGAAAGGATAACAAAATGTCCAAAATTAAGTTATCACAAAGGTAGAAAGAGATAGAGCCAATAGATTGGCCCTAGATTTGAGTTAGAAATAGAGAAGGGGATAATTACTTAATTTCTGTGACGTGAAAGACACTAGAACTGGTCTTGACCCATCATTCCTGGGAAGGCCAGTCCTTTAAACTGTCTGGGTATATAATCAAAGAAACAATCTGTACGAATGGTATCAATGTGGACCTCAGACTTATAGACTGATGCTATCTCAACTGAGCAATGGACAGGAAGTGCCCTTCCCTCAAAGGCTTATTGAGGTTAGGACAGGGCTGTGTCAACAAAGAGGATCTCACCCAGCCCCACTGCATGTTCTTGGATAGCACTCTGTTCACCAACAAGAGCAGGCAACATTCTGGAGTCAAATTAATATACAAATGGTGTGTCCCCTCCCTGTCTGACTCTTCTTCTTTTGCAGGGTTTCTGGGTCATCTCATTCCACATGAGGTGCTTCAAAAAGAGTGGTTGCTCCCCCAGTGGGCTTTCATCCACCTTATATTCACACAGTGATTTTCATGTGAATGTGCCCTAAAGGAGATTAGTACTACATGAATGTCACCATGTGAAGGAATTGAAATCATTATAACTCAAAGGGACCTGGTCAGTTGGCTGGAAGTCATTGCCACTGAGTACAGCCTAGACCATCCCTGACATTCTTGACTACCTTAGGAACAGGAAGCTTCCATCTCTGTATTTCCAGCAAAGCCAATCTCTACTAGGAGCTTTCTACCCTTAACCACTGTTGGTCCACCCATATGACTCAAAAGCAGACTGAATTTCCCCCTACCTGAGACACCTGTGAATATTTAAAGATTGGCAGGATACAAGATGGGGATGACATTAGAGCTGAAAGAACAGACTCAATGTCTGGACTGTGTGCCTATGTGTATAGACATGCAAAGACTTGAGTATCACACCCTGTGAACTCCTAGTGCAAGTTATTTCTTTTTTCTTTCTTTTTTTTTTTTAAGATTTTATTTATTTGACAGAGAGAGAGGCAGCGAGAGAGGGAACTCCAATCAGGGGGAGCGGGAGAGGGAGAAACAGGCTTTCCTCTGAGCAGGGAGCCTGGCACCGGGCTTGATCCCAGGACTCTGGGATCATGACCTGAGCTGAAGGCCGATGCTTAATGACTGAGCCACCCAGGCGTCCCCGTGCAAGTTATTTCTATCCAAAACTAGATAAACACTTTTGTTGTATAAATAAAGACCAGAAGAGAACTAATCCATCAAACTCAGTCTGCCTCTCACCGGTGCCACCTATAGTTCTCAGTCCTTCCCAAAAATACAGATCAAATCACATCACCCTTCAGGTTAAAAATCTCCACGTGATTCTCATTATCTACAGGATCAAATCCAAACTCTTGTTTCATGCCCCCTCACACATCCTTGAATTTGTGTTAACCATACCAATTAAAAAATTTTCATTTTAGATATTTTAAGTATAAAATAATACACACTCAAAAATTCAAACAATATAAATGGCACAAAGAAAAAATATTCTCTTCTTCTATCTCCACTTCTTTTCTTTCAGAATAAACTGTTAATGCTTTGGTGGGTAGCCCTTTAGATCTTCTTCAGTGTATGAATGTTTGTGTATTGAGTTGCATTATAACTTACTCATGCACCCATAAAAAAATACATGGAAACAGACAGAGAGAAACATACAAAAAGAAAGCAGTCTAAACAGAGAAGTTCAGGCCATATTCTACTCGATGAGTACAAAGTCCTGAGAGAGGCTGGTATGCAAGGCATGATTCTACTGCCTGTTGGGAGAACTAAGTTTCCAGGCCTGTGGAGGATGAACACCTCATGGAGCTGAGTGTGATTCTAGTGCTCACAAATGCAGATCTGACTTTAAACTGCCTGGGTATATAACCAAAGAAACATTCTGTATGAATGGTATCAATGTGGACCTCAGTCTTACGATAGACTGATGCTATCTCAATTGAGCACCTCTCTTTGGATGTAACTCCATTGCATATAAGAATACATTTTGTAATTATAATGAGAGTGTATTATACTGCTTTGCAACCATGAGCATTTTTTCAAGTTTTTATTTATTTCATAGTTTTTTTTACCACTGCCTGTTATGCCATTGCTTAGATGTACCGTAATTTTTTTAACCTCTCTCCTGTTGATGGGCATTTTATCCCAGGTTTTCATTAGTATAGGTGGTGCTCCAAACATCCTTTTACATAAACCTTTGTGCTCTTGTTTGGGGATATTGGCAGGATACATATTTGGTAGTCAAAATACTGGAACAAAAGGTAGGCGCTTTTTTTGATAAATATATTTGATAAATTTTTGATAAATATTACCAAATGGTTATATAAACTTAAACACATACTAATAGTGTCCCTCACTTTTTTCTAAAGAATATTTAGGAGTTATTTATTATAGAAAAGTATGAAGAAGAAAGCAAAAATGTCCCATAGTCTCCATTGAAATTTACAATACAGAATTGAAATATATAAATATAAAAACAAAAATACAATTTCTTCCAAAGGTAACCCCCTGGGTTTCCTTTAACAAATTTTTGTATGTCTATAATAGCATTCTTATGTACATATATATAAATATATATATTTATATATAAATATATATGTCCTTTTAATAATAAAGGATTATTATATACATGCAAATTTTGATTGTGCTTTTCTTTCCTTCGAAAAATATATCTTTGAGATTCTTACCATATCAGTATATATAAGTCTACCTAATTCTAGTGGCTGTATACTATTCCATTTTATTGTATTGGACTAATTTATTTAATTAGTCCCTTACTGATTGATATTTATAATGTTTCAAGTTTTATGTTATTGAAAACGATCCTGAACACATTCATTGTAAAAACACACTCATACTCTAATACACTCATTCTTAAAATTGAACATTGCTATCTTTATTCATAGTTTATTATTAATACAAGGTACCCCCCACTCTTCAAAAGTTTGCGTTAGTCATTTCTCTTCTACAAAAGACCTACCTTAGTACCTGTTTTCGATACCCCCAAAAAAATCCAAAGAGGAATTGCACTTTGGGGAAACAAGGCAAAAAATGAAAATAGTATTCAGCATTTGTTTTGCAGCAAGCCCTTATGGAGGTAATGTAGGCTAGAACAGCCAGGAGAGTGGCCCTGCCCAGCTCCTTCCCCAGGAGCTACACTCAGCATCTTAGCATCAAGATGTTATAGCTTTAAAGAGTGTCTGTGAGCATCTGTCCTTTATCTCGATTTCTTCTGGGCATCTGTTAGCAAGATCAGAAAAGGTATCAGAAAAGCCTAAGTGGGGTTACTTTTTGGATATGAGAATGCTCAAAAATGGTTCCATATCAATTAATGGTAATTGCTTCTTTGCTTTATGTTATTTCAGCTTAGGAAAGTTTTCACAGAAAAGCTCTACTTTCAGATAGTGGGGAAATCTGTACATAGATGTAAGTGTAAGTATGATTATTTGGATATGTCTTTCCCAGAAAACTGTGAGCTTAAAGAAAGGAAGCATGCCCTACTATTTGGTAAATCCCACAGGACAGAGTACATTGTTACGGGTGCTTATTAAGTGTTAAAAAGTGAAAAAGGGATTTAAAAAACTGCTGCTGGTGAAGATGTATCTTTTCTTAGTTTTAATGTGAGTGTGAAAACTGTGCCTTTTATGGGTCCCCTGATACAACAGACATTTATTAAGCATCTACTCTATGCCAGACATTATGGCCCATGCGGCCAGGAATTGAAGCAGGTACATAAATAATAATGATACCTGGAGATTAGGGCCAAAGAAAGTGCCACAAGCCATCAGAGGAAGCCAGAGAACAGATCTAGAAAGCAGTATAAGCTTAAAATCAGACAGTGTCCTATTGGGAAACCATTTCTTGGTGGGTGGGATGAGGGAGGTTATTTGTAGCACATACCAATTTGATGTCCATATTCAAGCTACCAGGATCCTGAACAATCATCTCTCAAGCCAATACAAGCCTTCTCCAGCATCACACTGAATCAGGGCATACCAGCTGACCTTTTCAAAACCATTTTCTCCTCCTATCAGCATGACCTCCCAATACCACATCATTTCAGCTACTGCCCCCAACCAACGTACTCTACCAGAGAAACAAAGTGTTTTTTGGAGGCTGTTAGCAAGGAGAAATTGGGAGCTAGAGAATGAGCTCCAGAAGTGGTTAAACCTGCAGAAAACTGCTCTGTCCAGTTTTATATGCTTCATGTCCAATCTTGCTGGCCTTCAGTGTGTCCATTCCCTCCTCAAAGACTTCTTTTCCCTATTACATTGCCTACACTGCTGGGTTCCTCACTAATACTTCCAACCCAGTTCTGTTGAAGAAGACAGAAATCGCTCATAAAGATAAGGAAAACAAATGGAAATTGCATATGATAAATATGGCTCAACTCTAACCCAGCTCACTTCCCCTGAGACTTCAATTTGTATTTAGACATCAAATTTACAGCAGGAATATGGGGCCTGGAGTTTGGGGGATGAGTCAGAGTATATTTTAAGAGGTACTGGACACATGTTAAGATTATATTTTGCTTTAGAGCCAGGAAACGAAGTGTCTCGGCTGTGCCATGGGAAGGTATAATTTCAAGATCCTGTTTTGGTTGCCCATGTAAGAATATCATACAAGTTTGTAGAAGAAGGGCTTTATAGGAATTAGTCAATCTTAGCCCCAAGCGTTTTTAGTAGGATTATTTGGCTTTGGGCTCCACTGTTTATCAGAAATCTTGAAAACAAAATAAAAACAACCATGTGAAACAATCATATTCACCTCTTTGGGAGTTTGAAATGTATTTTTCCAAGTAGACCTTCAACCTACAATGTTCTCATTCATCATACCCAGACTTGCAAACCAGTGTGAGATTCTAATTTTCCACTCAAAATAAACCATGAAAACTAGTATGTCGGAAGAGGTCCCTTGGAGAATAAAATAGTGCCTTTGATGATCAAAATAAAGAAAGGATGGGGAATCATAGACACAAAAGTTAACCCAACCCAGTTAAAATCAACAAAAATGGTTTTTGTTGTTGCTGCTGTTTAAATTAAGAATACCAATGCATTATCCCTGAAAATTAGCAGTACACCTATTCTACTTTTTCTATGGAAGATTTCAGATATGGGGAACTGCTAAAGCTAATCACTAGCAAGAAAAAGAATGCTGTGTTTAAGATGGAAGTAGAATACATCAAAAATCAAGGCTGAAGCAAGAAAGAACTTGGCACAAGAGAAAGACAGAAACAACGGATGATGACTGGGTTCCATGACCTTTAACACATTTCCAAACAAGGTCGGCTTCATGAACTTGCCACCAATGCAGTCTCTCAGAGCCCCACACTCTCACTGGCCCTGTACTTGGGGCTTAATGTTCTGTGGTTGTCATCTTGAAATTGTTCATTTTATCTTTGAATTTGTGTTTTTTTTAAATGAAGTCTCATGAGACAATGGAGCATGTGCTGGTGGCTCGGAGCTTTGGCTCATGAGAGGCCCCACCCAGCTCAACTCTTCTCCCTCCTTTCAGCCACCCACTCTTCCACTCCCTAGTGCCTCAGGCCACTCCCATCTTTCCCTTCCTGCCCTTTCCCAGGACTCTGGCTGCCCTCTGGCCCCTTCTGGAGCCTAGACACCAGAAGAATCAACCACCTTGGGCTGGGTGTGGAGGTGGCATTCCCATCCTGGGCTGGCAGTACCACAGTGCCCTAGGCAGGTGCCTTGGGGGATGGGAGAGCTTCTCATCCACCTCGCAAACCACATACTGAGTGCATCCTAGTGCAGAGGTTGCAATCCCTTGTGGGTCACACATCAGCAATGGGTCAGGAAAGCAAAGTAATCCTGTGGGAAGGGGAGACTGACTTCTCTGCCCAGAGCAGGATACACATATCAGTACAGTGGCTGAATATTGATATATAATTAGTGACTTTTATGTGCCTCTGTTTCACTTTTTCTTCACATAGTTATCTCTCCATATTTATATTTCCCCCAAGAGTTACTATTTTTAGTTATTTAATCATCTGCGTCTTGCGTGCAGCTCTCTGCCCAGATTCACATCTCTTGCTCCACGCCAAGGATCAGCAAACACCCAAGGAGAAAAGCAGACACTGAAGTCAATTCCTCCCTCTGCTGTTCCCTTTTCTCTGGGATTTTATCACCTTAAGCCCTGCTTGCTTCTGCAAGACTTCAAAAATAATTTTTTAATGGTTTTTAATTTTTCAGTGGGAGCACAGGTATGCCACAAGCTCTTCCATCATAGCTGGGAATTGATGACATAGTTTAGTGTCATAAACCAGACAACTGTTCCTACTAACAGAATGAACAAATGAAAATGAACATCAACCATTCTAAAATCCATCATTTTGAGTTCAGAAACTTTAAATTTTAGTTAGTTTGTATTAAATAGTGTTTTATATTAGTTCTTTAAATTAGACTATCTTTGGTTTTCTAATGGATACTTCAGTTGATTAATATCACCTAATTGTAACATTTTCCATGATGCTAAAAATTCTGTGGGCATGTATTATCCCATAATACTTCTAGATTGTCTGTATGGTGAAGTGAAACAATTAGTTAATTAAATTACTTAAATTAGTTAAACAGTTAGTTAATTTCCTGGGGAAATTCTTAGCCCTACCTAAGGATTTACCAAACCCTGGTGAGGGTGAGGCTGCCACCCAGGCAGCCACACTCCCTGGTTAGACCCCTTAGTTAATACTCATAAAATTTCATACAGAAAAGTCAAGCCTGCCCTTCCTTAAAATCCCTATATTCCCTAAATATATTTAGGAAACTTCCTCTTATCAGTAACCTGGAGATTGGGTTCTCTTCCATCTAAAAGAGCTAAAGAGAAAAAAAAAATTTGCTTTAGATTTCATTGCTTTTTGGTCCCTCATATGCAAACTATGTTTCAGCCTTGTGCCTTTAACTTGCATACAGGGAAGTAACAAGAGGAAGTCATTCTAAACTTGCCATTTTATTTATTGCAGAAGTATTGTTAAGGATGTTGATCTCCTTGAGAAGTTACAGGAGATGTTTCTGCCAGCTCTCAATATCGGGAAGAGCAATGCATCTCTGAAAAAAATGATTTGTTTTCATTTTTAGACATTCTAAACATTGTAATCAATTATGTTTCATTTTGTTTGGCAGCTAGGAAGCTCAGAGCCAAATCTGAAACCCTCTTCAGGCTGTTATTTCAAGTATTTTGTGTATTAATCTTGTCTCCTGTTTTACTTTATTTTCCTTATTTTTCCTTTCCTCTGATTTCTATACAGTTATCCTGCAACGTTGTATATATATTTTCAGAGACAATCTGAAATAATTTTCGGAATAAAACAGGGATAAATAATATGCAAATAAATGACCTTAAGAATGGTGATGGGCTCTCCTTAGGGCTCCATTGTTTTCATCTTTTGGATCTACCCTCAGCATGGGCAGAGCAGGCTGCTGCAGGACTCCACTGCTCCAGCCTTTAAAACAGTGATTCACCGGAAGCTCCCGTGCTGGCAGTGCCAGGAAAGCGAGGTGAGGGGAACATGGCAGCCCATCAAGAAGGTCAATCCATAATTCATTACAATTGATAGGATAAAAATCTGTTGTAAATATTTGTGACAGTCCCTTGCAGCTCTAAAACTTTATTTTATTCTATAATCTATAAGCAGTCACTGCACTAACAGTTTTGTAAGTTCTTGATGCTCTTGTGACCACTCTTCTCTGTGTTTCTTGAAGCCCTTATCTGTAAGAGTTCCTGTGCTCAAGATTCTTCCAGAAGGTTCTGTTCAACATTAAAATCTGAATGAGGAGGACTCACCGTCTCTGTTCCAATGCCTCCACAGCACAACAAAAATGAGATTAGTAGCATACTTGCAT
Source organism: Halichoerus grypus (assembly GCF_964656455.1). NCBI lineage: Eukaryota > Metazoa > Chordata > Mammalia > Carnivora > Phocidae > Halichoerus > Halichoerus grypus. The sequence goes on along the minus strand of NC_135715.1, from coordinate 53,915,340 downwards.
CAGCTACCCTAGTCCCTACAGAAGTGATTCTTAAAGGAGGTGGGGGGGGTGTGGAATATTAAATGTATTTACCCTTTTAAGAATCCCAAATAATTGGGATTCTATGGAAAAATGTAATCAACTTCAGAATCATTTGCCTCCCTTTCACCCACTTTGTTTTCTGTGACTCTTTGCTTAGACCTGTTGCCTGGGGCAGGGTATACATAAATGAAAACATTTTCTTCTTCTATGAAACACATCTTACAGTCCTATGATGAACTGCATATGTAGATTGCTAGGAGGATATACCAACCTTTGCAGATTTCAGAAAGGGTCCTTAGCAGTCTCTCATCCACTCAATCAATATCAACCATGGGCCAAACATAATGCAAAGCCGCTGAGGGTAACTTCTGAAAAGGAGCTTAAGGTCTGATAGAATAAAAAGAGAAAGAGAGAGAAAGAATGTCAATATGTACTACAGTTGAGAAATAGGGAAGGTACAGTAATGCCTCTATGAAGAAAATGACCTACCATGGGGGACTTAGAGAAAGTTCAGAGACTTAACCTTGGTAGTGAAGGATAAGTGGTGGTTTGCCAGGCATAGAAGGGGAGGGCACGACTCAGGCAGAGTGGGCAGTAAGTACAAAATGTGGCAGGAAAATCTGCAATGCATGTTTGGGGAACTTCCCAGAAATATGCATTATTTTTCATAAAGACTGAGAAAAGACCAGAAAAAAAGTAAGAAAGCCAAAAAAAGAGCAATGTAATAAAGGTGAGAAAGAGAGAAAGAGAGGAAGGGATGGGACAGAGGGAGGGAGGGAGGAAAGGTGGGAGGGAGGAAGGAAGGAGAAGGGAAGGGGAAGGGGAAGGGGAAGGAAGGAAGGAAGGAAGGAAGGAAGGAAGAAAGGGAGGGAGGGAGGGAGGGAGGGAGGGGAGTTCAAAAGGAATCAGGATTGCTACTGATCTGGACTTTTAACGAACTTGAGTTCAAGAAAATTAGAAACTACATTTAAAAACTGGAAAACTGTAATACACATATTTTGAGAGAAGCTGGGTGGAAAACTTCATTTTTACAGAGTAAAGTCACAAAATGGTTAAGGCCCCCCAGAACCTCTCTGAAGTCTTTGGGATAAAATCTATACAAACTCCTTTGGTAAGTACATATCTGTTCTTTTCTTTTTCTTTTTCTTTTATCCCTTTTTTTTTTTTTAATGAATCTAGCCTCTTATTCTCCTTCCTAATTCTTTGGAAAATGTCATTACCCATTGTGCATTGGTTTGGTGGGGTAAGGTCAGAGACTGAAACATACTATTTTCCCTTCCCTATCTCTTGGCATTTCAGATCTCCCTTGGTTTCTGACCATTGCTAAGCCCTTGTTCTCAAGCCTAAAATCAAATCTGTGAGAACCAGGACGTTTTCATAATGCCCTCTTATGCTCAGATAAGCCCAATCAGTGGCTTTCAACCAAGAATGACATTTTGACCAAGTATATTCATTTTCAATTGCTGCTGTAACAAATCACCGCAAACTTGGTGGCTTAAGGAATACTAATTTATTATCTTTACAGTTCTGTAGGTCAGAAGTCTGACAGAGGTGTCACTGGGCTAAAATCAAGGTGTTATTGGGCTGTGTTCCTTTCTGGAGGTTCCAAGGGACAATCCATTTCTTTGTCTTTTCAGCTTTTATAGGCTGCCTAAATTCTTTGGCTTAGAGCCTCTTTCTTCCAGTTTCAAAGCCAGCAATGGTGGATTGAGTCTCTCTCACACTGCCATCTCTCTGGTTCTCTCCAGTCTAATAAAGGCTCTGGTCTTTATAAAGGACTCATATGATTAGAATGGACCCACCTGGGTTATCCACCAGAATAATCTTCCCAGCTCGAAGTTTTTAACCTTAAATATACCTGCAAAGTCCTTTTTGCCATTTAAGGCAACATATCCACAGGTTCCTAGAATTAGGGCTAGGACATCTTTGGGAGCCAGTAGTCTGCCTGCCACATGAGGTGATGAAGGTTTACTTCACTATGGTGGAATGGGTCAACATCACACTGTCTCCTGTGGGGTGCCCTGTGAGGAGCACTGTTAGCAGCATTCCTGGGGTATCGCTGCCAAGAATGCATGGCATGACTCTGGGCAAGAGGAATCACTGAACAGACCCAGGGTGAGGGACATTATACAGAATGAATACAGAATTAAATACAGATACAGAATTTAAAATGTCAAGGCCACAGAATACAGGAAAAGAGTGAGGAAATGTTCCAGAGAGAAGGAAATTAAAGAGATACAACAACTAAATGCAACACATAATTATGAACTGGGTTTTACAGCAGAAAAAAAAAAAAGAGAGAGATTTTGGGAACAGCTGAGGAAATGTGAATGGGTCTATGGTTTGAGGGGTTGTGTTGCATCAATATTAATTTCCTAATTCAGCAGCTTATATGGCAGAAACATAGAAAAGTTTCCTTTTTTGAGGGTAGAGGTGGAAAATATACAATGGAGGGTCTAGAATGATGGAGCATCATGTTTGCAACTTTCTCTCAAATGAGTCAGAAAGAGACTAATGACAATGGAGTCATATATATATATATATATATGTGGTGTGCATATGTGTGTGTATAGATATAGAGAGAAATGGAGTAGTAAAAGTGGTAGAATGTTAATATAGGGGGATCTGAACAAAGAAAATATGGCGGTCTTTAGGTTTGAAATTATTTCAAAATAAATTATAAAAAATTATGATGTAGGATTTATGTTTATTAAAATGGGAAAATGCCCATGATTTATTTTTTAAAAGATTTTATTTATTTATTTTGAAAGAGAGAGACAGAGAACATGAGAGCGAAGTGAGGGGCAGAGGGAGAAGCAGACTCCCCAGTCAGCATGGAGCCCGATGCCAGACTCAATCCCAGGACACCTGGATCATGACCTGAGCCAAAGGCTGACAGTTAACCAACTGAGCCACCCAGGCGCCCACCCATGATTTATTTTATACATTATTCCATACATTTATGTGTTAACAGGAGTAATCTCTTTACCATAGAGTTATAGATGATTGTTAACTTTCTCCTTACACTTGTCTTAATTACCGGACATTTTTATAGGCTTTTAAATTTTTCTAATCAGAAGGAAATAAAAGGCATTTATTTCCATTCTGAAGTCAGTTTTTTTAAAACTCCATCATTACAATTTCTTATTTGCAAACCTTTTCAAGTTCCTTTGCTCTTCACAAACAGCAAGATTAAAATTACACTATCAGAGGGGGAGAAGAACCATGAGAGACTATGGACTCTGAAAAAGAAACTGAGGGTTCTAGAGGGGAGGGGGCTGGGGGAATGGGTTAGCCTGGTGATGGGTATTAAGGAGGGCACGTTCTGCATGGAGCACTGGGTGTTATGTGCAAACAATGAATCATGGAACACTACATCAAAAACTAATGATGTAATGTATGGTGATTAACATAACATAATAAAAAAAAAGAAAAGAAGAAAAAAATCACACTATACATACAAATACACCCACGCATATAAGGTACTCATACTTATGAAAGGCTCAAATACATAGATGTGAAATCATCACTTAAAGCATACATTTCAATCATTTCTAAGGAATGACCTAAAGTTGTCATTATATGTACTCAATTACATAATTAAGTGCTCAATTACATTAATAGTCCTAAGTCTTGTGAACCAGCAGCTCAGAAAATTAAAATTAAATCCAGTGACATTTATATAACATTCTACAGTTAACAAAGTGATTTCATTAAATCTTCAGAATCACATTGTTTGGCTGTATTGCAAGAATCCATCTGTGCCTCACCTCAGACCTCTCCTCCTTGTGAGACAGAAGCCAGCCAAGGCCTCTTTTCACTTGATGGAGCTCCTGAGAGTGTATGAGTTACCAAGCTAGTCAAGGGTGGGGAAGATCAGGAATATGCCTCCACACATCAAAGATCACTAACTCTTGTCCTCACTTCTCACCCTGAACTACTGACTCAGGCAGTCAGCTTGTGGTCATGCTCAGAGCCCAGCCTGTTTTCTGACTCATGCTCAGAGAAAGAAAGGAATCTGCTCAGAGATCTGCAGGCATCCTGTTCACCATTAAGCTCTTATCTTCATTCAGTAATCCTAAGAAAGAGACCTGAAACCCATGGATGTGGGGAAGTAGGATATTAAAGAGATGGCAATTAAAGTCTCCTAAACAGAGTAAATGATGAAAGCAGTTTTCTTCAAATCAAAAATCATTAGCAGATCAATACCCTTAAGTGATGCAGATATACATACAAAGGTCAACCTCATTAATAATAAAGCATCTGCATCTCCAATTCTAGCTGTTGAAACTGAAGCTGAGCAGTGCCTACTTTTGTAGGGATCTTAATCTGGTTAGCCATTTAGTTTCCTTTGCAGAAGGAATTTTGTCTTTTGAGTATCCCACTCGTCCCTTATTTCTGAGTGACTTCCAGTGGCTTTACCTCTTGGTTTCTTTCCACATCATGCTTTTTCATTAGTCCTGGCAGATCTGCACCATTGCTGAGAGAATCCCATCTTACTCCTTTGTTAGGAATCTGTGGTTGTCATCAAGGGGGAAAAGAAGGAGACACCACAGCATTTGAATAGAATGGCAAGAGGAGCAAAAGTTGTTTCTGGATTATACCCTAGCATCCAGCCTGCTCACTAAACCAATCGCACAGGTTGTAACTTGCCAGCAGATAGCAGGGCAGGAGTGAAACTGCTCTGTATAAGGGGGTGAAGATAGACACAGAGGGAGAGAGGTGGACGAATATTCAGGAGGTAAAAAGGCTAAGCACCAGGAGGAAGAGAGGCAACAAAGATCGAGGAGAGAGATGTGAGAGAAGAAAAATGTTTACTGGAATATTTAATTAGAAACGGTCTTCTGGTTATGCCATAATCCATCTTCTTTTACCCTCCCCCACTCCCTCCACAAAAATCCTCAGCGATAAATGGATTTCTAATGATCTCAGGCAAATGGAGTTTTGTTTGCTCATCTCCCCTCTTCAATTCTGTTCCCTCTCATCCATTCTTCACATAGCCACCAAAAGACTATTTTTAAGATATAAAATGAGAGGGGCGCCTGGGTGGCTCCGTCAGTTAAGCCTCTGCCTTCAGCTCAGGTCATGATCCCAGGGTTCTGGGATAGAGCTCCGTGTCAGGCTCCCTGCTCAGCGGAGAGCCTGCTTCTCCCTTTCCCTCTGCCCCCTCCCCCCAATCTCTCTCTCTCTTTCTCAAATAAATAAATAAAGTCTTAAAAAAAAAAGATATAAAATGAGACCACTAACTCCCCTGTCTAAAACACTTCATTTGTTTCTCACTGTACTGATAATAAAAACTAAATTTCTGACCATGACCCCAAAAGTCCTGTATGATCTGGGCCCTACATTTCTCCCTAGCCCCAAGTCATATCCCCTTTCCCCAACTTACTCTCCTTCAGCCACTCTAGATCCTCATAGTCTCTTAAAAATGCCTGGTCCTAAAAGTGCTATTCTGAACCAGATAAACTGTGTTTACAGGTAAGCTACCTACATATCTCAGGTCTTCCAGAAACCCACGGAAGGGCTGAGATGTCAGCCAATGAGGAAGCTTTATTCTGACATCAGACCAACATTTGTTATTCTACAGTCAATATATGAGAAAACTAAATGGGCAGCTGCCTAATTCTTCCCTGAGTGCCAGGATATCCCCATCATCACTCAAGTGAGGCTGCAAAGGTAACATCAGGCTCCTATAGTAATAGGATGTCACGGTTCATAATACAAGTTTGATTTAGACAAAACTAGGTTTGAAACCTGATTTTACCACGGTGGCTGTATTACTGAGTCGCATAATCTTACTGAGCTTCAATTTTCCACACTAAAATGTGGTAATTTTGTTGACTTTATGAAAATGAAATTAGAAAAAGCATAGAAAGCTCTTTGGCATAGTAAGCACTCAAGCACTGCTAAATCCTGAACAGTAACTAAACAGAATTGCCATTTTGGCTTTTATTTTTTCTTTTACAAACCTCATAAAAGATGGGTTAGGCAAGGAAAGAGCCAGCAAAGCAGTCAACTTGTCATGGATTGGGATTGTGTTAGACTTTGCCTGAAGCTTTGGGAATATCTGGTATAGTACTGGGCACACAATGAAGCAATGTTTCTCAAGTGAGGCATGTCAACCCTTGTATCAGAAACTTTTGTCATGAGGCACATTCTTGAGATCCACCCAAGACCTTTCATCCAGAATCCCTGGGTTGAGGGCAGTAATGGATATTTTAAACAAGTTTCCTAGATGATTTTTATTGCACACACACATTGACAACAATGTAACTGGCACTCAAACCAAAATTGACTGATTTATTGAACAATAGAATCTGTAGTTCTGATCTCAGATGCACACAGTCTCCATTTAGCTTTGCATCTTTTTAAAAATCTTTCTCCAAAACATAAGCAATATGTTAGTTTTTTTTTTTTTTTAATGCAATGAACAAAAGGTCAAGGGTTGCTGGGATATTTATTTCAGAGCCCCAGAGACCTCCTCAACATTCCAAAAGCCCTCAGTGGGCTTGTAAATTGAATATTATATAACCACATGCTTATTAAAATCCGTTCTCCCAGAGACTTGCCTCCACAATGCAGGTTCTATCAGATGGAGGCTTCGAGTTCATTTATAATATTAACATAGCACCCTCATTCAGCACTTTATAACTCTTACCAGTCTATGTGTCTGTAATAAAGAGTCTGACTCCATTTTTGGTTTCTGACTGCTGACAGTTTGAAGCCACATCATTCCCTCCTCCTTCTGCTCCATATCTGGACAAGCTGATAAAAAAGTCTGGGTGCTTCCTCCTTTGGCAGCAGCAGGAAGTTCAAACCATGCAAGCCTCAGCACATGGAAGGGAATACTCACTCCAGCCATATACTCCAACCACCATAAAAATCCATGTGGTCACCCTCTCTGTTCTCCTAAGCCTTGTGGACCTACTTGGGAGTTTGCTTTGCTCACTCTAGAAAGCCTCATTGTGTGAGTAGTAAATCTTTTCATCCCTTCTTAGAGTGTGTGTGTGTGGCATCGTCAGTCTAGACATCCAAATCAAATTTTGCATGGTGGGAGCTCCATCTTATATCCACAGAGTGACCTAAACAATCTGAAAAAGGGAAGTATCCTTTTAGTCCATCTCAGTGTCTGAAGTTTCTCTGTCCAGTCTGCATATAACTGAGATAACTCCATCTCCCCAACATGCTGCTCTGATTTTGTCATTTCTGCACTTAAGGTTAGAATTAAATTTTCAATGGTTTCCCTATAAAATCAAGTTCTAAAACCTTAGCCTGGCATCTAAAGCCCATAATTTTAACCCAGTTTATCTTTCTAGGCTTGTCTCCTGAACCATTTTTCAAAAATCCTGTTCTTTAGTCAAATAGTTGAATTACTGATTCCCAAAGGAATTTTAATGTCTGATTGGTATTGATAATTGCCCTTGTGTGTTCTTTTCCACTGTTGTCTTAAAGTATTACTTATGTCTTATGATGTTATTTAAACTTTTAGTCCTCAACAATTCTCCTCTACAAGATTTTAAGAAGCCAGGAACCTTCTTTGTTCCTCCCATAGGACTTAAGGCAAAGCCTGGCACATCATATGTCCTTAATGAATAGTTATTCTTCTGATTTGATTTTATAAAGAGTCATAAATCTACTCTAAGATTTCTCAAGGGTGAAAAATTAAAATACAGGATAATTTTTGATGTCGACTTTTATCCAAATTTTATGTTTTAATCATGTATGACTTTATGGGATTAGATTTGGGAAAATATTTTTTAATGAAATGGATCTGTCCTTTAGTCTGTTGTGATAAGCAAACTTAAATTTTCTCACAATTATTACTTATCAAGGATAACATTTACTTAAGCTGAATTATTAAATCAATTGCTTTGTTTCAAATGTAGTTATTTTTACAGGAATATTTCTAATCACTGCTTTTAGTGCAGATTTGAATGATTCAATCAGCACTAGTAGGCATCTTATTGATAAAAAAGTAAAACTTGATCTTTTTTTTCCAATGCATTGGGGTTTACATGGGCATACACAACAGAGACTTATGGCCCCTTCAAAAAACATTTCTCTTCTTTAAACTCCTCCATCTAGTCTCCTTCCTGAGCAGATAATAATTCGAGAAGAAGGACTTGGGTCAAAACAACTGTCTTAGTAACAACCTAGTCATATCAGTAAAGCTTTTATCCAAAGATAGAGGATATAGCATGGCAACCAATGGAATTCTGAACCATTCATGGGAAGGCCAAGGAACATAGGTGGCTCACTTTTCCCTTAAAGTTGGCTAGATACAAAGTAAAGGATGGCCAGGCTTCTATGATCTAGAAGCTACTTGAGCAATATTTATACCAATATCTTTCTCAAAATCCTACTAGTAATAGCCCCAAACAGGTTCTATTCTTGTTTATTAGATATCTTGCTCAATAAAAACATTTGTCTATTGACCTGCATACATAACCACCTGGGAGCTGGGTGCTACAGATTAGAAAAGAGAAGGACTTTAGTAAGAAATGCTTTGAATCACATACTTGAACTTCCTCAAATATTTTTGAGAACCATATTACAGCTTGGATTGCCTATTTGTGCTGTGCTTTTGTAAATGTGACACTGCTTAGGAACATGACCACATGGGTCATAGCTTTATAAGTATTGTATCAGCCCCAAACTCTAAATTCCACAACACTTTGTCAGTTTCTCTGCTACAACTTCAGTTGTCATTCACTTTATAAAAAGTTCACTATACATACACAACACTCAAGACACTCTTCAGTGTCCAGGTATTTCCCCAACTCACTCAACACTCTTCATATATCTCCTTCCCTCTAATTAAGTGTAATTCCATTCATTTTCCTTTTTTTTACTCACAAACTCCTACAAACAGGGTCACATGTCTGAAATAATTCTCATTCAGCCACTCTCTACATTCCGCACTTTTACATGTTCCATGTATTTGGATATCTGAAAAATTTCAAGTTTCTGAAGTCTCCTTACAGGAGTTTTATGACTATCCCTATTAGTTTACAACTCTCAAACATACTTTGCCACATTTTCTTCCTATCTTTTAATTTTTCTGGCTGTGTAATGTTGATCATAGCAGCATTTAAATCTGGTAATGAAAGACTGTCCCTTACTGATGGGAAATAAATCTTCCATGATGATGGAAGCTAATAAAGCAGTTATCTGAGACAAGGTTGTGCAAGTCACAAGTGATGGCATGTGAGCCACATGTTACCAAGCTCCCTCAGTTGCCAAGATTTATTTCATTCCTTTAAAAAAAATGCAGCCTAATTTTCCGGCTGCACAAAGCAAAGTGGAAAAAAAATTATCACAAATTAGTGTTAGGTTTCTCAAGAATGTGTATTTTTTGGAATCGTCACCTATGACTTGTTGCAACACAAGTGACATTTATCTGTAAAATACGGAAATAATTCTGTGAAGACTCAAATTGTAAGTAGAGAATATTTAAAGTACACTCAAATGCTTGAAGAACTTCCTGTAAATAAAATCTGAATGTTCCATTGATATTCCAAATTAGGTTTCTCATCTTTGCAACAAATGAATAAAATAATCATTCCTAAATAAAGACCATGTGTTCAATAATGATTATATTCTGTTGTTTCTTTTGTATTCACCCTGTAATAATCAAGCTAACAATTCCAGAACAGCAGTTTTACATTATAATGTTGTCACCTTCTTGTGGGGACTTGATCCTAAATATGACCAGAGAAGCCAGCCCCCAAATGTCTCCTTGGCAATGATCCATCTTGGCTCCCATTCCATTCCATTATATTCCCCAAAGGGACATGCTAAATAGAGGCATTTTTCTTTATCAATTGGCTATTAGAACAACAGTAGGAAAAGTAGCAGTTCTTCTGTCTCAGAGACTTCAAGAGCCGTTTGCTCTGTTTTCAGGCAAGAGCTGACTTTGAATTTTTGAATACTGACTAACTAGCTTCCAGTTAAAATGTAGATTGAACAAGTATTTACTATTTTCTCTCTAGAAACCTCACTAAGAAGGCAGTTAAGGTGTTAAGATATATACATCCATAAGCGTAAAGAGAATGGAAAAAGAAATGACAATAAAATTTTGAAAGCTGAAAATCAGATGGATGAGTGGTTACTAACTTAGGAAACTAGAAAAAGCCCAGAAGTGGTTTGAGGTGGGGAAACCTCAAGGTAACTTCAGAAACAAACAGATGCATGTTCTAAAGCCACAGAAAGCCTGGGTATTTCAGGTATCAATCACCTCTGAAAGTGGAGGTTAGAGTGAGGAAGAAAGCCAGAAGCTTAGTTGATAATCTGTATAAGAAACAACCTCATAGATCTCCTTCCCCAGCCTGTTCAGCCAAATGACCACCTCTTCCGCCACCGTGAAAGAAAACAAAAGGTTTGATCACTGGAGAAATTGAACCAGAGAGATTCCAGCCTTACTTTGCCATGAAATACAAAAGAAATGTACTAAAAACAGGGAGAATAGATTAACTATGAAACTTCTGAGAGGTGAACTTCCTCCACATTTGCCCCAGCCTCTTCTACTTAGTCCCAGAAGCTGGCAGGAACTCATAACCTTAAGGCATGAAAATGGAGGATTCATCTCTAGGGAACCTGAGCCAGCAGAAAGACGCATTGATATTGACAGCTGGATCCTCTAAGAAAACACCTCAGCCAGATTATTTTAGAGTGAAGCCCACTACTCAACAAGGCCTATCCACTCATTCAGAGTTTTTAAGCAACCTTTTTTGGTGCCTAAAATATGAGTACACAGCCAATAATAACACTGAATATGAAAAAAACCTACGATATAAAGGGCATTGAACAAAACAAAACAAAAAAGAATCAGAAAAGAGGTATTGAAAGAAACAGAAGAAAACTTCAAATAAACAATTAATACTCATAATCCTCAGAGAAATGAAAAAGATATAGCATCCACCAAACAAGAACAGAAGGCTATAAAAAAGAAACATTTACTGAACAAAAACAAACTCTTGGGAATAGGAGGACACAGCAGAAACAAACATTTTAATTGAAGGAATATGAGATAAAGTTTACTAAGTCAAGTAGAAAGTATGACATATCTATTTAGAGATAGAAAATAGGAAGAATGCTAAGAAAATTAGAGGATCAATCTGGAGGCCCATCATTATTTGAATGGAATTCTCTGAAAGAGAAAAAAAATAAAACAGAGGGGTAGAAATTATTACAGAAATAATTTGAAAATGTGTCAGCACTAAAAAAAATTATCTTGCAAAGGGAAAGACCCATAAAATGCCCAGCACAATACATGAGCAAAGATCCATATCAATTCCTTTAGTCAGGAAATTTTAGGAGCTAAAGGACAAAAAGGAAATCCTAAAACCTTACAGAGAGTGAAAAATATACAAGATCAGGAATCAAACTAACATTGATTACATCATGTTATTACAGCAACTGCAAAATAAAGTGCAACATCAGAATCTAGAAGATAATGGAGTGATATTTCAAACTCCTGAGGGAAATGATTTTCACTCAAACAACCTGGTCAAATGATCCATTAATTACAAGACTAGAATAAAGACAGCAAGTTCTCAAAAAAATATGTTCAATGAACTCTTTCCTAAGAAGCTATTACAAGATACGCTCCATCAAAACAGTAGAGGAAACCAAGAAAGATGAAGACATGGGATCTAGAAAACAGTATGGTCCAAGGTCCAACATAGGAGAGAGGCAAAGGAAATCTCAAAAATCGTAATGAAAGAAGATTCTTTGGCAACATTTGTGTGGCAGGTCTAGACAGCCAGTCCAGACTTGAGGGAGGATAGAAGGTTACAAGAGATGTGTCTTCAAGAAAAAAAAAACATAATGTGATAGGTTACCTGATGTAATTGAATATATTCAGAGGAGATTTGTATTTCTAGCAGAAAGTTCAAGAATGAATTAATGGTAGTAAACAGTACATAAAATTTAAAATTGAAGAAAAGAAGGTGATTAGTCTAGAGAAAACAGGTATAAAAAATGCTGTGAATAATATTTACAAGAGAATAATAATGTAATTAATGGATACTGATCTAAAAAAATGTATGTTGAGAAAACTGTGAGAGCTAAATTATCTTCCATAGTAGGAAGTTAGTGGATAATATCTAACACTGAAAATCAAGTAATAAAACTAGAAGGATATTATTGACAAATATGAAATTAAATACAAGAAGGAAACTAAAAGACGAGGGGGATTGCCTCTTGAAATGGGATTGAAATGGAGTAGAAAGAGGCAAAGTAAGAGACCATTGTTTTTTACTGAAAGCCTTATAGAGCAATTTGAGATTTAAAGAGCTGTTTAAACTGTGTATATAAGTAATTTTTATTAAAAGTAAAATTAAATATAAAAAATAGAAATTATAAAGAAAGAAGAGCTTAATTAGAACTGATTCTAAAATGTATATGAAAAGGCAAAGCATTGAGAATAGCCAAGACAAGATAGAAATACTTTTTTTTTTAATGTAGGCTCAGCATGGAGCCCAATATAGGGCTTAAACTCACAACCCTGAGATCAAAACCTGAGCTGAGATCAAGGGTCAGACACTTAACTGACTGAGCCACCCAGGTGCTACAAGATATAAGTACTTTTTATACAGCTTCATAATTAAGGTAGTGTACTACTGGCATAAAGATAGACAAAGCAATGAAAAAATAGAATAAAGAAGAAGATCTATACATATACAGTCATCTGATTTACAACAAAAGCACTACTGTAATTTAGGGGGAAAGGATTGGAATTTTCATCATAAATATTGCTGAACTAATTGAATATCCATTTGCGGGGAGGATATGAACCATGGCCCTTACCTCACAGAATATACAAAAGTTAATTAGACATGGATTATAGAGCTAAAAGTAAAATATAAAGCTTTTAGAAGAGAACAGAATAATAGATTTGTGAACTTGGGGTTAGATTTAAGTAGCATAAGAAAAGCACTAATTATAAAACAAGAGATTGATAAATTTTATCACAGTTAAGAACTTCTATAAATCAAAGACTTAAAAGGCAAGTCACAGACTGAGAGAAGATGTTTACAACACAAATATCTGACAAAGGGATTGAATTTAGGATATATAAGTAACTACAAATCAATAGTATAAAGGTAGACAACCCAAACTTTATGGGCAAAAGACTTGAGTAAGAACTTTATAAACGTGGATATCCACATGGGCAATAATTATTTGGGGGAAAATGCTCAATTTCATTACTCATTAGGCAAATACAAATTAAAACCAGAATGAATACCACTGTGCACTCACCAGAATGTCTAACATTTAAAAGACAGGTAATAGCAAAAGTTGGTGATAAAGGGGGGCAACTGGAATCTTCATATGCAGAAATGTAAATTGTATAACCACTTTGGAAAATTGTTTCAGTATCTATGACACAGTAATTCCACTCCTAGTAATACATACATTCGGGAGGAATGTATGCATACATCCACCAAAAGATGTATACGAGAATGTTATAGCAAATTTATTCATTAAAGAAAAACACTGGAAACAACCCAAATCTTCATCAGCAATGGAATACATAAACTATGGTATTTTCCTACAATGGAATATGAAGTAGCAATTAAAAAGAACAAGCCACTATTAAATGCAACAATGTGGATGAATCTCACAGACATTATGTTGGGTGAAAGAAGCTAGACACAAATGAGTACATACAGCAAGATTCTATTTATCTGAGGTGTGCAAGCAAAATAAATTTTTAGTAATACAAATTATAGTAATTATTCTGAGGACAGAAATAGTGACTGGAAAGAAGCACAAGGAAGCCTTCTGAGATCCTGGAAATGTTCTGTATTTTGATCTGGCTTGTGGATCCTTAGGTATGCTCATAAATAAAAATTCAATAAACTACACACCTAAGATTAATGCACATATATATATGATATACCTCAATAGAAAAGAAAAGTTTGTTTGGGGGACATCTTTTTAAGCTCCTTCACCTCACTCAGGGTCTCCCTGTCGCTACTACCCCTGGTTTCCAGGAACCTCTGTGTGCCCTATTTACTCTTAGAGTCCAAGCTGAAAGCAGGTTCCCAGTTGTTCAGCCCATGAGTTTTCCAGTGTCACAACACTAAACACCTTCTTCCCCCAACTACTCAGAAGTTAGAGTTTAACCATCTCAAGCTTAATGTTCCAGATATCCTGGCCTTCCATCAGCCCTAAGTAAAATTCCTGCTCTTGCAGAAAGTGCATAGACTATTTTTAAGATTCCATGCTGTCATCTTACTTCACATTCTAAGCTTGCTGAAGTCTTCTTCTTCACCTAAAGAACCACACACCCCCCCCCCCGGAAAAAAAAGAAAGGAAAATGGGTGTGTGTGGGGGTGACTATCAGTTAAAAAATTTTTTTTCTGGTGGCATAAATTCCATTTTATTTATCTTTTTGTAATTTTCATATTTTTTCTACCTTTTTCTTTCCTTTACACTATTCTTATTTCTTCTTTTCTCTCTACCTATATCTGTTATACTTTAAAAAGACATGAAGAATGAGATAGTTCTAGAATAATTTTTTTAAATAAATAGACTTTTTAGAGCAGTTTTCGGTTTAGAGAAAAATTGATCAGAAAGTACTGGAGAGTCCCATATACCCCCTTTCCAAGACACCCATCTTTCCACCTAGTTTCCCTAATACTAACATCTTTCATTGATGTAGTACAACTGATGAAGCAATATTGATACAATATTATTAACTAAAGCCCATAGTTTACATTAGGCTTCACCTTTTGTGGTATACAGTTTCATGGTGTTTTAATATTAAGTAGGCTCCATGCCCAATGTGGGGCTTGAACTCATGACTCTGGGATCAGGAGTCATGCTCTACCAACTGAGCCAACCAGGTGCCCTTTATGGGTTTTGACATATGCATAATGTCATGTATCCATCATTACAGTATCATACAGAATAGTTTCCCTACCCTAAAAATGCCTTGTATTCCCCCCTGTTCACCTCCCTCCTCCTCTATTGCACCCCACCTCAAACTTCTGGCAGCCTCTGATATTTTTACTCTCTCTATAGTTTTGCCTTTTTCAGAATGTCATATAATTGGAATCATATAGGATATAGCCTTTCAGACTGGCTTCTTTCACTTGCAATATTCACTAAGTTCCCTCCACATATTTTCATGTCTTGATAGCACTTTTTACAAAATCATTGTTGGGTAATAGTTCGTTGTTTGGATGTACCACAATTTGTTTACCCATTCACCTATCAAATTACATCTTGGTTGCTTCCAATTTTGGCAATTATGAATAAGGTTGATATAAATAGTTACACAACTGTGCATGTTTTTTGTGGACAGAAGTTTTCAATTCATTTGGGTAAATACCTGGGGGTACAGGTCATATGGTAAGATTATGTTCAACTTTGTAATAGATAATTTTTTAAACATTCTAAATATAAAAAAAATAAGGTGTTTATTCAGAACAGAACATTGGAAATGGCCTTTTTTCCATTGCTACCTCAGTCCTCCTTAGTAAGAGATCTCAGAATAGTTAGTGTTTTTACATTTTAACCTACATTTCTTCTCTTGAAGGAGCCTCTAAGCTCCTCTGTAAAACAAGTCAGAGTCAAGTAGATTTGGGTAGTGAGGAAGAGAACCAAAATGTTATAGAAAAAAATTCCATGGGTAAGATTCCTCTTTTTCTTTTTTTTTTTTTAAAAATTTTATTTATTTATTCATGAGAGACAGAGAGAGAGAGAGGTAGAGGGAGAAGCAGGCTCCCAAGGAGAAGGGAGCCCGATACGGGACTCCATCCCAGGACTCTGGGATCATGACCTGAGCCGAAGGCAGACGCTTAACCATCTAAGCCACCCAGGCGCCCAAGATTCCTCTTTTTCTTGGGTTTATGAGCTTTGAAATGAGGTAGGTCAAGTTTGACTCCAAAATCTACTTACTAGTTCCTCATTACAGTTACTTAACCTACCATAGCCTCAGTTTCCCATCCATAAAATGGTGATTAATGGCATAATGGCATTGGAGAAAGATTTGATGAAATGGCATATTGTAGGCACACAGAACAGAACCAGGTATAGGGGAGACCCTCAACAAAAGTTTATTTCCCTCCTTTGATTAAGACACTTGAATACAACACTATACTTTCCCTCCCCCACCTCACTGGGGCAATAACAGTAGGACCTCCTCTCGAGAGATCAGGAAATCTCCTCTGATAAGACTTCCAAATGAATTCCTGAGAAGATTTCTAAGAATGAGTGACATTCTGTGGAAGTCATTAGAAGTAGGATGGTAATAGGCCTTGGCAGTTCTCTTGATAGCTTTACTCCCTAATGCCTTTTAATATATTACCCTCCCTGGAGTATTTGCATTTTAAATTAGGATTTCATAAGATAATATGAAGAAATTAGTGCCCAGCTGAATTTTAATCAATCTTGTGGTTGACTCCCCTAAACCTGCCCTAAGAAATACCAGTCTTTTTGCAACATAGCCTAACTGGTCCACAGAATTCAACTCAGACTCTTCAAACAACAATGGAATGTGGGATCATTGTTCCTACACTACAAAGTTCAAATGAAAGGAACACAATGTTGAGACTGCTTTGAGCCTTATGAAAATGAGACTGCTATTTTCTATGGATGTGAATGTAAAAATCACTTTTCATGGAAATATATCTATCTTTAGATGTGTTAGCTCTACCTAACACAGGGAGTATCCAATCAAAGTTAAGTGACTTCACAGAGATCAAAAGTGCTGAGATTTGCTGATCACATCTGGGATATGTCAGACTTTTTAGAGCTAGCTCTGTGCTTTCAGTATCATAATAAATGATAGCTCTATTTTTTCTCCCTAGATGATTACCAGGGGATTAACAGCTATTTAAATGCACCAATATTATGGCTTTCTGCAAGATCCTAATATTCTTTCCCAAGATAATTTACCTTCCCAATTCTCAGGGTTATATTTGCATCATGGAGCCAGTGTTTCCCTTCCTCAAAAGAGGGCAGGACCCATGTCTTATTTGTCTGTGTACTTGGTAGCATGAACCCTTGTGTACATGGTGTTGACTATCTATTGGCAAATGCCATAGCCTTATTGTAAAATAGGAAATTAAAGATGCAAATTCTCTCTTTACAATGTGATTTGATTACCAACCCGTTAGTTAATAATTTGCATTTTACAATTTACAGGAACTATGTGGTAGTAGTAAAAGTAATCACAGCAGACCCTGACATTCTTAATATATATGTCCTGAGACATTTACAAACTCCTCAAATCACAGATTCCATTTATAGTATAGAATTTCTCCCGTGGGGTTCAGTCAAGTATCACGAAAAACTTTTAATTGATCCCTTAAGACCTTTATAATTCTATAAATATAAGACTAGACTCATTTATAAAGCTAACAGTATGAATTCTGTCTGGAAAATTTATTGAAATAGTTTGCGAATTGCCTTTCCTTATTTCCTTATGGAGCACATGGTAAAAATACTCATATCGTGGATCCAAGCCACTGCCAATGTAGCATTCCCTCTCAATAATTTATCCCAAACATCTATTTCTCTGTATAAGCATCATCTATTTCTTAGATTGCTTAACTTTCTCTTCACACCATGACAACTGTTTTTAAAGATTTTATTTATTTATTTATTTAAGAGAGTGAGAGCCTGAGCAAGTGAGGGGAGGAGCAGAGGGGGAGGGAGAGAGAATCTCCCTGACTCAGGGCTCGATCCCATGACCACGAGATCATGACCTGAGCTGAAATCAAGAGTCAGAATTTTAACCAACTGAGCCTCCCAGGCGCCCCACCAACACTGTTTTTATTCCCTAGTCGGTTTTAGTTGTCTGGTTTTTTTTCTGTTTCTTTGTTTAGCAGCGGCACTTTCCATAAAATACAGACTTTCTTGCTTCACAGAATGTGCATGGATGGGGGGATGAGCTAAGAACCATAAAGTCAAGCTGAGATGAGGATGTCTGGCATTGTATAGGCTCCACCTGAAGAATGTGACTCACTCCTGCCAACTAGCCTCCTCTCCACATGTAGGATTCAATTGTGTACCTCGGCAAAATTCAAACTATTACATAATGTGGACTATTGGAATTACTTAGCAATAGTCAAAACTGCACATATTAATTCCCTGAATGCCAAAGGTCTTATAATCATTTTTTAAAATTCTAATATAATTTGTGAATATACAGCCTTTTTTGAGAGGGAGAAAGTGGTAAACTAATTAGTGAGTCCTACTGTGAGTAAGGAACTGGGTTACTTGCCGTATGCTCTAGAGACATGACATCATTTAATTCTCCCAGAAACTTTATGAGGTAGGTATATTATTCCTGGTTTTACAAGAAACTAAAGCTCTGAAAAGATTTAAACTTGCCCAATATTATACAACTAATAATTGGCTGGAAAATCATTCAAAGCTGGGTCTGTCTGACACAACAATGCTATTTTCACTGGAACCTTTGCTGTTCAAAATGTCCACAGCATTAGTGTCACTGCAAGGTTGCTGAAAATACAGAATCTCTGAGAAATATAAACCAGTTTATAGATAATTCAGATTGAGGCCTGCCAAATCTCATAGGTGCCTAGGAAAGAATGGAAAACTAAGAAACTGAGGTACACAGGGATTGAAAATGTTGACAGAGTTTAATTCACTACTTAATTGTGTAATCTAACCTTTGAATCTGTTCCTTTTCTCCAGAAGTTCCACAAGCCAATAGCAAACAGGATAATATCTCTTAATAAGCCAATAAAGAAGTATTATGCTCCAAGCTAATGACAGATTAACCACCCTATTTTTCCAGGCAAGGGGAGAGGAAAGGAATAAAGTCCAGGTTTAGTTGAGGTGTACCCTTTATAGGAGAGCTGATGTCCAGCTGCTAGTGCAAGAGTCCCCTGTTGCTAAAGCATGTTGCTAGGGAACGTGGGCCATGGTGTTGGTGTTGTCCAGCAAGCAGATCTCTGAGGGCCACTCCATGGTCTTCACCACTGCAGGGAAGAGTTGTCTTTACCGGCAGGAGCTAATGAAGACCTCTTGGATAGTCCTCACAAACCCTCAGTCTTTATAGTCTCAATGTCCCCTTGCCATAGTCGCTTCTTCATGTTTTTATTGATAAGCCCCCAGGGGCACCCCCTCAGCAGCTCAGCTTATCACCAGCAACAGATGAGACGACAACACTCTGCTGCAGTGGACTTTACTCTTATAGCAAAAACAACTTTACTCTTAACAATTCTATTTTTGTTATAAATAAATGGATTTGAAATCATATCAAACCCATATACAACCTTAGGTTACTTTCAATTTCCTCTTCCAAACATACTCCTCTACTAGTCTTTCCTAGTTGTGACACTGCCCCAGTTGCTCAGGCCAGTCCTAAGGGTCGTCTTTATTCTCTTTTCATTGTCCTACATATAATCCATCACAACTTCTTTTGGATTCCCCTGCAAAATATATACTAAAAGTCAACCACACTTCACCATCACCACCTCCTCCAAAAACCCCATGTTTTTCCTGGGTAACTATATGGTCTTCACTATTCTTTCTTATTCTACTCTTTAACTCCTACAAGTCATTCACTGCACAGAAGTCAAAGTGATATTTTTAGTTACTTCTAATAATTCCTCATTGAATTCAGAATAAAAATCAAATTCCATGATCCAGCCACTCTTTCTACCAGCCTCTTTCTCATTAACCATGCTTGAGTTAACACTGGCCTTCCTTCTTTTTCTAGAACATGTCAAACTCATTCTCACCTCAAGGTCTTCATGTGTCCCCATCTGGAATGCTACTCCCTCAATTCTTTCTGTGCACTTTCTTATATTCACACATCAGCTCAAATATCAGCTGCTCAGAAGAGCCTTACCTGACCATCTTAATTACAGCAGCCCCTCGTGGTACTGAAATTTATTCCAAAAGACAGTTTCGTGGTTTTTTTTTTTTCATAGCACTGTTGCAGGTTGGGTTCCCCAGGAACCAGAGACTGGGTGGTGGCTTTGCTTATAGGAAGCTTATTAGAGATCTTCTTGGTCAACATCTGACGAAGAGAAGGAAAATAAGAGGCTTGGACAAAGGGAGAAGTCGAGCTACAAGTTCAGTCTCAACAAAGGCCTCACCCAACCCCACAGGGAGCTCTGAAGCTGCAATGGCCCTTTAGAGATAGATCAGCAAGGCAGGAGGACACATTTTTATATCCCCACATCAACCAATTACTGGCTGCCAGCAGCCCCAAGGAGACACAATGGCTCTCTTCAGTTGAGACAGTTCCCAAAGAAAGCTGACAGCTAACACTGTCTGTTTGTAGCATCCCAAAGAGCTGCAGAAGTATGTTTTTTTTTATACTAAATGAGGATCTGGGTAGCACTGCACAAAGTTCACCAGAGTCTCCCTTTAAATCCACTGCTTTGTATACAATCTGGAAGCAGCTTTGTTAGGATGCTGGTGTATCTTTCTCAGGTAAAACTTAACAGAGATTTACTGGAATGAAATACAGCCCCAGCCACTGCAGCCAACCTTAGGATCACACGTGAAACTCGTTGTCTTACTTACTTTCCATTCTATATCTTCCCCAACCTCACCTAGCATCTCCACAAGTCTAGGTTTCTTACCTGGTGGCATGACAAGACCCTTAGACCTGAGGGGTCTGAGCTCCAAGTCACTATGTTTTTCTCTGACTGTGGCTTCTGAACTTATCTATTAATGTCAAAATTGCACAAAGGAGTACCAAGAGGCACCTAAATAAATCACTTGGGTGCCAAATATATTTTTCCCTATCTCCATTGTGTAATAGTCATCAATCCCCTTCTGATACCAAAAGGACTGTTGGTCCCTGAGCACTTTGGGTTCCTCATGCCAAATTCTAATTTATCGTCTGGTTTCTTAGTCCCATGATGATACTAACTTTTGCAGGTCGGGGCTCTCAAGAAGCAGACTGAGGCAGAGATTAGTAATCGGAAGTTTATTAGGGAGTGCTCTTGGGTCCTTGTCTATGGAAGGAAAGGAAATAGGATTGGGCAGAGGAAGAAGTTGGGCCATGATGCATTAACAAAAGCCTCAGCTGACCCTACAGAAAGCTGGTATGGACATTTAGAGTTGTTCTGAGCAAAGGTGAGGGTGTCCATCCATTATACCTCCATGTTGACCAGTTATTGGATATGGACTACCCTAGAGAAGGAACATGACCTTGAGCAAGGTGACTCTTTTTAGGTAAGGTAATTCTCAGAGGGGGCTGAGAAGTGAGGGCTGTTGGCTGACTGCATTCCCAATGGGAATGTCTAAGAACATTAGACCCAAAGGGGTATCTGGAAAGGTCATCATAGAATTAATTATAAGCATGTGTCATTATCTGAAATTATTTTGCTTTTAAAAAATGTTCTCTCATTTATTAAATATCTCCCTCAATTAAAACTAAACATCATAAGGACAGATACCTTACCTGTCTGGCATGTAGTAGGTAGGTTCTCAACACAATAGTTGTTGAATTTGAATGAATGAGTTTAAAACTGATTATAATGGAGGCACCTGGGTGGCTAAGTCAGATAAGTGTCTACCTTCAGCTCAGGTCATGATCCCGGGTACCTGGGATCAAGCCTCATGTCAGGCTCCCTGTTCAGTGGGGAATTTGCTTCTCCCTCTCACTATGCCCCTCCCCCATTGGTGTGCACTCTTTCTTGCTCTCTCTTCTCTCTCAAATAAATAAATAAAATCTTCAAAAATAAATAAAATAAAACTAATTATAATGCCTATCAAAATAACCAAAGATAATCTATGGAGTGTTATTTGAGGGAGCAATTTCATTGTTAGACTGGGAGTTTGTGTGCGTTTTTTTCTTTTTCTTTTTTTCTTTCTTTTTTTGTAACTCAAAGACAGAATATAAAGGTCTAGAGAAGTCACAACCCAATATTTCAAGGTCATTCTCTTTTTGTATGTCATCTGCAGGATAACAAATATTTGGGGGGAAAAAAAGGAAAGAAGAAAGAAAGAAAGAAAGAACAAACCTCCATTGATATATACTCTGTTTTACTCCAATCTCAAATTATATTTTAAAGAAAACAAAAGGAAAAATTATATTCTTTAAATTAATTTATTATGTGGATTTGCCAATTAGATGAAAAACTAGATGCTGGCTTATTGCTCAAGCCAAGTGGAACTGAGGTTAGATTTTACATACAGTTACTTAAAGAAAAACACATATATACTTAATATTTTATGTGTAGAACTATCTGTATATCTATGTACAATAGATATATAAGGATATATTAGATGCCAGCTGATTTCCAGATAGTGAAGTTTATAAGATCCTATTGAAAATAATACTCTTCAGAGCCATAATTTTTTACTCAATTGTTAGGACCAGTCTATCCAAAACACACTTTTAACAATGACATGAGATATGTGGAAATACAAGGAAGAAAAATCTATGCAAACAGCAAATGCCAAAATCAAACTGAAAACACAAGGCATGCCAAAGTCTAAAAGGCATTATATGTGTACAGAAGCAAGCTGAGGCGGTCAGCCAGCCTCCATGAAATAGCTCTCAGCTCAGCTGTAGGGTCCAGGATAGGATTTTCTCATCTACCGTGTTCTTCATTCTTTGGTTTCTGCATGAACCTAAATAAATACATTCTTTATCTAGACGGGTGTGTCTGCCTTCTGGGTCTAGTTACTGGTTTTAGAGAGGAACTGAGTATTGAAATTGGCCATGGAAATCTTGGTTTACATTGCCTTTGAGCCGAAGTCTTGTTTGCTCAGGGAGAGGAGCTGGCTGCAGGGAGGAGGCACCTTCTTCCTCTGCTGCTGAATTTCAATGAGCAGAAATCAATCAACAAAGGCAGGTCACTGTAAGACCTGACAGGCTCTGGGCCTCCTCTGGGATGAGGCCAGACTGGGGATTTAAACCTGACACAGAACTTGTTAGATTTAATATTAAAGAAACATGAAGCAATGGCATGTCCCCAGGAGGTTCTTTCTCCTTGACACAAGAGTGGAAGTTATGGCCACATGGCCTTCTTTTTTCTGCCCTGCTGTCAGAGGCTACTCAGAAATAAAAGACGCCTTCTTTTGAAGAGAGTTATGGAAACAATGTATAATAGTTGCTAGTTATACGTTTTACGAACATAATTAGCAAACAAATGCCATAGGTTATAAATTGGGAGTGTGTGAATTTAGAATTTCATTCTGTCCATAGGTTTCCCTTCCTTGAAACTTGAAAGCCAGTACATTCAGCTGCCAGAATAAATGAACTCCACATTTTGGAGGCTTAACCTCAGCACAGTCACTAGGCAAGTGAGATTCAAGGGTTTGCCACAGATCCTGGTGTGTTTCTGGTTTCCCAGGTGTGCATTGCTGGGATAATGTTTAGTAGTGGTAACTCCTTCAGTGTTAGTCCTCCTGAGGTGTCTCTGATTCCGCTTAATTTATTTCATCAACAAAAATCACATTTTTAATCTGTCTGTATCTCTGAGCCAACAGAGAAAAGAGGGAACACAAAATGGCCCCCATTTCTTGTGAATTATCCAAACACATTATTAGCAACTCTAAATCCTGCTCAAGATTGATGGTTCCTTTGGTTTCCTTCTTGTGCTTTGGCCCTGAGCTTTGCTAACTGTGACTTTTGGCTCTGGTTCCTGTTGGGCTTCCTCCTCCTGGCTTCCACCTTGTCTCAGTAGCAGAACTTCCAGCTCTGACCATCAGCTATGTCCTTGATCTGGTTTGTTGCATGTTCTTAAGGTCTCCTGTTCTCTTTTCCCCATAGAACTGGGCTGAGGTACTGAGGCCATTTCAAAATTCATGGCCTGGTTCTGATGGCATGTCCTGGAAAGGAGAAAGGAGACCAGAAAACCTTGTCTTCTAATGCTCTTTCCCTACCCTGAAAAACAGACTAAAAAATGTATTTTGCCCTTCTGGACTGCATAGGTGTGTTATAAAGATTAATATCCATGGAGCCTATGTGGATTAATGTGAAAAGCAGCCATGTAGAAGATTGCCAAGCTATTGCCTTGGCAACATCTCCACAAAAGAAGAAACCTTTAACACAAGCTGTAATTATAAACTAAGGGGACTGTTTTTGTTTTTATCAAGCACACCAAACTCTGTACTTCCAGGTGCTTCTTGTCTCCTTCAAATTAGCCATTGGGTGAAACTGTCACTTATTTCACTGATTTATGCAATTAATTCCTGCTCAAAAACATTGTTTGGAATGAACTTTTGGTATTCCCTTTAGGCCTGGTGGCAAATTTTTTTCAAATATCCTTAATAGTGGAAAGTCTTCATCCTATTAGGGTGGCCCTGAAAGTGCCAAATGTAGGTGGAAAGTTAGCCATTAATCTAGGAAACATTAGAGAAAGAGAGAGAGAGATGGAGAGAGAAACTAGACTCTATCTATAACTATAACCATATATAGAGAGAGACCTGACTCTAAAGTAATAAGGTGGTTGTGTGTGTACGAATGCATGCACGTGGGAGGTAGGGTGAGTGTGTGCATGAAAGAGAGAAAGAGAGAATATCCTAGGTTTGTTAGTAGAGTAGAGACTTTATGTTTCACGGAACAAAGAAAGCAAATCTAACAGACCATGCATGTTACAACTTCTACTCTGTCAGGAAAATTTCTCAGCTTCAGTCTTGACTGGAAGCACACACACAAAAAATTATTATTTTTTTGAAATAGGTGATGCTGTCAGCTAGAAGGCAAAAGGTCCCATGGGGCACACCACGGGAACATCCTTCCTGAACCCAGGATTCACATAGGCTTGTCCTCATCTCCCATCTCTGGCTATAGAAGACCAGCCAACAGGACTGGATGTGCAGATTTGTCAATGCCTTCAGTTGGATTTTTGAAGAAAATGTTACTTTGCAAACTGTTCAGTCTGCCCCTAAAATGCAAGCTCCCCCCCTCCCCAACCACTCTCCCCTTTTTCCACTACTGCTAGTATCTATTCCCATTATTCCTTCCCTCAGGCCTCTCTCTGCCTTTATAAAGATAAGCAATTATTTTCAACTTCAAGAAGGATGCTGCCCCTTAGGGTCTTTCCAAATGTAACAAATCTGGGAAAGGTGGATGATTTACAGATCAACAGCTACCTGGCAGATACTGTGCGATATTTTGCTGTCAACACCAAGGGACTGATAAGCATAGTTTGCTAGCCACAAAAAATCTGTAAGAAAAAAAAAGAGGAATCAAAGCTTTTCCTCTCAAAAAATCTGGTTGTTTCTTTCCTTCCCATTGGCAGATAATTCCATTTTTAGATGCCTACAAAAGAGACAGAAACATTCTTACTTTGTAAATTCTGGTATTTCCTAACTCATACTGTATATGATTCTTGATCAACATTAACAACAGATGGAATTCCTGGGTTTGTAATATTTCCTGGATCCACAGGTCAGTGTGTGTGTTAGAAGGGGTGGGGTTCTACCTATCAGATTCTCCTGAGGACCACTTGAGGCTAAGTCAGAACATGAGAACTCAGTTTTTTGGTTTTTTTTTTTTTAAGATTTTATTTATTTATTTGAAAGGGAGAGAGAGAGCACAAGAGCATGGGAAGGGAGAAGCAGACTCCCCACTGAGCAGGAAGCCCAATGTGGGGACGCTGGGCTCGATCCCAGGAGGCTGGGATCATGACCTGAGCCCAAGGCAGATGCTTAACTGACTGAGCCACCCAAGTGTCCCGGGAGCTCAGTTCATGTTGTCACTCCTAATTCTCAGTGGTGCTAGTCACCTCTCACCCTGTAATTGACATCCCTTCTCCCTTTGCCAGGACTGACAATTTGCCACATTTCAGGAAATGCTTTCATGTACGCCAGAGCATACCCTCCAGAAGAAGTTGACTTCCTTCCTCCAACAGGAAAATTATTCTATCAGAGACAGACGGAAAACATTTCTCTAAATAGACCCAGAAATGACTCATTTACTTCCTCCTTACCCAGTAACCTTCTCTTTCTTCAGACAATTCTGTTCATCTTTCTTATATCAAGAGGAAGTCTACTTCCCTGCAATCTCCACCAGATGAACATTAAAACCTTTTACCATGAAAGCCCTGGGAACAGGTATCATGACCCATCATCCGTCAGTTGCTCACCTTACCCCTCCATGCCATTCTCTTCTGCAGCTCAATTCACCAATCCTCTCAATAAGTATTCCCTTACAATTCTTTTATTTTGTTTGAATGCAAAAATAATCAGTGACTATAGTAGAAAATATATTAAGGCATTAAGGAACAACTCTAGAAGCATGTGGTCTAGTTAGAAAGACAAATGTGTGATATGGATACTATAAGAGCATAAAAGAGGGGCATCTGAATGAAACTGGGTGACAATGACACTGAGCTGACTGCTGATGGATGAGTAGAAGGATAAGAAGCAGATCTAGAGATGTTTCAGAGAACACATTGTGATGTCCAGAGCTTGTGCCATAGCCCAGAGATTGGAAAGTGGGCAATATTTAGAGAATGGCAGGGTCAATTTGGCAAATGGTTTGTACGAAAGTGGTAAAAGATGAAACTATGAAAAACAGTATGGAGATTCTTTAAAAAATTAAAAACAGAACTACCATATAATCCAGCAATCCCACTCCTGGGTATGTAACCAAAATAATTGAAATCAAGATCTGGAAGACACATCTGCATTCCCATGTTCATTGCAGCATTATTTACAATAGCCAAGATATAGAAACAACCCGAAAGTCCATCAACAGACTAACGAATTTAAAAAAGTGTGGTATATATATATACAATGCAATATTATTCTGCCTTAAAAAAGAAGGAAATCCTACCATTTGCAACAACATAGATGGACCTAGCAGCCACTATGCTAAGTGAAATAAGATATTAAATGTTTGGAGCTAGAGGCTAGTCTATGGAAAATTCCTCCAAATTTTAAAATTATATACGAAAGAAACTTTACTGAGGTTTTCCAAATTTGATAGCATTAAAAACGTATATGATCATTCCTATAATGAGTTGTGAAAATAAAATAAACTGTTTTAAACATCATCAATAAGAAAAATAATTTTAATTAACCACAGAGAGGATCATCTTTCTATTATTTCTATAGAAAATATTATAAAAGTTATTGTCCTATGAAGAATCAAAGGGTAAAAAGATATGCAACCCAAATATATTTAGGCAGTCATTTAATTAAAAACATGTTGCTTATTTCTGGATTTCCTGATGTTTGTGGTATTTGTCAGCTTTCTCAAATTTGTAATTTAGTATGATCATATATAAAAAGTAAATAGAAAAAAAGCATACATTTAAATTAAACAATAGTACTAATTATATCAAATATTATTGGTCTAGCCACATCAAATAAAAAGCAGACATTGTCAGATCAGATATCAAAAAACAACTATATGCTCTCTATAAGAAACCCACTTGAAATATGAAAAAGCAGATAGGTTAAAAGTGAAAGGATTAAAAAGACAGTTCATGCTAACACTAATTAAAAGAAATCTGGAGTAGTTGTATTAATATCATATAATGTAGATTTCAAAGGAAAAATTATAGGCAGGGATAAAGAGGGTCATTTTATAATGACAGAGAAGGAATTCATCAAGAGGGCATAACAATTCTAAATGTGTTTGTACCTCTTAACTGAACTTCAAAATACATGAAGCAAAAACTGATAATACTGGAAAAAGAAATAGACAATTCCACTATGGGACTGCTCTCTCAATAATTGACAGAGGTGGACAGAAAATCATTAAATGTGTATAATACTTGAACAACACTGTCAACATACTGGACCCAATTAATACTTACAGAAGACTTCATCCAATACCAGCTGAATACACATTTTTTTACAAATGTACATGGAACATTTACCAGATGTATTAGTTTCCTAGGGCTACCAAAAAAAAGAAAAGAAAATACCACAAACTAGGTGACTTAAAACAATAGAAATTTGTTGTCTTTCAGACATTGAAAGATAGGCACCCTAATCCAGTATGACCTCACTAGATCTGCAAAGACCCTATTTCCAAATAAGGTCATATTCACAGGGACCAGGGTTAGGACTTGAACTATCTTTTGGGGGGCACAAGTCAACCCACAACACCAGATTAGACCACATTCTGGACCAATAAATAAGTCTTAATAAATTTTAAAAGATTGAAATAATATAATGTAGATTCTCTAACTTCAATTGAATTAAATTAAAAATCAATAACAAAAATATATGCAGGATTTCTCCAAATATTTGGAAGCTAAACAACACTTTTAAATAACCCATAGATCAAAGAAGAAATCATAAGTGAAATTAGAAATTAAGCTGAATGAGGGGCGCCTGGGTGGCTCAGTCGTTAAAGCGTCTGCCTTTGGCTCGGGTCGTGATCCCAGGGTCCTGGGATCGAGCCCCACATCAGGCTCCCTGCTCCACGGAGAGCCTGCTTCTCCCTCTCCCACTGCCCCTGCTTGTGTTCCTGCTCTCGCTGTGTCTCTCTCTGTCAAATAAAGAAATAAAATCTTTAAAAAAAAAAAAGAAATTAAGCTGAATGAAAATGAAAACACAGTATTTAAAAATCTGCTGGATCCAGCTAAAGAGTGCTTAGGAACATCATATAGTTGTTTAAGTGTTTATAGCATAATATGCTTATATTAGGAAGTAGAAGGGCTCAAACAGCATGACTAAAGTGTGCACCTCAATAAAGTAGAAAGGGAAGAGCAAAGTAAGCTCAAAATAAGGACAAAAAAGGGAATTAAAATGGATACAAACAGAAATCAATGAAATAGAAAACATAAAAGCAATAGAGAAAAATCAGTGAAAAAAAAACAGTTCTTTGAAAAAAATTAATAAAATGAATAAACTCTAGCTAGACTGGTCAGGTAAATACATAAATTACCAATATCAGGATTGACAGATCCTTGCTAAAGATCCAACAGTCACTAAAAGAAAAATTAGGAACAAGTTTATGCCAATAAATTCTCAACTTGGATGAAATGAAAAAATTCCTTGAAACACACAAATAACCAAAGCTCACCTAAGAATTAGCTAGCTTAGATTACCCCCTCCATATCTTTTAAAAAAATTGAATTCATAGTTAAAATTCCAAACGCACACAGCTTTTTAAGAGTTACCTTTTGTAACTGATTTACATATTTTAATTTTTTGACCCTAGTTGCTTAATCTCTTTATCTTGGTGTTCTGTGGTCTTACTATAACGTTCGTTGTCTACTATGTTTTTTTGGCATGGGACCCATTATGTTTCCTAAATCTGAGGATTTGTGGCCTTCATGAATTTTGGAAAATTCTCAGTCATACTGCCTGAAATGGAACCTCCACCAATTCATTAAGTAGTGTTAGGCTGTTTTTGATCTACAACTGCAGACCATATTTAGGCACAGTTCCTACCTCGCTCAAATTCCAGTTCTCCTGGGCACTCACTTATTGTGATTCTTTTAAACTTAGATAGACTCTTTCATAAATCACCAATGCCCTGTCTTTAATTAGTGGATGATTGAAAACTCCAATCCTGAAGTAGACGAATTTCAGGGTACCCACTGAGTCCCCGCCCCTTCTTTGTGATTGGCCTTTCACCCTCAACCCCTGCTGCTCTATTAGTACAGCGTTACCTCTTCTCCATTAACTAAGCAAGTTGAAACAAAGACCGATGAGGCCCAAACTGAGTTCCTTTCTTAGACTTTAGAATGAGAACACGTGAGAGTGAGTCACTTAATGGAAGGAAAGAAGAGAAACTAAATGAAGCTGAGGCTTTTTGAAGGAAGTCACTACAGTGAGGACCAGAAACTCCAAATAGTAGCATCCCCAGAACTGACACTCTCTTCCTAAAAGGATTAAATTCCACTAGATTTGAAGCCTCAAAAAACCACCCAATTTACTTAGATAGGTGGAGTGGGGATATTCTGGCTAAACCAGAAAATCCGTATTCTCACAGAGGTCCATTTTCCAGTCAGAGGCCATCAATCTTTGTGCCTGACAGTGGAAAAGAAATTAAATAGAGATATTTCTCACAAGATGGTAACAATTTGAGTATCTTATTAGTGGCTGGTATATTTTTGTCAATTCTTCTTTTTATTGATGTAATACAGAAAGCAGGGAATGGTTCCCTGGGAGATTGCTGTCTTGACATCCTTTCTCCATAACACAAATATTCACTTTTATAAAAAAAAACTATTGATTATCTGATTATCTAGACTCGGACTTTTCCACTGCCATAAATAAGCTTTTCCAAAATAAATTTATTTTTAACAAAAAATATCTAGCTCCATAGATTTTCAGAACATTCCTCCAAACCTATACACAATCCCACATGTTTTTATCTCTTTTAAGTTACTAATGAAATTATTAGCTATTTCTAATTAGTTCTACTATCTATACTTATCATATATATATGTAATTAAAAGATTTTATTTATTTATTTGAGAGAGAGAGCGAGAGAGATCACAAGCGGGGAGGAGAGGGAGAAGCAGGCTCCCTCTTGCAACATGGGGCTTGATCCCAGGACTCTGGGATCATGACCTGAGCCAAAGCAGATGCTTAACTGACTGAGCCACCCAGGTGCCCCTCTCATTATATTTTTATAACAAAATCTGACTCCATCTTCTAGCAGAAATGCCCCTGGAAAAGTCTCAGATAAAGACTAGTACTTGTAAATGTGTGATTAGCATGGGCATAAGATGTTAGAAAATTTGAAAATTTCATTCAGAGAATTCACTGGAAGGATAATAACTATACATGCTCCCTTTTCCTTCTTTAAATACTAAATGGTCAAGTGTCCTATAGTACTCCTGAGGACCATTCCTGGCTCCCAGGTTGATTTGCTCAGTGACCACAAGAATGATTTCACTTCCTGTTCTTCAGTCTCAATAAGTAGAAATAATAATTTCACTTCCTATATGGGCAAGAGTTTTAATAAGGATGTGTTGGTGAGGCAATTTGAGGTCTCAAATGATTGAGAGGTGAGGGAGGGGTCAATCTATGAGTTCTAGAAGGAAAGGAAGGTTATTATGATGAGAGATTGAGGAATCTCTGCTTCCGCTTCTCAGCAGTGTTGCTGAAATATGAAAAAGGAGTGCCCACACATTGCTTCCAATTCCTGATTATTTCACCAATGCAGGAGCAATTAAGCCAAGATATGCACACTGATTTTAGAATTAGAGAAAATGAACTGATTTACATGCAAGCAAAACTCATACTAAATTCATATAATCTAACTGCAGATGAACACTGCATACCAGGACCATAGTAGGGAGGAAGAAGAAGGCAAAGAAAAGACCTTAGTATGGGTACTAAAAGCCACAAAGAATTCTCTTAACTAAAGAAAATTACAGTGAGTACATGCTGGTATTATTCCTGCACACATCCGATTCATCACCCCTTATACTGGAGTCCATCATTCTCGTAAATGGTTATACATAAAAGAAAAGTAACTTAATAGTTTTGCTTTCTTAGGAAGAAAAAATATAAAAAGTTTAACTCATCACATTTTAAGTGAACAATAAATAATATTAAATCATACTCAATACACAAAATTTGTTCTAAATTACCCTTAAAAATTTCCCTTTAGGAACCCTCCTACACTGTTGGTGGGAATGCAAGCTGGTGCAGCCACTCTGGAAAACAGTATGGAGGTTCCTCAAAAAGTTGAAAATAGAGCTACCATACGATCCAGCAATTGCACTACTGGGTATTTACCCCAAAGATACAAATGTAGGGATCCGAAGGGGTACGTGCACCCCGATGTTTATAGCAGCAATGTCCACAATAGCCAAACTGTGGAAAGAGCCAAGATGTCCATCGACAGATGAATGGATAAAGAAGATGTGGTACATATATACAATGGAATATTATGCAGCCATCAAAAGGAATGAAATCTTGCCATTTGCAACGACGTGGATAGAACTGGAGAGTGTTATGCTGAGCAAAATAAGTCAATCAGAGAAAGACATGTATCATATGACCTCACTGATATGAGGAATTCTTAATTTCAGGAAGCAAACTGAGGGTTGCTGGAGTGGTGGGGGATGGGAGGGATGGGGTGGCTGGGTGATAGACATTGGGGAGGGTATGGGCTATGGTGAGCGCTGTGAATTGTGCAAAACTGTTGAATCACAGATCTGTACCTCTGAAACAAATAATACATTATATGTTAAAAAAAAAAAAAAAAGATACCAGGAGGGGAAGAATGAAGGGGGGGAAATCGGAAGGGGAGATGAACCATGAGAGACGATGGACTCTGAAAAACAAACTGAGGGTTCTAGAGGGGAGGGGGTGGGAGGATGGGTTAGCCTGGTGATGGGTATTAAAGAGGGCATGTTCTGCATGGAGCACTGGGTGTTATATGCAAACAATGAATCATGGAACACTGCATCAAAAACTAATGATGTAATGTATGGTGATTAACATAACATAATAATAAAAATAAATAAATTTAAAAAAATAATAAAACTAAAAAAAAAAATTTCCCTTTAGTCCCAAGTATGGTCCATTAAGTGGGGAAAGGGAGAAAAGGGAGTGAAGAGGAGGCAAAAGAGAGAGAGAGAGAGAGAAGCAGCAATAAATAAAGAGAAATAAAAAGGAGAAAGGCAGATAGGAAATGAGGGAGGTAAAAAGTGACAAAAAGGGAGTCAGATATACCCATAAAAATAAAAGAGGAACAATTGAAATGAGTATAGATAACAATTTTTGGTAAAAATTGAATAATTATAAAATACCTCTCCCTCCTATTCCTTTTACCTACTTCTTTACTGAATTTGTTTTTGTTTTTTTGTTTGTTTGTTTTAATTTTATTATGTATGATAGTCACCATACAATACATCATTAGTTTTTGATGTGGTGATCCACAATCCATTGTTTTCGTATAACACCCAGTGCTCCGTGCAGTACATGCCCTCCTTAATACCCATCACCGGGCTAACCAATCCCCCCTCCCCCATCCCCTCTAAAACCCTGTTTGTTTCTCAGAGTCCATAGTCTCTCATGGTTCATCTCTCCCTCCGATTTCCCCCCCTTCATTTTTCCCTTCCTTCTCCTAATGTCCTCCATGCTATTCCTTATGTTCCACAAATAAGTGAAACCATATGATAATTGATTTTCTCAGCTTGACTTATCTCACTTAGTATAATCTCCTCCAGTCCCATCCATGTTGATGTAAAAGTTGGGTATTCATCCTTTCTAATGCCTGAGTAATATTCCATTGTATATATGGACCACATCTTCTTTATCCATTCATCTGATGAAGGGCATTTCAGCTCTTTCCACAGTTTGGCTTTGCAGACATTGCCACCATGAACATTGGGGTGCATATGGCCCTTCTTTTCACTACATCTGTGTCTTTGGGGTAAATACTGAGGAGTGCAATTGCTGGGTCATAGGGTAGCTCTATTTTTAATTTTTTGAGGCACCTCCACACTGTTTTCCAAAGTGGCTGTCCCAACTTGCATTCCCACCAACAGTGTAAGAGGGTTCCCCGTTCTCCACAACTTCTCCAACATTTGTTTGTTGTTTCTTTCCCTGTCCATTTTTGCCATTCTACCTGGTGTAAGGTGGTATCTCAATGTGGTTTTGATTTGAATCTCCCTGATGGCTAATGATGATGAACATTTTTTCATGTGTCTGTTAGCCATTTGTATGTCTTCTTCAGAGAAGTGTCTTTTCATGTCTTCTGCCCATTTTTTGACTTGATTATTTGTTTTTTGGGTGTGGAGTTTGAGAAGTTCTTTATAGATCTTGGATACCAGCCCTTTATCTGTAGTGTCATTTGCAAATATCTTCTCCCATTCTGTGGGTTGCCTCTTTGTTTTGTTGACTGTTTCCTTTGCTGTGCAGAAGCTTTTTATCTTGATGAAGTCCCAAAAGTTCATTTTTGCTTTTGTTTCACTAGCTTTTGGAGATGTATCTTGAAAGAAGTTCCAATGTTGACAATAAGGAAGATATAAACATTTGAATTTTTTAATGCTTTAATTTTTAAGTTTTAAAGAATCATAAAAATATAGTTATCTAGAAAAGTTATCTAGAAATTTTCAAGTTTTAACAAGGTCTCCTTTTGAAAAAATATACTAACATTGTTTCTTGCATTATTTTGAAAGGCATCATGATACAACAATTTGCAGAGTTGAAATATAGAAGGAGATGGGGGGAAAATTTGTTCTTTGTTGTTGTTGTTGTTTTATTTTCAAAGTTCCTATATCTTTTTGACCAGAAAATAGACCCTGAGCTTGTATTCAAGGTCACAACAATTGTCTCTTTGAAACAAAGAAAGGAAAAAGGATTACTACTTCCCAATGCCTATTAGTTAAAATACTGGGAAGCTCTTCTTTTTCCTTCTATTCTTTCCTTCCTCCCACCTTCCCTCCCTCCTCTCTCTCTTTCTTCCTTCCTTCCTTTCTTCTGTTTTGTAGAAGGGTTAAATGATCAACCAATCTGTTTTTGTCAAGTGAGTCTGTCAAAGTGTTAAATCTAGTGAATAGACAAGGGGGAAAGTTGCTGGATATTTATCCATTCATTCCCTACGCTACCCATAGCAGTGACTAGAGCAATATTACTTCCAATGAAAGTTTGAAGTCATCAAATAAAATCTATATCAAAGATTCCATCCTACATTAAGATCATGCCTAGTACTACTCCAAATGGTTCAACTATCTAAATTTTCATTTCTTAACAGGTCAGATTTTCCTCCTCTTATGTTTGTATTAACAAACTATAATAGTCTTATTTTGTTACTCTATGAAAACTCTAATGTACTTGTAGTGCTGAGATTTAGGTACAGATTCTCAGCACTCCAGAAAAGGACATAGAGTAGTGTCCCCTAGTACAGAGTGGGGCTATATATAAATTCCTTACACTTTAAACACTTACACAACTATGAAACCAAAAGAAATTTATACTTATATACTATACATATTAAAACAAAATAAGTAAAATTCAAATTTGCAACATTAATTTAGTTTAACGTATGGATTTGCTGAAAGTAGAACTCTCATATAGAAAAATGTCAACTCAGGGGCGCCTGGGTGGCTCAGACGGTTAAGCGTCTGCCTTCGGCTCAGGTCATGATCCCGGGGTCCTGGGATCGAGCCCCACATTGGGCTCCCTGCTAAGCAGGAAGCCTGCTTCTCCCTCTCCCTCTGCCTGCCACTCCCCCTGCTTGTACTCTCTCTCTCTGTCAAATAAATAAATAAATAAATAAATAAATAAATAAATAAATAAAATAAAAATGTCAACTCAGATCCAGTTTTAAAATATACTCTCTTTAGAATGGTGGGTTACCAGGGATTTGGAGGTAGAGGAGATGGGGAGATGCTGGTCAAAGGGTACAAGCCTTTAGGTATGAGATGAATAAGTCTGGGTATCTAAGTACAGCACAGTGCCTATAGTTAATAGTACTACCTTACGCATTTGAAATTTGCAAGAGAATAGACCTTAAGCATTCTTACCACACACAAATAAAAGATGGTACTTATGTGAGGTGATGGATGTGTGGTAATCATTTCACAGAGTATATGTATGTCAAATCATCACTTTGTACATTATAAATACATGCAGTGCTGTCAATTAAACCTCAATAAGCTGAAAATTTTTTTAAAGATTTATTTATTTATTTGAGAGAGAGAGAGAGAGTGTGCACGAGCAGGGGGGAGGAGAAAAGGGAGAGGGAGAGAGAGAATCTTAAGCAGGCTCCACACCCAGTGTGGAGCTTGATGCAGGGCTCGATCTCACTACCCTGAGATCATGACCTAAGCCAAAATCAAGAGTTGGACACTCAACTGACAAAGCCACCCAGGTGCCCCAATAAGCTGAAAATTTTTTTTAAAATTTACTCTTTCCCACCATGAAAAAGATTATAGTGTATAGAATAAAGCCTAA
Source organism: Halichoerus grypus (assembly GCF_964656455.1). NCBI lineage: Eukaryota > Metazoa > Chordata > Mammalia > Carnivora > Phocidae > Halichoerus > Halichoerus grypus. The sequence continues at coordinate 53,879,532 of NC_135715.1, read as the reverse complement.
CTCCTTAACATGGCATTCAAGACGCTCCAAATAGATCCCTTTTTAACTTCTTTTCTTTCTGTATTCCCCACTCACCATTCACCAACTTCCAACTTGATGACTTGCCATGATTTGCCAATCTCCCAGAAAAATCCAGTCCTTGCACCTGCCTGTGACTTTGCCCATGCTATTTTCTCAGCCTCTAGTCTCTGCTGCCTATAACATTCTAATTTTGCTCTCAGTTTCAGCTCCAATGCATTTATTTCATAAAGCCATCTTCCAGCCCCCTAGACCTAATAACCGCACCTTTCCCTGAGTTTCCAGAGTGCATTGTTCATATCTGTTTCACATTTCCCAGTATCATGTTAACGGTTTATAGACCTGTGTTCTTTACTATATTGTTAACCTTATAAAAAATAACAACTTTATTGAGATTAATTCACATATCATACAATTCACCCATTTGAAGTATGCAATTGAATGATTTTTAGTATAGTCACAGAGCTGTGCAACCATCACCACAAACAATTTTAGGACATTTTCATTACTGAAAAAAGAAATCTTGTACCATTAGCAGGCACTCCGCACCCCCTTACCCCCAGCCCTAGGCAAATCTTAATTTTCCTTTTTGTCTCTGTAGATTTGCCTTTGCTGCATATTTCATATAAATGGAACCATTTAGATACTTAAAAATCTTTTAAAGGTAAGGACAAAGTCCTATTCATGGAAGGAGGAGTTAATGAGCAGGATATGTGATATAAGAGAAAGAGAATGAGTATGGGATCAGATAGACCTGAGTTAAAATCTCAATTCAGCCATTTACTAGTTGTGTAACTTTGGACAAGTCACTTCATCTCTCTGAGTCTCAGTTTACACATCTGTAAAATGGGGATAAACAATTCCTCTCTTGAAAGATGGTTGTGAGGATTAGAAAGAGGATATGAAAAGTTCCTAGAATAGAGCTTGCTCAATAAATGGAAGCTGTTATGTGTATTTATCTCTGCATATCCACAGTACCTGGCCTAGTAAACAGTAATGCATATTGATTTAATTAATGGATGAGTGATAAAAAATTCTAATGCCTTTCCTTCGGAGTGCCAATGAACTTTCAACTACTTAGGTAAGGACATAGAGTTCCTAGGGCCAAATCTGACCTGGAATATCTAAACTAGCTTCCTTTTGTTTCTCAGTCATTGTTCTGTCTCAGAGACTGGTCAATGAAGAGAGACAACAAAGCCAATAAACAAATCTATGATCTGAAATCAGAGAGAAAAAGTTGCTTTCTGGCCCTGATACTGGCATTCTGAAGGCACTTTGAAAAACAGCTCATCCATCTCAACCTCTAGTTTTCATTTCTGTACACTTCTTCATTAAATAATAATTTCTGCTTTCCCTATTACAGGACAAAAGAAATGTGAATCACACCTGAAAACTGCTTGATTTCTAAAGCTAGACGAGCAATACCATCTGAATCATGAGTAGATAAAATTACAGAAAGGGAGAGGCACAGAATAGGTGTCAGTCCAAAGGAAAGAGAAGTCCCACCACCATAAAACAATTAAATTATATCTAGAGATGTCCAAATAAATTGGTAAATAACAGCAATAAGGCTTCCTCACAGGAAAGAAAGGCACTAGCATACCAATCCAATTCTCAAAATAAAAGAAAGAAATTTTTTTTCTAAAAGTCATAATAATAAATTTAGCTGAGTCATACTTATCATAGAGAATATAATGATTGAATCAATGGCCTGAAAGAAATCGAACAGTCTGCCTTAAAACAAAAAGTGTACACAAGTAATTCAATCACTATGGGAGATAAAAATGGCAGGATTTTTTTTTTTTTTAAAGGATCTAATTTCTAAAAGATGGTAGGGCAAGTTACGTGAGTTGTCTGTAGGATTTAATTTTTAAAACCATAATCCTGCAAATCATGGGGATTATTAACTATATAATCATTTAATTGGGCAACTGACGATTGAAGCAATGTAGTCCTACCAAAAAAAGAGACTAAAAAAAGGTAGAAATGATCTTGGAAACTTTTGCCATTTTAACCTTTTTTTTTTTTTTTTTTTTTTAATATATAAAGAGCCAGGAAAATTACCTTCGAGCTAGAAGCAACTATGTGAAATTCAGATGGAGACATATCAAATTGGTGTCATGGAAATACCTGAATTGATAAATTCCAGCCCCTACAAGCAGGCTGAGGAAAATCTCAAGCACTGACATGAAGTAATATCCATTACTGGCATAAAGATAGGCTAAAGCGTTCCCATCTCAAATTGTTCTAACTCTTTCATTTACTCTTTTTCCAATAATTTATCCCAAGATGAGAGAATGTTTACCTTCTCATCCAAATAAAGAAGGCCAACAAGTTTTTCTATCCACTTATCTTTTTAAAAATAAGACAAAAAAGAAAAATAACAAAAAGAAAATATATTGATTCCTAATGGGTCTAGTTCTTTATACCAGTGGCCTGCTCACATATGTTCATGGACAAGTCATTCTAAAATCTCATGCCATCACCTCACCTCCCTTTTGTGTAAACAAATATTCTCTCCAGGAGATACAAGCAACCTGAGACCTCATTTCTATTTCAAATGTACACAGGTGGGAATAGCTCCTAAAACTCTCCAAAGATATTTGCCCACTGTAAATAAAAAATTCTTTGAGTATCTAGACCTGAAGTTAAGATGATGTATATATTTTTTTCTTGTCACTATTCTCCAGATTCTATCAGAGGTCCATTGAAAGTGAAAGGAACAGAGACAATCTATAGGAACAGCAACTTTACAGGTAATACAATGGCACTAAATTCATATCTATCAATAATTACTCTGAATGTAAATGGACTAAATGCTCCAATCTAAAGACATAGGGTATCAGAATGGATAAAAAAAACAAGACCCATCAATATGCTACTTACAAGACACTCATTTTAGACCCAAAGACAGATGGAAAGTGAGGGGATGGAGAAACATCTATCATGCTAATGGACATCAAAACAAAGCTGGAATAGTCATACTTATATCAGACAAACTAGATTTTAAACCATACACTGTAATAAGAGATGAAGAAGGGCACTATATCATAATAAAGGGGTCTGTCTATTCAACAAGATCTAACAATTATAAATATTTATGCCCCTAACTTGGGAGCAGCCAAATATATAAATGGATTAATAACAAACTTAAAGAAACTCATTGATAGGGCGCCTGGGTGGCTCAGTTGGTTAAGCAACTGCCTTCAGCTCAGGTCATGATCCTGGAGTCCTGGGATCGAGTCCCATATCGGGCTCCCTGCTCAGCAGGGAGTCTGCTTCTCCCTCTGACCCTCCCCCCTCTCATGCTCTCTCTATCTCATTCTCTCTCTCAAATAAATAAATAAAATCTTTAAAAATAAAAAAAATAAAAAAAAAAAAAAAGAAACTCATTGATAATAATCCAATAATAGTAGGGGACTTTAACATCTCACTCACAGCAATGGACAGATCATCTAAGCAGAAGATCAACAAGTAAACAATGGCTTTGAATGAGACGGGGGACGAGATGGACTTAACAGATATACTCAGAACATTGCATCCTAAAGCAGCAGAACACACATTCTTTACGAGTGCACATGGAACATTCTCCAGAATAGATCAGGCGTCAATAGATCAGGGTCACAAATCAGCCCTCAACCAGTACAAAAAGATTGAGATCATAACCATGCATATTTTCTAACAGATCAAATAGTTGGGAACTCCCTGAAGAACAGGCCAACTCAGCTCCAATACTCAGTCATCAAGAAGTGGAAACAATGTCTGCAGCTTTGACTGGACTTCTGTTTGTATAAGAAGCTCTCGGTACTGAGACAGACTTTCAGTACTAAGCATCATGGAAGGGTTCCCTTTAGTGCTGACAAGCTTTGGAAATGAGAAAGAAGAGGGAAAATTGAAGTAATAAATGTTGGCATCTAGTATTACATTAACTATAACTGAAGTGAACCAAAATCCAGACCCTAAATAACCAACATGAAACTCACTGCAAGAAATGAACAGAACACAAACATCCTCCAGTGTAAATGATGGCATAGAAAAATTCTTCTGATTCACCAAGCTTCCTTATCCTTTCTAATATTCATAATTATTCTGGTTCTTGCCCAAGCATTAAATGTGTTCATTAGTTTCTGACAGGCCACATAGAATTAAGCCTTAGTGATTGGGTTTATTTTTGTGCCCTTAACATTCCCCAAAAGTGTTGTTTCAAGAGCCAAAAGTCTACCATCCAGGCTAGTAGTCACTAGACTTGTGTGCTATACTGGACTCTTCCAATGACCTGTTACTTTACCCTAGTGAAGTGCTGGTTTCTCTTTTTTTTTTAACAGGGAAACAATAACATGGTACCTATAATTTGCCTTAACAGGGTAATGGCGAATGTTCTGCAAACATTAGCTCATGGATATTCTTCTGAACAAATATGAAGAGCCATTTCATATTGAAATTGTTATTACACACTATTAAATATTGATATAGAACATTATAGTAATAGCTTCATAGTGGTTAACAGGGCTGAAAGTCATAATTATACATACCTTTCAGTCCTCAGGATACCTTATTACTGCCCATAATCCTTTTTACTTCTCAGGAATGGAAGCCCCAATGGTCCATTTAGTTTTTCCCTTTATCATCAAAATAGCCTATATTAACAAAAATTCAATCCACTAAAAGACTATGGCCTGTAACTCAGATATTTTTAAAACTGACCAAAGTTTTAAATCTCTACTAGCCCAGATTTCTATTAGCCCAGGATAGGTATGCAAATCTGACTTATGATTTAAATATTATAAAGGTTAGTTTGATGAAGAATCTAAGTCAAATAGTAAAAAGGAAAGATTTACAAATCAGCAGAAAGCATATGTAATCCATTCTGCATCCATTATCATGGTGTTCAATTCACTGAGATGTTGGTTTTTTGCTGCCTTAAGGATACAAGGATTCAGCGTCAAGTGAAATATTAGACGGAATCACTTTTGTGTTCATTTTCTGAGGAAGGATATGTGGAATGACAGGAAGTTTAGGTTTTTAATCCTCTGCCCTAAAAAGGGGTGGGATTTCAGTTTTGTCTGTTATATAATATTGTACAAATCATTTAATCCTTCTTAGTCTGTTTCTTATGTATAAAATGAAAATAATGGCACCAACCCTAGAGAGCTGTAAATGCTTTTGATGCATTCATCACACGAAATTTTGATTTGCTTATAGGTCAGTCTCTGAGCTTCTTTTTTATTTTATTTTATTTTATTATGTTAATCACCATATATTACATCATTAGTTTTTGATGTAGTGTTCCATGATCCATTGCTTGCATGTAACACCCAGTACTCCATTCAGTACATGCCCTCTTTTATACCCATCACCAGGCTAACCCATCCCCCCACCCCCCTCCCCTCTAGAACCCTCAGTTTGTTTCTCAGAGTCCACAGTCTCTCATGGTTCGTCTCACCCTCTGATTCCCCCCCTTCATTTTTCCCTTCCTACTATCTTCTTTTTTTTTTTTTTTAAGATTTATTTTATTTATTTAAGAGAGAAAGAGCACAGGAGCACATGCGAGTGAGGGGAGGGGCAAAGGGAGAGGATCTCAAGCAGATCTTGCTCTGAGTGGAGCCCAACATAGGGCTCAATCTCATGACCCTGAGATCATGACCTGAGCCAAAATCAAGAGTCAGACGCTTAACCAACTGAGCCACCCAGGCGCCCAGTCTCTGAGCTCCTTGAGGGCAGGGACTGTCTCATCCATCTCTATTTCTTGAATACCTAACACACACCAACAAATAAAAATCACTCAATAAATATTTGTTAAATGGTACTGAGTCAACTATTTGCACTGCTTTTGATAACAACATACTAAACATTATTTTTGTAAAGAAGAAAATACCAGTTTTAAATTCAGATGGTAGATTAGATCCCTGTTTATCAGATATTCATCCTCATCCCTCTCCTGAATGAGAAGAGCATATTTTCTCACCCCTTAAATTTAGGCTTGGCCATTTGCTTTGCTTTGGCTCACAGGATGTTAGTGGACATGACATGAGCAGAGGTGTGAACTGTACTTGCACAACTGGGCTTGCTCTCGTGAACTCCTGCCTTTCACCGTAAGATAAGTATGCCTTGAGTAGCTACTAGTCCAAGGAGGATGAAAGACACTTGGTATCAAGCCTTGGAGTCTGGGCGTAGTTTGATAATCGGCATTTTTAACAAGTTCTCAGTTGATACCAATGTAGATGTGCCTGCAGGTTACAGATTAGATAAATGGAAAGAAATTTTTGAAAAAGACTTAACCAGCCTAAAGTATTCATCATTCTACCTGCATCAGTCAGTTTTTTAAAGAGAAGGTAATAGAGATATAAGTAGTGAAATTGGTAAGTCAATTAAGTAGCAGTTTGGTTAAGAAATCTCTTACTTTCCACTTCATACAGTTGCTGGAAATTTTCACTGAGGTTATGACTGTAAAGTAGTCAGCAGGGTGCCTGGTATGTGAAAGCACTCAATAAGTGTGATTATTATTATTACTATTCTAGTTTTCTTTTTATTAATTTTTAAAACTCACTCAACACAGCCAAATAATCACCTCTGCATCTTCGTGTAAGTTATTTAATCACTTGGTCACTGAGTTTATTCATCTGCAAAATAAAGTGGTTGGAATAGATGATCTTTATTGTCTTTCTCTAGATCTATAAGTCTCTAGTTTTACATTAACAGGAATTCATCACACCTGTCTTAATTAAGGTTTTATAGTCACTGAGGGTGCTCCCTCTTTCTGATCACAACTGATGTCCTGAAAATCTTGTTTCTTATTTATCTCATTTGAATTTCTCATCCTGTAGAATACTTCTTTTTTTTTTTTTTTTTCTTTGGTAAAAAGTACATTGGACTTTAGGTCAGTTTCCACCCCTATTTATGCCTGAGAACTTAGAACTGAAGTATTATAAAGAGAAAAACCCAAACAGGAAAGGTTGTATTTTCTGTTCATAGGGTCATACTTTTCCCATTTGGGTTTTCTCTGAGGCTTTCCTCAAAAAACTAAAGCCCCATTAGCAGACATGCTACAAAAAGAAGCTGCTATTGCTTTAATGATGTGGGTCTAATTACAATAATGTGATGTGACAGATTACCATACACTGGAGAGTGTACATCTCAAGTTATTCTAGGATTAGACACTACAAATAATTCACTAAGATAACCATTGACCTCACTGACTGGTCACTGTCTAAAATTCTGTATATCAACATTCTCACTATCAGTATAACTTCACTTATTCACTTAATTTAATGATGAGAAATCAAAACAGAGCAGAAGTGAAATGCACACTTGCCAAAATGATTAATTTACTATTGTCTGTTTGCCTTCTTTGGCAACGCCCTAAGTCTTTGGCTGAAAGTTGTTTTTACTGGAAGAAATGTGTTCTGCACACACACTGAATCTCACTGCCTCTTGCCTATATGATAACCCCTCTCTCTTGCCATCATCAGCTTCTCTCTGCTGTATCTTTGTTCTCTGCTCACAAAAATGGTATTTTATTTCTCCCATTTTAGAAAAATCAAAGCTTTTCTTGGTCATAGCTCTCTCTAGGTTCTGCCATTTTCTGCTTCCTTTTGTAGCAATGTGCTGCAAAAGCACTGTGTATATTCACTCTCCATTTCTTCTCTCATTCTCTCTTGAGCAGACTCCTATCAGGGTCCCCTCCATTTCAACAAAACTGTTATTTCCTTGTCGCCAATTAACTTCTGATTGCCAAAATCAAAAGTCGATTCTTGGTCTAAGCTGACTGTCCTCCTTTTTGAAATACTCTCTCAATTCGACTTCCAGAACACTACACTCTCCTGCTGGCCTGTCCTTCTATCTCAGTGGCTAGTCCTTCTTGATCTTCTTTCCTGAATCCTCCTCAGTTCCTCACCTCTAATGCTGGAATGCCCAGGGCTGAGTCCTCAGACATTTCTTTACTAAGTACATTTATTCTCTACATGATCTCACTCATCTGTCCTATGGATGGATGGCTTTCAGTAACACATTATGCAGATGATTCCAAAATGTCTCTAGTCCAGGCCTTCCCTGACCATTCTTTCTAAAATAGCACTCCCTCCTGTTATTTTTTTTTTCTGAATTACTTTTAAAATCTATACTCTTAGCAACTTTCAAATATATAATATAGTGTTACTAACTATAGTCACTATAATGTACTTTAAATCCTCAGGACTTACTTATTTTATAACAAGAAGTTTGTACCTTTTGACTATCTTCATTCATTTGCCCCCTTCCTCTGGCAATCACTGATCTCCTCTCTGTATCTATGAGCTTGGTTTTTTTTGGGGGGGGGTTAGATTCCACATGTAAGTGAGATCATATGGTATTTGTCTTTCTCTATCTGACTTATTTCACTTAGCATAATGCCCTTGAGGTCCATCCATGTCAATGCAAATGGCAGGATTTCCTTCTTTTTATGGCTGAGTAATATTCCATTGTGTGTATCTCTTTATCCAGTCATACATTGATAGACATTTAGGTTGTTTCCGTATCTTGGCAATCATAAATAATGCTGCAAGGAACATAGGGGTAGATTTATCTTTTCAAATTAATATTTTTGTTTTCTTCAGATAAATACCAGAAGTAGAATTGCTGGTTCAGATGGTGGCTCTATGCCCACTTCTCAGCCCATCATAAAGCCCACTTTCACATGATGGAAGCAGTTTGGCTGAGATTGTCCTTAGGGCCCCATGGTCACTGGGCATCTCACTTGTGGCTTCAGTCACTCAGTTTTGGTGGCTCTATTTATAATTTTTTGAAGAACCTCTCTACTGTTCTCCACAGTGGCTACACCAATTTACATTCCCACCAACAGTGCACAAGACTCCTTTTTCCCACATCCTTGCCAACACTTGTTATCTCTTGTCTTTTTGATAATAGCCATTCTAACAAGCATGAGGTGATGTCTCATTGTGGTTTTGATTTGCATTTCCTTCATGTTAGTGATTTTGATTAATGATGTCATTTTCTATTCTCTTTCCCTGCTTTGTTTCTTCACAGCACTTACTTTTTAGCAGCAACTTTATATTATGTATTTATTCATTTACTTGCTTATCATGTTCCATCTAGACTAGAATGTAAACTCCATGAGGGCAGGGATTTGGTCTTGTTCCTTGTTGTATCTCTAGCACCCGAACAGCATGTAGTATGGTATATATTAGGTACTCAGTAAATATTTGTCAAGTGAATAATGACAAAATTAATTCTTTCAAATTGTTCAACACCAATTTCTTTTATGTAACAGTGATAGACAAGCAAGAGCTTTAGCTCTCAGAGTAGGATTATAGCAGGATGCCCGAGCTCCATTCAGCATGCCAGGATGAAGGAGGATGAGCTGAGGGGCACAAGGAAGGGGACCCTGTTCAGTGGTAGCAATTCTAATTTGTGTCCAAACCAGGGAATGGCAAATCCAGTCCAGCCCAATGCAGATGTTGGTTTTAGGGTGAGGAAACAATGGAATGGGAGGGCCAGAGTGTAGGGACACAGCTTTATAACTATCAGGTGAAGAGTGTACACTACAGGTCTCTAAATAGCAAACAAGGTTATCCAGGGAAACTATCAGATGTTCTGAAGCAAAAGAAAATGTGCTAAGCCCACAGGAGACCTACCACCTTAACGCCTATCTCCTTAATTTCAGTGTAGGATCACGGCTGCCTGCAGATGGCTTCATGCTCAATCCAGTATCAGATGTGGGATGTACTGGAGCAGGTATTGTGGGAAATGCAAAGATAAAACAAAATTTCTATTTTCAAAGTTCCTATAGACTTATAGGAGATGATAAGACACAGCTAATAAAAATAAGAGCATTACATAACATGTAACCTGCTCCTCAGAGAGTCATGGAATCGTAGCAAATTATATCTGCAGAGAGGTTATTTCTGGATTGTGTTTAAATATAGAACTAGTCTCTTGAGTACAAGAAAAAAGAACAATTTACCAGTCACAAATCTCTTCATCTGTAAAATGTAAGCTTTAAACAGAATTCTTCTTTATGTTTCCCTCCAGTTCCAAATTGCTATCATTCTTAATTCACATATATGTATATACATGTACATATTTAGATAGATAATAAAATATCATTAATTTGGAATTGGCTAATCTGGAATTTATGATCAACCATCAAAGTGAGCCTAGTTGAATTTTAATTTTGCTCTAACAGAGACATCAGTAGCCTGTTCACTAAACAGTGTAAACAAATTATAAAAGGAATGCTCACAAAATTTAAAGAACAAACTGTTTTCAAAGCATTCAGAATTCCTATTTGTGAACAAATAGCTGAAGTAGACATCAGCCACTTGGACTAGTGTTTTGATATACTTCATACAGATCCCTGAGCTAGGGCCCAATGGACACAAGGGGGTTGACACACCAGTTCCCTGACCCTCACCTCCATTCAGAGCATAGAAGTCAGCTTGATTTGACTGAAGAAGACAGAGGACATCATATCCAGAAGAACCATGGCCTTGCTGCTTATTCCTTGAGCCTCCTACTGTATTTCTTTTTCTGATAGTAAAAAGTGCTATGCAAAGTGTGCGCCGAAACGATGTATTCTTTTTTTTATTGACAGATCATTATGTAAAATCCATTCATTTGGAAAGATTTATCAAATGTCTACTGTGCAGGAGGCACTAATACATATCCTTGTCACATGATGGATTTTTCAGTGCCACATGTTTATTTGTCCACAGCTCTTGAAAATATGCTAGAAGAATATCTCATTATTACGTAATTCTAATGGGAATTTTAATTACATTGCCTCAAAAGGCTGCATGTGGACCTCAGAGGCAAATGGGAATGTTACCAAAAATAGAAACTAAGGTGAGTAGAAATAGAAAATTTAGCAAAACTTTTAGGTTGAAGGTCAGAAAAGCAGAAATTCAGAATGAAATGTAAATTGAAAAAAGCCAAGAAGGAAATGGAAAAGGAGATCATGGAAATCATACAACTAGAAATCTTCGCTATAATTCAGAAAAATAATAAAGTGAATCATGAAGAAGAGGTGGATATGGGAAAGCAGAAATAGGAGTCATACAACCTATCAGCCGCTCTCTCTGGCTGAGTCAAAAGACAAATCAAGATAGGCCATGGTCCTCAATCTCCCTTGAACACATTGAGGTCATTTCCAACTTGGTGTCTTTCCTAATGCTACTCTCCTCACCCACTGCCTGACTTTTCAGATACTGGTCACTCTTTAGAGCACTGTTTCCAAATCTCCATGTGTTCACCAACCTGCAAGCTCTCAGAACCCCATCCTTTTGGGTTTTTATGGAGGCTTCATTACGTAGTACAATTGATTAAATCATTGGTCATTGACCATCTGTGATTGATTCAACCTCCAGCCCCTAGACGCTCTCCCCTCCCCTGAGGTCAGGGGGTGGGACTGTAAGTTCCAACCCTCTAATCATTTCCTTCTCCTGGCAATCAGCCTCCATCCTTTGGTTACACAGGAGTTTTCCAAAAGCCACCTTATTAACATAATAAAAGACATCTTTCTGGTTCTCATCACTTAAAAAATTCCATGGGTTTTAGGAGCTCTCTGCCAGGAAAGGGGACAAAGATCAAATATATATTTCTTATTATAAATCACAATATCATATTATCAAATTCTGCTGATGCTTTCAGATCCATCCCTGCCTCTCCTTAAGCACAGTTTTTACCTTGGCTCCAGGCCTTAGCATCCCCACCCAGGTTCTATGGTCATTTCCTAACTGGTTGCTTAATATCTGGTCTCACCTTTTTCCAATGTGTGCCATATAGAGCTGGGGATGATCTTTCTAAAATGCAAATCTATTTGTGTCATCCCCCTTCCTAAATATTGTAATGACTTTTAATGCCTAAAGGATAAAGTCCTAACTTCCTTGCATGTCATTCAAGGACCCTCATAATCTGGTCCCTACCTTTCCTTTTAACATCAACTTTGGCCATTTACCTATACATCATACCTTCTAACCATGCTAAAATTGTCAGACTTTGAAATACCATGCCATTTCATAAATAAAACCATATTTGACTCTGTATCCATTTAAACTATTGAGTTACCTCCAGACCTAACTCAAGGGCCAATTTCTTTCTTGACCACTCCTGCAAGGCTGATACTTTGGTCATCACTAGGCCTGGTAATTGCCTTCAATCTATTTGTTCATATACCCATTTTACCAACTGGATCTTTACTCTCAGAAGAGTAGAAAGGGACATAGCAGATTCTGGTATGGAAATAGAGTACACAGTTTGTCATCTAGTTTATCAGCATCATCATAATAACCACTCAAATGTTTGTTGAATACTGGTAAGTCAATGATGAGTTTACAAGAAAAGGAATTTCAGGGATGAGAACAGCAGGAACAAAGGCTCAGAAGTAGCAGTGAACTTGCAGTAGGCTGAGACTAGCCCAAGGTGTTGTTTTTCTGACGTTGCTAAATTGCAGGTTTTTATAAAGGGGCTAAAGGTGAGGAAAGGAATCAGTTTGAACAAGCAGTGAGTCAATGAGTAAAACATGAAATGAAACAGAAAAATAACGCAAAGATTTGTGCCTGGGAGGCTGGCAGATTGGCAGCACCTTAATAGAAAACAAGTCTGATTGCACATTCAAACCAGTTCTCATCATCTGAGTTTGAAAAAAATGTCTAAGAAGGAAAACTGAATGGTTACCTACAAACTACCTATAAATGTCCTTGCCAATCTGAGGGCTTATGCCACCTGGTGGCAGTTTACTCAATTTTAGCTTCAGCTCTTTAAAGTGGTGTCACTATAAATTTGTACCTGCAAACCTTAGCACAGTTCCAGGAACAGAGCAGCTACTTAAACATTTTTTGATGAATAGATATATGAGTTGAATGTATAAATCAATGATTAAACAAGACAAAGCTCTGTGGTGAAAAGAGCTCTGACCTGAGGATCAAGACAGTAAACATACAGCTCCACATTATTACCTGTGGGATGACCCTAAGAAAGTCAACAGATCTCTGGGTCTCAACACTGGTGTCTGTAGACTCTCTAAGTAGATGATCTCTAGTGTTGTGTCCAGCACTAACATTATTGACTTTATATTGGGACTTCAGTATGCTCATCTGGAAAAAAAATTAGGTAGTCAAAGTTGATGATATGTAAAAATCCCTTAACATTATATTATTTGGTTTTGAATAAGTATATATGGAAAAAAGGAAAAGTCCATTGTCATGCAAGAGCCACAGAAATAAGAGATAGGATACTAAGACTATTGGAGCTGAAAAATAGGGGAATTTAGAAAGGGCATGCGTGTGTTTAAGGAGTGAGGTATGAATAACTCTAAAATGGTGAGGGATAAGAAGACCATGAAGGATCATCTATTTTGCAAATGTGTGTGTGAACATATTGGGAAGACAGAGAATGTGGTTGAGAGTCAATGGCAGGAAGTATTAACATTATTAAAATCTCTGTAGTCACTTCTGGGTTGGAGCTTGAATATAGATAAAACTGTTTATGATTTGATACAATGGCTATTTTTCAGATAAAAAGTTTCACATCTTAAATTCAGTTACAAAGGGGGTGGTGGGAGAGGAACAGGGGACTAGAAACAGTATACATTCTTGAGTACATATTGCCACCTAGTGGATGAATGTGCATAACACACAAAACATTTATAAAGGGAAAGACAAAGGAAGACCTTAAGAGGTTATGACCATGATGCTAGTGTTAAAGCTTTGTTTATGCTCAGTGAAGGCCAGATATCATAGGTGATCCAAACCTGAATCACCACTCTTTTAGAATGCCAGACTAGATTTTAATATACATTTTCAAAGTATTCTGATAAACAATATCAGAGGCTTTCAGCAATGAGAGAAAAGTATTATGAGTGTTCTTACCTCTGCGTTAGATACTAAAGTCTCATTAATACTAATGAAACTTATGTCCATGAATTTCCAATAAAACATAACTTACAATAAGGCAGAAAGAGGGTTCTCAGGGCAGAGATTAGGGATTCAAATCTTGACTCCCCAGGGTGCTAAGAGCTTTGATATGAAGTCTAGAACCAATTATATTTTTGGCATAATAATCTTGAGTTTCCCTTCATCTGAAAGCAAATAAATATTAGAGTAGGGATATACAGAGACAATGGATGGAAGTTGGGTCATTTATGTATTGAGGTCATGTTTATGGAGGGATTTCCTAGTGGTTCAACTTGGAGGGGCACAACAGTATCCTTCTCATTGGATAACTCCATAAGAATCTTCTGGTATTCTGTAGACAAGTATAAACCTATTTACTAGGTCTTCTCAAAGGAATAATAAAATTCATGCTATTGTTGTTTTTTTAAGATTTTATTTATTTGAGAGAAAGAGAGAGCATGAGCAGGGGGAGGGGCAGTGGGAGAGGGGGAGAGAATCTTCCAGCAGACTCCCCTCGGAGTGAGGAGCCTGATTGGGGGCTTGATCCCAGGACCCCGAGATCATGACCTGAATGGCAGATGCTTAAATGACTGAGCCACCCAGGTGCCCCAAAATTCATTCTATTGTAATGACATTAGAAGTCCAAGGAAAACTAGTCTGGGGCTTTATTTCTTGCTATGTTTAGGTAGTATCCCCATCAAGGGACTTAACCATCCACTTATGAACACCTCTAGATAGGGAGCCCAGTAACAAATGCGCTTCTTCTTTGTTGGGTCTGGAATTTCTTTATCTAACCCTTCTTATAAGCTAATAAATCAGCTAATAAACAGCCTATCACTGTTTAATGGATGTTGGCAGAAGACATGAGATGCCTGAGCCAGGGACAAAAGACTTCATTATTCACAATTAGCAAGTAGGATGAACACTACATTTGAGCTAGTTTCCCTAGCTGCCAAAGTCCCATGGGGGCACCAGAGAGGGACCTAGGTATATTCTTGTGTACACAAGTTTATGTCCTACGATAAGAATACTGAATTTTGGGAATTTACCACTTTTATAATATAATAAGTGGTAAGGAAGTATGCCTTTTTCCAATGGGATCAAGCAATGCCTGTCTGGTCCAAGTTGGGAAGAGAAGCTTTAAATTTAGATCAGATTGGACTCAATATTCTCAAATTTACTACAAGCTTGAAACAGGAAAGTCTAATGATGGGTAAAAAAAAAAACAAAAACAAAAAACATGACTGAAAGCCCGAAGATAGATCTCTATTGCAAACATTCTTTCTTTATACTACATTAATATATCATTATTTAAATAAATTCAACTAAATGAGGATATACAAGTACCTGGTGACCCGTGGTTCTCAAAGTTGGCTTTGAAATGCACTGATGCCTGGTCCTAACACTCCCACCTGTCATTCTAATTGAATTGGTTTTGGGTGTTATTTATTTAAAGATTTTATTTATTTGAGAGAGAGAGAAAGAGCACAAGTGGGGAGAAGGGAGAGGGGCAGAGAGAGAATCCCAAGCAGACTCCATCATGCGACCTCAGAGCCTGACATGGGGCTTGATCCCATGACCCTGAGATCATGATCTGAGCTGAAATCAAGAGTCAGATGCTTAACCGACAAGCGACCCAGGTACCCCTGGTTTTGGGTGTTTTTTAAAGCTTACCAGGTAATTCTATTCATGTAGCCAAGGTTGAGAACTACCGCTCTAGAGATTCTACCAAAACAAGACTCTAGAGAGTCTACCAAAACAAAACAATTTTACTATTTTACTTTCAAATATCAAGAGAGCTATTGAAAAGTTATTTAATTTTCATGGAAAAGACCTACCTATTTGACCTTCACTCTCTGGATCCCTGTCATAGTGATTTGATTAAATGGTTGTATTCATTTCATTAACAGGATGTAAATAAGTAAGTGCCATGGGGTCAGGGACCATGGCTCTTGTGTAATATAAAATAAATATTAAAACATATTATTACAGGAGTGAAAAAAATCAACAGTTTTGCAAAATACATATTGGTCTCTAACATACAGCATTCCCATAGAAGACACATATTTTATTTTATTTTATTTTATTTTATTTTAGATTTTATTTATTTATTTGTCAGAGAGAGAGCACAAGCAGGGGGGAGCAGCAGGTAGAGGGAGAAGCAGGCTCCCCACTGAGCAGGGAGCCTGATGTGGGACTCAATCCCAGGACCCCGGGATTGTAACCTGAGCCGAAGGCAGACGCTTAACCGACTGAGCCACCCAGGCATCCTGAAGACACGTATTTTAAGGCAATAATTTAATGTTTTTTTGTTATACAAACTGGAAACCAGAAATTCCAATGTTTTTAAGAAACATGGCTGAACACTTTAAACAGATGTTCTTTCTTTAAAGAAACATGGCTGAACACTTTAAAACAGATGTTCTTTCTTTAAAAAGACATTAATGTATCACAATTATTTAAATTCAACTAAATATTGAAGATAGAAAACTACTTGGTAAAAAATGACAACACACACACTCCCCCCTGCCCAAAATGTTTTATAATCTTTATCTTTGGACTTTGTATTGGATCATTAAAAGATTCCTTCCCTTCTCCCTCCTTTTCCTTCTATAGATATAAGTGATTACAATGTGTTAATCTTTGCTAGATATTAAAAATATCTAGCCAATGAGTAAGACCTGGTCCTTACTCTGACGGAGCTTACATTTACTAGTAGACAAGTAAACAGAACATTTAAAAATGAGTACACTGAGGACTATAAAAAGTGATGCACAGGATGCTAGCGAGGAAAATGACCAAGGAAAATGTTCTGGAAGAGAGACCACTTGTCTGAACCTTAAAGAATGGTTATGAGTTATTCAAGAAAAATGAGTTTGAGAACTATGCACACAGAGCCAGCAATAGGTACAAAGCCAGGAGGCAAGATAAATCACCACTATGAAAGATAATGGTAAGACCTGCTGTGAACCCAATGACATCCAAAAAAAATTACTCATGTTTAGATACAGCAAAATTTTGTTATATGGTAGAAGGTAGACTTTGAACATTAACATGGCCCCTCACCCTGCCTAATGGAACAAAAACTACTAAGCTTCTTCTATATATGACCGGCGTACCACTCACTGAATATATATACTACATTGACAACTGAATTTTGGTCATATCTCCCTAAGGAACTAGGGGGACACTGGAGTGCTATATCCATTCACCTAGGTGTTTATATTATATGTCCTTGGTGCTGCTTGTTTTCTAATTCAGTAGAAAGCCTAAGTGAAAGTAACCTTAAACCTAATTTGACTTCTAGTCTATCTTTGAATGCAAACCAACCTTTGTGACCTGACCTAGCTTAATGTATATTCTAGGAAATGAAAAAAAATGCAGAATGGCTAGAATATGTGATATCGATATAATGGGGAGTGGTGGAAATTGAAAAGGTAAGCAGGGGTGAGATCATAATAGCACTTATAAAAGTCAGTGAGCAGGTCTTTATCTTGGGGACAGTGGAAAAGCCATAAAATAATTCAGAGGGATGTAATATGACCAGACTTGCATTTTAGAATAATCAATAATAGCAGTAAAAGAAGGGATTCAATGAAGGACTAGTTAGAGGCTGCTCAAATGATGCACATCAGACATGATGATCTGAATATCTGGCAGCTGTGACAGAAACACAGGAATGGATGATAGATTTACAAAGGTAGAAGCATAGGAAAAGAAGAAGTGAAGGAAAGGGAGACACATTCAGAAACACTCTAAGATTTTTGGATGGGCAACTTCATGGAAAATGATTTCATTCTCTGAGATAGAACATGAGAGGGGAACAAATTTTGGAGGGAAAATGGTAACTTGGAGGATATTGTTTTGAGGGGCCCATAGGATATGTCCAACAAGGAACTTTTATACCCAAGTCTGAATATGTACTTGAAAGTATAAAATTGAAAGAATTAAGTTACCTTATGAATATGAAACATCAATTATGAAAACAAGGATGATGGGGGATAAGAAAATATAACTCTAAAACGTACTTAAGTAAAGGAATAGGGAAGTACGTGTAAGATATAAATTGAAGCAACATGCAATGCAAAACTAAGAATTAAGAAAATGGAAAACTCAATTGTTACCATTAACAAATCTATTTTCCACAAATGTTTCTCATGAAATGAAAATACTCTTTTTGTTGTTGTTGTTAGAAAGGAATGTGACATTCTGAGCTAAAGAGTCTGCTGGAAATTTTAGTTGTTTAATAAAATACACAACTGAACACCCCAGCCTTCTGAGAATTAAATAAAACAAAAAGCCTGCTCCAGATTTAGAAAGGACATAGTTTACCACCGGCATGTGGCACAAGGACTCGGGAAATACGATGTAAGCATTTATTTCTCCATTAAAAAAAAAAATGCATCTAAGGAGAGTAGGAAAAGTCTGTCTCCACAAAATTGACATGCAATCATCATGAGTCCAAACTAAATGTGTTAACCTGGAAAAAGTAGTACTGGCAGATTCTAATTCCTTCACTAAGCAAGTATCTAGCACAGAATAATGCATTATTTGCAGCAGCTGCCCCGTCTCTGAAATCACAAGTTTTAAAACACTGCCTACAATGGAAACGTAGGTGCACCAGACCACAGTTCCCATAAACATATTCAGTAAGCACATAAACCATGATTCCCATTCTTTACTGCACAATTTACAAAAACTTTATAGAAAGAAATCTATTAATTCCACTGCATCCAATATGTTTTGTGTGAATTTACATTTAGGGCAAAGAGGCTATGTATCATATATAACACATACAGATTTCTTGCTTGCCATTTAGCATGAACACTCAGATCCACACATACACACACACAAACACATAGATAACTGAGCAGTGCTTTCTTGAAAGCCCTGAACTTCCATAGGTTGGTGGCATTCTCTAAGAGTTCACAAAAAAGTAGGATGGATATATTCTAAGTATAACTTTAGGACAACCAAGTGAAAACCATATCAAATCCACTTTGGGATATAAAATGATGTAATTCATATGTAATTGACATCTTATCTTTCAGCTTCTGAATTGGTGGGTATTATTTATGTTTTTGTCATGTGTCACAGAATAAGCTTCTGTGAATTTTTCCCCAAAAAATCTACTTACAGAAAAAGAGTTACTAGAGATTCTGTAGAAGTGAGATAGTTCCAGGTGGGTGAGGGTTCCTAAATGCTGTTATATACTTGAACTACAAGATATTTGCATATAAAGTAGGACCAATACATTCATTAAGTTTAAATGCCCCTCCTTTTTTTTTTTTTTTTTTGGTATAACTAAATACAGAGAATAGATTGGTTCAACTTTATATCAAGAAACAGAGCAGAGCTACTTGTAGAAATACTGCTTCCTAGTGGAAAGATCACTTTTTTTATTTGTTTTATAAAGCACTGTAGTATAGCATATTTAGTCACTATGCTATTATTCACAATTTAAAATTACAATTAAATTTTAGTTTGATACTTAGTACCTCCAAAATAATCAAGTCATGAACTCCTATCTGATTTACAAACTTAATTCCTCTTCTTAATAAAACGACAACCAATATTTCCTATGTGCAGTTAGTAGCAGTGCTTAGATTGAAAACAAAACTTACTAAAAATAAAAATTATCATTGTGATCGTACCCCCAAAGTCCCAGAAACCTATATATAAATGCTTGAGAGTGACAGAGATCTTATAGAGATAATAAGATAAGATGATTTAACAACCTAGTCATTATGTTTCTGAGTTATGAATCAGTATTTTTCACTCAGTAAAACAGCAAGGAGACTTTTCATTAAATACTCTGAAGCAGATAATCTAAAATCACAGATATTCAAATATAATTTTTATTTGGTTTTAGAATATTTTGGTACATAAAGTGAAATATGGCCACCTAATACTCTTTTTTTTTAAGATTTTATTTATTTGAGAGAGAGGGCGAGGGAGCACGAGCGAGCAGGGGGAGGAGCAGAGGGAGAAGCAGACTCCCCGCTAAAAAGGGAGCCCAACATGGGGCTCAATCTTAGGACCCTAGGATTAGACCTGAGCAGAAGGCAGACACCTAACTGATTGAGCCACCCAGGTGCCTCAGCCACCTAATACTCCTGTAAATTTGTAAACTTCAAAAAAATAATGCACAGAAGAACTGGAAAATTATCAACCTTTCTAAATGTGTGAAATTATTCTTTATCTTTATAGTTATCATTAAACAGAAAAGTTTTTTGCATGAGTTTGAAATTATTGTCCTATGCTTTGTGTTTAATGCCTTTCGCCAACTGGAAGAAATGAGGTATTTTATTTAAATTTTACACTGAGCTACGAGTTGCATAGAAGAATTCAACTAAATAAGGTATCAGGTTGTGACAGCTATACAACATAAATCACAGTATTGAAATTGCTGGCTTATTGATTGCCACCTTTCACTAGATATTAAACATCTGAAAGGCTACGACTATATTTTTTTTAACCTATCCTTGTATCTCAACAAAATTTTGGCTGAATGTATGAATGGATGATATTAACAAAAAGTTGAAAATAAAAATTAACTTAGATAGCTTTGATTAACTATAAAATCTGAAATGAGATTTTAAGTCACAAGATATGGGTTCAAATCTTATTTTACCACAAATTATATGATTTTAAGCTCCAACGAGACTCAGTTTTCTCACCTGAATAAAAAGAGTAACAACTGACCTATGTATTTCAGAGTAGCTATAAAGGTAAAATGAGATAATGTATGTAAAAGTCCTTTGTAAATACCTAACAAATGTAATTTTCCATTATTCTACTACATGTTCAGTTAGAAACAAATGTATAATAAGAAAATTTTTTAAGATGCAATATAACTACTCACATTAAAAATAACATGTCATATATTACATGTCACACCATTTTCTCCCAAGTGAAAACAGCTTGACGCCTCTCTTCAGCCTACAAATATACTTAAAAGTACTGATCAAAAAAAAAAAAAAAAATACCCCTTCCTTTGAGATACAACCCCCAGTACTTTATTTTCTCTAGTAAATACTATCAAAGAAGAGAGGACACTTATGCATCCTCCTCCTCAATGCACTGAAATCAGACTCTGCCACCATTGCTTGTAGAACAGCTTTGATATGGTTAATCCACTGGCTTCCTTCTCAGTCCTCATTTTATTCTATCTCTGAAAATTTCTTGTACCTTGTATCTCTGGAAATTCTGAGTACCTCTCACATTCATACTGGCTACTTTCTTCAAAATAAGTATACTCTGTTTTTTCCCCCCTTAATTCTAATGATTCATCTTTTTTTTTTTTTTTACTGGTTCAGCTTCTTATTCTTCAAATGTAGGTGTTGTATGAGGTTTCACACTTGAACCTCCTTTTTCTCACCCTGTAGTTCTGTCTAGATGATTCAGCCTACTCCAACAGATTCAGGCCTCATTTCTGCATAGCCAACTTCTAAATCTGTATCTTTCTCCCAGCTCCCACCAAGATGTGACGTCTGTATTTCTAGTTATTGACCAAATATTTCCATCTGGATATACTTCAGTCTGCATGTCAAACTCATTATTCTTCTCCCTTTTCCCAAACATCTTCCTTCCCCTTGTTGCTGTCGTTGATAGTCAACCAAGCAGAAATCTTGGAGTCATCAATGACTTCTCCACTCTTCCTCACCTGTCATCTTCATTATCTATTAAGAGGATCTACTGATTCCATGTCTGAAATGTCTCTTCATCTACTCTCCTCCATCTTAATTCCACTGTCTTCATTGTTTCTTTTTAGAAGTATTTTGCCTCTTAAAAAAGTCGCTCTGCTTTGGTCTCTCACAATTTAAATCCATCCTGTTACAAATGACACTAAGGAAATAAAAACACTCCCCTACTTTTTATGCCTACTCTTTATCCAGAAAATCAACTCTAAACTCTTTGACATGGCATTTGAGACTAACTAATCTCTTTCCAACCTGTTTTTCTAGTAACTTCTGCCTACACCCTTCTCTCTCTAGAACATGTTTTACACTTTCAATTTCATGCCCTAGTTCATGGTGTTCCCTCTACCTGTTATGGTTGTTCTTCATTTATCAAAAGCCTGTACATCTTTTGGGCCCATGTGATATATCATTTTCTCTATAGCACTTTCCTGACCCTTCCTTCTTCTGTACTCTTCCACTGCTATCAAAATTAAAGTATTATAAGTGTTTATCTCCTCCACTGCATTCTCAAGGAGAAAAGGTCTTATTCACTTTGATTCACTTATGTTTCACACAATGCCTGACAAATAGGATATACCCAGTAAATAATGAACTGAAGAGACCTATTCCTGATTTATATAATGAACAGAACAAACTTTAAGAATAATCCTCATCTAGATTTTACTAGAATCAAGTGAAAGTCATTTGGCTTTGGAGAATAGTGAAAATATACCTAAAGATGAATTATCCATTGTAATCCTTTTGGTTTTAAGTAAATCAAACAGCTAAATTTCTCTCTTGTAGTCAGTTTAGAAGGAGGCAAGAAATAGTTGTATAAAAATCCAGTCAAGTATCTGTAAAAATACATAGAAAACAAATATAAGATTCTTACTAGTGCTATTACAATATCAAGGTAAGGATCATTAAGCCTACTAAAGTCTTTGGTATATTAAAGAGTTAAAGACATTGTGAAGATTAAAAATAATATTAATTCAGTTAAGAGTAAACTTAAGGAAAATTAGATATATGCTAATGGGTCAGCACTAAATCACTGTCATGAAATATTTTTGTATAACTCTAAAAAAAAATCTGAAATAAATACTAATTTAATGAAATTATACTCAGTCTTACTCAATGACTACAGATCGTGTATCAGCAAATTATAGTCTGTGGGCCAAACCTGCCTGGTCCCTCACCTGTTTTTTATAAATAAAGTTTTATTGAAACACAGTCAAACTCATTTGTTTGTGTTGTTATATCTGCTTTTGCGGTATAATGGCAAAGCTAAGTAGTTGAGACAGAGACTGTATGTACCACAAAGCCTAAAATATTTACTATCTACCCTTTAAAGAAAATTGGCCAACCCTTGCTATAGATAATCAGTTGCAAATCTAGTTGAAAACCAAGCCAGTTTGGATATGTGAGGACTTTTTATTATCCTAGAATTTAAAATCTTTATGCAAAGATTTCTTCTCAAAAATCAAAAGAATAAAAAAGAAAGGTATAAAGGTGTTATGATAGGAAATATACTGATGTCAAGTACATAGGTGATAAATGGTATACATACAGGATTTTTTAAATAAATGATTTTATTTTTATTTTTATATGCTGGCCTGATTATTCTTGATTAACTAGGAAAAGGAGTGGCTATTCTTTATATTAGAGCATGCCCCTAAAAATTAACTTTTCTACCTCTATTGCTTCACTAAAAAGTAGAAACTTAATTCTTCCTCCAAGAATAAAGGGGTAAAGTTAAATATAATTAGTTATTTTTAAAAATGAGGGGAGGGAAAGGTGGAAACAGGAAGGAGAGAAGTAAAGGGAGAGAAAGAACCTACTGTACCTCATTCTCTAATTGATATGAAGCCAATCTGTGTACCAAAATTAAGGCCATCTCGGACATGGGAGAAAAACTTGTCAGGATGGCAGGATGTACAGAGGTTAAGATCTTGGTTCAGGTCCTGGATATTCTGTGGTAGAATTCCTCCCCGTTCTAGAAGAATCCTTAGGATAAAGATTTTTCAAAAGATACCAAGAGTTTATTTTACCAATAGCCAAAGCAGTAAAAAATATATACATCTGGATACTGGTGTAAAAGAATTCTGGGAAAGATTTGCTTGAAACAATGCAAATTGGTTTTCAGATATAAAACATGAAAAAGTCAAGAAATGGAAGACTTTATCACCCTTAATCTAAGTTCATATATGAACTGTAAAACCTTCTATATTGTCCTGCAGACATGACCTGGGTACAGAATTTTATAATCAAAATCAAGTACTTATTTAGAAGAAACTTCTAAAGTTACCAGGGTATTTGCAGAAAGATTCATTTCGTTCAGACAGAGCATGCTTTTTAGTCATTTGGCCTTCCCATCTCTTGTCCTCCTATTAAAAAATTTTTCACAGAGAGGTTGCTTCTCTGTAAACACTTTACAATATGAAATATGACTATAAATTAGTGATACTAATTCCACAAGTTACATTTAAGAATCAACTTCAATCCTTTCTACTTATGTGCTAAATCATGCAGAATCTGGGCAAGGTTTTGTTGACGAATAGAAACACAATTCAGATCAGACAATTTTCTTTTTTAGAAAAGACAAATAATGGCTTTTAATAGCAAAATTTCATAATTCAAAATTGAAAGGGACCATAAAAAGCTTGAAAGTGACTATGTGCTTATATTATCTAACATTTTTGCTAAGAAATATATTCCTCTAGTTAATTAGAGAATAAAAATAATTTTAAAATATCATCTTCCTAATAGTTTATTACATTAGAGATTTTAGCTGAAGAAGGGCTATGAAGTACATGCAACTTTTCTATATGAAGTTTAAGTAGATCTCTCAAAACTATATGCCAAATATATCTTCCTTCACTTTAAAGTCAGTTAAGACATAACAGGAAAATTTGTTAGTCAAATGTAGATGAGAATATATTTCATAATCAAAATAAGTTTTTATATATATGTATATGTCAGCTACTTATTTATCTGCCACCTCAATTTTTCTTGGAGTTACTAATTGTTGTCTAAAATAATTTTCATTTTAGAAACAATAAGCAATAACCAAACTTGCAGTTCTGGAATGAAATCAAACATACCTGGTGGCTTTACGAATGTCAACACAGGGATTTGGTGAATCAAATAACCGTACACATTCAGGATCAAGATTATGAAATCCCTTTGCTGATTCCCTTGGCAGAGTAAAACAGCAAGGTCCTACTGAAGGTCCCAGTACAACAATAATGTCTTCCAAACTACAGCCATATTCTGTGATCATAGCATTCACTGTAGCCATAGCAATACCTAACAAAGTACCCCTCCAACCTGGTAAATAGGAAGAAAAAGAGATAAGGGAAGTTAAAACATAACATTTCACCTTGATTTATATCTAACTTAAAAATGAGCAGAGTCAGTTTCTTTTTTTCAAAGTCAGAAATAGCAAATGAATCACAAAATCAATTAATTAAGCTAAGTAATCAATTAACTAAAACACTGGTTTTTAAATGAGGTACACTATGAAAAGCATCTGACATGGGAGAGATACTTAATGGGAGGTCCTTTCCACTTCCTTTAAAAATATTCTACACTTTCAGTTTCCACTGGGATTATACCATGTTAGTCTTCTTCCTCTCCTTCACTTTTTATTCACATTTCTTTAAATTGGGGGGGAAATATACATAGCATAAAATTTACCATTTTAACTCTTTTTAAGTGTATACTTCAGTAGTATTAAATATATTCACATTGTTGTGCTACCAAGTTCTAGAACTTTTTCATCTTGCAAAACTAAAACTCTATGCCCATTAAATAACAATTCCCCCTCGCCACTTTCCCCCAGCACCCCCGCACCCACCATTCTACTTTCTGTTTCTATGAATTTGACTACTTTAGATACCTCATATAAGTGGAATCTTACAGTGTCTTTTTGTGACTGACTTATTACATTTAGCATAATGTCCTCAAGGTCTTCATTCAGGTGTTAGGATTTCCTTCCTTTTTCATGCTAAATAATATTCCATTGTATGTATATATCACATTTTGCTTATCTAATCACCCATCTATGGACACCTAGATTGCTTCCACCTCTCTGCTAGTATAGATAATTCTGCTATAAGCACGGGTGTGCAAGTATCTTGTCAAGATCCTGCTTTCAATTCTTTTGGATAGACACCCAGAAGTAGAATTGCTGGATCATATGGTAATTCTATTTTAAAATTTTTGAGGAACCACCATACTATTTTCTATAGCAGCTTACCACTTTACATTCCCACCAACTGTGCATCAGAGTTCTAATTTCTCCACATCTTCACCAACATTTGTTATTTTTTGTTTGTTTTTTTTAGTATTAGCTATCCTAATGGGTGTGAGGTGATATCTCATTATAGTTTTGATGGCATTTCCCTAATTATTAGTGACATTAAACATCTTTTCACCATTTGCTTACTGGCCATTTGCTTATCATGTTTGAAGAAATGTCTATTCAAGCCCTTTGCCCATTTTTAACTGAGTTGTTGATATTTTCTGTTGTTGAGTTGTAGGAGTTCTTAATATATTCTGGACATTAACCCCTTATCAGATACATGAATTGCAAATATTTTCTCCCATTCCATGGGTTGCCTTTTAACTTTGTTGACTGTGTCCTTTGATGCATAGTTTTTTAATTTTGATGAATTCCAATTTATCTGTCTTTACTCTTGTTTCTTGTGCTTTTGGTGTTGTTTCTATGAAACCATTGCCTAATCCAAGTTCACAAGGATTTACACTTTGTTTTCTTTGATAAGTTTTATAGATTTAGCTCTTACATTTAGGTCTTTAACCTATTTTTTTTTTAAAGATTTATTCATTTGAGAGACAGAGAGAGACAGAGAGAGCACACAAGCAGGGGGAGAGGAGAGGGAGAGGGAGAACCAGGCTTCCCGCTGAGCCAGCCAGGAGCTTCATGTGGGGTCGAACCCAGGACTCTGGGATCAAGACCTGAGCTGAAGGCAGATGCCCAACCATCTGAGCTACCCATGTGCTGGGTCTTTAACCTATTTTGAGTTAATTTTTATATATGATGTAAGATAAGGATCTAACGTCATTCTTTTGCATGTGAATATCCAGTTTTCTCAGCACTATTTGTTGGAGACTGTCCTTTCCCCACTGTATACTCTAGACACCTTGTTAAAAATCTTCTGATCATATATGCAAATGTTTATTTCTGGGCTCTTTCTTTTATTCCATTGGTCTATATGTCTGTCTTTATGCCAGTACCATACTGTTTTGATTACTGTGGCTTTATGACAAGTTTTAAAAATCAGAAAGTGTCAGACCTTTAACTTCATTCAAGAGTTGACAGCTTTGATCTTTGGTATTTAAAAATAATGTTTCAAAACCTAAGAAATAACAAATAAGATTCTCTTTTTGTATCTAGGAAATAAGACTCAAATGTTAAATAACTTTTTGATACTGTCAAATCATAAATCTGACTGCTAGACATCCAATCCTATAAGTTTAGCTAGATCAAAAGAAAAATATGCCACTTCCTTATCTTTTGTCTAAAAAGCAAAGTAGTCAAAGATTTACAAGCAGAAGGAACTCTAAAAGATCATCCCTCATTTCACAAAGTTATAACCACAGGATAATCCAAATAGCATTTTAAAATACCTTCAGAAAACAAAATTCCATAACCTTAACACAATATTTAAAAATCCTTTGTTCTTAACTATACAGAATAGTTAAAGGCACTAGACTACAACATACTAAACTAAATGCAGTTTTCCAAACATATCTTGCTTCTTAACTCCATACCTTTACACATGCTGCTGCACCTTCATCTTCAATGAGTACCTTTCTCCGACATGCCTTATCTTCCTATTCCCCATTGCCTAGACTTCAAGGGTTCTCAACCAGAGGCAGTACCACTCCCTTTGGAGTGCTCTGAAAAGCATGTAGGAGCTTTTTTTGTTGTTATTACAACAACTGGGGGTGCTACTGGCATTAGGAATTTTGAAAGCCAAGCAAACTGCAATATAAGATTATCTTGCCCAAAATGTTAATAGCGACCCTGCTGAGAAACCCTGGCACCTAGTCAAGTCCTACAAATTCCTCAGGAATCAGCCTGGGTATTGCTTCCTTTGGGAATTCTACTCTGATTCACATAATTTGACTTAGGTACTGCTTTTATCTGCTCCTATAATAAAAGTATCCTGTCTCTATCCCTATTTTTACACTTAGTACCATGTAAAGTAATTAACTGTCATGCCCAGCAGAAAGAAATTATAATTTTTCCTATACTACAAAACTGGTAAAATCCTAAATGCTTAATTAAGTATACTTACCAGAGTGAGCAACACCACATGCTTTCCTGACAGGATCAGCAAAAACAATTGGTATACAGTCAGCAGCAAGAGCTGCTATTGTGACTCCCCTCTGATTTGTGGTGATTCCATCATAAGATTCAGGTTCTTTCCTTTCCATAATCCAGACATCACTGGCATGATCAGTCTAATACCAAAGATGTGTGATAAAAATATTTTGAAAGAAGAATTTCTCATACCATAAGCTTTTTCTGAAAATACTCATTTTGTATAAAATTATATAACTAGTTTAATATTACTAATAAGCATTAAAAATATCACTTCTATGGTAAAATACCAAATTTACTTGTCATTTAACTTTTGGTGTTATAATTTCTGCATATTTTATGCAAAGGAAAACAGACTTTAACACTTAACAATTTAATAAAGTCCATCACAAATATCTCCTACTAGAGATGGGTAAATCTCTACTTGCAGCACTTTCCATAAAGTTCTATTTATGGAAAGAAGTTAAATTAATTACCAAATTAAAGATATTTTTACTTTTCCTGACCCAAATAAACCTAGAATTCTGTAAGAAACAAAGCATCAATAGAGATCCTAGTTCCTCCGAATGCTGATTTAGAAAATAATGGCCTTTCCCACCATTCTGGAATCTTCCTTCTAAATCAAAAAGTGCAGTGGTACTATAAGAATTGACTACTTTTAGATACATTGAACTTCAGGTGAAAGATACCTATCATAGAATTGATTTTTAGGCTATAGTGTACAGATCTAAGAAAAACAACCATAAGCATTATCCTAAAATTTTAGATAAAACACAAGATGCAAAAGTTAAATAGCTTGATTAAAGTCCATGTAGTCATTAGCACAGTCAAGAATATATTTTAGATCTTCTAAAACATGAAACAAAATTTTACCTTTATTCGGTAAAATTTCTCCACATTAAATCCTGCAGCATTCCCCAACCTACGCAGATTTTCTTGAACAACGACCTTGGGATCTCTCCTTTTGGAACTACTGAAGAGATTGAATGAGCTAAGAGTTGGGATGTAAGATATTCCACCTGTTCTTGTAGTAAATCCATGTAAGAAAATATCTGTTGAATAGAAGTAATAAAGATTAAAAATACACTATATAAAAGACTATAAAATGTTACAAACCCAGTGTCTCACTAAGACTTTCTATGATCACCTCAAGCTGCATGTTTTCCTGGCTTCCAATTTCTACAGCACTGTGTACCTCATGTGTTCTTGTTACATATGGCTTTGTGTTTTCTTTACCATCCCCATGGGATTATTGCTCTTCAGAGTATCTTCTGTCCCCTTTGTTTTTGTTATTCCTAACAGCATATAGCCCACACTATATATCATTTAACCAAGAAGTAAGATTGACTTTCTAAAATTTCATTCTTCTGTGAAGGTGCCAATGAGTTAAGGTATCAAAATTTCTAAATAGGAGATGCTTAGGGTCATAAATCTCATTTTAAAGGAAGGCTGGGGGATTTGTCTTAAAACTGAATTTGCATAAAACAAATTTATCTATTAAGGGTGGCTCTGAAGGGACTATCCCTTGATATCCCTTGACATCCCTCACACTCCCATGTTGCAACTGATGCCAATGAGCTCATAAACCTATAGTCTACAAAAGAAAGGAGGGAAAAAAAGGCGAACAACCTCTAAAGAAAGACTAGTTTTTCATGTATACAGTAGAAACAACAGTGTTTAACATACCTGAGATCAAAGGAGATGTGATAATGGTTAACTCTCCTTTCAGTGCTGGCAGACTTCTCAAATATGTTTGTATTTCATTCTGGATTGCTTCTACTTCTTGAGCTGTGATCATGTCTATTTCAGTGGATTGTTTCAGAGGAACTCCCCTCAAAGTCACCTGTAAGTCTTCAAACTCAAAACTGTAAACATTGGTGAAGAGTTGATCAATAAAAGCCTTCAGTAATGTCTTCCGGTGCATGGGGACAATTACCTTAATGCTGCTCAAATTTTTTTCATCAATTTTTTGCTTAATAGTATACAAGGAGGCAGCCATACTAGGATTGCTAACAGTCTCAAATTCTCTCAAGAGAGTTGATAATCCATTACTTGCTTCTAATTCACAGTTATTATGTGCACCATTCCTTTCACAGCTGATGTTATTGCAACACATTATGCAAAGAAACTTGGCCTTGGCAGCATGGTGGTATCGGATAGCATTCAATGTCTTCAGTAATGCCTGATGACTATTTTTCTGAGAGTTACATTTCAAACCACAGAAATCAATCAACACTGCTTCTGCCATCCTTCAATACGGTACAAAGCCCTTCAAAGATTTCTGTACCTCCTAGAAATCACCTATAAAGAAAAATTAGCCTAAGAATGCAAAATTATATCAATCTTCTCATAGTTACAAATTTGTACCTACGTTCTTAAAAAAAAAAAAAGTTTCACTGATCTAAAAACGTAACAAAATAGTAGATCTAGACGATTCCAAGCAAAGATAGTCCATTATTTGTCCTAAGAGAACCAAAAGAGTGAAACCATCTCTTAATTCGTTTTGTGAAAGTGATTTGTACATCTTTCCAGCAGAACAACAGTTACTCTGTGTGTGTGTGTGTGTGTGTGTGTGTGTGTGTGTGTGTGATGTTTTTTCATACAGCAAATTTTAAGTAGGGAATTACTTATTAACTTAGACAAAGTCCTGCTTTTTAATTACAGGGTGTCAATTTATCTTATATGTATATCATTAATCCTGACATGACTGGCATGTTAGGTCATACCCTTCATATGAAATATCGGGGCCTTCAATAGGTTAATGGGAGCTGCACCTAAAATATACATTTTTAAGGGGATAAAAGCTGAGACGATTCCAGGATTTACACAGCACTCCAGGTGAGCGATTTGGATTAGACGTGCTACCCACCTACTTCTTTACTCGGTACCAGCACCACCATCACCCGCTCTCCCCGGCGCGGATCTTCTCCCCTCCCAGCCCTGGCAGTCGGTTTCTCTTCAGGGGCCGCCTCTGGTGGTGACCCCCTTGGCCCGGGACGCTTTTCTCCTGCAGCCACTCCCAACCTCCACTCCGTACCGAACTGGGCTCGAACTGAGGTTCATTTCGCCAATTTTGAAAAACGAGAGCAGCGAGGGGGGTGACGACCATACTCCCTTCTGCCTTGGGAAATGCCACAAAAAGCATCTGTCCTCCCCGCCCCGCCCGGTCCTGCGCTCGGTCTCCACCTGCCC
This sequence comes from Halichoerus grypus, assembly GCF_964656455.1. Lineage (NCBI taxonomy): Eukaryota > Metazoa > Chordata > Mammalia > Carnivora > Phocidae > Halichoerus > Halichoerus grypus. The sequence continues at coordinate 53,848,405 of NC_135715.1, read as the reverse complement.
TGGCGCCCCCACCAGCCCTGGCGCCTCCACCGCCTCCACCCCGCACCCTTGGGACTTTCTGACCCACCGACGCACAACGCAGGCAGTTTTCCCCGTCCCGCCTGCCGGCGCTCCGCCTTGGCTTGTCCTCTCAGTCTTCCGCGAGCTCCGAGGCGCCCGGCCGCCGCCACCCGCCGCCCAGAGCCTGGACGGAACCCGGAAGCCACGAGCGTGGCACCTGGAGTTCTAAGCCCGACCCCGCGACTCCGCCGCGGCAGCGCCTGCCCCACCTCACCCACCTCACCGCCGACCGACCACGGGCGCCCGGCCTGGCGTGGGCACGACGGCTGGGGCCCCGCGACTGCGGAGGACCGGGCTGGGCCAGGCCAGCGATCCGCAGGGAGGCACGAGCGAGTTCGGGGGAAGAGGGCTGGGCACCGAGAGGCGCGGGGAAAGCCCGGGAGGAGCCGAGCGCCGGCCCTCGCAGCCGCCTCAGCAGTTCCGGGTCAGCGCAGCCCGTCGAGGCCGTCCTCCGCCGCCCGGTTGAGGCGATAGAAACAGGAACCAGAGCCCTCCAGCAGGAGCCAGCCGGGTCAGCCGGCGGGGGCCGGGGCGGCGAGCCACGAGGGGAGCTGGGAGGGAGGCGGGCCCGTGACGGGGGCGGGGCGGAGGGCGGGCCCTTGAGTGGGGAGGGACGTCGGGCGCGCAGGTGAGAGAAGCGGGGCGACTGGCAGGCTTGCTGGCCCCTGAGGGGAGCCGGGCGGCTGAGAGGCTTGCGGGCGGGTGAGGGGAGCTGGGCGGCGGGAGGGCGGGTCGGTGAGGGGAGTAGGGCGGCTGGAAGGCTGATGGGCCGGGGAGGGGAGCAGGGCGGCGGGAGAGCGGGCGAGGTGAGGGGAACGAGTCGGTGAGGGGAGCAGGGCGGCGGGAGCGACCGGGGGAACAAATGGCAGACTCCCTTCTGCGAATGGAAGCGCTCTCCCCCAACGCTTGAGGACGAGCAGTGTGGGTCAGACAACTTGGTTTAATCACCAGAGCCCAACCCTGAGACAGCCTGTGTTATCCCTTGGCAGTTCGCCCCATCCAGGGTTCAACTAATCGGCCTCCTTGGGTGGAGTTTGTTTGTTCTTCTTGGTGTTTTTCACAGTGTGTTTTTTTTGTTCCCAGAAACACTTGGGTTGAACCTTCCTTTGCCTTTTTGCGGATTCCACCTTACTTGCTGACTGGACCAACACTCTTTACAGCTCCTTTATTTGTACTGACAAAGTCTTGTAAGGCCGTTTAAAGATCTGTGTCACTAGTAGAAAATTAGAAGACAGTAACTCTTAGAATTGTGATAAATTAGCATCCCTTGTCTAACCTCAAAGAGTATAACGTTTATTTAGAAATAGCGAACAGCTACTACTACATGGAGGGCAGATGCTAAGATAAAGGGACAATCTGTTCAGCCATTGAAGAGTAGGAGAAAGGATGCTTCCTGTGGAACTGGTTATGGTGGAAGGAGAGGTCCCTTTTGTCTTTATTGTTGCGCAGACGATAAATGCTGAAGAAGTTTTGCCTGAAAGAGAAAGAGTCCTAGATATCTAGGAGTTTAGAAGAGCACTTGGAGGTGGGCAAGTGCTTCCATTCTATTTGACTAGGTAATGGGATCACCAACCCAGAATAGGAACTTGCCGTTCAGTATCCCTCGCAGATATTTTTGTCAAAATTTGTATTTTCATGATTTTTGTGGGGCATTTGTTAAGAGCCCTGAGCGGTAGATGGTACACCTGATCAGAAGGTACACTCTACACTCTCTGAGTTTGTTTTATGTTAAATATTACCTTAAGCAAAATAGAGATCTTTTGAGTTACAACACTGGTTTAAAACATTTATCCCTGTTTTTATAGATAATGATTTTCTTTCATGAAACAGTAGTGGCAGTAAAAAATTTAAAAATATTTCAAAATAGGAAAGCTGTCAGGGAAGAGATAGTTTGTCATTGTGTTGTATTTACATACCATTTCCTTTCACCATTTGTTCCTAGACTATCTACCCTCATCTAACTCTCTTACCTCATCTCCATTGACCCACTCCAGTGGTTCTCCTGGCTGTACATCAGAACTACAAGCAGAACTTAAAACTAAATCTAGGGACTCCACTCGATATACATTTGAATCAGAATCTCTGGGAGTCAAGTCCGGGCATGTTTTTCTTTGCTGTTTATTTTGCTTTAATCTATACAGATGATTCAGATGCATAATTAGGTTTGAAAAACAACTGCCTTATTCCCAAGCCACTCAAACTAAAGGCTGTTTCTTGGATGAGCTACAAGATTTTATCCCATACATATGCTATTCCTTTTACTTAGAACACCCTTCTCTTTTTATGCTTACCTAACTGCTACTTATTTAAGATCTTTCAAGCTCAATCATAACTTTCCTTGAATCCCCATTCCCTCACCAGGCAGAATTAATTGCTTCTTCCTTAGCATTTTGTTCATACAAAAGAAACCCTCTCATTGATGCAGTCTGGACCCATAGCCTAGTAATAAGTTGAAAAAGTCAATTAAACACTGAAGTGTACACTTTATAAGGATGAACTTGATAGTATATAGCTGTGTGACTTGGGACTCTATGTCTTCATACTCATACGGTCTTCTTAATGTGTGTCTGAGTTTCAAATTTCCCTCTGCCTTTCTGCTGTAAAAACACCTGTGTGGAAATAATGACCAGCCATATGAGAACAAGCAAAGAATTATTTATGCAGAGTTTGCTATGGCAAGGGAGTCAGCCATCACTTGTGTGTTGGCAGAGTAGGAAAGCTTTAATAGTGGAAAAAGGGGAAATCTTCAGGTATATCCCGATTGGAGGCTACTGGGATGGGGAAGCTGTAGGTAGGCTAACTAGAAGCAGGACATCCTATGTGATTGGTTAAGAGTGTACATTTTGGCTTCCTCTGATTGGCCCCAATTAGGGAAGCTGTTAGTTATTCATCAAATACTGGTCATTTGGGGCCAATTGTTATAGGACTTATTGTTTGGCTTCTGGAATTGTTATTAGAGATAGTGGTCTGGCTTCCTACAAGTCTGACATAGATAGCAGTATGGCTTCCTAGTCTGGTTACTGTAGATAGCGGATTGGTTTCCTGAATTGGTTGCTGCAGGTTGTGGGTGAAAGTGCTGTATTTATATATGGTCTGATCACTTTTTACATAGCCAGTCTCTTACCTGCATTGGATTTAGGGCCCACCCTAAATCCACGATGATCTCATCCAAGGTACTTAACTTAATTACATCTGCAAAGACTATTTTTCCAAATAAGACCACATTCACAGGTTCTGGAGGTTAGGATATAGACTTATGGCGGGGGGCACCATTCAACCCACTACAAGCTCCTTATGGTTTAGAAATCACGCTTACTTGTAGAGTAACAGAAGACCTTGCTTCTTACTGTTCTCGATGAAACAAGCAGGTAGATTATGACTGGATTTCATCATAGGCCTAGCATTTCTATTTGAAACAGTGGCCTAGCCATCCCTTAAAGCTTGGATTCAAGCTGCTGATCAGTCTCTGTATGTCTACACTTTAAAAGGACACATTTGGTAGTCCAGCACTATCAGAACATTCAGAGAAATCTCACCTTTGGTAGAAAGCTAGAAGCAATGTGGATAATATATTAATGTTGTCTGTATTGTCTTTGATAGGAAGTTAAAGAACAGTACAAATCCTTTGGGTTTTTGTTTTATTTTGTTTTCAGCATCCTGAAACCTTAATCTCACTGCCTAGTCAAAGAAGAGAGTAATGCCTAGTCCTAGCAGATCCTAACACACAAGTATATAATAGGTATGAATAAATTTTTAATGATTCAATGAATTAATTCCTTTGGATGACTCTGATAATGTTGTAACTTCTCTTGAAAACATGTGGTTGAAAACACTTACGGTCTTTTTTTTACCTGAAATATGTCTTATTCTTACTCATTTGTACAGTGTGTCACATTTTTCCCACTATTATCTTGTTGGAATTGAACCACTCAAATCTGATTTCATCATGCTTATGGCAAATATAGACCATAATTTAAAATTTGCTTGATACCAAGGAACTCTTTTATCTCATCTTTCCCCAGGCTAATTTTTTAGCTTTCTCAGTTAAATATCAGCTTTAGATATTAAGCCCCCCACCCTTAGAAAACAGTTTCACCCAAGGAAAAATTATCTGTTTTCTGATAAAGTATCTATTCTAAAGGGGTAGAATGAAATTATAAACTTAACTACTTTAACTACCTGGCAGGTTCACATGATAGCTTTTCCCATTCAGAATCAAAAACAGTGCCTATGTGATATGGATGCACATGTACAATTGCCTCCTCTTAATTCTTCTAAGCTAAAAGCTCTCAAAAGCCCCAGGGTAGTTTGACAATCTTGCTTTATTTTGCTCATTAATGTGAAGGAGGTACCAGATGATAAGTTTCCAAAAGCTGGAACCATGGCCTTTTTAAATTCTCCCAAGGGTCAAATAGAGGGGTTTGCCTCTTCAATGGAAAAGAGATAATGCACAAATCATGCTTATCCCAGTGCTTTAGTACATATTAAGTGCCTAATAAATGTTAATTTGGATCCTAATTGTTTCAAATTCCATCCTTCCTACTTGTTGGATGTGTGGCCTTTGGCTAATTTCTTAATTTCTCCAAGTCTTAGTTTACTCATCTACAAAATATAAATAAAAATAATATCTAGCTTATAGGATTGCCCTGAGGGAAAATAAAGATAATTCCTATAAAAGCACTTAGAAAAATGCTAGTTAATTGTAAGTACTCAATAAATGTTGACTATAGTTATTATAAGAGAATGGTAGTTTAATATAGTATCTGCATTACATTGTTTTCTGTAAAGCTAATTTTCTTAGTTAAAAATATTTTTTCTAAATGTGTTTTAGATGTAAATTGGACATTTACTATGGAATACTGTAGATACTGTTTTTTTAAATCAGAGTCACTTAATTCATCTTTATATTCCTCACAATACCTTGCATATTATATGTACCTACATATGTGGTTTGAATGAAAGAGTAATTGATACTGTCTAGTCTAAACTCTGTTTTCATTGATTTAAGCAATTGTAATGAATTATCAGTAGGTGGCAGTAGTTTTCATTTTTATCTTTTGTCCACTCTACAATAGAGATCCAGAAAAAACTAAAACTTTCCCAATTTTATTTTTTTAAAGATTTTATTTATTTATTTGAGAGAGAGAGCACAAACGGGGAGGGCGGGGAGAGGGGCAGAGGGAGAGAGAGAAGCAGACTCCACCCCTGAGCAGGAAGCCTCACTTGGTGCTCAGTCCCACCCATGACCAGATCATGGACCTGAGCCAAAGGCAGACACTTAACTGACTGAGCCACCTAGGCGCCCCTAAAACCTTCCCAATTTTAAAGTAGATATCCTTTCACAAATAGTTGGTTTAAATAAATGTCACCCAAGAGTTTTTCAATTTATGTTGCTTCAGAAATAGAGATCAAGAAGTACCAGTTATTTTATTTTTTGTTATATAGATCTAATTTTCTTCATTTTTTAGATTTCTTCACCAAATTTTTTAGGGAATACAAAAATGTATAAGACATTATATCTGTCTTCCTGGAGCTTACAGTTTAATAGGGAAATAGAGTATAAAATAATGGAAATAATAAGAACAAAAACTTTTGAGTAGCAGGAATTTGCTAAATGCTGTCATGCATTATTTCATGTAGTCCTCCCAATAGTCCTAATGAGACAGGTATTACTATTGTTTCTGTTTTATAGATAAAGAATCTTAGGCCCAGCTTGGAAAGAATTTACCTAATAAAGTAGTAAGTGGTACAACCTGAGTTCAAAGCTAGCTCTATCTTACTGTATGACCTAAACGGTTATAGAGATATAGAAACAATTGCACTAAAGAGAGGAAAGGATCATATCTACCAAGAAAGACTTCTTAAAGAAGATGCCATCTATGATGGAGTTGAAAGATTGGCTGTGATGTTGACATGGTGGGAACAGTATTTAGGAGCATAATTCTATCATTAGAACAGGGTAAATTGAAGTGGAGATAGACTACAAATAGACACCTGTTAAGTAAGTGCCAGGCACTGTTCTAAGATCTCTGCCCTGGTGGAGCTTACATTAGTAAAAGGAGATAGAAAAGAAACACTTGTATATAAAATATCAGTGGTGGCAAATGCTATTAAGAAAAATCAGGCAGGGTAAGGAAATGGGAGAATGAAGGAGGAGAGGTCCTGTTTTAAAGGTTACGAGGGAAGTCTTCTCTACTAAGATACTATTTAGAAGTGGTAAGCAGTGAGTGGATTCCAATATAATTTAAACGTAGAACCAATGAGTTTTGCTAAAAGAATTGCATGCAGCATATAAGAGAAAAGTTGAGATTCTGGTTTGTCCTTTGAGTAAACAATTAGGGCAGAAGTCCTGGGCCATACACTTGGAAAATGTCTTAAAGGATTTCCCAAAGAGCCTATGAAACATCAACAGTGAGCTCTCATTTATGATTATCTTGGACAAGTCTTGTTGAATTTCCATGGGCTCTACACTCTTCTAGAGGCCTCCTTGCTAATGTCTCCAGGGATTTGGGCCTGATGAAGAAAAACTTGTAATTTATTGAAAGGAAGAGACTATGAAGGAGCAGGTTTAGTGGTGGTGATGGAGTGAACAGAGACATCAAGAGTTCAGTTTGGGATATATTAAGTTGAAATGACTGTAAAAATCCAAGTGAAGATACCAAGTAGGCAATTTAGAATGAGTCTGGAACTCAAGAAGGATGTTCAAGTTAGAGATATAAATAAGATAAAACCTATAAGTGGATTTTAAAGCTATGCAACTAGATGACATCACCTGAAGAGTGAGTATAGAGAAGAGGCCTAAGGACTTAGCACTGGGACACTGACCTAGATGAGAAAGCTGAGGAGGAACTAGCAAAGGAAACCCTAGACAGAGTCCATAGTAATTAATTACTCACTATATATGTAAGGTACTATGCTAAGCATGCTACATATATTACTTTATTATGACAGTCCTGTGAGGTTTTACAGATGAGGACCCTGATGATCAAAGAAGTTAAGAAACTTGCTCAAAATCATAACAGCTAAAAAGCAAGAGAACCAAGATTCAAATACAGTTCTATTTTCTCTAAAACTCTCTGACTTAACCATTGTATTTTAATTCTTGGAACAAAGATGAAATATCATTGCCATCCCTATGAGGTATTTGACAGTGAATTTGCTTTCAGTATCACCAGGATAAATGATGGGGGGAAAAAAACAAAGAAGAGTGAAAAATTGTCAATATTGATTATTTTGTAGGCATAAAGAAGGTGAACAAAAAAGGGAGAAAGAAACAAAGTAGAATGTCAGGCAACAAAGAAAGGAAGAGTCAAGGAGTTCCTGAAGAAGGTAATGAAGCAATCTTAAGAAATAAATAATTAAAAGATAAGCAGCAACAAAAAGGTAGTATGATAGGATAATTGTGTTAAAATGTATAGCCAAATAGAATAGAGGGAAGCTATTAAATTTCTCCAGGAAGAAACTTACATGGTGTTTAGAAAAGGCATAACAACCTAAAAATGCAGGCCTGTACTGAAAATTCATCAACTATAATTGCCATATGGTTATTATGGTAGCACTGTAATTATGCATATGTATAAGTGGTCTGGATTAAAAAAATGAGGACAATCAAAATATTTATCCTGTTCCATACAGGAACAGGTATAACATTGCAGTAGGCAATTCTGAATTGTGTCTTATTATGGCTTTTGATTTTGGTTTTGTTTATAGTCAGAAAGGTAGTATTACCAACCCTAAATCTACTTTATTTAGAGAAACATCATATTTTTCATGACTATGTGTGAAGAAACAATAACTTTCTTAGAGTGTTTGCAACTTACATTTTTATTATATACTTTATTCTTTTGTTCAGCTCTGGCTAACCAAGGCACATCTTCATTAACTGATGCTGTAGAACAAGTTGCAAAGCAACAACAATCACAAACATCAGAAATAGAAAAAAACAAAAAACTTCTGTTCCATTTGCAGGTAATCTACTTCATATAGTCTTTTAAATGAGTCATTACTATCTTCAGAACTATATTAAATTATTAATAGGGAAGTTATTAAGGATACTTAACTTGGGAGGCTATTTGAAACTCCTGTTTTTCATGCTTACTCCTTCTTAATTATTATGTTATCCCAAAGTGAAGTCTGTACAAGTATTCTAGTTTCATGGAACATTTCACACACCCAATATACAAGGATTCAGCAATGTCCTTACAACTGTAGTATGTACATATAAAACCCATGTATCACACAGAATTATTTTAAACTCACTTTTATTTGATAGTTTTTCCTAAAATGCTAAATTGAAGGAAGGTTAAATTTTTAAGCCAGTGTTTTTAAAGCCATGGCTTTTGAGTTATTAGTTGTCAGTGAACATTTCAAGTTGATAAGAAACATTTTTGTGTTCCTTATATTTCATAATATAGTCATAATTCCGCTGTGGAGAATCTGGAAGCCATACTTGTTTTTTGTATGCAGTACAATTAGATATAACTATACTCTGTTAATATAGCTAAAGAAACAAAAATGGAAATGGTATCTTTACTTTGTGCTTTGTAAAGGTTATTATTAAATATATCATGGAAGTGAAGACTAGGCTCTACAGCCCAGCTACCTAGTTTGAAAGACAAGGTTTGCTACTTTTAGCTCCATGGTTTAATTTCTCTGTGCTTGTGTTTTTGTATTTGTAAAATGGAGATAATAATATGACCTGCTTACAAGGTTTTCATGAGGATTAAATGAATTAATATTCGTAAATATATGTAAAGTATCCTGCTGGGGCCCTGGTGGACAATATAGAGCTAGATTTTGATGTTGGCTTTAGGTATTAATGCATCAGCAGAGCTGTGATGATAATAATTATACTATCTTAGTACTATGGATCTCATAAATATTTGCATTGCATAGTCATTTTTAGAAAAGAATACATTTTTTGCAAGAGAATATAGTATAAAAATAATAATGTCTTAGCTTTTTATAAAGAAATTTTCTGTAAAACTTCTCAGTCTTCAATGAGTTTCACAGGGCTTATTTCACTTATATCAAGGGCCTACTTTTTTTTTTTTAAGATTTTATTTATTTATTTATTTGACAGAGAGAGAGACAGCAAGAGAGGGAACACAAGTAGGGGGAGTGGGAGAGGGAGAAGCAGGCTTCCTGCTGAGCATGGAACCCTATGTGGGGCTCAGTCCCAGGACCCTGGAATCACGACCTGAGCCAAAGGCAGCCACTTAACCAACTGAGCCACCCAGGTGCCCCTTGAGGGCTTACTTTTTATTAAGCATTTTGCCAAACATTGTCCTCACTCATCTATTGAAGAGGGAGACAATGAAATAAATAATTATATGCAGGGTAGTAATGTCCACAACAGAGGCATGAACACAAATTTAACACTGAAGACGGAATGATCACAAAGTGATGTTTCAGTTGAGTTTAAAAGAAGACAGCTGGAGTTCACTTGAATATTGGGTATCTAGGACACGTTTAAGGGTTAGGGGGTGAGGAGGATGGTATTCCGGACAACAGGTTTCTGAGAAAATTCACAGAGGCCTGAAATAGCATTTGATACATTCATAGAACTACAGTTGACCCTTGAATAATGTGGGGGTTAGGAGTGTTAACCCCTGGCCCAGTTAAATCCACATATAAATTTTGATTACCCCAAAACTTAACTACAATAGGCTACTATTGACTAGACGACTTACCAATAACATAAACAGTCAATTAAGACAGATCTTTAAGTTACGTGTATTATATACTGTATTTTTACAATGAAGTCAGCTAGAGAAAAAAATGTCATTAAGAAAATCACAAGGGGACGCCTGGGTGGCTCAGCTGGTTAAACGTCTGTCTTTGGCTCAGGTCATGATCCCAGGGTCCTGGGATCAAGCCCTGAGTTGCAAGTTGCATTGGGCTTCCTGCTCACCGGAGAGTCTGCTTCTCCCTCTGCCTCTCCCCCGGCTTGTGCTCTCTCTCTCTCTCGCTCACTCTCTCTCTCAAATAAATAAAATCTTAAAAAAAAATTATAAGGAAGAGAAAATACATTTACAGTACTGTACTGTATTTATATATATAAAAAATCTGCCTATACATGGACCCAGGCAGTGCAAACCTGTGTTGCTCAGGGGTCAACTGTATATGTAGTTTGGTGGCAGTATAGCACAGGGTATGTTTTGAGAAGTGGTGGGAGATACATAATTATGATAAAAAACCTGGACATTATTCTAAAAGTGATGGGAAGATTTTGATGGGCTTAAGCAAGAGAGCAAATGATTACATTTATATTTTAGAAAGAGAATTACAGATGCATAAAAAATACTTTTCATAATCCAACATCCATTCATGATTAAAATTCTAGCAAATTAGGAGTAGAACTTCCTTAATCTAAAAAAGGGCATATACATCCCTTTATGAATCCTATAGCCAACTTCATACCTAATGGTGAAAAACTGAATGTTTCTCTCCTAAGATCAGAACAAGGCAAGGATATGTGGTCTTACCACTTCTGTTATTTCTATGGTACTGGTGGTTCAAGCAAGTGCAATCATGAAAGAAAAATAAATAAAAGGCATCCAGATTAAGAGAAGTAAGTAAAACTTTTTATTCACAGATGTTCAGTACAAGCACTTTGGAAACAGTTTACATTTTCTTAAAAGATTAAAATATAATTACTGTATAACTCAGCCATTCAACTTCTAGATATTTGTTTACCCAAGAGAAATGAAAGTGTATGCTCACTGGAAAACTGCATAAAACCCAAATACCCATCAGAACAAAGCGTGGTATATCCATACAATGGAATGCTACTTGGCAATAAAAAGGAAGAGCCACTGATATATACAACAATACAGATGTATCTAAAAGTAATTATGCTGAGGACTTTGAGCCTTGCTTGATTCATCAAATTAGACATCTGAATTTTTTTTTTAAGATTTTATTTATTTATTTATTTGACAGAGAGAGAGAGACAGCAAGAGAGGGAACACAAGTAGGGGGAGTGGGAGAGGGAGAAGCAGGCTTCCTGCTGAGCATGGAACCCTATGTGGGGTTCTGCTGCTCAATCTGCTTTTCTTTCTTCTCGTAGTATTCCATAATCTTCAGTCTTTGGGTTTGCACAAGACGACCTTTCTCAGTGTTGAACTCTTCCTCTGCCTTCACATCTATTTCCTCTGCTTTCTCATTGGCTTCTTGTTCAATAAAAGCCATCATAGCACATACCTCCCCAATGTCTATCACCCAGCCACCCCATCCCTCCCACCCACCCCCCACTCCAGCAACCCTCCGTTTGTTTCCTGAGATCAAGAATTCCTCTTATCAGTGAGGTCATATGATACATGTCTTTCTCTGATTGACTTATTTCACTCAGCATAACACCCTCCAGTTCTATCCACGTCGTTGCAAATGGCAAGATCTCATTCCTTTCGATGGCTGCATAATATTCCATTGTATAAATATATATACCACATCTTCTTTATCCATTCATCTGTCAATGGACATCTTGGCTCTTTCCACAGTTTGGCTGTTGTGGACATTGCTGCTATAAACATCGTGGTGCACATACCCCTTCGGATCCCTACATTTGTATCTTGGGTAAATACCCAGTAGTGCAATTGCTGGATCGTATGGTAGCTCTATTTTCAACTTTTTGAGGAACCTCCATACTGTTTTCCAGAGTGGCTGCACCAGCTTGCATTCCCGCCAACAGTGTAGGAGGGTTCCCCTTTCTCCGCATCCCCGCCAACATCTGTCGTTTCCTGACTTGTTAATTTTAGCCATTCTGACTGGTGTGAGGTGGTATCTCATTGAGGTTTTGATTTGGATTTCCCTGATGCCGAGCGATGTTGAGCACTTTTTCATGTGTCTGTTGGCCATTTGGATGTCTTCTTTGGAAAAATGTCTGTTGATGTCTTCTGCCCATTTCTTGATTAGATTCTTTGTTCTTTGGGTGTTGAGTTAGATAAGTTCTTTATAGATTTTGGATACTAGCCCTTTATCTGATATGTTATTTGCAAATATCTTCTCCCATTCTGTCGGTTGTCTTTTGGTTTTGTTGACTGTTTCTTTTGCTGTGCAAAAGCTTTTTATCTTGAGATGACCTTATTACAGACCTACTAAATGAAGCAAAACAGAGACTCAGCAAAGTGGTAAAAGATACAACCAGGTACCAGGTGCTGCTGGATGGACTGGTCCTTCAGGGTTTGTACCAATTGTTAGAGCCCCGAATGATTGTTCATTGCAGGAAGCAGGATTTCCCTCTGGTAAAGGCTGCAGTGCAAAAAGCGATTCCTATGTACAAAATTGCCACCAAAAAAGATGTTGATGTCCAAATTGATCAGGAGGCCTACCTGCCTGAGGAGATAGCTGGTGGAGTTGAGATCTATAATGGGGATCGTAAAATAAAAGTTTCCAATACCCTAGAAAGCCGGCTGGATCTTATAGCCCAGCAGATGATGCCAGAAGTACGGGGAGCCTTATTTGGTGCAAATGCCAACAGGAATTTTTTGGACTAAACGTTTGGGCGAGGTGGAGTTCATCCATTGCTCTCCTGCTGTCATGCAGAAGTTTCTGATATTTGAAGAAACAAGATATCTGTGTGGCTTCCTCTTCGCTCTTCTGATATTCTGTATTTATCAGTGGATCCTCTCTGTAGCTAATGCCCTTGGCCTAATTGTTAACATGAGAGAAAGTTTCACTTACTATGATCAGGAAACCTCCTTCTTAGCTTATCTGAAAGTAGCACAACTTTCATTTGCTTCTGTAGCATGAAGGTGAGGGTATCAGATGGTGGTTACTAGAGCTTCCCTGAGTCTCTGCTCTTCCTCTCGTCTTCTGCTGTCAGTTCTCGAGTCTAGAGGGTGATGTGTATGGTGTTCTCTGACATTCAGTCTCTGCTCTTTAGGCTTCAGATGCATGGGGGGCATGCATTCCTGCCAGCACTAGTAGCTTCACTGTTCACCTGTTTGGGCCTAGAAGCGTTTCTCATCTGTAAATATGATTTAGAATCTAAGCCATTAATCGGTCTTATTTATTAAAACAAAAGGCTTACATGGAAAAAAACAAAAAAAAACAAAAACAACAAAAATACAAAATAAATAAATAAATAAATAAATAAAAGTAATTATGCTGAGTGAAAGTGGTGAGACTAAAAAAGTATATATGGTGAGATTCTATTTTTGTAAAATTCTTGAAAATGCAAACTTATCTTTAGAGACAGAGAGCAAATGAATGATTGTCTGGGAATGGAAAGATGGGAGAGAAGGATGGATTGCAAAGTAGCAGGAGGAAACTTGTGGGTAATGGATATGTTTATTATCTTTATTGTGATGTCTCATGAGCATAAAAGTAAGTCAAAACTCATCAACTGTAAAGTTTAAATATGTGCAGTTTATGTAAATTCTACATCAATAAATCTATAAACAAAAAAAAAGGAGAGGGGAAGAGGAAGGGAAGGAAGAAGAAGAAAGAGGAGGGGTAAAAGGAGGAGGGTTTTGGCATGAGGAAGAAGGGGAGGAGGAGAAGGAAAACAACATCAACAAATTCTAGTGAAAGGGTAGAAACGGGCTGAAGGAGGAATTGACTAAAGCCAGGGAGAAACATTAATAGTCTATTACATTAGTCCAGAACAGAGAAGAGATGATGACCAAATCAGTGGAAATACCATCTTTCCCCATATTGATCAATAGTGTCAATAGCCTGATCTAGCTGGCTGTGCCTATGTCCCTGTGCATCACTCATTCAATCATTTAATATTTATTGATCACCTTCATTTTACCAAGTACTATTTTAAACACTGAGAAGATAATGGTAAAGAAGACAGACAAAGTTACTGCACCCATGGGGCTTACTTTCTAGTCAGGCAAGGCAGGCAATAAAGAAATAAACAAAAAAGGTAATTCCATTAATGGATGTGTTACAAAGGAAATACAATAATGTGTAGAGAGTAACTCAAGGAGAAGGATAGGTGGTTAATTTATATTTTAATTCAGGGAAGACTATTTGAAGAGTAATAATATAGCTGAATTGTGAAAGACAAAGACCCCAACAGGTAATAACTAGAGGTAGAGAAGTCCTAAGGTTGAGAGAGCAATTACAAATATCCTCAAATGAGAAGGCACTAGGCGTATTTAATAAACAGAAAGGAGGCTGGAAGAGGGGAGAGTAAAACATGAGAGGGATGGCACAGTAAATAGTGACTAGAGGATATATGACCTTATAAGCCACATTAAGGAATTTGAATTTTATTATTACTGCAATAGGAAATCACTGGAAGGTCTTGAGCAGGGAGGTAATAAGATAGGACTTATGTTTTTGAAAGATTCTTCCATCTAATATGTGGAACACGATTGTGGGAGAGGGGGAAGAATAGAAATAGGAACACCAGGCAGGAGGCAGGCCACACTACAAAAATTGGTCAGAAGTGAATTTGGGATTTTATGTTGGAGGCCCAACCATCAAGCTTTGCTGGTAAGTAGGTTGTGGGGGGATTAGGTAAAGAGAAGAATCAAGAATGACTTGTAGATCTTGAGTATTAGGTGTAAAGTGGTGCAATTTATTGAAATCAGGAAGACTAGGGGAGGAACATGTTGGGTGTATAGATTATTCTTTTCTGAACATGTATAGTTTAGATGTCTATTGGGTATCCAAAGAGGAATGTCAAGTGGGCATTTGAAATCTCAGAGCTGGAGATAAAAATTGAGGTTCATCAGCATGTTGTACTTTTCTCTCTCATCTCTGCCAGGAAAAGGATAACTGGGTCTGTCTTTTTAATGCACTGCTCCTTCCCAAAATTATAAATTTATTTAAAGAGAATGCCATACTAGATAGGGGGGAAAAAAAAAAAAAGAATGGACGATGGTCTGCAGAGTTGTTTTGGTGGGAGGATCTATAAAATTTGGTGAAGAGATATAAATAGTAAATAGAAGGAAGGAATTAAGGCTGGCTCCCAAAGTAGTACCATTAGTTAATTAGTTTGGGAAACTAGGGGAGTGGTAATTTGCATTTTTGGTCCCAGTTTTTCATCTTTGTCTACAGTCACGCCCTTGCCATGTATCATTACAGTAGGTGGGCATACTTCTACCCTTTGACTGTGAGTTTCATCATGTGACTAGCTGAGATATTAACAAATATTATAAATAGAAGCTTGATAAAGCTCTTCCATAATTGGACTTCCATTCTTTTGCATCTGCTATCATCTTGAGGACATGCCTAACCTAGCCCACTAAAGGATAAGATACATATGAAGCAAAGCCAAGATACCATAGCCAGCCCAGTCAGCCAAACCAAACCATCTTACAGCCAATCAAGCCCAGACATTTGAGCAAATCTAACCAATGTCAACATCTAGCCAACTCCAACTGCTCTCACTCATGTGAGCAATAAATATTTATTGTATGTCACTGAGGTCTTATGGTTCTGACAATAGATAAGTAATGCAAGGAAGAACAGGATGGGAAAGGGAGGAGGATTAGTCTGATTTGAGATGGCCAGTGGCACCTGGGTGTAGGACTCAACAGCCACTGTGTTCTGTGAATCATCAGCATATATGTAGCTCAATATGTAAGTATGGATAAGATTACCCAAGGAGTATACATAGAATGAGCAGAGGAAATTATGATAATTGCACCCTGAAAAAGACCTGTGTTTGAAGAAACAATTGAGATTGAGAAGGAATGCTTAGATATCTGAGGAGAACCAGAGAAGAATGGTGGTGTGAAAAGTAGGTTTTAAAAAGGAGGTGCTGGTGAGAAATGCCAACTGTCCCAGAGAGGTAAGGCAGACATCTTTATATACTCATTTACAAATGAAGAAAGTGAGATTTGGATAGGGCAATTAAGTTTGCTTTGTATGATCATACCAACTAGTAAATGGCAGTAAGGGCCCTGGAACCCAGATCTTTTGATTTTTAGCCTAGGGCTTTATCATTTTTATCATATTATCTTTCTTCAGTGAGTACTTCTGATGTCCATAAATATATTATTTAAATGATTATAGAGTAACTTTTACAAATAAATGTTAACACAAATGATAAAATTTTTTAAATTTTTTTATTAACATATAATGTATTATTTGTTTCAGGGGTACAGGTCTGTGATTCAGCAGTCTTATACAATTCACAGCACTTACCATAGTACTTACCCTCCCCAATGTCCATCCCCCAGCCACCCCATCCTTCCCACCCCACCCCCCTCCACTCCAGCAACCCTCAGTTTGTTTCCTGAGATTTAGAGTCTCTTATGGTTTGTCTCCCTCTCTGGTTTCGTCTTGTTTCATTTTTCCCTCCCCTCCTCTATGATCCTCTGTCTTGTTTCTCAAATTCCTCGTATCAGTGAGATCATAGGATACTTGTCTTTCTCTGATTGACTTATTTCACTTAGCATAATACCCTCTAGTTCCATCCACGTCATTGCAAATGGCAAGATTTCATTTTTTGATGGCTGCATAATATTCCATTGTATATATATACCACATCTTCTTTATCTATTCATCAGTTGATGGACATCTTGGCTCTTTCCATAGTTTGGCTATTGTGGACATTGCTGCTATAAACATTGGGGTGCATCTGCCCCTTCGGATCACTACATTTTTATCTTTGGGGTAAATACCCAGTAGTGCAATTGCTGGGTCGTAGGGTAGCTTTATTTTCAACTTTTTGAGGAACCTCCATACTGTTTTCCAGAGTGGCTGCACCAGCTTGCATTCCCGCCAACAGTGTAGGAGGGTTTCCCTTTCTCCGCATCCTCGCCAACATCTGTTGTTTCCTGACTTGTTAATTTTAGCCATTCTGACTGGTGTGAGGTGGTATCTCACTGAGGTTTTGATTTGGATTTCCCTGATGCCGAGTAACGTTGAGCACTTTTTTATGTGTCTGTTGGCCATTTGGATGTTTTCTTTGGAAAAATGTCTGTTGATGTCTTCTGCCCATTTCTTGATTGGATTCTTTGTTCTTTGGGTGTTGAGTTTGATAAGTTCTTTATAGATTTTGGATACTAGCCCTTTATCTGATATGTCATTTGCAAATATCTTCTCCCATTCTGTCGGTTGTCTTTTGGTTTTGTTGACTGTTTCCTTTGCTGTGCAAAAGCTTTTTATCTTGATGAAGTCCCAATATTTCATTTTTACCCTTGCTTCCCTTGCCTTCAGAGATGCGTCTAGGAAGAAGTTGCTGTGGCTGAGGTCGAAGAGGTTGCTGCCTGTGTTCTCCTCTAGGATTTTGAGGGATTCCTGTCTCACATTTTGGTCTTTCATCCATTTTGAGTCTATTTTTATCTGTGGTGTAAGGAAATGGTCCAGTTTCATTCTTCTGCATGTGGCTGTCCAATTTTCCCAGTACCATTTGTTGAAGAGACTGTCTTTTTTCCATTGGACATTCTTTCCTGCTTTGTCAAAGATTAGTTGACCACAGAGTTGAGGGTCCATTTCTGGGCTCTCTATTCTGTTCCGTTGATCTTTGTGTCTGTTTTTGTGCCAGTGCTATACTGTCTTGATGATTATAGCTTTGTAATAGAGCTTAAAATCCAGAATTGTGATGCCACCCACTTTGCTTTTCTTTTTCAACATTCCTCTGGCTATTCGGGGTCTTTTCTGGTTCCATACAAATTTTAGGATTATTTGTTCCATTTCTTTGAAAGAAGTTGATGGTATTTCGATAGGGATTGCATTAAATGTGTAGATTGCTCTAGGTAGCATAGACACTTTCACAATATTTCTCTTCCAATCCATGAGCATGGAACGTTTTTCCATTTCTTTGTGTCTTCCTCAATTTCTTTCATGAGTATTCTATAGTTTTCTGAATACAGAATCTTTGCCTCTTTGGTTAGATTTATTCCTAGGTATCTTATGGTTTTGGGTGCAATTGTAAATGGGATCGACTCCTTAATTTCTCTTTCTTCTGTCTTGTTATTGGTGTATAGAAATGCCACTGATTTCTCTGCATTGATTTTATATCCTGCCACTTTACTGAATAACTGTATGAGTTCTAACAGTTTTGGAGTGGAGTCTTTCGGGTTTTCCACATAAAGTATCATATCATCTGCAAAGAGAGAGAGTTTGACTTCTTCTTTGCCAATTCGGATGCCTTTTATTTCTTTTTGTTGTCTGATTGCTGAGGCTAGGACTTCTAGAACTATGTTGAATAGCAGTGGTGAGAGTGGACATCCCTGCCGTGTTCCTGACCTTAGGGGAAAAGCTCTCAGTTTTTCCCCATTGAGTATGATATTCGCTGTGGGTTTTTCATAGATGGCTTTTATGATATTGAGGTATGTACCCTCTATCCCTACACTGTGAAGAGCTTTAATCAAGAAAGGATGCTGTTCTTTGTCAAATGCTTTTTCTGCATCTATTGAGAGGATCATACGGTTCTTTTTCTTTTATTAATGTATTGTATCACATTGATTGACTTGCTGATGTTGAACCAACCTTGCAGCCTAGGAATAAATCCTACTTGGTCATGGTGAATAATCCTTTTAATGTACTGTTGGATCCTATTGGCTAGTGTTTTGGTGAGAATTTTTGCATCCATGTTCATCAGGGATATTGGTCTATAGTTCTTCTTTTTGATGGAGTCTTTGGTTTTGGGATCAAGGTAATGCTGGCCTCTTAAAATGAGTTTGGAAGTCTTCCTTCCATTTCTATTCTTTGAAACAGCTTCAGAAGAATAGGTACTAATTCTTCTTTAAATGTTTGGTAGAATTCCCCTGGGAAGCCATTTGGCCCTGGGCTCTTGTTTGTTGGGAGATTTTTGATGACTGCTTCAATTTCCTTACTGGTTATGGGTCTGTTCAGGTTTTCTATTTCTTCCTGGTTCAGTTTTGGTAGTTTATACGTCTCTAGGAATGCATCCATTTCTTCCAGATTATCTAATTTGCTGGCATATAGTTGCTCATAATATGTTCTTAAAATTGTTTGTATTTCTTTGGTGTTGGTTGTGATCTCTCCTCTTCCGTTCATGATTTTATTTATTTGGGTCCTTTCTCTTTTCTTTTTGATAAGTCTGGCCAGGGGTTTATCAATCTTATTAATTCTTTCAAGGAACCAGCTCCTAGTTTTGTTGATCTGTTCTACTGTTCTTTTGGTATCTATTTCATTGATTTCTGCTCTGATCTTTATTACTTCTCTTCTCCTGCTGGGTTTAGGCTTTATTTGCTGTTCTTTCTTCAGTTCCTTTAGGTGTAGGGTTAGGTTGTGTATTTGAGACCTTTCTTGTTTCTTGAGAAAAGCTTGTATTGCTATGTACTTTCCTCTTAGGACCGCCTTTGCGGCATCCCAAAGATTTTGAACAGTTGTGTTTTCATTTTCATTTGTTTCCATGAATTTTTTAAATTCTCCTTTAATTTCCTGGTTGACCCATTCATTCTTTAGTAGGATGCTCTTTAGCCTCCATGTATTTGAGTTCTTTCCAACTTTCCTCTTATGATTGAGTTCTAGTTTCAAAGCATTGTGGTCCGAAAATATGCAGGGAATGATCCCAATCTTTTGGTACAGGTTGAAACCTGATTTGTGACCCAGGATGTGATCTATTCTAGAGAATGTTCCATAGGCACTAGAGAAGAATGTGTATTCTGTTGCTTTGGGATGGAATGTTCTAAATATATCTGTGAAGTCCATCTGGTCCAGTGTGTCATTTAAAGCCTTTATTTACCTGTTGATTGTTTGCTTAGATGATCTGTCCATTTCAGTGAGGGGTGGTATTAAAGTCCCTTACTATTACTGTATTATTGTCAATGTATTTCTTTGATTTTGTTATTAATTGGCTTATATAATTGGCTGCTCCCATGTTAGGGGCATAGATATTTAAAATTGTTAGATCTTCTTGTTGGATAGACCCTTTAAGTATGATGTAGTGTCCTTCCTCATCTTCCTTTTGATTGGGGCATTTAACCTATTTACAATCAGGGTAACTCTTGAAAGATATGAATTTAGTGCCATTGTATTGCCTTTAAAGTGACTGTTACTGTATATTGTCTCTGTTCCTTTCTGGTCTATGTTACTTTTAGGCTCTTTCTTTGCTTAGAAGACCCCTTTCAATATTTCTTGTAGGGCTGGTTTGGTGTTCACAAAAACTACTAAAAGTAGTTTTTGTTTGTCCTGGAAGCTTTTTATCTCTCCTTCTATTTTCAGTGACAGCCTAGCTGGATATAGTGTTCTTGGCTGCCTATTTTTCTCATTTAGTGCTCTGAATATATCATGCCAGTCCTTTCTGGCCTGCCAGGTCTCTGTGGATAGGTCTGCTGCCAATCTAATGTTTCTACCATGTGGGTTACAGACCTCTTGTCCTGAGTTGCTTTCAGGATTTTCTCTTTGTCTCTGAGACTTGTGAGTTTTACTATTAGATGTTGGGGTGTTGACCTATTTTTATTGATTTTGAGGGGGGTTCTCTGTGCCTCCTGGATTTTGATGCCTATTTCCTTCCCCAAATTAAGGAAGTTCTCTGCTATAATTTGCTCCAATATACCTTCTGCCCCTCTCTCTCTTTCTTCTTTTTCTGGGATCCCAATTATTCTAATGTTTCACTTTATGGTATCACTTATCTCTCAAATTCTGCCCCGTGATCCAGTAGTTGCTTATCTTTTTCTCAGCCTCTTTATTCTCCATCATTTGATCTTCTATATCACTGATTCTCTCTTCTGCCTCATTTATCCTAGCAGTTAGAGCTTCCATTTTTTATTGTAGCTCATTAATAGCCTTTTTTATTTCGACTTGGTTAGATTTTAGTTCTTTTATTTCTCCAGAAAGGGATTCTCTGGTATCTTCTATGCTTTTTTCAAGCCTAGCTAGTATCTTTATAATCGTCATTCTGAACTCTAGTTCCAACATCTTACTAATGTCTGTATTGATTAGGTCCCTGGCAGTCAGTACTGCCTCTTGTTCTTTTTTGTGAGGTGAGTTTTTCCGTCTTGTATTTTGTCCAGAGGAGAATAGATGAATGAGACAACAAAATGCTAAAAAAATGCTAAAAAGGTAACAATGGCCCCAGAAAAATATACACTAAACAAATCAGAAGAGACCTGAAACCTGGGGGAAAGGAAAGGGGAGGAAAAAATGAATATGATCAGGCTGGTGAAAATAACAGAGCCACACACTAGATTTTGGGTGTATTTTGGTCTGTTAGAAGAAATTGCCTCCCAAAATTTTAAAGAAAGAAAAACATATATATATACAAAAATAAGGGTAAATATGATGAAGTGATAGAATATGACTATAAAGATGAAAATTAAAAAAGATTTTAAAAAAGGAATTGATAAGTTGGTTGAAAAAAGAATGAAAAAAATTAAAAAAAAAAGAGAATGTGAATAGACGGGAGACTAGAACAATGTCATACACTAGATTTAGGGTATATTTTGGTCTGTGAGAAGAAACTGTATCCCAAAATTTTAAAGAAAGAAAAACTTATATATATACAAAAAGTAAGGTTAAATACAATGAAGAGATAGAATATGACTGTAAAAATGAAAAATTAGAAAAGATTTTAAAAAAGGAATGATAAGACGTTGATTGAAAAAGGAAAGAAGAAAAATTCAACTAAAAAAGTAGAAAAAGAAGAAAATAAAATTTAAAAAATTAACTTTGAAAGACTAAAGAATCATGGGGAAAAAAGCCATGAATTCTATGTGCTGTATTCCCCTAGTGCTGGGGTTTTGCCATTGTCATTGATCGGTAAACTTGGTCTTGGCTGGCTGTTCTTGCTGATCTTCTGGGGGAGGGGCCTGTTGCAGTGATTCTCAAATGTCTTTGCCTGAGGCAGAATTGCCCTGCCCTTGCCAGAGGCCAGGCTAAGTAATCTGCTCGGGTTTGCTCTCAGTATCTTTTGTTCCCTGCAAGCTTTCTGTACAGCTTTGGAGGACAAGAATGAAAATGGTGGCCTCCCAATCTCTGGTCCCGGAGGAGCCTAGAGCTCAGGGCCCCACTCCTCAGTGCACCCTCCGAGAAAAGCAGTCAGTCACTCCTGTCTCCCTGGTCTCTGGCTGCACTCCGTGCTCACCATGACTGAGCATTTCTATCTCTGGCACCCGACCCTGTGTGGAGTCTCCAAACCCAGCAGATTCCTGCAGTGCGCTCCCATGCCGCTCCTTCCAGGGGAGGAAGAGGAGTGAGTCTCCCCGGATCTGCCGCTTGTTGGGTCCCTGCTGGAACAGCAGTGGCCAGACTATGCCATGGATCACAGTTTATGGCCACCCCGAGCTGAGAGCCCACTCCTCGGCTCCGTCTTTGCAGCCTGCTTCCCTGCTCCAATACCTGGGAGCTCTGCCGTACTCAGGCACCCCCAGTCTTTCTGTGACCCCAAGGGTCCCGAGACCACACTGTCCCAGCGAGGGTTCCATCCCCTGCTTAGCCACTGGAGCGACGTCCCTCAGTGGAGCAAACTTCTAAAATTTCTGATTTTGTGTTCCACTGCTCTATTGCTTGCTGGTAGCAGCTGATGGAGGCTCCCTCCCACTGAGGTCTGTCTTCCCATATATCGCCTCAGATTCACTTCTATGTCCTACCTTCCAGAAAGTGGTCGCTTTTTTGTTCAGAGAGTTGCTGCTATTCTTTTCTTCAATCTCCTGTTGAGTTTGAGGTACAAATGATAAAATTTTAATATTTTGAATTAGATGAACATTAAAAAGTAAGAAATATATAACTCTGGGCTCCCTCCAACATTATAAAATAATTTTGTTACTTATTGAATGGTTCCTTTTATTGTATATCAATTTTTCTATATCTGATAAATATGTATTTTTTATGTTGTGATTTTACTACAGACTTATGGATCAAAACAATAACATTCTTAATGTTGAATATCATGAATTAATAATAATAATATTGAAATATTTTACAGAATGAACTCCATAAGCTTGAAAAACAAATAGCATCTGTCTCTGCAGAAACTAAAGAAACAGAAAGGCAGATTTATCAGCAAGATGCTGCCATAGAGCATGCCAAACTTCAGTGTGGGAACCTGGAAACTCAAATCAAATCCTTACATACAGAAAATGTCAAGCTTAAATTTGACATAGAAGCAGCCCAAGAAGACTTTGAGGAACACATGATAAGATATAATGAATATTATGCAAAAATAAAAGAGCATAAAGATAGTTTGGGGGAGGTAGAAAGCAAATGGTCATTCATGACTGCACTACATGAAAAGCGAGATCTTGTTAAAAAACTAAAAACAACGAAAGAGGAACTTATGCAAAATCTCCAAAATCCAGACGGAAATCGCATAAAAGAAGTACAGGTGTGAAATACCACTTATTATAACTTTTTCTATTACTCCTTTTTTGCAAGTACACTTACTAAGTAATACATTTATCATTAGTAAAATGTCCATAGCTGCCTTAACTAGATTCAGAAACTATTTTCACAACTTTTAAAAACTTAAATACATGAGTTATGTAACAACTACACCAAATGTACAAATACATAAGGGAGTTGTTCTCAAATCCTCGGTGGATTAATAAAAATATATGGTCAAACAAAATTGCAGTGAACAATTAATCCATTTTTTCAGAAAGTGTGACTCACAAAAATGTTGAAGCCCTATCTTCTTAGGCTAATGGATCTGACCAATTCAAATCAATTTTGTATGCTTAATGCTATTATACAAACAATAACAATTAATAATTGTACCTTAATAATTTTTCTTTTTTTAATACTATTTTTTGAAGACAATAGGATATATAAACTTAAAATATCTGTCATTTCTTGCTAGAGAATTTAAAAGTATCGTTTATACTGTTACTGGGCAATTGCCACTATGACTACCGCTTTTCTTATGTCTTATTTATATTTAGTTTTAATTTAAGATTTTTATTTTATTATTTTTTTAATTTAAATTCAATTTAATTAACATTTACTGTATTATGAGTTACTGTTGCTGGGCAATGGCCAGTATGACTACCACTTTTTTTTATATCTTACTTGCATTTAGTTTTAATGTTAAGTTTTTAAATCAAAGGTTTATTTGTTTGAATAACAGTTCTTTATTTGTACCTATAAAAGTAATATTCTAATCCTGCTTACTGAAACTAAATGTGATGGTTAGTTTTTTTAAATTATAGAAATACTGAAAATGTTGGACTTATATTGACCATTCATTGTTTGACTTGTATATTTTAAACTTTATAAACATACAGGAAGACATTACAAAGTTAAAGGATAAAATTATAACTGTAAAAGAATCTATCACTGA
The DNA here is from genome assembly GCF_964656455.1 of Halichoerus grypus. Lineage (NCBI taxonomy): Eukaryota > Metazoa > Chordata > Mammalia > Carnivora > Phocidae > Halichoerus > Halichoerus grypus. The sequence goes on along the minus strand of NC_135715.1, from coordinate 53,824,188 downwards.
AAAAACTTGTTTTCTTGAAGAAGAAAAAAAGACACATGAAAAATTAAGAAAAGAAATAGAGGTAAGTCTTAATTATCTGATTTCAATGTTTTATGGTATCATTTCTTAAGCTTATACCATATTTATAATTTCCATAGTTTACTCTCAATTTCTAAAACAGCTAGAGAACAAAAAAGAACTATAAAAAGTAGTAAAGTTCAAATCATTAATAGAGATAACTCCCTCATTTAGATACTTAAATATGTGAAATGTATTCAAACAAAGCAAGCACTCATTCCTATTAAAATGTGGCCTAGAATTATTATAGGTCTCATTCCACCAACACCTTGGTTCTTAATTAATGTCTAGAAAGCAGAGATTATCAAGTCAGAAAGGATGACCATTATTAGAGAGACATCAGAAACTTCTTAAAATAGAGTAAGAGACAATGGAAGTCATTAGTATTCTAAACCTCTCTGACTTTATATTTTCTATTATTAAGAATAAAAAAAAAACTGATATGCAAAACTGAAAGTGAGATTAAATTTGGGGTACCACTAGTAGACTTCTATGGTCATTATTATTTAAATGAATGGAGAACAAAAATGGAAAAGAATCTGTTGTTGAGGGCAAATAAATAATTTTCACCCTTAAGACATTAATTTGAAAACTAAAAAGATGCATTTGCTTGTGACTAATTTGCTTATGGCTAATTTGCCACAATAAGAAAGCATCTGAGGAATTTGAAGATAAAAATCCTCACCTTTACAAAACATTTATCTAAGAAACATCATTACTTTATCTTACATTTTTCTAGTAATCTGAATAAGTGATTATTTTTTTACCTTCTAGATCAAGATTTACTATAAAATTATAAATAGTAAGACACTATCAGTGGCATCAAAATAGAAATAAAATGATTAATGAAATAGAAATAAGAATACAGATATAATCATTCATAAATGGTACAAACAAAATAGGTTAGCCATATGGAAAAATAAAGCAAATTTAGAAATAAAATTGTATTTCTGTCTTATAACACACACATATAACCATTTCCAGGAAGATTAAAGACAGTATAGGAGACAAACTTACCCACTTATGTCAGAGAAGTATTTCTTTTAAAAGACACACACTCAAACTGCATGATTAAATATTACTTTTGACAATATCATAAATTTCTAATTATTAATAATAAATGCACCATAACAATAGAGAAGAGAATACTCATTTTGAGAGAAGGTATTTGTGATTTATATAAGTGACTAAGAGATAAGATGTCAAACAAACCAGTAGAACATTGAGTAAATGATATGAAAAGTCTTATTTTTTGAAACATGAATATTAAAAAAATAATGGGAAAAATCACTAACCTAATTAATAATAACAGACTAATAGTTAAAACCACAATGGGGTTCCATATTTAGTCCCTCAGATTATCAATATTATAGCTGGTAATATGTGGAGCACTTGAATTTTAATATACTATTGGTATGAATGTAAATTGGTAAAAAGCATTTTGGAAAGGAATTTGAGATTACCTATTAATTTTTTACTCTAATCTTCTTTATTGAGGTATAATTATAAGAGTAAGTATACAAATTAAAAGGTTTAGCTTGATTAATTTTGACTAAGATATATATTTACACCCATGTTACCATTACCTAGATCAAGATGTAAAACTTGCCCATTCATGCTTAGGAAATTCTTTTGTGCCCCTTTCCTTAGGCTACCACTATTCTGATTTTTAAAAACAACTTTATTGAGATACAATTCACCCATTGAAAGTGCACAATTCAATGATTTTTGGTATATTCACAGATAATTTGTAACCATTACTTCAGTTAATTTTAGAAATTTTCATCACCTCCAGACAAATTCCATACCCATTAGCTATGACCTCTCCATTTGTCTATTGTATTTACCTATATATATAGAGAGAGAGAGTTTTGATTTTCACTTTTCAAAAAGTAAACAATGTAATTCAGTACATTAACAAAATTGAAGGAGTTAAAAAGAAATAATTTGATAGTTGCAGAAACAGCATTAGACAAATTTCAACACCATTCATAGTAACAACGCTCAGCAAATTAAGAATAGAATTCTAGGAAATTTTCTCAGCCTAATTAAGGGCATCTATAAAACAACTTACAGCTAACAACATCATGTTTACTATAAAATGTTGAATGATTTTCCCCCAAAGATTGGAAACAAGGCAAAGATGTATTATCCTACCTAAAACATCATATTAGAGATCCTAATCAGTGCTATAAGGCAAGAGAAAATAAGGCATAAAGATTGTAAAGAAGTAAAATTATATTTACAGACAGCATGATTGCTTATGTAGATTCCTAAAGAATCTACAAAAAGACTAATAAGCAAGTAAATTTAGTAAGGTCACAGGATAAAAGGTTAAAACAAAAAATCAATTGTATTTTTTTCTATTCTATTTCCATTCTATATAGATTCCATGAAGTAGCAACAAGCAACTGAAAAGTGAAATGAATAAAATAAAACTCTTCATTGACACTAAAGAACATAAAATATTTGCTAAGAAATTTAATGAAAAAAATCTATAAAACTTCTATAATAAAAATACTAATGAGAAATTAAAGAACAATAAATGGAATGATATAATATGTTCATGATCTATAAAACTCAATATTTTAGTGTCAACTTTCTCCAAAAATGATCTATAGGTTCAACACCATTCCATAAAAAAATCCCAGTAGATATTTTTTGTAGAAATTTACAAGCTGTTCTAAAATTTATATACAAATGCAAAGGATCTAGTTAGCTAAAACAAACTTGAAAAAGAAGAATAAAGTTGTAATACTGCCCTAACTGATATTAAGATTTATTATGAAGCTACAATTATTAAGAAACTGTAGTATTGGTGAAAGAATAAATAAATGGACCAATGGAACAGAACACAGTTCAAAAATCAATCACATTTTGTTAATTTGACAAAGATGTCAAGATAATTCCATGAAGAAAGGAAAGCCTTATCATAAAATGGTGCTGGAACAACTGGGTATCTGTCTGGAAACAATGAACCCCTGTGCCTACTTCACAACATACATAACACTGCATTTGAAGTAGATCAGAGATCTAAATGTAAAAGCTAAAACCGTAAAGCTTCTAGAAGAAACCATAGCAGAATATCTTCATTAAGATTTGGGTTAAACAAAGATTTCTTAGAACACAAAATGCACTAACCATAATGGAAAAAATTGATACATTGGACCTTAAACTTTGAAACCTCATTCTTCAAAAGATGCTCTCAAGAAAATGAAAAGATAGAGGTGCCTGGGGTGGCTCAGTTGGTTAAGCATCCGACTCTTGATTTTGGCTCAGGTCGTGATCTCTGGGTTGTGAGATTGAGCCCTACCCCCAACAGGGAGCCTGCTTAAGATTCTCTCTCTGCTGGGGCACCTAGGTGGCTCAGTCATTAGGCATCTGCCTTCGGCTCAGGTCATGATCCCAGGGTCCTGGGATCTAGCCCGACATCGGGCTCCTTGCTCAGTGGGAAGCCTACTTCTCCCTCCCCGACTCCCCCTGCTTGTGTTCCCTCTCTCGCTGTCTCTCTCTCTGTCAAAAAATAAATAAAATCGTTATATATAAAAAAAAAAAAGGATTCTCTCTCTGCCTCTCCCTCCACACCCACCCACCACCCCCTCCCCCCACTTAAAAAAAAAGTAATGAAAAGACAAAATCATAGGAGTAAAAATATTTGCAATACATATAGCTGAGAGAAGACATATCAAAGGCCTATATATGAAGAACTCTTAACAATCCATTTTAAAATGGGCAAAAGATATAAACAAATTTCACAGAAGACATAGGATGGCCAGTAAGTACATGAAAAGATGCTCAGCATCTTTAACCACCAAGGAAATGAAAATTAAAACCACAGTATGATATCATTTCACAACCAATAGAAAGGTTAAAATTACAGTGAATGATAATACCAAATGTCAAGGATGTGGAGCAACTGAAAATCTCTTGCATTTTTGGTGAGATTATAAAATGGTGCAACTGCTTTAGAAAATGGTTTGGCAGTTTATTAAAAAGTTAGCACATACCTATTGTATGTTTCAACAATTCCATCCCTAGGTGTTTACTCAAGAAAAAAGAAAACATATGTCTTAAAATAAAACTTGCATGTGAATATTCATAGAAGCTTTATTCATAATAGCCCCAAAAGAGAAACACTACAAATGTCCCTCAAAAAGAGAATGGATAAACAAATTGAGGAATTTCCGTGTTATGGAATACTATTCAGTGATAAAAAGAACGAAATACTGACACACACAACATGGGTGTATACATTTGTCAAAAGTCATTTAACCATAGCCTTAAAAATCTATGTACTTATACTTCCATAAATATATTTAACCATAATTTTAGATTAAACAACCAGAAGAGAAGTTATAGGACATGTTCAAATGGTAACCAGTGAGCTCCAAGTCTTTTAAGTGCAGCATTTTCTCCATGGTAAAACAATGACATTTTAGGAGTCTTTGTTACATTCTGAACAATACAGAATTTAATAATATATTTTATATAACATTCTTCTCAAAGTAGGGTAGCAGTTATTTAGTTTCCAAAAGCGGTCTCATTTTATTCATATATTTATTCAGTAATTTATTCAACTTATTTATTGAGCTCATACTATGTGCTAGTTCCTCTTTTAGGCTCTGACAATAGAGTGGTGAATAAAATAGAACATGACTCCTTCACTTTTCTATGTGTGTGCTACATTCTTCATAAAACCCTTTCTAATATATGTCTTCATGAACTTGCCTTCTAGTTGAAGAGACAGACCTAAACAAGATGTGTAAGACATACAGCATGTTAGCTAAGGATAGGGTTAAGAACAAAAAAAAAAATGGAGCAGAGAAGGGAATATGTAATACATGTATTGCAGGGAGAGAGAAGGTGAAATATTAGATCTTGCAGCCATCAAAATCTTTACTGAGTAGGTCTCTTTCAGCAAAATCCTAAAAGAAGTGAAGGAGAGGCATGCAGATCTGAGGAAGAGCTTTCCAGGAAAAAGAAAAAGCAAGTGTAAAGGTCTTAAGATGAGAACATACGTTGGCTCAGAGAATAGAAGAACAGTGTGGCTAGAATGGAGGGAACAAAAAAAAAAAGTAGTGAATGAGGTGAGATTTGGCTTATACAGGGCTTTGCTTTCTTTTTGCCACTGTGTTTTGTGGGCACCACCCCTCCTTCACTATTGCTCTTAGTTCTGCCTAGCCAGCAACAGTAATTAATGAGAGGAGTAGCCCATCCACTTCCTAGAGGCAAAAAGTTATGTTCTATACAGAACCATTTACATCCTTAGTGCCTACAGATATTCAAGTTTGAATATTAAGATACATATCAAAGTCTGAATGTTACCAGTAGAGGCTGAACAAATGCCTGTCTTTCAAGAAGGCTCACAATGCGACCTTTGCCTTTATAAAGTCACTTCTTGTCTCTCCCTCTTCTTTTTTCCCTTTGCTCATTTGGTGGTGGTGGTGGTGGTGGTGATGTGTGTGTGTGTGTGTGTGTGTGTGTGATGTTTTATTTGGTTGTGTTTGTTTGTTTAGTTTCAAGTTTTTATTAAATTCCATTAGTTACCAGAGGGGAGGTGGGTGGGTGACAGGTGAAATAGGTGATGGGGATTAAGGAGTGCACCTGTGGTGATGAGCACTGGGTGACATATGGAATTGTTGAATCACTATATTATACGCATGAAACTAATATAACACTAAATGTTAACTGGAATTCAAATAAAACAAAATAAGATAAATGAAATATTGGCATGTGAAAAAAAATAAAGTCACTTTTTGGTCAAAACTGCCTTTTAGCCTTGTGAACTTAGAAACTTAATCTTGTTAGTGTCCCAGTGTTCAGTAGACATGGAGAGATGCTAGTAGAGTTCACAAGAAACTGATGTATGAAACTCAAATACCAGTTTATTAATTTACAATAATAAAACTCTCAAGGAAACCAGATAACTTATGTCAGTCATTAGTGCTTCTTCTTCCTTATAAGGAAACTACAGTGGAAACCAAATTATCACAAATTTTTAGTTAGTGAGCATGGAAATCAAGTCAGTCATCTGAGTTTGACTGTTCTTGGTCTCTGGCTCTGAGTGCTCAAGTCAATCTCCATAACAGAGTTATACTTGTGTCAGATAAATAGACCCTACCAGTGCATGACTCCTTACCTTCCTATGTATGTACTACATTCTTCACAAAACCTCTTCTGAAGATATTCTTTCTTTAGATACATTCTTTCTTTAGATACATTAATATCATCTGTGACATCTAGCTATGACTGGTGATCTGGGGTCCCCCTAAGGGGACTTTGCACATCTCTACTCTGATCCATTGTCTATTAGTTTCATAGCTTAACTACTGAAGAATAATTTTAGAAATATGCTACTGTGCAACTGACCAAATGTATTGATTAACCAAAAATTTGTTTTAGTTATTTTATTTCTATGAATATATTCTATGAACAGGAGTATGGGCATATTTAGTTATTATACTCTCCCTATGAATATATTCTATTGAATATACCAATGAATATATATTATATATAAATATGTATAGTGAATATATATTTTTAAATAGAAATATATTCAATGTTTAAAAAATGTTCTTTTGAATATAGCTTCATATCTAATATGATGTTTCAATTTAAACTAATTTATTTCTAATCCTTTTCAAGTCATTTTTTTATTTTGCCAACATACCAGTAGGCCTGGTTTACCAATTTCAATGATTATCTGAATTTACAGAATTAACAAAAACTGGAGACTTAAAAAGACAAAGTTTATAGAAATTTATGTGAATTTTTAGTTGACAAGTTTTCACTTCATTTTTACAGCAGTACTTTGGAATACTTAGAGTGTCTTGGTCCCTGTTCCTCTGCTACTGCTGCAGAGTTGTGTTTCAATATAATTGATTTCCTTTGTAATCGTGCATGTTTTATTTGATGCATTAAAAACATTATTCTAAGGAGTCCATAGTCTTCACCATACTGTCGAAAGAACCCATGGCATAATAAAAGTAAAGAAGCCATGCAGAGGGAGGAGCTTGGAAACAGGAAGTATCCTTTGCTGGGGGAAAAGCAGAGAGGAGATTCAAGATGTGGAGAAATTTGAACCCTCACACAGGAATCATGGGAATGTAAAAATGGTGCCATCACTATGGAAAACAGTCTGGCAATTCCTCAAGTGGTTGAACATAGAATTACCATATGATCTCAGTTCTACTCCTAGGTATAGACCCTATAGAAGTGAAAATATAAATCCACACAAAAACTTGCACATGAATGTTCATAACAGCATTGTTCATAATAGCAAAAAACTGGAAACAAATGTCCATTATCTGATGAATTGGGTAAATAAAATTTGGTATTATTCTACAATGGAATATTATTTGGCAATAAAAAGTAATGAAGTACTAATACATGCCACAACATGGTAGACCCTTAAAAGGATTATGCTAAGTTGAAGAAGCCAATCAGAAAAGACCATATACTGTATGATTCCACTTATAAGAAATATCCAGAATAGGCAAATCTATATAAAGAGAAAGATTAGTAATTGTCTAGTGCTAAGAGTGGGGGTGTGGGAATGGGAAGTCACTGCTAACGGGTACTACCTTTCTTTTTGAGGTAATGTAAATGTTCTAAAAATTGATTGTGGTAGCAGTTGCACAACTCTGAATGTACTAAAACCCATTGAATTGTCCACTTTAACGGATGGATTGTATGATATGTGAATTATATCTCAATAAAGCTGTCTTAAAAAAGAAGATTGGGTATTTTTTGTATAGCTAACACCAATATAAGGAATTTTTTCCTTTCTACTTTCTCATGGCCTGACACCAAAAGCCTTGCACTTTCCACTGTGCTTCATTGCCTTCCAGTGTAGTAGCACTGTCTGGCTCAGCATAAATATACTGCTCTACTTATTATTATGACTATATGATCTTTTGGATCTTTGAGATGGATGGGTCTATGTTTCAATGAACCACTGGATATAGGGAATGAAACCATTTCTCCTAACTGGTAACTATTTTGATAACTCGAAGGCACTCCATCACAGATGCTTTGCTTGAATTCAGATCTCAAACACCATCACTTGCTACCTATGAAGCCTTGGTTGAATTACTTAAACTCTTCAATCTTCAGATTTTTTGGTACAAAAATGGAGATAATAATATCTATCCACATCATATGGTATTATGAGAATTTAATTATATCTAAAAAGCTCTCAGTATAGTATCTAACATGTAATAAGTGTTGAATAGTTATTATTACTGTTTATTTTTATTACCATTATTATTTACAGTGAGTAATTTCTAATCAAGTGTTTTCTTCTTTAGAGTAGTCAAAATATCCTTTATGGCCATTTACTAGTTACCCTTCTCAAGCCCTGTTGACATGTACTCTTCTTTTAATAGGTGCAACATAAGAGATATGGTGCAATTCTTAAGCGTTTGCATTGTCAGGTGAACAAGCTTCAGTCAAATAAAAGACAATGGCAATGGAACATTCACCAACTGGAAAAAACTGCAGCTGAACTAAGAAAACGCATTGGAATGAAAGATTAACATGGCCAAAGGGCAATGTAGAACACAGACTATGCCAACAAAAATGATAGGACAAAAGGTTCAGAAAATTCTTTGGATTCTTAACCAGCATCCACTAACAGAGGTCTGTCTTAATAACAGATATATTTTCTTTTTTTTTTTTTGAATCGGTTAATCTGTTTGCTAAAGTGCCTTGCAAGCCTGCAATTGATAGCAGTAGACAGACAATAGGAATGCTTACAGAAGAATAGTGGAAGACTCTGTATAAATATTTTGAGTATGTAAGATATAACTCTATTCATGAATGCCTATTTATAAACATGTTGCCTTCACTATCATATGAAGTAAAAATGTAGAAGAAACACATAAAGTTACAATGATTTAAATTGTTATGATATTTTAAATGATTCTGTTTCAAACTTTTTATTAAAACTTGCTTTTTTACCACTGTCTTCACAGTAGTCCATAAATATTGACATTTACAATAATGTTGTATGTTCAATGCTTCAGGTATTTTACTTTTTATCTTATTCAGAAGGTAACAATCATTTTTTCTTTGTTATTAGATAACACAGTTTTAGAGTGTTGCAAGGCATAAAATTTTTTGTTTACTTTTCTGTCTTTAAATTCTTTAGTACTATTCTGTGAAAAATTTGAAGTTATAACATCATTATAAGGTAAATACCAGCTCTTAAAAAAAAAAAAAGAATGTTAATGAGTGTAAACTACTGTGTATTTTTTTCTCACTGAAAGTTATATGCTATGTCCATGGCAACATTTCAAAATTTAACTTGTCCATATTAAGATAAAAGTGCTCCTTCTCATGGCTCCACTGAATCAAATTTTTAGGAACAGAAAAAATATTATTGAAGATAATGGTTTTTAAATATTTACTTTTAGGATGTAATGCTTTCAAAGCAACAACATCAAAAAGGTATCTCAAGTTCATTTTCTCCTCACCTTTCTTCATGCCTAAGACTAAGTAAGAGGATAGCTGATATAAAACCTGATATTAATAATCCTGTTATGTCTAACATTAATAATCCTACTATGAATTATCATGGCTTATTATAGCTAACACTTCAGATGGCTTTGCTGTAACACAATCAACTTTGGCACATGACTCAGAAATGCAGTTACAAATAAAAATGGTTAAACCTACAGATTGTAGAGAGTACCCACTATGCTCAGCTGAAGACAAGGCTGAAACCTTTTAAGGCTGATTGTATAAAAATATTTCAATTTAATTTGCATATTTAAAAGGCTATTTTTATAACTATACGTCATAATTTTATTTACAGTTTCTAAAAGAAAAATTCTAGTTTTCTAAACTCTTTTTAAGTTTATAATAGGTTTCAAAATATTTGTACCTGATAGCTAACTCCTTGAGTTATATTTGTGAAAGTTATTTTTCAATTAAGATATAACAAAAATAGGTTTAATCTGTTTAAGATAATGTGCCTATTTGAGAAAGTAATTTTCAGTGTAGTGTTCTGAAGTACCCATGATAATAATACCTGTACCTATTTAAAATTTTGTGACAGATGAAAGTATTATTTGAACAAGAACATTTTTCCTTTCCTTGCTCTTTATAATCTTGAAAATCATTTCAGATGATGGACGCTCTCAGATTAGCCAAGAAGAACTAAAGCTTGGGGTATCGTCAAGCCTGATCATATAGTTAGTGAATGTGATATCTCAATATGGTCACAAACTCTAAAGTTAGAAAATGAATTAATTTTAAAAATTTCTCTAGAACTTAACCTAGCTTAGAATATGAGCTCTTCTGCTTAAAGGCCTTTGTCACATACACTTTTGCCTTAAAATTCAGTCTCTTTTGGGTTATCATTCAGTTCAGAATTCTCCTTCTCATTTTCTTCCTGGAAGTAACCTAAATTCCTGGGGCAGGGATTGGGGGGTACATTTATGTTGTTTTGTCATCAGGGGAAGGGTCCTGGTGCAAGTGCCATTCTCACTGGCCTCTGCAGAGGTGTAATCGATCTTCTTGGTCTTGAGCATTACCTTTTGTCTATGCTGTACCTGCAGTTGTTTTCTCTAGTCAATGTGGTCAGCCTCCTGACCCAATCACAAAGCCTCTTCTGGTCATATTTAATTCTCTTTTTCTGTATGCAGGCCAAATTTTACCTCTTTGCGGCCTGCTATTCTACCCATGCATTCTTCCTTACTCAGATTTCTGGTATAAAATAAGTCTTTCAAGTCTCTCAGTGCTTTGGGGCTCCAGGGGAGCCCAGTCAGAAGGAGGTCCCCACAACATTGTGAGATTTACCTCCAGATAAGAATTACATCTGACTTCTCAGGAACCATGCAAGCAAGCAGAGAATGATGTGAAATATTTAAAGTTTGGAGGGGGGAAAAACCCACCAACCTAGAATTCTGTACCCTGTGAAATTATCCTTCAGAAGTGAAGGAGCAGTAAATATTTTCTCAGACAAATTGAGGGAATATGTTGCCAGTAGACCTGCCTCACAGGAAATGTTAAAGAAGTTCTTTAGAGAAAACAAAAATAATATAGGTCAGAAATTTAAATCTACATAAAGCAAGGAAAAGCATCAAAGAAGGAATAAGTGAAGGTAAAACAAAAAACTTTTACTTTTATTATTCTTAATTAATCTAACAGATAACAATTTGTTGAAAATAGGGCACCTGGGTGGCTCAGATGGTTGGGCATCTCCCTTCAGCTTGGGTCGTGATCCCAGGGTCCTGGGATCGAGTCCCACATCGGGCTCCCTACTCGGTGGGGATCCTGCTTCTCCCTCTGCCTCTCTCTCTGTCTCTGTCTCTTATGAATAAATAAATAAATAAATAAATAAATAAATCTTAAAAAAAACAATTTGTTCAAAATACTAATATTAGGAACAATGTATTCATATATATGCTTATGTATATACAAATATGTTATTAATGCTTCTATATTTGAAATGAATGACAGCAATTACACAAGGTATGGGAGGAAAGAATTAAAATTATTTTGTTATTATAAGATTCTTATTCTACCAGTGAAATCTTATAGTCTTATTTGAAAGTGGACTTGGATTGGTTGTAAATGTATATTACAAACTCAAGAGCAACCACTAAAAAAAAGTTTAAAAAGAAGTATAACTGATATTCTCCAAGAAGAGAAAATGTAATCACATAAAATGCTTGATTAAAACCACAAAAGGCAGAAAAAGAATGAGAGACAAAAATTATGAACCAAAAACAAGGGCAACAAACAGAAAATATTAGCAAATATGCTAGGTATTAATCCAACTATATCAATTATCACTATGAATGTCAATGATGTAAATGCACAAGACAGAGATTATCAGAGTGGATCAAAAAAACACAAGTTATATGGTGTCTATATGAAACCACTTTATTTTTTATTTTATTTTATTTATTTACTTACTTACTTATTTATTTATTTAAGAGAGACAGAGGAGGGACGACAGAAGGTGAAGGAGAAGCAGACTCCCTGCTGACCAGGGAGCCCAACGCAGGGCTCGATCCCAGGACCCTGGAATCATGGCCTGAGCAGAAGGCAGACACTTAACCGACTGAGGCACCCAGGTGCCCTGAAACCCCTTTAAATATAAAGACACATAGGGGCGCCTGGGTGGCTCAGTCCTTAAGCGTCTGCCTTCGGCTCAGGTCATGATCCCAGGGTCCTGGGATTGAGCCCCGCATCGCACTCCCTGCTCCACGGGAAGCCTGCTTCTCCCTCTCCCACTCCTCCTGCTTGTGTTCCCTCTCTCGCTGTGTCTCTCTCTGTCAAATGAATAAATAAAATCTTTAAAAAAAATAAATAAATAAAAATAAATATAAAGACACATACAGATGAAAAGTAAATGGATAGAGAAATACGCCATGCTGACATTAATAATAATAAAAAAAACAGGAGTAGCTGTATTAATTTCATAACTGAGCAGACTTCAAAGTAAGGAAAGTTATCAGAGATAAAGAAGGACATTACATAGTAATAAAGGGGTCAATTCTCCAAAAAGACATGACAGTCCTTAATGTGGATGCATCTAATAATAGAGCATCAAACTATGTGAAGCAAAACCTAATAGAACTGCCAAGGAGAAATAGATAACTCCACTATCATAGTTGCAGACTTCAATATCACTGTATCAGAAATGGACAGATTCATCAGACAGAAATTCAGTAAGGACCCAGGTTAATGCAACAACATTATCAATCAACTGGATACAACTCACACCTATGCATTACATTGTCCAACAACAGCAGACTACATATTTTCTCAAGTTTACATAGAACATTCACCAAAATAGACAAAATTCTAGGCCGTAAAACATACTTAGATGAATTTAAAAGAGTAAAAATCATAAAATATCTGCTCTCAGACCACAATGGAATTAAATTAGAAATCAGTAACAAAAATGTAACTGGAAAAATCTCCAAATAGGTAGAGGTTAAATTACATACTTCTCAATAAATAGATCAAAGAAGAAATCTCAAGAAATTTTAAAATATTTTGAACTAGATGAAAATGAAAACACAATTTATCTAAATTTGTGGAATGCAGTAAAATCAGTGCTTAGATGGAAATTTATGGCATTGAATGCATATATTAGAAAAGAAGAGAGATCTAAAATTAATCATCTAGGGGCACCTGGGTGGCTCAGTCGTTAAGCGTCTGCCTTCGGCTCAGGTCATGATCCCAGGGTCCTGGGATCAAGCCCTGCATCGGGCTCCCTGCTCCGTGGGAAGCCTGTTTCTCCCTCTCTCACTCCCCCTGCTTGTGTTCCCTCTCTTGCTGTGTCTCTCTGTCGAATAAATAAACAAAATCTTTAAAAAAATAAAATAAAATTAATCATCTAAATTCCCACATTAGGAAACTAGGGGAAAAAAGTAACTTATTTCCAAAGTAAGTAGAAGAAAAGAATAAGATTTAGAGCAAAAATCAATGAAATCAAAAGCAGGAAATCAGTAGAGAAAATCAATGAACCAAAAGCTAGTTCTTTGAAGAAATCAGTAAAATCACTGAACCTCTAGCTAGACTAAGACAAAAAGGCCAAGACACAAATTTCTAATATCACAAATGAAAGAGGGGACATCACTATAGATCTCACGAAAATTAAAAGGATAATAAAGGAATTCTATGAACAACTCTATGCCCACAATTTGATACCCTAGATGAAATGGACTAATTCCTTGAATGATAGAAACAGATTATCTGAATAGACCTATATTTTTTAAGGAATTGAATCAATAATTCACATTCCAAAACAGAAAGCACAAAGCCCAGTGGGTTCACTAGTAAATTCTTTTTTTTAATTAATTTTATTTTATTATGTTATGTTAATCACCATACATTACATCATTAGTTTTTGATGTAGTGTTCCATGATTCATTTTGCATATAACACCCAGTGCTCCATGCAATACGTGCCCTCCTTAATACCCATCACCAGGCTAATCCATCCCCCCACCCCCCTCCCCTCTAAAACCCTCAGTTTGTTTCTCAGAGTCCACAGTCTCTCTTGGTTCATCCCCCCATCCAATTCTCCCCCTTCATTTTTCCCTTTCTACTATCTTCTTCTTTTTTTTTTTTTTAAACATATAATGTATTGTTTCAGAGGTACAGGTCTGTGATTCATCAGTCTTACACAATTCACAGCGCTCACCATAGCACATACCCTCCCCAATGTCCATCACCCAGCCACCCCATCCCTCCCACCCCCCTCCACTAAAGCAACCCTCAGTTTATTTCCTGAGATTAAGAGTCTCTTATGGTTTTTCTCCCTCTCTGGTTTCATCTTGTTTCATTTTTTCCTCCCTTCCTCTATGATCCTCTGTCTTGTTTCTTAAATTCCTCATATCAGTTAGATCATATGATACTTGTCTTTCTCTGATTGACTTATTTCACTTAGCATAATACCCCTAGTTCCATCCACGTCGTTGCAAATGACAAGATTTCATTTTTTGATGGCTGCATAATATTCCATTGTATATATATATACCACATCTTCTTTATCCATTCATCTGTTGATGGACATCTTGGCTCTTTCCATAGTTTGGCTATTGTGGACATTGCTGCTATAAACATTGGGGTCCACATACCCCTTCGGATCACTACATTTGTATCTTTGGGGTAAATACCCAGTTCACTGATAAATTCTACCAAACATTTAAGAGTTACACCCATTCTCTATAATCTCTTTCAGAGGATAGAAGCAAAGGGAATACTTTCTAACTCATTCTGTGAAGCTGGCATTACCCTAATACTAAAACCAGATAAAGACATTACAAAAAAAGAAAACTACAGACCAATATCTCTCATGAACATAAATGCAAAATCCTCAACAAAATATGAGCAAACCAAATCCAAAAAAGTATAAAAGAAATTATATGCCATGGCTAAGTGGTACACAATGCTGGCTCAATGTCCAAAAATCAATTAACATAAACCATATCAACAGACTTAAAAAAGTAAAATCATGTGATCACATCAATAGATGCATAAAAATCATTTGACAAAATCCAAATCCAATTTATGAAAAAAACCTCAGGAAAGTAAGAATACAGGGGAATTTTCTTAACTTGATAAAGACCAAACACAAAAAACCCTACAGCCAACATCATACTTCATGGTAAGAAACTCAAAGATTTCCCACTAAGATCAGATACAAGGCAAAGATGTTCCTCTCACCATTCCTTTTCAACATCATACTGTAAGTCCTTGCTGAGGTAATAAGGCAAGAATAAGAAATAAAATGTATAAGATTGGGAGGGAAGATATAAAACTGTCTTCACAGATGACATGATCATCTAAGTATAAAATCCAAAATAACTGGGGAAAAAAACCTCCTGGAACCAATAATCAATTATAGCAAGTTACAGGGTAATATAAAAAAGTCAATGCTTTCTTATATACCAGTAGTGAACAAGTGAATACGAAATTTAAAACACAATACCATTTATATTAGTACCCCCAAAGATGAAATACTTAGGTACAAATCTAACAAAATATATGCAAGATCTATATAAGAAAAACTACAAAACTCTGATGAAGGTAACCAAAAAAGAGCTACATAAATGGAGAGATAGTCCATGTTCACTGGTAGGAAGACTCAATATAACCAACATGTCAGTTCTTCCTAAGTTGATTTTTTTTTTTTAAGATTTATTTATTTATTTGACAGAGAGAGATACAGAGAGAGAGGGAGCACAAGCAGGGGGAATGGGAGAGGGAGAAGCAGGCTTCCCACAGAACAGGGAGCCCGATGTGGAGCTTGATCCCAGGACCCTGGGATCATGACCCGAGCTGAAGGCAGACGTCTAACGACTGAGCCACCCAGGAGCCCCCTAAGTTGATCTTTAGATTCAATGCAATCCCAATCAAAATCCCAGCAAGTTATTTCATGGATATTGACAAACTGATTATAAAGTTTATAGAGAGGGGCAAAAGACCAAAAACTAGCCAACACAATATTGAAGAGAAAGAACAAAGTTGGAGGACTGACACTATTTGACGTCAAGACATACTATCAAGTTGCAGTAATCAAGACAGTGTGGTACTAGTGAAATAATAAGTCAATGTAACAGAATAGAGAGCCTAGAAATAGACCCACATAAATATATCAACTGATTTTGACAAAGGAGCAAAGGTAATACAATGGAGCAAAGATAGTCCCATCAACAAATGGTGCTGAAACAATTGGACATCTACATGCAAAACAATGAATCTAGACATAGACCTTACACCCATCACAAAAATTAATTCAAAGTGGATCATAGACCTAAACATAAAATGTAAAACTATAAACTCCTAACATAGGAGAGCTAACATAGGAGAAAATCCAGATGACCTTGGGTATGGTGTTATCATTTTAGATACAACACCACAGGCACAACCCTTAGAATAAATAATTGATAAGCTTGACTTCATTAAAATTAAAAACTTCTGTCCTATAAAAGACACTGTCACAAGAGAATGATGAGACAAGCCACACGCTGGGAGAAAATACTTGCAAAATATCCATCTGATAAAGGACTGTTATTCAAAATAAAGAACTCTTTATAAAACGCAACAACAAGAAAAGAAACAACTAGATTTTTAAAATGCGTGAAAGACCTTAACAGACACCTCACCAAAGAAGATAGACAGGTGGCAAATAGCATATGAAAAGGTGTTCCACATTATATGTCACTAGGGAAATGCGAATTAAACAACGAGATACCACTACACACTTATTAGGATGGCCAAAGTCAGGAACACTGACAACACCAAATGCTAATAAGGATGTGGAGCAACAGGAACCCTCATTCATTGTTGGTAGGAATGCAAAATGGTACAGCCATTTTGGAAGACAGTTTGGCGGTTTCTTGTAAAACTAAACATACTTTTACCATACAATCCAGCAACTGTGCTCCTTGGTATTTATCTAAAGGAGTTAAAAAATTGATGTCCACACAAAAACACAGATATTTATAGCAGCTTTATCTATAATTGTCAAAGTTTGGACACAACCAAGATATCCTTCAGTAGGTAAGTGGCTACATAAACTGTGGTATATCCAAACAATGGAATATGATTTAGTGCTAAAAAGAAATTAGTTATCAAGCTATGGAAAGACATGGAGGAACCTTAAATGAATGTTACTAAGTGAAAGAAGGCAATCCGACAAGGCAACAATACTGCAGGATTCCAACTATAGGACATTCTGGAAAAGGTAAAACTACAGAGACAGTAAAAAGATCAGGTGTTGCCAGGGCTGGGGGGGCAGGGGAGAGATGCATAGGTAGAGAACAGTGGATTTTTAAGGCAGCAAAAATACTCTGTACGATATTTAAAATGATGGATATATGTCATTATACATTTATCCAAGTCCATTGGTAGTATAACACCAAGAGTGAACCCTAAGGTAAACAATGGACTTCGGGCGATTATGACATGAAGGTACCATTCTGGTAAGTGAAGTTGATAATGAGGGAGGCTATGCATGTGTAGGGACAAGGAGTTTATGAGAAATCTCTGTACCTTCCTCTCAATTTTGTAGTAAATCTAAAACTTCTCTAAAAAAAATTAAGCACTCAAATGCATAGTTAACATTACAGGAGGGAAAATATCAGTAAACATTTTGGCTAAGGAAAGAGGAATCCTGCGTATAAATATTGCTTTGGAACCTTTTAAAGTTCACATAGGTGATCACAATAAAAACCCTAAATTCCTATATCACCTAACATTGTACATGGTATCCATTGCTCATATAAAAATCATTAAGGTCTATATTAATGTTAGGAGATTTGGGACTATTTTTGGGGGGGGCAGGAGAAATCAGTAGGTTCAGAAGAACTTGTAGCTTTGCAACTGTTTGATTTGTTGCTTATATTTCCAATATTATAAATATTTTATTTTTCATTAAGCTAATGATTACTAAAGCTAATGATCAGGAGCTAAAAATTATATGCCTGTCAAAAATTAACTATGCTATATTTGTTTATTTGAATTTATAATGTATTCCTAAGGAAAGGATTTTTTTCTTTTCTGATAAATTTGGCAGTGTGAGTAATGGGTTTTCTATATCACATTAGTTATCATATAACTTTCTCCTGAATGTAACTGAACTATGACCAAAACCAGGAAAAATAAATTGAAAAAGATGCTAAGAGCAGGATAGCTTTACTCAATACATAGCTAAGAATGGGATGCTCAAATTGCTTTTTCTCTTCTATAATTTTCCATTTGAATGATGGTTTTGGGATCTAAATCTTTAGAAAAATAAAAATAGTATATGATTTGGTAATGACAGAGCTTTTTACATAATCTAGTGAAGATAGACATGAAGTAATGAAACTTAAATCCCTTAATTAATGAAATGATGTATTCCAAAAGCAAAATCAGATCTCATATGGAAATAGTTTTAAAAGGCTTCTTACCCAGAAAGCTCTCTGGCATAACAATCATGTCAAAATTGGAATAAAACACATAAATTACACGTTTTCCAATATTGCTCAGTCCACATGGCACAAGGTAATTTAGAGACAGTGATAATACACTGACAATCTAAGATACATTTTCAAATATTTTTTGTCCAAAATGTTCAAGTCAAGACATATCGTCCACCTCATCTACTATTACTTATTACTCCCTGTGACATTATTCGACAGAGTAAGACAAATGTAATCTGTGTGCTTGTATTGAAGAAGCTTCATCAAGGTGTTCTTAAGGTGTTCTTAAGACGATGCCTCCTTGAGCCCACAGTGCTTCTTGGCAAAAAAAATAGCACGCCTGCAATCTGCATGAGTTGTTTTGTCTTCAGTGACTAATGTTAACTAACTCATGTGCAGTGATCCAGCCAGATGTCAGTACATCTACTTGACTGAAAATATCACATAGTTTTCTCTTCATCTGCCTTTTCCACAGAGACTGTAGAGCCATCCTCAAGTGTCTGTCATTCTTTAGAATGAGACCTCTTTGGGGACACTTCCATCCCTTAGGTGTAACATTAACTTTGCTGGGTTGTTAGATAATGTTGATATTATTTTAATTTGTGGTTCATAATGATTTATATAAAGCACTCACTTTTCCAGAAAGTTCCAGTCTTTTTCTAATATTTCAATAATTTGGATTATTCATCTTCCAAGCCTTTCAGTCTCAATCTGTCAATATCATTTACTCCTGCATAGTTTTCTAATAACTAGTGTAACTCTCTCATTTTCTCACATTTCTTTCCATTAAAAATGCAGGAGGGGAAGAATGAAGGGGGGGAAATTGGAGGGGGAGATGAACCATGAGAGACGATGGACTCTGAAAAACAAACTGAGGGTTCTGGGGGTGGGGGGGAGGATGGGTTAGCCTGGTGATTGGTATTGGAGAGGGCGTGTTCTGCATGGAGCACTGGGTGTTGTACGCAAACAATGAATCATGGAACACTACATCGAAAACTAATGATGTAATGTATGGTGATTAACATAACATAAAAAAAAAAGAAAAAAATGCCATGTCTTCATTCAGAGCTCACACTTTGATTTTAAATCAAAGTCTGAATATTTATAAATACCAAAACTTTTAAAAAAAAATGCTTTTCTAGAAAATGAAATTATACTTTTAGTTTAGCTCTAATGAAAGTAAACATGCTTAACAAGCCACAAGAAATACGTTTTTGTCTTCTTCAATTACAAATACTTTGATTGAACAGTGCTTTTAAAGAGTTTTATATATTGAAAAATTAGGTAAATTGTTCTATCCTTTAGAAAAGAAAGCTATAATAAGCTTTATGAAAATACAACTCAACAAATGAGACTGTATGGGAATAGAAAGAAAATCTGTATTAAAAATGGAAATTAAAAAAATGGAAATCAGAACATTTCTCTTAATAGAATATTGTATATTAATCATAAATTTAATGCATATTTAGGATAATTTGGGGAAATTTCACTTTGTTTTTATTGTTTCTATATGGGTTATACATAATTATGAAGTTTAACTATAATTTTAATATAATTTTACCAATACTACACTTTATATCTTTCCTAATTATATTTGTAGCAAAATCATTTTCAGGAAACCAGCTTCCTAAGTCTATTATATTACTTTTAACACCATTGAAAATAGCCTCTTTTTTAATCACTTTCAAATATTCTTCACTTTTTTCCCTTAGAATTACAATATTCCATTAGCTGATGGCACAGGGGTTTTGAGTGCTTTTCAGAGTTTTGGCATCAGAGGTATCCTTCACCATGCTTATTAGGTCTTTGAGAGTACTAATTTTCTCATACAAAGGGAGTTTTGAGCTTTCATTAGGATGTTTCCCAGATGCTTTAATTTTCAGATACAGTTTAGTACAATTATGGCTGCTTTAACCAGGGTTATTTGAAAAATAATCTACATAGAGAAATGGAAAAGCACCAAGTAGTTGATAAGCAGCCATAGTAACATGGTTTAATATCCCATATACCAAAGGGAAAATGTGTATTCTGTGATATTAACTATTGTAATTGCTAATACATCACGATTTCGGCAAATAAATTCGATATTCTCCCAAGTCCTTGAAATTGTATGCATTCTTTGAATCTGAATTAAAATGTAGCACTATTTAAAATGGTGGGCACTAGAGAGGAGTGAATAAAAAATGAAAGGCCAAATATACCTTATTAAATACTGGAAAAAGTGTTTATTAATATGCATATTACCAAGAGTATGAATTCACTGAGTTAAGAGAAAATGTAAATTGCAAAACATTATGAACAATATATTTTAACTACATTTTTTAAAAAGTGACTATGAGTTGTGTTTCAAGAAGCTAGGAATATTTAGCCCATGTCCAGCCCAACTACTGTTTCTCTGGGCTAAATATCCCCCATTCTTTTGTAACAACTCATATGATGTAAGTTCAAGTTCCTTCACTATCCTAGTCACATCTCTCTGGTTACACTCTACCTTGATAGGTGCAGACCAGAATTTGATACTTAAGGTATATAGTCTGATCAGCTGTTGGTAGAAGCCTATTTCATCCTATATTTGAGACTCCGTTTTATAATAATGCAACCTAAGTTTACAAGGGCAACTTGGGTTGTCATTGTTCCTGGCTTTTTCAGTGGGCGGAATTAGGAGATATCAGTATTTTTAGACAAAAAAAATCATGAATTTTCAACTCAATGATTATATGTAGTTTTACTTAACACCTTCAATTTCATGTGTATTTTTTCCCTCTGATGCTGAAAATCTTAGTTGTTAAATCACATTAATATGAATATTTATTGTTTCAAAATAAAAATGATGTTGTTATTTTTAACAATAAGATACTTTCAGATCAATCTTTTTAGGTAGAGTCTTTCCAATTTCTTTTTTATAGCTACATAGCTTTCCATTCTAATGGATATCCATAACTTATTCTTTTTTTTTTTTTACCCTCCCTGTCCCCATATAGCTTATTCAACTCTTAATGAACATTTGAGTTTTTTCTAATCTTTTGCTACTATAAATAGTACTGTAATGAATGTCTCCTTGTGAAAATGTCATTTTTTAAGATTTTATTTATTTTAGAGAGAGAGAGAGAGAGAGAGAGAGAGAGAGAATGTGAGTGGGGGAGGGGAGAGAGAATCTCAAGCAGACTCTCCACTGAGCATGGAGCCCAAAGCAGGACTCAATCCCAGGACCCTGACCATCCCATAACCTGAGCCAAAATTGGGTACTCCACACTCAGCTGACTGAGCCACCCAGGTGTCCCTGTCATTTTTTTTTTTTTTTAAGAGAGGGAGAGACAGAGGAGGGGGAGGTTTTAGAGGGAGAGGGAGAGAGAGAATCTTAAGCAGGCTCCACGCCCAGCAAGGACCTTGAGGAGGGGCTGGATCGCACAACCCTGAGAGCATGACCTGAACCGAAATCAAGATTCAGATGCTTAACTGACTGAGCCACCAAGGCGCCCCAAAAATGTCATTTTCTATTTTAGCCAGTATATCTTCGGAATAGATTCCTAGAAGTAGAATTGCCAAGTTGAATTTTATATATAATTTACATATATATGGATATATATATATATAATTTTGCTTGATATTACCAAATTTTTCTCTGTGGTGTTGAACCATTTTGTATTCCCATCAACAACAACATATGAGACTGCTTGCTTCTCCAAAGTCTTGCCATCAGACTACATTGTCAAGCTTCTGGACTTTTGCCCACATGATAGGAGAGTGGACTTTTATATAAATGCATTTTAATTGACATTTCCCTAATAATTGAATTTGAGCAACTTTCGTATGTTTAAAGGCCATAAGCATTTCTTTTTCTGTGAATTCTTTTTATGTTTTCCCTTTTAAAAAATTGAGTTGATGACTTTTTCTTCTCAATTTTTTGGGACCTCATATAAGCAATAAAAATCCTTTGTTGTTGTTTATTGTGGTAAAATATATATAACATAAAATTTATCATTTTAACTATTTTTATGAGTGCAGTTCAGTAGCATTAAGTATATTCAAACTGTTGTGCTGTTACCATTAACTCTCACTCCCAACCATATCCAGAACTTTTTCATATTCTCAAACTGAAACTCTGTACTGATTAAACCATAACTCTCCATTCCTCCTCCCCCTGGTTCCTGGCAACTACCATTCTATGTCTCCATGAATTTGACTACCTTTGGAACCTCATGTAAGTGGAATTATATGCCATTTGTCCTTTTGTATCAGGCTGATTTCACTTGGCATAATCTCATACTTACCCATGTTGTAATGTGTGTCAGGATTCCTTCCTTTTTAAGCTGAATAATATTTCATTGTATGTATACACCACATTTCGTTTGTCCATTTATCCCTCCACCAACATTTGAGTTTTTTCTACCTTTTTGCTATTATGAGTAATGCTGCTATGAACATTTATGTACAAATGTGTTTGAGTCCCTGCTTTTAATTGTTTTTGAGTATATACTTAGAAGTGGAACTGCCAGATCATATGGTAATTCCATGTTTAATTTTTTGAAAAACCACCATACCTTTTCCCCAGCAGCTGTACCATTTTATATTCCCACCAGCAATGCACAAGTTTTTCAATTTCTCAGTATCTTCCAGTACTTATTTTATAATAGCCATCCTTATGAACATAAAGTGATATCTCATTTGGTTTTTATCTGCATTTCTCTAATGATTAGTGATGTAGAGCATCTTTTCATGTGCTTATTGACCATTTGTATACCTTCTTTGGAGAAATGTCTGTTCAAGTCCTTGTCCATTTTTTAACTGAGTTGTTTTTGCTGGTGGTGAGTTGTAGGAATTCTTTATATATTCTAGATTATTAATCCTTTATCAGATATATAATTCAAAAATATTTTCTCCCACTCCATGAGTTGACTTTTCACTCTGTTCTTCGATGTGCAGAAATTTTTAATTTTGATAAAATCCAATTTATTTTTTTCTTTTTGCTTGTGCTTTTGGTATCTTATCCACAAAATCTTTGCCAAGTTCGGGACGCCTGGGTGGCTCAGTCGGTTAAGCGTCTGCCTTCGGCTCAGGTCATGATCCCAGGGTCCTGGGATCGAGTCCCGCATCGGGCTCCCTGCTCTGCAGGGAGCCTGCTTCTCCCTCTGCCTCTGCCTCTCTCTCTCTCTCTCTCATGAATAAATAAATAAAATCTTTAAAAAAAAAAATCTTTGCCAAGTTCAATGTCATGAAGCTTTTCCTCTACCTTTTTTTCTAAGAGTTTTATTGTTTTGGTTCTTATATTTAGGTCTTCCAATCTTTGGAAGGTTGTCACTTTTTTTTATATAAAAATAAAACTTTAATTTGCCAAGGGAATATCATAGCGACCCTTCACACCTTGTACCCAAGTTCTCCTAGGACCAGGCAAGCAGGGCCTCCCTCCCTTCTCTCTGGAAGTGGACAGTGCTCAGCTGGGAGAACAGTCACAAACCAGAGGCTGAGGCCATGCTCAGAGATGAGCAGGGGGGTTGGCCGGCTCCTTTCGTCCCTCACCAGCGATAGGCTGGCCTCGCTCTTTCCAGATGGTGAGGCCATCACAGGAGCAGATCTGCTTGGGGTTCTGGAAGCAGCCAGCCTAGCATGCAATGATGTCACATGAAATGCAAAACTCCATTTCAACTTAGTTGTTGTATTTGATGAAAGGTAAGGGTCCAACTTCATTCTTTTGCATAGGAATATCCAGTTTCCAGCCCTATTTGTTGAAAAGATTCTCTTGTCCCCATTGCATGGTCTTCACACACTTGTCAAAAATCATTTGACCATATATGTGAAGATTTGATTCTGGGCTTTGTATTCTATTTCATTTGTCAGCATGTCTGTCTTGATGCCAGAATAATCTTTTGTTTGTGATGCAAATAGCAAATATTTATTTCAGTTTGTCATTCTTTTTTTTACTTTGTTTATAGTACTTATTTTTCACCATGCAAAAGTTGTTTAATTTTATGTAGTTAAAGTTATGAATATTTTTCTTTATTGCTCCTGTATTTCATGTCAAAGGAAATGTTTCCCTATGCTTACCTTATAAAGGAACATGCCATGTTTTCTTCTAGTATATGAATAACACTGTAAGGTTTTCAGAGAAAAAGAGTTGACCCCTTTCAGCAGAAACATGATAATAAACCAAATTGATAAAGGACTACACGACGACTGCTGGCCAAGTTAGAATGTGATCATTTGTTTAACAGGAATGGTGACAACCTACTGCAGATGAGGATGATAATGATAATATGACTTCATATTCTGTACAAGGAACTATAGGAGGTCTTTGTACACAGTAAGTATAAGGAAAGAAGAAAAACTCAATTGTGAAGAGCTTTAACTTCGAAGTTATATAAGCCTGAGTTCTAATACGTGTTTTACTAGATTAGTTCCAAACTATCACTGACTGGTGGTGTGACTGGGCAAATTTCTTACATCATTAAGTCTCAATTTTAAATCTGTGGAGTGGGAATAATACAAGGATTTACATCATGGACTTGCAGAGTTAAATAAGATAATATATATAAAGTGTTTAGAGATTAAAATTAAGTATTCAGTATATATTAACTACTGTTAATAAAATTAGTACTAATTATTTCATAAATTTCTCAATTTATGAATAAAAGTACTGAAGCAATGACAAAGTAGATAAAGTCATACAACTAGTAAGTGTCAGAATTGGGATTTAAACCTAACCTCTGGGGGCGCCTGGGTGGCTCAGTTGGTTAAGCGACTGCCTTCGGCTCAGGTCATGATCCTAGAGTCCCTGGATCAAGTCCTGCATCAGGCTCCCTGCTCGGCAGGGAGTCTGCTTCGTCCTCTGACCCTATCCCCTCTCATGTGTTCTCTCTCTCTCATTCTCTCTCTCTCAAATAAATAAATAAAATCTTAAAAAAAATAAAATAAAATAAATAAACCTAACCTCTGATCTGTTTTTACTCCAAAGCTCCTATCCCTCCACTATATCAGTTGAAAGTCATTTTTACATAAATGTTGATTTTTAGAAAAGCCTACAATAGAGGGACATGGTTATTAAGGGAATTCTCTTCTGATTAGAAACCACGGCAATTACACAAGAAACTTAGTGTACAAAAGCATAATGCATGACGCCATGATCTTTGCCTCTTTTTCCACAGTCAAATAGGAAGTGATCAAAATTTTAGAGCTGAGAAGTCAGAGGAAGATAAGGACTGAAAAGGTGTGACCAGATCAAGTAATTAAGATCTTATGGTTGATTTCTGAGGCAGAAATCACAGTGTGTAAGGTTAAGGAATGAATGTATTTGGCAGCAACAGGGCTGGCACGGTGGCTAAGATTAGACAAGCTTTCTGGGGCATAGCAGGAGTTAGGAGAAGCCCCAGCGAGGAGGCAGAAGATGGGTGGTGTGGAACATTTACTGCCCATGACTCATAGTTCCATAAAGGGAAGAGAATGGCCAATCTAATTATTCTCCAGGCATGGAAAATTATGGGAAGAACATTTCTAGCTTATCTTTCATCCCAATAGATGAGTGACTTATTTTTTATTAATTTGGAAGGAGGCTTAGCCCCTGACTCTTTGCTTTAAGCCAGCCTGCAAACCAAGTGCAGAGAGGGTACATTCTAGGCTTCTATAATAGGACAAAGTTCCATTCAATAAAGCTATTTGCCCAAACACCTACAGACACATTTCCCAATTACCTTTATCAATAATGAAGTTAACATTTTGATGTCTATTTGTCCAAACATGAAAGGAGAAGAAAGGAGTGTAATAGGGGTCAGCAATAGGCAGAACTTGAAGATGATAGGTGATTGGCTTCAGTAAGTTCTAGTAGTAGTGAAATAAGCAGAATCTACTTCTAGGTTGGGGCACTTGACACAGAGATTCAAAACTGGGAATCTAAAGGGTGATAGTTGCTTCCTTATGACTAAATTTAACCTAGAATCTAAGCACAAACTCACCCCTTAGGACTAGAATCCCTGGCTTCAGGTGTGAGGACTGGAGGAATGCCATGCATCAAAACAAGAACGCAGATAAACAGAGATAACATATGTTGATTGCATTTTTGAGAAACAAGATAGTAAATGAAAAGCCAGAAATACAACAATAATTTATAAGGTAGCAAGAAGGGTTAAGAAGAGGATTTTCTAGGGTACCTGGATGGTCAGTCAGTTAAGCATCTGCCTTTGACTCAGGTCATGATCGAGTCCCACGTATGGCTCCCTGCTTAGTGGGGAGTCTGCTTCTCCCTCTGCTCCTCCCCCTGCCCACCCCCACTCTCTCTCACTCTTTCTCTCTCTCTCACGCACATACATGTGTGCAACAGTAAATAAATAAAAAATCTTAAAAAAAAAAAAAGAAGAAGAGGATTTTCTAAGGTCTGGGAAATCTGACCATGCTTATAGATCTCTTGAAAAGGGCAACATTGAAGATACAAGACCATGACTGTAATTCATGGAGTGGATCCCAGGAGGCCAGGTGGGAAGAGGCTCCAGGGCAGAGAGGAAGGGGGTAGCCTTGAGGAGAAAGATCACTTCTGAGAAAGAATGGAAAAAAAAAAAAAAAGAATGACTAAAAGAAAAGGAAATTTGAGAAAGACTAAAAGAAAAGGAAATTTTTTTAAGTCTTTATTTAAATTCCAGTTAGTTAACATATAGTGTAATATTAGTTTCAGGTGTAGAATATAGTGATTCAACACTTCCGTACACCCTGTGCTCATTAGGACAAGTGCCCTCCTTAATCCCCATCACCTCTTTCCCCAACCCCCCACTCACCTCCCCTCTGGTAACCATCTGTTTCTTCTCTATAGTTAAAGAGTCTGTTTCTTTGTTTGCCTCTCTCTTTTTCCCTTTGCTTGTTTGTTTTGTTTCTTAAATTCCACATGTGAGTGAATGCCATTTGCAATGACGTAGGTGGAGCTAGAGAGTATTATGTTAAATGAAATAAGTCAGTCAGAGAAGGAAAAGGAAATTCTAGAGAAGAAAGGAAATGCAAGGAGTTCTTGTTTAGATGAAAAGGAGGGATCAGAAGGTGACAGTGTAGAGTTAGCACGTTTGAGGAGAATGAAATGGTGTATAAATCTATGAAAAAATGAGATTGGCATTAATGATCTAAGTGGTAAGGATTAGAGTAAATCCATGGTAAGCCTACTAAAATCAGTTTTGCTATTTTTATTCTACTATGTTCTGTTGTCTAGGATCAGGAGGCACAGCAAAAGATGGGATGGAAATTGGATTAAATAAATTCAGTACATCAAACACATTTTAACTTTTCTTTCTTAATAATTATGGATTTTTACCTCAGAGTCATCATTTTAAATAGCTATTCTCTCTCTTTTTAAAAAATTTTATTTACTTATTTGAGAGATAGATAGATAGAGCACAAGCAGGGAGGAAAGGGAGAAGCAGGCTTCCTGCGAGCAGGGAGCCCGATGTGGGACTCAGTCCCAGGACCCTGAGATCATGACCTGAGCTGAAGGCAGATGCTTAACCGACTGAGCCACCCAGGCGCCCCTAAACAGCTATTCTCAATATGGTAGTATAGTGCTACATATATAAGTTATAAAAGATAAGGCTGAACTCAAAACATACCTGGGAAGTAGTTTGGTTTGTTGGTTTATTTTAAAACTAAATTCAGTATCTCAGATTACAAGTGGAATGCTAATATTTATTGAATACCTAAGAAATACTAGACATTTGCTTGGGCACCACACAAACATGTAACTTGATTTAATTAAATATTCCAAAGTTCTGAGCTATTTATTCAGACACTCTGGATCACTTATTCAACAGTTGTACATCTACTAACTGCATCTCTCTGCAACATAATATAATATGCAGTACATAGTTCTTTCTCTCCTTTATCTCACACCCAGTTGTGCCAGTAAGACATGAAACAGATGAATCACTTGAGCAACAGGGGAAGGGTAAGTATAATGAAGTATCACTATGTTTCACAAATTTTCAGAGGAATAAAGAGCATGAGCTATCTTTGGAATCATGGACAGGATTTGGATGAAGAGGAAAGGAAAGCATTGGATATTTCAAACCATAGCTGTTGTGTGCAGGAACGACCACAGTACACGGTTCTGACTACTTTGAGGAAGGGGTAAAAGAGAGTGTTTGAATTAGATATACTGAGAATCAGAGGCTGGGTGGGTGGGGTGAAAGGGCTGTTTGGTGCAAGGAGAGTAGAGAAACATATCCCTGAGAGTCTACACCATTGGTTCATTTGCTAGTTGTAGCTCCTCTAGGCTGTTTTGGACATGAAATCATAACTGTGCCATGCTTCTTTATATAATGTTCTATGACCATTATTCCATCATTAAGATTTTCAAAACATGAAGTCTGTAAGAATCAGTGTTGTCTGTAATCATTAATGTAATTCCCTCTTCCTCAGGCAATCCTCAGCTGACCTACCCATTCGTCTAAGTTAAACTGGAAACTACTATCTTTGGAACAAGCCAAGGCCTTCATGCAACCTAGAGTTTTTTCTTTCTTAAGTCTTAAAATATACTAAATAAATATGAAGAGGTAGTAATTTAAATTTTCAAGTTTATCTCTTAGAGCCCCAAACTGAGTTCAGATGTTTTTATTGTTTATAGCTCTAAAAGTAGCTAATGAGTTGATACCATTTTATTGTGCCTCTTGAAAGTAAAAAGAAATAGCCTGGAAAATTTTATTTTGACACATGCTTGAATAAAATCTGCCAGAACATATCCTATATCCCCTAAACCTACAGCAGGTCAGATATAACACCATGCTGACTGACAGAAAGTCCTGGACAGTTGCATGAGTTGCAAGGGGTCTCAGGAGTCAATTGAATTTAGGCCTACTCCCCAACCCCTGCCTCCACCCAAATCCCCCGCTCTTCATACAAAGCAGCTGGATGGGTGGTCTGGCCCATGCTGCCACACCTTTTGGCCCATACTTCCCACCATACCTAACATTTCAACAGATTCATTTATTTAACAAAAATACTTAGGAGCAGCCACTCTATGCAAGCTAGTAGGATATACTGTAGAAAAACATGTGGTTTCTGAAGTTATGGAGCTTATAATCAAGCAGGGAAGGCAGATGTTAAATAACTACAAGGTTAATTATTGAATTGTAAAGATGGCAAGTGCTCTGAAGAAGTAATACAGGGAACCCCTAAGAGAATGAGTTAGTTTGGGGACTCAAGGAAGTCTTGAGTTGTCCAACTAAGGAATGCTACACATGTAGAAATTCATTGCCCTATAGAGATTCTAGAACGTAAAGAACAAGCAAATTATCATCAACACTTCTTTTGCATTTATGATGTCTCATACACTCTCATAAGCACTTTATAAACATTAATTCTATAACTTCCCTATGAAGTAAATGCTATTAATATAATCATTCTCATTTCATATATGGGGAAACTGAGGCACAGAGAAGCTAGGTAACTTTGTGTGGTCACACAATGACATAATGGCTTAGCCAGGATTTGGACCCGGGTGCTCTCAACAACCATGTTCTGATGCTTCTGTTACACAGTCCATATAAAGCATAAGGGAAGAAGCAAGCATATCAAGGTATAAAATATGCTGTGATTGGCACAACTACATTTATCTTCTGCATCCAATAGCAAAATTCAATCAAATCAAGGATTACTAAAATCCACCAGAAATCAAAGTGCAGCTGGATAATATTTTTATGTATGATTTATATATATATATATATATATATATATATATATATATATTTAAAGATTTTATTTATTTATTTGACAGAGAGAGAGACAGCTAGAGAGGGAACACAGGCAGGGGGAGTGGGAGAGGGAGAAACAGGCTTCCCGCCGAGCAGGGAGCCTGATGCGGGGCTCGATCCCAGGACCCCGGGATCATGACCTGAGCTGAAGGCAGATGCTTAACGACTGAGCCACCCAGGCACCCCTGATTTATATTTTTTTCTCACCTAATTTTTCCCCTTACCCTTTTCCATATTCAAGCCAATATCCAGCTCTGTGCTCTTCTGCCTCAGGTGTAGAAAGTAAAGTAGCCCCTATCCTTTCTGGCTTTTCTTTCTAAAAATAAAACTAAGCCCATAGAGGAATTTACACTATTTATAGAGGATTCATTGGGGAGAAAATGTTTGCAGGAGCAAAATTTGAAAAAAGTAGAAGGAAGAAAAGGGCTTTCCCCAGAGAGGGAGTCAGATGCAGCCTTCTGGAAACTTCTAGGGAGGCAGAAGAGCCTAGTGCAGAGCAGCTCTGTCAAGGAAGGAGAGCATGGAAGCATGAGAGGGCCGCTAGACTGGAAGGGACAAAGCATGTGGATGAGAAAATGAGTATGAATCCTGTCAGATACAGTCAAGAAACCACTGTCTTCATCCATGTTCTGGTGGTATGTCCTCCCTACATCATCTCAGAGAGATCCTATAGCATTTCTGGATAATTTCAACCATAGCTATAGTCTCATCATTAGGTAAGTATAAGTCTAGCTTTAATTTCCTATTTTGACTAAAGCTTCTCTTCTCCTGTCAACTGAGGACTGACTCCAGCCTTTGATTGGGTCCCAGGAGTGGACATGCAGGCTGTTTCTACTGCTGTCTTCTAAACTCCAACTGCCAACACTGCCACCTCTCCTCCCCACCCCAATGTGGAGGAGGAGGGCTGAGTAGAAAGAGCAAAGACCTATTTACTCAGAGGTTGCTGTTTGTAGTTCTTTCAAATGTAGACTCTCCCCCTTAGGTTATATTTGCAGATTATTTAAATACCACCCGCACCCCCCACCCCGCCCCCATTCAAGGAACTCTAGCCTGCACCATTCTTCAGTAGATACCTTCCAAATGACCTCTTACCATCCCCTGCAGCTGCCACCCTCTAGTGGTGCACCCACAGCCTCTCTCTGCTGGGGTCCTGTCACTTGAGCTGGCTCAACCTTGGCTCCCCTGTAGAGTTAGTTCACTTGGAGATGTACAAAATCCCAGAACAATGACATATTTGGGGCAGGGGAGGCTTCCAAGGGAGGCAGGGGTTAAGTTTTTCTCCAAGCAGGAATGATAGGAAGTCTAGAGTCAGAAATTAAGTTGAGTTATAGAAAATAAATGGATATTTATTTCTGTGTTTATGGCTTGAGAGTCACACCTGCTAAAATGATAAGTCCCTTATATGAATGCTGCCTCTGGAATTGTGTAACATATGGCCCTAATCATCTATTAATGTATGCCAGGTCATTGTCCATTACAATAAATTTCCTTGGACTTTCTTGAAAGAGTTGCAGAAAAGGATAAGTCAATTGCCATTGTCCTATAGGAGGCTGAATGTACAATTTACTTTCTAACTCATCTGTAACCATGGAAATTATGGTATCCAATGAAGAGTACCTTCTGGTTTCTCATTCAAGGGCTTAAAAACAGTCTTTTTTTTTTTTTTAATTATTCATTCAATAAACATTTATACTTCTCCTACTGAATACAGGGGCTATGAGGATTCAAAGAAGACTACATGGTTTAACAAGTTGGAGAGGATGTAAGACATGTCACAGGTAGTGAAACTGAAGCAAAAATATGAGGAATGGCACAGGAGAGGCAGGAACAGAAAGCACAGCGGTTTCCAACCAAAATCTATTTCAACTTCAAAAAAACATGTGGGCCCCTCATAACAAGGACAAAAAAACAGTCTTCTTTAGTAGAGCAATATGGAGAAAGAGATTTCCTTCCCTCCTCTCCTCCCACTGGCCTCCCTCTTTCTTCTTTTGTCAATTGATCAGTAGTAGCTCAAAATCCTCAAGTCATTGCTAATCACTGTCACAAAATTGGCTTCTGTCCACCATCCACTTTCTAGATTTTATCTTGTCCTTATTGTGGCAGCAGGGGACCATCATGTTTTGACAATTTTCTGTTCCACTGATCTTCTCTGATAATTTTCAAGTTGGTTAGCAAGAAAGCCTTGTACTCCATGTTAGAGAGGAAAAACTGTTAGCTGGGCATTTTTACCCAATATTAACAGTTTTAAAAGAGCAAAATTTAATACTTAAAAGTATATGATGCTGCTGTGTCACTAGATTCCTCTTTATCTCTAAAGAGCTATTAAATGCTGCTGGGTCAACTTTGACATGTTTAGTTAATGGGAAAGAGAGAACAAAGAAAATAAACCTACGTAATGAGTCTGCAGATTAAAAAGAAGGCAGCATGGTTGGGAGTCTCTCAAGAATCACACATCTATGTGTTCTGCCTCTCACTCTGGCTTTCTGACTTGTCAAATCTTTTTGATTTTTCAATTACACATCTCTGAATCCTTAGAAAGGTAACAAAACCTAAACCTAGCAAATCTGTTAAAAGTCTCAAAAAAGAAACAAAAAGCAAGGAAGGTGGAACAGAAACAGAGATGGCTGTTCTCAGGTCCCAGCACATATGTTTTGGGAGGATGACATAGTTTTGCAACAATTTCAGTCAATATTTCATACTACTCTTCTCAGGCTCATCCCTCATTTGGTTATGAGTTCCTTTATAATTGTCCTCCAAGTTCCCTATATATCTATAAATGCCTATTCAGTGAAAATAGCAGATTAAAAACTCTCATTCTTTAAATATGTTCAAAAACACATTTTACAAACTAGTTATGTATTTCAGATCTGCTAATTTTTCCTGATAAAATAAATGTTAAACATGCAGATTTTAAGCCATCATCATTTCCATTGATTACTGACAGAAATATTAGGGATCCAACAGTGTAGAATAAAATTAAATAAAACAACTTCAAATGGATGGAGGAGGGCATTTTGTCCAAATATGAACCATTTTCTTTTAGTGAAACCTATTACACACATATATTTATTAGCCATTCACATATCCCCTAGATACTTATGTGCCGGACAAAGCATAGTGATGGGCTGAGAAATACCCCATGCTATTGTACTAGATAGTAATTAACATCTAAAATCCTGGAAACAGTGCACTGAGTGGGCAGTAAATTGGGTTAGATGTGATAGCGAGCAACATCACCCACAGGGCAGCATATTTGAGTGGGAGTCATGTTTCTACATTCCATTCAAGGCAACCCTCTCCTCACAGAAAATTACATCTCTTGACTCCTTAATTTCTCCAGCATTAAAGACTGGGAGAAATGCTTGGAAAGAGAGTACTGGTGAAAATTCTCGAGATCTTGGTTTTTTTGTGTTTTTTTGTTTTTAACCAGAGCTTTCCATGTCATACCATTTTATAATTAATGCATTACCTAAGTAGTTCTTAAACCCATTTGGGACATCCCTTGCCTTGAAACCTTTAAAATATCTGAAGATTCTAGTTTCCTCCCTAAGGTAACGGAAGTAGGGTAGAGATACTCTGTATCACTGTCTGCTAACTTTTTGTAAATGTCTGTACTTGAATTTATTAATTTTCAATAGTTAAACCTGAAGCCAGGAATTTTGACCTAAATTTGGGGATAAAAGCAAAACAGGAACTTCTTAGCTGAGCATAAGAAAACTGGAGAGTTCTCAATTCTGGCTGCATATTAGAATTACCTGAGAGATTAAAAAAAAAAAAAAATACTGAATCCTTGGCCCCACTCCAAACCAATTAAATCAAACTTGTTTAGGAAGCTTGGGAATCAGCATTTTACAAAGTTACCCAATGTTTCTGATGTGTAGCTAGAGTTGTGACCCATTGGAAAAGGTAAACCAACAATGGTTGAGATGGGGATGTGTCTTATGGCTGTGGAAGACTCTGGGGAACAGGACAAAAGTTCTGCTTAGATAATAATGGAATTGCCTCAGGAGCAGTTCTGTATAAAGGGAATAGTGGGGAGAACCAAAGAGAGCTTGATTGAATGAAGTACATAGGTTTCTAAGACCACTAAGAAAGAAGGACTTGGTCTGGGATGGGACTGAATTTGAATGAAAAGATAATCATGTCCAGAGATTCTCTTAATCTGAGACACATCCTGCTCTGACTTTGTAATCACCAATCTGCAGAATAGTCAACAAACCCTACATTAAAAGAGCCTTTGCATCTCAAAAAATTGCTATTTATGTCTTATTCTTGAGGAGAGGTAGGAGAAAAAGTTGCATCAAAAGAACAACTATTTATTAAGCATGTGGCCTTTGTGAGATACTATGAAAGATGCAAATAAATATAAGACATGGTCCTTGCCTCCAATGAGCATGTTTTCAGTGAGCTGGAAAGATCATTGTAATAATAATACTCATTACTAATCATTGTAAAATTTCACTTTTTTTTTGTTTGCAAATTTTCACTTTTAAATCATTCTTCTTTATGCCTTTCTTCACCACAACTTAAGAGCTATTTAAAAACAGTCTGTAACTAGTTGTCATGTAGTGACTCAGACCGTAAGTACCATGGTTTTAGAGAAGGAAGACAGCGCTATGGACAGGGCTAACCTAGGAGAAGGCTTCATAGGAGCTTAGACCCAGGCTGGGTTTGATGGCTGAACTGGCTGTGGATAAGTGAAAAGAGGGAGTTCACGGTTCTCGGGATGTCTTCCCTGGTGTCACTGTTGCGTGTTAGGGAAGTCAGAGACAGGAATGTTTTGCTGATGCTCAGGAGGCCCCACTGCTTCCATGGTGTGCACCAGCCTTGCCAGGATAGGCAATACCTCATGTGAGCATACTTCCACAAAAGGCTGGATAACCAAGCTTCTGTCTACACAGCCACACCATTCACACTGTGCTCTGTGATCCACACCTGCCCATCACCGTAAAAACCTGGAAGTCTTTAGCAAGTCAAAGCAATTGACAGTTTAACTAAAGGAACAGCACCAAGTCTGAAAACATAGTCAGATATAAAATAAATGGTTTATGGTTATTACATCACAATATCTGACAAAATAATATTTGTTCCTAGACTTTATGGCTATCCTGTGTGCATGTAAGTTCATTAAAAGCTAACGATCTGGGAGAGGTTAGCTGCCATCCAGAATGGGATGAATGAAAGGAATCTGAGTCTAAGGACTAAAATACAGAAGAGGGGCCCACAGGGAGGCAGGGTGGCAAGAGGAAGGGGTGCACTCAAAAGGCTGTGGGGAGACAGCCAACAAATGCTGTCTGCTCCATAGTTTTCCTGAGGACTTAACTTTGCAGAGTCCAGGAGTTTCCCGAGAGCCGCAGGAATATTGCATACGTTGGTATGGCCTAGGGGGCTACCCTGTGAATTAGAATCACTGAGAGGAGACCCAGGAACGTACAACTTTTAAAAGTACCACCAATGGTGCTGATGTTCAGGCACATAGTGTTCCAGAACAGTCCTCTGAAAAAAGGCCTAGAATGGCTCACTGGAGGCTCACCCACCTGTAGTTTGATCTTAGGCACCACTGAAGCTACAGAGTAAGTAATTCCAAGGTTCCAGACAGTGATCATCAAACTCCAACGTGCTTAAGAATTAACCTGTTAAGTGAAAGCGTCTGGGTGCCAGACCAGAGGTTTAGGATTCAGCATGTCTTAGGACTAGGCTGAGAACTTGTGTCTTTCACCAGCTCCCCAGATGATGCTGATACAGGTGGTCTGAGGACCACAATTCGAGAAACACTGTGCTGGCATGTTGCCAGGGCATGGCTCACAAGCCATCTGGTGCACAAATGAGTGCACACTGGCTGGGAGAGAAGCCAGATGACCCAGCACGCTGAGTCCCCCCGGGAAAGTGTCGGGGGCAACACATCCAATCCCTTCTTCTCCGTGTGGGTAACATAAAATGAGCATGTGTACATACCTCTGAGCCTCCTCACTGGGAAAAATGTTCCTCTTTTCACCCTTTTCTTTGTAAAGAAGGTAATACGCTAGCCTCTGAGGTAAATCAGACTGAGGATGGATGGATGGGAGAATTGTCAGCTGAGCAGAGGAGAAGGATTATTTCACAAACCTGTGGAAGTTCTTCTCAATTTTTATTTGATTATGCTTCCATGTAAGGTCATTTAACTTTCCTTCTAGAAAGTTTTTTTTTTTTTTAAATCAAAGTAGATCTCTGTGAAGACAATTATTTTTATTGAATATTTCTTCTCATACCAATAGGAAAATGACTTAGGATGTATTAGTAAAGAAACAAACACAGCCATTTAAAAAACTCTTGCAATCTTCATGACAGATAACAAAGGACTTTTTAAATTTCTGTCTTATTTGTGTTGTGTGTGTGTGTTCAACGTGCACACCAATCCCATGATCATCTGCAAAACCTCCAACAAAGAGAACATTAAAGCCCAGTAGATGGCACTGTTCGCTACTTTTTTACAAGTTAATTCAGTAAGGAAACATTCCCCTCACCCCAAACCTATTTGTTTTTACAATAATATAAATCCAACCTCCATTTTTAAAGAGCATTACTTACAAGGAGCCCAATCATTATGTCCTTTTCCAGACTCACATTGAGTAACTCTGTCACAATTTATTAAACAGAACAGTACTTAAGGATTATTAATCTTGTCTGAGAGTAGAAAGCATTTAACTTGCTCCTTTTCTTTCAGTGCTGCTAAGACAGCTGTATTTCTCCTCCCCCGCTAGTCCCCATATACATTACAGATGCTCTCTCTTCAAAAAAGATGTAGGTTAAAAATCAACTTCAGGCCAGGACTGCACCTGTGTTTAAATGACATTTTGTTTGTATTAGGATTGTACCTAGCTGTCCTCTCAAAACTTTTTTCCTCCAAACATTATGATACATTTATGAATAAATACTTTATTGTATTTTTTGACAGAGAAAGAACTAATGTGCAGTTGATGTAGGTAGGTCACTGACATCAGAATGGGCACTGGTATGGTGCCCTAATCGTACAACCTCTAATCATAGGACCGTGGGTACAGAATTAACTTCTTTGAGCATCATTTTGATCACATGTATAGTACCCCAAATCACATGATGTCCATAAGGATATCATGAAAATGAAACTAGATAACGTAAGCATCCAGTACAATGCATGATCCATAGTAGGTACTCAAGCAGTGCTATTGTTTATGTTGTTATATCAAACTTAATTTTCTAGAGTCAGACAGGCCTTATGCAAAACTTTCTTCAAGAACTTCAGAAAGGGGCGCCTGGGTGGCTCAGTCGTTAGGCGTCTGCCTTCGGCTTGGGTCATGATCCCAGGTTCCTGGGATCAAGCCCCGCATTGGGCTCCCTGCTCGGCGGGAAGCCTGCTTCTCCCTCTCCCACTCCCCCTGCTTGTGTTCCCTCTCTAGCTGTCTCTCTCTGTCAAATAAAATCTTAAAAAATAAAAAATAAAAAATAAAAAAAAAGAACTTCAGAAAAATAAATTCCATAATCTCCATTAGCAATATAGTCTTAACTCTCCCCCCACCCCAAGTGATGCTAATTTACTGTGTTTTCTCATCTTCAGCATCAAACATGTATTTTTAAGCTTCTTGGGCTTTAGAGGCACATGGAGGCAATTCAGCAAGCACCATTTACTGCTGAAGGTTAAAGCAGCTATACCCCGTAATCTCCTACTCAGCTGCCAATACTAATTTAATACAGAAAGGTGAACACGTGGCTGAAACATTTAGCACAGTATCTATTTTTTCCCATCTTGGTTTAAGATTATGAAAATTATATATTATCTACAAAAGCTAGTATTTCTAGTTAGTGATAGTTTCCCAACATCAGGGCACTAAATACATCAAAGTGCCAAGGTACTCTATGAATTAAAATTTTATATCTGTAAGCATTCAATTTGATTAAAATTCAGAAGCCAAGCAGAAAAAGATTAACAAAATGAACTGGAATATTCAGAAGAAAGAAAAATACCACCTAGTAAAGAGAAAAGGCAGAGGGGAGGGGAACCACCCTCACAACAACTTGAATTTTCTATATTTATCCATGTGTATTTGCTTCACTTGGTTGTCAATTTTAATTGGTCTGCAACATGCTGTGGTTCTAATGTATTCAGAATTTCAATTGTTGTTTCTGCCATCTATTATAGTATCCCCAAATGCAGTCTATTCTTAGTGAATAATAAGGGTTTCTCTCATTATAGAAATAAATAGCTTATTAAATCTACTGGTAGTTTTTATACCTGATGACACAACTGTTTAAAAGTGCAGAGAATTGGAAACTGTCTCTTTCACAAATCATATTTATTTTACTATGAGCAAAGATGATTTATCAAGGTTGGCCTAATGCTAATTAAGATTTTGCAAAAGTTAAGCCAAGGCAGGTATATACCAAAATGTCCGAAGTTCACCACTAATGCTCATGTCTTTCCAATGCAATTGTGTTTCGGATGCCAAGACTATTTTTAAAAAGGAAAGAATCCTACTCTGCTCATATATATGTATGTGTGCCAGTAAGTACATCTATATTAAAACTTGATGGTTTTCAAATTTGAGAGCCCACAGGATATACTGACAAGGGCATAGGCCTCAGAGAAAGACAGATCTGGATTCCTAGGTAGATACTAACCCTTATTAGTTTTCTTACCTTGGAAACTTACTTACCTTTTCTGAAACAGAGCTTTGTCATCTATGAAAAATGAGAATAATATATGCCTTATAGGAAGTGATGGGTGTATTTCATCACAACGCCTAAAATGTAGGAGATGCTCAATACTCGATTAAAAATTAGAGCAGATGCACAAACAATGAATCATGGAACACTACATCAAAAACTAATGATGTAATGTATGGTGATTAACATAACAATAAAAAAAATTAAAAAAAAATTAGAGCAGAGGTGAGTCTTTAAACAACTTCATATGCAAAAATATAGATTTACAACAAAAAAATTAGTTAATAATTATTTTTAAACACAATTTTAAGAAGAAATAACAGAATCAATTTTAAAAGCATGTATTAAAACATTTGATATTTAACAAAAACAATGCTGTATAAAGTATATTCAGTACAGTGAAATATACTGTAGAATTAACAGAACACCAAAAAACAAGGCATTATTATGTTGCTTCTAGGCCATTCATTTGTTCATTCCTATTAATAAAAATGAATTTCCCTACTTGAGTATTCCTAACAAGTATTTTTCTATGCTTTACTTTGAATAGGACAGGTTAAGATAGTTAGATATCTAGGCCTGTTAATTTAGCTAGTGTCAATATGTATGTGTGTATATATTCTTTTGCCCTGTTCAGAGACATTGGCTAATATGTGCCTAATAAGTATATGGAAATTAAAGGTCAAGCACAATAAACATAAAGGGGACTTAAGGAGTTGAGACCCACTTTCACCTGTCATTTTCTCTGCATGTCTCTCAGACCCCTCACTTGATAAGAAAAGTTGGGAACATACCTAAAGTCTCAGATGGCTTTAATGAGGGGTTAATAAAATTGAACTACCACATTTTGATACTGGATGTTTTAATGAATACAGGGTTGTATAGTCTATAATTATTCAAAATGGTATTAGAATATATCATCATAAGGTATTCATTCTAAATAAGATTTTCTTCTAAGAGAAACAGCTTGAAGATTTGTGGCTTTTTCTGGAAAATGAAAAACTGAATTAAGGACATGATGTTAGCTGTAATTCAACAATACGTGTGTTTAATAGAGTCTGTGTGGGTGAGAAAGGGTTGGTAGTCTGTTGAATTGATCGTGATTCTAAGAAATAAGACTTAGTAAGCTCAACTACTGACTTCCTTGATGAACCATTTTGAAAAGATAATTAGCCAAAATGCTACTAAATGACTAAAATACATCTGTAAAATGATAGCACACATAGAAAGGATGTTGAGGATAATGACTTGTTCTCTAAGCTAGTATACATATCAAACACATACACTGTTATTGGATAGCACCTTTGAGGATTGTAGGACACTCTAGCAACTACTATGTGAGTGATTCCTTCAGCTCAAATCTGGGCTAGCTAACTGAATTACCGATCATTTCCTGCCCCATCTAAGAAAAGCAGCCACTAAGCTCATGGCCATTCTCACATCTCTTCATTACTACTATTCCCCAGCTCACCTATTGACAATCCACACCTGTGTGCCCAACACTTTTCCAAAGCTCAATATAGCACACAAATGTCTTAGAACTTGCATATGACATTAGCAAGAACCGAGTGCATTCACAGCAGACTCTCAACTGTAAGTCGTGTGTGTCCCGGTATCAGTTTCTGATTTCTGGATGGCCCAGAAAATTTTCGCAGTAAGCACATCACACATTTCCTTCATGAAATGAAAAGTTAAACTTACACTTTTTAAGGCCCTTCCATTTATTGCATATTGCAGGTTATAGTTGAGTCTAGTAGAGACGTGGCTCTGTGCCCGAGCTACTGAACAGAGGTAGCAACTTGGCAGGAGAATTGATAGGACTGGAAAATAGTCCTGAAAACTGGCATCACAAGGGTCAGCAACAGAAAATTAGCCATACAGAATGGTTTTTGTGGGTTGAGCAGCAGGCTACACAGCAAGGATGTCACGATGCAATAATTAACCCTTGAGTCCTGCTGATAGGATATCCATAATACTAATTAATTAATTAATTAATTAATTAATTAAACAACTCTTTATTAAGCACTTGGTGCAGGCCAGGGTCAGAGTTAAGTGCTGAAATGCAAGGGGAAAAAAATAGATAAGCTTTTTGATGCTTCTTGACATGCTCCCAGACCCGTCACCGTTCCTGCTATGAAGTCCCTACAGCATCAGGTGAGGAGAGCACGGGTTCTGATTCCCCTCCAGCTGTGCTGCGGACTTGCCACAGGGCCCTGGACAAGGCATTTAACCTCTTAGTCTCGTGTTCTGCCTTCAGACAAGGAGGCTAACAGCAAAACTGCCCTCTCTAGCTTCCTCACAATGTCAGCGTGATGGACAAACGAGATAATCGATAGGAGAATGCTTTGAAAATTGTAAAGGACCCATTTTATTTTCACCTCACTATACACAGAAATAATTTCCACCTATTCACCTCACATGGATGCTGTTGCTTCTTGGCATTTACTGAACAACAATGCTCTCTCCCTGATTTACAAATAGAATTACACAGAGTTCCTGCCCTGTGATTTTAAACGAGGCAGACACGCATGATAAAAAGATGTGAAAACATTCAAGGTAGACAATGTTGTGTGATGATCATTAATGTGTTTATAAAGGGCCCATGTGATTCTTAGATGGGAGGTACTATGGGCGTTTTTCACAGTTCTTATGGTTATTTGCTTATTGCAAAAAAAAAAAAATCTCTACAACATGAAACAAGAAGAAAGGTACAGGAGGACTGAGACGAAATAAAGTTGATTTAAAAGAAGGGAATAAATAGCATGATGTACTGAACACCTTACTAGTTCTGAGCCCTAGTTGGGCAAAACAGGGGTGTGAGATGAACAGCAACTCACTTTGCAAGTGGGTTCTTTATTTTGCTCTAAAAACTGTGCCAAGTAAATTAGTTCATGGTTGACTGTGTTACTATACTTAGCTTTGAAAATATTAATATTTTAAAATAGTAACAACTGTAGTAATACCCCCAAATATTTCAGCATTTACATGATACCTTAGATTTTATAAAATTTTTATGTGAAAAATTTAATCTTGCTCCTAATAACTTTGTGAGATGAGCATTGCCATTATGTCTAATTTAGAGATGAAAAAACGGAGCAAGAGTTGGTAAAATCATTTACTTAAAGTAAGACAGTAAGTGGGAGACCCATGGCTTGAACCCAGGCTTTCTGGCACTAGAGTCTATTTTCCATCTTCACTCATAAATAAATCAACAGTCTACAATAAAGTACCATTACAACAGGCTAGAAAAAGAAAAAGCCTGGAAAATAAATTAAAAAGCAAATTCAAAGCATGGATTGAATTTGGAAGCATTGTCCCTCATACCCCTCATCTTATTCCAGTTGCAGAATTTACAAGTCAATTGCACTGGTTTCCAGAGTGATGCAGTCATTAGAAGGATTTTGTGAAATGGTAGTTCTGGGCAAACACTGCCTTCTTAAGGGATGTCGATTAAACCGTGAAGGTTTAATTGTGATTGTGGTTCTGCATACATATAGAATGTATTTCTTGCATATGCTTAGGATGCTCAAAAAGAGAGCCTTGTTGTGAGACTCACTAAAAAGTTTAAAGCATCTATTTTATTTGCATCTAGCTACAGGTAATCATGTATAACATGAAATCTGAAAAGAGAGTAAAAATGGCTTTAGAAAAATATAAGCCAAACCCAAGTCATAATTGACATTTCCACTTTAAGAATGAAACAAGATTCTAGTTAACTGTATTAATGACAAGTCTATATCAGTAAAACACATACACATTCACATAATTATGCAAGGTTGTTAGCAAGACGTTAATGATTCCCTGGAAATTCTAACAGTCTTCTAGTCCAAGAACAGATTACTACATGGCAGTTAAGGTAAAACACAACTACTACATTAATTCTTGGGGTAGTATCTTAGTTCAGGCTGCTATAACAGAATACCATAGACTGGGTGGCTTAAACCAACATTTATTTCTCACAGTTCTGAAGG
The DNA here is from genome assembly GCF_964656455.1 of Halichoerus grypus. NCBI lineage: Eukaryota > Metazoa > Chordata > Mammalia > Carnivora > Phocidae > Halichoerus > Halichoerus grypus. Next base: position 53,781,337 of record NC_135715.1, on the reverse strand, counting down.
TTAGGATGTCCAAGATCAGAGTGCTTGCAGATCCTAGGGTTGACGAAGGCTATCTTCCTGGCTTGCTGATGACCATCTCCTTCTCATACTCTTACAGAGTGGAAAGGAAGCTCTCTTATTTCTTCTTGTAAAGACACTAATCCCATTCACGAGGGCTCTACCCTCATGACCTAGTAGGTGTGTCCTCCCCAAAGCCCCACATCCTAATACTGATACCATCACTTTAGGGGTTAGGATCATGTGGATTTTGGGGGGGAGGAACACAAACATTCAGTCCACAGCAGGTAGCCTAGCATATCATTTTCTCTTTCTCTCTCTCCACACAATAAGAACAAGATCTTTAATATAAGATCTTTTACCACAATTAGAACAAAATCTTGTTTCTTCTCTCCCAAACTACTGTCTCCATTTCTAGAAATCTAAATGGAGATTATCTCACTAAAACAGCTGCTAAAAGCCAATTTCCATTTCTTTTCATTTTTCCTTCTATAATTGTCATGAAATAAAACTATTAAAATGTATCAAAATAACATCCTAGTCTGGATTTTTCTATTCTATAGCATCAGAGAATCATCTGACTAAAAGAGTACTTAGTTGACCATCAGTGTCTGGCTTTAGAAAGTACTATGCATAAATACTTTTATTTAGACCCATTTATAAAGATATATACGTGTGTGTGTGTATATACATATATATCTATATGTATGTATGTATGTATATATGTATGTATGAGCACATATATAAAGGGGACAATCCCACTGTCTTTCTTAACTCAATTTGGATAGAATCATTTTCTTTGTCAAGAAACGCTTCTTTATACTTTGATTAAATCCCTCATATACCACAGATTAAGAAGTATAAATATATACACTTTGCATGTGAAAGCTTAACTCTTGGAGTAGTATCTTAAATATGAAAAAGAAATTGAAAAAGCAAAGGAAACAGTTAACAAAACAAAGAGGCAACCCACAGAATGGGAGAAGATATTTGCAAATGACACTACAGATAAAAGGCTGGTATCCAAGATCTATAAAGAACTTCTCAAACTCAACACCCAAAAAACAAATAAGTCAAAAAATGGGTAGAAGACATGAACAGACACTTCTCCAAAGAAGACATACAAATGGCAAACAGACACATGAAAAAAATGTTCATCATCATTAGCCATCAGGGGAATTCAAATCAAAACCACATTGAGATACCACCTTACACCAGTTAGAATGGCAAAAATGGACAAGGCAAGAAATAACAAATGTTGGAGAGGTTGTGGAGAAAGGGGAACCCTCTTACACTGTTGGTGGGAATGCAAGTTGGTACGGCCACTTTGGTAAACAGTGTGGAGGTTCCTCAAAAAATTAAAAATAGAGCTACCCTATGGCTCAGCAATTGCACTACTGGGTATTTACCCCAAAGACACAGATGTAGTGAAAAGAAGGGCCATATGCACCCCAATGTTCATAGCAGCAATGTCCACAATAGCCAAACTGTGGAAAAAGCTGAGATGCCCTTCAACAGATGAATGGATAAAGAAGATGTGGTCCATATATACAATGGAATATTACTCAGCCATCAGAAAGGATGAATACCCAACTATTACATCAACATGGATGGGACTGGAGGAGATTATGCTAAGTGAAATAAGTCAAGCAGAGAAAGTCAATTATCATATGGTTTCACTCATTTGTGGAACATAAGGAATAGCATGGAGGACATTAGGAGAAGGAAGGGAAAAATGAAGGGGGGGAAATCGGAGGGAGAGATGAACCATGAGAGACTATGGACTCTGAGAAACAAACTGAGGGTGTTAGAGGGGAGGGGGGTGGGGAGATGGGTTAGCCCAGTGATGGGTATTAAGGAGGGCACATACTGCACGGAGCGCTGGGTGTTATACGAAAACAAAGAAGCGTGGATCACTACATCAAAAACTAATGATGTATTGTATGGTGACTAACATAACATAATAAAATAAAAATTAAAAAAAAGAAAAAGAAATTGAGTTCATTAATTTTCAAAAACTCATGTTGTGATTTTTATGATATGAAACACTGAATGTTTCAGGCTGGGTCACACAGGATGTAACCCTTAATGAAACCTTCATGGTTTGGGGCTTGGTCCACAGTTTTGCAGTTGCAAAAAAGCTGAGTAGTGGTCTGGCTCTGAGGGACTGATTCACACTAGCTGAAATCACAAGAAACTGATTTACAAGGGTGAATACGTGGTATGATATGAGGGGTGTAGAGTTGAGCAGGAAGGAGGAAGGGCAGATGTATGCCTTTTCTGCTGGGTTGTTCTTTTTCAGATATCAATGTATCTGAAAAACCGAATCCCAATAATACTTTATATATTCAGAATACAGTCTGAAGTAAAAAGAGACTGTAGTGAAAAACAGATATTTCCAAGTCTGTGCAATGGAATTCTCTTTGGAGCAGACAAGAAGCTAAGATTAGTGTAACTGACAGAAACAAGAAGAGACAGCTGACATCTTGAAGAAATATCAGAAAGTAGACATGGCAATGCAAAGGTCCATTTAGTGGTGGAGGAAGGTGTGTTAGGGTTCTGCAGAGAAACAGAACCAATATTCATATTTAAAGAGATTTATTAGAAAGAATTGGCTCACATGATTATGGAGGCTGAGAAGTCCCACGATTGGCTGTCTGCAGGCTGGACACCTAGGAAAGCCAATGGTGTAGTTCTGGTTGCAGTCCAAAGGCCTGAGAATCAGGACCAATGTCAAACAGAGAGAGCAAATTCTCCTTTCTGCTTTTTTGTTCCATTCAGGTCCTCAGCAGATAGGATGATGCCCACCCACATTGGGGTGGGCAATCTGCTTTCCTCAATCCACTGATTGAAATTCCAATCTCATCCAGAGACACTCTCATAGACATACAGAAGCAATGTTTAGCCAAATCTCTGGGTACCCTATGGTACAGTCAGGTTGACACATAAAATTAACCATCACAGAGAGTAAACTCTATGTACCCTCAGTAGCCCCCAGGGGCATGTCAACATTAGGAAAGGAAATGCTGAGTATTGTCTCATTAATCTTCACAAAACATTTTAACAGGTATTAACTTATCCCTATTTTCTGATGAGGAAATGGAGGCTTAAAGAGGTTAAAGAAACTTACCCAATTTCACTCAGAGAGTGACAAAGCTATGATTTAAATCTAGCTTAATCTGATCTTAAATCACATATTTTTACTTTTCTATGCTAACTATAAAAACTACTCTAGTGATTCTAATTTGTGAAGTTTAGGTTAAAGGATATGAAGCATACTATATTTTAGCAGAAAGTAATTAAATTAAAACGATTTTTGGACTTATTTCCACTTTTCTTAGTTATTCTGGTCAAATATGTTTTTATTATAATAATTTAAAGACTGATTTTTAAGGATGGGTCAAACGAATTGAAGGTGCACAGCATCCATCTCTGAGCTTTGACCAAGCCGTGTTTCACATGGAGCACTCACATACTCAACACTCTAAGACTTGGTTCTGGAGCACTGGCCTCATCCTCTCTCCCAGTCTCAGATTTTCTGTTTCTGCCCTCACCTTACCTTTCAGCTTTAATGGTGTGAATTTGGCATCTTATGGCATCTAGCACAGGAAAGAATCAAGATAAGTGATCCTGTGCAATAAGAGTATACCTTTCTAGTTGCTGAAACTCTCTAATTTGCTAAATTTGATGGCTCTCTCCTTTGATCAATGCTGGAGACATGTTATCAATTCTTGAAAACTTTTTAATACATATTGTTATTCCCTGTATACAATTTCCAAGATTATAGCTTGTCTCATATGTTGCATTTTATTATCTCATTATTTTCTTTTATGAGTTGGACATACGATGTTGTAACTTACTTACTTAAAACTTTCATAATTCACAATGTAGGGTCTATATTCCTCAGAGAACTCCTGTATGTAATTAATTTCACCTTGTTTTCTTTTTTTCCTTCCTTCCTACAGTCAGTTCTTTAGCTCTCATTTTAAGAAGTGGCACCAGAAGTCCTGGTCTCTTGGATTTGCACGGGGATAGGTTGGGTTGTGGTTGTTTTACTTTGGAAACCTGTAGCTCTCTGTGCAACTAGCAAACTGGCAAAATTATAAACAAACATTGTTATACGTTTCATTAATAACCATAGCTTCTGGGTAAAAGAGTGAACATGCTCAATTGCTAAAGTTGGAGATTCTATTGGAATTATAGCCAGCATTTGCATTGTGAAGGACTGTTTATAGATTCTTAAAAGCAAAATAAAACCAACTTCCCAAATTTTGCCTGCAGCAATTGACATAAAACATGAACTCAAATAATTCACCACTATGCCAACCTTCTGTAGAACCGGTAGATGGTCACACCAACGAACACTCTGGTTACTTATTGAAATCAAGAATCTTTTGTGCTCCATCAGGGAATGCAGTACCAGATCCAAGGTCAGAGCTGGACCTCATCTTGGGGGTGGAGGCTAAGTAATGCAAAGCACCCACAGAATGGCCAGAGGCCAAGGAGCAGGGCTTGTGACTCCAGATCAAGTCAGCTCAAGGTGAGATTAAGTTTTTAAAGGGTCATTAAGAAGTACTAATTGTTAGAAGTTGTGAAAGTGGGGAAATTGGAAGGGAAGTTTCCAAAGATGACTAGTTAAAATCCTAGTTAAAATCCTGTTTAAAGGACGTGCTGAGCTGAGGGCCCATCTTGGAAAGAAAGAGTATGAGAGGGAAGAAAACTCCACATTTGAACCTTTTTGTGAAACTGTTTAACCGTTTTTACTAAAATGCTAGTATGCATTTAAATGGCTGAACATTGACTTGAATGACTTTTAAAAGAATAAATCTATGCAAATAAAATGTCTGGAAGGGTATATACTAAAATAGTAATGGTGGTTGGTCCCTGAGAGGTGATGTTACAGCAATTCTTCTCTTCTTTATACATTTCTACATTGCCTATTTTTCCCCCAATGAGCACATGCACTGCTTTTACAATTAAGGGGGAGAAAATAGTGAATTATTCTTGTTTAAAAAAATTACTGTTGGTATTAATCTGTAAAATAAATGTTCGCATAGCTATATTCACAGGGCAAAGCAACATTGAGGAGGCAGAATCTGTGTGACAGAAAAAACAGAGCCTAATTAAAAACAAATGAACACAAAAGCTTGGGTTTTGCAATAGCAGTAGAATTTATAGAATTACAGCACCTCTAGAATTATGGAACCCACAATTTTCTGCATGTGTCTGTTTCTGCCAACTTTTGGTTGTCTGTGGTTTTCCTAAAATATCCTTGGAAGGGACTCCCAGGAATCATCAAATCAGTTCAACATTATTTAAGTTATAATCTAACAAAAGCTTCCAGAGTTTCTGCAGGAGCCTCCCATTCATTTAATGTATGTGTTCCAATTTTCTGCCATATATATATATATATATATATTTTTTTTTTTAATTATTTAGATCCCAAATTGCACAGAGTCACTTAGCTCCTACAATGTGAGGGACTCTTCCTCACATTATTTCACGTAATTATCTTAACGAATGAGGCAGTTACTATTCTCTACATTACACAGGAGGACCACCTGCTGCTCCAAAAGTGAGCTGCCCCAGGTCTCACAGCAAGTTGTTGGCCAAACTAGAATTGAACTGAGATCTTATGACATGGTGCCCAGTGCTACTTTTATATGACACTAAGCCTCTGGAAAGGTAGAAAGATATGACTGACAGTCTTGGTTTCCCCACATGAAGCCTCTGGGGTCCTTGCGGAGGCAGGCTATGTAAAGTGTTCGATACATGGATGGTTGGGCTTTCCATGGCTCTAATTTTGTGACTGGCTTTATGTCTATGCCACCCTATGAGTGGGAGGGGAGATCATGGTAACACTGCCTTAACCACTGAAAACTTCTTGTTTCCTTGGGTTGTTACTTTTCTGTTCTTCATCATTTTGTCATGAATTGAGTGAAGGGGTTGTATTTTTTAAAAGTTATATTAACCAGGGTATCTGGGTGGCTTAGTGGGTTAAGCATCTGCCTTCAATTCAGATCATGATCCCAGGGTCCTGGGATTTAAGATATTTTAAGGAGAGTCCTTAATAAAATATTACATTAATATATTATGTTAAATGATAAGTATTATAACATTCATTTTATATTTATTTATAATTTATAATGAAATATTGTGTAAAATTCTCCAAGAATAGACTGCTGGGTCTTTGTAGATCTAGAAATCTGAAAATACATGGGTGTCCCTACTAATTCTTTGATGAATGGAAATATGAACTCTAGTATATTCTAATCAATTCCACTTTGCCCAGGGATCCTGTGATAGGTAATCCATAGCTGCCATTGCCAACATAGTCCATTTTTTCTTGTCAATAATTTTCTTCGCATCTCCAATCTAAAATTCAGAATACAGCAATAAACTAGCTTTTTACATTATACATCATGCAATAATCTACGTGATTACTACTAAGAAATATGAATATGAAAACATGCATATAGACATTGGCAACTAATAATTTTCAATGGAATGGTTTATTTAACAAATGGCCTAGTAAGTTGTATTGGTAATTCAAACTGAGGTTTGTTGTACATGGTCAAGTGCTAAATTATGCTTATGTTTACTTTTTTGTTCCTAAGAATAATGATAGCTAGACTGTAGGCCCTTTAAAGGCAGAGATAGATTGTATTTTACATTTTATTGGTAACAACCACAGCACGAGAAACAGAATTGATTATGAAGTAGGTATTCAATAAATACTTGTTTGGTTTACTGATTTGCTTATGCATCTTTTTGGTGTTGACAAATAAATTATCAGAATAAAAATAGAAGTGAGGATATTAGTAAATCTACCAATTCCTCTCTCTCTAGCTATAAATGTCAATGTGCAAAGAATGTATATTAGACAGGGGTTCTTAACCTCAGTTTCAGAGGGGATTCCTTTAACTCCTGAAATTTTATTCAAAAAATTTTTTTTGTATCTTCAAATGTTCACTTTCATGAGGAGAGGATACATAGCTTTCTTCAGCTTCCAGGAAATCCATAACTCTATCATAAACTATTAAAAACCAGTAGTATTTCATATATTCGCCCATACCCTAAATGTCAGCACTGATGATGACAAAAACCTGTTTACTTTGCTTTTTTTCTCTGATTTTTTTTGGTTCTTTCTCTGATTTTTGACTTTCCTAAGATGCCTGATCTTTAGTCATAATTAAGCTGCCCTAAGTAATGCCAGGAATAAAGCAATGTATAAAAACATGAATGCAAACAGCATTTAACTTGAGCCTTCTCCTTGTTCCCATGCTATACTCTGTGTACCGAGTTGGCACTTTGTGTCCAGGTGCAGGTCAAGGATTCTTATCATATAAAACTCTAATGGACTAAGTGATCTGGGACCTAATTATCGGGGAAATTACCTGTCTCCTTATGCATGCTCACAACCACTAAAATCAACAGCAGCACTTCAGCTAACGGTTCCTGCCTCCTCACTTCAGAGAATTTGGGGCAATTGGCTCCCAGCATGAGGAGTTGACTTTGGAATTCATGATACATCTCACCTAAGCCTAAATTTACCAGTTCAGAGGTAGAAAACATTTGTTTTTTATTTAGAATGACAGAATAGATTAGTTAGTTGTGGTCAAATCAGGTTAAAGTGTTTCTCTGCATACCCCACCTTTCCCCAATACTGTGTTTTTAAGAAAGTTAATGTTTGATTAGTTTATTACCCTGCTGCAAATTGAAAAAAAGCACTTATGTTAAGGAGCAAGGCCTTTTTAGGAAGAAAAATAGGACCTTTATGAATATGCTATTGATTCTCAGTCCAACTTATAATCACATGTAACAATAAATCTCTTAGTAGCACATTTTATTATTATTTAGTGTTTAAGTAGCTTGAGGACCTATGATTTATAGCATTTTAATTCTAGCTGTTCCTCCAAACTTTTATCTTTAAGTGGGTCATAAACACTATATATCTTACGTTGTTATCCTTTCTATTGTTTATCTTTTAAACTAACATAAATTAAGATTGCTACAAGCCTACATTCTTATTTTTAAATATTGACTTCTTATAAATGTATTTATTTTTATAAAGACAAGACTGCCCCCTTTGGTGGTCATCAGAGAAGTTAAAACTTTGTTACATTCTTCTGTCTCAGGCAGTAAGACAAGCACTTGGGAAGCCTAAAGGCAGCTTTCTAAGGAAAACAAAGCTTTAAAATTATTTTGGAAGATTTTAACTCATGACTATTTTAAAGGTTGGCTGTCAAGAATCTATTTGGGGGTGTCAGAGTTTTTCTGTTCCCCCTGCAAGTTCTAGAGCTTCCTTTCAAGTTAAAATTTTAAATATCATATATTTGTGTTCAACATAAAAAAGCATACGAATTCCATATCACAACAAATGGCTCCTAAGAAGACTGTAAATTGAGGGACAGAAGAGAAGTTATTAAAAGGAACCCCCACTAGAGAACACATTGGCAGCTCCCAAATAAACCCATTTTAATTTTCACTTTATTTCAGTTATATTTCAAAGCTGTGATATCATGAGTGGAGACAGAAGCAGCTCATAGAAGAGCCTGAGTTCAAAGGAATTGGAATTTAGCATGGAATGTAAAATTGAGGACTTTTACTTCTAAGACGATGATTGTAGAAATACCAAGGTGGAAGGATGTGGGCTTGGTGCTGCAGCAGAAATAGTAGTCTGGGGTGACCCTGCATATATTGGCCAGTGTCCACCAAGTAAATCTCTTTACAAGAGAAAAGCTTATAACTGGCAAGCTAGTAGAAACATGCATTTCTCTGAAAACTTTTTTCCTGTCCTGCTGTTCTAAAAGGGACATTATAAATTGCTAATGAACAGTGATTTTCACATTTTAAGAGGTTAGATTCCCCCAGCACTGAAATAAAGCATGCTTTAGCCTTCTTACACCCAGGATATCCCATTGGGTTCCCTGCAGAGTGCTCTCTTCTTGCACCCTTTGGTAAGGCTGCACAATGGGTCAGTATTCCCTGTAGTCTTTTTTTACACTGGGGCTCTGGCTGCCAGAGGGGAAAATAGCCACACACAGGGAAATGGTGCAAGTTAAAATCAAGTAAGCCTAGTGGGATGGTAATGAGTTTCCCAGCATCCAAGTCTTTGCCTTCAGGATACGTGAAGCTAGAAAACAATGTCATTCATTCAACATTTATAGAAAACACACAATGTACGTGGTACAGTGCTAAGTACTGGAGGGTATGCAAAAGTATGCAAAACACAAACCCTGCGCTAAGGAATCCTGCCAAGAAGGGTATTTTCAAGTATTATTCAGACCTTATGATCTTTCAAGAAATTCTTGGGTGAATAAAATTGCACTTATAATTTAAAATAAGCATGGAAAAGAATACTACTAGGATGATATGTCTTTTAGGAGGGAGGGCGTGTAATGTGTTTAAAATTTTTATTTCTAAGGTATATAACAGTGTGGCTTGGATGAACGAAGGAGGGTGGGGTTTAATACGCCCAGAGCGGCCCCACGATGGCCGCACGGGCCGCTTCCTGGCGGAGCCTGACTTTAGAGAGGCAGTGCTCGGCTGCCTGCACAGTTAGCTGAATCCGAACAAAGAAAAGACCGGCACTTTTATCTGGGAACTGGATTAACTTTGAGGAAAAGTGGCCTCCGGGGAGAAAAAGAGGCAGCATTCCACCGGGAGTAAGAAACGCCCTCCCTTCCTCCGGACCGTGCAAGCTCACCTCACCCGCCAAAGACCTCACTCTTGCTCCCCGCCCCGCATCCCTACACAGAAGAGGCGGTGGGCCGCACTCGGTGGGGTGGGCCCATCGCCCACTCCCACTCCCGCAGCGCTTGCACACGCGGACTCCAGCCGGTAGTCGGCCACGTGCGCCCGGCTCCTCTGCTCGGCCCCTTAGTGGGCCGAGAGACTCCAAGGTTGCAGTGGCAACCGTGGGGTCCTGATTTCTGTTCCCCCGCGCACAGCCAAGAAGTCGGGACAGCGGCGGCGGTGGCGGGAGCTAGCGGCTCGGCCCCTCCCTACAGGGGGCAGCGCGACCGAGGGCTGCGGGCACCGCCTCTGCTGCATCCGTGGCTGCGCGCTCCGCTCGGCCCAGACCCGCTCCGATCCGGAGCCCGCGCGCCGTGCTGCCTTCCCTTCCCCCTCTGCCGCCGCCCCGCGGGCAGCTCCCCCTGGCGAGACGCGTGTTCGATCCTCCTTCTCCGGCTTTACGGATTTCCGGGGGCAAAGAATTTTGCCTCGGTCCCTACGAGCATCTCTTGGCCTCTCTCCCCCTCCCCTCGCGACTCCCCCACCCCGTGGGCGCGCGCGCGCACACTCACACACATTCACACTCGCAGGCGCGCGTGCGCACGCCCGCACGCCCGCGCGCCCCGAGCCGCGGAGTCTCCAGCAGATCCCACTCTCTCGGGCGCCGCTACTCACACAGGCTTCCAGTCGCCACGGGGCGTCCTCTGTCTGCGGCAGCGGCGGCGGAGGCAGCAGAGGGAACCGCAGCGGCAGCTTGGCCGCGTCTTGCAGCTTCGTGCTCGGGACGGAGTCCGGGAGAAGCGGAGAAGGAGGACGCCGAGGCGAGGAGGAGCCGCGCCGCGCCCAGCGCCCGGCTCCCGGCTCCGCGCGGCGGGCTGCCCCCGCTCCCGGTACCGCGGCTCCAGGTAAGCAAGCAGCTCCGGGGCCCGCAGCATCCCTGGGGTGTCCGGGCTTGGAGCCGGGGTTCCCCGGTCCCGCCCCCGCCACGGCCCCGGGACAGAGGCTTGGAGGGGAGTGGGCTCCGGGGAGGGGGAGGGGAATGGAGCTAGAGGTGAGGCTGGTGGGGAGGGGTCCTTGGAAGCTTGGGGGCTTCCGCGCAGCCCCCCGCGCCCTTCCCCGCTCTATCCCAGCTCCAGCACTGTCACTTTTACGAGCCAGGGGGTGCCCGGCGCCCCAGACTGCTGTTCCCCGCTCTCCCCGCCGCCGCCAGCCGGTGTTGGCTCCGGGTCCGCGCCCGCCGCGCGCTTCCCACCTCCCCTGCACCTTGGACAGCGCACCCAGCGGCCCGCCGCCCCCTGCACAGCACCTGGGACGGCGTCCTGCTCGCGCAGCCCTCCCGCTGCCCTGTTCCTTCCCGATTGTCACCCTCCCGCCCTGCGTCCCTTGTCCTCACTGTCTTGGCGGACTCCGCTGTGGTGCGGGCCGGAAACTTTACTCTCCTTCTCCTCTGTGCTAGGTACTGTTGTTGTTATTTGTGACTGTCCCCTTACACGGGGAACTCAGACACCTTGGACGTGTCTTCCTCGGCGGGAGCATGTCCTGGCCCGCCGAGTCCGAGGCAGAGGAGGCACTGGGCAGCTGGACTCGGTGGCTGCCAGGGTGCAGAGCCCGCGCCTCAGGTCCTGGACGCCTGCCGCCTCTCCGCCTCCCTGCCTCCCTGGACTCGACACGTGCGCGCCTCCCACGGACGCGGCCCCTCCCCGAACACCCCACGTCCTCCCCCCTGCACGGCCACGGCCACCCCATAGGTTGGACACCCGGAGTTCGCAGGTTCTGATTGGCTGAAGGCGTAACCCCGCCTCCCTCCCGGAGGGGCTGGTTCTGGAGTGTTGTGGTTGTCATCCCGCGGCGCGCACATGGGGGAAGTGGGGTCGACAGGTGGGGAAGCTGGGTCAGTAGGATCCCCGCGTCTACACCGCTGTGTGTAGTCCCTCACCCATCCTCCTTCCTCCAAATACACTCCTGCTTTTCTCCCTATCTCTCAGCATTCTACTGCTGTAAGTAAAAAACAACACAAAAACTGGTTTGTAGCCCTACTTTTATTAATATTGCATTTGTTCCGTGGTAGAGGTTTTTAAAGCATATCTAGGAGAATGAGGGAAACAAGTGCGTATGCGGAGGTTCGTGGCAAACTGGGCTGCAGGTTTGAGTCCAGTAGTTCGGAGAAAGTAATGGGTGGCTAAGAGAGCTGAAGAAGATGGAGAAAGTGGGATGGAAATTGTTCCTTGTTAGAAGGAAGGACACAGGTGGGTGAGCTTGGGAAGCTGAGGGAGAAAAAGTGGGTCGTTTGTGGGGTGAAATGTGAAGGAGAAACTCGGATGGGCACTCCTGGGAGGCGGGTGGGTTCTGCTGAAGAAGGTTCTGTCCCAGAACGGGGTAGTTTTGGATAATATTTAGTTCATTATTAGCACACTTTGTTTCTGTTTTGCTAGCTCTGTCCTTTTGATATGAGACTTTATCTCTTAATAATGTCAATCCATGTAATGGATTTTGTTTATTCCAGCTTCTTGTAATATATAGATTTGCAAGTGGTAATGAATTTCAAAAAGTGAATTTTAAAAGTTCTTTTAGAGGGATGCACTAAATAGTTAAGGCAAAGTGCTTTTGAAATATTGTGAAAGAAGACGGATGAGCATTGCATAAAATCCAAAGATTGTTCTGGCGTTATTTAGGTCCTTTGCAGAAATATATATGTATGCATAAATGATACTGATTTCTCTTCATTTCAAAACGTGATTGCCTCTAGCATTTTCAAGCTTTAATTCCTTCAGGCTGTTTTGATGTTGTGTCTGTACATCTAAGAATATTGTAATTCTTATCTTTAGAAGCCTTGTCAATGCAAAACAAACAGCAACTCATGCAAGTTAATGTTGACAACTTTATATTGAGTACACTGTGTGTTATTTTATTTGCGAGTAGTGAAATATGCAAGAATAACATAGCATGACTGTTATTCCCCAGGGACCCATATCAAAACAAAGTGGGAATCGCATGAGGCTGTTCCAGGGAGAACAATTCAATTATTTTAAAAATGAATGTATTTTAAGATTCTTGGGTGTAAACAGCAACCGAATTTTCCCATTTCAGTTATTATCTTTGTGTACACAGTGGTAGCACATAAGTCATACAGCATGTTAAATATATTAGGTAATTCCAAAGTAGATAGTATAGTCTTTCCATTTATTATTATTTTTATGTAAGTAGACAGAATTGCTTTCTGACTGTAGGACTTTGTATTCAAGGGACAGATTTGATACATCTGGCAAACTGGAAATTACTGCTATTGTTGAAAATACAATTCTTAGTATGTTTTCATATCCCTAGGTCATGCCTTGATTTGCCTTCAAGGGATTCAGAATCTAGTTTTTGGCCTCTCAAATTTAGACAGGTTTTGAGGTAGGTAGAAAAAGAATGTATATAGTCACACACATACATATGCATAAATGCAAAATATATGTATGTATATCTACACACAGCTATATATGTATATACATAATTTGGGGATACATTCAGTGTATTTATTTATATATATGTTATTGTCATTCTTAAATTTTCTCATTTCTGCTCGTCCAAAAGGTGGCCCTGTTTTAAACTGTAGAAAGCATTATCACCAGTAGAATTGGCCGATAGATCATGGAAACAGACAATAGTATTTTGTTGCTTGGCAACCACCTACTGTGAATGAAAAACAAAGCAGTGACAGCTGCTTCCACATCCTGACACCCATACTGTAGCTCAAGCACTGAAACCCTCCACGTGAGACAGCTCTAAGTTTCATTTGAGTAAGGTGAAGCTGTTTCTTTTTTGGGATGATTTTAAAAAGAGTATTTAAAATTTTTATTATAATAAGAATTATATTGTTATTGTGGGATGAAATGAAGCATCTAATTTCAATTGCCCTCTTAAGCCTAGTCTAAACTGAAAAATGCAAGATTGAGAGGATTGTTTAGACCCTTCTCATTCTTCCCTTTATAGTCATTAAACACTGTAAGCACATTTTCTGCTACCGTCAGGTGCTCCTAGGTTTTACAAAAACTTGAGTTCTCTATGATACCTAAATAGATAGCTGGGTTTAACTGCTAGCAGGGAATTAGAGATTCATGCTCTGGCCTAACTCTCTCATTTTATGGGACACTGAGGCACAGTGAGGTGATGTGACTTGACCCTGGTGACTGAGCCATCTCCAGAATGTCTTCCCTTGGGTGACACTTGGAAATTTTTTCCATTTTCTCCCTGAAATTATTCTTGTTCTTGAGTTACATAAAACATATAAAAAAAGATTTTTATTCTAATAAACATACTTAGAAAATACAGTAATATTTGGGAGTAAATATTTAGTATTGACACTAGGCTAGATTATGGTGTTAGATGCATTGTATATCATGTATTCTGCCTCCAATCTATGGAAGTCCTGTGACTCCCACCTCTTTCTCCAAACTGGGGAAGCCCTGTCCCTTGCTTTGGTAATTGTTTACACCTCTGTGTAATCTTTAATGATCCATAATTTTCCGTGGGAATTTTAAATGGGGATAAGATTGAAGATTGTGTTGGTCAGCTTTTATACCAGCGAGAGTTTAAACATTAGAGCTAATTAATCACCAGTTCTGGTCTTCTGTCGGCAACGTGGTAAACGTGCTGTGGGTGTAGTGATTTGGGCTCTTTAAAGTACATGGGACACTGGGGCACCTGGGTGGCTCAGTCGTTAAGCTTCTGCCTTCGGCTCAGGTCATGATCCCGGGGTCCTGGGATGGAGCCCCGCATCGGGCTCCCTGCTCAGCGGGAAGCCTGTTTCTCCCTCTCCCACTCCCCCTGCTTGTGTTCCCTCTCTCGCTGTGTCTCTCTCTGTCAAAAAAAAAAAAAAAAAGTATCTGGGACACAGTACTGTGTCTCTGCATAGTATTCATTTTAGTCTTTTATCAAAGCTGTCTGGCCAAAGGTACTACCCGTAGCATGTTGGTGGAGGACGAGTCATCTATCTGTGAGAGATGGTGATAGTGCCCATTGTTTCTTAACTCAATAAAATGATGATGAATAAATTATTGGGTGACAAACTTGGATCCCATATGCATTATTAAGCATTTCTTTTAAACTTAGGGTATGTATTGCCTGTGTGATACATTTTGAGGTTCCTTATGCTATTTTAAACAATGTATTTCATTGTTTATTATTTATGTCAAAAATAGGCATTTAGGAGCGCCTGGGTGGCTCAGTCGGTTAAGCGGCTGCCTTCGGCTCAGGTCATGATCCCGGGGTCCTGGGATCGAGCCCCGCATCAGGCTCCCTGCTCAGCGGGAAGCCTGCTTCTCCCTCTCCCTCTGCCTGCCTCTCTGCCTACTTGTTCTCTCTCTCTCTCTGTCAAATAAATGAATAAAATCTTTAAAAAAAAAAAAAAAGATAGGCATTAACTTTAATGTAACAACTTAGGTAGAAAAACTTGAAGTGGCCTGGTTGGAGAAACAATAAAGTGACAGTATTAAGTACCACTGAAGAACCATTTTCACCAGAAAAGCATGCACTTTAGCAGATTTGTAGGGGGGGAATAAATTGATTTACAGCATGTTTAACCTAGTTTTAGAAGCCTGCTATTAACTTGTTCTAGCTAGGAAGATTTACTTTCAAGCAGAATAATAATTTGGCAGATTTCAAGTGAGCTTAGCTGATTTTTAAAACTATTTTCCACAGTCTGGTTATAGTTTGTCCAGGGCAAGTACCTGTTTTGGATCCTCTAGGATTAATCTGAATTTTAAGGTTGTTATTATTATTTTTTAAATTTCTGAACCATTTCTCTTTGCGAGGAATGATGTGAAATATTCTGTTGTTCATCCATAATTTAACCCACTGGAATTTTGATATTTAACTTCTCTCTCCCATCTCCATGTACAAGATAACATATGTGTATGTGAATGTACAAACACACAATACTTACTTTTTTCCCCTTCTGTTGTTTTCGCCCTTGTAATAGAACACTAAATACTAGATTTATGGTTTTTTTCATATAGTAAAGAGAAGCTTTAAACAAGAGATATTTACTTTTTCAATTTCCTTATGTCTGCTTCTGCTATTATAACCTGTAAACTCTCACCCACACAAGTAGGATGATTGCTAAAAAAACAAGCAAATAAATAAATACATATCTAAGCAGTATTTGTTACCCTCTAAGCTAGCCAAGAAAGCATATTTTCTCATTCTTAGACACACATATCCTTCCACACACATACCTACATACACATTGAGTTTAAGACTTTTTTTCTGGGGGGGGGCGGATGAGAGCGAGGGGGGGTAGGGGGGTGGGGGGAGAGGCAGAGAGAAGAGAGAGAATTCCAAGCAGGCTCCATGCCCAGCGCAGAGTCCAACACCAGGCTCAATCTCATTACACTGAGATCATGACCTGAGTCAAAATCAAGAGGTGGGCACTTAACCAACTGAGCCACCCAGGTGCCCCAGTGCTGTTAGACCCTTTTAAGAGTGAATGGAAATAGTGTTTTTATTGGAAGCCCTGTGCATGGTAATGCTGATACATTAAGTAAAGTGGATATATTCAGATTTTCAGAAATACAGTAACATAGGAGGAGTTAAATTGAATTATTCCCTTTGGAAAATTCTCACATTATGCTGCGAACATAACCCACGGCCTGTACCGCAATACCCAGTACCTACAGTAGAGGCTCGCGTGTGGTGGACATTCAGTGTGTATTTTGTGGAATATACACCTGCCCTCCTTCTTTACATAATGTTGCAAACATTTCAATCTCTATCTGTATGAATGGTAAAAGTTGAGAAGATGGAGAAGAAATTACTCTAGTTTTCTAATTGTTTCTGGCACTATATTAAAAAAATAGCCAGTGAGATATTGTGGAATATACTTCTTGTCAGTGCAGGAAATTATACCAGCGGTATTGATTTTTCACAAATACAGCCATCCTAAGTACAGAATAGCTCTTTAATAGCCCACAGCAGCAGAACAAAGGTTATGGCAGCTAGTCCAAAGGAATACTTTATTTAGTTGGAGCTGGAGGGTGAAGTTTGCTAGCCCCAGTGTAATTATCCAGACTGGAATGTGGCCAAGAGGCTGTGGTTAACATCCCAAACAGTGGGAAAAAAGCCATGGATGAGGTCTTTAGTGACTACGAGTGGCCAGACCTTTGCTTTGGTCTCATTTGCAAGAGAGCACCTTTAGTAGCTTAAAAAGCACAGCAACTCTTTTGCAAGTAAGGGGTAGAGCCCAAAGTTACCATCTAGATCCCAGGTACCAAATTTTTGGTCATTGAAAGAAGTCATAATCCCAAGAGTTCAGTGACATTGAAACAAGACTTTCTTCTTTATCCCGCTCCATCTTTGGAAATAGGTGGAGAGTGGTAGTGTCTCTGTGGACAACCCTGGCAGAACCACAAGGTAGGTAAAGTCTGACATGCTTCCAATTAGTCCTAAACATCCTTCACCTTTCCACCACTACCTAGCTGTTTATCTCCTTTGTAGAGATTCATTAATAGTTTTGTATCAGCAAAGCTCCAGCAGATTGCTTTCCTGTGTTCCCCTTTGTGAAAGTGGAGATGTAGTCCTGCCATGTGTTTTAAGAACACCTCTCTATGTCCAACCTGGGTTCACACCAGGTTGGGGAGAGGGAGGCACCTTATCCAGTGGCCAAGGACCAAATCATATCCCCTGTTTGCCCATCTCTATTAAAGGACTCCCCTTGTGGGGGGAAAAAGATGTTAAGGTGTATACTGATAAAAGGTTATAGTACTTTTCTGGAGGGATTCCTGAGTGTCTTGCATACATTAGCCAATATATATTTGTTTAATTTCACTAGTAAAATTGCACCTACTCTTTTGATGTATAGGGAAGGTAGTTTTGTCCAGGGAACACTTAAATAATATTATACTATTTTCTTTTAGGATTATTTCTTTAACAATAAATTATTTATTGAGCATTTACTATATGAATGGTACAGTATTTGGCTCTGGTGATGATAAAGATTTTAAGGCACAGTTCCTGTTCATGGAAGAGAATATGCTATTTGCAGGGAAATGCACAAATTTGGTTTGGTTTAAAGGTGACTGTGAAGGAGGGTCAGTAGGTGTGGAAAGCAGAACAGCAGACAATGGAGGACCTAGCAGAACCCAAAAAAGCTTTTGAGCTTAATTATATTAGTCAGTGTTTTACAATCTGCTTGTTCAGCACAATCCCATGAAACATTTGCTATGCTGCTGATTCCTGGGTCCCACCCCAGACCCGCTGAATCAGAATCTTCAGGGACATGGCCTGTGGGAGCAGACATGGTCACTTTCATACTTATTTGCCCAAATGGCCACTGCTCCAGTATATGTCTGCAGAATTCTTCTGCAAGCAGCTCTCATTCTCTGCCTGAGGGCTTTCTCTCCCGCCTGTAGGGCAGCTTGGTAGGGCAGTGAAGTTAATGGCCTCAGGAGTGGACCTACGCCAACGGTAAGAGGGAGCTGGGAGGTAATACACTAACGTTTTGGACCCTCCGGTACAATAGCTGACACATGTTCTGCACTATGTCCCCAAATTCCCTGGTGAATCTGCCATAACGGCAATGTGCTAGGTATCTGTGCTTTGTTGGCTGTCTCTTTCCTCTGTCAGTGCTTCCAAGGATCCTCTTCTAAATAAATAACTTGCACTTAAAGTCTGTTGCAAGGTCTGTTTCTGGAGGAACCCAACATAAGATATGGAAGAATCTGCTTTATTTTTATTTTTTATTAATGCCCTCACTGGTTTTTTTTTTTTTTTTATATTGAGGCAAATTTGGGAGACCTGGTCTCAGGTGATGATAGAGGGCCACTGAAGGGTTAAGATGTAGGCATTGTCATTTTTGATTTGCATCTTGGGAAGGTCATGCTGGCAGGTTGTGGTGGGTGGATTGACGGAGGGAGAGTCAGCAGCATGGAGATCAGCTAGGAGGTGGCAGTGTCCGGGCAAGCAATGATGCCCGCCAAAGTGAAGGTTGTAGCTGTGGGGACGCAAAATGGATTTTGATGGAAAGCTGTCATGACATGGAGGCCGGCGGTGTGTGGTCACTTAGCTGGCCGCCGTTCCAAAAATGAGATTTCATTGCTCTGCTGTGCACCATGGCCCTACTCTGCATTCGGCTCGGCCCCCTTGAAGGACAGAGACTCCTGTGCCTTGCCTGTAACCTTGGTCAGGCTTTCTAGAGTTAAGTAGCACAAGTCTGGGAATAAATAAAAGAAGACAGGAAGATAAATTGAAGAATATAAATAATTAACTACTAGATCATTAAAGGAAGAAAGTTATATTTTACAGGAAGGATTTGTGGAGTTATATAGAGCAGGAGAGTTGCAGAGATGCATGTGACGCATGTCCATTTTGTGATGAATAGTGATTTTCCCCCATACTCTTGAGCGAGAGGTGATTTTCATCCACCATTGGTTTCTGGAAGACCTAGCGTATACTTATGTCTATTGTTTTCTGTTTCTCTGATAGCCTGTATTTTAGCTAAGTGAATGAGTGGTAGCTGGGGGTGGGGCTGGTTCTTTTCTCTTGCTCTGTCAAAATGCCAGGCTTTTCTTTGTGGTTTCTCCTGCCGGTTCTTAGGCCACCAGCTCCCAAAGGACATCAAAGGGTACAGAGGGTGGGAGAAGGAAAGAATAAATCCGTCAAGAGAGCTGTTTTGAATTAAATGCTTAATCATGAAATGAACAGGTTAAAGCTTGTTAGATGATATGAAATAAGATTAGGCCGCCTTCTAATTGTCCCATATATAAATACTACCACTCGGCCTCTGTCTGTAGTCAGAAATGCAAAGGCTGAATAATCAAACAAGAGCAACCCGACACCATCATATTTCTGCAAAAGTAGCACTGAACCAATAACAAGGAGAAGACTGAATTATAAGAAGTAGAATGGGTCAGCAAAGAGCTTACTGGGCCTTGCTTAACAGAACAGAGTCATGGCAGTGGAAATACTGGACATGTGAGCATAAGGAGGCTGGAGACACCGTGGGTGAAACACAATGGAAGGAACGCAGCCTTATTAATAGAGAATATTATGCACATATTTATGATGTTTTTTAATTAAACTTTTTACGTGGAGATCATTCTAGATTCATATGGAATTGTGAGAAATAACATAGAAAGATTCTGTGTACACTCTACCCATTTCCCCCCAGTGATAATATCTTGCAGACCTATAGCACAGTATTACAACCAGGATATTGGTTAATACAATCCATCAATCTTGTTCCGATTTCCCCAGTTTTACTTGTAATCATTTGGGTGTGCACACACACATGTGCATGCAAGTTTTCTTCTATTCAATACTTATGATATTTTTTACTTTAAAAAGTAAGGGTCTTTTTCATTTGAAAATTTTGAAAAAAATTTGCTTGTTTGGACTAGTCCTGGCTTACCTGTAACTGAAGAAAGAGCAATAGAGAATAAATTCCCTAACCCCCTTTTAACTCTGGGATTCTGGAGAGTGTTATCCAGGGCCACCCAACATGGCAGGAAGGTCAATGGGCCATGGTATAGCTTCCACTTTGTTACTGGGTGACCACTTTATTACTGGCGCCATTATATGGCAATAAGCAGACCTTTAAAAGTATGTCTGTTGCAAAAAAATCTTGCTTATTAAATCTCACTCTAACTCATCTTCCTTGTACTAAAGTTTCTGTCCTTTTCTTCTAGCATTCTTGGCCCTCCCCTCTTCCTCTCTGTGTTGGAGGGGGCTCACCCTTCAGGCTGCTCTCTCAGATTTCTGAGTTAGCTGGCTCACTGTGTTCAGCCTGTGGGAGACACTGGTGAGAGGGAAGGGAGAAGGGCAAAGCCAGGGTATTTTTTTCTTTCCCTGAGCTTCATGTGGCATCCCTGGCAGTCGGAATCCCTCCTGCCGTAGTACCACTCATGCTTGACAGACTGGCTCTGGTTCTAGCTGCTCGCAAGTGACCTTGGCCCATGGACTCCAGACACATAACCTCCTGCTATTGTCTCTTCAGCCTTGGGGAGGTTGCAGCTTCCTGCTCTTGCTGATCTTTGGACTACCTCACTATCCTCTTAGGCTTTCTGTTCCACCATCACCTGAGTAACCAATTCTCTATACTAAATTTCCCTTGTAAAAAAATAATTGAAGAGATTTCTTTTTTCCTAGTTAGAGATTTTGCAGTTCCTCAAAGTATGGAAATGGTATAAATTTGACGGGGTTTTCGTCTTCTGTCATTCTGGCTTCTTCACTGGAAAAATCTTGCTAGCTCCAGTCAGGGTAGAAAGCACCTGCATTTGTAATCTCACCTCTCCCACCTAGATTCTCAGTCCCTTTACCGATTATTCACCCGCTCCCAGTCTCTGGTTTTCCAACACTGGTTTCCCTTTGTCTGATATATTTGGGATTCTGGCAACCTCCCCTAGTGTCTTTGTAATTCTGTCCTTGGGCCCCTCTTTTACTAGCCTTCCCTATTATCTTCTGCTAGCAGTACTTACCTCATCTCCATGTGTAATACCCTTATGCCCATGTTCACGTATTGGTCTTGTGACTCACTCCTGAATGTACTTTGGTTTACGGGGCATATGTCTGCTATATTAGGATTTAGTTTTGCTGGTATTTCATTTCCCCGCACAAGGATGCTGTGTATTTGTATTATCGGCTCCTCCAGCTCATCTCCTATAGAAGCATATGTGATTCTGTAACGAAAACAATGGAACAATGAGAGTAAGAATGCTTTTGTGAGAAGGGAACAGGACTCAGTAGAATCTTGGAGTGTAAAGCACATTTAGAAGCCCTGTCATTGGAAGCAGAGCTGGGAGCCACCGTGAGGGCCACATGCCACATTAAGGAAAGGGCAGGAAAGAGAAACTTAGTATGCTTAGGGGAGGGTGTTAGGACAGTGCAGTGACCACTCAGGTTCCTTCCCCTGTTGGAGAGCAGTCTTGCTGATTGCTACCATATTGGTCTCATAGTTGGGTGCATCAGGCAGCTTTGTCTTTCTCCACGGCGTCCCCAACTGAGATAGAGAGCTGGAGTTGGAGCAACGAAAAAGCTTTCGAGCTATCTCCGACTGAGATGTCCAAAAGGTCACACAAACAATGCAGTTGTAGGTGGCCCTCACTTACGGGGCCAGGAGCAGTACCTTTAGGCATTGCAGCACACATGGGGATGCTCTTTAAATGGACAGCCATGCAAACCACTACTGGGGCAGTGGACTAGGGCCTGGGAAAATCCAAAGCTTTGGCTAAAGAAGAATTTAAATATTGAAAAGGAGCCTGTGCTGTGGGCTATAGATGTGTTCAGGTCCTGGTGTTCTCCTGTCCTTGCAGTGGACAAGGGCTGGAGAGTGTTTTGTGGGTTAGCGCACACAGTTATGAACAGATGGATCTCTTTGGAAGCTGCCTGTAAGGCTCCTTGCTTGCCTCTGCTCTCCATAATGATCAGAAGTGGTGAGTGCTGGGCAGGAGAGTTGTAGATTAGGCGGCTCTGGGCAAGCTGACAATGGAAAAGAAATAAGCTTATTTTAAATGGGCATAAGCTTTGAAGGCAAGTAATTAAGACATACTTCAGCCTCATGGACACATTAGGGTTCTGGTTAATACAAGTGCAAGACTGGAAAAAAGAAATCACTTGCTCACCTATAATCACTAAAGAACCGTTTGTTTAGTAACAAAACACCAATCACCCCTGCTCTTATGTGAGTTTCTCCTCTATTTCCCTTTTCCGGTCATCTCTCAGAACTGCCTGGGTTCAGGGTCCCTTTCCCCTGGGAGTACTCCATACGCTTTTTACTCTGGGAAGTGGTGCTTGTGTGAGAGCAGCTAATGGTTTCCCATGACATCCTTTTGAATCCTGGTCTTTTACTCACCTCAGTTGCATCTTTCTGCAAAGATAGAGTTTTTTCCCTCATTACTCAGTAATGTGCAGTGGCATGAGGAGAGAGGTTTTAAATGGAATTTTCTTGGGCGGTAGGGACTTGAATCCATCAAGAAGCACAGAGCAGGCACTGAAGAAGTGAGAGAAATTGTTTTCTGTGCATTGGTTGGTGTGCTCTATTGTGTTGAGTTGGCCCTAAGTAGTTTGTGATTTTTCTCATTTAGTAATAAAAAAATAATGTTGACATATGTATTTTAAACCTCACATAATACTGTGACCTAGCTTGATACTCTAGTAGAGATTTAATGTTTTTGGAGGAAAGCATGCTACATATTCCCCAGTGAATAGGTATTTATGTGCCAAGTTCATGCTAGGTGCTGGGAATATAGCAGTGAATAAAAATGATCACTGTTCCTGCCCTTCTGGGAGCCCACAGTTTACTGGAAAGGGTATTAAGTAACCCCAAAATAATTCTGTAATTGGAACTCTTGATAAGAACTTGGAAAAGAACGGGTTTCTCTAAAAGGGTGTAGAAAGGATGAAATAATCAGAGAAGGGTTATAGGGGAAAATAATTTATAAGATCTGAAGAATGATTGGGGCTATCTAGGTGGAGAGTCCCATTTGTGAAGCCCACACGTGAGGTCGAGCTTGGGTTTTGGAGCCATTGAGAGATAGCTGGTGTGGGTGGAGTGCAGAGAGTTAGCGTGGACAGTAGCTGGGAATGAGGCTGCTGAGATGTGGCTTAGGGCCTGATTATGCCAGACCTACTAGGCCATGCTGAGCACTTTGGGTTTTGTCATACATGCAATAGGAAGCTATTGAAAGGTTTTTGGCTTTTTTTTTTTTTTTTGGTTTTGGTTTTTCTTTTTTCAGATTGAGATGAAACTCACAACATGAACCATTTTAAAGTGAATACTTCAGTGGTATTTAGTACATTCATGATGATGTACAACCACCATTGGTATCTGTTCTAAAACATTTTCATCACCCCAAATGGAAACCTCATCCCCATTAAGCAGTTATTATTGAAGAGTTTTAAGGGGAGTGATGTGTGACTTGTAGTATGTAAGATCTTTCTGGCAAGTTTCTGGAGAAGGGGATGGAGAGGGCAAGAGTGGAAGCAAGACAACAGACTTGGAAATAATGGTCAAGTCCAGAGACAGAGGGTGGTGGTGGCTTCCTGGACAAGGGACAAGAATAGAGACCATTGATGTGGAGAAAAGTGCAGTGATCCAAATGGAGCTATGTAATTAAGTTTGATTATCTGTTTCAGTGACTTAGTCACCTTGTAATTATCTACATCACTGTTTCCCAAAGAGTAGTCCATCCCCTATTTAGATTTGGTAGGCTGCTTGTTAAAAGTATAGATACTGAAGCCCACCTCAACGTACTGATGCAAATGGACTAGAGAGGGACCCTAAAGGATTCTTCTTGCAACTGAGGTTTGAGAGCCACCTATTGTCTTCTTTCTCATTCTGGTGTCCTTTAAAATTGCAGGCTGCCAACAGTCCATTAAAGAGAGATGAACGCGAATGAAACAGAGAAGGGCCAAATGGATAACCTAGTGTATGCTCATAATTTTGAGTGGGATGGGTGCTTTTTGGAGATAGAACCTTAATTTGATCCTAAAGATAAATATGTAATATAGACAGTTTTATGGGGTGGTGTTTGTTTTTGATTCTTTTCTTCCTTGGAGTATTGTGACTCTCCCAGAATTAAGTGGTGACCACTGTGAACAATGGCATTATCATGAAATATAATGTAGGTACAGTATAGTAATTTATTGTAAAAGAAACCTATAACTGCTGCAAATGAACTTATAAAACAAACCATTGTAGTATTTTTGCAGGTACCTTGTATCTACGGGGATTCCTATTAGAGAGGTGTCCACTTCAATTAACTGATTTTAGAAGCCAGGTTTTTGAGACTTTAAAGTCAGAAAGTCCTTCAAACTGTAGTAAAAATCACCAGTCAACAAATCAGAATTTTTCTTTTTGACTTCTGGTTTCTGTTTGCCTCTGGCAGGTTTTTCTAACCCAGTACTACCTCTTCCAGCTGTTACTTCTAGCCGGAGTCTGCAACACTCAGATGTTTCTATCCAATCCAAGTAATTCCCTCCCCTGCCACCATTTCTGTAATATGTTTGGTTAATTTATAATTTTAGAACTGAAAGAGGTCACAGAGAATCTAGTTTTCTGTTGTTTTTGAAACTATGACCTTTGGAGATCTGAAAGTAATTGAAAGAAGGCTCCTGCTAAGGAGCTGTGTTAGGTCCTTCGGGAATGTCTCCATGAGAAGTGGGTGTGAATATCCAGCAGCAGTCAAGAGCTAAGCCCTCTATTCTACCCAGCATAACAGCACCCCAAACCAGCCACCCCTGTGTAGCTTTTAACTGGCCTCCTTGGCACCAGCCCTTCCTGCAGGCAGCCGTGCATGGTGCTCTCCTGGCACCTTCTCTCTTTGAATATGAAGTTCTTAGCTTCTACAAGATGTTTCTTTTTGATTAATGTTATTTCCAGTCTTCTAGAAAGACACTCGGGCACCTCTGGCTGTGTTTCTTTTTCAGCATGTACAAATTCAGATCTTAAAGTGGTTTCATTGCTTCATCATAGAATTTTTTAATGAAATAATATTTTGAGTGCCTGACTGGCTTTGATCTTTTTCCCTAGACCACTTAAGTTTGGAGAGGGATCTGAGGCAAAGCTGTCCATTTATTTTACACTAAAGACAAACAGAATCAGTAAATAGCCAGCTTTTTTTTGAAGCTTAATTTTTCTGTTCCACAAAAATGCATGTCGTTGTACAAGAGCACACACTATAGAAGAATATAAAAAGGAAAGTAAAATTCCTCAGAAATACTCGAGTTAGCCCTTATTGACATTTTCATAAAATTTTCCAAGTATAGCCCTCTGTCTCTGTCTCTTTCTTTCTCGTTATATATGTGTGTGCCTATGTCTAGTCACACACACCATGTACAGATGAAGTGCTCAATAATGGGATTTTGCTATATGTGGTATTCTGCAACCTGCTATGTTTTTCTAATAGCATGTGGTGGGCAACTGTCCATTTCAATAAATATATATTATCTTTTTAATGACTGAATGTTTTTATTGGATGCTTTTCATGCAATTAATACAAATCCCAGGACAAACTAATAATAAGAATTATAACTAAATAATAAGAATATATTGCAAAATCCAGTGGGTAGGGGCTTCAGACATGATTTAATCAGGATTTAGGAATTTTTTCTTTATAATTTTCTTTTTCATGCTCCTCATGGTAGCAAAATAGCTGCAGCTCTAGGGGCCCATTATCCAGAAATAGAGAGCCTCTGTCAATCATTGAACTAAAATCCTAGGCTCCTTCTACTTGGACCATCTTGGGTAATGGGACCAAGGGAATGGCATTATTCTGATTGCTTCTGATTTGGGTAGAAGTTTATGCCAGTCCCATCCAAAGTTCATGAATAGGAAGCTCAGAGGTCTGCTAGAAAATAAGGGGAAACAGCTTATAGAGGAGGTAGCTAATGGTTTCTGTTGGAGTTTTACTTAGGGCTTCCTGATAGTCATTTAAGTTTCCAGCTTTTCAGTCTATAAATTATTGCTGCTCTAAGCATGCTTGCATATATACCATTTTATTCTTGTGCAGTCATCTCATTTGGATAAATTCTTATTAGAGGCATTACTGGATCAAAGATATGCCCATTTTACATTTTAATTGCCATAAGCCATCTAAACTGGAAACCACACTCTCGCCAATGATATTTTGAAATCCCTCAACTGCCTGTTGTGAGGTTTTTTCTTTTCTTTTTTTTTTTGCTTCTGAATCTTTAAGTAGAGACTTCAGAATTGAAGCAGAATTTCAGGTGTCACAATTTCTCTGAGCAAGGAAAATTTGACATGACATAATTCGAGGTTAATCAAAGCTTCTGTGTGGAAAATGTTTCACCAGGAAGGCAAAAGAGAGAAGGATAGAGAGGAATGTATTCTACCAGCTGCAGGCCTACTGTTTGGTGAGTGATGGCTGAGGAATAGACTGGGTGCCCTTGAGTGCCAACCTGTATGTTCCCGTTGGCATGTGGTCTGGAGTTACTCTGTATTGTCTATGTCCTCATTCCCGTGCATGTTATAAAGACCAGCCAAACATAATTGAAAGTGCTGGGAGATGGTAGCCACTAATGCGTTTAGTCTGCGCTTTCAACTATAGCACTTCTGAAATTCTTACCGTTGAATTTGGTAGAAAAAGCTAACTTAGAAATCAGTGATCTCTGGGATGGCAGGACCTTGGCCATGCTTTTGAGGAAGTGAATGGGGAAGCTCATGGATTGTACACTTTCAGGGAACCAATGGCAGAGAGATGCTCTTTGCTAGGATGGCCTTTATTAATGTGAATGAGAAGAGCATTTGAATGGAAACATAACAGAAAATCTCAGGGTTACAGAGAACGTCTTTTGAGTATTTTTGGCACAGTTGTAGGTGCCATCCTGTTTAATCCTCATAATGACCTTTTTTATGTCAATAGTAAAAGGAAACCGAAACTCAGAAAGATTAACTGGTCTGCTGCATAGTTAGTATGTAGAAGAAGCAAGAATTTTGAACCCTTTTTCTCACCACATTTTGCTCTACGATGCTCCGTCTCTCCCATATAGAAATTATTAATAACAACTTGCTTTGTTTTATTTTAACTGATGATACAAAAGAAGGAATATAGTGTCTAGTATTAAAATTAAAATGACATTGAAGAGATTCACCTTAAAATTGTAAATGATAAAAATGAGCCCAAAGTGCAAATGGCCCAAATGAGGTGTATGACCTAGAAAATAAGGAAGTTGGACTAATAGTGACAAAGGGAGCAGGCTAACCTGTGGGTGCTGTAAGTAGGGACTTCCATGAGCTTGAGACATGAGGAAAGGGGCCAAATGGTAAAAATAGATAAGATAAAGTGTATGGTATGTATACATGAGCATGTTCTAAAGCTACGAATGTGCTAAAGAAGTAGAAATTACTGTTAAATTAGAAATGTGTATCATGGAAGCCTATTTCCATGCCGCACATGCCAATGGGAACATACAGGTTGGCACTTTTATTACAAAGTAGGGAAGTGGTAGAGTTTTGGAGATGTGTGGACTTGGCTGCTCTGTTTATTTGGGTTGGGAATACTAGACGGATATGGCTCGATAATCAAGAAGAAGAAGAAGAAAAAAGGGCAACTTATAACTAAAGAGCAAAAATACATTTCTATTAAAAAAGAAAGTGTTAGGGTGTAGCATGTTTAGTGGAGAAAAGTGATAGCTTCAACTCACAGGAATGGAATTATGTAACACAGGGTCGGCTCTTCTGCCAGTTAGAATAAGGAAGAGTTCTTTGTGGGCAGGGGCCGAAAGGAGAGCTCCAGCTCTCTCAGCCTCTCACCACTCTCCCCCTCTTTAAATTGCTGAATGCCATGGGGAGCTGGAGGGCACTAACAGATTGAGGGGTCCTAGTGAGTCTTGTATTGCTTCTGGCAACAAGTGCATTGCTGTCCTTGGGCTCCTGCTGGCTGCTACGCGCTGCCCGTTGTTTGTGGTGTCTGCCAGTGGACCACTGATGAAGAGCCATGGGGGAGAGTACAGGGCCTTGGCAAATGCCCAGCTGTCCGTGGCAGACCCTGCTCACTGTAGGTGCTTTAGTGGGAACCGAGTGTGTTCTTCCCCACTGATGCTGTAATGAACCCATTACAGAATATCTGCTCTCATGTCTCCTTAGTCACCTTTACTGGGAATTGACTCTGTTGCCCAATTGCACTGATCATTAAAAACTTTAAACGTGCAGTCTAAACTTTTCTCTCCTTGGCTCGACGCAATTGCTTCTTGCCCTATTTGGCAGTCTCGACAGTAGCTGTGAGCACTAGTGATGTTATTGGCTGAGGAGTTGAACAGAAGCTGAATAAAGTTTGGCTCCCTGTATAGCCGGGGCAGAGCTTCTAGCCTCAGGGTTAAGACAATACAGAAACAGCAACTGAAAATGTCATTGAGCAGTGTGACATGAGTAGACTTCGATGCCCAGTGGGGGCATCCGTGCCTCAGTGTTGAAGATGCTGCTGCACACTTCCAAAGCTCCACATTTGTGCTCAAGTTTCTTTAGTCTCAAAATCTTAGCGTGAAATATTTAGTACCCTAGGAAAGCTAAATTAATGGTGAGTCAAAGTAATTAAGGCAAAGTAAATAATCTCCAAGGTTCTCATTCCCCGTGAAACTAATTTCATATCTTATCCTTCATGTGTTAAAAATAGTTCTCTGCTAATTCAAGATGCCCGTGCTCTGTGTTGGTGAAGTGCACTTCAGTTCAATTGAAAGGATGCAGATTAGAGAGTTGTTTTCAATTGGGCATTTTTTTTCTTTTTTAAAAGACAGACACTCATTTTGGCACCACCAGAGTGTGAATCTCTGGGTGAACTGAGTTGGATACAGCTGTAGCCAGGCAGATGATGGGCCGACTAGCTTATGATGACTTGCGGCTGGGACAGCCTTTTCATCCTGTTAGTGAGAACTCTCAGTTCCCATCCTTCTGTCTGATGATGAGACTAGTTTAACTTCTTGCAGGATTTGGACTGGCCAGAGCTTGACCTTGTCTGTGTCTACACGTTTAGGAACTAGATCTGTTTAGGTCTTCTACATAATGGGAACATTGGGACTTGAACATAATTTTACAGTTATTTGTCATCTTGAAATAATCATGACATATAAATTAAATAGCTTTTAGACTTCAGTGTACCAAAGCTGGTCTTTCTACAATTGAGCTATTCCAGTGATAATGCCCCATTGTCCTAGGGCCCGAGAAGACACGGTACTTTGGAGTGAGTGCATGGCTAGGATAGATACTATGCTTTCTCAAACTCATGAAACTGCTTTAGAATTTATTATTGTTACAGCAGTGGTCTTGATTAAATGTGAGGATTCTTTCTCTATGATAAGAGAGTACTTTGGTTAGAAAGAACAGAGGTGTTTGAAGAGAAATGTTTAACATACAATCCTCAGTTACCTACAGCTGAAATATGAGATCATTATCCTGTTTTTGCTCACTTTCAAAATCCCTCAGTTATCTTTTTCTCTTTAAAGAGATGCCTCAGCCCTTTAGTGCATCATGGACTTGTTCTTCCAGGGAAATGCAGTTTTGCCTTTAAAATGTTTTGAGATGGCAGCATGGGAGTGGAATATGCAGTATTCAGTTTATATCACAGAGCGGAATCTGCGTCTACTCACACATCCATGTGGAAAAATGTGCATAATTAATAGAAGGAGAGCCATATGTAAAGTGATTCTCTGATTTTTGATATTTGGTTTTAGTTCATAAGAAGAGTTTTTGGACAGTGAAGTGTCCTTTTTGCTGAATTTTTAATTTCTCTTTCTGAAAAAAAATCAAAGTTGAGTTGAGCCTAGGTATATGGTATATATAGATAATTTTTTTACTGTATGTGAAGCCCTCATACTATATTTGTACATGATGATTTTTTAATATTACCATCTTTATTATGAGCACTACATTTATACAGCACCTAACAAAGTGTAAAGCACCAGCTCATCTTTTGATCATCATGACTTCTGAATGAACTGGGTAACCATTATTATCCCTGTTTTATTTATTTATTTATTTAAAAAGATTTTATTGATTTATTTGAGAGAGAGAGAGAGTGAGCGCACAAGCCGGGGGAGAGGCAGAGGGAGAGAGAAAAGCAGGTTCCCCGCTGAGGAGGGAGCCCAGGACCATGGGATCATGACCTGAGCCGAAGGCAGACATTTAACTGACTGAGTCACCCAAGCATCCCTATTATCCCTGTTTTAAAGGTGATGAAATTTGATGCAGTTTGTTATTCATCCCTTCATTGATCCTTTATTTCACAAACTTGTACTGAATGCTTCTCAATGTTTGACAGTTCTGAATGTACAAAGATGAGATGCTCCCTGCCCTTGAGGAACAGAGACAATGTAGAGGAAATGGATAGATAGGCACAGATAATGCTGTGTGGTCAGCATTTTGTTGCAGATAGTGTTCAAGGTTCCCACAGCAAGGTGCGTTTCATTCAGATGAGGGAACTGAGAGTACCATTTGTAGAAATGAGAATTAAACTATGCTTCAGAGGGGTTCTCCAGGTAGGGAAGGTCATCCAAAGCTGAGACGCAGAGGCGCAGAAGAGCACGGTGTGCCCAGGGAGAGTGGTGTGAAATGGCTGGAGCATTGAGAATAAGCAGAGGAGATGAGGCTTTGGAAAGGTCACATAACTTGTAAATGACAGAGCCAGGAGGGACAGGGTTTTCTGCTTCCTAGGATGATGTTTCTCCTTTACATTAGGTTCTTTGTTGCTTATTTAGGTTTTCTTTTTTTTTCTAAATACATCACTGACACCCTCTACACAAGCCGTGTTGAAGAATATGACAGCTAGGGGTTTCATGTGACTAGGTTATCTCATGTGGTTTGAGAGGTGTAGCTTGTCCTTTGGTCAGTGTATGAATATGTGTGTCCTCCTATGTATTAAGGTGAAGTGACTGGGGACTGAGGCCCAGATGGTCTCAGTTAAATGTTCTGACAGGAGAAGCAAATGCCATTTTTTCAACCACAGACAGGTGCATTTTTGCTGCATGGCCCTAGCCGTAGTTTGGAGGTCTTCCGAGTTACGTGTATTCGGCACTTGGAAATCTAGAGGCTTTAGTAATTATTTGGAATGGTTTGGTTTTTTGAAGTTGTTTCTCTGGTTGAAAATGACTTTTTGTTCACAAGCGCTGAGTAAGTGCTAGAAATAATTGAAAATGACTTGAAGAAGGAGGATAAAGTGGAGGTAAGGCATATTAGTAGCTGGCTGATGTTATTGCTTGCAAGCAGGCAGTTTTGTTAGATTTTGTACACTGTATGTGGTGTAAAGAACAAACCTTTCCATTTTTTTTTTTCTGAGAGCCATGATGTTATCTCAGTAATTGAAAATAATCTTCTAAAGTTGCTCTTTAACTAGATTTACACAATCCCCTTTCAAATCAGCTGTTATCTGCCCTTACATTTCACAGTAAATGTTGCTGTCTGCACAGCCCCTGCTAGCAAGAAGATCAAGTATAACTCTTTTCATGATTTGAAATAAAGTATTTCTATTGTAATTATCCTGGTTCCTGGTTGTGGTGTTATAAGGGAGCTCCTTTCTCAGCCGGGTTTATGAGGAATACAAGGCCTTCTGTTCTTTTTCACAAACATTTAAGGGTTTGTCTAACTTGCTCAATCATTTTAATTTTTTTATGTTTAAAAATGTTTTCATAGATAGTTCATGGTGTGGGTTGGGATTAAGGAGAGGTGGGTTTTGGGAATTTTTTCTTCTATACTGTGTGATACCCCGAGAGGCACATGTTTCTATCTTCACGGACCTCATTTTGGCAAAATTAAAATAAACACTATGCCTATGAAGCAGCAGTAGGTAGGTTTTAAATGGGTGTTTTATGACAGTGGTGACAGAGGTAAACATTAAAATGTGCTGCTAGAGAATGTTGTGAAAAGCTGTGGAATCTTTGAAATTCTTCAAGAACAGGATAAATTCTCATATGTTTAGGACACAAATTCTCTGAGTCTTATATATTGTGATGATATATGTTAACTCTCTACTTCTAGATTGTGTTTTCATTCTATTTTTAAGTTGTTATGTTATCACTCTTGCATTATTGACTTATAAAGCATTTTGCTTATTTGTAGGCTAGCAATTTTCAATAAAGTTTTCTTTAAGTCATACCGCAAATTACTTCCTCATGGAAGATAACACTCAACAACCATGGAAGAATAAAAGGACGTTAAGTCCTGTTTAAATCTGGAGTATCAAATAAATCTGAGACTATACATAGGAGGTTCTCAGTAGGCATTTTGCTGCTGGTATTTTGCAAAGGAAATCCTGAGGGTTGAACAAAGGATGGGGGTTAGGGAGGGAAGACACTAAGGCAGCTAACTGGTTTTCAGACTTCTTTTGAGTATGGTCCTCTTGGCTCTTCATGATGTCAGTTGGAATAGTTAGATTAAGGCCCAGCTCTTCCATTTAACAACTGTTTAAGTCCCTTAAACATTTTAAGCCTAACTTCACTTGGGTGCAAAATAAGAGGGTTGGATAAAATGACCCTTTAAGATTCTCAACTGCTCTGAAATGGTGAACTGTTAAATTTTTAAAAGCTGTTCAGTGCACCTATATATTAATAATAAAGAGTGAATTTATTAGCCATAGTTAAACTACATGGTCTGCCATTTTAAACTATTGTATTGATCAACTCCATTAGTAGAGATAATTGAGAATTGACTGAATCACTTTGACACCTTCTTAATTACATTAACAAAAATATAAATATTGAATAAATATTTCATGTACTACTCCACAGGCTTCATATTATGTGACACTCCTTTCCTAAAAATATTTTCTGACTCTAGATATGGTGCAAGTATTGTTTTGAATTGTAAATAGTAAAAGAGTAAATATCTTGCCTAAATCCCATAGTTAGCTACCTCCAGTGCCTTTTTTGGACTGTTGGATTATAAATTAGTGCTTGCCCCAGATTATTAATTTTCATCTGGTGAAAATGGACACCACTGGCTTACTTCTGTTGGAGGCAAGAGATCCAGGTTGTGCTTCCACTTTTTTTTTTAAAAAAAGATTTGTTTATTTATTTAGAGCAAGCACACGTGGGGGGAGGGGCAGAGGGAGAGGAAGAGAATCTCAAGCAGACTCCATGCTGAGCACAGAGCCCCACAGGGGGCTCGATCTCACGACCCTGAGATCATAACCTGAGCCCACATCAAGAGTCCGGTGCTTAACCAACTGAGCCACCCAGGGGCCCCTCCACTTTTCTTTTTATATTGTTTTGTCTAATTCAGTATTTACTAGAGCTACTATTGCTTCAAAGACATAGGAACAGTCCTAGAGAGTTAAATTCAGATTTTATCCCATGGTTCATGAAACAGGTGAGGAAGTTGATAAGGAAGAACATGGAGATTCTGATAGTTAAAGCCAACTTAGCTACCCCCAATTATCGTAGGACCCTGAGACTTGGATGACCTATAGAGTGAGGAGTAGCTGCCACCTGGCCACCTTCTCTTCCTTCTTCTCAATGGTAGGCTGTCGACAGCACGGGGAATCCAGGGGGTATGGGAGGGGAGGTATGTGTGGAAGAAATGCAGATGGGTACATGGGTAGCTTTCACCTTTCCCAGAGCTCAGAACAGGGAGCACACTGTAAGAAGGAGAGACTGAAGTGGTAACAAAGCTTAAGTTGTCCCCAGAGGCCCTTTATGAGTTTCTCACCTAACGGAGATGTTGCCAGATGAATTCTTCATACTTTTGCCTACACTGAGCTATCCCTCAAGATAGATCTCAGCAGGTATATCTATCCCAGATACACCCAGGCACATTAAACATGACTCTTCTACTTGCACCAGTAAGTCCAGCTTTATTTGACTGTTAGGTGTGCAAAAAGTAAAGGGAGAAGATGTGTATTAATTAGGTTTGCAGGAGGAGGCAGCATGACCTAGAGAAGGGCAAGGACACAGTGCTTTTATTTTATTTCTGTTTCTCTTCCTGTTCCGCTGACCACATGGAACAAAGTTTCCAATTCCTCTTTTGTAAAAGTTCGTAGTATTTTACTAATTGAGGCTGGAAAGTGACATGGACTTGGCTTAAAGCTGTGAGAACATTGTGAACGCTTAAAAATGTTACGTAGCTGAACCCTGGGTGCTTGAGCAGACACAAATGAGGAGGAAGAGGCCAGGGTCCCTCTAGTTGAAAAGCAAGAAGAGGCAGGTCCTAATAGAGTGAAATTCATCCGAAAACCGCCCAGTCTAATGCCTTAAAGTGAGGAGACTTCTGAAGATGGTGGGCAGGGAGTTGATATTTGTAACATGCTAATGCAGGCATTTCTGTGAAAGTGTGTAGTTTTATATATTGTCATAGAATGTTTTTGTTTTTTTTTTAACCATATGAAATGTGCTCTGAGAGTTACAGCATTTATCTGAAGTAATTTCAAGGTGTTTGGAAAGGTGACAAATTCATGTGGTGGTATAGAAAGATGAGAGTACTTTCCTATGTTTTAGGTATTTTCCATTAGTTTTCCTATGAAATAAAGGTGGTTTCCTTCAGACTGAAAGCGTTTTTAAAAAATTTTTTACTGATCTTAGTTCTGAGGAACTTGTTTTTGTTTTTGTTTTGTTTTGTTTTGTTTTGTTTTTAAACCTCAATTTCTCTGTCTCAGAGGAAAATTAGGTACCTGTGGGCATTTCTGCTCTGGAAATATTCTTTCCTCAAGAGAAAATGAAGGCGAGGAGGCAGGAAGACAGACCCCCAGGCCTCTTTCTGTGACTTTGGGCAACTCACTTCAAATCTTGGTAGTCAAGCTTCTCTCTCCAAGTATTAATAATTACGCTTGCCTTTTTCTGTATCTCAGGAATTTGGGGAAAATAAATGAGATAACCATACAGATATTTGAACTGTTTGTAGGGAAAATGTTATATAATCATAATTGACATAACACTCTCTGCCAGGCAGGTAGTGTTTGTTTCTTGTTTTTTTCCTACAGTAATGCTCTAGAAAATTTCAGGATCCTGAAAAAAAAAAAAAAAAAAAAAAAGGAAAGCACAGTATCCCGTGGACCCCCTGAAAAATTTTTCTACAAATCTGATGCATTTGAACTCTGTTTTGGGCAAAGCCTCTTTTTACTTTAAATTTATATATGGTACCTGTTGTTTGGGTTCCCTTGGAAATTTCCATTTTTGATTTAGCTTATAAAAAGAAGGAGAACAGTTTAGCTAAGGGAGCAGGTTAGAGGGAAGGAATGATGGTAGAGGCAGGCAGTATGGATAGAGCCAGGGGAGTTACCAGGCCCTAAAGGAAAGAAAGCCTCCCTGCACTGGGGATGTGTAGTGGGAGGCAAACATGCTGACGTACTCCCCAGTTACAGGGAGGGAGGGCATTCACAGATAGCTGTAGTAGGCAGCGACTTCCAGTCCTCTCCACCCAGGAGAGTTCAAAGTGAGTACCCGGTACTGACATTCATAATGTCACCAGGGGCCATTGAAAGTAAATTACAATCATTTGTTTTAGTGATGCAGAGCCATGCACGATGGCTCATTTTAGGATTTAGTTTTTAGAAGTTTTAAATAAAATTTTAGCCCAGGGTGATGGTTTTCCACTGTCTAGAAAGTACACCTAAACAGACCAGAATATTCTTTGATGATGACGGATAAATCAGGTGTTTATTTTCATTATCTAAATGGCAAAAATGAATAAATGAACGAATGCATAAATAATTGCACTATGTTTTCACAGTATATCATCATATGAAGGAGAGTCTTAAACACTGTTGAAAGCCTTTCAGATGAGTGGATGCTTCTGCATCCAGTGAGGTATTCCCAAAGCCCCTCTGTAATCCCCATCATTGTACATTTTATGAATGATTAAGCAATTATATTACTCTCCTGATAGAATATAAGTTTCATGAAGGCAGAGACCATGTCACTCTTGTTCATAGTTGTAGTTCCAGCATCTAATATGGTACCCATCACATAGAAGATGGTCAGTGATTGTCTGTTGAATGGGTGGATGGATGTACCAAAATATAGTGCAGCTTGATTATCCTGTACCCTAGCTGGATTCAGACACCATCAAAGAAGTAGTTATCTTAAAGTGTTGCTTATATCCACATAGTGAAGAGCCATTCCTCTTTATAATTCCAAGGTGATATAAAATGCTGTATCTGTGGAAACCTTTAATTCTTACTTTCAATGCTTATTAGATGACTCTCATGTGCAGCTATGAATGTCCACCTCCGATTTAGAGTTTTACAATTACTGTGATAGATAGCGGCTTCTCCATCATCTCCATCACTTTTTTTTAAGTGAGACATTTTCCTTACTAGGCATTTTAGAGACTATTTCAGAATAGCTGGAGAGATTTAGAAGTTAAATGGGGGATAAGTTTAACTTAACTCCAAGATTCTGTGACTCTTGGGATATATGTTTAATTATATATCTTTAAGCATATTATAGAGACTAATCAATTTCCAGCCCAGGTTTTCATTTATTTAATTTTCTCACACATGTTTTCTTTGATCCATTCTATAGCTTTTCCTAAAATAGAGCCACCTTTCTCTGTTTCCTGGTCCTTGAGCAAGTACGGCCTCCTTTTCCTTGCTCTAAGTCTGTTTTCTAGTTAGTACCCTGACAACATGAATTGATACTATTTGCCTTGCTTTCATGCCCCCAAAATCTGAGTGGACTTTAAACAAACAAAAACATCCTTATTTGTGATTATGTTTATTATTTTTGTTACTGTTTGTTACTATTGCTACTAGTATTATCAATAACAACATTTATTGAATACTAATCATCCTATAAGAATATTATAAATATCATTTCTTTTAATCATCTAATTTAAGCCCTATTACATAGGTACTATTTTATCTCTGTTTTACAGGTAAGGAAACCAGGGCTTACCAGTTAGTTCAGTAACTTGCCCAAAGCCATTCAAGTAGTTAGCTTTAAATATTTTATTTATTTATTTGAGAGAGACAGAGAGAGAAACAGCTGAGAGGGAAGGGGAGAGGGTCAGAGGGGGAGGGAGAGAGAATCTGAAGCTGACTCTGTGCTGAGCACAGAGACTGACATGGGGCTTGATCTCACAACTGTGAGATCATGACCTGAGCTGAAACCAAGAGTTCGTTGCTTAACTGACTGAGCCACCCAGGCGCCCCTCAAGTAGTTAGCTTTAAATTAAGCTTTTTATTTTGAGAGATAATTATAGATACAACTGTGGTTATAAGAAATAATAGAGATCTCATATTTTTTTACATAGTTTCTCACATGGTAATATCTTGCAAAACTATAGTACAATGTCAAAACTGGGTTACTGACTAATACGGTTAAGATAGAGAGCATTTCCACTGAGGATCCCCCACTTTGTCCTATTCTTTTTTATGCCCACACCCACCTCCTTTCTTGCCCCTCCTCATAGTGACCCCAGTAACCACTAATCTATTTTCCAGATTCTATAATTTTGTCATTTCATGAATGTTCTGTAAATACAGTATGTGGGCTTTTGGGCCTGGCTTTTTTTCATGCATTATAATTCCCTGGAGATTCATCTAAGGTGTTTTACCAAAAGTTTGTTCCATTTTATTGCTGAGGAGTAGTTCAGCTTTTTAACCATTATCCTGTCAAAGAAGTTCTGGGTTGTTTCCAGTTTTGGGCTACTATGAATAAAGTTGCTATGGACGTTCATGTATAGGTTTCTAGTTTGAACATGTCCCAGGCTCTTAATTCTCTGGGATAAATCCTCAAGAGTGCAATTGGTAGGTAGTTTTATGTTCAGTTTTATAAGAAACTGCCGAACTGTTTTCCACAGTGGCAGTACCCTTATACATTCCCACCAGCAATGTATGAGTGATGTGCTTTCTCCGCATCCTTGCCAGCATTTGGTGTTGTCATTATTTTTTTAAATTTAGCTACCTGACAGGTATCTAGTGATATCTCACTGCAGTTTTAATTTGCATTTTCCAAATTCTTTGGTGAAATGTCCTGCCTCTGTTCCCGGGGCAGCACGGCTCAGGGCTGGATGGTCCCACGTCTGGTGGTTGGCTGTCTGTTGGAGTAACGAGGATGGCCAGCCACGTGGCCTCTCATCCAGGAGGCCAGCTTGGTGATGTGGCAGAATTCTGAGAGAGTAGAAGCACAGAAGGTCTTTTGAGATCTTGGAACTGGTGCAGCTTTACTTCCCCTGTGTTCTGTTACTCAAAACAAGTCACAAAGCCAAGCTAGATTCAAGGAGTGGGGAAATAGACTCTGTCTACCTCTTGATGGGAGAAGCTGCCAAGTCAGATATCAAAGGGCATGGGAGTACATTGGGGGAATTGGGGGCCATCTCACAATTAATATACCATATCAGTCATCTTGTATAATTATCTTTCACCCGTTTTTTCCCTTCAAAACACACATTAGCCTTGGAAACAGTGTGCATTAGTGAAAATATATTTGACTGGGAGTTGGAAAATGGTGTGTGTGTGTAAGAAATTGAATTAAGGGTGCCTAGAGCCTTAATATTTTCCAGCTTATTTACCAACACTTACCTTTAACATATACAGGATTTACTTCCATTTAAATCAAAATGGGACAGTCATTGTTAGAGATGATAGTTTCATTTTTTTTTTGTAATATGCTACATTGGCTAGTTTCTGCCCAGTCATTTTCAACTCAACTGCTTCTGGGACAGCCCCTAAATTCATTCAGCAAATCCTTACTAAGTGCCAGGGACTAGGGATAAAAAGGAGGAATAACATACGTGCTGAGGACTTCTAGGCCAGTGAGTGACATGGATGTACATAAAAATGGTGAGTGATATGTTGAATCTCCCACCTCATACACGTTTTTCTCTGGACATCTGGCACTTTTCTTTGCTGAATATAATACTAACATGACATGGCCTCAACTCTTTTCACCCTCCCAGTCCCAAGTGTGCAACCACCTGTACCCATAGGCTGCTTAGAACTCTGTCTGTGGACAGGTGTCTCACGTGACCTGGCCGAGTGACAGTGTTCTGGCTCTGGTTTTCTAATTAGTAAGAGATTTCTCCATTTGCTAGTTAATTCTGCTTGGGCTGGCTGGAGGGAGTGCAGGTCTCACACCTTAATTATTTTATAGCTTTGGTTGAAGCTCTAATGCTCTCTGCAACACATGACTTCTTTTGCTAAGGTCGCACCAAAAAGTAATCAACATGTCTTGCTGCCATACTACCTAACGACAACTTAGAAGACAATAGTGGATAACTTTATGATTTCATTTTTGTTGAAAATGTTGTAACAGAGGAGAAAAGTCTGGGAGAATACATATCAGATGTTAGGAGTTGTAATCTCGGGCGGGTAAGCTTAATGATGATTTGTTTTTTTTTTTTTTTTTATTTAGGTTTAATTGGGTTTTCTATTCTTATGCTGTAAAAAATGTATTATGTTGTAAAAAAAATTTTTTTTAGTTTATATGAAAAAAATTTAGGGCCCGCAGGTAATGATTTATAACCAGAGAGGGAGCGTGAATGTAGGAGGCTTTAGAGCCTCACAGGTGTACAAGGCCCTTATTAAAGTGGTGGCAGAGGCCTCCTGAATGACTGTTACGTCAGCATAGAGAGAGAGAAAGCAGGTTTAGGGAATTCTGACCAGACTTCATTCTTTGATGTTAATTCTGTATGCAGTCCCCCTGGTGTCTCTATTTCTCTCTTCCCTTCATTCAGTGTGTCGTTCATACTCAAAGATGATGCTTTTGACAGCGATGGACATCTGGAGACACGGAGGTAGCTGAAAATGCCCATATTCAGCCAAAAATCCTTTCAATTAGGAACATGCTTTGAAGTTTTCTGTGCAGTGTGGAATAGAGAAGTGGTTTGTGTTTTGGGGTTTGTTAACAATAGAATCCTTTCTTTTATGTGCAGAGCAGATAGAGTTCTGGCAATGTGAAGGATGGAAAAGCGTGTGACCTCCGAGTTTTCTAGTGTGGAGAATGAGTGCAGCAAACAGGAAATGCTGCATTGTGAAGCAAGCATCCTATTTATGGATGTAAGGTCAACAAGATACAAGCAGATTCGGTTATACAGGTAGTCAACATGAATTAATATGTACGATTTAGAGCCAGGAACCCAAGACTAATCATTCAAAACACAAGTAGAGACATAGAGGAAATACTCCAGTTTAAGTCCCAGTTCTGAAATATAAGGGCTAGATTCCTATTAAGGAAACTTGGTCATAGCAGGGTGAAAAAAAGAAGCAGAAACCAGCCTAAAAGATTCAAGACCAAAAGGAAGGTGAAGCATTATTGCTGCTGGTCTCCCTGGGGTTTCTCTTCGGTGGCAAGGGATTATAGTCTCACATTTCAGAAACTGTGTAGGAAGGACTATATGCACTAAGTAGTAGAATTTTTCCTATACTACTTGACTAGTGAGCTCAAAGACTCATTCAAACCATCTAGGCCAAAAACATAGAAACAGAAATGTTGAAGATGTATCCGTACATGTCCTCTCTCCCCTAGCAAATGTAAATATCTCCATGGCAAAACTTTTCCTATATGTAGCTGTAATCACCTTCCTTTGTCTCTCTAGGTATTGAGATGTTAATCTTAATTCTTAATTCCAGTGTCCTCTGGCAAGAGTCCAGGATGGCATATCAATATACAACAATCAGTTATATTACTATATACTAACAATGAACAATAAGAAATTAAAATAAAAATGCCATTTACAATAGCACCAAAAATATGAAATACTTAGGGGTAAATCTAACAGAAGATGTGCAAAACCTTTTCACTGAAAAACCATAAAATATTGCTGAGAAAAAGAAGATCTAAATAAATGGAGAGCTATAATTGAAGTCTCAGTTTTGTTATGATGTCAGTTTTCTCCAAATTGATCTATAGATTCAGGGCAACCCTAATCAAAATGCCAGCAGTTTTTGAAATTACAAGACAAATCTAGAAAGTCACAAAGATATGCAAAGAACCTAGACTAGTCAAAACAACTTTGGAAAAAAAAAGAACAAAGTTGAAGGACTAAAACTACCTGATTTCAAGCTCAGTAATAAAGAGTGAGGTGCTGGTGTTACAATAGACAGATTGTTGGAACAACAGAGAGAGTCAGAAATAGATCCATGTATATAGAGACAATTGATTTTAGACAAGGGTGAAAAGGCATTTCAATGGAGAAAGGACTGTTTCTTTAACAAATGGCTCCAGAACACGTAGATATCCATAAGGGGAAAAATAAATAATGAGCCATACCTTATAGTATATTTTTAAAATGAACACAAAATAGATTGTAGACATACATGTAAAACCTAAAACCTAAATCTTGTAGGAAAAAAACACATAGGAGGGGCACCTGGCTGGCTCAGTTTGTTAAAACGTCTGACCCTTGATTTTGGCTCAGGTCATGATCTCAGGATCATGGGATGGAGCCCTGCAGGGGGTGCTCCTTATTCAGTGGGGAGTCTGCTTATCTCTCTCTCCCCCTGCCCCGGCCTATGCATGCTCTCTCTCTCTCCCTCTCTAAAATAAATAAGTCTTTAAAAAAAAAACATAGGAAAAAAATCTTTGTGACATTGAGTTGGACGAAGATTTCTTAGATACGATACCAACACCACAGTCCATAGAAGAACAAGTTGATGAATTAGATCTTATCAAAATTAAAATTTTCTGCTCTTCAGAAGATATTGTTAAGAGAATGCAAACATAAACCATAGATTGGGAGAAAATATTTGCAAATATATCTGATAATGGATTTGCATCCAGAATTTATAAATTACTCTCAAAACTTAGTAAGAAAACAAGGGACCCTCCAAAATAATGGGCAAACAATTTGAACAGATATTCCACCAAAGAAGAAATATGGGTGGCAAATAAACTCATGAAAAGATGCTTAACATCATTAATCATTAGGGAAATGCAAATTAAAACCCCAATGAGATAGCATAATAGACATATTAGAATGACAATAATTAAAACAACTAACCATATAAAATGTTGATGAGGATATGGAGGAAATGGAGCTTTCATACACTGTGTGTGGAAATGTAAAATGGCACAGTCACTTTGGAAAGTAGTTTGGCAGTTTCTTAAAAATTAAACATACACCTACCACATGATTCATCCATTCTAACCTTTAAATATTTACCCAAGAGGAAAGAAAATATGTGTCTGTACAAAGACTTATATATGAATGTTCATAGCATCGTACTTTGTAATACTCAGAAAGTTGAAACAACTTAAATGTTCATCCGTAGAGGAAAGGACAGACTCACTGCAGCATGTCCATATCTATGCTGAAACTACTCAGGAATAAAATCTAATGAACTATTGATTCATGCAACAACATGGATGAATCTCAGTATAATTATGCTGAGTGAGAGAAGCAAGGCAAAAAAAAAAAAAAAAGTCCATAGTGTACAATTCCTTATATCTAAAACTATAGCAAATGCTGATGAGTTTATAGTTTCAGAAAGCAAATCAGTGTTTGCCTTGGGATAGAGAAAGGCAGGAAAGGATGAGAGGGAAAGATGAAAAACTTCAAAGGGAGTGGATATATATGTTTATTATCTTGATTGTAGTGATGGTTTCACAGGAATAAACATAGGTTAAAACGTATCAAATTGTACACTTAAAAATGCACAGTATATTGAATTTGAATGATTTCTCCATAAGACTATTAAAAATAATAAAGTGCTATGGTGGGCAGGACGGCAGGAATGGACAAGACATTTTGTGGCCATAAAAGAGTGGGTCAGTCTTTCCTGGGAGAGGAGAATGGGCAAAGATTTTACAGGGGAGGTGATCTTTGCTGAGCTGGGAAAGAAGAATAAGCATTTGTCAGAACTGCTATAAAAACAAAATATTCCAGGTATAGAGCTAGTGTTGGTGAGGGCTGAGAGGTGTGAAGGAGCATGGCAAAAAAAATCTGAGGACTTTCTGAGAGGTTGAGCATCCTGGCAGCCATGGAGGTAAGTGAAACTAGACAAGTTGGTAGGGTCCAGACCATTAGGTCTTGCTTTTCATCCTGCAGTATTAGGATTTTGGCTTGTAGGTACAGGGGAGCCACTTAAGGTGTTCAATCTGGGCAGAGACAAGCCACATTTATTTTAAGAAAGATTGTTCTCATACTAGAATGAGCACTTAACTATGATGATTAAAGATATGTAGGATTTTAGTTAAATAATAAGAGAATTTTCCATTGTTAAAGGTTCTATATGAACACTTCTTATGAAAGTATTTTATTTTGAATGGGCCTGAAAGAAATTTGATCACATGGAAATTTGGTACCAAATGCCACCTGTGTGGATGCATACACATGGATATACATTCTTGACTTTCTTTCCTGTCTTCTCCTTATCCCACCTGCTGATGTAGAGGGCACATTCAGCAATCTTTTTCCAAGGCTTTTTTGACCAAAGATTCCAGATCAGCTGTCTTGCCTTCATCTAAATTGTCAGAGTGCTCCACTGCAGAATCGCTTGAGTGGAGTTGAGAACCAAGCTCAGCAGCCTGATATTTGGAGGGCATCTCAGTGTGGTTTAGCTCCAGTGGTCCAAGCACTAAAGAAAAGGCCCACCTCTCCCTGGGGTGCTTTGAAAGCTCCTTGTGGTATTAAAAGTCAGCATTGCAAGGGCAACTGTTAATCCCTCAGCTGGAATGTTTTACTTTGGACCCCATTAAGGGATGTTGGAAATAATGATACTGGCATGAGTAGAGCATTAAAGAGGAGAAGCCCCTTAATCTGCCTTGATTCCACTGTAAATATTTCTACTACGTGATAATCTCTGGTCACTAAATCCGGAGTATGCCAAATTTTGCTTTCCTGGTGGGAAAAACTTCTTGGTTTTTTTTTTTTTTCCTCCTGGAAACAGATCTTTAGCCATATGTGTTGGAAAGCTAAATCTCCAAAGGATACCTCTGTGTGCATCTGGGAAAAAACTAAAGATTTATTGCCTCTGAC
This sequence comes from Halichoerus grypus, assembly GCF_964656455.1. Taxonomy (NCBI): domain Eukaryota; kingdom Metazoa; phylum Chordata; class Mammalia; order Carnivora; family Phocidae; genus Halichoerus; species Halichoerus grypus. The sequence continues at coordinate 53,737,269 of NC_135715.1, read as the reverse complement.
TTTTAACACTGGTGGTTTACTAATCTTTTGATCATTATTTTAAAAAAATCAGATCTAGCACTTACATTTTTGTTGGGTACTGGGGATGGTGATGAGCATTAATTTTACCGTATGTTAGAATTATTGCCATATGTACCATAACTTGGTTTTAGTATTCTTTATCTTCCATGCTGGGAGGGTTAGTATTATATTCAGCAAAGAACCCTGAATTCTTAAAGCTCTTAAGTAAAAAACAGTGAAACTCTGGAAGGAAATAAAGAAAACTTAAAATCACTAGATGAGAGGTGAATTATGGACATATCAGTTTACTTTCACAGTTCACAGTTTACACAGTGAAATAAAATGATGGTGAGAATAATTTTATCTGCTTTATAATTTTGCTGTGATTACCAATTGTTGAGTTACTAATTCCTCAACTATGTTAAAAGATGGAGAGAAGTTTGTTTGTTAATATCATTGTTGTTTTTACTGTTACTCTTCGTTCAGAAAATAACACCAGTCACATTCTCACATTCTCAGATCAGTGGTTTGTGTAGGTTTTAAATTAAGTCAAAGCCTACTAATTGCCAGGTGGAGCAAGGCCGGTCCCCTGCTGAGAAACAGGTGCATTTCTGTTCCCGTGATGCTGACACGGCCCTTGCTGTTGTCACTGAGCCCAGCATTTCCATGGCTCCTTTCTCCAAGGTGAGCTCCAGCCCGGGCCACAGAGGCCCCTCTCTGCACCTGTTTAAAGGTACAGAAGCAAAGTTATGTTTGTTCCTATATGACACAGATCTGTTGCCATAAAAGAAGCATTTCAAACCTTAAAGAATCTTTCTTGCGTAAGCTCTGACTTGGTTACAAAACCAGGGGAAGTGGGGTCTTTCTTATCCTCCTTAGGACATAATTGTAGCTGAATTTATTCCTGCCTTGTTCTTATTGACATCAAAATATAGTCATGTAGATACTTTCCTTTAAATGGGACTAATTCCACTTCATTTATAATAAATCTTCACTGAAATTCAGATGAGAGGGAGAAAGAGTTCTTGACCATAACCTGATGAGAAACCATTATATAATAACTATTGATGATGACAATAATAGCTGATAATTACAAAGTATTTACTGTGTGCCAGGCACTTTTTAATGCGCTTCACATATGGTTACTAATTTGATCCTTGTAACAAATCTCTTAGGTAGATACTATAATTTTTCCTATTTTACAGATCTGGAAACTGAATCTCAGAAATTAAGTAACTTAGAATTACACAGCTTGTAAATGGTGGAGGAAAGTTCAAACCCAGGTAGTCTGTTGCTGGAGTCTGTGTTCTGAAGCAGTGTGTTATATTGCCTCTTAATTATATAATCTTTTAAAGAAATCATCTTAAAGACTCAATATAAATTATGACTTAAATGGCATTAATAACTAAAATAAAACAGTACCATTACTATAATTTATTGAGTGCTTACTATGTCAGGTACTGTGCTAAGTACTTTTCATGTATTATTTAGTGTTTTGCTGTACTATTCAATCCTTTTAATAATGCTTTGAGGCAGGTATTATCATTCACATTTTGTAGATGAGAAAAATGAGGCTTAGAGAGGTTTACTGGCCTGCCCAAGGCCAGATTGTAAATTTGAAATAGGATTCAGAGCCAAGTCCTTGACTCAAATACTTGTGTTTTTAACCCTATACTTAAAGGTAATAAAAAGAATTCAAATGGGCTTGTTTCATTCATAGGCTGCTCTATTATGTAATTCATGCCATTAATTTTAAACTTTTTAGTCAGTATAAATAACCCCTACATCTCGGAATGGTAGCAGATTCTCAAATGTATTTGTCTTCACATTTAAAACTGTTCGAAGCGATGGGATTGGTGCCTATGTAATGCTTTCAATTGTTGGACAATTGAAAACCTCGAGCCAGGTTTTCTTAACCTTTTTAGTGTCATGGACATCTTTCATAGTTTGGTGGAGTCTGTGTCCTGCTTCTCAAGACATAGTCAAGTATGTGAATGCATGAAGTAAAATACATAAAATGAGAAGGAACCAATTCTGAACCTTGAATGAATTGCAGTCTTGTCCCAATTATAGTTATTAAGTTATTAAAACAAATTTGTTTTGTAGTAACACATACGCTTTTTTAATTAACACATTGTATTAGGTCTAGCAGTGGGTATAATGACGACTGTAATTTCAAACTGGTAATAAGTGATGATATAGATGATATTTTGAAATATCAGCAACAATTACAATGAGATATGAAAATATCACTTCTGTTGTAACAAATGTAGAAGTACCACTAATGCTACCATGATTTTTTGCCCAAATTCATAATGGAAGCAAATGCTAAATTTTAGCTAGAAGTTGGTGAAAATACAGATCTAATGTTCTCCCATCTGAGTGTAAGTACCTTCATGAATTCTGTCCATGGACCTCTTTGGGATCTATGGACCTACATGAATAAACTCTAGTCTAGAGAGTATTGCTTAATCTTAGGCCTTTCAAGTAAAAGGTATCCTTTTTGATGTGCTGTTCACAGCTAGGACCTTAAAATTGTTTTGCCTCAACATTGCCAGATGATCTGGGATCCCCTTCACTGCCACCACATACAGAGTGGCACCAGCAGGTTCGCCCTGGATCTGAGGAAGGCTTAGAAATACTTTCTACTCTTCGTGGCTTTATAGTATTAGTTGGTTATTTGCCTGCTCTTGAAGTATAAGGACACAGCCGTCACCATTTCAGATTTTATAGTTCTAAAGAGAGAAAGCAAAAAGCACAGAAATACACTTTCCAAAATTGAGAAGGGGTTACAGATGCCCAGGAAGTTTGCTTATGAAGGCCAATAACAGTAATAGAAGCAGTAAATGGGAGACTTTAATGTTAAAAGGAAGTGGCTGGACCTTACTGCAGAGATAGAATCCAGCAGGATTTGACCTTTCCCATGCAGTCTTTCTGTGCACGGTAGCAGTACTGTATGGTACCCGCTACATTGGTTCGTTTGTTCACTCAGAAATATTTATTTTGTGTCTGCTGTGTCCCAGGCACTGAGTTATCATTTGTCTATCATTTGAATCTCACAGTTCTTTGAAATTATACCCATTTTTTAGACTAGGAATCTGAAGCACGTAGTCATTTTAATGTGCTTGTAAATAGTAGAGCCAATCATTTTACTTTTTGTACCGAGTGGTACCAAATACGCTTGTCAGCTCTCCCAGCCTGAACAAATTAGCTGCCCCAATTCCCAGGAACATCGGAGACTTGGTGACACAGACTAAAGTGATATATAGGAACGGTGATTTTCAACTGAAATTTGCTGAACTTGTTAAGGGCAGACAGACTGCATTTTGAGGTTCAGATTGCTATGTGGAGGCAAGAAAGCAGGTTTCAGGTTAATGGGTTTGAAGCCAGATTACTTTGTGCTTGACTGACTATTGGTAACTCAGCCAAATGTTACGAGTCCCCTTATAAATTGTTTGCTCTCCTCCCGTTTTTCTTCTGTGCTGTTTTATTCACTGTCACCCATTCATTCTCAACCTCTCTTTTCCATGGTTTTTGCCACCTCTTCCCTTCTACCTTTCTGAAATTCCCCATCACTTTTCCTCAGGACTCTGGAGGAACCGTGAATTCTTTGTACCCTGTCAAAAACTTTCTCCTAACTTTCCGTTCAGATGGTTTTCTCATTTCTGCTATCCCTCAACTTAGGTCATTGGGTAAATCTTGCCCATGTTAGAGCTTAGCACGAACATTTATTTTCATTCCCTTAGTTGCACTCTTTCTATATACTGCTCTATCCCCATCTACCCTCTTCTCTTCAAAACTCCTCTTAGATTTTACCCCTCATTTCTCAAAGATAAATTCTAAAGTTTATCCCCATAAATATCCCCCCTAGTTGTTTCAAAAATTTTTAATTCAATTTGTACTCTTTAAAATGTTTTTCCAATGACACATGCAATACAAGGTTACACAAAGTGCAGACATTATAGAAATAGATTAATATAGGAGATGAAAATATGTGATCCTATAATTTTCCCTGTATTTAGGGTCTATTACTCCAAAGTCTTTCTTGAGTATATACCCACATATATTAATATATTTATTTTATATGAATATTATTATAACATGCATATTTTTCTACAAATTGCTTTTTTAAAATATTGCTTGGCCATAATTCATAGACCTATCTTCATGTCAATAAGAATAGATATACCTCAATTTTTAAAGTGGTATAAGAGATCTTTTTTTAAAGGATTTTTTATTTTTAAGTAATCTCTACACCAAATGTGGGGCTCGAACTCATGATCCCAAGATCAAGAGTAGTGTGTTCTACTGACTGAGCCAGCCAGGCACCCCTAAAGTGGTATAGGAGATCATTTTATGTCTAGGCCAGGACTTATGTAACCTGTCCCTTATAGATGGATATTTGAGCTGTGTATCATCTTTTACCATCACAGAGCTGCAGTGAATATTCACATATACTCTAATTGCCTATAAAAATATAGTGTGTATGTGTACGTATGTGTTTTGACAATAAGATTAAAGGAAATTTCAAAAGTAAACTGATATGTCCATAATTCACCTCTCATCTAGTGATTTTAAGTTCTCTTTATTCCCTTCCAGAGTTCAGCTTTTTGTATACATTATTTTTTTTTTAAAGATTTTATTTATTTATTTGAGAGAGAGAGAATGAGAGAGAGAGAGAGCATGACGGGGGGAGGGTCAGAGGGAGAAGCAGACTCCTCGCTGAGCAAGGAGCCCGATGCGGGACTCGATCCCGGGACTCCAGGATCATGACCTGAGCCGAAGGCAGTCGCTTCACCAACTGAGCCACCCAGGCTCCCTTTTTGTATACATTATTTTAATCCCAGTGTATTTATCGTATTATATCTTGCCTTTTTTTCATTTAGCATCATTTTATAAACACTTTTCCATGTTGATAAATTTTCTTGGTGGTTCTAATGGAAATGTCATTTTCCATTATATTGATGTTCTGACTGATGTTTTTGTCTTCTGCTCTTCTGCTTTCTGTTACCTGTCTCATGATGCTTTACCAGTTCAGGCTTTCTACTGCAGTTGCTTCTCTTCTTGCGTATCCTTTGTTAAGCAGCTTCTTCTCTCTCCACTCTTTTGAAACCTTCTGACCAGAGGTGTCTGCAGCCTTGCTATCTCCTCTGTGAGGCTCAAGACCTAGCACACTTTTAAGTGCTCAATAAATACATGACCATCATTTGCGAAGGAGTGCCTTCCCAATTATCTCCCTGAGTTTCCTTCATGTTGCAGTGTCTCTACAGATACTACCTTCTGGAAAAGCATGTACCCTGTTGGTAATCCATAAGTGCTAAGACGCATTGTAAGTGTAATTTATATTCATAGCCATTTATGCGGTGCTTTAGTTAGGCAGTTCAGCACCAAGGAGAGTGACTATTTGCTTTAGATTGGTTCAAGGTCGGTGGAGGATTTACTGTGTTTAGGCCTCTGTAGTGCTGTTGGCAAGATGTAATTTTTCCATAATAGATGAAAAGCCAAACCCTGTATAAACACACTTTAATAATGGTGAAAGCACTGGCAGAGCTGTACACTGAAGAAATATTAAAGTTCACACTTCTGTAGCTTAGACTTAATTGAAGCAAATAGTCTTCATATTTACATTTGGGTTGTTTGTTTTATTATCAGTTCTTGGAGTGGTTCATCACATGTCTTCCATTCCTCTACACAAAACTGCTTAGCAGCCTATTCCAGGATTCCGTTTGGTCTTTGTCTTCTCTCCAGGCCTGGGGACAGATGTACATTTTCCTTTGTGTGCCTTGGAAATCCTTGACATGGTACCCTGGCCTCCTTTCCTCTGAATATCTCCAGTGCTGAGAGGCACTGCTTCCTCATTAGCTGTGGTTCACTGAAAAAAAAAATGACTTGAGGGGCTTATTAGGATCTTGAACTGAGCTCTTTTTGTCTGTTTGTATAACAGGTTCTCAGAACTAGTTCAGGGTTGCCCAGAACCTGTTTTTAGAGAAGTCTCGAAGTCTCATGCTTTCTCTTAAAAGGGACGCTAGCTATTCCTTGTGCCCCGTGGACACAGTACATTTTCACTGACACGGAAATCTTGTCTAGGAGAGAAGAGAATGGAAATCTGCTAAATCCAGAAGAAAATCACCCTGTTTTTGTGCAGAAAGAGACAGCTTAAATGCTGCTTTTTCCTCCCTGTGTGTTACAGTACTTACCCTGCTTCATCTGTCTCTCTTGAGGCCAGGGGAGGAAGATTAAGTCTCTTCAAGGGACACTAGAGCTGCAGTGCTTTTTTCCCAGTGCAGTGGAATGAGCTATTTTAGTTGTGCCCTGACCATCTTCTAAAGAGGCTTTAATAGAACTTGAGGATTTATGCCCGAGAACCCCCTGAGCTGGATCTATGACAGAGTCTACTACAAAAGCTGCTTGAAAGAATTTCTGAGTTAATAGGAAATGAGGCTTTCTTGTCTTCCAGTGAAAATGTTCTAGAGGAGTATGATTTGAAGGGTGCCTAAAATCCCACCAAGCCTATAATATCTTCTCTACCGACCTTTGTTGAGATTTGTAGTCATGACAATTAATAGTTTGTTTGAGTTTTGTCATCGTGTCTCTTAAGTACTAATGACAATTCAAATAAATTCTGAAGAGGGATTATCATCATAGCCTTCTTACTGATCCCTCTGCTTCTGTTCGCATCCCCTTACTATCTAATTTTAAAACAGCAGTCTGGGTGATCAAGTCAGTCTTCCTCAAACTAAAGTTGTAGTCTGTCCCACTTCAAAACCAAAAATATCAGAGTCAACTTTGAGCCCTATGTTTCTCACATCCACATTCAATCTCTAAGCAGATTCTATCAGCTCAACTTTCAAAACAGATCCAGAATTTGACCACGTCTGACCACTTCTGTTATCCCCCTCATGGTTGAGCCACCATCATCTCTTACTTGGTTATGACAATAGCCTCCTAATTGCTTTCTGTTTCTGCTCTTGCTCATCTAGTATATTTTCAATACAGCAGCTAGACAAATCCTGTTCAAATTAATTTAGTTCAACAAGGGTGCCAAGATAGTTCAGTGGGGAAAGACTAGTCTTTTCAAAAACCGGTGCTGGGACAACTGGATTTCTACCTGCAGAAGAATAAAGTGACACCCCCTTCTCTCACACCAGATACACATATTAATTCAAAATGGATTAAAAACCTAAATGTAAGAGCTAAAACTATAGAATACATAGAAGAAGACACAGGTGTAAATTTCATGATCCTGGATTAAGCAACACTTTCTAAGATATGACACCAAAAGCACAAGTGTCAGAAGAAAAAAGATAATTTAGACATCATCAAAATTAAAAATGTTTGTATTTCAAAGCACATCATAATGAAGTGAAAAGACAACCCACAAGATGGTAGAAAATATTTGCAAATCATATATCTGATAAGGGACTTGCATCTAGTATATATAAAGAACTCTTACAAACTCAATAATAAAAAGACATAACCTAATTAAAAATGAGCAAAGGATCTGAATAGGCATTTCTCTGAAAAAGATATACAAATGGTCAATAAAAAAGATGCTCAGTATTATTAGTCATCTGTGAGATGCAAATCAAAACCACAATGGGATACCACTTCATACCAACTTAGATGGCTGTGATCAAAAAGACAGATAATTTTAAGACAGATAATTACAATATTCTCCAAATATGGAGAAGTTGGAACCCTCATATACTGCTGGTGGAATATAAAAAGGTGCAGCTACTTTGGAAAATAGTTGAGCAGTTCCTCAAAAGGTTAGACATAGAGTTACCATGTAACCCAGCAATTCTACTCATAGGTATTTACCCAAAAGAAATGAAAATATATGTCTGCATAAAAACTAGTATACAAATGTTCATAAAAGCATTAATTATAATAGCTAGTAAGTGGAAACAACCCAAATGTCTATTACCTGATGAATGGATAAGCAACATATGGTATATTCATACAATGGAATGTTATTTAGCAATACAAAGAAATGAAGTACTGACATATGCTACAACAGGGATGAAGCTTGTGGGTTCAGGGATACCTAAGTGAAAGAAGCCAGTCACAAAAGACCATATATTGCATGATGCCGTTTATAGGAAATGTCCAGAATAGGAAAATCTATAGAGACAGAGAATGTAGTAGTATGTCAGAGACAGAGAATGCAATATCTAGAGCTGGGGGTTTGGAGGCTGGGGAGTGACTGTTGAGGGGTGTGGGGCTTCTTTTTGGAATGACAAAAGTGTTCTAAGGTTGACTGTGGTGTTGGTTTCACAATTCTGTGAATACACTAAAAACTATTGAATTGTACAGTTTGTAAATGAATTAATGTATGTCAATTGTATCTCAATACAGATGCTTTAAAAATAATGAGCCCTCCAATAGCTTATCTAACCATCTCTTAAAATGCACCTCCACCGCAACACTCTCCTTTTGTGTTATTTTTTCTTTATTCCTCTCAGAGCCATTGAACTGAATATATATGTCTACATATATGCATACATATGTATTTATTATTAATCAATTAACTTATTTATGTATTGTGTTAGTCTCTCATGAAGGCAAGAATTTTGATCTGGTATCATTCACCAGTATGTCCCCAGCACCGGGAGGGTGCTGTCATATAGTAGGTGCTCAGTGGATATTTGTTGAATGAATGAATCATTACACGATGGCTAGTGAACAGTTGTCAATCAACTAATCTGATTAGCTGGTTGGAACCTAGGAAACAGTAGGAGGCAGAAGAAATGGAAGATAGGATAGATTTTTTTTAAATGTGCTTTTGAAGATTGGTTAAAGTTCAAAATGGTGAATACTGCCCATAAAGGGCAAGCTCACTACACTACATGGTTATGGAGGGTGAGAGTTTTTAGAAGAAGGTTCAGAGGAGATATAGGATAGAAGGACTACTAATGCACTGAAGGTCTGGGTTAAAGGCAATGCTTCTTCCTTTTTTAGCTTCATTCGGGGTGAATGTGGACCATCTTAAGAATTGAGCTACTGATTAGAAAAACTAGTATGATTAGATGAGGTGGTTTCTGAGTTTTTGAGGCAAACAGTCATCAAGATATACTTGTTTTCACCAGGTATTATGAAAAGGAACTGAGCAGACATAGCCCGAGTAGAATCAATTTCCATCTTGGTGTATCTGTTGGATGTTAACTTACTCTGTTTTTTTTAAATACCTCTAATGGTATGTACTTAAAGGATTATTGTTTGGAAGGCATTTCTCTGAAATGTAGTAGATGAAAGCATCGTTTTTATTTAAACATGGATGAGAGATGGGTTATTTAAATGAGTGGGTTAATATTCTCTTAATCGAATAACCTTTTTAATTGATAACTTGAGAATTAGTTCCATTGTAATTCTGTATATGGCACCAGGAAAAGGCAGTTAACCACAGAACAGATACTTTTGGTATAAGATATTTTTTCTTTTTCATTTAATGTCACAGAGGTGTTGCTTAAATTACTGGATTGTTTGACTATATACTTGATTGTATAACTACATATTGTAATGTTGAAAAACTGTTAAAAGGCTCATATTTGAAATACTATGGCCTAATGTATAAGATTATTTTCCTCTAGGTTATATCATATACTGTGTGCTCTCTGAGCTTGGGTAAAAAGGCTTTTGAAAGTATTCATAATATAAAATAATATAGTATTCCCAGTGCTTAAAATAATATTTGGAAAATACCATCTTATTAATAACATTTCCTACACATTTTTATTTAAAATACACAGAATTTTCATGGAAACTAATTGGGGATGCTTTCAGGTTTAAGTTAAAGAATTCTATAGAAGGAAGAGAAAAATGATTTAAAATCACAGCCCCAGTTCTCCAGTCAAAATTAGTTCAAGTGAGGCTGATCACCTGTGTGGGTGTGGAGCAGAAGAATTAGACCCCACATTCTTAGGTACGTTTGCTGTGTAAGGGCCCATTGTATTTTCAGTGTGATTGGCAAATTAGCTATACATGAATTTTAACTAATAAAAGGCAATGTATATTCTTGATATTTGCAAATTATGATTTGCTTGATAATATTGATATTTGTGGATACCAGACCTTTAAATCAAGTGATCCTTTCTGGAGGGACAAATCTCATCTCCTTTCTTGTTGAATATATTATCCTGCTTTTCACTCATGGTATATAAATATATTAGGTATCTGTTCTGGGTAATGTATATAACTTACGCAAATGGGTGGTGTCCTTGGTCGGTGAAATTAGTTCTGAGGAATGGTTCCTATCTAGAATAGTTTGGTAAAGGTCTGAGCCAAATAGAAGGAGCATTCCATGCTGAGAACATTGAAGCTCAGAAGAGAGTAGAACCCATCAGACTATTCAAGTATCCATTGTCACTGCCGAGCAGTGCAGAGATTTCCCACAAGTCCAGACCAACATTTGCTTGAGGAAATCTGCATCAGTCGCTAGTCCAGTGCCCAGGCTGTCTGGTAATTACTATGAATACTCCTAGATATGTAACCCCTTTGTTAATCTTCAGGACCGTTAGGCCAAAAGTGGCAGATCTTCCTACTGTTTTCTAGGACTGGGGAAACCGAAAGGACAATGGTATAAATATAGCAATACAAATTTAAATTATTTTTTCACATTTGATTCATGATTCTGGGGGTGTTTCTTAGGGGTTATACTCAATTTTAATACTCACATCGTTGCCATGATGTTGGCAAGTGCAAGGTGCAAGGGGAAAATATTTGTTGGTCAACATTCAGAAAAAGAAAAAATTCTAAGTCTAAGGCTGCCTTCCACCAGAAATCTGTGGCAGAGTGAAATTAGACATGGCCTGCATTAGGACCATATCTTCTGGTTCACTTGATTCATCCAAGTTTAAGTTGACGATATGTAAAACTACCTGAAGTGGGATTTGGGGGAGAGGTGAGGATTTGCGTAGGAAAGGACGACAAGCCAGTGTTTCATTTCTTTTTCAGCTTGAAACTTTGCTGCTTCCCACGGTCTTTGGTAAGGGCACCGCACCATCCTTTTCATTCCTGTGAAAGGCCCCCAAAACCACCTTTCATTATAGCCTTGTGGCTGGGTCTGCAGAGTTTCCCGTTCAGACAGTCCCCTTAATGTCTGCTTTTTTTTTTTTTTTTTTGAGATTTTATTTATTTATTTGACAGAGAGAGACACAGCAAGAGAAGGAGCACAAGCAGGGGGCGTGGGAGAGGGAGAAGCAGGCTTCCTGCTGAGCAGGGAGCCCGATGTGGGGCTCGATCCCAAGACCCCGGGACCATGACCTGAGCCGAAGGCAGACGCTTAACGACTGAGCCACCCAGGCACCCCAGTGTCTGTTTCTAACCCAGTACCAAGTATCTGGGTGAAAATGAGTCTTTCCCTGGGAGTAGAGGGCCATACTGTGGACTAGAGACAAAATGTTAAGAATGAAGGCAAATGTTTTCAGGTAGTTCACCAGACGATACATGCTACTTTAAAACTGTTAGCACAGGATCTTAACCTTGTGGCCATTTTGCCTGAAAAACTGTGCTCCCTGTGATGAGCTCTGTGTCCTCTGAATATGGCTACACTGAAATGGAACACTTGCTTGCCATTCCCAGAAACAAATTAAGGGCATGTCAGTAATATTTCTAGAAATTAAAACAACAACAACATATTTTCATCCAATGAGTTGTAATTCTGACTTGGAGAAAAAAAGTCTTATTGACTGCACCTCTGAAACATAACCCGTTGATTAGCACTTTTAGAGGAAATAAGCAAACCACTGTGATTCATTTGCTGAAAATTTTTGATAATTTTCTTGCCATAATTTGAGAAATAAAAAATATTTACAATAAAGCTCTTCAGGTTTCCTGGCCTACATTAATAATTAAAAGATTCAATACATGCACTGTACCAAAAGTTTCTACACGAGTATAAATGTGTATGATTGAACCAATAAGGTACATTAAATGATGTTCCCTGCAACCAAGCTGACTGAGAGAGTGCAAAGTGGGTTTTAAAAAAAAATCAATAAAAGGAGGAAAATGGAAGGAGTTAGTTCTGAAAATGGGTTTTGATCATCATTCTCTATTGCTCAATTTACCTTCTATAATGTTGTACTTTTACTGGAAGGCTGAGGAAGCAAGGATTCTTCCCATCATTGTCTGGCGCGTGGTCAGTACTAAAAGGAAGCTCTATGCTGTTTTAAGCCTTCACCTTGAATGACCTTCTGGTTGATGAGATATTTGTGTATTAACTGTCCTTCTACCTGGGAGGTTGTGAATTATTTTTTTCCGTGGTCTTTCATCTTTTACATTTTATTTTTGATCCAAGTTTGCTTTTTCCTTTCATGCCTCTCAATTCCACAAGTATTTGTATTATTTAAAATGACTGGTAGTAAATTTTATTGTTTGTTTCAGTTTGGTAAATACTGTAATGTGTTTTATTGATTATATTATCGTTTTGTTATATATAGCAGCGAGGAATTTTTTATGTCTGTTCAGAAAAGCCAAGTTGTAATTGTGGTCTTTAGAGGCTCAGTTACTAGATTGTCACCTTAAATGTCATGCTTTCTGATACATTTCAACAATGAGTATTTTGATTAATTTTTATAGCATAGGAATATGTTCTCTATTTTCCTAAACCCATTTTCCACTTTAAAATGGTAGGCCTTGCTTGCTTGCTTGCTTTCTGACACAAAATTGGCTTTAGCTGGGATATCAAAAAGCATATTATGAACAAATAATTATCACTCTCTTCTTTGGAGTTAGAGAAGCAGACTGATTGCAGTCTGGTAGAAAGTCTGCCTAGCCCAGGGTTGGCAATGGTGTCCTAAAGATATACCTTGAACATGATTTTTCTCATCTGTAGAATTATGATATGAGATCTCTAAAAAAATAACTAGCTCTAACAATAAGTTCTTTGATTCTTCCAGAGCTGTCCTCTATCCTTGTGAATGTATACCATATATCTTTTTCCCAAACAGAGCAAACTGGAATCTCCTTTGCATCACATTTTTATTATAGTCTTTTCAACAAGAATGTTCCATTTTCCTAGTTGCTGGTTGTGCATGCTGTGATTGCATTAAATGGGGCACCTAGGTGGCTCAGTCAGTTAAGCGTCTGCCTTTGGCTCAGGTCAGGATCTCAGGGTCCTGGGATCGAGCCCCGCATCGGGCTCCCTGCTCAATGGGGAGTCTGCTTCTCCCTCTCCCTCTACTGCTCCCCCTGCTTGTGCTCGCTCTCTCTCTCTCAAATAAATAAATAAAATATTTTAAAAAAAATGATACAGAGCTGCCATCATCTATGTGCTCGTACCTGCACATGCTAGAACATCAAGTTACTAAAGGTCCTTTAGATCTGGGCATTCTGAAAAGCAAATAACAAGGGTCAGAAGTTGACTGCAGGTGCTTCTGGATTTGCCTCATTGCCTTCTCCAGGATTACTCCCTTAGGAGAGGAGGGCAGAGTGACCTCAGTAGTTTCCAGAGATACTTTCAGGTTTGAAGGGTGGTGGGTTGCAGTAATGTGTTTTCATTTCTCTTTGGGTTATGGATACTAATTTCCAGTTTCAGGGGATCTTACCCATTGGGATAGTTTACAGGGGGGTTCTATGGCTTCAACTTAGTCTACCCGTAAGGATTAATGTTCCTGAAGTCCAGCTGGAAGGTAAAAGAATGGAAGAGATGACCCTTGCATTAGTTCCTAGGACTGCTGTAACAAAGAACCACAAACAAGGTAGCTTAAAATGACAATTTGCCAGCTTGTAGTTCTGGAGCCAGAAGTCTGAAATTAAGGGATTGGTCAGCCATGCTCCCTTTGGCACCTGTAGGGGAGAATCCTTTTTTGCCTCTTCCTAGCTTCTGATGGTTTGCTGGCAGTACGAGGCCCTCCTCAGCATGTGCTGTAGCACATCAGCCTCTCCCTGGGTGGTCACATGGCGTGCTGCCATCATGTGTAGGTGTCTGTTCTCTTCTTATGAAGGTATATGTCTTATTGGGTTAGAGCCCATCCGAATGACCTCATTCCTAACTTGATCACAGCTTCAAAGACCCTGTTTCCAAATAAGGTCAGGATCACAGTACTGGACATTTTGGGGGACATTGGACATTTGGACATACCATTTTGGAGGACACAATTCAGCCTATAATAACCCTGAAGCTTTTTTTCATGTCTAACATGCAGAGAGCCTCTTGGTGAGGGGTCAGCCTGAAGATCAGTAATCCAAACAATTGAAGTTGGAAAACAAGTCTCTGGTACAAGGAAAGATGAGAAAGCTTTTTAAAGGACAGTGCTTTTGGTGCATTGAAAAACTGGGTCTCTGTGTTTCTTTGGAACATTCAGACAAAGTGAAGGATAAATCACCACATTGGATGTGGCTTACTCTAATGCCTTTTGATGCTTTTGACATGTTTGCAAAGCCCAAGACTCGTTTGTGCATAGAGGTTATTATCTTTCAGCCCTTTGTGTGGAAAATAACTGAGCTGATGGTGTTTTCCAATCACACAGTTACTGGACCTTCCACATAGCAATTGCTATCTTTGCTCTTTTCTTGCTACAAAAGGTATTTTACATACCATTTATTATATTTTGTTGTTGTTATTGCTCCCCTGTGTAGATGGTATACAATTATTTAGGGTGTATGAAATTCTTATATTTTTATTCCCCATCCCCCACAATACATAAAATTTTTGTGCAGAATGGGGTCTGGTCATCTAGGTAGAAATGTGCAGTTTGCAGAGAGGTTTACCCTTTACCAGATATGGAGGGAGGGTTTCAGGAAGGGACTAGTTAATAGTGAAGTGTGTCTTGTGACTGGCCCAGCCTATGGGGTATGGGCTGTCTTTTACTCTGTGCCCCCGTGCAATTAGACCTAATTTGTGTTGGTGATGTGAGCTGTCACTGTGAGCAGCCTGGCTGCTGAATTTGCCACATCCAGAGCCCGATAGACACGTGGGGAACTTGCTTTGTCTTGCCTTCCTGGGCAGAGTGAAGGCCAGAGAGGATCCAGTGAGTGCTGAGGGCCAATAAACTAAAACAAATTAATAGGCAGTGCTGCTCGAACCTATGCTTCACCCTCTGAGCTTTTTGAATCCACCAACTTAATTCTTTTGAGGATTCTCATGAAAATCTTGGAGTAAGATTTAAGGTGAATACATCTTAGTATTCTTTCATCTAATAGCACATTCTTTTTTTTTTAAGGTCACCTGTTTGATATTGGTTCTTTGGTGCTTAGCAGTGGAAATTAATTGACTTAAATTTTATTTATTTATTTATTTATTTTTTAAAAAGATTTTATTTATTTTTTTGACAGACACAGCGAGAGAGGGAACACAAGCAGGGGGAGTGGGAGAGGGAGAAGCAGGCTTCCCGCGGAGCAGGGAGCCTGATGTGGGACTCGATCCCAGGACCCTAGGATCATGACCTGAGCCAAAGGCAGACGCTTAACGACTGAGCCACCCAGGCACCCCTAAATTTTTTTTAAATAGTAGGGGGCTAATTGGGCATTCATCCTTATTTGGTATATGTGTTCCAGTGACTTGGTAGAAAATGAAACCAACTTTATGAAAATGGATGTAAATTCTAGAGGCTTAAATTGTTATCCATCAGTTTGAATATTAATAAGGATTTGAGGGTGCGTACTTAGGAATAAGCTCAGTAAGAGGTAGATACAGGTTCACTGTTTTCTGTCATTGGATACTTAATCACAAGGAGAGGGGGAAGACCAAAAACTTAAGAGAACTTTATTGACTCGTAACACAGGAGTGGGTCCCTGGAGTTCATCTTATCTGTGTGTCCCGGCAGGTCTGTGTCATCTGTCTCCAGGCAGGTCTGCCCTTGGTTGTGTGAGGCTGTGCAAGAATCCACCCTGCCCATATGCTGTTTTTATTAGGGTTAGCTGTAAGAGCAAGCGAGTATCAGGCTGGGCTTGGTGGTGGTGTGAGCCTCTTAAATTATATTCACATTACAGATGACTCCTATAAGGTTTGAAGTGAATTCTGATGCTGTTAATATTGATTTTAATTTTCTTTCCCTTTTCCCTCTCTGCTTGGGATAAAATGTTAATGAACTCTTACCTGTGAAACTTGTGTGATTCATCTTGTGTGTTTAATTCAGACTACAAACCCATGGGGTAAGCTCCTTTTCTCTGCAGCATGGAGGACCCCAGTGGCAGAAATGTTTATTATTATTATGTCTTATAATAATCATGATGTTCTGCTAAAATATGCTGATTGCATTTACTCAGAAGTGATAGCTCTAGTCCTTTTTAGCTTGAAAATATTTTATTTTGCTTTAAGCTGGTTAGACAGATTTTATAAGGAAGACTAACCTAGGTACTAAGTTGAAACATAGTTTGAATGCATTTTTGAATTATGTTGGTTATTCTGAGCCAAAAGCAGTTACACCTTTGATGTAGAGTATGTTTTAATCATTTTCAATCTCCTCTCACTCCAAAATGGCTAAGTGGATTTTTTTTTCTCAAATTATTCCCAAAGAAAGAAAAAAAAATAGGACTGGAACCAAGCTTAAAAAGGTTTGGTTGAGCAAGGGAGTTATGATTGAGTGCAAACAGGTGGCTATAATATTCTGCCTAGGAATATCTTTAACAGGAGTTTTTTAAAAATTGTAAACTCTGTCATTTACTGTCCATGGAAAGTGACAGAGAAATGAGGCACATATCAGAATAATTCAGTCCAAAAAACACTCTATGTGAAATATCTCAACAGAGAAAAAACTCATTAATTAAAACTGACTTGGAAAGGCCAGCCAAATTAGCGAAGTTTAAATTAGAGTAATCTCTAGTGTATGGCAAATTGATATGATTACCCAGAACCATTGCCTAGAAGTTGGCAGGGGTTCTGAGAAGTGGGGAGGAACTCAGACACAAGGTGGGCTTGGTGGGTCTGTGTTTGTCATAATTGATTATTCATTTTATTCATTCAGTAGGCATTTACTGGTCACCTTTATATAATTGGCACTGTACTAGGATTGGGCAGACACAGATGAGTAAGGCACTGCTTTTGACCTCAAGGATGAGACACACCATAGAGAGTTAAGAAGCCATGTTAAAGAGTAGTGACAGGTTACAAGGTATCAGAGAAGTACTAAGAATGGATAGCTGTGGTCCAGACTGGGAGCCAGGGAATGCTTCCTAGAAGAGGTGATGCCTGAGCTGAATCCTGCAGAATGAAGGTGAGGATGAGGGTAAAGCACTGAGTAAAAGCACTGAGGTCAGAAATAGTCTTTAATATATTAACTTTTAAAGGTTGATTCCACTTTCTGGGGCGCCTGGGTGGCTCAGTAAGTTAAGTGTCCAGCTCTTGGGTTCAGCTCAGGTCATGATCTCAGGATCATGATATCGAGCCCCATGTCAGTCAGTCTCTGTGCTGAGTGTGGAGTCTGCTTAAGATTCTCTCTCTCTCTCTTTCTACCCCCCCCCCCCCCCGCCCCAGCTGGCTCTCTCTCTCAAAAAAAAGAAAAAATTGATTCCACTTGGATCAAAATAACGACTTCTGGAAGGTAATAGGGAGAGACAGCAGAGAATATACATGTTTACCTAAGACTGTCCTCAGAATATTTTTAGTGCCAATTTATTTATCAAGATAAGAATAACACAAACAATGTTAACAAAAATGTTTTAACAAATAGATGTAAAAACTTGAGTTTTTGGTGGGTTACTGTTAAGATTTTTGAAAAATCATCTTTTGTCTATCATATTTTAAATGTTTCCAGTGCTGATCATATTTACATTAGACATGTATCTTCTTCATAAATAATGAAAGGGAAATGTTTACCTAGGCCTAGCTGCATTATCCCAAATGCCAAATTTGCAGAGTATAGTTAAGAGGTTTTACTGTACTTTAATCAAAAGAGTAGCATTTTAATCTGAGATAAATAGATATTTAGATTGTCTACTTTATCTAGGCATATATAATTATATTTATAGTGTATCTGGAGTAAATACAATTTTGGGGAATGTGGGCTATGGTAGAATATTGGATTTTCTCTTCCATGTTCTGCTGCTTTCTCACTGAATGACCTTAGGCAAAGTAGATAACTTCTTTGGTCCTCAGTCTTTCATGTGTAAAACAAAAGGTCTGGACTAAGTCAGTGGCTTTTGTGGTTATTATGATTATTATTCCTGATTGAATAAATAAAGCTGAAAGAGGGGCTCAAGTTGAGTTGGAAGGCAACTGTGTGCCTAGGAACTCACTGGGAGCTTCCCTGACCAAAGAAAGGGAAGAAACTTTCTTTCCCTCCAGCTTCCTCTCCTAGTCACTCAGACTCTTGATGATGCTCCCCACACCTTCATTTGCCTACATAAAATAATGTAGACAAAATATTTTACAAATGTGTACGATTGGATTGTAAATATGTGGCCCATTTTGTCTTCAATGTGTGTTCTATAAAACATTGATCAGTTATATGTAACCCCAAAGGAATTCGTGGTCCAATAAGTCAGAATAAGCCAGGAACTACTTACTATTCACTTCTCTTAGAAACTCCCAATGCATCTCACACAACTTCTCCAAGAAGTTCTCCTATAAGCAAATGTGTTTTTTTTTTTAACCTAGTAGTTCTCAAATGAATTTATTAGTTCCTATTTTACTCAGAATCTCTTACCTTCCCAGAGAGCCACTGATCTCAGTAAACTTACTTCATGGGAAACAATGATGTCTTTGCCCAAGCTCTCCGGATGTTCACTGAAGGGATAGAGCATTAAATGCCAGAGAGATGAGCGTCAGGCTAGATTCACATGCATCTCACTAACCTGTGAATTCTTACAATCGAAAGAGCCTTGGAAAATAGATATGGAAAGAAATAAACTAAATGTTTTTACCCCTTCAAAGTCTTTAAACTGACAAGTGCTGCCATTTTGTTCAGAGAGTCTTTAATTCCATAAGCAAGAGAATTGAACTACAACTTAGGAATTTGAGGTTTTCACTTTTTTTTCTTTTCTTGTGAGGACATTCCTAGAAAAAGAATGTGCTCTGACTTGTGAAAGTCCAACCTGGTTGATTCCCGTGTCACTTGCCCTATCCCCACCTGCTTCCTGTCCTTTCACCCCTCTCAAGGGAAGAAGGAAAAGAAAAGAGAAAAGGAAAATAAGAGGAGGGGGGATTGGGTTTATAACAGCCCAAGGGGTATTAAATTCTGGCAGCTGGTGCCATGGCCTTTAGTATATTAGACTATTGGGTATGTTCTGTAGTAGAAACCAGTGTCGAGGGAGGTTTTGTTTTAAATTTAGAATGATTTCTTATTCTGGATTGGTGATACTAGTATTTATACCAGAGATGCTAATATAGTTATTTTGCATCTACAGCTGACCTTAAGATTTTATTTCTTTAAAATGAAAAAATTAATAAGCAAATGCCTAATAATGCAATAATTTTAGCAGCCAAAGTCTTAAAAAAAACTCAAAGCTGGTAATATTTGTCAAATGGCTTCATGCATTTGATTGAAGGTGGGGGCAATAGGGAAGGGAGGATGGGACAGAGAGTAGAGAGAGGCCATCTAGCATAATACTGAATTCAGACCACCCCCTTCTCCTCTTTCTGTCTTTCTTCTCTCCCCTATTCCTCCTCAGCAGCCACACGTGGACTTCAGTACCATCTTTTGCCATCCTTGTTCTCCTGGTGGTGAATCCCCTGACCCCGGGGAGCCCCCATACCTAGAACAAACTTTCTAGAACAACTTTGTAATGACAGCCTAGTTACCTTGCCTGCCAGTCAAGTAGAAAAGAACATGGGTTGAATTCATTTTAATCTATGTCTAGATTGTTTAATCTGTTGTCTACTGAGAGTAGGGATGGCATGGTCCTGGGTGTCCTGGGTGTGCGTGGTGTGTGTGTGTGTGTGTTGGAGGAAAATTACCCATTATTGCTGGGTCAGCAAGAAAGTGTTGCTGTTTCATTCCCATCTGGTTTAACACATGTGATTAGCCACAGAATGCTCATAAAAAAGGATGTAACTTGAGTCCATTAAAATGATCAAGGGGACATCTGCCTTTGCTCTGGAGTCTGAGATAGTGAAAGTGTTCCAGAAAAGAGCTGGAACATCAGGACTGACAGCCGCACAGGGGATGGAAACACAGAGAACTTCAGGGTGTGCCTTGAAGGCAAAGTCCGAACACTTCTGCTTAAAAGAAGCAGCATGTTTCTTCAGTCTCTTAAGGGCTGATTTCTGATGAGAGGACAATTTCTACTTCCCCGCGAAGCCAGTACTTCTCATTCTTCGTGGTTGTTTAGAGCGTGTTTATGATTTATTGGGTGATTCAGGTGTTCTCCAATAGTCTACTTTTTAAACTCATGGAGATCACAGAATTGTCACTGAATAATTAAAGTTGAAACATGAAAAATTACATAACAAAAGTCAGAGTTGAAAACCTTCAGATATTTTTTTGTCCCTTGGTGTGTGCTTTTCTATGGATTTACATTTCTTCTGTTGCACGGCCATACCTTGTTTCATTGCTTTGTTGTGTGACTATGTTTGCTTCAAAAACTACGTTTCCTTTGTTTGCTTCGAAAAGTAATACTGTCATCATTGGACCGTATCTGGTCACCAAGAAAGTTAGGAGCATCAGAACTGCCTTGAAGTGGCGTGTAGCTGGTCGGGGGACAGAAGGTGCCTGTGGAAAAATGAGCAGCAGAGAGTAGCAGTCTTTCCTCTTGCAGAGATTTTTGCAAGACAAATTTGACTCGAGACAAAAGCTATGCTTTGCTGCTTGGTCTCAGGGAGAGGAGCATGACTCTGGCTGATGCTGTGTTTAGCTCTTTGGAGCCCTCTGTCTGGGACACCTCACAGCACGAGAATAACATCACTACGTGTGGTTCCTGAAGCCCCCGTGCTTTCGATTGGTGGTGATTAGAAAGGCCCAGTTAGCTGGAGCCTGATCCCTTAACACTCAAGCATTTCAAGGGAGCAGGGTGCTTTATAGTCATTGTATCAGGCTCAGAGTGATTGGCTGCTCTGTTACTTAACCGGTGGGAAAGGAGACCCTATTTGTCTTCCTTATAAAAACAGAATTAAAGAATAAAATGCTTCCATCATGCTTTTTAAATACCAGTCGGAAAAGTCTTAGCTTATCTTTTCCTGCCAAAGTCAAATGCTTTAGAATTACAACTTAATAATCAAGGACGTTGGGACATACATCTCATGGAATAACATTTGCATTCCTGGTATGCAAGAGAATGTTACCTTAGCTTTGTTGTGTCAGACAGCAGAGTATTCGGTGGCGGCAGTCATGCTGTCTCTTTCCCCTTGTCCCAGTGGCTCTGTGCTCTCCTGGGGAGAGTAACAGAGGCGGATCACTGTGCTTTTGTGGGTATCTCGTATGTGCTGCATTCATAGCGAGATGAAGCAGGGTAACTAAATAACTAGTGTAAAAGTGTATTTCATGCATAGATTTAAATAGAAGCTGTGTATGTAAAGAGAGAGGGAAGGAGAAGGACAGAGAAGGGGAGAAGGAGAGAAAGAGGAGGTTTTTTTTGAGGAAGGATGAATTAGATAATTGTGAATTAAAAACAACCTAGAATCTTTTTTTTAATAAAGATTTTATTTATTTATTTGATACAGAGAGAGAGACAGCGAGAGAGGGAACACAAGCAGGGGGAGCGGGAGAGGGAGAAGCAGGCTTCCCTGCCGAGCAAGGAACCCGATGTGGGGCTCGATCCCAGGACCCTAGGATCATGACCTGAGCCGAAGGCAGATGCTTAACGACTGAGCCACCCAGGCACCCCACAACCTAGAATCTTTAAGTTCATTTTTTTTAAGTTGAATTTCCTCCAAAATCTATTACCAGGGTTACAATACAAAGGTAAACTTGACTGGCTTTGTTTAATCTTTGCATGTGTATTTGGCATTTATTGGGTTTCTACTATTGTGTTAGTCAGGGGAGATACACAAGTGAATGAAACAGTCCTTGTGCTCAGGTACAGACAAATAGATGACTTCATCGGTGTGGTCGGTAGTGCCGCCAAGGAGAGAGGGTGCATATGTGCTGTGAGTATTCCCTCTCCCGTCCTTTGCTTCCATGGGTTAGAGGTATTGATGAAACAGAGATGTCAAAAGGAGGACAGAAGGAGAAACAAGGTATCAGACATAATACGGGACTCAGTACATAGAGGATAGATCAGGCCTGAACTCGGCCTTCTGGGTCCTGGGGAAGATAGGTACGCCGTTCCTGTTTGTGCAGAAGCATGCGTTACCTTTCATGCATGTGAAGTCCTTTGTATACATTTGATTTATGTAATTTAAAGGAGAGGCAAAGTAGGCACTTCCATTTGGGCATTAGCAAAAAGAACATGAAAAATGGATCCCTGGAAACTTTTCCCGGTGTTCACAGCATTATTTAAAAGACCTAATGTGATGTCATGTATGATTTATGCTGTGTAGGTGTTTTTCTACTGTGTTCAAAGCAGATAGGTATTAGAGTGTAATATATTATGTAGTTTCAAATATAAAAACTGCCTAGTGATGTGAAGAGATAAGGTGTTGTACTGCTGATCAGATAGCCGAGAATAACTGTTTTTGGTGGCAAAGCTTTTTTTTTTTTTTTTGGACATTTTTATCCTAATGAAACATTCAGGAGTCTAATTTCCTATATTCCCTACTTGTACCTTGAAGACTTGGTCCAGTTCTTCTTTCTTACATATGTATATTTTTTTCCCTTCCTTTTTTGTCTTTTTTTTCCTCTCCTCCGCATACCTGTATAGATGTTTAAAGCGCCACCACCAGTTGGGGGGAGAGCAACACCTGGGTAGGAGTCTTGGATCGCATTTATAGCTCTGGTATCAACTTACTTCTAACTCCAAGTACCTCCAATGACTCCCACTTTGTCCTGGGCTTTTGCTTTTGCAAACGTATGTTAAAAATGCATTTGTACTCACGGAGTGCTTTGTTACCTACTTGAAATGAGTATAAGAAGATTAAGAGTTTAAAGTGCTTTTAGGAATAGCAGAGTCGGCTGTCTTCCAATTCTTAATTTCCAGTTGAAGTTTGTGGTGATGTCATTTCAAAACAATCCTAACAGGTAGAATACAGAGCACTTACATGGCTCCTGAGTGATTTTTAGATAATGGAAGCCTTTAAATGAGAATCCCAGCTTTGCTTTTACAGTTGTTGATTTCAGTCATGTTCTGGGCTGAAGTGGTAGGAGACAGGCTAGAGACAGTGAACAGTATCCCACCCAGAGAGAATTTCACACCCACTAGACTTCCGAGTGCCAAGTATGGCTTCCCTAGAGTGGTTTTCAAGATGTTTAAGTATAAAAAGCTACAAAACCTATCTTAAAATGGGACAAAGCTGCTGTCTGGAAGGCCCAGGCTCTCACTCCCTCTGCCAAGGCGGAGGCTGAGGCCGTGTTTAGGGATCTTCTGCATCGTGATAGAACTCCAGAACCTCTGGTTTCTCCAGATGGAGGAACAGTTTGGGGAAACCTGGAAACTCGGTCACTGTGATGATGCCTTAGGAAGGAGAACCTTTTCTGGCTCCTTGATTTTTCAGAGCCCTGTTTTATAAGGATGTGATTCTCCCTAACAGGTTTAGTGTATCTTTTAGGTTGCCTCATAAGGATTCGGATGAATATTGTCATGTTTGTGTGAAGTTGAAGGGACCATTCTGGGAGTCTTTTACATGTAGACATGGAATTTGTAATGATTCTTGTTTCCTTTAGCATTTGGGTAAATGTTGCCCCAAATTTCTGAATCTCAGAGTTTGAGGAGAATTCAGTGAAAGGTGGCTGGCTTCATAACATACTAGCTTTGTGACCTTGAATACATTACATAAGAGTAAGTAAGAGTAAGAGCTGTAAGAAGAATATCACCCACCTCATGGATTGGCTGTTATAATTTAATAAGATAACTGCTTCTCATAGTGTCTGGCATTTAGCATGCACCAACAAACAGTACCTACCACCATCATTATCATCATTATTTTATAAAATGGCCAGTCTTTATCAGACATTACATGTTTCTTAAAGATTTTTTCAAATACTCCTCTACTCTCTTTAGGGACTGGGAGCTTATTCTATCCCCAGGCAGGTCCATGTTGCCTCCTTCAGAAACTCTTCCTCATATTGGTTCTCTGTCTTCTTATACATTTCTCCCCAGTGGTCCCTTCTGTGCTCTTACCTGTGACTCTTAAACCTTCTTCTATTTTCCCTGTGGCAGACATTCAGCTGCTAGAAGACAGTAGTTGTATTCCTTCTAGGTATTATTTAACACCTTATCATCCATATTTTGCAAAAGAGAAAACTGAGGGTCACAAAGATTAATTAATTTCCTTTTGGTTATATAGCTAATAGGATGTCAAAATAATGTGAACCCAGTACCTTTTGATGAGCTCTTCTCTAAATTCCTTTTCCATTGTGGCCCCTAGTACTGAGCTTAGTACCCGAGGTATGGTCTGGGACGCACAGAGTAGAGAGTAGGATTATTGTTTTCCTAGTTTGGGACCCTGTGGTCTTTTGTTATTTATTATACCCATCACATTCTGTATCTAACAAATGTTTATTGAATACTGAATGAACCCAACCTAGTAGCTGAGGTGCTGCAATCATATAGCCACGAATAAAGCAGAATCCCTGCCCCGAAAGAACTTTTGTCTTAGTGGCAGAGCTGGTTATGGGGTCCAGAGCAATTAAACATGCAGGGCCCCTTGTTCAGAAAAGCAGGGAGAACTGGGCCTTTAAAGGTGTAAAATCAAAGTTTTTTTCTTTTCTTTTGTGGTCTCTTAACTTACGTTGTTTTTTTCCTTGCTATTTAATGTTATTCTAAGTAAAGAATGATTAAAAATTTAGATTATTAGCATGAACTTTACCATTCATCATTATATTGTGCAGTGCTGGTTTTAAGTGCAAATATAAGGTCACTAAACTTGTAGGTGGAATCACTGAAATTATGCAATTCATATGTTTTCCATTCTTACCAGAACAGTTGAAACATTGCAAAACTGCCTTGGTTGTTTTTATTTTATTGCTTTTAAAATATTTATTTATTTATTTATTTATTTATTTATTTATTTATTTTAGGGGGAGAGAGAGAAAGGGAGCAAGAGAGTGCACGAGCAGCAGGGGCAGAGGGAGAGGGAGGGAGAGAATCTCAAGCAGACTCCACTGAGTGTGGAGCCTGATGTGGGCATGATCCCACGACCCTGAGATCAAGACCCGAGCCGAAACCAAGAGCCGGTTGGTTGCTCAACCGACTGAGCTGCCCAGGCGCCCCTATTTCATTTCTTCATATGTGCATATCCTACCTACATTTTCTACTTCGGCTTACTGATAAATAAGGAAGAACTGGAAGGAAAACAAACTACGGGTTACCCTCTCTTTCGCTTTCTTTCTATGGCGTTATTTTCAGCATAAATAGTTGGCTAACATTTAGAACATTGTTGCCTTCTTTCTGTAATCAAATCAAGTTCTGGTTCAGATGGAAAGCATGGCCATCTGGGGCTGTCCGTGAGTCTGCTTACTTACTACTCAGTCATAAACATAACACACTTACCTTGTACTTGTCTGGAGTCTTGCTAAACTCCCACCCATTGTGGGTCCCCTGGAATTCTGTTCTCATGGGGCGTCGAGAAAGCTACATGCAGTGAGGTGGAAAGGAACTATGGGCGTACACATTGTCTCATCAGATTTCACTTAAAACACGCAGTTTCAAAGATAAAATTATTGAGAATTTGAAGATGTTGACAGATAGGCATTAAACCAAGTGTGGGCTGCTCTGAGAGGAGGGCTCTGTATGACTTCACCTGTCGTACATCCATAATGCCGGCCCTGCCTACTGGAGACACAGATAAGCCTAATCCGAGGCGGTTGGAAGCTGAGCACTAGCTGAGACAGCTCTACAGGCTTGGGCACCTGGCAAGACTGGAAAGTTTCAGGGAGAAGGTGACGTTTGAGTAGCCATCGAGAGACTGCTTTGATAAACAGAGGCACTGATGACAGTTAACAATACTGTATCGTATGTTTGAAGGTTGCTAAGAGGCTGGATCTTGTAAGTTCTCATCACAGGAGAAAAATTTTGTAACTGCGTGGTGATAGATGTTAACCGGACCTGTTGCGCTGTTCATTTCACAAGATACACATATCAAATCATTATATTGCATACCTGAAACTAGTATAATGTTATATGCCAATTATATCTCTGTAAAAAAAGAGAGGCATTAAAAGGGTTTCTACATGAGGGAAAACTTGTGCTAAGGTATGGCGGGAGGGAAGTACAGAACTCAAATTCAGGGAGCAGCTAGATTCCAGGGTGGCCTGAGCAAAGTGAACATGGTAGGTTAATAGAACATTTACTCTGTGTGGCACGAGAATAATTGAATAAGATCTTTGCTTCTTTATTCTCATTTATATTGCATAGGGTCTATAAATCTGCAAACATAGTCCTAAGAGAAACATCAGATTTATATATGTGATTTTTCAATAATAATGTAAGTAATTTATATTAACTTTAGACAGTTTCCCCCCAAAAATGAAACACCATTAATTCTCTGCCTTGCTTTTGGAATGATTACAGTTAGAGATACAAATCTTGATTTTTTTTTTTCAAATATATCTGCTTGAAGAAAGGATTAGGTGAACATGATGTAGATTTCTTTCTTTCTATGTGAAAATTCCAGTGAGTTTTAAAATGTTGCCTTTATCTTGTCTCAGAGATAGCATGTAACTGAGTTCTGATACCTTCTCTGGCAGCCTGAGACAGGAGCTCAGAATTGGGCAGGAGACTTACTCATCTGGACAGATTTAGGATTGGGATATGGTATGGTCCCTTTGGGTCCATGGCCAAAGGGTGTGGGAAGCCCTTTTAGGATTCTAACTTGTCTCTCAGAGTTTTGGCTGCACCGTCGCATGTTTTGAGGCGGTCCGTCCTCGGTAAGCTGCGTTTGGGTCCTCTTCCTTCCGTCATGGTGGGGGCTTACATCAGGCGTCCTGTCTGTGAATGCCTTAGGATTTGGTGCATTTCTGGTTTCTACTTCTTTCAGTTGTGATTTTCTCCCTATCTCACAGCTTCCCAACCACTGTGTCATTACCTTTGGTTTGGGGAGCCTGAATGCTCAGTCGCTGCATTGAACAGCTCCAGCTCCCAGGCTGAGAGGCAGGCTAGAGCAAGACAAAGTCATAGAAACCAAAGCCCAGACCTAACCCTGAACATGTGTGTGCACGTGTATGTGAATGAAGGCACGCGTCTGTGTGCACCCGTGGGTAGGCGTGGAGCACTACGACTCAGTGGGAAGTTGAACACAATTATCACTACTGACGACATCTGACTTCCAGTAGGCAGTGTAAGAGGCTTAGGAATCTTGGTGAAAGCCAGTATCTGGAAGGGCGACTAGCTCCAGATCCTCATGCAAGGGTGGCCAGTGGGAACTTAAATGCTAATTGTGTTATATCTAGATCAGCTTGGAACCAGACCCTGAGGCGTCAGGAGGAGGTGAAGGAGGGTAGTGGTAGGAAAAGAAAAAAAAAAAAATCAGAGGCTAACAACAATGTTTTTCCTATGCATGGAATATTTCTCCATTAATTCATTGTGTCCATTATAGACAATCTCAACATAGGTTTACAGTTTCTTCATAGAGGTCTTGTGCATTCTGAAGTTAATTTAAAGATATTTTGTTCTATTGCATATATCTTATTTTCTTTTATATTTTCTACTCGGTTATTATTTTGTAGAACAATGTTGTGGATTTTTATAAGCCAATCTTGAATGTAACCATCTTGCTCTCATTTCTTAGTATTTTTTATTTTTAATCTACTTACATATTGATTCTTTTATTTCTTATCCATTGGGTTTTATTTTTTTATGTTGATGCTCACATTTTCTATATATCTATTGATTGTGGTACTTTTTCTATGTTGATAGTCATAAGTTCTGCCAGTCAGATTTTTTTCTCTCCTTCAATCATACACCTCTTATGTCTTCTTGTCTCGTTATGTTTGCCAGAAGTAGCAAGAGCAGGTAGCATTCGGTGTCCAAAGTTTTTCAATTATAATGCTTGCTGTAAATTTTGATATATAAACGTAGGAAGTTATGCTCATTCTTAGTAGTCTGAGAATTTTTAATATGAATCATTATTAAAATTTTTCAGATGTTTTTTCTGCATTTATTGACATAATTGTGTGATTTTATCATTTAATCTGTTAATGTGATAGATTAATAGACTTTCTGATGTCACACTATCCTTGAATTATCAAGATATTTATTTTTCAGACCTATGATATGTGTAGATATCAGGATAAACTGTATCTGACCATCATTACTCCTCCTCCTTATTTATTTAATATTCTGTTGGATTTTATTGGCAAATATTTGCTTTAGCATATTTGCATCTGTGTTGATTAGTGAATTTTCTTGCTTTGCCCTTAGAAGGTTTTATATTTAAGATACCACTGTTCTTGCCTTGTATGTTGAGCAGCTTTTCCTCTTTTCCTGTATACTTTAACAACTTATGTAAGAGTTTTCTGTTCCTTGAAAGTAGAGCTCTTTGGTGAAATTATCAGTTCTTTTTTGTTGTGGAAGAGATTTTTTAAATTATTGTTATTTTTATTTTTAAATGGTTATTGTTTAAGTCAAGTCTACTTCATCTCAAACAATTTGACATTTAATATTTTCAAGGATGTTTGACAAATACTTTTTCTCATTTAAATTTTTCTGTTTGTAGTTGTATATGTATGTATTTATTTGAGGTATAATTGGCATATAACATATTAGTTTCAGGTGTACAACATAATGATTTGATGTTTGTATATATTGCAGAATGATTACCATAATAAGTCTAGTTAACACCTGTTACCCTACAGGGTTACAAATTATTTTCTTGTGATGAGAACTTTGAAGATCTACTGTCTTAGCAACTATCAAATATACAGTACAATATTATTAACTATAGTCACCATGCTGTACATTCCATTTCCAGGACTTGCCTATTTTTTAACTGGAAGTTTGACCTTTTGACTCATTTCACCCATTTTGTCCACCTCCACCCCTATTTTTTTTGTTAATCTGTGATTTCTTTTTTTTTCTTTTTTAAATTTAAATTCAGTTAGCCAACATTTTATCTTATTCAGATTTGACTGAGACATATTTAACTTAGGCATCTTTTCAAACAACCAGCTTTGGTTTTGTTAATCATCTTCTTTCCCTTTTTCCCCATCTTCCTTCTCCTCCCTTTATAAATAAGTGTTTTTTGCATTAATTTTTGCCCTTATCATTCTTATTTCCTCTTGTGTTCTTCATTTTGTTAATTGCTCTTTTCAGATTCTCGTGTTGAATGTTTAATTTTTTTGCTTTCAGCATTTCTTGTTGGCTTAAAAACATATTTAAAATTATAATTTCCCTTAAGATTTCCTCTATCATGGTTATTCAATGGTATATTATTTATTTTCCAGACATAGATTGTTTTGTTTTGCTTTGTTTTTAGCTTCCCCTTTATTATCAGTTTCTGATTTTTTACATATTATGGTCACACAACATTTTCTATATGATGTTTACCCTTTGGAATTTATTGTTTCTTGTGGCCTATTACAAAATCAATTTTTGAGAAGGTTCTAATGCACATTTCTCTTTTTCATGCAGCATCTTATCTAAATCTGTTAATTTCAGTTTATTCATTGTGTTAATTCTATTCTATTGTTTTGCTACCTTATTGTCTGATCCATCAGTTTCTGAGAATATGTGTTAATATGACAGTTACAATTTAAGATTTATCCACTTCTCTCCATATTTTCCTTCTTTTATTTTGTATATCCCGAGGCAAAATTATTAGGTGCATTCATGTACATGATGGATTTATAGTTTTAACCTACTCTTCCTTTTACTAATATGTAATTTCTTTGTCCCTTATGATTTTTCCTTGAATTCTATTTTATGTCAAATATTGTTACGCTAGTTTTCTTTTGGTACCCTTTTGCTTCTATCCCTTTTTAAAAATTGTGATTCTTACAAGATATTGCTTGCTTTTTAAAGTCATTTAGGCCATATTTGTGTTTTTGGTGAGGAGGATAAGACTAACACAAATAAACTGTACTAGTTTTGTGGAAGGTTTGATGAATTTGCTAAATTTATATACCTATGTAACTACTATTCCAATCAAAGTATAGAGAATTCCAGTTGCCCAGAATGATCCCTTGTGCCTTTTTCCGGTCACTTTTCATACCCTGCTGTGAGGCACAGATACTATCACTTTCCTCATATCTATCAATCTACCTTAGTTTGACCTGTTGTAGAACTGTGTATAAACGAAATTATACATTATGTGCTTTTTTTTTTTAAAGATTTTATTTATTTATTTGAGAGAGAGAGAGCGCGCACGAGCATGAGTGGGAGGAGGGGCAGAGGGAGAGGGACAAGCAGACTCCCCACTGACCAGGGAGCCTGAAGCGGGGCTTGATTCCAGGATCCCCGAGATCATGACCTGAGCTGAAGTCAGGTGCTTAACCAACTGAGTCACTCAGGCACCCCTACATTATGTACTCATGTCTGGCTTCTTTTGAGACTTCTCCAGATTGTTGTCAGAATCAGCAGCTCATTCCTTAATTGCTGTGCAATATTTGGTTGCATGGATATACCACACTTTGTCCATCCATCAAACTACTGATGGAATTTTTAGTTGTTTTGATTAACTGTCTTTATAAATACAGCTGCTATAAATGTGTGTGCAATCTCTTTTTGAGGGGAGAAAAGGGAGAAATGTGTAAATACCTAGGAAAGGATTTTTGAGTCATGACATACGTATACAGGAAACTGCCAAATGGTTTTCTAAAGTTGTCATACCATTTTATGTTCCCATCAGTGTTGTCTGAGAGTTTAGTTCCTCACATGCTCAGTCATTTTTAGTTACCATTCTAATAGGTAGGTCTCCTTGTGATTTTAAATTGTATTAAAATGTCTAATAGACATCTAATAGATGTTTAAAATAATATCTTTACCTGTGCTAATTAACATCTGTATATTATGTGAGGTTCTATTTAATTATTTTGTCCATTTTTATTGTATTGTCTATTTCTTTATTATTATTATTGAATTGTAGAGTTTTAAAATATATTTGGATACAAGTCCTTTGCCAGGTATGTATATTTTGAATATTTTTTCCTATCTATGGCTTGCCTTTTCATTTTCTTAATGCTGTCTTTTGTGGAACAGAATTTTTAATTTTGATGAAATTTTTGCTTAATCCTTAGTGGGTTTGTGTGCAGAAAGATTTTTTGTCATTGTAAGGACGTAAAGGTATTTTCTTGTATTTCCAGCTGACAGCATTGCAGTTTTGGTTTTTATATTTAGGTCTATGAAACATCTTGGATTACTTCTTCTCTATGTTTTGGCTTATTTATTCATTACAGATTTATAGCTGTTTCAACATCACTTGTTAAAAAGATTCTGCTTTTTCTGTTGAATTCTTTTGGTGTCTTTACTGGAAATTAATTGGTCACATATGTCCACATATATTTCTCAATTCTTTATTCAGTTTCATTTACTTATTTGTCTATCCTTATTACATCAGTACCTTATTTTCTTGATCACTGTAGCATTTTTTAAAAATTTGAAATCAAGTTCTATAAATTCTTCAACTTTGTTCTTTTTAAAGATTATTTTGATGACTATAAATCCATTATGTTTTCATACAAGTTTTAGAAACAGCTGTCAATTGCCACAAAAATTCTGCTGAGATTTTGATTGGGATGGCATTAAATTTATAGATCAACTTTGGGTAATTTGATAGTTTAATGTTATTGGGACTTCCAATTCATGAGCATGCAATGTGAAATATCTCTTCATTTACATAGGTCTTTATTTTATTCTCTAATATTTTGTGCTTTTCAGTATGGAGGTCTTGCATATTTTTTCATTATATTTATTCCTGAGTATTAATGTTTTATGATGCTATTATAAGTGTTATTTCAAATTTCATCTCCAGTTATTCATTGCTGGTGTATAGAGTTGAGTTTTATGTAGTGACTATCATCTCAACTTGCTGAATGAATTTTTGAGTTACAGTAGTTGTGTGTGTGTGTGTGAAGTAAAATGGTTTCTTTGGCTCCAAACATCATGACCGTTTACAGAGGAAATCTTAAGGAACAGTGTACAGGGATTCTCTTCTCTCCATATCCTTGCCACCATTTGTTTTCTCTTGTCTTCTTAATCATTGGCCATTCTAAGAGGTGTGAGGTGACATCTCATTGTGGTTTTGATTTGCATTCCTTGATGATTAGTGATGTTGAGGACCTTTTCATGTACCATACAAATTTTAGGATTTTAAAAAATTTCTATGAAAAATGCCATTGGAATTTTGATAGGGATTACATTGAATCTGTAAAATGTATGGACAGCTTAACAATATTAATTCTTCCAGTCTATGAGCACAGAATTTCTTTTTATTTGTGTCTTCTTCAATTTATTTCATCCATGTCTTACAGTTTTTAGTATATTGATCTTTCATCCCCTTGGTTAAATTTATTCCTAAGTATTTTATTCTTTTTGATGTTATTGTAAATGAGATTGTCTTCCTAATTTCTTTCTGATACTTCATTGTTTGTGTAGAGAAAAGCACTTGATTTTTATATATTGATTTTTTATCCTGCAACTTTACTGAATTCATTTATTCTCATAGTTTTTTGGTGGAGTCTTTAGGGTTTTTGATATACAGTATAATATCATATCATCCATAGATACAGTTTTACTTCTTTCTTTTTAATTTAGATACCTTTTATTTCTTTCTCTTGCCTAATTGCTTTGGCTAGGACTTCCAGTACTATCTTAAATAGAATGGCAAGAGTAGGAATCCTTGTTTTGTTTCTGATTTTAGAGGAAAAGCTTTTAGCTTTTCACCATTGAGTATAATGTTAGCTGTGGGCTCACCATATATGGCCTTTACTATGAAGGTACATTCTGTCTATACTGTTTGTTGAGATTTTATCATGAATCTTGAATTTCTTCAAATGCTTTTTATGTATCTGTTGAGATATGATTTTTTATACTTCATTTTGTTAATGTGGATTGTTTTGTGGATATTGAAACATCCTTCCATTCCTGGCATAAATCCCTATTGATTGTAGTATGATTCTTTCAATGTACTATAGAATTCAGTTTGCTAATGTTTTTTGAGGATTTTTGTATTTCTATGTTCATCAGGGATATTGGCCTGTATTTTCTTTTCCTGTAGTGTTCTTGTCTAGCTTTGGTATCAAGGTAATGCTGGCCTTTTAAATGAACTTGGAAATGTTCCCTCCTTGTCCATTTTTTTGGAAGAATTTGAGAAGAATTAATATTAATTCTTCCTTAAATGTTTGGTAAAATTTACCAGTGAAGCCATCTGGTCCTGACCTTTTGTTTGTTGAGAGGTTGTTAATTACTGATTCAATCTCCTTATTAGTAATTGTTCTGTTCAGTTTTTCTGTTTCTTCATGATTCAGTTTTATTAGGTTGTATGTTTCTAGGAATTTATCCCTTTCTTCTAGGCTATCCTAATTTGTTGTCATATAATTGTACATAGCAGTCTCTTATAATCCTTTGTATTTGTATGATATCAGTTTTAATGTCTCCTTTCATTTCTAATTTCATTTGTTTGAGTACTTTCTCTTTTTTTCTTGGTGAGTCTAGCTCAATTTTGTCTATTTTTTTTTTATCTTTTCAAAAAACCAGTTCTTCATTTTAATTACTTTTTAATCCTATTTCCATTGTGATCTTTGTTATATGTTTTATTTTACTAATTTTGGGCTTACTTTGTTCTTTTTACTTGTTCCTTGAAGTGCAAAGTTAGATTGTGTTTTGAGATTTTTTTTTCTTAATGAAGGCGTTCATTGCTATGAACTTTTAGAACTGTTTTGCTGTATCTTATAAGTTTTGGTATGTTGTGTCTCAATTTTCATTTGTCTTAAGATATTTTTTTAATTTCTCCTTTGATTTCTTCTTTGATCTATTGGTTGCTCACTAGTACATTGTTTAGTCTCCACATATTTGTTCCAGTTTTCTTTTGTAATTGATTTCTAGCTTCATACCATTGTGGTTGGAAAAGATGCTTGATATGATTTCAATCTTCTTGAATTTATTAAGACTTGCTTTGGGCCCTAATACATTATCTGTCTTGGAGAATGTTCCATGTGTGCTTGAATGTATTTTGTCACTGTTGGATAGATGAAATGTTCTATAAGTGGTAGGTCCATCTGATCTAATGTGTAGTTTAATGCTAGTGTTTCCCTATTGATTTTCTGTCTTGTTGATCTATCTATTGTTGAAAGAGGGGTATTGAAGTCCCCTACTATTATTGTAATGCTTTCTATTTCCCCCTCCAGATCTGTTAATACTTGCTTTATATAATTAGATGTGCCTCTATTGGGTGCATAAGTATTTATTAATGTTTATATCCTCTTGATGAATTGACCTCTTTATCATTATATAATGACTTTCTTTGTCTCTTCTTACAGGTTTGGCTTAAAGTCTGTTTTGTCTGATATAAGTATAGCTGTCCCAGCTTTCTTTTGATTTTCATTTGCATGGAATATCTTTTTCTATCACTACATTTTCAGTTATGTGTCCTTAAAGCTGAAATAAGTGCCTCATAGGCAGCATATAGTTAAGTTTTTTTTTTCTTTTTTTTGGTCCATTCAGTCACTCTGTGTCTTTTAATTGGAGAATTTAGTCCATTTTTAATTTAATTATTGATAGATATAGACTTATTATTGCCATTTTGTTCATTGTTTTCTGGTTGCTTTGTGATTCCTTTGTTCCTCTTATTCCTTTTTGCTTTCTTCCTTTGTGGTTTGATGATTTTCTGTAGTGGTTTGCTTTGATTCTTTTCTCTTTATTTATTATTATTTTTTGTATCTACTGTAAGTATTTGTTTTGCAGTTACCAGAGGCTTACATAAAACATGTCATATTTAAAACAGTCTACTTTAGGTGCGCCTGGGTGGCTCAGTCATTAAGCATCTGCCTTTGGCTCAGGTCATGATCCCAGGGTCCTGGGATTGAGCCACGCCATCGGGCTCCCTGATCCGCGGGAAGCCTGCTTCTCCCTCTCCCACTCTCCCTGCTTGTGTTCCCTCTCTTGCTGTCTCTCTCTGTCAAGTAAATAAATAAAATCTTTAAAAAAATAAAAATAAAAAAGTAAAACAGTCTACTTTAAGCTAATGAGAACTTAACTTCAAATGCATGCAAATGCTCTACATTTTTTCAAGCACTCCCCACATTTTGTGTTTTTGGTATCACAATTTATATCTTTTTATCTTGTGTATCCATAAGATACAATTTATGTCTTTTTGTGTTTTATATAGCCCTGTCTTTGAATTCACTGATCCTTTCTTCTACTTGATCTAGTCTACCATGGAACCCCTCAATTGAATTTTTCAGTTTAGTTCTTGTATCTTTCAGTTCTGTGATTTCTTTTGGCACTTTTCAATATTTTCTGTCTTTGTTGAACCTCTCACTTTGTTCATGCATTACTTTCTTTACTTTGGTTAGCATATTTATGACCACTATTTTGAACTCTATCAGGTAAATCACTTATCTCTGTTTCATTAAGATCTGTTTCTGGAAATTTATCTTATTCTTCTGTTTGGAACATATTTTTATGTTTATTCAGTTTATTTGGCTCCTTGTGTTGGTTTCTGCACATTAAGATTGTTTGTTTGTTTGTTTGTTTATTTATTGAGAGGGAGCATATGAGTAGAGTTGGGGGATTGGGGCAGAGGGAGAGGGAGAGAGAGAATTTTAAGCAGGCTCCATGCTCAGCATGGGGCCTGATGTGGGGCTCAGTCTCATGACCCTGAGATCATGATCTGAACCAAAATCAGGAGTCAGATGCTTTAACCAACTGAGCCGCCCAAGTGCCCCTAAGATTTTATTTTAACTAATCTCTACACCCAATGTGGAGCTTGAACTTACAACCTGGAGATCATGATTCACATGTTCTACCAACTGAGCCTGCTGGGTGCCCTGGTTTCTGCACATTAAATGAAGCATCCACCTCTCCTAGTCTTGAAAGAGTGGTCTTGTGTAAGAGGTGAATCTTGTCAATTAGCCTGGCCCAAGCTCCTTGTTGGGTCTTAAACCTTTGTGATTGTCCAAGGTGCCTTCTTTGTTCTTAGTCACTCCCAGCAGTTGAGGGTGTACCAAGACTTGTCAGTGTCCCAAAGGGGAAAACAAGATTCAGTACTTACATGGAAGCTGATAGAAAGCTGGACCCTCAGGTAGCAGCTAAGAAAGTATATAGTTAAGCCCTTTCTAGGGACAAATTGGCAGATGAGTATTTTTGCCTGCTCCTTCTGCACTGGGTCCAAGTGTATAGTGCCAGGGAGTAGGGGTGCTTCTGTTGCCCATTAATAACTACTGTTTTGTTTGCTACAGTCCTATAGGACTCATGAATGCAAGCCCCATTAGCTCGCAGAGTCAGGTGATCCAGGTTCTGTCTCCTGGACAGTAGCCACAAAAGTTAAGGTGCCAGACTTGGGTACAAGATCTTCTAGGGAGATACAAGTGACTTGGAACTGGCTAGAAGGATAAGGCGAGGGGTATATCTGCCAGCTTCCCCAGTTTCTAGGGAGGGTAGCCAGTTCCTTAGTTTTAAAAAATTATTTTCTAGCTTTTTTTTTTTTTAGCATATATATTTCACTTTAAACCATTATTATTTTTTAAGGTAAGCTTTTCTTAAAGCTACATATTTTCCTCTA
This sequence comes from Halichoerus grypus, assembly GCF_964656455.1. Lineage (NCBI taxonomy): Eukaryota > Metazoa > Chordata > Mammalia > Carnivora > Phocidae > Halichoerus > Halichoerus grypus. Next base: position 53,700,644 of record NC_135715.1, on the reverse strand, counting down.
AGCTCTCTTTAGTTAATTTCACAAATTTTTATATGTTGTGTTTTCATTATTATAAAGTTATAAGTATTTTCTAATTTCTCTTATGATTTCTTCCTTGGACTCAAACTATTTAAAAGGGTGTTGCTTAATTTCCAAATAATTGGATCAGAATTCCTAGACCTCTTAATATTGATTTCTAATTTAAATTATTTTAAATATTTGTATGTAAGTATCATACATATTTTGTATGGTATTTCAAAATTTATTGAGATTTGTTTCATGTTCTAATATATGGTATATTTTATTGAATATTCTTTAAGGTAACTGACAAGCATGTATAATGTGTGAATTCTGCGTTGTTGACTTTAGTATTCTATGTATATTTTAAGATAAGTTTGGTAAATAGTGTCGTTCGAACTTTACATACTATTTTTTCTCTATTTTTATCACCTCCTGAGAGATTTCATAAATCTCCAATTATGTGTGAATTTTTCCATTTTACTCCTAAATACTATCAGTTTTTTACTTCATGTATATTAAAATTCTTAAGTGCATATATATTTGGATTGTTATTTTTTATTAATGAAGTGGTCCTCTATGTCATACCCCTTTATTATTTTAAAATAACTCTATTTATCTGGTAATATCCATTGGCTTAAAGTACTTTGATATTTATATAGCCACATTAGCTTTCTTTTGTGTCATAGGACGTGATATATTTTTTTCCATTCTTTTGTTCAACCTGTGTGTTTACATCTAAAGTGCATCTTTTTTATAGAGCATGTAATTGTTTGCTTCCTTATCTAGTTTGACAATCTGTGTCTTGTAATTTGATGATTTATTCTATGTATATTTAATGTAATTATTGATGTTTGTGTTCGTGCAACCTTGCTATTTAGTTTTTATTTCTTCCCTCTATTTTATGTGTTTTTGTTCCTTTTCTCTTATCCTTTTTTAGCTAATTGAATATTTTTGGCATCCCATTTTATACCCTCAACTTTTTATTTTTATTTTTTTCTAAGTGATAGAAAACTTATAATTGGAAGTCCTGTCTATTCCCCAGCTGCCTCTGGTTCCTCAAAGTAAATGTTTCAGTGAATAATCAGTGAAAATGAAACATTTACTGCTAAAGAGGTCTGAGATTTAGAGAAACAAATTTGGACAACACCCATAAATTAAATAATGCCCTGGTAAAGTATAAACAGCTTTTTATTTTCTTTTTAAATCTATCTATCATCTATCCATCTATCATCTCCATTCTTTTTTAATAGCTTTTCTTTTATTTATATCTCTTGAATTATTTTTTAATAATTGCTCTAGAGATTGCTTTAGTATTTAGTTTTATCTCATTGCAGACTACCTTCAGTTAATGTTATAAAATGCATATAGAATGGAAGAACCTTGTAACAGTACATTTCTATTTTCATCCCTCTTTGCCTTTGTGCTGTTGACGTCTCATATTTTTCTTCTATATGTTTTAACACAGAAATGTTGCTATCACTGTTATTGAATAATACTACTGCTTTGCATTAGTGAACTGACTTAAAAATCAAGCTAAAGAGGTAGTATTTTATATTTATCCATATATTAATTATTTCAGTCTTTTTGTTCTTTTCTATAGATTTCAATATCCAATATATAATATTTCAAATGATCTCAGTACTGTTTCTCTTTAGCCAAAAAACTTCTTTTAGTCTTTGCTGTTATGCAGATCTGCTGTAAATGGCTTTTGCTTATCTAGAAGTATCTTCATTTTGCCTTCATTTTTGAAATGAAATGTACTGAAAGTTACTTTTCCCAAATACAGAATTTTAGTTGTTTTTCTCTCAGCACTCTAAAAATGTCATTCCATTGTCTCCTGGCCTTCATTATTTCTAACGGTAGATGTGTTATCATTCTCTCCTCTCTTCTCCTTTCCTCTCCTCTCTCTCCTCTTCCTGTGTGTGTGTGTGTGTGTGTGTGTGTGTGTAGATTGTTTTTCATTCATTTGCTTTTGTATATTGTAAATATAATTTTTTTCAAGCTGTGTTGATTTACCATTGTTGTTTTTGATAAACTTTGTAAAATTTTCTGTCATTGTTTTTTCTGTAGATAATTTTCCTGTTCCAATGTGTCTCTTTGCTCATCTGAGGTTTCCAATTACAGGTTTGTTAGACTACTTTGTGATTACCCTCAGTCTGTTGAGACTCTGTAATAATAATAAATGTATTTATTTCTGATTTCTATGCTTTAGTTTGGATGATTTCTGTTGACCTCATTTCAAGTTTATTGATTTCTTTTTTGTGGCCCATCTGCTATTAATTCCATCTATTAAAAGTTTTAATTTGAGATATTGTGTTTTTCATTTTAGAATTTTTATGTGTCCTGTTTTTACAGCTTTCCTTAAATAATAGGAAAGATCTTTCCTATTACTCCCCATCCATTCTTTAGACCTCAATTCTCTTACAGCTCTTGTAACAGCTTTATCATAGTTATTTTGAAGATTTTTGTTTGCTAATTCCAACTTCAAAGTTGTTCCTGTTGCCTGGATTTTCTCTTGTTTGTCACACTTTCTTACGTATTTTTATGTCTAGTGGATTTTTGTTACATACTAATACCATGGATCTGTTGTAGACACTCTGTATTATGTTATTTTCCTCTAAATACTTCTGAGGACAGTATTGCAAATGAATGAAAATTGTGTTGAAGCAGCCAGTTATGTTTCATAATAATCACATTAAACTTTTGGAGGTTTGGTATTAGGCTTTGTTAGGTTAGGTCTATTTTGGTTTTGCCTTTAGTGCTAGAACAAATTGGATAAACAGGACAATAGTTTTTTTTCTTCTAAGTTGTGACCCTTCTGTGGTGTCACTGGAAAGCCCAAGTTGTTTCCCTGGCCCCACCTAAGTTAGCAGGACTTGAATTGCAAATTTTGTTTCCTTTTAGATGAGCAGCTGTCAAAATCTATTATTTGGTTCTTTCTGTGTTCCATTGGTTGGTTTTCTCCTGTGCTCTTTGAAGTATTGCCCCATGCATGCACAATTAAGTAATCAGCCAAGGATTTATATGCAGATTGTAGGTTTCATGTTTTCCTTCTATGGATTTCTTGTTTCCTGGGTCCCCATTCCAACCCTGGGCACTTTCTAAAGTGCTCTATCAGCTTCAGACTCTGTCCTCTGATTCCTCAGGTTAATAAGACTATGGATTTCTACTTGAATTCTATCTACACTGCCCTAGGGGAAAAGATGTGTAGAAGTAGATCTTACCCAGTGTGGTTTCTTTCTTCCAAAGGTCAGCTCTGCTCTTTGTTTGGTTTCTGTTCAGTGCCTTCAAAGAGTTGTTTTTATATTTTGTGTAGTTTGTACTTATTTTCAGCAGGAGATTTAGTCTGAAAAAACCTACTCCACCGCTATTAGAAGTCAGAACTCTTCTTAAGGTCTTGATTGCTGAGTTTAAACCATTTATAATGATTTTAATTACTGTTATAGCAGGACTTATTTCTGCCATCATATTCACATTCTATATTTACTGTTTTTTTTTCTTTTTATTTTTACCCCTCTTCTTTTCTAATTTCCTTTGAGTATATCAAATTTTTTTTTGTTTTAAAAATACTCGATTTTTATTCTTTAGATGATTTTCCCTAACTTGTTTTTCATTTTTTTCTATCAATATCTTAATTGTTATCCATGATCTTCCCTATCAAGAAAAGTACAACAGTACATATATCTTTGGTATTTTTCTCCATCCCTGTCATTCTGGTATTTTAGAATTTTAGTTCTTTGTTCTCAAAGATATTTTCTTCAGGTTTGAGCATGGGGAAGGGATACAATAGCCTGTTATAGTTAACCGTTTTGCTATTAGTTTACCATTTTGTATATAGCTTTTTAAAAATAAAATATATTCCATTTGATACAGGGTCATTTTTTAAAATGTAAAACCGAGAAACTAATAAAGAAACAGCTTCTAAAGAAAGGCCAATACAGAATTGTAAACATAGTGTATTTTTTATAGTCAGTGATTCCTTTTTGAATAAACATAAAGGGAAAATGAAACAATCTTCATTTTAAATTTAAAGTAAATTCTCTTAACTCTTAGCATATCACCTGTTTATTATAAGTTTTCCTTTGAGTGTCTCAGCTACTGAGTAAAACTCTATTGAGAAATAATGTTGAGATATTCTATAGATCTCAGTTAAGAATAGGCTCATCACTGGGCTTTTTGACAGTAGAAGAAATATGTGTAACTTTCCCGGAGAAGCCTAAAAGAGGTAACTGATAATACCATCCAAAGCTACCTGGATTTATGGTCCTGATAAGTGGTCTCTACTCAGGGGAGCAACCACATTTCTGGTTACCCATAAGTGAAGGGAATAAGTCAAAAGAAAGTGAATGGAACAAGAGAAAGAAGTTAAATTGTTGGGTGGGTACAATTATTCCAGACTCTTTGTGTTTCTATAAAGGAGTGTAAATTCGTACATTTGCTTGAGGAAGGAAGAATTTGGGAGGAACGCTACCCATTTCACTGTGTCTTCTCACTTATTCTTCTGCTGGGTTTGAGGCTCTCTGAGAGGTTTGTTAGGAACTGGGCATGCCCCTGACTTTGAAATCTCCCACCAGTAGTTTTCTAACTATGCCAGTGGATAAATTTAATCCTTCAGTAGAATGTTAGCCAGCCCTTTTGACAGCAAATATAAATAAAGCCATGTTCTCCAATCAGATTGAATAGTAGAACACTGATATCTTTATCCCCTATTTATCTGCTTCATTTGCCTTCTTATTTTGTTTGGAACTTCAGAGTGTTATTTGTCAATCCTTGAAAATCCAACATTATATTTTTGTACCCAGTGAGTTTGTATTATGATGAAAATGATAACAGTATTTTAAAGCACTAAAAAGCAGTGCAAACTATTCATACATGCAACAATTTGGATGGATCTAAAGGGAATTATGCTGAGGGAGAAAAAAGCTAATCTTAAGAGGTTATGTACTGTATGATTCTATTTATGTAACATTCTTGAAATGGCAGAATTCTGGAGATGGAGATTACATTAATGGTGACCAGGGGACAGGGATGGGGTAGGGGAGCAGATAAGAGAGTTCCTTGGTGGGGATAGAATTTTGTATCTTAATTGGAATGGAGGTTAACATGAATCTGTACAGGGGAGAAAATTATATGCAAACACACACACAAGCACATGGTAAAGCTGGTAAAATCTGAATAAGATCTGAATAAGAGTGTTATGCCAATGCAGTTGTCTGGATTTGGTACTGTACTGTAGATGTTACCATTTAGGGGAAGCTGAGCTACAGGTACACAGGACTCTCTACTATTTTTATACTCTTCTGTGAGTTGATAATTATTTCAAATAAAAAGTAAAAAAAAAAACAAACTGTGCAAATACTGTCAATTAATCTAAATTCCTCCTCACCTAAAAGATAACAAGCAGGGGATGAGCTAGAACTTACAAAGCGGGACATGCTATCAGAGTCTTTGCTGTAATATATTTTGTCTCAGTTAAAGTCATGACACAAATAATCTTGAAAACCCAAGAAAATATCCTAGTAAAGAATGAATTTTTAAAGTTCATTTATTTCTTGCTGAAGGTTATTTTTTTAACTCAAAAGCAGAATTTATTTCTGTCCTTACTGGATGAGATTGTTGACTGCCTTGCTTCCTGGTTTAAAATCCGACTTATGAAACTTGCACTCATTTGTGAATATAAAAATACATTTTTGTTTACCATTGGTTGTAATAAAATCAAGTGCTTTTTAAAAACAAGTGATTGTTTTGAGGGAAAGAAGTTCAGACTTAGGAACAATGAATGGTTTTCGTAATTATTATTCACTGCACAAGTATTAACCAGTGTTCGCTCTTTAGTAGTAATATATACTTTAAGCCCCTAAATATTCAAAACATGAACTAATTTTTCTTCATTATTGAAATCTCTGTATGCAAACCTAGTAGCATTTGAAAGCTAATCTCCCTATGTGCCAGAGTAATTACAGCAAAGTAAATAATCTCCAGTGTTCTTATTCCCTATAGAAATGGTTTAATATCTTATCTTTCAAAACTGGTTTTCGGCTCATTCAAAAAGCCTGAGAAAAATTCTTTAGTATTCAGAAAAGGAGTAACTTTAAGAAAGCTCTGGAGCATATCTCCCCTCCAGCTACTGCTGTTGTACTGGGCACTTTCTCCATCAGACAAGGAGAAAACAAATCTCTTTGCTGCTGTTCCCTGGCGTGTGTGAGAGTGTGTGTGTGTGTGTGTGCGTGTGTGTGTGTGTGTGTGTGTGTTCGTTCCTCTGTAGAGCCTCAAATCAAAACTCTGAACCAGAAGCCACTGTATGTGTGTGTGTGTGTGTGTGTGTTCGTTCATTCCTCTGTAGAGCCTCAAATCAAAACTGAACCAGAAGCCACTGTGTGTAAACATGAAGTGATTTGTTTGTCTTGCTGATCATTCCAGAGGTGGCATTCTGCCATCAACTCCTTTCTAAGCCAATGCCCCAGGGTGATGTCAGGGGTCACCAAGCTTTTCCATGAGATGTTACACAGAGGTCCTGAGGGACTATGGTGATTTCTTATCCACTGGGATTTTTTTCTCCCTGACGAGTTTTGTGGTGTTTGTCCCCGTGTCTGTATGGGTTCCAGAATGAGTCATTATGCAGTTGCTTCCCAAGTTATAAGGCAGTAATGAGTTCTTTGCTTCTGTATCTGAAATGTTGGATATCAGGCCTCAAAGTGCCAAAGAGAGTCTTGCTTTTTAAAACCGTGAAATTGTTTTTCACAGGTCTCTTTACTAGTGTATAGGTTGGAAGCTCTGCATTTTTTCCCCAAAAGGTTAAAACTGAGCAAAGCTTCTCAGCATAGATGACTCATGTTCCTTCTAGAGCAGAATTATTGGGAGACATTTTGTTTTGAATAAATATATCTTCAGTGAAATGTGCAAAAGACTTGACATGTGCTACTTGCAGCTTTCAGCCTGTTATAATTTTGTGCAAAGTGCGGTGTTGATTGAAATTTTCTATTTTTGGTCTTGGTGTTAAGATAGTTTTTGTTTTACTTTTTGCCTCAATAAAATACAAGGGGAAAAAAACCAACTATTCATTCTTATGAGTTTGTTGTTTTGTATTAAAATTGTAATGTTTTAAATATTCAAAGGTGCCTTTTTATAATATAGTTTGTCTAAGGTTTAGTTCACCATCTATTTTGTAACCACCGAGTTTTACATTTTGTTATTTACACTGTGACTTGGCATTCTACAGAAGTTCCGATATGTTGCCGGCTACTCTAGGAATTAGGGCCTGTATTTCCAATTTTATATCATTATTGATCTTTTCTTGGCTCTTAAGATAGCTTCTTGGTCAAGACTGCATGTGTTTACTGAAAGATATTTATATAGGACTTCCGAGTCTTAAATATTGGTTGCCAAAAACAAAAAGGGGAGCTTTTAAAAATGAACCAACCAACAAAACATTATTTGTGACAGCACATCACTGACATGAAGTGAAAATTCTGGTGAAAACCAGTGAGATCAGTAGGGCTCCCTGGTGACCCATGCATTTTTTCCAAGTCTTCCCCTCCTCAGATTTCTCTGGTCCGCTTCTCTTCTGCTTCACCATCACTCTGCTGCTGTACAGTGTGGTTTGAATGCTTCTCTGCCTGGTCTTTTGTCTCCGTCTTCCTTCTTTGCCCTGCCAAATGTGCATGTTCTTGATGGTTCTGTCCCTCAACCCTGACTCTGGAGTAACTGAGCATCTGTAGCTCAGCTTTACTTGCTTTCTGAGCCTTTCCTGAGCGGGGCAGAAAGAACACTAGGAGCTTCATTTCCAGTAACCTACGGGGCCCCAAATCAGTCTTGCTCTGCAATAGGCCAGGTGTTAGGGTGAGTCGTGGTTACCCACATCCACACTGCGCTGTATCCCTACCCCAGAGGCTGCTGAATCTGTGCCTTCTGTGTGTGAACCAGAGCCTCCGTTGGACCCATCCCTTTGGATGGAACTTGGATATTTCGCCCAGCTCTTGCTTGTCCTGAGAGGCTGCCCTCTGCCTTTCGGCTTTTCAGTCAGTGGCCGGAGATCTGTTCCGATATGGCTAAACTCTCTGATGGGAAATGCCTACTGTTGAGCCTGGCCAGCTAGATTAAACTTAAAGCATTGGCATGAGCAAACCTGAATTTGCTGTGTCCCTTACAACATGGTAGTTGAACAACCTCAAGGTTAAGCCCTGAAGTTCAGTCACTTTCCCAAACTCTGGCCCTACCTAGTCCTGGCCACCTTTGCTCTCCCAGTGGACTGTTTCCTGTTTGGGTGTGAGTTAAAACAGGCCCTTCCCTCCCATCCCTCTTCACCCACCCTGAAGGCTTTAGCAGTGATCTCCATTAGGAAAAATTTCCTAAGCTCCAATTCTGTATTTTCATCTGCCTGGTGGACCCCACCTAATTATGTTCCTCTGGTACTTTAAGCTCAATGTGTGTCTGAAATTGGACTCTGCCTTCCCACTCATACTAGTTCTTCCAGTAGGCTTTCCCATTATTTCCTGTAATGGCGCTATCAGCTATCCTTTATTCTGTGCCAAAACCCTGGGAGTTATTTTCTTTCTTTCGGGACTTTTTTTTTTTAATTTTGATTTTTTAAAACTTTATTCTTGAATATTTATTTATTTTTATTTTAATTCTGGTGTAGTTAACATAGTGTTATATTAGTTTCAGGTGTACAATATAGTGATTCAACAGTTACTCTGTGCTCTTCTTGAATGAAAGTGGTGAGAGCGGACATCCTTGTCTTGTTCCTGACCTTAGGGAGAAAGCTCTCAGTTTTTCACCATGGAGTATGATGTTCCCTCTGGGTTTTTCATATATGGCCTTTCTTATGTGGAAGTATGTTCCCTCTAAACCTACTGTGTTGAGGGTTTTTATCATTAATGGATATTGTACTTTGTCATATGTATGCTTTTTCTACATCTGTTGAAATGATCATATGGTTTTCATCTTTTCTCTTATTGATGTGACGTATCCCATTGATTGATTTGCGATTTTTGAACCACCCTTGCATCCTGGGAATAAATCCTGCTTGATGGTGGTGAATGATTTTTTAATGTATCATTGGACTCAATTTGCTAATATTTTGCTGAGGATTTTTGCATCATTGTTCATTAGAGATAATGGTCTGTACTCTTTTCTTTTTGTGGTGTCTTTATCTGGTTTTAGTATCAGGGTAATTCTGGCCTCATTGAATGTATTTGGAAGCTTTCTTTCCTTTTCTATTTTTTGGAAAAGTTTGAGAAGAATAGGTATTAACTCTTCTTTCAATGTTTGCAGAATTCAACTGTGAAGCCATCTGGTCCTGGACTTTTGTTTGTTAAGAGTTTTTTGATTACTGATTCAGTTTCATTGCTGATAATCGGTCTGTTCAAATTTTCTGTTTCTTTCTGCTTCAGTTTCGGTAGGTTATATTTCTAGGAATTTATCCGTTTCTTCTGGGTTGTCCAATTTTTTGGCATATAATTTTTCACAATATTCTCTTACAGTCGTTTGTCTTTCTGTGATGTCAGTTCTTTCTTCTCTGTCATTTCTGATTTTGTTGATTTGTGTTCTCTCGCTCTTTATTTTTTATGAATCTGGCTAAAGGTTTATCAATTTTGTTTATCTTTTCAAAGAACCAACTGGTTTCATTGATTGGTTCTAGTTTGGGGGGGGAGGAGCAGAGGGAGGGGGAGGGAGAGAGAGAATTGTAAGCTGGACGTGGAACCTAATGTGGGGCTCGATCTCACGACCTTGAGATCCTGACCTGAGCCAAAATCAAGAGTCAGATGCTTAACCGACTGTGCCACCCAGGAGCCCCACTTTGTTGGTTCTGTTACTTTTTGGTTTCTACATCATTTATTTCTGCTCTCATCTTTCTTATTTCCTTCCTTCTGCTGGTCTTGGGTTTTTTTGTTCTTCATTTTGTAACTCCTTTAGGGGTAAAGTTAAGTTGTTTGAGAGTTTTCTTGCTTCTTGAGGTAGGCCTGGATTGCCACAAACTTCCCTCTTAGAACTGCTTTTGCTGCAGCTGGGAGTCATCTTTTCCTGCACCTTCTACCTCACTTCACATTTAGCCAACTGCCAAAACATCAGTTCTTCTTTGTTGTTTTTCCTGTGCTTTTATAACTCCTCATTCTTATTCCTTCACCCTGTACTTTTTGCTTATTCTATTGCTTCTGTTTGAAATGCAGTTTCTCCTCACTTTTGCTTTTTTAAAACCTGGTTATCCTTTAACAGCTAGTTAAGATGCTTTCCTTTTCAAAATAATCTTCCCTGATGTGCCTAACTGGAATTATTTTCTCATATATTAGTTTTCTAAAAAACCATATCTATCATTATTTATGTTCCTATTGTATTTTCCTGTTTATATTATATGCACCTGAGGTAAAGATATGGGTGTGCTTACATTTATGTGGTTTACCATTGTAAGTCTAGAGCATAAAAATTTAAACCGTATCAAAACCCTCTCAGAACTTCCTAAGTCGGCTCCTGCACTGCAGGCATGAGCGCTGCCTGCCTTGGATATTCTGTGTGCTCTGCAGCCCTGCTTTCTGTTTTCCCCAGACTCACATCAACCACCTTGTTGTGTTTGTGTTTACCTGCGATGGCTAAAAATTGCCCATTCTGTAGAAAATGTCTTTATAATCACCCCAATTATTTCCCCAGCTGAGCTCAAACAACCAGAAAGCTGACACAGAAGGAACTAAAAGAAATCAAAAAGCAAAGAAAATGGTATAACTAGTTTGGAAAAAAGTTTGGTTCCTCAAAAGTTTAGACGTACAATTACAATATGACGGAGCAATTTTTCTCTTAGGTAGTACACCCAAGAGAAATGAAAATATATGTCCCCACGAATACCTATACACAAATGTTCATAACAGCATTATTCATAATAGCTAAAAAACTGGATACAACCCAAATGTCCATCAACTGATGAATGGGTAAACAAAAACTGGGATAGCCATATGGTGGAATTTTATTCAGCTATAAAAAGAATGAAGTACTGATATATGCTACAACAAGGATGAACCATGAAGACATTATGCTCATTCACTGAATTCTTTCACAGAAGCCAGCCACAGAGGTGATTCTCTTTATATGAGATGTCCATAGTAGGCAAATCCTTAGAAACAGAAAGTACATTAATGGTTGCCATGGGTTGTGATGGAAGTATGGCGAGTGACTGCTGATGGGTATGGTGTTTCTTTCTGGGATTATGAAAGCGTTCTGGGATTAGATAGTAGTAATAGTTACATAACTCTGAATATACTAAAATCCACTAAATCATAGATTTTAAATGGTTAAATTTTCATGGCATGTGAATTACATCTCAGTAAAGCTATTATTAAAAAAAAGAAGAAGAGGGGCACCTGGGTGGCTCAGTTGGTTAAGCATCTGCCTTCGGCTCAGGTCATGAACCTGGGGTCCTGGGATTGAGCCCTGCGGCAGTCTCCCTGCTGAGCAGGGAGCCTGCTTCTCTCTCTCTCTCTCTCTCTGCCCCTTTCCCCTGCCTGCTCACTCACTCTCTCCCCATCTCTCTTTCTCTCAAATAAATAAAATCTTAAAAAAAAGAGAGAGAGAGGACTAGAAAATTTAAAGGTAGAAGGAGAAAGGGTTTAAATATGTTTCATTGAACCAAGGTGGGCCCTCTGACTGATTAAGCTGATGAGGAGGTGAGGAAATGAAGGCTCAGAGAAATTAACCCACTTAGAATTTCGTAGTGTGTGGTGGGGATGACTGAAGGAATCATTATTCAAAACACATGCTTATTCCACTAATGATGTTACCTTCTCAGAAGGGCATATAGCTCATATGAGATGTGTGTGGTGAACATATCATTCAAGGAGGCCTGATGACTCTTAGTTTGAAGTCTGGACTTGCTTAGGATAAAGCCCCCTCACCTTGTCTGCCTTCTAGTGCCTTAAATAGTGCATAGATGTGTGTGCTATTAATACTTGTGATCGGCTTACTATGTTCCTGTATTTTCTTTACTCAAAACAGAGTGGTTGTTGGTCATCCCTGTGAAAGGAGAATGGTTGGGGCTTATGGTTAGGGGTGCCTGTAATTTCTTAAATGCACCATGTGAAAGACAAAATGTACCAGACTATTCAGGAGAAGATTTTACTCAAGCTGTTACAAAAGAGAGAATGTTCATTAATGAGGACTGTCTCAAGAAGAAGAACACTTGGGTTTCATAAAACAAGGGAATCAGTGAATAAGGGTCTATAGAAGTGGGTCTTGTCTCAGACTAGGAGAAGGCAGGGCCTTCCTTTGTGGTTAGCCCCTGCTTCAGCCACATCTTCTCCAACATCATCAGTAAGTTGAAATGATACATACTTCTGCTGGTATTATAAAAATGGAAGCAGTCTTGAAGTGGTACTTAAGGTAATACATTGTTCTCTTTCTACACAATTGAAGCGAGACCCATGTACCCGTTTGTAGTCAGTTTTAAAGGAAACTAGAAGAAGATGTCAGGAGAGTTCAAGAAGGGGAAGGGGCTGACTTGTGTGAACCAAGTCCCATAGGTAAGTAAGTATCCTGACAGCATGCCTGCTAAGCCAAAGCCACAGCCAGCTTGCAAAGCATAAACTCAGCATGAGAGGAACTTTGGAGTAAGGTGATGGAATGGTTTTTCGTAAGAGCTGACGGAGTTATTTTTGAACATAAAAGTGGTAAAAAATCTCACATTTAGGGTCGTTAAGACTGATTTTGTTCCAGCACAGACTAGCTCAATAACAAATTAGTCTTTCCTAGTGTTTTTTTTTTTCCCCCTTAGCCTAATTTCCATGATTTTACCATATGGAAACTCTGACTTTTATAAAGAACTTGCTCCACTGAGCAAGCTTGGTGAATTTTTCAAATGTTTTTTGACATTAACAGCTCTGTTTCTCAATTAGCAAAGGGAATAAAGTTGATTATGCATATCCATGGGTGACAATTTACATCTGATGAGCCAGCTCTAAGGTAAACATTAAAAGGTCACTATTAATAACCTTTACGTCTTTTGTTTTCAGAAAGACCAGTCAGGAAGTCCTAGCTTTGTCCTGCTCCCCAAGGTTGAAAGGCCCCATTTTAAAATGATGGACTTAAATATTGGGTAATAAAATCTGTAGACTTTAAAGTTTAGTTAGTTGACATTTTGTTTGTTGCATTTTTCTAACCATATTCTGATTTCCATCTGTTTTGTGAGAACTATTAGCTAATCATAGACATTAAAAAAAAAAAAGGAACATATGTAAAGACTTGCAACATGTTCTGGTAACCTATTCATGGGTTTATCCTTACAGCGGAAAGGTCTTTCAGCTTTTTTTTCTGGCTAAAAATAGGCAGACTGTCAGAGGGAGAGAGGAAATTAGCCTTACCTCCTTTATTATAAAAATTAACAATTCGTCCTTTTTTTTTTTTTTTTTTTAATGCTCACTGGAATCAGAATAGCTGATGGCTTGTCTTGTGTATGAGAAAGATTCGGAAAAGTAAATTTATAGTGTTCGTTGTGCAGGCAGTAAGTTTCAGTGGTCCTTTGGTATTTTGTTGTTTGGGTTTGGCAGACCTGTAAGCAGGTGAACCGGGGCTCCTAGTTGCCAGTTGTGAGCGTTAGTTACAGTGTCTGTGCTTTTAGACATGTGACCCTGCTCTCAGTCCGTTCATGAACACTGTTTTTGTCTTCTTTCTCCGTTTTATCCGTTCTTTTTCAACAATGGAAATAGTTGTACTGTTGGTAATTATTTTTTAATTATAAAAGTACACGTGTTCTTGGTAAAAAAAAATTGGATAATATGAAAAGGTATGAAAAAAAATTATAGTCCTACTTCTCAGAGATAATGATTATTTCCATTTTGATAAATATCCTTCCAAGTGTGTGCTTGTTTTTTTTTTTTCTTCTGTGTGTATAAATATATTTTAACACAGGTACATTGTTTTTAACCCAATTTTAGAAACTTTTGTAACATGTTATGCACAGCTTTCTGTTAAATTAAATATGCATATATCTTTCATTTTGATGGGTATATGGTATTGCAATATAAAGATCCACTATATTTTATTAAGCAACTACCTGTTGATGGACATTTAAGGTACTCTCTAGGATAAATTCTGGTGAAAATTCTGGGTCGTAATTTTTGATACTATTAAACTACTTCCCAGGGCTCTCCTATCGATGGTCTTTAACAGTGCCCATTTTCTCATACTTTCAGTAACACAGTATTTTTTAAATTTTTGTCATTCTCATCTGCAAAATACTACTTAAAATTTAAATTTCCTTGATTTGGGAGTTTGAAAATTTTACATAAATTTAGAGGCAGTCTGTGAACCTGTTGATGTTGTTTATTTTGCTTTTTCTCATAGAAGGTTTGTATTTTTGTATTGGTTCACAAGAGTTCTTTATATATTAGGGAGATGAACCCTCTGCCATATAAATCAACTTACTTAAAATAAATTAGGTGCCAGGCAATGGGACAAATATGGATTTTTCTCAATTTGATCAATCTTTTGGATTTATAGTATTTTTTTCCCAAAAAAAAGCTACTTATTTATTTAGTCAAAATGTGTTAATCTTTATAGTTTTTGGCTTTAAAATTATGCTTGGAAAAATCTTCTTCCATTAAGATTATAGAAATTATCCCTTGAATTTTCTTTTAGTTCTTCTGTGACTTTTTTAACGTTTAAATATTTAATCTATCTAGACTTAATTTGGGGGGCAGATACTTGGTAAGGATCCAAAATTATAATTTCTCCATGTTTAACTCATTACCCCAGCACTGGTATTTCAGAGTCTACTGCTTTTCCACTTTCAACATACACAAAGTCCCCATGGGTTTTTGGATCTAATTCTGCTTCCTCTGTTCTGTTCTACAGATCTGTTACCTTGATACTAACTCAGAGATGCAAAAACATTTGATCATGGAGCAGGGCTAACTTTGCCTCACAGAGTTAGGTGGAGAATATTTGAGGAGTATTGAGAATGATTCCTAAGGCTTCCAGGAGGTGACCCTTGAATGAACTGTAAAGAGGTAGCAGGAGTAAGCCAAGTGAGGGTCAGGTTGGGGTAATGGGGAAGAGCATTCCAGGCAGAGATGTTAGCGTAAATGGTCTCAGAGGTGAGAAGTAGCAGGACGTGTGTGTGTGTGTGTGTGTGTGTGTGTGTGTGTGTGTATGCGCGTGTGTATGTTATGTGAACTATGAGGCAGATGTCATGAGAAATGAAGTTGTAGCTGTGGTCAGGTGCCTAATGCTTGGGGTTCTTTCAACCATGTAAGAAATTTAGAATTTTCTCAGATGGCATATATTGTTCAAGTGTTTTAAGCCGAGGCCTGACATTGTCTGGTTTGAGTTTTAGGGAAATTTTCTTTGTCTTTTCACAGGTACGATCTATTCTAGAGAAATCAGCCTATAGGTGAGGAAACCACTAGACATTTCTGTAGTCATCCAAATAAGGGGTGCCAGGGACCTGAACCAAGGTGGCATCGCAGAGGGAGGGTAGAGGGTCTGATGAGAGGCCTGTTTCGGTGAGCTGCATGAACGCTGGTGGATGACGCTCATGGAAGAGTGAAGAGAGGCTCCAGGTTTCCCAGCATTGGTGAGTGGCCTCAGGTTTCTAGACGCACAGGAGACAAGACTGTCCTGTGAAGAGGAGGCGATGGCAGAGTAACTTGGTGGCTTTAGGAGACTGACAGGGATGAGGGAACCATCTGACCCGACACAACTGTTGGGCCTCCAGCAACGTATGCCATTTGAAGGCCATAGACAGAGTGTTCACGTTGTGAGTTTTGCATTCCCAGGTTCTATTTGAGCCAATGCCTCTGGCTTTTCCACAGGTTACATACACGTTGTGGTGGTGAGCTCCTGCCCTTCTGCTCTACCTCCCCTGTGGACAAGCTAGGAGCCTAGAATTTTTTTTTAAGCTACATATTTAACCTAGTCAGTGTGAGACAAGTTGCAGTTTCTCAGTTTCGTACATTACCTGCATCAGCAGCTAAATTTCTAGATACGATTTGCAGATGATACTTGAAGCTAGCTGACTTTGAATAATGATGACCCTGTAAAAGTAGCAATAAGAAAGTCTTGTTGGAGCTGACAGAAAATCTCCTCCCAGAAGCCAGGGAAGAAATGCTCCTTGCGAAATTTTCCTTTGCTCGTACACACTAGTTGGTCTCTCTCAAATCAAAGGAAGAATTAATTTTGCTAATTGGAAGACTATTTCTAATAGGTTCACACCTGATATGAGTTACAATGTGAAGAGCAGCAAAGGAAGAATAAAATGCATAAGATTTGTGCCACTGAACTGCCAACTGTGTGTCATTAAGTAAGGAAATATGGGGAGCATTGTCACCATCCTCAATTTATATTTATTGAACGCCATGATGTTCGAGGTCAGGCTTATAAATAGTCACTTGGTCAGGTTGAGTACACTAATAATTTATGCTGAGCAAGTAGAAGAGGTTACTAATTTTGTTTTCTTTACCATCTGTGTACCTCCTGGGCAGATCTTTTTTTTTTTTTAATCTGCTTGTCTTTTTTTTTTTTAACTTATTTATAAGCAAGGCTGGCTGTTTGCCAAAAACAGAGTGTTCCAGATATAAAACCCTCAGAATCCCCTTCCTTACCCCAAAGACTTTACATTCCAAAGAGAGAGAAGAGGGTAGATTGGTCAATAGCTCTGCAAAATCTCAGGTTCTTCTCTTCCTAGCTGAAGTCCGCTTGACTCAGAATTGCCGAGAAAGGGGGCGTGAATGTTCTGGCCTGGATTTTTTTGTGTGTTTGTTTAAGCTACAGGCTGTGTCATATTTTGTAATAGTGAAGCAGTGCAATAAGTGTTACCGGGGTGGAATCCAACCCGTTTTCTTGGTCTTCTCATTGGAAGCCAGGAACAGATACACAAACAGGTGGGCTGGGAGTTGGAGGAGAAGCCTTGAGCAAAGCAGGGAGATGGAGAATTGCAAAAAATGGAAACAAAACAGGAATGCATTGTGGTAATGAATCCTGTGAGTGTGTATGTATATACAGCTATATATTCATATTTATATTAATATCTTCATGTGTGTATAAGATCACAAAAAATTTTTGATGCAGAATATACATTTTACTTATATAGGTTGATTTTACGGACACAAAAGTGAAAAAAAAAAAGAACATTGCAATGCATAGCCCTAAAGCAGTCCATCTGAATGGTAGTGAAAATCTGGCTCTTTTGAGGAGCTGATTTTGTCATTTTCTCTTAAATGCAATTTGGCTCCTATTTCACACCATTTTTTTTTATGGTATCAGTGGTACCCAGTAAGTGTCAGCTTGTCAGTGATGGGGATCAATCCTTAATAATTAAATGTGCACTTTCTACCTATGTTCGTTAAATACCTAACACAATCTTCCAGTTTAATTTTCATTTTGTTGTTCTTCTATTTTGCCAGATCTTCTTCTTCCTCAGTTCATCTTCTAACATTTGCATTCTTCAGAGCTCTGAACTTGTTCTCACTCTTCACAGTGGTCTGAGTCACTTTTATTCATCTTTGTGCCTTCCTAGCTTATTGAGTAATTTTGACTCTTGGGGTGGATCCTGATAGCTACCCACCAAAATCCATTCTACCCTTGTCCTAGATACATGTGGCTCTAGTGTATTTCCCAGCCTCGCTTGTAGGTAGGTGCCCCTGTGAGTGAGATCTCTCCAGGGGAATGTGAGTAGATGTGGTGCGTGCCCTTTTTAGAGCTGGCCCGTAGAAAGCCCTATAGGTGCTCCTCTCTGAACCTTCCTCCTCTGGCTAAGTGGGATGGATGCTACTATTGGACAGGCTCTTGGAATGACTGTCTCCCCACCCCCATCTGAGTTCCTTGTATTACCATGGGAGAAACTTCTTACTAAAGCCACTGATTTTTGGTGGTCTGTTAATAACATTGAGTCTGCCCTAAATAAGACAACTCCCAAACCTATATGTCTTTACCTAGAGCCCAGGTCTTTTTCCTAACTGAGATCCAAACTTCTAACTGCTTATTGGACATGTCATGAGTAATGTCTCCCAGGTATCTTAAACTCAGCTTGTCTAAAACCTGACTGACAACTGTCTCCCTCTCTCTGGCCCCGTCCCTTTCCACTGTTGCTTTCTCTGTAACTAGTAAGCCCAGCCAACCGGATACCAACTGACATATTTGGGAGTCATTTTTGACTGCTCTTACTGCTGCATCCCTCAGTCTAGGGGTCAGCAAATTTCATTCTCAGGCTAAATTTGGCCTGTTTGCCTGTTTTCTTATAAATAAATGTTGGTATGCAGTGACACTCATTCACTTACATATTGTCTGTGTCCCCTTTCTCACCGAAGCACCAAAGTTGAGTAATTGTGGCAGAAACCATATGGCAGGCAAAGCCTAAACTTTGTCGATCTGACCCTTTACGGAAAATTTTGCCAACCCTGGTCTAGTCAATTACCGAAGTCTGTTAATTCTGTCTTCTTAATATTTTTTTAAACCCATCCACTTCTTTCCGTTTCCACAGTCATTCCTGTCCTCGTGTGGACTGCTGTTTCTGTGTATGTCCTCGCACAGTTTTATAATCCATTCTCCATATGACAGCCAAAGTCATCTTGCTACAAGGGAAATGTTGAAGATCCATTTATTGATACTCTTAGCCTACTCTACTAATACAACTCTCAAATCTATGTGTCTTTACCTACAACCCAAGTCTCTCTCTCTTTAAACTCAGGTTCAAATATCACCACCTTGGTTAAAATCCTTCAGTGACTTCCAATTGCCCTTAGAATAAAATAGCTGAGGCCCAGCCTTGCCTCCTCACTTAAACCCTTGCCATTCTTACTTTCTTTCAGTGTTTCGGTTGCATTTTGTTCTCCCTTGTCTCTGGGCCTTCTCTTTCCCACATTCTCCCTTTACCTGGTAAAGTCTCATTTATCTGTCCAGGCCAAAACATAAAAATACTTTGTCTAGAAGGCCCTTCCTGATTTCCAAATAAGGTCTGATCTCCTTCCCATATACTCCCATAACACCCTGTGTTTCCTCTGTCATTTCAGTTACTATACTTTACTTGCCTTATTATTTATCTCTCTTCTTCCCACTGACTGTAAATACTGCAAGAGGAGGGGCCGTGTCTGTATTGAGTCTTGCCGAATATCCAGCATCCATCATACTTGGGACATGGCTGGCAGATTGTGGGCAGCAGTGTGGGGTAATACCAACTCACATTTGCTGCCCTTTCCTCTTTCCAGGAACTTACACTAAGAATGCTTTTTTTTTTTTTTTTTTTTTGAGTAAAGATTCTAATTGAATTAGTTAAGTTCAAAGAAATCCAGTGATTAAGGGAGCAAGTTATGAGATAGGTAGACTTGGTTGGAGAGATGAATTCTATAGAATATAGGAGCAGAGGAGCCTGGAGTGTACACACACACACACACACACACATACACATACACAAAACACACATTCAGTAAGTGCCAAAACATTCTAGAAACCTAATACTACAAACAGGCATGATCCACCCCTCAGTCTAATTGTGAGAGTGTCAACCATCTTCCGTCATAAAGAGTAGAGAGAACATTTCTTTTTGCCCTAGTTAAAGAGAGCCTTTGAGCAAGTTGTCATTCATTCATTGTTACATTCAGTCTTTCAGTTGTTTAACAAATCTTTGTTCCGCCTGATACCAGATGCATTGGATACAGATATTAAGGGGGAAAAGGGAGCTATTACATTAGTGGGAAGGCAGACACTTAAAATATAATTACAGGGCAATATGGTAAGCACTATAATTTAGCAGTTTGTACAGAGTAGTATGAAAGCACAGAGGAGGAAGCAAATTCTGTTTTTACCTGTTTCTGGCAATCTGAAATGGAAATGTTGTATGTACACTTTTTGTGGGTGAGGCGTGAAGGGAGTGGGTAGAGCTCACTTCTCTTGTGTAGTTTTGCTTGAGTAGTTCCTTATTGCTGCCTTTCCCCTTGTCCTTCAGGGCTGGGATGGAGATAGTGTGCTGTTTTCCATGGGAGTTTGCTTGGCAGATGGAATAATTCATGCATCGATTCAGGACTAGCAATAGCATTGACCTGACATATTCAGTTGAGTCATAGCAGAGAAGACAGATATTGCTCCCATGATGTCACCACCCCTCCCGAACCTCCCCAAGGAGGAGACACAGTAGGAAAATCTTGGTTCCTGGGCGTTGACCACTTGAAAAAGCCAAATGGGACAAATCATACTTGAGTAAGAATGATACCATGTGAGTGACGTTTGAGTCTACGTGGGAAACTTTAACAGACGACTCACTTGGCTCAGAACAAACCTGTCTCTGTGGGCAAACGTTTGTGTTCTTCAACTTCAGAATCATGAAGCCACATAACGGAGAAATGAACTGACAGTGTGGTTGCAGAAATCCCGTGTTTTCCTCGGGTTTCTTTTTTTTCTTTCTTTTTTTTATTCCTGTCGGAGTCCTGTGGTTGCTGTTGTTGGGGAATTCTTGTTTTTTTCTGCTCACAGAATTGTGATAGAAAAACACCATGGCCACTGATAGTGTTAGTAATTGATAGCATGGATTCAGATCCCATCTTTGCCACTTATTAATTGGGGAGACTTGGATGATTTACTTAATTAAGCTCACTAAGCCTCAGTCTCCCCATCTTAAAAATGAGAATATTGGACACCTTAGGTGGCTCAGTGGTTAAGCATTTGCTTTAGTTCAGGTCAAGATTTCAGGGTCTTGGGATCAAGCCCTGCATCGGGCTCCCTGTTCAACAGGAAGTCTGCTTCTCCCACCCTGTCCCCCCATCCCCTGCTCGTTCTCTATCAAATAAATAAATAAAATCTTTAAAAAAAGGAGAATATTAATGTTATCATCTAACTGAAACGATCATTATGAGGATTAAATGAGATAATGCAAATACATTCTGGTGTTATATCCTAAGAGCTCCTTCAAGGTTTGTCATTAGGTCCCCAAAGGGAAGCCTTGCCTATGTTTCTTCTCTGTTTAGAATGTCAGACAATTTTCCTTTGTCATTCCAACCATGACAGTGGCAAGAGCCTGCTGAAAGATTACCCTAAATTCTCATGTGACTTTGACTCCTTGGTTGGTATATGTTGGCTGACACTTCACTTATTTTAGGAGATTTCTCAGTGATTAAAGCCAGGCGATGATCTTCCCCCGCCTCCCCCCTCCACCCCCCAGGTCTTCTAAAGGGCTGCAGCAGGTTTCTTCAATACCGAGGTGGGCTAATCTGATAAGTAATGGGTATGCCTCTTAGCAGGCCCTGGTGCTCTCATTCCCCCTAATGCCCAGGAGGCAAGACTAGCTGGTCTCAATGTGGACCTCACGGTCCTCTAAAAGTTCACAACGACGAAAAACAGCAGAATTCAGATGTCCATAATTTATGAACCCTTATTCTACTGCCGGCACCTCAAAGAAAAAAAATCTGTCACCATTTAACAGTTCTCAGACTTCGTTTGAATTAATACCTTATGTAGTTCAGTCTGAATTGCCAAGTACACTGACTCGTTTCTTCATTATGTAAGCCGTTTACAGGTCACTGCTCAGATGTTGGAATACCTGTTTTAGGCTAACAGCAAGGTGCTCAAATGACTCTCAGCTGTGCCCTTGCACTTGCAGTCACCTGGGCTCCCTAGAGAAATACCATACTGGGCTCTTCACCATTAGCTTGGAGTCCTGCACGGAGGCCTCATTAGCATCAGAAAGCTCCTCCTCTCTGCCTTCCTGGCAGGGACCTACCCAGGGGAATGGAAGGAAACTAAGCAAGAGGCCGATTGCAGTTACTCGGGAGTGAAACTTTTTGCAGAAAATGCAGATCAACTAGATCTGGATGTAGGGAAGTATGAAGAGACTCAGTGTGGGAAAGGGTCATCCAAGCGAATATGAAAGCTGAGGCAGAATCTTGGCACCAAGTTGCGTTTAATGCAAACACCGTAGAGAATGACCTTGGGGATCCTGGGAAATTGAGGAATAGCAGCATGATTTACACAATGAGGCCAAAAAGAAGTAAGTGCTTAAGGAACAGTAATTTCTAAAGACTGTCAGCTCTAAAGAGACATTCTAAATGCTTTTTCTTTGAAAACCATTCCAAAGCTCAAATATGTGTATTGATACTATTTAGTTATGATCATGAAATGTTTGGATTTGGCTGATACAATGTATGTGTTCCCATTCTCTAATTATCTAGGGAAGATACTGTTCCAAAAAGTCCATAGAAAGACAAAGCTGGTCACTGTCTGTGATTGGCTGTAGCTGTTGGGCATGACAGAGCGTTGGTTTAATTAAGTTCTTAATCCTTCCTTCTCTCCAAAGAGGTCATATCATTCAGTGTGGTAAATGCAAACAGGGGAATTCAATTGTTTCTGAAGATTACCTGTTCTCTGCAGGGTGATGGTTCTCAGAGGAGTTCCAGGGCCTCAGAAACAAAGATACTATTATTCCCCAGTCACTGGTGTGGAGTAGGAGTGCTATCATGGGATCGATGATCCCATCTTAAAAGGACTTTAATTGCCCCTTATGGCCACTCAGAAGGTCATCAGAACCTGCTACATTTTAAATGTCTGTGTTAAGAGACATCCTAGGACATCAGGCTTTTGCTTATTTTCTTCCTTGATGTAGATATGCTCTTCTTTCTTCACTTTCATCAAAGACCCTTCAACTCTAGGGTCCTATTGAGTATGACTGGGTGAAGTCTTTTCTGACTTCAGTAACTGAAGACACATGTCTTTATCATGCATTCAAGAACTTGACATATACTGACATATTTCGTTTTTTCCAGTCATTAAAATAATGGTGTTTAAAGAACTTCAGGGGGTAATAAGATGGTTACATAAATGGCTAAAATACAAAATAGCAAAAGATATAGGAGCTCAAGTAAGGGAGATGTTATTTCTGGTTAGGACCTCAGAACAATCTCATGGAATAGGTTATATTTAAGGTAGAGCTTGAAACAGATCAGTTTTGAAAGGTGAGTTGCCCCTTGCACAGACACACAGACATGTACATTTTTTTAATTGAAATACAGTGGACATGCAGAGTTACATTAATTTCAGGTGTACATACAACACAGTGGTTCAGCAGTTCTATCCATTATGCAGTGTTCAACACCATACGTATAGTCACCTTCTGCCACCATACGACCTTATTACAATATTATTGACTATATTCCCTGTGTTGTACTTTTCATCCCATGACTTATTTACTTTGTAACGGGAAGTTTGTACCTCTTAATCTTCCTCACTTATTTTGGCCATTCCCCTAACCCTTTCTTCTCCGGCAACCACCAGTTTGTTCTCTGTATTTATGGATCTGTTTCTGTTTTTAGATTCCATATATAAGTGAAATCATATGGTATTGTCTTTCTCTGTCTGATTTATGTAGCTTAATATTCTCTAGGTCCATCCATGTTGTCATGTATGGCAAGATTTCATTCTTTATTATGGTTAATATTCCATTGTGTATATATAACTCATCTGCTTTATCCATTCATCTGTCAGTGGATCCTTAGCTTGCTTCCATACCTTGGCTACTGTAAATAATGCTGCAGTAAACATAGGGGTGCATATATCTTTTTAAATTAGTGTTTTTGTTTTCTGGGAGGGATGGGGTGGCTGGGTGATGGACATTGGGGAGGCTATGTGCTATGGTGAGCATTGTGAATTGTGTAACACTGATGAATCTCAGACCTGTATCCCTGAAACAGATAAAATATTATATGTTAATTAAAAAATGGAATTTCTAGATCATACAGAGTTCTATTTTTAATTTTTTGGAATGTTCATACTGTTCTCTGTAGTGCTTATATCAATTTACATCTTACCAACAGTGCACAAGGGTTCCATTTTCTCCACATCCTCACCAACATTTGTTCTTATCTTTTTGATACTAGCCATTCTTACTGGCATGAGGTGACATCTCACTGTGGGTTTGACTTGCATGACCCTGATGATTAGTGATGTTGAGCATCTTTCCAAGTGTCTGTTGGCCATCTGTATGTCTTATTTGGAAAAATGTCTATTCAGGTCCTCTGCCTATTAACTGGCAGCTTATTTGGGTTTTTTTTGATATTGAGTTGTATGAGTTCTTTATGTATTTTGGATATTAACACCTTATTGAATTTATCATTTGCAAATATCTTCTACCATTCAGTAGGTTGTCTTTTTGTTTTGTTGATGGTTTCCTTCTCTGTGCAAAAAAAAGCTTTTTAGTTTGATGTAGTTTATTTTCATTTTTGCTTCCCTGAGAAGACATATCTAGAAAACTGTTGCTAAGGCTGATGTCCAAGAGACATATACATCTTCATTAGCTTAGAGCAGTCTCTGTGGAGGCAGAATATGAGTTCTTTTCTCCGACTGTCCTTCCTGACATATGGTTCGGTACTTGAGACAGACTAGGTGCCTAATCCATATTTGTCACCAGAGACAATGAACTGAGCATCCCTCCTAGGAGGAGAAGGATTGAGGTGATGTATCTGAAACATTCCACCACATCATAGAACAAAAGCGTGTCCTTTTCCAGGAACCCTGGAATGTTTTTCAAGAGGGTACGTTTCCCTTTACCTCTTTGTGGGCTTCTTAGACCCAGTTACTTTGATGTTGCATTAAAGAAGTAAAGGAGTCAGTGAGGGTCTCAGGGGTAGAGTCTGCTTTTACAAAATCATCTTTGGAGATGGATCTGTGGCTACTTCATCTTTGAATAAAGAGAAACCATCCCAGAAACCCAACTGAAGATGGTTATTTTTAAGTCTTACTATCTTTTTGCCTGATTCTGTTGTCTTTGACACATCTGCTATGCATCTAATTAAGAAAAGTTATACCTGATTCACAAATAGCCATCAAATTAGCATAGTGAGCTCTGGAGAGATCCAGGAGTCAGGGGACACCAGGTCCTCTTTTCCCACCAACAGCTGAAACCCAGCTGAGCAGAACCCAATGTACAAAAACAATTGCAAAAATCAAACGCTTAACCTGAGAAGAATTGAACCAAGACTTGAAAGTTTCTAAGGAAGGGAAAAAAAAAATTGCTGCATTTTCCTACCCTGCATGCCTATTAGCAGTGACAGTTCAGTCTCTCCAGATAACTTTGCCTCTGTGGAGACACTTGCCATTTTTCTGAGAGCTTCTCCTCTTCCCCAGCCCCTCTCCTGCCACGGGTTATCAAAAGGCCATTGAGCTTGTATTGTGGGCAGGGCATGGAATCTGAATATCCCTCCTTTTTTACAGGTCTTCCCCTGCCCTAGCTTTGCTAGACAATTGCAGGAACCTCAGAGGAGTACACAGCCAGCTATTGGAGGAGTTTCTCTGCAGTTATCTGCCATTGACCTTGGCCTAATTTGTCATGTTTTGCCTGATAAATCCAAAGATGAAGGATGAGGTACCTATTAGATTTGATGTGCCACATTCTTCCTCTGAAGCTAGGTTTGTTTCACCAGCTAATGACTTTATTCCGTTATATTAAAAACCCAAGGTTTATTTTATAAGCGTGACAACTAGTCATTATATGAGTAGTATTCCACAGGCCCTAAGCAGAACACGTAGAATGTCATTTCAAGTGCCAGGTTTCTTTCCTAATTCCATTTTTTTTTTACAGAATTTTGAAAGCAGCTTAAATCTAATTGGCTCCCCCAGGATCTCAGCTCCTGTTACATTTGCGGGTTTCTTTTTCATGAGGCATCTGGAGAGACTGAACGGCTACTGCTAGTTGGCATGCAAGGTAGGAGGATACGGCAACTTCTGTTTTCCTTCCTTGGAAACTTTCAAATCTTCAGTTCTTCCTGAGCTTGAGTGTTTGATTTCTGCAATTGTTTTTGTAATGTTGGCTTCTGTTTTTCCTATTGTTGAATTTCATATGAGTGAGAATGGCAACTACAACTGCCACCTATGATGGCCAGCCTGTATCTACCGTGAAAGGAAAAGAAAAACAAAACATGTAGTAGTAGAGTATAGATCCATGGAAATAATACTTCCCAAACACAGTGCTAATAAATCAGCTTTATATGTGTCTAGTCTACTAAAGGTAAACACCTATTTAGACGGCAGAGCTGAGTTATTTTTGGTGGCCCAGATTCAGATGTTCCTGTAGTCTAAACAGCTGTGAGAAGAATGCCTGAATCTTTCCCTTAATCACAGTGACCTCATACCTTTGAAACCCCACACAGTGAAGCAAATGGGAGAGAAGATGCTACTCTGATAGAGGGGAAAGAGAAAGCCCCCCCCGCCAAGGTTTAAAAGTATTTGTCTTAGCCAGATACTTGAAGATTTGAGATAAACAATGGAAAATACATGTAGCATCTATTTTTAAATATGTTATTAAAAGGTATTGAAAGACTCTTCAGAGCTTCAGTCTTCCATTGTGGAGTTGAAAGCTGGGAGTGAGGAAATTGAATATTTAGGAGACGATTGACCTGGTTTGGGCAAACCATACTGAAGACATTCGGAAGCCAGATGTGAAAGTGTGTTGAAGGCTGTGGTTAGGCTGCCTTTTGTTGTTGGATTAGAAATAGTATATGGAGCAATAGAAGAAACTTGTTCCTCTTTTGGAAAATAAATGATTTGAAATACCTGTTTTAGGAGAGCCTTATCTAAAATATTTGATACCTTCGGGGCGCCTGGGTGGCCCAGTCGTTAAGCGTCTGCCTTCGACTCAGGTCATGATCTCAGGGTCCTGGGATCGAGCCCCGCATCGGGCTCCCTGCTCTGCGGGAAGCCTGCTTCTCCCTCTCCCACTCCCCCTGCTTGTGTTCCCTCTCTCGCTGTGTCACTCTCTGTCAAATAAATAAATAAAATCTTTAAAAAAAATAAAATAAAATATTTGATACCTTCTTTTCCTAAACATAGGCCAGGAGAATGATAAGAATGGGCTCAAACTTTGTTTTGATTAAGTGCCTCTTGAGTGTGTGTGTGTGTGTGTGTGTGTGTGTGTGTGTGTGTGTGTGTGTGTTTATGTGTATGGCCTAAGTGGGAATATCTGTTTAATTGAAATCTGATTGTCCTGTTATTGGTTAGGCAGGACCTGACCAAGCATAGAAAAACCTAATTTCAGGTTTAGCAGGCAATAAAGTTAATAATAAAACATGTCTGTTGAATTAAAAACAGTATGATTCTTGTTAATTCATTTAAAAATATTTCTCAAGAATTTCTTCCCAAGATAAAAATTTGTGTGTCTGCCAAATGGAACAAGGGTCAGCCAGACTGCTTTTCGGTAAATGTACTCCTTTTGTTGTCCTAAGGGAGATAACCTAGGTCTGGGGCACAGGGAGCCCCATTTTAATTTTGTGCCATATTAGAGTTGGACCACCTGCCGCAATGACTTTGTCTCATTGGCCCTCAGTTTTTCTCATGTATAAAATAAGAAAATTGGATTAGGTAACTTCTAAAGTCCTTTATACATCCAATAATTTGTGAAACAAAGTGTAAACAGTGGAAAGAAATGCATGGAAATGGTAAGGAAAAGCTAAGTGAGGTAGTTCAATGCTTGAGGAAGGATTTTCTGAGCAGAGGAGGGAAAAAGTCCCAGCAGGGCTGAGCTAATGTCCTCTTCTCTCTCTCTCTCTCCAGTTCAACTCCTGTCTATCTGGTGGCTTTAAAGAACTCAGAAATGTGGGGCACCTGGGTGGCAGAGTCAGTTGGGTGGCTCAGGCTGTGATCTCAGGGTTGTAGAGATTGAGCCCTGTGTAGGGCTCCCCACAGAGTCTGCTTCAGACTCTCTCCCTCTGCCCCTCCCTGCTGCCCCCCTTAAATAAAAATAAATCTTTAAAGAACTCAGAAATGCGCCCCCATCTGTACCCTTTCTTTCTCTCTCCTTTTCTCTCCTCTTTGTCATATTTCTTTCTTTACTCTCTCTCCACACTCACTCACTGCCATCTTTACATCTCTCTGAGAAGTAGGTGTAGTTAGGATTTGTCAGGAAGACACAAGGATAATAAGGCAGCTTGTTGGAAAAAATAGTTTTTCCGTTTGTTTTTTTTCTCCTTTCATTTCTTAGAGTTTGTTATAGCTTTAATTTTATTAAATAAAAAAATGAAAAATTTTCACTCATGGATTGTATGTTTACAATGATGACCATTATGGCAATCATGATGATGATACTAACCATGAGGGCTTCCTGTGTGCCAGGAACTGTTCTTAATGCCTTAGGCATAATGACTTATGTAACCCTTACCCCAGCAGACGCTGCATCAGAAAGGTAAAGTCACTTGTCCACGTTTCACAGCTACTTATGGAAAAGGTGGGATTCTGTCCTAGGCACTCCTGTGAGGGCAGTGTTACTGCTCTTGCATGTTCGGCTTCGCTGCATCTCCTCCGAGGCAGAGATGATATATTTTATTCATTTTTTGTATTCTCTTGAGAATTTGGTGCAGTGCTTGAGGAAAGTATACCTTGAATTCATGTAGAATCGAATTAAAGGAACACCATCCTGCCCGGAAGAGAAAGCTGTCCACGGCTTCCCTGCCTCAGGCCTCCAGGGGAGAGGTTGTATTCACGGTGCCTTCCCCAGCGTGTTTGTGGATAAATGTTTGACTTTTGCATCTACTTCCTTTATGTGTGAAACCCATGAACTCCTTTAATTTGGAAATTTCGGTTTTAATAGAGAAAGTTAGACTGTAGTTTTAGGAAGTTGAATTTCTGTGCAAGTAGTGAAACTGTAGTATTATTTAAACAAATGTAGCTGATAAGTTAATATACGAACCAAGCGGTATTTGAAGAAACAGCTTGTAACAAAGGGTCAATGAAAGCCCTAGATATAGTTGTTTGAAAAACATTTACATTAAGGTTTTATTTGCCTGGATGCAATTGACTTCTTTTGAGAAATACTAGGTTTTTCACTTATGAACATTTGACACATACACAAAAATCAGTATGTTTACACTCCAAGTTCAGTATTTCTCTATTCTCTATATATGATATTAATGGTGGGAGAAATGAGTAAGAGAGCTAATTCTTTCTATATTTGCTGCCGTGGTATAGGATTGTGCCCTCTTTCTAGGGTTTCTGGATTACAGGGCAAAGGATGCATTGTTTATTCACCATGTCCTCTAAGGCTTCACTTATCTGGTGATCAGATTTCCAGCAGTTGTATCACACGGAACATATATATGTGCCTAGAAGGATAAAATCATGGGAGATTAATGTTGGAAAGAACCTTAGGGATAATTTTGCAGATAAAAATGTACAACCCCAGAGGTGCCTGGGTAGCTCAATTGGGAGTCTGCCTTTGGCTCTGATCATGATCTCAGGGTCCTGTGATCGAGCCCCATGTCAGACTCCCTGCTCAGCAGGGAGTCTGCTTCTCCCTCTCCCTCTCTGCCCCCGCCCCTCGCCCTCTTTCTCTCATGTGCATGCTATCTCAAATAAATAAATAAATAAGATCTTTAAAAAAAAAAAAAAACCATACGGGTAAGGGACCTACATGTGGATTAGAACAACAAAGTCTCAAATAGAAAACAGTAATTACAAAGGTTGCATAGTGTTAACTCTGTTAATTCATTTTATAACTATTTGTTGAGTACCTTATAATGTGTAAGACATTAGGGATAGACCAGTCCATCTTAGACTAGGAAATATAGCTCTTACCAAACATGTGTTCATGAGGCCACAGATGAGAAATATCTGAGAATGATTCCTGGTGAACTCTTTGAAGATGACAAGGACTTTGTTCTGTAAATTCCACAGTGTCTCATGCTTTCCAGGAGATGAAGCTGCTGACCACAGGAAGAAATGAAAGGAATGATCACAGTGTAGGAATCTGGGAATATTTAGTATGAGCAAATCTACGGACTTAAAAAGCCTCCAAAAAATTAAAATATTTCATTCCAGTGCTGTTTTAAGTTTATGTCAATAAACCCTGAGTCAAAAAAAGGTTAAAGTTCTTTCAAGCTGCTCTTTTAGCAAAGTGGTTAAGTGCGTAATGCATTTTAGAAAGCTTTCAGATATAGAGTATTGGTGTATAAAAGGTGAGCTTCACTTCTCTGGAACATTTACTCAGAAGGCATCAAAATTTGTTGAACACCAGTTATGCACAACTTATCTCTAGACCATGATTAGAAAAGTGATGTTCATGGAGGGGAAATTGACCATCATTGTAAACAAAGTTCATGTTTAGCCATTAGCTTTACAAGAGGGCTTTGTGTATAGAAGCACTATGATGTGGCCAAATCTGTGACTTCGTTTAACTCGCACACCAGTTCTTGCATGGTGCTCAGTGTTCTCCCCATCTTGCTCATGAGGAAGCCTAGAATCAAGAGGTGAGCGAATTTGCTCATGGTGGTATAGTTGTCAAACAGCAGGCTTTGAGTCTGGATCTCCGTGATTGCAAAGCCCAGGTTTGGTCTGCCGTGTCTGACTCAAGTGGCATTTCACTCTTCACCTGACATGGAATATAGCTTGACGGATACATGAATTATTTCACTTATGTGCCCTTCCATCTCCATTCAACAAATATTTGAAAACCAACTTTATGCTGGACTTGTTAAGGAAAGGCAGATATGAATTAAGAGAAAATTTGAACTACAGGATAAAATAAGACATAATAAAGGTACTTGACAAAGTCATATGAGGGTGGTTGTTTTCTGTTTTAGCCTATAGACTCACTGCTATTACTTTAAGATCATACCTTTTATATTTGGGGGATTTTTTTTGAAATTAAAAAAAAAAAAGCATTGATTAGCCTTGAGCACAGACTTATATCGTTTGTAGTTAGATTTTTTTTTTTTTTAAGAGAGTGAGTGCGAGCAGGGCAGGGGTGCGGGGGAAGGAAGAGGGAGAGAGAGAATCTTAAGCAGGCTGCACGCCCAGCATGGAGCCCGAAGCAGGGCTCGATCTCATGACCCTGAGATGATTGTGACCTGAGCTGAAATCAAGAGTCGATGCTTAACAGACTGAGCCACCCAGGCACCCCCATTTTTTTTTAAATTGCATGTTGGTGCTAAGTTGGTGATACTGGCTCAGATCGACTAAACAAAGGCAGGCTTTCTTTTTGTGCACCTTCAGGGTGCAGAATAGCTTTGCCGTCCAAAGTCCTGTACCTATATTGTAGGTACAACACTTATTGTAGCACATCCCAGATTTCCAAGTAAGGGGGTTATCAAATTATGATATTTTATTGCCTCACCAGTTCTGAATCAGTGAAGTCTACACTAATGAAATTTACAGCACATAAAGTTAGAGAACAAGAAATACACTAGCAGCATATGCTAGAAGCACAGGATCTTAAGTCAGAAGATCTGGGTTTGGGGGCACCTGGTGGCTCAGTCAGTTGAGCGTCTGACTCTTGGTTTTGGCTCAGGTCATGATGTCGCGGTGGTGGGATCGAGCCCCATGTCCGCTCTGCCCTCAGTACAGAGTCTGCTTCAGACTTTTTCTCTGTCCCCCTGCCCCTCCCTACACACATGCACACACTCTCTCTCTATCTCAAATAAATAAATAAAATCTTTAAAAAAAAAAAAAAGATCTGGGTTTGAATGAAGGTTTTTACTCTTGTGCAAGATAAATCTCTTTGGGCCTGGATTGATTGATTTAAGTGCTTATATCACATAGTGTTGTGGGAATTAAATGACACAATAGCAGTGAAAAGTGCTTTGCAAGGAAAGTTACAGTGTGTGCATGTGCACAGATCTTCATAGGATCCTCACTATGGTAATAGGCCAGGGTTTCAGGTGTCATGTGAAGATAATAGGACATTTAACATTGGGCTCAGGTGGTGAAGGAAGGAAGGCTATAGGAAAAATAAATGGAAAGAGGTGGTTTTGACTACGAAGGGGAAAGAGTATCAATATTTACCTGATTTTTGCCTGCTTGATTCCTCACCATTTCCCATAGCAGGTGCCACTGGCGTCCTTGCAGCGTCTGCTCCTGGCCCCTGGAGTTGCCTCTAAGATGTCTCATAGTGGCCACCACCTTGCATGCCTCCTTGGTTTCTAATCCATGGCTTTTTCCCAGTCACTGCTACTGGTGTATTTGTCTGCACTCCCTAGGCCTCCATCTTTTTTTTTTTTTTTTTTTTTTATTTGACACAGAGAGAGAGGGGGAGAGAGGGAGAGAGCAAACACAAGCAGGGGGAGGGGCAGAGGGAGAAGCAGGCTCCCCTCCGAGCAGGGAGCCCGACGCGGGGCTCGATCCCAGGACCCTGGGATCATGACCCGAGCCGAAGGCAGCTGCCTAACCAACTGAGCCACCCAGGCACCCCCCAGGCCTCCATCTTGATCACCGGCTTAGGCTCTTCCTAGGACAGGCTCTCTGAGTCAGGTTCTTATGAATTACCCCCATTTTGCCTTGACTCTTGCCATCCGCTTTCCTGAACTCTCTTTGCAAATCTCCATTACCATCCTCCCCAAAAAGAAAAAAAAAAAATCGAATGATACGAGAAGATCATGTGTCCATTCAGTAAAAAGCATTCCACAGAGCAGAATGGACAGGAATAGATAAGGCCTGGGTGGAGGATCTTGATGTGAACGGAAGCTTGGTGAGAGCCTGCGGGGAGTTTCAGAGTGAGCCACCAGAGTGTTTATCTAACAGGGCAAGTGTCAACTGTCCTTCTGTGGATGCTGAGAGCATATCCCTTTTGTACATTCATGAACGCATTTGGTAAGAAAATCAGTGGCAGAGGAGAGTGGTTCGCATCTTTATACATGATTTTAGCCCTAAAAAATGATTTTCTCAATCTCCAGGTTGGAGGATGGGGTATAACTGACCAAGCGTCTTAAACTCTTTCTTCTGAACGCCCTTCTTTGGGTGTTCTCAGTCTAGTTATTGTGAGTACCACTAACTGTGGCCATGTTGTCCATTAGTGGGGCTGTGCTTGCTCTGGAGGGGTCCTTTGGAAAAACATTATTAGAGAAAAGCAGTAGAGAGGAAGTCTGCAAATCAACAAGAAAACAAACAACCCACATTCAGTAAGAACAGAGAATGTATGACTCACAGGGACAAACACAGAGGCAGACACCCCCTCACTGTTTCCCTTTCAGACTTCTAAATGTTGTGAGGTGGGAGTCCTCACAGCTTCTGAGGGAGAGCCTGGCGGAATGAAGCCTATTTTTAAAACTTGTATAGGTAGTATGCAGACTAAACGGCATGTCCAGGCCTCCTGGTCCTTTCCCCAATGTTTGTCTTCTTTAAATATGATCTGACTTACTTTAGTGGTAATTTCACCTGGCTGAATTTTACTCTTTTAAGTAACAGTACAAAAACCAGACCTGTCACCTCTTTGGATCTAGTGTTTTTGTTTTCCCTTTTCCTAAAATTTGTTTGGGCTGTTGGTGCTCTTTGAGAAGCCTGAGGAACAGAAGAGGATTTCCAGATGAAGTGTATAAGGAGATAATGTTATGCCAGTGAGTCATGGGCACATGCGTTTCTCCCATTTATGAGGAAGCTCTATCTGTGTAACCTCGGGGAGGGTTTCTGAAGAGCTTGTGCATGGGAGACTGTGGTGTTTGTCATTCGAATGTCCATTTAAAAATCTGTGTCACAGGGGCGCCTGGGTGGCTCAGTTGTTGGGCATCTGCCTTCGGCTCAGGTCATGATCCCCAGGGTCCTGGGATCAAGCCCCGCATCGGGCTCCCCGCTCAGCGGGAAGCCTGCTTCTCCCTCTCCCGCTCCCCCTGCTTGTGTTCCTCCTTTTGCTGTGTCTCTCTCTCTGTCAAATAAATAAATAAAATCTTATAAAAAATATCTGTGTCACGTTTCACTTTAGTGTTTGATTTGCTCTATGTAAGGTTTGCTTCCGTGTTACTTTTTTTAGTTTTGTCAGCCACATTTTCTAGATTATTAAAATAGCATCTAGACAGGATGAGCTGCAGGCAAGGTGGCGGCAGCACCCCACCCTCATCCAGCATGTGTGTTCTCACGTGCAGAACAGTGCCCGCAGCGCTCCCTGCACATTCCGGATGACATACAGGAGTGTGTGATGTGTGTATGCTGTGATCTCCTGCCAGGAAAGCTGGCTCCAAGTTTCCACTCTGCTGGTCAGTTGCTGTGTGACCTTCGGCAAAGACCCTTCACCTTATTTGCCCTCGGCTTCCTTACAAGTTAATGGGAATAACAACAATCTTTCTCTTCAGTCCTTGAAAGATTTCTGAAATGATTTTACATTTGCTCTAAATTGCAGAAACCATTTACTACACATTATATATATTCACATATATCCACCTGGATAATGTGAGTGTATGTGTGTCTGTGACTCGCACATAGACATTTGCTTTTCCCATGAAGGCAGGGATCAGATGAGCAGAACTTGAGCTCTTTGGTGGATGCAGACACTCCCACGGCTTCCATAGGTCTGCCACATGGCATGTGGTGCCTTGTGTGGTCCTCATGGGTAGTTCCCCAGGGATCTTCCCCATCTCAGGAAGTGCTGTCTCCTCCCATTCAGAAATCATCTTTGACTTCTCTTTCTCCCTCACCCCCCGTATCCAGTCTCTCCATCACCAATCCTGTTAGCTCCTCTTTCAGATGCCTTTTCAAACCCGCCCTCGACCAGACCACCATCATCAGCCTCTGTTGATTGCCTCTTTGTAATCCATTTCCCGCACAGTAGCCAGAGTGACCTTTCAGAAATGTAAAACACATGAAAACGAGCCCTGCTTAAAATTAGGCATTGGCTCCTGGTGCTTTTAAAGTGAAACTCAGATTTCTAACCATGACCTCCTTGGCTCACCTCGATGTCATTCCTCTCTGCCTTGTTCACTAGACTCTGGCAAAGCTGAAATTCTTTTAGTTCTTCCACACACCACACTCTTTCTTACCTTAAGGATTTTTAAAAATAGACTATTTTTTAGAGCAGTTTTAGGTTCACAGCAAAACTGAACGGGAAGTCCAGAGAGTTCTCCTAGATTTCCTGTCCCCTACCGCACCACACGCACAGTCCTCTCCGCGACGGACATCCCACACCTGAGCAATGCATTTGTTACAGTTGGTGCTTCTACACTGATGTGTCGTTATCACCCAGAGCCTGTAGTTGTATTCGGGCTTCACTCTTAGTGTTGCACATTTTATGGCTTTTGACAACTAGATAATGACGTATACCTACCATTATGTAATGTTGTACAGAATAGTTTCACTGTGTACAAGTCCTCTGTGCTCTGCCTGTTCATCCCTTCCTCTCCCCCAACCCCTGGCAACCACTGATCTTTTTACTACCTCCACCAGAGTTTTGCCTTTTCCAGAATGTCACACAGTTGGAATGGTACAGATTATGTTCTTTCACTTAGTAACGTGCACTTAAGGTTCCTCCATGTCTTTTCATGACCTCAGGGATTTGCTATAGCTTTTTGCTCTTCTGGGGCTTTTCCTGTCCAGCCTATTTAACTAGCCTGTCTTATCACATCACCCTGTTGTATGTTCTTCATAGCACTTATTACCTTCTAAGATGTTTGTTTGTTTGCTACCTGTCTCTCCAGCTAGATCTTAAGCTCTGTGGGAATGGAGGTCTTGTCTGCCTTATTCCTGACTGTACCCCCCAGGACCTAGAATAGTTCTTAGTCTGCAGTAGGTGTTCAGTAAATGTCATGCATTACCTGCAGATGAAGCCCCTTTGGCTTTACTCGTCTCTTCCGCTCAATTTTCAAGGTGACAAACTCTTTCACTTACACTGCTTCAGGTTTTGTTCAGGAGAAGAGGCAGACATTCATGCTAAGTCACTGAGTCTGAGAATGATTTCTTGTTCACCTTTGGCTTCTGAAGCTCTCTTGGTTGTCTGCTGAATTTAATGGGTCTCCAGGAGAACAGCAGTTGGTAGCCTTGGTGGGAATCAGTCACATTGCAAGAGAGAACAGAGCCAGTACAAAATGATTAAAGGAAAATAGCAGAAAAGTATGATTGAACATTTATTGAGTCACACATTGTAGTCAAAGCTGTGTATAACATAAAAGCGAATTAGGAGACAAGTCAGATATAAAATGAGTAAGCACACACAAGCACACAAATACTGCGGAGAGGAGGGTATTTCTTCAGATGCCTTCTCTCATTTCCCAAACTGTAGTCTTATCAAAATATATAGGCTTGTTCAGGAGGGAAATAACGCCACCAGTGTTTGTGGCCCAGTCATGCCCTGTGGGGCACAGACAGGCCTGCAATTTCATTACTGCTTTTAAAGAAACTTTCTCTTAGGCTAACAGACTTTCTGGGGAGGCCAAACCAAGTGAAGCTGAGTTTAATGTTCTCATTAAAATGTTAAAGAGGCTTTATTCATGAATGACTAAAGCTGTAATTGCTTTATCCTTGTAAACTATGAAAATATGTGGTGATCTCTTACAGAGGCATTCACCCAGTCCCCTCTGTCTGAAAGGTCTGTTTAATGGAGGGCTTGGCTGGATCAAGGGACTGGGAAATAGCTTTTCCAGATTCTATCCTTCAGGGACATAGTGGTAGTGGTGGCAAGGGGTATTCCTTCACTGACCTGTTTGCATTCCGTAGCTCTTGTTTGGTATGCGCTATTCGACTATTTGATCTTAAGTTCAGATGTGGAAATCATATGACAGATGAACACGTATACACACACACGCACACAAATATTGTGGAAGGAAGTAGTTTTGTTTTTGTTTTTATCATTCCCGAAGGTGCTAGCTTCTTGAGATGAGAGTAGAAGAAATCCAAAGATGTTGAGGTACCAGTGAAACTGAACAGAGAATTGATGTTGAAAAGATACCACGTGAGTCACAGGGGGAGAAGGCACTCAGAACATGCTTTGGCGGGTATCAGATTCCTCCCCCCTTCTCTTTGCCGTTCTTAAGGCCCCAGTGCAGAAACATAGCTGTAGAACTTAAGGTAGTGAGTACAGATGGCAAATACAGCAATTTTTTTTTTCTTTCTGGAAGTGCTTATCATACTGTATAGATACGACTGAAATTGTAGAGCTGGGATTCTTATATAGCTAGGAAACTAGATTGCTGGAACACTCAAAATGAAATTTAAGGGGTAAAGAGTTAAAACATGCTATCTTTTCTTCAATTCCTTATTATTAGAAAATCCTGCTTGTTGAATGGTAACAAATCTGGGTCTCATGATATGCAGAGGTAGTAATGTAAGTAATAACTAGGGATTGTTTTAAAATTTTTTTTTCTTTTTCCATTGATGAGTCATTTAGACGCTTTACTCTGGGGCAGATTTAAATTAAAATACATGTGTCCTAGAGCTGTCAAAGTTTTTTTTTTCAAGGGGTCAAATCCTTCTTTTCAGTCGTGCGTGCAGGGCATTTATTAAAACTGATTCAAGTCTGAGGGAGCAATGGAGTTGAAAGTTAGCACAGGGGGTTCTTCCTGTGTGATTAAATTAGATGGGTTTCTGAGGAGTTCTTTTCTGGAGGGGTGACCATCTCAGCCTGATGATGTCAATGGGTTAATGTTAAAAAGAACTTCTTATATTTTTTTTCCTCTTACAGTTTTTAATTTGAAGAAAGTGAATTCCAGCTTCTGGAGCACTGTAGATTATATATAATGAAATATATTTTTGAGAAACTATTAAGAGATTCAGAGCAAGATATAACAAATTACCACTGGGGGCTAGGCCAGCTCTGCCTCTAACTCCTATTTGATTGATAAGGAGTGACTGGCAGTCCCTGTTTTGGGGAACTGCTAATGTGGTCCCTGCATTCTGAATCCAGGGAGATGGGGAATCTTTAGGTTCTGTTTAGACATAGCTCAGCTTATCATGTCTCCTCTTCCCCTTATCCAAGATAGGATCACAGCCTATAGTGAATCCATTCTGGAGCTTTCTTGGCTTGCCTAGAAAATCCTGGGGGGCTATGCCCAGGTCTTCACTCCCTAGTGTGACACAGAAACTGTTGAGGAGAGGTAATGGTGTGATGAGACCATCAGTAGTAAAAGGGTGTGTATCATGGGAACACATGGAAGGATTCACTAATTTATCCCAAGCTAACTTTTTTTTTTTTAAAAGAAATTTGTCCACTTTTTAGAGTTTATATCTGCTTGTTTGCTATTAGAATGTTGGTTGTCACATTGGACAACTCAGTGTCCCCGCGCAATCAGCTCCTCTTCTCTATACTACATCTTGGAAGTGAGTTACATCCAAGACCCTATGTTGACCATATGATGAGATGACAATGCCAAAACCTTGGAATTTTTCAAAGTGCTTTAGTGTGTGATAGTGTTTTCCTCCAGCTACTTAATTCTGTTGTGTTTTAGGCTTACATTGATTGGTCAGTTGATTGTTTAATTAACTCATTCATTCATCAAATATTTTGGAAGCATATACTATATGTGAGGGGCATATGTTACATCTAGGGACGGGGATAAAAGGCTGGGATTTGTCTACAAAGTTTTGCCGATAGTTCACAGGGGTTGAAAATAGAGTGAAATGCCTAAAGAAAACCAAATTGCTTTTCTGCAATTCGAGGAGTATGTGTGAGATTGCCATATCAACAGCCTGCTCTGTAGAGCTCTCTGTAAGTGCATTTCATGTGGGAAGCGGTACTAGACATTTTCCGTATTACAATAATCTTCATATATTTATTAAGCTGTAACTTGTAAGGCTTCCTGATGGGGCATTAAATGAGCCTTTTTGTGTGCTGCACTGTGTCTTTGTCAAGAAGCACTCAGTTAACTCGGACCTGGGTCATTCATCTTCCTTGGGCTGGTAATGAGGCACATTTCAGTCATTCCAGGAGGATTTAGGGGATCTGTACAAAGAGGGAGAAGAGTAATGAAAAGGTTGGATTCATGGTGGGTTGGAGGGAGTGCACTTAAGGAGAACCGGGGATAGAATGAAACCCTTTTGCCTAGTATATTTTATAGCTTTGTACCCATTCAGCACAGCAGCTGGATAATCCACAGTTATTCTACATTTTAAAACTAAGAAAATGCTAAATTACTACATTTTTAAAGTGTTTTTTTTTTGTTTTCTTCTCAACTGTTGACCTGGCAGGTTAGGAGAATCTGGGAACTCCAAGTATGACAGTGGAACAGTAGAGGAAGCCAGCAATTCTATCATTTCTAAGCTCTGTGCTTTGGAGAACTGGCCACATACTGATAACGGAGATCCACTCTAGGAAAGGAAAGTGAGCGTAGAAGAGGGGAACAGAAGTGTGGGGATATTGGGGGAGCAAAGGGAAGAGAGATCAAGGGAAGAGAGTAGAAAGATGTTTGGTTGTCCTTGCCTCTGTTCCTTATTTCCTTCTCACAAAAGGAGGTGTGGAAAAGCAGGCAGATTGAAAGGAAAAAGATGAAAGTTGAATTAGAGACCAGAGGGCACCTGGAGGTACTAGGGGAGAAGGAAAATGAATGAGAGAAATGCACAAGAGTAAGTGAGGGGGAAGGAGACAGGATAAGAACTATTGAAATGCACAGAGAAGAGATAGGCATAGAGAGGGGTGTGCACTCCGTGGTCACACTGAGAGCCTTCAATTGCTCCCAGCGGTGCACCTGCCAAATAGCCAGTGTCCCTCGCCTAAGACATTTTCCTGACTTTTGTATTAACTTTAATGCAGTTCTCTTTATGGTCCCCGAATTGATGGTTGTGGTTTCGTTGACACTCTGTGATCAAATAGCAGATGTGGAGGCATAGTTCTGTCATCCCTGTCCCCTTGCAGTGTTCCACAGACTTCTGAGTTAGTGCTTCTTGCATTTGATGTTTGCCATTCCTCCTTGTCTACAGGTAGGAGAGTTGAAAGGGAAATAATGTTCCTGAGGGCTGCCACATTTATAGCTCATGCATACAAATATTCAAAGCAGTTGAAAAAAACCTATAAAATCACAATCCAATGTTTTTTCTAAGTGAGGTAGTTGACTCTTTCATTGTTGGTCTGTGTACTTGCCATAACCTAACACCACACTCACTGTGCCTATAGGTGGACTGCTTCTTGAAAAATCTTTCATCTTTTTTTTTGTTTTTCAAAGCTGAGCTCATGAAGCCTTTTCAGTTTTCCAGGTTTGGGTCAGATGCTTTCCAAGTGTGTACCAGTGCCCACCTCTGCAGCCTGGTTTTCTGTGCTGACCTTTCCATATTAGACCTACAATTCAGTGTTGAAATCTCTGTCCTTCCAGTAGACTTTGGGCTCTTTGCACAATGTTGGTTATTATAGATCACCTAAGTAGATGTTCATTAACTGGTTATAGAATGAATGAATGGCCTATGATGCTGGTCTTTTGACTATAAAACAGAATCTTTCTAGACTAATGCTATGCTTTTAGATATTAATTTACAATTCTCATACATGTTTTGGAAAAGAGAAGTTGATGTAGGCAGTAGGAAGTGGTTTCTGGGGAGTTTAGTAGGTTCCCAGATTCACTGCAACTATAGTAAAGAGATTATGATTTCATTAACTCCTGGACACCAGAGGACAGTCTAAAAAGTTTCAAGCAACTTATTTCTTGTGATTCTAGTAATCACAGACCAGATGCATAATGCACTTCAGAACCATGCTTCTCAGACTTTAATGTGCATGGGAATCCCCTGAAGAACTTGGTAAAATGCAGATTCCATTTCTGTAGATCTCAGGTAGGTTCTCAGGTGTGGCATTTCAGGCTCCCTGGTGATGCTGATGTTGCTGGTCCATGGATCCAGCTTGAATAATAGGACTTTAAAATACTTTCTAGAAAATAAAGTTGGGATTTATCTTATGAAAATGTCTAGATGCATTTTTATAGTTTGCACCACAACAGATTTTCTGAGAGAAAACTTATAAGTATGTAAATGTTATTTCATCTTAGAAATTTGCAAGAAGTCTTTCCCACACTTAAAACATGCTAATCCTATACTGGTCAGCCCCCAAAACTGCTTTAGAATGATACTTTAGGTTGTACTGCCTTTAATTAACATACAGCTTTATTTATTTAGGCTTTCTTAGATTTGGGAGGCCCTGGCTCTAGCATTGGCCCTGAAGTAGCTACTCTGGCAACAAGGATACTTTCAAAGCAGAAATATTCTTTGGAAGATTGACAGTTCATGGGCTGTGTTTATGATAAGACCTTCACATTTATTGATTGTTACTAGGTTAGCAGCATGCAGAGACGTTCTCCAAGGGCGGTCAGGTAGAATGGCTAGAAATAAGAAAGGGCAGTGTTCAGCTCAAACTTTGCAAGTGAAACCTCACATCTGCTTGCATACGTTCAAACAGCTCTCTCATTCTGATGTTTGGAGTTTCTTCTAACAAGATGGCCTTTATTTTACAAGTCCTTTGCAACCAGCATAATATCATATCTGTAAGACATGGAAGAGAGAGAGCTCACCATGCTCAGGTAAAGGGATGCTGTGTCCAGGGAGTGACAAGTAGGACTAATGGCATGTTGTTTGTCGCTGTAGGAGAGGTGATTCAGCTTAATTATACCACTGACATCATTCTCTCATGTGTGTTTCACTCACTTATGCCTGGGGTGCAGAGGGCCTGTCCTAGGTGAGCTCGGTGAACTAGCCTGCATTTGAGGAGCATCTGCAAAGTACCTACAGGGCCTCTGTAAACAGCCAGTGGGGAAACAGGACTAGTCACTGGAACTCTCTTTCCATTTTCTGCAGAGTTAATGTAGAATTATTACAATTGTTCATCTTTATGACCCTATCAGAAGACTTTTATCTTTTCAACATTTATGTAAATATGTGAATATTGAAACTCTTCTAATTAAAGTCTTATCTCTGTCCCCTTATCTGGAGTTGCCGTTCTAAATATTCTTTGCATTTTCCTTTTAAATAAATGCATGTCCCACAACTT
Source organism: Halichoerus grypus (assembly GCF_964656455.1). Taxonomy (NCBI): domain Eukaryota; kingdom Metazoa; phylum Chordata; class Mammalia; order Carnivora; family Phocidae; genus Halichoerus; species Halichoerus grypus. The sequence goes on along the minus strand of NC_135715.1, from coordinate 53,659,048 downwards.
TGATTTGCCCAAATAGGTCACCAAGATTAATTTTCCATTAACCTTTATTGCTTCTGTTTCTTTCTAATCATCTTTTTAGCAGATTAAACAGTTCCCATTGGGTCAGCCTTTATATAGGCTATAAATCATCTTTTTCTTTGATGGCCTTTATGGAACTGCTGTGGAAGGTGGTGATCTGTGGTCCGGTGACTGAACCTGCCCACTTTCACTGGGTCAAAGCATCTGTAGAAAGACCCACTCAGAGAGTTCTGTTGACTGGCCGTTTTGTCATTGGCCTCGCTTCTTTCCTGACCCAATTTACATTTGTTTCCTCTGGTGGCTATTCCAAAGTAGCACAAAGTGGATGGCTTAAACAACAGACACTTATCATCTCACAGTTCTGGAGGCCAGAAGTGTGAAATCCAGGTGTTGGTGAGGTTGGTTTCTTCTAAGAGCTGTGAGGGAGAATCTCTTCCATGCCTCTCTCCTAGCTTCTGATAGCCTTCACTGTTTCTGGCGTAGAGATGGCCATCCTTCTCCCTGGGTGTTCACATTGTCTTCCTTAAATGTGTGTCTGTCTCTCTGTTCAAATTTCCCCTTTTTATAAGGGTACTTTGCACATTGGATTGGGGACCACTTTAATGACTTCATCATAAGTTGACCATCTGAAAAGACCCTACTTCTAAATAAGGTCATATTTACATGTATGAGAGATTAGGCCTTTACATCTCTTTGGAGTACACATTTCAAAATCCATCACACCATCTAAGAAAGGAGACTGAATTCATTTTGGTGCCCCTTAAAGAAACTAGCACAGTGCCTGTTGCTCAATATTGGTTGAATGAGTGAATGACAAAGACCATAATGACCCTGGTCAAATTTAAGTTGAAAAAATAAACTGCAGTGATCAGAGGTGGACAGGTATTATGCTGACCCTTGGCTTCAGTGAACTCTAACTTTCAGGATGGTCCAAGTTAAACAACGTCATGAACGTGCTAAGATTTTTCCTTTAAAAGTAATAGCAAATGCAGTTTTTATAGAATAGAGCCCTCTGTGCGAGCAAGTCGTGCCTCCTTGTTTCAGGCTGAACTGCCAATTTACATGCCGCCCCTATCAGTACATCAAGATATCTTTTCAGCTAATTCAATACTATTTAAATCATACTTAATCGGGCTATTCTTCCTTCCGTGCCGCATTGCCTTGCACTTATTAAATGTAACGTTCTGTTCCCTAGCACTAATCCATGAAGGCTATCCTGAGATCTGCTCTTGTGTCATCTCCCCCCTCTATGCTTCCTTAGCTCAAAATTATTAGAAGTTCTCTTTTGAGTGTTTAGATTTGAGTGTTGATCAAATATGAGCATCCTGGTCTCTAGGGAGCATTTAAATGACCCATTCTTTAGAGATGTCTATTTAGAAAGCCCCCGTTTCCTGTAAGGGTAGAGCTTTCGGGCCATGTCTACCTTACTTCCAGGAAAGGATTATCTTTTTATACCAAAAGGAAGCCTCCTGCTGAGAGAAGTCAAAGGCCAGGAGGGATACCTCCCTCCCCCAACCCCCCCACCGGGGGTGAATTAAGCATCTTCAGGAGCCTTTGCATTCGCTTCAGCTACAGGTTGGCAGGCCAAGATCTACAAGTGACTGAGTGCCTCAGGCCCTGGCCCTCCAGAAAGCTGCACAGCAGGTGGGCAGGAATAATTTATTTACGATCTTTTCAATCCCATGGAGGCTTTCCTGTTCCTGGGGGTGGGGCTGCCGCCTGTGCCATGGCCAAGTGATAGCATTGGCCTAGACAGCATGGATTTATAAGATGATGACAGGCAGTAGAAAATGAAAATGAAAATAAAAATTCATTTTACCATTTTTCACACCGACATTAGTCCGAAGAAAATTGGTAAATCAAATGACAAATATTTGTGGAGTGTGTGATGCATGCAGGCACGGTTCCACCAGATGCTCTATACTGTTGTATAACTTCATCCTGGTGCCTCCACTGCTTGCTTTTCTTTTCCATTTTGTTCAACAGACTACTACCCTCGATTAGAGACCTTCTATAACTTACCATGTGGCTCTCCTTGTTTGGTTTGTGAGAGTGTCTACAGGGCTTCATTAAAATTAAAAGAACCAGGGTGCCTGGGTGCTTCAGTCGGTTGGGCGTCCGACTCTCGATCTCAGGGTCATGAGTTCAGGCCCTGCTGGGTGTGGAGCCTACATAAAAAAAAATAATAATAATAATTAAAACAACCAATTTATACTGTCATACAGTGATCAAGTCTGAGTGATAATGGAATAGGCCTTTGACAATTACATGTAGAGTTCAGTGAGCAATTGCATTTTGGTCATTAAACTCTCCTTAAATATCTTGTGTACTCTAAAGTATGTGTTAGTACAATTATAACATTCTAATAAATCCTATTTTAATAGGTTATTTTACGTATACCAAAACTTCTCTACTACTAATGAGAAAATATATGAGAAATAAAACCTCAGTTGCCCTGAAAGCTAAAAACTAACTTACTGTTGCTTAGTCTTTTCCACACTTCCATTTTGTGTTCTCTAATTTCACTAATCTTAGATTTCTGAAAATTCAGATGTAAGAGTTTTATGGAATTGATAATAATATATTCATTGTTAAACTCTGATTTTTACAAAGGGGAAATGATTTTCTGTGTCCCTTTAGTTAATAGTTAACATGGTAGTTTTTTTATGCCTCTGAAATTAGAGTGTATTTATGATACATGGAAACTATTCTAATTAACGAAATTATACTTTGAATGAAGAATCTATCAGACTTTCTCAGAAAATGTTTGCACCTGAGTAAGTTAAAATAGGAATCTTAGTGTTTGTTCTGTCTGGGTTCTTCCTTGCCTCTGTCTCCTGGTGGTTCCTTCTTTGTTTCTTTTAAATCCATGAGTTTATGTTCAGTGTTTCTAAGCTGATAATGTAAAAGCAATGAAGAAGAGCATTGGGCTTATGGCAGAGAATTCAGAAGCTTGGTGTTCTCCTTGTTCTGCTTACCCTACATTTAGTTATTACTAAGCTTTTCGGTTTCTATCATTCTTTCATATTTTTACTTTCTTTTCCTTTTCATCTATGGCTATCCCTTTCTAGTCTTCTTTTTCTTTTGTTTGTTCATACGACTATTCACTTCATTCATTAATTCATTCATTCATGTATTGTCCTTCCCACATGTGCCAGTATTTGCTCTGGGGATAATATTAAGGGTGTTATAATTTAGTTGGGAGAGGATCTGCTCTGATGGAGGTACCCAGTAGGTATACATTACACATGGGAAAAGGAGCCACTGACTTGGCGTGGGGCAGTCAGGAAGTGCTTTCTAGAGAAGTTAGTATTTGGAGATTGGAAGGAGTGGAACACTGCCAGATGCACTAGTGTGGTGGAGAGAGAACAGACCAAAGGAGACAGAGGGCAGGCAACCAGAGCCGAGCTATGCGGAGTAGGGTGTGTGCTCCTTGACGTTTGGGCGTTGGTGGAACAGGAAGTGGGAAAGAGGATGTGGGGCTAGGTAGGGAGGCAGGAATCACATCTTGGAGGTCCCCTTACATGTTGCCAAGCCTGCCTTCCTGTCTCGTGTCTGCAAGTTGCAGTTGCCTTCAGTTCATTGTGCGCGTGGTGATGAGGCTACGTTAAGAAGAGTTTATGTCCTGCCAAGCTCCTCCCTGGTCTCATTGTTTCCCAGGGGAAGTCAGGCCTTTCTTACCTGTCCCTTGAGGATCTCAGCCATTTCTCTCTTGTATTTACTCTGAAAATCATTGACCCCAGCTAGATTTGCTGTGTTACTTTTCACACACAATTTGTCCCTTTCTCTTCCTGGCTTCCCTTTTCAAAATCCTCCCATCCTTCAAGATCTCACTCAAATTCATATCCTTTATGAAGCTTTTCTCTGCTCATAGTAATTTTACCCCCTCTGAACTCTAGGAGAACTTCTGAGGGACTCTTCACATCACAATTTCACATGCTTCTTTAAATCCCACATTATTTGCAATACTTTTGGAGGACTACCACGTGTTGCAGGGAAGGGTCACCTGTCTGTTATGTATCCTGTTCAAGCCAAAAGAGCAACTTTTTTGCATCTAGTAGGCACTGCATTGATGTTTGTTAAAAGAATGGAGAGGAACAGAGTTCCTTTAATTTGTAAGGCTCTTACAGAGGTGGAACTGCGGGATTGATTAATTGTCATACGGAAGAGGCAGTGGTTAATGTAATGTCCAGAAGAAACTCTTGCAGGGCAGAGTAATTGTCAGTAGAAGGTAGAGGGATTACATGCAATGAAAAGCAGGAATATGTACAGAAAAGAGATCCATTCTGAAAACTAGTTACATGACCCTGGAGCTTAGACACGGGAAGAAGAAACTTAGAAAGCCATTAAACCATATGTGAGTGGTCTTGACAGGGAGTGACAAATGGCCTAACAGGTAAAAGCACCTATATTGCATTAAGATGCTCTGCATCTTTATATGAGAGGGCCTCTGGAAGACCTGATTCAATTTAAGACTCCTTAGTTGCAGATCTGGAGACAATCACAAATTCAGAAATATATTTATGAAAGTCTGTTGCTACTGAGCTCAAAAGACCATAATCCTATTACTTGCGATTTTGAAAGGGTAAACATGAATAACTGAAAGGAGATATTGATTAAAGAAGTAATATGAACAGGAATAATGGAATTAAAGTAATTGAGGCAATATTGGGTCTAATGGACCTTGTTCTCTTAATGCCTTTCTTCTGCTCTTTGTATTGAGTTGGCCCTAAAGTCGATTGGACCATGTGCACAGAAAGAGGGGGACATAATGGAAGAATTAATATTGCTGTCTATAAAAAAATCAATCTGTTGTTCTTACAGAATAACATCAATCAGTCTGTGAAATCAATTAACTGGATTTTTTTTACATTTGGCTTATAAGATAATGAGACAAATGATGAGAAAAGGCTATATGCCTTGCACATAGTAGATACTCAGTAAATGTTTCTTGAATTAAAAACCAAAGGATGCCATGTATTTAGTTTAAAAACAGCTTCAGTGTAAACCCCTTTGTCAGTATTAATTCAGTCCTTTCCTTTTGCTGGACTCTATCTGCAGTACTGTAAATGTGGATCCCTCAATTTCATTGATCTCCGAAGTGAGTCTCTCACATTTCTACTGCCAAGCCATCCAGGCCAGCTTCACGTGACCTGGGATCCCTGCATGACTTCGGGTCTGAGCTGTTTTCTGTGGCTAGACTTTCTGCCCCATAATGTACTGGCAGATAACATTTTTTGAAACCTCATTTTGATGAAATTACTCCTTGTTCGGGGTCTCCTCTTTGTCTACAAAGTTACAGCCTCATTGTACTTCTTTCTCTTTTTTTAAAGATTTATTTATTTACTTTTTAGAGAGAGAGAATGCATGCACGAGTGGGGGAAGGGGCGGGAGGAGAGGGAGAGAGAGAATCGCAAGCAGATGCCCTGCTGAGCATGGAGCCTGACACCGGGCTCAGTCTCACAACCCTGAGATCATGACCTGAGCCAAAACCAGGAGTCGGATGCTTAACCAACTGAGCCACCCAGGTGCCGCTGGGCTCATTGTACTTCTGAGTTCATTCCCCACTCTATGGCTTTGGGAAGCTTCTGCATTCAGACATATGCACCTCTCAGCCACACTTCCCTTCCCACCGCCTCCTACCCAGATCCGATGGGGAGGACAGATTTGTCTTAGTTTTTGAACATGTGCAATATTCTCCTTGGAGTCCTTCCTCTCCTAGCTGTCTGCATCCAATTAAGAGCCGGTTCTGCCTCAGGCAATAGTTATATTCCTTAAAATTGTGCATTATCAGAACCCGTGTTATAAAGACAATTATGTCAGTGGGATAAATGGCGTTAGGGACTAGAGAGTTGCAGTCTCTAAACAAATCTTAGTGTTAAAACAACAAAGTTGTTTTACCTGCAGTTATTTCAATAATAATGATGATGATGATGATGTTGTTTTATTCTATAGAAGACTGTAACTTCAAAACCAGAACATCACTGAAAAAATATAATGTTTTTTAGTATATCTCTTTTCATAAGGTTGCAGTGTACTAAACTAGTATTTTAAAAAAAATTATTTCAAATTTTTATGACCCATTATGGTGAAAAATACAGAATAAAGACTTAAAGCAGCTGTATTGTAAGCAGAAGTTTCTTTTTTTTTCCGTAGGTCAGCAACCTTAGTCTGCATAAAATAAGTCTCATTCTTCAATCAGTTGATCACTTTATATCTAATACACATTATGCAAACTCCACAAAAGAAATGTTTCTAACATTTATTTTTCAAAGCTGAGTTTTAGCCCGTTTTCCTCCATTGGGCTTGCCTCTGACTATTATACTCTTTTCCCTCTGAATACTCTAATTTTGGTTAATTATCAATTCAAGGACCTCTTTAATAGTTAACCTTTTTGAGAATTCTTCAGGCTGTTCTGAAATAGGGACATACTTTTATTTCCCACAGTGCCCGACACATTGTTAGGACAATGAGATACATTCACTTACAAGAGCATGCAGTCATCAGATTCAGTTCCACCTAAACCCCGATTGCTATCTTCCCTACTTCCTGTTCCTCCTGAACATTGGACCTCACTGTCTTAATGTGGAAGAAAAATTGAATAGTGCCCATTTCAATGTGAAAGGATGAAGAGTGATTGATAGTTTTCAGATTAAAGATGAGTACATGTTTTATTTAGTTCCTGACCCTTCCTGAAACTCCATTAAAATGACTTTTAAGGGATTTTTTTTTTTTTAAGGCACATCCCTGTAAGAACAAAGAAACAAGGCGACAGCCACAGCATTTGGGAATCTGGGATACAGATGGTTGAGTGGTAGCTTAAGGAGCGGCCCTGAAAAAGCAGAATTTTAATCTGGCAGAGGAGAAAGGAAGAAGGAGCCCAGTTTACACTAGTGAAACCTGCAAAAGCTCAGGAATTTGCAGCAAAAAGAACCCCTTGGAAATGAGAGTGAAGATAGGGTTAACATTAAGAGTATTTGCTCCGCAACTCTTTACAAGCAGATAACTGCCCCCCTTCCCCTCCAACAGAGGAATGGAGATTTTTTTTTTTTCTGTAGAAATGATAAAATGGGTTTCTGGATTGGCAGATATTAGAAGAAGTTTAAAGTGGTATTATATAGCCTTGAAATCAGGGAGATTGTACTGACTTCCCAAATCCTGAGAAACACAGCCACCTTCTCTGTGCTCCTTAGCCTGAGGGCAGCCAGGATGATACCCTACCTGAAGGAGGCTCCAGGACACCTCCCTGGGGGTGTGACCTCAAAATAAAACTCAAGAATACTGACAGCAAGGGTTCCCCCAAAGAAGAGGCCTAACTACAACAATCCTACAATAAACTCCAAACCAAAAATGCACCCCCTCCAACCTCACTGTTGACTTTCTAGTTCCCCACTTCTAAATATCAGCGCATGGCCAAGGATCATCAGACATTTAAGAAAAGTATTATGAGGGGCGCCTGGGTGGCTCAGTCGTTAAGCGTCTGCCTTCGGCTCAGGTCATGATCCCAGGGTCCTGGGATTGAGCCCCGCATCAGGCTCCCTGCTCCTCAGGGAAGCCTGCTTCTCCCTCTCCTACTTCCCCTGCTTGTGTTCCCTCTCTCGCTGTGTCTCTCTCTGTCAAATAAATAAATAAAATCTTAAAAAAAAAGAAAAGTATTATGAGAGAAAGAAACTAAAACAGGCAAACATTTAAAAAAGCATCTTGGAGGAAACCGAACCTTTGCAGGAAGAAGAAATCTTAAAAAAGAAATCATCTGTATCTTCAGAGGGGTAAAGTGCGTATTAAAACCATGAAACAGGAATAGAATTTATAAGGGTTAGGAGACAAATTTAAGCAAATTTCCTAGAATGTGGAGTGAAAAGAAAAAGAAAAGAAAATAATATAAAGCTAGAAAATGTGTAGGATTGGTCCATGAGGGCCAATGTCCAAAAAATAGTAACACCAGATTGAATGAATATAGAAAACAGAGGATAGAATATTGTCAAAGAAATAATTTAACAAAATTTTCCACAACCAAAGATAGCAATTTCCAATTAAAAGATATTGCCAATACATTTTCATGAAATTTACAAAATTATGATGTGCTCCAGTAAATGACAGGGTGAGCCAATCAGAAGACCCAGGATCCCAGAGACAGGACCAACCCAAGAGCCAGGAGTGCAACGGGACTACTGATCCTCTGATCTAAGCTGGGGTAGGGAGAGAGGTTCAGGAGAGACTTCCTCAAGATGGAGAAACTGATAAAACACTTTCTGTGTGTGTGTGAAGGTGAGAGTTGGAAGTCTGGGGAAGCTTTGGGGATAACTTCATGATAAGTACATAAGAAAATAACCCAAATTAAATGTAACAGTGATTAACTCCAGGAAAGACAAAACGGTAAGAAATGGAAAAGTAATCATAGAGTATTACATGATTCAACTACTAATGGTATCTGCATGGCTATAATGATCTAAAAATTGATGTTTAAAGTAACCAAAATTGTGATAGAATGCTGAGAGGATGGGGACATGGGGCATGTATATGTGTGTGAAGAATGCTAACCCTCATCTTTCTCACTGGGAAACCAATAGGTAGTACCTGAAATGGAAAAACCAAGAAGTGGTACTATAAGCATGTTATTTAAATCAGTTATCAATTTTGCCTCATTATAGCACACATAGAAACTAATACTTAATAATGTAGCAAGCTCGGGACATCCATTTGGAGAATATTGTATAGATATGAAACTTCCAGATAGAATCTTTTCAGATTTTCTTTTTTTTTTTTTTTAAAGATTGTATTTATTTATTTGACAGAGAGAGAGAGAGAGAGCACATGCAGGGGGCGCAGAGGGAGAGGGAGAAGCAGACTCCCTACTGAGCAGGGATCCCGACGCGGGGCCAATCTCAGGACCCAGGGATTATGACCCAAGCCAAAGGCAGATGCTCAACCGACTGAACCACCCAAGCACCCCTCTTTTCAGATTTTCTGATGAGAAACCTGAGCTTGCTTTTATAAACATTACTTTTTAAATATTGCATATATGCCTAAAGTAGCTAAACACACTTCTTTATCAAGATTTTAATGATTCTCTAAATTTTTGTTAGTCATTGTTGGATACTACGCAAGTAGTGATTCAAAAAAAATTTCAAGCCATTTCATCACTATCCCAAATTTTACAAAAGTTAAAATTTTAAAAAATCAACAGCTTTAATCCTTTTCGTTACTATATAAATGCAATACTCTGATAGTCCCCATTGAATTTTTTCCTATGAAGTAATTAAAAATAACGATAAGGCCCTGATTGGCAAAATGTATGTTCAGTGTTAGAGCAAGCACCCCGTAGGAGGCTTGGTTGCCAATGAAAGAGCATATTAGCCCCAAATGGAAAGAGGTATCAGAAACCCTTGTGGAGCGAATTTGGAGAGCTGCCATCTGTAGCTTTGCCCACCAGGTCCCCCTCCCCAGGCTCTTTCAGCAGCTTCATGGGCCACTTCTCCATGAAGGGCAGGGGTGCCTTTTGTAGCAACCTGTTAAAGTGGGGGTTCATGGACATGTTTAATGCCTCTCAGCCGAGCAGGGAGTACTACGCCTTTGGACTCTGGCAAAGCTGATGGCCAGTTGTCACCTGTCCAGAGGTGCCAGGTGCCCCAGGCGCCCCCAGGTTCCCTGGGGCTAAGGGGGTGTCAATACCGCATGGCAAACTTGGAACCCATTCATAGCACAGCAGTGTGTCAGGACCAGCTACCAGTTGGAGAGTGCTGATCTCCAGATGTGGAAGCCGAGTCCAAAATAATTACTTAGCTGAAAGCAGTTAACTTCTGGACCCAGTATGACGTAACAGTTGAAACCGTGTTATGAATCAATTGGTATAAATACAAACTAATTTTATTTTATTTTATTTTTTTTTAATTTTTTTATTGTTATGTTAATCCCCATACATTACATCATTAGTTTTAGATATAGTGTTCCATGATTCATTGTTTGTGCATAACACCCAGTGCTCCATGCAGAACGTGCCCTCCTCAATACCCATCACCAGGCTAACCCATCCTCCCACCCCCCTCCCCTCTAGAACCCTCAGTTTGTTTTTCAGAGTCCATCGTCTCTCATGGTTCTTCTCCCCCTCCGATTTCCCCCCCTTCATTCTTCCCCTCCTGCTACATTCTTCTTCTTTTTTTCTTTCTTAACATCTATTGCATTATTTGTTTCAGAGGTACAGATCTGAGATTCAACAGTCTTGCACAATTCACAGCGCTTACCAGAACACATACCCTCCCCAGTGTCCATCACCCAGTCACCCCATCCCTCCCACCCCACCCCCCACTCCAGCAACCCTCAGTTTGTTTCCTGAGATTAAGAATTCCTCATATCAGTGAGGTCATATGATACATGTCTTTCTCTGTTTGACTTATTTCGCTCAGCATAATACCCTCCAGTTCCATCCACGTCGTTGCAAATGGCAAGATCTCATTCCTTTTGATGGCTGCATAATATTCCATTGTATATATAGACCACATCTTCTTTATCCATTCATCTGTTGATGGACATCTTGGCTCTTTCCACAGTTTGGCTATTGTGGACATTGCTGCTATAAACATCGGGGTGCACGTACCCTTTCGGGTCCCTACTTTTGTATCTTTGGGGTAAATACCCAGGAGTGCAATTGCTGGATCATATGGTAGCTCTATTTTCAACTTTTTGAGGAACCTCCATACTGTTTTCCAGAGTGGCTGCACCAGCTTGCATTCCCACCAACAGTGTAGGAGGGTTCCCCTTTCTCCGCATCCCCGCCAACATCTGTCATTTCCTGACTAAATACAAACTAATTTTAAAAGAACATCTCTCATGTGTTCCTACTAGATCTTCCAGACCTTTTGTCTTATCAAGGCATTGGGAAGAAGTGCTTTTAACTCTGTTTTCATGAAATGAGACAGTGAAATGTATGCAGTTGTGAAATATGGTATACTTTAGAGGCGACGCAATTTGTGGATTATCTATATGCTGTATTTCACCATTTTGTTTCAAAAATTAAGATAAGGGAAAAGGCAGCACATCTGAAGATAGCAAACTTCATTTTTTTAATAAAGGGGGAAAGAGAAGTTGAAATTAATGGGGAATATAGCTTGTGTTTTGAATCTTCAGTTGATTGTTTTCCTGCTGTCCTGGGGAAGTTAGTGATAATGTTTTAGGAAAAGTGTTAGGAAATGGATAGTCAGTCTTTCACTAAATTAGCTGGAAAGGAAGAAAGGCACTTGAGAATACATAGTGGAGAACTCTCTCTCCTAATGCAGAGGGGACAGAGAGCGCGGTCCATTTGGTGCCCTCCATATTCAAGGCTGAAATTGGAAACAATGGGGCTTTAATTCGCTGCTCAGTTAATGGGTCTGCTGATTTATTCTCATTTTTCAGACATCTAATATGTCCTTAAAACCCTCTCAAGGGTTTTATACTTTTAGCCTGAGGTCCCTGTGCTTCATTTTTCTTTTTGTTCTTCAGACACTCTCATTGCCTCTCCCTGTTTCATCTTCTGAGAGGTTCAGAATAATGCATGGTGTGCACTGAATAATTTGGAGGGAGCTTGTGACATGTCTTGATGATGTTAAGCCACTCAAAATCCTAGGAAATAGTCCCGGCTTGCATTAGCAGTAGATTAATTCAGGTGAAATTTAGAGTCTTAATTTTTAAAAATTTACATTTTTACCAGTGATGATTGAAAAACAGTGGCATTCTTTCCGCCCACATTACTGATTACAATTGCAAATACTTGGAAAAAGTGTTAGAATGACTTCTCACCATTCCATAAGGAACAGAGTATTATTTTACCCACATAATGGTTATTAAATATTTAAAAAACAATTTTCCAAAAATATATCTATACCTGTATGTAACATGTGCATAAATCACAATGGGAAATGTATTCTGATATGCTTGCCTAATAATACTTGTGTTGGTACGTTTATATATCTAAGAGAATTTGTTAAGAAGAAAGGTGAAATTTGGGGGAGGTTTCTCATTTAAGACTTCATTATGAGAATGGTAAAAACAGGGGTACTTTTGGATGAAGTCAAGATAGTGATTACTCAGATAGTTACCAACTTTTTGACCCAGGATTCCTAGATGTGAGCTGGGTGTGAGTCCAGGCCGTATGATCTGAATCAAATGGTGGGAAACCACGGTGAGTTAGTTTTTTGGGATGTGGGATCAAGGAAATCCATCAGCTCTTGAATTTGCCCACTGAACGATGAGCAGAGGAATCTGTTCTGAGTGGAGATGCAAAGGAGAGCAGGAACATATTATGGGAAGGGATGGTGGGACGGAAGTGTTGGCCCCACTGTCCGGAGAGGAGACAGGTCCTCTTGTCCTGCAGACAGGTCTAAGGCAAGGGAGAAGGGCACAGCTGGGAAGGAGGAGAGTCAGGGCAAGAAGGGATTCAGCTGGTGGACTTTCAAATCTGGGGTTGAAAATTAATTTCAAAAGAAACATTTGGAACATTTGGCAACAAGTGCCATGATCAAAATGCCATTTGAGGGAGATTGGTTCTTGCTGTGGGTTATAAAATAACTCAGAAGAGGAAGAAGGCTGGTGCATGATGAGGAGGACTGCCTTTGAGGAAGGAAAAAGGAAAAGCGGTTGGACTTCTTGACAAGATCCACAGAGAAGACAGAAGAGAAAGAGAAGTTACAGATAAAGTTTCAGTCGAGGCTGGGCTGCTGCCTTGGAGAACTCCTCCCATCCCTACAAGTCCAAAAAAAAAAAAAAAGGCAGGGTATGCAGAAGAAATGTCCAAATGCTTTCTGGAATGTGTCAGTTCTCTTCTGAGCTTGCAAGTCACGGAGCAGTGGAAATGGAAGAGATTGCAAAAGATAGGAGTTTGTTAAGTTGATCAGTTCTCATTTGGAGGTGCTCCGACCCTTCCCCTAATTGCACCAGCTCCCAGGAGACCCTCCAGGCAGCAGTAAATAAAGGAGAGTGCTAAGAGGTAGCAGTCAGGGAAGGGAACACAGGCCTGCGGATCTTTGGTGCATACACAGTAATTGGATCTGGGTGTGTGGATAAAGCATTCCATGTCACAGAGAGGAGAGGGAAGAGCAGAGGCTTGGAAGCAAACATTGTGAATGCTTTGTGAAAAGGCCAAGGGAGAAAAGAAGCCAGAGAAGGAGTGGTCAGCGTGGCAGTAAAACCGTGAAATTGTTTGATCTAAACTTGAACTAGATATTTGCTTCATTAGAGCTGACAGTATGAATAGGGCTTTTAGGTCATAAATTAAGGGACGGTCCCATCCCCCAAGACCGAGCATCCACAGAGAATTCACAATAAAAACACAGCAAGGCAAGCCCCCAAAGCAGCGTGGCCGAGCAGATGTTCAACTGCCGGAGAGATTTCCATGAGCCCCTCCTCTTTTACAAATACAGTTCACCCTCGTTCTTCCTAGACTGAACCATGAAAATTCTTTAAGTGGGTATCAGGAAATTTTCAAGAAAATTCTGCACTTCACAGTGGTGGGGGAGCTGTTTAACCAGAGGGGTGAAGGTGGTCAAAAGGTATAAATTTCCAGTTGTAAAATAAAGAAGTCCTGGGGATGTCACGTACAGCATGGTGACTAGAGTTAACAAAACTGTATTGTATATTTGAAAGTTGGTAAGAAAGGAGATCTTAAAAGTTCTCATCTCGAGAAGAAAAATGTGTAATTATGCGTAGCGATGTTAACTGGACTAATTATGGTGATCTTTTCACAATATGTACCTATACTGAAGGATTATGTTGTTCACCTGAAATATATCAATTGTATCTCAATTAAAAAAATTTTAAAAGAGAAAACGTTAACTTTGCCACTGTAATTAAGATCAGCCAGTACTTTGTTCTGTCCTCCACGCTGCCAAATGATCCTGTCCGCTCTGCCGGGCGGGTGGGGTGGGCCTGGTGTTACAGCTTGCAGACTCCTCAAGCTCTGCAGTGAGACTGCTCTCCTGGCCCTGTGACAATCACGTGGGATTTGGGGAGTTAATATTTTCTGGAAAGGATTTTAATGTTAGAATTTACTGTCTTTTGCACATATAAATTTAAAGCCTTAATGTTATGCTCTCCTGGTTATTTGCATTTAATATGCATGCAAATTCACAATGTATACTATATGCCGAGAACATAATTTATAAATCGGTGCTTTCCCTGGTTGTTAGCAATTTTGGCCGCTTTAAAAATTAATACTTTGAAGAAATATATGTTTTCAAATTTATATGTAGTATCTTTAGTTTCCAGAGAAAAATACGTAGTGCATTCTCTCCTGGAAAGGTAGATCTCCGCTGCAAAGTTCTCTGTGTTTAAAGAAATTATGCATCATGCTAAAGGTTAGACTATTTTTATTTATTTATCTTTCCTGTGAATGGGCTTGGATGAGGTGTTGCAGATGTTTGTTTCCATTAACAGTGCTGAAAACCATGTGTTTCTGTAGCACGATTGCAACCCGCAGCATTCTGGTACAATTGGGGGTGAGTCATGTCAGCTGATGAACACCCCTCACATAACAGAGTGGCATAGTGTCCTTTTAAGTGGAAGATCAGTTCTGCACTTCATCACCAAGAAGGGGAGAATCCCAGAGAGAGACTCTGTAGCCACTCTGGCTGCCATTTAGGCCTGTTGTCTTAGCAACCTAAACACAGCCATCCGTCCTTTCCTCAGGCAGGGAGCTCCAGTCCTCCTTGACTCGACCATGACCTTTTCGTCTCCCCTTCCAATCTGTCGCGGGGTTCTGCCAGGCAGCTCCCGGGCGGCTTTGGATTGCCTCTCCCTTGCACATCTCCAGGCCACTACCATGTTCTGTTCTTTCCCCTTCGGATACGTGAAACCTCCTCACTGGCCCTGTGGCTTCTCAGCTGCTTATTTACCTCTTCTGTGCGGCTC